>NC_136063.1:203742404-206142404 GCF_964261635.1 Lissotriton helveticus | reverse complement strand
GCCCGTATGACTCAGATACCACGGATTTTGCCTCTTATTTATTGAGCTATCCTTTTCAGTTAATGCATAGAAAAATAGTACCGGTAATTATTTATTTATTTACCACATAATGGCGCCCGAACAGAGACGAGCCCCTTCCCCACGCGCCGGCGATTTAACGCAGGCCCCCTGACCCTTCTACAGCCGTGACGGACCCCTACTGTGCACCTGCAGGTTTTCCTGCTTAATCTCCCTCAGGCCCACGGAGGAGACGGAGACTGCGGTCCAGCATCCAGACGAGGCGGTGAGGAAGGCGGAGCGTCCCGACCAGAGCCCAAGCCGAGAGAGCAAGGTCCGAGGTATCCGGAGGCCCACCTGTTTCCGAAGCCCGAGGCGCATGCGTAGAGCGCAGCAGTAACCAGACGTCGTAGCAGTCCAGTCCAGTCCGAGGCCTTCAGTTTTGCTTCCCGGTGAGTACCATTGCTGGGAACGCATCTAGACGGGTTCATTAATTTGTGCCCGGTCCGACGGGTTTGGGTACACAGATCCGGTCCGACGTGTTCACCTAGGTGGATACGGTATGACGTGTCTCTTTTTGAGACCGGTATGTTCTGTACTGTTTTAGCAATGCATCCAGTAATTCTAGTAATTCTGTTCTCTAGTATAGTTTTATCTCTCGAGATAGTTCCAGTATTATGTTTTCGATGTGTTATGTTTTTAATGTACTAGGTAGTATCTGTTCGAACTGTTTTAAATGTGTTTTTTGATGTCGTGGTATGAGTGATTTGTTTTGCTATTCATTACTGTGTTCATTGTGTATTGTGTTCAAGTTCAAGTACGTCCAAATATGCCTCTGTTTTCAAAGTTACGTCAGATAGGAACCAGAAAAGCATTACTCGAAGAATCAGTTCCTGTCCCTCCTAGGGACAGTCCTGGACATTTCATGTATCATAAACATGGCTTAGATGCCATACTGTACTTAGACTTATGGGTAGATTATACCAAAAATCTGGAAGAGAAATATAGATGGCCTGTTTCAGGAACTTGGGATGCTGAGTGCATCATGAGAGTAGAGGAAGCATTATGGAAAAAGAAAGCCAGACAATCCCAGAAGGATGCCATAGAATTGTGGCGTAAAGAATCGCATAAAAGAACAGAAAAAGAATTCAGAAAAGCAGAACTAAGTAGGGAATCATCAGAAAAAGCCTAAGAAAGGGATATACTAGAAGAAGGTGAACGAGTTAGAGCAGAACAGTCAGACAGACAAAGAAATGCCCTTATTAAAGGTATGTATCCCCTTCTCGCCGAGGGCTTGCCAAAGGCGACCCCGGAACCACCCTGTAATTTACCGCCACCATTGGTCCCGACTAAGCTACGTCATAAACCGACCGCAGCTGAAATTTTCCTTTCTTCCTATTTAGACGACACTGTCCCAGAATATGCTAATACGAATCCTACCCCGCCTGTTCAACCTCAAAATACTGTTAATAACGTAATTCCTGTTCCTCCAGTCATTGGTCCCGGGAATCCTTTTAATCCGCCAGTACCCCAGGACCAACCGACATCACGTACGCCTACTTTACCGGTTACATTACCAGCAACGGCACACTCAGTATTAATTGACGATTCTAGTTCAGGAGGAGCAGGGGGAGGTATTCCTGTCACCCCGCCTCAAGTAAAACGAACGACACTAAGAGACGCAGCATTACAGCGTACGCCAAAAGTGGCTACATACGCAGCCCTCAAACACTACCTTACTGATTGTAGATATGATCCAGTGCCAGGCGAAGATAAGATGATATTATATTCCGTACGTTTACGACGAGTTACAAACTTTTTGACTACCATGCCAGAAATGAGGGAACATCTAGACAGAATATACCATTTCATCAGAACAGGGGAGAAACCAGAAAGTATTCATGAGGCTATGGCACACAGGAAAGTGGAGATTCAAAGTATGATTTTGCAGTTTTTGATAAATTGTTTAATAAGAGAACAAGATCATCCTGATAAAGACAAAGACGAGATGAAAGCGCTGACAAGGTGGAGTGACAATATAGCAGAAGGAAAACACAGTAAACAAACTTGTATAGAAACCATGTACAGAAAGATTCGTAAAGAAATTCTAAGCATACACGAAAGGGAGAAAGCAATGAGAGTAACCGAGAAGGAGAACGACACTTCAGACGAAGATGTAGACACCGAGAATCCAAACAGAATAGCGTATGTAGGTAGGATGAGACCTTTTGACAGACACACACGCCTAGAATGCAAGAAAGCTTTTCTTCCTCCCGTACCAGAACAGTGTTCTCTTGAGCATTTATTCCAAGCGACTGATAGAGTTTTGAAACAACGAATAGGTTACAGTGAGCTTAGTACCATGCATGAACAGGAACTAGCCCGGTCAGCAGTCCAATGGACTAGTGATTCTACCACATTTCCAGACGAAATAGTGGCCCAAACGTTTCTGAAGCTTTCCCCAGACCAACAGCGACTGGTGGGTATGTACATGATCCAGCATCTCATTACACTGTACGAAAGTCAGCATTCTGATCCAGGTCCCTTATATAATGTACTGGACGAGTTACTCCCAAACAGATGGAAAGGCCTAGGTACCGATTTGATTAATGTCATTTTAGAACAACGCCACAAATACAGAACGTTCCTGACTCCACATTTTGTTCCTGTTCCACCCTCAGTAAGAAAGACATTCTACATAGATAGACAGAATCCCTTGTGAGAAGTGCATCCTGTTAAGGGAACGGTAGGTGAGCTCGAACGAGTATTTGTTTACACCCCCTTAACGAAAATAGAACTACTAGAAATGAAAAAGTTAGTGCCCTGTCACGATAAAGATCCAGCAGGGTTCCACCGTGAATTAAAAGACATGCTCCGTATGGGAGAATACACGTATCCGGATATCATTAAAATGTTAAAGGTCCTGTTGCCTGCGGGTATATATGAAAAACTTAAAGAAAAAGAATGGGAGGTGGGAGAGAAAAAGATTGACTGGACCGCATTAGAGAATGAAGATAATACACGAGTTCCTGGTACCGGTCTCGGGGAAAAAGCCAAAGCATTGCCCGAGTTGTTAATACAAGTCTTGCCAAGATTACTAGCCACGAAAAAGGAAGACTGGGATGCCATCTCAGCCTGTAAACAGAAACAAGACGAAGACACTAGTGATTTTTATTCCAGATTTGAAAAATGTTTCATTATTAATAGCGGCTTGAAAACAAGTAGTGAGTCGTATCCCCATCTTTTTGTTACCAAATTAGTAGAAAATTCTTTACCACAAGTTAAAAATCGAGTACTGAAAGTCGAGAGTACCTGGCAAGCTAATACCCCGTCCCAAATGTTACAGATGTTACAGTATCACCAGAACCGAATCAGGGATGAGCAAGAACATGAAAGGAGATGTATGAAAGACACGAAAATGAAAGTATTAGTGGCACAGTCTGTTCCACCAGATAGTCAGAGGAAGGGTACGAATCAAACTAGTCATTCTGAAGCTCTCGTTAAAGGGACATGCAACTACTGTAAACAGCCAGGTCACTATATAAACGAATGTGCAGTTCTGAAACACAACATAGCTACTGGTAAGACGAAAGAGAGACCGCGTCCTCCTAGACAGGAACATGTTCCGCAAAATACGCAACCACCGCAGAACGCACAACAGACAGTTACAGTACCGCAGCCTATAGCTGCCACACAACACGTTACACAACAGATGTACCAGTACGCACAGTCATATTATCCAGAATATCAGCAGTATTCATGAAACAGCCTAGAGAGGGAGGTTGGCTTGCCTCTCATCGAGGTTCCTGTAGATCAAGAGGGTCCCTATGTACACAGTCAAGTATAGGGAAAGACAGAAAATTTCTGATTGATACAGGGGCAAGTAGGACTACCATCAGTCATGACGAGGTTCCAGGGGCTCCTCTCTCAGGCTCAAGAAATGTTTCCCTGGGATTTTCAGGAAAGCCTATTGTCAACGAAATATCGAAACCAGTTTCCCTAGAAGTTGGTCCATTGTCCCGAACTACAGATTTGTTACTTACGAAATCATGTCCTGAAAACTTACTAGGTATTAAAACATTGAAAGAATTGGGTGCAGTAATTTGTTGTTCTCCAGAAGGAGTGAGATTGTTTTTACGTGATTTTAAAGGACATTATGTGTTAAAAGATTTTGATCCAAGATTACTGAATGTACCACAGCATTTATGGGCGCAAGGTCCAACTGATGTAGGTTGTATGCACATTACACCATATTGTGTCACTCTGAAGCAAGGAGTTGTATTACCCCGAATCCGACAATACAAGTTGCCACCTGAGGCTGTAGCAGCCTTATCGAAAATTATTGACGAGCTCATTGCTCAAGGAGTGGTTGTAGAAACTGACTCCAATGTATGTAATTCCCCGATTATCCCGATTCTTAAACGCACTGACCCGAATGCACCTCCAGTTTATCGACTAGTGATTGATCTTCGAGAACTTAATAAATGTATCATACCCCAGTACCCAGTGGTTCCAGATATCTCTTCCCTATTGACTGCCATTGATTCCGAAGCAGCGTTCTTTACTGTTATCGATCTCAAGAACGCTTTCTTTAGTGTCCCCATCCATCCAGATAGCCAGTTCCTTTTCGGATTCTGTTTAAATGGAAGAAGTTATAAATTCACACGTGCACCTCAAGGGTTCACAGAAAGTCCTAGTATTTACAGTCAAGCACTGAAACGACAACTAGACAGTATTCACATGCCAACTGACACTGCCCTGCTCCAGTATGTCGATGACCTATTGATCACAGCCCGTACAGAACGTGACTGCGAACGTGCGTCACTGACAGTCTTGTATTTTCTGGCAGAAATGGGGCACAAGGTGTCCCCTTCGAAACTGCAATTCTGTGTCCAGCAAGTGGTATACCTTGGACACTTGCTGTCCAAGAGGGGTAGACAGTTGACACCTGACCGTATCCAGTTAATTGCACATCTTCCACAGCCCAAGACACAGAAGGAGGTACGAGCTTTTATCGGCCTCACTTCTTACTGCAGACAATGGATCCCTCAGTACGCATATCTAGCCAAGCCACTGATACAGTTAACAACACAGGAGGCAGCGACATCGACTGTCCTCCCTTGGACCCAGGAACATACACTTGTTTTCGAAGAATTGAAGAAAGCTTTATGTCAAGCACCTGTCTTAGCGACACAAAACTACAGTAAACCTTTTACACTTTTTGTCACTGAACGTGATGGTACAGCATTATCTGTTCTCACACAAGATCAAGCAGGACAACACAAGCCTGTGCTTATTTTTCTAGCACATTAGATCCAGTAGCCCAGGCTCTGCCTGCATGCCTCAAATCAGTTGCAGCCACAGCTTTAGCTATTAGACAAAGTGATTCCATAGTGTTAGGACACTCCTTGGCAGTACAGGTTCCACACTCCGTGGAAGTTCTTTTAAACCGAACACAGACTCAGCACTTGACAATTGCACGATTAACCGGATATGAACTGACACTGTTTCAGCCACACATAGAAATCAGACGCTGCAACATATTGAATCCTGCTACACTGTTACCCTCGATTACCTCAAACCCTGTAACACATGATTGTGTGGAAGTTATTAACATCATGACAAAACCAAGACAAGACTTGACGGACATTGCATTACCTGATCCAGACCTGACACTCTATGTGGATGGTTCATGTATGAGAACAAGTACAGGAGAGTTAGTAGCTGCATATGCAGTAACTACTGAAACTGAAGTCATAGAAACACATCGTATTGACACCCTGTCTGCTCAAGCAGCAGAGCTCATCGCTCTGACCCAAGCCTGCATACGAGCCAAGAACCTGAAAGTAAACATATATACAGATTCACGTTATGCATTCGGAGTCGTACACGACTTTGGAGTCCTCTGGCAGGAAAGAGGTTTCATGACCTCTCATGGAGCCAAGATTCAGCATGGCCCCCTCATTCAAGCTCTGTTAGCAGCAATACATTTACCTACAGCTATAGCCATTATGAAGTGCAAGGCACATACGAAAGTCACTGACACCATTTCCCAGGGTAACGACCTGGCAGATCGAACAGCCAAGCTTACAGCTCAGACTCCAGACATTCCAGTTGACACGACAAAGACAGACGTCCCAGTCAAGACGACTTGTATGACAGTTAAGGACCCTACACAAGACGTACTAGACATACAGACACATGCTACTCCAGACGAAATCAAGAAATGGTCTGAACAAGGAGGGGTCCAGACAGATCAGGGATGGTTGACGAAGGGAAAAGCCACATGGTTTCTCCCCGACTCTATGGTTCAAGTCATTATTAACACAGCACATAGTCCAGCACATTTAGGAGAAAAAGCCATGTTAGACAGCATCCAGAACCTCTGGTTTAACAAGCATTTACGAGCAGCAGCGAAGCAGAAAGTGCGTACCTGCATGATCTGTTGTCAGTTCAATCCAGGTAAAGGTGTTCCCGTGGAACAAGGTGGATTCCATCCTCCTGACCACCCTTTTGAAGTCCTCCAGATGGATTATATCCAGATGGATCGATGTCGAGGTTTCAAGTATGTCCTCGTAGTTGTATGCGCTTTGTCCAGATGGACAGAAGCATATCCAGTCCCAGATTATACTGCCGCGACCACTGCCAAGCAGTTGGTTCGTGAGTTCTTCCCTCGCTATGGTTTGCCCCGGGTCGTGTATTCAGACAACGGACAGCCATTCTCGTCCGAACTCATGAAACAGGTATCACTTCTGTTAGGGTACCAGTGGAAATTCCATTGCGTACGACATCCCGAGGCAGCTGGCCTCGTCGAGAGACACAATCAAACTCTGAAAATACGAATAGCGAAGGTCTGTGCAGAGAAAGGTGTAGATTGGATGGTAGCCCTGCCGGTTGCCTCTTCTATATGCGAATGGTCGCTCACTCTAGATCTGGTTTGTCATCCTATGAAGTAGTGTTTGGTCGTCCCCCAAACATGTGGAGTACACCTATGCCTCGTAAAATTACCGATGTTGACAGTAATATGCTGACAGATTACCTAGCTTCCTTGATGTCTGCACTACTCTCTTGTCGTTCACAGGTCGCGGCTGCCTTTCCAGACAACACCCAGGTGAAACCGCACGAGGTCGTTCCTGGTGACCTTGTGTTGGTCCGAAACTTCGATCGCTCAAGCCCTCTGGAGCCCCGCTGGAAGGAGCCAAAACTCGTTCTGATGACCACAAGGACCGCCGTAAAGCTAGAAGGAAGAAAAGGCTGGCTCCATTCCAGTCACATCAAGCGTTTCCATGGACTGCGTCCAAAGACTTTTTTCAAGGACTGCCCCGATACTGACTCTAAACTTCCCCTGTTAGAGAAAACTCCGCAGCAGGAGTATGAAATGAAATTGAGGTCTAGTAAGTCAGACAGCGTTTAATTGTTTAAGTCCCCCTCGGGTGAAGCGGTTAGACAGGTTCCTGACATGTATAAGATAGACCCACATAGTGAGAGAGATAGACGAAATTTCAAGAAAATGAAATACTGTAAAAGTCTGCGAAGCAGATGCATTGTTACGTTATTGTTTATGTTTATTCTGAGTCTTACGATCACATGTATAAGTTATATGCTACATGTATTTTTTCCTCCTCTTGGTTCACATTCACACCTTTCCTCTAATGATACTGTAGAGCACACATTTAGTGAACTACCCCCTCACGAGTTATCCTATCGACTTGCAATGCGCAACAATACTTTTATTCGTATGTTACACTATTCACATCAGACCAGCAATGCCACTAATTGCTGGGTATGTGGTCGACTCCCCCCTTACCAGACAGTGAAGGGAGCTCTGCCACTCTTTCCTTATCCGTTTTCACACAATGGCTCGTGTGGAGCATGGTTTACGTTAACATCATCTTTAGACGATAAGTCCCTTTTGAATAGGACCTGTTTCCGAGACAAGGACGGTCTTTCCCATAGGACAGGGTTTGATCTAGAAAATGAAGTATATAATCTAGGTAACTTTTCCTCTAACCTCATGGTTTTGAATGTTCAGTCCGAGACCACTCCAGATTTGCCTTCTATAACAGTTCTACCAGTGAAAGGCGAATTATGTGTTAGAAAGAATGGTTCAGTACACCTAGGACACAGTGATTGTACTACTGTGGTCGAGTATAGTGACAGTGGGAAATCTACTTTCAAAGCCTCACGTCATTCTTATTTTATATGTGGTCAGACCGCATATGTACGTTTGCCCCTAGATTGGGATGGAACATGTTACATTGCCTTCCTACTGCCACCAGTTTTCCTGGCCCCATCCGATTATCATCGAAATACCCATCTAGTACACGTTAGACATAGAAGGGAGATCGAGTCCCCAATTGTCGATCAGACTGAAACTGCATTAGAACAGTATACGGATTTCAATAAAGGTTTCTTTTTCTTCATAGGTCCTGTTCAGAATAGTAAATTAATACGCAGGTTAACCAGAACCCTTGAAGCAGTAGTGAATGAGACTACTTCTGCCCTAGGTAACTTAACAGAAGAGCAGTCTGCTATGAGATTTGTTGTTCTTCAGAACCGCCTTGTTCTTGACGTCATACTGGCCGATAGGGGCGGAGCTTGTAGAGTCATCGGATCTAGTTGTTGCGTTTTTATTCCTAATAATGCACCGTCTGTGTATTCAGCAATAACTAGACTTCATAAAATAGCCCATCAGCTACACCAGAATCCAGGCACCTGGACGTGGTCCGGCTGGCTCTGGAGTGTAATATCTGCCTGGGGATGGAGAGTACTGTCATTCCTAGGAGTAGTAGTAATGATCATATTCAGTTGTTGTCTCTGTTTACAATGTGGCCCAGCGATTTGCGGCTTGTGCGCTACATCTTGTATTCCACGTCCACAGTCCCATTCCCAAATGAGAAAAGACGAGCAAATGATGCTGTATGAACAGATAGATGGTCTTATGAATATTGATGTTTCCTGAAGGGAACGTAGGGAACAAGGAGGGAATGAGGAAAATTGAATTTTGCCCTGTTATGTGTCCCTACGTGCTCCCCCACATGTAAATATATGTGCATGATTAATATGTATTTTCCCTCCATGACCGAATAAAGACGCATTTACAGTTGCGTCCAACGATTAGTATGTCAGCTATCCAGTCCTCCTGAAAGCAACGTGAATTAGGCTTTTAGGCCTATGTTGCCGACGTCTTTACATGGTGCACGTTAAATCATCGAGTTGCACCCGTTTCTAGGCCTCACAGGGCCCGGACACCAGAGTCAAGCCTCAAGTCTCCTGAACCACTCCGAGAGATATAGCCCTGCCCGCATCCCTGACCCTTCACTTACTTCCTGCCAAGCAACGCGGTGCCCGGCTCGGCCTGGCCTGCCTGCCAAGAATATGTTATGCCTACAGTTATCTGTTCAGCTCCCCGGCTTCACATTCCTAGCTAACGAACAGCATAAACATATCCATCTATAGTCTAGTCTTCCTGTCTCCATGCAAGTGACTTACTGTATTAGTATCCATAGAAGATCCATAGCACACGCAATACATGAAGAAATATATGCACACACTAGCTTTAGTGACAAGTATCCTTTGTCCCGATGACTTTTAGATTCAAGCAACATGTACTCTAAACACAAGATATCAGATACGCTATAGGTACTGGTCGTTCTGACATCCCAGACTTCAGTCTCCTCTACAGTCTCCTCTTCTAGTGCTAGAAGTCAGCGGCCCCCAGCTCTCCCCAGTTACACGTCATGACTCGTTTTGCGCGCACCAGTAGGTTAAAGGTTCCAGCTGCCCATGAAGCCCCCTCCATGTGTCCACCCACCTATGACACTTCTGTGACGTCTACATCACACACCTCCGTGCACGCCTTGTGCACGCCTTCTTTTCACGCCCATATGTTCTTATCTTCTTCTTTTCACTTGTTACGCCTACTGTATTCAATGCAACTGTACTGTTTTACTATATATACTGTATGATATTAATGAGATGTTGGCAGCTGTCCCCTCTTTTTCCTGAGATTGTCCCTTCCTGAACCTTAGCCGGTGATGGAACCCGATGGTCCAGTGGCTCGAGCCACTTAATTAAAGCCCGTATGACTCAGATACCACGGATTTTGCCTCTTATTTATTGAGCTATCCTTTTCAGTTAATGCATAGAAAAATAGTACCGGTAATTATTTATTTATTTACCACAACATGCCTCTGGTCTTTGAATTACTGTGCTAAAACCTGTAGGCCCCATTGTAAGCTAGGATCAAGTCCACTCTATGTTGAAGGTTTCAAAGGGCTTGATCGAGGGGAAAGACTTAACTGCGGAACATATGCTCTGTGCCAAACTACCAGAGAGTTAAGCACAAGTTAATTTGGGATGTGCTTGCGCCTCACACTAACAAGAATTATGGTTGCTGCTTGAGTAGGTTTTCACCCCCCTCAACCAGAAACCCCAATTTCTCTTAGGGCCTACACCCCCCCTTAGACAAAACGTGGATCCTGGTAAAAACAAAAGGTTCCTTCCATTCTCAGGGAACATGAACTATGTCCCTGACAGGCCCCAGATCTGGAGTTTGAATGGTCCCTGTGGGTTAGGGTGACCCACAAGTTTTGCGGAGAGGTGTGGCGCAGTGGACAGAGCGGCTGACTCCAGAGCGCAGGGCTCACGGTTCAATCCCAGGCGCTGGCTGCAGCTCTACTCTGCATCATGTGACTCTGGGCAATAGCTCACTAAATATCCCTGACAGCCCCAAGTGTCTTGGGACCTTTAGGGGTGATATGTTCATTCTTTACAAATATGAACTTATATTATTTTTTATAGAAACAAAAATCCAGAGAAATGGCCAATGGAAACATGGCATGAGCAGCAAAGCTGCTGTGCTAGTACTGGGCTTTCGTCCCTAGAGAAGCTGTGGGATGTTCTAAATTCTGTGCAATACATTGTAATTGAGTACTGAAAAACAGCATAAATATCTACTGTTTGTGTATCACAAATTAATATAGCAGAGTACAGAAAAAAGGTGAAGGTAACGTGAAACCAGCTCTTTGTATATGCAAATAAGCATAATGCAGCATTAGCACTACCGACCTCTACTTAACTTTAGTAGACACAAATGTACACCAATGGCACCTGGTAGGCATATGCATTTGTGAACCAAGGACCCCCTTTAGCTGCAAGTTGTTAATAAGAATGTAACATGTAATGGTAATGAGTGTAAAAATAATTATTTAGGCATTGTAATACTGTACCCCCCTAATGTAGTGCCACGGATAATGTACATAGACAAACAATATGTGGCAAATACTCTTAACAGTAAACTGCAGAGTCCAAAATGCTCACTGCCCTACACTGAAGTTCAGCAACCCACCCACACTAAATTACTCAGTTAAAAGACACCAGGTGCAACCAATCAGACCAAGTAGTTGCGTGAGATAGGGAAGAAAAATCCAATGCCACACCAAGGGGAAAAACAATCATTAGCAAAGCCAATAAGTGTGCCTGTTGGGAAGGAAGGTTCCTGTCATGCTAATAGACATGTATGCCTGCCTTGAGTGCATCAGCTGCTGTGATATCTGGATCCTGGATGATGATTTATTGGTCATAGGTGAACACGGTTCATACGTGTATGGTCTGCCCCAGGCTTGTCGCATGGAGTGTGGGCTTGTTAAGGAATAGGAGGGCCACCCAAAGCCTTACCCTTGAGTGGTGGAAGGCTACTGCTATCACCAGGAGTAAAGCAGCACAAGAACAATGATGGAAGCCACCCGTGCTTTCAAGCAATAGTAATCAGTAGCGTGAACATGTCATCTTACATGTTATGTAATGTTATGTTATGTTAGGCTGTACTTATAAAGCGCACTGTCACCGTAGGTTTCCTGGCGCTGAGAAAAAGATGATAGTAGGTGAAGGTGGAGGGCTAATTGGAGTTCGAGAAGAGCCAGGTTTTTAAGCTCTTCCTGAAGCTCAGAAGGGTGTCAGAGGTCTTGATTCCTAGGGGGATGGAGTTCCACAGTATGGGTGCCAGATAACTGAATCTGCGGCCACCCAGTTTCTTAAGTTTAGCCACCGGGGTGGTTAGGAAGTGAAGATGGGCTGAGCGAAGATTACGGGCTGGACAGTGCGGGGTGATAAGAGATTTCAGAAAGGCCGGAGACTTGCACTGCCGGGCCTTGTAGATTAGGCAGCCGATCTTAAAAGCGGCTCTATGTTCAATAGGCAGCCAGTGTAATTTGGACAGTAGGGGCCTTGCTGACTGCCATTTAGGGACTTTATAAATGAGCCTTGCAGCCTGGTTCTGCACCATCTGGAGGCGATGAAGCAGGGACTTGGGTAGGCCCCAGTGAAGAGAGTTGGAGAAATCAAGACGGGAGAGGACAAGGGAGATGACAATTTGCACCAAAGCATCGTGTGAGAGATTTTCCGAATTTTCCTTAACTCGAACATGTTGGCCGAGATGGTAGCTCCGACATGGGATTTAAGGGAGAGGTCGGTATCGATGGTGACGCCCAAGCTTTTTACCGAGCTCGACGGGCTGGGGGGCGTACCTAGCTCTTTTGGCCAGAACTGTGGGCCCCAGTGAGCCGCAATGGTACCAGGCAAGATGAGTTCCGTTTTCTCCCGATTTAATTTGAGCTGGTTAGAAACCATCCATTGTTGGATTTGGAGCATCACTGCCTGAAAATCAGATGCGGCATCAGGGGTGTCTAAGGGGAAGATGATCTGCATATCATCTGCATAATTGAGGACAGTGCATTTCCATTGTCTCAATGAGTGAATTAGCGGCCGGAGGTATAAATTAAACAGCAGTGGAGAAAGGGAGGATCCCTGCGGTACTCCACAAGTGGTGGGCATCTGTGTTGCTGTGAAGGGGCCTAGGTGGACTGTTTGCACTCTGCCCGAGAGGAAGGACTTAATCCATTCCCTGGCGGGGCCCCGGATGCCAGCCTGTCCGACACGGTGGAGAAGGATATCATGGTCCACCGTGTCGAACACGGCCGAGAGATCCAGATGGACCAGCACCTGTGGGGCCCCCCTGTCGGCATTCTCCCGGAGAGTGTCAAAGACTTTCAGGATGACTGCTTCAGTAGAGTGCGCTGGCCTGAAGCCAGCTTGGTTGGGTTCCAAGAAGCCAGAGCTCTCTATAAATGCCGACAGGCATGTGGTCACATGAGCCTCCAGGAGTTTAGAGATGTAGGGCAGGAGGGAGATGGGCCGGTAGTTAGCAGGGTTAACGGGATCGGCTCCCGTTTTTTTCAAAAGAGGGTCAAGTATGGCCTCCTTGAACGTGCTGGGAACCGAACCAGTGCTCAGGGAGGGGTTCAGGAGGGGAAGAATACTATCAGGTAAGGATGAGAAGACTGCTCTGAGGACTGGGGGAGGACAGCAGTCCTTAGGAGATCCTGATTTGATGCGGGTAGTAAGTTCTGAGAAAGCACTGGTGGTGATGGCTGGGAACTGGGCGAGGGAGCAGGGATTGAGGGAGTCTAAAGGACTGGCAGGGGAGGAGGAAGAGATAGCATTCTTAATATCTACAATTTTCTGAATAAAGAAGGTGTTGAGCGCATTACAGGTTTCTTGAGTTGGGGCCTGAGTGGGAAGCACTCTGTGATCTGATGAAAAGTCATTCATAATTTTGAAGACTTCTTTTGTTTTGTTGCGGGCTGAGTCAATTCTTTCAGAGATATGCGAGACCTTTGCTTTGGTAATTGCGTTTTTGTAATCTTTGCGGGCCCTCACAAACACTAGGCGGTCCGAATTAGAGTAACCGCGCCTCCAGTTGCGTTCTAATTGGCGTAGCTTCAGTTTGAGTGCTTTAAGTTCCTCAGGGAACCATCGATGGGAATTGCCGTGTCTGGTGTTTGCGAATTTAGTAAGGGGGGCAAACCTGTCGCTAGCTGATTGCAGCCAAGTGGCTATCCTCCCCTCCATAAAGTCGATGTCTGAGTTAGGGTCAATATTGGGGCAGGTGTTGACCGCGAGGTCAAGGAAATCCTGAGAGTCGTAGGAATTCCATTTGCGGCACAATCCACCGGGAAGGGTAGGGGGCTTGCTCCTCCCTTTAATTGTGATAGTGACCTCTATCAGATGGTGGTCCGACCAGGGACAAGGGGAGATAATTGGACAAGACAAGGCAAGGTTATGAGTCCAAATATGGTCAAGAATATGACCCTTAGTGTGGGTAGGTGAAGTAATGTGTTGAGTCAAATTAAGACTAGTCAGAGTTTCGAATAGTTCAGTAGCATGAGGGCCAGCTTGGTCATCATCAAACCAGTAATTAAAATCACCAAATATGGCGATTCTGGAGTGATGAGTGATTAGGCCAGCTACCTGTTCACTCAGAAAAAGGGGAAACGAAGGCATCGACTGGGGGGGCGGTAAAATAATACAAAGGCGAGTGCACCGCCGACCGTTTCCAAACTGATGACTGTATTATCTACCCCAGGCAAAGTTAGCGACGCAGTGGTGAGGAATCTGAACTTTTTGTGTATGATGGCCGCTACCCCTCCTCCAGGGCGGCTCAATGGTCGATTTACGTTGAGGATATAATAGTCCGGAGGGAGGGCTGCCAGGACATCCGGGTTGGAGTCCGGGGTAAGCCAGGTCTCTGTTAGTAGCAATATCAAAAACAATGGCCCAACTCGTGATTGTTTGCTGGCTCAATAAATCATATGCTCACAGTTGATCACTTCTAAAGTTAAATGAGGAATAAGGTTATTTACCTCTAGTATGATTAAATCATAGGATATTCATTCCATTGAAAAAGCAACCACCTATCACAACTCATTTATTTACAAAAAGGAGTTTTAATAGAGTACTCCAAACACAGCGGAACATTTATTTATATACATTTATACAATATTCACAGCGAACGGTAAAGGAAAGAGCAACGTGCTTCTATAAGGGTGCCGGAAATAGAAGAAAGTAGTGGTTTAAGGAGAAAAGGGGTGTAAGCCTCAACAGAAAAGTGACATAAGATTTTGTTAACTTAAAGCAAAAGCTGGAAAATATCCAACGTGTTGTGCAAACAGGCCACTATTGATATTATTCCAATTTATAACAATCATACAGTCTTGACTGGCATGTATAATGTTCCAAAAAATAGTGGTCCTGGTTATGGGAAAGGGGGGGCGTCGACGTTTCGACCCGTCTTGGGGTACTAGGGTAACTGGGAACCTCGACCTGCGGGTCTTCCTCAGGACGTGTAAGGCAAAGCCTTCGTACCGTAGCTAAAACGCTGTCTGCCTAAAACAAATTAAGGTCATTTTTAGGTGGGTGCATGGAATCAATTTAAAATTACAAAAGAGGTACACAGACCTCTAGTGTTTTCTTACCCAATTTGCTTTTATGGGAAGTTCACAATCCTCATGTATCTCGAAGGACGTGAAGGGAAATGGCCACAGTCCCACTCCTATAATTCATAAGGGGTATTCTGGTTATTGATTCCCAAATACATGGTCAAGTTAAGATTAGTTCACTAGAACCCGGGTAATGCGAATGCTTACCAATTTATTGGTCGTAGACCGTCAACACAAAAATTCAGGTGCAGATTGCAAGGGTATTAATACTGTTCTCATGCACGGACTCGTCTGTGACTGAAAAGAAGCACATAATGGGAATATTTACCATCATGTCAGTCTATACTTAGATAGTGATCAAAGTTACACGGTGAATTAGGGCAGTAATCATACCTTCAAGTGTTCGTGTATGGATATCGCCGTGGAGTAAAGAAGAATATATCTTCGTCCTGGTATCTGACGATGCTACAGGGGCATACAGGGAAGCAGAGTTACCTGAGCCATGTATTTATCACTCTATTCAGAGAAACGCACTACATGTACAGCAAATGTCAAATCAAATACCTTTATGCTTCTCCAGTATCACCCTCAATGGGAGTCATTCACAAGAGTGGGCGTTGTCCCAAATGTCAATTGCCAAATGTGCGCACTAAATTAAAACATAAAGGAGAATCTATATAGTTATTGAAGCTTGGGGGGTTCTCGATGTACGGCGGATGAGGCTAACGGGGAAGTGGTAGCTTACCGAGTGGTTTTTTTGGTGTCGGCTCGCCAGACTCGGAACGCACGTGGCGTCGTTCACATATGAGGGCGTTGTCCGAGATGTCGGTTGCCAGGTATGCGCACTAAATTAAAACATAATGGAAATTGTTATAGTTATGTTTAAAGCTAGGAGGATGGAGTCTCTGGGTGGACGGCGGTGGGGACTGCCGAGGAAGCGGTGGCTTACCGAGTAGTTGGTTTGTTGACACTGACTGGCCAGCCTCGAACTGCACGTAGCGCAACGACGTCACACTGACGTATAAAGCGCTCGGGAGTGGCTAAACACAGAAAAAAGACTCGCTCAGCCGAGCGGTCTAGAGTAATGTAATAGATTGGGTCAAGGCATAAAAATTCATAACGGGCCTTATCTGTTGTTCAATACTGCCACTTGTTTGCTAATCTCCTCGTACTCATTTAAACCTCGTTTTATTGTATCGAAGAGATATATAAAGCGGCATTCCCGGAGGCTTAGTATATGACTGAAATCTCCTCCTCTAGGGTGTGGTGTCACCTTTTCCAGGACACACCATTGTAGACTGTCCGGTTTATGTTCAAATTTCACAAAATGCTCCACAAGCGGAGCCCCCTGAGTTTTACATTTAATGCGGCTCACATGCTGTAAAATGCGACACTTAACCTTTTGTATAGTTTGTCCAATATATACAAATCCACATGGGCAGGTGATCGCATAGATTACTCCACTCGAATTGCAGTTAGCCTCATCCGCCGTACATCGTGAACCCCCCAAGCTTCAATAACTATATAGATTCTCCTTTATGTTTTAATTTAGTGCGCACATTTGGCAATTGACATTTGGGACAACGCCCACTCTTGTGAATGACTCCCATTGAGGGTGATACTGGAGAAGCATAAAGGTATTTGATTTGACATTTGCTGTACATGTAGTGCGTTTCTCTGAATAGAGTGATAAATACATGGCTCAGGTAACTCTGCTTCCCTGTATGCCCCTGTAGCATCGTCAGATACCAGGACGAAGATATATTCTTCTTTACTCCACGGCGATATCCATACACGAACACTTGAAGGTATGATTACTGCCCTAATTCACCGTGTAACTTTGATCACTATCTAAGTATAGACTGACATGATGGTAAATATTCCCATTATGTGCTTCTTTTCAGTCACAGACGAGTCCGTGCATGAGAACAGTATTAATACCCTTGCAATCTGCACCTGAATTTTTGTGTTGACGGTCTACGACCAATAAATTGGTAAGCATTCGCATTACCCGGGTTCTAGTGAACTAATCTTAACTTGACCATGTATTTGGGAATCAATAACCAGAATACCCCTTATGAATTATAGGAGTGGGACTGTGGCCATTTCCCTTCACGTCCTTCGAGATACATGAGGATTGTGAACTTCCCATAAAAGCAAATTGGGTAAGAAAACACTAGAGGTCTGTGTACCTCTTTTGTAATTTTAAATTGATTCCATGCACCCACCTAAAAATGACCTTAATTTGTTTTAGGCAGACAGCGTTTTAGCTACGGTACGAAGGCTTTGCCTTACACGTCCTGAGGAAGACCCGCAGGTCGAGGTTCCCAGTTACCCTAGTACCCCAAGACGGGTCGAAACGTCGACGCCCCCCCTTTCCCATAACCAGGACCACTATTTTTTGGAACATTATACATGCCAGTCAAGACTGTATGATTGTTATAAATTGGAATAATATCAATAGTGGCCTGTTTGCACAACACGTTGGATATTTTCCAGCTTTTGCTTTAAGTTAACAAAATCTTATGTCACTTTTCTGTTGAGGCTTACACCCCTTTTCTCCTTAAACCACTACTTTCTTCTATTTCCGGCACCCTTATAGAAGCACGTTGCTCTTTCCTTTACCGTTCGCTGTGAATATTGTATAAATGTATATAAATAAATGTTCCGCTGTGTTTGGAGTACTCTATTAAAACTCCTTTTTGTAAATAAATGAGTTGTGATAGGTGGTTGCTTTTTCAATGGAATGAATATCCTATGATTTAATCACACTAGAGGTAAATAACCTTATTCCTCATTTAACTTTAGAAGTGATCAACTGTGAGCATATGATTTATTGAGCCAGCAAACAATCACGAGTTGGGCCATTGTTTTTGATAATACTGACTACCCAGGTCCAACAACCGTTTTGGGTTACCCCATTTCTTATAATGTCTGTTAGTAGCAAGACATCTGGTTTATCTGTGATGAGCAAGATAAATAGGTCTAGCTGGTGTTTCACCATGGAGCGAGTATTAAGGTAGAGCACCCGAAGCTGTGCGTCGTTGCTTAATACCTGTGGGGATGTTTCCGGGCGGGGAGGGGTAGCTCCATGATCACTCCGGATACATGGGCTTGGTACATTTCGAGAGATCTTCAGGTGTACAATGCGCTCAAGCGTGCCAGGCGGTAGTGGGTGGTCAGAGGACTTCAACTCTCTAAGTACCTTTGGTGAATAGATGATAAGTTGACCAGGATTCCTGGCCCCTGTGCCCGGAGTGGCGCGGACGGGCGCTGACGGGCTTGCCTTTGGCGCGCCTTCGGCGCACCCGCTGCGCTCGTCCGCTGCGCCTCCGGGCCAGGGTATCATCATATACCGGCAAGGGCGGGAGGGCGGAGCACTAGACTGCTCGCCCAGCACTGCTCCTCATTCAAGATGGCGGCCAAAGCGGGGCCAGATGGAGCGAGGTAGCGTGGGTTCGAGCCCTCAAAGTGCAAAATAGGCGAAAGTTAAAATGATAGAATAAAAAGGGTACAATGGTAGCGTTAAAAAAACAGTTAGCAGCAGATTAGCAAATCACCAAACTGGTCCCGGCTTCCGCCTCAGGACAAGACAAGCAGTCTACATGTGTCATCATAGGGGGGCCTCGAGGCCCACTCATGTAAAGTTCAGCTGCTGTGTGCTTAACTCGAGCTTGACCTGCATTGGATTGTATGTAGAGTCGGGAAGCTCATGTGATTGCGTGTGTGCGCCAGTGCGGTGGTGCAGTACAAGAGAGTCAGCGCGTGTGATTGCATATGTAAAGTGGTATAGTACACGGGAGTCAACTCACACAGCTGCACATGTGAGCTGGATTGTATGTGTGCTTGTGAAGCTCACAATGCATGGTGGTCTCTAGGTTCCATTTTGGGATACTCAGGTGTAGCGGGAGGAACATTTGGAAGTAGAGGAGCCCCCGAGATAGATTTGTGGGTTGTTGCACTCCTGAGAGCAGGATCAAACACATACTGGAGGAAGAGGAAGTAAGAGCCAATATCATCAGTACACTTCTTTGATTCTAAAGTAACTTCACTGGTCAAAGGAGCCTGTGTACATCTCGGGAAGGCAATCGGGCTGATAAGGGAATCATAAAGAATAGGACTAGAGGCCTTTTCTAACCTTTTGATACACATATCACTGAGGCAGACATCCTGGTGTGATCTTCCAGTCACTCCCATGGCCTGCGTTTGGGGCTATCAGTTTTGGAGACACTTCAAAGTTGTCAACCCCCAGAACATAAACTTCAAAAGCAGAGGCACTAAATCACATTGTGTCTGCAAAATAATTACAAAAAGGGGAGCTTGAGACTCCCAAATTGTCATACTGAAGCTGTACATCAGGTGTGGAGAAGATCAGCATGAGTTCTGTCGATTGTACTCAGGACTGAGGGCGGAGGGTCTGCCAGCCTCCCATGGTGGATGAGGTGATATCACCCAAGCAAACCAAGAACTTTCGCCTGGACCACTAGCTTCTGCCTGACCCAAGACCATAGGATAAGGAGACTGAGACTGCCTAGAGGGAGCAAGGTCCAGTGGGGATCAAGCCAAATGGAGCAATGAGTGTGAGGTTCTGGTATATCAGGACCCCCTCACCAATATGGCCATTTGCCCATGTGTGTTGATCACATCGCCTGTAGACCTGGTAGGGGCTGTGATGAATCTAAAGGGCAAGCACCCTGTTGCGGCGCTGTGGTGAAGTTAGGGCCATTGCCCAGTACTGTGCTGTGACCAAAAGAGGGATGCCACCTTTAGTGTGCGGCAGGTGAACCCCCCTCCCGTATGCCTGGTGAGGGCTGTAGGGAATCTTAAGGGCCGTCACTCTGGTGCACCACTGTGGTGAATATAGTGCTGTTGCCCTGTGCAGTATTGTGAGCCTAAGAGGAACACTTCCTTAAGTGTGCAGAGCACGACCCATGTATGCCAGGTGGGGTTCACGGAGGAAGTTGTTGCCCATGTACAGAGTGCAACTGTGAACTCAGAGCTGCTACTTTGTCATCACAACTTGAGAAGCAACCCCAGGTCTGCTATAGGACACAGACCATACTTGCAGCGACAACGGAGGAGCTTTTTGCCGGCACCAGCTAAAGTTGAACCGGACACAGGACCACTGCACGCTCCCAGGCCTTCTATCTCGTCTCCAGCAGGAGCAGGTAAGACTGCACCTTGAGTCACAGAGTTTTAGTGGGGGGGAATCTGCCCTGACTAAAGTGTCAAAGGCACTGGGACACTTTTGACCTTGAATAGCCATTATGGGACTTCTAAGACTTGTTTCCTTAGTGGGGCCTAACCTGGTTATTGCCTCAAGTAAATGGGGAATCATCTCAGTTCGTAGTTATAAGAGAGGGAGTTGGTGCCCGTGCAGACAATGCTAAGACACAGACCTTATCAAGCGAGTGTTATTATTTAATATGTATCATATTTCGCTTTGTGTATGTATAAATACTACTTTTTTTCATAAAAGCAAGTATTTGGCTGGAAATTCCTTTGTTAAGGTTACCAAACGTATGTTGAGTTGTCAGCCTGTGTTCGCCCTACACTTACCTCCTCCCCGAGAAGCCTTAGACTGCTCGACTCGCGCTACCACTGAGAGTCAAGTGTGGGATGGGTACTCAACCCAGTTGCTAAGAACCCATAGTAGGTCGGGCTCTGGCACATCAGAAGTAAAAGGCCTCACCCAACATGGTTGGGCCCAGTAGCTCCAGCTAGCTCTGCGGCCCTCTAAAAGAGGTCCTGACAGTCACTATATAATAAATCAAAGTGCTCCTTGATGGGTGAGTTAGTGTGTGGTTGTATGGCTGGGTGAAGGTGAAAATGAGTCAATAGTTGAATGAATGAGTGAGGGCATGGTTTAGTGAATGAGTGCGTGATGGAGTGCATGCATTGCTAAATATTGGGTTACAGAATGGGTGAATGGCCTAATAATGAGTGTGTTGAACAGCTGGATGAATAGGTCACTGCAATAATTGCTAAATGAGTGCTGTGGTGGATGCTCACAAGTTACTTCTGTAAGGTGAACATACTGCTACTATGGTAAGACCTCAGCCCAATGGCTATGACTGCACCAACTGGAACTACTTGGATGGAAGGACTAGTCCACCACACACTGAGCATTCTCTCCGAAGTGGCTTTTTTCAGAAGAGAAAAATGGAGGTCCCATGCATGAGGGTATGTACCATCATCCATGCCCAGGGTAATTTGGGGGGGGGGGGCTGGTGCGGCCACAGGAACATATTTCCCGCATCCCCAATCAGTGAGGATGTGCTCATCAGAGCTCCCCCAGTCTTAGCAGTCCTGCGCGCAGCAGACAAACTACGGCCACCGCTGCCGAGCCCTCGCCCAGTGAAAAAGAGAGGCCGGGCCCATGCAGAGTGGCCTCCGCTGGTGCCCTGGCAGTGGTTTTAGCTTGTGGCTTCCTCCCAAGGCAGACGAGGGCATGGGAGCAGCACACAGTAACACCCACCCCTGGAAGCACTGCAGCAAGGGCCAAAACAGCACTGGGTCAAAAATCACTTTTTATTATCCTAAAGCAAAAAGGGGGCAAGACTGCAAGTGAACAACCCAACCCCCAATGGCCTATTTTTTTCTTCAGTTAAAACAAAGAAAATCGATATTTTGTTTAAAAGGAATAATATGTGTTGGACACTTTTCAAGGTTGTTTTATATTTGTTCTATGTAATAGACTGATTTAAGGGAAATGGACACTTGCATGTGGATGTCTTCGTGATACTGTGATGTACATTTCTGTTTATGATTTATGTAATTGGACTTACTTATGATTAGGTCTCCCAGTTTTATGGTATTTATTTGTTTACTTTTTTGGTAATCTTATTGGTATTTATCCATATTTATTTTGTGTTTAAGAATAAATGGAATCGTAAAATAGTATATTTCCGCATTTATTTAACTGATAAATGTGCATTCATACTTTGATATTGTTCACGTTTTAGCAAATTTAGCAGCCAAATAGAACAAAACACTACACCCATAGGTAAATATTAGCGATATACTACAATTATATGGTCACATAAGCCTGCATTTAAGGTAATTTCCTCTTTTAAAACTCCTCATGCTGTCTGCTCAGCTGTTGGGCTGGAACTCACAAAAGACAGCATGGAGAGTGACTCACAAGAAGCACAATTTTCATTATTTTTTAGCTTTTAAAAGCAAATACAGACGGGAAACACATTCTTTTCTATCTGTATTTATCTGTAAAAATCAGTAAAAACTGAAAGCCTTACTTATGATTTAAGTAACTGTACTTTTCACGTTATGTAAGTGGTGTGAATTTATGCATGTAAGTTTCATCAAAATATGTACGGTGCGCATGAACTACTTGAATATAGTAACAGGTATCTACATGCAGTGGATATTTGAGTTCATATTTCTTTAAAGAATTTAATACAGGTAAGATATTTGTAGTCCTTCATGGTGGATATGAGAAGGAAGGTATGGGTTAGTTGAGTCAAGTAATTGGATACATATACCCAGAGTACATGGGTGGTATACAGAGAAGTTTTTTTAGAGCTGTGGGTTTCGGGGGCAATTTTATGTTGTTATGTTACCCAGCAGGACGTAGGCAGAGGAAGAACCCTATTTTTGACCCACCAATGGACAGATGGGAGAACATAGGGGCTGGGGCAATTGGGCAGCCCTGCAGCGGAGGGATCTGGACAGGGACGGCAAGAACAAACAGGAGCAGAAAAGAGTGGTAAGCACCAGGCATGGCTGCACCCCCACAGACCACAAAGGTGACACAATGCCGGAACACTGACTACTACGGAGACAGCCCACGTCCAAGATCCCAGTCCTACAGAGAGGCGGTATTGCGTGACGGTCACTAGTGCAAACTAGATGGCAGAATGGAGATGGGCAGAGGGGTGGGAGCCTAGAGGGGCCGCTTCATGGTCTTTGGGCGAGGGAGGCAACAGGATGTCCATAGGGCAGGACAGGAAGCGAGCAGAGACCGGGGCTAGCATGACCAGCGGGGCAGGTGCTGGTAACAAGGAGGATCACAGGCTGCTCTCCGGTCCAGGGTGGTGATGATGCATGACTTTAGTGGGGAGCTTGGGGCAAGGCCGGGGCAGGGATGCGTAATGAGGAGGACAAACAGGACATCGAGGAGGAGAGGTTCTGCAGGAATTGGGTGAGATGGAGGTTGGTAGTAGATGACAGATGAAATGCAAGCAGGTCTGGCCATAAGGAAGTGTTGGAATAAGTAAGGTAGGAACAGGTGGGTGATGGGCCTGGGGAGCAGAGTTGTTTTTGAGAGAGAAAAGCACCGGTCAGGAGGTTGGGCTGAAGAGCGAAGGGCTGAGAAGGGGAAGACCCAAGAAGAACCAACAGTAAGCCCTCTCTCATCTCACCTGTGCACAGACTTGTCAATCTCGCTCGTGCTCTCCCCCTTTGTCGCATCCTCTATCCCAAATTTCTCACAAGCTTCTTGCCTCCACTACTCATTGATGGAGGTTTCATTTATCTCTTCCTACTGGGCTCATTCCACTTTTACAAGACACCCAAGACGTTTACGTTTTGTTGTTAAACAATACGAATGCCCGTAGTTAAACGTTCCATTACTCCTAGCTCAAACCGAGCCAATGTACCTTCTTTTTGTTTGTGAGAAATGTCTTTCCGAACATGCCTGTCCTTCTCTTCACCGATTGTCAAGTAACCGTGTCCTGTAGCTCCCCACTTTTTTACCAATACTGGGACTCTCGGACACTGTTTTCTCTCCCTTCCTTTATGCTGTACCCAAAACTGTTATAACACATAAAACCTCAATGAAGATTTTATTTAAAAAAAAAAAGAAGAACCACCAACAGCAAGAGGCGTGTCGAGGAGGAGGTTGGCTTGGAGTGTGAATAGGGCTGGACATCAGCTTGGGCAGAACATGAAGGTGGCTTGGGGTTGTGAGGGATCATGGGTGATGACGCTATTAGTGTATGTACAGGAGGGAGAGGGGGTTTAGAGTATGACAAGAGCATGATGGGACTCGTAGGTCAGAATTTTAGTTCAACGAGGCACCACAACTTCATTTGTTCAAACTGAATTAAGGGGCGAAGTTCCAACAGGAAGTTCAACCATGAAGGCAGATCAAGGGGAATAATCGCCAAGTGACAGGTTTAATGGAGGAAATGGCAGGATTTTGCTGGAACAGGCATGTCAGCATGCAATAGTGTGGAAGGGTCAGGTGGAGTAGACTCACAAGGGAAGAGAGGAAGCTGCAGGTCAAAAAGTGGGAGACACTGAGCCGCCAGTGAAACTTCCGAACATGGGGTATCTGACCCACTTAAGGGCACCAAGGAAAAACATGGGCCACAGAATATTTTGATAGATTCAAGTTATTTCATAGGGAGACAAAATCCTAGGAAGGATCAAAAGTAAAGGAACATGAGCTGGCCAAGCGACCCAAGGTGCCGATTAACAATGATACTTGGACTGTAACCTTTACCATCTACGGCACCATCCTGTGTAGAGAAGCTCCTGAGCACTTTTCTTTGATTCCATGCACAGGACTGCGCAAGGGCAGATGGGCAGAGAATTTGAAGTCATGCACGGAGGACCCTGGAATGGTGGCATATAAACTGAGTAAAGAAGCAGTGAGCAGGGGAAGTGCAGGATGTTTCCAGACCTGCCATTAGAAAGTACTCTAATATCACCACTGGAGGAGGTACCTAAGGAAAACCTTGGGTCAATTTTGGCTCATCCATCACCTATCTTGTCCTGAAGTAAGCGTTGGTAAACAACTTTCTTGAACACTTGGTTCACCCTAGTGACATTCACTAGGGTGCTGGGGATTCAGTTCAAAAGCTTCTGGATACATCCATGCCAGTGGGGTGCTCTTTGGCCAGCCCCTTTATGAAGTGGGTTGTTCAAGAGGTATCAAAGTTTGAGATGGCGCTGCACTACCTCAATGATTTATCGATAGTAGGCAGGGCTTGAGCTACAAGACAATGTTGTAAGCTGATGGGGATCATAAAACTGGTACTGAGTCATTCGGCATACTATTAGCAAAAGACAAAATAGAAGGGCCAGGTATAGAGTTTGACTCACGTCTGGTGTCATGGCTGATGGCTGAGAAACTGAATGAGTTGCGACAGTCAATTGCGGAGGTCTTGGAAAGGAAACATTGTGCAATGAGGCAACTACAACGAATGCTTGGACACTTACACTTAGCATGCAGAGGGGTGGCCCCAGAAAGGGCATTTTGCAGTCAGTTGGCACTTCTCATGAGAGAGGCGTCAAAGCCACACCTCAAGATACAAATGATAGACAGAATCAAACAGAAATTGACAGTGTGGATAGGATTTTTGGAACACTTCAATGGAGTAACATTGTGACTCCAGGACAACCCTTTGACAACGATGGTCAAGATCTTTTAATAATCATTAGGTGCAGGGGGTTTTGGGGTATTTTGGAAAAGGTACTGATGAGCTGAAAGGTGGTCACAAGAATGGAAGGAAAAAGGCCATAGCATCGCTTTTTTAGAATTCTTCCAGGTGGTGCTCGCTGTGCATTTGTGGGATCAGGAGTTGAGAAACAAGAAGGTGACATATGTCATTGACACCGAATTGGTGGTGCAAGCTGTATCAGGATGACAGTAAATAATGAGTATGTGTGGAGGCATCTGAGGGTGCTTCAATCAGTCAATCAATCAATAAAATAGAGCTCGTAAAGCGCACAGCACGTTATAGTGTGTCCCGGGGCTACAGGTTCATGGACCGCTGATCTCACAGGGGAGGAACATAAACTAAAAGGCACCATTAAAAAGCCAGGTTAAGCTGGATTTAAAGGAACGAGCATCCTTAATAGCATACAGGTGTATGGGAAGAGCATTCCAGCCCACAGCAGCTACTGCAGAGAAGGAGGTACCTCCCCATCTCTTCCTCTTTGTATTAGGTACCACTACCAGCAATGCATCAGCAGGGCGTAACATTCTGGATGGATGATAGTGAGCAAGTCTCTTTGTTAAATATTTGGAGTATAGTCCATAGAATGCTCAGTGGGCTAGTACTAGTCCCTTCAACTTTACTCATGCCGGATGGGAAGCTAATGCAACTCCTTCAGATCGAGGGGTAATGAAGAGATCAAAAAAACAAGTACATCTGTCCTTCTAGTGTTGCACTGGAGATTATTCTGTCACACCCACTGGAATACCGCTGACAGGTACGCCTAAAATCTGTTTTGGCCACTATAGATGTTCCCATTCAAAGTTAGAATGATCTGTTTGTGGTCAGCATAAGAGATGACCTGCGCTCCAAAGGATTCCACCAGGGTTGCCAAAAGTGGCAAATAGACATTAAACATGTTGGACTCAGCGCAGAGCCCTGGGAAACCCCAAAATCAATGGACTTGGAGTCATACGTAAATGGCAGCATCCACACAGACTGACATCTGCTTGAAAGAAAGGAGCCCAGCCAAGCCAGCGTGATCCCACCTATCCCGATGTCCCGCAAGCATTGCATCCGGATAGAATAGGAAAGCCTGCCAAATGCCGACGAGACATCCAGTAGCAGCAAGGACACTTTCTTACGGTTATCAATGGCCAGTTTAATGGCATCTGAGAACTCTTCCAGAGCAGATTCAGTGCAGAATCCCGGGCGAAAACCCGATTGTAAAGGATACATCTACTGATTAGCATCAAGATACCTGGAAAGTTGGATGTTGATTAGTTTTTCGAGGATCTTTGACAATGCTGGCAGCAAAGAAATTGGCCATAGTTGGCCAGGGCAGACTTATCTGCAGAGGGGTTTTTCAGTAGTGGAATCAGCCTAGCACTCTTCCAGCAGTTGGGAACAGTGGCCAGGCACAATGAGTTTCTAAGCAACAAATGTCAGGAGGGATCGATGGCCTCGGCATTAGCAACCAGAATCTGGGGGACAGGGGAAGACGGGGAGCTGGACTTTCAATCTCTAAGGGCTTACTCAGACTTCAAATGACATGGTGGAGAACACAGTCAAAGAGCAGGAGTGTAAAGAAGGGACTATCAAGGGCTGACCTCCAGACCAATTGAACTCACTGCTATTGGTAACTGTAGATACATTTTAGCCATCTAACTCATAAGAGTTTGCACTATTGTTTGTTCACACGGTCTTTAAGGTCTCAACAATGCCCAAAATCTTGTGCTTCAAAAAGTCTGAACATTGAAAACAGAGTTTCAGAGAGGCTTCTAGGGGCTGAGCGAGAGCAGAAGGAGTGGCAAACTTCTTTGTGATTTAAAAACCTCTTTAGATTTGTTGTTGGACCTACTTATTTCATTAGCTTTGCTCAAGCTTTTTTTTTTATTCCTCGTGATAGATGGACAGCTCCTTTTTATAGCGCTCCTTGTTCTCAGACAGACAAAACTTACACCAGGATCTATCAAGCTTGTTACAGTGCTTCTCATTGATCTAAGCGATACAAAAGGGGATGATGGACGGAGCGTTTGAGCAAATCAAACACTCACCCCCAGTCAACTGATCTGGGTTTAATCCATCACCATTCTTTAGCCCACTCAGCCACCCCATTTCAGACATGACTATATGCAAATCAGTCTGACCCTGTGCCTCATGGGAACAGTCCAGCCCGAACTGCCAAGCCATGTCTTCCATGGACCGGAAACAAGCATCCTGGGACCGGTTTCGGATTCATAATCCTCATCAGCCAGGCTATCTTGAATCCAGTGGCCAAGTGAGCAACGGACTCACGTCTGAGCATACCCTGCCACACTTGGGGCGAACAAAGCGATACAAAAGGGGATGATGGACGGAGCGTTTGAGCAAATCAAACACTCACCCCCAGTCAACTGATCTGGGTTTAATCCATCACCATTCTTTAGCCCACTCAGCCACCCCATTTCAGACATGGCTATATGCAAATCAGTCTGACCCTGTGCCTCATTGGAACAGTCCAGCCCGAACTGCCAAGCCATGTCTTCCATGGACCGGAAACAAGCATCCTGGGACCGGTTTCGGATTCATAATCCTCATCAGCCATGCTATCTTGAATCCAGTGGCCAAGTGAGCAAGGGACTCACGTCTGAGCATACCCTGCCACACTTGGGGCGAACAAAGCGATACAAAAGGGGATGATCTAAGCTCCTCATCAAACAAGGGAGCTGAGGGGCATCTCAGACCACCAGAACCTGATTAATTGGTTCTACCAGGTCAGCCATGTTACCTACCCAAGCATTGACTGCCAGTGCATCTACTTGAATTCTGTCAGAAAACACTATTATTAAGAATATATGTCATTTCCTGTCTTAGCCATGGCCCAATTATGGAGTGGCAATGAAGAGTTAAGACCTCCACATCTGGGGCCTTGCTCCAGTGTCCAGCGGATGTACACTGTAGAGTGATCCGACCAGGCGGTAATGAAAACCTCTACAACGATGATACAACCGTTAGAAAAAATTGGGTTAGGCAGGTGGCCTGCAGAGTGGGTGGGTTTGTCCACGAATTGCTTCAGGTTCTAGGCGGACCTAGTGTCCATGAGAAGCGAGGAGCGGTGATCAGCTGGGTTGTTCAAATGAATGGTCAAGTCTCCCAATGCCCAGAAATTGGAGTACTTTAGCATATAGTTGAACAATCATCTAATGAGGACAAATCATCTATGAGGAACAATCACCTAGAGGTCGTAAGAGTTACATTCCAGACACAGATTTCTTTGCTGAAGAGAGGCAGAAACCCAAAGATTCAGCCCCATAGAGTTAAGGAATCTCAAAAGAAGTACATTTCAAGGAGTGTTTTTAGACAATAGCAAACCTCTCTTGTCCACTCTATCATGGTGAACAATCAATGTGCTGATGTGTTTGGAAGGCAACATCTTGTTCGTAGCTAGGCATACTGCAGATTTGGAAAATTATGTGATTGATGTGTTATCTAGTGTGCAGTGAGCGAGGTTCTGTGATTTAGCCCCTGGAGTGAATGCAAGAGACCTGAGATTTCCAGAAGACTTGTAGAAGATCAGACTGTGAAAGCGATGTAGCTGGTCCAACACTCAATGGCAGATTCAACTAGGCAGACATACAGTATGAGATGGAAGGAATTTGTGCAATTAGAAGAATTATGAAGGCAGAAAAGTGGTCAGCATTGCAGGTGAGAAGAAATTATATGATCACATTCATAATGGGGCAGATTGAGAATCGACTGACGCAATGATAGTTGGGGAAAATTGGCAGGGATCACCCTTTATGGAAAGATCTTGTGGGGGTATGATCCTTGCAAGCATGAGCTGAGTAGGAGGATGTTGGGAGGTTGGTCCAGGGTGAAGTGTAGGGTAGAGAGGACGAGGAAGGTGGTGACGATGCAGGTGAGCTTGATCGACTCAGTAGAAGTCTCAGACGCTTCCACTTGGGAGAGTAGGCCTGTTTGGGGCACTTTTTACTAAGTTGTTTTGGTGCATTTAGAGTATCTGAGCTGGTGAGGGCAAGAGGTGACTAGGGTTTGGCGATGGGAGATATCTTGAGGACGACACAAGGGTTGAGCTTCGCCTCATGGAGGAGTAAGACTGATTAGAAGGGTAGATGGAGTAGAGTGTGGCTGTAAGGATCTAAGGAGAAAGGTGGGTGCCCGGTTTACCAGCTAGATTGGTTCTTGAGATTACAGGGCATGGGGGAGGAACCATTATTTAGATATAAGAATGGGGTCAGGGTTTTGAGTCGGCAACTGTTGGGGTTCTGCAGCAAGCATGGTGCAACAAGTGGGAGTTTGGGGTGCAATTGTTTCAGATTGGATGGTGATGTAAGGCTACCGCTTCAGGATGAGTGCCAGCCAGTTGAATGACCTGTGGGAGATGCAGGAATGCTTGAATGTGGGGTTAAGTGAGGCTGAGAGAATCAAGATGTTAGAGTGAGTTTAATGATTTGTAATTTCCTCCTACAGGTGTGGAAGCAGAGAAAGTCACATTCATTTTTTAGGCACAGGAAGATTAAGTGATGCACACAGAATCACAGGATAGTGAGTGCAGGACTTGGCCCTTATTAGCTAATGTCCCTAAACTTTTTGCTTTCCCCCTAGACCTTGTTTCTGACATGGTGTTGCCAACTTAGGTGCTGTGGACACTTTGCCACTGCTAAACAGTGTCAAAGTGCAAGTGCTCCCTGTATAAAGTGTAATGGTAATTGGTTGTCCATGATTGGTATGTTTGCCTTACTAGTAAAGTCCCTAGTAAAGGGCACTATGTGTGCCAGGGCTGGTAATGCAAATGCTACTAGTGGGCCTGCAGCACTAATTGTGCCACCCACACAAGTAGCCTTAAAAAGGGAACACAGGCCTGCAATTGCATGGCCTATGCGCAGTTTATTAAACTGCCATGTTGTTCTGTCAAGTGCACTCACTTGCCAGACCTTACCCTTCCCTTTCTATGCACATCAGACACCCCTATGGTAGGTCCAGGGTACCCCCTGGGCAGGATGCAGTGCATGTGAAAAGTAGGACATGTACTAAGGTGTGTACTCTGTCCTGACAGTGAAATAATCTCCATTTCGTGTTTCACTGTGGAAAGGCCATCTTGCCCATAGGATAGAACCGGAAGGCTGTGTAATATGGTTCTAGCCTATCTTCCCAAAGGTTTAAGATGGAAAGGTGAAGTTTAGTATGCCGGAACTCATAATATAATAACACATCTTTTTATGAAGGTAGTTTTTGCATTGTGTGTTTAGAGGCCACTCTTTTATAAGTGGCCGAGTTTTTGTGCTCTAACATTTCTGTGTGTCTCTGCCTGGCTGTGGATTGACTGTCTGGATTTGAAAGTGATAGGATCTGGGGAATGTCTTGACCCAGGAGAGGAGGTGAGACAGCAACAGGCTGACCTGCATCTGGAGTATAGGGGGAGGAGAAGCCCCTAGAGGTGAAGAGGCCTGGGTTGCTGCTATAAAACAATTGTCCCATCTCCTGCTGAGTGATTGAGAGTCCAGACCACCACTAATCAAAGGATGAAAGGTGTCACTGGCAGGGAGGCACCCAGAACTGGTTTGAATGGGGGGTCATTGCCCCCTGAACATAAAGACTTCAAAGCCATTGAGGGGTATAACTATGAGAGCTGAAGCCCCTGAACTCTGGAGAATGGCTTGATTAAGTGTGAACAAGACAGGAGCTACTTTGTGGTCAAGATGACCTTTGCCAAGGAGGAAACAACTGAAGAGACTGAAGGATAGGACTGACCCATGCCGTGTGTTCTGGGGCTGGCCTGCAGTTTGCTGTTTTAACCAAAAAATGCTAAAGGGACTTTGCTGTGTGCTGGGTCCCCCTGCTTGAAAGGACTTTGCTGTGTACTGTGTCTTTAAGTTACTTATCCCCAATGGCCCGAGGTGAGCTGGCTCCCTGTTTGGAAACATAGAAACACAAATGTTTCCATGAGAGTCTCAGCGGCGCTGTGTGTGCATGCTTGTTGCAGCCTCAGACCCTCGTAAGGCGTGCCCTATGATCGTGGGCACTTGGAGTCCAAGCAAGGATCAGCGACGCTGTGTGCGTGTGCTTTGTGCAGCCTGAACCACTTTGTTAGGATTGTCCAGTGATCGTGTGCACTGGAATCTAAGTGATTCTCATTGACGCTGTGTGTGTGTGCGTTGTGCACCGTGAGACCTTTGTGAGGATTTGCCTAGTTATTGTGTGCACCGGAAACCAAGTGAGTCTCATCGTGCTGTGTGCGTTGTGCACAGGGAGACCTTTGTGAGGATTTGCCTTGTTATCGTGTACACCGGAATCCAAGTGAGTCTCGCCAATGCTGTGTGCGGGTGCGTTGTGCACTGTGAGACCTTCGTGAGGATTTGCCTTGTTATCGTGTACACCGGAGTTAAAGTGAGTCTCAGCGACGCTGTGCGCGTGATCTTCGTGCAGCTGAGACCTGTGTGTGGAGTGCCCAGTGATCGTGCACCCGAAGCTTAAGGAAGACTCAGCGACGCTGTGTGTGTATGTGCTCTGTGGCATCCTGAGATCTTCGTAACTACAGCGGCCCGGACCGGCAGTCCCGGAGGAGCTGAGTTGCTGGCCCGAGCCCGCTGTTGCCAATTCACAAAGTTGCATTGGAGGTCCAGCCGCTGGACGAGAAGAGGAGAGTGGGTTCGCGCCCCCCCAAGGTAATGTGTGTCGACTACTGGGGCAGGGCGCGGGCTCGGAGGGAGACGCTCTCGGCCTCTCTCTCGTGTCAGCAGCGCGAGCCTCTGCTTTGGCTCGGATCGCCGAGGGAGTGGCAGTACAGGGGCCGGAGTGCAGAGCTACACTTTTTGATTACATCGTATCCGTGTTGGGGGCAACTGTTGAAAGGCTGACTGCATGTCAGAAGGAGAGGCGGACAGACCGTCTAAGGCACAGTGATCGGTGCCTGAGTGTATTACGCATTATTCTATTTCTGCATAACCGAGTACCTGACTATCGTATTACACATTGCATCATTTCTGCATAACGGAGTACCTGACTATTGTATTACGCATTGCATTATTCCTGCATACCAAACTACGTGATTAGTGTATGACGCATAGCATTTTATCTGCATAACGAACTACCTGATTGTCGTATGACGCATTGCATTGTTTCTGCATAACGACCTACCTGATTAGCGTATTGCACATTGGATTATTCCTGCATAAATAATTACCTGATGAGTGTATTAAGCATTGCCTTATTTCTGCATAACGACATACCTGGTGGTTGTATTACGCGTTGCATTATTTTTCCTTGCAAAGTGCCTGATTGTTGCGTTTACACATTTGCCTTGAAGATAAGCCTGGCTGCTTGTGCCAAGCTACCGAGCTGGTGAGCGGGGCTATCTAAGAAGGTGACCTTCCTTACCCTGACGTTGGAACGCGGGTCCCTACTTGGCCTAAGGTACCTACCTCAGAAAAACCAGTGATGCCGGGTCTAACAGTGCGCTAATGCAGAAACTCAAACTTTGTTCCCCAATTCTAAAGTCGGTAGCTCTGGTCGTAACCACACATCATTATGTGGCATCATTGCTTGAATGGTTTGTTTCTCTAAAGAGAACAAGACTCTACCGTCAAATAAGCCCATACCAGAGCTTTTATAGCCAGTGCGCATGACAGGCCGCAGAGTGTATGGAAGAGAAAGCCATTTGTCCCATTCACACACATGCTTACCTGCCATCTTAAGAAGTGACCCTCTCACAATATGATAGAGGATACCGGGCCATAAAACCGGATGTTCCGATCACAGTGCAAAGACTAAACAAACTTCCCTGTGCATGCACGTTCTGCGAAGGTAATAGCACAAATAAACATTTTGAGATCCATGTTCTGCTCCCCGAAAAGACCAATTAATACTCACAAGGCACCATGCCTTTAAAACATTTAAAACAGCACAATACTCTTGTGGGTTAATCCAAATATGGAAAATACTTTAAACAAGTAATTGGCTGATGAAGAATGATGGAAAGTGACAAGTAGTTGAAGGAAGCCGATCCAAACGCCCCTCCCTACATATGTTTATAGGAGTTGGTGAAACAAACTCTCAACAAATAGCTAAAGCTCTGTAGCAAGACCTAAAAAGGAAATATTTATTTTGTCTATAAGCTAACTATAATTAGGTAGGATCTTTACTTATCTGAGCCCAATCCAACATTCCAGCTCAATGCTTTCTTTGTGTGCGTTATATAGTATATTGTATTTATATATCACAAACTAGGAAGAAATGGAACGCTTTCTAAAACTACAGACCCAATATATTTGTTTTTGTCAAAATACACAGCTTTCATAGTTCGAAGGGGTGTCCTATGATCTTAAAATGGCAGAAAATGTTATTTCCTATTAAATGTATTTCGGCTAGAAGAATATTCTGAAAGGACGCATCAGTTCACTCACAACCACTTGTGTCTTATTACTAGCTGTTTCTCGTTTTGTTGTTTTTAGATGGTTGTGATGTATGTTGCTAGTCATCTATATCTTTGTATGTTTTTTTTATTTATGCTTATATATGAATTTGTAGCCTCTGTTTTATTCGTTTATACTGTTCTTTTATGATTGCTACTGCAAATCGAATAAATAAATCTGACTGACTGAAAAGAAGCATCAGAAAAGCAGTCATTTGTAGACCAAACAAATACTGCTGGTCAGACCCTCCAAAAAAACAGTCCCATGAGACTAGGGAACTTTAATTGCTGTGACGAATTCACCTCTCGTAAGAGCTATCATAGATTCATGTTTCAGTCTGTATTTTGTGCTTAGAAGGCGTTCCTCTTTTGACAAAATTAGGATGCCAGCCACCAACAAATTTAAGAAGAACCCGCTGCTGAAATTTCAATGCATTCTAACCCCTCTGGGAAATGATGGCAAACTATAATAAATCGTCAACAAACCATATGTTGCAAAATCTGGGCACAATTATTTAGAGCTTCATCAAAACAAGATGATGCATTACACATCAAGTACCAAATATTGCAGGAAGCAACAGCTATTTTACCATGGCTGCTAAACATGTTGCCATGGTAACCACAGAGTCTTCTGAATCTACTATCAAAAACAAAGAGTATCATACTTTAAAAATTGATCAAAAGCGCATGTTCGTAAGAAATTGACTGATGCCTGAAGTGACGTATCAGTTATTTGTTCTTCATATGTATTTGTAGAGTGCCTTTAGCTTCTCAGACTCGCTGCTCTTTTCTGAGACGCCAAAGAGAGCTGACATGTTTGTTATAATGCCGGACATCTCTGGAGGTGGCAAGAGGGTTCATGAAAGTCAACCTGCAGGGTCAATCCAACCATAATACTGAGCAAGCACCGCTACCCTGAAAGCGAAAGACGAATAAAAAATAAACAAGATGCATTTCGCATTTATGTTCCTTGTATTTAAACTCCAATAAGTCAAGTTATAACTCAAAAATGTGGCTGATCCACAGAGGAGTGCGTGAATTATCGAGGAGCTGTCCAAAAAATGCAGAATTCGATAAACCAAGCACGCACCAGCTCAAGCAGAACCTAAACCCCCAAGGCCGCACCCTGGCACTGATGGAGCTATTATGGGTTGGCTGTGATCTGAGTAGCTTTATATTCTTTTAGTGCAAGGCTATTATTCAATCTGCTATTTTCAGAAAGCAAAAGATAACCAAAAGTAGCACAGAGTGTTCTTGCCGAAAAGATGCTGTTAAGATTTGATGACTTGTGATCCACAGATGAGCGATGACTGGCAACAGCCTTGAAGTAGCCTCGCGTGAAGCCGACAGCCAACATTTTCTCACCCTCAAGCGAAATTGAATCTGAGATGCTTCAAGTCGAAACAACATGCCCGATGAGATTGCTTCTGGTTTCTTTTGAGAAGTAAAAGTTGGTTGATGGGAGAGGGGGATTACAAAATGATGTTCTTGGGAACCGTGTCATTGTGAGAGCCATTGAGCCATTGGTGACAAGTACTCGGAGAAAAAGGACATCTCTTCTCCGGAGCCAAGGTCGCCGCCTTCCATTTGTCGCGAAATGAGAAGGAGACGCAGGAGTCATCATCATTAGTACATGGCGTGTTTCTCATCGGCGAACACGCTTCTGTTCAGAGAATTTAGCTGAGAAATAAGGGGCTGAAAAACATTTCATCATGCTACTAAAGATGCCATTCATTTTTTTTATTTCAATGGTACATGGCAATTCGGGATTAGAGACAAATAATTGTATCCAGGAGCAAGAGAGGAACGAACATAGAGATCAAACATCACTCAAAGAGTACAGTGAGGGAATATCAAGAAATGCAGAAGGCATGGTTTGCTCCACAGGGCGAGAGGACAGTCTCAGAGGCGACATGAGGTATGGTCAGATATCATCAGATCCTTGAGGAGTAGAAGGTAGGGAAAGTACATAAATATATGTGGCGTGGCACTAAGAGAGTTCACCTCCTGCAGCTTCGGCGAAAAATAGGTAAGGAGGCACTTGACCTGGATGAGAAGTTACAATTTAACTGCTAAGTTTTCATTTAGCTTAACTAGCTCTCGAAGGGCCTCATTACGATGGCAGTCGACGAATGTCAGTCCGTCATCGTTGCGGGCTCGAGACCGTCCGACAAGGAGTTGGTGGTCCAGACAGCCCAATTACAATACGACTACCATGCAGGCGGTCGTAAACATCCCTTTATCTTTTGCGGCTCGTGCTGCGGCCCAAAACACGACCGCAGCACAAGCCGCAATAGGACATGGGATGTTTTCAAACATCCATGCACCGTGTGCCAGGCAGCATGTGGTGCCTGGCACACGGTTCATGGATATTTTGGAGGAACCACATGTGCCCCCTAGGCCCCATTGCAGAAGCCTATGGAAGCCCTGCTTGGGGACCCAAAGTCACTATCCAATAGCCTTTTCATGGCAGTCGGAAACTGACATCCTAATCCCAAAGGCGGTGCCTCTGCGGGCGCTGCCTCCATTGTAGGGATTAGGCTCCGACCTCTGCCACAATAGGCTCCTTGAGCCGGTGGGAGGTGGTAGTATTTTCCCTCCCGCCCAAATCGCTCTGACCGCCGACATCATAATCCAGCGGTCGGACCGATACCTTGGCTGTCGGGCAGACCGCCACTAACGGTCTGTCAGTGGTGGTACGCCCGACATCCTAATAATGCCCTAGGTGTGAAGTATTAGACATTTTTGGTAGAAGGTGTTCTCCTAATGGAGAGGGGCACTGAGATTGAGAGTTTAAGGGTAAGTCCATAAGGAATGCAGCTGCCTATCAAGAAATGCTAGCTGAGAAAGGATGCCAAGCACAGGTCGCTGGTGAATCACTGCTAACAGAGGACAAATGCAGCCTCCATTGTTAGGTCTCGCCTGACACAGTGCATGTGCTGTAGCTGTACAGATCTTTTGTTCACTTAAAAAGGGTTTAGAGCCCACCCCTTACTCACCATTGGTTGGTTTCATCATCACTCTCATTTCTTTGCTTCTCATTGGTCAGCTCCTGTCACTTTCACTTCATCTTCCTGAGTTTGTCCCTTGGATGGACCATGGACCAAGTACTGATTAATGTCTTTATTTTCCTTCGCTGCTCTCTCTTGAGGTACTTTTTTTTCCGTTCCCCTATCGGTGATGCTTCACTTGTCATCGCTGAATATGTCAGGCAAAGCACTGGCTGTTAATCTTCTCCTTTCGCATCATCACTCCCACCTCCAGTTTACAGCTCTAGCGCTGTGAAAAAGCACTATACTGAGAAGTAAATAAAAGTTCATGCAGTCTTCAAGTCTTGCTACTAAATCCTGGATTAATCGTGAAAACCTTCCTTTTTCTGAGGTCAGTAAAGGGAGGTCCATTGAGCGGGGAGAGTGTCCAATAACAGTTGTTTTGCAAAGTGCTTATTGTTCAGTTTCAGCCTCCGAAATCACGTGGGGTGGCACAGCATGGCAGGTTTGGGGATCTGTTTATGGGCATCCTATGCCGGGGTGACTGGGGCTTTCATCCTCCAGAGGTACACACAATCATTACCACACTAAGTTGAATAATACCGAGTCACCTGCTGTTTTGGATGAAGACATTTTATTTTCATTGGGAGCTTGTGTAAAATTGTAAGGATTGTGTATTATGTTTGCAAGTTCAGATTTCTTCACCAAAGGAAACAAGTTTTATAGGTTAGAGAACTATCCAGCTGAAGTAACACCCATCACATACTGATGAAGTAATAAACGCTCACGCAATTTATGCAAACAATGTATTTACTGGATTAATATTAGATATAAATTCCACGGGGGTGGATTGACATATTTCCATCACAACTAAGATGCATGAATTTCCCATGGAGCCCAAAAAAAAAGCATTGCAACGTGTGTTTAAATTGTGCTGCCCAAGCTTGGTGTGTGGGTGTGTACGTTTCATCTCAGTGGCTCTGTTGTTGTTTCTGGACGGTATAAGAAGAATGTGTACAATAAGCACTGGTAAAGCCAGAACGTCCCACCTAAGCGATAGCTGTTGCCTTTGTCAACGTGTTTTAGCGATGATGCTTAGCACCACAGGTTTTGCGCAGCATGGATAAAGTAAAAAACAAAATCGAGAAGACGTGGCCAATCAACAAAGAGATACCAGAGAAGGCTCATAAACTGAAATTAAGAAGGCAGCTGGCAGCCTATTGTACCAAGAAATAGCATGGCACAGAGTGTGTGACGATGCCCTGATGTCATTGCAAACTACTGCAGGAAAGATGGTCATTAAGAGGATTAAATGTTGTATCAGGATTACTTTTGCTTTAAATAAATATTAGCGTCCCATTTCCAAATCCTGACCAACTAGTCTCATAATTGTATTGTATTGTCTTGTAATTGCATCTATATAGCGCTTACTACTCCTGACAAGGCGTCAAAGCGCTTTTTCGGCGAGTAGCATGCTACTCCGGAACCCATGAAGGATTCATTTTGAATTAGTATCGTGAAATATGAAAGTAATTTGAGTGGTGGATAGGTTAGTCAGTTATTTGGATTCAGAAAGATAGCGGACGGATAACGAGGGGAAAAAGGGTTTGCACTTATATAGCGCTTTTTACCCCTGATGGGGTGTTGAAGCGCTTTTTTAGGCGAGTAGCACCCTACCCCGGAACCCATAAAGGATTAGTGGTGAATTAGTATAGTGAAATATGTAAGTGTGTGGATATTAGTCCGGTATGTGATGCATTTGTATGTATAATGGAACATGCAGCTTGGAATGTAGGGCACAGAAATCTATTTACCTGAAATATACATTCAAACTTGATAGGTAAAGTGATCCAAGTACTTGCTCAACGTAACAAAGCATAGATCCTGACACACCCACAATGAGGTGTACCACTTGTATACAACATTTCTGTTAGAAATATGAAACCAGCCTTAAGAATTCCATATATAGCCTGACTATTCATGTCCGCATGTATAGACATGGTCTACAGTGAGACAGTTCCACTTGTAACAGTATTACAATGTCAGTTCTCCCATCTTTTAGCTGAATGGTCTTTTCTGTTTCCTTTTGTACTTGCAGTGCCTCTCGCAATCTCTCTAATTGTTTTTGTAGGCTCAGTTTCAGTTCGCCAAGCTTGCCACAAGTAAGCCCCCACCCCATGGACTTGAGGAGATTTGCTTCTCCTCTTTCCATTTCCATCATGCGTACTTTTCAGCCCTCAAGTCAGGGCTTCTTGACATAATCTCTTTCCTCTCCAGAAGAAAAAATCGTATCTTTCTCAACTCAATCCCTTCAGCAGAGTATTACTTTCCCACAAATCAAAAGTATCCTCTTCTGAACGTACTATAACTAAATCTTCTTTCCTTGTTCTCTCATCGGGGGGTCGCAGAGTTCCAATGTTATTCCTAAGACTCGGTGTGTTACTAAAAAAACGTCATCTTCTTCTGGTCAGTCCTGTATAAAGGAGTAGAAGTCAGTCTGCTGGAAGAGCTAGGTGATTTCTGATTTATTTTCCCCCTTTCTCTATCACCCTTCTCTTATATTTAACCTGCATACACACTCTCCCTGACCCCTCATTAGTTGTCCCTTTTGATTTTCTTCACTTGCCTGTAAAAAGAATAGGATTCAGCGTGCTGATTGGCTGTTTCTCTTAATTTGATCCCTTTCATCCTGCAATCTGGCTATTTGTTGTTTTAAAAAAAAAAAAAAATTAAGGGATGTTTAAGACACGCTCTCTTCATTTCGGAGGTCCCAATCCCAAGAACTTTCTCCTTTCTTGGTTTTCTTCACATTCCTGGTTAATATGGCGGGTGCCGGCAGTCTCTACGACTGGCACCGATGGGGCATACTGAGGTATGGTCACGCCTTCTATGTCTTCCCAAGCACTGCCGGTAATATAGGGCGACTGCTGGTGTCCACAACTCCCTGACAGGCACAAGTTAGGGAAGGGCATCTCTATGGACTTTTCTGAAATCATTAGTAGGAGCGAGGAAAGCAGTTACTTCAAAGGTCCTTTAGGACGGGCTAGATTCCACATCGCACTTATCCAAATTCCCAGACTTTTAACCACTTTGTCCTATTACCATTGTGGTGTATTCAGCGGGGTGTAGTGACACATGCTGTGTCAGCAGTGTGGAGAGATGCACTCCACTGAAACACTTCTTTTAGTGCCCTACAAAAGTCTTGCAATTTTGCAGGTCACCCTGTTCTCATCTTTGAAGTCTTTAACGTACACAAGAGTTGGAGGACCTTGTCAACAGTTCATTTTCCTGTTTTCAGAAGGGTGTTGTGTGGGTTTTCCTTGAGCAGGGATAAGCTCTCTATGACTGGTTTCTTTGTCTCAACTGTTATAACGTTTGTGGTTTATCATTCATCTGGAATTCTATCGCTTCACCCGAAACAATCCCACTAACTCTCACCCAATAGGATGGGTGACCAAACTCATCACCGCTGTAACATAATTAAACACACCTTACTTAACAAAAGTTTAATTAACATTAAATAAAATAAATATATAGTAAAACCTCCATAAATGATAAGTGTGTAAATGTACAAAAAAAGACAGAGTGCATAACACTGCTGAAAGCAGCGAAAAAAGTGGCTAGTTTTCTCAGTAGAGAATGCTACATCCATTAAGGAGGGCTTATTGGATATTAGTGCATATTTTTCATTGTTTATTTTCTTTGGTTGCTGTCTTCCCATGTCTTTTATTAGCTCAGAGATTACTTGCACTAGAAGTTAGGAATTACAAACCAAAAATAGTTCTAATGCTTCGGCATAACAAGAGACTTATTTTTTCAAAATTATAGATATTTTATGAACACACTACAAAATGCTACTCACAAATCTACATGCAGAGACCTCCACCTCTCCCATCTTTTCTATGCGTAGATCTACACAAATGTAACCCTACATTTCTTTACTAAAGGTGGGAGGGACAGAGTTGCGTGGCTGGGAAATGGGGTGCATGGCTGGGAAATGGGGTGTGTGGGTGGAAAATGGGAAATACTTACTACTAAACGGGAGATGTTTAGGAAGGAAGAGTTTAGGAAGGGTTAAGGGGACTTTTGGAAGGGTCTAAGACAATGCCGCCCAGAAAAGAGTAAACCAGTTGCTATTCACAAACTTCACTTCTAAAACAACTACAGCCAAAAAGATACCAAAACAGTCGCCAGTGTACTCTAGATCAGACCGGCAGTAAGTCTAGCAACACACACGGCCAACCACTCTAATAATTAAGGCAGGGGCCAAAAATACAGCTCGGTAGGAAACAATGTTAAAATTAATTGACTTATTTCGACTTTTAAGTAATATACATACATTTTAATGGGAAACGGCCTTTACAACGAAGCCGTTTCCCCGAAATCTTTAACCACGCATGCAGTACAACGCATGCATGGTTACCACTAATGCCTTTACCACGCATACCTTTACTACGATGTTTGTAGTAAAGGCATATGTGGTAAAGGTAAAAAGAAAAAAAGGTGGGCTTGGGGGGGTCTCCCCCCCAAATAAAACAACTCACCATAAGTCACGTCGGCGTCAGCGTCGTTGAAGAGAAATCGGAAAAAATGCAGTTTTCTCTTAACGAGGTATGACGTCACCACGCAATTATTCGAGGAAAAGTTTATCCGTGGTAAACGAATTCCGTATTAACGCATGCGTGGTAAAGGCATGCGTTGCAACGGAATTCGTTGTATCATCATATATTCCATTTTAATATACACAATTATATAAATAAAACATACATATATATTATACTTTTTAATACACTTTTTTCAATTACAAATAAATGTAACTTATGTAAGGAAAATGCTTTTTATACTGGAATTATACTAAGTGAATCTTTAAATAAATAAACGGACATTCATTATTTTTAAATTAAAATAATTTGAATTCCCTTTTAAGATAATTGTGCTATAACTTGTATTTATTTTCTTTCTAGGTTTAAAAAAAGCATTCAAATTATTTTGCATAAAAATGTAACTGTAAAATATTTGTACTAAATTACTGTAAAATATTTGTACTAAATTATTTCAAAGTTGAATACACTTTTTTGTTACTTTTTTATGGACTTTAACAAAGGGAGATCTGTAACCCCCATTTTAGAGCCACCGCTTATGTATGAAAATTATTCGCAATAACTTTACACTCACATTGGGCTCCATACCCTGGTTTCAGGGGGTGGGGACATATAGGCCTACACTTTGTAGTAACTTTTCTCTAGGACATGGTGACTAGTTAAGAGTAGTAGAGTGACTCCAAAGTGTACGAGTGCATTTACGTGTCAGTAAAATTTTAATGCTGATATATAAACAAGTCTTTTGGTTTAATAAGTGGTAAGGAGTATATTTCATAGTTGAATGTAATATATGAATTACTATAAAGTATGATATTTAAGTTAGTTAAAAGAGTTCAATATAAATAGTTAACCAAAAAAAAACATTTGCCCAATACTACACAACTTGATCAAGGGAGGAAGTCAAGATTAGAGCCCAGGTCTCCTAATTACATAGAAGACAACTTAGTCACAATAAAATCTCATCTTTAAAGGGAGTAAAAGTCTAAACAGCAGACTTTTAAAAAATGTATAGCAGATACTAAAGTTCAACTAGTATTGACCTGTGGTTTCTGCTGCTTTGTAAAACAGTGCACTAGACACCACGTGATTGGCTACAAAAAAGTGAATATCCACTACTATAAAAAACCGAATTATCAAATCTATTTTAGTTTTTTACTTCAAGAAGGAATGACCTTGAAGAGATTCAAACAGATCCATATCCTCAATAGTTGAGTCTGCGTTGTGTTTCGCATCGAGGAAGGACCCGCCTCCACAGAATGGGGAGCGGAGGTACAAGCAGATGGAAACAGCAGCGATGGTTCTAGAGTGCTGGAGTGGAAAAGCAATTGAAACGCTGACAACTGGCTGATGCGGGGGAGGAGGGGCCTGGCTACCAGCTGTACATATTGACAGGTTAAACATGAGCTTCATTTGAAAAAGCCAGACACCGCGAGGGATTTTGTGCAGCCCATGACCAAGCATCTTTCGAAACCCATTATCCAAAAAAGAGTCCGCAAAGAAGGTGGATGGCTCAAAAAGCAGCGTAGCAGGGCAACCAACAAACACAACAGACCAAGGGCGCGTAAAAAGAACAAGTGACTATATATGACATGGCGCGGCACATGATAAAAACATAATTTCTCAGAGAAAATGGATTTCACCGAATGTAATGGTCTTTTCAGATGAGTTATTCGAGCATTTAATAGTATTTCCCTTACTTTGTTTCAGAATGTGAGTTCTGGAGCGCTTCGTTTAGAACTTTTTCAGTCCAACCACAGCAAGCATCTCACACACTAGTGGTGCTGATGAGAGTCCTGAGGCCAGATCATAGAGACAAGGGGATGTTGAGGAAGAGGAGAGTGTGCAGATGTACTGGAGTGGTACCCGAGAGCCTCAATGTGCACTTGGTGTTCACATAGGTACATTACACAATTTGACAATTCAAGGCACAGAACAATGAACAGATGTGCCCGACCGGCACAATAGGTGGCTGTGATGGACCAAATGAAACAGAGCCCAAGTTGCTTACACCACTCTAGTGCTGGACATGTACAGAGTAAGATGTCTGTGGTGATATTATTGCTTTTAAACCCGGTCTCTCAAAAAAGAAAATGTTAGCAAGAAGGCAGTTCAACCTAGATTCTTTGCATAGTTTAGTGGCCCATATTGGTGCGGCTCGCTTGGGGCCTTTCTTGTCTATTTTTAGCCCCGCCGTACTAAAAATATCTCTGAACGTGTATCAGGGGGCCGTGTGAGGGAAGGTGGGAGGGGATTCCTGTTAGGGCTGGCCGTGGGTCTTCAGCTGTGCAGCGGTTCTCGATCAAAGCACACGAAAGGGAAGCTAGTGTGCGGGTCCCTCAACTATGACACACCGCTCACAAAAAAATACAACAAAACACAATGAAATAAATGCAACAGCCGGAAAGGTACGAATATGCGTTAACAGGTGAGCAAGAACATCAAAAGGATGCAAACGGATTCAATTTTTTGCCCGTTATTCCTACTAAATGTCTTCCTCAAATGACCCCCTGATTTCCTACTTGTACGAAAATGGCCTTTCGGGCCGGCATCCTTATGTGTACAACATAAAACCATCAGAGCATGAGGCAAAAGATGACTCAGTGAGCTAGCGGGTCGCTGCTGACACGAGCTTTGGGCTGCAGGTCGCAAGCTGGAATCCCAGGAAAACCAGTCCACAATTCCTTGGTTCTCACGTCTGCAATCTAACGAGGTATTAGTAAATCTGTTGTTTTAAGAGCTTAGAAGAGGCCTTTGGGCACTTTAAAGCGCTATATCAAAAGTCAATGTGATTTATTGACCATGGTGAGCTGTAGAGCGGCTCCAGGTTCTCTTCGGTATCTCAAGCCTCTGGGCTGGATGGTGGCCGGCTTGCAGGACAGTCAGCGGCAGCACCAGGAAAGGTGAGCACGGCTCTCCACCCAGGATGAAGTGGGCAGCACGCTGACCCACACTCACAGTGTACCACAGCAACAAGCATTCACACACGTTGAAGAGGCAATTAGTGAGCCCAGTGGCGGCTCCTCCGTTAAGGCGGAGGAGCGTCGCCCCACTGCTCTGTGAGCAGTTAAAAAAGGAAAAAGAAAATGATAATAACAAACGTTATTATAATTTTATTTTATGTGTGGCTCTGCTGGTTTGGGCGGGGCATGCTCTAGCAGGAACAGGGGAGGAGGGGTAGGCACTCACTTAAGTGCGCAGGACATTTGGCCAGCCCTCTCGGGCGGCCCAAAACAGTCATGTGCACTTTGCATGTTCTTCATCCAGGCTGCAGTATAGCCTGGATGAAGAACATGCCCAGGCCCCCAGTCCCTCTCTGAGCGCCGTACAACCAATCACAAAGCTGTTCAGCAGCGTTGTGATTGGCTACGGGTGTCTGGAAGCCTGGGTGCTTCCTGTTCCTGCCCCTAGAAGCAGGCAAAAAGGGAACGAGAGGCGGCAGGCAGCCTGCAGGTAAGTGTTTCTTTTAATTATTTATTTTCTTTAGTTTACCCCCACCCCGACTGCTTGCCCCACCACCACCCCACCGCTCCACCCCGTTAAGTTGCGGCCGCCACTTAGTGAGCTGAGTAGCACGTCTGGCATATATTTAAAAAACGATGGCATAAGAGCAGCCGCCCCCTGGCATTTGATCTCTAGTGCATCCTTCCAGCAAAAATGCATAGGCAGTCAGGCTGAGTCAGACTTTCTTTCCTTAGAGCAAAGTTTGGAGAGTTAGCTCCCAAAATGCGATTTAGGGGGCCTGGAGTAGGGGCAGGGGCTTCAGCAGTCATCTCTTTATGTTTCCGTTTTGGGGGGAGACACTATGCGGATTCCCTCCAGAAATGCCTAAAGTAAAAAACAACAAGCAGTAGTGATGGATGGGGTTGTCCACTGTGGAAATGGTTTTAAATGTGTAAAGCATTTAAAAGTAACAAAACAGTCAAAAACAAAACACAATAAAAATCATACTCCAATTTATAAAAACAGAAAACAATTTAAAACTAAAAAACACTAAAATGACAAAAACCTTAAAAAAAAAGTAATGTTGAGAACAGTTACAGGTGACCCTAACCCTAATGTTTTGCAACGGTTGCAAAGCCTTTTTTTACTTTTCCATTAACTCACCCATGCTAAAATTCATGAAGTCTTACACCAGAAAAAAACATAATGTTAGTGACAAACATATACATTAAAAAAATATGCAGCTATTGGTCTGAGCATCTAGACTTCATGTATTCGGGTGGCGCTAGAAATCCCAAAACGTATACATTGAGCTGCCTACAGCTACAGCACGAGCTGAAGAAATCAATGGGTGGCCCCCACTTGGGACTACAGGTGGGGAGATCAACTGTTGGGCTCCTCTTTCGAGGTCCCCCAAAAGAGTAACCCTTAGGGCACCAATCACCTGTTTGAGGGGTCCCTAGGGATTAGGGGTCTACAAACTGTTGCCAAATCAAACATACAGGGGAACTTAAGGGGCTAAAGTTAAATAAAGGCAGGAATGGCACAGATGGGCAGTCTATCAGGGGCTTTCGACCTTGCAGGAATTAAGCCATTCCACATATAGTTAACACCTATTTACCATTTGGAGTGAATATACAGATACAAAATGTACCAGTGTCATTTAGTTAAAGACACCCTCCACACATAAATACAAATAAACGAGTGATCAAACTATGTTTTGCATTTTCACATTTGATGTGTCCTTAGATCCCTTCCAAACACGTGCCACGGCTACTTGCCGTGATGTGTCAGCCTGGCACGCGGCATGTGGTTCCCGTCACTCTGCGCGAGGTGGCAATGAGCCGGTGCAGCATCTCTTTTGGATAGCACACTGGTAACCGTTTCTCTCTTTTCTTCCTTTATTACTACATAGCTGGGGTAGATATGCGCTATATAAGCACAGCTAACATAACATAACAATAAACACAGAGCATCTTACGTTATCCTCTATATGAACGGGATTTTACTCTGGGATCAAGGCACAATCTGAACATGTGGCACTCTTACTAATCTTCTAACCCCTTTAAACTTCCTAAAATATTTAGCTGTGATGAATCCCATCCACCTACTAGAAAGCAACAGTTTTATTCTGTGGAAGTACTCTCAATCGGAGATTAATTTGAGGCACTAGTTGCTAATAGGGACCACCAGCAATAGCAGCTAGAAAGGATCAGAAGTAGAGGGGGTAAAGAAAAAGAAAATTACCCTTTTCTCCTCGCCGTGTCTTTCCTCGTCGTCCCTCCGCTCCAGCCGGAAAATGAAGCACAGAGGCTCCCCTAAGCCTATCACAATACTGCAATGCAGCTTTGTGATTGGTCTGGGCTTCATAGTTCGGCGCTCAAAAGGGGACTGGGAGCCTGGGCATGTTCTCCACCAAGGCTGTAATGCAGCCTGGGTGGAAAACACACAAAGTGCACATGACTGTTTGGCCAGCCCAAGACGTCTGGCCAGAAATTCATGTGCACTTACCGAGTGCTCACCACTCCTCCCCCTGCTCCTCTGTCAGCAGAGCAGTCCCACCCCACCCTACAAAGCTACTGCAGAAGGAAAATATAAAATAATAATACAATTGAGTTATTATCATTTTATTTTTCCCTTTATTTACACTGCTGAAAGCAGTGGGGCGATGCTCCTCTGCCTCAGCTGAGAAGCTGCCACTTACTGCGGCATTTACTTTGGGGGAACCAGCACTTATTTTTCACATCTAATATTTACCGAATGCAAGAGAAGGGAAGATGGCAAAACCATCAGACAAAGAGAATGCAGGAGCCTTTGGCTTAAGTAAACACAAGGAGATGATGGATGGAGCGCTGAAACTTTTCAGACTCACCCCCAGTCACAGATCTGAGTTAAATCGATCATCATTCTTTAACTCACTTCCCCATCCCAGTTCAGATTCAGACATATGCAAATCAGTCTTGACCCTGTTCCTCCTGAACTGCTAAGCCAGGTCTTCCCTGGACCGGAAGCAAGCATCCTGGGTCCGGTTTCGGGGTAACACCCCTCATTAGCCAGGCTAGCTTGAATTCAGTAGCAAAGTGAGCAAGGGACCACGTCTGGGCGTACCCTGCCAACTCAAGGCAGGCAAGCAAACACAAGGAGACGATGGACGGAGCGCTGAAACTTTTCAGACACTCACTCCCAGTCACAGATCTTGGTTAAATCCATCATTGTTCTTTAGCTCACTTCGTCACCCCAGTTTGGACCCAGCCTTATGCAAATCAGTCTTGACCCTGTTCCTCATGGGAATAGATCAGCCCAAACTGCTAAGCCATGTCTTCCTTGGACCGGAAACAAGCATCCTGGGACCAGTTTCGGGCACCACCCCTCATCAGCCAGGCTAGCTTGAATCCAGTGGGAAAGTGAGAAAGGTACCCACGTCTGGGCATACCCTGCCAACTTAGGGCACAGAAAACAAACACAAAGAGACGATAGGCTAAGCGATGAAACTTTTCTGCCACTCACCCGCAGTCTCAGATCTGGGTTGAATTTGGCTTAACCCTGAGGTGTATTTCAGACTAGGGATTTGTTGAAGCTCAGTTAAAGAACACAACGTTTCTAGCCACTATCCAACATTACCCTTCTAAACGGAAGAGAGTTACAATATAGGGATGCTAAGATGACAAAGGCCTAGAATTTAGAAGTAAGGCCTGGAGTTTGGTCTAGTAATTCACAGCTAGATTAGAGAGTGAAGGGAGGGGTTGGGATATGGGGGGATATCTTTTTGCTTAAAGTAGGAAGGGCTAGATTGAGTTCTAAATTGAAAAAGAGGGCTAGCGAATTGCAGAGTAGCCTCATGTGCTCTGTATCTATAAAACAGAATTTCTGGTCAGGTTCTGCAGGGCGTGGGAGGCTGTTGAAGTGATGAAAAAGGACAGATGTTTAGAACTGTCAGAGCTGACACACCTATGTTTATGGCAGAGCATGACAGGAGGATTTTACCAAAAGGAACATAAAGGAGACAGAGCCAGACAGGCCTTTAGTTCAACCGGGCATTTCCCTGGTGGGCTGGAGCCCTTGGAGACTGGTTGTGAAAGCCCAGGACCGCTCCTGGTGCCTCTGTCTCTTTCTCCATCCCTTAGGCTATTTGCAGCAGGCACAGGGGGAGGGGGGTCAAGAGAAACAAAGGGAGGATAGTAGAGAGAAAGTGATTAGGGAGAGAGAAGAGAGAGAGCAGAGAAAAACAGAGAGAGAATGGATAGATATACAGTGTATAATGGCGTGACGAGATGAAAGGAGTGGGGCATTTTTGCCAGGGCTGCTTTTGGTTCCCATGTCCGACCCTGCTCGGCGAGGAGATGCTAACATACAAAGCTGACATAAGTAGCATCCTTTTTAGAGCATTATGCATGTTCATTACTGCCCCCAATTGTGTTTCTCGGTCCAATGAATGATTTAAATATGTTCAGGGGCCCGAAAGAGCTCATGAGAGGCCTGTCTGCTACTACAATGCCGTTCATTGATACCACCCTTAGTTAAGTCACTAAACACACGTCATTAGACTGCTTTTCTCTCATTGATACAGCCAGTTATCGGCGCCACCTTGCACCAGATGCCTTGTTTCCCTATTAAACTCTACAGATTTGCCGCAACCCCCCGCCTCCCGCTCTGCACAGCTGAGCGAAGCGACATGACGGCACCCTCTTATGATACATCACGGTAACTGGCAGTGGGATACAATGCCCCCCTGTAATGCAGGTGATTTTGTTTCAAGCGTTGCCCCGCCTTTACCTGCTTACCCGGGGTCTACGCCTGAGAAGCCGCTGCCTCCTACTGCAGACATCAAAAGACAATCAAATGTCACGGCGACGAGAGTGACACTGCGGAAACTTGACAAAGCATTCCACTTGGTGTGGTGCTCACAGAGGCGTGCGTGCTTGCATGCCTTCACCAGCTTATGTAACTCATCGCTCCGTGCTGCTAAAAATAGCGGTGGCAAACGAAGAAACCCTAATTAGTGGCACTTGCAACAATAACCTTTGTCTGGATAAAGTTTAGGTGTAGGCCGGGGGATAGTTGCCATGGCGACGGCAAGCACTTTCAAGGGACCATTAATGAGAGATGCGGTATCTGTCAGGCAGGGAACCAGATGCTTTGGTAACCTGACAACCTATTTAAAGAAACAGTGTTTACTTTCAAGCTCCCCGGCTCGGGAAAGAGTGGGAAGAAAGGATGAGAAAGAGTCGCAGGCGGATCGATGCAGCCGCCATGCAGGTATTTTTACAACCCGACGGCATCCTTATGCCATCAATATGCACCTGCCCTTGCTCGAGCTCACACGCAGGCGCACGTAAAGTGGGTATTACAAGTATCCGCCAATTATCACACGTGCAATGCTGCGTTTGAGGTGGGGCCTTGTGCAGCTATGACAACCGCTGATTGGCTGGGGGTGATTTGACCCAAACGTATCGAGATGGTCAAAGGTGATGTGGTGCGTAACGCATTCACGCACAGCAGGTTAATCGAGTAGGCCTGAGGACGTTTCACTACTCCCCATTATGGCAATGGTGTCCTCGTGGAATGTAACTGGTGCTCCTATAGCGCGCTCCAATACCTTCAGGTCGAGTTTGCACTATATGTAACTGCATAAAAAGAAAGAAAATGGTGTCTCAGGGAATTCAGTGGCAGCTCCTCCGCAAAGGCGGAGGAGCGTCGCCTCACTGCCTTTAAGCAGTGTAAATAAACTAAGCATAAAATGATAATAAAGTTATCATTTTGTGTTTCCATGCTGCTTTGCTGTCGGGCGGGGCTGCTCTGCTCTCACAGCAGCAAAAAGAACAGACATGAACGGAATGCTGAATTAATCAAGCATTTGCCCCAGGTCACAGATCTGGGTTAAAACAATTGCTTTTTGCACGCCAGGCCATTCCAGTTTGGACCCAGTCATATGCAAATCAGACGTGGGTCCCGGGCTCACTGTGCCACTGGATCCAAGCGAGCCTGGCTGATGAGGGGTGAAACTCGTATTGTGTACAAGTCTGCAGGAGGAACACGTTCCCACTGGCGGGAGCACAAATGCAATAACAAAATCAATTGTTATCATTCAATTTGAATCAAGTTGTAATCCAATAAATCCACTTAAATTCGAATTATATTCATGTTTCCAAGGAATGTGCTATACTCTTACTCTCTCTCTGGCATTATATCCAACCACTGAATGGCTTGACGACTATGCTGCAAGGTAAAGATATATAATTATAACAGACTAATACATTACTTAATACGGTCATGGCGATGTGGAGGTAAAAACAAGAATGACAGTCTAGTGGTAAGAGATGCGCTGCAAGCAGTCTAAAGCTCATAGGTCAACATTATCGACCTCAAGTGTTGTACAACCCACTCCTGGGCACCGGGGAAGTATGTTGCAGCAGTACTAAATTCACACACGCCCTCACAGTCAAGCATATGCTAATCTCTGACACACTACAGGTGGCTGCACGACTAGCTTCCTACCACCAAACCACAATGGCTTCTTCCGGCCAGGGCAGGTGGAGCTGTAAAAAGCTACACTGCAGAGCAGCCTACAGTCTGTTCAGTCCTGGAATGGGCATAGTTTCCAATTCCCTGGTTTGTGATGTTGACATTCAGGAAGTATAGTGTATGGAGGAAGAGAGTGGGGATTAGTACAGGGGATAGAGAACCTGGAACATTCTGGTTCTAGGATGCGTCACCACACAACATTCACTGTTGCCTGTTTTGCATGGGTTTAGGTAAGCGGTGAGTCCTCCCCTATCGTTTTTTTCTAACTTTTTATTGGCTGTTGTGTCACTCTGCCGGTCCACCTCTTCTGTTCGCCTAAAAAACATGTAGAACATCCTACAAGCCCACCAAGGGTTTACGGATCCAGGTTATATCTTCATTCCACAGATTTAGCACCAGACACTCTAGAAGAAGAACTGTTAGGGAAGGAAAACCACCCAAGCTAAAAACCTGGGCTTCACCATGCCATGCAAAGAAATTCAATGCTAGATGATTTTTGAGCCGCAAACTTACTCTGTTCTCGTGTCGGTTTGCTAACAGCGGATATATCATCAACGGAACAGCCCTTTGATTTCACAGACAGTTGGACAAATAAGCACATTTTAAGGACTATTGCTGGGCACACCCTCTCAACTGTTATTTGTTGATGGTCTTTCGCCTGGAGCATGGCATGGGCCACGCATTAATCTCACCTGAGAGGAAGAACACACCGCCATTTCAAGGAGCAAAGGGGACATTCAGAAGGTATCCACATGTCATCACAAAGGCTTCATTCATTCTGGCTTTAGAGCCTTTGTAGTTCCTAATAAAGTGGTACCTTCTCAGGGGCGTCCGGGAGGGTGGAGTCAAGGCACCAGAGCTACTCCCAGTGGAAGAATCGGGGTGGGGCCTGTGGCCCATTCCAAAATCTCGTTGTTCTTGCACGCCCAGGATTTGGACCTAAGAGAAGGACTCCCACCTCTGGCTAGCACACCAACATATTAATGCACATTGAAGCTCGAAATCTGTTGTGTCGTTTTAAGGCTTGGAAACTCACTTCACTTTCTTAGCTGTAGAGGCAATCTTTTCCTCGGTATAGACAAATACTATGACATACGCTGGAAGGTTTAGAGAGGGGATTCTTCACTTCAGAGGGCATATATTCCTGCAGTACTAAAAATAACTAATATTAACACACCCTAAAATGGCTCAAACCTTAAGAATGAGAATTCCAAACTAAAATACAGAAGTGTCAGTTTTCCCCACAAATAGCAGCAACACTTGAACAAAATATGTTGTGCATTTTGTTGTGAAGAGCCCGTCAGCATCGCACAGAATCCTGATAAAAGCAAAGTAGAAGGTTTGCGGATGATCGTACAACTTCTTGTTAAGGGGGTTCCTATAAGGCCTTCACATTAACCCAAATATCTGAATCAAGTAACTGCAACCAGGGCATGAGCCACTGATCAATGGACTTCTGGTCTGTGTATAACGCTCAGGAGACAAATGGCAAACATGATGAAGCGACCCCTACTGGCATAGGCAGGTAATGCATCAGAGCAGTGCTCCAGCAGTTAATAGAGCAGAAACATCAGTGCTCCAGCAAGAAAACAGATATTGAAGCTAGGATCAGATCATTGCTGTAGGATAAGCAGAGAATGAACAAATCAAATAAATACATTTATAAAACTATTTTTATAATGTCAATACGAATATGTAGCATATTACGATTAAGAAAGATATCAAAACGTTCTTGTCAAAAGTCTTGCGCAGAAATCTGAATGAACTGCAAATTCAGTCATAGAAGTACATACAAAGAAAATCCTATTTACTCAGAATCCATATTTTCCAAAAACAGCTGGCCTCCAAAAGAAAGTACTTGTCATTCAAAAAACAACGTATTTTCTTTCTTTCCCTGAAAGTCTTAGTTTTAAAATATTACTAGTGGAAGTTGAGCAAAATATAATTCAGTCAGCTGTCAGAACAAAAACAGTGATCACACTCAACCCTCATTTTTTCTTGTTTCATTTAATGTTCAAAGTAAGTGCATGTTAGCTGCTCAGACCCCCTGGAGAATGGCTCACCTTTGTGATTTTGGGAATACTATTGCAGCCCCAGTCCGTCCTAATGGGCAAAGGGACCTTGCCCCCTCACCTTTTGGCTACTATAAAGAATGTTTATCAGGCTGGGCAAAGGTCAGCCTGACAGACACTTTCCATTTTCCGGTCAGGCAGCCACGAAATAGACATGCGCATATAATAAACGCGCGGGTTCCTGGGTGTATGAGCTGAACTTTGCTGGGCTGAAGAAGTCACAGATCCTGTGGGCGTGACATCTTCAGCCTGGCAAAGAAGGCCCTCCCATCCATGACGAGGAGGAGCGTCACTGATTGCCTCGATCCTGGGGGCTTCAGTTCTAAGCCCTGAAGTGCCCAGGGCCGAGTGTCAATCACTGACACCTGTCACAGAGTGTATGAGGTCAGCAGTCTCACTGACCTCATCCCACTCTGTGACGAGTGAGGGACAGCTGCCTTCCCTCATTGGCTGAGGGAAGGCAGCAGCCCCAACCCTTCTGGGACCTCGGAGGCTTGGGACTGCACCCTTCCCTCATTGGCTGACCTTGAGTCAGCCAATGAGGAAAGGGAGCAGTCCCAACCGTCCTGGGATCTCCGAGGTAGAGCTGCGCAGGTAAGTATGACTATTGGTAATCTTTGATGCGTGCATGCATGAATATTAGTGAGTGTTAGGAATGGATGTGTATGTGTGCATCTGTGAATGAGTGAGTGTGAATGTGTGTGGCTCCCCGCCACCTCCCTGGTGAAGGAACAGGCCGCTACTGCTCTAACGTGTAAAAATGGTGACATTGTGAGTTCTAGGAGTTGGTGAAAAGATTGTGCCAGAGTTGTGCCCACTAGTGAAAGACATCCTACGCCACCTTCGTGATCTGCTTGATATCTGCAATTGAGTTTGTCCGCCTTCGAATTTACAGATCCTGCCAGGTGCTTCATGACCAGAGAAATGCCTAAAGCCTTCCCTTGATGGTTGGTAGGAAGGCCTTCAATGCCAAGCAGATCACCTGCAACTCCAACATATCGATGTGGAGTCATATTTCCACCAGAAACCAGAGACCTCTGATTTCTACCTCTCCTAGATGGCCTCTCTAGCCCAGTACTGATGCAGCTGTCATCACCATAAGCTCTGGGTGGAGAACTGAGAAGGGTTTGCCTCTGGCCCAACAGCGGTCTAGCAGCCACCACCACAGATGTTCGCAGGCTGCTCGGAAACCTGGAATCCAATAGGTTCCCCTGCTGCTGTACCCACTAGACTTCTGGTCCCCTCGCAGGGTTTATGTGTGCCAACTGGCTTGGTTGACCAGCAGGAGGCCAATAGTGCCAAATAGCCTCAATGAAATCCTCACTGAGATCACAGACAGAGACTTGAACATCTGGATCACAGCTCAAATGTCCTGGACTCTCTGGTCCTGGGAAAGGCACAAAAATGCATGGTTGCCAGGACAGCTTCAATGAACGGGAGTGTCTCCTAAGGAGTGAAATGTGACTTCAGCACACGGATAGTCAACCCCAATAATGTTAGAAGGCTCGCCATCGTCTAGATGTGATCTACATCTGTCTGGGGCAAGCCTTCCTTCAACAGCCAGTCATTGAGGTACAGGAAGATTGGTACATACGACCTCTGAAGGTGCGCTGCAACCACCACCACCACCTTTGTGAACACCAGAGGGTCAATGATAAGGCCAAATGAGAGCACTACAAACTGAAAAGGTTTCTGGCCCACTGAGAACCACATATAACACCTATAGGCCTGCAGGACGGGAATATGGAAATACACGAACTGCGGGTCCAACACTACCATCCAGTCTCTGGAATCAAGGGAGGACAAAACCTGGGCCAGTGCGATAATCTTCAATTTGTCCTTCCACAAGAATGCATCGAGAGGGTGAAGAAAATAGGAAGGCTTACATCCTTCTTCGGCATAGGGAAGAAGCAGGAATAACACCCAGTTCCTACTTCGGACCCAGAGCCCTATCTTTAGCCCCATTGGCCAAAAGGACCAACTCTTCCTGCTGTAAAACAGACATGTGATCCTCCATCAGCTGCACTGATAGGGTGGAAGGTGCGGTGGTTAGAAAGAAAACTCAAAAGGGGTACTCCTGCACACTTGTAGTTGGCATTGTGCAGCTTCACACCGAAGTTGTTCCTCTCCGAAGTGATGAGCGTGGTGCATATAAGCACCACTCGGGTGCGCTGACATCAGTTTCTTTCTTTCTGCTCCTTCAGATGCTGATCCAGAGCTCTTCTCTTATCATCTTTTGGGGAGTATTTTTCACAAAACAATATTTTTAATCAGTGTGCAAGGGAAACGTGTCACCTTCACAACGTGGAGGACCCATGTATGAGCCACAATGTGATGTCTTGCCACCCTTGGAGGATTTGACTGACGCTACTTCCTAGAGGGTAGGGCTGTCAAAAAGGACACATTTCAGTGGTTTTGTGGTTATGGGTGCCGGTGGGGCAGCAGACTGAGCCACATGTTGTCCCAAAAGTCTTAATTATTGTCTCTGGGAGCCTCGGTGATGAATGAAGATTGCTGTGCCTTCGGGGAGTCTAGCATTGGTGTTATTGGAAACCCCTAGAATAACGACTAATGAGGTGAAACTGTTGAGGAAATTCCTGATCAGCGAAGACAGTCCCAGGGAACACACTGTAGCACCAGTTTCCTTAAAGTGTTTCAGGGCTGAGACCCCTTTCTAACCAAACCGGCGAGAGCCATCAAATGGCATGTCCATTAAAGATGCCTGGATATCCTGGGAGAAGACCCACCCCTCATTCGGGTGTGGAGCTGAAGCACCACTCATGCCCACTGCCAGACCCAAGCAGGCAGTTGTGTCAAGGCCAGCCCTAATACAAAATGTTGCCACATCTTGGCAGTCCTGCATGGTTTGGTTAAAGACACTTGCAGGTCCTCCAGAACGAATGGAAGGATTTTACCAACTGCATACAATAAAGCATCACTGTATTTGCCCAGGAGTTAGCAGGTACTAACTGGGTATAAAGCAAGGCTAACAGGAGTGAACATGTGCTTGCCAAAGGTCTCCTTCAGTTTAGACTCACTGTCAGGAGGAGTTGTAGGAAAGGTGTCAGGGTTGATTCTGTTGGTGGATGCCTGGACCACAAGACTCTCTTGAGTAGGGTGTTGGGTCAAGAAGTCAGGATGGCTGAGTGTTGGTCTATGGCAGCGAGCTACCCGCTTGTTAACTGGGGGCCCAGACCATGGCTTAGCTCAAGAGGGTATCTGTTAAGGCCTCGTTGATTTGCAAGAGAGGGTCAGTAGGTGACTAGCTAGGCAAGCGAGCCTCAGACAGAATCTTTGTTTTGAACTCTGTCATAGGGAGCTGCTGGTCAAGAACCTCCGCAGCTCGCCGCATGACTATAGCGAAAGAAGCACTCCTATGGGATGTATGACGTTACAACGCATACTTTTACTCCGCAGACCATTACAACGCGACTTTTACTCCGCATACCGTTACAACGCATAGCGCCTTGGGGCGCTGGATAGTGGTAAGTATAATTTACTATTCTAACTCCAGTCCCCGTGGACCCTAGGGAAGGTGTTGGATAGTAAATTATACTTATTACCTATCCTAGAGCGCCCCCCAGCGCAATGCGTTGTAATGGTATGCGGAGTAATGGTCGCGTTGTAATGGTAGTGCGGAGTAAAAAATGCGTTGTAACAGGTGTATACCCTCCTATGTGGCAGCACCTGGGGCAGAGACAAGTCTAGTGTTTGGGGAGGCATCCAGACCACTATCATTCTGTTATTTTGCATACCAATTGACCAAATCCTATTGTGGGCAACCTCGCCCCCTTCATCATAGCTGTTAGTGTCATAATCTGAATTAAGGAGCAGATGTTAAGTATGAGCTCTGCCACGTAGTAAAGGCAAGGTATCGGAATTAGAAACATTGGCTAAACAATGCTGTCCAGTGGGGTTGGAGCACGGCCTCGGTCAAGGTCAAGACAAAGCTGGTTAGGAGTCAGAGACCACTAGAGGTAGCAGCACCTCTTCTGGCAGTCTCGATGTGAAAGGAACACATGCAGGGGGTGCCACAGAACCCAGACGGCAACTGATGCCGGTAAAGAACCTAAAGTGGGGTCCAAAAGGCACAGACATCACTGAGGGTGAACCCGCTGGACAGACACTGACTTAAGGCCTCTGTGGATCTTTGGTGCTCAAAGGTGCATCAGAGGGAGCTAGAAGCATTGCATATATATATGCAGCAGTATCTCCCTAGAGGCATCTATTTGGTACAACATAGACGACGGACCCAGATATTTGGGTTGCATCGGGACCAAACTTGGAATCAGAGCTTCAAGAGTTCTGAAGCAAGACCAAGAGGCACATTGACACCCTTGCTCCCTCGCTGGAGTTTGTGAGTGATGGAAGGGACTGATTCCCGCTTCGGCCTCTTTAGCTTCTTGAAGACTTCGACTGCAACGAGGACCTGCAGCTGGGTTGGGACCTTTCTTTGGACTTCAACTAGTCAGGGTACAGTCTGCCAATGGTCCGCGACATAGTTTTGCCTTGCCACCCATACGGCATCTGGATGTAGTTGTTGCATGCCCCCCAGATGTACCACATGGGGGTCTTTGTTTGTGACAGTCTCTTGAAGGTTTAAACCCTGTCACTTGGTAAGGTGACATATTTCCCTTGCACACTGGTGAAAAATAGAATTTGGCACTCACCAAAAGACGAGAGAGGAAGAGCTCCAAGTCTGATTTTGGAGGTTCAGAAAAAAAAGAACTGATGTTAACGCACCCCAGTGGCACTTATATGCAGCCCCGCTCATCACTTCGGAGAGCCACAACGTCAGTGAAGAGCTGCACAGTGCCACCTACCAGTGTGCAGGAGTGCGGCTTTTGAGTTTCCAGATCCAGTCAGACGCTTGGGGGATATTCATACGATGAGCAATCTGCAGTTAAAAGTATCCATCAGAATGAAGCAATTGGATGTTGGTGTCTGGTGTGGAGAAGAAGCTGGAGACATTTGAAGGGAGGATGGAGCCCTGGCAGGACCTATTTTGTATTGCTGGAATCCAAGGTTGTAATAAAGAACCTACCTTGCCCTTAATGGCTTCCATGTGAAGGCCCTTCACTTTGGAAACAACATATATGAATGGTTATCAAGCTAATTTTAAAACAACCTACTTATTATTAAAGAATGGTGGCGATGGAATTTGAAGTTTTTATTATCTTGCAGTAAATTTATGTTGCACAGCTACATTAGGTGCTTCTCCAATAACATGACGTAACGACTGCAGAGGCAACAACTAATACTAAGTCTGATTTGTTGGTCTGTGCACACCATATATAGGACAACCTCTATAGCCCTAGGGTTAAGGATTCACCACACCTTGTAAAGGCCTTTACCGCAGGGTGAGGTATTTAACATGTGTGGTGAATACCTCCTATTCGGACTTTTCAACTTGGAAATGAGGTGTAATATGTAGAATCATATTTAACTATCCGAATTCCACAAGTTTTGACTTTTTTCTTGGGATTTTCTACTGATAAACATCGACAGGTATGTCGTGCAGAAACCTGCCAGGGAGAAACAGCCAAGGTGTAAAAATTATCACACAACTCGTGATACCGGTCACACTTGATTGAATTGTAATACCAAGCTTGTAACGTTGGCCCTTTTGCTTCAGTAATCCTTTTTAAATGTTTTACATGTATTTCTTGAATTAACCCCTTCTCTGCGGGGGTAATTCCCCCGCTGTGCTGGAGGGCGGGGGGGCGCGCACATGCTGCACGGTGCTGATGACGAGCTCAGCTCGTCATCAGCCACAGTGCTCGTGTGCTGATGATGAGCTGAGCTCGTCACGGCCACGCACGTTCCTTAGAACGCTCAGCACAGCAGGGGAATTATCCCCGCGTGTGAGCGTTCTAACGGCCATGACGAGCTGAGCTCGTCATCAGCACACGAGCACCGTGGCTGATGAGCATGGGAGGGGAGTTGCTCAATAACTGAAACAAAATGTAGGCAAGGGTCATTACACTGAATAGAGTCCACCCCTGCCCTCCCACGTAGTTGTTGCAAACTGTGTTGGTTGGCATGCACTGTTTTGTGGCTCCCTCAGTTGCAAGTCGGCGAATGCAACCCCTTAGCCCACAAATTAAAATTGATTCAACTGTCTTGATTTTTATTTCCGCTCGACCAATCTATGATGTAAGAGTACTTTTGTACTATTTTACAAACTTGCTTTATAATTTCTGCGGGAAAAGTATTTTAAATGAGCACTCAAAGAATAAACTTTCTTTAAAATAGGATTGCAATTCTCATAAAGTATCAAAAAAGATTATGCAAATGAAACGTGAAGATGGAACAGTCATTGTCATATAATTTCAGGGCACAGTAAATTATAGAGAGAAAGAATAGCACGCATCAACAGAAAAAAGGGAAAGAAAGAGGGCGAAATGGTGTAAGTGGGAGATTTTGTGTTTGAAGAAGTGAGTGTGGGAGAGAAACGGAGAAAAAATGAACAAGAGAAAAGGAATAAAAGAAGAAAAGAGACACCTTGAATATTGTGTGTCATACCCATGTAGTGATAGTCAGCGACACAACCCAAAGTACCGAGTGGGGTAGAGTGAGGGAAGGGACTGCAACAAATGTCACAACAAGAGAGGGACACAGAGAAGTGAAGTTACCACTACCACTGTGTCATTCACCCCAACACTTTCATCAGTAAACAAGGATATTCCAAAACAGAGTTAATATTTCTACTTGCACTACCGGAGAACACAAATGTACCCAGGTATATTAACTCAACCCCCAGGCTATCTACAAAACATATGAACCAAATACAATCGAAGCTGAAAATTCACAAGTTAAAACAGTGAATGAGAGAAGGATATGGTGGGCCAAGGTGTTCCTGAAATAAGCCATTTGTAATCGCCAAACTGCCATAGAGCCATAGGCTAACATGACATTTGCTAGTGCTAAGATTGCTCTTCGAATCTTTTTGCAAGATGTAAAATAAAAAGCTTCAGGGTTAAGTTGGATTGCTGGATTTGTTTTTTAAACTGTATAAAGGTTTGTATTTAAGGACTTAGGTCTAAGTGGCTCATGCTGCCCATCCCCTCTGTCAATTAGTCAATCACTTTTTTGTTCTTCTAAGTGAAAGGCCCTAAGTGTGACAGATATGCCAGATATGGGTCCCATGTTCACTGTGCCACTAGAATCAAGCTACACCTCACTGATACGGCCCAAAGGCTGAAAGTGGTCTAAAGTCTGGAAGGGAGCTGTCATGGCAGTTCAGGCTGGACTGTACCTACTGGGGCAGGAACAAGTCTGATTTGCATATGGCTCATTTCCGTCAAGAGTGGAATTGTGGGCAAAAAAAAGATAGCTTGGATTATGCCCCAAGTGATTACTGGTGGTGGAGATTAATTCAAGCATGACATCAATTAAATATTTGTTCTTCTTCATTGATTACTACACTTTGCTCCAAATAACATTTCTGGAACACCCTCTGCCTCTGAGGTGCTACTTCTCAGGCATTCACATGGTTCCCTGAATTGACCAGTCACTGGACCGCCCACATGCCACCCTCCTGCTGCGTCTCATCCCAGAGCAGTGGGCTTACATATAGGACAGCAAGTGTACTGAGTCACTAGGCCACATTTCCTTCATTAACCCGTTCTGTGCTGCCGTCTTGCGGAAGTGCCGCACTTCCGCAAAATCGCGGCCGCCGTTAAGGCGTTAAACCTTGAGGATTGTTCACGGCTGCTACAAAGTGGTCAGATCCGCTGTCTGTCCCTGCTCTCGTGGAGATGTTACCCTCATTTGTTCGAGGTCCTGGAGGTTCCCGTAGTGCCATTACTCTACAGGGATGCACTGGTGTGACCCAACTATTGGGGTTTACCTCTCCCCGGAATAATCTGTAGATGCTGTTCAAGAAGGGGGCAATTAAGCTGAAAGGTGATTATTCCAGGTTGTGCTTAGGATCAACAATGGTGCAAGGAGCGCTACACCCGACAGGTGGGGGGTGATTATCTTTGATATGATAGGAGGGAAAGAACGAAATAAAAACTCCTAAATCTTTCATGGGCTCATGTAGCTCCTGGAGGCTGCCACAGAGAATTGAGAGAGAGAGAGAGAGAAGAGAGAGAGAGAAGAGAGAGAGAGAGAGAGAGAGACTGTCTGTAGGCATCTGTCAATGGACGTGTCAGTGGCTGTATAGGTCTGTGAATGGATGTGTGAGTGGCTGTGTGAGTGGTTGTAGGGGGTTGTGAGTGGGTTTGTGGGTGTGCAGCTGGGTGTGAGAGTGGTTGTAGGGATCTACTGCCAAGCCAGGGCATCCCTTGTACCAGAAACAAGCATCCTAGGACCGGTTTTGGGGTTTCACCCCTTATCAGCCAGGAAAGCTTGAATCCAGCGGCAAAAGACACACAATTGATGGACGGAATGCAGAACAAATCAAAACATTAAATGATGGATTTAACCCAGATCTCTTGAATGGGGTGAATGTTTTTATTTATTCTGCATTCGGTCCATCAATTGTGGGTCTTTTGCTTCCTCGCCCTAAGTGCGCCGGGAATGCCCAGACATAGGTCCTTGGCTCACTGTGCAGCTGGATTCAAGCTATCCTGGCTGATAAGGGATGAAACCCTGAAACCGGTCCTAGGATGCTTGTTTACGGTACAAGGGAGGACCTGGCTTGGCAGTCCGGGCTGGACTGTTCCCATGGGCACAGGATCAAGACTGATTTGCATATGGCCTGGTCTAAACTGGGGTGGCATGGTGAGCAAAAGAACAATGGATTTAACCCAGATCTCTTGACTGGGGTGGATGTTTTTATTTGTTTTGCATTCAGTCCATCAATTATGTGTCTTTTGCTTCCCTATCTTTGGGGCATAACAGGTTGTGCTGTTTTGTAAATGGTGTACAAAAGTTGTAAAAACTGAGTTTTGCAAGCCACACACAACGAAATATTAAAGTTTTGGGAGCCGAGCACACGAAACAAAAATGCTGGAACATAAATAAACCACAGGCTGCCGCAATTATTTAAAATATTCACAGCATGCTGCGCTGTAGAAATACAGTTGTGCGAGCTGGGGACAACATAAACTACAGGCAACCGCCATTATTTAATATTATTCATGGCGTGCCACGCTGTAGAAATACAGTTGTACGAACTGGGCACAACAAAACAAACCAAGAGTGGCAGCCATTATTTATTATTCACGGTATGCTGCGCTGTAGAAACACAGTTGTGCAAGCTGGGCACAACAAAACGTACCTTGGGCGGCCAATATTATTTATTATTCATGGCGTGCTGCACATCCAAAAAATAAATACAATGTTGCCTTTCACAAACGTAATATATTTTGGCGAACTGCGCACAACAAAATAAAGACCGTGCGGCCACCATTGCTGAAGTTCAAGCAGCACGATAATGCAACAGAAACAAGACCCTTTGTTTCTGTTGCATTGCTGTGCCGCTTGAACTTTAGCAATGTCAGCCATGAGGCCTTTATTTTGTTGGTCGGGCTCACCAAATTAGATTAAGTCTGTGCAAGGCGTCTTGTTTCCAGACTCAAGTTTATTTTGGCGAGTCATAACCAATAAAATGAATACCGTACAGCCGCCATTTCTAAGGTTCAAGCGGCACTATAATGCAATAGAGACAAGACTGCGGCTGCCATTGTTAACATTTTAGTATAGCTTCAGGAACTGAGGTTCGGGAAGTGAGTAGCTGTTCTGCTGCAACACCAGCAGACCAAAAGTCATTAACAAAATAGCGAAAACAAACTGTAAGTAAAACAGCCCAAGTAAGAGTATATGTAATATGGCCGGTCCTTATGGGAGTATACAACAGTAGAAAGGGAGGGACTAAGAAGGGACTGCTGAACAAATTAACCAATGAAAGAAAAGCATTTACAAAAGACAGTCAAAGGAGTCAATTGATAACATGGGCGGAGCTTAAAGCCCATATCCTGAACACGGCATATCTTGAAGAGACAGCGCAAGCGCTGCCAGGGTGAGACCTAAAGAGGCAGTGACATACAAGAACACAAATAAAAAATGGATGCTGAAATTAAACTGCTGTCACCCAAGCTGTAGAGGTGAATCGGCTGATGCAAAACGCATTGGTCACTGAACATTTAATGCAGCAACAACACTTGCAAAAACAAATTCCTTCAACCGATAAAGCAGGAAGAACACATACTTGTACCTGTAAAAGAAAGAATAGACATGTGTCGACTTCCAAACAGGACACACCGGTTTCACTGCTACTGTAAAACTTAGCAGATTCAGTTAACCTAAAAAATGGAGCCTGCAAGACCAAAGAAAGTACTTCAAAAATCTAAAAAGGAAGTTCCAAATAATATAATTGTATCCACTGATCCTTTGCAGGTCATTTGGGAGCTTGGTACATTACCTTGGCAATGCTTTGCAATCTATTATAGATTTGCATACCCACATTAAGTATGCATGTATGTAAAATGAGGCTCTGGTGGCGCAGACACATGCCATCTGGATGGCCCGGGGAACTAAAAAGGTTCCAGCACTGGGGATCCAACACATGGGCCGTGATATTCGTGGACCAGCCAAGTTGTCAACACTTTACAGGCAATACAATGGTCATCCTTCTCTCTGAGGGTAAGTGTGAGTGTGATAAACTTTCAGTGGTGCACTATGTAGGTAGAAAGGCATGAGTACCATGGTTACTGTGGACCTTAATGGGCACACTGCTTGACCATGTTTACGTTAATAAATCAAGAAGGGTTCGGTTGGGAAAAGTGTGCCCTGTGTACAGGCAAATAGCTCCAAAGGACAGTCTCTGGGCTACTTGAAGACAGGGTTGTGAACACATTGCTGGTCTGACTGATTTGCCTGTGGTGAATAATTGAGCTACTATAATAATGCTATCAAGACGCGTCAGTCCAGATTTATTTATTTGCAGTTTTATAAAGCACAGACCGCACCACTCAGGTGCCATAGAGGTGTACAACATTGAATCATGGGTTCATTGATGACATAACCACAACTGGTAAAATATTTAAGGGGGAAAATGTTTAAATAACACTGTCAGGGTGCAGACATCTTTAAGTTATAAATAGGGGGAGCGGTAGTCTCAGTGGTAAGGTGCTTTCATACCTCACTTTGATGGGATATTGACTTCAATGTCTGAGACTCATCGAGAACATTTCGAAACTAAAAAGGCATGCACAGGGGGGAGGAGCCTAGCTCGCGAGCGTAATGGCCGCCTTTTAGCTCGGCTCCGTCGGCCCTCCGGCCAACCTCGAATATCCTGCAATATATCCTGTACTGCGACGATACTTCACTACAGATTTTGGATTTTGGCGACCCACTCTTACTCACCGTCTGGTCCGGAGGCTCCTGCGTGCTGTGGGTCCGCAGCTGTGCCCTCGGTGGGATTGGGGCCTCCGGGCGCTCGAGACCGGGACCTCGCCTGTGGGACCCGACCGGCGGTGCTGAGATTGCCGGCCCCGGCCGCGAGAGTGAGCCACTGGTGGGAGCCGTTGTGTCTATGCCCCGGCGATCCTGAACCGGCCCCGATTTGTGGCCCGTGCGGCTGGAGGGGGACGAGATGTGTCGGGGGCTGACTGTGTGAAGGGGTCCCTTCGCCTTTGTTCGGTCCGGCAGCCCTGGACCCCGCGCCTGGCTCTCGCTTGTGGGCCCGCCACTGTTCGGAGGGGGCCCCCCCCCCCCCATTGAGCGCCGGCCCGTTCTGTGCCGGTGGGGCCGTGGTTGGGAGCCTCCGGAGGTCTGTAAAGTCCTACATTTGGGAACTGTTTGGGGGCCCGCGGTGGAGTGCGGGGCGGCGAAACTCACAAAATGGCTACCAACAACGTGGGGAGTGATCCGCTCTGCACCGACGAACCTTGCTGGCCGGATTGCGCGGAGGCCTGGGCGTGTGCTCGAGCGCCCACGCTCGGAGATGTCCTGGACGCCTTGATGTCCTTGTACGCTGTCTTGGCCCCCGGTGCTTCTACCGACCCCATGCGGCCCGCCGCCATTTTGGGTCGTCGCTCTTTCTTGCACCCCTATCGTCCTGATGCCTCCATTGCTTTGCCCCCTTCGGCTGCGCCAGGAGTTGCTGTCGCTGTTCTTCGGCCGCTTGATGGGCCGGTGGCTTTTGAACCTCCGCTTTCTCACCGCCTGGACTTCGAGGACTTGCACACGACGCCGAGATCTGCTCCTTCCCGGACAATTGGGAACTATGGTGGACCGCTGTTTGCTCCCGCTTCGATGGATTCGAGCTTTTGTCCTGGTGGGGTACCTTTGCATTGTCGAACTGCGAAACTGGACTCCGGCTTGCTTTTGATTGCCCTGTCGTTGCTGCTACAATTGACTTGCTTCTTTGACTTTTTGTATTCCATTGGTGTGGTGGCTCTCCCTACTCTACATCATTGCCGTAACCCTGATCAACATTACGATTATTCTGTGCTGGGGGGTCCGCTCCTTGTTATCCTTTATTGGGTTGGCTTCGTGATTAGGAAGGGCTGGGGGTGAGTTGCAAGACACTGATGGACTGCTGGTTTACCTGTTCGTTGCACTGATGCTTGTACTCTCGACATTGTGAAACGTTAACATTTCACCCCCTCCCCCCCCCGCGGGTTTTTGCTGTATGTGAATGGTGTAGCATTGCTTTGATCATTAGTCATTTGCTGGTCGGGGGGGGGGTCGTAGCCGAGTGTGTTTGTTCATATCCTCTGGCTCCTCCCTCACGTCTTAATTTTGTTTTATATTCCCTTTCCTCCTTCTTTTTGTCTCCTTATTCTACTTTCTTTCTTTACTATATTTCAGGTTTCGGATTAGGGCGACAGGCACGCTGTTGGGAGGGTAGGGCGTAGCCTTCTGCAGGGGTGCGGGGTGGGACGGGTGGGCGGGGTCTTTCAGATGTTTTTTTTTTTTTGGTTCTATGGCCCTTTTCTATCCCTTTATAGCGGTGCCGCTTCTGTCCTCGCTTCTCTGGCATGAGTGGGTTGGGGTCTGTCGCTATGCCACTTTTATCTGTTTCGATGCTCCGTCGCGACTGCCATACCCTTCTTCTCGCCAGCTCTCTACTTTCTTCTGTATTATTAGCTGCGGGATGCCTGGCCCGGGGTGGTGTCCATCTTGCACGATTGTGTTTCTCCTTCTCTATTTCTTTTATTTCTTTTTCCTTTTTCAATTTTTCCGTATATTTTAGATCAGACGGGGGGTCGGGTGGTGTTCCTTTTGGGTAGGATTTAGAACTCTGTGATTATGTTGTTTGCACTGTTTATTGGATTTTGTGTGTACGGCGTTGATATTAGTACACAGCCATTGAATGCTCGCATATTCTGTTTTCACTTCCCGATTATATTTCTTAGAGGGCCTGTATCCTCCTACATGGCTTGTTCCACGTAAAACTCGCTTTATTGTATGACACTGGATCCTTTCTTCCTGCTGTAAGAATGTGCCCTCTCACGTCCTGCTATATAGTGGTTAAGTTCGCAAATAAATCCTGCAGTGATATATTGACTGGGTGGGCACTGATTGGCGCGGAATGAAGTGTAGTGTTTATGTATCCTGCCTGCAATGTTCAACGCACAAATCCTAACTATTGCTGCTCTTTTAGTTGATATTATGTCGTATGGCTCGCCCTTTCGGTTGTCTGGTCTGAATGTATGACACCTCTTTAAATTTATAAAATGAAACCTACGTTATTCTTCTTATGTCTGCTGCTAATACACCGTGGCGCTCTTATTTTTAGCTTCTCCGACTAGTAAGACGACCTGGAATGTTGTTGATTGTCATAGCGGCCGGCCCGTAGTGGTTGTAGGCAGACGCTGTGTACTATGTATAAGATAAATAAAGGTTTAAAAAAAAAAAAAAAAAAGGCATGCACAGAAACCTACATTTCAAGGACAAGGCAAAGAAGAGCTATAAAGTTAGGCCAAATTTTGAGGTACGGACCCAAGGGCAGGTCTCGGATGGGTATCTTTTTGCCAACAGCCTTTCATAGATGGGTTGGGCGCCTGTAGGTCAATTTGCAAGTCGATAGATGTTAAGAACAAATAGCTGCTCGACTGTATATGTATAGACATATCCTCATCATCATATGTGCACAGTAAGAGGCAGGAGGTCGTGAATGATCAGGCCAAGGAGAAATGGATGCAAACTAAAAACAACAGGGGGCAAAGGAGAACCCACCATGGCCACACACAAATGGGGCAGATACTGTGAAGGGATTAGGCGCATAGTTAGGAGCAAAGTCAACCAGGACCAGAGAGCTTGTCTAAGGCAGGCCTGCTCAAGAGTAAGTAAATACTAATTATTGAAGAAATATCCTTGCCCAATGTTATCCAAAACATTGCTTTATCGAGTTGCAAAGATGGCCAATGAGATACAAAACTGTCCCAAATGATTTATAATGCCTCTTTTGAAACATTAAATGTCACCATAGGTTTTGACAGCAGCACCATCCCCTATTCCTTCACAACAGCCTCATGAAATTATCTTGAATTTACACGTCTAAATTGTGAAACTGTCACACAAGCCAGAAACACCCCCACACATCCCCAAACAGCATTATATGCCATGAAGTGGCAGGGTTCATTCAATCCCTGTGTATGTTTTGTGGCCTAGAGGAAAACAGGCTTCCCAGCTGGGAGCACCATTGTAAGATACGTGATGCAACAGGAGAAGCTTTTAAGTGGAAATCTCTTTAGAGCGGTACAGCCAGGAAGACACATTCATCATTATCCTGAAGGGAAAGGCCAAATACACCAGCAGCACCAAATACAGGGCACTGAAATAGCTCTAGAGTGAAGGTGGAATCTTTTGGATTACTCAAAGGGGACTGGAAAAAGAGACTACCGTGATGACCTCAGGTGCACAAATGAGGCCAACATTCAGAATAAAACCCATGTTTTGTATCATAGGGAATTGGTACTGGAGCTTTTGAGACCAAGTCTCTGACTGAAAAGCATGTTGGTTATTTTTACAGCATCTACATCTCCCCTTGCCAGCTTGCTTCATCTTCAAAACCAGCTGCATCATCTACACAGCCCTCGCGCCTGGAACCCTCGCCTCCATGGCTGACAGGCTCGCTGCCTCCAGTGGCTCTCTGGAACCCGCAGCCCGGATTCCAGACCAAACAAAGTGCAAAAAAGAAAAAGAAAGAACAAGGCAACATGCCCTCTGAATGTATTCACCTAATAGCTGCAGAGCATCCAGTATGTACCAGGGCCATTCCACACCGGGTCCAATTCAGGAAAGACCTGAAGATAAACCACTGTAAAGAACACTACATCACAGTGAAGGCGCAGTCCACCTCCATAACTAGAACCAGCTTCCACTTCAATCACTCACTGAGTTTAACCTCTTACTTTTGGGTCCATATGCACTTTACGAATAGCGCGCACACAGGCATATACATTTTATCTTCTACATCTCCACCCATGCAATCTCCCAGAAAAATGCTTAGCTCTGTGCAAATGAGATCTTTGAGAAAAGCTACTGGTCTACTAAGATAACGAAACAGCAATAACATCACCCCAATGTAGGTTTCCAAACACTGGTTCTAAATTATCAAATATAATGTTACTATTAATAGTGGTCTTCTAGGTCTAAGGTTTGGTGCTAGAGTCAAATCCTTGCTCCCACTAACAATCGATTACAAGTGGCGGCGTAACTCGGAGAGCCGGTAATCGCAGCCTCTGGCCCCATTAGAATGACAAGGATGATGGAAACACGGCTGATCCGAAGCATTTCACCAGAAGACTTTGGGTGCTAAAATATTGGGTATGAATGAGGAATAACGGGGGAATATGATGTGGTAATTCCTCATTTCTGAGGGAAACTTCAGGGTCCGACACACAATACACAGTCCCCTGAGTGATAGGTGTCCCTAATATCTTTTTGCGAAGTGGGGCTTATAAGGAAGGGGAGTTGGAGGTGGAAGGGAGATGAAGATACTAAGAACTACACCGGGGCACTAGAATGAGGCATTGAGCAACTTAATTTAAAAGTAGATTTAAGAAACTTAACGTAGGCTTTGGCTAAACTTGTCTGCTGGTTCTCCTTTAGTGATGTACTTTGTGTCGTTACATAAACTATTTCCTCACTGGGGCTCTTACGGCAAAACAGATGCTTAACCACAAACACAGTTAAATTGGATGCCTTTTAGGTATTTCACTTACTAACGATTATGCACGTAGAGCTGTCGGGGCCCTGCTCCTCAGAGTACAGCAGCCTCACATTTACAAGCTAAATGCAATTTACTTTGTCATGTTACCCTTTGGCTGGATTGATTTCAAGTTAGGATGCGGCCTGTGTTCAATGAGCTTGGCACATGAATTAATTGCTCTCGGAATAAATGTATGAACTGCTCTAGTTGCTGCACTGGACCGGGAAGCATGAACCAATCATCACTCTTCTTAAGACAACAGGAAGTGGGAAGCAGGAAGCGGTATTGTAGCTACAACAATACCTTTTCTACAAGCTGAGTGCACAGAGGCAGGTCCTGATATTGCCTAATTTCTATGAGACCACATTCCTCTGTAACAGTGGTTCTTAACCCTTTGACTTCTGCGGACCCTCACTTAATCATTACTGAAATCTACGGACCGGCACCGAATCATTATTGGTACAGTGGCGTAACCAGTGGTCGAAGTGGGGGGAAAAAAGTAGTGGAACTGTGGGCGGAGAATCAGAGGGCGGAATTAACCCAAGGATTGGATCAGTGGGTGGAGCCAGAGGTGTGGCCAGAATACGCAAACATCTCAATTTTTAGTTTCTGTTTGGCATTTCACTGCCCAGTTTAATCAACCAATGGATACACATGATTATTTACGTTTATGAGTTAATGATATTAAAATACATTCACAAAGTGGGATATGCTTCTAATCCCTGACTGTCCCAAATACGAAAAAATGTGGAAGCACAAGCCATTTGTCTCCGAGCCATGGAGTTTCCGTCATCAGCACTTCTCCCTTTTTGCACAACAGCAGCTCTGCCATATTTATCTCATAATGTAAGATCTGCTGCATGATCTGACCATTTACACTAATAAATTGTAGCTGAAAAATATCCAAGTTAATAAAAAATGTGACTTGTTTTGCTGGGGAGTGGATGGCCTATTGCAAAGGTTGACTGATCACGTTTCTCACTGCCGCATTTGTATGTTACACTGGTACTAATAAGGCAAAATCTTTCCAGGGACTGTTCGCATGTGTACACATGTCAAAATAATAAAATATCAGAAAATATACTGCATTACACTGCAGCATAATTTTGTCCTTCTTTGCGGCATGATTAATTAATTCCAGTGGCCCCGCAGCACATGTTAAAAGTGCTTGTGAATGAAGCAGAGAGACTGGGAAGTTTGCAAACTTAGTTTGGTGTGCGTGCAAATCCTGCATTGTCGATCCCTGGTGAGTTGCAGCTACTACTGCTGAAACAAGGCCAATTGAGGTACCTATAGGTGAGGCAGACTGGCCTCAAGGGCAGGGCCGGCCTTAGCACTGGTGGCGCCCTGTGCATTAATGTTTGTTAGTGCCCTCCAATGACCACTTCTACCATGGATTCCCTCACTACCACCCTTTAACAGTGCCTCTCAACTCTCCATAACCACACTCTCTCTCTCGAAGCATTTAATTTGATTTACAGCGCCACTCATACCATTGTAGGGTGTCAGAGCACTTTACATCATACACATTACACAGAGACAATCAATATGTGTGTACATCACTGTATAGAAAATGTTACATAAGACTAAGGGCTACAAGGTGTAGGAGTCACATGACAACCCTACTAGTAGGCCGTATAGTTTAATAGTGATTGGTCTGGAGAAACACAAACTCAGAATTTAAAATGTAATACAATGGTTGGGGGTTCTCTTTAATAATCAGAATTGATTTCTGCCCAAAAGAACACTTTTTGCGACATTAGGATAATCAAAGACTGGGGGAAAAACATAAAGCTATAATTTATACCTTGCAGTTTGTATGTGGCTCTTTGATGACAGTTAATAGCTCACTGTTCTATGTTAGGATTTTAACTTATAAACTGCAAGTAACAAACAAATCTCTCTGACAAAAGAAGTAGCCCACTGACCTATTTACATTATGTGGACTTTGTGATCTGCATGGTACATGTTCTTTGCAGCAGGCACAATAACCCTCTGAGCTACATTTCAATGAGTGAAAACTTCCACTAGACAAAATTCCGATCTCTTTCTAGGAAGAACATTAATCACAAGAGTTGTCATGACATTTTTATTGTAGCCGAAAATTGCTGGAGGCCAGGACGGAGGCAGCAAGCGCTTTTAAAATCATAATATACTTGCAAACATAATGCCTCCACCCTAATTCAGCACCCAGTGCAGTCACACTGGTTGCACCGCCCTAGAGCTGGCCCTTCTCAAGGGTCCTGTGACCTCAGTGACTGTTGTTCTAGGGTGTGCTGCTTCCAGGCCTGCCCGCAAGACTGGAGGTGAACTTCAGTCTGGATTGTGGTGAACAAGCCTTGAAGGTTAACCTACACTTGTCATGCTAGGGCCCACCTGCTGATGCGAAGACACCAGAGCTTCTAATGTCTTGCGAAGCCTTCTAAGGTCTAGCATTGGATTGTGCTCTCTCAAGAGAGTGGTCTGGTGGACTGATTAAGTCTGAACCTGGTTCCCCAGTTCCAAATTCAGCAGCTCTGGCCATAGCGCCATATCCTCTCCCCCACTGAACACCATACTGCCCCACTTAGAAAGACTCACAATGCCTTCAACTACAAACCAATTGTTGCCGGCTATAAACACCTGGATGCGGCTCAATTTAAATTATGCACTAGACAAGAGCAATATGCGGCCTACAAAAAAAGTAACAAGATCCTTGAAAAAACAAACACGCATAGGGAATGCAAAATTTAGCAAACCATGTGAAATGTAAGCAGGAACAACATGGTTCCCTTATCGCTTTTACACTCACTATTCAGAAATCAGTGAGTGCTTTTGCACGAAAGGTTAAGGACATGACTATAGGGCACTGAATGGACCCATTTCAATGTCCATTGCTTATACCCTTACAAAACGTAAGCAGTGTAGTAAAAAGACCACATCCCTGGACGCAGAGCTGCAGTACACATTTTGTTTTCCAATCCACACATTGCAGTACCTCCAGGAGTGGTGCATGTGTTGCAAGCCCAGGGAAAACAAAGACAAGAAAACAAAAGCACAAGTTACTACTTGTGTAACGATATATCTGTAAGAGACATTAGTTAGTGATAGATTCCTTACCTTAGAATATCCCCAGGCGTCAGACTGGATCCGGAAAGTTTTGCTAGCAGTACCTCTGCACGTCAGTAGGTGGTGTTGTGCTGCTCCTCGTCAGTCACTCGCGTCGTAAGCGCCGAGATGACGTCACGGAGACTACTTCGGCGCCACCGATGCGCGCTGACGTCAGTTCTGTACACGACTTTCCGCACCAATAACACAAAGCCATGCAAGAAACTGACCACTGGTGCTTAAGAAACTAGAGTCCTTAACCCTTTGCATGTTGATGACGGCCCTCAGCCGTCATGCACTACAGTGCTCGTGTGCTGATGACGGCTGGGGGCCGTCATGACCGCACCCGCGCTGAAATCTGCAGCACAGGAGCAGAATCGGCCCAGCATGGAAGGGGTTAAAAAAGGGATGTCCCTAACCCTAGAAATCAGTTCTCAGAACGGGGAGGATGGGTGGGGCGGTAAGGGATCTATCACTAACTATGTCTCTTACAAATATATCGTTACACAAGTAGTAACTTGTGTATCTGAAAAAGACACGTTAGTGATAGATTCCTTACCTTAGAATAGATACCCCAGCAATACCAACCACAGTGGTGGGTCTGCGAACAAGATCAAACAGAAAGCCATGGAGAACAGAACGGCCAAAGAAGACGTCTCTCCGGACTTGGCTGTCAAGGCAATAATGCTTGGTAAAGGTATGCAACAAGGACCAAAACGCTGCCTGACAGATGTCCTGCAAAGGGGCTCCCCGTCCCAGAGCAGTAGTGGGCGCTGTCGCCCGAGTAGAATGGGCCAGCAGCCCCACAGGACGCTCCTTCTTTGCTAAGGAGTAAAAGGCCTTGATGCAGAGAACGACCCACCGAGAGATGGCCCATTTGTGCACGGCCGACCTTTCTTGGCGCCCACGTAGCCAACAAAGAGTTGGTCGTCCCACCGTAACGGTTGTGTGCGCTTCAGATAGAACGAGAGCGCATGTTTTGGGTCTAGACAGTGGAGCCTCTCTTCCTCTTTTGAAGGATGCGAAGGCGGAAAGAAGGTGGGCAAAGTGATAGTCTGCCCGATGTGGAAGGGCGTGACAACCTTTGGCAAGAAAGAAAGACGGGTCCTTAAAACCAACGTATCAAAAGAAGTTTTAATTCAAGACAATAACATATCAAAAGAAGTTCTATTGCACTTATTAACTACTATCATCCTGCAAAGCAAAGGCGTAGTTACAATCATCCATCAAACATCCAAAGGAAAAGTTTCAGTTAGTTCATAGACTCCATGATATATCCGAAACAAGAAAACCTATAAATCTCAGAATGCATAGAAACAGAGCAAATGCAAAGTACAGGGTGCTCTGGGCAATATACCCCAAAGCAACCTACCTTGACAAGAAAAATCATTTTATATGATCTATTCAAAATAGGATAGGTTACAAACTGAGGAACCAGCCTGTATATGCCATTGCCACAGTAGTTAATTTGTACAAAAATACTTGTCAAGGCTCTCATCAGGAGGCAGCTTGCACCAGCCCATTTCTCCTGTTAGCGCCGCCTAAAACAGAACCAACTATTAAGCATGAAAGTGAAGAAAGGATGTGGCGTAATGACCAGAGCTGATGACTTCGGAGCTGAGGGCACAGGTTGGAGTCTAGGCATCGGCTCAACAACCTGTGATTCTAGGCAAATCAATTAATCTCCCCATAAAGAAATGTGTTCTTAACTGGTGCTAATGCAAAGCACCAGTGTTGATGATTAAGTGACGGTGCTGAGCACCGGAAATCACTGGCTCAAATTAAGCACTGCATCGCCAACAAGATGCACACTTTTATATTCTACTGCTGTAGTTATTCATTGACAAAATAATTAAAATTGGTAAATTTCATTAGAATCTCACACGCCCTGCCAGCCAGTCAATGCAGACTAGGTACCAACATACAAAGCAGGTTTTGAATCAGCTGCAACCTCTGAATAGAATTCCTTGAGTAATCCTAAATATTTAGCCTTGCAAACATTTCACCAAATGTAATCATTGACAACAAAGACTGTGGAAATACGTGACGATCTAAAGGAGTTTCTTAAAAATCTACACTTGTCTGAAGCAGATGTTTACGGCTGCTTTGATCTGTGTTTGAATAGATAGTTTTCAGTCTTCCCCCTATAATGGGTTCTTGCCGGGCACCACAGGACAGGGGCCAAAGTATCTCAGAATAATCTTGAAATTATTTGGTATAGCGCATTAAGGACCTTTTCCCAGTGGGGGCCAGCATGTCTCGCAGGTGGCGTGATGGGGGTGGGCACGAGGGTGCGCGTGGGAACTGGGGGTGTGCATTGTAAAAAAAAATAAACACTATCTTTCCGCCAGGTCCCGCGTCTCTGCTCCTGTTCTCCTCGTCGGACTCTAGGAACAGGAAGCACAGCCAGTTTCCCCTGACCAATCACAACGCTGCAATAGCGTTGTGATTGGTCTGAGCGTCCTGGTTCAGCGCTTAGCCAGGGAATGGGCGCCTGGGCATGTTCTCCACACAGGGTGCAATGCAGCCTGCATGGAGAACAGGAATAGTGTGCATGACTGTTTTGGGCGGCCCCAGAGGGACGGCCAAACAGTCATGTCGACCTATGATTGGGCAAACCACTCCTCCCCTGCCTTGCTCCGAGAGCAGAGCATCCCCGCCCACCCGCCAGCAAAGCAGCACGGAAACATAAAATGATAATAACTCAAAGTAATAATCATTTTATGTTTTCTTTACTGTACACTGCTTAAAAGGAGTGAGGCGACGCTGCTCTGCCATAGCGGACGAGCCGCCACTGCCTTTTCCATTTGCCACTGAGTCACACACATTTGATGTCAAATGCATCCATGTGGTTTGACAAGTTCCATGTGACTGCTTCACCTCTTGTCCCACCTTCAGCACAGCAAGAGCGCCCGGGTCTAACACAATACAGCACCCAGAAGGGAACCCCGTGAGGGCTCGCCTGCAAAATAATAATAATTTTCTAAAAAATCGTTCAGGAGACATGAAGTGGGCCACTACAGATAACTGCTAGGCCGAAGTGTCATGCAGGCATTCGGAAAGGTGAAGTAGGCATGAAGGAAAGGTTCAGTGTAAAAATGTATTCTGTGATAATTTTGTGGCTACTAAAGGAACAATATTTTTTAAACTTAAGTTTCACAGAGGGTTGAAAGAGGTTGTGGAATGAACCAAGCAGGAACAAGAAGTCATACAGGGCAAGCAGCTATTGGCGAAGGCAACTGTCCTGAGGATGTTGTATTGCCGTCTGTTATACCCTACTAAGTACTGTTTGCTTGCATCTTGGTACTCCATGGTATAAGCTAAATAAGTTATTTTCTGTTACACCCTTTGTCATTTCCCTGTAATCTGTTTTTCCCGTTCCGCAATGTGAAGCGCTCTGATACCCTTCGGGGCATGTTTGCGCTATACAGAATTTTATAAATAAATAAATTGATGTAGCACTGCCATTGCTGAATATATACTATTCAGTTTCCATTTTTGTGTGTTGTCTTTTTTACCATTCTATCTCGTGTGGGAAAAAGTTTCAAATTCAGAAAAGTTTTTTGTCAATGAAATGGGCTAATGCCTGGTCTTTTATGTACAATATAAGGGATTAAAATATGAATTGGCTTCTATTTACACTTCCTTGTCTAGATACATAACTGATTGATTAAAGGCTGCAGCACTATTTCTTATTAACCAGACAATGTTAACATTGAAACTCAATATGTTGCATCTCCTTAACCACGCCTTTATATGCTAAAGGGGAGGCTGATCCCTACGTGTATGCATTCCCCTATAACCAATCACTGGTGCATATGGAGCCTACATAAAGCCATGCCATGGACCCTGTCTGCCACAGACCCTTGAATACAATATGAAGGGCGAGCAGCAGTGCAAGACTCCACCTTAACACATCAACACCTGACAAATGCCAAGAGCTCCAATAAGGTGGAACAATTCGGCTCCTATACCTGACCAAACATCGGACTCATCAGTGCAATGAAAAGTGGAACCTAAAACGCCACACCACTATCGATCCGACCAGGTGAGGACCCCTCTCGTATTCAGATTTGGACCCTTACCTTTTGACCCCAAATACTCCTTTCCTCCCATCCGCTACTAATCTATCCCTGTTGCTCGTCTCTTCACTTATGATACTGATATTGTATTTGAAGAGTGCAACAAATGCCTGGAGTCCACACTGGGAAAGTAAAAACCCTGCAAAGGAGAAAAAAAACATAACCACAAAAAGGCATCGGGAATGGAACTACCGTATGTTACTGAATAAAGAGCCAGGTTTTGAGTGCTTTCCTAAAAGCTAGCAGATCAGAAGCCGCCTTTAGATGAGGCGGAAGGAGTTCCATAGTTTGGAAGTGGCGGACACGAAGCTCCTACCACCCCAGCTCTCGAGACGATACTTTGGGACTTCAACTAGGTTGGCAAAGGAAGATCGGAAGTCTCTTTGAGGAGTGCACCATATCAGTTCAATACCTTCATTAAGACCATCAAGAGAATGACTAACCCTTGACTCCATCGCAGTCTTCGACTGCACAATCCAGGGTGCGGAAAGCGATATGCTAGAGCGCTACAGAACACCTTTGATGTATAATTAGTACAAGTCTCTGCTAATCCTTGGCTCAGAATTTGTCTTTTACTCTGGGAGACTGCCAGAAGTTCTTCCTGAGTGGCGGGGGAAGGGAGCTCCACGATCCAACATTATTCTTTTTTTCTTCCCAGTACCAGTGGCGGCTTTGTCATAGTACAGTAGAGCTCTCTTTGAGGCTGGGCTGATTTGCAGTCTGCCTTCAGCTTCATTCAGTCAAGCTGACACTAGAAACGATAGAGATCATACCCGGCACATGAAATGAAGCCCAAGGCACTCCTATCAAAGATTCCTCGGGGACCGTACACTGCGGGCCAAGACTCCCAAGGGGGGGGGAGATCAGACGCGGCTTGTAACAGGCAGCGGACTACAATGCGATTGGACGGACTTCAGACTGCTGGCCTCCTGGTTTTTTTCTTTTTCTTTAATTCATTTATTTTTAATATTGCCCAGGCTGAAAAAGCCTGCCAGAAGTCAGGTAAAATATATCTCAATTTTATTGATCTCCGCATGGGAGTAAAGTAGCCACAGTAATGATGTATGTTGCCTTTAGAAAGGAATGGGAAAAAAGAACAGGGCTGGGAAGTGCCTTCGCTCACTGGTTTTATAAAAAGCATCATATACCTGCTGGCGCTTGGCTTGCACGTCTAGTGTGTCAGGGTAATGAATGTGACAGTGAATTCCTGCAGCACCCTGGATCCCCATATACATGCATCAAGCTCTGAAAAGACAGAGGATGTCAGCTGCAGGGCGGCTGTGACTAACAAATATATTTTTCACAGGTTAGGATCTCCAAACCCAGTGCTTGGCAAAGAGGGTGTGTGACAGGCTCTTTAATATTCATGAGGCGGGTCAATGCAATGTGACTGCTGGGCATGGCAACAGACACAGAGGTGGGGGAGAACCAAGTGGGACAGCAGAATACGCATCGTTGGCTCTCAAGATGTCCATCATTGTGGGAAGAGGTTACAAAGACAACGCTAAAATGATGCAGGTCCTAGAACGCGGGGGTTGGGGGAGCGGGTGGGTCGGCGGCACTCTAAAATGACCAATAACCAAGAGCCTTTCTCGATAAAAAGAGAGCGAACCACAAAAGGAAAATTCCACTTCCTGAATGTCAAACCATGACAGAAACATTCAACAGGCAGCTGTAACTGCTCCCAGTACAAAACAGGACACACCCTTTTTCTGTAATGAGGAAAGTCAACCAAAATCTACCTCTTTGTGAACTGCAAAGACTGTTGGGTGCCACAGAGGGATTTTGGGCAGTCTCAGCGACATTTCAATTGGTGCAAAGCCTGCAGTATTTGCAAACTTCTGAACGTCTAATAATAATGATGTACTATTCTATATCACCCAACACTTCGTAGTTTTGGCAGTACAAAACAACAAATATAGCAGGCGTCACTATTAGCCAATGAAATAGTGCTCAATGTACTGGCACTGAAGAGTCCAAATGCCAAGATCACCCATTTGGTACAATCCATGATCTGTAGTGCGCCCTCCCTCTACTGGACCAACATGGACTCGCTCAAAGCCCCAGAGAGCCTCCCAATGCGGACTCTCTCCTACAGCTAGGCGCCATCTTAATATCTGGCCTCTTGGTCGCGGCACCTACATGGCGTTCAGCGTGACCGCTGCTTACGAAGCACCACACCACATGTCCACCTCCAGGCCTTCTAAAACGAATAGAGCAATATTTACTCCACCACCTCTGTGACACACCTGAAAAGATAGAACTAGCTTTTCATTTTTACCTCCTGCCTGCTTTTGTCCTATTGTGTGCTCAAGTTCACAACTACTCTCTGGAAAACAAACACACTCGTTTTGTGCATCATTACTTTGTGGAAATCAGTTTCTCGGCCATATAATCCCGAATCCCACACTATACCAATCAGCTGTCTCAAGAGCAAACCTTTTGCGTCTTAGGAAGAGTTCGAATATATTTTTAAATCATTATGAAAGTAGACCTTCGACCTGAAACTGAACAGCAGTCCGATGGTGGTGAAACCTGACCTTTGACCTCGAATGATAAAATCGCGTTGTTTAAGTATCCCTGAGCACACTGAACACTCGTGTGGCAAACAAGAAATGTCACAGGCAGGGGCGATGCCCTTCAATGCTTGGTGACAGCTCACTGTCACAGTCCATGGGTTATGAGCCAGGTATAATAATAAAATCCTCTGTCTGCCCCCCATAGACTTGCTGTCTTCACAACCACATGACTCTCACTCTCAGATCTGATACCCAAGGGATACTCCCACAGCTCTTTAAAAGATGCTAAGATTGTGGTAGAAATAGACTGCAAAGCGTCTTGTAACTTCGGTGACATTTCCTCCCCCCATTCATGAAAAACATCCTGTTCTTGACTAATTAAACTTCTTTTCGACATAACTAGACATTTCTTTCAGTATGAATGGACTGAAAATTATGAAAGAACTGAGAATTCAGCTGTTCGAATTCTGTGGAAAAGGTTAAAGCTGCTCCTTGTCGGCTCTCTCCTGTGAACCTGCCGGAAACCGCCTCTGTGCTGCTCTGCACAGGCTGCAGCATCACAGGCCCTGTCACCACACATGCCTGCACACTCACCTCTTCCCATCACCATGAGGGAACCAATCGGTGTAGGCATTTGGGCGTTAGCTGAGGAGTTTTAACAAGACAAGGTAATGTAATGGAGTACAGATTAGGAGGAACCGTTGTGTTTTTTTTTAAATTAATATTTTTATTTGCATTTAAACAATAAACACTTAAATCATGAGTGTGAGATAGATATCCAGGCATCAATACACGTTGACAATCATCGATGGGATAGGAGGAACTGTTAACATAAACTTAACTTCATCCTACGCCTGCAGCCATGCACTCTCCCATTCTCAAGGTATGGGTGGACTCGCATCTTTGAGACACTGGGCAGAGTAAGCCTAGGACAACACATTCCAAAGGCATTCTTTGCCAATGTGTGGGAAAGAGTCACATGGGCAGCAGCGTGTGTGCAGGGGAAGGTACCCCGATGGACACATATTGGTCTGACAGGTGCATATTTGGAGAATGACACAGCAGCCATCTTTGATCTGTGGAATGTGTTCAGACAACAAATGGAGGCTCTGCACTACTTAGAGAGCAAGGAAATGCAGCCAGTGGTAATCTCACAAATGGTGGTCTTAGCCACTCTTTGTTTGGCATCATTGCCTCTTACCATCACAAAGCGTTAGTCTTTACAACACAAAGACCATGTCCCGGCTAAATAAAATTAAAAGGCATGTCTGACATCCAGGTTATGTCGTGGCAGTCTCAGTCCAGGAATCAGTCAGTTCAAAGATTTATTCGATCATTGAATAAACAATCATAAAAGCGCACAGAATATTATATACATATCTAATAAAGTTATTAAAACATTAAAAAATGAGGTTGAGAGCAAAATGTTGGACAAGATCTCCTTGTTAAAGGGAAGTCAATATTTTGCGAATTAAAATTGGGGTGGGTTCTCCAATCAGCTGTATCAGGTAGACCACGGTATTTGGCTGAGAAGCTCGTTAACACACATGGCTGAAGTTATGGCCAACAGGAAGGAAGTCTTTCAACAGAAGAGATTCATATAGCAGGATGGCACTAAGGAACAGCTTACAACCTAATTGAAGTGAAGAAGGATTCTCACGGTCTGCTCTGGTAAGACCTAATGGCTTCTAGGTAGGTCGGAGTATTGCTATATAGGGTCAAAGATGAGTGTTAAGTCAATAAGTGATAGGAGAAGTAGCTGGGTTGTGGATGGTTAATGCATTATGGTGTAATATTCTCCAACGAGGTTAGCCTTCAAGTCTTTCCTGAATTGGAGTAGCGTTGGGACAGTTCTGGAGGATGGGGATGTTGTTCCAGATCCTTTGTGCATAGTTAGAAAAGGCCTGCTGCCTTGTCTTAACTTTTTTACATGTGTAAGTCTGCAGTGTGATGGTGTCCTCACTGCCAGAGTGCAGAGACCAGCCAGAAATAGCGAGCTTGAATGCAGAATAAGTGGGGGTGCTGAAGGCTGCCAGGACTGTTTAACCATCAAAAAGCGCAGATTCTACAAACGGACTACAAGGTAAGCAAACGCTTATTTTCAGGCACTCAAATTAGTTATGCTACGGAGGGGTGTAAGACTACGTCTTCCTCTAAGGGCATATATTCTAGTGCCTCTTTGTTTCGAGACTTTTGATATCCTAGCAGCCACATTGTCTTGTAGACAATTGTGTTTAACCCGTTTACCGCGGCGGGCGTTCTACGCAGTAGGTGGGGCTGCATCGGCAGTTGGTCGTGCGCAGCACCCGGGAGGTAGTGCTCGTGTCAGCCAAAGGCCGACGCGAGCACGGAATGGGTTAAGTAGAAACTCGAATAGGACACTGCAGATGTTGAAGGAAAACCAGCTTATAGTAAGAGTCAGTGTAGTACTCAAGTATGGGGTTGATTGGGTCCTACTTTTTCAATCCCTGAGTAAGTCTTGCTGTTCTGTGGAAGATTCATGTAAGTAGTGTGAACTGGAGGCCTGTAATGTTAATAATGGTGGTGTAACCAAGGGTGCCGTAGACAATAATTCAGACAGTAAAAAGCGCACTTCACTGATTTTTACTCTGAGTGCTTTTCAGAACTCCTTGCAAGGCTCTACTCTTCTTTTCTCCCCAATTCTTAAATAGACTCTACATATGATTTGAGTTTTCTGCTTTCTAAGATGGATGCAAACTTGCACAGAGAAGTGCAGATTAAGGGGCCTGGAAACATAATGGATGACAGGCGCCATACTGATTTTTTGGACCAAGGTGAGAATGCTTTGTCATCTTTGCCCACCTTGTACCCGCATATGTTTCTTGCCAAAGGTATTACCATAGAGATCACAAGACTACGGCCTTTCTGCAAGATTCCCAGTCCATATAGAGTAAACTGATCTCAATGCAGCAAAGAGAAAGCCACAATACAAGTGGAGAATGATCTATTCTTCCCACTCACAGTGGAACTCCCTTACTCCAGCATCAGCTTAAACCTCTTGCCATCAATCTGCTGGTCAATCAGCTGCCCCACTCAGCACCCTCACCTCCTGTATGGACTCTGAAGGAGTCCTCCTCAAATGGTTCACTTTCTATCTGACCAACTAAAGCCTGCCTGTGTAAATGGAAAACCCAAGACCTGAACCCATCACTGTGACCTCAAATATATTCAAAAGCTGCGAAATATCACATGTTATGGAATGGAATCTACATAGAATCTTTAGTCGTTTTCCTCACAGACAAGAGCATCAAACTCCCCCCCCCCCCTGCGAAGATGATAAATAACTATTTTACAGTCTCACCCTTAAGCACCATCAACCAGCTAAATAAATGCCTCAACATCAGTTTGGCTATTAAACAACAACTTTAAGCTGAACCTCTTGAGAATGTCAAGAGCCAAGTTAGTGTTGATCATGAATAAAAACAATCAGGTCTAAGTACAAAATGTGTTTACCCCTCCAATTTGCCAACAGTATCAGATCCACTGGAGTACATTCAATTACCTATCTCATCATCAAGACCCACATGATGAAGACAACTCACACAGCCACCTCCTATTTTATACTCCCCTACAAAATCAAACCAGATCACCAGGAGTCAGATTTCAGAACCACCTTTAACCGCATGCGTGCGGCCGCTATTTTTGCGCTGTGCGGCTTTTTTCAAAAAGCCGCGTTACATGACGAGCTGAGCTCGTCATGAGCGTGCGACTGGCACAACTCATGACGAGCTCAGCTCGTCATGAGCGCAGAAGGGGTTAAAGGCCTGCTCTCATCTCACCAAGCAGGAATAGCCAGTGGTGTAGCATAGGCCCCTGCAACCGCTGCGGTGGGGGCCCCAAGCTCTGAGGGCCCCCCTCAGCACAGTACTCTGGTCGGAGATCTCCTGATTGAGTCTGGAGGGGGCCCCTCCACGTGCCTTGCAGGGGGGCCCCCTCAAGTTTTGTTACGCCAGTAGGCATAGCTTTCCTAAGTGCAGCCGCTGAGGCCCTGGGGTAAGAACGGTCACTCAACTGGATGTCTCTGCTATCCAACCTAGGACCACAAGGCCCATTTCCACTGCCTGGATTATTGTCTATGGCACCCTTGCTACACCACCATTATCGACATTCCAGGCCTCCTGTTCACAATTCTTCCACAGAAGAGCAAGAGCCAGGGATTGAAAACGTAGGACCCAATCAACACCAAACTTGTGTACTACACTGACTCTTACGGAAAGCCGGTATCATCTTTAAAATCTGCTGTGTCCTATTCAAGAGTTTCTACTTAAACACAATTGTCTACAAAGCAATGCTGCCGCTGGGATATCACAAGTCTCGAGACAAAGAAAGACACTTGAAAATATGCCGTCTCCTGCTTTGCATCTCTGACCTGGAAAGTCTTCTCAACAACGTCCTAACAAATCCTATCCCTCCTCAACTTCATGAAAAGACCATCCTCCAAAAGGAGAATCTCGTTCAGGAGCAACTATATTCAGCTCCTGCTGCAAATGTCAAATCCTTTGGACTGTGAGAAACTCTTGCTCGTCATCATAGTTTAACTTACTCACTTTCCTTACTTGTACAAAGCTCTTATTTCATAGACGTGTTTGTGCTACATAAATTCAGATACAGACACACACACAAACAGATAAAACGATCAGACAGGAACAGAGAGCCAAATATATACAATGTTTCAAGTCAAATTGATAACTCCAAATAGAGCCCAAGAAACAAACATACTGATTGGTTAAGAAAAAGCACAACAAGTTTAGAAGCTCCAAATTCATACACTCCCTACAACTATATGAAAAAAGAAATCAGAACATACATATGGATCTAATTAAGTTTTAAAATATTCGAAATAGCAAGAAAGACTACAGCTTCAAAAAAACAACAATAGTGAAATTAATATACTTTTAGACTTGACCCGGATCAGCAGTGAAACAAAATTCCAGCAGATATAAAGGCAAAACAGCAAGAGGGCAGGGGCGGGTCCTCCACTATGGCGGAGGAGCATCGCCCCACTGCTTTTAAGCAGAGTCAAACATAAAATGACAATAACTTAGAGTTATTGTCATTTTATGTTTCCTGCCCCGAGGCTTTGTGGTGGGCTAGGGGGTGGGTGGCTCTGCTCTGCACTCCGAGCAGGGGAGGAGTGGTTTTCACACTCCCAAGTGCGCAATGACTGCTTGGTCGGCGTCATGCGCACTTCCTGCTCTCCATGCAGGCTGCATTACTGCCTGCATGGCGAACATGCCCACCCCTCCAGCCCCTGGCTGAGCGTCGTGTCACAGCGCTCACAACAATCACACGCTGCTTTCCAGCGTTGTGATTAGCTTAGTGGAGGGAGCCTGGCTGCCTGCTTCTTGTTACTGTCAGAGGAAGGAGATTAGGAGCAGAGAAGATGCAGGACCCGGCCTCGAAGTTAGTTTTTTTTAAAACATTTTTAATTTCTGATCCCCCTTCCCACCTCCCTGCGTGACACGCGCCTACACCCTGTGTCCACACCCGCCTGCGAGCCATGCCAGGCACGACTGCAAGGGGATAAAAAATAAGTTAATTATGATAGAAGTCATGTATCAAAATGGTGCACTGGGGGGAGGAGCCTAGCTCGCGGCCGTGATGGTCGCCTTTTAGCTCGGCTCCCGCAGCCCTCCATCCTGACTGCCTATCCTGTCTTTTATCCTGTCCCGGGACGGCACACTTTTGGGGAATTGGAAACATTACGGCTTGTTTGTACTTACCATCTGACCCCGGGGTCTTGACGTGCAGTGGCTCCGGAGTTCCGGCCCCCGAGAGATCGGGGCCTCTGCGAGACTTGGACCGGGACCTGACCGGTGGGATCCGACGGCTCTCGGCTCTCGGCCCCGGCCGAGAGCGAGAACCAGTGTTGGGAGCCAATGTGCGAAGATCCCGGCGATCCTGACCCGGACCTGTCCTGCTGGTCGCGTGGCAGACGTGGGTGAGAAGCCCCAGGACCTGATTCTGAGAGGGGGTCTCCCCCGCCGCTGCTTTGTCCGGCGGCCCTGGTCCTCGAGGCCCGGACTCCGCTTGTTTGGGGCACCGGTGTTGGTGCGGGCGGAGACCCGTTTTGGGCGGACATCCTTTTGGCATCGAGGCCGCCCTTGCTGGGACCCCCGGCGCTTGTAAAGTCCTACATTTGAGAACTGTTATTTCCGGGGGTCCTCGTGGGCGGCGATTGGGCTGATTCACGAAATAGCGGCCAGCCCTCTGGATCGAGAGTCACCTTGTGGCGGCGGGCCCGAGTTGCCTGATTGTGTGGGGATCGGATCTGGTGGGCGTGAGCCGACAGTCGGAGATATCCTGGAAGCCCTCAGATCCCTGTACGCTTCCCTGGCCCTGGGCGTCTCGGTGGGTCCGCCACGATCCGCCGCCATTTTGGGCGGCCGTTTCTTCTTGTCGCCCTCTTGTTTCGATGCCTCCATTGCCTCACCCCCCTCGATTGACCTGAGTGTCTCCACCGCTGATCGAAGATCGTGTAATGTGCTGGTGACTTTGGGGCGCCCTGCTTTTCAAGGTTCGGACCCCGGGGACTCGGATGCTGTACTGCGACCCTGTACGACATTGTTGCCTGGAATTATGGGTGGACTTCCTCCTGTGCCTACTTCGATGACTTTGCCTGTGTTTAAAAATGGGACCACCTCGCCCGCTCCAGTGGCGCAACTGAACTCCTGTTTCTCATGGCTCGTGCTTCGATTGTTGATGCATCGATACTTTCAGTTTGAACTATTGCTCACTTGTCGATCTATCTACTCCCCACGTAGCTATGCTAGTCTCCATTCCACTCGATTATCTGCTGATTTCGTATTTAGTATGTGGTTGTACATTGCCATGTGGTGGGTGGGGTTTGTCGCTCGGAAGGGTTGGGGGTGAAATGTACGACTTCTGCTTGATTCCCGGTATGCGATTTCGTTGCACACTTGTCTCTGATTGTAGAGGGGTGGGAGGTCCCCTTCTCCTAATATTTGGTGGCGCGTGATGGGGTAACATCCTGGTCTGTTTTTTTGATTGTACTTGTCCGGTTGGGCGGAGGGCTGTGGCCCATCGTTTGTATTATAGCTCTTCTGCTCCTCCCTCCTGTTTTCTTTCTCCGCTTTTGTGGTCTTTTTGTCTCGTTTTTCATTCTTTCTTCTTGCTATATTTCGGGTTCTGGTTTAGGGCGACAGGCACGCTGTTTGAAGGGTAGGCCGTAGCCTTCTACAGGGGTGCAGGGTGGGACGGGTGGGTTGGGTTCTATTTTTTGTTTGTCTTCTGGTTCTATGGCCCTTTTGTATATCTTTTTCGTGAGGCCGCGTCTGTCCCGACCTCCTATGGTGTGTTTCGGGTGGGGGTATGGCGTCGTTACTCCTCCTGCTACATTTTGGCTGTCTTTCATCCAAAGGCCATGCCCCACTTGGACCGTTAATCCTTTTGTCTCCTGTCCTCTCACCATGGGGTGCCGTGTCGGCGTGTCTTTTACCTTTCTTTTTTCATATTTCCTTATTTCCTTTTATTGTTTGGTTTTTCTTCCCTCCATTTTCCTTTCCCTTCCTCTTCCCCCCCCCTACCTAGTCCCCTTCCCTTTTTCCCTTCCTGCGTCCCAGAGGGTACTGTGACGGGCGGGTTTTCATGCATTGTCTTCCGATCCCACTGTTCTGGCTTGGTAGTGTCCCGGGTGGCGGGCGTGTTACGAGGATAACGCTCAGGGGTTGACTGTATCTCGCATATCCTGATTTCTTGAATGCATTGTGTTGTCCCCCTGATATTTTGCCCCACGCCCCCTTCTTAATGTTGAGGTTGATTACGGGATATCGGATGCCTCCGTATTGCAATTGTGCCTGTCATATGTCCTCTCCCCTTATTGTAAAATTAAGCCTTCTTTACTCCTGTGTTTTAGCCCTTTAGTTTCTGTATTTTTTTTTCCCCTATTGCGATTATACGGCCTATGCTTTGTGTTGATTGATTATGTACGATTTGCCTGATGACTCCTGATTGTTTTGTACACTGCGGCCGGCCGGCTTGGTTGTGGGCCTCTATTTGTCTTCTTTTGATATCAATAAAGGTTTTCAAAAAAAAAAAATGGTGCACTGGTAGCGCAAACAAATATTCTAAAATAAAAGGCAGAAAAAAAATTACTCAACAAATGGAAAATCCAGAAACTAGTAAACAGCAGTAGGAAATAGGTGATCGCAAACTGGCATACGCCACAGACAAACTTCAGTGAGAGGGGTTTAAAAATGAAACAGTAATCTGGATAAGGGAGAAAGCGGGACTAGGGCTAGTGTCGCTTCAAGATCTGAAACAAATGGTTGGCTCTTGAAGTCAGAATTTATTGGGCCTCCAGAGGCGCAGCAGAAATCTAAGGGATGGTAGTTTGACTTTTTCGCCTAACTTTTCAACTTCTCTCATGCCAGCAACCCAAACCTGAACAGCTACAGAGAGAAACTATGACATACCTGACCACTTTACTCCACAATATACCGTGATAATAGCCTTCACTATTCCAGAGCTCGTAATTAAGAATGAATGTATATTTATCCCTATAAGCCAGGAGCCTTGCCGCCAGTGCAGTCGGGTCAGCTGCATGATATTCATTCTGATTTGTGGTCAATATGCTGCTCTGCAACTCTATAACTAACTTTGGTGAAACAGTTTACTTTAAGTATTCACCAAGTCAGTCCAACCAGCCCCATAGTTATGAGGCTGAATGGGAGAACAAAGTCATGCCACCGGAGCACGAGGCTGAGGCATTTTCAGCTGTTTCTAGCAACCAAGAGGTTCTCAATGATAAAACAGGAAATGAAACTTTGCAAATGGACATCCCAGTAGCAATTTTTCAGGTACCTTAAGTGAATTGTGTAATGGTATACTCTAATTAAATAAAGTACCTCTTGTCACACCGAGGCTAAGAAATGTTGCAATGGACGCCACCTCAAATGCCTTAGTCATTACCATTTATAGTGAGATGCAGGTCTTCGTGGTCCTTCATACATAACCATCTATGGTCGACTTCCGGCCCTGCCAGGTGAGGGGGACTTGTAAGAGGATCCATGGAGGAATGGTCCATCCTTTAAAGACCAGGTGTGGCCGGGACCGGTCCTGAGCCAGCAAAAGAGTTAGCTGTGCTGGCTGGAGGTCTGGAGCTGCACCCGTGATACAGTGGGACCCGCAAGCGAAAAACTGGGAGACAGACTGGAAGCAGCGGGCACGGTGCTTGGACATATAGAGGGGGTGAGGCAGAGGTCTCTCTGGCATTCAATTTTGCACAAGCTTTCGGTCACTATGAACTATGAAAAATATATTTTAAAAAAAAACCAAACAAAGAGAATCGACCTGGGCACGCATATGTGTAGAGATGGGGGTGTGATCCGTACAAAGTCCACATGACTAGGTTGTAGAAGCATGCAATTCTGTGTGTTAAAGGTGGCAGGGATACACACGGGTCTGTAGATGACAGGAAAGAGCCAGGAAGTAAGAGCACATAAGTAACCCTAAAAATACATCAGTCCCGTCCCACACACTATTCTACTCTCCCCTCAGGGCAGGAATAATTTGTTTTTCTGATCTATGGCAATCTCAGACATAGGATTTAGATACAGATTGCTTTCTGTTCCCAGTTTTCAGCTTTGAGGTACTACAAATGAAACAAAGTATTTATGTGGAGTGCATACAATGAAAGCTACTTGCCAAAATTAATTTTGTATTTGAATTTACAGCCTTGAGAAAGTCCCCGCCACACAGGCATCGTAAGGGGTGAAACACGTGTTGGCAGCAAAACTGAAGAGTATGTGCAAATATTCCCAAAGGGCATGGGGCCCCACTGAAGCTCCTGGACTTAGCACTGTTGTTGGCAGTTAGAGCGTTAACCATGAGATGGACATCTGCAAGACCCACGGCTGTAGAGACTTGGCGATCTGATTTATTAAAGTGGGGCAGGGCTGAGGGCGAAACTCTCCGTAGAGAAGAACAGATAGGGGGCTACGGAAACACCCAATTGCACAAGACTGGGAGCGGATGGTGCTGGAGCTAGAGGGAGTAGATTTGACGCCCTCTCAGGCAGAGACCTCATAAATGGGACTGTCGGACGGGTGAAGGTGTGACTGGGAGAAGAGCCTAGCCCATGGTGCGCACGAGTTAGCCAGATGATGACGAGCACAAATATCTGGACGTATCTGTTTTCCCGAGATTCCTAGGCCAATGGTTACAGCACACGAAGGGTGGAGAAGCCAGGAGACGTATGGGGGAAGGGAGGAGTTGAAGGGGATGGGGAATGGTCATGACTGGACTATTTGGGACTAATGTTGTACAGATGCTAAAGAGATGTATGTTATTACCAGTAAGAACCCATATTGAGAACATATTACTTTACATGGAGTATCCTATGCTGTTAGGGATGTATGGTATGTACTCAGCTAGGAAAGACGATACGTCAAATGCCTAAAGTTTAATGGGAGGAAACGAGAAAAGACTGTACGAGGACACTGTTACATGCTTGTACAATGTAATATCTGAAAGCAGTCATGAATGAAGAGTTTTAAAAAAATATTCTATGCAAAAAAAGAATAAATACAAGCAACTAAACGGAAGTGGTTTTATTTCTACTTGAACCCCTGAAAATTACAACTTTGAGATCTAAAATATGTTCAATAGGAAAACAGTAAACTCGACATAAATACGAATTTTCCTATGAAAAGGAATTACCCCAACCCTGAAGGGGATAAACGTCTATAGGTTTTCCAAGAGACCACCAGCAACAACCACAACGGCAATATGGGTAAAGAGGGAGAGGGTCCGGCCTGAAAGTCTGTATTTACTACAAATGAAACACGTCTGTATTCATAAAATCAGTTTATTCCAAAGGAAACTATAAAGGCTTCTAGGTCTATAAACAAACGGGCCAGGTTGACCTTGTGTAGTGAACGGGCTCTTCTTGCACCTGTAAAAACCTGCAATCATCCTCCTGGATGAGCACCAAAAGTCAGAGGAAATTATAATTATTTTCCACCGTTTGTTGGAAGTGCACAGCAGAAGGCTAGCAGGTTTCGCAACCCTGACTCGCCAGCATGCACATAAATCATCCACTTCTCCCTCTGTCATTTCCATTCTTATTCTTTTCTCTCCTAACACTGTTTTGCTGTCAACTGATTTACAAAGTTTACAGTTCTTTCTTTTTCTCCTGCAGTCTGGCCACAGATGATTTAGAGCACACGGCGTCCAGGCCTGAAGTCTAACAGATTCTAGCTAGCAGAACACAAAGTCTTCCAGCTTTAATAGATACTCGAGTTAGCTGGGGCTGCAGACATCAAGGGTACTATAATTATACACAGTTAAAAATACTTATATAACATGTGGGGTATGAAACTAAATTTTACCTTGCACTTCCATGGGGAATTTACAGATCATGTTTTGCTAACTCTGCACATTTTAGACAAAGGTCCCGCAAAATTCATATACCCTCTTGAAAACCACATGAGAAATTTGGTGAACACAGCTCAAGGATTTTGCAATTTGAACCGAGTTTTTCACAGCATAGATTGACACCTTTTAGTCTAGCTCCTAGAACACACTAAAAGTTCAATAGCTGGAAATTGAAACTAGACAAGTAGCATGAATCAATTTCTCTCAAGCCTTCGAATCATCCACAGTCAAAAATTATTTAGCTGGCTGAGTAAAAACAGTTTACGTTAGGTATGGATTTATCAATAATCCAGGCAGCACTGAATTTAAAATGCCACACTCAGGTAATATCTGTAGTATAGGAAATGTACAACGTTGTCTTAAATGAAAACAAATCCAGGTAGAGCTAGGTCATGAGTAAAACAGTAGATTCTCCCTAGAGCCCCAACCAGCACACCTGCCCGCCCGCCCACATCCTGCATTATGAGCGCCGCCTGTGCCAGTCTCTACATGGTGGGAGGTGACGACATTCAGATGGTGACGACCTTGCTGTCCTGGGCAGATGATATCACTGAGACAATGACGTGAAGGACCGCCTACTGCATTGAATCAAGTTCACTTTGCCATCTTCCCTGGTTCTCACTATGTGGGTCAACCTCATTAACCCGAACATCAGTAGTGCCCACCTATAGCTACCAGCTTTGTCTAATTCCTATTGGGTTGACTCACTGATAGATTTCTTGGCGGGCAGTGAGTACAAGATGTGGTGGCCTGATGATACGGGAGCCGTGGCCTCTTCCTGTTGAGTGAGACACTTACCCAACCTAGTGGTGTTAGCAACCTCTGCGACATGCAGGCGTACGCAGGGGGCTGGCAGTGACTGATGGCAGAGAACGGATAATGCACGTTGGAAGACACACAAAACTAGTGAGTCAGCCCTGGCTCAACTGTAGCCTCCTTCCTGGGACTCATCTGTGCTTATCACTGTCGCACCTCCCACCTCCAATGCGTTGACTTTTTTGGGAGCTCTTGCACACACTCTGGAATACCTCCTCTGCACACCGCTTTGACACTCACAAAGGGCACATGGTCCTTGCAATTGGCTCCACCATTATTAAGCAAGTGTGGAGGGAGCTGGACAGCCTAGGATGGCGTGGCACTAATTTAGCCTGATTATTGAAGTATTGTGCCCCAGCTTTGTGGTTTTGGCCCAACTGAGCGTCCTCAGGAGGGACCCTGGAATCCTCTCCCTTTGCCTCGGTCCTCACATCCCCTTCCAATATAACAGAGCGCTGAATGACACAGATGTTATGTTCCTTTTTGTGCCTTAGGAGAGGCTGACTATGCTCACAGACTGGGATGGATTGAATCTCAGCTAGTTACCGCTGTAAGGGATTACTTGCAGTGGGGCAGGCTCTGGTTTGCAACCCCTTTGATGTGGAAACAAGGGGATTAGGGAAAGCACTACTTCACCGCACAATTCCTGGTACTGTCTGAAACCACAAAGGTAGTTGTTCTTTGCTGAAGTGGTTTCAGCAAATCACTGCAGAACAAGAGTGGTCAGGACTCCCCCACTGTGGCAGCGGCCACCATGGACATGATACTGAAGGAACTTACTTCCATCAAGGTATTCACATCAGTAGTCCGGGGAAGCAATTTGGGCACAAACATGGAGATCACATCTATTAGATCTGACATTGCCTTGTTTCATACTGGACTAGATCGGACAGAACGACATCTTGCAGCAGAAAAGTATCTCGTGGACCAGCTCAGCAGGGCAACGGGCGGAGGACAAGAACTATGGACTCTAGACAAGAAGACTGTAGACTTAGAGAAAAGACGCAGGAGGGACAAAGTTAGTATCTCAGGCCTTCCAAAGGCAATGGCATATGCAGCTTTCATGGGTACCTTTCTCCCAACTTTGTTAGACTTGATTTTCTCACCTCCCTTGCACAAAGGATATGTTTAAGGCACTGGCCAAACCCAGCATTTAAAGACCTATTTTGCGCTTTCTTCTCCAGCAGTAGGTGCGGTAGATAATAGTGGCTGCTATACAAATGAATGGACACTTAACCTTTTTATCTCTTCCTTTTTTCAACTGTTGAGAAATAAATTCCTAGCCCTCCGACCTCAGCTTCGAAAATGGAAAATCAGATATGGCTGTGAAGATCGCAGTGGACTGCAGAAATAATGCGTTTAAGAAGCGGAGGGTCTGGAGCAGGGCTTGGAATCCTTGGAGGGTGGACTCACGGAGGCAGAATCTGCATCACTCTCTGCTGATACTACCTCTACTGGCTCAGACCTGTCACCATGCCCAGCTTTCGAGAGAGATGCCAGTGACGAGGCCTTGGTGGGGGAATGAGACAGATTAGAGTTGGCGGGAGATGGTGGGCAGTCAAGAAACTTGGCATTAAGGGAACAACAACAAGAGCCAGAAAGCAGTCCAGATCGCCCCTCAAGCCTTGAAGAGTCCCGGGTACATTTAGCGAATGCCGAGGCATGACTGGCTTTTGCCACTTCCTCCGAGGCAGATGCTCCCAGCAACATATCCTTTCCTGGTCCCTTTTCTGTGTGCTTCCCGTGAATGTCCTCTTCATACTGTCGCACCTCCTGCTTAGTTTAATTGAAGCTGAGGACCTTGTTCTCTGTTCCGGGGACCCAAGATTCTGGGGGGTGCAGTTCTGCCGCATCACTGCATGTGTCATGGGCTTGCCTGCGACCCCAGAAGTTCGTTGATGATGATCTTGTCTACCCTTCGCCAAGGTTCCTTCTTTGCTCCATGTTGTCTTGGTCCATTTTCTGTGTAAGCCCCTTTCCCATGTCCTATTTCTAAATCTAATTATATCCTTATTTCTTGCCGCCCACTGCTTTACAAAGTACTTATGCTTCTCTATGGGCAGGGGGTGGGGCTTTGGAACATAAATGTTTAACTCACCTTTTAAGTGTTAGGTTCTCAGATAAGTATCATGTAGAGTGGATTTATAGGGCACATATGCCAGAAGATGTCTTGCAGCTGTGCCTAAACTAAAGAGATCTCCAAGCTGGTAAAGGGGGGAATAAATTAGAAAATATTAGTCATAATCTAGGGCCATTCATCATGAAGGAAGGGTGTATTACAGCCCTTTGAAAGGGACACTGGCATAATTCTCAGGTGTCCTTGAAAGGAGAAAGATTTGCCACTGGGTTTCTTCACAGATGCCTGAGCTCTATCTGTTGTCATCTGGCTGAAGTTCGATACAAACGGGTCAGCACCGTTAGTCGGTAAGGACTGCAGGTCACTGCAGACCTCTCTACTCCATTAGGCAGACACTATCATCACAGCAAGCACGCACTGCTTTTACCCACTCGAAGAACCACATATCCTACTGCCAGAAGAAGCCCTCTTAAAATAAGCACGTTTTTACCCTTTTTATCTCAAGCTGGGCTTTGTATCTAATATTTGACATATATTGTTGTATGCTGAGCAACTACTGAATAAAACGATTTATCAAAACAAAAAAAAAGTGGGCCGTTGTACGACCCAGGAAACCACCAACAGGTGAAAACTCCACAGGCGAAGCCAGTGTAGCCCTAAGGAGAGTTTATAGCCAGGAGCAGAGAGGAGAGAGGAGAGGATGCCCTAGTATCACTTGGATGGGAGGTGGACCTCGATGGTAAACTTGTGATAGTCCATCACTTCCAGGAGGTCCCAGTGAATGGGATCCCTGTCACTGCTCTGCAGGATACCTGTGCGAGTCGGACCATGGTGGTAGTAAGGCAGGTTTCCCCCGAACATGATGAGCCAGGACAGGTTTGTAGGGTGTGCCAGACCTATGAGCAGGACTTTTTACACCCATATAGGCATGGTATTCCTAGAATCGGAGGGGATACTCGACCAGAGGAGCATCATTATCCGTGCCCCTGATGCCCATTGGCTGCATCCTTGGCAAAGAGCTACTACTGATGAGAAAAGAGCGCAACGTGTGATAGCCCAGTACTGTCCCTAAATAGAGGGTACAGTGGCCTGGCCAAAGAGTAAGGGGTAGAGTTGGATTCCATCCACAGTGGGAGGAGCAGTGGTCAGGAATTACATGCACTCTAAGACTGACCCTGGTGAAGCCACTTCCGACCTGGGGAGCACAATCCTGTTCCTCACATTTTCCTGTGACAACTGCTCAGTTGTGTCATCCTGGCTGGGTCACAGTTTTGTCTGAGAGGATGAAGTAGGCTGTGATTGTGCCCTGGTGTAATGGTGAGTGACGAAAATAACGTGGTGCCAGCCAATAGACATCTTGGTCCATGCCAGAGATTGGCAAGCCTGTGTAAATCATGCAGGTGCAACAAAACCTCCAAAACACTGCACAGGAGCACAAGAGATTTTACATTCCATGCTATGTGGCATTTGATGTTGTTTCGACTTTCCGAGTACTTACGTACTGAAAAGCTCAACTTTCTGTTATTTATGCAAGTGCTAGCGGTTTCTAGGCTCCTGTAACCTGCAACCAGATACAAAATAGGCCTGTATCCAAGCAAAGGCATAGCACATTCTTCCATCTGAATGATGGCATTCAGATAATAATAATAATAATAATAATAATAATCCACATTTGTATAGCGCACAATCACCCGTTAGGGTCTCTAGGCGCTGGGGGCCGTCGGGAAGATTAAGCAAGCTATTGCCCAGAGTCGCATGGTGCTGGGCTAACCTGCCGCCGGAGCCGGGGATCGAACCCTGATCCCCAGATTCCAGCGTCAGTCGCCATGGCCGCGGCGCCACACCTCTCCCACTAGATGGAACTATCCCTGTTCCTTCATTTACATGGATTCATTGGTCTTTACTCATACTGCCAACAATGGCTGCAATCGTGATGGAGTTCTTAAGTCAAGTGGGCAGTTTCCCACAAGGCACCTGTCTCAGGCCATCAATTTCTTTCAGAGTGGACACCGAACAAATGTTAGGAGGGAATGGCTTTCGTTCACCACTGAATTGTGAGTGATTGTTGGACTATTGGCTGTGGCAAATCAGTGATGCTATTCAGCACCTGGCAGCGCGACAAGGAAACCTGCTAGGATCGTGCAGGCAGAATTACAAATGTGTTTATCATGCAAACAGTCGAGAACAAGCATTGGCAAAGCCACTAAGCCTGGCATTAAATGTGCCAACATATGTATGCACAACATTCACAATGTAGTTTACATTTGTTGCATGCACAAATGTGTTGAGCACATTAAGCCTGACCTATTGGCTTTGCTATTGCAAGGTTAAAAGTTTCAAAAATGAAATGCTTTCTGTAGAGAATGCACATAGGAAATTGCAAACTGAATGTGATAAACAGCATGATGAGTGTGTGCTCTTTCCAGATGTAAAATGTTGCTCATGCATTGTAACGGAAGCACCTGATGGAAGGAGGAACAGTACAAATGCCAATAGCATGAAGTGAGAAAGCATCATTCTTCTGGGTGGAGCCAAATCCCACTCTGAGTATATTTTAAAGAATTGCTAACATTACCCATGCAAACAGCTGCTCTGTCGAGCCAGACCTAAACAACCTACGTAAACATGGATCACAAGGCGACAATGTCATAGTTGTGCATAGTACTGAGATGCACAGGTGTCACTCTAGAGAAGAGATCTGATGCAGGCATTAGGAACGACAAAAGGGCCCACATTACATATAGCGTACACTGCTCTGGTCTGCTCGGGGGCGCACCTGTAACAGGGAGCACCTTAGTGCACATTTAACTGGATGCAGGGTGCAGACGACGTCACTGCAACCTATCATCATAAATGTGCTGCCTCCAGCACAGCAGTGAATCGCACCTGGGTCAGCGCGTTAATGTAAGCTGGACTGGTGGTTTGAAGCAGCCGGTCCGTCTTTCACTGTGCAGGCAGTATAGTAACAGGTCATGTTTTAAAGGCCGGCAGCGGCTCCCCAGCAGGCATATACAGTAAGTGACTGCACCCACCTGTAGGAGTATGTCTAGGGGACATCCATTTTCACTCTTTCCAGGGACGCCTTTCGGATGTGACCTAACTGCACACCCTCTGTTATGTTATGTTAATTTATTTTATAATGCGCACAGCTACCCAACAAGGGTTTCCTCTCTATGTCTTGCACCGCCATTTAGCCCACTAACAGCACCTTTGCCTCTGCACCCGTGTCTATCATGCAAGTTGGGTGCAACAGGGCACAAGTCCTAAAAAAAGAAGTGGAGGGACGCCCAAGTTAGGTGGGGTCATAGGAAGTGACGTCACGATAGGAAGTGACGTCACGACAGGAAGTGACGTCACGAAAGGTAGTCCCCTCTTATTACAGGGAGTCCCGCTTCACTTGGCACCTGATATAACCTGGCGGCTAGCAACTTCGCAACGCAATATGGTGGCAGACATCAAGTCAAGCGCAAAATGTAAACGGAACACATGGTTGTTACTGCCGTAGCCTGAAAGTAAAAGCGTTGCGAACTTCTTGAATACTTCATTGCACTTTTGGGCAGGGGGGCGGCGTCCACCCGGAAAAATAAGTGGGGGGGGACGCCATCCACCCGCGTGGTACCCCGACTCGAGCCCTGGAGTGCAATGAGAAAACGCTTGAACTATGCAAATGAGGGATCACCACATTAGGTTGGCACCAAGGCCATATCTGCGCCAGCGCGATCTATATTACAGAAGAGGCCGCAAGCATTTGTAGCTCCTTCTAAAATACTCAATAATAATCCACATTTGTAAAGCGCGAACAATCACCCGTAAGGGTCTCTAGGCGCTGGGGGCCGTCGTCGGGAAGATTAAGCAAGCTATTGCCCCAAGTCGCATGGTGCTGGGCTAACCTGCCGCCGGAGCCGGGATCGAACCCTGATCCCCAGATTCCAGCGTCAGTCGCCCTGGCCGCGGCGCCACACCTCAAGTATTATGCAAGAACAGAGCGATTTAGGCGGGGCACCGAGAAAGTTCAACGCGTCTCAAGATTTAATAAATCCAACTTCCTAACGCGAGATGGAATGAGAAAACATTTTCAAGGCCGGGTTAAATTTTGAAAGGCTATCTGTTCATCCATTAGCATCAAGGAGCTTCAAAGTCGCAGAGAGCAGCCGCCTTGTCAAGATGAAAAGGCGCCATGTGCAGCTCCCCGCCACATTCAGTGGAGGCCTCGGCGGGCGCAGGCACCGTAATTAGCCACATAAGGGGCCTTCCAACATTTGACATTTTACCTGCACAGCGAACAAGAATTAAATGATGAGGGGAAAAAAAGGCTGCCTTGATGGACAGGCCCGAGGTTATTCTTAGGCATCGCGCCATGAGCGCTCCGCAGGTAAAATGGCCTCATGCTACCCAGAGCAAGCGAGGAGGCGAACCCAGCACGCTTTGATTGAGATTCTACATGCACACTCCTTTTTATATTCAACTTTGGGAATTTAGGATTCTTTTGCTACAATGTTAAATCGTTTGTCAAACCTAACTTTTGTGTTTCCTATCTTGTTTATTTGCCGTGACCTGAAGAAACCATTTTTTTTAATCACAGCTCGTGCAATTAAATGGAGCACAGGATATTAACAATGCAGTGTTCTCCCCTATGAACTGCATTTCTTTTAATTTCTATCTTTTCTGTTTGCTGATTGTGCTTCTTCCCTAATTGAAATATTATTTATTTGTGAACTTCTCTGCGGTGACTGAAAAAGCAAAGGAACCCATTAGGTCCCTGAACAATGTGTGCAATTTACTCGTACATTTTTTTGTTTGGTGGTTTTACGACTTAAGGAGGCAGAGTCCAATGTGATCGATCTGCAATGTTGCATGTTGAACAGATCAATAAAGCCACGCACCATTTGACTGATCCGCTTTTCTAGAATGGGTTTGCTTTGTTTGGTCGCCTGGTCTTCAGAAACTTCACATCTCACTCATTGCAAGTGAGGCTCACACATTTAGAGGTTAGGGTGAACTTCCATGCACGCACATCAACATGTTGCTTTTGGAGAAAATGGCTATAACCTAAACTCTAAAGGAAGTTTTGTTGAAAGATCTGCTGAGTGTTAGGGCTGTAGAGCCTTCAGGAAGCCACTGCACCACAAGAGAAGCCCTCCTGTAGACATCCTTGTCGTTGAGCGAAGCAGAGTTGGACTCATCATCTTGCTGCCCGCCACCTTGGGATGATACGTGTCAAATATTTCCTAGAACACCTGCATCAATTAGCCATTTGGTGCATTTCTAAACCAAGAGTCTAGTTTACCAAGGATTTCGGGGCATTCTCTTATTTTAAATTAAATATAATTTTATTGAATCATTTCACTGATTTCACACACCAAGTTGTCAATGGGTGTGTGACATAATGTCCTCTAATATAATTAAATATTATAATTGTTTTTTACTCCCACACATTGTTAGAGCTTGAGAGCTCTGGGGCTTTAGTTTTCTTTTCCCAATTAGGGGGGCAGCCAACTTATTTTCTGTAGGTTGACCTGCCAGTCCTTTAATTCACAGCTCCATGCCTCGTTTAGTGAATCCAGCTCTAGACTGACCCCCTCCTTCAAGCTCCTAAGATGTTTCTGTGAAGTCACAGTACAGAAACGTGATGTGGATCCCACTCAATGCTTCTTCTGTTTTTTGCAGGGTGCCATAATCACCTGATTCCAAACGATTAAAAATTATGTTATCTAAGGAACAAAAAAAAGCATGGCATCTGGTGTTGACTAGTGGGATGGTCATGCACGCTGCCTGGCTGCTATTGACATGCTCGTTTGAAAATTGTATATATATATTTTGCATCAGGAGTACAAGTGAAGTTTACATATGGTCTCAGTCATGCAGTCACCTTTTCTTCAGACTAACAACAGGCTTGACTGGCCCAGTCTGTGCTGACTGCAGTTTGGATAACAGGCTGTTGGGAGGCCGCAACATAGGTTGATGGAGTAGTGTAGCTGGAAATTAATCATGGGAACTGCTAAGACGCCCACATTTTTCATACTGATCAAAGTTAGACAAGTTCCACATTTCTGGATAACATAGAATTTGATTTTAACCACCTAATTGACCTGAGCTTATTACCTCATCGAGTACAAAGCCCAGTCTGATGACTGATTCTAAGGGTACAGTCTTTCCCATAAAAATGAGGGGGGAATTACTTCCCCTGCAACTCCTCATTTTGGAGGAGTTGCAAATAAATCATTCTCTCTCATCCATATCAGAATATGCGAGAGGCATGTGTTACATTTCTTAAAGTTTTTCTCTAAGCTAACAGCTTAGTGCATTCTTCGAGCATCCTTGGAGATAGCATCTGTCTGTGCCACTGGTCTGGCAGGTATAGCCCAGATAGATTCACTATGTAAAGTGACATAGGTCACTACGTTCACAGTTGCACATACATGCAGGTATGTGAATACAGTAAACTATGTTACAGAGGCAAGTGTACAGGCAGCTTAGCACTTGGCAAGCCACATGGTGCAGAAGTTGACTTTCCATTTTCATCAAGGCTGATGCAAGCAATGGTAATGTAATTGATTTTCAGATGACAGGAAAAGTGAAGTATGACAGGCTAACCGAATATGCTTTTGAGTGCATGAGTGTGTGGAACGCTTACTAATAGCTGGAAGATGATTTGCAGACATTTCACCACAGTGCAAACACCGACTCACTAGTTGCTACCTGGATGCAAGACAGCTGCCTCAAGCTCAACTCGGACAAGACGGAAGCATTCATCCTGAGATCCACCCCTCAGCCAGGGACTCCTAGTGGCCCGCCGCACTAGGAACCCTTCCCACCCCTATGGACCACGCACGCAACCTTGGCAACACACTGGACTCCTCGCTCTCAATGAACTGCCACATCAACGCAGTATCCTCATCCTGTTTTCACACACTCCATCTGCTTCGAAAGACATTCAGATGGCTACCCACAGAATCCAGAAAGATGGTCACTCATACATTCATTACCAGCAAACTTGACTATGGCAACGCACTCTACGCCAGCGTCACCCAGAAAAAGCTCAGGAAACTACAGAATGTCCAAAACGCTGCAGCCAGATTGGTCCTCGACATTCCCCGCCGCAGCCACTTGACACAACACCTCCAACAACTCGCGCTTTACAAACCCCTGATTGATAGACTCACTGTTGATGCTGTGTTTGCCCCGTGGTGATTGCAGTTTGCTTTTTCTTTTATGTGGGTGCCCCCTGTAGCCCCACTCTCCTTCCCACCTTGCAGACAGGCATTTCACCATCTATAACTGGGGTGCTACTTATTTGGGTGCTGAAGAGCAAGGGGCATAATGCCCACGTTTAAGAATGACATGGCACAAAGTCTGCATACCCTGGAAGTGAAAGGAGCCATGTACACTGTCTGCCCGAGCTAATACCTTGCCATGTTCGGCATGGGTGGAGTGGTCCCAACACCATCCATTGCAAGAGGAATCACATAAGACCAAGGCCTCTGCCAGAGAAGAAAGAATGGAGTTCAGAGGACACAAATGCTGGATTGCCAAGCACTAGGCCATGCTGAGCTACTGAGAAGCAAATTCACCAATGCTCTCTGTGTCATCCAGCTGGCCCTTACAAGTCACACCAAGGATGGAGAGCAGTAGCTGGGACTCACAACCTGCTTGCATAGATAGCAAATGGGCAATGCACAGCGAGTCACAACAAAAAGCTACCAACCATACAGGTGATTTATAGGATCTTATGTTTCAATAAGATGGCACATGCGTTTCCTTCATACAGACATAGTCCCACAGCCATTTTCATATGTTTCAGAAAGGTTTTTAAGTAGTAGCCTGACATATGAGGGAACCTTCGTGTGTCATGTGGGGTACTAATCCTACACCTGCTCACATGATGATGTTGTCACATCAAGTGTAGGACACTTCTGAAGCATGCACACACCCAACAAATAAAACCCGTATATTTTACTCCTATTCAACTTTTACTAGATTACCCTAGCAAAATATCATTGCACCTCATTTCATGCACAGCCTTTAATGCCCTAAACAGGGAATGACATCAGTGGCGGAAATGGACGCAGAGTTATTAAAGTAACCAAGATGTAAAATTAACATGTTTCATTTTCTTTTACTTTCTACCACAACAGCCATGATCGCCCAAGGATCTATGATCCTAGCATTCCTGACCTTCAATGCTTAAAGAAATCCCCCTCTTCAACTTCTTCAACCTGCAGCAGCTTTCAAAATCTGCTTATGCCGACTTATTTTTCCCCTGGTTCCACTTGTCAGTCCACATTAGCCCTAAAGACATGTTGCATTATTTAACAAGCATGCTGCATACATCCCTCCTCCTTACCTTGCCTCCAAGAGCAGAATATCCAGCGGCACGCTCAGCTTCAGACACCGAAGCATCTCAAGAAGGCACACAAGACACTGGGGATACATTCTTAATACAAAAAATGGGGTGGCCCAGTCTATACTTTCTGTCCCCCCATTTTATTTGGGGGGTGGGGGGCAAACTATCTCGACTCCCAGGTGAAGGCAGATAAGCACACTACACGTCAGGGGCAGGTTGGTACCCTACTACCTCAATCCTAAAGTTTCAACTGTCTTTCTGCACCCCTTGGGGGGGATATTAGAGATTTTACACTTAATCTTCCCATTCCAGGGGTAGAGGAAGCGGTTGAGAGGTGTGGCAGAAAGCACACAAGATACCAGAAAATGTTTTCAGATAAACAATTTTTTTTCTCCAATAGAGTAGGGACCTGCCAGTCCTGGCATCAGGCTAGGCATCCTACCCTTTACAGCCCCAACAGGCTTTCTGCCCCATGGGGTTGTTAATTAAGGGATTTGCCCACAATCCGCCCACAAGGCGTGTGTGATAGGCATATATATAGAGAGAGAAAAGAACTGAACTGGGGCCAACCCATCATGACATCAGGCCTCACCCCCCTATCAACCCAAGGGGATTCAGCCTTGTTCTGCCCTTTGGGAAGGGCAGACATCTGAGGCCTTATTACAGAAAGTGCTCTACTGATGCTACAGGTATTTGCTCCTGGCACCGTAGGTGATCTTTGCCTGTGCACCCATGCCATACTGCAGAGATGGACAAGAGGCATAATGCCTGTTGGGAGCATACTGTTGTGCGCCACAGTGAGGTGGCGTACAGTCAGCGCCTACCATGAGGGAGCCCCTTGGGAAGGCAGCACTACCTTCTCAGGGTCTGATTCCACTGAGGCCTAAGCTTTCACTAATGTGCTCTTCTCTGCGCATGCACACGCTGTGAGATTTCATTCCTGTGCTGGGGACAGCATTCGTTTTAATTGGGTGCATTTTCCTAGTTGGCACCAGGCCATCTCAGAATGAACCATGGAGCAAACGTGGACAGTGCATCCAATATGTAATTTGGGCTATACATTTATTTGTCTTTTTTTGTATAATTGGGTCCAATTCGTCCTAGCTTTGGCCCTCACCTCTCACCCCTGGAGCTCAAACAGCCAGAGTCAGCCTGAGTCAGAGTTGAGCCCTGCAATCTTTCCCCTAATGGCGGATGAGGGCTGTAGTCCAGTACCTGGATGGGCAAGACCCGCATTACATGTTTCACTCTTTTCTTTGGTGACCTGGGGGCTTTTTGATCCCTCCTCCACAGGATGAGCAGGTAGGGGTAAATGTCCCTTATCTAGCCACCCCTAGGGGGTGGGGATGCAAAAAGGTTACCAAACTACCAGAGAAGAAAGTGAAACAGGAATGGGGTTGGGCACTAGATCATCTTGGCAATGGGCACCGATATTTCTGCCTCAGAGGGTAATAGAAGGGGAGCTTTACCCTCTCTTTGCCAGGCCATATTTTAAAACTACACCCACAGAAATCCCAATTTCTTCCCACTTGCCATGGGGAATGTCTGTCATATTCAGGTTCTGGGTCTTTCTGCAACAATGGTCCCTCCCAACCCGAAGAATTTCTGAAAACTAGAGACCGGGAGAATTCAGGGTTTAGATTTATGTTTATGGGATTTATAAAGCGCGTGACTACCCTTGGGCATCTCAGCGCTGCGATGCGAAGAAGAGCAGGAGGGAGAGACTAGCCTTGTGGAAAGATCCAGGTCTTGATTTTTTTCCTGAACTGGGTTTCATTTTGGATGGATCGGATGTCGGGATCCAAGCTATTCCAGAGTTTGGGTACAAGGTGGGAAAAGGACCTACCCCCCCATCTGGCTCTTTTAACAATGGTATTCTTCATGAGGAATTTTGAGCTGGATCTCAATTGTCGTTGGGGAATGTAGTGGGTAACCAGTTTTTGAATAAGTGCAGGGCCCCTCCCGTGCATGGCACGATGAGCCAGATTGAGTGCCTTAAACTTGATTCTTGCCTGAACAGGAAACCAGTGAAGTTCCTTCAGTCTGGGTGTGATTGACTGGCGTCTAGGTATGTTTAGTAGTAACCGAGCTGCTATGTTTTGTCCGACCTGCAGACGGTTAACTATATATTTCGGGGATCCCTGGAAGAGGGAGTTGCCGTAGCCAGCCTTGAGACCACTAAGGCCTGGACCACCGTTTCTTGGTGGTGTGGCTTGTGTGGATCCCAGCACATTTTATTTACCTAGAATGTCCTGTAATTGGTAAAATATGCATAAAACAATCTATTTCTGGTCTCTTTTCATGGGGATGGCAGCAACGATTCAGTAAAAGGGGGCATCAGTCGGCATCCAGGGAACCCTACCAACCCTGGCCATTTCCAAAGCTCCAGGGGAATCAAGAGTAGTGCGGCTTGTGTGGATCAGTTAATTTTTTCTAACCCAGAATGCCCTGCAATCCCTAAACAGTGTAGACTCCCATGCGTGTCTGGTTTTCAGAATAGTCTGCCGTTGGTAGGTTTCCTTCGAAGCTGGCTGACCTCCGTATCAAATACCAGAGCAAAACACATTCCCCGAATGTGTAAATTTCCAAGGAAAAATCTTGATATCTCCGCTTTGCATTTTAGAAACGTTCTTGTTCTAGGGGATAGGTCTATCCACACAAATAGTGTACCGTCTTTATTCGGGAAAGTGTGGCAACGCTGGGTGGTAGGAATTTTGTAAATCCCAGCAGATTCTGGTACTTTTTTCATACTTTTTCCTCATAAAAAATGTGAGGAAATTCATTTTTTTAGCCAAGGTTTGATATTTGTAGGGCACTATGGTAAGGAAACGCAATAGGATTCGTGCAAGCCACATAACCCTGGACTCACCTGACTGTCTAGTTTTCACAAATGTCTGTTGCTGACAGGTTTTCACTGGATCAGGTAAAGCTGAGGCCTAAATACAACAGCTACTCACATTACCAGTATGAGCAAATTTAAAAGGAAAAATCTTAATGTTTTCATATTGAGCATAGGAACATTTATTGCCACATGTGATAGTCCCACTCACACAAGTAAGGTATCATTTTTATGAGAAGTATGGGAATACTCAGTGGTAGGAATTTTGTACATCTCAACAGATTCTGGAGCTTTCTTTCACAGAAATTTGAGGGAAATGTGTGATTTTCATCAAAATTTGCTATCTGTACGGCATTCTGGGTAGTAAAACAAAGTGAGATATATGCAAGCCACACAGCCCTGGAGTCACCAGTGTGTTTAGTTTAAAAAATGTGTGTGCTTGGTAGGTTTCCATGGGAGCCTACCAAGCTCTCCACATTAGCAGAATGAGTGAATTTAAAAGGCAAAAGTATTGATGTTGCCCTTTGGGGCATTTCCTGTCATGGAGCATAGGTCCATCTACACAAGGAGGCTATTTTTTTGTTTTTTAATCGAGGGAAGTGGGAGAGCACAGAATAGTAGATATTATCAAATGTATACTACAAGAATACAAAGTTCCCCGGGAAAGAGAATAGCAAATGGTGTGTGGATGGGAGAAGAGCAAAGACAGGGGACGGGTGTTCCCTTATTGGAACTAGGAAACCTCACACATCCAGTTGGTTTAGATGTCATGCTTCATCATTGGTCTCCTGCTCCTCGTCAAACTGGCGCTGCAATGTCTGACGGGCGCCAAAAAGGCGCTCTTTTGTGGAGATCTTTTGTTCCAGCCAATGGTTGAATGCAAGTGAGGGGTCTGGTGGAGGTGTAGTCGTGAAAGTGAAGTGGTTTAAAATAGGTGTGACAGTCCACTAAAACCTTTATTCGCGTGGCTGGCTCCCTAAGTTAAAAGGGGTGGGAGGGGAGATAGGGGCTGCGCAAGGCACAGTGGGCTACCTCAACCCTCTAAGTTGGTCGACATGTTTCTTGCCTTGATTGGCAATTCCTCAGGACCTAAAAGTGCTCAGTACTACACGGTGAAAAGAAAGAATAAAAAATACTAAGAAATACAACCTCTCTGGGTCGGTGGGGTGGCAGGCCGATTGGTCCTGCTCAAATGGGGTAACCTAAAAAGGGTATATTATAGAAATCAGTTATATGGCATAGTGGCAGTATTTCTATAAATCAAGGTCACTACAGCTCTTCAATATCTACACACCATGTTTATTAAAACACAACAAAATACAATAAAGTATATGCATCAATGTAATTCATGCACAAAGTCATATCAAACTGGTTTTTCATAAAATTATTCTTAAAAAAACTATTCATGGAAAAATGGAGATGATGGATACATCAAGGCATGCAGGTCTCTCCTACTCAATATTGACATGCACATATACGTAGGCAAGTACATGATTGTGCTGGGTAATGCTTACCCTAGGAGAATCCCTACTGGGCCCCGCAGACTGTTCCCGGGGGCTGCCTGGTGAGGAATAGTGCCTGAAAGAAAGGTAGTTGCACAGGGGTGTGTTAAAGTGTCAGAATGACGGGTCTGACACGGTGCACTGGCATGATCATTCAAATAATGATCATCTCCACAACTGCTAGTGGAGTGGGAAGGGGGAAGGTAGCTGAGGAGGTCTATCGCGCCCCCAAGGGAGACCAAGGCGGTATCAGGAGCCCCGGTGGTCTCCCATAATCAACCAACCTGCGAAATTATTTTGGCGGGATTGGTGGGCGGGTCAGCAGGAACAGCATCCGAAGGTCCGAAGTGTGCAAAAGACCTGGGCACAGCACTAAATATTGCCCCATGATCCTCTGCAACCCGTCCAGTACCCCCGAGGCCCCCTGTCACCTAGGACACCATGCCACCAAACAATCGACAAGGTCCGATTGATTTGGAGACCCCCAACGGCAAAGAAACACCTCGGGTAGACCCGACGGGGTCGCGGCGCACCCCGTCAGCAAGTGACAAACCCCGAGGGTCCGTGGATTTTCAAGGCCGCCACTGCGGCACAGTCTAGACGCTTACCTCGATAAAAGACAGCCCAGGACCGGAGACCTACCTGCACGTCTAGCGCCTCGGGGGAGGCGTGGAACAGCTGGTGCCGGTTCCTCGTTCCCACCCGGTTTAAGAAGCCGCTCATACTTCCGCCGCCGGGATCCAGCCGGCGGGCGTCTTCCCCGCAAGCCAGTAACTGCGCTTGCGTGGCGTGTCTGACTGTGCTCGTCAGCACTTGCCTGCAGTAGTCATGTGAACAAGGCAGCCATTACTAAAAGGAGTGAATGCCCAGCGCTTCTATTAAATGGGTGGTATCCAGTCCAAGCGTCATAGAACCTGGTAATGTTCATGTGCTAGCCCACTTGTTTAACACATAGGACCAGGGGGGGGGCGTTTTTTGTATTGTTTCATTGGATACCCCGCAATTGTAGGTCAGAAAGAAAGAAGAAGGAAATGTTTGGCCACACACAGAACATCCTCAAGAACTGGCCAAAGGGTAAATTATCCCGTAGGGCTCTGGGATGGTGGCTGTTGTAAAGTAAAAGGCTATTCCTGTCAGTTGCCTTGCGATACAGTGAGGTGCTCAGCCCCCCTTGGTCTAGACAGATGGTTAAGTCCAAGAATGGTATGGTGGAATCAGAAATAGTTCCTGTGAATTTGAGGAATGGATTTTGGTGGTTAATCCAAAGACAGAACGCATCACAACTTTGTCGGTCCCCTCGCCACAGAATCAGAATGTCATCGATGTATCGACGCCAGAGTGTGATGTTCTGAATAAAGGGATTGTGTGCCGACTGGATGCATTGAGCTTCGAAGGTTGCCATATAGATACAGGCTAGACTCGGGGCAAAGGTAGAGCCCATCGAAGTCCCCTGGATCTGATGGAATAGTTGGGACCCATACTGAAAGAAATTTTCTGTCAATGCTATGCTAGCACAGGCCATAATAAATGAGATGGGTGTTGGTCAAGCGCCTTGGATGTAGAGGCGCTTTACACCAACATTCCCCCACAGGATACTTTAGATGCGGTTGAAACTACTCTCCGGATGGAAGAGTGGACTTCACCAACACCCATCTCATTTATTATGGCAAAATCCATTCCTCAAATTCACAGGAACTATTTCTGATTCTACCATACCATTCTTGGACTTAACCATCTGTCTAGACCAAGGGGGGCTGAGCACCTCACTGTATCGCAAGGTAACTGACAGGAATAGCCTTTTACTTTACAACAGCCACCATCCCAGAGCCCTACGGGATAATTTACCCTTTGGCCAGTTCTTGAGGATTCGCAGAAACTGCACTTCCAATACTGACTATAAGAAAGAGTCTACTTTCCTCCAACACAAACTTCAAGATAGAGGGTACCCCACCAGACTCATCAGTAACTCACGTAAAAGGGCCCTCAATAACCCAAGAGAAGCTTTGTTGGAAACAAACCACAAGGAATCTGACAATTTGATTACTTGTGTTACATGCTTCACGAGCAATACAACTTTTTTCAAAAAAACAGTGAACAGACATTGGGGGTTATTGAACACTGGGGGGCTTGATATCCCACGGCCCGCTTCGCTTTCAAGCGCACTTCAAACCTCAAGGATGCTCTCATCCATACCCGTCCCAAGAAGGTAACTACTACTGTCCAGAGTACCCTGTGGAGGCTTCCACCAGTAGTTGGTCACTATCAGTGCGGGGGATGTGTAATATGCCCTCAGACTACACAGTGCAAGGAAATCAAGTTGTCCGACACATTCACCTGGCACATGAATAAACACACCAACTGTAACAGTTCCAGGTGTATTTATATGCTCACTTGCCCCTGCGGAAAGAACTACATTGGCATGACAATGAGGCAAGTGAAGTTGAGAATTATGGAGCATAAGAGCAATATCCGATGCTCCAAAACACACACTAGACTCTACGAACACTATGCGCAAAAGGGCCACACGGCAGATAGCATTAAATGGCTGGTCCTTGAGTCTCACCCATCAATCAGTAAACAGGCTCTGTTCAGGATTGAACAGCGATGGGTTCACCGTCTGCAATTAGACACATTGGGCCTGAATGACTCTGTCCCGTGGGCATCGCTTACTTAAAAGACCTCCCTGATAGTCATTAGAACGGGACTATGGACTAATCAGGCCCCTAATCAACACTTCCATCAAGCACAAGTGTGGGTCATTCTGGGGCCTCTTACATCCATACACATCTCTATCATCCTTGACCACTAGGAGCAAGCACGGGATTGTTGATACATCCCAGGCTATACCTCCGTGTTCTGTGTGTGGCCAAACATTTCCTTCTTCTTCTTTCTTTCTGACCTACAATTGCGGGGTATCCAATGAAACAATACAAAAAACGCCTCCCTCCCCCCCCCGGTCCTATGTGTTAAACAAGTGGGCTAGCACATGAACATTACCAGGTTCTATGACGCTTGGACTGGATACCACCCATTTAATAGAAGTGCTGGGCATTCACTCCTTTTAGTAATGGCCGCCTTGTTCACATGACTACTGCAGGCAAGTGCTGACGAGCACAGTCAGACACGCCACGCATGCGCAGTTATTGGCGTCCGGGGAAGACGCCCGCCGGCTGGATCCCGGCGGCGGAAGTATGAGCGGCTTCTTAAACCGGGTAGAAACGAGGAACCGGCACCAGCTGTTCCACGCCTCCTCCGAGGCGCTAGACGTGCGGGTAGGTCTCCTGTCCCGGGCTGTCCTGCATCGAGATAAGCGTCTAGACTGTGCCGCAGTGGCGACCTTGAAAATCCACGGACCCTCGGGGTTTGTCACTTGCTGACGGGGTGCGCCGCGACCCCGTCGGGTCTACCCGAGGTGTTTCTTTGCCGTTGGGGTTTCCAAATCAATCGGACCTTGTCGATTGTTTGGTGGCATGGTGTCCTAGGTGACAAGGGGCCTCGGGGGTACCGGACGGGTTGCAGAGGATCGTGGGGCAATATTTAGTGCTGTGCCCAGGTCTTTTGCACACTTCGGACCTTCGGATGCTGTTCCTGCTGACCCGCCCACCAATCCCGCCGAAATAATTTCGCAGGTCGGTTGATTGTGGGAGACCACCGGGGCTCCTGATACCGCCTTGGTCTCCCTTGGGGGCGCGTTAGACCTCCTCAGCTACCTTCCCCCTTCCCACTCCACTAGCAGTTGTGGAGATGATCATTATTTGAATGATCATGCCAGTGCACCGTGTCAGACCCGTCATTCTGACACTTTAACACACCCCTGTGCAACTACCTTTCTTTCAGGCACTATTCCTCACCAGGCAGCCCCACGGGAACAGTCTGCGGGGCCCAGTAGGGATTCTCCTAGGGTAAGCATTACCCAGCACAATCATGTACTTGCCTACGTATATATGCATGTCAATATTGAGTAGGAGAGACCTGCATGCCTTGATGTATCCATCATCTCCATTTTTCCATGAATAGTTTTTTCAAGAATAATTTTATGAAAAACCAGTTTGATATGACTTTGTGCATGAATTACATTGATGCATATACTTTATTGTATTTTGTTGTGTTTTAATCAACGTGGTGTGTAGATATTGAAGAGCTGTAGTGACCTTGATTTATAGAAATACTGCCACTATGCCATATAGCTGATTTCTATAATATACCCTTTCTAGGTTACCCCATTTGAGCAGGACCAATCGGCCTGCCACCCCACCGACCCAGAGAGGTTGTATTTCTTAGTATTTTTTATTCTTTCTTTTCACCATGTAGTACTGAGAACTTTTAGGTCCTGAGGAATTGCCAATCAAGGCAAGAAACATGTCGACCAACTTAGAGGGTTGAGGTAGCCCACTGTGCCTTGCGCAGCCCCTATCTCCCCTCCCACCCCTTTTAACTTAGGGAGCCAGCCACGCGAATAAAGGTTTTAGTGGACTGTCACACCTATTTTAAACCACTTCACTTTCACGACTACACCTCCACCAGACCCCTCACTTGCATTCAACCATTGGCTGGAACAAAAAATCTCCACAAAAGAGCGCCTTTTTGGCGCCCGTCAGACATTGCAGCGCCAGTTTGACGAGGAGCAGGAGACCAATGATGAAGCATGACATCTAAACCAACTGGATGTGTGAGGTTTCCTAGTTCCAATAAGGGAACACCCGTCCCCTGTCTTTGCTCTTCTCCCATCCATACACCATTTGCTATTCTCTTTCCCGGGGAACTTTGTATTCTTGTAGTATATGGTTGACTGGACATATACACTGGACCCCGCTAAATATAGTCCACTTTAAGTTCCGTACTTTGTATTGCATTATCAAATGTATATCAATCCATTTTTGGGTTTCAAATATAAGACAAAGTGCAAGAAAGAATACATTTTGTACAATACCCTGAGAATCTCATTATGAGTAACTCAAAATTCAGAGTTGCACCACTATTCACAAACTCAGAATCTTGGGCATATTTAAAAAATGCATAGCTTCCCTTCTTACCTATTTTTCATTCATTAGATTTCTCCATGTAAATGGGTGCATTGTTGGTACAAGTGAAAACAAATTACACAACCAATAAACACTAAATATGCAACCATTAGAGTCTGACAGACGTAATGGTAGGTATATCACTTCTGTAAAATGGCCATCAGGGCAATAATTAATGAAAACACTGTCACCTATTCCTATTTGACTTTTTGTGCAGTAATTGGAGTGAACAGGTTGTTGCCAGCTGTTTGGAGTCTGAGTCGAGCTGCTGCTGTTGTCTGCCACCCGTGGCTACTACTGTTGCCCGGGCGCGTGGACCCATTCAGTGGATCGCGGGTTGCTATGTGCTTACTTGCCAGAATAAAGCTGTTTTGAATTGAATTGAATACTATCATAATGAAATAATGGCTAACTTAATCAATATTGCTAGACTAACTGCAGGAGCTGGAAATACAAAGAGACTTGGACTACCCCCACTCACCTCATTCTGACTCCAACAAACGCCGAGACAAATCAAAAAATTCAGGCTACAGATAGATTAAACAACAACTTTAAAAGTTTGAAAAAGAAGGATACGCCGGACGTATCCCATGCTGGCTGCAATGGGGGCAATCAGTCATACTCTGACACAAATGTCTGATATACTAACTAATCAATCTTTGTTGCTGTCAGAGCAAGCTACACTATTAAAACAGATAAATGGGGAGCGGACACTGATGAAAGACAGCTCCAAAATGATATCCTGTATTAAAGAAGGCTTGATCAAACTTGTAACCGCATCAAACAATTTGCAACGGTTGGATGACATTGTCGACTCTCTACAACTACTTGCAACAAAGGTCGTAGCAGACCTCATTATGACTCAGTTGCCACAACCTGTAACCATCATAAACATGGGCATTTCTAGTGAATCAGAACACCCAGTTCTCAAAAACACTATAAATGGGGGGCTGAGTATTACAAGTAATAAATCAACTGTACAAGTCATACAAGCTCCCCAACTTGATAAATCACCTTCACCCCATACTCTTCAATCAGGGAAGAAACATTGTAAAGGTTTTCTCCATATTCACGTAAGAGATCCCAGAAGAAAAGACTTGAGAAGAATTCTGCCACAAATCATGCAAACTCAAGCCAAAACACTCATGCAATAGTAAAAAAATGATAATATTCAGCAAACAAACTCTGAAAGCATTCTCCTGTGAGCACAATATCGCTACATCTGCAGTGAACTTGGTAGCAACTGTCATGACGGACCTGGCAGGGCCTGACACACTCCAATCAGATGAACAATCTAAAAATATGAATGCAGACGCTGCCCCAACACAACTACATTTGCAGCAACAACAACATCCTCTAAAGAGAGGAACTTAACTGCCATTTCTAACACCACATAGCAAACACAACAAATAGATGGATAGGATGCTGAAACTTTTCAACCACTTACCCCCAGTCAAGAGATCTGGGTTTAATCCATCGTCCTTTTGCTCACTATGCCACCTCAGTTTGGACCCTGCCACTCGTAAATCAGTGTTGACCCTGCTCCTCATGGGAACAGTCCAACCCGAACTGACTGCCCCAAGTCCTCCATGGACCGTAAAGAACCATTCTGGGACCGTTTTGGGGGTTTCACCCCTCATCAGCCAATCTAGTTTGAATCCAGTGATACAGCGAGCAAGGAACCCACGTATGGGTATACCATTGGCCACTTAGGGCGAACATAGCAAACACAACAAGATGATGGACAGAGTGCTGAAACTCTTCAACCACTCACCCCCAGTCAAGATATATGGGTTTAACCTGTCTTTCTGTTGCTCACTATGTCACCCCAGTTTGGACCCAACCATATGCAAATCAGTCTTGACACTGCTCCTCATGGGAACAGTCCAGCTAGAACTCCCAGGCCGGGTCCTCCGTGGACCGAAAACAAGCATACTGGAACCGGTTTCGGGGTATCACCCCTCATCAGCTAAGCTAGCTTGAATCCAGTGGCACAGCAAGCAAGGGACCCACGTCTGGGCATACCCGTGGCCCTATAACTCACTGTGTCATAAGGCTAGAGCTGAATTAAAAAACTTTAACGTCACTCCAACACGTGGTTCCTTTGAATTACTCGTGATTGTGTGGGGGCGCATCCTACAACCTGAGCATTCTTAATCTACCTGCAACTTAAGAAAATATCATAAAAGGACATGGATTTGAATATCGTATCATCAAAAAAGGCTCTAGAAATGTGTAATGTCCCTGACTCGGTGATGCTGGCTAAGCTACATCGAGGGCCTCGAAAATGCATGTTACAAAGAACTTTGCTCAGTAGGCAGAGGGAGAATGTCTCTTGTTTCTCCAGACCATTACTAGATCAGGTCGAATCTGCCTGGTCACTTTAAACTGAAATAGCTGTTTTAGACTGCTCTAAATCCCCATTTATGAATTTAAGGAGACATGGAATCAAGCTCTCCAAGGAAAGTCTGCTTGAATGTCAACTTTGTGGAGATGCAACATAAACTCTTATAAACATTTTATGTATCAGCCCTAAACTTTAGTATTTGATAAAATTCTACTTGCGACCGATTTTTAAAAAGGCTAAAATAAGATCCACTATACAGGCTGTTAGATATTGTTTTACATTTAAAAGACAATCGTTATAGTGTAAAATTCACAAAAGTTTAGGCATTGCCAATAAAGTGTTAGCCTCCTGTGTTCAGTAAATTTTAACCATACTTTTATTACATATCTATGCTTAGTGCTTTTTAACTATCATTTTCTACTATATATTTAAGGTGACCATGAAATACTGTTGTTATTGTAATCTGTGGGACCAATAGAATAAACTAGATACAATATAATACTAATATCTCTATTATAATTTGGCCTTGATATATTTTGCAGAAAAAAGTTATGAAGGATTAAGTGCAAACTTCCACAAATATCAAGAAAGTGCTCTGCGCTTTGGAGGAGGACAGGGAGGAGAAGCCCAGGATATGACGGCTAAAAAAGGCATGTGTAAAAAAAAAAAAAGCAATTTTGGGTATTCAGAAACTTTCTACAAAGTATTCTCCCTCCTCTGGCCAAGTTACTGAGGGCACAGAATTTTCTAACTTTGACAAGTGTGTGCTGGGTAATGATATCAATCACACACTGAGCAGAGTGTCCTTTTAAATGTGTCTGATGTGGGAGGAGCACACGGCATTCAAGGTGGCAGATGCCGTCATTTGCTCCATTTGTGATTCCATTCACAGAATACAACACTGACCTGACCACACCCACTATTCCTGGGGTTCCTCCTGCATACAAGGAAAGAGTTGTAGCGCTTGTAGTGGGATTTTGCCTGTGTCTGCAGCCCCAAGACTGAGTACTTCACTTGCTCTTATACCTGTAAGCCGTGTGCTCACCTGGCACGCAGCCAGCGCCATCAATCCTGGTTAGGGGCTCCACTTGGTTGAGGTAGGTGGGCCTGGCTGGGAACTGCTGATGGATTAAAAGGCTGCTTATGGATGAGGGAGGACTTCTTGGACCACTAGATGTACCACAGCTATGACAATCATTGGCTTATCAGCCTGAGGGTGAGCTGGGCTATGAAGGGAGGCAGATAAGAAATATAGTGCCTGCATGCATTATATAGCCCATGCAGCACGGTGACCTAAAGCCGGGATTAGTATGTGCGAAGGAGGACCAGGGCTTCACCTCAAGCCCCCTTAGTAGAGCTGATCCTGGACATATTTGTGCTTAGAAGATATGGAAAAATGCCACAGCCATCTTGGAATAAGATGTGCCTTTGAATTGGCTGAAAGAAAAATAAAACGACCCTAGAGAAGAATTCTTTAAGCCCTGTGGTTCTCTGCTGAGTAAAGGGCATACATTAGTGGCTGTAGGAAAAGTAGGAACAATGCCACAGTAGGTATAAAAATTAATTGGTTATCATACAGTAAGTGATGGGGCGAACAGAGTTGAGGCTCTGGGATAAGGAATGATAGAGTTTGGCTACTTATGCTTCACCGAAGCCAATGGGGGAATTCTAGCAATAATTAATTACATCCATCATGAAACCACATGCTGTAGAAATGGAGGATTTTGACCAATTGCAAACATGTGTGGAGTTGAGGGTTCTTGAGGTCCCTTCCCCAGTCTCCCATTAACAGGTTGTAGAAGGAGGAGCCTGTCCTGCGCCTGCTTAACATTGAGAATGGAGAGTATGCGGTGCTCCCTGTTTGAGGCTAGAGACAGGATAATGAGGGACTTGGTCAAGCGAAGACAGGTTTGCAGGGAACATTGATACCTCTTATTGTTCTCTAACATCAGCCCAGAAACACTTATCTGACCATACAGAAGGGCCTCAATTCTTTGGGAGAGCCAGGAAATTCCAACCATCCTGCTACCCTTAGGAGCAGGACATTGAGGGAAGACTTTGTGTTTATTCAGGCCCAGGCCTCAGCAATCAAGTGGGCATGGTCCCCGCAACTGATGTTGATGCTATTTGGACTCACAGAATGATCCAAGAGAATACAGGATTCAGAGAGGTGGTGTTTGCCATATCCACCCTGCAGCCTCGGTGGTTGCCTCTCCTGGAAGAAGAGTGGCTAGGGAATAATGGTGCGATGGTTTCCAGAGTTTTACAGCAGCAGTGCCTTTTATTGTGCAACATAGTATCTTGCTTTACTCCCTTCCCCACGCCAGATGCCACGGTGTAATCACTATAAATTGTTTTGCTAATACCGTGAGATTTATTTTATTATAAAAGGCTTTGCACATAGTGCTAATAGTCACAGACATATGCCAGGCCCATCTCGTTTTTTTAACCAGGCATTGTTCACTATGTAAATACTGGAATGGGATGGGGCCAAGACATTTGAAAGAATTTCAAATTAACACTGAAGCAGGACCCTTTTCTTGGTTTTGAATGAGGCAGATTTGCAAACCACTGTCTCGTTTAAAAATCGCAAATTCTATGTTAAGCTGTGCTTGTCTCACTTAAGGACGTTCATCAAAAGGAGGGATGAGGAATAGTTGTCCCATTCAGTTCCCCTAGGACAATATTTTGGTAATCAAGTAGAAAAGGACACTTGTATCTACAAACCCATTGGTTCACTTTGACAACCCTCATAGAAGCCAGAAGTTTTTTACGATGCGGTATATTTGTGTCCGCCCCTCTTCTAGCGACATGGCATAGTCATTGGGTAGTCAAATGTAAGGTATGCCTGCCTCACCCGAGGCACCTCTGGAGAGTGTAGAAGTATCCAGAGATCAAAAAGGAGAGGTACAATGGCCAACCAGCGAGGGTATAGTTAAAAAACAGTATACGCACCAAAAACAAATTTAATAAAGAAGGTGAATACTGTAAACTAAAAACCAATGGATATATTCGATAATCGTGTGACCAGATTATCATATACGTTGTTTTTTAAAAGTCGACATGTTTCAGCTCCTAAAGGCCCAGGCAGACAGACTCTCACAAAGTAGGTGAAACGTGCAGCCAAAACACAAATCGATGTCTGTTAAACACAATCTCAGGCATACATCCTGATATAATGCGAGCACTTTGGTATTAATTTCGAGCATTTTTTATGCTTAAGTACCTGAATGCAAGGTGAAAATCACTCCCTCAGGATGCTTATTATTATTTACAGCGGTGACCACAAAAAAACGGCGGCTCTAAGCATCCTGAGGGAGTGATTTTCACCTTGCATTCAGGTACTTAAGCATAAAAAATGCTCGAAATTAATACCAAAGTGCTCGCATTATATCAGGATGTATGCCTGAGATTGTGTTTAACAGACATCGATTTGTGTTTTGGCTGCACGTTTCACCTACTTTGTGAGAGTCTGTCTGCCTGGGAATATAAGTATAGAAAAAGAAGCGCTATTTTGGCTTATGCTTGCACGTATCACCAACGTTGTGAGAGTCTGTCTGCCTGGGAATATAAGTATAAGAGAAAGAAGCGCTATTGTGGCTTATGCTTGCAGGCTTTACATAAGTCTTTTTTAAAAAAGATTTTCTTGACATAAAACTGACGTTCAATTGTCTTCGATAGAGACAAAAGCCCTTTCTTTCCCTGCACTCGTGTTTCACCACTTTGTTAGTTCATCTGCACTGATTACTGTGCACCCTTAGAATTACACTTTATCATTGTATACAGTGTGATGGAGACTGCGTGTGGAACAGTCCGGTATGCCTCGAAATTCCATGTGAAATTACACTTATAATTACATTTGAACAGCATGATCTTGTTGTTTTTTGTTTCCTAAAATACAGGATAATATTCCCATGATTGCTTATTCAAGCATTTGAATACTGCACAAGTAGTGTAAGTACAATTTTGTGTGTACGTCCTGACGAAAGCTCCGCCGACCCTTCTGGGCCTTTAGGAGCTGAAACATGTCGACTTTTAAAAAACAACGTATATGATAATCTGGTCACACGATTATCGAATATATCCATTGGTTTTTAGTTTACAGTATTCACCTTCTTTATTAAATTTGTTTTTGGTGCGTATACTGTTTTTTAACTATACCCTCGCTGGTTGGCCATTGTACCTCTCCTTTTTGATCTCTGGATACTTCTACACTCTCCAGAGGTGCCTCGGGTGAGGCAGGCATACCTTACATTTGACTACCCAATGACTATGCCATGTCGCTAGAAGAGGGGCGGACACAAATATACCGCATCGTAAAAAACTTCTGGCTTCTATGAGGCTTGTCTCACTTAACCCTACACATTTTCTCTTAAGCTGTGCTTGCCTCACCTAAAACTACCTCTTAAGCTGTGCTTGCTTCACTTAAAACTACCAATTTTCTGGGGGCTTGGCTAGCGGTCCAACATGGCGGAAGTGCCTTAGCGAAGCTCCCGTATGCCGCTAATAAATCCTTTGTTAATCCTGCAACATCTTTTCAAATTCTACCCATCTACAAGGAACGGAGGAGTCCCAAAACATTCAGCCGAGATGTATTGAGAGCTCCGGAGGGTGCAATACCGTGCATTCGTGTTTGTGGGGCAGTTGCTTGGTGTGCGGCCCTGACACTGCGGCGGGACGTGCTGCTGCAGACAAACCTGAACGCCTGCTTTGCGGAGAGCTGCAGGGGTGGTCGCGCCCAGCGAGGTAGGGCTGCTGGTGGCGGCGCTTAGGAGTGTGGAGTCGGCTGCCCCCGATCAAAATCTGCCGGTGTCTCGCCTGCTGGTGACTCGGCGGCCGGATCGGGCCGCGGTGTGAGGATAGGCACGGGCCATGCCGATTGCCCAGGCCTTGTAGAGGGGTGGCTCCAGCCCCTAACTGGTGGGCGCCGGGAACAGCGGCGGTGAGAGAGAATGGGGCGGGGGGCGCCTCCACACTCCGCTCCCGACCAGGAGAGGAGACTGTTGCTGGGCGGTGGCGCCCTCTGGCTATCGCCTTCCGTGTACCAATACACTACCTTGGTGGGCTACGACGCCACCGATATTGAGCCACCCTGGGCCCGCAGTGGAGTGGGTGGTGGAGGCGCTTCTGCTTGAGTGCCACAAGACCGCGAGAAACACCCCTGATCCGCCTTGTGTGTCGTAGCCTGGTGGGGCCTCGGCAGCAGGATCGATCCATGGCGTGCATGCCCCCTTCCCCCAGCGGGAGGCATGCTTGGTACTGTGGCGAACAAGGGGTGATCTGTTGAAAAAGTAAGTGATGGACTCACGTTGGGCCCCGGGCTGGCCGCCGCGATATTCAACTGGCCCCTATTGAGCTTGTGGATAGATTTGGAGCTGGAACTTTCCCCTTCCTCTTCCTCCCCTCACCCTTTCTCCTCTCCTCCTGGCTTTTTCCTGGTGCAGCTATGGTGGGGTGAATGGCAACATTGGTCCGATATCTGGCCTGACATTTGGGCCTCCCGGCTGGCAGTAGAGCCTGGTCACCTGTTTCTTTCTGGCGATCTATACTAATACCATACAGATACCTTCAGTGACTTGCATACTGCGAAAGTGCATGATTGGGGGGGTGTAGGTGCCCGCTAGAGGAGGTGAGGGGTGCCCAGTTCGCAGAAGGGATTCGGACTAGGTGCGATGTAACTTGCGGGTGTAGCGCTCTCTCCTGGCTGACCCTCGTGAAGGCCTGCAAAAGAGATCGAACCAGTGCCATTGTCTTGAGCGAAGTGTGGGTTGTTGGGTCTCACTTAGGATCTACACCCAGAAGACCTTCTAGTTCATACATATACAGAATGGCTAAAGATAAGCCACTGGGAACATCATCCAAGCAGAGCACAATGGATAAATATACTGGCATGGGGTATCAGGTGCCGGCTCAGGGTGTCCAGGAGGCGGTCATGCCGGATAATGCTGCACTGCTTGCAGCGATTAAACAGACTCTGGAAATGCTAGCGGCCAAGATAGGCGCTGAGGGTTCGGACGTTATGCTGCTCAGGCAAGATCTTAGAAATGCTGTGCAACGCATTGCTGAATCAGAATCCCGGATCTCAATGGTGGAAGACATAGTAAACACCCACCAAAAGAAAGTATCTACCATAGAAACACTGAAGTCTGTCCGATGAGCGTCGAAGATGCAGAAGGGGGTGCTCGTAGGAATAACCTCTGTTTCGTTGGATTCCCCGAGGGCTGTGAAGGTGGTAGTGTGGAGGACTTCCTCGTCAAATGGCTCCCACCTAACACGGTCTCTCCATGCTTTATAATCGAGCATTACATCGAGCATTGCTGCAGAAGCCCCCGCCAGGTGCCCACCCAAGACCAATCATAGCGAGGCTCCTTAATTACATGGACAGAGATGTTCTTTTGCAGTAAGCCAGACTTAAAGCTACCCTTTTGTTTCCTCTCACCATATCATGATTTTTCCAGACTATACCAAACTATTACAACAGCGCCGACAACCATTTGTGGAGGCCAAGACTCGTCTTCGTGTCCTCAAAATATAGTACTTCCTGCTGATTCCAGCCCGCCTGAGGGTGTCCTACCAGTCACGCACGCACTTCTGCCAGACACCGGAGGAGGAGTTCCACTGGACAGACAAGGTCATGAAACTTAGGCCTCATACTCCACCCAGAATTGAGCCCAACTCCATATCCAGGGGGCCGGCCGTAGATCCAGTGAGGTGGCTGACAAGCAGCGCCGCCCATCACGCTCCAAAAAAAAAAAAAAGCAGAAAAGTCGGGTAGATGATTGGCAGAGGATCAGCTGGAGCCTGCAGCATCCTAATTGACGGTCCCCGAGGACAGCATAAGAACGTCTACAACTCAAATGGCTAACATACTTGGGCTACAATTGTACATATGTTTCTCTGTTACTAGAAGTTACTATGTGCAGGGGACTCCAATTGGGGATCTAGTGGCTGAATGTTGCTTCTACTCCTCGTTTGAGATAGGAGACAAATCATGCCACGACAGATACTGCAATGTCTATGAGGTATTGGGGTGGGGGGAGGGTGGAACAGCTACTGGTACGTTTCTGATCAGTTTTAGTGCAATAGTTAGCTATTACATACGTAGTCTCGGGGTCAATCAGATCACCCAGGTACAAACTTACATTCACATACTCCACATGCAGTCATGACATCTAATTTGAGGGGCACCAGTCACCGAGAACTTCGGATCATTAGTGGAATGTCCACGGCCTCCTGGACAGATTAAACGGGAGCCGTACTCCTGCAGGCAAAGCGCTATAAAGCAGAAGTCTTACTTCTACAAGAAACCCAGTTGGTGGGCACTAAGACACCCTGCCTGGCAAGATTTGGATTTGTCCAGACCTTTCACTCTGGGTTCACTAGGGGGTCCAGTGGAGTAGCAATCCTCATCCACCGCAGTGTTCCATTTCCATTCACTCCAAAACGTCGTCCGACCCGCAGGGCAGATTCATAGTGTTTACAGGAACGAGCCCCTCGTTCTGGGCAGTATGTATGGCCCTCCTCCCCTTGTTTGGAATCTCACAGAACGCTTGACAATGCTCTGGACTGAGATCCCATCTGGCCTGGCGATAGAGGGAGGGGACTGGAAGGATGCACTATGCCCAGAGCAAGATAGATGGCGCTGCGTGGAGCAACTAATGGCTAGGCGAGAGTCAAAACTTTTGCCCTTTATTCAGGGGAGGTGATTTGTTGACTCCTGGAGGACGCTACACCCCACGGAACATGAATACACATACTTCTCGGGGGTACATTAGTCCTTCTCCCGCATAGATTACACCCACAGACTACAATACGCAGAGATTCTGCCCCGAAGTTTGTCTGACCATTTGCCAATTTCATTATGAATGTGCCTCGACCCTGAACACTCACCGTTCCGCTGGCGGCTCTCGTCATGGCAGTTTCAGGACAAACAATATAGGTTTCATCTCCATAAGTCCATCACTGATTATTTTTCACATAACACAGGCAAAGTTGAATCCCCTATAGTTTTATAGGAAGCCATGAATCCTACACTTATTGGGGCGGACATAACATTTTGCGGCGTGCGGCGTCAACAACACCGCAAGAAACTGCTACACAACGAAGCATAGAAGCAGGGAGGAGGACAGGGCCACTTCACGCAGACAGCTACTTAATACACAGCAAACACATGCCAGAGAGCTAATGGATGAAGCCAGAGGCTCGCCACCCATAGCCAGATTTACCAGTGGGGTGATAAATCCAGCGCCTTACCTCACCGCCTGTGTCAACAGACATCACGCCCACAAATTCTTCCAGGTATTTATGGCCCAGGTGGGAATATACTTACAGACCCATCACAAATTGCAGCAGGCTTTGCTACATATTTTACAGGCTTCTATGCCCTCGTGAGACCCTACACACCAACACTTTTCATAAGTTCCTTGCAGACCTGCCCCCGCAGACCCTTTCTGATTCGGTACGCATGGCCCTTGACGCTCCCCTGTTGGTGAATGAGATTCAACAAGTGTTGATCATTATGAATTCGGGCAAGATGCCCAGCCAAAATTGCTTCCCCTTTGAGTTCCTTAAAAATGACCAATCTCTACTGATGGTGCCATACCTGGCACCCGTTAATGCCGCTGTGGAGGAGGGCTGCCTTCCTCCTGACTGGAGGCACGCTGAGTTAGTACATTTCTTAAAGCTGGGCTATCTCCTGAGCTCCACTCTTCATACCACCCGATTTCTCTCCTCAACGTCGAAGCCAAACTTCTGGCTCAGGCAAACTTCTGGCTCAGGCAAACGCTAACCGCCTCGTCTCACATATTACAGACTTGATCCACCCTGACCAGGCTGACTTTATGCCCAATCGGGCCACACAGCACAATGTTCGACGTGTGCACAATGGTATTGCTGCCGTAAATCAACTGAATGGGCCAGCTGCACTCCTCCTAGTAGATATCGAAAAGGCGTTCGATTCACTCAGCTAGACCTATCTATCCGCTCTGCTTAGCCCCCTGAATATCGGTCCTCGTCTTGGTTCCTTATTACATTTGCTGTATACTGACATCAATGCTTCAGTTCGCAAAGCCAACTCCATCTCGGAAAGCTTTGCTATTGGGCGGGGAACTCGTCAGGGATGCCCTCTTTCCAAACTATTTTTATACCAAAAATGGTGAAACTGTAATAATGTAAATGTTGATATCAGTATTATTCACAATTACGGTGTGCCTCTGGCGCCCCGGGTGGAGGCAGATCTGTATCGGCTGTCAACAATAAACTATGTTATGAGAAAAAAACTACCAATTTCTCGCTAAGCTGTGCTCAGGTGTACAGCATGTTCTCCCCAGCTGGGGAAGTAAGCCCTCTGCTTTTTCTACTCCCCAGCAGCCGCACTGCCGGGCCTGTAACAGAGCCCCTTTGGCAGACACCATCATTTGTCAGCGACAGAGCTCCAGCTCTCAGTCAGGGCTGTGCCTACAGGGGGCTTCCTGTCAATTTTCCGCGTTAACCACAATGATAATCAGTTCCCAGTGCTTTTCCTCATTACTGAAAGCCTCCGACCCATGTGCTAAAAATCAATTATGTATCATATCTGAAAACTGCGACAAATCTACCAGGCGTGCACTCCCACTGATGGAAATGAAAACGTATCACATGCATCCAACAACAACAAACATCAGCCCACACAGAAAAATATTACTGTGGCATACACTGATTCATTTATGAATAAAAGCTCCGGGCTGCACTGTCCCTAACAAATAGGGCCACAAGGGCTTTATACGCAAAAAGTGTCAACTGCGACTGCAAACATCGGGTCCCGATTAAAAAAATCTGGGTCTGCCGCCAGGCGGGTGGATTCGCCAGCATGGTAAGTTACACTAAATGGGTAGGAAGATGGGTGTGTCCAAGTCAGGGATCTCCAAAGTCAGTCCTGGAAGGCTGGATCCATGCTAGATCTTTAGCATATCCCCATTTAGATAAATGTAGTTATCTTAAAAATCTGGCCTCGTCCAAGGGAGGGGGCAGTAGCGGACCACTGAGATTGCTGGGAGCTCCTAAAACACTGGACCGGCACACCTTTTTACAAGCACAATTTAATTTTCAACCATAAATGCACACACATTTACTACAAAAAGTTGTATTAGTGTGTATTTTGTATGTGCCCCAAACACCTCAATTAGGCTGTGCACAGTATTCTCCTTCTGGAGAAAAGGGCTGTATGTTTTTGGGAAAACTTGCTTTTGGTAATACATTATTAACTTCTTTTATATTTTCTTCAAAACAAAAATAAGGACATTTTCACCAGAGGTGGAATGGAGCTAAAAATGTCCCTGGAAGATGCATCCACACCAGCCCCATATTGTACCATGTGCGTACATCAAGTGTGTCCCACTGTCTTCAGAATGATTTTAGGGCGAAATATACAGTGATATCATAAAGACCAAAAGCCGCTCCCTGGTCCTCAGTCTTACAGGGGTTTTTACTGTGCCATATATAGCCAGTCCCGCCCTGAGTATCACAAGCATCACGGCAAAAAGGCATAGAATAGTTTATGAGAGACAAAACTGCCATAGTCTACAAAGGACCAAGCTACATACAGACAGACCTAAGTTCCACTGAATAACAAACACAACGTTTTGCTGTCCCAGGCAAAAACCACAATGAATTTGACCTCCCACTTCCTGGCACGCACACAGAAACCCAGCAGCCAATCAACACGTTCATGAACATATGCAAAGAACCCTAAACGTTGACCACTGCCGAGGACGGACTGGCCAATTGGTTAATCAGGCAGTGCTTGATGGACTGGTTTGGCAAAGCAATATGTGGGCCTTTTTTAAGCAGTTTTTAGACACTTTTGTTGTCAGGTAGGTCGGTTTTTACTGTTTAAAAAATCTTTTTTCCAACTTTATTTATCCTTTGTACAGTCATAATCAGTACAGTAGCCATAGCTACGTGGTTAGATCAGAAAGTGGGAGGGGAGTACATCATGTAAAAGGGACATACATTCAAATAACATCAATGAGGGGATATAGTCTTGTGTCAGTAGGGTATAACCAAGTCAAACAGCATAGTGTGGCACCCTGTGTGATTGACGACGCAGTGCGATTATCACCCCCACTTGTCATGAGCTTCCCTGAACATGAAAACTAGGATGTTACTCCAATTGCACCTCCATCCTCCCATCTGGCTACTTTCTGCAAATGATACCTTGCCTTGAATTACCCCCTCCCTCTCCCACGCCATGTCCCCCAACATATGGAGCGACTCAACATTTCCCTCCAACATATACTTCACCCTTACAAACCCAACTACCCTCCCAAAACTATGTGGTTCACACATGAGGGCGGTGATTACCCAAACTTCGCGAAAACTCTAGTAACTTCAAAACCGTCAAGCATTTAATTTAACACATACCCGGGTAGGATTGAATATATCTGCTTAGCCTTATATGTAATGTTAGCAAGTGTCCAGCTGCTTCCACATATCTCTTGTTTCGTACACCATGAAGGTGGCATTTGTCCGTGGTGTCCCACCAAATCCCCAATCTCACCGCTCTCCCCCTCCCCCCAGGTCAATCCACCAGGTACCAAATATCGGGGTGCTCTGTCACTGCCGGTATATATGTTCCTATACAGCCCCATGCCCATTACCTCCAATAGTGTATTATTCTTATCATATGTAATTGTACGATAGCGGCTGCTATCGTACACATCATTTAATCTAATTGATCTAGCTCACTGTGCAGGGAATTGTCCTCAGCTGCAGGCTCCTGGGCAGGTCTAGGAGCCTTATTTATGGTGTGCTTCCTGAGTAGCTGAAATAACTGTACCAGACATGGATCCAAATAATCAAGGCAGGGGCGGCTCTAGGCTCATGGCGGCCCTGGGCAGGGAGCGTAGGTAGGGGGCCCCTGGAGGAACACAGGCTGGGAGGCCAGTGAAGAGGGGGGGTCAGGGTGTTTGGAAGTGGAACAGAGCCGGAGTCCGACAAATCCCTGCCAGGGGCCGCCACGCAAATATGAATCCATCCTCAGAGGATTATTATATTAAGGATATATATTGGCGTGGGGGCCCCTGGGGTTTGGCGGCCCTGTGCAGGTGCACAGCTTGCACATGCCTAAGGCCGCCGCTGATCAAGGCTAATGTCCCATGGGAACAGGAATGAAAAGAACAGTAGACACAACAGCGACCCCACCGGTGTGATGGCAGAGATGTATAAAACAACAAGCATTGGCATAGCCAATAGGTCTCGCCTTTGGGACCGCATAGGCCTCATAGAGAGCACTGCTGATATACACATAATAATAAAACAACACACACCTCTGTCATTCTTACACCTCTTCCCCGTTCTATCTGAACTACGCTGCCACTTCCCCCCAGCAAGCGGATAGTGAAGTACTCTTGTGTGCAGAGAATTATATCACTAGAAGTGGGAAAAAATGTTTCGTGAATAAAGTAACCGTTTCGTGCCCTCAGTTCAGTCTGTTTAAGTAAGTGAGCACGTCTTAAATAGGCCTTAATACTTTTAAACAAGTAGATTTTAAACAATGTACAGGGGCGGTCATCCTTTAGAGTGTCTTGTACAGACATCAGTACACGGGAGGTGGGGGGAGTAAAGACTGCATGGACAACGGGAGGGGGCAGGAGACAACGATAGGGGGTAGCGCTTATAGACAGCATGGACAACAGGAAGGGGGGCGGGAAGAATTTTAACACGACAACAGGAGGGGCTGCTGCAGAACCAGATGAGGCTGGAACACCGAATGGCTTCCATGACACTATTCAGGATGAAACGAGAACAGCCTCCCCTGAAGTAACCATTCATGCAAGTAAACTAACTAGCTTTTCAGAGCCGAAGAGGCATGAGCATGAGCATTTCTAGTGTCAAAAAATGTCTGAAGTTGCACATTTGTATTTTCTCACATTTAATTACTTATATTTTACTTAATCGCAGCAAAGCATGAAATTTACAGACTTCTTCAGTGCCCTTCGGTTTTTAGAGCGGCAGGCATTTGAATTAATTACTTTTTGAATGTGAAGAGAAATGGAGCAAGTTGGTGAATTGGGGGTTCAAAGATGGTGGGACACTAGAAAGGTAAGGGAAAAGAGACAGTCCTGCAAGCAGTTAAAAGTAAGTTACAGCCCACTTATGAATAACATTTGCTGAAAAGAGAAGCCAACTATCTGAGATTCGTGGCAAATGAGGACACTTGATATGATTACCATTTTAGTAAACATGGTGCTTGCTTACTTACGCATCAGGTAAATCGCTGGTGGCACTAGAATTGATCACATGTAGAACAGCCGAGCTGAACTTCACAAAGTATCTTGTATAACTCGTGGATAAGTTCACTGAAATAAGAGCGAGACATGCGTGCTGCCCGGCCGTGAAGCAGGGGGCACCCTTTGAAGTCAAAGCTAGAGAAGGAGAGAACTAGAATTACCTTTGGTGCAGGAAAACAGGGTTCAATCCAAGAGCGGCCGGGAAACTGAAGCGGCCAGCCATGAATAATTAGGGGAGGAGAAGCCGCACAGCACACGCTGGGAGAAGCCCTTTGATGTGCTGTGCGGCGGTGAAAAAATGCAATTAGGAGGGAGGGAGGCTGATGCGCGTGCTTGTTTGCTCACGTGATTCACGTGAACTTAAAGAAAACCGCACAAACGAAACCCTTGGTTTCACGAGTTTTTTGAGCACTTGAATTCTCGCTCCCTCAATGCGCTTGCGCACATTGATAGTTCGCGAGACCTAAAAATACATCAGAAGCAACAGTGGTGACCGTAAACCAATTAGGTAAGTAAGAACAACTGACGGGTAAAAACAGATAAACAAATACCAGACTACTGAAGATAAACAGCATCAGGAGCAAGATAAAGTATAACAAGCATTGGCATTGCCAATAGGTCTCGCTTGTGGGACCTTATAAGTATTTAGTTATGCAGCACAATATCCTTAGTGCAACAACATCAACTGTTGCATGCCTAAACACTTATAAGGTACAAGGTTTAGCCGTGCAACAGCTGATGTTGTTGCACCAAGGATATTGTGCTGCAAAACTAAATACTTATAAGGTCCCACAAGCGAGACCTATTGGCTATGCCAATGCTAGTTTTGTATTTCAATGCAACTAGATCGCTCGCCTTCCTGCCCACGCCTACAAGAGAGCCTTCAAGACCAGCCTCGTAAGAAGGATGGGCAAGTTGTTTACTGCAAGTACTAGCCCCTCCCAAGCTGCCTCGGGCGATAAGTCTACCTTGGTTTAACAGAAACCTCGGGCGATGGTTACAGCTTAAGAAAATAGACATACTTGTTCGATGCAAAAATGTTGTTATGTTATGTTATGTTATGTTAAGGCCATATTTTTAGAGCGCACGGCTGCCCAAAGGGGCGTCCCGGCGCTTTGGCAAAAGAGGCCTGAGATCTACAAACACAAAGGGAACAGCACTGTTATCACAAAATTTACACAGAAAAGAGGAGAGTCTTCAACTCTTTCCTGAAAACCAGGAGGTTCGTAGCTTTGCGTAGAGGGAGAGGAAGCTCATTCCAACAGCGGGCTGCCACAAATTGAAAGGCTCGTTCTCCCATCCGGACCCGCTTAGCCGGGGGCACCTCCAATTTAGCCAAATCGGCAGATCGTAACACCCTCCGCGGCACATAGAAAGCAATCCGCTTCCTAATATAGTTGGGACCGATGGAATGAAGGGCTTTGAAGGCCAGCGTAAGAATCTTAAATCTGATTCTCTTGGAAATAGGCAGCCAATGCAGCCTATTCAGAAGTAGTTGAGCGCTGGCTCTCCTTGGCAAGCCGAAGATTGCTCTGGCCGCCGAGTTTTGGACAATTTGCAGTCTGGCCAAAAGATACTTGGGCAGACCTGCAAAGAGCGCATTAGCGTAATCTAACCTAGATCCCACTAACGCCTGGACTACTGTCTTCCGATATTGTAGAGACAGTAGAGGAAGAAACTTCCGCAACATCTTGAGGATGCCAAAACATTTCCCGGATATCCCCATAATATGGGGGCTAAAGGAAAGAGCATCATCAAACATCACTCCCAGATTTTTCACTTGGGAAGATGATTGCTCAGGGGGAAACATATCCTGGGGCCACCAGGTCTTCCAGTCCGGATCAGGAGTACAGCCGAAGAACAGCAACTCAGATTTATCTGAGTTGCACTTCAGGCTGTGTCTCAGAAACCACGCAAATACTGCGCTCAAACAACCCTTAATCCTGTCGCCGTCAAAAGCCTCACCTTTGCTGCAGGTGAACAAAAGCTGGGTGTCATCAGCGTATGAGATGACCCGGGCCCCATAAGCCTCCGCTACAAGCGCCAGAGGGGCCATATAGATATTAAATATGGTGGGGCTCAGAATGGACCCTTGAGGAACCCCAACCTCTAGCGCTTGCATTTCGGCGGAGAACGGGGGAGCCCAGATCACCTGCCGGCGGTCCGAAAGGAAAGAATGATAGGCAACGAGTTGCAAATGTAAAACCGGACAGTTGTTTTGATTTTGGGTTAGCCTCAATCCAGCTGCAGCATATAGTCATTGTGGTGTGGGGTTGGAAGAAGGGAGCACGAATGCGGAGGCACATGAACCACGAAACACTACACAAGGAATGCGGCGGAGTGGAAAGAATGAAACACTTGGGATACGATCGAACAGTTTTAAATGGTACCAATAACACCGCCTGCTGCAAACTCTCAAAACCGAGGAACACATTGGTGTTTCTAATGGTCGTGGGACTGGCGTTACACATGCCAGATATTGAAAAATAGACTGGAATTTTTAAGAAAGGTAAAATAACGCAGTTTTTGTCCTGGAAAGTAAAGCGTCTCCTGTTGTATGTGTTCGCATTTATGACACGGGCAGCAAACATTCATGGGACTGAGTAAAAATCTAATAAAAAGCAGCAAGCGGGACGTGTAAATTAAAGTAAACTGCACCCGGCTAAATGATAAACAGTCACGGGCGGAAGGTGAAAGCAAAGCCGGATGGGGGCGTGAGAGCCTGGTGGGGGGCGGGCCAGATATTGAAAAATAGACTGGAATTTTTAAGAAAGCTAAAAGAACGCAGTTTTTGTCCTGGAAAGTAAAGCGTCTCCTGTTGTATGTGTTCGCATTTATGACACGGGCAGCAAACATTCATGGGACTGAGTAAAAATGTAATCAAAAGCAGCAAGCGGGACGTGTAAATTAAAGTAAACTGCACCCGGCTAAATGATAAACAGTCACGGGCGGAAGGTGAAAGCAAAGCCGGATGGGGGCGTGAGAGCCTGGTGGGGGGCGGGCCAGATATTGAAAAATAGACTGGAATTTTTAAGAAAGCTAAAATAACGCAGTTTTTGTCCTGGAAAGTAAAGCGTCTCCTGTTGTATGTGTTCGCATTTATGACACGACAGCAAACATTCATGGGACTGAGTAAAAATCTAATAAAAAGCAGCAAGCGGGACGTGTAAATGAAAGTAAACTGCACCCGGCTAAATGATAAACAGTCTGAAAGCAAAGGCGGATGGGGGCGTGAGAGCCTGGTGGGGGGGCGGGAATGCGAGCGAGGGGAGGAGAATGGAGGGGGAGGCAAGGAGTGTGGCAAATGGCCGGAGGGAAGCCGGATGGGGGCGGGAGAGCCTACGAGAGAAGCACACAAGGGAGACATGGGGGAAGCTGGTAATTAAGGGAGGAGATGCCGCAGAGCGCACGCTGGGCGAAGCCCTTTGATGTGCTGTGCGGCCGTGAATGCGCGTGCTTGTTTGATCACGTGATTCACGTGAACTTAATGAAAACCGCAGCGCAAGAAGCCCTTGGTTTGACGAGGATTTCGAGCACTTGAATTCTCGCTCCGCTCAATGCGCTTGCGCGCATTGATAGGTCGCGAGACCTAAAAATGGCTTACACTAGAAGCAGTACCCAGGCGCAATTCAAATTAATATGCCAAAAAAAGGCTGCTACCACAAGGGCATTGGGGAAAATGATTACACTATAAGGGGAGGTGGAATTGTGGAACTCAGGCACAAACCAATAGGAACACAACGATGAGTAGGAGAAAACCTGTGTTCCCACAGAGTAGAACAGAACAAAGAGAAGGTCCACATCGAACAAGGGAACAAAAGTTACCCAGGACAAAGAGTCTGCCTGCCTGTGGTACCACGATCACCAATATGGACATAAGGAGCAGAGAAAAAATGAAGTCAAAGTCCCTATAAGGGATACTAAGTGCATAAGTAGCTCACAAAATAAGGTTTTCAAAGAATGGGGAATAAGGCTTAGCACAACAAACAGAATATCCGCCATAGAGTAAGTACTTGGGTAAGAGAAATCAAGCAGCAAAAAGAAGCTGAAAAAACAGGCTGCCATGAGCCCAGAAACTAAAATATGTTCCAGATAGATAAATACGAAACCTGTCACTGACAGCATAAATTGGAACAAAAGCATCCGCAGCAAGCAGAAACACCACACCGGGTGTAACTCTGGAAGGGAGAGAAGTACTCCGCCCTATGAAGGCTGATAAGGGCCTAAATAAGGAGAAACAAACAGTCCCCGTCAAATCTAGTACAACAACAGAGTTAAGACTCCGTACCACCATGACTATCTCTGAACCGCCGTAAAGTCGAGTCAGGATGCACACCAAAAAGGGAGGCGCCATCAAAAGGCAGGTCAATCAAAGTAGTGTGCACAGCCTCTGAAAACCTGGAAGTACGCAGCCATGCACGCTAACGTAGAGCTATGGACGAGGCCATAGCTCAACCAACTGAATCAGGGGTATCCATACCACAGTGCATGCTAAGTGTGGCAGCTTGTTGGCCATCTCGTACCAATGGAACAAGAGCATTCCAGCCTCCTCCGGAAGGGAGTGCAAGAAGCGTTTCACGGAGTACCGCAAGGTGTGGGTGAAGCAGACGAGGGCACAAGAAGTGTTCAGAGATCATAGGGCAGAGCTAGAAGAGAGATACACCTACCACAAGCATCACATTTCCTGGCCTCTCTGTCCGGAGAGATGCAATCAATATTTTGGGTAGCTAAAGCAACCTGTACCACAAAGCTCTGATAAAATGGATGTTGAAGGAGACAGGAGGGATCCTCCGGGACAGGGTGATGCCTTTGAGAAATAGAGCAGTCCACAGGGATCCCTGTTTCAGGTGGAGCCCAAGCACCCAACAGGATATTGAAAAGACAGTCACTGTATGGAAGGACAGGCTCCACTGGTTGGACCTGGCCCTTTTTGCCTTCCTCCTGTATTTTGTCTGACCTCTTTTTGTTGGTTTTATGGCTCTGGGCACTTTACCACTGCTAATCAGTGCTAAAGTGCATGTGCTCTCTCTTGTAAACTTGGTAAGATTGGCTTACACCTATTTGACCTATTTAATGTACCTGTAAGCCCCTTGTACAGTGGTATCCCATATACCCAGGGACTGCAATGCTACTAGTGGGTCTCCAGCGCTGCTTGCACCACCCACAGAAGTAGCCTTTCAAACCTGTCTCAGGCAATCTGCCACTGCAGGGACTGCACATGCCGTTTACTGCCAAAGTGATATCGAATGGCAAGTGGTTGCACGTCCAAACTCCCATTTTACTATGTATAAGTCACCCCTAAGGTAGGCCCCAGCTAGCCCTACACAGTGTGCTGTGTAGGTAAAAGTTAGGGCATGCGCCTTTGTTGTGTGGCATGTCCGGGTAACAAACAGCCTATTTGATTGCTCACTGCTGGGAGGTCTACTTCTCTCATAGGTTTGCATTGGGAATTCCCTGATATACTTTTCAGTGGTAATTCCTGATTTGAAAGGAGTAGCACTGTGATGTTTGATATTTTTGGAATGGTAGAGAAAAATCACGTTTCCTGGTGTTGGGGGATTTTTTATTACTATTTTAGAAATGGCACTTTTAGAAAGTAGGCATTCTTCTTTGCACACATCACTTCTGTGTTTTGCAGCCTGACTCCAATCCACGTCGATTGGCAGAGTGTCAGCTCAGCTTGTGCATACTTTCCATACAGCCATCACACAGGGAGGATTGGGTGTAACAGGGTTGCATCTGCATTCATCCGCATTTTGAATGGTCTTCCTGGGCTGGGAGAGTGGGAGGCGTTGACACTTAATATTTGTATAGGCTGTCCTGACCTCACACAAAGGGCTCGTTTACCCCCTTCTGATGTCTGGAGCCAGTGCATGGGTGGAGGGTAACTCCCGGGCCTGATCATATCTTGCTGGAACCTTCTCCCACCTTCTACAAGCAGGCCTCAGAGTATAAGTACAGGGGCTCTGACCCCACATCTTTGAGAACTTTTGGAACTGGGACCGAACCTCTGTCAGAAGGACTGCCTGACCTGCACAAAGGACTCAACTGGACTACTCTTCTGCTGTTGTGCTGCTACTGGCTGGGTGGCCTAAAGGACTCACAGAATTGTATTCCTGCTTGTTGACCTGCTGCCAGCTACTCCCTGACTTTGGATTCTCTAAGGCACTGTGGTGATATGAGGAGGAACTGCCATCCCTGCACTCTACCTGCCTGGATGTGCTGGCCTTCCTATCTGCGTTGCACACCAGCAGTGTTCCAAGCCCATGGTGAGAGTCTTACTTTTCACCCAAAGTGTAGATTACCTTGCCTTGCCACAATAGTGCATACTGAGTGCTACAATTTTTCATTATTAACTTGTGCGCCAGAAAAGTACAGAAGGACCGTTCAGAAAATCCCTGAACTGGTGCATGCAGCGCCGCTCTTGCCTCGAGTGTTTCAGTGAGGGGAGTGGAGAGCTGAGGCAGAAAGGAGAGGCTCTGCTTTGTGGCACCGGGCTGCTCACCGGCCCACAAGCAGCAAAAAAACTCGGCCCGGCCGCTCCTCAGCATTGCTGGGGCAACGCTCCCATCCCAAGGGTGTGGGGCCCAGAGCAGTCCTGAAAAGACTGATGCCAGGAGTCCTGGGAGTAAGAGCCAAGGGAAGCTCCTGCAGAAATGTGCCCTTTAACCAGTTAACCGAACGGGGAGGGGAACCCTTGATAAAGGCCCCGCTAGGCCCCTGTGCCCTGCCTGTGTCCATTCCGCCTGAAGCAGCAGCATGTGCGGGCTGCTGTGCCTCACCTGCATTGCGTTCCTAGCCTCGCGGCCACTATGGTCATTTTGTTGTGCGGTTATTGACATGGACCTGAGAGGTCCCAACTTGTTTACTCACACTCTAGGGGCTCCTTTTGTCTGGCGCTGATAACACGGGTGAAATATTGACAGAGGACTTGTTCAGGGTATAATCATGGCGTATCTTGGTGTAACAGGTGCCTTTCAGCCCTCTGCTTATCGCTGAGTGACCTGATACCTCCTAATGGGAGACGAGGTGCGCTGTGCCCTGGGGTCTCGTGCATTCCTGCTTTGTGGCCCAAGCAACTGCATGTTCATGCCTTAAACCTGCACTAGGGTCCTAATGGATGTAGTTGTCACCTTGCATTGTCAGGATGTCGAGTACTTTTGTAGTGTTGACATTATATGCACAGTTTTTGGTGTTTTGATGACAACGGCAACCTGGAAACCTCCCTTTTAGTGCATGCCTTGTAATGTTATGACAATTGGCCAAATGGCAATGTGATTTCATGATCTATGTGACGTTATTATTATTATTATTATTTGGAGTTTTATATAGCGCGCGGTTACCCTAGGGCATCCCAGCACTTGTCCAAGGCTTCGGAGGCTAATAATAGAAAGAAAAACATTAAGCGGGGAACAGGTGGGTCTTGAGTAGTTTCCGGAACCGCATAGTACAGGTCTCAGAACGTAGATTCAAAGGAAGCGCATTCCACACATTGGCCGCGTTCACTAAGAATCTTCTGCCACCCGTCCGGGCTCTTTTCACTCTGACAGTTTGCAACAGATATTTATGATCCGAGCGCAAGGCTCTGGTAGCCTTATAGGGGAGCACCATATTTCCCAAAATGGGAGGTCCCTTCCCCTGAAGGATTTTGTGAGCCGTACAGAGGGATTTAAATTTTACCCTCTCCCGCACCGGAAGCCAGTGCAGTGCTCTTAATGCTGGTTTAGCTGACTGCCTCCTAGGGATGTTCATCAGCAGCCTTGCTGCTGCGTTTTGCACCTGCTGGAGTTTATTGAGCGTTGCTTCCGGAGCGCCCAAAAAAAATCGCATTACTATAATCCAGCCTCGATACAATTAGTCCCTGGATGAGTAATTTCCTGGAAACCGGTGGAAGAAGAGGCAGGACCTTACGGGCTGACCGGAGAAGGCGGAAACAGACTCCTGCGGTTTTTTTGGCATGGGTCTTAAAAGATAAGTCCTGTTCCAGCCACACCCCCAAGCTCTTGATCTCCTTTTTGGGGCTTGGGGGATCGCCAAGACAACTAGGCCAGCTGCTTGGCGGCAAGGAGAGCACCGAATGGCCAAACAGCATCATCTCTGTTTTGGAGTCATTCAGTTTTAATGCTGAGTTGCACATCCATGTGTGCACCTTGGACAAGCATGAGTGAAGTAGGTCAAGTTGATTCACGTTATGACATATGCCCAGGGACACCATGATTGGTGTGATTATGGACTAATGTGATTCTATGCATAATACAAGGATATTTTTATATATTACTGAGTGATGTCTCTTTTGTGGTGTATTCATTGCATCACTGGTGTGTGTGTGTGTGTTGCGCAAATGCCTTACACATTGTTTCAGGGTATAAGCCTGACTGTTCTGTGCAAGCTACCGGAGGTGAGCGCGGGTTATCTTTGGTGTATGCCTTACTTGCCCTGAATAGAGTGGTGAGTTCTGTCTGGTTTAGGTGTATATCCTAGCCATCCAGATACCCCATTTCTAACACTACGTTAGACTAGTCAAGAGCTAGAACGCCAAGTAAAGGGTCTAATAGCAATTCCACAGAAGAAAGTTGTAAATCCAGCACAACCGAAACTCGATGGAGCATGTCCGCCAGAGCGGAACTCGCCTCCGTAGCCAAACCATGAGGAGACACAAGAGGCTGGAGAAGATTCTAAGTCACTGGCATCACCCATGCCAAGTAACAAGCCAGACTACATAGGGGGTGGAACCATGTCGAAATGGGAGGAGAAACACCACACCTTCTGTAGTACCTAAACAACCATGGTCCTCAGAAGGAAAAACCAGAGGAAGGAGTCTGTGACAGTCAGCTCCATTGGCGCTACATCCGATGCCATAACTGAAGCCGGTCGATGCTGAGAAGGCGATGTCTCGACGTCAGAAGAAGCCTCTATGGCACCACCATCGGAGCTGGCAGACAAGAGCGTGATGGGGACATTAGAGTCATCGAAGCAGGATCCTAAGGTGGAAGCCTCGACGGGCTGTGTACTAGCTTTGCTAAGGTGTCAGAGACTGGAGCCAGACCTGAAGTCGAAGGAGAAGCCGCTGGTGGGGGCATGGGCACGACCTCAGGAACTTCCGCGGGGCCCAAGGGCGATCCAGAGGAAGGTGATGACCCAGATATAGAATGAAGAGCTTGAGAATATAGTCTCACCTGGGTAAAAGACGCCCCGGCCCCAGGATAGGCAGAGAGACGCAAGGCTGACTCATGCCCCGACACTTCAACAGAAGAACAGGGATCAGTGGTAGGCGGCTAAGGTGAAAGTCGCACGACTCCGACCGCCTACGCCGAGACTTACCTTGGGACGTCAAAGGAGAATGACACCCACAAGAATGGTTCCTAGAGCGGACACGCAGTTGGTCTGCAGAGCGCGTAGGAGACTGAGGGCGACTAAAAAACTTCCATGCATGTGACATACGCTGTGAGGAGCTCCATGTGAAGTTCTCTTTGTGCCTTTGGTCGGTGACAAGAGTCGCATTAGTCGGAGTCATAGTGCTCACCCAGACACCACATGCGAGTGAGGGTCCATGGCAGATATTTTATAGTCCATAGGACTCAAAAGGCTTGAATCCCGAGGACATTGAAAAAGGGTAGAAAAGGGCACACTGCTCTATCAATGAAAAAACATCAAGTAGGATGAAAAACGGCTGTAGGAACTGGAGTGCTGATCTGCGTTGCTAGCGTGGAAAAGAAGGGACAGATGGCAGCGTGTCAGGGGAGGGCTTATATGGACTCCATTGACATCAGATTCACGAGACGATGTTGCTACTGAGTTGCTTAACGCTCTCTACCGATGCGCAGAGGTACTGCTAAAAACAATTCCGATCCAGTCTGGTGCCTGGGTAGGATTCTAAGGTAACAAATCTGCTGCTAAATGTCTACGTTAGACATGTACTTTTAAGTTTTACATGTCCTGGTCACTACTGAGGCCTACCCTTTCCATAGGATAACAAAGGATTACCTCATTACATTTAATAAGTGATAACGTTTGTTTGGGAGCATATAGAAATGTCATGTTTAGTGCCTAAGAAATTGTAATTCAAAATCCTTTTAAAGGTAAAGTCGGATTTTAAGTCACAATTCTGAAAGTCCATTTTTAGAAAGTTGGCATTTTTTTGTTCCAACCATTTGGATCCTGTTTCCTGGGTCACATGCAAGGGAGCAGCCAGAAAATTAAAGTATCCCCCACTTTGAAATAAAAGCTCTGATAGCACAAAGCAAGTGAGCCAAACCCTCCCTAGAAGAGCTTCACAGTTGCTTCCATCCAAGCATCCATACATACATCCTTTTACCCTTCTACCCACCCGCTGATATCCACTATTGCACCTTTACATTCTTAAATCCATTAATTTCTTTCATGCATCATTCTATCTATTCCAATTCCATCAATCCATCTACTCTGCCATCCACCGATCCATCGATCCACTCTGCTGTCCATCCATACATGCATCCATCCACTCTGCCATGCATCCATCCACTCTACCATCCATCCATCCATCCACCATGTCATCCATGCATTACCCTTCCATCTACTGTGCCATCCATTCGCTCAGCCTTTCACCCACTCATACATACATCCCTTTACGTTACCATCCTTTGACCTGTATATCTATCGCTTTACTCTGTCATCCTTTAACATGTCTGTTCACCTATCCATTCATTCATGTATCTATCTATCTGTCTATTTAATAATCTATCTGACTTTGCAGCAGGTCCCGCTACGTTCTTCTCTGCAGCAGTAAATCCTGTTCAGTTGCTACGCGCAGAAGGAGTATCCGGCCTCATGGAGCCCTCTTCGGCTGCAGCTTCGTCCTGCTTCAGATTTTCAACTGCCATAAAAGAGACTAAAGTCTGAACAAATAAATCTTCACTGTGACTTAGTCCAGTGGATACCCGGTGATGACACCTCTTCCTCAGATATTGCCAGCAGCCTTGCCCCGCTGAACTTTACCTTCTCAGATAGTTGTTTTGAAAAATTCTCTTAAGTACAAAGGTAAGCGGAGACCGGGCGCAATCCACTAAGTGTATACAAACCGCAGTGCATCGTGGTCGGACATGCCTTTCGGCTTTCCCCCGGTTTCGCTCTACTAGATGTCTGCGCTTGGTGTTTGATCTTTCATTGCTATTTTTCACTTTAAAATTTAAAAACTCATAACTCCAGTTCTACTAATTGCATTTTTGTCATTTTTGTGTCAAATAATATATTAACATTTGCTATATTTTTCTAAATTAGTGTGGGATTTTTCTTGTGTTAATGATTTCACTTTTTTACTGTTTAAGAGCTGCATAAACACTTTACACATTGCCCCTTAGTTAAGCCGGACTGCCTTTTGGCCAAGCTACCAGACAACACAGGTTAATTTAGTGACTTTTTATGGTTCAACGTGACAAGGATTGAGACTGTTGTTTGACAAGGTTTCACGCCCCTCAACCAACAACCCAATGTCTTAAAAAAATCAAAATAGAGACTGTTTTAAGGAGTTACGCATATTTAATGTTATTATTTATAATTCAAACTCATCAGCTTCATGTCAGGGGAAACGACCAGCTCAACGCATGCGTCACATCGCATGCGTTTACGGCGCGTGGCATCACAACGCACGCGACGTTACAACTCATGCGTTTACTACGCACGCCACTACATCGGAGGCGCATTAGATAGTGGGCGCTTACAACGGACACGGGAGACAACGCTGGAACCACGAGACAGGTAAACCTGTAGTGTTTTAGGCTTTTGGGTAGTTGGTGGGGAGTGTAGTGGAGGGGCAGGGTTTTAGGCTTTAGGGCTCGTGTAGTGGAGGGGCAGGGTTTTAGGCTTTATGGCTTAGGGTTAATAGTAGCATATGGTTGTGCTTTAGGGGTTAGGGCTTAGGGTCGGATACAGTAGTGTTTTAGACATTTGGGTTAGGGCTTTTAGGGCTTAGGGTTAAGGGGCAAATATGGTAGTGTTATGGACATTGGTGTTAGGGCTTTTAGGGCTTAGGGTTAAGGGTCGGATATGGTAGTGTTTTAGACATTTGGGTTAGGGCTTTTAGGGCTTATGGTTAAGGGTCGGATCTAGTAGTGTTTTAGGCTTTAGGGTTAGGGCTTAGGGTTAAGGGGCGTGTAGGGTAATGTTTTAAGGTTTAGGGTTAAGGGTCGTAAATGAGACACTATTTAGGCTTGAGGGGGTCGATGTGTCTTTGCTACGTTGCTTACAGTGTAGTTTAGGAGGTAGGGTCAGGAGGAATTCGCATTGTGTACAAATCGCGATTTTAAAGTATGCGGGGTGTTGGAATGCGGTGTGAATGTCTTTTGCATGCTTTACAATTGGGATGCGGCGTGATGGGCTGCGTAGTAATTACTTGCGATGTAAAGGGACATGCGATCTAAAATCGGCGATGTGAGGGCATGCGATGTTACCGTTTGCGATGTGCCATCATACATCCCATGTCAAGGATACTTAAAATAAAATAATGTGTGAGTTGGTTTGATCATGCAATTATTAGCATCAGTGGCATACTCCTGATTGAGCACTATCTAAAGGCAGCAAATATAACAAATAATATACTTGTAGTAGGGAATATCGAAGGCGGCATATTGTGACAAAAATATCGAGGCACAAAATATAAAAGAGGAAAGTGCACAGAGGGAGAGAGGAATGTACCATTCCAATCTCCACATCTATGTACGAGTTCGGTACCAAATATCTTTAGTGGAGAAGTGTGGCTCAGTGGTTAGAGGCGGCAGACTCGGAAGCTGAGATCAGCCGTGGACCAGGGTTCGATTCCCCGCCTCGGCGGGTCTCGGGCTCAAAAATTCCACGAACTCGACAATTCTCGCTCCGGTGCCTACTCGACTCACGGGGTCACACTCTGCGACTCTGGGCAATAGCTTGCTTAATCTCCACTACGGCCCCTCGCGGCGGGATGCCTGGCTTTCACCTTGTGAATACCCTGCCGGGGTATCTCTCACAGGGGAATACCAGGACGGGTTCCCTAAGCAAGCGCCTTGAGACCCCTGGGTGAAACGTGCGCTATATAAATCGAAATACATTTACATCTATACAAAGTTACCTTTCAATGTTTTGCCCCTCGTTATTCTGGTCATGATATAGTGACCCATCGATATGCTGTCTTTTATAATCCCGTACCACACCAAATAATATTCCACTCATAAATGTAGACTTTACTTTCACCTACAATGAGTCACGTGTATCGATTTCAACTGAATTATTTTTTTTAATTAAATATCTTTATTTGGTTTTTGAAGGTTACGACAATTGCACAGAAATAGTGGCAAACATGTCTCAAAAGTGCCAAACATGCACCAAACAAGAGCTGTTAAACTGGAAAGGGGTCCTGTGCCCACATACGTCACCCTAATGGAAGCTCAATGGTTGGCATGCATGACAGTTCCATAGTCACATGAAGAAATCACAGCAGGGGTCAGAATACGGCTCTTAAACCATTGTAGGCCCTGCATACATATCAAGGGGATCCCAGGTCTCCATCAGAGACGAATATCGTAGTGTCTCAGCCACCCACACTATATCTTATAACATTTCTGTGGGCATCCCCTATTTTCGAACGTGACCTTTTCAGAAGCCATAAATAAATCCACCCCCATCTTCCATTCTGGTAGCGTCGGGGCCTCGGGGGCTCCCCACTGTCGTGCCATGTCACGCTTGGTCACTACCAACTCCCAGATTGCAGAAAAGTAGTACAGCCCTAGGGACATCAACATCTGCCAGTATCCCCAATAGCACATATTTGGGATCCGAGGGAATAGTCTCGCCCACCACCCTGGACAACTCCCCAATCACCCCAGATCAGTACGCTCAGATGTCCCGGCAACCCCACAGTGTATGGATGTATGAACCCCTTGCCTCCCCGCATGGTCACACTTTGGGGAAGCTGCCCAAATACTTTTATGTAGACTCTCCCTATCATAGTAAATTCGGTGCAGGTTTTTTACCTATAAGAGGTGTAACTGGGATTTTATCGCTACCTTACTCGGGAGCATCAGGGCTGCCTCCCAGTCCACATCTTCCAAATCGTCCACCTCCTCGCCCCATCTCTCTCTCTCAACTTGAGGAGCCTGTCTGGCATGTTGTTATTAAGAGATTCATATATGTTTATTTCAACTCTTACATTAATAATTGAGCTTAGAACTCACCTAAAATGGGGAAATACATAGATTATCTGCAAGTTGCCTAGTTTGGCACATTTAAAACATGTGCTTAACGCTGTGGCAGAGTGAACAGAATGTGCTGCTGTGTTTTATTTCAAGAGATAATGGTTTGTGCATTAAGAGCGGGGGATTGATTGTACAGCTCAGCCATGTATGCCTCTCAATGGCAGCCTTTCAAATCTAAAGGTTGTTTGAGACAAGGACACCCTGGTAATTCAGCAGCACAGGTGCAATAAAGAATGCTTTGGGATGCAAGGGTTTTTCTAACCCTTACCTCCTGCCGCTCTAGGCAAGTGTGGAGCGTGCCACGTCATAGAACGAGCTTCTCTATGAATTGTCAAGAGTCATAAGAGGGGCCGTGAGGCGCGCAAAGAGAGAATAAAGATGATACAAAGGGAGAAGTGTGAAAAAGGAACACGGAAATGATAAGTTGTAAATACACACGGAGTCCTGGTTCAAATCATTTATTCAGCACAGCTTACAGGCCACCAGCCCTGAACAGCTCGGCAAATAAGTGTCTACAATTCAAACCTAAACTTCAGCCCCAGAACAATGCAGTGTGTAATCATTGAATGACACTGGAATGACACTGTAACCCAGCAACCATGACACGAACAAGAATCCATCACAGAGAACCTGAACTGGGCATAGTAGACACTGGAAACTGGCAATAGCAGGAGATGAATAATATGAAGAAATAAACCTCTGTGCCCATATAGCTCACTTTATCTTGACATTTTATGTTTTGATCAAAAACGTTTTCAGTTTTTACAAATACAAATAAATACAGAATCCGGTAATCAAGTGACTGAGTAGAAACAGATTTATATAGCTTTAAAATGTGTTTTAGCCACAACCAAGGATTATGAAACACATGCTTTCTGCAACAACAAAAAAGCTGGATTGCCTGCAGACAATTCTCAAGAGAACTGCTAAGGGAGGCAGAGTATGCCTGGAAAATGTATGAATGTCGCATACCTGTGGGATTTTCAAAAATTCCAAAAAGGAACTATCTATGAAAATAAAATGAGCGATCTGCGACTGCTAGATGCCGGGAATGTCATGCAGGCTGATACAATATTTTATTTTATTTGGGGAAATTTACCAGCGAAAAAACAGACTTTCAATTAAACTGACACGGCGCAAACCTGCTATAATGCAGGATGGCTTTATAGCCTCACAATGATAATAATTAATTTCAACTTAGTCTTATAAATGTCAAAACGAGTCACACTGTCAAACAAACAGAAGTAGCTCAAATGTCAAAAAAGCATCCAGATTTTACTGTAACCTTACGTTTTTATGGTTCTTGTTTTATTCCACTGGCGTCTATGAGTTGTCAGTGAAAAGATAGCAGTAAAACAAGAGCTAAAAATTCCGATACGGTCCAGAACAGAGGGCGTGACGGCAGCGAAGGGACCAACCCAGGATTTGAAGACATTGAAACAATAGACAAGCACAAGGCAGATCAACTATATGGAAATATTCTTAATAGCTCTGAGGCTCGTCAGTCTACAGACTATGAGTGAATGAATACAATAGCTTATTAGTCAATTAAAACCATAAACATTATTATACAATTCATAAGGTTTAAAAATACATTCAAGAAAGACTAAAAAATATTGTCGTTCATCCATTCCTGCCACTAAGCATCTGGTCACTAGTGCTTTACTTTCTTTAACTTTCCTTCCTTAGTATATAAGTAGAGATGCCAAGACTATTTTAAATCTTTTTATTTTGTATTATTGGTGGGAACTCTAGAGATAGAACTTCTCCACGAGGGCAGCAGAGCGTTATTGCCATTTTATTTGGTTTGCGTGCGCGAAAAGGCCGGTCTGATCTGTGGTAGGTTCAGTACAGTTGCATCACGCGCAAGAATTACAAAGGGTCCTGATGCTGGTAAGGTAGTGCTACAGGTCCGCAGACTTTGAGTGGCCCTGGGTTCAACAGTGCTGCATGATAAAGGTGCATTTGCTTCCTTTTTAGATCTTTTTTTAAGTACGTCTAATAAAGAACATGCACGGCCAATAAACTCCTGGGGCTGAACTGGGATACCTGTTGCATCAGTGGTTAATTTGTAAAACACATAAGTGTTGGGGCTCCAGCCAGGAGGCAGCTAGTACCAGTCTATTTCTCCTGTTAGCGCCGCCTAAAACAGAGCCAACTACTAACCATGAATGTTGGGAGAGGGTGTGGCCTAATGGCCAGAGCTGCTGACTTCGTAGCTGGAGAACCAGGTTCGAGTCTCAGCACCGGCTCATCATCCTGTGATTCTGGGCAAATCACTTAATCTCCACCTAAAGCAATGTGTCCTCACCTGGTGCTCATGAATAGTGCCGGTGTTGATGATTAACTGCATGCGTGCGGGCGGAATTCCGCTCGTACGCTGAGATTTTTTAAAGCGCACTTTACGTGACGAGCTGGGCTCGTCATCAGCGTGCGAGGAGGCTACGCCATGACGAGCCCAGCTCGTCATCGGCGTGGAAGGGGTTAAGTATTGGTGCTCAGCACCGGAAACCACAGGCTCAAATTAAGCAATATGTTGCCTACAGTTTGTGTGAAAACCTCTGTTGTTGTATACATTGACCCTCTCAATCAGCATAGAACGTGTGATCTGAAAGTTGCCCACAGATATCTGCAGAAGGTGTATTGACCCACTGAGTTATGTCACCAGAGCTGCAATGATCATTGGTAATCACATTTAGATCCTGGCAGTAGCATACAAACATATTTTAACCTGCAATGGACAGAGCTTGTCATGAGCACCAAGTGACAATCCAGAACAGGAATTGGAATACTCTCTCCCCCTTTGTCTGACTGCTCTTCTAAAGTTGTATGCCACTACATTCCCTGTCACTACATCCCCACTACTTCCTCTGCCAGTGGACATAACCTACATCTCACAAACAACACCTAAATAGGTCAAGGCCCGTCTGGGGTTGCTTGTGCTCCCATCTGGAGGGGACCTGGCCTGGCAATTTGAGTGTGATTGTTCCCATAAGAGAAGGACTGAGTTTGGGTGGCATATAGCAGGTCTCTATCTAGACTGCAATAGTGGGCACACAATGATAGACTGGTATGACACCCCGATTATTTACCAATGGCTGAAATTTATCCAAAGTTTGCCTTTTCATTTTTATAACAGATGTCCTGCAGGCATCTCCAGACGTGGGACCCATGTTCACACGCTCCACTTGGAATCGAGTGGCACTCCGCTTCAAGTGACCCCAAACAGGCTGATCCCACTTTGGGGTTGCTTCTGTCCCATCTGGAGAGGGTCTGGTCTGGCACTTCGGGCCGGAATTTCCAATTGGAGAAGGATCATGTCTGAATTGCATATGGCTGGCCTCTGCCAAAAGTGGCATAGAGGGGAAAAAAGATGGAAGGGAATGCTGCAAAAGTAATTACCAGTGGGGAAGATTCATTTAAATATTCCACCCATTACTTTAAAAAAAAATGTAAAAACGTACTTACCGAGTCCCGCGCCGACTCAGCTCTTGGCCGGGTCCGCGTTTTTCTGCTACTAGCCTGCTGAACAGGAAGCAGGCACAGGCAGCTTCCCTTCCCTCCCCTTAGCCAATCACAACACTGCAATGGCAGCGTTGTGATTGGTGCGGTCGGTGCCCAGCCGGGCACCTGTAGGGAGGCCATTTTCTCCAGGTAGGCTGCATGCAGCCTACATAGAGAAAATGTAGAGTGCGCATGACTGCTCAGGTCAGTCCCAGAGGGCCGACCAAACAGTCAGCCCCCACAACAGTGGGCAAGCCATACCTCAACCAACCCGCCCACCTCCAACCAGACATACCGTTCCGCCCGCCCCCAACCAGGCATACCCTGCCTTCTGCTTTCTCGCAGCGCGAGAAACATAAAATGGTATTTAAAATACCAGTTTAGGTTACTGCTTCTCGCACTGCGAGAAAGCAGTGTGGCGACACTCCTCCACCATAATACACCTGATCCCGCCAGCACACTGGACGGCTGTGGAGAAGATGGAAGATAACGGATCTTAAAAACAAGTGATTTAACCCCTTCACTGCGGCGGCAATTCCGCCGCAGCGCTAGGGGGTGGGGGGGCCGCGCGGCGCTCCCATGCTCGTGACGGAACTGCTCCGTCACGAGCCTCGGGTGCGCTGTGCTGATGACGGAGCGGTTCCGTCACGGCCCCGCCCGCTCAACAGAACATCCAGCGCTGGCGTGGAATCCGCGCCGAGCGGGCCGTGACGGAACTGCTCCGTCATCAGAATGGGAGGGGTTAATACACCACCCACACCCACAGTGTCAAAATAGAGTCCCACCTGTGGGCGCATACAACTACAAGAAAATAAAAACTATTGAAACCACAACCTCATTTCTATCTATGTATGCCTGGAGAATCTTTTTTGCATCCTTCTCCCTAGAACTTGCATTAATGATTGTCTCTGGCAAACCAGTAAACTAAAAAACTAAGGATGAAGCTGGAAACCACAAGCAATGGGTAGGATGTTGAGTTAGAAGCTCTTTAAAGTGCCTGCCTCATATCCATTTTGTTCTGTGCTTTTAATTTCCTGATGTGTGCTGGAGGAGGTAAACTAGGAATTCAAATGCATAGATTTTGGGCAAATTAACATAAAATGGTACATAAAGGAAGTCGTTCCTTTATGAAAGTCAGTTGTTTTTCATTCACAAAGCAGCGCGCACCTGGAAGGCAAAATCCACTCAAATGGTTGAATGAAAAAGTCAGGACGTATTTTTCCTCCTTTGGGTATTTGTTATTTCAAACACGTATGTTGATAAAGATGAATACCATTTTTAAAGATTTTCAGAACAAGCAGTTCAAGTGTATCTGTTGTGCTTATGATTTATTTCCCCAAAAACGCAAAAAGCATGAATCACTTTTTTTCAGTTTTATTTTCAGCAAACTCGACCCGAAGGTAATGGAGCGCTTTCCATGATGAGTACCAGTTATATTACACTCGGACACATTTTTTTTAAGGCAATGGGAAATTAAGTGATTTGCCCAGAATCACAGGATGTTGAGCGGCCCTGCCGAGACTCGAACCTTGTTCCACAGTTCCAAAGTCGGCAGCTCTGGCCTAAACGCCACGTCCTCTCTTTAACACTTGATGTATGGAAGCCGACTTCGGGAAGGGAGTGTATGCAGAGCAGGAGACAGTGTTCAAACAGAAATGTTCTGAGCAGGATTATATTGAACGCAAGACATCAGAGGGGTGTAGAAAAGAGAGACCGCCTGAGATGAAGGATGTTGGGGATACTAGGGGGCGGGGGAGGGGAGAGGAGCAAAGAGAAAGAGATGAAAAAAATGGAACTGACAGTCACGAACTGTGCCCATATGCATACCAATAATACACACTACTTGCATGCGAAGGGAAAAGCTCAACTTTGCTGCAATCTAAATGTACAGCGCCTGGATACCTTCAAGAGTGGTTAGCTACGCTCTACAAATTCACATCGGAGTAGTGTACTACTCGCCAAAAAAAGCGCTTCAACACCCCATCAGGGGTAACAAGCGATATATAAATACAAAACTTTTTTCCTCTTCTATCCTTCTGCTATCCTTCCGAATGCAAATAACTGACTAACTTATGCACCACTTAAATGACTTTCATATTTCACTATACTAATTCAACACTAATCCTCTATGGGTCTCGGAGTAGCGTGCTACTCGCCAAAAAAGCGTTTTAATGCCTCGTCAGGGGTAGTAAGCGCTATATAAATGCAATTACAATACAATACATAGCATAACATAATATAGCATGGCACAACATAGCAAAGCATAATTTAACATAACACAGCATATCATAACATAGGTACTGGCCTCAGCTTCATATGTTAAACGAGTAAACGCGTCTCTTAGATTCCTCATACAAACCTGTCTCCAAGAAAAGTTCGGCTACTTTATGGACAGCGGTTGTCAGCAAAAATAAAAAAAACACAGCTCTACAAGCATTTTCCAGCACTTGATAAGCAGTAGGTCGTGCACAAGCTATGGAATTTAGATATTCACAGAAATGCATACTTTATGTAGGTTTCCCTCTAGGAGCATTACATAAAGTGCTGCTGGGAATTTAGAGGGAACAGAAAAGTCACAGGCTCCCCCTAAGGCCCGCGAGTAAGGAATGAGCGACACTGATTGACATGACACTATAGGCTTCTGATATCTATAGCTGCCTGGCCTAGAGAAGAGAGCGGAGACGCCTGGCTTTCAGATTGTTTAGATTTGAATTCATCTGGCTTTTGCGAGGACTTCACTCAGCTTTATGAGATAAACTGCATAATTTCCCATACTCCAGTAAGACAGAGGACATTGCTGAGATTTCTCATGCTACCCTTACAAAGCTTGCACTCATTTTGTATTTTAGTAACAAAAAATGTTTATTTATTAATATTATTATTTTTTCCGGAGTTTTATATAGCGCAAGCTTGACCAGAATCGGGTATCAGAGCGCTTTACACGAGCACCAGTTGCGTTACATGAGGACACAAGGCTGGCACTAGGCATGGGCAGCGTGGGCAGCTGCCCAGGGCCTCGCACTCAGCCCACCAGCATGGGGCCCCGAAACGATGCGTGTCCTGTTGTTTCCCTGGCGATCCATTTTAAAGAAAGGTGTGGCCTTGCAATTATGGTCTATCGGAGGGGACCCCCTCCCAGGGCCTCTCAGGGATGGTGTCTGGAGGCCTAGGGGAGGGAGACTCTTCCTCTTGTCCCAATTGCAAGGAGACTCATTTAAAGACACTGCGGGAGGCCCTTTGTCCAGCATTTTAGCGCCCCCACAGTTTTAACTTTTAGACCACAAGCAATTCTCACACCTATCGGGCTGAAGGTGTGAGAATTGCTAGAGGGCTGAAAGTTAAAACCTTGGGGGCGCAAAAATGCTGGACAATGGGCGTCACGCTGTGTCTGTGAATGGTTTCTTTGCACGGGGCCACTTAAGTAAATTAGAGGGGCCTCGGACATTTCCTTTTAGCCCAGGGCCCCGCACATCCTACAACCGGCCCTGTGAGGACACATTCATTTTTGTTAGGCACGGGGAGATTAAGTGATTTGCCCAGAATTACAGGATGTTCAGCGTCATTGCCGAGACTCGAACCCAGTTCCCCAGATTCGAGGTTGACCGTCCTAGCCGTTAGGCCAACTCCTCTCTCTCCTCTTTTGTGGTTTTTATATAGCGCCATCAAAGCCCTGTGAATGGGCGTCCGTGCGCTTTACAAGAAATCGGAAAAGCATGATATTCTGCAGCGAAAAAAGAAACATTTGTGAAAGTCACCTATACATTGGGACAGATAAACCAGAGGGTAATTAGAATACAAAACTGTTATTCAACAGGGGCCCAGTAAGAATTTCTTTAAGGTGGTTTTGAATTCTGCAATTGGCGGGCCCAAGTGTAGCGGGGTTATTAGAGGATTTCAGATTTTAGGAGCATTGCTGAAGAAGGGCCAATTTTTCTTTGTAATATGTCCTGCACTTCGGAAGAACGAGAGAAACCCCTGGTTTATCTCGCACATCCTTGCTGCCTCCAACCATTTTCAGTTTGCTTGCTAAGGGCCTGACGGCCAGATGTATCAAAGAGTTTTACTCATTCTGTGTCTATGGGAAAATGCGTTCGTACATATGGCCCCAAGTTACCGATTTGCAGAACTTTGCATGTGATGCACGGAGTCATGCAAGTGCTTCATGCTTCTAATGGAAGCCATTTTAGTGGTATTAAGAGTGAGAAGACGTTCCAACTTTCCTTTTACCAGAGATGAGACGAGCTGCAGAGTACAGGACTGATTTTAGTGGAGCAAATCGAGAGCTATAGAAGCCTATGTATAGAGCATTACTATGCTCAACTCTTGACATGACCGTAGCTTGGAAAATCTTGATTTGTGAAAAGAGTGTCATAGTTCATAGAATGCGGAGTAGATGGCTGGCACTCCTAGCTGCTGCCTTTATGTGGGTATCAAGGTTAAATACGGTAGAATGGAATGCCGGGAGATGTGGTGAGTATTTATGTGGTTTGTAATGTGGTGGTGGACATCTTTAGATAGCTTTAGTTTAGAGGGATATGAATTTTGCTTAGCGGTGTGCAACTTTTTTTTAAAATTTTGTAACCTCAGTATCTGTGTAAATAGCTTACAAGCTGGTTAAGCTTACAAAAAAATAATAAGCAAACTTGCAGAGTCAGAAATGTGCAAACTATTGCCATTCTACACAGGAATCTTTACAAAAGTTAATCCTCAAAAAAAAAAAAGAATTGAGTGTATTTTCCAGGCTGGCTAAGTTTAATTATAGTGATCATGATCTTAATGATCAGTGACAAAATATCTCACAGTGTGGAAAAAAAAAACCTTACATGGGTAAAGATGAACCAGGAAACCTTCCAACCTTTGAAAGGGTTAAAATTGAATACTCTGCAGATAGGGAAAAAATCTCACTTCTCTAGTTTTGTGACTGAGGATATGCAGACACGTGTTATCTTATAGCAAGAGAAACAGGAGTAATCAAACCACATTGCTTTACTCATGAAAAATGCAGAGAAGCACTCACCTATAACAAGGGCGGCTTGTTCCAGCTTCAGGGAAGGGCTCATTACATTCTATGGTTTCAATTCCTTTTCTAAATAGCCAGTGTTTCCTACAATTGGTAGATTAGGGGTATGAGGATCTTTAAAAGCAGCCATAAGGTAGGAAAAGTTCCTCTACTCTACCACCACCCACTTTGTATATTTCAATTTGGCACCTGGGTTGGGCAATAGCTCAGCAGAACAAGGTGAGCTGAAGGGCATCTGGAGGAGAGTCCATGTCTCATCTCTTAATGTTGAGATATCTTTGTATCCACCTTAAATTCTACTGGGCCTAGCTTCTCTTGGATAGGCTATGACATACCACTGCCCAATCCAGCAGATTCACATATAAAGTCTAGTTAACGTGGGGTACCTCTACATGAAATAGTACACATTGTTATTCTATATACTGTTACTATCTTGCTTACCTACAAAACAAGTACAGGAGAACAACAAGGAAGATTCTGCTGAATGAAATAGCTTTCCAGATCAAAGAGTGTATTGCGTACCGGTCAATAAAATGCAACAAGTATTTATATCTGCAATGCGTGGGAATATATCTTCTTTGGTATCGACGGTTATTCATCAGTCTTACAACCAGTATCACCAAAGGTGTCAATTAGGGGTAGTAGCCACTATCTCTGGCACCCCCTTGGTACTCCTGGTTACAGGAGTCCTTAAGGTAGTGTGATGAGTAGGAAGTAAAAGGTCTTGGAGCCATGTTAACTTTCTGTAGTTCCACTCATTGCCCTTACGCCAAATATCAGCAAATTGGCAAATGTTCAGGGGCTGAAGGAGGGACAGGTGGTCAACCATGAGAGGTCAATGAATGCCAAAAGGTGCCTGATGTAATTTCTGCTACCCCAGTACTTTTGATGAATTGACATCCATTAATATCACCATCCTAAAAACACAAAAAGTGCAACAGATCTGGAGCCTTCTGCTGGAGGCACTCACCGCTGGCACTCTCCGGCGTGGAGAACGAGATCCTCGTTATTTTTGGCGCTGATGGTCAGCTCGTGTTCCGTCGAGTTGAAGACGTCCAGGAGTAGGTGGCACTGCCTGGTGCTGAGCGGAGAAGGAGAAAGAATCCCAGTTAACGACAGCTCTTACAAACGTGTGAAGCCGCTAATGCCCTATTAGTTTAACAACTACAGTCTGAAGCATTTTCTTGAGAGTGGCGCGCGGTTCCCATCCTCAATCCGTGGAGAAATCACAAAGAGCTTGTGCTCGAGTGAAAGGCCAGGTTGAGGACACCGGTATACACTGGAATTGGAAAATAAGTGCCACTCAAGATTTTGTACTTGCGATTATGCCTAGGATAAAAAAACACTACTTCAAAAAACACAAGAGCAACCCAAATGTCCATGCGAAATGGGTGTTAAGTACAGGATAAAAAAAAATCACATGATCTATGACAAAACACCACTATTCATCCTAAGGTAACATTGTTTTTTCTGATTATATTAATTTTAACATTGAATAATAATACCATGTCAAAGGGTTCATTTTAAAAGTCTTGAAAATAAGTTTTCAAAGTCAGGGTAGTATGTGGTCACATAGGGGCAACGCTATAGTTTGAGCAGCAGATTACATGGCACCGTGATCTAGCAGTGCAAGGGACCTACTGCTCCCAAATTACTGTCCTGCTTGCATTTGGATCCACAGTACTCTTACTAGGTCTCTGTTGTTTTAGCTTTTATTCTTTGATCGCCAGGCTTCCATCGGAGAGGCAACCATCCCTGCAGGGACTTGCCTCTCCGAAGGCCAAATGAAACAGGACCATGTGACCCCCTTACCATGAGCATCCTTCCCACATTCCCTCACCCATCTTCCAGCATGCATCCCACTTAAGGACCAATGTAACATCTAGAAGGTATCTATATTACTGCAAGCAGACTTTAGAGCTCCCAAACTGTCCATCTCTAGTCACAGCCAAACTTGCTAGAGCCACAGACTAGCACCTAATTTTCAGAGGTGTCCTGAGGATAGGAACATATGGTGCCAGCTTTAAATCTCAGACTGTCCCCACCCATCCTGAGGCTCAGAACGAAAGCGAAGTTACATGTTCTTACGAATCCTACATATACCTGCATGATCTTAATTGCATGCACCTTTCCACCTTGGGCCCCACACTCACTATGTACATCCAGAATAGTCTTTAGTGTCTATGCATGATCCTAAACATAGTGTCTTCCATAGAGGCAGATAGATAGCTGTGGTCTAGTGATGAAGTTTGTGACCTTGAACCTCAAGAGACATGGATTCTGATCCCAGCTTCGGCTTTTGACTAGACCGTTGAGTGATTCAGAGCAAATCTCTTAGTTTCACCTTTACTGAAAATGTACAATACGTTTCTTGCCTTCGCTAATGCTCTTTCTGGTAGTGACACCATCTAGCCACAGGTTCCTCCCCTTTTGAATATTCCTCAAACGACAACCTGGATCTGGAAATGTTTTAGCAGTACCTTGCTGCGCCATCAGGCAGCACCGTGCTGCTCTGTACTCACACATTCTGTGCCAGAAATGACATGCAGAGCCTATATTGGTGCCACCCCTTCCGCTAATGTAATTTGCTATCAAGGCGCTCTGCGCCCCCAGACACAGAGTCCTAAGCGCAAATTACTTGTGACCAGTGTGAAGATTCCTAGATTTGGGATAATATTAATGGATAGAGTCCAATCACAGAATGGGAAGGATGAGAAGGTCAGTGAGGAGTCTGTGGCTAGGTAGAGTCTGTACTAGAAAGAGCATTACTGACGGTAAGTAACTTGCTTTCCTGATATAGATTTCCAGCCGCACATTCCTCACCTTTTGAACAGATACCAAAGTCTGTTTGGATGCAGGACAGTGAATGGACTCAAACCAGAAAGTCCTGCAGGACCAAGCAGGCAAAATGCCCCACTCAACGAACTTAATAGTCCAGACAATAGTGCATTGTGAACGTATGGAGGGACATCCACGTAGGTGCCTGGTATATGTCTGAGACAGAAAACCAGCATGCGCGCCAACGCAGTGGTAGCTCCTTTGACCCTGGTAGAATAAGCAAGCAGTCCTTCTGAAGGCTGCTTTTTAGCCAGTGCTTAGCAGATCTTAATGCAGAGCACAAACCAGCAGGAAATGATTTTCTTCTGCAACGCCTTGCCTGTTTTTTGCTCCTGAGAATCCCACAAAGGGCTGATCGTCCACCCGGCGTGCCTTGGTACAGTCAATGTTAAGGCTGTGAACTCTTTTGGGATCCAAGTGATGGAGCCTCTCCTCATCCTCCTTAGAGTGGTCAGGTGGAGCACAGAACACGAGCAGGGTGATAGTCTGACCAACATGGAATGGTGTAACAGTATTTGGTAACAAATAATGGTTGCTTCCGCAGAACTAGTTTGTCTGAGTAGAAGGTAATGTATGGTGGATTGACACAAAGAGCCTGAAGCACACTCATACCGCATGCTGAGGTGATGGTACAGGGAAATACTGTATTAATAGTAAGGTTAAGTAAGGGACACTTTTTAGATTCCCCCATCTTGATTTGGGTGAGATTAACATTTTTGGGTCAGGATTATGCCCACTTCCCACAAGAGGGTGTAGGCACTCTAACGGTAGGTAGCCCATTGGCTGCTACCTGTCACTCCCTGTAATCCCCCCCCCAAATTGAGTATTTAGGTGGCTCCCCTGAATCCAAGTACTCGGATTCGATGGATCAAGAGAAGAAGGATTAGGATCCACTGCACAGCGAGAACTGTATAACTGCAGAAGAGTTGTGAACTTTTGGTGCAAAACCCTGCCTGCTAGCAAACTCTCTTGATAATTAGTAACAAAGTGACTTGTCCTGCAAGCTGGAGGGTTACCAAAGCCTTGGGTAGCCTCCCAGCACTTCGAAAATCTCCTACTGCCGCCCTTGTAGTAGAGGAGCTACTCCCCTGCAGTCCGCAGGTACCGACAAGCAGAGTCCGTTACTGCCTTGAAGCTCCCCAGCCAGACTGATGCCAACGATGTCCAGGAAAAGAGAAGGTACTCGTGCTCTGGAAGGTCAGATCTTTCTCCCCACCGAGTCTAAAGACCAACAGGACTAGTGCAGCACCAACCCCCAGGGGCCCTGCACCAAACTACAACAGTGAGAGTCAAGTCCGGATTCTCACTGCACCAGAACTGAGTAGCCGCCAAGGAACGTCAGCATCACTGAGACCCACTTCATAAGTGGCCCACCTGTCCTGATTTTTACCCTGCTAACTGTTTGACTCGAACCACGAGGAGCACCTTTGCGCACCCAGTTCAGCTGACCTAACCATTAACCACTCTGCATCCAAGCTGCCCAGCCTGGGCATCGACGAACCAGCTGTGCTTCCCTGCTCCAAGACCCCTTGCAACTCAAGCCCCCGTTTGGCAGCTCTCGGACTTGTTCCCACGTCCCCATGTGCAGCCTGTTTTTAGGTGGCCCCCCTTTGTAGCAAGCCCAGCTACCAACCTCACCAGCACCCTCCTCCCGGTGAAACCCGCGCAGTTCCAGAAGAACTGCTGGTAGCACTTTGGACCTTGGCCCCCTACAACTCTAAACCCGGAAGATGAACCCCTGAAATCGACTGTACTTAACTTTCTTGCATTTATGACATTTCCTCCCATAGGATTGCACAGTGCGTAAAGGCGCACAACCATCAAAGTATTACTTATTATTATTCATTATTATTTACAAAATTTATTAAGTACTCTGTCATCAACTGGTATCCTGGCGCTAGCCACTAAAATGGAGCGATATTGGAGCAAGAAGTTTGAAAAAGCTGCAGAACAGGAAGGATAGAAGGTCAGATAATCAATATTGAGACCAAAGTTCAAATTTACTTAGGAAAAAAGCCAGGTCTTAAGGGCCTTCCTAAACGGCAACAAATCAGTTAAAGACCTCAGTGAAGCTGGAAGCTGATTCCAAAGTCTGGACACCTTGACTGGATTTCCTAAACTTGGTCACTCACAACAGGTTGGCTGAAGAAGAGTGGAGAGATCCGGGGATGAATCGTCTCAGTCTCTTTTCTAGGAGAACTAATCTCAGTCCCTGAAGAGGTTTGAAAACAATGCAAAGCGATTCAAACAGAATTCTTTGTTTTCGCGTCGGCCAGTGGAGATCCTTCAGTGCTAAGGAGGCGGAAGCTCTTCTAGAACTATTCGAGGCAGGTTTGGCCGCAGTAATCTACACCCTCGACAGATGGTGTAGTAGATATTCAGGAGAACCCAACAAATGAGCATTACTATAATCTAAGCGACTGAGGATGACACTACGAACTACCAAGGCTCTAGCAGGAGGGGGAAACACTGGTTATATCCTCTGAAGGGCTCTCAGAGAGCAAGAATCAGATACCCCTGGTTTTATTCACATGTCTCTCCATGCTAAGTTTATTATCAAAGATAACTCCCAGATTCTGGACCGAATCAGTGAGACAATCGTCATGTCGGCTGGCACGGGCCAAAAATTGGCGGGGAATACGACCGGAGCTTTATTAGCTGAACAGCATAGAAGCTCAGTCTTATCCCTGTTGAACTTCAGGGAATTAAAGTTAAGCCACTGGATAATGTCGTTCATACATTCCTGAAAGGCAAAACGCCACTGGTTACTTGCCAGCAAAAGAATAAGATAGGTGTCATCTGCATAATTGACCAACTTCACCTGCTGCGATTTAATAAGTGTGATCAAGGAGGCCATATAAATATTAAACAGGATTGGGTTGATAGATGAGCCCTGTGGCACACCCTATTTGATTGCTCCAAACTCAGAACGAAATGGTGGTAGGCCAACAGCCTGACATCTGACATAAATATGAGCGGAACCAGTCTAAGACAGTTTTGCCCACCCCAACCAACGCCAGCTGGGCCAAAAGTGCGGTACGACAGACAGTATTGAATGCGGCAGTGACATCCAATAAAATCAGAACTGCTGATTGTCCGTCATCGACCCGCAGTCGTAACTCATCCATCACTGTGATCAGCGTCAATTCAGTCCCATGGCTGGGCCAGAATCCAAATTGCTCCTCTTCCAGACAGTTATTAGTTTCCAGATATTGAGCTAATTACATGCTCACATTGTGTTCTAAAATTTAAAGAGGATAAAGCAAAAGGGAGTTTGGTCTGTAATTACTCAGATTGGCAGAATCTTATAAAATGTGATAACGTAAAAAATACTTTACCTTTGAACAAGGTTTTTGGTTTTAAAACATTTATAAAAAGAAGTATCATTTTTCTAATGTGGTCTTGGATTTATTCTTGGAGTGTGTATCTCTTTTATTGCCTTTGTTTACCACCACCCTCTGATAAGCCTAATTGCTAGCCCACACTACTACAAAAGAGAGGATTAGTATTATCTACTGTAGCCTCTGTAAACCGATTGGGGACCCACTGGACTCTCTGCACAGTGTACTTCTTTTTAGTACACTATATAGAAAGCCAGCTTCCTACACATTGGTTTTGGAGTCCAAATTGGGGAGCTGGGGGTCAAGTACTTTGGTCGACCTATGCATTACCATGGAGTAGGAAGCAGATTCCTCTGTGGCCGGTCCAGGAGTTGAGAGAAGGCCTGTTTCCAGGAAGTATCAAGACTAATGGCCTCCTGTAAGTCGTCATACCAACTGCCATCCTGTTAGGATTGAGCTAACTCATCACCCGGATCATACTCACGGCCTGAGTCTGTACTGAAAAGGGAATGCAGAGTGTGAGTTCTCTCTTGTGGAGGTGGTAATTCAAGCGGGGGAACTGGCGCTTCGGGCTGTATTAGGTGTAACTTAGGCCAAGTTTGGACTGGTGTTGATTTAGCATCAGAGATAACTATCAGGACCTCCTCCTCCAGAGTTGATGGAGTCGGCATCTGCGTCAAAGTGCCCGAGGTCAGCGTAGTTTGTGGTGCCGGACGTAGGTTGGGAATGGACCCAGAGGCAAGACTGGCTCAGAGGGTCCTACTGGCTTTGAGGGTGAACCTACCAGCAGAACTACAGATGGAGGGGGTTCTCGGCTCCTTGGGGAACAAGGGTGTGCCAGAGGGAGTCAGTAGGGATCCAAAGAGCCAGAGCATAGCTGTGCAGAACTATTTGCTCTGATGTAGCGTGGCTGTTGGCTACGGAAACTTGGGTTGCAGAGGCACGAGCTGAGGGTTCAGCTGCAAAGTTGCCTGACTTCTTGAGCGAGATCGAGGGCTGTTGGGTGTGATCCCACTTTGATTTCTCGTGCTTCTTTGTTTTACTTACCTAGTGATTTGGACCGCAGCAAAGAACAGCTTTATCAACTCTGGGAACAGAAACATAATGGGGAGTGAACTTTTGATGGAAACTGCGACTTCAAACAGGTCCCAGCAAGGAGTCTTTTTATGCTTAGTGATGTAAAGCTTCACCTCACAGTCCTTCATGGCCTTCAGGTTGATCGACTCGCAGGCGCTGTAGGCCTTGGAGTTATGATCTGACCTCAGACACCACAGGCATACCTGGTGGGAATCTGTCACAGACATTTGTTTGCAGCACTCTCTACAGGGCTTTAAAGCTGTTGTGTTTGGGACTGACATCCTTTGCACAGGGTGACATGAAGGGAGATCCAGATTTGCATTTGGTTGCACAGAAACAAAGGAACTGCCATCCGTGTGCAGGGGTGTCACCTATATAGGATCCACACGTCATTTCCAGGTCAGAACGGCAGCAGTGCCGAGGCCACATCGCCACCTGATGGTGCGCCAAGGCACTACTGAAAAGATTTCGGATGCAGTCTGACTCCTGGGAAATATTCAAAAGGTGAGGAATCTGTGGCTAGATATCTCTATCGGCAAATATGTATACCATGCGGTAAATATCTAAAAAAAACAACTGTTGAGTATGCTTGCACATATTGTCCAGTTGCATGCTATCCATACCACCTTCCCCAAACACTCCAGGTTTCTGTATTATGATCCGTGAGCACCATATCATGTGCCACTTTGACTTGCTGTACTAAAAATGTTTTTTGGATAGTGCTCTGCTGCTTCTTGGCGCTCAGTTTGCACTGCATTGAATAGATAAGATTAGAATGCTCCTAAAATCTATACTCTGCGCTCCTCTGCCTCAACTCCGACCGAGCGGGCTTCTGACTTTATTTCTATATTGCAATTCACAGACATACACTTGCTTGCATGTCTCTGCAAAGGAACTGTTCTGCAGTTTCCTTACCATAGCAGTTACTTGCACACTATTTAACGCCTGTGAAAAATATTTATGGTAATATCAAAAGCTAAAAACCGCTGACGGCACACGTCAAGGAATGATGGTTAACACAAACAGTAAAAAAAGTGATGGGAGGCCCCCTCTTACTGGTTATGTGGGACCAGGGGGAAATTGCGAAAATATATGGGGTGTCCCTTACTCTTGCAGGACCAAAATGGCCTGCACCTCAATATGGTTAACCTGTATATCTCCAAGTACTCAAGGTTTGGGACCAGACTCTATGGTTTTACACAATATCCAATCTTCAATATATGATACGTTGACAGACTATATGTATTATTTCTGGGTTACATGTGTGTGCAATTACAAGTTACAATTACAACAACAACTTCGTCTGATATCAGATATATGAATTTATTATTCCTTAATACAAAAATATTTTTCAAAACAAATTTCGCAAAAATTTTTGGGACATGTCACATCTTTAAAAATACATATCTATGTGGTCAACACAATTTTATACATGATTCATGGTTTAAAAACACATTTAATACACAGTAAAAGACGTTTAAAATACACAATTGAAAAAAGTCAATACAAAAGAATCACAGTTTTTAGTCGACGCAGCGTTTCGGTTTTTCTTATCTCACACCTTCTTCAGGACTGATTCTTTAAAGCTAATCTTTTTGATTAGTTCCACCTAAATTTTTGGTGCTGTTTTTGTGCCCCAGTCTTATCAGAGCTGATGCCGGTAGTCATGCATAGTACCGATTTCAAATATCTCCTGATCTGATTCAGGATCTTTTCTTCCACACTGTGCGAGGAAGCCACCGTTAGATTGCAGGACGTAAAGAGTCCTAATTGTTAGTGGTTCAGACTGATGTCGCGATTTTCACTCAATTATCGTCGACTGCAGGAAGCTTTGGATTTTAATTGTCCTTCTTGCTCCTCTAAAACCACTGTGTTTTTTACAATTGTATTCGGCCTCCCTGCTCCTCGTCACAGCGGCGTCCGCTCCGTATCTAGCTTCGGTTTCTTTGCGGGTTCTTGACACAAACAACTACTTCAAAAAGCGGAGGACACTCAATGATTTAACCACTGAAAGATCAAAACCTCCCTTTCCGTTTTGAAATCACGGACAAGCAAGCCCAAACAACAGACCAGCTTTCCAAGAAATCTCATTAAAATGAAACAAAACTCGTGGAACAAAATCAATATTTAATAAACATTATAGGCTACGGGCAATGAGAGCACTGGGGCGGCGGGAAGGGGGGCTGCCCTGCTCGTGGCCCTGGACCCTTCTACCATAACCGCTGATGCCTGGAGTTGAACATTTTGGGGGATTGGCCTGGTGACAGGTACCCTGGCGGGGGCAGAGCGCTATGCAGTGCCCGGGAGTCTGTGCTGGTATGGTTTTATGGGTACTGCCCAACCTTCTGGAGATGGAGGGGAAGCTGTCACTAATGTATGCTTGCCAATAATCTCTCTTCATCTCTCTGACGCCCTTGGTGGAGGGCGTGGGTGATGCCTAAGGAAAGGTGACCTTCTGGCACAATGCCTTCTGGGGATTTGCGCTGTAATGTCAAGTGATTCCAATTGTTGTTTAGCTTACAATCTTTGAGCTGTTAATGACCTGCTGTTCGGTATTTGCATAACTAACACTTACTTAACTATGAGTTTTTATTCCTGACTGATACTGTGTGAATAAAGGTCTTGGTAAACCATCATAATTGAGGTTGTCTCTCTCCTTGGGAGGTTCCAGGGAGAAGGGCAGGAACGTGTACGTTGTGAGTGCACTATCTCCTTTACAGAGGTTGGAGCCTGCATTTAAGACAGCCCTGTAAAGCAGACGATCCTCGAACCTTGCCTTAATGTGAGGTCTCGGGTCAGTAAAGTGCATCATTTCACCACTTGAACCTTGCTTATGGCAAATCCTGTTCTTCTACAGCACCGGAAACAGACAGTTACACTTCAAATATGCAGTATAGGCTGCGCTGACAAATTACTGGAAACCAGAAAAGTTCACCTCTAGGGCCCTTGTGCTCTGTAAACTTATACAGCACTGTAAACAGAGTTACACCCCTTGGGCTTGTCTTGTGTGTATCCAAGCTTATGCAGCGCTTGAAAGCGGTTTCACCCTCTGGACCTTGCCCTGTGTAAACCTATGCTTATACAGCACTGTGACTAGAACGTTTTCATCCATGGACCTTTAATTGTAGAAAATTGTAAATCAGGCAGTTTGATTTATTGGATATGGTCTTGTGTAAACCCCATATTTTAACTCACACTAAAGAAAAGGAAGAGGAAAATCATAACAGCCTCACTTCAACATGAGAATCCCTCCATGGTATAAAAACTACCCTCACAATCTAGATAGTGTCATGCTTCATCATAGGGTGTGCAACAACACTGGGGTGGTGTGGTGAGCAAAAGAATGATGGATTAAACCCAGATCTTTGTGACTGGGGGTGAATGTCTGCATTGTCCAGCATTCCGTCCATCAACTGTTTATTTTGCATATGTTGCCCTAAGTGGGAAGGGTATGCCCAGACGTGGGTCCCTTGCTCACTACACCACTGGATTCAAGCTAGCCTGGCTGATGAAGGGTGATGGCCTGAAACCGGTCCCAGGATGCTTGTTTTCGGTTCAGGGAGGACCTGGCTTGGCAGTTCGGGCTGGATTGTTCCCACAAGGAACAGGGTCAAGACTGATTTGCATATGGCTGGGTCCAAACTGGGGTGGTGTGGTGAGCAATAGAATGATGGATTAAACCCAGATCCTTGTGACTGGAGGGTGAATGTTTGCATTGTCCAGTATTCCATCCATTAATTGTTCCTTTTGCATAGGTTGTCCTAAGTGGGAAGGGTATGCCCTGGGTCCCATGCTCACTACACCACTGGATTCAAGCTAGTCTGGCTGATGAAGGTGATGCCCTGAACCCGGTCCCAGGATGCTTGTTTTCGGTCCAGGGAGGACCTGGCTTGGCAGTCCAGGCTGGACTGTTCCCACAAACAACAGGGTCAAGCCTAATTTGCATATAGCTGGGTCCAAACTGGGGTGGTGTGGTGAGCAAAAGAATGATGGATTAAACCCAGATCCTTATGACTGGAGGTGAATGTTTGCATTGTTCAGCATTCCATCCATCAATAGTTTCTTTTGCATATACAGCAGTGTAAAGCAGACATTTTCACCTCTTTAGCCTCGTCTTGTGTAAACCTACCCTTATACAGCTGTGTAAAGCAGGCAGTTTCACCCCTTCGACCACGTCTTGTGTAAACCTGTGCTTATACAGCACTGTAAAGCAGACCGTTTCAACGCATCCACCTTGTCTTGTGTAAACCTGTGCTTATACAACAGTGTAAAGCAGACAGTTTCACGATTTCGATGTTGCCTTGTGTAAACCTGCACTAACACAGCACTGCAAAGAAGGCAGTTTCACCCCTTCGACCTCGTCTTGTGTAAACCTGTGCTTATACAGCACTGTAAAAACAGAGTTTTACTCCATGTACATTGTCTTGTGTAAACCTGTGCTTATACAGCACTGTGAAGCAGACAGTTTTACCCCTTGGATATTGTCTTCTAGAAACCTGTGCTTGTACAATACAATAAAGCAGTCAGATTCACTCCCAAGAGCTTGTCATGTGTAAATCTGTGTTTAAAAAACACTCTGAAAAAGACAATTTCACTTCTTGAGCCTCATCTTACTGAAAGTCTCAGATAATGTAGTGTGACAAAGCAGACAGTTCCACCCTTAGAAGGTCGTCTCCCTGAAATACTGTTTACACAGTACTATAAAGCAGACAATGCCACCTATATAACTTCACCTTACCATAAACCTCTGAAGATACAGCACTGAAATGCATACAGAGAGGAGTACCACTGGCTGCTTTACCGTGCAGTATAGCGGAGGGGTGCAGTGTAGTTCAAGATGTGAATAGTAGCAATACAAACAAAGACAGTTATATTCATTGAAGTTTGTCTCACACTATGACTGTGTTCACCCAGTTTTACAAAGCAGACAATTCCAGCTACTAAGCATTACCTCATCTTATGCCTGTGCTGTTACGCAAGGTTTCAAAGTAGGTAATTCCATCCACTGAACTATGGCTTACTGCATTACTATGCATATATGGCATTCCCCTTCATATCCCCGATCCCGACAGGAAAGAGATGCTGTAACAGAGGTTGTTCACAGATTGGCCTCGACTCCATGTCACTAGAGACCGCGGACGCGACTCACAGGTTACTGGCTTGCCGTCCCTGATATACAGCAGCCCACTGCAATAGGCCACTCTGATTTCGAGAACGCTCTGTGGAACATTTCAAACGCCTCCTTTAAGCTGTTACAGTCTTTATTAGGTCGACTCTGACCCAGCATCCAACTGTACAGACCACAGCCGTCTGCATCCTTTACTCTCCTTGTACTTGGCCTGGACTTCTACTCGGTCTTCACCTGAAACAAACCTCCTCCAAGTCACTCTGACCTAGATCTAGGCAAAATGTATACAGGCGTACCATTGTTAATGTCCTGATGATGATCCTATATCTTTTGTAAGGATTGAAACGCCGTTGACTTGTTGTACGCCATATACACCTCTTTATTTAATACTTATTATGTGTAATGGTGTCTCAACTATCATTTGTTTATCCTACCAAAATGTGTTTCATACAAACAATTTAGTCTGCCTGAGCCTTTTTGTTTCATGTTGTATGTCCTTCCAACTAAGTTGGATACAGGCTTGTGTCCCACTTTATTTGTTTCTTGCTGAATTTTGTATATATTTAAGCAACTATATATTAAAAACACATGTTTGCCGCTCGAGACGAGGACTTTGTTGGTGTGCTCTGGGGCTTTGTTCCAATACTTGCGGGACTGCGAGGACCAGCAGCCCATGTGGTGTGACGCTGTGTGCTCTTTCCGCCCCTCCGCCACGCCCTATATCTACAGGCACGCCATCCGCTGCGCAGAACGTGCACGGGCGTGCGCCGGAAGACCGGACCGGGCCACCCCTCTTGGCAATTATTGCGATCATTGTGGTGCGATCCAGGGCCTTCACCAACATTGGTCATTTAGTTACATGCCAAGTCGGACAATGACGAGCCGAGAGACCAGGAGTAAAGTAACGTCTTCAGGCACGTATGTGGCAGGTACTTTGGACAATTTTTTGGTCAGAGCAAACTCGATCTTATCCCATGAAATAACTATTTTAGAACGGCGACTTTCCCAGGAAATTGACAATGTTAAGAGCTCCTCGCTGGGGCATATAGCAAATGCTAGAACTCCTGAAAGGCGCATGGTTTCCCCTGCTGCTGACTCTCTAAGCCAGGATGACTGTTTGATAACCACTGTCTTGCCGTAGCCCAGGGGTAGCCAAGGGGCAGAGATTCCCTACCGGCTATCCCAGAGTCTATTCTAGTGCCTAATATCTGTGACAACTCGCTAGCCGATAGCCTACCTGAGCTTAATACCCGTCAGCTACGAGGGAACCGGGAGGGGCTGTCCCAAAAAGAAAACGCAGTGCTCAGACAAGCGGGGGGGGGGGAACGGCGAAGCAAGCTAAACATTCTAGCCACTCTGATCCTATGGTCCAGGCACAAGGCAAGGTGGCTCCCTCTGTAACTTGCGGATTTACCATATCCTCTGCCCTGAGTTCTCCCACAGTGATGCCTAACAATTCTAATACTGGTGGGGCAACTCTGGCTGGGGCAGACTCAATGATTCCTAACATAGGCATCCTTCTGAAGTCCCTTCTAGGCCCTTTAGATGCTAGACTTGCCCAAATTGAGCTAAGGCTAACAAACCTAGAAAAAGTTGCTGGGGCTATGGCTGATTGTTTACAAACAGCTAAAATCACGCAGGGGAGGGAGTTGTACCTATAACTAACACTCATCCCACAGCAACCACACTCCCTACAGTTCAGAGTTTCCCAATTAGGAATACCCATTCTGCACCTCCTGCTAGCCCTCCGAGGTTGGCTAAAAAGCCTATCTCGCACGGAGAGCGAAAAATCTCAGAGGGTAATACATTGAGTAAGAAAATGGTAATAGATCTACCACCGGAAGCAGCTCCCCTTGCAGTGGTCTTAACGGGAGTTCCCGAGCTTGACACTATAGCTGTTGAATCGTTCGCATTACTTAAAAATAAAGTTGCAAGCTGGCTGAATAAAAACAGACCTCTCCCACGACATATTTTCACTTAAATTCTGATGGTTAGAAGGGTTACCTGGGTGGGCAATACTACCAAGAATATTAGTGGGGACTGTGTCCTGGTCAACTTCAGGGACCCCAGAACCGTTTCTCACATCTGTAATTGGCCGGTCGGCGACCCCGATACAATCATTCAGTCTCTCCCACTGTCCTTCTTCTATCCATCTGACATTTTCTGTCCTGAAGTGGGGCCAGTGGAGGGCTGGACCAGGGTGGTACCTAGAGGGCAGAGCAGGGGGACTAGGGATAAGGCCCATAACACCTATATGTCCACCCAGTACTCCAATTACAATCGGTACAGCTGCCTGGACCAGGTCGACTGACTACAGCATAATTATGGAGTAGCAGGTCGACCTTGGACAACTGATGATTCTACCCTTAACTTAATTTACCAGAGGGTGTATGTCAAACATAGGATTGAAGAAAGGTCCCAAGGAGTTGATCATGGGGAGAGTAACCATCTAAGACTACTGGCATGCGCACCTACTGGACCCAGCAATTGTGACTTCTCGACAACAGGCCCAAACATCTTACATATCCTACTAGCCAACACAACTAAAATAGGATCTTGCTCCCCAAATCGGGGATTTAGAATTAACTCCGACTCACTGTCAATATTGTCCTGGAATTTGGCAGGTCTGTGCAATAAAATGGCCTGTCCAGAGTGGGGCTCTTTTATAAATAACAATGACGTGTGCCTCTTCCAGGAAACTTGGGCTAGGGAGGACCAACTACGGAGTGGTTTTGCCTCATTTTCAGTCCCGGCTAGGTGGGGGGGGGAGGGTCGGCCATCGGGGGCCTTTTTGGGTGGGCTCCCATCTGGGTTGTAAAGTCAGGACTATGAACACTTTGTCAGAGGATGTACAATGCGTAGTCTTAGAGTGGGCGAACGCCTCAAGGCTCGCATTAGTTAATGTGTATTCCAGGCCTGTGAATATTACAAGCGAGTCTAGAACCATTGAGGAGATTTCTTTGTTCTTGAACACCATTCCTCATGGTACTTCGCTTGTGGTAGGGGGTGACCTGAATTGTCACTTCGAGCCACTCCCGGGCTTGATGGATGGCGCAAACCTGGATGAGGACGAGCACTGGAATATACCCCCAATAGAGGGACCCCCACCTAGGCCATGGACCCCTCTAGCCGTCCAAATCTCGGCTGTAACACTTAATCACTCAATCAGGGCCTGTAATGGACGCGCAAAATCTGATATCACCCCAATATGTACTTTCAACAAGCCTGGCCAAGAGTCACGTTTTTGTTGAAAGTCGTGCCTGGGCCAAGGTCATCGATTTCAGGGTCATTCCCAGAGACGAGAGCGATCATAACGCGCTGATCTTGGAGTTTTCCTCTCCAGGCATTCCTAAAGATAACTGCATGCCCAATGATGCTCTCGATTCACGGGCGGTTCTATCTAGCAATAGGCGTAGAGTTAGATGGGACAAATTGGTAACACATCCTGAGCAAGTGGCTGAGCTTTACGCTCGGATTGTCGCTGTATTGGAAGCTGTTGGTGCTTTAATTACGCAGAATTGTACCCCGGATATACATCAAAAACTAGGGGACCTCCACCAGGAGTTAACTAGCACCTTAGCAGAGGTTCTTAATCCCCTGGCGCCAAATCGGACAACCAGGGGTATTAGAGCCACTTGGTACAATTCCGCCTGTAGAAAGGCGAAGGCAGATCTGCTACGGGCCGTGAAGCAAAATAACAACAAGGCATTAATAAAAACTAGGAGATTGGAATATAAGAGGCTTATCCACTATGCCAAGATCGAATGGGATAATGACAACAGGGCCATCTTAACGTCTGCCCTTAAAACAAGAGGCGCTCGGAAATTCTGGTTAATTGTGAATACGGGGTCGGACGACCCACTGCCGGCAGCTGAACCAAACATTGCCGCAGATGTGTGGGAGGATCACTTCCGCACCCTGTATGGAGGGGCCAATGCCGAAAGTAATGGGGATCAAGGGGGCTTGCTGTCTAATCTTGTTGCCCAAACTGATGGGGATGCTTTTACTGAGGGAGAGGTCTGTGCAGTAATATCTAAGCTCGCAGCGGGCAAAATGCCGGGGCTAGACAAACTCCCAGGCGACCTATTCAAGCATGAACCCATGGTCTGGGCCCCCTACTTAACGGCTATATTCAACGCAGTCCAGAGGGGAATGGTGGTCCCCAGTACTTGGCTGGGAGCAGAGATTGTCCCTATCTTCAAGAAGGCCTCCCCTCTTCTCCCAGCCAACTACAGGCCTATCAGCCTCATCGACGTGCCGCAAAAGATCTTCGCAAGGCTGATTTTAGACCGCCTCTTGGACTGGATGGAGGAGTGCTCAATCTTGAGCCCCTACCAGGCAGGGTTCAGGAAAAATATATCCACTAAGGACCACATTTTTAATCTGACCCCATTATTCTGGAAAACTGTCAGGACTGAGGGTGGTACACTTTACACTGTCTTTGTGGACCTTCGTGCGTCCTTCGATCTTGTCCCATGGGGGAAATTATGGTCTGTGCTACTAGAGCTGGGCATCCCTCTTCAACTCTTGAACATAATAATGCGGCTCCATAAGGAGAATTTTGCACAGGTCAGGTGTGGAAAAAACGTTGCGTTGTCGCCCAGGTTCCCCGTTGACAGGGGGGTGAGACAGGGCTGTGTGCTGGCACCAACCCTGTTTTGCCTCTATGTCAACGGGGTAATCGCTCACCTGAATGCGGTACCAAACAGCGATGCCCCTAAGCTCGCTGGTTGCCGGGTGCCTGCGATTATGTTCGCAGACGATACTTTGCTATTGTCTAAATCCCCTATGGGTATTGAACGCATGCTGGATGGTTTTGAGGCATTTTGTCTCGAACAGGGCCTAGAGGTTAATACCTTCAAAACTAAATTTATGATTTTTAATCCTCCAGCAACCACACGCCCAACCCCGAGGATAGGTACAGCCAGGTTGGAAAGGGTCCAGACCTTTGAGTACTTGGGGGTGACCCTAACTGAAACCATGACTTGGGCCCCTCATCAAATTAAATCTCAACTTAAATTGGCCCAACGAGTGGGGGCCATCCTCAAGTTACCAAACAAATCTTCCGTCAAACCGATTGGCCCACCCCTAGAAATATATAAATTACAGGCAAGGGGGGCAGTAACGTATGGCGGTGAACTCTGGGGTTACCAGTGTAGACCTGAGATTGTTGCCACTGAAAATAAATTCTTATGGCAGCTTTTGGCTTTGCCCCCTAGCACGCCCCTCTTACCGCTGAGGCTCGACTTGGGCCTCAGACCTATAGATGAGGAACTGGATCTGAAACCACTAACGTTTTGGCGGAGGCTTTTGACCACCCCAGAGCTCATGAATTACAGGCTGGAGCTTCTGCAAATCTTAAGACTCCCTAATGTGGGGAAACTCCCATGGTGCAAGTACTTGAGAGAGGAATTTGGGAGGTTAGGACTGCCCCAACTGTGGTCTGACCCAGAGACAGCCTGCATTGGGGTCCCACGCAAGTTTTTGGCAAAGTTGTATTATGAAAGCAAACTATCCGCCTTGACACAGAACGCACAAATTGGCACCTTATCTGCTACATTTTTACTTATTAAAGACTCCTATTACTTTGAGGATGTTTTAAATGACATTTATCCTGTCTTAACCAGAAAATTGTATCTACAGTGGAGATACGGCACCTTGCCAATCAGAGCTTTTACAAGTAAGTGGTGTTCGTCTTCTCCCAAAAATTGTCCCGGCTGTAATTGCGAGCAGGAAAACGACTTGCATATATTGTTTTTTTGTCCAGCCTACCAAAAGTCTAGAAGGCATTGGATCATTTCCCTATGCAAAAACTTGGGTTTTACACATTGTATGCAAGCCTACAGAATTTTTAAAACAAATCTCTCCACTGTGACTGTATTTGTGGTAGCAAAATTCCTGGATAGCTGTGTGGAACGAGAAGGCTGTTAACAAACACTGCCTGAATGTAGATCTATTTTTTTATATCCGCTTGCTACAGATGTATTGATGTATAGATGAATGTATTGAAATTTTAGGTATGCAATGCATGAACTTATGGACGTTTTCAATTAACTGTGGTCTGCTTAGTATTAATATGTCTTGTGGTTAGTTGCACTTCTCTCGCTTTTACTACTTGGATAATTTGTGTAAACTGTATTATTTCTTTTAAAACGCTTAATTTTTGTGAATTCTTTCATGACAAAACTTGTCGAAATAAAGATAAAATGATGATGAAAAACACATTGCCAGCTGGACAGCAGGAATTTCCATTACTTGAACTTTGTTACACTGCATGCCTCTGTTTTGTACCCAACATTATAAAGCACACAATTGCATCCATTGAAGTTTGTCTTGCTGTAAACCTGTGCATATATAGCATTACAGAGCAGACAACAGAAGACCTTCAACTTTGAATCACTGTATGTCTCTGCACACACAACATTCCAGAACATATAATTCAAACCATTCACCTTTTCTCAATGTATGCCTGTGCATCTATAGCATTACACAGCAGACAATTCAATCTCTTGAACTTTGCCTCAATAGCATCAAACAGAAGACAAATACATTCCATGAACTTTGTCTTATTGCATCCCTGCCGCTCCTTTAACATATTGGATTTGGGATAAAGTACCCCCAGAAGTACATTATACAGATACTGCAAGTCACCAAGTTACATAACCATACAGAGGAACAAGGCGGAAAGCAGAGAGCCTGCATAATGTCATAGGACTCCAAGGTGACCTGCAACATCCTATTTGTTTTTGGCAGAGGGTATTGTATTCCTCGTAATAAATAAATGCTCACATCATCACCCTTCCACAAACAGCTTCAATCCTTGGTGCTTTGCTTGTTCATGTTCTTTTCAGACATGTAGACTAAAAGCAGAACCCGTAGAGTCAGATTTAACACACCAAAAGGCAGTTAACCCCTTCGCTGCGGGGGTTATTTTCCCGCTGTGCTGGGGGGCGCGCACGGCGCTCCTGTGCTCATGACGAGATGAGCTCGTCATGAGGCACGGCGCTCCTGTGCTCATGACGAGCTCAGCTCGTCACAGGTGCATTACCTGCCATGGAACGCTCAGCACAGCAGGGGAATTATCCCCGCATGCGAGCGTTCCACGGCTCATGACAAGCTGAGCTCGTCATGAGCACCCGAGCGCCGTGGCTCATGACGAGCTCAGCTTGTCATGAGCCGTGGAAGAGGTTAATAGTTTTTGCTGAAGATCTTAGGTTCAATTTCATATACGTCAGATTCCAAACAAATGCTGCATTGAAACACAAACAGCTATAGCAAGGAAAACAATTACCATGTTGCCATAAATAACTCATATCTCCTGAACTCTTAATTTTACAAAAACCTATCAGAGGAAAAACGATCCAGTTCCCATTTTCGTTTTTCCTTGTTGAAATTGAGCCTTCAATTCACCAGCTCTGGCAGCAGGCGTTCTGATGTCAGAACTCGACTGTAATAAGTTACTATATTTGACCAGCTACATCACTTCTTTATTACAGGTGGTCACGAGTCACCTGTGGCAAGGAAAGCAGAGATGGGCTTTTATACAGCGATTACAGAATTCTATCTGTTATAAAGACAACAATGCCTTCCCTTGAGTTTCATCCTACCACAGACTGTGCTCAGTGAGCGACATAAAACCTACATTTCACCACCTTAAATGTGTTTCACTTTACTAATCCTTTTACATGCTGCTGAGCAGTCAGTTGAATTAAAATTGGTTAAAATAAATCCCTCAGATGAGCAAAAGATGAACTGTATGCTCTACGTAGCTGTGTGCAGAGCACCGCAGTATGGATTAATTCCACTGCACAACTAACCGCATCCTCTAACTCTACACTTACTCTAATACTGTGCTGCAATGGACGTGTACAGTCTCACATCTGGAATTAATTTCAGATGCTTCAAGCACAAGATTATGATATCCATAAAATTCGTCTAGGGTAGTGTTTCCCAAACCGTGGGTCATGAGCCGATTTTTGGTGGTTCGAGAAAGTCCAAGCAATAAAGAAAGATGCCTTAAAATTCTGTTAATCTGGTCACATTTGCAGTGCTTCAACGACAGAGGTCAAATGTCAGGCTCTGTCTTCTGACAAGTTGCTGCTTATTCTTTTAAATGGGTTTGATGTTTACTTTTCTTTCACTCACTGCAAAGTGAGAGGAGTTTTTAAAGTGAATTATGTTACAATCTTAGGATATGGTTTTTTAGCGAAACACAACAGGTAAACCTGTAAGTTAATTGTATGCATTCGGCAGTTAGGAAAGCAAAAATAAAGTACATAAATGTAATTCTGTAGTGTGCTGTAAACCGAGATTTTAATAGGATCAAAACAAATAAAGACACTTTATAATTGATAATGCAGAAGTTATAAATATTCCCAGAAACCCCATTACCACACATTAATATTTGAGTTGCTTTAAGCTACATAATTTTATTAGTAAAACTGCATCTGTGCAATATTTGTTTCCCATTACAGTTAAAAATGTGCTGTTTGTAAATAACAGTGCGGTACCATGTGAAGCTTTATTTACAATTTAAAAAAAATCACCACTCCACATGCCCATTAAAGATAGATAGGTCGCAGAAGCTCGGCATTCTAAAACGTGGGTTGGGGTTCTAAAAACTTTGGGAACTACTGGTCTAAGGTATTTAATCTCTAAAGTGCAATAAATTATACTAGTTATTTCATGAAACTGTTTGCAAAGTTCCACAATCCACCACAATGCATACTGAAAAAGAAATAATTTACAATGGCACTCAAAAAAAGAAAAAGAAACAGTACGAATATAAAAAGCGGAAGATACTGTAAAACATTCAACTTTGTTGAAGACACCACCAAATGGTATGAGCACGCTAGGACGATTATAAGAACTTATGACTAGATCATGTGGCAAGCACCTTCATCTCTTCCCCTAGCACAGGGTTCTCCAAAGTCGGTCCTGGAGGGCCAGATCAATGCAAGATTTTTAAGATAACTACATTTATCTAAATGTGGATAAGCTAAAAATTTGACATGGTTCCAGCCCTCCAGGACCAACTTTGGAGAACCCTGCACCAAGCACATGGACCAATGCAAGGCCTCTGGGCTTTTTTACCGGATGAGGGATTTTGACTCCTCCCTCATCCTCTTAAACCAGTTCAACTGAGTGTGCGGCTAAAGGGTGGCAGCTTAAGGGCATCACTCCTCTTTGGTTCTGTTAGGGCTTGGAGAGGGCTTACAGCAAGACGTGCTTCTCCAGCACTACAATGTCTGGTATGCCCTTAAGCCTTCAACGAACAACTTCTTAATACCTAAAACTAACAAGAATCTCCATTTACCTACACCGCTGTCAGCGTGTACCTGCAGGAGGGTTGGCACGACAACCACAGAGAGGGGTTAAGAGGATAGATGCTCTTGGGTATAAGCCATATCCAATTCTATCGGGCAGCGATAGACAATCTTTCATCTAATCAATTATATCGATTATATGAGTAAGATATCATCAACCAGTCCTCCATGACTAAACAGAGATCAGCAACAGATCCCTGGCCATCGGAGGACTGTATCATTGCCCATACCTGTGGGTCACAAATAGCTCCACATTGTGACCATGTAACAATCATATAAAGGGATGACTGTAACCCAATCTATTCCGGGAGATCTCTGTCTCTCATCTCCCTCTGTATGCGGCCACCGTCCCCCCAACTCCAGGATCCATAAAACCCCAGAGTGGGAAATCTCTGCCACAGTCAGTATACACATAGGGACCCAGAATATGAAGAATGATAAACATACTACCGGAACCTGCAGAGATAAACACAAATGTCAGCACACAACCTCCAGCTTTCAGGTACAAGACTAAAGGGGGCAAATCCATGGCAGCTCTTGGGACCAGAGCATGGACCATTCTTCCTAGTAATCTAAGATCGATCAAATCAGAAACTCTTTTTAAGAAACTACTGAAATCTTGGATTTGTGCAGCCCCTGATGCCTTGTGCTCCGCATGGCGCCAGGATGCTCCTTACAGAGCGACAGCAGCACTTTTGAAATATAAAATACAAATATAACTAATCCTAAAATGCAAGCCCAAGCCTGTCTGTCACATCCCTTCATACATCACACAGCTTAGCACAGCGCTCCAAGACAAGTGCCCCTCTCACACACAAATGGACACTTCCCGCATAGGTTATAAAAAGGCAACATACTTCAAAACGCTCAGTGTAGTTGATACCCATGTAGTTAAGTGCTTCAACACCCCACATATAGATACTACAAGAGAATTGTCTTTACAATTACTATGAATGGCATTTACACCAATCTCCAGGAAAGCCAACTAATGTATATTTCTCAGAGGCAATCTAGCTATTGTTCAATCTCTATAACCAACATTTGCTTGGGACGGTCTGTGTAGCGGATGGCCATTGTGAGCTGCGTGAAGGTGGAGCAGCACAAAGCTGTCACGTAACCCACTAACACAGCCCGCTCTACATGCAGGTCAAGTTACTGGCAATTTCTTGTCCAGTGTAACCTTAAGACCAGCATGGCAGCCCGATGCCTCCTAACAGACCCTTACAATAACGCTACAAAACCCTATAATATCATGGTGCACCCACATAATATTTGCATTTTGAACCTCTCGATTTTATTTAGGCTATACATTGCATTTAAAATGGAAAACTATTCCCCTATATTGAACTCTTAATTAATATGGACCTGGTCTAACAATGGATAGAACAGGAGAAAACACACTGTCACTATGGGCTATGGTATGACACTCCATGTGTAGGGCCATCATTTGGTCACATGTGGACTTTGGTTAGCCCTTCGGTACCATAGGAACCTATATTAACTATAGCAACACAAATCCGCCGCTGGTGACAAGTGACATTTTCCAAACCATTCAGTTGCAGGACTTGCATACCCAGAGCTAAGCCTCTTCTAGACAGATGTGTAAAATTACTGGTGACTTTTGAATGGCAACAGCTTTACATTTTGAAGCATCATGGGATTGGGAAGGGTGAAAGCTAATCTGAAAGGCCTCACGTTAATAAACATTGTTAGATAGTTTAGTACTAGGATTAATAGGACCCCATAGCTGACTTTTTGCCCCTACCTTTAACTGAGGTGCGCAAGCAATCCTTATGTGGGTGTGTTTATAAGGTTCAGAACTTATAGAATCAAGATACGCGGAGATTTACACATGCCCATGCAATTTAGAACAGTGGAAAATACACCTTTACAGTCGGTTTTAAGAGTCTTAAGTTCAGAGATAGGAGCAAGACATGGTGCTCCCAGCAATGGTGGGGGAAAGCCTATCTGCGCATTCACATATATGTCCCAATGCTTTTTCCCTACTTGCATCTGTTGAGCTACTAAAAACAAGGGGTGCAATGAAAGTGGAAAAGTCCACCCAATTCTTGCAGATTGTCCAAGGATTAGGGTAGGGAGAGCACTGGAACCCCACGACATGCATAGAAGTTTCACGACTAATCCTGCCAGATCTAATTAAATCATAGGAATAAAACTTAAAGGATAAACTTCAACCTTTTACAAAAAAGATTGCTAATTGACCATTAAGATCCGATGTCCAATGCTTCAAATCAAACATTCAATACGTAAAAGGTGAGGAATTCCCAAAATTCTGGAACTAATGAAGCTGTGAGAGAACAGTATATTAAATTCACCGGACACTTTAACAAAATAAGGTTGTGCTCAGTTGGTCTTGTAGATGTGTACATTAGATGAAAATAAATGTATAATATTCCCAAGTTGGTTTGGGAATGATAATATTTAAAGGACTAATGTAAAAGTCCCTATTTAAAAATGCAATTATATCACTGGACTATCCACTAAACAAAGGAGTTGGAATATAGTACATCTGTGAACTATTGATTGATCAGATTTAAAGGTCATGTCATATGCTAGTAGTAGTAATCAGGAACAAGTGACTAGCAGAGAGGATTGAGCACGTCGTAGTTTGATATTGCTGACGTAAGGCTAGGATCCATGACATGACCCTCAAGCATGTGTCAGAGAGCCACATGTGGATCAATCCCAATAACACTGTGACATTTAACCTGCGCTTGGTGTCAATAGCAGGTCACACCAATTCCCATGTCTTCAAATGATAGCACATATTGATCTACAGTAGCTGCCAGAGCTGAGCCGTGCATTTAATTTGTCCAGAATAACCAATGGGAATATATCGCGTGTGGCCACATTATTACTAGAACTGGGTGGTAAATTCCGAACCACTTGCGGAATTTGGGTAATTTTGCGTTACGCGGAGAACGCAAAATTGCCAAAAATTCTGCGTTCCGCGACTTCGTGAAATTTTTTGCTTGTTCGCATTCTCAAAATGCGTGTTCGCGAGATATTTCACCCCGAGCGCACTCAGCAATTGCGAACAGGAAAAAAGCATCGCGAACAAGCAATTCCGTGTGTTCGCGGTATTTCTGCATGTTCGCGGATATTTTTTACCGTTTTGCGGAGATTTGCGTAACGCGATTACGTGAATTCCGCCCCCCCTAATTATTACCTATGTTATTTTGTTTATTATTTAAGCACTGTGAAAAGTAATTGCTTCTAGGCACAGAGGCAATGAGTAGGACAAGATAGTGAATAGGTGACAGGTATAAGGAGAGACTACACATTATCGTACAGGTATACAGGTCCATAGGTTACAAAGTCTGCGTGGCTGCAAAGTAAATCATACGGGCGAGATATTCATAAAAATAGAACATATTGACTAAATAATATAGAGGTGAGTTATATAAGAGAGCAATTATGTGAAGTCATGGGGTTCCAATAGACGAGTCATGAATCTTGACCTGAACTAAAACAAAGATTAGGAGTGGTGGTCTTGTCTGATAGGTTGTTCTTAAAGTTGGTCCTGCTATTGAAAATCAGACATGTGAGAGTGATCAGGAAACCCTCTTCTGTTGAGCCTAAGTGGAGTATGGGGGTATTTCAGGCTTGAGTCTGCGTCCCACAACAAACAGAGGTTTCATACTTATAATTTGAAAGGCACTTGTCAGCCAAAAAGGTGAGTAGAGGGCACAAGTTCCTTTATCCATGATTGACTGTGTCGAGGCATCTTTGTAAATATTTCAAAATGGTTGGGAATTATGTTAACCACGTACTAGTGAAATTGGAGGTGGCGGCAATGGATGAAAGCCAGATATTAAAAAGAAAAGGGGCAGGCTTGTGGCACTCTGAATTAAACTTTTTAGCTGGAAAGAAGATTCACAAGGCCACTTGTTTTTAAACTTATCAAGCATAGACTGAAGAATCGCCTGTTAATTAATTGCTTATACAGATGACTATATCTGTTAAATATTGACAATTAAACTATCTGCATTGTTACATGTATGCTTTTCTCTAGTTTTGAATACTATTTTGGTTCTCAAATACGTAAGGTTCTCTGATATCCTTCCATAGCGTCATGACTGTACCCTACAAAAATCAAATCAAATATTTCCTTGCTCATGTTTTGAGCCTGCTCCTCAAAGGCGAATTCAAATCCTAGCCTTGTCTCAAGAGTTGGCTACATTAAGGAATCTATGGTGTAGGATATCGCAGTCTGTGGAAACGAATGAAGCTGGAAGCTCTAGAAGTTATGCCTCATTCACAATTTTAAGTAGATCGCCTCATTAATTCATTAGTGCAGCTTCTGTCTGACCCTGGAGCGGTGAGTCCCAAGAATGTACAATGATTGAACATGCTCTTTTTTTAAAGTTTGTGAGAGGTTTACAATAGGGCAGGAGCGTTAAGGTCAGTTGGGTCTAAGGTTTATTTTGTGAACAGTGTAGTTAAATAATAGAGCTTAATGCTGCCAGAGACCTTACATTCAGTGCGGATACTGATAAATATGGTCAGGTGAGGAACAAATATGTCTATGTGGCCACTACAATAGTTGGGTGCAAGGGCCGTCATGCGTGTTTTCCACATCTATCATTTTTGAGGAGGGGCTGTGGAAAAATAAGCCTTTTTAGGGTCTCACTGCTGCAGGGGTTCACCCTTATCAGTCCACTGGTCCTTAAACCAACAAGATAGAGATTGGCACAGACGCTGGAATATAAAAACAAGTTTATTAATCACTCATGGGTGGGTCTACATCGATACAGCACCCTCGGGCACTGAAAGAGATAGTACAAGTAATACAGGAAACATGGGGTTTATATACCCTGTTTGTTGCTGAATAAGCATGGAGACTCAAAGAGGAGGTACAGTCATGTACAAGAATAACTATTGACTAACATGGGCACACAAAAACCTCTTACTCAGCAGTGTGGGAGGGGACATAGGACAGATTAGTCAGTTGAAACCTCCTGACCATTCTAAAACAGGTTCATTCTAGCAGCTACAGGCCTTTCTGAGCTTGCCCAGTGCTCTGGCTCAGTACAGAAGGAGGTAACTATAGTTGATGACTCAAGCAGAATAGGAAGCTAGGCAATAGTGAGGATGGCAGAATCACATGGCTAATGCAAATGGATGCCGTAAACAAAATGACTTCAGCTCATGCTAACAGTAATTCCTGAGATTTCCACAGGGCAGTACATCTCTGATGTATCAGGGGTGCAAGTTCAACTTGCATGTGTTAAATCAATCAATCAATCAGTGATTTGTGAAGAACGACTTATCCTCCATTAGGGTCTCAAGGAAAAGGGAGGAGTGAGGGGATGGGGTACTGCAGTTCTCATGTAGAGAAGTGGTGCCCTGCTGGTAATTAGGTAAGTTGTTCATACTGATAGTGACACTCATTGTTTGGACCATGGCAATAAAGAAAGTGGCAACATTTCTGCATTGCACTGAAGCTACAGCTTATTTCTTGCTTCAAAGATACCACTATGTGTGCAATCACCATGCAGGACTCGGGAAGTATAAAACATATAGTTTCTTGTTTATTAGCTACATGTGGATACACAGAAAGAACACTCGGCTGGGAGCAACACACCTTTCTCATCTGCCTTTTATTCTCATGTGACTCGCGTACCAGTCTACCATTAATGACAGGCTCAACCTTCAACCAACATCATCAGACCTAAGGATTGAACAGAAGAAACATGGAGCGGTCCATGCTTATCCTTCTGAGTATGGGCCGCACTCACAATCTGAGGAGTATCTCTCACTACAGCTCATACCTTAGTAACAGGCTATCAAAAAATACATCCTTTCTATATTACATGAGCTTTACAAGCACCTTACAAGGCCAGGGTTAGTTTACATACTTTCAAATGTAAACTCAAGAAGAATACATTAGAGGTTACACAAATCTCAAATAACTTACAATCCCTTTACATCAGATTGATGCATTGTGTAGGACGTTAAAAGTATGCTTCTATCCAGAACAACAAGTAGAAGTAGCAGTGGGAGACTCCTTTCCTAGGCTCACTTTAATTTAGCAACTAAAAACAATTTAGTAGATTAAAGGTGAACTGTTTCTACCATAATTATAAAGATATTGAATGCAAGTGGACAGGAAATCAATTTTTTCTACCTTTTTTTAATTATGAATTTCAATCACAAAACCTGACTCCTACACATACCTGATCATTTACAGGGAACATGTTACCTTATCATCTCAAACATGGGATGCTGTTAGTCACACGGTGTAGTCAGTCACACTCAAGCCAAATTACATATACCAGAATAAAAGGAGAGAAATGGGTCCAAAAATATAACTGGCATATAACTAAGCAGGAGATGGTCATTACACAATGGCACATATGTCTACTAAATTACACAAGTTTACAATTTCATCTGCAGTGAGATAAAGCAATCTGCCTGCATCATACCATGTTTATGGTCAGATTTTGACAGGAGATCATAAAGTCTTCCGGAACCAAGAACAGCGCCTTAATTCACAATTTTTTTACCCAGTCATCAAATCTTTTATAGGGCCTGTCAGAAAAAGGTCTGGTGTGCCAAATCCACAGATTGATACGTAGAAACAGCAGCAGATTTGAGTAACTGTGGCACAGCTGGAGGAACAATAACTTTGGAAAACTACTTTGTAGAAGAGGAAACCTTGAAAATGGGATCATAAGAGGGCACCAACACCATCAAAGAAAGAATTAAGAAGAAATGTTATATTGCATAATTCATCAAAAATCAAACGGGTTGGATGTTCTTCTTCCCAGTACAACAGAAGTACTTTTAGTGATGTAGTAAATCCTATACCACTACAGTGGTAAGGCTTTGCCAGGTACTAGCCAAAACGTATCTGTCCATCTACAAAAGGGATATGGGTGCAGATGGTGGTGTTCAACAAGTGTGACGCGATGGCAAGGGCATTGTCAACCACCTGTTTCCCCAGCTGACGCTGGGGTTGCTTCTGAACCCAATGAAATATTATTGAAGGCTGCTTTTGATTTTGGCTCAGAAGGTAATACATACAATATTACACAGTTGCAAAGATGTGGGTGTGGGCTGAGATATTCCAATGAAGATCAGCACAGTGATGGGAGAATGAGAAATTGTAAAGCTGGAAAAGAAGAAAAGTGAGAGGCAAATGAAGTGAAAGCACAAAAGGGAGATGGGGGAAAAGAAGAAGATGAATGCAAAGAAGGAAGGAAGGATGGCAGAAAAGATAAAAAGACAGAAGGAAGGGAGGAGAGAAGGCGATGAAAGCAGAGATGGACTAAACAATGAAAGTAAAGCAGGTAGGGAGGAAATGAAATGAAAGATCAATAGGAGAAAATCAGAAATGTACATGATACCATATTAGAAAAGTTGGAAGGAAGGAGGGAACAACGGAACTATGACAGGAAAGAGGTCACAATGGAAGAAGGATGGATAGAAAGATGGCCGAAGAGAAAAGGAAGTATTCAAGAATGAAAGGATTGAAAGGTATTGTAGGAAAGTAGGATCTGTTTTCATGGTTATCCCCACTTTTTGATGGTGTTATTCTGTTTTCTGACTAGTCTGACTGGGATTCTGCTAATCAGGACCCCAGGCACTGTGCTTCCTTCCTACATTTGACAATGGTAAGTACTTTGGTACCTTCCCAGTTGGCTACTGGTGTACCCCTGTAAGTCCCTAGTATATGGTACTAAGGTACCCAGGGCATAGGTACATCAGGGGTATACCATGGGCTGCAGCATGCATTATGATACCCATGAGAGACCACTCAAACTGTGACAACAGGCCTGCCAGCACTTAAAACCTATAAGTCACCCTTATAGCAGGCTCTACAGTCCTGAGGGCAGGGTGCTTGGTTACAAGTGTGAGGCTTCTCCTGCAGGAGCAGGTGCAGGAGCAGGGCGCCTCTACAAACCCGGAGTCGATTCTCAAGGCTTTATATATGCAGTCAGTCATTTAATACATATAGTGGACATCAAGTCAAATACATGATGTCTAAGTTTGTATTGGCTGCACCGAAACAGGTCATGTTTGGTATCAAACATTTTGCAATCCTACACCAACACCGATTCCAGTGTTGGATGTAAGATCCCCTAGGGTGCCCCCCTGTTTTCCCTAGTGCTGCTGCCGACCACAGACACGATTCTGCCCTTCTGCTGCTAGCTAAGCTCGAGCAGGGGAAGGCAGAACAATTGGTTTCCTTCCACTTGGAGGTGTGAACACCTCCCAGACAGTGTATTGGGCTGGGGTAGGGGAGCTTGCCAGCACCGCCAGACTTCTGTGCAGGGCACATTTGGTGCCCTTCTTGCATACTCCAGTTTGAGCCAGTTCAGGGAGCCACTGGCTTCCGCTCTGGCACGAAACGGGACAAAGGACAAGGGAGTATCCTCCTCTCTGTCGAGCCCCTCCTCTGGGAGGGATATTTGAATTGTCCCAACCCTTTCCCTACGGTACTTAAGGGCTTATCTTTGGGTGGCTCTTCAGATTCGTTATGGGACAAGATTTAAACCCGAAACCACTTCAACTTCTACCGTGTGGGCACTTTGGACTTCGCCTAGGAGTAAAGACTGCACCAAGGAAGACTCCTTCTGCCCCTGGTCTCGTCGTCCTGCCAGTCTTCTGCGTCCTCTGTGCCTGTGCTTCATCCAGGTTCCTCTCCAGGGCTGTAGGTATCAAGGACACCCAAAGTAATCTCCCTTGGAGTGAAGGAGTCACTCCCCTGCATCTGCAGGCACCGCAACCAAGCTGACCGGTCTACTGATCCCGATGTCCTACGGACTCTGAAAGGCTCAGCAACACAGGTGGTAGTTCTGCAACTCCATCGAGACCAGCACTGTTGTCTCATTAGGTTTGAGGCTAGTATCTCTCGTCTGAACCGCTGGAACAGAACCCATGTGAACCAAGTCGACTTGCTATTGCTAAAGCTTTTTTACTCTGTCCGCCAGAGATCTTCGGGATACAAGAAGCTCCGGCCTCCAGCATCTCTTCCTGTCAAGATCTATGTCCCCACTGTATCCTCTGCACCGTGGACCTGCATCTTTGGTGAGCTGCTCAAGGTCCTCTTAAGACTCCTGTGCCTACAGCCTGTGGGTCCTCATGAGGGTCTGCTTTGGCTTCAGTGGGCTCCCCTATTTGCTCGGGGCCTGCTCTGGCTTTCCTGCTTCTGGTGAGTCCCTTGGACCTTGCTGGTCCCGACACTGCACCTTCTTCGTTTACCACGTCTGTTGCTGCTGCCAAGGCTTGTTGAAGCTCCCCGAGACACCGACCCCCTGGTTCTTGACTTTCGACATGGGACAGCTCCTGAACGTCTTCCACAGCATTGCCTGGTCTTCACAGCTACAGTGACAAGGTCACCATCATCACTCATGCATCTTCCATCATCGGTGGTCATTCGTATTCCGTGCCTCCTGGTCACTTCCGAGTGGCATAGACTCTGTCCCCTCTGCTTGCAGGTACTACTCTTCAAGAATCCATCCTTGGGTTCCACTTGACCCACCTCCTTCGCCAGCGGCATCTTTCCTGAAGTCCTCCATTGTGGTCTACGGATGTTTCCAACGTCACTTCGCAGCTATGCACCCGGCTTCCCTGGTGTAGGTATCCTGGTTCCTGGGGTATCTACGGGTGGGCTGACTCTACAACCTTCTGCCTTCCACTGAGTTTCTTTATGGTCCACTGGAAAGGGACATTCTTAAAAACTGCAACCGCCACTGTCCCATTGATTTACATTGAGTACGTGGCTGTGTTTCCACTGCACACAGCCTCCGTGGGGTATCTGGGTACTTACCTCAGGTGGTTCCTTGTATCCCCAGCTCTTATGAGTCTCTGGGCAGTCCCGACTTTTGTCACAGTTCGCATTCCACTTTTTTAGTATATGGTTTGTTCTCCCCCAGGAGACCACTGTGTATTTGTGCTTACTTGCCTGTTTTACATTTGAAATATTGTGTGCATTGTGTTGATATCTTCAGGTAGGAGATATACCAATGTGTTAGTGAGTGTGTATAATAAATATAACTATTTTTAGACCTACACTGAGTGGTTCTTTTTCGTTTAACCTACACTATATGATTAGTTCTGGTAAAAAAAAAAAGCTGCCTAACACTCCTCCTGGACTAAGCCTGAAGGCTGCTCTCCACAGCTCCCACTTAAAGAGCTTTCTATGGTTGTCGAACACCACTAAAATCACCATAAGGGTTGTCTGGATAAGTGCAGGGGGCGTCACTTAAATAAGTGTGCATCATATACAAAGCAGCCTCCTATAGGTATAAGGATGGAAGGGAAGATAGAGGGATGGAAGGGAAGACAGAAGGATGGAGGAAAGTTGGCATGATGGAAGAATGGGGCAGTGGAAAGGTTGAAGGAAAAAAGCATGAGGTGTTGAACTTTTCTGGCTACTCCCTTGCGCAATGGACAGTATGTACCTCCAACAAATAACTTCATATTTTGAAAAGGGTGATCTTGTTACCATCTGTCGCAATTTAGCCTCAGTTTTTGCCTGGATCCTACTGACAAACTAACGTTGGGCATCATCTCTGCAGTGGCAAATGTTGTACCAACACCCTTCACATACAGTTTACAAATTGTCATGACATGCAAACTTACCAATATGGAGACATGAGTACATGCACATGTATGCCCCTCCTCAGAACATGATCCAGTTTATCCCGCTCCCTTCCACGCACCCCCAACCTCAGCTGCAGTCCCCCCCACCATTTACAGATGCACATGCAATTTAGGACAGTGGAAACTACACCATTACAGTGGGATTTAAGAGTCTTAAGTTAAGAGGAAGGAGCAAGGTATGGAGCTCCCGGCCGTGGTGGGGAAAAGCCTATGTGTGCATTCACATATATGTCCTAATGTTTTTGCCATCTTGCATTTGTTGAGCTACTAAAAACACGTGCAATAGGAGTGGCAAAGTCCACCCAACAGACGGATAACTCATGCACATTGTCGAAAGATTAGGGGAGGGAGAGCGTTGAGACCCTACAACACGCATAGAAGATCCACAACTAATCCTGCTAGATCTCATTCAATCATAGGAATAAAACTTACAGGATACATTTAAACTTTCACAAAAATGATTACTAATTGACCATAAAGATCAGATGTACAATACTTCAAATCAAACATTTAATGCATAAAAGGTGAGGAAGCCCCTAAATTCTGGAACTAATGTGTGAGGGGAAAGTATATTAAATTCACCAGACACTTTAAGAAAACAAGGTTGTTCTCAGTTGGTCCTGTAGATGTGTACATTATATGAAAATAAATGTATATTATTCCCAAGTTGGGTTGGGAATGATAATATTCAAACAAAGGACTAATGTAAAAGGGCCTATTTAAAAATGCAACCCGCCCACCTCCTTCACTCTGGGAATCAGCAAGGCCATCATATCCCTAGTGGGAGACCCAACCCCACAAGAGGCAGCAGAGAGGCTTCTGCGGTGCTACAGAAAGGCCGCTGCGGATTTGGCTCACCGCCGTTTAATTACAGTGAATCAAATTAGATTCTCAGAACATTTCATCCATAATGGGATTTCTTAGTGCTTTACAAACAAGTTACATCATTTTTTCACAACCCAGTGATTTTCGTTCCTTGTTTTATCGACATTCAAAGAATGAAAGATTGAGACCTACTTGAAGGGCTTTCTCATAATTCAGAATATAGGTTATGCCAAAATCAATGATTGCGTTTCCCTTCTCAGACTCTTAGCAAAAGATTAATAAACATTGATTCTTATGCAGAAGTTTTGTAAACATTAATTCACAATATTAAATGGCAGTCTTCTTCCAGAGCGTATTATTACAAATGTCAAGCCCGTTCATCAATAAAGGCACCAAAATCGATCAAATCGTATCTTTCTGTTCACCCGCTCCTCCCGCGTGTAGTAAATCTATGCCCTGGATATTTCCCTCTCAAATTTTGCCCCAAGTCCATATTTACATCCATTGCCCTTATTCTTTGTCTCACTGAAGGAGCCTCCTTACCTCATTTATAGAGACCGCTTTCCAGAAAGGTGGTGACTCCTTCAGAACAGTGGAGGATTATATTACTACTTGGAGGTGAAAGCAATATATGGCAGCTCTCTGAGAGATAAGGCACTCTTCCTTTGTTTAGTGGTCTCAGCACCACCTCTTACCGTATATTATTAACATCCATTCAAAACATTTGTCAAAAAGGCACAGAAAATGAGTTTCCTTGCATACCTTACAAAAAGTGTTATGTCTACAATCTGACTTACTCCTGCTCCCCAGAACAGGTCCTTACTAAACCAAACTTCGGCTCTTACTTCCTGGTGTTTAGTAAGGCCCTACAAGACAGACCTCCAGGCGTACATCAGAGTGATCATATCTTTGTTATGCCACTTCACCACGGAGAGACACCCTCAACAGGGTTGCCCCTCTCATCCCTAATGTGTGCCCTAGTCACAGAACCATTGGCGTGCCGGATTTGAATAGATGGGCTTCTGCACTATTTCCAGAGGGTTTTTCAGTTTAAGAAAGAACAATGGTTCATATGCTAGGCTAGAAAGGTCCTAAGCAGGAAACTGAAGACCATGTCTCCCTTGAGGTGGGCAACATGCTTAACCATGAGGAGGACACAGACTGGTGCCTACCCTGAACAGCTGTGAGGAAACATCGATAGTGTTAGTCAACTGGCAGGAATCTGTACTCTTTCCCATTCTGCGTGAGGCGGTGGTTGCGCAATCTTAGCCAAAAGTGTGTGTGTTCTGACCGACAGCTCCACTTACCTTGGAATGCATATCACAACTCGCCAGCAGAGAAGCTGGGACCTCATCACAGCCTCCCTCCTCGTAAGGATGAGGCGCGATCTGCGGAGTTGGCCTTCACTCGCCTTCAACATAATGGGTAGTGCAGCCCTTCTCAAAAGTATGGTGCTCCTGAAGCTGCTTTGCGTATTCCAAAATTACCCTTATGAAGCCCCTGCGTGCTTCTTTATGTACAAGTTGTCCTGTACTGTGGCTAGATTTAAACCTTAGAGTATCCTTCTTCAGGTGCGTTCAGTTGCCATATGAAAAGGGTCTGGGAATGGCAGACTTTCAGCTCTATTACTGGGCATCCAACTCAAGGATTGACTTTTCAGCTGCAAAGATGACCCTGCATTCTGATTCGACCTTGAGCTATTTGAAGGAAAAAAAAATTAGTGGATTCATGTACGGAGGAGTTGTACCACAGACCTCAACGTCACCTTGAACTGCTGGCGGAGGGCTCTCAAGTGCATAGGGTGGGATGGCAAATTCACACGAGAGACTCTCTCTGGCAGGTCACCTGGCTATCCGAGATAACAGGGATTCAGGGAATGGGATCTGATCGGAATGTCCAAACTATGGGATCTATTGGAGGGGTATCATATTAAATAATTTACTGCTTCACAGACTATAAATATTTACAGATAAGACATGCTCTGCATTCATACCAAACTGATCAGACTCCCCTTTAGGCAGTTAACCCATTAGAGACAAAGATTACCCTAGAACTACTCGGTAGTAAAGGTACGTCCCTCCTCTACAGATCCCTACTAGTAAATGCACCGGGCCTCCTTCCACAAGTCTTGTCCCACTGGATATTGGAGCGCTGAAGGGTGAAGATTTCCACCTACTTTCATCTGACCAAATGTAAATTCTTCCATAGAATCCAACACAAGCAAGAAAGTTTGAGGAAACCGGCATAACGCAAAACCCCACTTGTACACGCTTCCAAGAAGGAATTGGGCACAATGAGTTTCTTCAATCTCCCGAAAATGTACACAAAATGTGAGACACTGGATGGGTCACGGGAAGAGAAGGGGTAGTAATGAATTGAACTTGCACAAGGTAAAGCAGCATACTGTCTAGAAACCAAGTAGGTTTCAATGCTTAAGTCTGGCTTAACTCTGGTAGCTGCTGCTTAAAGTGCAGGCTTCCAGCAGAAACAAATAGTATAAAGTACTTAAGTAGCACCAAAACACTAACAATATACAGAAGTAGCTAATACTCTTATATTTTCCTGCACTCTTTGTCCGTACTCTTAGTAAGTAATCAACGTGGTGCAATACCTTAAGAACAGTCCATGGTCCATGTATTAAACAAGTTTGTGCTCACTCAACAAAACACATAAACTTTCGATGCTTGTTAAGCAAAAATCAGCCCATTAGAGCAAAATATGTATTGAATGTTCTTTTCAATCTGAATGAAACATGGATCAAACCATTCATTACAGTCAATTTCCAGACATAGTTCCTTCAACTTGAAAAGAACAAGAAAGAAATATAAATCAGACTAATTGCAAGACCTCTGGAAAATATTATTCCTGCTTTTGGACTCATGTTGGCTTAACAAGCATTGAAAGTGTATGAGTTTGCTGAGTGCACACAAACTTGTTTAAAACGAGAACCGAAACTATATTAAAGATAAGAACATGGACCTATAAAATTTGAAAATAAAGTTAGTAAACAGGAATAAAATGATTAAAAAGATATGGAAATTACAACAATTGGTAAAGTTATGAATTTAAAAGAACAATTTAAAAGTGTTAATTGGAACCAAGGCAGAAGTAAAAGTTAATGTCAGTTTATAAGGTTGGGTAACCTCTTAGGATTTTGTTCAGGCAGATCGCAATGGGATAAAGCCGATTTGTTCACCTTGATCAACAGTTTTATCCTTGACTTAACCTTTCAGGTGGAAGTCAAAATCCTCTTAAAAGGCAAGTAAGTCGGGACCGCACCCATTCGCTGAGTTCTGCGCCGTTCACGGAATTCCCGAAACAGAACGTTACTGATAACTACAGATCAGGCACTGGGTACTCCACAGGGAAGTAAGGGAGGGTGCGAGAGGCTTCACACTCCGTTTGAGAAATGGTTACTAACACGACATAGCGACGCACGACTGACTTGGGACTTGTATACATTCACTTGAAGCACCTCGGACACTGGGAAGTCCCCCGGGCAACTGTGCTGGGATGGGGAGTTGGGCAGGGAACTCACACTGAAGGAATGGAAGGATATTTATTACCGGGCCCGCTGCACCGCGCGCAATGTCGCTTCAATCGAAAAGGTCACTAAACTGGCCACCTATTGGTATTTAACTCGGGTGAGGCTTCATAAGGGTAATCCTTCACGTAGCCCGCTGTGCTGGTGAGCCTGCTGTTCACAGGGCACCTTCACCCACCTACTTTGGGAATGCCCTTCACTGGGGACATATTGGCAATAAATCCTGGATGAGGTGGACTCTCACTTTGATACCCAGATTCCTAGATTTCCGGTTTATGTCCTTCTGGGCCTCCCAAACGCCATCACCTTCCCGCTTAAGTCCAGGAGGGGCAAACAGATGGCACTGGCATTGGGCGCAGCGGTCCAAAATGTTCTGACACACTGGGGTACCAAGACAGTCCCTACACACCCTAGACTCTGGACCATTTTAGGGATGGAGAAGATTTTCCTTTCCTTGACTAATCCCAGGGCTTCTTTTCATGATTTGTGGGCGCCCTTCCTCGCACTGTTGACATCAAAATTCACTGAGCTCACCTGCCCCAAATACCTCAAACTTTTGAGACTTGCGGATCCTCCTTCACCGCTTACCCCCACTACGTCTGCCACTTAGCATGCTTTGGGAGGCTTCCCGCTGGGGGGGGGGGTCATGCATTTCTTTACTTTATTGGTGTTTTTTTTCTTTCGAGGAGGAGGGGGGGGGGTGTTGTTTTCTCCTTTCTTATTTGTTCATGCCTATCACACGCAAAAGTGAATTGCCGGGTTGTACCCCGATGATTGTTGAGCACACTGTCTCGTCCGTTTCTTCCTTTTGCAACAACAATAAAAGAAATTTAAACAAAAAGGCAAGTAAGTGTATTTCAAATCTAGGATGCAGCTGAGGACTTCAGAATTCTTTTCAAAAGCTCTGAGCAAGCCAAACTTGAAATCTGCAGCAGCTGAAGTTCTTTCACCACCGGGATCACTCTGCCACCCGGTCCTTTTTTGGAGTTTGAAATCCATCACCGGGGCAAGAACGGAGTCTGACCAGAAAAGCCACAAGCATAGCAAGCCTGGAAGTATTGCCTTCCTCAAGCGTGACTTTTACAGGTTGCCTCTGCACAGCTTGTCCCAGAGCTCTGCCAAAGTCACAACTTTACAGGATGCTGAATATCTTCCTCCCGGTCACGCCTAAAGCTCCTAATCTGCAATGAAAAACTTCCATGACACCAGGGCAAACGCAGCAGTGAGAGAGAGGCTCCACCACTCTCTTAAGACAAGGCCCACTCAAAACCCAGTCCCTATGGCTCTGCCTGAAAAGAGCCAGTGAGTCTATATGGTCTGCTTCAAAGATCTAGTAAATCTGTATCCTGTTTTTGCCCTGTCACTGCTACTTGCCAAAGTGGCCTGCCAGTCTCTATATGAACCATTCAACTTCCATCCCTCCAGTCACAACAACCTCATAAGAACAGACCGATGAGTCCTGAAAGTGTGATGCCTAGTTATTAAGATTTCTGTTGGCGCCCGGCTAAGGCACCAAAAGAGGAATTGTTGTCCTCCAAGCAGGGGACATGATAAATGTCCCCTTTTCTGTGCAGAATTCTGCTATGGAAACTTTAATTGCAGGAGGTGGAAGCACTTGTGCCCACTTGCAGCTCTGATGCCATGTTTTTAAGCCTGCCATGTGGGTGGTGAGAGGTCACTAAGCGATTCACATTGGACATCTGACTTTTGTGATGCCTCTGTGGCTCCTCCACAAGTTTATCGTGGCTGTTTGGAAAGAAATGTAACTTGCATGGCTCTAAAGAGCATTCATTCTGCTAAAGTCAGGTTTTGACTTTTTTTTTTTGCATCAGTGACCACGTCAATCAAGGATGTTCACTGAGGACCTCCTGTGTACATGGACTGAGACTCTAGAGCGTTGCTCTGAGGTCAGGAGGGGCATTAAAAGTACGCCCCTCTTTGGAGGGTGACGTTTTACTTCTAACCATGCTGTTGGAGACTGCCAATTGTAGCAGCATTCGTTTTCAGTGGGAAGGACAAGAACATTTTGCCTGCCACCTGCAGGGGAGAGATGCATAAAGAACCCTCTTGTCAAAGGTCTGCTAGTTTCCCTCAAGTGGGCGCTTTGCTCTATCCACGTGTGACTTAGGTAAAAAGTGTACATTTTCAGTGCTTTTATGAGGTGGGGTGAGTGTTGAGTGTGTCTGTGCTTTACTTTCTAGGCACAGAAATCCTTTTAGTGATTAATTTGTGTGCTTGGCTACCATGCACGGACAGGCTGTACCATGCATAGAGAATTTTACCAGTGGGCTAGCAGGGTGGGAACTGGCGTTACTGCTGGTGGGGACTTTTTTTTTTGCCGTAAGCCGGGCCGCCCACATTTCTTAAAGGCAGCATGTCCGTGCTTTGAAAATAAACAATGGAAAACGAATGGTTTTAAAATGTGCCCAATCAGACAACACTCCCTTCAAAAGCATTTGTTTTTGTATTTGAATGATTTCAGTCTTCTGCAGAGCTGCCACAAGCAGCGCCGACATTCAGGGGGAAGGGAGGTGAGGAGCCTCCTGTTAGTTGGCTCAGAGAGTCCAGTAATTATATGTTTAAGACAAAACAGTGTATTTTTTTATAATGTGGACAGTGCAACACACTACAGTTTATCATATTAACATATACCACTGCATTGAGCGACAATTGTTATTAGTGATTCTAATCATGAACTTAGAAACATTCATGTCCCTTCACCACTGAAATGCATTGTCACGCATTTTTGTCACTGACCTGTCAGTGCTGAAAGTGGCCGATTTAGCCTACGCCAGGTGCTAGCGCGCCTGGCGGTGCCTCTGACACCTGTGTGCAGTGCGCCCGGCCAGGCCGCAGCACTGCACTTGCCAGCAGGCTCAGTATATAACAGTTAAGATGCACTGTGTAGCTTGATCTGCAGCGCGCAGCGACACAATACATTATTATCTATTCTGTCAAATTTATACATTACCACTATAAGATGCAGCAGTGGCTTCTTAATTGCAAGATGTTATAGAATATCTTTTTAAAAACTCGTTTTAAATGTTATTTTTGTTGGACGATAGTGACTATTGCATGTCATGATGTATTAATTAATTAATTAGTACTTAATGCAATATATCTAATAGGCTTTCATATTGCAGTAACACATTTTTCTTTTTTTTTGCACTTTTATATAGCACAAACTTGACTCAAAGGTATTTGGAGTGCTTTACATGAGCACCGGAACACATGGCTCGGTACTAAATGACTGTGCAGCTCATCCTGTGCTTGTTAATTACAAAAATGACCACTCTATTTTTAGATCCGCTTATACAATTTAATTGCAGGTATTTACCTTTTATTGAGATAGAAATGTGTTTACATCCTACAGCATTTCCTTACACGCACCCTGTACCCCAGCATAATTGTCACATTACAAAATCCACTCATTTTATAGTGGGTAACAATATCAGGTGCTCCTGCCTAGCATTGAGTTTGGTTATGTGCTAATACCAAAGGCAGCGAACCTCTTCATAGGAATCAATTTTCCCCTAAAGTGACTTTAAAATTATTTGATTATACTTGATATTTGATAGCTACCTACATCATTATCTTTCAAAATGTATTTATTAATGTCATAACTAAACTTTCACAATTACAATATTAACCTTCTTGTTTTCTCAGATTGGCTTGAAAATGCACCATTTGCTCACTAGTTTTTCAAAATTTTCTTGAGGGGATTACCCCCTCCCCCCACCTCAAACCCACTTATGATGGTCAGGCTCGAACAGCATGCTCACTCGCCACCGGTCACTCATCCCGAACTTTTACGCCCCTCACCCCTTTCAAATGTCACCAGCCGCCACTGAGTTTAAAACCAGAGTTCATGAGAGATGTGTCTGACTACATCCCCCAGAGTTGTGGATGGCTGGGGCATAGGAAACATGGATCACATTTGCAAGTTTCAGATAAGGCCCCCAGATGTGTGTTGCTATGGAAAACCTTAAACATGGCCACCGGTTACATGATTACAGCACTAAAAGTCTGGAGGCTTTACAGTATCCTACCTGCTTTCAGAAATATCACCATTTAACCCCTTCAGCGCTGATGACGAAGCCAGCTCGTCATGGGCGTTACCTGCGCTACGCGGATGACGAGCTGGCTTTGTCACAAACCGTGCATTTTTCAAATTCCAGCGCACAGCGGGAAAACGCGGTAGCGCGGTAGAGGTTAATTACAAGTGCCTTTGAATAGAGAAACCAGTACCAGATTTTAAACTTCTTTCCCTGCCAACCCCAGGTATTTCAGTGTGTGGGCACAGGATTTAGTTTAGTGCCCCATTCAGGACTAACATTTGTACGTGTGACGGCCAGACCTCCGCCAACAACTTCAGGTGTATATAGGAGGAATCTTCTCTTTGTTTGAGAGGAGGTGTTTGGGCCATAAGAAGATTCAGGAAGCAACTTCCAGAATGGTGTGGGGAGTCTGACGGGCTGGTGAAGTAATAATGCAATGTGAAATATTTTCAGAAGAGCAGAACCCCCACAGGCATGGCTGGACTGGCCCACAGGGCAATCAGGCAGCGCCCAAGGGCCGCCCTGACAGGTCTGTGTTTGGGCCGATATTATGGCTGTTTGTGAGCCTGCTTTCAGTGTTGTCTTAATGATTTTCAGAGCCTTGGGCAAGATATATTTTTGGGGCCTCTGCATGGAACAACTTTCAATTTTATTGCTCATTTTCTACTAATTGAAGGCTGCATGCTGCCAAACCTTTAAAAAGAGACTTCACATAAAAATAAGTCAAATCTATCTTTCCAGGGCCCCCACACATCAATAGGATGCAACTCGGAAAAGAGAAACAGACTCAGAGGTATAGGTAGGTAGAGAAGAGAAGAGAAGAGAGAGGTTGAGATATGGAAATAAACAGAGGTGAGATAGATACAGTTTACTTTCTCAGGGGCCCCTTGAAAGGTGGGAGCCCTGGGCAATTGCCCACTTTGCCCATGCTTTAAATTGTCTCTGCCTGCTTTATGGTCTGCTGGGCCAGTTCTTATTGCTGGTTTACCTGATATTGAAATAAACACTGTCTGTAGCAATCTCAAATCCACACAGTCTCCCATACCTTGCGAAACACGTATACAGTGTGTTTTTGCATTACAAAAGTGCTCCACTTTGCAAATATTTGCCACTTTTTAGCTATCTAATTCACAAATGAGGGCCACTTTGATTTTGGTGCCCGGGCCTATTTTCTGTCCCAGTCCGACTCTGACCACAGGTAACTCCCTGACTTCAGACATGCCTTCTCTGTGCGACTTCAATCTCCCACCCCTTTACCTCATCTACTTTTGTGTGCATGTGAGCGATGTGAGACCCTGTGAGCGAGCTTGTGAGCCAGGTAGTCACTGAGCTATTATTGTATGTTATTAGTTTCTAGCCCAAGCAACCTCTCGGAGTATGTTTTTGACTGCTATGGCTACCTCTCTTGAGGGTGTAGTTCAAAGGGGTGTACTTGGTGCTTAGCTTTGTATCCACTAACCCCATGGCACCAGAGGCAAAGGACCCCAATTGACACAATTGAATCCCATTATTCCCTGATTGCTGTGCTTGCTTCGCAAACCAGTTCTTCAATAAAAGTCAACTATGTTAGCTGATGTTATTCATTTAACTGCTATGCTTTAGGAGAAGAGTTAATAGGTCCAACTATGCCAGCAAATGCATCAAATTAAAATGGGCGAACCACACAAAAAGATGCACTTTCTCACAAAGAGTAAGATACAACTGAGACGGTAAACAACGTTTACAACGCAACTTTTACCACGCACTACTTTTACCACGCAACTTTCACAACGCAAGTAGTTACAACGACTTGCGCTGGGGGGCGCTGTAGGATAGGGAATAGTTTAATTTACTATCCAAAACCTTCCCTACTATACACGGGAACTGGAGTTGGAATAGTAAATTAAACTATTCACTATCCAGCGCCCCCCAACGCAAGTCGTTGTAACGACTTGCGTTGTAAAAGTTGCGTGGTAAAGGCATGCGTTGTAAAAGTATGCGTGGTAACGACATACATCCAACTGAGACATATTGCAAGGAAAATTAACTCCCTGTGACACAGCCCTTTTACTATGAGATATGATAAAAACTAAGATTAAAAAGCAATATGGCAGTCAGAAAACAAAAGGAGATAAAACAAACACAGAGGATAAACATATCCAATTAAAATCACAGAAGACACTCAACAGAATTAGATGTGTTAAATAATGAATATACGAAGTAGTTAAGTCCAGCCCTAAGGAATCCACCAAAACTGACACATTCAAAAGAAACCCAAAGACTAGACTCTTTAAAGAGGGTGGTGCCTCTCACCATAACATCACCAGGATCACAACTTCCTTGAAAAAGTTAGTGGGCCCCTTACAGTGTGGGTATCTACATTGTTAAGACTGAACTGAAGATGCTGAACTATGCTGAATATATATTTATTTTTCTTTCAGAAGTTAATGAATGTATCCCAGCCTTATTAGGGATCACATAAGAATATGCTAGAATGTGACTGGCTAGTTGCTCACTGTAATCAGGTCAGAGACCAAATACTTTAATGTTTTATGCAACATTAGTAAGGCAACAGATTCAAGTTTATCCTGGGAACCAAAAGCAATGAAATACTTAGGCCTGAAGAGATTCATTGAAACAAGGAAGATGAATGAACAAATAACAATATACAAGTCTAGGGATATGGCATCAAAACGCTAACCTGCGTTTCTGATGTGGTGGGATGGGGCTAAAACCTCTCAGATTACCTTTAAGTCGTTGTAAAAGAGAAAGTGTAATTGAAATAATAGGTGATGTTTTTGGAGAATTAATACCAGCAGTAGGCATATCATTTAATGAAAATCGAATAAGAAAATTGTCAACAATTGTAGATAAATTGTCAACTGACACAGCTGGAGGATTTTTGATGGTTAATACAGAAATGTTTGCTATGAGAAGTATGGTGATGCAAAATCGACTTGCTTTAGATATAATATTGGCAAAAGAGGGAGGAGTCTGCGGAATTTTAAAGGTCCAACACTGTTGCACCTATATCCCAGACAAGAGTCAGAACATTGAAAAATACATTACAAATAATACCCAATTGCATAGAAAAATAGAACCATTAGAAGTAGTAGGTGTACTTGAAAATCATGGTAGAAGTTTATCAGCAGTTAGAAATTGGTGTTATGAGCTAAGTAGATCTATATAGGTAAGATACTAATACCAGTGACCATAATCATAGTAGTGATTTTAGTTTTGAGGCTAAGTTGTCAATGTCAGAGAAGAGACATAAAAAGAACTTTGAAGAAAAAGATTGAAGAAAAACAAAACAGGGAAAGAGAAATGGGTGATATTGAGATGGAGCAATATAAAGAGAGGATTTATCAAGACACAAATAAACTAGAAGAAACAGAATTATAACAAGTACTAATTAAAAGTATTTGAAACATGGTGAGTTAAATGGAAAAAAAATCAAATTTTTGGGAGGTGTTTGGTGATAAAATCACCAAAGGGGGAAGTTGATGGAGCAAGGTGGAAAACAAAATTGTTTGTATACCCCTTGTAAAATTAACTCTCCATAACAGTAATAAGTACTAAATGTGTGATTTTGAAATTAACCAACATAGAATAAAGTGCATACACAAATACATGTGGGATACTATTTTGCATGGTTTTGCAAAAGCATAATTTACTAATTTGTCGTATATTGTGTCATAAAGCGTACGCATATGTTATAGTCTAAAAAGAAATGCATGAATGTTCTTCTGTCTGTTTACTTGAGGCATAAATCATGAAGATTGGTAAGTCAAATTACGCATATATGTCGCTTCAAGCTAGGTAAATACTAACCGGGTTAATATTAGAAAGGGGGAGGTAAATAGAAAGGGCTTCATTTCGTAAATTTACACCTATTTGTTTTTGTTTCCGTGATAGTTCCTAAATTGAGGCCTATGCGAGCAAATGAATATGGAGGCTGATTGAAATTCCGAGATGGCGGCAGAAGTTTGCAGGCACCAGATCGGAGATGCAAGCGGCCTGTGACTGAGCAGTATGGGTCAAGGACAGTGTGGCCATTTTGTGAGGCCTAAGCCAAAAGACAGCGAAGCCAATAATTTGCCCATGGGAAAGAAATGACAACTAACAATTTAAAGGACACTTCGAAGGAAGTAAAACATTTATACAATAGCACCCCAGTTGCGGCAACGTGATGGTGACTGTGCAAAAAATTATAATAAAAGATAATGAGATGATGCTCATCCGACTCCAGATTGAACAATCACGGACATTTTAGAACTTAAGAGTTACGAATTTAGATAGATAAGTTAGTGTAAAAGGGTATAAAAGAGGACATTTGGGACATTGAAAAGAGGCTCGCCTTTTTGATTTGATCTTTGCACCCCGAGATGTTGTCGGTCTGCGCAATTTTTCCTTGAGGCGCAGGGACTTTGACATTTTTCTCGACTTTAACTTTTGAATGGGTGCGAAGTCCAGAGAGGGAGAGAGAGGCAGAGAGGTTTTCGCTTTGGGACTATTACATTCTATACTGATGTCTTCGCTTACACTTTTGGGTAATATTTCGCTATTTTATTTTTCAAACTGTCATGCTAATAAATTAATGTTATTGAAATTTAACTTTTCTTTCAGGATTTATTGCATAACTGAATTATTTCTAGTTTATTAAAACGTAGTGATCATGCTAGGAGATTGAAATTTCTAAAATAAAAATTAAATACATGGAGAATTAAGCTGGACTTGATATTCCTTTTAGTCAACTTTTACTAGCAGATCCGAAATTATTTATGAATTGTGGTGTGATATTTTCCTTATTTTAATAAAAACCATGGTATTCAGATATATAACTGCAGTTGTAAATTATGTATAAGTTTAGTTCAGGCACTCCATTTTAGCACTGCGACTCCCTTTTTGAACCCATTCTGAATCCTCGGAACAGAATAAATGTGCGTATGAATGGAAGGTTAGAATGATGGGCCCAGTTGAAAGAATTAGTAAGTAGTTCCGTGGTTTTAAAGGTGATGGTTAGTGAAGAATTTTTGGAGCCGTGCTGCACCACCACACAAAGATTCCTTTGGGTTCTAGATCATTCACCCGTGATGTTTGCCACCAACCCTCACCCAATGACTGAAGGGTCAGATGTAATTTGTGAACCCAGAAATGTCATTTCTCTGATCATCCATAAGCGTAGTTCTTTTATGGAGACCTCAAGAACGGTAGAGGCCATAGGGATTCAGTAGAAGCTCTCCTCATGATGGGGAAACAATACTTAAAGTAAAAAAATTACATGAGCAACTGGAGAAATGAAAAACTCAAACTAAAAGAAAAAATGTCTTAAAGGAAGTCATGGGAATCAGCGGCAAGTACTTCAGTGAAATATTTATATTATTTTCCATGCTTTTAACTTTTTCAGAGTTAAAAAGTATGCATAATTTCATTAAAAATGTTAATAGATTTTTGGATCTCAATGTGAAAAATGTTAATGTGGCTATATGATAATTTTCCAATATATTATACAATATTTTATTGAGTGGAAAGATAACATCCACATCTGATATACGACTGATGAGCTGAATGCAGCACAGGAAAGCCAATCTGTAAAAGAAAAATAATTAATGTTTGGCGACTTTATGAAAAAGGATAATGTTCCCCTTTTGAAAGGAGAAATGGTTAAAATCCTGTCATTGATTTTAAAATCAAAACTTGCATGACCTGTCCATTCAAAAAGTCCGCTGGACCCCAATGCCGTGTTTATCACCCTCCTTATCATGCTGACACTGTCAGACGATCTGAGCCAAATGATATGTGGGGGTAACTTAAAACAGAACTTCTGGAAGTAGCCCTGTACCACTATCATGGACAGATTCTCAAAACATACCAAGATCAATCTCTGCACTAGCAGGACTAGGATGTTTAGCTACAACTAAATACAACAACTACAACTGAGGGCCCTCTAACCGATTTATTGTTAACTATTTTCATGAAAATCATTCAGTGAAGTAAAGTTCGATATATCTACAGGCCTGATAATTTACGATTATAAGAAACCGAATTAGCATTAGTAGGTTACAATGATATACACAACATAAACAAATCCTATAAAGAAAATAATTTTCTCTCATTTAAGACATCACATATTGTAGTCCGACATTCCACCTCTTTCTACAGTATTTTTGTGTAAGGACTGTTTAAATGACACAGACTAGGAGATGAACTGTCATTCCCTATATTATGAAGTTATGCTGGCCAAAGCCACAAGAGGTTAATTCTACTTAAAGAACATTCTAACACAGACATATGTAAATGGTATCGCTCTATTTCTCTGTTTACAGGTATTTAATTTTGCTCATTTGATGGGGCATATATATATATATATATATATTTAAAGAATTTGTATACGCCAATGGTTATTGAGATATGGGTACAAACTATAGTTAGTACCCATCCTTGTGAGTACTTGGTTTCATAAACAATGTCTGTCCCATATTTTTACATTATTTCCCGGTCTGTTGTGATGAAAATCTCAACACAATAGTCTATTTTTTTTTCAAATAAAAAACATTTGAATTTGAAACAACACTTCCTCCAATATGGTTTAAAATAATAAAGGAAACAAAATTCAGGCTTTAGTTCACAGCGACATTGATGAAATTGAATTCATTCTTGTTGGACCAGCTCCAATGCCGGTAGACCCAAGAATTAAAAAATACCCCATAAGGTATTTACAGGATTGCTTCTTCAGTCTATAGATTATCACTTTGAGGTAAAAAGATCAATACGTTGCTAAGTGTTAATTAGGAGGATCTATGGATCATTGGTAACAAGAGTAAGATAAATGATAAATAATTGACAGTACTTGATTTAATTCTCAATGAAATAATGAAAGAGATGTTGCTTGTGGATAAGTTAACCCATCCAGGGAATCAACCCCAAATGTTTACTTTTACTTGGGCATGGCTGCTGAAAACTATGGGCCTGATTCACTAAGGGCCTCTACACTCATAAGGGAGTCTCTGCACTTGGGGCGGAATCTTTGCAATGAAAATTCTCATTGCGGAGATTCCGCCCTGAGTGCAAGACTCCCCCATGACTGCGGGGCCTACGCCACGAGTTCAGAGGCCCTTTTTTTAATTAAGTCCTGTGTATATTGGGTAAAGATGCCCCTACAATTTTTTTTTAATTGTGTTGACTACAACAAGCGATATTCCGTTGTTTAAAAAATATTGCATAGTTAAATGTGAGGAAGGCGAGAGAAAGCCTAACATGTATAAACAAAGATATTACCCAGTGTCTCCATCTCAATCTATCCATTACTTTGAGAATAGTTCCTGAACCTTATTATCAGTGGAAACCTAAGGATGGGGGCGCGGCTAGCAGCCGATGAGGACGGTAGCAGCCTAGCGAGGCTCCCGACCCTCCGCCCGATAATCCGTGAAAAAATCCTTCACCTGATCTGGGATCCCCGCGATACTCCGGGAGATCCCAGGTAATACACTCTGGTCTGCTCCGGTTTGGGTGGTGTGCCGGTGGGGCCACTGCAGCGGGCACAAATCGATGGGGAAAGCCCGTGACGCCGAGGCACAAGATGGCGGCATCCTCGGAGCCAGCAGCCGGGGAGTAACTGCAGCTCCAGCCCCGACGCCCAGCTGAGAGGAGGAGGAGGGACCGTAAGAGGCTGGGAAAGAGATCAGGGGCGACTGGCGAACCCCTGGCCCCCTGACTCTGGAGAGACCGGTGCGGCGCTCCGTGCACGAGCGGCTCCGGTGAGGCTCTGCCCCACCCGAGTAACTGGAAATCTACGCCCCGGCTTTTGGGGCCTATTATCCCCGCGAGCGCCGAGGAGCGGCTGGGGACCTCATCCGGCGGCCCAGGCGGGGAGAGATCGCGGAGACAAGCCCTTGGTGCGGAGAGGGGCGGAGACGGGCGATCCCTGGCCCCCGGCGGCCCGGCCCGGCCGCGGACGACGAACCGGAGGCGGCCGCGCCTGTGCTGCCGCACGTCCGGGGCCTAGAAACGAGGGGCGCCTGGTAGAGCCCGCTAACCTCCATAGGAGCAAACAGTGGCCGGCCCCACCAGGAAAGCGGAGCGGACATCCGGAGAGCAGGAGCTGGTGAGTGGGACCACTCAGGGAGAGAACTCCGACTGCCCAACCACGGAACGTCCCCAGAGGTGGAACTCCGGCTGGACTCCCTGGCTTCCGGGCCCGGGAGGAACTCGGGACCCGAGAGGCGGACGCCTAACACCGGGCCGGCGCGGCGCCCTAGCACAAGCTGTGCCCATCTGGCGGGCGCCACTGGGGAGGAAGACGGAAAGGGGCTAGACAGCGTGAGGCGGCCCATCCAAGCTGCGGGCCCTCCGGCGGGCCTACTTGACAACGCGACCCCCCGGCTTTTGGGCCTAGGCTGGACCTGGACCATAGGGGCTGCCAGAGACCGGCAGTGGCCGGGGAAGTGGCAGGAGAGCCCTGGATGGTGACTGGAACCTGCCGCGCAACCCAGCTGATGGCACTCGCCACACTTGTTACTGGAGATCGGCGGGGGTGTAAAACAGTGAACTTGCCGCTGGCCCACGAACACAGAGGGGAAACTGGAATCGAGGAGTGGCGACGGCGTGGAGCGCAAACACAACACTGGAAAAGTGGCAGCACGGAGCAGTCTCCACCCATCGCCTGGAGGTACACTTGCGTGGTGCTTGATGGAGCTGAGCCGTTGGTGAACCCATAGCCGGCACGTGCCTCGGACCCCTCATTACCTCGCCGAGGAACCGGGACACCGTCGCAGCAGTGGTGCATCCCGGTGCCCAGCATAAGATAGTTGCACCGGGAGGCTGACCCGATCGGGACCAGGGACAACAGCGGAGAGAGAGAGCTGATTGACCCCGCGGGGAGGAGAGCCCAAAGAAGGAACCCGGACTAGACCCCTCCTGACTAGTACCCAACAGATTGCTCACTGCGGGGAGAACCGGCCGCCCCTGACTATCCTTGGGATCCCAGGCCGGCATCGCAGGAGAGAGATGGGGAAGCCAAGGGGAGCAAAAGGAGATGGAAGCCCCGCCACGGAGACGCCGGAGGATGCCCCGCAGGCCGCAACAGAACTGCAACAGATGCAGAACCGGATCCTAGAGGCTATCGCAGCCACGAAGGAAGCATTACACCAAGACATTGCGCAGGTGTCGACGGGGCTGGGGCTCCTGCGGGCTGACCACGGGAAGTTAGCAGATAGAGTCAAGGAAGCGGAAGACACCTTGAAAGATATCGTGCCAGCACACAAATCGATGGAAGGGAGGCTCACGGAAGCGCTGGACCGCATACAAGCTCTGGAGAGGCGAGCAGAGGATGCAGAAAACCGCAGCCGGCGGAACAATGTGCGCCTAGTGGGCCTTCCGGAGAAAAAAAGAGGGCACAGATATGGTGGGCTACTTGAACGAATGGCTAAAGACTGAGGTGGCCCGGGAGGGCCTTTCCCCCTTCTTCACTCTGGAGCGGGCGCACCGAGTGCCGGCCAGGCCCCGAAACCGGGCCTACCGCCTCGCCCAGTGGTCATCAAACTGCTACACTACAAGGACAGAGACTGGCTATTACAACGAGCTAGAGATGCGGGCCCCTTTCAGGTGGACAACAGTAAAGTTACGCTGTTCCCGGACTACACATTCGAGACCCAAAAAACGCGTGCCTCATTCCTATCCATCAAAAAAGAACTGCGCACCGAAGGCATACAGTACTCGCTATTATTTCCGGCCAGACTCTGAGTAGTAGTGAATGAGAAAGCTCTGTTCTTCCCGACAGCGGCAGAGGCATGGACCTGGTGGGACACTTACAAAGCAGGCACGGATGGAGCCCGGTTCAGGGCTGAGGAGGAGCGCCAGAAACAAACAGTGAGGAAATCGAGGAGGCTCCGAGGGCGCAGGCAGGGGTCCAGAAGACCGACGGAATCACAAATGGAAGACGAACGGAGAGCGGCACTGCAGGCGGTAAAGGACGTCTCGGGATCGGCGCTTATCCAGTCGGACAGAGAATCGGGCTCGGGGGGCCAGGGAACGGGCTCGGAGACTGAGTTGTCGGAGCTTGGCGGCACGAGAGGCCCGAAGGTCATGCCACAGACGTCAGAGGAAATAATTGGAAGCTGAGACCTGGACATGGTGGCCTGGCGGTGGTGGCAGCAATTGGTGTCGCCTCTACGAACACTCGAGCAGACCGCTGTTAGACTGGATTGTCGTGAGTCATAATGCGTATTGCGGGGCTGGGGTATGGGGACTGGGATTGAAGGTACCAGAGGTTAGCTCACGCTCCCCAGGGCCCATAAGGCCTCCGTAGTACAGACTACGGGCTAGGAAGATTTGAGAGCACGTTTGCTCAACACAGTTTGGATGGGAGTAACTCTTCTGCAGTTAGGTCCTGTTCGGGGGGGGGTTTGGGGGGGGGGCCTGGGGAAGTTGGGGTAATTCAAGGCGTAGTTCAGGGGGGGGGGAGAATGTTGGGGGTGGGCGGGGACAGTGTCAAGTCTGATGTCTGGAGTCAAATCATTGTTGAGCTAAACTGAACACAATGGGACAATGGCTAATGCGGGATCGATAAAATGTGTGTCTTGGAATGTGCGGGGACTGAATACAATGACAAGAAGACACAAGATCCATTCTTATCTAGTCCGCAGAGGAGTACACATAGCATTCCTACAAGAAACTCACCTGACAAAGAAAGAGGGAATAGCGCTACATCGTAGATGGAGGGGACACCTGTTTCACACCACGTATTCTGCCTTTGCTAGGGGGGTGTTGATTTGGATACGAGCGGGTATTCCTTTCCAAGCAACTAGACACATAGTGGATCCGGATGGGAGATTTGTAGCAGTTGAGGGCTTACTCAGTGGCCGACACATAGTACTCAGTAGCGTCTACGCACCGAACGTAGACCAGGCAACCTATTTCGCGAGGCTCTCCAGGGTGCTGGCCAGCTACTTCACAGGCCCTGTACTGATGGCGGGGACTTTATTTCCATAGAAGATACCACACTAGATAGGTCGCACCCACCGCTGCACGCATCCCCAGTACATATATTAGCAAGATGCAGGTCGGAATGGCAGGGGAAATGGGACTTGGCAGACGTCTGGCGTATACAACATCCAGCAGAGCGGGACTACTCGTTCTACTCCAGCATACATGACCTCCACGTCCGCCTTGACACCTTCCTGTGCTCTCAGTCGGTACTTCCGGCGGTGGTCCGGACTGAATATTTGGCGCGCACGATATCTGACCACAACTCTCTACTCCTAACACTAGACTGGATGAACGTACTCTCACGGATTCCGACGTGGCGGCTACGGCCGGACACGCTGGATGACCCACCCTTCCGTGAAGCGCTAGGAGATCAGATCTCACAATACTTTAAGGAGAACGAGGGCTCAGCTTCATCCAGAGCCATGGAGTGGGACGCGTTCAAATAAGTAGTACGGGGGCATTGCATAGGGAAATTTGTGGGAGTACGCAGGTCACTGTTGGATGACTTGGATAAGGCTGAGAGCAAGCTGAGGGAGGCGGAGCAAGAGCGCCCTAACCACCCTGAAATCCAGGGGAGGGTAAGTGAGGCGCGGGAGGCAGTGGCTGTGGAGGTGGAGCGCCTTCGTAGCTTTGATTATAAAACATATTTAACGAAGACTCTTGCCCAGGGGGACAAAACTGGAACACTATTGGCTTGGCTAGCAAACCCCAATAGGAGCAGTCAGCCGATTATGACCCTGAAGGGGAGTGGAGGCAGCTCCTATAGCACACAGCCGGACATACTGGACTGTTTTCGATCCTATTATGAGAGGTTGTACAGGAGTGGGATAGGGGACCAGAATGAGGCAATAGACGCTTTTCTGAGCGACCTGCAGTTACCACAACTGGAACAAGAACAGGCTGACGCCCTAGGCGGGCCAATAGAACTAGAAGAAATAAGAGGAGCGATAAAGCGGATGGCGCGTAATAAAACACCGGGGATAGACGGGTTACCCATTGAATTTTACGGGAGATACCTAGAACAACTGGCCCCAAAGCTGCAAGTAATATATAATGAAGCCAAGGATAAGGGTAGACTCCCCCAATCTATGCGCGAAGCCATAATGATTCCTTTATTAAAACCGCGAAGGGAAAACACTGACCCAGCATCCTACCGTCCGTTATCTATGTTAACGACGGACTACAACATTTTGAGTACAGTGCTGGCCACCAGGCTGTTGACCCACATGCAAGACCTGGTCCACAAAGATCAATCAGGTTTTATACCCACACGGAACACGACACACAACATCCGTAGGCTACTCAGGCTAGTAGACGACCCACCATCGGACGTGAGGGCCCCCCTCGTACTGGCTGTTGACATAGAGAAGGCCTTCGATAGCCTGGAATGGGAATACCTATATAGGGTGATGCAGGGTTTTGGCCTGGGTGAGGGATATATAGGCTGGACGAAAGTGCTGTACTCATCGGCGAGAGCAAGGGTGAGAGTCGGACCTTTGGTGTCTGACCAATATGAAGTGAATCGGGGAACCAGACAGGGATGTGCACTATCTCCCCTGCTGTTTGCGCTCGCGGTGGAACCTCTTGCGGAAATGGCTAGGCGGGGTGAACATTACAACGGGTTAGAATTCAGAGGGGCTCGCCACTTCATTTCCTTGTATGCAGACGACCTTCTCCTCTTCCTAGAGGATGCTGTGGAAGGCGCAGAGAGACTGCTGGCACGCTTCGGCGATATATCAGGCCTACGGGTTAATTGGACAAAAACCTGCCTCTTCCCCCTGTGGAAGGAGGAAGTGCGCCCCCCGACCTGCCCGAGGCTTCGATGGGAACCCACCTGCCGGAGCTACCTGGGGGTGCATATATACCACAAACCTGCGGACCTACTAGACGGTAATATAGGGCGCTGCATCCGCGCATTGCAGAGTAGTGTGTCCTTCTGGGCCGCCCTGCCTCTCTCGGTGGTGGGCCGGGTATCACTCCTAAAAATGGTAGCCTTGCCGCGATTATTATATTTTTTCCGGACCCTCCCCGTATGGATACCGGGAGCGACCTTCAGACGGTTAAGGTCGACGATTGTGTCCTTCTTGTGGGGAACGGGCAGGCGTAGAATCGCATTGACGACGCTGACCCGCCCGAGGGATGAGGGTGGCCTGGCGGTCCCGGATTTTGAGCTCTACTACTTGGCTGCAGAACTGCAGTTCTTCACACAGGAAGTAGCGAGGGTCTACCGCGGCCCGGAGCAGGAGAGGGAGGGTGGCACCCCCCGCCACGTCCTGGCTTACATAACCCTACAGCAAAGGTTAGTGCTCAGAGGGCTGTCCTGTGAGGAACGGACGCTCCGATTGTGCTGGAACCGCTCGCAAAAGCGAGCTGGACCTGGGCACCCGTATGCGCCCGAAATCCCACTGGGCATGGTGACAGCGCTCCCGCATGGTGGAGACTGGTCGAGACTGCAACGGTGGGAAGAAGCAGGATTACAGATGGTGGGGGATCTCTACGATGATGGAGTGCTAACCCCGTACGAGACTCTGCAGGAGCGCTACGACCTTCCGAGGGGGGACTATTTGCTACACGCGGCAGTGGTGAGAGCCATACAGGCGCACTGGGGGGAGGGACTGATCGAACCCACGACAACGCTGGCGTGCCACTATACAATGATGGCGGCAGGTAGATTTAAGGCAGTCATGTGCCTCTATTCCAGAATGCATAGTGAAACCCTGCAACCTCTTACGCCGTTGAAGAATAAATGGGAGGCAGACCTGCAGATGGAAATCCCAGATACGACATGGTCCCAACTAGTGCGAAGGGCTGGAAAGACTACTAGAAATGTGCGTTTCCAACTGATACACCTCTATATCCTCCATAGGGCCTACCTTACCCCGAGAAAAATAGCGACGTACTTTGGCGCGGCAGACGCGGCGTGCCCCAGATGTAATCGGACAGGGGCAGATCTAGTGCACATGCTGAGGGGCTGTCCCCACTTACAAGATTACTGGAGGGAGATAGGGGACACCCTGAACGAAGTAGCGGATAGAGAACTGCAGTACGACAACGCGGTCACTATATTACATTGGTTCCCACACACAAGCAAGAACAAATTATCAAGCAAATTCATCGACATGGGCCTACTTATAGCGAAGAGGGAGCTGACCAAGGGGTGGAAGTCGAAAACAGGGCCAACACACCGGAGGTGGCTGACTGAATTCTTGAAGTGGGCGACAGCAGAGAGCACGATCAGATACCAGCTGGCCCGCCGTAGATCAGACGAGAAAGCGCAGGAAGCAGCGATGGCATGGGAGATATTAGTGCAGGCGTTGAGGGATAGCACAGTGGGGGACGAAGGGGAGGAGGAGTCAGAGGTCCCGGCGGCCCAGCAGAGATTACAATGATACCGGCACCTGCACCAGACACACACACTCAGTAAATAATACAAGGCTCCTAAGTCCCACGCCATAAACACAAATCCCAGCATCAGGCGTAGACGAAGACACTGGGGGGGAGGCGGGGGGAGAGGGACGGCTTCCCAGGATTCAGTAGAGGACCAGGAACGAAACTTGACAAGAGATAGAGGGGAAAGGGGCGAAAAGGCAGAAAAGCAGAGGGCGGATGGCTCCGTATGTAGACCACAGCAGGCAGCCAAGCCAAGAGAGCATCATGTAAATGAGTAACGCCGCCCGACCTCCGGGATGTGGGCTGAATGGCTGTGTACAATGCATCCGGGAGGGGATAAGAGAGCAATGAGTCTGCACAAGGAGATCCTAAGTTAATTAATGTATACTGCATTTGATTCTGCAATAAAAAATGTTTAAACAAAAAAAAAAATCAGTGGAAACCTAAGGAGTCAGCTCCAATCTGGCAACATGGGGCTGAGTATAAGACGACCTTTTTCTGGTCTATTATTAAGTAATTGTTGAATACTGTTCTATAAATAATAAGGAAAAATAAAATGGGTTAAAAAAAATCACTTTCTTTGATGAAGTTCACAAAGGTTTTATGTGGTTATCATTGTCTTGTATTTCTGTCTTATATGAAAGGTCAAAAAGAGCATGTGCATTACTGCTGAACTTGCCCATTTGCCTGATAACACAATACACGAGAAAGCTTAGTAGAGATGAAAAGTGTCACTATATTTGTATGCTGCTTCACGTATAGTGTAGGTAGGGGATGCCACTGAATTCGAACTCTGCCTTTACACAATAGATTGTATTGTCTGACAGAAGTTTCTGTATTTAGCTCCATCACTTCACTGTCCTATCTGTCCAGAATTCATTCCTCCTTCTCTACATGAACACACCCGTCAAATCATCCAATTGATGATCAGTTAAAATCAGGATAACCATATTTTGTAGACATGGGGAAACACTTGATAGATGAATATGTCTGTTAATGCCATTGCTCTGGCGGGTGCTATGAGAGAATAACAACACTAAAGTAATGTGTCCTTTTTCTCTTTACTGGCTTGAAAGCCACTTCAATGGTTCTACTTCAATGGTTCTGTGGCACTACTCTCCATAAATAAGCATGGTTCATGAACCACTTACTGCATCTCCAAGTAAGACTATTGTCTCTGTAATGTACTCTATTTGAGATCATTATCCTCGAATAATGTATGTGCATATATTTAAGTACATTCATACACACATTACACTTTACAAGAAAATAAAGCCTGCAGTTTGTTTCTGACTGCTGCTATTCTATGAATGGCTTCTATTTTGCACTGCACCTCATCCTGTGTATCATTTTCTGAGATTAAGTATACCACAGTACGTCAGTTGTATCTCTCAGAGCCCAGCTATCACTTCAAGCATTTGTTTTTTCCCCACTCCCCCCCCCCCCCACTTCCTGCTGAGTTATCAATAACTATGCAGGGTGGCCAGATGTTTAAAAAGAAATCTGATAACCTCTGCATTTAACCTCTTGAACCAAGGGGTCGTTTTTCTAACTAAAATGGTAAACAGACACATCAGCAGCAGTTGTGAATACTTTGACAACATCCCTCAGTGGATTGAGGGGGGCTGTTACTCTCTCCAAACAAGCTGAGGTGCACTGTGGCTGGCTGTGCAGCAACAACAAGTCTTCTGAGGGTTCTCCTGGAATAAAGGCAACAAGAATTCCCTTTTGATGCAAGCTGCTGAGAGTCTCCTGTATGGAATTCACAGCAGACTTTGGAATGTTTTTAAGGAACATTAATATTCAACCTCACACAAGACAAAGTCCTTGAGCTTTATCTGGGTCTAATTATGGAAAGCTGGAGCCAAACACTCTGCACCTGGGCCTAGTCATCTGCCCGGAATGTTGCGGCCCATGTACCTTCATACCATGGATTTCTGTAATTCCAAGGGGAGAAGTAATGTTGAATTACCTCTGCTTAAACATTAATGAGGAATAGCATTAAGCAATCGGCGTCTACACTCCGATTCACAATGCTTTCCTCCATTTGCAATCGGAGTGTCAACAGGACATTGTGTCTGCTTCCAATAGGTTGAGTGTCCAGGTGAAACACTCTTGGCCTTGGGTATCTCGACGGGGTGCTCACTAGAGGTTCCTGGAGTGTTTGACTGGGATGGAAGAACTGGTTAGATAGGACAATAAGCTAAGCACTGGGATGGAAGAACCAGTTAGATAGGACAATTAACTAAGCACTGGGATGAAAGTACCAGTTAGATAAGCCGCATACAGGGCTAGATGCACTGTAGGGATGTCTCCAAGTCCAGTAGGGGGACGTGTTCTGATATCAGCACAAAGGAGGTCTGAACTCAAGAAAACAAAAGACACACATTTGATGGACAGAATGCAGAACAAATCAAAACATTCACCCCCAGTCAAGAGGTCTGGGTTAAATCCATCCCCAGTTTAGACCTGGCCATATGCAAATTAGTCTTGACCCTGTGCCTCATGGGAACAGTCCAGCCTGAACTGCCAAGCCAGGTCCTCCCTGGACCGGAAACAAGCATCCTAGGACCAGTTTCAGAGTGTCACCCCATATCAGCCAGGATAGCTTGAATCCTGTGGCACAGTGAGCCCATGGACCCACTTCTGGGCATACCCGGCGCACTTAGAGCGAAAAAGCAAAAGGCATACAATTTATGGACGGAATGCAGAACAAATCAAAACATTCACCCCCAGTCAAGAGATCTGGGTTAAATCCATAATTCTTTTGCCCACCATGCCACCCCAGTTTAGACCTGGCCATAAGCAAATCAGTCGATCATCTGCCTCATGGGAACAGTTCAGTCCGAACTGCCAAGCCAGGTCCTCCCTGGACCAGAAACAAGCATCCTAGGACTGGTTTCGGAGTTTCACCCCTCATCAACCAGGATAGCTTAATTCCAGTGGCACAGTGAGCCCGGGACCCACGTCTGGGCATACCCAGCGCACTTAGGGTGAGAAAGCAAAAGACACGCAAAAGACAACACAAAAGAACAGAGACAGAAAATAGAAAGTAACTATTCTTCCAATGTTCAGATAATATTATAGAGGTGACACCCAGTCTTAACATACCAGGGTCACAGGGTTGACCACTCATCTAGTTGTTTAGTTGCGCACAAGTGTGCATGTGCATCATTTGGGACATGGTGTTATGGGAGTTTAGGGTTTGCCTGTTTGTGCCATGAGGGAGTAGGTGGTGGCTGCTGGTTGCGATGGCCCCTGTGATGGTGAGTACCTTACAGTCCCGTGGAGAATAGCAACGCTAAAGAGGCACACAATGTACAACTGACAGTCTGCTTTCAGGCTACAGCAGACAAACATTCTGTTGTGCCTCTTCAAATGTAACTGTGACTCTGCAGGAGCATGTGGCACAACTTAACCAGTATTGGCAAAACCAATACGCCTGGCACTGCTTACAAGCCTTTTGGCTTTGTCAGTGCTTGTTTTGGCTTGTTGCTGGAGAAGTTGGAGCTTCTGGGCTCTCACCAATATTAAACTAGCACTGGCAAAGCCAAAGGCTCTCACCAAAGCCAGAGCTATTGGCTTTGCCAATGTCTTTTGCTATGCTGTACAGCAGCGACTGCTGTTCAGCATGGCTAAATGTTAGTGGCGTAGACAAGCGTGGCAAACAGAAGAGTGTTTTGGATTGGAGTGGCCTAGTGTAGCATAGAGTAGAATCGCATGGAGTAGCATAGAGTGGAGTGGTGTAGAGTAGAATGGCTTGCAGTGTAGTGGAGTAGAGAGGCGTACAGTGGAGTGCAATAAAGGGGCATGGAGTGGCATAGAGTGGAGTGATGTCGAGTGGAGTGGTACAGAGTGAAGTGGAAGGAAAATGTCAGAGTGGAGGGGCACAGAGTGGAGAAGACATGCATAGAGTGGAGTTAAGTGGAGAAGAGTAGCATTGAGTAGAGAGGCATATATTAGAGTGGCTTAGAGGGCAGAGTGCAAAATGGCGTAAAGTGGCGTGGAGTAGAGTATCGTAGAATGGAGGGGGTGGAGTGGGGTAGAGTGAAGTGGCATAGAGTGAAGTGGCATAGAATTAAGTGGCATAGATTGAAGTGGCAAGTGGTGTAGACTGGAGTGGTGTATAGAAGAGTAGAGTGGCACGTGTGGAGTGGCATAGTGTAGAATGGCATAAGAGTGGTGTAGAGTGGGATGGAGTGGCATAGATTTGAGTGGAGTTGCGTAGAGTTGAGTGAAGTGAAGCGGTGTAGAGTGGAGTATAATACGTTATCAATTATCGCGATTGGCGATCTATGTAAACATCAGATGCCTTTGATTCAATACAATTACTTGTTAATATGTACAACCCTTCTGCAAGAACTGAGTTTATAAATAAATGTGCTTTAGACCAGCAGGGTTAGTAGGCAAGGGAGCAACATATATTCTACCAGTTGGGAATAAAGGACAAAGAGACAGATGGGGCAGTTAAAGAAACAGTACCTGAAACAGAGTTGAATCCATCTGTGCTTGGTCCATGCTCCACTGAAAGAAAAGGAAGTGACACCTGGCGAGCCCCGGCCAATGAGGTGGCAGCATTAACTTGCGATAATAAAGCCAGCAAATGGTAAGCAATGGGTGAGCTCCAAGCCCTTTATTGTAAACATGTTCTTCTTGCAAACACAGTGCATGCACTGTGCAGGCAGAACCTAAAAATGGCTAAAAGAATAAATATTCGTAGGCCTCAATAAAGTACGCGTTGCCCTAGCAGTCCACCGCACCGACAGGGACTAGTAGTGTGAGGGAGTGCTCCTTGTGAATAATACTCGCATTGAAGTTCGCCAGCAGCTCGAGTGGGCTGACCCATTTCCCCATGCAGTGCGCAATAGTGGGGGGAAGACCCCATAAGTAAGTCAATAATGCATGTAACTTTACTAAAAATCAAAAGGTCTTGGCTAACGCAGACCTAAAAACAATCATTAGAACAGGTTCGATGTACGACTCTTGGATTTTCCGCTTGAGAAGGTTATACAGGTCCTATGAATATATAGAGGCAGGTGAAAGTTGAAGAATTGTCTTTATTATTACCTAAGTTTCAATAAAGAATATCCTGATTGTATTACAGTTCTACACAAATTCTGCCCAATGACAGCGCTGCGAGGACAGACGGACACCAGGCTGACTCAAAACGATTCTTCCCTCAAAAAATAAAACAATCGTAAGTTACAAAATTTACTTGAGGCATCACCACAAAAAGAAGGGCCGGCATTTTAGGAGGGCTAGACAGGAAATGAAGGTCTATAAAAGGGAGCATAAAATGTCGACTTGCATTGAAGGGAGTCCAAGTCTTCAGGGCCAGCCGCAAACAGATCAATAATTAAGAAACAAATGGTTCTGCACATAATGATGCGCACTTGTTCAGCGGAGTTTGGGAAATGACAAATTCCTGCTATATTTCACTATAAAAACGTGATTTAGTGAGTTTCGAGAGATAGCCGAGCGAAGGGAAATCGATGTGCACCAGCACACGGGCTCATCAGCAGCTTTGTTGATCGACGTGGCTATTAATATAAGGCCGGAGGGGGGATGAAAGTGCAAACAATGCTCAGACGTATACAGCTACATAGAGCACATTTTAAGTGGGAAATAAGAGCCAACAAAATAAAGTGAGCTAAAGGCAATTTGAACCTTGTCACTAACAAACAAGGAGTCAGGGCCAGAAGAAATACATCTTATGAGGAAACGCCAAGAAAGGTTAAATGCTCCCTTAATGCTCCCTTAATATATTCTAAAAATCCATACATGTCAGGTCTTGACATTTTGTAATGCACACGGCTAATAAAATAACAAGCACTAGCAAATCCAATAGGTACGACGTTGGCTGGCGGTTTACTGTCATTGCCAATGCTTGTTTTGAATGTTTTCATAAATATTAGTTAAAAAGAAAATTTAAGAAATTTCCACCCAATAGGCGAACACTCTTGAATGCTTGTGTCATAAAGATTTACAACATTCAAAGATGGCCGACAGTTTGTGAGCCTGCATGCCCACACCCAGGCGCAGGTTTTTGAATGTTTGTGAAGAACAGGTTATTAACTTTCTATCTGGTGGATACTATAGTAGATCCCTCACCTCTTGAATTCTCACCATGAACAAGGCTGGATATAGACATTTAAAACCGCCCCCTGCGCTGCTAGGGGCTCCATCCCTTGGTACGATATCATGGAGTTGTACAAGACAGCACCCCGGTAGCCTGACATCAGTCAGTTCATCCTTTTTTTCCATACCCTCAGAGAGCAGAGGCAATATTGTGGAGATTGACAAAAGTTGCAATGTACCAAACAATTTTTGGAACTTGTTAAAATTGGTAGTACTACTTCTCAGAATACGGGCAGGCGGGATAGGTGAGGAATATGTAGTAAGATAAAGTACCCACTAGAACGATCATAACAAAGTTAAGTAACTTGTTCTTCTGATGAATACTTATAACTGCAGACTCCTCATCTACTGAACTGATACCCAAGAAATACACCCAAGGTGATGGGTCGGGGGAGATGGTCAAACCAAGAAGTCTTGCCACACAGATCTGGCAGCATGGTCATCACACCTAATGAAGGTGTGAACCAAATTCTGCATCGCGACTGGACAGATATGAAAGACAGGAACATCCTTGGACAGTGCTGAAGAAGCAATTTTTTCTGTGATTGAATGAGTTACCGATGCTTTCAGGAGACTCTTTCTTGGAAAGAGAATTCTAATTATGGAGCACCAAGAAACGAGCACCAAACTGGTAGGGCAAACCCACGAAAAATAATATTAGTTTGTTATCCAGCCAATCTTGATCTGGTCAATAATTATTATAACTGCTGACAAAACAGAGCAGGGACTAGTAAGAGAGTATTAAGAAAGTATATTAGTATAGTGGAATGCTTACACATCACTGAGAAGAGAAGGTTAATCAAATGTTAAACTTGTTTCTACTTGCGGAAGCATAATTAGATAGTTTGTCTCATTTAAGGCCTTTGTGCCCCCTTACCCCAAGGCAATCCTACGTATCTAAGGCCTAGATCTGGAAATTTAAAATCCAAGGGCTCCCCAATTTTCTTTTCACTATCAGTTACAAGTAGGTGCCATTTCTGGTGGCTTACACGTGAAGCAGCTGGCCTTGCAGGCTTGATGAGGGAATCATTTTAGTTCCTTCAGTACTGGGGTACTGTGATATTCCTTCGTAATAGTGAGAGGTTCTCGAGTGTGTACAAAGCCTTTAAAATGCAGGCACCCTGGCCAGACAGGAATTCCACCCTACCACCACAACCTACTGCCTCCTCCCTGGGCCTGTCCCATGATGGGGATTACAGGTAGGTCGTACCACAGTGGAAAGGGATCTGAAAACGGAAACCCTTCACGCTTCTCAAGATCCCCACCTCTCAGTCCTCTCCTTTTTGGTTACTCCTAGAAACAGAGTACAAGAGGGCTGGTCAGCCCTGCCTTTCCCGTGGACCAACAAAAGGAGGCATTCTGAAGGTATGAATGGGGCCTACAAACTCTCAGTTAGTGTACTACTTACCCACAACTTAAATATGCATTGGCAAAGCAAACAAGAAAGAAAATACAAGGGTTACCCATTCCATGTTGAAATGCAGAATGACCCAGTTCCTACTTCAATGGTACTCTTTCTTGTATAAAGCTATCCAACATCCCTTTCATCCAGAAAATATCATCATGGATCAGTTCCTTGCTTGTGCTGAAACCAAACATTCTCCAAACTATACCCCACGCAGGCAGATTTCCTGATGCCAAGATTCAAGGCAAAACTCCAATTAAGGTCTCATGTGCTATAGGCATCAAATGGAGTTTACTCCAGAAGTCTGTTCCTGTTGTCCAAACTCAAAAGAAAAGCGAGCTGTGTGACCTTTTCAATGACAGAGGCAACTCAGATGGCCTGGTAGCCAATCTTTCCTCTTACCCTGGCCTATTACGTGCCCTTCCTTTTGTAATCCAGATGCTAGCTCTACTGTTGAAGGTGTGAGTGCTGTAAATGGCAAACGTTCAGCCAAAAAGGTTAATGTCTTCACCAAACATGTGCTTAGGCAGACGGAACACTATATGTAACACAAATCTGACCACACAAAGGAACATTTCACACTGGGTTATCCTTACGTTGCCAGAACACAAGAGCACCATTTTAAAACCAAAACCCACTACTAGCCTAGTGGCTCATTTCAAGGAGAGTGGCCACAGCATGGCTCACTTTAACTGGGTAGGTCATAACCGATTCTCTTTAATATGATCCCTCCGTATCATGGAAGAGAAACCAATCTTTCTCTCACAAAGCCATCTAACCAGTCCGAAGGATGAGGAAGGGTAATAGGCAATGTTCTGCTAGTTGAAGTAACAATGTCCACACACTGTACAGCTACAATACTTTTGCATAAGATCACATAAAGTGAAGATGGCTATTACCATAGCAAATTAAACCCTTCAGAGGTGGCTAATAAGACACTTATCACATCACATCAACTGCAAATAATTGAACAGCATTCATACTGTCATCCCAGGTGCCCCAAAACCTAATTGACCAGACAAAATTCATGAAGAGCACTATAAATGGAGGCACCACACCGTGGGTGTTCTCCGTCAAATAAACATTCTTAACTACATTTAAAGACAAGCAAGCAGGGACCACCCACATTAACATATGTGGGATCAATATCCAGTGGCCATAAAAAAGAACAAACAGCAATCCGGTCCTAAACCCACCTAAAATGCATAGCAGATCATATGTGCTTCCAAATGAGCATCAACGCAAGATAGTTGTCTTTGATGCAGATAGATTGTTAGTGTCACACTATGAAATTTCAGTGTACAAAATATACATGCTATTGTAGAACATTGGACGAACAAGTATGGATCAACACTATCGCCATTATTACGACCGGCGGAGAGCATTTACATCACAATAATGCACTGGTTCCAAACAAACCATCAAAGCCAGTATCTGTACAAGAGTAAGTTCACTGAGATCAAGGAGCGCCAATCACTCCAGTGCACAGCGCATTATGGTGCATGAGCACCAGGCACTCAAGGACACACTGGGAGCTCTGCATGGAAATGCACTCCCACAAACAGACACCAACACAACCTCTGCCCTCATCATTGTAGTCATTGATCACCAACCTATCATTTTCACATTTCAAATGCCAACAGTACCACCCCATTAATACCCATGATCAATATATCAATACATACTAATTCAAGGAATTCACAATCTGACCCACTGGCTTGGTCTATATTTTCAACAAAACTGCTTTTAATCCAGGCAAGGATAAAAGAAAAGCGATGAAATCAGCTAAAATGTTTTTCTGCATAAGTTATTTTAGACATTAAAATTAAAATAAAACACAAGAATCAAAAATTCGTTCCTTTAAAGATCTACAGTCAAAGTTACACACTTAAAACTATTCTCATTCTTTTTTTTTTTATAAATAAGGTTTTACTCACGTATACTCACAATTAACATCAACAAATAACCCCCAGAGTCCTGAGTTCAAGATTTTATCTGTAGACCCAAAATAACTCCTCTCACAAACACGCACAGCTGTGGAGTCAAATGCCATAACTTCCTATCACTGCCAGTGCCACATGATTATGCACGTGCAGCAGCATAATAAACTGCTGAGTCAGGGTAGCAGTGCTGTCCTACTGTGAAATTGGAGAGACGTCTGACTAATGTTGCACAGTCGGAGCAGCCAGCCAGAATCCTGCTTCCAGTCGCCACCTTCCTCAGCGCCCAGAGATGCCTCCCACAGTCCCTTGACATCACATCAGACTGCGAGCTGACACGAATGAGAGCGTGTCTGCGTGACCCTTCAGTAACCCATTAGTTCTTCGATTTATTTGTCATTATGCCATTGTAGATGGAATTTCTTGCGCTGCTCAGTGGCATTGTTTGATGGACGGCTCATTTCTCTAATAATATTTGATACCACCCGTACACTTGTAGGTGCAGAGAAGCCGATCTGTAGCTTGGAGGGATGTCAACTCAAAAAGGAAGCTGCATTTCTTAATGAGGGAGGTTTATAAACCCTGAAGAGGGCATTCAGAAGACTGCCTCTGAAACCAGCAGCAGACGAGTTTAAAGACAAAAGTAAATTGAAATTGACATGCAAGAGATGATCAAACTAGCCGGGTTAAATAATCGGGTGTGATAAACAAGAGCAGACCCACATCCCCACAGCACCACAGTCACTTCTCAGTTCAGAAAACTAATCACAACTGCCCTGCACCATCTGCTGAGCTGCCTCCGGAGATCATTTACCTGAAGTTGGTGAGATGAGATTGTTGTGGCACATACTTTGCAAAAGAGGCTCTTATACAAATAAAGGTTCCATGTGAGAGGTATGCTCAATACCAGAGTACAGACACCAGTTTGTCATAGAGTTTGGACCACGTAACTGGTCAACCTACTGACAGGATTTCTTTTGTTATATTCACTTTACATATTTACACAGCGGATGACCAGGACTGGGCTGTTCCATCTTCAACCTCACCTCAAACCATGCTGACTGAAGGAATGGTCCTACTTTAATCAACGACAGCTGTGGAGGATTAGAACTCTGTCAATCATCCACAGCTGTCAAGATTCACGCCATCCAGAACAAAATATCTTTTCACATCCATCAAGAAGGACAAGATTCAAGTTCTCATCAGGATCGATGCTTCATGCCACATGCCGCAATGGTCCACGTTACGTTACGTTACGTTACGTTACGTTACGTTACGTTAAAATTATTTGTAACGCGCACTATCACCATAGGTTTCTTGGCGCTCCATGACAAATAAACGTGATCCAGAGTGAAAGGGTTATTCATATGCGGATTGGAAGAGCAGAGTTTTCAACAGTCTGCGGAAGCAATCATAATTTTGGCAGAGACGGAGGGAAAGTGGCAGCGAGTTCCAGGTGGAAGGGGCCAGGACCGAAAAGCTCAGGCCACCGTGTTTTTTCCTTTTAAATTTGGGAACGACGAGGAGATTTTGTGATGCTGAGCGGAGGGCTCTAGAAGGGAAGTGACGGGATAGGACCGAAGAGATGAACGCAGGGGCTGCATCCGAGAGGGCCTTGTGGATTGTACATGCCAGTTTAAAGGTGCAGCGTTTGGAAACAGGGAGCCAATGTAGACTACGGAGGAGGGGAGTGACGTGCTGGTGTTTGGGCTGGCGGAAGATCAGGCGGGCGGCCTGATTTTGCACCAGCTGTAGCCTGTGCAGATGACATGCAGGGATTCCAGCGTACAAAGTGTTGGCATAGTCGAGCCTAGAGGTGATGAGCGCAATAACAACTTGGATCAGGGCTTCTTTGGTGAAATACCTGCTGATCTTGCGGATCCGCCTGAGGTGGAAAAAACAGGCAGATGTGACCGCGTTGATTTGCGGTCTCATGGATAGATCTTCTGAGATGATCACCCCTAGGCTTTTGACTGAGCTCATGGGAGTAGGTGCTGTCCCCAGAGATGTTGGCCAGAAGGTGGAGTTCCATGGATGATTGGGGCCTCCTACCAGAACGAGCTCGGTTTTGGTAGGGTTCAGCTTCAAGTGGCTGTGGTACATCCACTCCGCTATGATCAGCATAGTAGACTGGAAATTCATACGGGAGGAAGGGAGGGAATCTATAGGAAAGATTAACTGGAGATCGTCCGCGTAGTTGAAGATCTTGGCCGGGGAATTGTGGAGGGAGGCTAACAAAGGTTGGAGGTACAAGTTAAAGAGAAGAGGGGAAAGTGCAGAGCCCTGAGGTACACCACAGGGGAGGGAGGTATAGGGTGCGGAGAAAGTGGAAAGGTGAACGGACTGAGAACGCTGGTGCAGGAAAGATCTGAGCCAGTCAAGGGCTAATCCCTGAATGCCGGCGTTATGGACACGGTCGATCAAGATGATGTGATCGACCGTGTCGAACGCCGCCGAGAGATCCAGCAGGACAAGGGCCTGAGAGATATTTTTATCAGCGCCCCTCCTGAGGGTGTCCATGACTGCTACTATGACCGCCTCGGTGGAGTGGAGGGGTCTGAAACCCGCTTGTTGAGGGTCTAAAAAGGAAGATTGCTCTATAAAGGAGCTCAAGCAGCGGGTAACGTAGGTCTCCAAGATCTTTCCTAGAAAGGGAAGGAGGGAGATGGGTCTGTAATTGCTGAGGATTGATGGGTCTGCGTTGGGTTTTTTTAGTATGGGTAGGACTGCAGCTTGCTTGAAAGAGGATGGAACCTTCCCGGTAGCGAGAGAATTGTTGAGTAAAGCTAGAGGGGGGCCTGGACATGCAAGAAAGGCTTCTTTCAAGATCTGCGGGGGACAGCAGTCATTGGGGGATCCCGATCTGATTTTATGAAGGAGAGAGACAAACTCTTGTTGGGATATGGGTGGGAAGTCTGTCAAAATACTGGTATTGGAAGGGGGAAGCGGGAGAGGGGCAGGGGATGCCGGGGTCGGAATATTGTTTTTTATTGTCGTGATTTTCTCTATGAAGTAAGAGTTAAGTGCGTCACAGAGGGTTTGAGTCGGCTGGGGTTGGGGAGTGACTCTATCTGGCAGGGAGAGCTCGTTGACAATTGAAAAAATATCTTTCGTTTTATTGTTAGAGTCCAGGATTTTTTGTGAAAAATATGCCGTCTTAGCCGCCAGGATTGATTGTTTATAAGATTTAAGGGTTGCATTATATGTGAGTTTGAGCTGTGGGTCGTAGTGACGACGCCAGTGGCGTTCAGTTTGCCGAAGGGTTAGTTTTTGCGCTTTGAGTTGGCCTGTGAACCAACGTTGAGCGTCGTGAGGGCGCTTTGCTTTGATTCCTTTAAGAGGGGCACACATATTACTTGTTAGATTAGAGAAGTCAGCAGAAGTAAAACAATCTGCACAGAAGTGAATGTTGCCATGCTTCTTCAACTAACTATAGGGCCTTCAGAGGCTGGGGCCATTAAGGCTAAACAATGTATGCTATGTGCCTCTGCAAAATGGAAGCCCGGGAACTCCCTCAGATTGCAACAGAAAGTTGGTCACACTAAGCTTCTTGACGCTAAGTAAAAAGGTGGATGAGCAGCTAAGGCCTTTATCCTATGAGGGGATGCAGAAGGAGTACAACACACAGTTGCACTAAAGATGTGAATACAGACAGGGTTGCAAGTAGAGCACACTTTCACAATAATTTAAGAATATATAACGTACACATGGCAAGTCAAATCAAAAAATTACACACCAAAATATACAGTGAAACAATGGTATAAAACTAAGGAATTTGACGCCTGGCTTTGTACAGTAATTAATGTTCAAGTAACATTTAATGTTCACAAACATTGACACAATCTTGAAGGAAAAAAAGTGTAATACTCCTAAAATGTAGTCATGGAATCACTGTAAGATTAACCCCTTAACTGCTGGGCCAGGGTGGAGTAACTTGCTTGTCACTTACCGGGTTGCTTTACCCAGAATCCCTTGCAAACCTCAAACTTTGACTAAAAAAACTGTTTTCTCAAATTTCGGTGATTGAAAGTTCTGGAATCTGCGGGAAGCCACAAAACTCCTACCACCCAGCACTACCTCAATTGTGCCAATAAAAATGCTACCCCACTGGTGTGGCTGGCCCTAGTGACCACGACAGGTACGGATCAAGCCAAGATATCTCAGCATGTGCCCATCAAACTAAGGTCAATTGAAGCCCTTGCCTGGGGACTCCCATTGACTTTGGTTTGATCCATTCCTGATGCTGGATAATAGTTAATGTAGTGTGGCTAGTAAGTTGACAATAATGTGTACGAGGTGTGCGAGTTACAGTAATTTGAAGGTGGCACATAAATTATATAAATTTAAGATATTAACTATAACTTTTGAATTTCTAATATACAGTAGAGGAGAGTGTCCTAGAGCGTAATGTCGTACAGTGAAGTGTCATACAGTGGAGTGGAGTACAGTGGAGTTCCATAGTGTACAGTGGGAGTAAAGTTTCATAGAGTGCAGTGGTCTGATGTATCTTAGAGTGCAGTGGAGTACGTAGAGTGAAGTGGCATGTAGTACAGTAGAGATGAGTGGAGTGGCATGGCGTTGAGTACAGTTGTGTGAACTGTCACAGTGTCTTAGAGAGGAGGGGTCAGAGTAGAATGGTGTGCAGTGAAGTGTCATGTCGTAGAGTGGAGTGGCATGTTATATAGTACAGTGGCATGTTATACAGTAGAGTGGCATGTCATATAGGGGAGTGCCGTGTCAGAGTGGCATAAAGTGGAGTAGAGTAGCATAGATTGTAAGGGCACACAGAGGAGTAGAATGTTGTAGAGTGCAGTGGCATAGAATGAAATGGCATATTGTACAGTAGAGTGAAGTGGCTTGTCGTACAGTGTCGTACACTGAATTAGATTGGCACAGAGTGGAGGATCAAAGAGTAGAGTAGAGTGTTGTAGAGTGGCAACTCAAGAAGTAGACTGTAGTGGGGTGTCAGAATGGCGTATTGTACCCTGTGTTACAGGGGAGTAGAGTGGAGGAGGGGCATAGAGTAGTGTGTCAGAGTACAATGACGTAAAGTAGCATGTAGTGGCATAGAAGGAGTTATGTTAATTGTCACACAGTGGAGTACAGTGTCGTAGAGTGGAGGGATGGTACAGTGGAGTAGAGCAGAGTGGCACAGAGTAGAGTGGAGTACTGTGCAATGGAGTGCCGTAGACTAAAGAGTCATAGAGTGGAATACAGAGGCACAGAGTGGTGGGGCATACAATGGAGTAGAGTGTTCTAGAGTGGAGTGTCATAGTGAGGAGTGGCATGTTGTAGAGTACAGTGGAGTGGCATAGAGCGGAGTGTCGTCGACTGGAGTATTGTGGAGTGACGTAAAGTAAAATCTTGTAATGTGAAGCAGAGTGGCGTTGCATATGGTGGAGTACAGAGTGTAGAGTGAAGTACAGTCGTGGAGTGTTGTCAGGTGGACTCTCAAACAGTAGAGTGGAGCAGAGTATTGTACACTGTAGTCTCATAGAGTGGAGTAACGTAGAGTAGCGTGTCGTACAGGGGAGTAACGTAGAGTGTAGTAGAGTGGCATACAGTGGAGGGTCATATAGCAAAGTAGAGTCTTCTAGAGTGGAGTGGCGTACAGTGAAGTGGCGTACAGGGAAGTGGCATGCGTAGACTATGGTGTAGTGTTAGACATACATCAATCAATCAGTATATCTAAAGCACAACTATTCTACCACAACGGTATCCAGATGCTGAGGGCCGCGCTGCGCGTGTACAATCAGTTGAACAACCAGGTCTTGAGTCCCTTTCTGAATTCCTGGAGGGAGTGTTGGGTCCAAAGGTGGAGGGGGAGGCTGTCCAAGGACTTCATGGCGAGGTAGGCGAAGGAGCGTCCTCTGCTGTTGCTTTGATGGATGCAGGGGAGGAAGAGCGGAGGTGTCTGGAGGGTTGGTGGAAGCTCAGGCGGTGGTTAAATAAGGCCGGTCCTTGATGGTGCAGGGCTCTGTAGGAGTGAGTCAGCTTCTTGAATTTACATCTCTTGTGGACAGGAAGTCATTGGAGTTTCTTAAGGTGTGGGGTGATGTGAACCTGTCTAGACGAGTCTGGCCGCTGAGTTCTGTATGGTCTGTAGTCTCATCAGGAGGTTAGTGGTGATTCCAGAGTAGAGTGCGTTGCCGTAGTCCAGGCAGTTGGTGACGAGGGCTTGAGTGATGGTGCGTCTGGTGCTAACTGGGAGCCATTTGGAGATCTTTTGGAGCATGCTAAGACTGAGAAAGCAGGATGAGAAGACTGTGTTGATCTGGTTTTACATGGTGAGTTTGCTGTCTAGAATGATGCTGAGGTTCCGGGTGTGTTTTGTAGGAGTGGGTGAGGATCCTAGTTCAGCTGGCCACCAAGAATCATTCAACAGGGAGGTTTTGTTCCTGGAGATCAGTACTTCTCTTTTGTCTGTATTGAGTTTGAGGCAGTTGTTTTGCATCCAGTTGGTGATACTGGTCATGCACAGGCGGAAGTTGGCTCTCGTCGTGAATGGGTCTTCAGAGATAGAGAGAGGATGAGCTGGGTGTTGTCTGCTTATGGTATAACGTTCAATCTACAGGTTCTGACAATGTTGCCCAGGGGAGTCATGTAGGTGTTGAACAGAGTCGGGCTGATGAATGAACCTTGAGGGAAGCCACAGATGATGTTAAGGGTTCCGAGATGAAGGGTGTAAGGTGAATTCCCTGGGTTCTTCCAGTGAGGAAGGGTTCAATCCAATTGAGGTCATCCTCTTGGGTTCTGTGCGTATGTATCCTCTTGATCAGGGTGTGGTGGGACACAGTGTAGAAGGCTGCTGAGAGATAGAGGAGGATCATGGCGGTGTAGGAGGGTTTTTATGTCATTGGCTGCGATCAGGGCTGTTTCGGTACTCTGGTTCGGGCTGAATCCAGATCGGGATAGGTCCAGAAGATCGGTGTTTTCCAGGTGTTTCGTGAGTTGGTGGTTGATGGCCTTTTCAAGGACCTTGGCTGGAAAGAGGATCAGAGGTGGGCAAATAGTTATTGAGCTTGTTAGGGTTGGCAGACGGTTTCTTGAGGAGTGGTTTGACTTGATCATGTTTCCATTCTTCTGGGAAGGTGGCTGTGGTGATGGATGTGCTGAATGTGTTGTGTTGAGCTAGTTGCTGATATTCCTGTTCCTGAGGTTAAACATGTGGTGATGACAGGGGTCAGTGGGTGCTCATGATTGGATGGAGTGCATGATGACTGGGCTTGGGGCTCATGTGCTGAGATGGTCCCAAGCGGTGATCCAGTGGTTGGGGTTGGCGTCTGTGGGGGTGACGAGGCTAATGATGTCAGCGTGGTTCAAAGTGTTTGTAGATAGTAGAAATCTTATTGTGGAAGACGTTTGCCAGTGTTTCGTATGCCGAGGAGTTCTCTGCTATTGTTTTAACTGGCTCCGAAGCGGTAGACTAAGGAGTTAATTTTAGTCACTTTCAAGAGTTGGTCATAATGATTGAGTGCTGTCTTGAAGGTTGTGTGGTCTGTGGGCTTCTTGTTGGTGCAGCATTTCCTTTATAGTATAGTCATACATTGGAGTGGAGTGTCAGAATGCAGTACAGTGGTATAGAGTGGATGGGTACAGTGAAATAAAATCTTCCAGAGTAGGATAGCATAAAGTGGCATGTCGAAGAGTACAGTGGAGCGTCACAGAGCGGAGTCGAATGTTGTGGCCTGTTGTAGAGTGGAGGGTCCTGTCAGAGGGGAGTTGTCGAGTGGAGTGCCAGAGTGGCACAAAGTGAAGTGTCGTAGAGTGGAGTGGCACACAGTGGAGTAGGGTAGTGGAGTAGGGTAGAGAAGAGTGTCAAAGTGAAGAGTCATAAAGTGGAGTGGATAAGAGTGTCATGGAGTGAAATGCCGTACTACACAGTGGAGTGTGGTATCATAGAGAGGAGTGGCATGTTGTAGAGTGTCATGCAGTCTACTAGAGTGGTGTATAGTGGGGGGCATAGAAGGGGGGTGTCATAGAGTCGAAACACTCATCGAGCAGCTGCTGCGTCAGGGACAAAGGGCAATGCATCAGTGCAGATTAGCACAAAGTCGCTGCTGTATCCACGCCAAGGGTTAAAACAGCTGCAAAACCCACTTCTGACATTCAGGGCTGGAGTGGGCATCTCAGGTAAGGATAGGACTCACAGGTGGCAGAGTCCAGCAGCACCAGCAGAGTTTCAATAAGTCTTTTGTGTCCCTGAAACTTCTGAAAACAGGAGGCAAACCAACAAGCCCTAGGAAATGATTGGGTTCAAGGATGAAGAGAAGGGGGCCAGTCTTCCTTACTCCCAGGCAAAAAGCAGCAAGCAGCAGGCCAACACAGCAGATCAATCTGCAAAGTGGCAGTCCTTCCTGCAGCAGAATGTCCTTGGTTCCAGCAGAGTTCTAATTTGGTGGTGTCAGGGGGCAAGTACTTATTCCCAAATGTGCCTTTGACGTGAGGGAGACATCAAAGGGGCCTTTGAAGGTCAGAAATACTCTGCCTTACTTGCCCTGAATCCACACACACTACAGCACAGCCCAATTCGGGTGCTTCCTCCCGATCTACCTCAGGAGAGCCCATCAACCTGGTGATGTGCAATCAGGATGCAAATGTCACACTCCAGCTCCCTTTGTGTGACTGGCTGGAGAGAATGCACAAAGCCGAGCTGTCATCCAACCAAGACGTGCATTCAGAGACAGGCAGAGGCACAGAATCTTTAAAGTAAGAAAATGCCAACTTTCTAAAAAGTAGGATTTTCAGACTTACAATTTAAAATCCAAAGTCACCATCAAACTCCAAATTTGTATCTGCTCCCAATTGGAAATTACACTTAAAATATGTTTTAAAGCAATCCAAAATGCTAACCTACGCGAGAGATAGGCCTTGCAGTAGTGAATAAATAATTTAGAAGTTTTTTACTACCAGGACATGTAGAACTCAAAAGTACATGTCCTACCTTTTAAATGCACTGCACCCTGCCCACAAGACTGCTTAAGATCTACTTTAGGGGTGCCTTATGTGTAGTAAAGGGAACGGTTGAGTCTGGCAAGGAGGTTAACTTGCCAAGTCAAAATGGCTGTTTAAAACTGCACACACAGACTCTGCAAAGACAGGCCTGAGTCATGTTTAAAGGTTTCTCAAGTGGGTAGCACAATTAGTGCTACAAGCCCACTAGTAGGATTTGATTTACAGGCCCTGGGCACATATAGTGCACTCTGTGGGGACATACACGTAAATTAAATATGCCAATCATGGATAAATCAATGTTACCATGTTTTAAGGAGAGAGCATATCTAACACTGGTTAACAGTGGTAAAGTGCCTAGAGTCCTAAACCCACAGAAACAAGGTCAGAATAAATGGATAAGAAAGGCAAAAAGTTTGGAGATGACCCTGCAGAAAGAGCCAGGTCCATCAGCGACATGGAGTGGCATATAGGTATTTGCATAGAGTGTTGTAGAGTGATGTAAAGTAGCAAAGAGTGCAGTAGAGTGTCGCAAAATGGCATAGAATGGAGTGTCATAGTATAGCATAGAGTGTTGCATAGTAGAGTCAAAGGGTCATAGAGTGGAGGAGCATTGTAGAGAAGAGTGCTGTAGAGTGTAGTAGAGATATATTTTGTAGAATGGTGTGTAGCAGAGTAGTGTGTCAGAGTGGGTTGGAGTGCCGTGCAGTGGCATAGAGCGGAGTGGGGTGGGGTTGCACACCATAAATTGGAGTGGCATACCATAAAAAGGAGCGGTGTGCCATGCCATAGATTGAAGTGGTGTGCTATAGAGTGGTGTGCTATAGAGTGGGGTGTTTTAGAGTGGCGTACAGTGAAGGGCAGAGAGTGAAGTAGAGTGTTGGGGCCTGGTGTGTTGTACAGTGTCTTAGAGTGGAGAGGCATAACATGGAGTGGCATTGATTGATTTAGGATGCCATAATGTGGACTGTTATACAGTGGAGTGGGCTGTCCTAGAGTGGCATCACGTGTTGTACGTTGGAGTGGCATAGTGGACAGATGCTTACCTGATTGGACACACGCTGCTGCTGGCGCTGCTGCAGGCGCTTCGCCGCGTTTTTAACTTTCCTCGTTTTTATATCTTGTTTGGATTTTATTTTCAGCACTTATTCCCTGATTTTAGTAGGGTCCTGGCCCCCTCCTCTTACTGCACATAATCGGCTCCCTCACCGCCGTTTTGGCGGGTCTGGATCCCGGGGGTGGCTCATTGTGGGCGCCATTTTGGATAGGGAATAGAAAGATAGCTTTGGGCGCCATCTTGGAGCGTCCTCGCGCTCGCGCTTTCATTGGCGAGCCTATTTAAGGCGAACTCAGTTTCAGGGCAGGCCTTGACAGATGCTTACCTGATTGGACACACGCTGCTGCTGGCGCTGCTGCAGGCGCTTCGCCGCGTTTTTAACTTTCCTCGTTTTTATATCTTGTTTGGATTTTATTTTCAGCACTTATTCCCTGATTTTAGTAGGGTCCTGGCCCCCTCCTCTTACTGCACATAATCGGCTCCCTCACCGCCGTTTTGGCGGGTCTGGATCCCGGGGGTGGCTCATTGTGGGCGCCATTTTGGATAGGGAATAGAAAGATAGCTTTGGGCGCCATCTTGGAGCGTCCTCGCGCTCGCGCTTTCATTGGCGAGCCTATTTAAAGCTCCCATCTCCCGCGCAGCGGGACGCGCAGGTGAGGACGCCGTCGCTTAGCCGGAGTCGTGCCAGAGTCCTGCCCGTCTGCGCTCGTCCGCGCCGAGGCAGCGCGAGGCTGGGCAGGCTCTGTATAGCAACACATCACTGTTTCGCCGCCTCTGGTTGGGATGATTTCCTACACACGGTCAGAGCTGCTGGTCATAGGGCAAACGTCCAAAGGAGATGCGTGTAAGCCGGTGGACCCTTTAATTGGCCCATACAGCTGCGCCTGTAATGGTTGGTCTCTTAAGAGCCCTACTAAAATATGCTCCTTGGAGAATGCCGCCCCAACCACACGCCCCAACCACACGATTACGTGTTGCATCGCGAGATCCACGTATTTGGTGCCTTAATGTTAGATCACTTGTTAAACATCACTTGTCTATCTATGACCTGATAGAGAAAGAGGATCCCGATCTTTTCTTAATGACAGAAACTTGGCTCCAGGACCCCGACTCTGCCATATTGAATCTTGCATTCCCTCAGAACTATACCATCTTCACTTCTAACAGGACCACAAGAGGTGGCGGTATTGCTATGGCAGTCAAATCCTGTTTTCCGGCGGAATGGAAGCCGTCAGGGCTACCCGCTTGTGAAAGCGCCATTTTTAAAGTTGCCTTTTCCCATCAATTTACTTTCAGTGGCCTCCTTGTATACCGCCCCCCCGGCAATGATTCGGTTTTTAGGTCTGCGTTGGCAGACATGGTCAGTCCTATAGCACTCGGCTGTGCCAATTTTAATATTTTGGGTGACCTCAACATCCATTTTGATAATGGATCTTCCACTATCGTGAGCTCTTTACTGGCGGATCTGGAAGCTCTCCAACTGACTCAGCTCGTTACCCTTCCAACCCACTCGGGAGGCCATATTCTTGACCCCTTCTTTTCCACACTAGATGGGTTAAGGTTGTCAGAACCGAGGCTGATGGGGTGGACTGATCACCTGTTAATAGAAGCTTTCTGTCCAGTCCACGATAAGCCTTTTATATCCACAGACAGGCCTATCTTTAAAAGGCCTTGGCATAAGCTTACGTTGGAAGAGTTTTACGGTATACTAGAGCGAAAACCGCTGAGTACCTTCACGAATGTGGATCAAGGATATCAACATTTCTGCGCTTGGATTATAGATGCCATGGACGCTCTTATACCTTTGCGGTGGTCGAAAGGCCGGACAAAAACACCTAGCCCCTGGTATAATGAATCTCTCGCAGAATTGAAGAAATCCTGCCGTAAAACAGAGAGGGAATGGAGACGTTCCTACGACCCCGCGTTGAAAACTCGATATTTTACTGAGCTGAAGCTCTATCATAGAGCTATCTGCAGAGCAAGAGCTGCATTTTACGCGCAAGAATTTGCTACCAGCCCCAATCCTTCAAAACTGATTTTTAAGGTATTGAAGGATCTTATGAAAAATAGATCCTCATCAGAGGTGATTTGCACAGACTTGCACTGTGACAAATTGGCCTCCTTTTTTGTGGAGAAAGTGGCAAAAATCTATCGTGGGTTTGACACACTCCACAAGGACACACTCCACAAGGATCGATTGGCTTTTACCCCTGTCACGGTAGATTTTGAGCCTCTGGCTATTCTACCTGAATTGTCTAGTGAGGCCTTTGACAGGCTCAGCCTTAAGGTCAAGTCAGGCTCTCCTGCGGACCCGTTAAAGCCAGCCTTCATTAATACACTTTCCCCGCTTTGCCGTGACCCCATATTGAACCTTATCAATATGTCACTGTCTTGTGGAACGGTACCGGTGGCATGGAAACAGGCAGTGGTCACTCCGATATTAAAAAAAGCCAACTCTGATCCCCGACTGCCAGAGAACTATCGACCTATCTCCCTGTTGCCTTGGATTGCCAAAGTAACAGAAGCCCATGTCAACTCTGTTCTGTCCGAACATCTGGCTCGTAACCAGATTCTGGATTCCAGTCAGAACGGCTTCCGGTCAGGACACAGTACCGAGACGGCATTACTTTACATCACGGAACATCTTCGCCAGGTACTTGACTCAGGTCATACTGCAGCGCTTATACTACTAGACCTAAGCGCTGCCTTCGATACTGTGTCCCACCATATACTTATCCAACGCTTACAGGAGGTGGGAGTGACGGATGTCGCTCTCCAGTGGTTTCGGTCTTTTCTGGCAGACCGCTCCTTTAAAGTGGCTATACCACCTGGTCAATCTGCCACCTATCCTTTGGAGCTCGGGGTACCACAGGGGTCTTCGTTGAGCCCAACAATGTTCAACCTCTATGTGAAACCGCTGGCTGGTGTCGTCAAACAGTGGGGTCTTACGATGACCTCATACGCTGACGACACACAGCTAGCGGTGACACTTAGTGAAGACCCTGAGGTGGAGGCCCCCAGATTCCGTGCGGGTCTCTTGGCAGTAGCCGGCTGGCTCCGCACCAACTGCCTCCAGTTGAATGCCACCAAAACGGAGGTATTGGTTCTAGGGAAGCATGCGGAGCAATGGGGAAATCAGTGGTGGCCTTCGGAGCTTGGTGTCACTCCTATTCCAGCCACTGGAGTGAGAAATTTAGGAGTATGGGTAGACTCTGCGTTGACCTTCAGAGATCACACCATGAAGGTGGCTGCCACGTGTTACGGAATTTTGCGTGGTACTAGGCCGGTCCTAAAGTACTTTGATCCCCCTACCAGACAGCTTGTAGTCCAAGCCTCAATACTTTCTCGGCTGGACTACGGCAGTTCACTGCTATTAGGGGTGAATCAAGCGGAGGCCTCTAGGCTCCAAAGAGTACAAAATGCCGCGGCACGAGCCATTGTGGGCCTTCCCAGACACTGTTCAGTGTCTGGCACCATCACGGCCTTGCACTGGCTCCCGGTCAGACAGCGCATTAAATTCAAGGCGCTGTGTCTGGCCTTTAAAATTCTAAAATTTTCGTCGCCGCCGGCACTTGCTCCTCTTCTTATACCCTACAAGCCTTCTAGATCCTTGAGATCAGAGGGGCTTCATCTAGCCATCTGTCCACGCTTCAAGCTGAGCAGAATGGGTGGCAGATCCTTTAGGGTGCTAGCGGCAAGTTTATGGAATTCACTCCCTGTTCACATTCGAGCCCTTGAAGATTTGCTCACCTTCAGGCAGGCGATAAAAACCTTCCTGTTCCCGGCACCTAGTTAATTTCCTTTTTTTTATCATGTGTTATGTTACAGCATCTGTCAGAGCGCCAGGACGCCCCTTTGCTGGGGCAGCTGTGCGCTATAAAAATACCAAATAACATAACATAACATAACATAACATAGATTGGAATGGCATGTCGTACAGTAGAGTGGAGTGTCATAAAGGCATGTAGTACAGTGTCTTAGAGTGGAGAGGCATAGACTCGAGGGGCATAGAGTAGAGTGGCATGTCGTGGGTGGCAGAGTGGAATGGTGTGTGGTAGAGTGAAGTGTTGTGCCATAGAGTGAAGTGTTGTGCCGTAGAGTGGAGTGGCATGGAGTGTCATAAAATGGAGTGGCATGTCGTAGAGTGGAGTGGAATGTTGACGTAGAGTGGAGTGACTTGTCAGAGTGGAGTGGCGTTTCAGAGTGGCGTGGTATAGAGTGTCATAGATTGGAGTGGATGGTCGTAGCATGTCATAGAGTGGCATGTTGCTAAGTGTAGTTTAAACAGACCTTGTGAGAAAATGGCTGAATAGATGAGATGACATTTTGCAGGAATAATTATGGGGTGGAAAGGGTCCTTTTTGGTAGTAGATCTAAATTAGTTCAGTAGTGTTAGAGTTACACTTATTTAATTATATATTGGGCCGGTGTACACTGGGGTAACTTAATAGTATACCGCGGTACATTGCAATGAGAAAAGGGTATATGATTGGCTAATAAAAGCTCTTATAAAGTTAAAAGGTAGCTATATTGTTTAGACAACACTTAGTCTGCATCCTGGGTTCTAGGTGGAAATATAGTTTACTACTGTATTATAAGTGCAGTAGAAGGAATTAAGCAATTTAAGTCTGTAAAGGTAAGGAAAAGTGATTTTATTGCTTAATATAGTTTAAACAAATTTACAGAGTACTGTGCGAGTACCTAGAAATTACCACAGTAGTTATAGAAAAAAACATAAATATGTAAAAAATAAGACATACACGGTATTACACTATATTTGTGAAATAGAGTGTGGTACAGTGCATTTAATTTTTTTTACAAATGTAATCTTTTTATTTTATTTGTAACTACCACAGCACCGTGTAGGTAGTACCGTGATACTACGTAAACTTTAAAAAAACAAAAAAACATTGAAATGTCAAAAATGTTGCAAGTTTGAGTGCACCTGTTGTGGGTTGCAAACGCATGTTTCAAAGTAGGCGTTGGTTCAAAGCCTGTTCTAAAAAATCTATGAGAAAGGCCAAAGCTTCTGTTGACAATAGATTATCCACCACTACATATCTCAGCATGTTAAATTAGTCACAATACACTATTCTAACCAAATGCTATGTAGCAAGGATGTTTAGCAGGTGTGGATGTTTATTTCTACAATTTCATTATAGATTTTGAGGCACTGCAGAACGTTAAATAATGCAGAATGCAGATGTGTGCCATACAGAAGATGTTTATCTCCCACTACCTCGGCAAGCATAGCTCTGAAGTTTTATGCCATTGTGCACATCTCAGGAATGCGTGTAGCGTATTTTACCTAACTACGGAGGGTTGTTCATAGAGTCTAGCAGGAGATGTCTTTTCAGTGGCACATGAATACCTTTGAACCTCTAAAAGTAAAATTGCAGGTCACATGGTCTTTAAGAGTAATCTCTTGGAGGGCAATCAGGGCCGGACTGGGAACCACAACGGGCCCTGGCAAAGTGCTCAGGTGGGAGTGGGGCCGGCCAAGCACTTTGCCGGGCCGGTTTTCGGCCAATTTTGATGCTGCAAAAACGGCCCTGCAACAAAAACGTCCCCCAGGGGCCCAAAAACGGCCCCCACCCGTGCGGCTCACCAGGGGATTGCCCGGTGCTCGCTATAGCCAGTCCGGGCTTGAGGGCAATAGTAAATTGGCCACAGGTGTAGCGTATTTTAATTACTTTGAGTCTACAAACATTGTAGTACGCTAGCATAATGACTGGATAATGTCACCAGTGATGTCATTTGAGAAGTCGTGAGTGATGTAAGATCATAACAAGTGCTTGGAGAGGGTGCACGTCATTATTAGTTCTGTAAAATATAACCAGTGCCACTAGAATTATGCAGCAGGGAAGCATCACACTTTGCAGTAGGTTACGTGCTTGCATTTGCTCCCGGTGCTCTCGCTGGGGTGGGACTTCATCCCCCAGTAGCCATCTGATCTTCAGGAGGGGCATATCGCGCTCGTTACACTTGCATTTCCTGCGGCGCAGCACGCGCCAGGGCGAATTTCAAGCCAAGAGCGGGCCCGTCTTCATCCGTCAGAAACCTGAGGAGGCCAGGCTGGTCCCACCCTCTGACATTTGTAAAGAAAGACTGAGGTACTGTTAATGTTAATGTAATCTGTCTCTTGAATGCTTGCCACCTGTTACTGTTACTTGGACCTTCAAAACTCATAATACGCGTGAGGAGAGTCAGCTATTGGCCCCATACACTAAATCTGTATAATACGTATGCATTGTACATATGGTTCAGTAATAGTAATAATAGCGTCAAAATACCCTACTAGACTGATCTTTGAACATTATCCTATTATTACTTATGGCAGACCCTGAACAGGTTAGTGGTGTTTTAATGACTTTCTACTTTCTGTGTAAAATCAATGCTATGCTATGTAATCTTACATGCTATCAGTGAAGAACTTTTTGTATACTGTATGTTTTAACTGTTTTTATTGCATTTATAGTCCTGGGCCAAAATAAAGTATTTATGATAATCATGATGACAAAGTAGGGTTGCCTAAAATATGCAGCAAGAAAAGGCAAATTATGTGGCATAATGCAGCACATTTCTTTACAGTATTACTTCCTTATTTTGTAATTTTTACACAAGATAATACAGTCTGGGCAACGATTTCACTTCATTAACAAAACTTTACCAACATAATATAGAAAAAAAAAAGCAACTGAAAGACGACCAATTAACATTTGCGAACGCCTTTCACTGCGCACAAATATATTTTGCAATGGTTTTTGTAACTTTTAATTTGTTTGCACTAGGAACAAATTTTTCGGATAAAAGCTGCAGATTATGCAGCAGAAAATGGATTATGTGGCAAATACATAACGATGTGAAAAAAGTGACAGCCGCAGAACCGCATAATTCTAGTGGCCCTGAGTACAGCTGGTGAAGTTCAGTATATGTTTTGTTTTTAAATGTTAGTTTTTAATATCTTATGTCAATATTAATCATACCATTGTTAAGATTTTAAGTGGCGGTTGCAACTGTATAGTTATAATTAAGTCAGATTTTCCATTGCAACAGTTTTTTGTTTTGCTAATAACTTTTGTGTCGTTTAGCAAATATTGACAAAACTTTCCAAAAGAAAGTTCATCTACTTCAGCTCCTGGAAAGTTTTGCGGTGGTCCGCCAAGCGGGGGCCAAAGAAAAGAGAGTCTAGTCCAAAACACTGATTTTCTATGTTAACACCCATAGAAATGTTTGGGAATCTATACAAAAAACTAGCGCTTTACTCAGAAAGCATGCTTTTTTGTTAATTGGTATACATTCAGTCACTTTCAAGAAATTCACATTTAAAGAGGGTATCCGGTGGTCATGAAGGAATTAAAAAAAAATAGATATATCTGGGCTGTTGGGGTTCAGGTATGCTCTGATTAGCCACTTTTAAAGGTGATTAGTCAATTCTGATTGGCTGGCTGCAACCTGAACAATATATGGCAGCCATTACATAATTCAGGGTTATTATGGCCCTGTGACCTCAACATGATTAAAAAAATACATATGGTGGGGTAAGGTGAGAATGCCCTGACCCCAAAGCTGGCTACTACATGGACATCATATTGTGGCAGACATCACAGGACCCTAAGTCATGGTCCCAATTGAAATGTATTGTAGTGAAAGACAGGTTTTGAGGGTCACTAAAAAGGGGCACATATAAAGGTTGATAACAGATTTTAGTCACATTATAAATCATTTGTTGGTGCTATCATACTAATTTTAGGAATTGTGGAATGCACTATGGTGATTTTACATACTAAAAAATATTGATCCTATGCTGGGAGTTGATGAATCATGTTTGAGAGCAAATGGTTTTCTCTCAAAATGTTCTCATAGAGGTTATAGAAAGTGCCCCAAAAGCTAAAACAAATGCGCATTGTAAATAAATTCCACCAGAAGCAGCACCCGGTCAGTGTATTCCCCAGTGTTTGACTGCAGTGTACCACAGTGCTTCAATGAAGAACTAGAGTGCTAATATTCTGTATTTATGACAGAAGCATGGCACACCTGAGGCCATCTTATAGCATTTGCTTTATAAATCAGAAAAAATAAGGTGCTTCATTTTGTCATACAAATTATGAATAGTGTTCTTGAAAGTGAAAATGAGGACACATTTTCTGAAAGTTCTCAAATGTACTCCTTATCCATGTCAACAAAACATTCTGACAAGTAGAATTAAGCATGTACTTTCAACACCAGCAGCAGTCTGTCAGTTAACTCCCAAGTGGGCTATTGCAGCTTCACACAGTGCTCTAATAAATAACTCTGGACTCCATTTCATCACGCGCATTCAGTGCGCTTTTTGAATTCTTTTTCCTACTCCAATAATCCGGGAGGATATCGCTGCCCCTCGTGGGAGCCTGCACATCCTTGCGTTTTACCACTCCCCCTACCATAACATCTCTCCAAATATGGGACTAGATTCTGATTGCCGCCAATCATGTGAATTATGCTATATTGCCTGTGCATAATTGGACGCAACACCCTATTTGGCTCTCCTTGGTCATTGTCCCTCCCTCCGGACATGGGATATCAATTTACAGCATTACCAGTTCGCTACCACTGCTGTTAAACTCTACAACGTAGAGTGTTCTTCCTACCAGGGATTCAACTAGCACATCAAACCAGAATTGTTAATAGACAATTGTTAATCTCAGGCATAATCTAAGTCCTGATAATTATCCCTAAATAATTTAATGGGATTGAAACTTTGTCGACACACAGTACCATGACTATTGCATATATTACTGATTTATAAGTACAAAAGCATTGGTACCTAAAATTGTAACATAATCTTTGTAGCATTGTTAATTGTCACCCCTTTTTCCATTTGTGAGTTGTATAGTTTTCCCTTGTCGTTTTCCTGTGCCTGTTGTCTTATGTTTCCCACTTACATTGAGTTCGTTCTTATTATGTGAATGAATAAATATTCAGAATGTATTATTTGTAAGCTTGTGGCATATAACTTATTTAATTTTTATGTATATTGCGGCAACAGCCTCGGCTGCGGCACTCTTCTCCGACGTTAAGAGAGGCTTCCGCACAATGTGACCACTACAGCGGCGACATCCAAATTGCGAAGGCAGCAGCTCCGATGGCGGCGCGCTTCTCTGTGGATGCGAGGTGCTTTTCTTGATGCGGTGCAATACGACAGCGAGTGTGCCAACATTCACAATACGACGGCAGCAACAGCTACACGCTTCTCCTTCGTTCCGAGACACATCTCCTGATGCGGTGCAATGCGACAGCTACAGGGCCGACATTCACGATGCGACGGCAGCAGCAGAGAGTGCGACACGCTTCCTCTTCATTGCGAGACACTTCTCCTGATGCAGTGCAATACAACAGCTACAGGTCCGACATTCATGATGCAACAGCGGCAGCAGCGACATGCTTCCTCTTCGTTGAGTCGCGCTTCCATATCCTTGCGACACGCAATCCCTCAGAAGGCCCCAAAACAAAAGCAGTCACTTCCAAAGAACTCTGGGGAGCTGGGGGGTGAAGTCTGTTGTGCCTGAGACTTCAGCAGGAGGCAAGCTCTTTTCCAAGCCCTTGGAGATCCTTCACAAGTTGAAAATAAAGTACACAAAGTTCTTTCTCGTTTCTTTGACAGCCAGGCAACCACTGCAAGCCAATCCCCCAAGCAGCACTTCAGCTTAGGGATAGTCTCTCCTCAGTTTCTTCAGGTTCCTCTCCTCCACAAAGGTTTCTTCTTGTAGTCCAAAAGTGATCACATTTCTTGGGATCAGGGTCCCAATATTTATACCCCAAAATCCTTTGTCCTCTGAGGGAAGAGGGGCCTTTGCCTAGTCCAAACCAGTCCTGGAGCACTCTGTTTACATGACTTCTTCTTTCCTTTCACAGTGCAGGGCAGAAACATCAGACGCCCCACAGGAGGTGGAGCCAGCATTGTGGAGGAAAAGCACAGCCTTGGAGCACTTTGTTGACAGGATTCCTTCTCTTTTTTCACTTTGTAGGGCAGAGACTTCAGCCGCACCCCAGGAGGTGGAGGCAGCATTGTGGAAGGCAGGCACAGCCCTATTCAAGATTCAGGTGCAACTCCTCCCTCCCATCTAGATGCAGATCTCCCTATTCACCACTGGGCTGTCACTCACAAACTCCAGACAAGGAATGAACAACCTAGCAGAGGTAGGCTTGAAAGGTTAGACAAGAATATACCTACTTTCTAAAAGTGGTATTTTCAAACACAGAATGTTAAAACCAAACTCGAATTTCTACCATGTTCTCTGAGTCAGTTAGGATTATAAGAATGTAATAAAGTAACTGCCCATTCTGGCCTATGGAGAACAGGTAGCCTTGCAATAGTGAAAAACGACAATGGCTGTAATTCACCATTAGGACATGCCACACACACCAGGGCATGTCCTACCTTATACTTACAATGCACCCTGCCCTTGGGACTACCATAGGGGTGTCTGATATGAAGAAATGGGAAGGTTTAGGGACTGGCAAGTGGGTGCACTTGCCCAGTCAGCATGACAGTACCAGACTGCATACAGGCTCTGCAATGGCAGACCTCCGACACACTTTACAGGCTGCTTCTGTGGGTGGCACAACCAGTGCTACAAGCCCACCAGCGGCATTTGGTTTACAAGCCCTGGGCACTCCTGGTGCACTGTACTAGGGTCTGACAGGTAAACCAAACCAGCCAATCATGGAACCACTGATCAACACATAAATTTTCAGTAGGGAGCACTTGCACTGTGGCACTGGACAGCAATGGCACAGTGCCCAAAGCATCTAACACCAGCAAAAACACACGAGGCAACAACAAAAATGGAAGGGAGACCCATGCCAATGGTGCCAGGTCTAACAGAACCATACGACACCCCACTTCATGGAATTACATTGGCTCTAGATGCACAAATGAGCTCAATTCAAACTCCTCACACACACTTCAAGGTACTGCACAACGGGCCCCTACCTGAACAGTTGCATCTCCTTCTACAAGACAAGTCTGATCTGCAGGACTAGTTGAACACATACGAAGCATACACAGGATCAGATCAGGACAATAGTTCTCTTACATCACTCTAAAAGAGTGAAACGCCGTCGTACTTCACATCAGAGCCTCTCCTCTCTTCTTGAATTTAGCAGGAAGGTGAAGTCCTGGATTTCCAATTGACCAACCAGGGCTAAGCGCACGCAACTGCTCATCGCCAGGAAACCATTAAGGTTAATAGGGCATATTGCAAATACACATAAAATATTTAGAGTCGCAAAGTTGGGTGGATGAGACAAAGGCTAAAATTCTGCAGTTTTTTATGGAAATCAGAACTCAGCCTCTCATGTCATGGTCTGGGATGCCTTCAAGTCCTCATTTTGGGTGCTGCTAATTTCTAAACACATCTCAAACTGGAAGCTCTATAGTGCAGACAAGCTCAGCTTTGAAACCAAAATCTGATTAGCTTATAAAAATAGATCAGATTTAAGAATGCTAAAATCGCATTTCGATAATTATATTTTTCTAGTCACTAAGGGCCAGATGTATCAAAGGGTTTTACCCATTCTGTGTCTATCAGAACATGTGTTCATACATATGACCCTAAGAGTATAATTTATCATGTATACAGAAAGTATATAAAGAGAGTAACTACGTGGGTAAATCTATGGCTTAGCTGATATATGAGAAAATAGGTAAAAATACTATTAGCAATTTAGGATGATCTAGTTCATGGATACGCTTTTCCTCACCTGATGGAATAAGTACTTTATTTTTAGAACCATTTAGAGCCTTGCCCAACAGGTAGACTCAAATACACTGCAATCATTTCTGTAAGTATTCCCCATTCCAACTCTCTCGAATGAACACATAACTTCGATTTCAAAAACCTTTACAAACCAAGAACTAATTGATGTAATTCCTAGCGTTGCCAATGGTAAGGCATGTGGCCGGCTACTCCGCTGAGTTTTTTAAAACATTCGCTAATGAGCTGGGCCCTCATCTTTTATAATTGTTCAACTCTATTCATGCGGGGAAGGGCAATCCTCCCCCCCTCGTTAAATGAGGCGGTGGTTGAGGCATTTTTAAAGAAAGGTAAAAATCTGATGGATCTTAACTCATAGCACCCTATTAAATTCTGATTATAAAATTTTTGCGAAGTTGATGGCAAACATATGTGAGTAATTACCAAAACTGTGCACAAACCCCACAATGGTTTTATCCTGGGTCGCCAATTACACATTAATACTAATTATTTATTGGAAACTCTAGATGCGTGGAATACAAAAAAGATCCCTGAATTTTTTTTTAACTCTGCATCGCAAAAGCCTTTAATTTGATGTTTTTTATATCTGAGTGAAATGTATGTTCCCTCAGCAAATCATAGAAACTCTCCATAGGCTTTATGAGAGCACAAATGATAAGTTGATTATCAATTCATTGACTGTACTTTTAAAGTAGGTAGAGGGACCAGGCAGGGATATCCTCTATTCCCAGTTTTTTTTCTTGTTTATAGAACCTTTAGCTATCGCAATCCGAGAAGATATTAGAATCCACCTCCTCTCACACAAATTACACAAATTAATGTATATGCAGATGATATAATGCTGTTTTAAAGCAGGATAAAGCAAGTCAGGCAAAGCATTTGAAATGTTCCCGCTGTTGCAAACCTTAGGGTGATGCAAGGTCCAACAAATTAAAAACCGAAGAGCTATTGTGCAATAGTACCCCAGGTGGTGTTTCTGCCAGACCTTCAAAACTTGATTAATCATCCTCCTAAATGCGATTTATTTACAAATAAAACTGAACATCTTTATGATACAAACTACAACTACTAACCAAGATCAAGGTTGTGTTAGAGAAATGGAAGCCAATTCCATTTACGATACTTGGAAGAGTAGTTCTGATAAAAATGATAAAGATGACAATATTGCCAATGCTCGAGCTCAAGATTGGCACTAAGCCCTTTATACTCTTTATACTTTCCTAACATGGAGGGGTGGGATGGGGGCGGCGGTGGAGGGGGCTAACATTACCTAATTCTCGACAAGAACAACACTAACTGACTTCCTATTATCAGGCGCGGCTCCTCTGTAATGGCGGAGAAGAGTCGCCCCACAGTCCGTGCCAGCAGACGGTAACTACAAAGACAATAACAAAGCTATTGTAAAAAGAAATAAAAATTGTGCTGTCTGTCTGAGCCCCGCAATTACTAGGGCGGGGCCTGGAATGTCAGGAAGGAGCAGAGTGCCCTCATATGTGTGCTTGGCCGGCTGTCCTAGGCCGGCCAAGCACACATGCTCACTTCTGTTTCTCTAACCCAGCTGTGTTACACAGCAGGGTTGGAGAAAAGGCACAGGTTCCAATGCATCTTATGAGCGGCAAACTAGGCCGTTCAGACCAATCCTGGAGCTGCTCTCATGTGGGAGTAGCGTCTGGATTGGGTGTGGAGCCTGTGCCCTAAGGGCTCATCCCCTTCCAGCCCGACGGCAACGAGAGGAGCTGCAAGGCGGCCGTCAGCGGAGCGGCAGGTAAGTCTTTTATTTTTCAATTATTTGTACCCCACTCCCCTAAAACCTCTCCCCTCCTCCTGCGGCAGCCCTACCACTCAAGATAGGCAGTGGCCTCCACGACAATGATTTAATGGAAATCAAGTTAAAAGCTGATCTTCATAGCAATGCTATTTTTTTAAACAGATTTTTATTTAATTTTGTTCAAACATTGTACAACCATGCATCAAAAAACGGGGCTTCAGCGCCATGGTCCTTGCTAGGACAAACTCTACATTAGCCCGCATCCTCTATACCCTAACGATTCACCCTACCCCCTTCCCCCTCTACCCCCACCCCCCCTTGTCAGTGTGCCCTCTACCGTCCGTCCCACAAAGTGGCATAAACCTTTGTGCAATAGTGCCCAACTCCTTCCAGAGCACTCCTAGTCGCAGCCCTCAGCTGGTTGATGATCCAGAAATTGTGCAAAATATAGCATGGTACCTCAGCTGTCTTTCGTTCCCTTTCAACAAGGGCACTCAAATCCTTACATGTATCAGAGTGCGCGGGTCTAGCTGGCTGCACCCCCCGTATGTACCCCCACAGTCCCCGCCCTAGTCTCCACTGTCTGACTCGCCGGCGCATCCAGCTCGTCTCTCCCATTAGCTTCCATCGTTGATTGAAGGTCCGCCACCAGCGCACCCCACGCCCTGGCCGCATCTAGCGCTTTGGTCTTCATAGCAATGCTAGTAGCTCATTGATTAATTTTACAAGGATAGAGAACCATCCTAATTCCTTTAATTACAGAATAGCTTGATAAAAATGATCCGAGTGCGACAGCGCGAAGATCTCTATGTGAGAAGAGCTGGCATAACATTAAGTTAGATGAAAATATGGGGCTCAATGTTTAATTGCATGACAAGCTTGTCGCATCTTGCCACTTTTTGCATAACACACACAAAGCACGTTATAGGCATCAGATATATTCATGTTAATTGTAATTTTTTTCTTCAATTACGTACGTGGATGAATTATAGCATGTATATCAGAAGGGTTAGTTTGACGCTCTGATGTATTTGGCAAACTTTACTTTGTATCTTCGTTTTTTTTTTTTTTTAAAGCCACTGCGGGCAACCCTCATGACAGGGGCGGTGCGGTGGTGGTGTTACTTTTATATGTTTGCGAACAATTACTGCAAAAATTATTACCATTATGTTAGAACACACCCCAAACACAGTAGGCAAAAAGACATGCTGTCACCAGTCAGAGCTTGCACAGATAGATTTAATAAGGACTACCCCTTAAATACCATTTGAAGGTCTCTAATCTTAGGGCACACCAATAGGGGCCCCTGGGGAGCACCACTTTGAAGTTTGAGGGTCCATTTGGATGAAGGGCACCAAAAACTGTGGACGCAAAGCAATGGCTCTTTTAGGTTCGAATTAATGATAGCAGAGAAAGCAGAGAGGCTGTCTGGGACTGTCCTCTTTACAGCTACCGATTTCTGGGTTTTTTCAAAGCAAAGTTCACTGTGACTGGGAATGACTGACCACAGCCTTATTTTCGACTGGCCTCAGTAATTGGGAACAACTTTGCACAACTTTTTTAAAAAGTCAACAAACTAAGTGTGTGGATTGATACCAACCCGTCAATTGTGGGGAAGTGTGGCTCAATGGTTAGAGCGGCAGACCCTGATGCAGAGGTCTGACCCGGGACCAGGGTTCAATTCCCGCCTCGGAGGGTCTTGGGCTCAATTTCCTCGGACCTGATAATTCTCGCCTCGGTGCCTATTCTAATCATGGGTACAGCGTCGGATTGGTAACGCGGGCATTCGGGCAATGCCCGAGGGGCCGGTGTCCGAGTGCTGCTGTGGGCCTCTTTTTTAGCAGTCTGGGGGGCCATTTGGGCGCTGTCTCTATTGTTCGATCAGCCAGTGGCCCAGTGGGTGGCGGAGTGGCCTTTCTAGTGGCAGATGGGCGCTCATTACCTCAGTTTTGCAAAAGGCAGAGGTGTCACTCCCTTTGTCTCGCTGGCCGGCCCATTAATGTGTGCACATACTGAGTAGGGGCAGGGGGCATGAGTAGAAGTGGCCTCACTTGTTTCACCCTTGTAAACTAACGCGTGCATTTTTTTACACCCCCCCCAAAAAAAATAAAATGTTTTTTTTCTAAGATTACGCCAAAGCACTGCTTTGACTGAGGAGTGATTATGCAAATGTGGGGGCCGATTTTTTATTTTTGCGTGCCCGGGCCGATTTTCAATCCCAATCCAACCCTGCATGGGTCCCACTCTGCAACTCTGGGCAATAGCTTGCTTAATCTCCACAACGGCCCCAACAGCGCTAGGATGCCTGGCTTCACCTTGGGGGTGCCCATGAGTGGGCACTTCACAGGGAAAAACCAGGAAGGGTTCCACAGCGGTATGCGTATAAGCGCCTTGAGACCCCTTCGGGGGTGATACCTGCGCTATACAAGTACTACATTTAATTTTTTTTTTTTACAATTGTGTAAAGCACGATATTTTAGTTATTGTTGCCCAGGAGAATCAGGCTGATGAGTGCTCCCCAAGATGTCAGAACTATTATTGCACCACAGTCTACATCGCCGCACCAAAAACAGCGATAACCAAACTTGAAGATCCATAATCGGAACACAACTGCAGCACCAAGGTCATGAATGGGATCCAAGTGTAATCAACCCTTAGGCATAACTTATAATGTATTTAGAGGAAACAGATTGTGGTTGCTCCTGAAACTGGCCTCTCACTACATCCCACATCTGAGACTATGCAGCTCTAATCTCACAAAGCTACTCCATGTTCAAAAGGAAGACACATTTTGGGGATTACGAGGATAGCATAGGGCGCTTAATTATGGACTGATCTTGCCCCCACACTCTTTGTCCTGCTTACCCGCCTATAATTAAGCTGCCCTTAAAGGAAACATTCCTGAGCACAAGGCAGGTGATGCGACCACCATAATCCCTTAATAGCCAAGGGCCACTTCGCTTCACGCAATGCTGTGTGTTGTCAGATAGTGATCACATTTGTCACAAAACAGACAATGCCCTCAGTCTATATCCTGGAGGACTTTCAGCACCCAAGAAACATTGCTCATGAACAATATCCTGAGCACTTACCCCTTTAGTCCAAGGGGGCAAGTGTGCTTGAGGCGACAGGTGGGTTGGCTTAGGTACTCAGTTTTGGGGTCTGGAGCTGATTCTTCCCCATCAGGGTTAGGGGAAAGGCGGGAGAAGGGAGGGAGGGGGGAGAGAGAGACAGTGAAAGGAGGAAGAGAAAGATAGAAAAATGGAAAACATGTTACAAAGAAGGGGAAAAAGATCCTTCAAGAGTAAGATAAGAAGACAGAAAATGTAGCATGGGAAGATGGAGGCATGAGGCAGAATCAAGTAGGACAGCATTGACATTTGGCATCCCCAGAATTATGCAGCCGCTGCACCACCTAACAACAATCTTTGGCCATTTTACTTACTTTTTTACAAACTAAGCACTGGCTGAAATGAACATGGCTCAGAGTCCCAGGACAACATTTGGCAGGATACAAAACACTTGAAATAACAAATAAGTTTAAAAATACATAATTGCATTTTCAAGCACAGCGAGACACAGTGATTTGTCCAGAATAAAATAGGTTTTGGTCATGTGCTGAAGCCAGGACTAGATGCCATGAGGTCTGGAGCCCAAAATAAGTAACTTAACTAATATTTCACATCTTCCACCATCTACTGGCATATCCTTCATGAGGAGTAAGCCAAGGAGGGGAATCTACACACAGTAGTCATAGAAGCGTAAAAACAACGAGCAATGTCCCCGTGGCCAAACATACAAACAAAATCTGCATATGTATTGTATTGTATTGTAATTGCATTTATATAGCGCTTACTACCCCTGACGAGGCGGCGAAGCGCTTTTTCGGCAGGTAGCACGCTACTCTGGGACCCATAAAGGATTAGTGTTGAATTAGTATAGTGAAACATGCAAGTACAATTTGAGCGATGAATTGGTAAGTCAGTTATTTGGATTCGGAATGATAGCAGAAGGATAGAGGAGGAAAAAAAACGTTTGTATTGATATAGCGCTTGTTACCCCTGATGGGGTGTTGAAACATGCTATTCAGGAAGCCCATAATGTAATGTAATGTAATGTAAGTTGATATTGATACCGCACAACTATCACTCCAAAGAGCATCTTGGCGCCGACACAGACCAGAACTGAAGTAGAGACTGGTCCGGCTGCTTTCAGTAGTATGGCCAGGGTACTCATATTAGGGCTCTAGCGCACATGTCAGGGAGACTAAAAATCCAGGTCTTCAGTGCTTTTCTGAACTCAGCTTCCCGGTCCATAGCAAGGAGAGGTGGGGGGAGTTTATTCCATGCTTTGGATACTAGAACTGGCAGGGATTTGCCTCCCCTTGAAATTAGTCTGAAAGTCGGGATAGCCAACAAATTGGCACTGGAGGATCTAAGGGTACGTGATGGATGGTATTGAGAAAACCACTTTTGTATGTACTTTGGTCCTCGTGAATGAAAGGCCCTAAAGGTGATTACCAGGACTTTAAACAACACCCGTTTGACAATTGGTAGCCAATGGAGAGTGTTCAATGTGGTAGTCGCTGAGGATTTCTTTGGCCACTTCAGGACCAGCCTTGTGGCTGCATGCCGCACCAGTTGCAGCTTGTGTATAACAGCCTTGTTGGTTCCCGCATATAGACTATTACAGTAGTCGAGTCTCGATGTTACGAGGGCGACCGCTACCATTTTCCTGGCTGATAGTGGGAGTAGATCAAAACATTTTCTTAAGCTCTTGATGACATTAAAACAGTTACCGGATACTGACTGCGCCTGTTTAAACGACAGAGAGGCATTAGGATTAGAGGTGACTTAATATGGTGAAATATGAAAGTAATTTCAGTGGTGGATATTAGTCAATTATTTGGAGTGAGAAGGATAGCTGAGGGATAAAAAGGGAAGAAAGGTTTGCATTCACATAGCACTTGTTACCCCTGATGGATGTTGAAGCTTTTTTTTGGCGAGTAGCACGCCACTCCGGAACTCATAAAGGATTAGTGTTGAAAATTAGTATAGTAAAATATGAAGTAATTTGAGTAGTGGATATGTTATTCAGTTATTTGGGTAGAGAAGGGTAGGTGGCGGGATAGTAAAGGGAAAGAGGTTTGTATTTATCTAGCGCTTGCTACCCATGACGGTGTTTTGAAGCGCAAGTAGCACACTACTCTGAAACCCATCAGGATTAGTGTTGAATTAGTATGGTGAAACATGAAAGTAATTTTAGTGGTGGATATGTTAGTCAGTTATTTGGATTAAGAAGGGTTGGGGAGGGGTAGAAAAGAGGTTAGAGTTTAGAAAGGTTTGTTTTGGGGGATCAGTATAGTGAAAGAGGTGTAAGATGATGCAAGGAGGGGTAGAGTAGGAGAGAGTCTAGAAAGGGTTATTTTGGGGATTATAGTAGTGGTATGGGATTTGGGGTTAAATGAGAGAGTGGATGTAGAGGATATATTGAGCGAAGTATAGGCTGAGACATAGGGAAGTGCATTGGAAATGCTAAATTAGAAGAAAGTGATAAATATATAGATCCAAATGTACATTGAAAGTATATAGATGCATAAAAGAGGTATGTATATTGTGCAGCATTTCTGGCCCTGGTCCTGGTCAGTCTCGAACAGGTACAAACAGGCAACAGCCCTTGTCCTCTCTGCCCTTAACAGGCGCAAACAGGCAACTGCCCTTGTCCTCTCTGCCCTTAGCGTCGACGCCCGGGCTGAGACGCCTTAACCGTGGCCTTTTATAGCCCTAGTAAACAGGTGACCCTGTCAGCAAAAAAGAACTCTAGCCCTAACGCTATCTAATCACAACACTAGCCCTAAAAATCTAGAACCAATAGGAGACCAGGACCTTACAGCCAATCTTAGGCCTAGCCCAAGCACCCAATCAGTTGAAAAACCCTAAACTCTACGTCCAATAGAGGCCCTAGCCCTACCAGTAGTCCCAACCCAAGTCCAAGCAACCAATGGCACAGGAAGCCCTAGTCCCTACTGCCAATAAAAAGCCTAACCCTACTCTTAGTCCCCAACTAGTCCAGCAACCAATCACACCAGAAGCCCTAATCTCTAACCCTAGCCCTAGTCCCAACCTAGTCCGAACAACCAATAACACAGGAAACCCTAGCCCCTACTCCCAATAGAAATCGTAACCCTACGTTGATTGAATAACAGACCCAGAAACCAATCAGAACACGCAAATACCCAATTAATGAGAACACTAACCCTAATCTAATAGAAACATCAGATACAACCACCAATCAGTGTACACATGTACCAAACCATATCAGACCATATAAAGTCCCAGCGACCTCAGACAAGGTTTGCTGGCCAGAGAGTTGGAAGCTGCTATTCCTGTTAAGAATCTCGTAGGAGACAGACAGGCTCAATCCACACTTTGGAATTCTGCAGGTAAAGGCCTCACTAACTTGAAATCTAACAATACTGTTTGAATAAAACTTTACTACCTCTACTGGCCAAAAAACGAAGTGCACAGTCCCTAGTAAACACAGTTTAAACAGCTCACAGAAGCACCCTCTGATGTACAATATCCCTGTTGCTGAGGGGGGGGGGGCTCGTTTCACCAGCTTGTGAACACAAAATGGTGGCTGGGGGTGCACTGTTTTAACATAAAGAAGTTTGGAGGGAAAACTAAATAGTCACCAGCAATGAGAGGGAAAAACTACAGAGTTTGGACTGCAAATCCCACAATTCAACACGTTAAATGAAAGCACTCATGGGCAGGAAAAAACACAAGTTTAAAACACAAAACGAGTGATGAAATCTACAATCCCAGGCAGGTTAAAACTACAATTTTTAAACTGTAACAACCACAGGCAAAGACAGACAGAAATCCCAGAAAGGGAAAATCGTTTTTTCAAAAACTTTTGTTTTGGGGAAGAGACAGCACTAGTCTGCCTCCTTACCACTTCCTGGACTCGGCTCACTGCAATCTGGGGCACAGGGAGACTGAAACTCACAAGATGGAGGAGAATGGTTTGGGGTGCACCCAGCAAGGCCTTAAGGAGCCTGGGCTAGTGTGAGGGGACGGCTCAGAGTTGCCTGGTAGTTGAATAGCCATTCCCCCAGTCCTAGGTCTGCTGACCTGGGGGGAGGGTTGGTGGGCTAGGGAGCTGCTTTTCCTGTTCAGAATCTCCTAGGAGACAGACAGGCTCAATCCACACTTTGGACTTCTGCAGGTAAAAAATGCCTCACCAACTTGAAATCTAACAATACTGTTTGATTAAAACTTTACTCCCTCTACTGGCCAAAAAAACGAAGTGCACAGTCCCTAGTAAACACAATTTAAACAGCTCACAGAAGCACCCTCTGATGTAGAATATCCCTGTTGCTGTGGAGGGTGGGGTTAGGGGGGCTGGTTTCACTGGCTTGTGAACACAAACTGTGCTGTCAAACACAAGGTCCAACCATAGCCATCCAAGCCATGTGCAGTGTGTCTAAGAACTTTAGAACGTTCCAAACCCTAGATATGGACAATGTGCCAAGGATTAGAAGTGCTGCAGGCCCCCGGCTACAAGAGGACTATTCGTTGAAAACTGCGACATTAACTTATCGCACTTATGAGCAGCACAATGCTGATTTTGGGCAAAATACCATTAATTAAAAGCAGAGCTACTGAACCTCACATTTTAATTCACTATATATCAATGTTTTGCTAAAATATGAGAACATACGAATATGAGAAGTCACCACGGCAGACGTCTCAATGCATATTAAGGGTTTATTATCAGTTATCTTAATGCAACAACCTCAAAGGAATCCTTCGAAAAAACAAATAAATACATAATATCCACCATAGGATTATCAGTTTTGAAAAGCGGAAGTCTACCACTGATGGATATGAGACCAATAGTGAATGGGGGCGTTTCCACTCAACCTCCACCGTCCAGTTGGTCACATTCTACGTCAGAATGTAAGAGAAACGGTTCAAAGGGGCTAAAAATCCAAAGGGAAATGTATCCTTCCTGATTCTAATCAACTCCTGCTAGATACGATCATGGGCACTATGAAAGGAGATTTATGAAATGTCAACCAAAGAAGGGCTAATAATGAAATGTAGATCCGCGACTGTAGCTGGCTGCCATGGCTATATAGGCATTTACCACTTATTGCATTGTTTGTAATTTATACCGCGATACTGGGCACTTCTGTATTTCCCCATATCATATCTAGTCAATGTTTAACCCCACACTTACTAAAAGCTTTCTAATTAGTTCTAAATACTATCGATTTTCCCAAAAAGGCAGCAGAAGAATCATTTTAAAAAGTGATTGCCCTGAATGGCTCCTCAGAAAAGAGCTTCCAGTACTTTTTGGAAATTCTTTTTATTTCTTGGCAGACTGCTGTCTGTGAAAGGTCTGTCTAACATATGCCTGACGTGGGACTTCAGACTGTGCCAGCCACATGATGGGCATCGCCTTGCTGTGGCTGATTTACCTCAGTCTGTCTCACCAATATTCGGTAGGTCGAGCCATCTGTGAAGGATTTGTGTGGAATGGCTCCGGCAAAGGGACAGCCTTGGTGATGCCTTGAGTGACCAGGGTATTGGCGTAGCAAAAATTGAGGGGGTCTCCCTGCAAGGTACGTATAGGAGCCCCTCTGGGCTCAATCAGAAGCTCTCCGACCAGAGTGCAGTGCCGAGTGCGCCCCCTGGAGCTTGGGGCCACCCCGCACCGCGGAGGCTGCGGGGGCCTGTGTTACGCCACTGGACCAGGGTGAGCTGTCCCTCCACTGCACTGAAGTACACTGTGAACAAGAGAAGTGTAGAGGTGCCCATGTGAGAACAGCATGTGTTGCATGTTTAACTAGGGAGAGCAGCTGGAGCAAGGTTACAGCTCTAAATATGCTAATAAGGAATGTGTACACCTACAGTACAGCAATCCTCCAGAAAAGATTAAGATAGTGAGCTATGCGGACGACACGCAATTGGTCGTCTCACTCTCACATCTGGACAATCACCCAGACAATCTGCCGAACTGCCTCCAGCAAATTCACCACTGGATGTACGAGTCATCGCTCAAGCTAAACGGATCAAAGACAGAAGTCATGCTTTTGGGCAAGCAATGGACCACCATCCCCTCTTCGGTCTGGCCAGACGTCTTCGGGGAAGTACCCACCCCGAAACAAGTAATTAAGACCTTAGGAGTCTGGCTGGAACCCGAGCTGTCTCTGAAAACCCAAGCAGCCAAAACAGCAGGCACCTGTTTTGGTCTCATGCGCTCCATCCGCAGGATCCTCCCACTACTTCCGCCCCTATCTAGGAAACTCTTGGTCCAAAGCCTGATCCTTGCGCGGCTAGACTACAGTAACACGGTCTATCTAGGAGCTCCTGAAGCCACTATGGCTAAACTTCAGCGTACGCAAAACGCAGCTGCCCGGCTCCTTATGAATCTCCCTTCCAGAGTCTCAGCCAGACCAGCGATCAAGGCCCTCCACTGGCTTCCAATACGACAAAGGGTAGAATTCAAGGCCCTGTGCACCGCACACAAACTTCTCAACGGTCTCGGCCCTGCTATCCTGAGAGACCTGGTTACCCCCTACTAGGCCCCCAGATCCCTACGCTCGAACAATGAGCGTCTGGCCAACGTCCCCAGATACAGGAAGGCACGCACCGGCGGTCGACGCTTTTCTGTAAAAGCATCCTCAGGATGGAACTCACTTCCTCGCCCCCTGAGGCAGGAACCCAGCCATCTCCTTTTCCGGAAAAAATTGAAAACGCTGCTGTTCCCAAAATAAAGTCCCCTCTCCCCTCTGATCTCCACAAATGCTACAGCGCGGGGATGCCTCCGGGTCACCAGGCGCTCTATAAATCGCTAAATAAATAAATAAATAAAAATAGAGGCGAACCCCAAACTGGCCCTAGTGAATCTAAAGGACCTTGTTTCATCATGTAGTTGCCTGGATTGATGCTTATCTCTCACCTGGAAGACATGGACTGCTGTGGTACCCTCTGCCCTTTCCCATCTTCATCTGTAGTCCTCAAGCCAATCCACTCACAGAACAGCACTTCATGGCAATGCCTCATGACATCAGTGAAGAACTCTATTCTAGGCTTCAGGTCCTGCAGAATACAGCCGCCAGACTGGTACTGAACCTTCCTTCTAGGTCGCCATCAGCACCCAGCCTGAAGCACCTTCATTGGCTTCCTATTAGGAAGTGAACCCGTTTCAAGATCCTCTGTCTAGTGCATAAGAACATGTACGGAAACGGACCTAGCTATTTCGTAAAAAAACTTAGCTGGTAACAGCCAACTAGGACGCTCAGGTCAAGCACCAAATCTCTTCTTACCCCATGCAGAGTTCGTACCGCGGGAGAACCTTTTCTTTCCTCGCACCCACTCTCTGGAATAAACTTCCACCTCACTTACTCTCTGTTACAGATCACAATCAATTCCACAAGGAACTAAAAACCTGGTTGTTGGATCATATATAAGCATTCTTTTTTTTTCTTTTTTGCTCTTCTGCCTAGGTGGAGTCATACGCAAGCACCATGAGACCTCCGGGTGATATGCACACTCAACAAATACATTTGACTTGACATCTCACGATCCAGACTATAGTCTCCATAGTTTGGGAGCTAGAATGGCAGGGTGATAAGCCTGCTGGTGGTATGTGTGTGCTGCACAAATTGTACGAATGGGTATGTAGGGTCTGTGTGCATGCTTACAGAGTGTGCATGTCTGTAAGAAGTTAAAGGGCTCTTGATGAAGAAAGATCTGCCTCAGTCTGCCTTCTCCACTTGACTCTCAGGCTAGCAACGCTATTTTGTGTCCTTGAAGTTGGGTTCATGAGATTGTTGGTCATTCTAAGTCTATGTACTTTTCGATATGTTGAATATCTCTGGACATTCTAAGTATATGTACTTTGCGATATGTTGAATTTCTGTGTTTGCATGTACTCGTCCTACTGCACAATCTGCAAAGTGCTCTGATACCCTTGGTGGTCATGTTAGCGCTATATAAAACTTTCTAAATAAATATGGATTTCTAATCGAATGGGTGGGTGTGCATGCTTACAGAGTATGAATGCCTGTAAGATATGGGTTTCAAATAGAAGTCTCAGCAGGGTGATTGTGTTTGTGTACACATTCAATGAGTCTGTTTGTCTTTTAACGGTCTACACTGGGTGTGGTTCTTTTTACACTAGGGTGTCTATCTGTGCATGAGTATTTGAGCATATGTGTTTGGGGTGTTGTGTGTCTGTGCCAGGGTGTTTCTCTGTGCCAAAGGGCGGAATAGAGAGACGTGTATGGCTGTGTCGGGTGATTTGTTTGTCTGTGTAGTTGTACTGTGGATATATGCAAAGTGTTTACTTTTTGGTTATTTTCTGGGGGGCTGCGAGTGGGGTCAGTTACTCCCCCAGGATGAAAGAAAAAGGGAAGAGATTAAAGGGGGGAACTAATTGGGGAGGAAGGAGGAACAAAGAAAACAGAAAATAGGAAGCTACATTTATTGTTGTATTTCTGTACTTTCAGGTACATAGGGATAATACCATCTTTCATTTTTTTATCATTATGGCAAAGCATTGATTTTGTTGAACAGTTTTAATAAACCAAAATAAAAATACTAATGTTTCTCTGTCAGCCAATATGACCGATGTAGGGTAGATGGAAGAAGTGTTTTTTACAGGAAATGTAGAATTCTATAGCATTTTGTCCCTTGGAAAAGTGGATTATTTAAGAAACAATCCACAGCCCTTATGCATAATTAAAAGCTCTTAAGTTTGGAAGAACAACCAACAGTGTGTGCTATAAGAAGCAATGTTGATAGCCAGCTGTGCCTTGCACACAGATGTCATTAAAGCGCTTACCTTGTTGCAGGGAGGGTGCTGACACGGGTGAAGAACACTGAGGGTTCCACCTCCACATGAAGCCCCAGAGAGAGGTTCCTGTAGTAGCCTTCGGCATTCCCTGGTCCACCCGAGTACTTGAAATTTAAAATGGCATCTAGTGTCTAGAACAAAACAAAGATCAGGAAAATTGATGTTAACTCAAAGTCAATAGCAGTGGTTTTGTTTAAAAAGCACTTTAAGTGTCTCCCCTTGTTTTTAAAGCATTTCATGGTATGCATTGTGCACTAAGATAAGTGTCCATGATAAAAAGATTTATAAAAAAAAACCGAGAGGGAGAGAGAAGTGGCCATAACTTGGCGTTCCAATGAACTGTACAGGGCATTATGCAAACACTTGAACCTGTTAATAAAAAAAACTTTTGGTCACAATATCAGCAACTCATAAATTACAACTACTGCTGCAACAGTACAGCCAATGGGAGACATTCAGTAGGCTAACACAACTGATTACTTGGAACAGGATTTGACCTTTTCGGATAATTTCAAACTGAGTAAGCCAAGCATTGCCAAACACACAAGGAAGCAGTCACCACAAAAGAAATCTGAGCAGGAAATGCAAAATATTTAACTAGTAGCAAACTCCAGAGGGCAAATATTCGACCAGAAAGGTTTGAGATTCTGCACATTTGGTTAAAGATTTAGAAGGTATCTCCTAGCTGACATGCCCACAGGCCTCATAAGGAGTTTCTCGCTCACTGCTCATAGTGCATTAGAATATTTTTTTTGTATTTTTTTTTTTTTTTTGGGAGTTTTATATAGCGCAAACTAGACCCGAGACATCGGGTATCAGAGCGCTTTACATGAGCACCAGTTTTGTTACTTGAGGACACATTAATTTTTTTCGGCACGGGGAGATTAAGTGATTTGCCCAAAATCAAAGGATCCTGAGCGCTGTTGCCGAGACTCGAACCTGGTTCCCCAGCTTCGAGGTCGACTGCTCTAGTCCATCTCCACCCTAATACAGAGGCTTCCCAGCTGCCCTGCTTCCACAGTCCAGCTTTGACACCTTAAAGCTGCTGAGGAGGTTATTTAAAAATCGGCATGTTCATTTTCTGTTGTGTGTGGAGAGCACTCCAAAGGGTCTGGTCTATCTCAGACCCTTACTGAATATCACACTAGTCCAGCTGCCGGGACTTCCATCAATGTGGAAGCAGCACTGGCCCTCCATGTGCCAGGGAGTACAGGACAATCTACAAATGACATAACTGTACCTCAAACGCCAAGCTTTAACAAGTACAATGGAAGGTGTAAAAGGTACAATAAGTTGATCACCAAAATTATTAGTTATTGAAACTGCTTGTAAAATTAGAACCTTGAAAGTACTTCTTTTGAATCATCTAGTTAGAAAGAACAACCACACAAGTTTAATATCTGCCCTTTTCCTCCACAGTGCCAGACAGTAACATAGAACAGTTAGGCCTTTAACTAATCACACACGTGCGGAGAAATTTTAAATGCAGTATATAGCGTGCTTTCGCAAACCCCTTATGTCCTTCAACTACGGGAAGAACAGGGAGCTTTCCCTTTAGTTCCCCACCAGGAAGAACGTCCTTGAAGCTTCATATCTTTGCAGACCGGTCAGCTGCTTTGACATAAGATGGCTCAACCCTGACTTACTGATGAGAAAGGCTACTATATACTCAAATGTGGAAGAACATTACTTTGATATGTTGAGTCGTTTTACGGAGTGCTCATCCATCACCAGTGACATTTTGGAGTAAGTCCATAGACAAGCAGGTAGGTAGTGTAAAGTTAAGGAAAAGAATAGACTTGATTAATTATAGATGAACCGCTTTTGTAAACGATAACGATGTGCCCCAAACCTTGCACAGGTCTTGACGACTAGGATGGACAATGATCTGTCACCTGGTCCAACTTTCTAGATTCTATAAACCATGAACAGCAGATCGGAGGAAGAGCCAAGGGTTCACTTAAGAGAACTGCCTAAAACTCAATACTGGTAATACCGGGGTCATTCTGTTTGGCAGCGATATTGACTTCTGGACACCGAACTGGTGGCCAGATTCGATGGGCTCTCTACCTTCACCCGCAAATAAGGTTAAAAACCTGGGAGTGACACCGGATGACAGTCTTACCTTAGGTCACCAGGTAAACTCAGTGGCATCAAAAACATTGTATGTGATTAGAACACTAAGGAAAATATTGCCGTTCCTGCCCCTGACTAGCCGGCAAACAGTAGTCGCAACTCTCGTAATGTCGAGCCTGGACTACTGCAACAGTTCCAAGAGAATCCACCTGGTCTTCTCTTATTCTTTTACTTTCGTTTCCTTTACATTATATACTTTTCTGATGCATCCTCATCAAGCATTATTAGTCTAGGATGCAGGTTCATAGGGTCTCCACTGTAAGAATGGTGTTACATCAGTCACCCCACCCAAGTCACTCTTCATGTTCATTAAGCTGTGGTCTCATTTGTAACTTACAATTAGACTTTTATTTTTTCTTATATCATATTGTTCCCAGCCCTGAAGAGTTACAGGCATTGGCCTGTTGACGAAACACGTGTCGGCTGGCATTATGTATTCTTCATGAACACTTTCACATAAAACAACACTTAAGAAAACCAGCGGTGTCAATTGTATTATCTGTTAAAATTGTATCAACCTTTAAGTCTATACGTGTGCCCAGGATTTGTTCATGGTTTTTAAAGCACTTCAAGGTTTAGGACCAGACTATTTATAAACAGCAGTTCCACTTGTACATACCGAAAAGACCACTTTGCTCCCTAGGTGCCAGGTTGGTCTCAGTACCAAACACAAAAAAAATTCGAAAAAAAAAATCCTCCACTCAAGGACCACCAAACAAAGTAGACAATGTGGAGAAGTGTGGCTCAGGGGTTAGAGGCAGCAGACCCGGAAGCTCAGATCGGTCCCGGACCAGGGTTCAATTCCCCGCCTCGGCGGGTCTTGGGCTAAAAATTCCACGGACTCGATAATTCTCGCCCCGGTGCCTCCTCGACTCACGGGTTCACACTCTGCGACTCTGGGCAATAGCTTGCTTAATCTCCACAACGGCCCCTCGTGGCGGGATGCCTGACTTTCACCTTGTGGATACCCTGCTATCTCACAGGGGAATACCAGGAAGGGTTCCCTAAGCAAGCGCCGGGAAACCCACTGCGGGTAGCTGTGCGCTATATAAGCTCAACTACATTTACATTTACATTTACAATGTGCTTCCTACATTCAACCTACCATGTTCTTAAAGATCTGTAAGTTGGTTCCACACCAACTTTTGATGTGTGTTAAAACGACAAATTTGTTTTTATAAACAAACTTTATTGAATTTTCACTGCCAAAAACATGCTCAAAGAGCCATTTTATGCATATGAAACAGGACACAATATGGAATACATATGGAAAATAGCATTTTTGTACATTAATAACGGGAACCAAAGAGAAGAAAAATAAAAAGAAGGAAAGAACAGAACAGGTTGCAGTAGTGATGGAGAAAAAGGTAGAATCTTGGGAGTACGATTATGTGGAAAACGAAAATCATAGCAGTTAGAAGTTATTGAGGAGAGGTCCACAACTAGAAATAATTGAGGGAGAAAGCTTCCTCAAGATACTAAGATAAATACTGTAGTAAATTCCATTTGATGTGATTTTATCAACACAAACACACTAAACAATATGTTAGAGATAACAACTGTTTTCTGATGTTTTAAGTCTGTATGTTGTGCTTGACAAATCTCCACAAGCAGTACCCACAGTTTCCTCAAAGTAACAATATTCATCTGTGCCTATTGCAAGGAAATATCTAAAAGGTTCTGAAATAATCAATAAGTTGCCCTCGACTCGAGAGCACGTTTTCAATTTTCCTTAAAATGATACAAATGCAAATGATATGTAAATGCCTTCGTAATGTGAAGATGTGTACTTACGTACACTGTCAAAGAACGAAAGAATGAGTCAACGTTCTATTTCCATCCATTCATTAATTAAAAAAGCCATATACCTGCATTTAACCAGTACTTAAAGAGCTGATTCCTGAATTTTTCAAAGGCTGATGTATTAGGCATCGCTTAGAATGATGGATAGGGAACCAAATTAAATGTATTACTCGACTGTAAATCTATGCAATTAAAACTACGGAATGGTGGGTACTAATGCACTGTCAAACATAAGCCTTGCTGGCAAAGGAATTAGCCAATAAAAGGAATTGAGAAAACGTCCATTAAGGAACACAATGTTTCATCTCCAGACTAGGAATCAATTAACAGCTGGTATATAATGATATACAGCAAACTGGAGCGTTTGAACAAAATCCAAATAAAAGAGACTGTGCCTTAGCTGGTTGGCATTATTTTAAAAACATTGCATTTCTTACTTTCTGCTCAGCAGTGCTATCACAAATGTCCATATTCTATAAGTGCCTTTAATGGCGTCCTCTCATTATTCACTGTCACCGTGAAACAAAAACAGTAACCAACTGGAACAGTAGATGCACCTTGAGGGTCTCAAGTTCTGAATCCCGAGGTAAAAAATATATTTGAAATGGTGTGGAATTAAGGGTTCAAAGTCATGAACTGTACTGCAGAAACTGCTCCTTATGGCTGCAAAGTTACAAATGTTGGGAATTGACAAAGCGTCTCCCTCTTCGCCCACACCACCCTTGTTAGAAGCTTTCCAAGCACATTCCTAGAAAGGCTTTGCGAATTATCTTTCCCATGAGAAAACACGTGCATGTAGATTTTCAGATTTTCAAAAATATACTTTGCTCGATGTTCACCTTCCCTTTTACCCTGGAAATGGATTTACTCCTGCTTTTGCCCTTGACAGGAGTAAAGCATCATCATCAAATATTTCCATTGTGGGAAAAGGGCTAAAAAAAAATGGTTGATGAAAACCTACAAACTTTCAGGGTTTTCCTATTCTGACATGCCCGCAGCTCATCACCAAGACAGAAACCAAGTGAGTAAATCCTTTCATAAGTGCAAACCAACTTTTGTGAATAAGAAAAGTAGTTTTGCACTTCACATTTGTAACAAAAAAGACTCTTGTATGGATAAATTACACTCATGCACGTTCAAAAATATCTACAGTTTAATTAGTGTATGTATATATATATATATATATAAATGTGTGTGTGTAAACCTAGGTAAAAATTCACTTATTCACTACTATCGGTCTGGATTAGTCTACCTATAGTCCTAGCACATTTGAGCCATGGGCGTGATAGTGGGTTTAAGTGCTTGCCAACATTTCTATAGGCAGATTATTCATGACAGATATTTTGATAGACATTTGAACATTTTGAAGTTTCTATTTTCATATGCTATTGTACTACTTTGATATGTAATAATTCTCGAGAGGCTCGAAGTGACATAGGCCTGAGTAGCAGCGCTAAACTCACTCAGTACAAATGTACCACAGCAGTCGATTTTCTAACCAATCATAAACTGAAAATACCAGGACGGAAATTAAGACTAAAATGGTATGGGTGACTAAACGATGACTTTACAAGAACACTAGAGACATAATCAGGTACGTCACCTTATAATTTTACATACGCCAGCCTCTCTCGCTCAGGTGTGTCCATGCAAATAATGTTGAATAATTACAATAAGTACTGGCGTAGACAACACGCAATGACAACAGTTGAAAAGTAGTCCTCCATGCAGTTCAAAGCAAGAGCATTAGTAGAAGAATACACTGAGCCAATCACATTAGGTGTGACATGGAGTCCAAGACGTGATTGATAAAGTTTAATGGCAAGGGCTGAAAGAGAACGCTTAATGGCTGAAAGAGGCCTCCTAATGATTGAAAGGGGCAGACGCAAAGCACACACTATACGACAAGGAGCTTTCATTAAGGCACAACGAAGCTGCTTGGATATGCTGTTTACGCAGTGGGGAAATGGGTCACAACACAGAAGAGGAATTTCATTATTTCCAATGATCACTGTCTAAATGAATCAGGGAACCTGCTTGGATTAATATTTCCTGTATTGAACGCTCTGCATGGAACAGTGTAACAAACGATTGTCTAATGAGGTGATGGAAACCATGCCCTTGTTAATGATCCTAAAATTGCATTTGTTCTATGTCCCTGGAGTTTCAATAAAGGATTGCCCCTTTCTCTTGTATAGTAAGTCTGGGTATTCAGGATTGACCTAATCACATTTTCGACTCCTTCCTGCTTTATTATACAGGATTTTCTCCTGTGTGGTTTGAAACAAAGATGTGCCCCTCAGAGGGGCACGATCATGCGATTGTCAGATTGGATGGAATTTACTCTCGATGTACAATACTGCTTATTGGTAATTGACACCAGTCCAAGATGGCAGACAGGACAACACTCTGCACGCCATATGTTGCAGGATATCTGCCTTTGGGGCTTGTAGATGGATCTTGGTGGGTCAGTATAATTAGTTTGTGAGTACTAAGCACAATGGTGTACTTTTTAGGCAACTTGTGATACACTTGTTTTAAGATATGATTTAACATATAACTAATGGATATACACATCTAATTATGAATACAATGTGTATATTTGTTTCCCACAAACATTATTTCTTGATTACATCTGGGCACTAAATATGGGATGAGAAGTTCCTTTTACTCACTGTACCCTTGTGTTGTAGATTACACTTGTACAAAATGCCCGAAGGCTGATTTATCTCTCGGCTTAGCGATAGTTGTGACACCCATGGCTATACACATCCAATTATGAGCACAACGTGGACATGTTTTTACCCAATAAGTTCTTTCAAACATAATGGGGTACCAAGTACGTGACAAGAGGTCCAACATTTTTTTTTGTCCTGGCATCCTTGCGTTCAATCTGAAACCACTTTAAGATGGCTGACGCATTTCCATCCTGAAGCCTGCCTTCAATATGAAAGGCATTCTAGTCGAGGTTTCTTTGAGAACAGGTGAGGGCCGTTTCAGATGATCGCGAACTACTTTAAAAAGCGTTGTGGATGTAAACTCCGTTGTCATCATCACTCCACCGCACGAGATGTGAGGGGGTGTCCTATTGCAGCTGACACCACAAATTGCAGTAAGTAAGAGTGGGTTTAATATATGGGTCTTTTAGTAGTCCGTAGCACTCTTCACATCCATATTTACATGCCACCAGCTGTTCTAACCACCACGGGTGAACGCCACGGGCCAGGATCCACATCAGCGTGCTGCTCGTTATTTTTGTGGTTCCATACTTAGATGGGATGTTGGTAGCACATGTTTTTTGCATGCACACAGCACCCATTGTTACTATACTTGAGAACAATTGGGGTAGACGTTGTCCATGTATGGTCAACTTTACTCCACATGCCATCTGTGGTTTTATCTGTCACAGGTGTTTGTCACGGGATGGAAATCCATATCCGCATGTCGGTCATTATCGCAGTGTGGTTGTACTTCTATTGGTCAATTGATGTCATGGTTGTGGTCACACTTTAAACAGTCTCCGTTATCACATTGGTCTGCACTTTGGTCTCCGGATAGCAATATTCACCTTCTGTGTGCTGTGAGCCACACAGAAGGTCATGTTGTTACTCATGAATTCCATCCTTTCGTTTACTGGTGGCACATCGGAAAGGATTTGTCCCTTCCATTCATATAAATGATAATTCATCACAACCTTTTAATTGACTTACAGGCTAAAGGATATTGTTTTTGGATGTCAGTAGAAGATCGGACATCCTTGGTGAGATTGCCTTGGTGAGATTTCCCTCCCCGCTTCTTTCCTTTTTGATATAGCATAATTTGCTTATGAATTTATTCAGCTACGTTTTTCGATTGCAATGGATTTGTCCTCATGGTGGTGATTACTTTTTGTTGGTAGGTGTGAATAACTGGTCGTTTTGAGACTATTTACCCATGTAGTGATCATAGTTAGATTAAGAGTGGGGCTGTTTTTGATGGATATTGAGCTGCAACTTTAATACTCAAGCTACAAGTGGCGTTTCTTAGATGATCTTTGTTATGTTATGTTATGTTATAAAGAACTTGTAGCGCACACTAATACTCTGGAGTGTCCTGGCGCAAGAGTGAACTGGGGTAGACAGATGGGAACCATTTAGATGAGCTGGCTGAACAGATGTGTCTTTAAACGTTTTTTAAAGAGTTGGAAGTCTTGAGTAAGCCGAAGGTCCGCGGGAAGCAAATTCCAGGCCACTGCTGTTTTAATAGAGAGCGACTGGCTTCCCAAACGGGCTCTGCGGAAACGCGGAATTACCATCCGACGTAGAGAGGCAGACCGAGCGAAGCGCTTCCTGAGATACATAGGTCCGTGGCCATGAAGGGCCCTGTGTGCCAGGGTAAGGATTTAAAATTGTACTCGCTGGGCCACAGGGAGCCAGTGCAGATCCCGCAGATACTAGTTGTTTAGAAACTAGGATACTAAAATTGAACGTGGTGGGTACAAATTACTGGAATGACATACTTTTTCTACTAAATATGTAACACGGTCATTGATTGTGATGATTAATATAGGTTTTCGCTTTCTGTGTTTGGGACACTAGTGCTCCTCATTGCAATTGAGTATGACTTTGGCTCCCACAGCCTTCCCATTATATAATACTTATTATTGCCACATTTCAATAGGAATGAGAATGGGACCATTAATTTCATGTGTTTACTTTCTAGCCCTTTCCATTTTGCCCTTCGCCCTCTCCAGTAACTCCATGTTTAGGGCTAATGAGATGTTGGGCAATGAAACATGATAAGATAATAAAAAGTAACTGCATGAGATTGTTTGTTGTGTGTTTTTTGTAAATGTGTTATTTCTATTAAAAAGTCAGATTTATTTCGTATTAGTATTTTTATAATGAGATAATGAGTATTGGTGTGCACGTCTATGTCATGTGCATTGTTATGTGTCACTTATTGGTAGGAATTACTCTTGTCCTTTGGGTTATGTAACTTGTAGCAACGTCTCATATTCTAATGTGAGCCTTTATGGCAATATGTGCCAGTCCCTTATGTGCTTTTATATAATGGATTGTAGCAATATATATATATATATATCTTTTTTTTCTGCACTGATTGTATTACAGCCCTGAAGAAGTCAACTTTTATGGACAAAATGCATTGTCTGTCTTCGCAGTAAACGTGTGAGGTTTTAAAAGATTGTGAACAAGAAAATAAAGTGAAGAACTGGACTCACTTTGGATTTTGAATGGGAATTCTTTATTAACAGGGTGTTATTGATTGTGGTGCACCTCTATTCTGTATACATCGATTGTCCTTGTTCTAAGGGCTGTGTCTTGGCAGCAGGTGCATATAGAGAGTGCACATGGCAGGAATTGATTTTCTGATGTGGTAACTATTCAAGAACACGGGATAGGTGCCACGACCCTTGGCCAGCTGCCTTTTTTTCCTTTGTTCTATTGCCCACTCTATGTATGTTGAACTAGATCAGAAATAGGTCAGTTTGACAGGTGGGCTGTCAAAACCCAGATCAAAAATATCCTGAAATCACAGAGTGCAGAAAGGAAAACCACTTCAAAAATACATCGAAGCTAGTCTTTGCTTTTATGCTAAAACAAATATAAATTTTGCAGCCTTTAACCCCACGTTTCATCATTTTTATTTAAGGTGTACATACTGTGGACCGGACCCTAACATTGACCATTGAAACTTGCATGAAGATGCACATACAAATAAAAACAACACAGGCATGGCTAACAAGGTTTCAATATAATGGAGTCCTGCAAATATGGCTGTTGGAGGGCTGCGGTACTGTCCAAGGCAGTTTTTTTTCTTTTTAATATTTTTATTGGGTTTTCAGTTATGAACAAAGATAGTGTTGCAGCAGCAATATGGTAATGCAAGACATTATAAAACCTCATTTCAGATACATGCTGTATAGAAACATCGGTGTTGAATGGGGAAATAGGTGAGGCAACTGTTAAAGCGTCCCAGTTGTGGGTGATCATTGAAGGGGTGTTGCATTTGCAGAGTTGCCCCCACCATAGGCTGTCTGGCAAGCAGACATACTACCCCAAGAAGAAAAAACTCAGGGAAGGGGGGTAGCGACTCCAACCTGGGCAGAAGATTGAGTTGTGCTTACAAAGGATAGCGCAGGAAGGCATGCCCTACTATATGAGTGGGGACTTGGATTGGGAATAACCATTTGTGGGCATCAGCTGAACAGAGTGTGAGCTGGTGGACTCCCCGTATGCCGTCAATTCTGTGCAGGTAGTCTCAAATTTGTTTGTCCTGTCTCAGCTCCAAATATCTCTATGGGGTGGGAGGGTGGGAGTGATGAGGCGAGTGGAAAAGTAGCGAGATGGGGAGAATTGGCGGGAAGAAATATATAAATGCAGTGGGCTGTCCTATGAGGCTCCTGGGGGTAAGTCATTGTTGTGGATCCATTGCTGGAAGTGTTCCAGGAGGGTATCCCAGGCCACATATATTGGCTGTTTGTGAAGGTGCCAAGCCTCTTCGTAGCGCAGGACCTCGCCCTCAGCCTTACCTCATTTCCTCAGCGCTCCATGCCAGGCAGAGATCAGGGGTGCCTGTTCAGCTCTCCACTGCAAAGTTAGGGTTCTTTTGGCCAGCTGAAGGGCCAAGCCAGCGAAGAGTGCCCGCATCTTATGTTGTTTCCTACGCTTGAAGACGGCGCGGGCATAGGCATCCCTCGATTTGAGGTCAGTGATCCCGGTGACCTCCACTAGCACATCGTAGACTGAACGCCAACAGAGGGCGGGGCAGGAGCACATGTGCTGTAGATCAACGGATGCAGAGTGAGGGCATGGGCAGCACAACTGTGCAGTGACGAAGTAGCGATTGCACTGCTCAGGTGTCACAAAGGGTTGATGTAGGATGGAGAACTGAATGTTTTTTAATCTGGTGGTTCTGTACATCCGTACACCCATTGGGGAAATTCCAGTGCCTGTTCCCATTCTGAATCATGCAGAACCCGACAAAATCATCTTACCACCAGCCCAGTAAGGTGACAGGCATGGTGCCAGGGTGTTCCCATGTAGCAGAGCCATGTGACCAGGTGACGCCCAGCCCCCGTGGGTGTACTGTCCAAGAGTGTTGATCTGCAATAAAAGGCAGCCTGGCAATGCAGCTGATTCCTAACAGTGCACGAGACATGGTGGAATAACACACTGGCTCGTGTTTAATGTAAAAGAATCATTGTAACCTCTTGGGGTGCGGAGAGTCCCATACCCCAGTGCTGAGCCCTTTTTTGACATTTGCGTCAGTACACGGCGTCATAATTTATTTTCAACAAAAATATCCAGATCAAATTTGTGCCCCCCCCCCCCCCCCCCCCCACCCCCACATGTTGAGCTTTGTAAATGTACCAATAGTTTCTGCTTTGCCATGGAGAAGTTTAAGAAAACAGTCAAAATGTACCAAAGCTGTGAAAGAAAGTGAGTGCTGTTCTTAAAAAGGCAAAAATATTGCTTGCCTCCTCGCTTTCAGAAAGGGAAATTTTGTTTTTCATCACTGTTTTTGCAATATCCCAAATGGAGGTCAATAATAGTTCCTAGTTTGGCTGTTCCTTTCTACTTTCTATTAGTGGGGAAAGAGACACAATTGTGAATATCGCTCACTTCCTAGCCGGAAATGAAAGCTCTTTTAACAGTTTAAATGGCAAAATTACTGAATATATTAAATACACAACATTGATCCAAACAGACCACATTCTTGTTGTGAGTGCCGTGCACCACATGCAGACTTTGCGCATTTAGTCTGAAACTGTGTAAAGATTGGTGCTTATTGGAGACCAATTTGCAAAGAAATTATTAAAATGGTAGATTTGGAGGTTCTTCCAGCTCCAGGAACCGCCTTACTGGGCTGTGTATTAGATTTCCCCTGCGTCCCCCATCACCTTCCTGCAGACTCCTAGACCGCAGCAGAAAGCACCCGGTTCCCAGGTTCCCCTGAACCAATCACAACGCTGCATTTCAGCGTTGTGATTGGTCTGAGCACCGTGGTTCGGCGCTCAGACAGGGACAGCGAAGCTTTGCACTTCCTCACCAAGATGTGTATTGCAGCCTAGTAGGGAACATGCAAAGTGTTCATGACTGTTTGGGCAGCCCAAGAGGGTCGGCCAAGCAGGTTGGCCAAGCAGTCGTAGCACTACAGGGGTGCAAACCACTCCTCTCCCTGCTCCGAAAGTCCCGCCCCGGAGCCACTGACAGCTATAGGAAAAATAAAATGATAATAACGACAGTGACTATCAGGTTATTTTTCCTTTTGTCGAGTGGGGCGATGCTCCTCTGCCGTGGAGGAGGAGCCGCCACGGGTGGAGACAAGCTTGCATTTGGTACGCTGCAGGCATACCCGCTGAGCAGCACACGCAGAAGTGTTAGTTTTAAAGGCCGCCGTGTTTTAATGGCGTGGCCTAGGAACAGTTACAGCATGGAGTGCTCGTATGGTGTGAAAGCAGTAAAAGTTTAAAAACAACGGTTGGAAAATAAAAGCAGAAATGGAGCCCAGCTGCTACCACGCCTGACATGCCCAAGCTCCCTTGAACTGTGACACTAGCCGGAAATAAATACAAACTGAAGTAACCATATGCAAGATGAAAAAGGAACATAAAGAGATTACCTGGAGTCACTGGGTACCACGGGTAATACACAGAAGGGAAGCATGTCCTGCGAGTATACGAGAAAGGGATGCTCCAAATGTCTTATCTTGAAGCACATGAACACCGTATGACGCCATAAAGCCGTCCAGAACCAGCCTTGATTCTACACATCCAAAGTCCCAGCTGGTGGGGATTTCACCCCCTCATCACCACTGTTCTGTCAGGAGTGGGGCCCCAACAAGGCTGACATGGACAACAGGAGCGGCTATTACCGGATGGGATTGGTGGGGCAATAGAGAAGTGATGACTACGAAGCGTAAGTGACAGCCCACTAGTTGAGCAGGGATAACTCTTGAGTGTTGGTGACAACCCTACAGTAGAGGAGCGATGACTACTGAGTGTTGGTGACAGTCCTCTAGTAGAGGAGGATGAAGACTAGAGTGAGTGACAACCCTCTAGTAAAGAAGGATGCCCGGCACAGATGTTCCCGTGGGCATAAGAGACAAGCTGATTGTTAACCTGAGCCCCATTGACATTATTAAGCAGCAGAGTTTTTTTAATGAAAATGTAGATTTTCCATTCTCTGATCCTCCTCGCTGATTGTGTGATTGCAGTGCACGCACACTCCTTCCACACCATCTGTGCTAATCTGACAGGATAGTTTGCAGTACCATTCCTGCTTCATCCCAAACTTACACACAATGGTCCAGTACGCGTTTTCAGGAGGTGCGCAACTCCTCCGGTCACTTCCATGATTAAAACTGGACTTGCGGGTACAAGATCCCCCGAGGACAGTAACTATGACACTGACCCAAAATATTAGGGTCTATTTTATTTCTCTTGCACCAAGAATGCACTTGAATATCAGACAAAGAGTTTAATAAAATCACCATATGCATGAAAAGCTACTTGTGCAATTCTGTGAAGCAGTAAGAAATGGGACTATGAAATATTTTTCTTTGTTGACTTCAAGCCCTACCCGTACATCAGCCGCCCTGCAACTTCCAATTACACTGAATTAGCTTGCCAAATATATAAAAAATCCTCAGCATAAAAAGCCATTAAAGTAAAGGTGTGCACTGAAACCGCCCATCTCAGTGTGGTTACTGTGGAGTTGTGTGGCTCTTAGCAATTATCTCTAGGCCAATGTGCACTGCCTGTTGAACGTTGTTGGCACCTCTGTATCCAGTATGTAATGAAGCTCCAACTATGCATTTCAGGGTGGTAATTACTTAATTACTGGGGTATTGAGAAACCCTGATTTGGTATTCTGGGTAATGGGGAGGTGAACTCCATGAGACATGGTGAGAAGCCCTGGTGGCAGTCAAGGATTTCAACAAAATGACCATCAAAGACAAGAGAGAGGAAGAACATTAGAGTTCAGAGGCTTAACTCGGATGGTGACGCAGAGTGTGCTGGCTCTGCGACTGTTGAGTGGGAATGTGCCTGCCATCCCCAAGCTACTCGTGAGCAGCGGCCTAATGCAAAAAGATTGGGAGTCCCTGCAGAATATGATGAGGGGCCCTGAGTCTTCCATGTCCCACAGATGTTCAGTGGCATTTGTCTGAAGGGCTTGGGACCACACAACGCAGAAGGGGTATGGGAAATCCCTGAAACTGGGGCTGATCTCTGCCACAATTCTACACATACAGTTGCGGGCAGTCTTGAAAGCTATTTAGAGGAATTGAATACAACTTACTTCCAAATATATGCACCTCTATCTGGCCTGGACCAGGGAGACAGCTCAAAACCCAGTTTAAGGGATCTGCAACTGTACTGAATGTTCATTGCCAAGAAAGCACTATCACCTTGGCACACACAGTCTATTAATTTGAAACTGTGAAGGCAGCCACATACATTACCTCTTGGCAAATGCTTTCTGATCTCAGATTTTCCATCTGCAAGATAGGTTTGTTTGATTTCCAGCAGGTTCTCTTCAAGTCAGCCAAGAAGCTATGGAATTCCCTGGCAATTGCATTCATGTATTAAAGAAGCACCTGTAGGTCTGCAAGGTCATCAAATCTGAGTTTTTCCTGTGTGTGGTCCTCCAGCTGAATCAATGTACTGTGATCTCTGGGTGTCCACTAAGGTCTACAACCTTTACACCGGGGTCAAAACACCGCGGTGCCATTATGACGCGTCTTTTACCCGCTGGAGGGCGCTCTAGACTAAGCAATAGTAGATTTACTATTCCAACACCTTCCCTACTGTACGTAGGCTGGAGTTGGAATAGTAAATCTTGCTATTCCTAAGTCCAGCACCCTACAGCACAAGTTGTGGTAACGACTTGCGTTGTAAAAGATGCGTTGTGATGTACCGCGATCATTTTGATCGCGTTGTAACATCGTACATCCGTCCACTAGAAGCTAGTGTGCAACAGATCCACCATACACATGCATACCACGTTGGCTTCGTCATTGTGGGTGAAAATATTAGCTCAAGACATTACATGGAGAAATCCATGCTTAAGGACCCTAATTATAAATTGGTCGTAATAGGCTGAGGTATCCATCTACTATGTGAGGCGAGTAACATTACCCCAATGGCGAGGCGTTGACAGCATATGGTAAGTATCTCATTTGGAGTTTTCAATAAATCAGTATTTAACATCCTCAATTCTGCTGCTTTGCCTTTTTTTATCTGCATAGTCCCCACTGATACATTTTGACAGGCATGACGTGCCGGAATCTCACAGAGGAAAACTGCAAAGGGTGTGATGATTATCACACAACTTGTAAATTCGATTCCCGGGCAAACTGGTTTCTGCGCAGGAATCGGACTATAACCCTAATAGAGCAAACCATGTTAGACGATATTAAAACTCACACCAATGCTAAAATGTACCTTGACAATAACATCAAGAATGCTTAACTGAAAACAAACCGTAGGAAAAGGAGCATTTCATAAATATGTAAGAATAAACGTGCAGCTTAGTAGTTGGAATAAAGCTCCAATTTGTTTGTGCGTACGTGACTAGCCCTCATTTTTTTTCCTCCTTTCCCTTTAATAAAATATTGCTTTTTAAGAATTGCTGATTTATTCCACTATTTAGCTGTAACACATGTAATTGCCAGAACATTAAATGTGCTGTATTAAGAAAATGCATTTCTTTCTATGCTCACACCAAATGATTTCATCATATTAGATCAATTCACCTGCTATGTTATAATAAGTAAAATGTTTAGTAGAATTTAGGCTTATTGAAGAAAATGTTTCTTGTGATCTAACCAGGACATGCTAGATATTAATGTTTCCTTTCATAGAACAGTTCATTGCTACACAATGGGACATAACCGCTAACAGAGTAGGTTTGCAAAGGTTCTCATGAGAACCTTCCTAAATGTACCTTTTTGCAATACGATGTAGGTGCATGCAAATAACATCATGTCTACATATTGAAGTTTACCGTGGGAACCGTGAGGAGAGCCAACGGACCATCTGAAGATCCTTCTTTATTGGCTGGAATCAACTCAAAAACCTGTTTTTGCAACAAATGTTTTGTGCCTTTCTATATAGTACGTATTACTAGCTAGAGAGCTGATGCATTCTATGCCCACCTACCCTGCCATGCCATGCCCCTTAGAACTTTTTTGTGCTAGGCCGAATTACTTTAAGCCACAGCCAACAGTGATTTTCTTATTTTCCTTACCTTCTGTAAAGAGACTTCCGTTCTTTATGCCGAATCATACCTACTGCTGTGACTTGTTTCATTCTAACTTGGATTGGCGGTTGCTACTGCAACTGTCGGGGAACTTGGCTGAGTTTTCCAGAACTGCTCTTAATGAGGAGTTCGCTCTCTTGCAATTATTAGCTTGATACTCCGAATCCTATTTTACTAATCGGAATAAAAGACAAAAATTATTACTAATCTCTTAATGAGAAATAAAACTTTACCAAACCTCTCATCATTGACTGAACTGTAAAACTGGTGTAAGTTGATCAATTTTCATGTGTGCCCCATTCTAACAAGGTGGCAAAGTTCTGTGGACCGTGAGACCAAGTTTGCGCGGAGTAGGAGATCTAGGTTGTAAGTTAAAGGGTTAAACTGTTTATAAATGTACGCACTATTAGCCCCTAACTTGTTATGAGGGCCTTGTCTGCATGCAGAGCTGAATTTGCTTTGGGAAAATTACCGAAATCTGCTCTGCGGGTGGACCAGTAAAAGGGTAGATTTGTGTCTGAAATAAGGGAAAAGCCTGTTTTCTGTCTGCCCTTGTTTTCCCAAACTATAAACCGGAGTCAAGAGGGGCACAGGCTCCCCATACATATTCTGACTGGATGCCAGTAGATAATCAGAAAGGTCATAACAAAGGATTGTACAGTATTCCCATTGGCTGAACCAGTGGCCAATCCAAATTGCTTACGCAGCATGTTGTTTCTACATTCATGTCAGTTAGTGGATGGCGGCGGCACAGCCATGTTGCTCGAATCTTCCTTTCGTTGCACATTACGAAGAGGCCCGATCTCTCACCCGCCACCAAAAAAAGTGAATTTGCAACAGTATTCCATTCTGCTTTTTTGTGGATAGTGGAAAAAAGTGCTCAATCTTCCAAGCAGTGTGGAGATAATGCTCATCCTGGCGCGGCTTCTCCAAGTATATCAACGGGTTATTTGGGAAGACCTCCTAGGAGGATGCTAACGCGGGATTACTGGTTACTAATTATCTTACCAAATCCCATTTCCTGTCGACTGAATCGTTGGTACCTGTCTTGAGTAAAAGGTAATCTCGCAGTAAACAATCAATTTAAGAACTTACACCACTCTAAATGACCACTGACCAAAATTAAGTTTTAAAGATTTAATATAAAGTCAAAGATAACTGAAGATACAAACTTCTCAAAATGAGATTAAGAAGATAAATCGGTATCACTATGAACATGAACTTTTTGAATAATCTGAGTCTGAAAAACAGAATAATAAGTACAAGCTCGAAAACCATCAGGGTTGCTAAAATGGATACAAGTTGCAACCTCAAAGTCATTACAGAAAAGAAAAATTAAGGTTAGTCTGTCCCTACACTACACTAAATGACATCCCTACTTAACAAGATCTTTACCCTCTAGGTGTCAGCCGTGGTGATTTCCTAAGAAGATCACGCACTTCTCTTTGTCTCTTCTCTGATAATGGGTCTCTCCTGATCAGCCTATCTGCCTACCCATCCGCTTCCTTAGGCTCCCAAAATCATCTGCTCTGCCCTCCTCCCGGGTCACTTTCCCTAATACCAAATCACATTTCCAATAGAAACGCCCCTTGGGACGCCCCTCACGTGGTACATCTTTGCGCGGTAAAACTCCATGATGGTACTCTTGAAGACCCTCGTTATAGTTGACCTTGGTTCCCAGGCTCCTTCTTCCGTGCGCTGATACCCCCTGAAATTCCTGGAAACTCCTACAGGCCTGCGCAAGGCGCCACTGAACAAAGTCCCTTTCATTCGAGCTGATTAGGACCCTCGCACCTGCATACAGCTCGTCCTGCAGTGGGCCTCAAATTCCAGACTTCACCATATCTTAGGCCATAAAACACTCTCAGAGCTCCATACTGGACACCTCACGACCTCTCCTCTAACGAGCACATGACGATTTAAACTACATGACATTATCTGTTCTGGCCTACTTGATTTACATGCAGCAGGTTCCTGCACTCTTAAAACGTTAACTTGATTTAAACAGCAAACATTCTTAACTAGCATACGTTTCTAAAATAACACATCTATAAAGCATATACTTTTAACCCTAAGTTCAATAGTACATTTTGAAAGAACCATGTCAACTTTATCTCACATTATTTTAGCAGCACGTTCAGGTTTGCTGTGAATTGCCCTAAGGCCTACACAAAATACTGGAATCCAAAATTACATTTAATTCGGACATGACTCTTTTAACATGAGAGAACCATGAGGTTTTCACATATACTCCAACATTTCTACATTTAATCTCACACCGTTATAATTATGGTTACTCTACTTAACATTTTATACATTTCGCTATTGAATATAAAACACTCGTGTGCAAAACATGTTTAAACTAACTACGTGCTTGTAAATATGGCGTACTTATACATTTTTTCAAACTTGTGCTCTCTCAGTCCCCCCTTTGATGACCTTTAGGGGTCATCATTACCATGACACTAAAATGTAGAACCTTTAAAGTGAAGACAGGGCAGTACCACTTCTTTTCATACTCTCTAATGCTTTCAGACTCTTATATTGAGTGTCCTGCATCGCTGTCAACTCTTCTTCCTGTTTCTTCATAGCTCTCTGTAACCTATTTGCTCTATACCATTGATACAAACGCACCAATCCCCACAAAGTGATTACACAAATCATTACTATGATGATGGGCTTCAATATGTACCAAACGATACCCTTTCCTAAGTTGGCAAACCAACTTCCAACTTTACCCATTCCATGACCTACTTTTTCCCACACATTTACCTTTGCCAGGTCCTCGATTTCGTAGTGTATGGCAGTGATGTTTTGTATATACTTCTCTAGAGGCTTTGAATTGTCTGGAATGTAAGTACAGCATTCCTGTACCTTCAAGGCCCTACAGACTCCTCCCTCTTTTGCTAACAGAACATCTAAAGCAAGTCTGTTCTGAAGAACCATTGCCCTAATCGATTGCATCTCCCCCTCTATCAGCATCAAGGATCTTGCAGTACTGGCAGACAGTCTATCTACGACTGTAGCTAACCTCCTGATCTTAATGTCATTCATTATCAATCCTAAGAAAGGGAATGCAGCACCTATTACATCTCCAACTACTTCTGCTGCACCCAGCCCTCGCTTCCATCTAGTTGATATTTCTTTCTTAGGCGTGTCTAAATTCTCAACATGATATATTTTAGGGAAGACAACAGCCAGATAGCATGATCCGTACCAATTATCTGGTAACTTCACATAGGCATATCTTCCACATACAAAATATACATTTGGTATTGCTTGCATCCCTTTCATGAAGTTCTTAGAGTAGTACTCCAATTGAAAGGCATGTTCACAATTTACTTGTCCTACATAAACGTTTTCATAATAGGAGTAACTCCTGTGAATGCACAGTTTCCCCCGTTTCTCCTTATCCAAAGCAATTGGACCAATACTACCTTTTCGTTGTTGTGCCCTTTCCTCCTTGGTCCAATCTGTTTCCCCTTGTCCTGATGCCTTCAATATCTTCTGCCTCCTGTATCTAGTATCTACCTGAGCTATAAACTTTTTCTCAACTTCTGATATTTGACAAGTCAGATTGTTGATTCGAGCATGTGAAGTATCTAACGTTCTCCATGGAATAAACCATTTGTGTAACCTGTCTTCGCTTTTGTAGTAGTCCCATTTGTTCAAATGCTTGAAATTCGGAACCTCTGGCAATGTCGAGTCGAAATTCGAGAAGTAATACTCAAATCCGTCTCGTCCATAAAACATACTTAACAATAAACTGCACGTTATCCCATATGTCAACGGGAGATGATGGTATTTGATACCCTCCTCCACCGAAATTGGTAATTGCATACAGACATAGCAATCCTTTACCTCCATGGCATCAACATATTCATAAAGCAACTTAGCATAAGCATTTGACTTGTAATTCCCCTGTGACTCATCCATGTGTAACCTTTTTACTTCTGCATCTAACAACGCTTTGTCTTTCTCATTGATGTTTCCCTTCTCCTTAATAATGGTAGTTCTCGGTGTTGACACTCCCTTATCCTCCTTAACTGTGGTTCCATCCCCTTCGTGTCCCGCTAGGAATGAAACAGTTACCACTAAAATTATAAGAGAAACCACTACTCCTAAAAATGTAACAGCTATACATTTTGCCCTGCGGTTCGGGTTGCCAGCCTCCATGTTCTCAAACAGTGTAGTTTTCGACTATCTTCCAGCCTTCACTTCCTCTTCTTTTCAAACAACGTCTTTCTCTCTTGCAATGTCTTTCTTGGAACACTTGGAAGCTTGACAATTTATTTCCGCAAAACAATTCAAAGTCCAGTAATATAGACAACCCTAGCCCTTCTCCATCCGCTAAAAGGAAACCCCTACCATTTTTTTTTCTTCTTCCACTCGGCGCTAGGTTATCTTGCAACAATTTACAATTTCTTTTCAAAAGTCTTATTTTCGTCTGAAGTTATGTATGACTCAAGGAGTGACACTACTTCTTCATAAACGTCCATCCGAAGTATCATTCCCTCAGGTTCTGGACAGTTCGTACCACAACATGGAAAGTCAACCTTTTCTAGGATTATTCTCCTTATTTCGCTCAAGACAAGTGGACGGACGAAATTGAGAGTTAGCGTTTTTTCAATTTCCAATCCTGGTACTATCAGTTCTATATCCACAATTACAAAGGGGTTCGTTCTAATCAAGATCACTTTCTTCACCTTTCCAGATCTGCACCCCCTTAAAGCCATTCGCAATATGATATTAGTCCACAACAATAAGTGCTCCTAACATTTCTACTACTCGCTCAAGCATTTCCAAACGAAGAAGAGTTCCCTCCAATATTGGATATCGTGAACAGCAAACTGGAAACTCAACTGTTTCTAAAATCAACTTTCTTATTCCACTCAGGAGAGCAGGATGAACGATGTTGAGTGTCAGCAACCTTTCGGTCTCCGCTCCTGGCAGTAGAAACTTTATTTGCACTGTGATGATCGGGTCAGTTCTGATCAGTTCCACTTCCCTGATCCTCCCTGTTCTGTGTCTCCCAGACATCTGCAACAAGGTAGGTCCAGTCGGGAGTAGAGTATCTTCTGCTAGGCACTCGCACCCTACTTGATCTTCTAAGACCCTCCTCGGCTTGATCCTGGATATCTTCTTCTGGATCTGAGTCTTCGGATATAGGAGTAAGCGTTTCTTCCTGGGCCGACCTCAAACTTAGCCTTCTTCTCCTTGTTGGCCAAGTGGCAGCTCCAAGCCTTATTCTCCTATTCCTTGTCCTCCCACTTGGTTCTTGATCGCTCCGATACGGATCTGAGTCTGAGTCGTATTCACTTCTGCTCTCTCCTTCAGTTGCGTCTTCTGTCTCACTGCCGTCCTGCCTTCGCTCTTCTTCTGAATCCGATGCGTTCCCAACTTCTTCCGACACCTCCTCAGCTGCCTCAATCCCTTCTTGCGACTCTTCTTCCACTTCCGGGCTTTCGTCTGGGATGGGAGCTGTTCCTTCTAGAGGTGCTGGAACTCTTCTAGTATGGGATGCATGGATCCAATTTGGCAGCCCCCCGCACTTCACCGCGGTGTTCGTGATCAGGATTACCTGAAAGGGCCCACGCCAGCGAACATCTAGGCAGTTCTTCCGGACGTGCTTTTTAACCAAGACCCAGTCCCCTGGGTTCAGGTCATGACACAGGTTCCTCGCTGCTGGAACTTCAGCCGCATGCACCTGAAGGGACACAGAATGGATGGCGTCAGACAGTCCTTTACAATAATCCAAGATCAGATCATCTGTAATATTCAATAGAGCAGTAGTTGGAACTGTAGGAAGTCTCATGGCCCTCCCCATCAGGATCTCGTGGGGAGAGAGACCTGTCCTCCTATCAGGTGTGCTGCGCATGCTCATGAGCACCAATGGAAGAGCATCTGGCCAACTCAAGGATGTGGATGCCACTACTTTAGCCAATCTATTCTTCAAAGTGCCATTCACTTGTTCCACAATTCCTGAAGCTTCTGGTCGATAACTACAATGCAGCTTTTGATCGATATTCAGTGTGGAGCACAACATCTTCACTATTTCGCTGTTAAAATGTTTTCCTCTGTCCGATTCCAAAGAGGCAGGCACCCCGAAGCGCGGTATCAACTCCCTGAGCAACAATTTAGCCACTGTGAGTGTATCGCACCTACGTGTAGGGTACGCTTCAACCCATCTGGAAAATACGCATACAATCACCAACACATACCGAAGGCGATTGACTCTTGGCATTTCGATAAAATCTAGTTGCATTCTATTGAAAGGCCCCCCCGACCTCCCAATGTGACTCAGTGTGACTGGTGTTCGTTTGCCTACGTTCAGTTGTTGGCAGGTAACACATCGCTTACATACTGATTCTGCTGCTATTCTGAATTTCGGGCAATACCAAGTCTGCCTAAAAACTCTCATCATAGCATCCCTTCCTAGATGTACTGGACCATGTATTTCCCTCGCCATGGGATTAGCTAATTCTTCAGGTAACACAGCTCTCCCATCTGCTGAAACCCAGAAATCCATTTCACTTCGCACACAACCTGCGGTTTCCCATGCCTTTTTCTCTGTTTCAGGTGCGTTCTCCTGCATTACCCTCAAATCTTCCCAGGAATCCACGGTCTCTAACATCATGCTTAATTCTGTCTTTTCTTCTGCACCTTCTATTTCCAGCTTAGAGAAAGAATAATTTTGTTCCGCACAATACCGTGCGACTTCATCAGCATATCTATTACCTTGTGACACAAAATCTGTATTCTTAGTATGTGCTACACACTTTACTACTGCGATGTCAACAGGACCTTGTAATGCTTCTATCAGCAATCGCACAAATTCTCCATTTCGAATGGGCGAACCAGAGGAAGTCATGTAACCCCTCTGAGACCACAACTGCCCGAAATCATGAACCACACCGAAACCATATTGGCTGTCCGTGTAGATGGTGACTCTCTTTCCATTTCCTGCTATGCAGGCACGAGTTAGGGCAATAATCTCTGCTACCTGTGCGGAATGTACTCCTTCCAGGCAAGCGGCTTCCACAACTCCAGTAATGGTACAAACAGCATAAGCTGCTCTCAACCGACCAGTATCGTCTCTTAAACATGAGCCATCAACAAAGTAAATTTCATCGGGGTCAGACAATGGCTCATCCACTATATCTGGTCTGGGTTTCGTGCATAGTTCAGTCACATCAAGGCAATCGTGGTCTTCACATCCTTCGCCTTCTATTACCGAAGGTAATGGCATCAAAGTAGCAGGATTCAAGACAGAGCATCTCCTGAGAGTCACGTTTTCTGCGGCAAGTATAACTTGCTCATAACGCGTGAGCCTGCTATTGGTCAGATGCTGCGTCTTCGTCCTGGTCATTAACAATTCAACTGAATGCGGTACATACACCACCGCTGGATGTCCCATTACAATACTTTCGCTCCTTTCAATGCTGACACCCGTTGCGGCAACGGATTTGAGACATCCGGGCAACGCTGCGGCTACTGGATCTAATGTAGCCGAAAAATATGCAACTGGTCTACGGGCATTACCGTGGGTCTGTGCCAAGACTGACAAAGCACATCCCTCTCTCTCACAGCAATAGAGTGAAAATGACTTTTCGTAATCTGGCATTCCCAGAGCCGGAGCACGACATAAATCGTCTCTCAGCTGTAAAAACGCCACCAGACATTCTTCATCCCATGGTACCGGATCACTCACCTCCTTGTGCGTCAGTTTCTGTAAGGGCTTTGCTTTCAGTGAAAAGTTAACTATCCACTGTCGGCAGTAACCCACCATTCCTAAGAACATTCTAACTTATCTCTGTGTTGTAGGCGCATTCATTTTCATTATCGCCTCAATCCTCTCTGGGGACACCTTACGTTTCCCTTTTTCTAACCTGTGCCCTAGATACTGTACTTCTGTCAGACAATACTGTAACTTACTCGGAGATACCTTATGTCCATTTTCAGCTAAATGATTCAGTAAGGCAATTGAATCTACTTTACAAGCTTCCTCTGTTTCTGACGCAACAAGTAGGTCATCTATGTACTGTACCAGAACCGAGTTCTGTGGCAGTACTAGATTCTCAAGATTCTTTTTCAACAACTGATTAAAGATGGATGGGCTGTCTGTGAATCCTTGTGGGATTCGACACCATGTTAAAACGCGATCTTCCATTTTAAACGCAAAAAGGTACCTGCTCTCTTCATCCAATGGGATTGAAAAGAAAGCCTGACAAAGATCTATCACTGTGAACCATTCTGCTTGACATGGTATTTGAAACAATATTACTGATGGATTCGGTACCACGGGACAACATGAAACGACTATGTTGTTAATTTTTCGTAAATCCTGAACTATCCTAAACTTCCCGCTAGGTTTCTGCAAACCCATAATCGGGGAGTTACAAGGACTGCCCACGATTTCCTTCAGTATTCCCTGCTGTATCATTGACTCGATCACAGGCTTTATTCCCGCAATCGTTTCCTGGGACAATTTGTATTGAGGCGTTCTTGGAAACTCAACATTTGGTTTTACCAGAATTTTTACCGGTTCTACCCCTTTAATCAATCCTATATCTTCTCCTGTGAAATCCCACACCTCTGACGCCACTGCATCTCTTAAGTCTTGTGGAAGATCTTCTACAGTCAGAGTAGGATATAGTTCTACACAGAATTTTGAATTGGCCACCTTAAAGGTAGCATCATCGTCGGTAGTCTGTACCTCCACTCCTTGTGGGGTGCAGTATATGGTGCAGTTCAATTTGCACAACAAATCCCTTCCTAACAGACATACCGGACTCGAGTCACAAACCACAAACTGATGTTCGTTCATGTGGTTTCCTATCTTCACAGACACTGGTTCTGTCAACGGACTGGTCATTCTTTTATTTGCAACTCCTACCACCTGAATTGTTTCCCCTGACATCGGCAAGTCTGGAACCACCGCTGATCTCAGAGTCGAACGAGTAGCCCCAGTATCCACTAAGAACGTAGTGGGACACCCTGCCACTTCTGCCTCAACAAATGGCCCTCTCTGATCCACTTCTAGAACTGCCCCGAGGGTACAGTCCTCTTCACTGCTCACCCGTTGTCCTGTCAGTGGATCAATGTAATAACATTTTTCTTCCTCAATAAACAGAGGCATTTGTTTAAAGACCTTTCCTCCAGCTGCTATCTTCGGTGGCTGTGGGAATTGGGCCCGTGGAGCCGAAGTCCCCCCTTTGGCCACCTTATTACTTGGGACTGTCACTTTTTGCACTGGGTCTTCTTGGACCTGCTCTTCTACTTCTAGCTCTCCATTTTCAGGGTTAAAGGGACACTCGCGTCGCCAATGCCCCACCTGATGACACAGATGACACTTTGTCGTTTTCTTTAAAGTGGCAAAGTCTATCCTAGGTCTCTGCCCTTCTTCATTATCTTTGCTCTGACCATTTGGTTTTCGTCCCATCCCCTGCTTCTGCTGGCCACCCTTCCCAGCGGACTGCATTTGCACCACCATCAATTTCTCCTTTAGATTCTTGGCTTTAGAATCTATCTCGTCACTGCAGTACCTCGCATAGCGTAAAATCTCATCTAGTGGTTTGTTCTGCCAACAGATTAAATGTTGCTGTATCATCAAACAAATATCAGGTCTCAACCCCAAGACAAACTTTGACACGAACTGCCCTATATCTTTGGGATCCATTACATCTAGTCCACTGTATTGCTTGAATGTTTTCAGCAATCTTTCATAAAACTCGTGAACTGTCTCCTTGGGTTCCTGCCTTGTTCGGTCTATTTTTACCCAATCTATATCCTGTGGTGGTACCTTATCTTTCAGCCATGCTATTACCCTTTCATACTTTCGCATGACAATCTCAGATGGTCCATTTGTTCGAGCATCCCTCAATGGTTCAGCATTTGGCCATTCGACACTAGTCTTACAAGGGGTCCATAGATCAGATGGGACCACGATGTCAAACAACGTGTTCAAATCTATCCACAGTACTTTCGAGATTTTAACGAACCTCTCTACCTGCTTATACCATTCGACTGGATTGTCCCGCAACTTCGGAAATGAGTTGGTAAATGCGGCTAAGTCTCCTCTACTCCAGGGCACATGTACATAATTTCCATTTGATATTTCTCGCAAAGGGAATGCCTCCATCTGCATTACCCTTCCCTCAGGGGTCATCACATTTGTACTTCGCCTAACTGTGCCCTTTTTCGACCACCTTTCTTCCCATTTATCCAGTTCTCTCCACACTCTTATCCCTGTTACCAACTCTCTTATGTGTGTTTTTAATCCAGTAGTTCTCTTCTCATCTAGATCTTGGTCTGCGTACTGTAATCTGTGGTTGCTCTGCAATGCCCTTGTCCTAGACAAATCCACGGCATACTTGTCTGCCAAATCAGTCAGTTTTTCATGAAACGCTCTAGCTTTCCTAGTAATATCCTTTGCCATGAACAATAACTCATCCTGTTCATACAATTCTATCCTTTCCAAAGGCAATGTTCCATCTATTATCTCATCAACATCTGATTTTAAACTGGTAACATCAAGCCTTTTTGCCTTAATTTCAGCTTTCAAGACACTCAATTTAGCTCCTCCATCCGCATCTCTCCCATCCCAGCTCCGAGATCTACGTTTAGGTATTGGTGAATTATAGGGAGTCCACCCCTGTTCCCATCTCTCTAAGTCCCATGCCTTTCCATCTTCTCGGGTGGGTGGTGAAACACTCCTTCATGCCTCCCAGCCTCTCTCTCTCCATCCTGGCTAGTTTCACGGGATAGAGGGTAAGAGGTTCTATTACTCCCTCTTTCTTCCCTACTTCCCTGTGATTCCTGATTATTCGAGGCGTGGCGGGACCTATCGCTGTTCTCCTTTCTCCAATGTTGAACGTCTTCCCCAAGTGTATGATGAAGGCACCTAAACCTATTCTGAAAAGCCCGTACCGCCTCATCTCCTCCGTTCCCCCAGAGACGGGACATTTCCTCACATTCTACAATCTTAGTATTTTGTTCCGGCTGTTCTCTCTGATTTGTAGGACATGCATCCCCTCTATTCTCTTGACTTTGGCCTTCCCGGCTCTGACTACTCTCGCTGGCCCCACAATGAGATACTGTCCCGTTTCCCCTGCTTTCCCACTCTGGTTCCGTTCTTGTCCTGTTACTCGGAGATACTATGGACCCGTCCCATTCCCTCAAATCAGCTCTTAACTCTGAAAAAGATCTTGGCCGCGGTCCCCTTAGATCCATTGGTCCTCTCGGACCTCCCTGTTCTGAATTGGGACCGACAGTTGTGTCTAATGGGGTGTTCCACGTTACCGAACCTGGTAATTGTTTCCATGCATTCGTCACATTATTCCTCCTTTCCATCTCAATCCTTTCCCTATCCAATTGCCTTTGTTGTTCCCCTCTATCTCTCTCAGAATTATAGATCGAAACTATGGGTCCTATGGTAACAGGCACTTGAAGAGCGTCTGGCAATCCCACAGACTCAACCCTTTCTGTGGTTGGCGTTTTCTGCACCACAAACCTTCCCACTACACTCTGTACAGTGTTGTTTGGAGGTGTTTCTCCGCCTTTGTTAGGTGTCCATTCCGATATAGGGAGTGGTGTATATCCCTCTATCTCATTCCCATCTTCCCTTGCGAGCCCTCTATCTTCTATCAATCCCACTCTCGGAGGTGGTCTATCCATTAACAATCTGTTTATCAGATTGTCCTCCGACTCGCTTTCCTCGTCTTCTTCCATGAGGTTTCCTCCTCCTGACACCTCCCTCATCGGATACATCTTCTCCACCTCAATAGTCTGTACCCTCCAACGCTTTTCCTCCTCATCCCATTTGGAATCTCGCACTGCCCTTACCGATCGCGTCAGCCTTTGTTGACGCCTGTTCAAATTTCGGTCGTGTGCAGCCTTAATCCATGCATTAAGTGCCTCAAACTGTGTTGGTCTAGGTAAGGGTTTCAATGAGGACATGGTTGCCTTTAGCCGATGTAACACCTCTAACTTAAACGTTCCATACTTCGGGAACTGCATTTCCTCATTTCCTTCCGTAAGCTTATTCCAAGCCCCAATCCACAATATCGTATGCAGCCCCACATTCGTTGCCATATAATGAGCTGGCGTACCCTCTGGGGGAGCCTCTTCCCCGTAATAATGTTCACTTCGTTTACGTTTAAAAATCTCTTTCAAACACTTAAAACACTTCATGATTTCTCTTTTCTCCGCGTTTGTTTACTTCCTGATGATATTCCACCAATCTCAGCGCCGTTCTCACTAACTGGCCTATCCGTACGCGGCTTTCCTCCGACGTCACTCTAGCCGCCCAACCAGAACGCGGCTCTAGCTAACGTCACACCAACCGCTCAATCAGAGCGCGGCTCTAGCCGACGTCACCCGTCCCCCTTCGCAGCAGTTCCCCTCCTTTCTCAGCTCGTCTCCTCGGTCATGCACGCATCCCATTCATACTCTGAAAAATGATTACTTCCGTCCAAGCGATCACCTTTCTTTGACTGTACGCCCACAGTCTTTCTGTAGTTGTCACCTTAACTTGGCGAAATGTCTTTCCGTTTACTTCCAGACAATCGCCTTCTCCGATAGGTTACTCACACGCAGTAACTTTCGACCAGCGTCCGTTACTCATACACTCACTCTTACACTCCCCCTATCTTGGATCCACGGCGGTCAATGGTACCTCGTGACCTCCGTACTATGGTCGACAACTACCCTGGATGTTCGATACACCCAAAACCACTTAAGCTCTGGCCTGAACTTAAGATTTCACCAGTTCACCCGTTTACCAGGTTACCAGTTTACCAGGTTGCGCGCGCTCACAACCTTCTCTCTTTCACACTACAGGCATTCAACTCCGCAAGACATTACAATACAAATACAACACAAAACACCGCAATCTGTTCACGCATGACCCTTTTTATACTCACTCTCCGATACTGCTGCTTTTCTCGCACCGTCTGCACCTTTCGGCACACGATTCTTCCGCTGCTCGTCTCTCGACGTCTCGGGCCTTGGGGTAAACTAACCTCTCTAGATTACCTTCCTCAAGAAGATAACCATCCTCACTCTGCTACCAACTGATAACGCGGGATTACTGGTTACTAATTATCTTACCAAATCCCATTTCCTGTCGACTGAATCGTTGGTACCTGTCTTGAGTAAAAGGTAATCTCGCAGTAAACAATCAATTTAAGAACTTACACCACTCTAAATGACCACTGACCAAAATTAAGTTTTAAAGATTTAATATAAAGTCAAAGATAACTGAAGATACAAACTTCTCAAAATGAGATTAAGAAGATAAATCGGTATCACTATGAACATGAACTTTTTGAATAATCTGAGTCTGAAAAACAGAATAATAAGTACAAGCTCGAAAACCATCAGGGTTGCTAAAATGGATACAAGTTGCAACCTCAAAGTCATTACAGAAAAGAAAAATTAAGGTTAGTCTGTCCCTACACTACACTAAATGACATCCCTACTTAACAAGATCTTTACCCTCTAGGTGTCAGCCGTGGTGATTTCCTAAGAAGATCACGCACTTCTCTTTGTCTCTTCTCTGATAATGGGTCTCTCCTGATCAGCCTATCTGCCTACCCATCCGCTTCCTTAGGCTCCCAAAATCATCTGCTCTGCCCTCCTCCCGGGTCACTTTCCCTAATACCAAATCACATTTCCAATAGAAACGCCCCTTGGGACGCCCCTCACGTGGTACATCTTTGCGCGGTAAAACTCCATGATGGTACTCTTGAAGACCCTCGTTATAGTTGACCTTGGTTCCCAGGCTCCTTCTTCCGTGCGCTGATACCCCCTGAAATTCCTGGAAACTCCTACAGGCCTGCGCAAGGCGCCACTGAACAAAGTCCCTTTCATTCGAGCTGATTAGGACCCTCGCACCTGCATACAGCTCGTCCTGCAGTGGGCCTCAAATTCCAGACTTCACCATATCTTAGGCCATAAAACACTCTCAGAGCTCCATACTGGACACCTCACGACCTCTCCTCTAACGAGCACATGACGATTTAAACTACATGACATTATCTGTTCTGGCCTACTTGATTTACATGCAGCAGGTTCCTGCACTCTTAAAACGTTAACTTGATTTAAACAGCAAACATTCTTAACTAGCATACGTTTCTAAAATAACACATCTATAAAGCATATACTTTTAACCCTAAGTTCAATAGTACATTTTGAAAGAACCATGTCAACTTTATCTCACATTATTTTAGCAGCACGTTCAGGTTTGCTGTGAATTGCCCTAAGGCCTACACAAAATACTGGAATCCAAAATTACATTTAATTCGGACATGACTCTTTTAACATGAGAGAACCATGAGGTTTTCACATATACTCCAACATTTCTACATTTAATCTCACACCGTTATAATTATGGTTACTCTACTTAACATTTTATACATTTCGCTATTGAATATAAAACACTCGTGTGCAAAACATGTTTAAACTAACTACGTGCTTGTAAATATGGCGTACTTATACATTTTTTCAAACTTGTGCTCTCTCAAGGACGTTGCTAAAAGTCCTTGTGTGCTGGGTGGAACTACCAGCAATCGCATTTCACTTCTGGAGACATGCGTTTCTCAAGCTGCTGATCTTGATGTTGGTACTTTACTATCACACCAAAGAACATATTTCCGCAGAAAAGTATGGAATTCAGATTCATATGAAGGAAAACAATATTGCTGATACTGCATTCCTTGGAGCATATGAAAGAAAAAAAATAACTATAACAGGGAACAAAAGATGACAGCTGTGTTCACAGGTTGCCTGATTATGGGGAAAATTGAGACAATTCATGTGTAAAAAAGCTAAACAAATGGGAACATCTGACAGTTGCCATAGCAAAAAGGTGACAATACCTGTCGTTCGATGTATGCATGGTAACATGTCCCCAAAGTATAATAGATGCCAAGGAAGAATGTGATGGAAAACTCAACAGACCTGCTCGATATCTCCGTTTGAATGGAGAGCGCCTATGGTTAGCAACATAAAAATCAACCTTCCTAGTTAATTAGATTGGAATAATTTAAAATCTTTGATCAGTAGCAACAAATCCTATGAAGTTCAATTTTGCCGCTTGTTTTTGTATGAAAATGAGAATGTACTCCAAAAGATTAAAATGTAAAAAACATTGTTTTTACAAAAGGCTTTTAAAGCCTCTTCGACAGCATTTCATTCCTTCTATGACAAAATATTGCAGGAGGCTTTTGAAGAGTTCGGCTGACTTTGATAAAAATTCATGTTTATGCCTCAACCTTTTGAAGATCTTCAGATCAAAAGCGTGCTGGTCTTTTGCAAATCCTCTGAAAAATATGAATTTCAACTCATCTCCTCCCGACCGTACTGGAAGGATGCTGCTTCCAAAGAAAGAAAAGAAGCTCCCTGACGAGGCAGAAGAGTGGCCAGAGAATATGATATGCTCAATAGCAGAGCTCCTGGGCCAGAAAGGCTCCACAGGGCGTGGGGCATTGAGGAGATGCTACTTACAAACAAGGGCTATCCTTTGAAACCAGGGGTAATTAACACAAGGAGAACAAAGGTTCCAGTGGCACAATATGCAAACACGTTGAAATACAACAAATGTAAGTACATCAATTAGAAATAATGAAAAAGAGATGAGACCACATAGTTTGCAAATATGAAACATTTCCTGCTTCAAAAATAGAGGAGGGAAGGGCTTGGTTCTCACACTGTGATAAATGAAGAGCAATCTGAAAATCATTATTAAAAAATTAAAAGTCCTCGAACTGTACTTGAAACCACTTAATCTCCCCACGCCTAAAACGAAACTGGTGCTCATGTAAAGCACTCGGATACCTGATATCTTCGGGTCTAGTTCGTGCTATATGAAACTCTTAAAACAAAAAACAAAAAGAAATGCCTTTGAGAACCCAAATTAAAAAAAATATACAAAAATGATTGGGAGAGATAGTTTGCTCTCTCATCTTACGAGTTTATGGATCCACACCCTGAGGGGAACCAATGAATTCACATTTAGTGATTTAAGCAGTCACCTCTATCTCCAAAAATGTTTTCCAAATCAAAGCTGACATATAAAAGATAATGACATTATGGTTTAACCGCTACCGCGCTACCGCGTTTTCCCGCTGTGCGCTGGAATTTCAAAAATGCGCAGTTTGTGACAAAGCCAGCTCGTCATCCGCGTAGCGCAGGTAACACCCACGACGAGCTGGTTTTGTCATCCGCACTGAAGGGGTTAAGCACAGATTATGGTTTAAGCACAGATTGTTAACATAAACTGAATGATATTTAGATACAGTGTAGCTGGGATGTGTCACTGGACAGACAGGTGAAAGGAACTTAGAAAATGTGAACATCATATTCACACTCAGGCCCCACGTTCAATTAAAAAGATGCACAGTGACCATCAAAGCTGTGTGCATGTGACACTTTTCATGTACACTTATACTTCCCTCATACAAAACCAGTGAAATTCAGCAGTTATAGTTACCTGAGCTAATTATAACTTACGCCCCTGCAGGGCACTGCTTATGACCTCACATATTACATCACTCTCGACATGGTTACTGACATCACTGATTACATCACTGATGACATCTCAAACAACATCTCTGATAAACTCATCCAGTGATTGTAAGTACTTTCTAAGAATTTATGATTGTTAAACATATATACTAACCTACTAAAACATTGCTATACTAGGTGCACTACTACTGAATGATACTGCTTCTAAAATATTATGAGAGAGGCTATGTGATTGTATGTATCCTTGTGTGTGGGTGTGTGAGTAGCTGTGTGGGTGAGTGAGTGGGTGGGTGCCTCAATGGCTATGTCAATGAATGACTGGGTGTGTAAGGGGCTGTATGGGTGAGTGAGTCTGTGTAAAAGGCTGTGTGGTTGAGTGAGCGGTAGTGCGATTGCTTGCATGGATGTGTGAATGGGTATGTAAGTGGTTGTGTGAGTGTGCATGAGTGTGTAGGTGTTTGTATGGGTGAGTGGCTGTGTTGAAAGACTGTATGGGTGAGTGAGTGGGTGTGTGAGTAGCTGTGTGGGTGAGTTAATTCTTGTGTGAGTGCCTCCATAGAGGAGTAAGGGGGTATGTGAGTACTGGTATGCGTCGGTAAATGGGTACATGAGTGGTTCTGTGGATGATTTAATCAGTGATGTCACTGACCATGTAATGAGTCATGTAATATGTAAGGTCATACTTCTTTTTGAAAAAAATGGCTGCCAATACTTCCTGGCTGAAGTTTTGGCATCCAATCAAATTTCAGTAGGATTTGGGGCTATATCTATATTTTTGAAACTTAATTATCTCTTAAACTATGGAACTGATTTACACGAAATCACAAAAAGGGTAAACAGACATAATACCGAGTCCAAAATATAGACCGGACAAAATATCGACTGGACAGAATATAGACATCAAAAATATCGTTTTTAAGGTAAGTAATGTAATATCGAATGTTAAAAATATAGATAGTTAAAATATCGAAGTATATAATATAGGTAATTAAAAATATCTAATTTTTAATAGTATCTAATTTTTATAATTTTTTTATGTTATTATATGTGTGAAAATTGTGTATTTATATTATAATTAATTTTAAAAAAATGAAATTTGTTGTTTTATTTTTGTACTTACCGGTTTGTAGATACAAACTCGATATTCTGTCATGATGCGTTTCGGTCACCTCTCGTGACCTTGATATATGAGAGGAGAGTGTGTGTGTGTATTATATATATATATATATATATATATATATATATATATATATATCCCAGCAGACTAAGCCAGATAACTTGTGGGCTGAAGAGGAAATCCATAAATCCTTTTGGTAGTCATGCACATTTTCAAACACTGTTCATTTTGTCGTCCTGTCCTGGACAGAAGCGGTCGCTCCCACCACCTCCTCCCTGACTTGGTATCGTACCTGCGAATCTCCTGCATTTGTAGCGCTTCTTGACCCGACTTTGTAGCGCTTCCTGAGTTCTCACTGCTTGTGTGCCATTTACTGTATTGTATTTAACTGTATTTGTAGCGCTTCTTGACCCATCTTTGTAGCGCTTCTTGACCTGACTGCGTGGCTGCACAATCCGATCGCTTAAGGGAACTTTGCTTTGAAAATAGTGCCAATCATCCTAGCGCTCGTGAGCCCTCCATTGCGCTTTATTTTCGCAAACCTCTGCTGCATTATTCCCACCCCACAAGCGGCATTACCCTGTCCTACCCTGCAGCATTTGTTCTGTTGCTGCCATTTTGATCTCGTTTGTTTGGCCGTCCACACACACCTTCCCCCCACCTCGCTCCCGCCTCCCAGCTGCACCTCCCACGCTCCGCCCCCTCCACTTTCCACTTAAGTCAGATGAACCAACGCGCAGCGTTCACGCGCTGCGGTCGCGCCAAAGGTAAGCCCGTCTACGCCCGTCCGCGCCAAGACCGCGCCCAGCGCCAGACCCCCTGGCCCCCGTACCACCTACCCCACCCGCATTACATACGACGCCTCCACCCTCTTAGCCCTAAACCGCGGCCGACTCCCCAACTGTGCCCAAGCCGCACCTGGACACACCCATGGACCATTCACATGCAACTCCTGCAAGTATGACGGCACCAAGACCAACTCCTCATCCACTAACACCAATCAGAGTTCTGACACCAACCACCTCAAATGCATCCTGATCAACACCCGCTCGGTCCACAGACACGCCATCGATCTTTGGAATCTACTAGACACCATCTCTCCGGACGTCGCCTTCCTAACAGAAACTAGGATGAACGCCTCCTCAGCCCCAGACATCACCATTGCCATCCCGGAAGGCTACAAGATCATCCGAAAAGACCGCACCTACCAAACAGGAGGAGGCATCGCTATCGTCCATAAGAATTCCATCCGCATCTCAACCAGCTCAGACGTCAACCTCGCTAGCGCCGAACACCTTCACTTCCAGATACACACCGACCCCAAAACCACACTCAGAGGCACCCTCCTCTACAGGCCACCAGGACCCCATGCACAATTCAGTGAAGACATTAATGACTTTATCACCCCACACGCCCTCCCCTCCGAGGACTACATTCTATTGGGCGACCTCAATTTTCACCTGGAAAAGAGCAACGACAGCAACACCACCACCCTTCTGGACAATCTCGCCAACCTCTGACTCAAACAACTTGTTAATACCCCCACACACTACGCAGGTCACACACTCGACCCTATCTTCACCTCCAGCAAACATATCTCCTTCAGTCACACCACAGCTCTCCATTGGACGGACCACAGCTGCGTTCACTTTGTCTACAAAAAGACCACAACCCACAACCATCCTCAACCTACTCTGCGAAGAAACTGGAACAAAATCACCATCGACCAGATCTCCTCATCGCTTCTTCAAAACCCCCCTGCCCACTCATCGAACCCCAACCAAGCAGACATTAACCTCACTCAATGGCTAACCAACAGCGCCGACAACCTAGCACCTTTGAAAAAACGTCAATTCAAACTAGGCAGCAAAAACGCCCCCTGGTTCAACGACGATCTTAAGAAATCCAAGAAACTCTGTCGCTCCCTTGAGAAGGCCTGGAAAAAAGACCCAAACACCAGCACCAGGGACGCCTTCAAAAACGCCACACGCATACACCACCAACTGATCCGGACTGCCAAGAAAGCCGCATTCAAAGACCGACTAGACAACAACGCCCACAACAGCAAGGAATTATTCAACATCGTCAAAGAGTTTACCAACCCCACTGCCAACTCCAACGACATCACTCCCTCTCAAACCCTTTGCGACTCCCTAGCTTCGTTCTTCCACGACAAAATTGCAGACATCCACAACAGCTTCGACAACCAACCCGGAGACCAACCCACCCAACCTTCTGCCGTACCTTCACCCCCCTTGAACACCCTTAATGACTGGAACACAATCTCCACTGATGACACCATCCACCTGATGAACTCCATCCACTCAGGATCCCCCACAGACCTATGCCCTCACCACATCTTCAACAAAGCAGACTCCATCATAGCACCACACCTCCGAGACGTCATCAACTGCTCCCTCAACTCCGCCACCTTCCCGGAAAGCTGGAAACACGCCGAACTCAGCGCCCTTCTGAAAAAACCCACAGCTGACCCCACCGAACTCAAAAACTACCGCCCCATCTCGCTCCTTCCATTCCCGGCCAAAGTCATCAAGAAAGCTGTCAACAACCAGCTCGCCGCCTTCCTCGAAACCAACAAATCCCTCGACTCCTCACAGTCCGGCTTCCGAGCCAAACACAGCACTGAGACTGCACTCATCGCAGCAACAGATGACATTCGAACTCTACTGGACAATGGAGACACAGTCGCCCTCATCCCCCTCGACCTCTCCGCAGCATTCGACACAGTCTGTCATAGCACCCTGCTACAACGCCTCAGAAACATCGGAATCCAAGGAAATGCACTGGAATGGATCACCTCGTTCCTTGCCGGAAGAACTCAGAGAGTCCGCCTCCCACCATTCAAGTCAGAGGCCGCTGAAGTCATTTGCGGCGTGCCACAAGGATCTTCACTCAGCCCCACCCTCTTCAACGTATACATGAGCCCCCTCGCGGCCATCGCACGCCAACACAACCTCAACATCATCTCCTACGCTGATGACACTCAACTGATCCTCTCACTCACCAAAGACCCTAACACCGCCAAAACCAACTTACATGAAGGAATGAAAGAAGTAGCCGAGTGGATGAAGCACAGCCGTCTGAAACTGAATTCAGACAAAACAGAAGTCCTTATCTTAGGTACCTCCCCCTCCTCCTGGGACGACTCTTGGTGGCCAGAGGCCCTTGGAAAAGCACCCATCCCGACGGACCACGCACGGAACCTGGGCGTCATCCTGGACTCCTCACTTTCGATGACCAAACAAGTCAACGCCGTTTCATCATCTTGCTTCAACATTCTTCGCATGCTCAAAAAAACATTTCGCTGGATCCCCACCGAAACTAGAAAAACGGTCACCCACGCACTGGTTACAAGCCGCCTGGACTACGGAAACACCCTATACGCCGGTACCACCGCAAAACTTCAGAAAAAACTCCAACGCATCCAAAACGCATCAGCCAGACTCATACTAGACATCCCGCGTAAAGACCACATCTCTGGTCACCTGAAAAACCTCCACTGGCTCCCCGTCAATAAGAGGATAACATTCCGCCTCCTCACCCACGCACACAAAGCACTTTACGAACTTGGACCCGAATGCCTCAACACATGACTTTCCTTCTACACCCCCTCCCGCCAGCTACGCTCTTCCAACCAAGCCCAAGCCCTTGCTGCTGTCCCTCGCATCAACAAAACCACCATGGGAGGAAGATTCTTCTCCTACCTGGTGGCTAAAACCTGGAACTCACTTCCCATTCACCTTCGCCTCACTCAGAACCACCTAGCATTCAGAAAGCAACTTAAAACCAATTCTGAGCATGGCTGCTCCTCTGAGCGCTCTGTGTGCCACAGCAAACCCTTCCACATGCAGGCATGAATCCTTGTTTTTTTTTTGCACCACACGAATAGAAGGTTGGTATCCTGTTATGGTGAAGGTGAGTCAGGCTTCTAGTCTTGGAGAAGGAGGCTGACACAGTCAGACCTTAACGGAACAGGGACCTTATCACCAGGGCTTTAAGAGGGATGAAAAAACTGGGGGGTCTCTCAAAGGGGCTTGGCCAATGTAATTGGGGGCGTGGCTTAAACACAAATAAGCTAGAAATCTGTGGTTAGCATAGTGTGTCGCCCGACTTGTATTTTGCTGTTTCTGTTATTGCATCCAGATATATGATACAAGTAACATCATACCTATAACAAGTCATGCCTATTGGCTTTGTCAATGGTTATTAGATGCCTAAGATAAATACGCAGCAACTATGGCTAATATTTAAAAAGCTTCCACTTAAAGCCCAGGTGACACCACGGCAATGTTGGTGCTCCTGAATTTCAAAAAGAGAAGGGAAATCCGAAGAGAAAATACATCTCTCTTTAAAGGATTTCCCTTCTTCTACATGACGTCATGCCGTAACTTGTCCGTTAGTGACAAGTGAGCAGTGTGAGCAGCGCACAGATCGATGTGTCTGCTTTCACTGCAGTCCGGGGAAAAAAACGGCCTGCCTGTGCCAGGGCACAAAACAGAGCCCGATGCTGTTTAGAGGCCCTCAGCACCAGTGAGACCCGGCCCACTTACAGCCCTGCTTATCTATATGTGCCTTACATTTTTTGGGCCAAAAGACAATTTTCTGTTGGGTAGATGACTGTGTTTTAGAGCCATTTAAACGATTGTGGGTGCAATTATTCTCTAAAGCCAATCCGAATGCTTCCTGCTAAACGGTGGACTACATCTGGAGCAGCATAAACAAGGATCTATGTTGCGCCATTGAAACATAGTTCATTTATTTTTAAACATTTTATGGTGTTGTTTATTTCTGTACTTCTTTTTATGTTTAGTCTTGTGATGTGTGTTTTCTTGCTAGCTTCATATTAAATATGTATAAACATACGCATATACAGAGTCTTCCAATAAGCCCTCTTCATTCATTGGTCACCGCAAGTGTCATTCACATTTTACTTTTGCCTACCACAACATAGGGCAGTGGGTCAGCCCACTTCATCCATTGGCTCTCATACACTGTGACTGAAGGAGTTTTGCCTGATCACATGTACAGTGGCGGAAGGAAAAGAGGCTAGGGAACCTCTGCTGCAGGGTCACTCCTTTACTTTAATATTTCTTACATGCGTGCCCGTTTTTTCGTATATTACGCACTTCTGGTATAAATAAATTAGTGAATAAATAATTTAAAAAAGTACAAAAGCACAACAGTCAAGGCCAGGCCTATTGGCTCTGCCAATGATTGTTAATTATAGAGGGATGTTGACTTCCTTTACTCTTACTATTTTCCTCTAAGTTGAAAGACACTTTGCTCTTATTCGACTCTCCCCCTTGTTATTTCTTTTTCAGTTTGTCATCACTGTCTTACGCCTTCTTCCCCATTCTTCTGTTCATTTTTTGTTGTGCTAACTATTGCCCTTCTGGACCTAAAACAAACAGCAAATTAAACATGAATAACATGGAGAAATGGGCCCAGTGGCAACTGCTGTTCCTGAAAAAAAAGACTAAATCCCAGGCATTTATATTTATAATATGCAGCAGCCCCTAGTGTCGTCTAGGAGGCTCTCTACTGGTATCCTACTAAGTGTCCTTTCTAAATTCCATCAGAGAATTACTATATGGGACAGATCACATAATCCTTCTGCCTCCCACTAGACACACATCACCCTGAATCCTTCTATCATCCACTGTCTCTCCCTAGATGTGCACCCTGGACACCCTTGCAGATATTCACAATGCGTATCACCACCCCTGCTCCCTTATCCTGAAATCTGCCAGCAACATGTGACACTTGAAGTGTACTGTGGGCCCTAAATCCACCCAACCCCAGATATTCTGCACAAATCAATATTTAAATGGCACAATTTAAGGTGTGGTTGCAGAGGAAAATTATATGGCTTTCATCCTGACGTCAAACATTTCAAACCAGATTACTGCAGATCTCAGAAACTGACCCTTTTTGCAGGAATCCAGTATTTCATAGGCAGAAAATGAGCATAGGTGGAAAAGAAAAGCGAACCAACGTTTTCCTGCATCATTGCCGTTTCACTATTGTAAAGGTTTAGGCAGTAGTAGGATTTTTAAATTCACAAAAACCTGTTCTGAACAGAGAGGCTCAGATTACACCTTTCATCTCTGAAATAAAACTGTCAGGTGCAAATCTGACACAACTAAAGCCTTTTATTACAAAACCACCATCAGTGAGCTAACCAAATGAAGCAAAGCCTATTTCAAGACTGCGGCTGGCAGACACTGCATCAATCCTCAGATTTCAGAGTTTGTGCTTCAGTTGTCAAATGCAATGCTATCAACCTCTTCTTCACCGAGACGATGTACAAAATCAATGCACAAAGGAAAAAAACCACAGAAGGCAAGCTTCTCTGTTCATTCTCACAGGATCCAGAAAAGCACCTATATCAACATCAGATCAGCACCAAACCACCTACAAAGCAGAAAAAAGCTGAAGACCCAGCTCTCAAAGGAGCACAACCCTGACCCGACAGCCTACCCTAGACCTTCTCCAACCGTGTTATCTTCCTGGAGACCAAGTACCCTCTTCAGTGCTCATTTGCCCTCAAGCTAAGGTCGCGCACTACAAATACCAACACATATGCATACTGAAAGGAAATAGGGCATAATCGCAGAGATGCCACCTGATTTCCTAAAAGAGATAGAAGATCATCTAGGAGTGCAAATATGATGACCAGCTAGGAGTAAGATAAAACCCAACGTTGATCAGGGTATGTATTCAAAAACAAGGGAACCTGCAACCAAACTGCAAAGAGTGAGGGTGTAAGGAACACCAACAATTTAGGAGGAGTTGCCTCCTCATTTCTACCCAGCATGGGGATTTATTCCTGTTCTTGATAGGCATACGTCCCCTTCTTCTTCCTGGATAGAAAGGGAAATTTAATAAGCAAAACTGAGTATATTGGTGCTCACCAAATTCCCTTAGCATTATGGAGCCCCTACTCCACACCCCTGGATACAGATGTACCCCCGTTAAAACACATTATTGGGGTAATAGTATGCTTGAGTATATAGATGCATGAGTGTAAATTACATTGAGTGACTTTGGGTGTGAAATGTCTTTATGAATCGAGGACCAAAGTATTTTATTTAAAACAAGATATGCAGCTGGAATGTAAACTGGCATCTCTAACATTACCAAGAGTTGTTACATACAGCATTCCAGGAGAGTATCCGATTTCTACAACTGAATACCTAATATATCAGATTATAGCATAAATTCAGCAAGAGCAGTAAGGATCTGATCTGCAAGGACACATAAATGCACCATCTTTGCTGAGGCAACCACTTTCACCGACTATCCACCAGGCCCACAGGTGGAGAGTGTACTTCATAAAATGGATAATACATCATTCTTTCAAATTTGTCATTTTGCTGATGGAACTACCTGCAATTTAATGCGTTATAAATTGGGCAGTTTCCTTCTCTATTTTTCCAGTTGAAATTCTTTCGAAGGCGAAGCAGAAAAGTAGCCGGTGTCCTGCAGGCGCATTATACTAAGCTCATCAATCTGTCACCAAAATCCTTGTCCAGTTGTGAATCAATGCCCATCTAAATCAGGACATAGGAAAATTGGAACCGCTTTGTAATAAACAGAAATCCTGTATCTGCCAACTGATAACTTGCCCTTTTAAAATTAATAACAGGCAGTACTCACCAAGGAAGCGGCAGCTTTAGAACATTGATTTCCGTGTTAAACTTCCTTTTTAGGTCTCGCCTACGCAGCGCGCATGCGCTGCATAGGAGAGGACCTCATGCCGTCGATAAGCTTTTCTCCCCAAAAAGGTGCAAGCATTGCATTGCTTTCTATTGCAACGCGTGCACGTTTGGCGATCTACTCGTGGGAGCGAGCGGCTGGAAGCAATTATTGCGGCGCCAGCCACTCCCTCCCGTGAGTGAATCGCGCAGGCCCCCTCCTCTGTCCCCCCCCCTGCTGCCAGGCTCCATCTCATAAGAAGAGGGGCACATCTCGTCCTGCTGCTGGCGCGAGGCGTGAGCGCCTCCACACCTTCTGCAGCGCGAGTTTGGGATCATTAAGCCAGCCCAACAGCACATTTTTGAAGTGCTTGCTGCTTATATATATATTTGTACTGGCTGTGCTTTTAAATTCTGGTCATGCCGCTAAAAGAACCGGTCACGTGACAACCCTTGTTTTATTTCATTTCGCTGCCGAGATTTCAGCCACTCGCGGTTCTTTTTACTTGCGCACTTTACTTTAACCATGTTAAAAGTAAAGCGCGGGTGCCACGATTCGACCAAAAGTAAAGAAATACTTTTTTTTAATTTCTTTACTTTTGTGCAATTGCGGCACCGGCGCTTTACTTTAACATGGTTAAATGTAAAGCACCGGTGCCGTGATTGCATTAAAGTAAAGAAAAAAACCAAAACATGTATTACTTTACTTTTGCTATAAACGCGGCACCCACGCTTTACTTTCACCATGTTAAAAGTAAAGCGTGGGTGCCGCGATTGTCGTAAGTCTTCTCTCCCAACAGCTCTCTTTTCTCATTGTTCTGGACTTTCACAGGCCCTCTGCCTCCAGCTGATAAGGCCACTCAAAGTTCTCAAAATCTCACTTGCTTCCACCTTTTCCAAGATAAAAACTGCCGACCCGGGCCCCAACCCCCCTCAGGTCAAGCCTTCCTTGCTTTAAAGAGCCAGGCTCCGACAACTGTCACTTTGGCATCTGTAGTATCGAAGTTGTAACTCCCTTGTCTTTGTTACCATTTTCATTAGTGGTGTGTGTTTTGTGTGTTTTCTTTTGCTTCTGGGCGTGATAGAGTTTTGACTGTAATATTTACTTAGTTACAACATGAACTATTCCGCCACTGATGTACATAGCAGGAGCTCTGGTTAAAGACTGACTTCAGGTTTATGTCGTGACTTCACAGGCGGTTTATACTGTGACATCACAGGTGTTTACACTGTGACATCACAGGCGTTTATCCTGTGTGTGACATCCGAGTTTCTTGCGACGTCAGAGTCGTTTATCCTGTATGCGACATCCTAGTTTTTTTGTGACGTCAGAGGCGTTTGTGACATTACCAGCGTTTAAACTGTATGCGACATCCGAGTTTCTTGGGACATCAGTGGCGTTTGTGAGATCACAGGCGTTTATACTGTGACATCACAAGCTATTGTGACGTCAGAGGCGTTTGTGACACCCCTGGCTTTGTTGATGTTTGAAGCTATTTAGGCATCAGAGGCCACTGTGACGTCACAGGTGGTTTTGACTTGTCTTACCCGTCGTTCTGCTGAACAAATGCGCCTTTGGGTGCAAGACAGAGCCGGAGACCCTGCGCGGTCTGTGGCGGAAGCCCCTGCCGGTTGTCCTCGGGGCTGCCATCCAGTTCATCCTAATGCCCTTCTGGGGGTTTCTCTTGACCCAGGTTTGTCAGCTGCCCCGGGCCTTGGCTTTCGGCTTTGTTCTGACTTGCACCTGCCCGGGCGGGGGAGGGGGATATCTGTACGCCCTGCTCCTGGACAGAGACATCACCCTGGCCATTTCCACGACCTGCTCTTTAACAGTGCTGTCTCTATTCGCGATGCCTATCAATTCCTATGTGTACAGAAGGGTTTTAGTTTTGTCTACTTCATTGCATATCCCCCTGGTAAAAATGATGGCGACTCTCCTATCAATTGCAACACCAATATCAGTCGGAGTAATAATTAAGCAAAGAGGCCCCAAGTATGCGCAGTACCTCAAACGCATCATTAGACCTCTCACTTCTCTGCTTGTGGTTCTTGCCATCTACCTTGGAGTTCAGATGGGCTCTCACTTTTTGACAGGGGTGCACCGGGACTTGCTCCTGATTGGGCTTTTGATCCCTCTTTTTGGACTTTTACTTGGCCACTGCTTTTCATCCAGACTTTTTAAGCTGCATGGTCCAGTCAGCAAAACAGTGGCCATTGAGAGCGGAGTGCAAAATGCCTTTCTGGCCCTGGCTGTCATACAGCTTTCTTTCCCACCAGCCGAAGCGGATATGATGTCAGTCGCCCCCTTCGTCGTAGCCTTGAGTGCTGCTGGTGAGATGTTACTGATTGTACTGGTGTATAACGCCAGAAAGAAAAGCGCAAGACTGGACAGAATAAAACAATCTCGTCCATCTATCTCATTTTGTTTTTTAATGTCTGTGCTTAATCAAACTGTGCAGGAGGTTTTATTCATTTTACCAAAAGGCCATGTTTTTTGTGCTTTAGTTTTGCTTTTAACTTCCGGGAAGGAAGAATGTTTTAACTCTAAATATTGTACTACCCCAAACTTTAAAATCTGAATGGCTGATTTATTCTCATAATGCTAAATTTAACAGCATATGCCTGCCGATACCATTGCTTCAGTATAATTTTGTTTGTGGTTTGCACGCAAGCTTTTTTTCCGAACTTTTCAAAACATATATATCTTTTTATGATTCTGATGGGAATTCCTTTTGACCAGTTAGGGAAGGTTTATGCTGAATGCTGTTGCTAGTATATCGTTTTCTGGACATTTATTGGAATGGTATAGGGTGAGGTATGTACGGCACCAGCTAATTATCTATTCTGGGGTTAGTTATATATTGATTGCAGTAAACACTTGGTATTAAGAGTTTTCGGTTAGAAATGAGAATTACATTCGTATAACCATTGTGTACTGCACGCAATATTTCTGGCCCTCCTGCCAAGGAGTGCTAACGAGAGCAGGGACTGCTTTGCTGTGGATGCCTGATTTTTAGGTTTGATCTCTGGCGAACGAAAAGTATTAGGGAATATTTGACGTAGCAGGGGGCATCACAGGACTCTCCTTAGCTTCCCACTTCCTCCCCTTTCTGTCAATCAGTGCTTTTTTTAGATAACGCCAAGCCACCTTTGGGTATTCGTTGCGCTTTAGAAATCCTAATAACATAACATAACAGTCTATTGGATCTAGAGGCAAAACAAGTGACAACGGCAAACTTGCTGCGCACCATACGTGTTTTCAGTATGAATCATCAGCTGACCGGGCTCTGAGAGACCCCATAATAGCCTGCTTATACAGGAGCTGTAAGGGAAACAGAACCACCTTCTCAGCAAATGTGGTTTCAGGCCTACAGAAAATGCCGCATTTGTGCTCGATTGGTCCAACAACCTAAAAGTACATTTCTAAATTTAACAAGCATTGGCATAGCCAATAGGTCTCGCCTTTGGGAACTTATAAGTGTGTAGCCATGCAACAGTTATTTGTTGCACCAAGAATATTGTGCTGGATAACTAAACAATTATAAGGTCCCAAAGGCGAGAGCTATTGGCTATGCCAATGCTTGTTCTATTTTGCATTTATAGATTATTTCTGTAGGTGCAGTAAATGTAAATGTAAATGTCATGGTATTTATAGAGCGCACTGTCACCAGACGGTCACCTTGCGGTGTCGCCTATTCGGCTTCCTGGCGCTGATACTCATACCGCTGTGGAACCCCTCCTGGCTTTCCCTGTGAAGTGTCCACTCCTGGGCACCCCCAGGGTGAAGCCAGGCATCCTTAGCGCTGTTGGGCCTGTGTGGAGGCTAAGCAAGCTATTGCCCAGAGTTGCAGCGTGGGGCCCGTGATTAGAATAGGCACCGAGGCGAGTATTAACAGGTCCGAGGAAATTGAGCCCGAGACCCCGCCGAGGCGGGAATCGAACTCTGGTCCCCTGGCCAGAACTCTGCATCAGGGTCTGCCGCTCTAACCATTGAGCCACACTGTCGAAATAAGGTCCTTTGAAAGGCAATCATGGCACAAAAATAGGACAAACTAGGACAATAAAAGAAGGTAGTTGTAATAATGGTGCCAACATCGTTGACGGCGACCTTGAAAACTGTGCACACCAGACTCCAAAAGGAAGGAGATGTTCTGTAACGGTAATATTGTTTTAGGAGGTTAGCTTTCTAATTCCAAGTAAGAACATATCTAATTAATAACTTGCCTATATTTAATGCTTCGCACTGCAATTTTTCTATCTGTAAATAACCAGTGTTATATTACCCCATTTAATGATACTAACGTTATCAACCTTGGAAGGCGGCAGGTGGAGTTCGCCTTACCTGGATTCAATCTCCTGAAAAGCAGATCACAGAAGTTATTGGTGTCTTCTTGTGTGCTGCTTAAGCACACAAATTAGGGATGCTTCGATAGCAAAGAGTTCCTATAATTGTAGGCAACAATTTATACAGCATCCGATTCACAAAATATTTTGCACACCCAAGTGTCAATGAAGTGACAGAAAATGAATATGAAGATAAAAATTTAACATAATGGGTAATTAAATCCGAATTTGTGTATTTTTCCACCTGAAAATGTTATTTACTTCTTCAAAAATCCCCATCGAAGGTGGATTTTCAACAGTGTTAACTATAGAATGAGGGTTGGGAAACATTGATGTTTACAGTGATTGGACATTATGAATATATTGATCACCTTCTAAGTCTTAACATCATGGGTATTACAACTATTTCAATGTGTGTGGCTACCCTAATTGCACTGGTAAACCTGTTTATAAAAGAGGTCTGCGTAAGTGTACAACTGAGGTGGGAAATGCCCTCTTAAACCACCATATTTTCAGGATGTCTAAAGGAAAGAATCACGACCAGCACCCTTGCTTGTCTTGCAGACAAGCTAAGAAGTGTAACAAGCATTTGCAATGCAATAGGTCTCGCATTAGGAAAGTTTGAGCTATTGGTCTTGTAAATGACAATTTTTTTATTCATGTGTTGGTTTTGAAAATAGCTAAATTAATAGCTTTGTCATTTACAATGCCAATAGTTATAACTTTTGCAAATGTGACACCTATAGCATTTGTAATGCAACATGTTTTGTATTTACGTCACTTAGATGTATTGATATTACAAATAACAATGGCTTTTAATTTTTTTAAATAATTAATACCTAATAAAAGTGATTGTAATTTATAATGGCAATAGCTTAAACTTTTGTAAATAACTTTTGTGAGGATTATGTTCAGTGTATTTTATTGTGACGAAAATCCAAGAACAGAAGTGAAATATTAACATCGTTTTGTGACATTTGTAATAAAGCTTGAAACATTGAGAGAACATATTTGAACCAGTTGATGTTGAATGGTTGCACAGATTGATGCTATGATGGCGCAAAGTGATGTTGTGGTGGCGACGAGTGATGCGGTGGCGTTCAGTGATGTTGTGGTAGCGCATAGTGATGTCGTGGTGCCCATTAGTGAGTGATGCTGTGGTGGCCCTGAGTGATGCTGTGGAGGCCGTGAGTGATGCTGTGGAGGCCGTGAGTGATGCTGTGGAGGCCGTGAGTGATGCTGTGGAGGCCGTGAGTGATGCTGTGGAGGCCGTGAGTGATGCTGTGGAGGCCGTGAGTGATGCTGTGGAGGCCGTGAGTGATGCTGTGGAGGCCGTGAGTGATGCTGTGGAGGCCGTGAGTGATGCTGTGGAGGCCGTGAGTGATGCTGTGGAGACCGTGAGTGATGCTGTGGAGACCGTGAGTGATGCTGTGGAGGCCGTGAGTGATGCTGTGGAGGCCGTGAGTGATGCTGTGGAGGCCCTGAGTGATGCTGTGGAGGCCGTGAGTGATGCTGTGGAGGCCGTGAGTGATGCTGTGGAGGCCGTGAGTGATGCTGTGGAGGCCGTGAGTGATGCTGTGGAGACCGTGAGTGATGCTGTGGAGACCGTGAGTGATGCTGTGGAGGCCCTCAGTGATGCTGTGGAGGCCCTGAGTGATGCTGTGGAGGCCCTGAGTGATGCTGTGGAGGCCCTGAGTGATGGATGCTGTGGTGGCGCAGAATGATGCTGTGGTAGCGCATAGTGATGCTGTGGTGTTCCAAAGTGATGCTGTAGTGTTCCAGAGTGATGCTGTGGTGTTCCAGAGTGATGCTGTGTTGGTGCTGAGTGATGCTGTGGAGGTGCTGAGTGGTGCTGTGGTGGTGCTTAGTGGTGCTGTGGTGGTGCTGAGTGATGATGTGGTGGCGATGAGTGATGATGTGGTGGCGCTGAGTGATGCTGTGGTGGTGCTGAGTGGTGCTGTGGTGGTGCTGAGTGGTGCTGTGGTGGTGCTGAGTGGTGCTGTGGTGGTGCTGAGTGGTGCTGTGGTTGTGCTGAGTGATAATGTGGTGGTGCTGAGTGATAATGTGGTGGTGCTGAGTGATGCTGGGGTAGCGCTGAAAGATGTGGTGGTGCTGAGTGGTGCTGTGGTGGTGCTGAGTGGTGCTGTGGTGGTGCTGAGTGGTGCTGTGGTTGTGCTGAGTGATAATGTGGTGGTGCTGAGTGATGCTGGGGTGAGACACTGAGTGATGCTGTGGTGGTGCTGAGTGGTGCTGTGGTGATGCTGATGTGGTGCTGAGTGATGCTGTGGTGGTGCTGAGTGGCGCTGTGGTGGTGCTGAGTGATAATGTGGTGGTGCTGAGTGATAATGTGGTGGTGCTGGGTGATAATGTGGTGGTGCTGGGTGATAATGTGGTGGTGCTGAGTGATAATGTGGTGGTGCTGAGTGGTGCTGTGGTGGTGCTGAGTGATGCTGGGGTGGTGCTGAGTGATAATGTGGTGGTGCTGAGTGATGATGTGGTGGTGCTGAGTGATGATGTGGTGGCGCTGAGTGATGATGTGGTGGCGCTGAGTGATGATGTGGTGGCGCTGAGTGATGATGTGGTGGCGCTGAGTGATGATGTGGTGGCTCTGAGTGATGATGTGGTGGCGCTGAGTGATGATGTGGTGGCGCTGAGTGATGATGTGGTGGCGCTGAGTGATGCTGTGGTGGTGCTGAGTGATGCTGTTGTGGTGCTGAGTGATGCTGTGGTGGTGCTGAGTGGTGCTGTGGTGGTGCTTAAGAAGGAAGGGGTATGCAGTGAGCTTGAGTATGGCGATCGAAGCAGGCAGAGCGAGGGCTAGGAGGGTGCAATGAGGGTTGGACAGGGACAGAAAGGACTAAAGCGGGTGCAGTTAGAGCTGAGGCGTGCTAGTGCAGAGATCTGTCTAGAGGTCGCAGTGAAGGATTCAGTGAGTTCTGGAGGTGAGTGTGTTGCAGCGAGAGGCTTACTGAGTGCTGGAGAGTGAGCGTTGTTGCAGTGAGCACTGTAGTGACAGCTGGTAGTGGTAGGTGTCACAGTGAGGGTTTTATGAGTGGTGGAGTGGGAGCGTGTTGCAGGAAGGGTTGTAGTGAGTTGCGGAGTGGGAGTGTCATGGAGTGAGTGGTTTAGTGAGTGCAGGAGGTTGAGAGTGTTGCAGCGAGGGGTTAGAGAGTGCTGGAGCGGCAGGGTGTTGCAGTGATGGTTTTAGTGAGCACTGATGTGGGAGTCTGGTGCAGTGAGGGTTGTAATTAGTGAAATTGCATTTTAGTGAGGGTTCCAGTGTGTATGCTGGGTTCTAGTGTATGCTGGAGTGGGAGGATGTTGCAGTGAGGGTTGTAGTGAGGACTTGAGTGGGAGAGTGCTGCAGTGAGGGAGTTAGTGAGTGGTAGGGCGTTGCAGTGAGGGCTCTAGTGAATGCTGGAGTGGGAGGACGCTGTAGTGAGGGCTGTAGTGAGGACTTGAGTGGGAGTGTGCTGCAGTGAGGGAGTTAGTGATTGGTGGAGTGGTAGGACGTTGCAGTGAGGCTTCTAGTGAATGCTGGAGTGGAAGGATGTTACAGTGAGGGCTGTGGTGAGGACTTGAGTGAGAGTGTGCTGCAGTGAAGTGAAGTGAAGTGAAGTGAAGGGGTTTTGTAGAGCGCGGCTGCTGCCCGAAGGCGTCCAAGCGCTGGTAGTGGAAAGGGAGAGATTCTGAGGAAGGGAGGGGCAAGGGTGGAGTTAGTTTCTGAATAGGAGTGTTTTAAGTTCTTTGCGGAAGTGTAGAAGGGTGGGGGTGGCTCTAAGTGAGAAGGGGAGCGAATTCCAGAGTTTGGCAGCGTTCAGAGAAAAGGATCTGCCTCCTGCTCTGGCTCTTTTTATTCTGGGGACTACAGCAAGAAGTGCGTTCGTGGAGCGCAGGATTTTTCCAGGGCAGTAGGGGGAGAGAAGAGAATGGTTGATATCCGGGCTTGCTCTGTGAAATGCTTGATGTGATATGCAGAGCGCCTTGAACTTTATTCTCTCTCTAACTGGGAGCCAGTGAAGAGATCTAATCCCTGCCTTGGCTGACTCTCTCCGAGGGATCTGTAGAAGGGTGCGGGCGGCGCAGTTCTGAGTTCTTTGCAGTTTTTCCAACACATACTCTGGGGCTCCTAAGTATAGAGCATTGTTGAAGTCCAGCCTGGATTGCACTAGACCCTGAATGACCACTTGCCTGGCCTTGAAGGGTAGTAGCGGTAGGATTTTCTTCAGCATTCGGATAATCCCGAAACAGGTTGCAGCTGTTTTGGTTGCTTGAGTGTTTAGTGTGAGTTGGTTATCTAGCCAAACTCCTAGGCTCTTTATGTTTTCCTTGGGAATTGGCATTGGTCCCAAGCTTGAGGGCCACAGCTGGTGATGGGTGGTAGGAGGAGAGGGGCCGAGGATCATAATTTCGGTCTTATCACCGTTGAGTTTTAAGGATGACCTTGTCATCCATCGTTTGACTTCCTCCATGCATGCTGCCAGATTGGGATGGGGGAGCATGCTGCCTTTCTGTGTCAGGGAGACCACCAGCTGGGTGTCGTCTGCGTACGATATGATTTTGATCCCGTATTTTTGGACGACACCCGCCAGTGGCCTCATGTACACGTTAAACAGCGTGGGGCTCAGGGAGGAGCCCTGAGGCACTCCGCAGTCTAGGGGTAGGTTTTTGGAGTGAGAATCGCCATCAAAGACCTGGAAAGATCTGTTGCTGAGAAACGAGCTCAGCCAGTCTAGGGCGATTCCTTATATGCCGAGATCTGAGAGTCGAGCTAGTAAGGTTTTGTGGCATACCGTGTCGAATGCTGCGCTTAGATCGAGGAGGACCACTGCCACTGTCCCTCCTCGATCCAAGATCTTCCTGACTTCCTCTGTGACGGCCAGCAGCGCCGTCTCGGTGCCGTGTCTAGGGCGAAACCCTGTTTGGGAGACGTCCAATAGGAGGTTCTCCTCAAGGTAGTTAGTGAGATGGAGGTTGACATGCTTCTCCAGGATTTTTCCTGCCCATGGCAGCAGGGAAATAGGGCGGTCGTTATTAGGATCTGCTGGGTTGAGATTCGGCTTTTTTAATAGTGCTTTCACCATGGCTTGTTTCCAGGCGGGGGGGACCACCCTGAGGCGATTGAACTATTAAGAACATCCAGAAGAGTGGGAAGAATAATAGGGTTGACCATATTCATCATCTTCGGCGGTGCAGGGTCAAGGGGGGATACTGCCATGTCTTCCTCGAATTTCAGTGAGGCAGTTAGTGAGTGGTGGAGTGGTAGGGCGTTGCAGTGAGGCGGTACAGAGTACTGGCGAGTTAGTGAGTCATAGTGAGGGCGAGACTGTGGCCTGACTTGACCACGATCGGTTGCACTCGAGTCTTGTTGCATTCAGTAATGTTTACTGCATAACCAGGTAAAACTTTGGGGTGAAATTGGTTTGTTGTTGTTTTTCTATAAAGCACCTTTCACCCCCCCAAAATGCCAATACAAATATTGCAGCCTGTAAATAGATCTGGAGGCGTGTCCCGATAGCACTCAATCTCCACAGATTTAAGTAACAAAGGCAGTGACAATGGGACGTAGGCTCTCGTCCAAGCATAGCTGCAATGATAAAGGGGGGGAGTTAATCGGATGGAGACTAACATGAAAAGCAACGGAGAAGGAAGGAGGGGGAAGCGGGAAGGGAGGAAAGCTAATCGGATGCAGACTACCCTGACAAAGCAACGGAGTAGGAAGGAGGGGGAGGCGAGAAGGGGGGGAGCGAATAGGATGGAGACTAACGTGAAAAGCAACGGAGAAGGAAGGAGGGGGAGGCGGGAAGCTAATAGGATGGAGACTAACGTGAAAAGCAACGGAGTAGGAAGGAGGGGGAGGCGAGAAGGGGGGAAGCTAATAGGATGGAGACTAACGTGAAAAGCAACGGAGAAGGAAGGAGGGGGAGGTGGGAGGGGGGAAGCTAATCGGATGGAGACTAACCTGACAAAGCAACAGAGAAGGAAGGAGGGGGAGGCGAGAAGGGGGGAAGCTAATAGGATGGAGACTAATGTGAAAAGCAACGGAGTAGGAAGGAGGGGGAGGCGGGAGGGGGGAAGCTAATCGGATGGAGACTAACGGGAAAAGCAACGGAGTAGGAAGGAGGGGGAGGCGGGAAGCTAATCGGATGGAGACTAACGTGAAAAACAAGAAAGTGGAGTGGGAGGATGTTGCAGTGAGGGCTGTGGTGAGGACTTTATTGGGAGTGTGCTGCAGTGAGGGAGTTAGTGAGTGGTGGAGTGGTAGGGCGTTGCAGTGACGCGGTAGAGAGTACTGGCGAGTTAGTGAGTCATAGTGAGGGCGGGACTGTGACTTGACTTGACCACGATCGGTTGCACTCGAGCCTTGTTGCATTCAGTAATGTTCACTGCATAACCAGGTAAAACTTTGGGGCGAAATTAGTTTGTTGCTGTTTTTCTATAAAGCACCTTTCACCCCCCAAAAGCCAATACAAATATTGCAGTCTGTAAATAGATCTGGAGGCGTGTCCCGATAGCACTCAATCTCCACAGATTTAAGTAACAAAGCCAGTGACAATGGGACGTAGGCTCTCATCCAAGCATAGCTGCAATGATAAAGGGGGGGGGAGCTAATCGGATGGAGACTAACATGAAAAGTAACGGAGAAGGAAGGAGGGGGAGGCGGGAGGGGGGAAGCTATTCAGATGGAGACTAACCTGACAAAGCAACAGAGAAGGAAGGAGGGGGAGGCGACAAGGGGCGAAGCTAATAGGATGGAGACTAACGTGAAAAGCAACGGAGTAGGAAGGAGGGGGAGGCGGGAGGGGGAAGCTAATCGGATGGAGACTAACGGGAAAAGCAACGGAGAAGGAAGGAGGAGGCGGGAAGCTAATCGGATGGAGACTAACGTGAAAAACAAGGAAATAAATACATGTGAGCGCCGTGAAGCAGGGGGCGGGGCAGCGGAACCCTTTGATGTAGCTCACGGCCTGGCGGCCTTGAAAGTGAAAGCAATTAGGGGGGGAGGAGAAGTGAGGCCAGGGCGCACTGCGCACGCTGGGGAAGCCTGTGGGAGGGAGGCTGATGGCTTGAATGTGGGGAAATGCGCGTGCTTGTGTTCACGTGATTTCTCGTGAACTGTTTGAAATCCGCCCGATGGTTTGAGAACTTATTTTGCCCACTTAAAATTCTCCCCTATCCATTCCTGCGGAATGGCATAGGCTCGACCTAAAAAACAGATAGACGGCAAACGTTTTCCATCTATAGGCTCAAGATCCTGAACAACATCAAGACCGTCCCAAAGATGCATCGCTTTAGGAAAGAGGTGAACATTTACCTCTTTAAATAACAATACATCATACTGCAATAACCATCCGCACGATTCAGCTGTCTCTCCTACTAGTAGTTGAGTTTATGCTCATCTTTGACCTTATACAGCACTCTGCTGCATTTTGGATAAATGAGTGCTACAAAAATTCCATGTACATACGTTTTGTCGAGAAAAATAAATAAATAAAGAGGAATAAGTGATGTGACACTCCAGCAGGTAACGCGTCTGCTCACAATCTTTATTTCATTTGACTTGCGTAGATATTCATGCATAGTCCCGGAAACTTTTGTGAATCGTCTATATGTCAAAGATCTATTCAAATAATGTTAGAAATACAATAAATAAAAGTGTCGATTTCTGCCATTTTTTACTGATTTATTTCTGAGTTATAGCCATGCAAAATTAAACATGCAGACTGAATCCTGGGAAGTGCAGCAGGTGTTTGGTCTGGTGATGCTTAAGTGTTTTGGAACTTATTCTTATATTCAAGTCTTCTTGCAATTTAAAAAGTTACTAAAATACGGGCTCAAAAAAATATTTTTAAATGAAGGTCTTAGATTTTTTAAACATTTTAAAATATACTACAAAAATGTCTACATTTTTGTTTGCCCACAGTTATTGAAATATACCTAGGATGAAGGTTGTATTAATTACATAACACTGAGAAATAGGTCAACAATTTTTAAGACTCAAACTACTGATTGACAGAGAGAATTTAAAAGAAAATAAGTAAATACAATGCTGCGTGTAGACCGGATTTTAGGGCGTGCATTTCAAGGTAACCACAGTTTTCTGAGCAAATAAGAGAAAAAAGCTAACACTACTATGATGGAGTGAGGTTTGGTCCCAGCCCTAGGGGGGACAAAAAATAAGATTGCCACTATCACGTCAGGGCATTGTACCAAAAATACCCCTGTCGGACTGACAGACCCAAAAACAAAGCCTCCTCAAGATACGACTAATAAGGTTTTTGATCCACAAAAAACCCTCGCCCCTATAAATGTTCCTACTAAAGATGTCCCTAAAAATACTGCCCCAAACAATCACCCCTCAAGAAATCATCATATAGGAGAACGGGCTAAGGGCGGGGGGAGTCAGTTTACAATTCCTCCAATAAACCTTCCTCCCGAAGCAAGCCCATTTGTAGTCATTATGACGGGGGTCTCTGAGCTGAGTCACAATACTGAGGAACCCACCTGGTCTTTAAAAAATAAAGTCCAGCATTGGCTGAATATCAACAGACCATTGCCACAAAATTGTGTTAGCAGGGTCAACATGGTGCGCAGGGTTCCTTGGATTGGCCACAAACCAAAAAGAACCCTGGGTGACTGTATTATAGTCAATTTTGAGGATCCCCGTGCTGTCGATCACATGTGCTCATGGGGCTCCTTGGCCAAGGAGGATGGAATATGCACCAAACGCCTATCGTTCTTTTACCCACCAGTAGCCCGCAACATCGAAGGCCCGGATTGGTCTTGGAACCAAGCAGGCAATTGGGACAGGGGTTGGAACCAAGTAGGCAATAGGCAGGGGAGAAGAGATTGGGCGGACTGGTCATGCAACGACAGGAGAGACACAGTGTTTAGGGAAGGATGGGGTGGTATACCAACTTCTAATAGATACAATTGCTTAGAGATGGTCGATTGACCATCATCGTGTATTGAGCAGATTGGCGTAGGTCCAATAAATTTAGATGATAAACTTGGGCAATCATTAAAAACCTTTATTAATGGCCGATCTCCTGAGACAATTATTAGACCAACTGATACTTTAATCCCACCTAACAAATTGCCTACTAATAAATCCCTAGATACCCTAGGGACTTTAGTAAGCAAGGCGGATGGCCCCACCGGTGAGGGGGAAACCGAACCCATTCAACTAGTGGAGATTCAGAATGACAGGGAAGTTTCTGGAGGGTTTGATAGGCCTATGCTTAGAAGGAGTTTACGAGTAGAAAAGAATAGTCCACCTATAAAAAGATACAGTTTGTCCCTACTATCTTGGAACATTGCGGGTCTTCCAAAAAAATCTCAGGACCCCACCTTCCTAAGCTTTGCGGCTCAGTTTGATGTGATCTGTTTACAAGAGACCTGGGATAAGGGTGAGACTCACTTGGAGGGTTTTAGTACATATGCCGCCCCGGCCCGTAACACGAGCAGAGGAAGATGTTCTGGTGGCCTCTCCACTTATTTTTCCAACTTGGCCAACCTGACAGTAACGAACTTGGATAGTACAAGCTGCCCTGTCCAATATAAGCATTTCTTTCAAACGTTCCACATTAAGGGGAGAGGGTCTCAGAGTTTGCTCTTAATTAATTTATATAATAACATCCCAAAAGAGGAGCAAAAGCCGGTTTTAGAAGAACTTAACGGAGTTATCAATAAGGGGCTGGGAACTGAGCAAACGGACACATGTTGTATAATAACAGGCAACTTCAATTGTCATTTGTGCGCCCAAAATGGGACAGAGTTGTGTGGTATAGCTGATCTAAAGGGTGAACCTTGCACGCATTTTGAACACTACTTTTGGTAATTTACTAAACACCATGATGCATGACCTGAACCTCGGATTTGCAAACGAGTTGAGTGACCCACAGGTCAATTTTGAATCTACATTTACTGGCCGGGGCCTTGTTTCCCTTATCGATTATATGCTGGTCTCCACTAATTACCACCATAGTATTCGGTCTTTTAACACCGAAAAAATTGCACTGAGTGACCATTATCCGATCAGTGCCACCTTTGATATGGGCCCCAGGGATAGTCAAGCTCCGGACCTGGTAGAGGTCTTATACCGCCACGGGGTTTCTCTGGCAAGGATTAACGGTCACGTTATCAAGTGGAACAAAGTTAACTCTGAGAAGTTTATGCATGAACTTGTGTCAGACGATCTTAATCCCTTTATGATATGCCTCGAAGATAATCCCAATCCTTCATTGGTTGTAACAGCATTTGGGGAAATTACATCCAAAATAAGCAGCTATCTTGTAAGAAAGAGGAAGAAATGTGACAGGGATAGAGCAGGGGGCTGGTTCAGTTCTGATTGCACTAAAGCACATCTACACCTGAAGCAAGTACTGAAGAAGGTACCAAGAGACAAGATTGAGATAAGGGGGGGCAAGAGCAGTTTATAAACTTGCGCTTCATAACCGTAAAACGGAACTTAAGGAAGCAGCGTGGGAGGCCTTGCGAAAGGCTAGTGTCCTAAGAGACAATACTTTGTTCTGGAGAGAGATTAATGCCCCTTTTTTTAGTACCAGGGAAACAGACTCGATTGAGATTGCTATTGAAGAATCTGTCTGGGTCGACTATTTTACAGATTTGTTTAGGAAAGATGACCTGGGCAGCTTAGAAATCTCTATTCGAGCAGACTCATCCGTACAGGGTCCTACACCAGAAGGTGCCCTTGTAAACGCCTTTCCATTAGAGATAGTATTCACACTAGCAGAGGTTGAGTTGGCAATACAGGAAAGTTCCAAATCTAAAGCCCCAGGCCCAGACGGGGTTCCTATTGACATATACAAAGATAATATAGCTCTCTGGGCACCACTCCTGACCAACGTTTTTAACAGCTATAATATCACTGGTTTTCCAACTACATGGCAGGAGGCAATTGTAGTGCCCATTTTTAAAAAGGGAAATCGTCAGGACCCCAAATGCTACAGGCCAATTTCCCTGTTAGATTCAATGATGAAAGTAGCTGGCCGAATTATGCTGAATATGTTATGTTATGTTACTTGATTTTTTGAGCGCACAGATGCCCCAGCAAAGGGGCGTCCCGGCGCTATAGCTGAAAAGGCAACATAACTCACAAATTGAAAAGGTCAGGGAATATTAATAAGATAAGGGAAAAAGATACGTTTTAACTGCCTTCCTGAAAACTAAGAGATCTTCTAAGGCTCGGATGTGCGCAGGAAGCGCATTCCACAGCCTAGCGGCCAACACAGTAAAAGAGCGACCACCCAGTCTACTTTTTTAAAACGCGGCACAAGTGCTAAATTTTGACCCGCAGAGCGCAGGCTACGAGATGGCGTATACAGGGTCAAAAGATGCTGGAGAATGGTAGGGGTGTCAGTTTTAAGGATTTTGAACGTAAAACACAGAGTCTTAAACTCTATGCGCCTGATTATTGGCAGCCAATGTAGTTTACAAATTGTGCTGCGGCTGAGCAAAACCGTGGCAGGCCTACCAGAGCCCTGGCAGCCGCGTTCTGCACCCGTTGGAGACGCAGGACCTCCGCCTGATTGCCACCCAAAAACAGTGAACTTGCGTAGTCGAGCCTTGATGCAATGCTGGCTTGAATCACCAACTGGCGGGTGGAGGCATCAAAAAATTTAAGGATAGGCCTCAGACCACGCAAGATTCCAAAGCATGTGGACGCCACCTTCTTGGTGTGACACGAGAAGGTGAGTTTGGAATCCAGCCACACGCCGAGATTTTTAAATTCGGCGACCGGTTTAGGGGGGGGTCCCAACTCATTGGGCCACCAGCTCGCACCCCACAGATCTGGATGTTTCCCTAACACCATCACCTCGGTTTTGAGGGCGTTGAGCTGTAGGCAGTTGGTAGTGAGCCAGCCAGCAACAGCCCTCAGGCCATCCGCAAAGTATGATGCTGCTTGGTCAGAGTCCCCATTGAGAACCACTGCCAATTGAGTATCATCGGCGTAGGATACCATTGTGAGACCCCAACTCTTCGCAACCGCCGCCAGAGGTTGGACATATAAGTTGAAAAGAGTGGGGCTCAACGCCGAACCTTGCGGAACTCCTTGAGTAATGGCGTGAGGTTTTGATCTGAACGGTGGCACTACTACCTGAAATGATCGTTCCGAAAGAAATGATTGGAACCAATCAAGCGCCTGGCCTGATATGCCAGCCTCACCAAGCCTACGGACAAGAATGGTGTGGGATACAGTGTCAAAGGCGGCACTGAGGTCTAATAAGACCAGTGCCGCCGTTTGACCTGCATCTAGTACAGAGCGGAATAGACTGCAATCCTGGGTTAAGGATGTGGGTATCCTTTCCAGGTTTCAGTATGGCTTCAGAGCAGGGTTGGGGACCATTGAGCAAGGTCTCAATTTGGCATTAGTCACAGGGAAATATTTGGCAGCTAAGAAAGGCGACCTTTTTATGACATTCGTTGATTTAAGTTCAGCCTTTGACTGCCTTAGTCATAATGTTCTATGGAATACATTGACTGAACTGGGGATTGATAAGTCCATTCTTGATTTCCTAAAGGAGCTTTACAGAGGGGCAGGTGCGAGGGTGCGACACGGGAGAAATGGGGAATGCACGGCAAAATTCCCCATTAATAAAGGGGTGCGCCAAGGTTGCATATTGGCGCCACTCCTTTTTAATCTATATATCAATGGCGTGGCTGACCATCTAATGAAACTTGATGTAGATTATCCTCAAATAGATGGTAGTGTTGTACCAATCCTACTTTATGCAGACGATGCAGTTATCATGGTGAGAACACAGTTAGGCCTACAGAAAGCACTGACCAGTTTTTCTGATTATATGGGGTCAAGAGGCCTAAAGATAAACGTGGGAAAGACCTTCACCGTGGTGCTGTTCGTCGAAATCTACCACCCAATGTAAAACTTTTTTAAATCAATCAAAGGTTAGCCAAACAAAAACATTTTCATACTTAGGCATCATGTTTAACTGTAGGGGTTCATGAACGTCCGCCGTAACTACCCGTAATCTGGCTTTCTCTCGAGCCATTGGTGCACTGAAGCAATTCACAAATAAATTGGGTGGCAAACCAGTCCAAACCCTTCTTGATATTTATGTTGCAAAATGTGTATCTACACCAATCTATGGCGCTGGCATATGGGGATTGGCGAACTGCCGGGAGATACAGACAAAGGAAAATGCCTTTTTCCGATATCTCTTGGCTGTCCCGAGGTCAACCTCTAGTACCATTTGTCATAGGGAGCTTGATAGGGTCCATATATCTGACTTAATTCAAATTAGCCCAATTATGTTGTGGCACAAGATATGGACCACAGAAGATACAGTTTTTAATAGGCTTATTGTTAGTGACTGCATGAAACTAGAGGGGGCCAAAAATATCACATGGTTGTCCTACATTAGAAATGTTCTATTTAGGCCATCCAGAACTGTCTGATTCCCCTATCACATGTGAATCAATCTCGAAAAAGTCACTCAAGGAAAGCTGCCTGGCCCTACTGGAAGACAGACGCGATCTCTCCGAGAGAGGCAAACCTATCATTATACAACATCATCTCGTGTTACAGGGACGGGGTCTACATCAATATTTATCCCCAGATCACTCGAGTTACACTAGATTGTTGTTATGTAGGATGAGAACAGACAGCTTTTTCAGACTGTTGACTTTCCCGAATATAAACGACTGGTCTCGCAATTTAATTAATTGCCCATGTGATCAGGGCTAGTGGATTTGTCGAGCCCTGGTGATGATGTCTCAGTACAGTCTAATATACATTTTATTTTCTTTTGTAAATACTTTGCCTGGGGGAGAAAAAGATATTTACTACCCCTCTTAAAATCATGGGGCTTGAGGCAGTGTAGACCTGCTTTGATTAAGCTGTATATGTTACAAGATGAGCTGACTATTTTAACAGCAGCAAAGTTTTAAAAATATGTAATTAGATGCAGATTGTCGATGCAATAAGTTGAGGCAGTTGTAATCCGTAACCAACTGTACCTGATGTATTTTCTATCTTATCTATTGCGCTAGTTTGCACTTAAGGCCTGGGACGGCCTTTTAAAATACCTGTTTAATTCGTATAGTTTACAGCCTCTAGTATTTATTATAGTACGACCTTTATGCTATTTTAGATTGCTTTTATCTGCCTATATGAAATGAATTGATTTTATATTTGTGTGTAATTGAAATGTTTAAATGTGCTTATATGACTTGCTTTGTAAAGTCGAATAAAGCTACCTTTGAATTGAATTGAATTGATGCTTATGTGTTTTGGAACTTATTCTTATATTCAAGTCTTCTTGCAATTTAAAAAGTTACTAAAATAGGGGCTCAAAAAATATTTTTAAATGAAGGTCTTAGATTTTTTTAAACATTTTAAAATATACTAGCAAAAATGTCTACATTTTTGTTTGCCCACAGTTATTGAAATATACCTAGGATGAAGGTTGTATTAATTACATAACACTGAGAAATAGGTCAACAATTTTTAAGACTCAACTACTGATTGACAGAGAGAATTAAAAAGAAAATAAGTAAATACAATGCTGCGTGTAGACCGGATTTTAGGGCGCGCATTTCAAGGTAACAACAGTTTTCTGAGTAAATAAGAGAAAAAAGCTAACACTACTATGATGGAGTGAGGTTTGGTCCCATAGTCAAAAATACTGCAGAGCACTGACCTGCTCCAGTGATGAATCTTTAGCATCAGGGCCCCAGCTTAACCCTAAAACAGTCCGAATGAGACAAATAAGAGAAACTGACATATGGGAGACCACCCAAATTTAAGGAGCCAATAGTCAGATCCACCCTATGTACAGAGCAGACAGCGTAGAGACAGGTCTCGAATCTCTAAGTCAAGATCACTACAGCCACTTTCTAGGTACACACTTTTCTCACAGTGGTAATGTCATCCTTTTGAGACTACCATATATTATTTGGGGGGCTCTTGTTTAAGTGTAAACCACATCAGATGGATCACGGAGGAGTGCGCAACAAATCGCTACAAAGTAGTGTGTAAACAGCTATATAGAAAATAAAGTAAAACACTCACAATGGTAAAAAACCTTGGAATTAATGAAACAGACAACATTCACTAATACATTCAATTCTCCACCGTTTCGGAAGCAGGGGGGGGGGAGATGGAGATAAGGAGGGGAACGGATTCCAGTATCATGGAGATGTGAAGCCATGACATACTCCCAGGCGTCTATTGGGACGAATCAGGGAGACACCCGACTTTTCCGGAGTGCACGGGGGGGGGTCGTCTGGGCCTGCTGCAGCTGCGTAAGTGGATTTTTGGGCAGAAACAAGCATGCGCAGATTGTTTCCCCTGTGCAGTTCCCCTTAGAGAAAGGACCAGGGGGCGGGCCGCAGCCCCCGAGGTTGCACAGGGCGACTGGGCGAGCAGTCATGGTGCCCCCCCAGCCAATCCTAAAAACAACAAGTGATGGACTGAATGTGGATCAATGTCACACACTCCCCCAGCCAATCCTGGCGCTGCATACAGCGCCAGGATTGGCTGGTCAATACTGCAGCCAGGGTCCCTGTAAAGAACAGAAAGGGGTCAGGTATCTTGCGGTCAGCTATGACTACTTGCACTGATAGCCATATAAACGGAAAAAAAAATCAACGGAAATATCGAGTGTTAAAAGAAACGTGCAAAGGAAGAGAAAAGACATAGATAAGAGGGAAAGGGAATGAAAAGAGGGAGGGAACAATGGCAGTGAAGGAAAAAAAGGAAGGAAATAATGCGAAAATAAAAGCGGGAAATGAAGAGAGATTGTGGGGGATTAAAAAAGCATGAGTGGGAAACGGATGGATGGAAACATGCTGGTGTTTCTATATTAAAACGTTTTCAGACCTTCATTAAGGCACTTCACAGGTGCAGCAGAAGCAGCTCAAGCTCCCCTTATTTGCATGGGGGCACGAGCAGGTGGCGATAAGTCATATGACACTTATCTTGCTGTTTGGCCAACAACAAAATGCATTTGACTATTTCTAGGTCTCTCTTTTAACCAGAGCTGGAAATGGGAAACAAGCACTGGCAAAGCCAAGACGTTTTGCCTGTGCAATGCAATGTTTTTAGACATGTAAAACAGCACTCGCGCTGTGCAATATGGCTTAAAGTAAATAAAAGAAAACGGCACAGCGGGGACCAGTGCAAAAACCCCATTTTGTATCAATTGGTTGGTCCAAATGTCAGTGCATAATTTCACCACTGTAATCTAGTCTATTTGTTTTAATGTTTTGTGTATGGGGCATTCTTTGAACTGGTTTTTTTTTATATTGATGCGCAAGCAAAGAATCTGTGACTCCCTTACATTCTCCATAGTTCAATTACATTTGTTTACCTAACCATTTGTTGTATAGGATATATTCCTATACAATACTAATAGAGGAATTACACTACACAGTTACTGGCTGGGCACTTGGCACACGCATATGCAAATTAGTTTACGCCCCACCACTGTCAAATGTCACCAGCCGCCCCTGCATGCTCCTCCCTCTTTGGAACATGAGACCTTTCTCCAAACATCCACTATCAGGATAATTAAGATGGTTGTTTAAGAATCAGGGCAAGTCAAGCACCCCGTTTAATTGTGTTTGGCACTAGCTAGGCATGGCACCTGAATGGAGGGACTAAGACCATGTTTTGTTGATGAGAATAAAAATCCCTCTGTGTGGCAGCAATGCATTCTCTCCAAATGCGAGAGTTCAACAGAAGGGAATCTATCAGATGAAAGGAAAAAACAGTAATCAGTCTCACCAGACAGCTGACATTGGCCTGCTTTTTTCAACAGCAAAGACAGCTATTACTTCTTACACAGAAAAGTCGAAAGTGTTTGAGGAATACACCAAATCTGCACAATACCATTTTCAGTAAGAAGTGGCAGCTAATTGTGAGATACAGAGCTAGATTTCCCCGCAGAGAGAAGTGCTGCTGTATGCTCAAAGACCATTGCTTAATTTTTATTCCATAGGAATATATCTTTCACCATGGAGAAAGCCCTCCCTCAACCCCCACCATCTTTGGGGGTGATCTGTTCCTCTTCCCATACCTTGGCTAGAGTAAATCTCTGACCCTTTCTAAGGAAGGTCATGGTTGGGATTGAGTTTGAGAATGTCGACAAACTATTCATGTGGTTCTCTGCCTATTTGCCACTCCTTCATTCGGATTTACTAGTGTGGATTTCTATATAATCATACAATGTATACAATTCATTAGGATTTACTACCACGGATTTCTATACAATCATGGTAGAGAAATACAGAGTTGTCAAAGCATTTACAATTGGCAGTATTCCTTTTGTGAGTTCCTGATTGGTGTAAATGAAGTCGTATTTGGTAATAAATGTGAATTCATGAATGACAGTGTCTTTGTGAATTGGACTCTATGTATCAGATACTTTTTTATTGAAGCTCGGCTTGTTTTAATCTCAGGCGACAATGGAGTGCAGCAAATACTGTAAAATTGTTTATTTAATTGTCTTAATAATAATATTAACAGCCTTCGTTGGCCTGTTGTTGTACTTACTGTCTCCGACGGTATAGGTCTCCACAGGAGTTGAATTAGCTACAGTACATAATGAAGTGAAACATTACACACTGATACAGAGGGACAGTTTACTTAGTGGATTCAAAATAATATTTATCCTAAAGTGTTACATGAATATTCTGATAGAATGAAGGTTATAAATTATTTTATCTGTACTTTCTTTCCCTCTTCTGCAGGTGAGGGTGCCATGTAAATGCAGCTTCCAATCTCCTACGGCCTCTCTCGCACTGTGTTTGTTAGTATATTAAATAATAATCAATGTTGGTCTCCTTAATTCTATGAATTCAATGTGTCGTTGGAGGACTTGACTATCCTGAAGAATGAAAACTCTAATAATGGTATTAAATATGGTAAATTCTTGAAAATTATGGCACAAATTAAGGATGAAACTAAAACTATTAAATGGGGGTATGTCTGTGATTTGAATGAACAGCAATAAGACATTATTAAAGAATACAACAAGACGAAACTAAGGACTGTGAAGAAGAAGAAAAGTGAAGTGGCAATAACTGCTATTCTCACTGCTAACCTTCACTACTCAGAGTCCTAATGTTCCGTTGTCACATTTCTAGATTGCCGCTCACCCTACCTATTCTTGGCTCCTCCATAAGCCCAGGTGTGCTTCACACAGGGCTAGGAAGGGGGTGAATTGTGCTTTATTGGGGGGATAGAGGGTTAGGGCTTGAAAAGTAAAGAAAACAGGGGCAAATGTGGAAAAAGAGCTACAAATATATGTCAAGATGGATTTAAGAGAAGTCTTCTGTTAGTCAATAAAACTTATGGTTGTAGATTGATGACAATGCGCATGAACCAGAATGAAGAACAGTGGTACTCAGGGTAATGTTTAGTAACCAGATGACTTTCACTGAGTTAAATGAACACAACAGATTTTAGATTAAGCAAAAATTGCGCAAATAATATCCACTGAATGTCCTTGTTGGTAAAATTCTCTCATTCAAATTTATCTTCATTTAATATATCCTGAAAACCCAAACTAGATTTAATTATGCTTCAGGAGCATGAACCATATCCAAGTAGTATTTAGGTGGACAACTATATGCAACACCCATTTTAAGAAACAGGAAAATTACTTTTTAGGCAAAACTATTACTTGTAACAGGACTGAGTTTTAGGGTAACGAGGTAGGCCTTATAAATTGTGCAGCTCTTACGAATAACTTAAGATACTGAAAAACGCTCTCTATTAAACAACTCAAATATATAAATAGGACCATGAGATCAACACAGAGAAGGAGACATTTCAGCCAGGTGGGAGTTGGCTGCTGTGAAGCACCTACAAACTGATAAGAGGTATTGTGTCTAACTTTTTACGGTCGAGCATTCAAGACCTCTTGTATATACTTTAGTATATACTTATAAGTGTATGCACTTTGTGGGCTCTGGAGATCAGCCCTAGGACATGTCTGCTTCCACATAGGGACGTTTTTTCTGTTCAACTGCCTCTATTTAACTGTCTTGATGTAAAACGACCAGTAGGTCAGTAAAATACCAGAATTACTTTCTGCTAGTTCAACTGCCTCTATTTAGCTGTCTTGATAGTAAACGACCACTAGAGGTCAGTAAAACACCAGAATTACTTTCTGCTGAGGGACTTTCTTTTTTTTATTTTTCTGTCAACTGCCTCTATTTAACTTTTTTTTATACAAAACGACCAGCAGAGGTCAGTAAAATATCAGACTCACTTTAGCATTCTCTAGATTCCAGTCCATAGAAATTGTCTTCCACGAGTACCCGTAGACAATAATAGTTTTTTCAAATCTTGTATTTTCAGTGATATGACCGCCGAAGGACCTGATTTTATATTAAACACAGAGCTTTGGACTATACAATTTCCTGCTGAAAGGCAATATTTCTCTCCATTTATTCCCATACCTGGCATATCACGCAGTTTGGTGCTTACTTTCCCTCCAAGTTAAAGAACAGTAGATGTTTCAGCACCCAGGATAATGTACTGCATAGCTAAATACATATAAGGTCCCAAAGGCGAGACCGATTGCATTGCAAATGCTTGTTCAGAGTTGTAGCCTATTATCATCTGTTACAGTCCCTGACCAGGGTGACGTGTGGCAGTGAAGCATTCACCCACATGCTCATGGCACTCTGGGAATTGACACAGGCAACCACCGCAGCGTAAATGAACCTTTCAAATCTGCTGTAAAAACATCCGTTGGCACACTGCGAACCTATGAAAAGGAGAAATGAAGTGCAGAGCTTTCATTTGCAGAAACAGTAAAGAGGGTGAGCTGTGCAACCACAAGAGCTATTCCCCACGGTGAAGGCCATTTTTCGGTTAAAAATAGAACTGTGATAAAAATCACTTTATACAGGTGCTGGAATGAAATGAGTTTCGCGAAATCAGTCTAACTCAAAAGTGGAGAGAAAGAACAATTCTTCACAAAAATGAAGTGTTCAATGGGATCTTGAATGTGACCAAGCGGTGGATAAACAATGTGCTGTCGAAATAGGCTAAAAGACGGCCCGTGCAGCCATTGACGCAAACTCAAAGAAAGCGTGTTCTCCCGGAAGCGAGAGAGGCCGAGCCGAGCCACGACTGAGACAAGGATATGAGACCAGAAGAGGTGGGTGAGTCAAAAAATTACCAAGGAGATCCTTCTGAGCAAAACTCTGGGTCACAACACTTTATTCTGTTACAAATTTAGCACTGTCTGAGACAAAGATAAGTTTGAAAGTCTAATGATCCAGCAACAAGGAAAGGAAGTATGTTTCAACATAGCAGGAATTCAAACGTTTAAAAAAAAATAGTGACGTTTTCTGTTTGGTAACTGGATATCAAAAATACACTTTTTTGCAATCAGTGCCTTAGGTAAAAGAAAAAGGCAGAGCCACGAGTAAAGTAACATCTTACATTGATATAGTACCACCTAAAATGATTAGACCATTTAATACACAAAAGAGTCCTGATAAAATATACCAAAAGGTAACTGAGAAAAAGATTAATGGTGGCGATAGAGGCACATGTGTCTTCCATATACTTTGGGATAATTTCTAATCAAAGGATCTTGAAAAAAGCAATGCTGATGATGTGTGCTGGACCTGAAATGGCGCAAGTGGGGCACCAAAGGGTATGCTGGTAATTCCTAATCTGGGAAATTCAACACTATTTATTATATTTATTGTCTTAAATTATTAAAATTGTATTCCCTCCCCCCATTTATGCTCGCATTGCACAAACCTGATGGATTGACTCTAATAGTGCGCTTGTAATTATTAATGTCTGATAAAACTGTGTGTACCTTTAGAGATGAATTTGTATTGAGGCCATGGTTCGTTCATGTGTTGTTTTTCTTATCCAGCTATTGATATTGCTTGAACTTGATGGATGTTTTAAGAGATTCTCTTGTATTATTTTATGACTCTTTTATGGTTTGTTTTAACCGAAATAAAGATTTGAACTGAATTGAACTGAAATTCAATCTGAATTTAAAACGGATATTGTTCATTGAAGGATTTATTTGTATAGACAAGTGCTTAAATGACAAATATCTCTATCTGACACTCCCTAACTCCAAAGAATACACTAGATAAGCAGAACACAACAATGATCATTGGAATTCCACCAGTTCAACCCTTTAATCAAAGCAAAGATATACTAATGTTCTGTCTGTGAACCTCTAAGAAGGGGATTTAACCTCTCCTCTTATGGCAGAAAGGATTAAAACATAAAACGTGAAAAGTGTATCTGTGGAAGCTTATAATGAGCCATCATCAAGCTCTTTTTTATGCCTAGGTTTTGACAGCTGTCAAACAAATCTACTGCTAAAAATATACTTAGAGTAGGTTTCATATCCGTCCCTTTTAACCATTTGCTTTCTTAAACTGGCCTCTTTTAGACATATTCTTGAGACTTTGTCAGTCACATCTTGACTAAACCCACCACTACCTAGTGCTATTGGATGTTTGAGTGTATTCTTCCCCCTCCACTGAAGTGCTTGCATTTAACAGCATAAGGGAGTACTTTACAACTATAATCCTTTTCTATTGGCTCCCTCCAGACTTATTGGCTTTGCTTATGCTTATTAACTTAGCATTTTACTAGAGCTATAGTTAACACGAGATCCGATTAGGTTGCCACCCAGCCGGTTTTTGCAGTATTTTAATATGCCGCTGGTACAAAAATTTGAGAAATCACCATAAGCCTTTATTTTTGTCTCCTTATCAGCACATACTTAAAACAGCAATTACACAGAAAAGCTAGTCTAAAACGTTCTACGTAAACGTGATCCACCACTGATAATTAAAGTAAACAAATATAGAAAAAGCATCATAAAAATGAATACAGTCAATTTTGTATAAATTACTATTTAACTATCAGGTCCCCGCCCTTACAGAAACTTAAAACATGAACAAATGGCCAATATTGTTTGCTTGTAAAAGTGGCAACCTCCTCCAAATGTCAGTGAGGTCTCATTCTGTTAGGTTTACCAGTGTTTTGAAAGTGCTCTTTCCTCTTCCACTCAATGAGTTCTAAAAGGAAATTCCAATGCACTACTCTCCAGTATATTGGGACACGTCACCTCAATCAGTGAGTGCCAGATGTTGCTGTAATCTAGGGTCATTTTCCAATTTGTTATTCAAATAAGCAGTTCCTTAACAAATACATACGCAATGAATTATTTTCAATCCGTATTGGAAACATTTATCAAGTTAACATGGTTCTAAAATTTTTTTTAATGATCAATAAAAATGACTAAGTTAAAAATCAATAATTAATTTGTCCTATTTATAAGTACTACAAATAGTTATTTCACTATTTATAGCTCTGTGAAATACAAATGTACTCTAAAGTTACTATACGTGTGAAGCCATAGTCTCTATACATCAAAAGAGGTTTACAGCTAGTTTTCACAATTTTTAGAACATTCGCTTAAATGGAACAATGCACAAATCAATCATAAAATATTCACATCTTATTATTCTCTGTGTGTGGCTTGGTGCTCTTCAATTAACTCGGCTGCAACTAACACCTGCACTACTTTACAGATATTATCAACAGTGTTTAATATTCTAACTTTACAATAATGAATTGTTTATTTAAGGCACCGGGAGTTCTACAATAGGTGGATAAGCAAACGGTATATCACAGTTTCCTCTGAAATATTGTCACATACACACTCACTGGTTTCAGACTCATCGAGTTTCCAAGTCTTAATGAAGGCCACCACTGGGAGGAGTCTTAGTCTAAATTATAGGTCAACTGGGGATTGCCCTGATAAGTACTATTTCAAGTCCCACAAATTTCACTGTCTATACAGTCTAAAGACCTAGGGCAAGATGTATGTAGATAGCATTCTGCAATTCCCTAATTGCGAATCACAAGGCAATTAATTAGGGAATCGCAAAATGTAATGTATGAAGGTGTAGAGTACACCTTCATACATTGGTGAATCGCAAACGAATGTTAGCTACATCAGAAAAGCAATTTTTGTGTTTGCAAACGGGCAGATTCTGCGAGTCTGCCCGTTTTTAAATGCATAAAGGCTTGATACATCTGGCCCCTATAACTTTAAGCCGGCTTCATCAGTCTCCTTAGCTATTACCATGTTGCAATTTTTTCTTCAGCTCTTGAAATAACATTTATTATCATTCTGACACTCCGAATTTGACTAGAGTAAGCCACGTTTGGAGGTTGCAAACCAAGGGATAAAAGTAACCTCACTAAATAATAGTAACCCAGCTGTACCCAAAGGGCAACTAAATGCTAATGGTTTATGCCATATTATAATCCATAGCTCAGAAGACAAAGGTGTAAAAAAGCATTCATTTGAGCCAAGCTTTGTTCTAATTCAAGTAGACTCAACCGGGTCCATTTCCTTACAGATATTAAGCTCCACAAGAAATCATTATGTGCCATCTCTAGGTCTTTTGCCTGTGCACATGCACATCAGCTGAGGGGTCTATACGTCTACATTTTGAATGCAGAAGCTGTGCAGCACCCCACACATGTTCGCTGGAAGTGGACAATAATTGATGGGGTGTGTATTAAATTAAGCGATTTTGTACACTTGCTCCATGCATAACATATTCTTATAACAGCATGCCCCTTGATAATCAAAGGTGCCAACCTATCCCATTATTTTATTATCAAAAAGGAATAAATGGGTTACTTTATGGTGTTTATCAAAAATAATAATCTGTCTTTTTCACAGTTACGTCCAACTTCATTTCTTTACAATATACGTCAGACTCACAGATCAGCTTTAATAGGAAGAAGTTTTCAATTGTTGACATCTTCAACAAAGTCTAGAAACAGAAGTATCCCAATCTCACACTCTCATGATTTAGGTTCACTTAGTAGTGCACTACTGGGTCTAACAGTGACACAGTAGTAGGGTATTTATGGAACTAAAAATCCCATGGAAGATAACCACATAGTCTGATTTCAGATGAAGTGGATTTTGAAAAAAACATACAAAACAGGATGAAACATATGTAGTAACATTGTCTGTCATATGAGCCTAGAAGAGCTTTACCTAGCAGGGAAATGTACAACCCATCGTAGTCGCCTGTAATTAAAGCAAAATGTTTTAATTGAACCCAATTTTCTTCTTGAATCTGGTCAACCCCATATTTAATCTAGCGATCATCAGCCAAGTATGATGGACGTTTAGGTCACAAGAGAGATACATGATCTGACTTTACTGACATTGCCCACGAAGGAAAAGTTGAGAGGAGGCTATAAAAATTATGCCAGACAATGCAATTCCTAGATATAGCGCTGCTACAGTGAGTGCTAAATCCTGCCGCCATCTCCACATGCGCCCTGGTGGAACTCAGTACGAGCTGAAACGACCGAGGCTGTACTGTCACGCCGGTTCCCAATGCTACAATATTTCTGATGCCCTAATATTTTATTTCACACAATTTAGAAGCAACACGACGGGCTTCAATAATATATGAAGTGCTGAAAAGTGCGAATTCCCTGCAGAGTTCCCGCAGCTAAATGTAGCTCCGACCCAGCAACTCTCTATTTAAAGCCATCTAGCCTTTTATGATAGTTTGTGCCCCTGTGAGCCGTAGAAAGTTGAAAGGAAAATGGGCCATGGAGCTGAAGCACGCTGCCTTTGAAGGCAAGACAAAAATAGCCAGTTGGGTACGGCGTGCAGTTAATTGGATCTAGCCGCTCCACTGCACATGCAAAGAGGTCGAGGAAATGTAGCCAATTTACACTAGCCATTGCATTATGGCTGTGGGGGCAGAAGGTCGGCAAATGGTTCTAGCGGGTATATGCAGATAGGAAGTAAATGTATGTAGCTAGTCCATCATGCCACTGTGTGTGCAAGGTTAACCTAACCCCTGCATGCATGTGGTGGGGAGAAGGCGTGTGCCTGAACGAAGTTGGCCACGGCAGGCATGTAGTGTGGACTGTGCTTAGCTAATTGAATCTAACCACCACTGCATGTGTCTTGAAGAGTGTACAGTTAATATAGCGGTAGAGCCTGCCGTAACGGGTTCTACCGGCACTTAAAGGCCCGCTCCATGGTTTCAGCTTGGGCCTTTAACAAGGGAGCGGACCTGTGATGGCCAGTACAGCCCGCTACGGAGGGTTCTAAGGCTATTAGAACATTCCACCACTAGAGAGCAGAATGTTCTAATTTGTAAAACAAAGACCTCACAGAGCCCACTATATTGAAATCCCCTCGGGAGGCCTTTATTCACAGCAACAGCTGTGAACAAACATTGGAATGTTGGAACTCCGGGCTTCTACCGGGCATTAAAAGCCCCAGTATCCTGTTGTTTTCAATGGAGCTCCCAACATTCCAATGCACTAATTGTATTTAGCCGTTTGTATTGATGTGGTGCAGGAATGGGTGTTGAAGAGAGCATGGCTGCTGCAGGTACGTGGTGTGGAAGGATGTCTTGTTGAATTGACGTTTTGCTAATCCAGAAAACATTATTTCAGCACAAATTTCTGCAAACAGAGAACTGTGGCTCTAATGTAGCCATCAGCATTTGTATCAAACCAGTGAGCAATGAAATTGCTGCATCGCTGTACAACAATTGCAATGGCAGTTGACAAGCAGCGATGGTTAAAAATAGTTCCCTCCCGGAGCCGTCTAGGGAATTAAAAAAGACAGTAGCTATTTTATTTCCAAGCCAGTCCTCTCATCAGAGAAACCCTCCTGAAACACGTTTGATAAAATCCCGCAGGGGATTTGAGGAAGTATTTTAAGCCTGCCGCTGCTAAAAATAGAATGGCTTTTAATGCGAACAGAAATAGAAACAAAATACGGTTGAGGTTAACTAACTGCGGCAAAAACATCCATTTCTATCTAGCGAGTGAGCCAGCGAGAATACCCACAGGGTAGCTGAATGTTTCGGTCCAGTGATGGCATTAAGGGGTTCTGGTGACATAATACACCACTTATCTGTAAACCCATTGTGCAAGTTTCATATTTACCCTGGTGCAATGATCATGGAAAGGCTTATTTTATTCAAAAGGGCACAATTTTATTGAAAATATGATGTCAACTACAGGACCAAGTTATGTGGTTTTTTTAACTAAAAAGAAAGAAAGCTTGATACTCAATGTAGGTACAAAGTTGGGATTTCAATAGAAACCCGTTTTGCTTTGTTGAAATAACACACTCCATCTCTAGAAATGAAAGTTTTTGTTTAAGTTTTTGGAGCTCGTCTGCAACGTATAACTAACAATGGGCCCTGACTAAAATTACATTTTTCAGGTTTTGTTTACCTTTCATGACGAGGATTCGGATTAAACAAGTTGCAAAGGTAAAGTATTGTGTCGTGACCCAAATGCACTGCCCTACATTGAGCCTAAAAATTAGCTGGTGGCAATGAAATCAGACAAGTTCTGGTAGCAAAGAAGTGCAAGCGCAAAGAGCAAAGGTGAGACTCCCCTCCTACATAATATGGAATAAAGATAAAAGGGGACCGCTGGAGAGGGGCCACTGAAGAGTAAAAATTTAAAAAAGTATGAGAAAGGTATGTAACCTGTCAATTTTGAACCAAGAGGTGCCAAGTCAAAGAAGTGCTACGCAAAGACATTCTTCTCTGGTGGAAGTCTTGGAGGAAAGGTCCTACAAAAACATTCTTTTAATTCACTGCCATAAAAGGCATTTGGGGTCTCAGGGCCAGATTACCAGTTCTTCCCTGATTGCTGAGTTTCTTTGCTCTCTCTCCAGGGAGGCCACCATCAAGTCTGCATGCACTGCCATGCAATGGAAGTAGTCTAGTTAAGATAAGAGTAAGGTTAGTGTTTAGGGGTGGGTAGGGGACTAGGGTGGTAAGGGTATTTTTAGGGTTTGTGGGTGAGGTAGGGCATGCAGTGGTAAAAGGTTTGGAGGTGAGTATAGGTAATTAAAAAATGAGGGATTGGGGTTTCCCGAAATAAAGTCATATATTCTCCCTGAAGTGTATGCTGGGGCAGGAGAGTGTGTGGCAGCTTTGTCTACCTGATTTCCAAGGAAGAATAGTTTCTCAGTTTTCAAACGGGCACCAGGGAAACTAGGCTCTTCACTTGCCAAATAATTTCAGATGATCTGCAAGGTTGGTCACTTTTTCAGAAATTCTGCATCAGATTTAATCTCATCCATGGGATTAATCCAAGAAAGTGTGCTCCAATTGTCCGCCCAGCCATACCCACAATGTAATTTCAAGCCTGTCCACATTTCATTCAAGTCAGATTATTCTTGTAGCTTGACATCTCTGAAAGCCATCTGCATGCCAAAAGGGCATCTTGGGTCAATTTTAGGGTGTTCAGAATGCCAAACCTCTCTTCACAACTAGCCAGCAGTTGTTCAACCCACTTGATTACATTAAACAATATCACCATTCTATGTATGTATGTGATATTTCTAAAGCACAAGCCTAGACTATAGGTAGTGGAGCGCTGTAGAGGGTCAAAGACCAGCTTAAAGTCAAAGAGGGCTAGGAGAGCCAGCCGGCTTGTGGACTGCTAGCCTTGTGAAAGTTTTATCCCAAACGGCTTCATCCGTAATGGAGTGCACAGCACTGTATTAAGCAAGATCATCTGGCTCGCTTCTGCTCCCTGGGAAGGTCAGCGGCTTTTAGACTTTGAGAACACTTTGCATTGGTTCTTTTTGGAGGAGGTATTACTTAAAATGGGCTTCGCTCTGCATTTTAGGGCTTCCCTTAAAGTCCTCCCTGCAACCCCTGAGGCTCATGTGAGAGTCAACAGAGCCTTGTCTCCCAAATTTCCCAGGAGGCACCAGGCAGGGTTGCCCCCTGTCCCTGCTTTTATTTTCCCTGGCCATACAGCCCCCAGCAGTCTGGGTACTTTGGATTCACAATCTAATTCAACCCCAGGATAGCATTCCCGAGGATTTTAGAAGACATGGGGGATTCCCGGGGGAACAGGACACTGGTGGGGGTGGGAACATTTCTGGCCAAACATAACACTGCTAAACAAAGGAGATACCTCAGGGCGCCACCCCTCGCGAGTTGGAGGAGGGGCAGGGACTGGTGCGCTAAACAAGAAGAAATCATTTATAAAGCACTTGGCTTGTTGCAGGGATTTTGTCCAAGAACAGAACTATGCGCAGGATTATAGGACCTTGGTGTATGGAGACTGAGTCACCCTACCAACTTGGTGCCCAGGACCGACTAGCTATAGTGTCTCACTTGCTCTCCTACTCACTCACAGAGAAACAAGTGATTAGACACCCCAGATCACAACACTCCCAGATCTCTCAGGAATCACGGTTACAAGACACACCCTTTCGCTCGCACTCTTGTACTTGTCCACAATAAGATCTGACAGAGACACGAAACAGTTTAAAATATTTCTTTTAACTAATGGGCCCTAACATGCAGTATACGTGACACAATAAGCAGAACAATGCACAGTACAAATACAGCCATTATAGCAGCTAGTCCATATATCATAAAGGGAGATGTCATCATGAAAAGACAATAGAGAAAAGACTATGGAGCCTAACCTACCTCCCCTTGCTAAGAAGCAGTATTATCATATATTAGAAGATCTTTAGGCTTTGTCAGCAGACCGCATACCTTAGCCTACAGAGAGTAGATCTACATCATAGGTCATGTGTCGCTCTTCTCCCTGAAAAGGTCCCTCTTCAAGCGTGTGCAACCTATTTGTGTATTCCAAAAAGGCCAAAGTACGTTGTCCCAAATAACCGTTGCATCAGTATGTTTTGTCTTGGTGCTAAAGACTGACCAGAACAAAATAACAAAGGGCATTGTTTATCAACCTTGCTCACAAAGTTCAAACTAAATCCCAGGAACCTGCAGTGAGTTAACACACAGATGAGTTCTCATGTGAAAGCAGACGTAGAAATTGTTAAAAAAACAAAGTTGTGTAGTAATGCACGCAAAGCTAACACAGAGAAGACAACAATGTCCCCATAGGCCATGCGACAGGCTGCCCACGCAAGTATGACAAAGTTTGGAGTAAATAGTGTGATTACCACCACCTCAAAAGGTCAAGTTGGCAAGAGCAACTGTAATCGTTGGGGACTTGATCCCCAAAGAGTCGTGGGGGGAGAGGTGTTTTATGAAACAAATTGTGTCCTTTATGCTTTTCCTCGAGAGCCAAGTAATTAACTTCAAAACCTACTAAAGTTCGCCTATTAAAAAAAAGTTTACTGCTCTTTTAGAGTGACCATCGGGTGAAGAGGACAAGATTCCTGTTGGTGTCACTCTTGGATTACTGCACTAACATACAGCTAGAAAGTGCTTGCATCACACAAAGCACTCTGTGGAAGTGCTACACTGGTTTAATGTGGAGTCAGCTATGAATTACAATATTCTTTACGCTGTGCAAAAGGCAGCAAACTACTGGGCTACCTAGACAAGATTTCCCAGGAAGCTGTGCTCACCCACCACGAGCTTTGAAGAGGACCAAAACAAAGAAATCAAGGAACACTCTTGAGAATTCTAGGTCCCAAGACGGGGTGGAAAATAACCACATGCGCCTCAAGAAACTCACAAAAACAGAGCTGTTTGGGTTTTTTTTGCAAATCCGAACCAGATGAATGATGAATATAGAATCCCGTCCTTTGCAGTTCTGCTATGAGAATGACAAGATTGAATGGCGAGAGTCTAAGCGTCTTAACAGTGGCCCAGCGTCTGTATGTGACAAACAAGCTGTCTTAATCAAGGGGTTATGTCCATGAGCAAAGTGTACATACCACCCTGAAACTCTGTAGACAGCAATCAAGCAAGTCAGTTGAAGACATCTGATAGCATTAGTAATGCTTTGAGGTTTTTGAAGCATCCACGGCCATGGGACTAAAAGAAGATTCCACATGATTAGGTAGGAATGTGTCTATCGCCCCAGATAGTTCCCAATGTGCACCACAGTGGCAAGAGGCCATTGATTAATTTGTGAAAGTAAAAGAAAGAAAAAAAAGAAGAGGTGCCACGGCCCTCGTTAGGAGGCTCCTGCAGCTTGCACCACACATTGCCCCTCCCAGCGCTGCGAATGGCAGTACCAACACAATCACTAATCATCACACTCTTAAAAGTGTGACAATTCAGCCTACTCTAGGCCCTCAAAGCTATAGGAAAGGCTTGAGTGGCAGTCAATAGTAATTTTTAACAGCGCCACTGTGTGGCAGACTGATACAAGCCCGGGTGTTGACAATGAAGTTCCGGTGTTGAGCCCTGCAAACCACCGGCTCAAATTACTGACAGTGGCAAGCACCTTCCCGCCTAAGCTGCCAGGTGTGTGGACTCCTAAAATATACAATAACACGCAGTACTGTTCTTAAATTGGGAGGTTTTACAGTGGCTTACACAATTATCACAGCCTCACAAGACATATTCTTACAATTTACATCACAAGCAAGCAAAAATATGTGCTTCCAGATGTCTACAAAACCATAAATAAATACAAATAGAAAATACTCTCTAAACCACCGCTATAGTCAACCTACAAACCTCGAGGTTAATAGGGCGATTTTACTAAAACAGGACACAAGCAACGAGGCGGGAGGGATATGTCTAGGGCACGTGCTTATTTGTTTAAATCTTTTTATTGTCATTTCCAATTTTTAACGATGCAGTACAGCAATAGATCAACAACACTGAAATTCATTAGAAATACAATAGCATGGGAAGGCACATTATTAGAGAACAGGCTAAATGAATGCGATGATGGAATCTAAACAGACAAAAGGAAATACAGCCGAGGGTAGATTCGTGTTACTTCACTGCCTCCGTCCTGCCGGCCTGCTCTCCACTCGTGCGGAAACTAAAATGTACGAACTGTGGGGCATGGAGGACAGAAAGAGGCGGGAAAAAGCTCCGTCCCTCCTTCCGTGCTCGCCTCGAACACGTGCAGGTGCAGTGGCGAATGCAAGCTGTACTTTTTAGAAAGGTGCTGTTTTTTTATCGTGCAAGACCATTTATTCCAGGCTCTGAAAGGGAGCCAAGTGTCATCATTAGCGAATTATTACCGAACTATCAGCCTTATTCATCAACGGGCCGTTTTGCGAGCCCCTAATAGCGATTCATAGCGAATCGCTATTAAGGACTCGCAAAACGGTATTCATGTAGGAATTGCTAAATAAATAGCGATTCCTACACATTCCTTATTTGCGAGTAGCAAATTGCTAATCGCAAATAAGGAAACACTCCCCATTCATTCCTATGGGCCAAAAGGCCCATAGGAATGAATGGGGAGTATTCCTTATTTGCGATTAGCAATTAGCTAATCGCAAATAAGATAGCGATTTAAAGGGTGCCAGGGGTGTCCAAAGGACACCCTGTAGCACCCCTTAAATGCAAATTGAAACAGGTGTTGCGCACACACATGTCCAAAGGACATGTGTGTGTGCAACATGCAACTTAGAAAAATGCTTTTAAAAGCATTTTTCTAAGTTTTTGCTATTTACCGAGAGGTCTGACCTCTCGGTAAATAGCGGCCCAAAATTGCATTTTCGCAATTTAAAAATGGTTGATGAATTGCATTTAAGGAATCTCAAATAGAGATTCCTTGAATGTAATTCCTCGCAATTTAGCGAATTAGCAATTACCGATTTTTGCATTTGGGATGATGAATCCCAAATGCAAAAATTGCGCTCGCAAAGGGCCAGATTCTCAGATTCTGGCTCTTTACGAGCGCAATTCGGCTTGATGAATCAGGCTGTATACTGTTCCACCTCACAGCAGGTATCACAGTATGGCGGCTATGACTTGGATTATATTTCTGCTGAGAAACACGAATCCAGAAATACTTCTACAGAGAAGCTGCGCACAATAGAAAACAGGAGCTGGCAAAGCCAAGAGGCCTTGCCTTTGAAAGGCTTTTAGCTTTGTTAAAGCTTGTATGGATGCTGAAGAGCATGGGCAGAAACAAAACCATCAGCAAAAACAAAAAAGAAGTAAAACTGGCCAGTCCCAGAATGATCATACATGCATGTGCAAGCATCACCACATATGCGCATGTATGCAGCGGTCATTTATTAATTTACTGTTCCAAGATGGCGCACAGCACGCTTGGAGCGGCACATTAAAAAAATATAAAAAGAGCACTAAACTACACTATGGAGAAAGGAGCAGCACATTGCTGTTGCCAAGCACTCCAAAAAATAAAAATTAAATAAAAATGTATACAAAACGGGACGTGGAAGGGTGGTGGAGCAATAGAAGAGCAGGGGAAGCAACGCAACACCACTGAACGAAGAACAGTAACTGTGATTAGGGAGGAGCTCAGGGGTAAGAGTTGGATAAAAAAAAACAAGTGGAACACAAATGGGCAGGGGAAGCAAAGGATGAGCTGGTGGGGAGCAACACAAAGAGGTGCGAGGGGAGCAAGAAAGCACATGCACTTGAAATAAAAAGAAAACATTTGTTCCCTGAATCAAAGCAGTAGAAGGATACAACTCATCCGATTAGAAACACTCTAAAACAGATATATACTGGGGAGAGACAAACAAGAAAAAGGAGGAAAGCAATTGGATAACAAGCAAGAAAATCAGGGAGTCAAGAAATCCAACCAGTCAAGAGTATTGGATGAACCTAAAACCCACTCTATAAATTGGCACTGAACACAAAAGTCTTTCGACAGCTATCGCTGTTGTAGACAAGACCTAAAAATCAGGTACAGAGCAATAGCTGTGCAAAGATGTCTCTACAGCAAACACCACTGGAAAATAAGGTTAGGTAGGCAGAGCGAAAAATTAAACTGACTAAAAAGTTATTCCTTGATTAGTTAACAAAAAGGAACGTTTAAATAAAGAAGTGAAATGTGCTAGAAGAGAGAGTAAGAGTTAGAACAAGGGCTAAGTTATGGTAAGCATCGTATTAAGGGTTCGTTTTAGGGTTAGAGTAAAGGCAACAAGGGTATCTGTCAGTTTAGATATAGATTTAGGTTTAAATCATATTTATTAAATCATTATGAAACGAAAAAGGAGGACAACAACAGTAAAATCCACCAAAACAAAAGAGTCTAGGAAAAATCCTCTCCAATCTTTCGTAACAGAGTCACAACACCGACCAGTATCCTAAATGTCAGACTGTAAGGTATGAGACGGTTTAAAAACCTTCACAATACATAGCTACCATACAAGATAAAGAAGATGTTGAAAGAAAGAGTCAAAATGTGAAGAGGGATAAAAGACAGCAGTGGTATGGGGCAACAGTTGGAAACATAAAAACCACATACACAGCCTCAATTCCGGGATAGTAAAAAAACACACTTTCAAAACCTTTCATAAACCTATGTCATTTCAACTACTGTCTGTCAAGGATAACCAAGAGATTGCAGTAGCTCAACTATTGATTTATATCCCAAGTCAAATAGAAGCTAAAGGTCTCTTCATCCAACATTAGTATCTGGTTTAAGACCATCCATTAAGTAAACCCCTACATCACTTCAGGCTCAATGTTTGAGGGTAAATGGGTTGAAAATACAACAGGTGGATGTGGAATGCTCTCAGACCCTTCTTCATAGCCACTTTTTATTTTTCGATTGATTGAAGCACCTGCTACTGTCTTCTCTGGAGTCATTACATTCTCTTGCTTGCTACTTCCAACGTCAATCACCTGAAAGCCTCAGAAAACCAAGTGCTAGCACTACCAGGCCTTCTCACCTGTCAATTACCCCGGTACCTGGGTAATGACATCGATTGCTGTCATAGCCCGTGCCACCTGACACACCCAGAAATAAATGGTGACCTAAAGGTATGGGGGCTCCTCCTTGGTGAACCTAGGTCTGGGGGCTAAATGTGGGCATGCAAGAGTTAGCTTGAGTTTCCGGCCAAAAGGATATCCGTGTCCATTACTATCTAGACATACAATAACTGTAGGTTGCCATACAAAGATATGATGTGTGTTTCTTGTAGCTGGGAATATAAGTCTGTACCTGGTATTCCTTCAGCACATGAGATTGCTACGCGGTATATAAAGCTTGAACTGGGCTTATGTGCCAGATCTACTTGTGTTCCGGTTCCTCCTGTGAGCCTGCCTAGTTCTGAAGCCCTCACTTCCTACCACCAAACTAAGGGCCCAGGATAACTTACGTTCATATCCTCTACCAAGTGCTGCTTCAACTTCCTTTATTTTTTTTGATGCCCCCGATTCCTTGCTCTGTCTGTGGGTTGCATTCCCTGGGACCGCTGGACTGTTCCCAAGCTTTACTTATTACTGTAAAGCACCTGCTCCATGTACAAAGTGCACCATAACATCACCTATATTATGTGGTCTGATTCTTGCTTCATCTGATAAGATTTCAGTATAGTTCTTTCCTCACATTCCGCGGAGCCTCAGGGGAGCATTGATTGTTGGCTTAGGGAATGGAACACGGTGCTCCAGCCATACACCTATGTTCTGGCTTGCTGCTCCACAGGGCACGGTGGTCACCACAGTGCCTGCCCCAGCACTCCGTTCTGCACTGGTAGGGTTTACTGCCTCCTGGACTATCACCATAGCCATTTAACTTAATGGTGCATTGTGGGATAGATGCCCCCCTCACACTCAGCTGTATAGAGGATCTCCACCACGGCTGTGGTGAGGGCAAAAAAAGACCGCTCCCTTAGAGACATGCTCACAAAACCCGCTGGGTCTGGGGGTGACAACAAATCACTTGCACTGGACGTGGGCCATCCTGCTGAGCCAGGGGACCAGGAGGAACTAGTGCCAAGGTCCTTTTAGGAAGCTCTTTTCACATCTCTCCGCAATGACTTGCAAGCAGTGAAGAGGGACCTCTCTGCTGATCTGAGAGGTACGACATGACTTAGAGTAAGTCAGTGACAGAGTGTCGGCAATGGAAGATAGCAGAGTGGGACGAGACAAGGGGTTGAGTGGCTGCAACAAGAAGTACTGCACCCCAAAGAACAACACGTTGACTTATAAGCCCATGTCGAAGATCTGGAAACAGCTCAAGGTGGAATAACGTAAATATCGGAGGAGTCACAGCTCATGCAGAGCGATCTAACCTAGGAGAATCTGTGGGGGCCCTGTTTCGACATCCTGGGAATCTCTGAGAGCGCAGACCTAGAATTAGACCGTGTCCACCGGGTCGGTCCAACGAGGCCGATCGACGCCCCTCCAGCTGACATCCTGACCTGTGTCCATGAATTCCAGGCGAAAGAGTCTATTCTTCGCAAGGCACAGGAGACTCACCCAATACAATTCCGGGTTCTCATATTCCAGTGCTATATCAGGACTTATCAGCTATAACCCTTCAGAAATGTCGAGATTTTTGTCCATCACAGCTCATCTGCATGAAGCTGGAATATCATACTGTTGGAGGCATCCCTTTTGGATTATATTTCGCCTCAATGGGAAATTGCTGCAACTGAGATCTGCAATTTAATCGGCATTGCGGACCCTAATGCAAATGACCATCACAACAGCTCTCCAGAAAACAAGAAGCGCAAGATATTCTGCTGCCAAACCACCAAGGGCTCCTCCTGTGGCGTTAAACCTGATCCTGAAACTATGGCCAGGGAAAGGCCATCGGTGCTTCAGATACTGTCCGGGATGCAGAGAAGCCAGGGGGGCCTGACATCAAAGGATTCACCTTATTACAGCAATGTCCACCTTGGCAGAGTGGCTCATTGGCGACGGGGGCGGGTCCCCTCACATGGCTAGGACTGCCTTAAAATCCTCCTTATACAGGACTAATGTTCTATATGCCCTGGGCCTGTTTGCCTACGATGACCACCATTGCTGATGGACTTGTTTGTTTTATTGTTCTATACATGACGTTACCTTTCTTGTTTTACGTTCCTGGGGTTGGTATTCCTTTATCTCATCTGAAGGTTCTCATGCATCCGTGAGTCAAGTTTGTTGTTCTTTCACTGGTCCTCCCTTTCTATGCCCCTTTTCCTTCTTCCTTGTGACTAGGCTGATCTTCGCACTCCTCTGACAGAAAGTCATGTACATTAAAATCACGAGCCTCAACGTTAGAGGCCTCCTGAACTCTACCAAACGGAAAGCAAACCTATCCCTCCTAGAGTGTTCTGGCAGTGATATATGCCTTCTCCAAGAAACACATTTATTATCCAAAGATGTACACTGCATGTGCTCTTGCTGGTTCCCATGACAGATTTGGTCCTCTAACCCCTCCAAAAAAGGTGGGGTGACCATTTTGCTTTCCACTCGGTTCAAGGGGCGAAATCATTTCCAGAGTGACTGAAATTAAAGGACGTTTTATCGTATATCATCTTGGTACCTTTCAATTTACCTTAGCAAACATATATGCTCCAAACGACCAACGGGAAGCTTTTTTTATGAAAGCCATCTCCCTTACTCCAAACACCAGGTGCAGCCTTCTGATTGGGGGTGACCTACATGTAGTCATGGACAGCGACCTGGACAGCTCGGACCAAGTGGCGGCCTACTCACCTCATGGCCTTTGCAGGCTTACAGACTGTGGTCTGACTGACATTTGGCAGGTAAACCATCCTGACACTATGGACTACACTTTCTACTCATCCGCACACAAAACATATGCCCAGATTGACTATTTGTTAGCGACTGCGGCCCTTCAGACACTAGTAAGAAACTCTTCCATTGTTCCTCTATCACTTTCAAATCACGCACCCCTAACTCTTACCGTACGCTTTGACTCTCCACAAACTAACACCCCGTGCTGGCGCCTTAGAGACTCGCTGTTTCAGTCCTCCTCGACAGTCATAGCTATACGAAAGACGATTGTTGATTACATGCTAACCAACATCACTGATCAGGTCGGACTATCTTCCCTTTGAGAAGCTCTGAAACCAGTAGTCAGGGCAAATTCATTGCTATATCGACGTCAGAAAACCGTCTCCGGAAGGAGAAGCATCACACTCTTGCACTGAAAGTCCTTGAACTTGAAGCGATTCACAAATGTATTGGTGCACCTAGGGTTTGGAGAGAGCTTGAATGGACAGGCTTGCTCCTTAAGCGCTTTGACTAGGATACAGCAGAATATCCCCTTGTTCGCCTTGAACATAAGTTCTATTTAGGTAGCAACCGATGTGGAAAGATGCTGGCTCACCGCCTGCGGGCCAAGATACAGTCTGGGTAAGTCTGGGTAAGTCTGGGTGATCAGTCTCACCCTGGCTACAGAAGTTCCTATAGATTCACAGTTTGCCGACGCCTTTCACAGCTTTTACAAATCACTTTAATTAGAATCAACCAGACCTACTGCCAACCCCTCGGATTAGCTCTCCACCCACTCCAAATATTTGCTCCTGCCGCACGCAGCTGCCTCCCTGGATAAACCTATACATATTGAATAAGTAGCTGACTATTTGGATGCTGTGGCTACTGGGAGGGCAGTGGATTGAACTGACCGCTGGCAACCAGACATATGGGGCAGGTAGGCTCTGCGTTCACGCCACGCAGAGGCTAAAAAGCGGGTGCGCCACTGTAGCTGCGCGGGTAAGGACACAGCGGTACACCCCTTTCGTCGCCACGGAAGATGGATTGAGGGTGACACGGGCCGTGAAGCCCAAGGGGGCCGTGAAGCCGAAGGACGTGGCAGTTGCCCTGCTGTCCTTAAGGTGCTCCACGTCGAAACCACCTTGTCTCCAAAGAGATGGGAGCCAACAAAGGGCATGTCCATGAGTTATGTCTGGACATCCCAAGAAAAGTCAGTAGTCCTCAACCAGGTGTGGCGTAGCAAGGCCACTGTCAACGAAACTGCTCTGCCAAGTGAGTCGGTGGTGGTAAGTCCACATCTAATGGTTAACTTAGCTGCATCCCCCTCATTTGCAACAGCCTGAGAAAGCATGGCACGCCGCTCCTCCAGGACAGTTGGCAGCACCTGCACAACCGTATCCCACAGTGCTTGAGGATAGTGGCCCAAATGGCATGCAGTGTTCACTGACCACAATGCCAGGCTGGTGGAAGAAAACATTTTCTTGCCCAAATTGTCTAGCCTCTTGGATTACCGATCCGGTGGAGAAGTTGGGAATGCACCAGGAATTATGTGTGAAGTGGAGGCTTGGATCACCAAGGTCTCCAAGGTGGGGTTGTTGGGTGAGGAAGTTTGGGGTCCCTGAAGCAGAGCAGTGGCGGCAGGCAATTGTCCTGTTCACAGGAGCCCCTGTGGGGGGCTTGTACCAAGTCCCAAGCAGGACATCAGCAAGTGCCTCATTGAAATCACACCCCACCTCAGGAAGCTCCACCGGCCCCCCCCCCCAGAAAAGATGCCAATTCAAGATGATGATACATGCATACAAGGGACGCCACGAGCGAGGACCAGCATACATCAACCACTGCCTGAACTTCTACCAATCCTTTAGACACCTGCATTCGGCCTCCTGTACCCTCACAAGCACTGCCCGCCTCCGCCAAAGCATGGATGCTCCTTCTCCTGCATTGCCACCAAATCCTGGAATTACCTTCCCCTCCACCACTGAACATCATTCTCTCTCCCGAATTCAGAAAAGACCTTGCTTTTAGACTGAGCACACCAAGAACCTAGCGTCTGGATACCCCCACGGGAGATTAGCTGTATTTTACTAATCCTGATTGAAAGGGAGAACTGGTTCACATGGGGACACTACCGGCTGAAGCACATCCGTCAAGACATTTGTCTTGACTGCCACTGAGGGCAAATTAAGGTCCAGGATATCAGCTGTCTTCCACACCACCATAGCGAATGTAGCTCCCTCCTCTGTAGCCACAGTAGGGAGCGAAAGCATGCCAGTATCTGGAGAATTGTCTAGTCCACTGGCTTCACCTATAGCCTCACACCAGACCAAGGCTGTTACTCTTCAGGGTTCAGCGACCCCTCCCATTCTTACCGAGTTCTAGCCCATAGTAATAGGGCTCAGACTCTAGCATGAAAGGCATGCCTCCAGTCGGCATGAGACGCGCCACTCTGTCTCTGTGTCAGAGCGCAGGAGGTAAATGGGAATGCTGCCACCACCGGGCCCCGGGTGCATCGGACTCGGGACCGGCGCTGGGGAAGATTGACATGACACAAGCAGTTGCAATCAGGTGTGTATCCAGTAGGGGGCCCCCCTGAACCTGTGGGCCAGAAGCCAGAGGGCATAGGATGCTCAAATATGTGGAAACTCGAAGTTGGGTGGGGTGTGCTCCGGCTCCTGGCAATGCAGGAAGGCATGGAGTCGGCCCAGGCGCTGGCTCAACCGCAGAGCCAGGCCTCATGTGATGCTCACTAGTCTCATTGTCATGGCTATGCTCCGTGTGAAACAATTTATTAAATCTACGGTAAATGAAAATGTTCTACTACTAAAAGACAATTTAGATTTTATGAAGCGGAGATTTTTTAAATTGTTTGATGGAATAGGTATACCAAAATGATAAAAACTACAAATAAGATTATAATGTTGTGAAAGAGCACCTTTTTAGGTCTCGCCTGCGTCAGCGCATGCACTCTTGCTTGCAAGAGGTATTGATCCAGATGTACAAAGGAAAATGTTTGCGATTACCAATTAGCACATTTTTGCAATTCGCTATTTGATCAGCGTAAGCAGCAATGTACAAATGAGTGTTCTACACATTTTCCGATTCCCAATAGGTCTCAAATAAACCTACCTCATGAATATTAATGAGGTAGGTCTTGGTTTGCAACCACATTGGGAATTGCAAAAATCATAGGGATGGTGGCCTGTTGGGGTCAGCAGACTACCATGTCTGTGATTGCTTTTCAAAAAAGCAATCTTTTTTTATTTATTTTTTAAATGCAGCCCATTGTCCTTAAAAGAAAACAGGATGCGTTTATAATGTAAAAAATTTACATTTTCACTCCCTGCTCATCAAAATATGTTTTACACACATTCACAAAGGGGGAGTGATCCCAAGAGGACCCCATCCCATTTGTGAATGGGTTACAAATTAGCTGAAGTAGGCAGCAAAATGCGGATGTTTTGCAACCGCATTTTGGTCGCAAAACATTCAAACATACCACTGCGATTCAGTATCAGGAAGGGACGACCTTAACATGCCCCATCCTAATTCCGAATTGCTAACCCAATATGTGATTCGGTAATAGGTTACCGAAACGCAAATAGGGATTTGTACATTTCAAAAAAGCCTTTTTGCGTTCGCAGACGGGCCGAATCTGTGAATCGGCCCGTTTCGAAACGTAAAAAAGCTTTGTACATCCAGCCCATTGTGTTCTACAAGGGACTTGGAGCCTACCCATCGCTTACCATTTGTGGGCTTCATTTTCACTCTCTTTTACTGCTTTCAAATTGAGCAGCAAGAGCACACTTCACTTTCTCTTCTTTCAGCTGGAGCACTGACCAAGTACTGATTGCTTCATCTGGATTTTGGCCCTTTTACTGCTGACATGGTGATTGAGGTACTATATTTTTCTTTTCTTTATTCTTTCCCTCCACTCCCTCTGTCTGTGTTGCTTATTTCCCCGCCTGTCCCCTTCCGTGTTGCCTATTCCCTTACCACCCACTGTCTGTGTTGCTTCATCCCCCAACCTGTGTCTATGTTGATTTTTCTCATCCCACTCCTGTCGTGTTTGTTGTTTATTCCCCTTCCACTCCTGTCTGAGCTGCCTATTCAGTCTGGGTTGCTTAATACCCTCCCACCCCCTTCGCTGTCTATGCTCCTTATTACCCTTGAACCCCCCCCCCCCACCATAAGCTAAAAAAGAAAAACGCTATGACAGGGCCAGCACTGGCAAATTCGTTGTGCTTTTTTTTTTTACCATCCCGTTCTCTAACTCCTGTTGTCCACCCTCACCCAATTGGCAAAGCTGGTAGCTATCCCATAGGCAGGGCCTATTGAATTTGCCAATGTGTGTTCTCTTTATCAACTAAGCAAGGGCATGAGCTCCAAGATGACTGTTAAAAACACAAGAAGCATAAGTTATTTATTTTTGTTATCCCGACAAACTCTTTAGTAAAACGTAAGAAAAGAAATTTAGTGTTGCTACACTTTCTATGTGTGCAAATAGAGGAGCCTGGCGCTCTGGTAGGAAAGTCTCTCCCCAATCCTAGTATCTGTGCATGCTTCCAAGAACAGTGGTGTAACACAAAATGTTGGGGGCCCCCATGCAGAATAGTAAGAGGGGCCACTTAGACTCCCACATCTCCCAGATATTAATTGACCTTGGACTGAATGGGGCTCCCCGAGGGTTGAGGAGGTCCTGAAAGGTTCTGAGGCCCCCCTGCAGTGTAGGGGCTTCAGTGGCTGATGTTAAGCTCCTGACTGCACACGGATAAGCACAGATTGGTATTTAGAAGCCACTGAGCAGGCACACAGCAGTTCCAACTGATAACGGACATCCATCAATATATATTGAACCAAGCCTTGCACACAATACAACATAGCTAGTATACCCCACATTGTTGAATATTACAGATTTGGCAATTGCTCCAACCGTGACGGTAAAACCATAGTCTGTTACTTCATATGCATCCCTAAAGCCAGCAAATGCACATAACAATCAATCCACATGGATAAAGATCTCTGACCAGATGCTTTAAACCATGCTAGAGCTGAAACCTAGCTATGAAGGATCCAGAACCAGAAATGGCAGACTAATGGCAAAACAGTCCTGACTAAATGGTAACCTTCCACAATCATGTTTTCTGCGAGTATCGCCACAATGACACAGAATGGCTTCACATGACTGCGATATATGTTTTGTGACACTAAACACCAGGTTCTCTCTTGTGTAAGAAACATCACCATTGTGGCAAGATAATAAGAGAAAGAGACAGCACATGAAATAAGTAATAGTAACCAACAATACTCAGAATGAGTGATACACTGATCTTTTTTAAACATCCAGTTCATAAAACATTATGCACCAATAAAAACCTAACACGTATATTACCACACAACTGAAGGATGCTGGTTTACATAATATGTGTCATATCTTTCTTTTATAATTGGTACAGCATTTATAAATGTTCTACAAGAATATGGGATGCCTACTTGGTGTCGCTAAGGTTTATAGCTGAGAACATTGATTTGGAAAATTAAATGTTTTCCCACCTTTTACAAGCTTACTTTACGATGTGATAAATGTTCACCAACTGTCAATGCGCTCTTCGTCAACCTGATTCCGGATATTGATGGTAGGACAGGACGCCCACAAAACACGTGCTTAGCTGAGCACAAGGCGCTCTTGGGCAAAACAAATTTAATCACAATAATACTGACTCTTTAATACTGTGAGATCTGCTGGAAGTTGCTGCAAGGGCACTACTACTTATGGAAAGAGTCTGGGTTTGGTCAGTAAAGAAGATTCTGACTTGTGGTCATTTTCTGTTATTTTCTGTTCACCCAAAACTTAAGAAGCACTACAAAATAAGTATCAAGGCAATTACAAAAGCCGAAAAAAATGTGAGCGGACTGCATCCCTCAACATTAACCTTTACTGTTCCGGTACTGTGAGGTGATTAGTGTACTGATGCGGTGAGGTGACTGCAGAGCAGAATATGCGACAATCTCTCTTGTTTATGCCAGGCAAGCGCCTCAGCATCACGCCGCCAAGCCTCATGAGTCATAGGTGAGGTGCTAGCCCTTTGCCGGAGTTATTTAATGTATTTTTTGTTGTAGCGTGTGTGCGAGCCTGGGAGAAATAATCTTGTGGCGCACATTCGGATCACGGTTCAGAATTCCATCTGACAGTGTGAGATCACTTCCCGCCCACGCGCGGGGGCTGCTGGGACCGTCCCGCCTCGCCGCGTGCATGGGGAGCAGGAACGAGAAGGCAATCCAGACCAGCACCTGCACGCGCACCACGCATGGGAGGGCACGGCTTGACAGGGCGCGAATGCCAATGAGCCGTGACGGGAACAGCAAGGCCTCCATTTGCAAAACAATGTGACTATCCAGTGTTCTCTGCGGCTGGACAACTTTCAAAGACAGCTATTGCGATAAAATGGATATCAATAATGGAAGGGGAAATTCAAGGGGCCCTTTTGCTTCATGTGCTATAAAGGAGAGTAGGTTTCTCATGTTCCAAACAGCGACCAAAACAGACCAAGGTGAAAGAGTAAATGTATGGAAAAACGAATATTTTTTTTAAACTTTATTTTATTGAATTTTTCGTTAACAAGGTGCATGTTGGCAATTCTGCAATGGATTTATTACCTAACAAAAAGTAAAGACATATACACTCCAGTGAGATGGGAAATGCACTTATGAAAATATTCGTTGAAGATATTCCAAGAAGTCAAGAAATAAAACCAAGACATGGAGACGTATATCACACAATAACAGTAATGCTCGCCTGGTCGTCAAGAAAGAACAAATAAAATATTTCAAGTACCCTTCAATCCCCCATTTCTGACTCGTCCTCCGCAGGTTGGTCCTCATCATCTTGAACCATACCCAACAGTTGGGCCCATTACATTAGAGCTTCAGACGCATGATATGCGAATGTGTTATTCTTCTGCAGCCCCCGCGCCATCAGGTCTCTCAGCCAATTAGTCATCACCGGGGCCTTCACCCGCATCCATCCAATGGCCACTTGCTTTTTCTCCAACAGTAAGGTCAGCTTAGCTAGCCTGTAGGGGATTTTGCAACCCCTAGGACGCACCACTACCAGGAGACAGGCAAGCGGGGAAAATGGAACATTAATCCCTGAGGCCGCTACTATGCAGGGTATCACAAGTGTCCAGTAGGACTGAACAGTACCACACTCCCACGTTAAGTGTAGAAAGGTAGCTCACACCACCCCACAATGCGCACAGGCAGCGTTCCTTGCGGGGTCTATCTTATGGAGGTTGTACGAGGTGACGTATGTACGGTGTAGAAAATGGAAATGCAAGAGTTTAAACCGGTTGTTACAGGGTACAGTACGAATAAGGTTCAACGCCATATCCCAATCCGTGTCAGTGATGGGTGCTCCCATGTCTCTTTCCGAGGCTCTCCGTGCAGGGTACTGTCGCAGTTGCATATCACTCCTAAGTGCTTTTTAGAAAAAGGGTAATGAGATGGCACCCCTCTCTCCTTTCAATCAGGCCATCAAGGACCCCCAATGGCCGAGGGGCCGCTGGGAAATCCAACCAGAGGTCTTTTGCCATGCTCTCCAGCTTGGCAAAATGAAGAAACAGAGCTGAGCTGGCATCCAGACATTCCTCCTCCCGCCATTGTTCTATAGAGATAGTGGAGTCAATACGTCGGACCAGTGCCAAATCCCACAGCTTCAGGCCCCTACTGAAGGGAGCCCTGCAAATTACTTTCCGGATCAATTTCACCCATATCCCAGCGGTGTGGGTAATCGGGTATTGCATCAGGCGCTCCTACCCCCATACCTCATCAGCAACTGGGGTAGGGTCCCCACCCCAAACGTAGTCCCCAGGAGCCGCTTCTCCCTATTATCCAACTCCGTAAGCCAACGGGCCGCGTGCTGTAGGTGGGCAGCATAATAATACAATTGTTTATCTGGGACAGCATTGTCCCCTTTCTCTATGTCTCGCTTAAGCGTTATAAGCGCCACTCTGCTGTGTTTAACCGCCCACAGGCTATCCAGATGACGAAAGAAACAATCCGTCAGTGGGAATCTAGAATTCTGCAGAAGATACAGGCATCTCAGAAGTAAGACCATTTTTGCTATCGCTAGCCTGCCCATTACAGACAAAGGGAGCTGGTTCCAAAAAGCAATGGAGCGCTCCACACCCTTCCAATTCCCACCTGAGTCCCACACCTGGCAGCTTGTGTGGTTGTCTCCCGGTCAGTCCTCCCAATTGGAACACTAAGGATTTGCGAATGTTGAGTTTTAGGCCTGAGACATTACCAAAATCATCCGGATGTCTCATCATTAAGGGTATAGACTCTCCTGGCGAAAGTACGTACACCAGTGCGTCGTCCGCATACAGCGAGACTACTTGGCCTACCAAGATCCCCCAGGGAGCCCACTCTGCGCGCAGCAACAGCGCAAGCGTCTCGATCGCCAAAGCAAACAATAGGGAAGAGAGGGGACAGCTCTGCCGAGGGCCTCTCCCCACCGCCCAGGACTCCGAGAGTTCTCCCTCACCTTTATACGTATTGAAGGTTCAGTGTACAACAGCCAAATCCAGGTACAGAAGTTGGGACCAAACCCCATGCCCCTCAGCACTGCCATGAGAAAGGCCCACTCCATTGTATCAAACGCCTTTTCAAGATCCAGTGAGATCATGGCCATGTACTCCTCCCCATCCAGGGCATCATGGAGCACATGTGTCAACCTACGAAGGTTATGCATAGTACTGCGCACTTCCATGTTGCCGCATTGGTCCTCATGGACCAGGTCCTGCATAACCTCACCCATGTCATGTTGCCAGTATCTTGCACAGAAATGTTAGATTGGTGTTGAGCATAGTTAGGGGCCTGTCTGGGGAGGGATCCACATGATCCCCACCAGGCTTCAACATCAAACACACCACTCCCTCTCTCATAGTCAGCAGCAGTCAGCCTTTATCTCTTGCCTCCCGATACACCTCTAACAATTTCTCCTTTAGGTCTCGAGAATAGGCCCGATAGAATTCCGCCAGGAATCCATCCCAGCCGGAGTACTAACTAGTTTAATGCCTTGATGACCGCACCCACCTCCTTCAAAAAAAGTTCTTCTTCCAACTCTAACATTGCCACCGTTTGTAACTTTGGGAGTCCCCCAGGGTCAAAAAGTCCTCCTTCCTGCCCTCAGTAGCTTGTGGGCTGGCACTATAAACTAACATAAAATGGTCCAGTAGTGTTGTTAGTATATCTCTTCGCTGTAAGTGACCTTGTGCAACATGTATGGAGATAATGGGGGTCATCTTCGTCTCTCTCCTGAGAATCCATGCCAGGAATTTACCCGATTTGTTGCCCTCTCAAAACAGCAACTGCCGGTAGGTCTTTAGACCCATTTTGTCCAGAGTGTCCCAGAGGGAGCATACCTCCCTATGTGCCACCAGCGTAGCAGCGCATCCCTCAGTTGTAAATGCCTCCTGTTTCTGAAGGGTGCCAATCAGTCCTCTTAGATCTTTAAATTCGCTATTAGTCTTCTACACACTCCACAGACAGTGCTAATACATTCCCCCTCAAAAGCTTCTCACTGAATGGCCCTGGTGTCCATCGTCCCCAAATTATTTGTATTTTAGGCGTCTGTGACAGCCCGCAGGTCCTCCCTGCACGTGAGATCCTCTGACAGGTCAGACAGGAACCAGATCATGTGTGTAACAGTGGTGATCCAGGGGTGATCCAATCCACCCACCAAGAAATGGTCCAACCTACTGTGGGTATGATGGGTCAGTGAGTGACATATATACTCTCGGCCATCCAGGTGAAAAAGGCGCCCCCATCCAACAACACTAAGTTACAAATTGCCCTTTCCAGACCGCTCGTCATCAATGGTTTGGTACCATCCTGGGGAGGGTAAAATTCTCCCTTACCATCCAGAACACAATTAAAATCACCCACCCATATGATGGGGTTCCCAAAGTATCCGACACCATAGCCTGCAACTCCTCAAAAAAGGTCTGTATGATAGATGCACACATGGTTAAACCATGCATGCCTCTATCATGGAGCCCAAACTACAAATGGTTCTTTACCACGCATTCCTTTACCACGCATACCTTTACCACGAAATTTTGTGGTATAGGCATGAATGGTAAAGGAGTATGCGTGGCTAAGACGCATTTGTGGTTTGTGCTGTCCGACCCCGCCCTAAAAACAACCTCATCTACCCATTCCCCTCCCACTGCCCAACGGGGAAAAACGCTGCCCCTTTATGTACACTACCCGGACTACCCCACCCTGTGCTGTCCCTTAAACTAACCTAACCCTTTCCATTGCCCTACAACTTACCCCCACACTCCAGCCCTAAGAACTACCCCATCTACGCATTCCCCTCTAACTGCACTAAGGCCTAAAACCCTTCCCCTTTATGTACACTACCCTGACCCCCGCGCTGTCACTTAAACTACCCCAACCCCTTCCACTGCCCTAAAACCTACACAACCCCTCCAGCCCTTAAAACTACCCTATCAACCCATTCCCCTTTCATTGCCCCAGAGCCTAAAACCCTTCCCCTTTACATACACTACCCTGACCCCCGCGCTGTCCCTCAAACTACCCAACCCTTTCCACTACCCTAAAACCTACCCCAACCCTAAAAAATGACCCCATCTACTACTGCCCTAAGGCCTAAAACCCTGCCCCTTTACGTACACTACCCCGATCCCGCGCTGTCCCTTAAACTACGCCAACTCCTTCCATTGCCCTAAATCCTACTCCAACCTCCTCCCAGCCCTAAAAACTACCCCCCAAGCCCTACTTACCTCACCGCAGCGTCTTCCTGCTTCTGTCTTCCAGCAGCTGGACTACGCACTGCCTTAACCACACATGCGTGGTTAAGGCATATGATGGTGAAGTCAAGCGTGGTTGGGCTTGCGTAGTTGGAACACACGTGGTTCAGACCGCGGTGTTCGGACTGTTTTCCACAAAAACGAGCCTGTCATCTATGTTGGAGGCATATGAATTGAGTAATATAATCTCTTTCCCATCCAGACAACCTTGAATCAAAACATCAAAACATACCTACCCCTCTACATCCGCCTCTGTAGGTGAGCCGAAAGGAGATCCCCGGAGCCACCCAGATGGCCACCCCCTGAAATAAGAGGACCATGAAGCAGAGAACACCTGACCCCCTCCACTTTTTTTTGCAATTTTTGCACCTCAGCTGTCCCAAGATGCAACTCTTGCAGACAAGCAATCTGAAACTTAAGGTGTCTGAGGAAGGAATGGACCCTGTAAAGCTTGCCATAATCCCAGAGCACCCGGACATTCCACGTAACAATGTTGATTCAATCATACTCACAGTGATCTCAGAGGCCCATTTGGACTGCAAACAACAATGTACACTACAAGTACCAAATAAGGTAACGGACCGAAACGCTCCCCTCCCCGGACGGACAGTATTACAACAACAATGCATACTGCACGTCCATCAAGTACCATGCTGTCAGGACCCACAGCCTAACCCCACCACCCACAAACATGGCCTACTACTTAGCGTGCAAAAGAGGCACTCTCGGCCCTGTAAAGAGTGCAAACCATACCAATCAACCCATACAGTCAACTACACCACTTGAGCAGAATCTTGCAATAACAATACAATACACAAAAGCCCACTAGGCCAGCACCCTACTTCTCAGGAACAGGTGGAGTCGTGCAAGACACCAATGCATAGAAAGTATACACATTCAAGTGGAAGAGTACCAAAGTGGGGGCCCAGCCCTGAACAGGGTACGGACCCCACTGAGACAGCCTCAACGTCCTGGGGCACCAGCACCATGGTGCCGTCGCCTGGATTTCAATACTTGACAGGCTCCTAGTCCTTTAAGGTGACGGATCTCCCAGACCGCATTCCCCCTGGAACTCCAATTCGGGCTGTGAGCTCCACAGGCGTCCCTTGAGCCTGCCCGTCGGGATCCTACACTCTCCCAGGGCACCTTATCCCAGACTTGCAGCCATCTCCACACATCTTCAGGGGTATCAAAAAAGTGGGACCTACCCCTAGACAGGACATTTAGGTGGGCCGGGTGTAAGAGCATATAGCGGAGACCCTTGGGGCAAAGCTTGGCCTTGACCTCCAGGAGTCCACCTGGCCTTTATTAGTGTAGACCAGGTAGATCGAGATCCTGTGATTATCAAAATGGACACTGTCCGTCGCCTGGGCAGCAAGTAGGATACAGTCTCTATATTTATGATTCAGGATCTGGGGAATGATAAATCCCCGCAGCGCTTCTGGCCTGGGGAGGCCACCAGCGCCCCATGTTCCCGTTCAATCACAAAGGGTGGAGATAAGCCAGCTAGCTTCAGCACCTTTAGGATCCAGTGCTCAACAAACGCTTCCGTCATACTTCTCTCAGCCCGCTACGGGAACCCAAGAAAGCGGATATTATTGCGGCTGGATCTACCCTCCGCATCCTTCACTCGCCCCTCAAGGGTCCCAGTTCTGGAGGTGACCTCGGCCATCTGCCTCTGCAGTGCAGCGACAGCGGACTAGAGTTATGAGATGGAGCCCACTACACCTTATCGGAGACCTTACAAAGGTCAGCCCGGAAAAGGTTGACCTCAATCGCCACAATCTCAATCTTCCCCTCAAGGGCCCCCCTGGAGCCATAATTCCGAGCTAACAGCTACGCCTCAGGGGGCTCCTTTGAAGACGAACCTGCTGTTGAATCCTCCCTGGGACCACCCTGTTGCCTCTGTTGCAGCGAGGGAGGAACCAGCGTGGTGTACAGCTCCATGGTGTTCCACTGCAAGGGGGCTGGCTGCTTATTCCTCCCCATCACTCCGGATCAAATGGGGCGGGAAGACACCTCCCTGGTAGATGCAGAAGTCCCCAACAGAGGTGCGCCACCCAGACATCACCAGCCCCGCAGCTCCAGGAGGCACAGCGGGGAAGGGGGCAAGAAACTGTCCCAGGGGCAGGAATGGAGGAACTACAACCCCATGTCGGAGGGCCACTGTCTGGACCAGGAGCCAGACCCCCTCCACAATAGGCTCAGATGGGGAACCCCAGACTGTGCCACGGCCAAGATGAATGTGAGCCTCCAGTATGCTTGACTCTCCCCTAAAAGCACACAAAGAGAAACAGTTCAGCACCCAAAGCAGGCTTCCCGGCACTCCAACCACTACAGCACTGATGGTCCTGCGAGAGTCCCTGGGGCCCAGCCACCACATTCAATCCTACCGCATTAATAGTGTCGAAGTCCATGGAGAGTCGATGAGGCGTGGCCCCCAGGCCAACCAGGATGACAGTACAGGGTGATCTGGCCTTCTCGAGCGCCCCTCACGTTCCACTGATGTGTGGCGCCACTCCGGGAACCAGGGTGTTGCAAATGTCCGACGGCTGGCGCAGATCACAACCGGCACAAATCGCAGCCAGCAAGCATGGCTGGCGCCGCTTCCAATGTCTGCAGGCGTGGGCAGAGAGGCTCCCCCTGCAGGATCACAAGCAAGGCTATGTGGCTCCTGCACCCCCACCCCAGATGCCACTCACCCCCAGCAGCCGTCTCGGTGTGGCCACGCCATGTGAGCAAGCAACACAGCACCGCCGCTGGCCCGGGTACTTAAGGCCACGGCTCTGACTCCCACACAGGCTGCAGCCCCTCAGGCAACAGGGACGAGCCCTCACTGCTCTGTTCCCACCAGCGCGGGAGGAACACGGACGAAGGATGGCAGGATACCGCAGGATATTGCTGGGGCTGTGAGGAGCCTCCTAGAAGCGCCTCCTGCCGGCCATCTTGCATGACCATGGCTATTTAGCTGTTTATATTTTGGACAAACCATTTGCGGCATCCCCAATGATCGTCCTTCAGCCCCACCCTCTTCAACATGTACATGACCCCCACCACTTGCCAACACGGTCAGATCACATGGACTCAACATTATCTCCTACGCCGACACCCAGTACATCCTATCGCTGTCAGAAGACCCTGCCACTACCAGAGCCAACTTCCACAGTTGTATGAAGGACGTCGCAAACTGGACGAAGGATAACTGTTTTAGCTCAATTAGGTCAAGATGGAAGTCCTCATCTTTGGGGAACAACACCTCACCATGGAATGAAATGTGGTGGCCTGCTGAACTCTGCCCTTCCCTGCCCGACAGATCACACCGAAACCTCTGCATCATCCTGGACAGCAAGCTATCTATGAAGAAACAGGTAAACGCAGTCTCATCTAGCTGAATCCACACCCTACGCATGTTTCGCAATATTTTCAGGTGGCTCCCAGTCAACACCAGAAGGACCATCATGCAGGCCCTCGTAACCAGCAGGCTGGACTATGGGAACCCTCTCTATGTAGGAAATCCCTGCACACTTCCTTAAGTGACTACAGTCAATACAAAACTCAGCGGCAAGACTCATCCTCTACCTCCCCAGATAGACCCACATCACACTCCACCTCAAGATGCTTCACTACGGAACCAGAAGAGATGCCATTTCAAGATGCTGACCCATGCATACAAAGCCCTGCACAAAAAAGGGCCAGCATACATCAACAAACGCATGACCTTCCCCAACCGCCCAGACATCTACAATCCGCCTCCCTCTTCCTTGCAGACACCCCCCAGATCCGGCAAGGCAACAAAGGAGGACGCTTCTTCTCACATCTGGCAGCTAAAGCTTGGAACGACCTTCCCCTGCACCTCAGGAACGCCTCATCACTCCAGCAATTCAAAAAGGAACTGGCTGTTCGGATGAACAGATCGCCACGAAGCAGCTTGCAACTCCAGTGCCTTAAGACACTCACTGGTGAGTTGCTCCGATTTATAAATACTTGATTGATTCTCTGATTTTACAAAGCGATATTACTTCAGGGTGTGGAGCTTCTTGTTTTTTTAATAGGGTGCGTTTACTTCTGAATGGTAAAGATTTTGACAAAAAAACTCTACTCCAAGTTGGCAGGAATAGCTCCAGTCTAATAGAGCCAACACAGAGGTAATTATTTTTGGCTTCCGGGCAAGAGCATGTATTTTTGCCCTTAAATCACCCAAAATGTTTTGCACAGAAATCTAACCATCTGATAGCGTAAAAAACACATCAGCTGTATTTTATAGGATTCCTCCACAGTCCCTCAGGGTAAGCCTGGTGATAAAAAACTGTCTTTTTTCCAAATTAGTATGTAGAAGCCTATTCCTCACCTTCTAAATTAGAAAAATAGCTTCTTGGTGGTTCGAGCCATCTTCAACACCATATTATTGTAACACCCAATATTGTGGCCTACTTAGATCCTTGATATAATTCCGCATGCAGAACAAAATGCCAAATTTTGACTTAATAATGGACTGGGCAGGAAAAAGCAATTCTCAGCAGTCTTTAGAAATCTGCACTGGCTCTCAGTGCCTAGCAGAATCCAACTTAAGATAACTAGCTTAGCTATTACAATACAAAGATGAGCGCTGTTCTATTAATTTGAAGTTTTGTACAGCGCAGACTGCATCATACTGTTGTCAAAGTTGTCATTGATGTGTCCAGTATTGAGAGCTGGACTTCTAGAACAACACCTAGGGTTATGCTTCACTGCAATCATCTAATTTTATTCCTAATGTGTTTAATTCCAATATGCATTTGTGGACAAGTATTTCTATTTTCTGTTTGATCAGAGTTAGGCGTGAAGATGAGTTTGGATAACCAGTACTGAGTCAGAGAACTTTTTTCAGATTGGTTGTGCATTGTTGGGAACACATTTTTAGGTAGAGCTGAGCATCATCAGCAATCTGATGTATATACACAAGCCTAGATCTCTTATTTTTTCATTGAGTTTTTAAAAAAATAGGATGAAGTGAGTCAGACAAAATGAAGCTTTGCGTACTTGTCAGGTATTGCTTATGACCTCACATATCACATCACTCACAACATATTTGTTCTATATCATTGATAACATCACTGATGACATCTGAAATTACATCATTAATGACATTACTGTGCATGGCTGGTGTACAAGTTAAATAATAGGGCGATCTGATTGGCTGAGTGGGCTGTTTTTCCAGTCGCCCACCTTGCTCCTGCTGGAGCGAAAGGCTCCTGTGAACTCAAGCAAGGGCTCGTGCTCACATTGGCTGGTCGCGATTCGGTTCCATGTAAGGATTTTTTTTTTAAGTTATAAGGTGGCAGGGTAGGCGTATCTTATGCATGGATCTTGTGGGGGTTCCCTATCTCCCCCACCCCTGTCTCCCCAGGGGGGCCAAAATAAGAAAAAACAAACATTTTTTGGGGGCTTTCTGCGATCTCACGGGTCTCCAACCCCACGCTATACATGCCCAAAGTCGGGTGGTTGGCTGCCCATTGTGGGTTGCCCACAGGCCAGGCCTTGTGCGGTGCGGTACGGGTTGGTTGGCCACGATGATGGAATACAAGGGGGTTGGCCTTAGATGAAGAATAAAAAATTATTTTATGTTTTAAAAAAAAACTAGCAATTGCCAAAAGAAAAAAAATGTTAAAGTGATAGCATAGTTAGTTGTGGTAATAATATCTTACTCGGCAAAGAAATAAATCCCAGGGAAATTTACTGAAAAAAACAAAGGTTAAAGTGACGTTATAGTTAAGTGAAAATGTCACTTTAATCGTAATGTTTTATACCACAAGAACACTGAAGTTGAACAGTTATAGTTATTTCAAGTAATTATAGCTTGCACCCTGACCATGCACTGCTTATGACCCCACATATTACAACACTCATGACAGACATCATTGATAACTATTGATGGTAACAGAACTGTTGTAATTGACGAAAACACTGTGCATGGGCAACAGCGCAAGTTATAGTTACTTGAAATAACTATAACTGTTGAATTTCAGTGGTGCTTTTAGTTTAAAATGTTACATTTAAAGTGATATTTTGACATAACATCACTTTAACCTTTTTTGCCTAGTAAAACAAAAAAATACACCTATATATATATATACACACACACACACATATATATATATATATATATATATATATATATATATATATATATATGCTTAAGTTCTCACCAATTGTACACAAGAGAAAGAAATTGGAAATCTAGTGTGTGTATATATATATATATATATATATATATATATATATATATTTATTTATATATATGTATACACACACACACTAGATTTCTAATTTCTTTCTTTTGTGTACAATTGGAATTGGGACAGGCTGGTGAGAACTTAAGCATTTCTTTTTTTTTTAATCAAAGTAGCCTTACGACTTGAGTTTTAGGTTCTGTAGTACCTTCTCGGTAACAATTCATTCCTCTTTTAAGTACTCGATTGAGAGTGCTATTGTTACAGTTTTTAAATAAGTACTTACAGGCATAAGTTAAAGGGGCACCTGAACAGCTACTACTTTATAATAAACTGGAATATTGCTGAAAGGGTTAAAATCCTAAAAGACCTACATTAAAGCAACGTGTGACTGCAAGATGAATGCTGTGAATCAACAGCTGATTGATTATCTGTAATCTCAGATGGCCACGACCTTTTAAGATATACACTCGACAAGGGTGTGATATAAATCGTGTGATGGAGAAATATTGGCAGTAGAGGTCTAAGGGGATAGATATTGCTTGATACAATTTCCTAGGTGCCCTGTTAGTTTAGCATATAAAGTGGATTTAGGTATTGTGCTTGCGTTCCGAAGCGTTGGTTTTGAAGCATTTTTATCTGATTCTTGTCTTGTTAACTTAGTAACGACAGCTTCGTCACTGCTATCTATTTTTCAGGCACCTCAGACTCCACTCCTCTCCCCCCCTCAACCCCACCCCCGTTGTTTGCACAATCAGAACTGTTGAAGCTTAACAATTTATGCACAATATGTAGGCCACATTTGTATTCTATTTTCCACTCGTTTGGGGGATTGTAAAGGTATCCATGTTTTGTTTTTAACATCAAGGGCGTGAGATATTTGCCAAATGATGGACATTATCAATATTTTCGTTTTGAAAAAAATGGGGAAAAGGTGTTGTGAAAGGTGTTGTGAAAGGTGTGCGTACGTTCTCTAAAATGGCATCAAAAAGGTTGCTATTCAAAAAAATCACCTTTACCAAACTTTGAGAAACAACAGGCAATGTGGAATATACACATTTTTTTAAATTTATTTTGCACTGTTTTAGGAGGAGGTCCGTATTTCCTATTCTTACTGGTTATATCTACTAGCAATTTGTGGGATAAATGGACATTATACTAATGGGTGAGCCCAGAAAGCTAGCCATTTCTTAAAACTAGCTAAGATGTTGAATTCAGCAGTCACTTGAGATACAGTGTTAGCAGTGTGTTTAAAAAAGGAAAAACAAAACACGATACCCACATCGAACACTTAGACTGTGGCTTCCAATGATGATTCTTTGTGTATACATATAATATTTGCATAGTGGAAACATAGCAGAGCACTGTAGGGGGTCAAAGGCAAAGATATAGTCAACGAGGGATTGGAGTGGTAGCTAGGTTCTGAGAGTGGAAGTGAACTGTTACATCAACACGATGTAGAGGTCTCAAAGAGGTGTGCCTTTACCTATTTCAAATTTGGAGCAGGGTTGGGATGATTCTGATGGAGACGCTTTGCAGCTTTATGCTTTTCGTCTTGGCACTTCTTTGTCTCCCGCCCAATAGTGCCCTGGTTGTGGGTGGACCGAGAGCCATGAGAGGTGGTGAGCCTGTCAAGCAGATAGGGTGGGTGAGGGGATGGAGGGGGGTGCTCGCTGTGATAGCTTTGAAGTTGATGCACCTAGCTTTGAAGATGGTGTGGGCTGGCAAGGGGAGCCAGCGGAGTTCCATAAGGTTGGGGATGGATGGGTGATATTTACTCAGACATTTGAGGAGACATTCCCCAGCACATAGGATGCTCTTAAGGCGGTCTGTGTGAAGTTTGGGAGACAATGAAGCAGGGCATTGCAACTTCCAGAGAGCTTGAACAGCAGTCATTTGATAATCAAATATCAAATCGATCAATATTGGGTATGAAGGAAAACTGTGCATGTTTTAAATGTACTTTTACCAATAATGCAGAGTGGTAATGGGGCAATTTGTTTTTAAAAAGTGTTTTTGTGAAGACTGACTTGGTATAGGAAGCCAAACATACATAGAAATTCAATAGATAAAAGTAAATGTCCTACCATCCCACAAACACATAAAACCAGAGCCATAATACCTTAGGATGTGTCAATTGCATTGAACAGAAAACTGTCAAAAATAGGACCATGTGAAGGGAGGAAAAAAGTTTTGGATAAGAAAGGGTTTACACGATAGTGGTTGCCTGTCATGTTTGGGCTCATTGTCAGCCGACACCCAAGGTATTTAATCTAATTTGCCTCTAGCTGAGATGGTGGTTTGTGTTTAGAAGAGTTTAAACACAGATGCGTTATGCAGGCACTGTAATCTTAGGCACTGGATTTGAGACAGGAGTTATTGGTTAAACAAAAACACCTTAAGGCAAAAAATATTTTCACGTTTGCAGAGGACTGAAACTGAAGATACAAACACTGCAAGGGAAAATACCAGGTGTACAACGGCAGAGAAAAATTTAAGACAAATCATTACTGAAATGCACAACATACAGTGCTTAATTTGAGTCTGTGGTTTCCAGTGCTAAGCACCAGCACTTAATCATCAACACCATAGCTTTTCATGAGCACCAGTTAAGGACACATACATTTTTGGTAGGCATGGGGAGATTAAGTGATTCGCCCAGAATTAAAGGATGTTGAGCCGATGCAGAGACTCAAACCTCATTCCCCAGATCCAAAGTCGGCAGCTCTGGCTGTAAAGCCACATCCTTGCCCCACTTTCATGTTTAGTGGTTGGTTCTATTTTGGACTGCTTTAACAGGAGAAATGGGCTGGTGCAAGCAGCCTCCTTGTGAGAGCCCCGGGGCTATTTTTTTGCAAATTAACCACTGACAACATATATAATTATGAATACCAATAAGTGCAATAGTGAACTTAAAATCATTCGGCCCAGCAATGAGCCAAAGCAACCCAACACAATATAACATCTCTAAATGTTATTTTGTGCTGTCTCTTTAATCCAGTCCCACTCCTGGAATGGGAGAGAACTGAATCCGGCTATGCCACTGTTGCCACTTTGCCTCAAAAGCAGAATCTAAAATGTTACATTTCTCAACACTGAGCCAGCTATGCCTGTCCCTCATCTTTTATTTACTATCAGCGGGCTAGACCCATGTGCTGTATCCAAAATTACAGAATGCATAACCCTTCTAAACAGCATTCCAGTCCAGTAAAGTATCAAAGCTATTGCCTCATCTCAACTCTACCACTCACGAGTAACATATTGGAGAAACACTACTGACACTCTGCCAAAATAACAAGAAATCCGGAAATTGATAAATCTCCAACAATCAGGCTTCAGATAGTTCTATGACACAAAACTCAGAGGTGACTTACTGAACCAGTAGACATCAGTCTCTCAATGATGCAAACATCCTTTGTGAACTAACATGAATTCTCCTTTTTGGCAAGACAGTCAATCAGGGAATTGTAAAGCATGTTACTCACCCGTGAGGGTCTCAAGGCGCTGGGGGGGTGGGGAGTAAGCAGCTCCGTTCAGTCTAAGTGCCCGGTCTTGAGGGTCTTCCTGAAGATGTTCAGAGAGGGGGTGCGTCTGATGTCGATCGGGAGCTCTTCCCAGGTCTTGACTCCAATGTAGGAGAAGGCTCTTCTACCCGTTCTGGCTCTGCGGATGCGCGGACTTTCGGCGAGGTCGGTGGATCGGCGGTTTCTCTTGGGTACGTGTAAGGGAATTTTCTCAGTGAGGTATTGGGGTCCGTTGTTGAGGAGGCATTCGAAGGAGTGGGTGAGTATCTTCTCAACGGGGGGCCAGTGGAGGTATTGCAGGTGTTGGGTGATGTGTTCTTGTCGAGGGATGCAGAGGACGTGTCTAGCTGCGGTGTTCTGTAGGGTCTGAAGTTTGCGGAGCAGAGACCTGTTGATTCCGGCGTGGAGGGCGTTTCCGTTGTCCAGTCTGCTGGTTATGCATGCGTGCGGGACAGTTTTTCTTGATTCGAGGGGGGGGATCCATTTGTAGGTCTTGCGGAGGGTGTTGAAGTAGGTGGAGGCAACAGCATTGACCTGTCAGGTCATGTAGAGTGAGGAGTCGAGTACGATGCCGAGGTTCTGGGCGTGGTCCATGGGGGTGGGCGGGCTGCCGAAGGCGGTGGGCCACCAGTTGTTATCCCAAGCGGTGGGGGAAGAGTCCAAGGACCAATATCTTCTCCGAGTTAAGCTTCAGGCAGCTGCTGCTCATCCAGGATGCGACGGTCTTCATTCCTTCCTGGAAGCTGAGTCTGGTGGTGACGAGATCCTTGGTGAGGGAGAGGATGAGCTGGGTGTCGTCTGCGTAGGAGAATATGTTGAGTCCGTGCTGTCTGACGATGGCGGCGAGGGGGGCCATGTAGATGTTGAAGAGTGTAGGTCTGAGTGACAATCCTTGAGGTACTCCGCAGTCGATCTCTCTGGGTTTGGAGAGGAAGGGTGGCAGCCTGATTCTTTGAGTCCTGCCGGTGAGGAAGGAGCAGAGCCATTTGAGGGCGGTTCCCCGTATGGCGGCATCGTGGAATCTGGTGGCGAGTGTGCTGTGGGTGACGGTGTTGAAGGCTGCGGAGAGGTCAAGTAGGATCAGGGCTGTGGTGTGGCTTTGGTCAAGGAGGGTGAGGATGTCATCTGTGGAAGCGAGTAGGGCGGCCTCGGTGCTGTGGTTGCTGCGGAATACGGATTGGGAGGGGTCGAGGATGGAGTTTTCTTCGATGAATTTCGTTCGTTGGGCGTTGACGGTCTTCTCTGTGACTTTGGCCGCGAAGGGGAGGAGAGAGATGGGTTAGTAGTTTTAGAGGTCTGAAGGGTCTGCTGAGGGATTCTTGAGCAGGGGCTTGACTTCCGCGCATTTCCAGTAGTCGAGGAAGGTGCTGGTTTCGAAGGTGGTGTAGATGGTGCGTCGTAGTTCCGGTGCGATAGTGGCTGCGGCTCTGTGGAAGATGTGCGGAGGGCAGGGGTCCGTGGGTGCTCCTGAGTTGATGCCTTTAATGGTCGATTCAGTGTCTTTGGTGGCGGCTGGGGTCCACGCACAGATGGTAGGATGGCTGGCGTTGTTGGTGGGGGAGTGGTTTCAGAGTCCGGTGTCCGTTCGTTGAAGTTGTCATAGAGGGACTTGATTTTCAGATGCAAGTAGGAACTGAGCTTGTTTCAGAGGTCCTTGGAAGGGTGAGGTCTGTGGCCTCGTTGGGGGGGTTTAGTGAATTCTTGGATGATGCTGAAGAGTTACTTCGAGATGCTGGCGTTTGCGGTGATCTTGTTCTGGATGAAGGTTTGTTTGGTTGATCTGATGAGATGGTGGTATTCTGTCATGGCATTATTGTATGTGGTGCAGTCTTCTGACGTTTTGCTGTTTCGCCACTTCTTCTCGAGACGTCTGCAGGTGCGCCTGAGTTCTTGGAGATCGGCGGTGAACCAGGTGGCTTTCCTGGAGCATTGTCTATCGGGGTTGCGAAGGGGTGCAAGTTCATCAGCAAAATTGGCTATCCATATGTGTAGTTCTTTGGCTGCGCAGTTGGCGTTGGTCAACGTGAAGGGAGCATTGCGGTTGAGGGAGGAGTTGAGGTGCTCCTCTGTGACCTTGCTCGAGTTCCTTCGCGGTGGGCATGGTGCAGGTTTGGGGGCAGTTAATTTGTCAACGTGGAAGTGTACGCAGTGGTGGTCCGTCCAGAGGGGTGGCGTGGTGTAGCTGAAGTGGATGTTGTTACCTCCTGCGAAGATGGGGTTGAGGGTGTGTCCTGACTTGTGGGTGGGGGTGGTGCCGAACTGTTTTAGTCCGAGGCTGGCGAGGTTGTCCAGGAGGGTGCAGAAATTGGGGTCGTTGAGGTTGTTAAGGTGGAAGTTGAGGTCTCCGATGAGTATGTAGTCTGTAGAGGCGATGGCGTGTGGTGCAACGAGGTCGGCGATGATAATGGTGAACACAGTTCGAGGTCCCGGGAGCCTGTAGGCGAGCGTGCCAAGTAGGGTGGATCTGGGGCTGGTCTGTATCTGGAAATGGAGATTCTCGGTGGAGGACGGGGAGTCGCTTGTGATGCAGATGGTGAATCGGAGGGAGATCTTGTGTGCGATGGCTAGACCTCCTCCTGGGCAGTCGGGCGGTCTTTCCTCTGGATCTTGTATCCGTGGGGAGGGCGGTGGCAATGTCGGGAGGAGGTAGAGTTGGACCAGGTGTCCGTGAAGAAGGCAAGGAGGTGTCGAGGAGGTCCCAGATCTCTATGGCGTGTCTGTGCAGGGAGCGCACGTTGAGGAGACGCACCTCAGGGCTTTGGGGGTGCTTGTGTTAGGCGTGGTGGCATCGGTTGTGGGGGTGTAGAGGGTGGTGAAGGTTCGGTGGTAGTGTCAGCAGGAGAATTGGCCGTGGGTGGATTTCGGTGTAGACAGATGGCAGTTGTTCTTTCTTCCGGGGTGGAGTGTGAGGAGGGCAGTAGAGTCGTAGCTGTGGGTGGTCGGAGATCCAGGGTCTCTGGCGCTGGCTGCGGTCGGGCGCAGACGGGCTTGCCTTTGGAGCGCCAGCGGCGTGGCTGCATGGCGGCTGCCATTAAATAAGGGATGGGGGAGGGAAGCTCAGCTGGGAGGTGGGATCGGCTGGGGGAGCAGCGAGAAAACAGGCACGGAGGAGAAAACTAAGGGTACAAGCTCAAAACGAGGAAGGGCAGAAAAACAGAATCACAGACAGGCACAGAAATTACCATAAAAATACACTGAAGACAGACAAAAGACACAAAGACAAAACAGACACAACAAGGCAGACAGACAACAATGGAACAGCAGAAGAGCAAGGCTCTTCAACTGGACCACCAGGGATGAGGCGCAGGCAGGAGCCTGTTGGTGGAGGAGAGCTACGAACACCTACCAGACACCTCTCAGCGGCAGTGGCACAGCAGCGGAGCTGCTGGGGGAGAGAGCAGATCTCTGACCAGGCGGTCAGAGGTCTTGCACCTAGATGGCCTGGCTCTGTTTTGAATCTTGTTGTTTATCCAGGACTGACCCCGATCCATCCAGTTCCCTTTTGGGGAGATTTATATTCATTTTTAGGTCTCTGCTAGCGTAGGCTAGCGTAGGCTGCACACATGCGCAGTCTTGCTGGCGAGAATTAGTAATTCTGAGTAGCGAGGGTTAACCCCGCCCCTCTTCTCCATTGGCTGGCCTCCTGAACGGCGGCCAGCCATTGGAGAAGAGGTTTCAGTGACATCATTCTCTCGCTGTAAGCCCCGACCATTTCGGATTGGGGGCGTGTTTTTTCAGTTTGTTCTACCCTCTTCTCCATTGGCTGGAATGCTAAGCAACAAGTTAAAAACACACCCGTTGTTTACATTCCAGCCAATGGAGAAGAGGGGAGAAAAAAAAACAGGCCCCCTAATCTGAAAAGGACAGGGCTTAGTTTCTTTGTGTTTATGATCCTGGGCAGTCGAGCGCTGCAGTCACGGAGTGAATGGACCACACCGCGTAGCTCAGCTGGGTGCCGCCTCCACATCGGCCAAGCTCCTCAGCAGCAGGGCGCCCCACTATGCCTCGCGCAGTCCAGCAGTCGCGGATGCGCAGTCCGCTCCATCCGACCACGCTGAGGTCCTACTGTAGTGCGATAGGCACGGGCCCCAAGCCAGCGGCCTTTGCGTGGATCTGTTCCTGTCCATACAGCAATCAGGGCTACAGCTGGTGCGGTTCTGCGGGCGAATGCTGGGGCCAGATGTCTGCGGGTCAGCTGCACTGAGATGATAAATCCCGCGGGCGGCGGGCCCCCCACCAGTTCTTCACACTCTCTAACTCGTGCCCCTGCATGCCCTGGTGGGCTCCGCTGATGTTGGCAGACAGGCCCTGTCCCCACCCGTGTTCTGGAAGGCGAGGGGTGCGAGTAGCCGGCTCCGGAGCTACAAAGCGAGGCCGCTCGCTTCACAAGTAAGGTGGGGCCGGGCAGCATCGGGGGAAATCGAGGCGCCGCCGCACCGCTATTGCCAGCGACTCACCGCGATCACGGGCCCGGCATTTCGTGTGCTGATGTGCCGTATCTCCACGTCCCCGGCCAAGAATCTAGAAAATGGCACCAGGTCACTCCGCCGCAGGCTCCTCCTTGTGTTCGCTCCCGGAGCCGTAACTCAATCGTCAGGTCCCCTAATTGCCTCCCGTTTATGTCATCCTGTGCAGAATGTGCTCCGCATGTTGGTGCTGTAGTTTGCTGGGCACTGTCGCGGCTGGGAACGGGGGAAAACGCTGGTCAGTTAGGATTTCAGGGATTGGACTCGGGATCTTGCCCCGACTAAGCTAGAGTGCTAGCCTTACAAAGACTTTGAATATTAGTTTAGGAGTTGGTGAGCGTATTTTGAATCTTGAATCTGTGTAAACCTTGTTTTTTTTTTGCAGTTCCATCTAAGCCCCGTCCTTTTCGGATTGGGGGCGTGTGTTTTCGTTTCTTTCTAACTAGTGACGTGCTCATTCAAAAACACGCCCCCCAGTCTGAAAAGGACGGGGCATTTCTCAGTTTCTTTCGTGCTTGACCTCGGAGAAACATGCTGGTGTTCATGGCGTGGTCCGACCGGTGTCCGTGTAGGCGCGTGTGGCGAGGTGAGCTGACTATGACCCGCTTCTTGAGCGCTAGGTTAAGAGCTTAGTACTACTGCTGCTTACTCTTTTTTTCCAGCGTGACTTGAAAGCATGGAGCAGCAGCTATAGAGCCTGGCCCCACCTGTGTTTTCTTGCACACACTTCTGGTCGTTCGGCTGCTTGGCTGGTTTTCAGCAGTAGGTCTGTCGCTGCCTCCACCCTTCGAGTAGTGGTTCAGCCCCCCTCCGACTTTATATAAGTTCGCTCCCACGGTTTATCCTTTTGCGAAAAGCCGGTATTTAGGAAGGCAGTGCAATGGGTTCAATGCAGTTGGAAATACGCAAGGGGAGGTTATTCAGTGGCCATTTTGGGTCCCCTTTTTTTGCAGATGTTGCACTAGCCACAGCTGAGACAGGCGCAGTTCAGACGTTCAGTGAGCTGTTTTAGTCCTTCGTCCATGTCATCACCTGTAAGGGAGCCTGTTGTGTTGCGGGCGCTTAGTCATCTTTAAGTTTTATGCTGAGTGTTAAGCAGTGGCCTTTGAGGACCGCTAGGCCTCTCTTTATATTCTCTCACTGCAGCTATGGTGGTTTGCCGCCCCCCCCCATCCTGCTAGATACACGTCTTGCTAGTGTCTCATTTTTATGGTTTTATCCCAATGTCGCAATGCATACGACAGTTTGAATAGTTTAAAATGTTTGTATCTAGTGTTACTGCACTTCAATCTAGACGCCAACATGTCGAGCTGGGAGGAAGGGGTTTGGTCATCCGAAAGGGTTATTTGATCTTAGAATACTTTGGAGCTCCGGCGATGAGGAACACGTTTTTGGTGCGCGCTTCTTTTAGGCAGCAGAGGTACGGAATGGCACGAAGCTCTGCAGCGATCACTTGACCCGCTAGTCTATCTCAGGAGCTGATGACCTACTGTTGATATTCAAGACGTGTGTAGCGCACACTGTACGATGTGCTGTCTCTTGGCGCTTAAATACTAGCAACCTCTGAATGATGAAAAGCCGAGCAGCCCTACGTATTGCACACGAAGCTCTGCAGCGGTCCTTGGCACGCTAGTCTATCTCAGGAGCTGTTGAGATGTAGCAGCGGCCTGCAATGTCCGGTCAGATTAAAACCCCGGCAGCTAATTGGTGGGAGCTAGCTCCTTAGTCAGTGCTGGTGCCAAGCACAAAGAGGGCCTTCTTCAGTGTCACTTAATGCCATTGGAACCTCTGAATGATGAAAAGCTGAGCAGCCCTACGTGTTGCACACAAAGCGCTGCAGCGGTCACTTGACCCACTAGTCTATTTTAGGAGCTGATGACCTACTGTTGATATTCAAGATATATGTAGCGCACACTGTACGATGTGCTGTCTCTTGTTTTAACTACATTGGCTCTTGGAATTATGCTTGGTGTGTGTGTGTGTGGCTCTGTGTGTGTGGCTGTGTGTGTGTGTGTGTGGCTGTGTGTTTGTGGCTGTGTGTGTGTGGCTGTGTGTGTGTGTGGCTGTGTGTGTGGCTGTGTGTGTGTGGCTGTGTGTGTGTGGCTATGTGTGTGTGTTTGGCTGTGTGTGTGGCTGTGTGTGTGTGTGGCTCTGTGTGTGTGTGTGGCTCTGTGTGTGTGTGTACCTCTGTGTGTTTGGTTCTGTGTGTGCGTGTGGCTCTGTGTGTGTGGCTCTGTGTGTGTGGCTCTGTGTGTGTGGCTCTGTGTGTGTGGCTCTGTGTGTGTGGCTCTTTGTGTGTGGCTCTGTTGTGTGTGGCTTTGTGGGTGTGGCTCTGTTGTGTGTGGCTCTGCTGTGTGTGGCTCTGTGTGTGTGGGGCTCTGTGTGTGTGTGGCTGCATAACAATTACACTTGCCACATTTCTTATTAACCCTCTCTCATCTTCTTTCTTTCTCTCTATTCTCACTTTCTCTTTCTCTGTTATTTTTTCCTCTTTTCCTACTCTACTCTATACAAGTATACTTTCTATTAACCAACTAGTCGCTCTCTACTAACTATTAATCACTGCCAATACACTCTACAACTCTCTAATGCTTACCTATTGCCATTGTAAATGACAATATCATATATTTATCGGTTAAAAAAAAACAATAAATGAAAAAAATGACATTTGCAATGCCAATAGCTCTAACTTTAATAAAGACGAGACCATTTCAATGTAAATGCTTGTTACATTTCTGAGAATGCTTGTTTGGTGGTGTGTGTAGAATCTGGGATTCTTCCTTTCCGCGTACCAAGTCATGGCTCCCTGAGATTTGCTTACTATGTAATACAGTACATTATAACACGCCAAGCTACACAGCACAGAAACTACATACCACAGGGGGAAAAAAAGATACCGTAAAAAAAACAAATACGTCTCAGGGTCTGAAATCCTGAAATTCTGACAGCAAAACCCTTTAATCAGCCCACAATTGAGGTAGGCCGCTTATATGTCACATTCAATAGTGGAATTAAAGCACTCTTATCCAACTGCTAGGGTACAGGGGTTGAACACCTTATGGTCTACATGCTTACATTTTCACCCCTTAATTTATCTTTCTCACAAACAGCTCTACTTCTATGACTCTAACCCACAGCCTGGACTTAGTTGGTATTTGTTTATTGCTATACTGATGTGTTAAAACCAATGCAGGCAGGAGAAGCGCTGATGTACCAAACTGACAATTAATTGCATAAGGTGAGAAAATGTATAACAAGAACTTAAGACAGCTGCGCTGTCAAGTCACACCGAAAAAGCAACAGGATTCCATATTCATGTAATTGAGGCCTATGGGCCAGATAGGGCCGATGACAGTGAGGTCTGGTGCTGCATATCCTGTCTGGAATTTGCTTTCTAGGAATAGTGGGCCTAAAGACAGGGATTTTAATTGAGAATGAGTGTCTTCATGCTGCGCACAGTTATAGCTGTGAAAAGAGTCTGACAATTAAAGAGAAAGCATGGGTTGGTGAGGAGGAGGGGTTTTGGGGGTGGTGTTAAGGGATGAAAGTCAGGGAATCCAGTAGGAACGTGCGAATCAGCTACACACAACCTTGATTCAGGAGTGCATGGGGGAATTTAGGGAAGGACATTTCTCGGATTTATGTTTGCTTATTAGATGTCAACATAAAAAATAATAAATTAAAGTTACTGCATAGAGTCGTGAGAAAGAAGTAGGTGGCAAAGAAGTAATATGCAAATCGGAAATTGTAAAACCTTGGTTATGGGGCGTGGGACGCAATTTAGGAAAATCGGGTTTTCCATTGGATGTTTGTTACCTTACAGAGACCCAGTGCTTAATTTGAGCTGGTGGTTGGTAATGAGGCCCACACCGACGCTCATTTTTAAGGACCAGCACTTTCTTTTCTATACCGGGCATTGACCCGAAGCAAGAGAAAGAAAAAACATAAATGGAAGAAAGGAGGGGGAAGAGAAAGACAGAAAAAACAGTGACAAAGGGAAAATGGAGGGATAAAAAGACAGAAATAAAGGAGCAGGGGGGTGGGGGTGAAAGAAAGAGCCATGAAGTGTAATCACGACTATGCATCCTTGTTATTCGGCACGCCCACATTTGTCAGAGCAAGCCACAGGTATCTGGGAAAAACTTTGTTCATTTTACGATTTGTTGAGATCAACATAACAAAAATCACCAGGCATGACTGAAAACTATAGCTAGGGCATATGGCGGCTATTAGCTCGATATACCGCAGGCCTGCAAGAACCACACCTGCTCTCGTTTTAAGCTGCTCTGTTCCGCAGACGCTCTGCAGGGCGCGCGCCGTCCCGCGGTGACGCTGATCACTTCCCTTCTAATGCCGCGCATATCTCAATGTAAATGCATCCTCTTCGTGGTAAAAGGCGCACCGATGCTCATTTACAAACATGTTCCGTCAGCTTCCATCCAAAAGTTCATACATATTCAAGAGGGAACCCCACACAGTGAGTCACACTTTCACAACCCCAGACGCGCCCATTCATCAAGCGTTTAGCAACTGCCTGCTCACAATTACCTCCCAAACCACGGCTTTCTGCCTGCCTGGGGATTCCGCACCGTCATCAATTCCCGTCAAACGAGCTCACGGGCTGCGGCGCGAGCCGCACCGCAAACAACAGAGGAAAGGTAAGAGAGACGCCTCCGCTGGCTGCTAAACAAGCCGGACATTTCATACTCTCTTCCACAGGTTGCTACTGAGGCGCTTTCGTGTGCGTGGGCACGCGCGCAATGTTGAATGACTTTATAAAAGTCAGGGCACTGGTCTGTTTGCCAATGCTAGCTCTAGCTCTCACAGCTGTTCTGCTCCAGCAGGTCTGCTGGCCAATGTTAGCTCAGGTTCTCACAGCTGTTCTGCTCCAGCAGGTATGTTGGCCAATGCTAGCTCAGGGTCTCACAGCTGTTCTGCTCCAGCAGGTCTGCTGGTCAATGCTAGCTCTGGCTCTCACAGCTGTTCTGCTGCAGCAGGTCTGCTGGCCAACGCTAGCACTGTCTCTCACAGCTGTTCTGCTCCAGCCGGTCTGCTGGCCAATGCTAGCCCTGGCTCTCACAGCTGTTCTGTTCCAGCAGGTCTGCTGGCCAATGCTATCTCTGGCTCTCACAGCTGTTCTGCTCCAGCAGGTCTGCTGGCCAATGCTATCTCTGGCTCTCACAGCTGTTCTGCTCCAGCAGGTCTGCTGGCCAATGCTAGCCCTGGATCTCACAGCTGTTCTGCTCCAGCAGGTCTGCTGGCCAATGCTAGCCCTGGCTCTCACAGCTGTTCTGTTCCAGCAGGTCTGCTGGCCAATGCTAGCCCTGGCTCTCACAGCTGTTCTGTTCCAGTAGGTCTGTTGGCCAATGCTAGCCATGACTCTCACAGCTGTTCTGTTCCAGCAGGTCTGCAGGCCAATGCTAGCACCTGCTCTCACAGCTCTTCTGCTCCAGCAGGTCTGCTGGCCAATGCTAGCCCTGGATCTCACAGCTGTTCTGCTCCAGCAGGTCTGTTGGCCAATGCTAGCCCTGGCTCTCACAGCTGTTCTGTTCCAGCAGGTCTGCTGGCCAATGCTATCTCTGGCTCTCACAGCTGTTCTGCTCTAGCAGGTCTGCTGGCCAATGCTATCTCTGGCTCTCACAGCTGTTCTGCTCCTGCAGGTCTGCTGGCCAATGCTAGCCCTGGATCTCACAGCTGTTCTGCTCCAGCAGGTCTGCTGGCCAATGCTAGCCCTGGCTCTCACAGCTGTTGTGTTCCAGCAGGTCTGCTGGCCAATGCTAGCTCCTGCTCTCACAGCTGTTCTGTTCAAGTAGGTCTGTTGGCCAATGCTAGCCCTGGCTCTCACAGCCGTTCTGTTCCAGCAGGTCTGCTGGCCAATACTAGCTCCTGCTCTCACAGCTGTTCTGCTCCAGCAGGTCTGCTGGCCAATGCTAGCCCTGGATCTCACAGCTGTTCTGCTCCAGCAGGTCTGCTGGCCAATGCTAGCCCTGGCTCTCACAGCTGTTCTGTTCCAGCAGGTCTGCTGGCCAATGCTAGCTCCTGCTCTCACACCTGTTCTGCTCCAGCAGGTCTGCTGGCCAATGCTAGTTCTAGCTCTCGCAGCTCTTCTGCACCAGCAGGTCTGCTGGCCAATGCTTGCTCTGGCTCTCATAGTAGTTCTGCTCCAGCAGGTCTGCTGGCCAATGCTAGCTCTGGCTCTCACAACTCTTCTGCTCCAGCAGGTCTGCTGGCCAATGCTAGCTCAGGCTCTCACAGCTGTTCTGCTCCAGCAGGTCTGCTGGCCAATGCTAGTTCTAGCTCTCGCCGCTGTTCTGCTCCAGCCGGTCTGCTGGCCAATGCTAGCTCTGGCTCTCACAGCTCTGCTGCTCCAGCAGGTCTGTTTGCCAGTGCTAGCTCTGGTTCTCGCAGCTGTTCTGCTCCAGCAGGGCTGCTGGCCAATGCTAGCTCCTGCTCTCACACCTGTTCTGCTCCAGCAGGTCTACTGGCTAATGCTAGCTCTAGCTCTCACAGCTCTCCTGCTCCAGCAGGTCTGTTGGCCAATGCTAGCTCTGGCACTCACAGCTCTTCTGCTCCAGTAGGTCTGTTTGCCAATGCTAGCTCTGGCTCTCACAGCTGTTCTGTTCCAGCAGGTCTGTTGGCCAATGATAGCTCTGGCACTCACAGCTGTTCTGTTCCAGCAAGTCTGTTGGCCGATGCTAGCTCTGGCACTCACAGTTGTTCTGCTCCAGCAGGTCTGCTGGCCAATGCTAGCTCTGCCTCTCACAGCTGTTCTGCTCCAGCAGGTCTGCTGGCCAATGCTAGCCCTGGATCTCACAGCTGTTGTGTTCCAGCAGGTCTGTTGGCCAATGCTAGCTCCTGCTCTCACAGCTGTTCTGTTCAAGTAGGTCTGTTGGCCAATGCTAGCCCTGGCTCTCACAGCTGTTCTGTTCCAGCAGGTCTGCTGGCCAATGCTAGCTCCTGCTCTCACAGCTGTTCTGCTCCAGCAGGTCTGCTGGCCAATGCTAGCCCTGGATCTTACAGCTGTTCTGCTCCAGCAGGTCTGCTGGCCAATGCTAGCCCTGGCTCTCACAGCTGTTCTGTTCCAGCAGGTCTGCTGGCCAATGCTAGCTCCTGCTCTCACAGCTGTTCTGTTCCAGTAGGTCTGTTGGCCAATGCTAGCCCTGGATCTCACAGTTGTTCTGCTCCAGCAGGTCTGCTGGCCAATGCTAGTCCTGGATCTCACAGCTGTTCTGTTCCAGCAGGTCTGCTGGCCAATGCTAGCCCTGGCTCTCACAGCTGTTCTGTTCCAGCAGGTCTGTTGGCCAATGCTAGCTCTGGCTCTCACAGCTGTTCTGTTCCAGCAGGTCTGTTGGCCAATGCTAGCTCCTGCTCTCACACCTGTTCTGCTCCAGCAGGTCTGCTGGCTAATGCTAGTTCTAGCTCTTGCAGCTCTTCTGCACCAGCAGGTCTGCTGGCCAATGCTGGCTCTGGCTCTCATAGTAGTTCTGCTCCAGCAGGTCTGCTGGCCAATGCTAGCTCTGGCTCTCACAACTCTTCTGCTCCAGCAGGTCTGCTGGCCAATGCTAGCTGAGGCTCTCACAGCTGTTCTGCTCCAGCAGGTCTGCTGGCCAATGCTAGTTCTAGCTCTCGCCGCTGTTCTGCTCCAGCCGGTCTGCTGGCCAATGCTAGCTCTGGCTCTCACAGCTCTGCTGCTCCAGCAGGTCTGTTTGCCAGTGCTAGCTCTGGTTCTCGCAGCTGTTCTGCTCCAGCAGGGCTGCTGGCCAATGCTAGCTCCTGCTCCTCGCAGCTGTTCTGCTCCAGCAGGGCTGCTGGCCAATGCTAGCTCCTGCTCTCACACCTGTTCTGCTCCAGCAGGTCTACTGGCCAATGCTAGCTCTAGCTCTCACAGCTCTCCTGCTCCAGCAGGTCTGTTGGCCAATGCTAGCTCTGGCACTCACAGCTCTTCTGCTCCAGTAGGTCTGTTTGCCAATGCTAGCTCTGGCTCTCACAGCTGTTCTGTTCCAGCAGGTCTGTTGGCCAATGATAGCTCTGGCACTCACAGCTGTTCTGTTCCAGCAAGTCTGTTGGCCGATGCTAGCTCTGGCACTCACAGTTGTTCTGCTCCAGCAGGTCTGCTGGCCAATGCTAGCTCTGCCTCTCACAGCTGTTCTGTTCCAGCAGGTCTACTGGCCAATGCTAGCTCTGGCTCTCACAACTCTTCTGCTCCAGCAGGTCTGCTGGCCAATGCTAGCTCAGGCTCTCACAGCTGTTCTGTTCCAGCAGGTCTGCTGGCCAATGCTAGCACCTGCTCTCACAGCTGTTCTGCTCCAGCAGGTCTGTTGGCCAATGCTAGCCGTGGCTCTCACAGCTGTTCTGTTCCAGCATGTCTGCTGGCCAATGCGATCTCTGGCTCTCACAGCTGTTCTGCTCCAGCAGGTCTGCTGGCCAATGCTCGCCCTGGATCTCACAGCTGTTCTGCTCCAGCAGGTCTGCTGGCCAATGCTAGCCCTGGCTCTCACAGCTGTTCTGTTCCAGTAGGTCTGTTGGCCAATGCTAGCCCTGGCTCTCACAGCTGTTCTGTTCCAGCAGGTCTGCTGGCCAATGCTATCTCTGGCTCTCACAGCTGTTCTCCTCTAGCAGGTCTGCTGGCCAATGCTATCTCTGGCTCTCACAGCTGTTCTGCTCCAGCAGGTCTGCTGGCCAATGCTAGCCCTGGATCTCACAGCTGTTCTGCTCCAGCAGGTCTGCTGGCCAATGCTAGCCCTGGCTCTCACAGCTGTTCTGTTCCAGCAGGTCTGCTGGCCAATGCAAGCTCTGGCACTCACAGCTCTTCTGCTCCAGTAGGTCTGTTTGCCAATGCTAGCTCTGGCTCTCACAGCTGTTCTGCTCCAGCAGGTCTGCTGGCCAATGCTAGCCCTGGCTCTCACAGCTGTTCTGTTCAAGTAGGTCTGTTGGCCAATGCTAGCCCTGGCTATCACAGCGGTTCTGTTCCAGCAGGTCTGTTGGCCAATGCAAGCTCCTGCTCTCACAGCTGTTCTGTTCCAGCAGGTCTGTTGGCCAATGCTAGCTCTGGCTCTCACAGCGGTTCTGTTCCAGCAGGTCTGTTGGCCAATGCTAGCTCCTGCTCTCACACCTGTTCTGCTCCAGCAGGTCTGCTGGCCAATGCTAGTTCTAGCTCTCGCAGCTGTTCTGCACCAGCAGGTCTGCTGGCCAATGCTAGCTCTGGCTCTCATAGTAGTTCTGCTCCAGCAGGTCTGCTGGCCAATGCTAGCTCTGGCTCTCACATATTCTTCTGCTCCAGCAGGTCTGCTGGCCAATGCTAGCTCAGGCTCTCACAGCTGTTCTGCTCCAGCAGGTCTGCTGGCCAATGCTAGTTCTAGCTCTCGCCGCTGTTCTGCTCCAGCCGGTCTGCTGGCCAATGCTAGCTCTGGCTCTCATAGTAGTTCTGCTCCAGCAGGTCTGCTGGCCAATGCTAGCTCTGGCTCTCACAACTCTTCTGCTCCAGCAGGTCTGCTGGCCAATGCTAGCTCAGGCTCTCACAGCTGTTCTGCTCCAGCAGGTCTGCTGGCCAATGCTAGCTCAGGCTCTCACAGCTGTTCTGCTCCAGCAGGTCTGCTGGCCAATGCTAGTTCTAGCTCTCGCCGCTGTTCTGCTCCAGCTGGTCTGCTGGCCAATGCTAGCTCTGGCTCTCACAGCTCTGCTGCTCCAGCAGGTCTGTTTGCCAGTGCTAGCTCTGGTTCTCGCAGCTGTTCTGCTATAGCAGGGCTGCTGGCCAATCCTAGCTCCTGCTCTCACACCTGTTCTGCTCCAGCAGGTCTACTGGCCAATGCTAGCTCTAGCTCTAGCTCTCACAGCTCTCCTGCTCCAGCAGGTCTGTTGGCCAATGCTAGCTCTGGCACTCACAGCTCTTCTGCTCCAGTAGGTCTGTTTGCCAATGCTAGCTCTGGCTCTCACAGCTGTTCTGTTCAAGCAGGTCTGTTGGCCAATGATAGCTCTGGCACTCACAACTGTTCTGTTCCAGCAAGTCTGTTGGCCGATGCTAGCTCTGGCACTCACAGTTGTTCTGCTCCAGCAGGTCTGCTGGCCAATGCTAGCTCTGCCTCTCACAGCTGTTCTGTTCCAGCAGGTCTGCTGGCCAATGCTAGCTCTGGCTCTCACAACTCTTCTGCTCCAGCAGGTCTGCTGGCCAATGCTAGCTCAGGCTCTCACAGCTGTTCTGCTCCAGCAGGTCTGCTGGCCAATGCTAGTTCTAGCTCTCGCCGCTGTTCTGCTCCAGCCGGTCTGCTGGCCAATGCTAGCTCTGGCTCTCACAGCTCTGCTGCTCCAGCAGGTCTCTTTGCCAGTGCTAGCTCTGGTTCTCGCAGCTGTTCTGCTCCAGCAGGGCTGATGGCCAATGCTAGCTCCTGCTCTCACACCTGTTCTGCTCCAGCAGGTCTACTGGCCAATGCTAGCTCTAGCTCTCACAGCTCTCCTGCTCCAGCAGGTCTGTTGGCCAATGCTAGCTCTGGCACTCACAGCTCTTCTGCTCCAGTAGGTCTGTTTGCCAATGCTAGCTCTGGCTCTCACAGCTGTTCTGTTCCAGCAGGTCTGTTGGCCAATGATAGCTCTGGCACTCACAGCTGTTCTGTTCCAGCAAGTCTGTTGGCCGATGCTAGCTCTGGCACTCACAGCTGTTCTGCTCTAGCAGGTCTGCTGGCCAATGCTAGCTCTGCCTCTCACAGCTGTTCTGTTCCAGCAGGTCTGTTGGCCAATGCTATCTCTGGCTCTCACAGCTGTTCTGTTCCAGTAGATCTGTTGGCCAATGCTAGCTCTGTATCTCACAGCTGTTGTGCTCCAGCAGGTCTGCTGGCCAATGCTAGACCTGGCTCTCACAGCTGTTCTGCTCCAGCAGGTCTGCTGGCCAATGCTAGCTCTGGCTCTCACAGCTGTAACTCCCAAATAACTAGTTATGTCCCCAAGAAAATGGTACTTACTTTCAAATACGCGGCATTACATTTTGTGTAAATATTGGATTAACTACCTATAATAACGCTAAGCCCTCTTTCACATCCCAAGGGGTTATATGCTGGGATGTAGTAACTACTGGTGCAGAAGGTGCAGTGATACTGGGGCCCAATGACTCCTGATAATTGCTGTATTTTACTACACTAAGAGCAGAGAAGCGGGCCTGTTTCTTTACTTGCATAAGGACCCATGATATCCTTGATATGCTACTAATAACATGCAGATCTCCTGCCTTCCAAAACGTCTTTCACTATTTCAAACCAATTGTCAAACACAGTTCGGGGGCCACAGGATAAACACAGACTACTGGGCCACAGGATAAACATGGACTACTGGGCCACAACTGTAGTGGTTAAGGTTATTTGCCACCTGTGTCCAGGGGTGCGCCGTACAATGGATCTGCAAACTGGGCAGCCCTTTCCAGAATTTAGAACTCAACAATAGACCAACACACATTAAAATGCTGTCTAGCTTAGTGAAGGTCTTAGGAGTAAAATACGGTACGTTAATCACATTCACACATCATCAATGAATACTACATAGGAAAATTGGGGGAATGTAATACAAGTTTCCAATCTTGTTCAACCTATGATACCTCTACCCTGCTAACTAAGTTCTCAAAGTTTGTGATCTCAGATGTGTACCCAGAAACCTGGAACTGACTAGGTGCAGGGTTGACACCTTGGTGGTGCAACAGTATTTGGGATTTGACGACAACAGCAGTACTAGTAATTCAGACTGCCATCATCGCTCAATAGTTGCATTTTGTAGAAGGCTAGGTGTGGTTCATGATGAGAACCATTTAGGAAGATCGGGGGAACCCTTCCACACACAAGTCACTCACGGATTGTGCTGTAGCAGTCATCCACTCTCTGGCTTTTCCCCTGCTCGGCTTTTCCTCCTGGGCAGTTTTTCCCTCTACAGTGCAACACTCAATCTGTCCCTTTCTCAGTAGGCAGGCACGTTAATGGGCAGATCCCCAGCTCTTCAAGAAGACAGTACATCCTTCAGATGTAGTCTCCTCACCCCCGGGAGGCTGGCTGTCAGGCAGACACCAGCTCTAGTCATCCAACAGTCCTTTAAGTACTCCATGGCGCACTACCTTCCTTGGTCATGAAGAACTTGTAACTGGAACAAGCTTGGTGGATTTTGACCCCACTTTTACACACATTTCCCAGCTAGGATTTGTGGATCTAATGTCTTAGGTTTCAGAATGGGTTTGGGTTTGTTCTCCGCCAAATGTCATTTTCTAGCTGCTCCCTCAGACACAGCCTTTGTGCGAGGTGATGGCTCCCACAGCAGGTAGCAATAATGTTGACTCCATTCAGTAGAGTCCAAAACATTGGCACAATGAAGTGTGAGTTTTCTGCACCTTTCTGGAAAAGCTATCAGAGACAAACAAAAAGGTTGGCCGCGCCCACAAACTTCCTCATCTTAAACAACAGAAACTGCAGCCCCACTCCTCACCCCTTCAAACTACCAAATGGCAGTGCTCAGGAAGAACTAATCAGCAGTATTTAGCTAACAACCGCCTCATTTATGAAGGGACACCTCTGTCCATTCTCCTCACTTTAGTGTCTGGGTCGCCATCCTCCAGCAACAGGAATGCAGACATTAAATGTCCACTGTCTGTGGAAGCTGTCCTAACCCTCCATCTTGTGCCATGATAAACCAGGGGCATCCAAAATGGATCCTACTGACCCCAGTATTCAGATACACACACACCCACACACACACAGTCCTACTTGTACATATGTGCCATACATGTCTGCACACACTCATTCAACATACATATGCAGTGTCGGCACAAACCTCAGACTTCTAAATAACCACAGTATAACAAACAAGAGGGGTCAGTAGACTGCACTATCACGCACAGACACTATGAATTCACAAAACACGATATGCTGACAAGAGGACTTAAAACGATAGACCAAGGGCTTGGACAGTATTTCACTGATGACTAGGAGGGCACACTTTCAGATCAGGGACAGTGAGTGCATTGTCAAGGACAGGCCTAGACCTCTGTGTACATGGGTCAAAATAAAAGAAGGATACCAGTGTCACATGCAGTTGGGCACTTATGGTAAGGATACATGACTGCGTACCATCCAGAAGGCATTCCAGTCTCAACACCGATTACCACATGGAGTTGACAAGAGTACTGGTCATAGCATGTCTCAATTACTGTATTGTCATCTATTCACAGCTCCGAAAGAAACTCACTAACTAGCCCCAAAGGTTGCAAAACCAGGTCACCAGAACCTGTATGCACATGACCAAAATCAGAGCAACACTTTAAGTGCATCATTGGCTTCTGGTAAAAGTAAAGATTACATTTAAGGTCTTCTACTATTTCTACAAAGGCTAATGGAGGAAAGGTCCAAAATATCTCCTTGCTCTTAATCCGCCCACCCTTATGCATCAACTAGGAATTTCGGCTGAGCTGTGTCTGACCTCATCTCCCACCGATTCTTCACACTAGTTCATCATGGAGGACTATACTTGGGAGCTAAAAAGTCCTCCTTCGCTACAGAACACCTGGAACCCAATCATGAGAGACGCTTTCAGTTTTGGCCTTTGGTGTGGGTGAGCTTGTTCCACAACAAGGGAGTCAACTTTCAGTATAGCACGAAGAGCTAGGTGCATAAAGGCCATTCAACAGTCTCCCACTGACCTGACTTTAAAGAAAAGTGTGTTTAATCATTGCTTTTGCATGTCGCCGGAATCCCTATTCTTGTAGTCTGTAAACTTCCTTTTCACTCCTCCTCCTCCTCCTATTTTCCCAAGAAACGTTACAAGGGTTGGGGAAGACCAAACGAAATGCTCAACCTTCCATCCTAAGATAGTTAAGCAGAGGATAAGTGAGTGTACATAAAAGTAAAGAAGGCTGTCCACTATAGGCCTGAGGCAAAGGTAGTTACTTAGGGGTCAGTGTAGTGTGACCCAGCAGTGTAAGCAATGTGAATGATAACCAAAGAGAATGTACAAAAGGAAAATGTAGATGCATATATCTTTGGGTGACCAGAATTAGAAGTAAGGATGCTGTATAAGGCACTCACCTCACAAGCAGAGGGCAAGTTCAGTATTTGTCAATGAAGGATGCAAAATTGCTTTCAATTGTGGGGAATAGGCAAGACCTGGCTACATCAATTGACATGTGGTTTCAAAAACTACTGAAAAAAGAACTTTTAAACATTGTCTACATCTGAGTTTTTAAGCATTACGTGGTGGTGAGAACACTCAACAAGGTCTTCCCTTACCGATCGGACTCTATCACCCTAACCACACCAAACCACAGCTAACTTTTTACTTACAAAGGTTTCCGTTCCCTGGAATAAATAAAAGAACACAAGCAGTGCTTTATAAAACTAATAAACAAATAAGAATTACATTAAAAATTAGAGCCCTTGGCCCAACCTTGTTTTGGCTTCGGGGTTTTTGTGCAGTTGTTCTCTGCGATAACCAGACAACCTATATAAACTAATATGTCAGAATCCTGTCAAACTTCTTCATAGCTAACCCTGCAACAACACCTCAAAGGCTCACATACTTTACCAAGAAAGTTGAGACTCTTTCAAGATTATGAGAGCCTGTCATCGCCAAGAATCAGAAGTAGAAATGTATTATCATCCTTTAAAATGTCTCTCCTACCCAACAATTTCCTGTAACATGCAAGTCGACCAACTGGATGTCCCTGCGTTGCTCTTCCTGCAAACTTCATTAACGAACACCATCCATTGGTAACGTCCCGAACAAACTGAGGAGTGCTATCACTGCTGTGACTCAAAGATTAGGCCTACTTGCAGATGAGTCTTGTGTATTCTATGCATCATCAAGGTACGTGTCATAAGGCTTATACTTTACCAAGTAAAACAGCATTTGGTGTACAACATAACCAACAGACTGGGCGAGACTGATAATACACACACCATCTGTACCCCTAACCTTACAGGGTAGCAAATGGATGTTCAACCTCAGAACATGACAACCCTTTCTCCCCAAAGAAACCGTGGTAACAGATCTAGAACCCATTCGCTTAGTTACTTATGCTTACCCAGAAAGAGAACCAAAAAATAGACTACAGCGTTTCAATATTTATTGAAGCATTGTGATTCTTGAGTAAAATACTTGTGCTGCAATAATCAATAGAAAGAAATAGAATAATGTGATTAACATTATGATAATGGTGAAAAATATTAACAGTTTAACCATTTTGCTTATTACAGAGAAAATATTTTATCATACACGTACTGTAATTTATTGTAATTTTACCTAGCGCATCCTAACCTATCATGTCTAGGATGAGTGAATCTGCCAAATCTTTGTAGGGTGATCTACCTTCGCATTACCTGTGGGTTAGTGTCATCAAGCAGCTCATCGTGTTGGAGAGCTGGACAGTATCCCACACATGAGTTAAACAAGAATCAACAGAGCTGGAGTTCCGGAATGCATAGACCTCTCAGTGCCAGTGAAATGCTCTTCTGTCTAAACAAAGGCTTTATGTTGTATATATAATAACATCCTCTATATTACCATGCCGAAGCACCAACCAGGCTGCTATTGTTTATTCTATTGTGATAGCTGTCACCGAGCAGCTAAAACAAATAAACTCTTGCAAGATGAACTTGGTCTTTGTACAGAATGTTCCAGGTGTTCTGATAGAGTGCCTACAAAGTGGTAGTGTAAGCAAAACTAAGATCAAAGAATATTATGCTGTACATTCACGCAAATGAATGTGTCTCAAATGTTATCGTGTTTAGGGAGAGAAGGCAACTTAAGTACATGAGCATGAAAAATGGCGTTTCTTCACTGGGCCTGAAGTACCCACGTGACAATACAGCTGTACACCTTGGCATAAACACCTGCTAAGCTCCTACCAGGCAGTATCAGCACACTCCGGGGCTGGAAACCACATTATAGAACTAAATACTCTGTCTCAGACAGAAAGACAAGCATTTCCTCTGCTGTTACTGAAAACCTCAGACTCATCTGGATGTATTGACCACAAAGTTCTGCTTCACATCAGGCAGCAACTGTAGGATGGGCATTACACGGGGCACATTCGTCCTAGCTAACTGCACTCATCAAGCGAATTCGTCTCCACACCCTACACTTATAATGCCAGATAATATGTGTACGTGATGACACACAGATCTTGCGCAAAAAGGATGAGATATCTAGAGACTGGCATCAGCTAGCTGTCTTAAGCACACCAAATAAAGGAATCAACTGGATTGGCTGTAAGTGAACAGCAGGAATGCTGGTTATTATGCATATGATGACTTTCTGTTACGTCTGGACTACTTTAAAAATAATTGCTACACAGAGGTTCCCAAACAGATACTTGGCAAAAATCAAAGACCCTAGAACAACTGTATGACTCATATTTCCCCAAACACAAAACACACATCATTCAGGGACTAGAACTGCCTCTGTAGTCAGGGGGAGACCAAAACGTAAGTCTTTTTCCATAGTCGACTTCTTGGCTGTAGCTCCACCTTACTCTGCCATCCATCAAAGTACCCCTGACTGGGCTCTCGGAACTTACTGACCATTCCTCGGCCAGGAACAACAGAGTTTCTAGCAGAACTCCAAGTACGGGGTTCGCCGCTCATGAACACCATTCCCTGTCTGCTTGAGACTAAAAGAGGATTTCCAGAAGTTCGGGAAAATCTTAAAACATGAACATAAAGCCTCCCAGTGTTTTTATAATTCTACTCTAGTGTTCATAGTATTATATATATATATATATATATATATATATATATATATATATATATATATATATATATATATATATATATATATATATATATATATATATATATATATATATATATATATATATATATATATATATATATATATATATACCACTCCTGTCTCCTGGAGCCTTTACCAGAATTCTATAAGCTCTGGAGTAGTTTGAAAAGCCACCTCTTCAACTTGGTTCATAGTCTGGACAGATCAGATTAGACCCAAAACTAATTTCCAATGCAGTTCATTTTAACAACAGCTTCTTTCCCCAACAGTTTGCCAGATGACACAGGTATTTCTGCCTTTGACACTCTGGGCAACTGGGCACACATTTACAATTGCACAGTTTCCAACTGTGGTACAGTACAGTACAGCACAGCCACCTATGCCTCCAGACTGCCAATGGGGCCTTACCATCTTCTTTATAACCCCTTCTTCAAAACACTCTGGGGTGGCAGAAATTAAGCATCAAGCATACTTGCTTTTATATAACAGCTCTAGCAACTTTTTGTTTGTGCTCGCTATCAATCTCTAGACGTTTACATTAAGAACTAATAGGGATTGTTTTTTGAATCTACAATGGTCAGTCACCAGAGACAAAGGTCATCCAATGTCACTTCCTCTGAGGTCATTAGAAGGATAGTATGCGTCATGTCACTTCCTGTGCCTTTATGATTTTGGTGAAATGGCGCCAATGAAATACAGCTGGGCATTCACTCCACAGACAACAGCAAATGTGTTTCTTGTAGTCTCTTGAGAATGTGTTTCTAACAAACAAGGGAACCCAAAGGTATATAAGGGACCATGGGTACAAGTATTACAAAGGAACACTTGGTCCCTTACCATAGAATAGCACAAAACATAACACACAGAAATATATCAAAGTCTATGTCAAAAATCTCAATGCATTTAAATGTATTTAATCAAACATAAAACATAAAATGAAGTGGGAAGCAACAACAAAAGGGAAAGAAGTTCAGACATTTTGTTGTGACTAAAGAAATAATAAGCAAATTATGCCACATATCATCTAAAGTACCAATGCTCACATCATTTACATAACAATTTAGGTAGTCATGTTACTGTTTGTTGACAACGTTTCGATCCCTCCTTAAAATATGGGGACCATCATCAGGACAAAATGGATTATGCCAGAGATGAAAATGCCTATGGAAGAACACCCAGAGAGCCCTATCTGGGGTGGAGCGGCACAATGGATTTCCGAAGATGAGGTGAGTATCAAGTTGACTCGAAATGAATGATGATCAAGCTGCGAATAAGTAAATTACTGGTAATACCAATCTAATTTGTAATGAAGGATGGCAACAATAACCGAAGGAAAGAGATGTATGAGAAGCATTCAAGGTCGCAATTGAGGAATGTGGAGGATAAACAGGCTGAGTGACAACATGCCAAGTGTAGTGTGTTCATAGACAGCCACGGACGCTGAGAATGTAACACATCAAAGATATCAAATCTGGCATTACTGATATACACTTTGAGTTAGAGCTCAGCTTGTTCAGGACATTCGTACAATTTCTGTCCTGTGGTTACTCTCTCTGTCCAGTGGTTACCTCGCAGTGCACTAGCAGGTTCACCGAATAAACAATGAAAGATGTCAACTACTGTCGGTGATGGATCACGAGGGAAGACTTCAGGAACAAACCGTGCACCGCAAGTAATGTTGTTAAACAGAGAAATGGAAAAATTGCACAGCATATCTGACGAGGCAGAAGGTAAAGGTAAGTTATTAAGCTGTTGTATCTGCTTCCAACCATGAGAACATCTGTGATTACATGAGGGGGGGAAACTAGACCCGTCTCTGCAAGCTTCCAAAGCCAGAGTTTGCTTTATATTTATGGGTTCTTTCATTTGCACCAGTGCCTTTTGTCCACCCCCTCCTGTTTGCAGAGTGTAATTAATTAAATGTTCCATGCCCACTGAGGTGGGAAAATGCAAAATCCGTTGTCATTATTTCTGCCAGCGGAATACAGGTAAAGCATAGTCCATCTGTTTCAGTTCTGTGGCTGTACCTGCGAAACTCACGGTCAATGCTGCCAAGCATCAGCAGACAAGCTAATGGCATGAACTTCACTGCACTCCTTATACTTAAGGATAGAGTGCCATACTCTGCACAAATACAGGCTGTGTACTGGACACTGCAGGTGATAACACTATCACTGCATAGGGCTTTGCATCTGCTGCTGTGTTGCAATTAAAGCAGAGATGGTAGAGTCTGTGGACAGAGAGCAGATTGAGTGACAGACATTCCCAATGTATGGTCACTCCCATTGGTTTTTGGACTGATGCTGCTGTTTTTTTTTTTTACTGCACTGGGACTCTGCTTACCAGGACGCAGTTCATTTGCTCTGACCCCCTCAAAAATGTAGAAATTGGCTGCACTCCTGATTAACATACCTATAATTACCCAGCACATGGTATCACAGTGTACCCACGGCCTGGATGTTAAATGTAACTAGTGTACTGCAGCACATATTGTGCCACCACTAAAGAGACCATGCAAATCATGTCTCCAGGCTGGCCCCTCGAGCATGGAGAGGCGGTTTTAAAACTGCCAATTCAACTTGGCAAAATAAACCTTTTGTCAGGCCTAAACATTCCTTTTTATTAATACTTATAAGTCATCCCTGAAATAGCCCCTACATGCCCGTAGGGCAAGGTGCACGATATTTGAAAAGTAGGGCATTTGTACTTCTGTTTTACATTTCCTGGCAGTAAAAAATGTTCAAAGTTGATTTTCACTGGAGTAAGTTAGGAAAACACTGGATTGCATTATACCAGTTTATAATGCTTAACTTCAGTTTAGGAATAGTTTTAGAAAAACAATTCAAGGTGTCATTATAATAGTAATTTAAAATATGACTTAATGGCCAAGACGGATTTTAACTTACTATTTAGAAAATTACACATTTTCCTACCTTACCCTAATGTGCTTTTCTGCCAATGTTCAGTGTCACTTGACTGTTGAGGGCTCCCCTGTCGTGAAATGCGCATTGCTACCTGACAGTGGACAAAGGGCTTGGGTCACGGGGGTCACGGGGGATATTTTTCTCCCTGACAGAATGGCCATCTGGGCTGTGCCCTGCAACCTATTTAACTTTAAAGGGTGCCCACCCTGTCACAGGCAGATGTACCTCACACCTGGGCCTGCCCCATCTATTGTCCTGCTAGCCTGACCGACAACAATTCCAGTGGGAGAGGGGATGGTTTTGCCCGTTTTTATAGCCACACCTTTGGGTAGGAACAGGTAGCTCTCCACAGGGTTCACCCCTGGGAACTTTGACCCCATTGGATAAGAAGTGGCCAGGAATTTCCCCTACCCACAGGCTGGCACTGGGCATAAATGTGGCACCCCCAGTTCCCTCTTCAGAACACGTCTGGACTCGTGAAAGAGATAAGGACTGCACTTGTTGTTGTGACCTGTGAGGAGACTGCCAACCAGAACAGAGAAGTTGACTCTAAGGGTCAGTAGGCTGGCCTACTGTTAAGTGACAGGGACACAAACACTGCAAGAAACCCACTTTCCTGGAGAGCGCAGCTGACCACTTCCAAATGGACCAGCCCTGGACTCTGCTGGTGGATTCTGCTGAAGTGACGTCTAATTGGTGTCCCTAAGATCCTGGTGCACTTAGATAAGTGTTGAGAGTGCACTTGTTGGAACTGGCCCTTTTTGCAGGGTTATCCCCAAACTTTTTGCTTCTTCCTCCCTTATTTTTCCTGACCTGTAGCTTTTGGCAATAGGACTCTGAGCACTTTACCACTGCTGATCAGTGCTAAAGTGCATATGCTCTCTGTGAAAAGTGTTATTGTAATTGGATATACATGATTGGCATATTTGTATCACCAAGAAGTCCCCAGTAAAGTGCACTGAGTGTGCCAGGGCTGGTGATACAAATGCTATTAGTGGGCCTGCAGCACTGATTGTGCCACCCACAGGAGTAGCCCTAAAATGGTGTCTCAGGCCTGCCACTGCAGTGCCTGTGTGCAGTCTGTAAACTGCCATGTCCTCCTAGTCAGTGTCCCCACTGACCAGGCCTAACCCTTCCCTTTCTGTGCCCATTGGTCACCCCTATGGAAGGCCCAAGGTACCGCCGTAGGCAGGGTGCAGTGTACGTGAAAGGTAGAGCATGTACTTGTGCAGGTGACATGCTCTGGTTGTGCATTACAGCCATTTTTCTTTTTTCACTGCTGCAAGGCTATCTTGCTCCATAAGCTATCATGGGGGATGCTGGCTACAGCGGCTACCAGCATATCTTCCCATGAGAGCAAGATAGGACATAAAAGTCTGGTATCCCTGAACTCAGAATTTAATAACACATCTTTTAGGAAAGGTTATTTTTAAATCCTGTGTTTGAGAACAGCACTTTTAGAAAGTGGCTGTTCTCTTGTCTGACCCTTCTGTGGGCCTTGGCCTGTTTGTGAATTGACTGTCTGGTTTGAGAGTGACAGGGGCTGGGGAGCCCTCAGGAGGTTGCCTGGGTCAGCCCTAGGCTGAATGACTGCATTTGCAACTTGAGTGGTGGGAGGAGATAGCACCTGGGCCTGAATAGGACTGTGCCCGCCCCCACAGTGCTGGCTCCACCCCCCGTGGTGCGTCTGATGTCTCTGCCCTGCACTGTGAAAGGAGAGAAGGAATCATGTCAACAAAGTGCTCCAGGGCTGTGCTTTCCCTCCACAATGCTGACTCCACCTCCTGCTGGCCGGCTGACGACCCTGCCCCTCTCTGAAAGGAAGGGAGAGGCCAGGAAAACAAAGTGCTCAATGAACACCCAGAACTGGTTCAGACCGGGCTCAGAGCCCTCCTGCACAAAGGGAACAAAGACTTTAAGGGGTATAAGTACAGGACCCCTGACTACAGAAAATTAGAGCAAGAAGGAAACTCTGCCAAGGGAAAGCTGAAACTGAAGAAGGAAGACTGTCCTGCTGTTGCCCTGCTGGACTGACCTGCTGTTGCTTTGCTGCCAAGGAGAGGGGAAGGACTTTGCTTTGTGCTGTGTCCCCTTGCTTGAAGGAATCACCAAGGGCCTGAGAAGAGCTGGCTCCCTGTTATGAATTCCCAGGAACAAAAGGACTTCACCCCCAACTTCCCTGAACTCTATTGAGAGAGTTCTGTCCTTCCTGGAGTGTGTGGCCCATGTGTGGTGCCTCTGGAAGTGGTACCTGTGTTGGGAAGTTGGAAACCAAGCTTTTAAAGACTTTCTGCAAGTTTTGTCGCATCGCTCGCTTGCAGAGCGCATCCCCGACAGTGCGAGGAAATTCCCGCCGCTACGAAGGTCGAGATCGTCGCAGCGCCTGTTGCCGCTGCCAGAGCCGTCGCATCCTTCGTTTGCGGGATGCACCAGACCGGTGTGGAAAGGTTACCATCGTTGCGAGTGTCGTCGCAGAGCCTGTCGTCGCTTGGTGGGATCACCGCACCTCTTGCTTGCAGACCGCATCACGTCGCTGCGAGTGTCGTCGCAGAAGCCATCGCATCGAGGAGCTGCGAGAGAGAGATCACCGCTGGTCCGCGCATCGTCACCCCGGAGATCGTCGTAACTCCAAAGATCATCGCATCGTGCCTTTGCAAGAGAAAACTTCCTACGGAACCTACATACCGGAATCCATACAAGTCTGCCTTCCTCCCCATACAGACCGGATTCGTCGCAACACGCCCGCTGCTGCAGTGGGGTTGTCGCATCGCCTCCCAGAGTCTCAGGAGCAACGCATCGCTTGTTTTCCACCGCACAGCTTCTGCTTTGGAACTTTGTCGCATTTAAAAGGTACTGTTGGCTAAACGTGACGCAACTGTGAACTTTTCACGCAACTGTGGATTATTTTATCGCAACCTTAAGAACTCTTTTGCAACCATATTCTTGAACTCCACAGCTCCACTGGACAAACTCATCAGAGCCCGCCTGCCTTTTTGTGTGCCGGATCTTTTAAACCCATCCTTGTGTTGAGAGTAGAAGTTTCACCCTGTATCCTCTCGTGCTCAATTCATTTAAAGGGCCACTTTTAAAGCTATGTTGCAATCTCGCAAAGGGCCAAGCCTTGGAACACGTGCTCTGAAACCAATTAGTGAGGGTGGGGTGCAAAAGATCAGGCCTGGCGTCGTTCACAGATGGAGCTACAACTAGAGGGAATGTATAGATGTGACTGTTGTATTGTGGGAGGGGATGTACCCTGTATGTATCCAGGAGACTATATGCATGCTTTAAAGGGGGCGCTGGTGTTTGCAGAGATAACCGTGCACAAAAGGAGTGACAGTCCCCTGCCCTGAGAGGGTTCTAGCATAGACCCAAAACTCATGTGTAGGAGCGGAAGGTGCATGCAGCGCATGGAGTGCACAGAGGGCAGTACTGAGGGGGAGTCCGCCGCGCACGCTGCCTGACTCACGGCGCGCGCGCTGCCTGACTCCCGCCCCGCGTGCTGCCTGACTCCCGCCCCTAGCTGCTCGTGCGCTCACCGGAGAGTCGTAGGAGTAGGCGCACTCGGAGCAGTAGACGCGGTCTCCGGTCTTGGGCACGCGGATGGTGGGCATGTAGGGCACCAGCAGCTCCCCCAGGTCCGTGGCCATTTTTCGCGTGCCCGTGTGTCCTCGCTGGCAGGCGCGGAGTGCGCCGGCGGCTGTCCCGAGACACCGGTCCTGTCTGGCTATTTTTACCTCAGAGTAGCTAATCACACCCCAGCTGCTCCCAGCGGGCGCGGTGACATGGGCCCTTGGGGCGATAGGCGTGTGGGGCTGGGGGCGTGCAGTGCTGAGGGGTCTCGGCGGGCTGGGGGAATGAGTACCTGAGGGCCTGTGCTCGTCATTTCTGTTTTCGGATGCTCACGGCGGCAGGAATGTCGCAGGTGTGGGGTTGGAAATATACCAAACGGTCAATGCGTTAGAGGCCTGTGTTTGTAAAAAGTATGGTAAATTAATTGTTGTGGCTGAAACATGCATGATATAATCAACAAGCCGTCAGGAGGGCAGTCGAACACCACCACATTTCTCCGAGGCGAGGCAGAAATGCCTCGGAGAAACGCACAGTCATTTTCGGATTCGGGGGCGTGTTTTTCTTTCTCTCCTCTTCCCATTGGCTGGAATTTAAAATTCCAGCCAATGGGAAGAGGAGAGAAAGAAAAGAGAAAGAAAGTAAAAAGCACAACCCCCGAATCCGAAAAAGACAGGGGCTTAAACGGAGTGACGCCCCTCTTCTCCAATGGCTGGCCTCCATTTAGGAAGCCAGCCAATGGAGAAGAGGGGCGGGTTCAAGCCCCACTCTAGAAAGCATAAAGTCTCGGAGCGAGACTGCGCAAGCACAGCCTACGGTCCGAGACCTAATAAACTGGAAGAGTCCGAAAAGTGTTTCAGTATCCGGAGTACAGACATTAGCCCACATGTCAAAATATATGCACATTATTTGAAGAACGCGTATCTAAGGACACTGTATTTAACCATTCAAAAAGTTGCATAATGGGCTGCAGCAAACTAAACTCAAGGACGACCGGGTCCATATGGCAAGGAATAATGATACAGTCATATAGGAAAACTACTTTTATGTATTAGTTAAGTGGTAGTCATAGTGCACAACATGGAAACACTTCCAATAAAGGCTCAGAGAAAAGACAACAAATTTAAAATCACACACTTCTACGGTGTAATGTGCTACCCACGTGGACAAGCACTTCAGCGTCCCGCATAGAGGTAGCAAGCGCTATATAAATACTATAAAACAATCCTTAGAGTGGGCCTTCTAAGCCCTGCATGGGTGGTTGCATAATATATAAAGATGTGGCATTGTACATGTTGGGAAAAGTATGCCCTCACAGTGAATAATTACAAAAAGCTGTTTTCATTATGTAGGTAAAGCTGTATTTTCCTGCAACAAGCCTACTTATAAAGTAAATGAAACACAAATGATGGATGGAATGCGGAACAAATCAAACATTCAACCGCAGTCAAGAGATGTGGGTTAAATCCATCGTGTTTTTGCTCACCATGCCACCCCAGTTTAGACCCAGCCATGAGGCACAGGGTAAAATTAGCCTTGACCCTGCGCCTCATGGGAACAGTCTAGCCCGAACTGCCAAGCCAGGTCCTCTCTGCACCGGAAACAAGCAACCTGGGACCGGGTTCGGGCATCACCCCTCATCAGTCAGGCTAGCTTGAATCCAGTGGCACAGTGGGCCTGGGACCCAAGTCTGGGCATACCCGGCGCACTTAGGGCTAGAAACCAAAACACACAGATGATGGATGGAATGCGGAACAAATCAAACATTCACCCCGTCAACAGATCTGGGTTATATCCATTGTTCTTTTGCTCACCATGCCACCCCAGTTCAAATCCAGCTATATATTCCAGCCCATGCTGCCAAGCCAAAAAAACGATGGACGATGCCCAGATCTATGTACTATGGTGAATGTTTGACATAGTTCAGCATTCTGTCCTTCATTTGTTTTTTTGTAGTTATGAATAACATTGCTTTTTCCTGTATAAGCATTAGAAAATACTGGAACAACGATTAAAATGTATTTTCCACCTAGTTTTAAAATCTAATTCACTGAGTGGGTTTTGGAGAAAACTAGTTGAGAAGTAACTTTGTAGAAGTGTACTTTGTGCTGCATGATTTGCTTCACAGCCCTGCTCCCGAGACTGAATAAGGCGGTGGGGATTCTGCAAAATAGCCAGAACTGAGTGTAGGAAAGTCTCCATTCACTGGCTAGTGCACATGACAAGACTGTTAACTCCTCAGTCCATCCTTAGAACGTTCTTGGACCAGGGAAGGAAACATCTTGAAGACTCTGCCTGACTACCCTAAAAAGAAGACCGGAAGGCTTTTCATTATTGTTAGCATCCAGGGACTGCAATTGCTCACCGAGGGTCAAATGGGTGGCTTCTTGTTACCTTATTAAAGTGGCAAAAAATGTAGAAGACTCCAAGAAGGCCCAAATGACCACTGTTGAGTGAACACTGCAGTAGTGCTGGCAGGAGAGATACCTGGTGCCTAGACGCCTGCCCTAGGGATCTAAAAGCTGCAGGAGTAATCAGGAGGAACTTTCTCAATGCCAGGAGAAAAGTGGGATGGACATAGTAATTTTACCACCTCTTGAGGACTGGGACAAGGCACAGAGGCCTACCCAGGTAAGGCCCTCCCTCGTCGGGGAAGCAAAATAGGTTTGTCCCACTCTGGTCATTTTGTCGTGTTGAAAACAGCTTCAGCAGAACCTCCCCGTGAAGGTATTCAACCTAATGAAGCCATGCCCAGCGACATGTTTCCACCGTGCCTCACTGATGTATTCTAGGAACCAAGCAAAAGGACACCAAAATGATTGAACTGGATATGGTGAACGGGAGACATCATTTTCTAACGTTTTGAGAGAAAACGTACCAAGAAATTACAATGGGTATTTCATTGGTAAGTTTCCTCTCAAAACTTTAGAAATGTATATCTCCTGATCACCTTATATAATTTAGGCATTTTGGTGTCTTTTTTCTAGTTACATATTACTCAATTTATTTTAAATCTGTTTGGGAAATATATTTTGTTGTTTTCTTGATTTGTTGACACTGCTAGAACTTAACACACATTTCTCTGTGGATTTGCTGCTGCTTGTGGCACTGATACCGATGACTGAAAAGCTATTAACTTAGAACTGTGTTTTGAACTCACTAGATTTTCTTATCAAGTTGGTAGAGGTACCACCTTCTAAAAATACCCTGACAGTTTTCCATAAAGCAGGAGTGGAACTCTCTTCTAAGATAAAGCTATAAGCAAATTCCTCAAACGTATTAAAAAAAGTTAAGTGACGCAGAGGACAAATTTTACTATAAGAAATGACAGAAATGTTGTCTACACATAAGTTGTTGCGTAGCATCCCAAACCTTTTATCCAAGCCCAATTTTCCTTAAGTAACCCAAGTTTGGCAAAGATGCCAACTGAATTCCAAACCACCGGTCTGAGACTCTCAAATATAGTTTTGCAGGGACCAAACAAAGAGGTAGACAAAAATGTGTCAGGCTGCCCTTCTAGGTCACCAATATCATGTAAAAGTACATAGACACCCACACAAGCCTAATCTCAATTCAAAATACTATTTATAAGTTTGTGCAGCGTAATAAAACTGCGAATCGCAATAATTATGCCACCGTTCATTTATACAAGGTTGGCATCCTCCCACTAGGGTTGAATAAACGAAGGAATAATTAGAAAATTAACTAGGACAACAGAGACTGCAGCAGGACTTTGACGCGAACTGCTGACCCGTCCAGATTTCCCATCGTCTACTGCTGCCATATGCTTGCACGGTGGCACGCCGCCAAGTCCATAATTGTGTGATGAGCATGATCAGGAAGGAAGGGTGTCAGAAGTCTCCAGCCAACTGTGATTAGCCAAATTTAGGACAAACCAGAAAAACACAGCTAATTGGGCTCTATCATTTAGTCCATTAGCTTTTTAAATAAAATTGTTCTTGCCATTTTCTATAATATACAAGACTCATGACAAACTGACTCAGCAAGTTCAATACAACATATGGTAGGTAGCACGAAATGGGTCAAGCCACATGGGACTACGTACTGTCCACCCGCTTGCAGTCTGGGAGTCACAGATCTGCACTTCTTATGGCTATTATGCATGTCCAACCTCAGAGCAGCCCTCATGCTGTTCACAGTCACCTCTGGGTAGAGCGACTGCCAATCAAGTGTTCATCCCATTAGTCACCCTACAGTTCATTTACATGGGGTCACAAACACTCTTCTAGCAGAAATTAACTAAAGAATAATTAAGCCATTAAAAAGGCAACGGAGACTTTGACAGGACTACACCGGGAGCCCACCGGGAGCCCACCAGCTCAAAGATCTCATGTCGCGGGGCTCTCTTCTGCAACCTTGGAATCTCACCGCATTATCAACCAAGTCATTTGAAAAATGAGTGGCACACACCGGCATAAATTAAGCGGTGCTCACAAATCGTTATTTTACCATTTCCTATTTCAGTGTTTGCAGATATTTACACTAAAGCCTTCCTGCATGCTGCCACTGCATATCTATGCTACTGGAGTGCTACAGCAAAACAATACTGTAGGAAGAAATGTCGCAAAGCAGTAGTCTGCGTTACTACATCTTTAACATTCTGTTTCTTTACTGAGCTAGGCAGCCTTACAGTTGATTTTGTTTCAAGAAAGCAGTTCCTCTCAAATGCAGAATCAATCTTGAACAGCGCTGCTTAATGTTTTCATTTCCCTTTATGGCCTATATCAGGATTCATTAATCCTATTCTGCATGGATCGATTTACCTACCTTCCCGTCGGTGCATCATGAAAGAGGTTAACCAGCTATAAAACGAAAAGATGCATTTGATTTATTGAGCTGCGTAAAGATGCTGTTGGCATTTCAGCACAAGTAGTGGAACAGCACGGTTGCGCACAAAGCTGGCTGCAGAAGGGTGGCACAAGCAGGGGCGGCTCCTCCGCAATGGCGGAGGAGCGTCGCCCCACTGCTTTCTTGCAGTGTGAGAAGCAGAAACATAAAATGGTAATAACTTTTAGTTATTACCTACCATTTTATGTTTGCATTGCGGGCGGGTAGGCGGGGCAGCTCTGTTCTCCGAGCAGCACAGGTGAGGAGTGGTTTGCCCACTTCTGAGTGTGCAAAGCCTGTTTGGTCAGCCCTCTAAGGCTGCCCAAACCAGTCACGTGCACTTTTCCCTTCTCCATGCAGGCTGCATTGATGGGCGCCGTCCCGACCAATCACAATGCTGCTTGCAGCGTTGTGATTGGTTTCGGGGAGGGAGCCTGGCTTCCTGTTCCTGTCAGAGGCAGGAGAGCTAGGGAGCAGGAGCCGAAAAGACGTGGAACCCGGCCTCAATCTAAGTTTAAATTATTTTTTATTTTTTTATTATTAAAATCCACCCCCGCGTGACCCTCTCTCCCAGCGGGACACCCTGCGCCCATCCCCCCAGCCGCGAGCCATGCCTGCCGCGACTGGGCACATGGAGGCAGTGGAACATGCCAATTTCTACTGATATTGGTTCTATTCCAGATTATCATTTCCTGGTTTCTTGTGTTGCCAGGGGCGGCTCCTCCGTTATAGCAGAGGAGAGTCGCCCCGCTGAAAAGCCCCCAAAGACAAAAAATAAATGGTAATGAAGCTATTCAGGTCTCTTTGGCGGGCCGTCTTGCAATGGCCAGCCACACATGCACACTTTAAACCTCACAACCTAGCTGGGTTAAGAGTAGGTGCAGGCATCCAAGATGCTCGGAAGCGCTGAGAGAGGCAGCTCCCTCCAATCAGGAGACTGCTCTCATGAACAAGAGAGCAGCACCATGTTTGGCTTGGGAGCCTGCCTCGAGGAGAGAAGAAGACATAGGACTTTGCCTCGTTGCAGGAAGGTACGTTTCTTTAATGTATTCTTATTAATATTATTTTTATGCCACCCGCCTCACCACCCTCTGGACATGCCAGCCGCCACATAGGTTTCACATCTAGTGTTGTGAACAAATGACCAAACCAGCCATTTGATTCTTTAATAATAACTCTTAGCGAGTTTAACGCCACTTAACAAATCCCATTTACAAGGTAAAACAGAAAAAATATTTTCAGCCACAAAGACACTGGAGTCTCGATATTTCGTGTCAAGCATTATCTTTTGAGTAACTGACCTGCTGAAGCCTGCAGTGGATCCGTCAGTATTGGTTCTACAAAGGACTTAAACTCCTCTCACATCACATGTCAGGTTTCATCACTGGGTCTGCCCCTCATTATAGGTATATTCCTGTATCCATTATGTTGGCAGAGCTAATATGGTAACGTTTGGGGATTCCTTGTGTTCTAGGCTTCCTTCCTAGATCCTCAATCTTCCTTTAAGGAAATTAATTCCCTTTACAATGCAGTTGCCACCTATCACATCTAACCCTACGTAAAACAGTACTAATACATGAAACAAGGTAACTACCAAGGAACAAACTGAACTGTTGTAAGGGTAGCTATCATTAAACCTTTGCTCAGACCGGTCTTTCAAAAAATTAAAACTAGTTTTTTTTTATTAAGCTGTTCATCAACATGTTTCTGCCTACATCTATTCCGATTAGAGTCAGAGGCATTCCTCAGGTATATGGGTCCAAGTAGATGGAGTGACCCTTTTATAATTTTGGGTTGAGTAACAACAAACAATACACCTGCTCAGAGCTGGGCATAGATCTTCTGTCGAGTCTGGAGTTCAGAGGCCTGGATGATGGCCTGTCAGCCTAAAACAAGACAGACATGATGAAGCGTCACGTGTGCCATAAACGCAACCAATGGTTTCAGGTCAATTGCCAAAAAGGAGATACAGAACACTGTTGCTGCACAACCGTATACTTGTGCTGTATGTATCTCGTATCGTCCACAGGTACCTTTCACTTATAAACATTCACAGATTCTTGAATGAGAGACAATCTGCATTTCCTGGGTTGTAATATTCGGAATAGAGAAAAAACGCAACCTTTCGGCTTGTAAGTTGCTGCACAAGGCTGCTCGTAATATATCAACAATTCTCTGGGGATTAATCCAAAACTATGTGCTGCAGGACCACAAGCCTCTACAAGACCAAGGACCGGCCTACATTAACCACCGTCTGAACTTCCATCAACCATCCAAAGACTACGCTTCACCTCCTTTTTATTTGCCCATACTGCCCGCATCTATTGCTGATTACCACGACTAACTCGATCTTCCCATGGGTAAGTCCCTGATAGGGCCTACTAATACAGGCTGGAGCAAATTATCGTTTTTAACCTATGCACAACCCTGACACCCTACCATTTATACCTAGGAGTCTGACACCACACTGGTACTGAGGTTGCCCACCCGTCCTGAAGAAGACCCGCAGGCTGAGGCACCTACCAACCCCTAGGCAATAAGTCGGGTCGAAACGTCGACACCCCCCCCCCCTCCCCCCATAACCTTCTTGGAACGCTGATCGCCCTAACCATTGAAAGTGTGCGACAGATATAACCTGACTTTGATAACATCTGTGTTATAATACTATGTAAAAATACTAAAATGCGACCAAGAAATCCCTGACTGGAATCAGTAGACCAGTTGCTGTGTTCCTTTTTTCCCTTTTTTAAAAAAGTCACCAACCTTTGCTCTTTTCACTCACTCTTTTTAAATCTTGAGCACTTCTCTTTTTGCACGTTCTTAGGAGCATCCTCCTTATGTACCAAAAGTGTCATTAAATATTTTGAATTTTCAAATATTTGTCGAGAATATGGTTAATTAAAAATGTGGCCATTCACCTGGATACAGTATTTTAGGTTGTTGCATTTTTTAGTCCAAATGTTTATATTAAATATTGTGAGCAAGTGCTAGAAAGCTCTAAAAAAAAAAAGTAATGATTGTAAGTTTGATTTGCTTCATCTAAGACTTAAGGTCTAGGACCATTGTTTTTGATACCGCATCTACCGAAGCAGAAGTGGGGGGGACGCTCCTTCTCCCACATCGCAGCAAAGACCTGAAACAGCCTCCCCACGCACCTCCGGACCATCACCTCACTTCCAGAATTCCGCAGGGCCCTCAAGACCTGGCTGTTCAAATAAGCCTTGGGACTGTGAGCTCCTGGATATCCTATTGGGGTGATTAGCTGCGCTTTATAAACCTCGATTGATTGTTTGAGGTGCCAGTCTTTGCTTTGTAGCTTTAAACATGTGGTTTCTTTGTTTAAGCCTGTATGTATCATTGAATAATAGGAGTACACATTATGGTGCTGCTATCCACCTAAACTTCATGATTCGTAGCTCACACCACTCGCGAGTAAAGATTTCAACTTAATTTGACATTGTTGTGCTCATCATGAATGTAAAATATAAATACCAGACCTCCTACACACTTTTGCCACTGGTATGTTGTATGGGACTTACCATGGCTAAGATGAAATTGACATAGCTAATGTGCAGCCTCAAGGTTATTATTTGTTCCCAGAGATATGCGCTATTCACCTTGTTTCTGGTCGTACATCCTTCAGCCTAGCAGTTACGTAGAAGGATTACAAGCAAAGGCTAGTAGCGCTGACACGGCTTCCTAATGTAGACGAGGGGACCATCTGTACGTCACCCTGGGGTCCCATGGAAATCATGGCAGCATCAGTTTCTTACATAGTTTTCACAGTGGTGTGGAACCCAAAACTCTTATTGGATTCAGTGGCGCGCCTAATTGAAATTTATAATTTGCATTGGGTGCTAGTGTGCCGTACACTTTCTGAAAGTATAGTCAAATATCTGTTGCATTTCTTACTCAGATCAGTGAAATATGGGAAACGTATGCATGCTTTCTATCAGAGAGCAATCGTTCCTTCCGCAGGGATGGCGTTGAAAGCTTTGCTGGATTATTCTGTGTGCATAAGATGAGACTAGTGTGGAAGTCCCCATTCTTGTGAGTGAGATCGTCACTCTTGCGCACAATTTATACAAGTTGAGCGTAACTGGGGTGCCTATGATGGACCAAAGTATGTGATCTCGCTAAAGAAGCCAGGATACCTTCATTATGATTTCAATCCCGCAGACCCAAATGTATGTTTGCTAGAAAAATTTAATATTGTCCTGAATATCTTGATTCCGCTCACTCCCAGCAGAACCTCCAACAAAATCATCTGCTAAAGGTCAATGCTTTACATTTCCATGAAGTAAATAGCTGAAACTGTGTGATCTAGCCAGAGAGGTTAAATATGGATGAAGAGAGACCTTAAATGTCAAGGAAGGGAGCAGACTTTTATTAAAGTGATTGATCCATGGCATAAGCTACGGTGGTGCCAATGATTGTCGTGCCTATGGGTGAGCTATAGGCTTTGGCAGGGGGGAGGGAGGGGGAGTAATAGGGGACAGGGGTGGTAAATGGGACAGTTAAAATAAAAAGCGATATAAAGCGGCCAACGTGCCCGCTTCATAGCGTGTTTTATTTTTTTACTTCTGGGAGGGGGAAAGAAACACGGATGGGAGGGAGGGTGTTAGGATGGTGTGTGTTAGGAGGGAGGGAGTTGGGGGGAGGAGAAACAGGGTGGGGTGGATAGGGAAGGTAAAAAAAAAATATGCTATGACTGGCCAATAATAGTACCTGGAACACAGTGTGAGCAGAATATGGCCTGCAGAGGAGCACTGATTAAACATATTAAATCTGTCCTTGGTCCATGCGCCACAGAAAGAAAAGGAAGTGACACATGGCAAGGGATGTATGATGGTACAACGCGGTATGAAACACTGCAGACCATCACAACGCAGGTTTTACAACGCAAGTCGTTACAACGACTTGCGTTGGAGGGCGCTGGACTTAGGAGTAGTGTAATTTACTATTCCAACTCCAGTCTACATACAGTAGGGAAGGTGTTGGATAGTAAATTACACTATTCCTTGTCCTAGAGCGCCCTCCAGCGCAAGTCGTGGTAACGACTTGCGTTGTGAAACCCGCGTTGTAATGGCACTGCGGTGTCATTACTGCGTCGTAAAGGATGTTTCCCCATGGCAAGTGTTGCCTAATTAGAAGGCAGCAAAGAAGAGTGACAATGCTGCAAATTAATGTTAAGTAATGGGCTGGTCAAGCCCATTAAAGAACATAACAGTCTCACAAGAGCAAGCGCATGCTCACTCAGACAAGACCAAAAACTGCTTTAGCGGCTGTTACTGTCAACAAGGTGTGATCTATGCCTAGGGCACTGGATTCAAGCAAGCGGGCTGAAGACGGCTGAAATGCCAGAAACCGGTCCTCGGAAGCTTGTTTCCGGTCCAGGGAAGGCATGGCCTGGCAGTTCGGGCTGGACTGTTCCCATGAGACACAGGGTCAGACTGATTTGCATATGGCCATGTCTGAACTGGGGTGGCAGAGTGGGCTAAAGAACAGTGATGGATCAAACCCAGATCTGTTAACTGGGTGTGAGTGTTTGATTGTTTCAGATGCTCCGTACATCACCACCCCCTTTTGTACCACTAGGGCATAGCTAAGGCAGGATGCGAGTCAAAGGAGCATTGTTTGGAAAAAACCGTGAAGAAGATTATAACTTTCTGGCCATTCTCGTTGTACTACAAGTGCCACGGCTGTCCTTTGGTGGTAGTAATGTAACACTACTCCAAAATGTAACAGCGCGTACAAGTCTTTGGCGAACGAATAATTTATGCTGAATGTAACTACCAAAGGTATCAAACATTAAACTAGTATCGTAGAATACCGGAAAGCTGTACAACAAAGCTGATATCCTAGTGCATGAGGCTATAAGAAATTCCACAATTGCCATTTTATAGGGATCAGAAGGAAACAATATAAGCTATGAATGTAGAAAACAATAGTTGGGGTATGACAAATCCACGGGCATGCTGTAACCATTTCCTCTAGTTCACACGTGAGTATGGAAACTACAGTCCTGCGTCCCAGGGAGGACACAACTTGGCTTTGCAAACACTTATACAACACCAGAGACTAACCCCACTGCCTGGGGTGTAAATGTAACTTCAAGGGACCGTGGAGTGAATGAAATCACAAACATCTAAAAAAAAAAAACAGGAGATGTCATCAAAGTAACAATACAAGGAGCCTTACTGTTGATTATTGTTAGGGATGCAGGACTGAGTAAAGACGACTATTTTTCCTTCACTTTTCCTTCCCATGAAATAATAATTATGCTCAGTATCTTCGCACAGCGAGGAGACATTTCTGTAAACAAAATTTGTGGTAATTCTTGGATTGGCATCAGGGATACAAGGTATGTTTCGCATTGAGGTACTGCACCCCACCCCCCAGGTGCCCGATCCAGAGATAGGCGCTGTACCCTGAAATACAAAAGAAATACATCCAACAAACAACATGCAAGCCGCAGTTTGTTGCACCCACAGACCTCAGCTGCAGGTGGCCTTTCGTAGAACCTGCAAAGGTAATCACCTGCGCTCCACAGATCTTGTCAAAATACTGTCGACTAATTAATCAACTTGTTTTCTACAGTCAGCAATCAAGGCCTAATTACTTTATCACAAACAGCACTATTCCGGACACTTGTTTTACTTTCATTTATTACAACGCTTCATTTGGCGCGACACCGCCTGCTCTGCCTGATGAATTAACTTGGCGGAAAACTCACAGCCTGAATTATGCATGAGTCTCGCAGTTGAACAGTGAGCAAATTGAGCCGGATTAATAGAAATCACCAGGAACTGGGATAGTATAATGATAATGGGATTCCACCGACATTCTTAAGTGGTCTGAGAAATGCATTTTTATTTCACATGTTTGCCCGGCTGTCCTAAAGGACAAGTTACTTACCTTCGATAATGCCTTTTCTGCTAGAGACACGATCTAGCTGCAGATTTCTTACCTTTGAATTTCCCAGGTGTCAGACTGGATCTGGCATTGGTTGGCTCCTTGTGACATCGTCTGCACCGTAGTCACGTTTGCGTACGCTATATAGGCACCACCTTCTGCGCTGACGTCAGTTACTTTTCATGACTTTCTACGACAGAAGCCCGGAGCCATTAAGTGCACCGACATTGGTGTGTGAAAAGGATTATACTTGACCTTAAAAACTTGTCCGGAATGCGGAGAGGATAGGTGGGTCGGTAAGGAATCTGTGGCTAGATCATGTCTTTACCAGATAAGGCATTACTGAAGGTAAGTAACTTGTCCACCTGATACAGACATCTAGCTGCAGATTGCTTACCTTTGAATAGACACCCAAGCAATACTATCCCCAGAGGGGGCACAGCGGACAAGTTTAGATCAGGAAGTCCTGCAGGACAGAGCAGCCAAAGAGGTAATCCCTGCGGACTTGACTGTCCAGGCAGTAGTGCTTGGTAAACGTGTGCAGGGATGCTGGTAGCCTTCAGGAGGCTTCTTTTTCGCCAGAGCAAAGCAAACCTTGGGAGAGTCCTCGTCTGCACCGCATGACCTTTCTTAGCTCCCACATAACCCATGAAGAGTTGGTTGTCCACCCGGAACTCTTCAGTGCAGTCAAAGTAGAACGACAATGTTCTTTTTGGGTCGAGGTGTGGAGTTGCTCCTCTTCTTTAACCACTTCAGCGCTAATGACAAGGGTAACTCGTCATGGACTTTCCATTGATTTCAATGGAAAGTCAATGGAACCCCTCGCACACCCTTAGCAGCCAAGTGGTTAAAAGGATGAGGAGGAGCGTAGAGAGTGGGCAAGGTGACAGATTGCCCCACATGGAAAGGTGTTATCAATTTCGGTAAGAAAGAGGCCCTAGCATCAAATTATAAGGGAAAATGGTGAGGTAAGGAAGCTTGGATGACAAAGCTAATTCGCTCACCCTCCTGGCAGATGTGCTTGCCACTAAAACAGGTGTTTTGATAGAAAGCAGCTGGAGGGGGCAATTATGCAAAGGTTCAAATGGAGTGCACATTAGAAAGGTGAGAACCAAATTAAGGTCCCACTGAGGCATGATGAAAGGAGAAGGCAGAAACATATATACAAGGCCTTTGAGAAATCTATTTACAATGGGAGATTTAAACAAAGAGGGTTGGTCTGGCAGCTGCAGAAAGGCAGACAGGGCTGAAAGGTTCCATTTGAGAGTGACCAGAGCAGAGCCCTGCTGGACAAGGATTAAAAGTGAAATGTCAAATATGGAAGCAGAAAGAGGGTCAATAAACTTTTCTGTACAAGATAATAAACATTTGTTCCATCAACAGGCATACACCGACTTGGTAGGGGGATCCCTGCTGCCAAAATATTACAGACTTCAGGAGGAAGGTTGAATAATGTCATCTGCCGCCTCTCAATCTCCATGAAAGAAGGCGTAGAGTTGACAGGTTCGGATGGAGGACCCTCCCCAGCTGCTGCGAAAGAAGATCCTCCTGAAAGGGCAGCCTGATTGGAGGATGGATGCTCAGTTGGAGAAGCTCAGGATAACAGACTCTCCATGGCCAGTTTGGGGCCACAAGGATGACTTGGGCCCATCGTTCCTGATCTTCTTGAGAACTCGGGCAGAAGTGGTATGGACGGAAAGGCGTACAGGAGGCCTGAACTCAACTCAAGATGAAAAGCATCTCAGAGTGAGAGCCGCCTTGGAAACTCCAGCGTGCAAAATTGCTGACATTGCATGTTCTCTGCAGAGACAAACAGATCTAACCAAGGCTCTCCTCACTGTTAAAAGAGACCACATGCCACCTCCGGATGTAGAAGCTATTTGTGATCCGCTAGGCATCGACGGCTGTGTTCATCTTTCATGACTTTTAGCGAGCCTATCGGGTGTTGAACCACCAGAGATATGCCCTGGTGTTCCAGCCAAGTCCAGAGATGCAGAGCTTCTTGACAAAGGGTCCACGACCCCACCCACCCTGTTTGTTGCAGTACCACATGGCAGTGGAGTTGTCTGTGAACACTTGCACTAGCTTTCCCTTGATGAAAGGATAAAAGGCTTTCAATGCCAAACAAATCGCTCTGAGCTCCAGCAGGTTGATGTGGAGTCCACATTCTGCCAGAGACCAGAGTCTTCTGATAGCCACCTCTCCCAGGTTGCCATCCCATCCCAGGAGAGACACATCTATCACTGCTGTGATATCTGGTTGGGGAAGGGAGAGGGGTCTGCCTGTGACACAATCTTGATTTGTGAGCCACTACTGCAAATCCTGTGCAGTTACCTCCAAGATCTGGACCATGTCGGAGAGATTCCCCTGATGCTGCGCCCAATGGAACTTCCGGTACCACTGCACGGACCGCATATGCCATATGGCATGTGTCACTAGCAGGATGCAGGAGGCCATGAGGCCCAGCAACCTCAGAGTCACTCTCACCGAAATCCAGTCTAGAGGCTGAAACATCGATATCATAGCCTGAACATCCAGGACTTGCTGCTCGAGAGGATAACCCAAAAACTGTACTGTGTCTAGAATTGCTCCGATGAAAAGGAGCATCTGGGAGGGAGTCATGTGTGAATTTGGCTCGTTGATAGTGAACCCCAGCAAATGCAGAAGGTCCGCTGTAGTCTGGAGGTGGGAGATTACAGCCTGGGGCGAGCCCACCCACAACAGCCAGTTGTTGTAATAGGGGCAGACTGACACCTCTGATCTGCACAGATGAGCTGTGACCACTGCCATCACCTTGGTGAACACGTGTGGGGTGCTGCTGAGGTGAACTGAAAATGCTTGTGGCCTACCATAAAGTGCAGATAGCGTTGATGAGCAGGCAGGGCATGAATATCGAAATAGGAGTCCTACAAGTCCAATGCTACCATCCAGTCTCCTGGGTCCAGGGCAGAGCGGACCAGAGCCAATGTGAGCATCTTTAACTTTTCCTTTTTGAGGAAGTAATTGACGGCTTGTAGATCTAGGATAGGATGATGGTCCATGTCTTCTTTTGTGGACCAGAAAGTAGGGGAATAGCAACCAGAGCCTACTTCTGATGCCGGAACCCTCTCTATGTCTCCCTTGGCCAAGAGGGTCATGACTTCCTCTTGAAGCAAAATGAGATGATCCTCCATCAGCCGGCTGCTACTGCTGGGTTTGGGAGCTGACGGAGAGAGCGATGGAGACAGAGGACACAGTGGAAGACTTTAATGGGAATTTCAGGAAATTAAAAGCTACCCAAAGAGTGGAAGCAAGGGTTGTGAGGACAGAAGGAAGTTTCTAAAGAAGACCGTCTGTGGAATTCTCCTTAGAGCAAGCATTGTCAAAGCCAATAGCTCTTTCCTCTGGGACCTATTATCTTTGCCAACGCCTTTTGAGCCTTGGTGTGAAGCATGGCCAAAAGTAAACAAGAAATGTGGTGAAGAAGCAACCGCGCCCATTTGTAGGCTTGTGCATGCATAATGACATCATTAGCAATACGAGCTGGATCGGCAAATAAAAGAGAAGGAAAAAGAAATAAGGCAAATGTGCTTCTCTAAGGCAGAGATGATAGCAGTGATTTACTGCCTCGTCCTCTAAAAAAAGTTTTATAGGTAAAAAGAGGCATATGAGGGAGAGCAACACGGGGATGTGGAGAGAGAAGGACACCCGCCAAAAAGCAAAACAGAGCGTAGTGGAGGAAAAGATCTGGGCTGGGAGTGACATACACGAGATTGAGCTTGCAACACAAGGAAGACAGTAATGCACAGTGCGGGGTGCAAATATTTGACAAGGAGAAAGGCACATGAGGGACAAAGTTGGAAAATACATGCACTCTCATGGAGTGCTTAAGCCACAAGAAAAAAGTAGTTCCTAAAAAGTGAGCTGTGAAAGGATAGAAGCCAGCCAATCAGAAAGATGGTATAAAGGCTACACTCTAAGGGAGGGACAAACACAAGAATGTACAAACTAGGATAAGGAAAGCCATAAAAAAGAAGCATGCAAAAGAAACAATTGATGGACGGAATGCTGGACAATGCAAACATTCACCCCCAGTCACAAGGATCTGGGTTTAATCCATCATTCTTTTGCTCACCACACCACCCCAAAACCGGTCCTAGGATGCTTGTTTACAGTCCAGGGAGGACTTGGCCTGACAGTTCGGGCTGGACATTGGGCACAGGGTCAAGATTGATTTGCATATGGCTGGGTCCAAATTGGAATGGCATGGTGAGCAAAAAAAATATGGATTTAGGCCCAGGTCTCTGTACTGGGGTGAATGTATGACATTGTTCTGCATTCTGTCCATCAATTGTTCTTTTTGCATTTGTGACCCCAAGTGGGATGGGTATGCCCAGACATGGGTCCCGTGCTCTCCATGCCACTGGAGTCGAGCTATCCTGGCTGATCAGGGCTGAAAGCCCGAAACCGGTCCTAGGATGCTTGTTTCCAGTCCAGAGAGGACTAGGCCTGAGAGTTCGGGCTGAACAGTTCCCATTGGGCGCAGGGTCGAGACTGATTTGCATATAGCTGGGTCCAACCTGGAATGGCATGGTGAGCAAAAAAACTATGGATTTAGGCCCAGGTCTCTGTACTGGGGTGAATGTATGACATTGTTCTGCATTCTGTCCATCAATTGTTCTTTTTGCATTTGTGACCCTCGGTGAGACAGGTATGCCAACACATGGGTCCCGTGCTCTCCATGCCACTGGAGTCAAACTATCCTGACTGATGAGGGCTGAAAGCCCGAAAGCGGACCTAGGATGCTTGTTTCCAATCCAGGGAGGACCTGGCCTGGAAGTTCGGGCTGGACTCTTCCCATTGGGTGCAGGGTCAGGACTGATTTGAATATGGCTGGGTCCAAACTGGAATGGCATGGTGGGCAAAAAAACGATGGATTTAGGCCCAGATCTCTGTACTGGGGTGAATGTATGACATTGTTCTGCATTCTGTCCATCAATTGTTCTTTTTACATAAAAAAGAAGCAAGCAAAAGAGAGTGACAATAAAGCCAACCAATGATAAGCAACAGGCGTGCTGTAAGCCCCTGATAGTTCTTGGTGAGCCCACAATAGGTCTTTTGCTAGACCTAAAGATTAAGTCTAACATCACAAATTCCCAAAGGAGGGGTTTCTTTCTTTTCAAGCTTTGAAATCCCCACCGAGACCAGGGATCCTGCCAAGAACTACAACTGCCAGCTTCCTCAGTTTACGAGACAGGAATGCTATTCGACAACAAGCGCTATTCAACAACAACCAGGACGAAGCATACAATCTTGTTCGAAGGCTGAAAGACCATCACCTTTATGCATTGCATTACATACAGCCAGTACAAAGGGCCTGCACACCATCTGAGGCAGTTGAAAAAACTAAGGAAACAAAAATGTTGAGAGTGCTCAATGTAATGTAAAGAGAATTTGTAGAGCGCACTGCAACCCATCGGGCATCCTGGCGCTAAAGATGGGATGGATGGCAAGATCTTTTGGTTCATGGATCCCGAGACTGCTGGAGTCCTGAAATAAAACTCATCGAGGCATGGGAGATCAGGGCCTACAATATCCCACAGCTTCAGGATAGATGGACAGAGCAGACAGGCCCATGATAAATACTATTCAAGACTAGTGTAAGATTTGAGTACCGATGAGCCCTATGCTAAAAAGTGAGAAAGTTTTGTAGTAAAAAAAAATGAATAATTGAAAATGAAAATGCTTGACCACCATGGAAAGGTCTAGAAAGGCCTCACCATTACTCAGGCAGAGCCTTTTTTAATGTGCTCACAGGTACGTTTACCCAGATTTAACGTTAGCTCAGGTCTTATAACGGAATGGCCATTCTGTAATACTTACTGTATGTGCCGTCTGACTAAGGTAAACATTTTATTTCTTAACTTTAGCCCTACACTTAGGTCCACGCTAATATTTTTTGAAACAACAGTTCTGGGTGTCCAAGATCACACATGGGCATAGATGTCCAAAATGCTACCTACAAATGCGTCATGATATAGAAAGAAGGCCTATCAACCCATTCGCCATCTTGGACAGTCCTTTTTGCACACTTGACTCATTGAACTAGTTTTGCAACCATATGGAAACAAGAAGGTGGCCCAGTTTTAACATCAGCATGCCTGGCTATCATTTCTCTTAAAAATGAATACGTGTGCTCATAGCATATAAACATACTGCTATGAAAGTGTTTCATTTAGCCTTTGAACCCGACAAAGCTACCAGCGTAATCTGTAGCTTGGAATATTTGATCTTTGTTTAATTAAAGTTCGTACTAGGTACGTCATTTTCCCGATCACGTACCAGCCGTGGATTACGTGGTTCCTCCTCGAGCGCTGCGTCACTGCGTGACATTTTAGCTCTGGAGCCACGGAGGCGGATATGACGAGGAGTCGTAATTACTCTGTCCAAGCGGTCTATTTTCCGTCTGGTATTAGATTTTCCATGTTGAGTTTTGGTTCGAACGCACATAAAGTTGGAGATTAGCAAAAGTACATTTTCATTTTCTGGCTCTGTGAGGGGAAAGGAGGGCAGAAATCACGTTAATCGTATTTCGAGAAAAGCCCGTTTGCAATAATTGCATTAGGCTCACCATCGTCATGATACTGGGGCCAGCAGATTAAGACTTCCGCTGCTCTGACTCGCCTGTTCCCTAAATCTTTAATACCACAATGACGTCTACTGAGGTCAGAGAATGACACATCCGCAGCCTCTCCTGGGAAGAACCGGATGCACGCGCCCTGGATGTGCACCAGCAGGGGTTCGAAAAAGGATTAGCACAGCTCTCTCTGTCCTGCGTCGCCTCAGCCAAGCAGGCAGGACCGAAAACAGTGACACCTGGATACACCACAGATTAATTTAGCCCGGAGATGGGCCTGTAAGCAGTGGTAATCAAATAACAACACCTAGGCTACTTTTTAGGTCTGCCTACCAGATAGAGTCACTTGTCTGTTTGCAGAAAGACCTATTGCCAGTTTACAATTAGGATAATCTATAGGATTTTGAGGGCCCAGGGCCAAACATATTTTGGGGCCCCTCTTTGATACAACTTTGAATTTATTGACCATTTTCAGCACATCCAGCCCTTTTGACCAGCTCATACACATTGCTATTTTAAGAATTATTCAGACTCTGGCCACAAAATTCTGCAGACCCCAATTTGGGCTATGTGCATAGTACACATTACAAATCCCTAAAATTGAATTCCTTGTATTGATTATTGGGCAAAGAAGAAAGACTACAATTTAAAGAGCGCATCGACCTAAATGAACTATAACCACCGATCGTCAAACATAAGCAATAGACTTGAACGTCAGTAAACTTTAAAAGAAGAAAGGCATTAAGGATTTTTTAAGTACTTCACTTAAGAAAGATGTGGGAGCACTGTAGGATTTTCAGGAACACTGTGTGATAACTGTACACATTTCTTTGACATCCAAGTGCACAGAAGGCACAGCACAGGCCCTGACTGTAGAAAACTGGGCTTTGTTCATATAACTGAAATCATAAACATTCAAGCTTTTGACAACAAAGCAATGTCTCAGTTTACACAGCTCGTAACACAGGCTCATAGTTAACAAAGGAAAACTATTTAGAAAGTTACATATGCAGATGTTACAGACTCAGATATAAACTCAGGCCTCTGAGATATCCCTCAATTTACACAAACTGTACAATATCAGACTTCACTCAGACAGCAAATCTGCTCCACATGTTATATAATTCAGGGAGTCCCCTGGACAAATGACAGCAAGGCTATCTTTCAAATTATATATATCATCCAGTTTTAGACCTACAACAGCATGGCTCCTTTCAGGTTACATTGACCTTACATTTGTGCTCAAGCATCTGAAAAAGAAAACTATGTTTCATGTTACCCGGATCCTACAGGCGCAGGTCTCTGACAGCAAAGCTATTCTTCAGATTAGGAAGATTTTAATTAAATGGGAAGAGGGGTCTATCCCAGGTTCCCAAACATTTAGGGGCGAGGAGGCTAAAAGGCTGGTGCTCTTTCTCAGCTGTCTGCCTGAGCCGGCTGGGTATTGCGGAGAGCCCGGCCCCAAAAAACCCAGTACTCCCTAAACAGTGTTTTAAATACCATTCTCTTTTATTTTACTTTCAGTAATGAGGAGACTTGGGTGATGTGGGTGAGTCGTTACATACATTCTGCAGAAAACTGTTGTACTTATGTGTATTAACTCCTTGCAACATTTATAAAAAAAAAGTTTCTTTTAGATCACAAAAGTACCTCACCTATGAGGAATGGGAGGGCACAACAAGATTGTTTGCGATAACACTAGTTATCATAATATTGAACATATACATCACTATACTACCATCTGGTAGATGTTTCTAAATATTACAAGTAAACACATTTAGAACCTACTCCAATGTGTTACACCATTTTATATGCTGTGTTTGTATAATAATCCTCACCCATTACGCGTTTTAGCACATTGTTACAATAGTAAAGTGGCATATGATCTCTCCCACCACAAGAGCTTCCTCAAAAGGATTCCTTGCTGAGGGCACTTTGCTCGACTACAAGTTCAATATTTCAATAGTACATGCCTACAAGGAAAGGCAAACACATTCATTCTGGTGCAGAGTTCTCCTTCCACTTACAAACCTGGTGCACAGCTTACTTGGTGTCTGGCCTTGTGCAGAACCAGATTTGTGTGTTAAGGTAGCTTGCAGTGCTGCTGCTCGTGCATGAGCGAGGGTTGTAACTACTGACAACTTCATTCAACTTTAGAAATTCAAAATTGAGAAAGAGCTTGACCAAAGCTATTGAACTTAGTAGTTTAATGTTTAAATGCTATTGAGCCACTAGGCCTAAGCAGGTCTCCGAAATTTATTTAGGAACATTCACTGCTGATTTGACTTTTTTGAGAGCTATGCTTCTTTGTGGACCTAATACTCAGGTAATTATATAAATCTCATTTTTCTAATGTTAATGAGTTTGTCACACACTATCAGATTCCTCAACATGGCATTACTGTTACCAAAATGTAGCATCAAGCTCCACTGGAAAAGCCCAACCCTCTCCAACCTCCAGTTCTGCCTGGGCCAATTCAACAATTCTAAAGGAAAGTGCATTATTGCACAAGGAAGAAAGAGCATAACCACGGAAGCATCACATTGTTCAAGCATGGAACACCCTCACGGAAAGTCTAAAAACTGTCACTAAAGAAGACTCTTTCCCACCATGTATCACGCCTGACATCCAAGCACATTTTACTTGTATGGCTCTTACCGAAGTATGCAACATTGTATTGTATTGTAATTGCATTTATATAGCGCTTACTACCCCTGACGAGGCGTCAAAGTGCTTTTTTCGGCGAGTAGCACGCTACTCTGGGACCAATAGAGGATTAGTGTTGAATTAGTATAGTGAAACATGCAAGTACATTTTAAGTGGTGGATAGGTTAGTCAGTTATTTGGATTTTGATTGATAGCAGAAGGATAGAGGAGGAAAAAGGTTTGTATTTATATAGCGCTTGTTGACGCACGCTATTCAGGAAGCGTATAAAGGATTAGTGGTGAATTAATATGGTGAAATATGAAGTAATTTCAGTGGTGGATATTTAGTCAGATTATTTGGAGTGAGAAGGATAGCGGAGGGATAAAAGGGGAAGAAAGGTTTGTATTCATATAGCACTTTGTTACCCCTGATGGGTGTTGAAGCAATTTTCTGGCGAGTAGCAGGCCACTCTGGAACCCATAAAGGATTAGTGTTGAAAATTAGTATAGTAAAATATGAAGTAATTTGAGTAGTAGATATGTTATTCAGTTATTTGGGTAGAGAAGGGAGGTGGCAGGATAGAAGAGGGAAAGAGGTTTGTATTTATATAGCGCTTGCTACCCCTGATGGGGTTATGAAGCGCAAGTAACACGCTACTCTGGAACCCATCAGGATTAGTGTTGAATTAGTATGGCGAAACATGAGAGTAATTTTAGTGGTGGATATGTTAGTCAGTTATAAGGATTGAGAAGGGTTGGGGAGGGGTAGAAAAGGAAAAAGGTTTGCATTAATATAGCACTTGTAAACCTGATGGGGTGTTGAGACTCTTTATTGGCGAGTAGCACGCTACTCTGGAACCCAATAAAGGATTAGTGGTGAATTAGTATAGTTGAATATGGAATTTGAGAAGTGAACATGTTAGTCTGTTAATCTTGATTGAAAAGGATAGTGGAAGGATAAAAGAGTGAAGGATTTTTTTTTAGGTCTTAGCAGTAGGAGGAGGCTTTTGGATGAGTAAAAAGGAGTTTTGGAGGGGAGGAGTCAGAGGGAAGAGTTTAGAAAGGTTTGTTTTAGGCGATCGGTATAGTAAAAAGAGGTGTCAGATGATGCAAGGAGGGGTAGAGTAGGGGAAAGAGTCTAGAAAGGGTTATTTTGGCGATCATAGTAGTGGTATGGGGTTTGGGATAAATGAGAGAGTGGATGTAGAGGATATATTGATAGATGTATAGGATGAGAGATAGGGTAGTGCATTGGAAAGAGTAGTAGAAAGAAGTTTGAAATGAGACAGAAAGTTTGACTAGAAGATATATTGAGCGAAGTATAGGCAGAGAAATAGGGTAGTGCATTGGAAATGCTAAATTAGAAGAAAGTGATAAATATATAGATCCATAAGTACATTGATGGTATATTGATACATAAAGGATGTAAGTATATGTAGATTAAAGATATTGATAGTAGTGGTATGGGTTTTGGGATAAATGAGAGAGTGGATGTAGGGGATATATTGATAGATGTATAGGAGGTAAGTATATGTAGATTAAATATATTGATAGGAGGCACAGGATGAGAAATAGGGTAGTGCATTGGATATGCTTTTTCAGGAGAAAAGTAACAGACACACAGATTCAGGTACATGGAAGGTACATAGATGCACAGTGGAAGTATGTACATGTAGACCAAAGATGATTTTTATTTATTTATTTATTTTTTCTCTCAACAACATAATTATTTTACATGTTTATACAAAGTAGTAAACAAAGATAGGCACTTGTCTATAGTGAAAACAAATGCTTATATACAGAGGGATATGCTGTAAATTTCTGTTTGCGTATGGTGCTTATGTGGGGAAGAGCCAAATCTTGAGTAGTTTTCTGAAGATAAGGTGGTTGTTGGTGGACCTTATGTTGGGGGGGTAAAGAGTGCCATAGTTTGGCTGTTTGAACAGAGAAGGAAGTGCCACCCATGGTTTTTTTTCTTGTATGGTGGGATTTTGAGGCGAGAGGTTCCTTTGTTGAATGTGTTTGGTGATTTTATTCCTGATGAAGAGCGGTCCCATTCCATGTATTGCTTTGTGGGTGATACAAAGCAGCTTGAACGTGGATCTGTTGGCAAATGGTAACCAATGCAGGGCTTTCAAGGCAGGGGAGATGTGGTCTCGCGGTTTGATATGCAAGAGTAGTCTGGCAGCCGAGTTCTGAACCCATTGTAGTCTTTTCATGGTCGTTAAAGGTGATCCGTGGTAGAGGCCATTGGCGTAATCGAGTTTGGACAGAACAAGGGAGATGGTAGCTTGGATCTTGTGTGGAAATCCCAAATGAGGAAAAATTTGTCACAGTGTTTCTAAATTAGGCCCTTTCTGTGAAAATTCCTGGGCTTTTGTGCAATAATAGAATGGGGGTGATAAAACAAAAACAACACTTAAAACGTCTGCTCTGACAGACCCTGGCAAAACAATACCTGTTGTTTTGGTATAAAGACAAGCAGGGAGAAGTGGACAGCAGCACCGAGCAAGGCGGTGAAGGGTGGATGTTTAAGGAGGAAGCATCACAGAATTAAGAGAGCAAGAAAATACTTGTACCCTCATGGAGTGTTGAATGAAAAAGAAAAAAAGTAGGTTCCTAAATGTGCGAAGAGAAAGGATACAAATCAGACAAAGAAAAGGAAGGTAATGCGGCTATGCTCCATGGGAGAGAAGGAGTAGTTTCTGTCCTGTAACTCCAGTTCTGTAGTAGGGGTATCTCTGTTATAGTCATAATCTAGTGAATAGTCCCGCCCATGTGCGTGGACCCCGGAGCAATCAAAAATAATCTCTTACAGTGTCAAAAAATGCAAAAAAAAATGCATAGACACTTAAGAGAGAATTTAAAGACAGATAATGCAGCCAAAAGGCTACACTGTCCAGTACTTCAACTAGAAATTTCCACCATAAAATCCACAAAACAGCAAAGCCTGTACAGATTTCCCTTGCTTAACAGCAAAATCCCTCAGGAATGATAGAGAGAAGAACCTGGACAGACAAGCCCCATAGGCTGCCATTATGTGGCTTAATTAGGATACTGTGCCTTTAAGAGAACCTTCTAGAACCTTCTCTCAGTATCCCAGAATGCATAGCAGGTCCAACTTAGCCTCAGTTCTTTTCGAGGGCGTAGGAAACGCCAGACCTGTAGCATTATGATCATGAACAACACTCCACCGGGGAGGCGGGAGGGCGCTTATGACTATAACAGAGATACCCCTACTACAGAACTGGAGTTACAGGACAGAAACTACTCCTTCTGTAGTAGGGGATCTCTGTGTATAGTCATAATCTAGTGAATAGAATGGCAAGCCCATCCCCACACCAAGCGGCGGTGGAGAGTAAAATAACGCCACTACTGTGCGAACAGATTCCGCAGCGAAGCCTGCCCAACCTGAGCGTCTGTCCTGGCATCAGAATCCAGGCAGTAATGCTTAGCAAAGGTATGGACCGACTTCCAAGTGGCCGCCTTGCAGATCTCTGCAATGGGAACATTACGGAGCATAGCTGTCGTAGCAGCCTTGCCCCTGGTGGAATGAGCCTTAGGTTTGCCCCCTAAGGTCTTATTAGCTTTGCAGTAACACAACTGAATGCAGGACACAATCCACCTAGAGATGGACTGTTTAGAGGTAGCAAGACCCGTCCTGACTGAACCATAATTGATGAACAATTGGTCTGACCTACGAACATCTTTAGTCTTATCAAGATAAAACTTCAGCACCCTCCGCACATCCAGGGAATGTAAAGACCTTTCCGCCGGAGACGAAGGATTCTGAAAGAACGTAGGCAAAGTGATAGTCTGATTGATATGAAAATCAGAAACAACCTTGGGAAGAAACTTAGGGTGAGTACGCATAACAACTTTAGCATTATGAAACACAGTATAAGGTTCCTGGCAACACAATGCCTGAATCTCACTCACCCTGCGGGCCGATGTAATGGCCACTAGGAACGCCGCCTTCCAGGACAGGTGCTGCAACGAAGCCTTATGAATGGGTTCAAAAGGCTCCTTCATCAATCTGGACAGCACCACATTCAAGTCCCATGAAGGCGAAGGAAGCCTGACAGGAGGGAACACTTTCTTCAAGCCTTCCAAAAAATCTTTGATCACAGGGATCTGGAAAAAGGAAGTCTGTGAAGGGCCTTTCCTGTAGGCAGTCAAAGCAGCCAGATGAACCTTAATGGAATGGACATTAAGGCCCGACTGCGCCAGATGAAGCAGATATGGAAGGATGACATCTTCCTTGCATGACGTAGGGTCATAGTTCTTAGACTTGCACCAGATGCAAAACCTCTTCCACTTGTAAGCATAGGAAGTCCTAGTGGAAGGTCGCTTAGCCTCCTTCAGTATGCCCATACAATCCTCTGGGAGATTCAGATGGCCATATTGCACTATTTCAGGAGCCATGCCGCCAAACTCAAAGACGAGAGGTTGGGGTGCACCATCCGCCCCCCGAACTTCGTGAGAAGGTCCGGCCTGCACGGCAGCTTCATGTGAGGAAGGAGAGAACGGTGAAGCAGGGCCGTGAACCACCACTGTCTGGGCCATTCCGGGGCAATCAGAATCATTCTCGCCCTGGACTGGGACAGCTTGATGAGAACCGCCGGAATCAGGGGAATTGGTGGAAAAGCGTACAGAAAGCTGTTCGACCAGTTGATCCATAACGCGTTCCCCAGCGTCCCTGGCTGGTAGTACCTGGAGGCGAAGCCTCGGCATTTGCTGTTTTCGGCGGTGGCAAACAGATCTACGTCTGGAGTTCCCCACCTTGCGAAGACTTCTCCTAGTACTTCGTCGTTTATGACCCATTCGTGGTTTTCCTGCACGATTCTGCTCAGTTCGTCTGCCTGAACATTCTGCACACCTGGCAGATGGGTGGCCGTTATCGACAGTCCTCGAGCCAGAAGCCAGTGCCAGATCGCCTGCGCCTCCTGCGACAGAGTGCGCGATCTCGAGCCCCCCTGCTTGTTGAGGTAATACATCGTAGTCGTGTTGTCCGTCTGAACAAGCAGAGAGTTGGTCTGAAAGGACGGATGAAAGGCCTTCAGTGCCAAGTGAACAGCTCTCAGTTCCAGGAAATTGATGTGGTACGTGGACTCCGTCGGGGACCACGTCCCTTGAATTTGCAGATCTCCGGAATGCGCCCCCCAACCTTGGAGAGACGCATCCGTCACGATGGTCTGTGTGGGAATGTCCTTGTGGAAGGGAACGCCTCTGAGGAGATTCTCCTTCGAGCACCACCACTTCAGAGACTGAAGAGCATGTAGAGACAGTCGTATCCTGTCGTCCCAAGAACCTCTCCTCTGGTCCCACTGATCCTCCAAGCACTCCTGCAGAGGACGCATCTGTAGCCGTGCGTGAGGAGTGAGAAAAATGCAAGAGGCCATCGATCCCAGTAGAGAAGACACGGTCCTCACCGTCGTAGACGGAGTTTCCATGAGAGCCTGAGCCTTCCGAACGAGCGATAAACGTCGCTCTTCCGAAGGAGACACGCTTGCTGACAGCGTATTGATGGAGGCCCCCAAGTACTGGATGCACTGCACCGGAATCGGGACCGACTTGGACATGTTGATGTGCAACCCCAGCCTGTTCAAGAGAACGCACGTCTTCTGGAAGTGTGCTCGAGCTTCCGAGAAGGAGGAGGCTTTGATCAACCAATCGTCCAGGTACGGGTAGACAAACACCTTGTTCTTCCTCAGGTGTGCCGCTACCACTGCCATACATTTTGAGAATGTCCTGGGTGCAGACTTCAGTCCGAAGGGTAGCACCGTGTACTGATAGTGATTGGTGCCGACTTGAAAGCGCAGAAATTTTCTGTGTTTGCATGCAATGGGCACGTGGAAGTATGCGTCCTGTAGATCTATGGCACACATCCAGTCTCCCCGTTGCAGCTGAGGGTAGATCTGATGCAACGACAGCATGCGAAACTTTTCTCTGCGAATCCACTTGTTTGCCTGCCGCAAATCCAGAATGGGCCTGAACTCGTTTTTGTCCTTCTTGCGGACAAGAAAGAACCGAGAGTACAGACCTCTTCCTCTTTGAGACAGAGGTACGTCTTCGATCGCCCTTTTCCTTAGCAGAACGTCCGCCTCCGTCTGAAGCTCGCGCAGTTGATACTGCGAGCTGACGGGAGGAATCGATGGAGGAGGGCTGGTGAAACGTAGACTGTATCCATTGCAAACAATATTCAGCACCCACTTGTCCTGAGTAATTTTTCTCCACTCTGCCAGAAAAAATTGAACGCTTCCCCCCACCGGAGCGGGTAACGGACGAGGGGGAAGTAACAGCTCAGGGACGGGACCCGGCCGGGCCCTTGGTCGCGGTAGAGGACTGTTGACGACCTCTACCACCCTGTCGCTTCTGGAAGGGCTGCCTGTACTGCTGCTGCTGCTGCCGCTGTTGATGTTGACCAGCAGACTGCCCCCTTCCACGACCCTGCGCCCCAAACCGACGCTGGTACTGTCGGAAGGGTTTCTTTTCCTTGGGCTTTTCCAGGCCCACTGCCGTCAGGGTCTCCGCTTCGGCCTTCATCCTGGCCATCTCATCATCCGCGTGCTTCCCGAAGAGGGTATCTCCGGAAAACGGGAGATTCGCCACGCGTTGCTGTGCCTCCGGTTTCAACGATGTCAACCTGAGCCAAGCATGGCGTCTCTGGTGAATCCCGTGGCAATATCCGTGCGCGGACAGCAACGATATGTCTGCTGCAGCGCCGATGGCCTGATTAGAGACCAACATCCCCTCCTTGACGATCTCCACAAAGTCCTCCTTGCGGTCTCGAGGGACGAGGTCTGCGAACTGCTCCATCGAGTCCCAAAGGGACCGGTCGTAACGTCCCAGCAAAGCCGAGTCACTGGCTGCCTTCATGGACGAGGCGGATGTCCCACACGCCTTGCGACCAGCAGAATCGATCCACCGGCTCTCCTTGTCCGGAGGCACCGTGGACGCAGGGGAGGTGGAATGAAGCTTCCGAGCAGCAGTCACGATGACTGAATCCGGTACCGGGTCTTTCCTCAAGAAGGCTGGGTCTGAGTCCGGAGCCCTGTACTTTTTCAGTATCCTGGAAGGGACAGATCTCACCGTCGCCGGCGTCAGGAATAGCTGTTCGGCGGGCTCAAGGAGCCCCGGCACCAGAGGTAACAGGGGGCGAGACAAGTGCCTCTTGTGTAAAGTCTCAAAGATTACCGAGGTAGAAGCCGTAGGCGCTTCAACCTCAATGCCCAACTTCGCCGCACCACGCAGGAGAACCTCCTGAAATGTGCTAATATCGTCTATCGGAGACACCCTAGTCTCCGGCGAATCGGACAGCGTGGGCGAGTAGGAACGGGTCCCAGAAGGAGAACGTGACCTGGACCGACGTCTCTTGTGATGATGCCTGGATCGTGATGAAGATCCGCGGCCACTCCTCGATCTGTCCCGTCTCCCCGAGCGAGACCTCGACCTCTTGGGCCTCGGACGCTCCTTCGGCCTCCCAGGGTCAGGAGCTCCAGGCTTCTTAGGAGTCTTCTTCGGAGGCGTCGGGAACTTAGGCATCGACACCTCCCTCGGTGGGATCGGGGGTGGAGGAGCAACCGGACGCGGGTCCCGCGGAGCCGGCTTCGGAGGCGGGGTAGGGGCCTTCGGAGGAGGACCCTTCGGCACAGCAGGCCGCGGAGGAGGCGTAGACGGCTTCATCGGAGTATCCACCCCGGAATGCGCCGGTCCCGGCGAGCCATCACCTCTACCAGAGAGTGGGGAGCCCCCCACAGTCCTGGGCCTGTCCTTAGGACCTACAGACGCTGAAGACCGGTGTCCAGACGACGACCGATGTCCCCTCGACGTCGAACGGTCCTTCGGCGTCGACCGAATCACACTCCTCGACGTCGAACCGTGTCTTCGTCTCGACGTCGACCCCGACCAGATCGACGAGCCACGAAACCTCGACGACGGGCGATGGTGCCTCGACGGCGACCTCGACCTCTTCGCCGGTCTCGACGTCGACTTCCTGGATCGCTTCGACGGCGACCCTTTGGATCTCCTCGACGTCGACCTCTCCGACCTTTTCGACGTCGATCTTCTCGACCGTCTCGACGTCGGCCTTTTGGAATGCTTCGACGTCGACCTCTTCGGCGCCGGAGATGCCTTTCGTCTCGACGGCGACCTTGACGACGAGGATCCCCTCGACGACGATGTCCTCGACGGCGAACGGCGGTGTCGCCTCGACGGCGAGCGCCGACGCCGGGCCCTACGATGTCGATCACTCGACGCCGACAGCGACGACGAGGATATCGACACCGGCTTCGACGGCGGCCGGAACACGTTCCTCGACGTCGACGGGCGACGTTTTCTCGACCCAGAGCCCTGGGGAGACCTGGAACTGGCCGTTGACCGTCCCCTCGACGTCGTGGTCAGCGCAACTGACCCAGACGGAGACCTTGGGCGCGGGCTGGTCTTCCTGCCCCTGGGGAGCCCCCCAGAGGCCTCAGCATGGGTAGAAGGAGCCCCTCCTGACCCACCTCGTGCCTTCAGCTTCCTCTCCTCAAGCCCCTGAAGCCTGATCTTCTTCCTCTCCTTCAGGGTCCTTCCAGAGAAGCTTCTGCAGATCCTACACTCCTCAGGGATGTGGGAAGAGGGAAGGCAGAGAATACAGACCTCATGGGAGTCTGTCTTGGCCTTCTTTCTTGAGCACTCAGGGCACTTGTCGAATAATGCAGGCATTATTGGACAAAAAAGAGTGCAGAAACACAGAAAGAAAGTCACCAGAGTACTTTAAAAGTACCAAAAATCGAAAGCAGTGTAAAACACTAACAAAAACCCTTGAAAGGGAGAGCTCAATGCTCCAGGGTCCTGCTTGCAGGAGCCGGAAAAAAGAACTGAGGCTAAGTTGGACCTGCTATGCATTCTGGGATACTGAGAGAAGGTTCTAGAAGGTTCTCTTAAAGGCACAGTATCCTAATTAAGCCACATAATGGCAGCCTATGGGGCTTGTCTGTCCAGGTTCTTCTCTCTATCATTCCTGAGGGATTTTGCTGTTAAGCAAGGGAAATCTGTACAGGCTTTGCTGTTTTGTGGATTTTATGGTGGAAATTTCTAGTTGAAGTACTGGACAGTGTAGCCTTTTGGCTGCATTATCTGTCTTTAAATTCTCTCTTAAGTGTCTATGCATTTTTTTTTGCATTTTTTGACACTGTAAGAGATTATTTTTGATTGCTCCGGGGTCCACGCACATGGGCGGGACTATTCACTAGATTATGACTATACACAGAGATCCCCTACTACAGAAACACAGGAAGAAGACGGCAAACCATTGAATAAGAAGCAAGCAAATGACTGACAAAAAAGCCAACCAATGGTAAGCATCGGGGTGGGCTCTAAATTCAGGGGAAGTTTTTAATATGGTCAACAAAAGGCTTTCACCTACAACAAACTAAAAAGTGCCTGATAAGCAAGATCTAAAAAAATAAACAAATAAATAAAAGGACAATGGAGCAAGGGAAGAGCAGGTTGAGGGAAGTGGGTAGGATAAAATAAAACTAAAGCCAGTGGGGGGAGGAGGAAAAATCACCACACAAGCTAGAGCATCTTATGGGAAGACGGGAGGAGTGGTTTCAGAAGCACATGAGAAAGAGAGAAACATGGAGCATAGGGCATACATTTGGCAGGTGTACGAAACACATGACAGCAAGAGCTGTAAAACACATGTACTCTTATGAAGTGCTTAGCCAAGAAGAAAACAAATGTATCCTAAAAGTGAGCAGTGGAAGGATATAACTTAGCTAACTGTAAAGAGGCAGGAAGGCAAGCAGTCGAATACAAAGCCAAAAAATGAGGAAGGCTCAGGAAGGGTTAGCCATTTAGATAAAACAATGAAAGGGTTTAGCAGTGGCGTAGCTAGCCCATGTGCCGTCCGTGCCGGTCCCTGCGTTTGCCGCCCACAAGAGCTTTCAGGGGGTGCTGACGATTTCCGCGGCGGCTGCAGGTAAGGGGGGAGGCTGCCACTCCCAAAATCCACCTCCCTCCTTGCTACGCCACTGGGATTTAGGGAGTTAGAATACCAGTGTTCCGAAAGGGGCAACATAGCTGGTTGCTATAAATCCTGTCACAGACTTTCCTACTTGAACATGAATGCAGGGCAAGTACATATCCTCATGTGCTTTGTTTCCATTCCCTTGTGAAATTGGAATCACATTAATACAGACAAAATTTCACCACTAAACTCTAGCAAGAAAACTGATGATTTCCACCAGAGCTGCATAAATGACAATGTATATTCAAGCTGACCTGGTCCCTGAGGCCCTTTACTGTCTTGCAAATGTTATCAAAGCAATTTGTATTGCAAGTTTATTGTATGATATTTTAGCACTTATTATCCAAGTCAACCAGGTTATCTACAAGGGCCAGAGATTCAATTCTCCCACAGTGATGCTTCTGATGGTAGTGTGTGTAAGAAGCCTTTCAAATGACTCTGATGTGTAGGATGGAAGCTGGTAGAGAGGGGAGAACACGAAACACATCTCTTTCTGAGCTATCGATGCCTGCAAGCACCTTCAGTGCCGGTTTGATAATACATCAAGCATCGTGTTCTATCCAACTGGGAAACAACGTAAAAAATGACCGAGTAACAATCCCCTGTAGCACACTGCGGGCTGAATCCCTGGTTGACACCGAAAGTATACCTTGTAAAATAATATTAATGCGGCAGCTAGTGCCCCCGGAGCACATACTGCAAACAGGTTGGGGACTGTCAGGGCTGATATGAATGAGAAGAGGCAGCGCTGTTCTTACAAGCCTTACACAGAAAGACTTTTCTCTCTTAGAAATGTATTTGAGCAAATTCTTTAATGGAATTCAATGCTTTGCTATTGGGGTAGTGTAAAACTACCCCCCACTTTTTTGAAAGACTACTGATGCACTTTTTCTTGGTGTGCCCTGGGTCCCTGCCAATTAGGTTCCCAGGGCCTGTCCCAGGAAGAGCCATCTGTGGCAGGGGAGCTTCAAAGGCCTGGCAGACTTTGTAATGCGACCCCCAGCCTCTCCTGCTATCAGGAGCAGGCCCCCTTCCCGTCTCCCCTCCCTTTCGACGGGAAGACAGGTGGGAAAAACTAGCCAGCCCAGGAGGTGTGACCATCTCTGCCAACTCCACCCCTCAGGTGGGGGAGGCGAGGTGAAGCCCCCTCTCCAGGGTTCCACATCTTGCAGATGGCAAGCACTCCCCAATCAGGACTAGGGATTGTGCTCACTCGCTCACGTGGGGTGAGCACACCAAGGGTGTAGTCACCCTAAGGTCAGTAGCCTTATGGCTACTGACCTCAAGAACCCTAAAAGGGCCCCTAAATACAGTATTTAGGGGCAGCCCTGAACCAAGAAGGCAAACCAGAAACAACAAGAAAAGAAGATAAGAAGGACCGAAGAGCTGTGCAGAGCTAACAAGAGGACGACGCCCACTGACTTGGCCCAAGTCCTACAGGCCTGTCTCCCCTCGAACCTGCTCCTGCGAAATCCCGGTGTGTCCTGCAGCCAGCAACCTCAAAAACGCTTGCGGACCTGCCTGCCTTCACTTCAAAGACTGAATCTCCCGTGAACACCGGACTTGTTCAAGCAGCAACCCCTGGCAGCAGCCAAGGCCCACTCTGCACCCGCCGAACCCGGCTCGAGCTCGAGTGGAAAAACACCACGAGGAGGTCCCCCCGGCGATCCTGACCCGAGATCCGGCGACTCCTGACCTGCCTCAAGCCTCCAGACGACGCCTGCAGCCTCAATCCAGAGGATCCCCCCTACCGCGACCAGAGCAGGTAGGAAAATCCGACGTCCCAAGCCACCCGTGCACCCGACGCCCCACGGACTTTTATGCCCATACCGACGGTGCCTAACCGACCCATGACATCCCAACAGACCCCTCGAAGTGGTGGTCGCACCCAGAAGATCCTCGTCCCGAGCCTGCAGTGTTTCTTTGTACCGGAGGTTCTCCATTGGAAACAACTGGGCACCCGATCTGAAAACAGCACCCTGCCGCCCTAGTGCCGCTGAGGGTGCACCTTTGGTGCTACTTTGGCCCCAAACTTGCCCTGAGCTAAACCTTGGGAGCTTTGCTCCTACAACCCCGTGGCCTGCTTGCTAGCAGCCACCAACCGGAGACCCCTTTCCCTCCATAGGATAATATTGGGCCTCAACACTCTGCACCCGGCCGCCCTAGTGTTGCTGAGAGTGCAATCTCCATGCATCACTGACCCTGGGGGACCCCTGACTCTAACCCCAGAACCTTAACTCCTACAGTCGATTACTTACCTGCAACCCGATAACCTATTTTTCCTCCATAGGATAAAATTGACAATTATCCTTCCAAAAAACGACTAAGTGTGGAATTTTGAAAACTAAAGAGATTCTTTAAAAATCGTACAAATAACCAAACGTGTTTTCTCACCTGTTTGCAGGACATGTCCCAGTGCTGAATCTAAGCATCCAGCATGGAGTTAGAAGAAGTAACGCAAAAGTAACTTACCTGCAATGTGTTGAAAAAGCCTATTCATTTCAATGTAAAGGTCCAAAAAGTTTCCAAGTGTGGAGTTTTGAAATCTGAAAATATTCTTTAAAAATCGCACGAATAACAAAAACGCATTTATTCACCTGTTACGTTTTGGCCATGTTGTACACCAGCATGACTGCTGTTCAGCATGGCTATAAGTTAGTGGGGTAAAGGAGAGTGGAGGGTTATGGAATGGTGTAAACTAGATTTGAGTGATGTGAATTGAAGTGGAGTGGAGTGCCATGGAGTGGTGTGTAGAGTGTTGTGGAGGTAGTACAGTGGCATAGAGTGAAAGGGCGTAGAATGGAGTACAGTTGAGTGGTGAAGAGTGGAGTGACAGAGCTGTGTAGTGGTGTAGAGTGGAGTGGCGTAGAGGGTGTTCCATAGAGTGGAGCAGAGTAGAGTGACGTAGTGCGGAGTAGATTGTTGTAGAGTGGAGAAGCATATAGTTGAGTAGTGTAGGAGAGAGGAATTGTATGGAGTGGAGTACAGTGTGGTAGAGTGGAGTGGCATATAGTGTCAGAGTGGAGTGGCATACAGTGGAGTGATGTAGAGTGGAGTAATGTGTGATAGAACAGAATGGAGTAAAGTGGCATGGACTGGCGTAGAGGGATCTGCATAGACTGGCGTAGAGTGTACTGACGTAGAGTAGAATGTTTCAGAGCAGAGTGAAGTGGCGTAGAGTGGAGTGGTGCAGGGTGGAGTGGTGCAGGGTAGAGTGGAGTGGTGCAAGGTAGAGTGGAGTGGTGCATGCTAGAGTGGAGTGGTGCAGGGTAGAAAGAAGTGTAGAGTGGGGTAGAGTGCAGAAGTGCAGAGTAGAGTGGTAGAGAGTGCAGTGACAGAGTAGAGTGGTGTAGAGTGCAGTGGGCAGAATAAATCAGAGGGGGGTGAGGCAGCATAGAGGGTGGTAGGGTAGAGTGCAGTAGGGTGGTGTAAAGTAGAGTGATGCAGAGTAGAGTGTTGTAGAGTGCAATGGTGTATAGTGCAGTGGCAGAGAGTGGTGCAGAGTAATGTGACAGTGCACTGATGTAGAGTAGAGTGGTGCAGTTGTGAAGGGTACAGTGGTGCATTGGCGAACAGTACACCTGTGCATAGTAGAGTGGAGTAGAGTGCACTTGCATATAGTAGAGTGGTGCAGAGTGTAGTGGCATAGAGTGCAGTGGTGCACAGTTGATTAGAGTGGAGTAGAGTGGATTGGTATAGAGTATAGAGGCATAGAGTGCATTGGCGTAGAGTGACGCAGAGTGCAATGGCGCAGAGTAGAGTGGCATAGAGTTCAGTGGCCGAGAGTGCATTGCTGCAGAGTAGAGTGTCTTCGAGAGCAATGTGGTAAACTGCAGTTGCGTAGAGTGGTTCAGAGTAAAGTGACAAAGACTGCAGTGGTGTAGAGTAGAGTGTTGCTGAGTAGAGCATAGTGGCGTGCAGTGGTACAGAGTAGATTAGCGTAGAGTGTAGTGGCATCGAGTTAGCGTACAGTGTAGTGGCAGAGAGTGCATTGGTTTTGAGTAAAGTGGAATAGAGTTGCATTGGTGTAGACTGCAACGGCGTAGAGGGGGGTGGAGTGGAGTGGCACAGGGTAGCTTGAAGTGGCGTAGTGTGGAGTGGCGTAAAGTGGAATGGCACAGAGTGGAATAGAGTGCCGCCAAGTACAATGTTTCAGAGTAGAGTAAAGAGGCGTAGAGTACAGTGGCATATAGTACAGTGTCCATTAGTGTAATGTCATAGAATGCAGTGTTGTAGAGTGCAGTGGTGCAGAGTAGATTAGAGTGGCTTAGAGTGGATGGGCGTAGAGTGTAGTGGCAAAGAGTGCAGCTGTGCATAGTAGAGTAGTGTGGGGTAGAGTGCTTTGGCATAGAGAGCAGTGGTGCAGAATTGAGAAGAGTGGTACAGAATAAAGGAGAGAGGCGTTGAGTTAAGTGGAGCAGAGAGGAGGGACGCTTTGTGGGGTGAAGTGGCATAGTGTGGAGTGGTGCAGAGTAGAGTGCAGTGGAGTGGAGTGGTGCAGAGTAGAGTGGAGTGAAGTAGAGTATGCATGGTGTGGTAGTGCACTGCCATTACCGACAACACATCTTCAAGTGAAATGACCATTACATTTGTACAGACATAGTTTTACTTTTAAAATTATACAAAGCACAAACGATATTGTGTGGAAATATCATCACCTAGTGTATTGATTTGTTCTGCTCGTTTTAAAATATTTGTTTCCACCACAATTCAGAATTACCCAAAAATGTGCTTCATTTGTGCTTTCCACATTTTGAAATATCTGCACAGTTAACTTAGACATTTAAATGTTGTTTTGTGCTAGAAAACAAAATAGCATAATACAGCACCACCCCGAGTATCCTGTGGTATATAAATAAATAATACCGGATCTATTTTTGACTGGTCATGGTAATAACAGATAGCTCAATAAATAAGAGTCAAGATTCGAGGTAGTAGGAGTTTGCAGGTTTAATACAGCATAAAGGACAGGAACAGGACAACCTGCACAGGAATAGGATGGCAGCTCCTGGCAGCGCTGCCGGGGACAGGATCGGGATCGGCGTAAGGGAATGACGGCGTAACATTTAATAACAGTGCACAAGCATATATACTAAAACAGTTGCATTACAATACATACGATAGGCGGAGCAGTGGGTGTGGTCAATAGCAGTCGCGAAAGATAAGGGTAAAGTAGGTGTAACAGGAGGCGTATACATAGACATGTGATGTAAACGTAACAGAATATGTCATAAATGGGGCGGAAACATGGAGGGGGCTACCTAAGGAGCCGGGACCTCTAACCTAATGGTGCGCGCAAACTAACAATGACGTGTTACTAGGAGAAGCTGGGGGCTATGACTTCTGCGCTAGGAGCAGAGACTGAAGTCTGGAGAGTCAGGGCGACATGTACCTAAGCATATCTAGTATCTGATGTTTTAGAGAACATGTTGATAGAATCCAAAAGTTATCGGGGTAAAGGCTAACAGACTCTAAGACTGGTGCATGCATTATTCTACATGTAGTGCGTGTTGAAGAATATTAAATGACCATAAATACAGTATTTCTCTTACATGGAGACGTAAAGGCTAGACTGTGACAGAAACTATTGATGCGATTCAGTAGCTTAGGAATGCAGAGAAGGAGGGCTGGACTGATAACTAGAATCATAACATACTTTTGGCAGACTAGCAGGCAGAGCCAGGCTGAGCCGGGCACTGTGAGGCAGGAAGTAAGTGAAGGGTCAGGAACACAGGTGGGGGCTGTATCGCTCCTCAGCGAGGGTTCAGGAGACTGGAGCTGAATCTGGTGTCCGGGCCCTTTTGAGGCCTAGAAACGGGGACTTTTCAATGAACGTGGCAACGTAACTTTACATAGGCCTAATACTCGTAGCTTTCACGAGAACTGGAAACTGGCATACTAGAGATGGACACAACTGTAATTGCGTCTTTAATCGAACACGGGGGATACATATGCATATTAATCATGCACACATAACATAAGATGAGGAACACGTAGGGACACAGAACATGGCAAAATTTACTTTTCCACATTCCCTCCTTGTCACTACGTTTCCATCAGGAAACATCAATATTCATGATACCATCTATCATTTCATACAGTATCATTTGCTCGTCTCGAATTGTCTTGGAACGGGATTTAGAACGGGACTTGGGACTAGGAATACAAGAGGTAGCACAAATGCCACAAATCGCAGGGCCACATTGTATACAGAGGCAGCAACTGAATATGATCGCTACTGCAATACCTAGAAAGGACAATACTTTCCATCCCCAGGCGGAAATTATATTCCAGAACCAACCGGACCATGTCCAGGTGCCTGGATCTTGGTGTAACATATGGGCAATTTTATGGAGTCTGGTTATAGCCGAATAAACAGACGGCGCGTTATTTGGAATGAAAATGCAGCAACTAGATCCGATGACCCTACATGCCCCGCCCCTATCGGCCAATATGACGTCAAGGACGAGACGATTCTGGAGCACGACAATTCTCATAAAGGATTGTTCTTCGGTTAAGTTACCTAGAGCAGAAGTAGTCTCAATCACTACTGCTTCAAGAGTTCTAGTTAATCTACGTATCAGTTTACTATTCACGACAGTACCTAGATAGGGGAAGACACCTTTATTGATATCTATATATTGTTCTAGAGCAGTTTCAGTATAATCGACAATCGGGAGGTCTCTCTTGTGTCTAGTATGTACTAGGTGGGAATTCCTATGATAGTCAGGTGGGGCTAGAAAAACTGGTGGCAGTAGGAAGGCAATGTAACAGGTTCCCTCCCAATCGAGGGGCAGACGAACATATGCGGTCTGACCACAAACAAAATAAGAATGACGTGAAGCTTTGAAAATAGATTTCCTACTGTCACTATACTTGACAATAGTAGTTCAATCACTATGTCCTACATGTACGGAACCATTCTTTCGGACACATAATTCGCCTTTAACTGGTAGTACTGACATAGCAGGTAAGTCTGGAGTAGAATCAGACTGAACATTCAGGACCATGAAATTCGAAGAATAATTACCTAAATTATAAACTTCATTTTCTAGATCTAACCCGGTTCTGTGGGGAAGACCTTGCTTGTCTGGAAAACATGTACTGTTAAGAAAAGACATATCTGTTGAGGATGACGTTAACGTGGACCATGCTCCACACGAACCATTATGTGAAAATGGATAAGGAAAGAGTGGCAGAACTCCCTTCGGTGTCTGGAAAGGGGGGAGTCGACCACACACCCAACAATTAGTGGCATTGCTGGTCTGGTGTGAATAATGTAACATGCGGATAAAGGAATTATTACGCATAGCAAGACGATAAGATAGTTCATGAGGAGGCAGATCACTAAACGTGTGCTCTACCATAACATTAGAAGACTTATTTACATGAGAAACTGAAAAACACAAATAAAAAGCATAACTTGTGCAGGTAGTCATAAGGCTGAAAAACAATATGAAACTTAGAAAAACAATACATCGGATTGAGTTTTGACTAACTCTCTCACTATGGGGGTCTATTTTATACATGTCAGAAACCGGTCTAACCGTTTCACCTAGGGGAGGACTTAGACAATCAAACTGGCTGACTTATTTTACTAGACCTTAATTTTAGCTTATACTCCTGTTGCGGAGTTTTCTCTAACAGGGAGGGATCTGTATCATTGTCTTTTGCGGGACAGTCCTTGAGAATAGTACTTTGGCAGTCTTTCAAATCCTCGGAAATGTTCTTGGAAACAGTCTTTAGTCCATAAAATTTCTTTACATGCGACAAATGGACCCAGCCCTTCCTGCCTTCCAGCTTGACGGCAGTACGGGTGGCCAGGAGGACCTGTCTTGGCTCCTTCCAGCGAGGCTCCAGCGGACTTGAACGATCAAAGTTCCTTACAAGAACCAGACTTCCGGGAACGATTTCATGCGGTGCCACCTCGGTATTGTCTGGAAATGTGGCGGCAACCTGTGAACGACAAGAGTGTAGGGCAGACATCAAGGAAGCTAGGTAATCTGTCAGCATGTTACTTGAAACATCTGTAATACTTCGGGGTCTAGGTGTACCCCACATATTCGGGGGGCGGCCAAATACGACCTCGTACGGGGACAGACCGGATCTGGAATGTGCGACCATGCGCATATAAAACAGAGCGACTGGCAGAGCTACTAGCCAGTCCACACCTTTTTCTTTACATATTTTGGCAATGCGGATTTTCAGGGTTTGATTATGTCTCTCTACGAGACCGGCTGCTTCAGGATGGCGTACACAATGGAACTTCCACTGGTACCCTAGCAAAAGGGAAACGTGTTTCATCAATTCAGATGAGAATGGCTGGCCGTTATCAGAATATACGACTCTAGGGAGTCCGTAGCGGGGGAAGAATTCACGAACCAACTGCTTGGCAGTGGTCGCGGCTGTGTAATCTGGGACTGGATATGCTTCTGTCCACCTGGACAAAGCGCATACAACTACAAGGACATACTTGAAACCTCGACATCGCTCCATCTGAATATAATCCATCTGGAGGATCTCAAAAGGGTGGTCAGGGGGCTGGAATCCACCTTGTTCCACCGGGACACTTTTACCTGGATTAAACTGGCAACATATCATACAGGTACGGACTTTCTGCTTGGCTGCAGCTCGTAAATGCTTGTTAAACCAAATGTTCTGGATACTGTCTAACATAGCTTTTTCTCCTAAATGTGCTGGACTATGTGCGGTATTGATAATGACTTGAACCATAGAGTCGGGGAGAAACCATGTGGCTCTATCCTTTGTCACCCATCCCTGATCTGTCTGGACCCCTCCTTGTTCGGACCATTTCTTGATTTCATCGGGAGTAGCATGTAACTGGATATCTATGACATCTTGAGTAGGGTCCTTAACTGTCATACAGGTAGTCTGTTCTGGAGTGGATGTCGGTGTCTTGTTAACTGGTATGTCTGGTGTCTGTGCTGTAAACTTGGCTGTACGATCTGCTAGATCATTACCTTGAGAAATAATGTCAGTAACTTTAGTGTGTGCTTTGCACTTCATGATAGCAATAGATGTCGGTAAATGGATTGCATCTAACAGAGCTTGAATAAGGAGACCATGCTGAATCTTTGTTCCATGAGAAGTCATGAAACCTCTCTCCTGCCAGAGCACTCCGAAGTCGTGTACGACTCCAAATGCGTAGCGTGAATCTGTGTAAACATTAACTTTCAGGTTCTTGGCGTGTATACAGGCTTGTGTCAGAGCAACTAGCTCTGCTGCTTGAGCAGACAGGGTGTCAATACGATGTGTTTCTATAACTTCGGTGTCAGTAGTCACTGCATACGCGGCTACTAGTTCTCCTGTACTTGTTCTCATACATGAACCATCCACATAAAGTGTCAGGTCGGGATCTGGTAATGGAATATCTGTCAGATCTTGTCTTGGCTTAGTCATAGTATTAACTACTTCCACATAGTCATGTGTGGCAGGATTTGAAGTAACTGACGGTAACAGTGTAGCAGGATTTAGAACGTTGCAGCGTCTGATTTCTATGTGTGGCTGGAACAGTGTCAGTTCATAACCTGTTAAACGTGCAATTGTCAAGTGCTGAGTCTGTGTTCGGTTTAAAAGAACTTCCACGGAGTGTGGAACTTGTACTGTCAAGGAATGTCCTAATACTATGGAATCACTTTGTCTGATAGCTAGTGCTGTGGCTGCAACTGACTTGAGGCACGCAGGCAGAGCCTGGGCTACAGGATCTAATGTGCTAGAAAAATAAGCACAAGGCTTGTATTGTCCTGCTTGATCTTGTGTGAGAACAGATAATGCTGTACCTTCACGTTCTGTGACGAAAAGTGTAAAAGGCTTACTGTAGTTCGGTGTAGCTAGAACTGGAGCTTGGCATAAAGCTTTCTTTAACTCATTGAAACTAAGTGTATGTTCAGATGTCCAAGGGAGGACAGTCGATACGGCTGCCTCCTGTGTCGTTAACTGTATCAGTGGCTTAGCTAGAAATGCATACTGAGGAATCCATTGTCTGCAATAAGAAGTAAGGCCGATAAAAGCACGTACCTCCTTCTGTGTCTTGGGCTGAGGAAGACTCGCTATTAACTGGATACGGTCGGGTGTCAACTGCCTACCCCACTTGGACAGTAAGTGGCCTAAGTAGATCACTTGCTGGACACAGAATTGAAGCTTTGAAGGGGACACCTTGTGCCCCATCTCGGCAAGGAAATACAAGACTGTAAGTGATGCTCGCTCGCAAGCACGTTCAGAACGGGCTGTGATCAGTAGATCATCGACATACTGGAGCAGGGCAGTGTCTGTTGGCATGTGAATGTTGTCTAGTTGTCTTTTAAGTGCTTGACTGTAAATGCTAGGACTTTCTGTGAAACCTTGAGGAGCTCGTGTGAACATATAGCTCCTTCCATTTAAACAAAATCCGAAAAGAAACTGGCTGTCTGGATGAATGGGGACACTGAAAAACGCGTTCTTGAGGTCTATGACTGTGAAAAATATTGCCTCAGAATCAATGGCTGTCAATAGGGAAGAAATATCTGGGACAACTGGATACTGGGGAATAATACATTTATTGAGTTCTCGAAGATCAATCACTAATCGATATACTGGGGGTGCATTTGGATCAGTACGTTTCATGACTGGAATGATCGGAGAATTACATACATTGGAGTCAGTTTCTACAACTACTCCTTGAGCCATGAGCTCGTCAATAATTTTGGATAAGGCTGCTACAGCCTCAGGTGGCAATCTGTACTGTCTGATTCGTGGTAACACTACACCTGGTTTGAGAGTCACACGATGGGGTGTGATTTGCATGAAACCAACATCAGTTGGACCTTGCGCCCATAGATGCAGCGGAACATTTGACAATCTTGGATCAAAATCTCGTAATACTTAGTGACCCTTGAAGTCACGTAAAAACAAGCGTATTCCCTCTGGGGAGCAGCAAATAACTGCACCTAATTCTTTCAGTGTCTTAATGCCTAACAGATTTTCTGGACATGATTTCGTAAGTAATAGATCAGTGGTGCGGGACAATGGACCTACTTCTAGAGTAACTGGCTTAGATATCTCGTTTACAATAGGCTTTCCTGAAAATCCAAGGGAAACATTTCTTGAGCCTGAGAGCGGAGCCCCTGGAACTTCAGCGTGACTGATGGTCGTCCTACTTGCCTCTGTATCAATCAGAAACTTTCTGTCATTCCCTAGTACTTGACTATGAACATAGGGACCTTCTTGATCTACAGGAATCTCGATGAGAGGCAAGCCTACCTCCCTCTCTAGGCTGTTTCATGAATACTGTTGATACTCTGGATACTCTGTCTGAGCATACTGGTACATCTGCTGTGTAACATGCTGTGTTGCAGCAATAGGCTGCGGTGCTGGAACTGTCTGTTGTGCATTCTGTGGCTGAGAAGTCTGTGAAACTTGTTCTTGTCTAGGCGGACGTGGTCTTTCTTTAGTTTTACCGGTAGCTATATTATGTTTCAGAACTGCACACTCGTTTATGAAATGACCTGGCTGTTTACAATAATTACATGTCCCTTTAACGGGAGCTGCAGGATGACTGGCTTGATTCGGACCCCTCTTCTGACTGTCTTGTGGAACAGATTGTGCAACTAGTACTTTCATTTTCGTGTCTTTCATACGTTTTCTCTCGTGTTCTTGCTCTTCTCTGATTCTATTCTGGTGGTACTGGAGCATCTGTAACATCTGGGACGGGGTACTAGCTTGCCATGTACTTTCGACTTTCAAAACTCGATTCTTAACTTGTGGACTTGAATTCTCAACTAATTTAGTAACAAAAAGATGAGGGTATGACTCGCTACTCGTCTTCAATCCACTGTTTATAATAAAACATTTCTCGAATCTAGAATAAAAATCACTAGTGTCTTCATCTTGTTTCTGTTTACAGGCTGAGATTGCATCCCAGTCTTCCTTTTTAGTGGCTAATAATCTGGGCAAAACTTGTATTAACAGTTCTGGTAATTCTTTACATTTCTCTCCAAGACCAGTACCTGGTACTCGTATCTTATCTTCAGCTTCTAAAACGGCCCAATCGATCTTTTTCTCTCCCACCTCCCATTCTTTTTCCTTGAGATTCTCGTATACCCCTGCGGGCAACAGGACTTTTAACATTTTAATAATATCTGGATACGTGTATTCTCCCATACGGAGCATGTCTTTTAATTCTCGGTGGAACCCTGCTGGATCTTTGTCATGACAAGGAATTAATTTCTTCATCTCTAAGAGTTCCATCTTTGTAATCGGGGTGTAAACAAATACTCTTTGCATTTCACCATCTGCTGTCCTGACTGGGTGTACTTCTCGTAACGGATTCTGCCTATCTATGTAAAACGGTTTACTTTCCGGAGGTGAGACATGAACAAAATGCGGGTTCAAAAACGTACTATATTTGTGGCGCTGTTCTAGAATGACACTAATTAAATCGGTACCTAAACCTTTCCATCTATACTGGAGTAACTCGTTCAGGACATCATGTAACGGACCTGGATCAGAATGTTGACCCTCATACAATGTGATGAGGTACTGAACCATATACATACCCACCAGTCGCTGCTCGGTTGGGGGCAGTTTCAGAAACATTTGTGCCACTATTTCGTCTGGAAAAGTGGTAGAATCAGTAGTCCATCGGACTGCTGATCGGGCTAGTTCTTGTTCATGCATAGTACTTAACTCACTATAACCGATTCGTGATTTCAAAATGTGATCGGTAGCTTGAAATACTTGTTCTAGAGAACCTTGTTCTGGTGCTGGATGATGAAAGATTTTCTTGTGTTCCAAACGTGAATGGCAGTCTGGAAATCTAGATCTACCTACATACGCTATTCTGGCAGGATTCTCGTCCTCTACCTCTTCTGTAGAAGAGTCGTTCTCTTTCTCGCTTACTTGTGCTGCTTTGCGTTGTTCGTGTAACCTTATTATTTCTTTACGAATTTTCTTGTACATACTCTCTATACTACTGATAGTTCTGTGCTTACCCTCGGCTATATTATCACTCCACCTTGTCAGGGTTCTCATTTCGGCTGGATCTTTGGACGGATAATCTTGTTCTCTTATTAAACAATTAATCAGAAATTTTAATAACATGAGCTGGATCTCAGCTTTTCTTTGAGACATGGCTTCGCCAATACTTTCTGGATCATTCCCTGTACGGATGAAACGATATATTCTGTCTAGATCTTCTTTCATGTCTGGTAGGGTGTCCAAATACCCGGTCACCCGTCTTACTCGTATGGAATATATAACTGTACTATCATCACCTGCGACTGGATCATAGCGGCATTCAGTAAGAGCTCGTCGGATATCTGCAACGGACTTATATTTGGTACCCCGCCACCACACGTTGGTGTGGTGGCGGGGTACCAGGAGGACCTCCTCCTGCGGCCCCTAAACTGGAATCGTCGACTGATACTCTTCGTGCTGGCAGAGTGGCGGGAAATTGTAATGTAGGCAGGACCGGGGGTACCGTAGCAGGTACTCCGGTGTCTGGAGGAGCAGGAATTGCATGATGTACAGGGACTGGCGGAACAGGATTTGCATATTCTGGGACTGTGTCGTCCAAATAGGACGAGATGAAAATATCAGCTGCGGTCGGTTTGTGACGTAGCTTAGTCGGAACTAATGATGGCGGAAAATTACTGGATGCCTCAGGGGTCGCTTTTGGCAAGCCCTCGGCAAGAAGAGGATACATACCCTTAATGAGGGCATGCCTCTGTCTGTCTGACTGTTCGATTTTGACTCGTTCACCTATCTCGATTAATTCCCTTTCGTGGGCTCTTTCTAAGGATTCTCTACTTAATTCTGACTTTCTGATTTCTTTTTCGGTTCTTTTATGAGATTCTTTGCGCCATAACTCGATGGCATCTTTCTGTGACTGTCTGGCTTTCTTTTTCCATAATGCTTCTTCTACTCGCATGATGCACTCGGCATCCCACGTACCTGATACGGGCCATCTATACTTTTCTTCTAACTGTTTGGTGTACTCCACCCATAAATCTAGATATAATATGGCACTTATGCCATGTTTCTGATACATAAAATGACCTGGACTGTCCCTAGGCGGGACGGGAACTGCTTCTTCTAACAGACCTTTTCTAGTTCTTAACTGACGTAGTTTGGAAAACCACGGCATGACTGGACTGTAATCTAGACACAATTACAATACACAATGAACACGATAATTACACCACTTTCATACCACGACATTAAAATACATGAATGACATTTAAAATAACAGTTCGAACAGAATACTACCTGAAATACGGAAAACAGAATACATGAATCTTCTCGAGAACAGAACTGACTAGAACAGAAACTAGATGCACTGCTGAAACAGTACGAAACTTACCGGTCTCATAAAGAGACACGTCAGGACCCGCATCCACCGAAGTGGACACTTCGTTTTGGGTCTGTGTACCACCAAACCCACGGACCAGAGTCAATTAGATTGACCCTGTCTAGATACTACCCCAGCAACGGTACTCACCGGGCAGCAAGAACGGAAGGCCTCGGACTGGACTGGACTGCTTCGACGCCGGATGGACGAACTTCGGACTTCTGTTACGGGTGGGCCTCCGGATACCTCGGACCTTGGACTCTCGGCTTGGGCTCTGGTCGGGACTCGCCGCGTTCCTCCACCGCCTCGTCTGGATGCTGGACCGCAACCTCCGTCTCCTCCGTGGGCCTGAGGGATACTTGAAGCAGAAATATCTGCACGTGGCCGGTATGGTTCCGTCACGGCTGCAGAGGATCAGGGGGCATACGTGGCTTCACCGGCGCGTGGGGAAAGGGCAAGTCCCTATTCGGGCGCCATTATGTGGTATATAAATAAATAATTCCGGATCTATTTTTGACTGGTCATGGTAATAACAGATAGCTCAATAAATAAGAGTCAAGATTCGAGGTAGTAGGAGTTTGCAGGTTTAATACAGCATAAAGGACAGGAACAGGACAACCTGCACAGGAATAGGATGGCAGCTCCTGGCAGCGATGCCGGGGACAGGATCGGGATCGGCGTAAGGGAATGACGGCGTAACATTTAATAACAGTGCACAAGCATATATACTAAAACAGTTGCATTAATACATACGATAGGCGGAGCAGTGGGTGTGGTCAATAGCAGTCGCGAAAGATAAGGGTAAAGTAGGTGTAACAGGAGGCGTATACATAGACATGTGATGTAAACGTAACAGAATATGTCATAAATGGGGCGGAAACATGGAGGGGGCTACCTAAGGAGCCGGGACCTCTAACCTAATGGTGCGCGCAAACTAACAATGACGTGTTACTAGGAGAAGCTGGGGGCTATGACTTCTGCGCTAGGAGCAGAGACTGAAGTCTGGAGAGTCAGGGCGACATGTACCTAAGCATATCTAGTATCTGATGTTTTAGAGAACATGTTGATAGAATCCAAAAGTTATCGGGGTAAAGGCTAACAGACTCTAAGACTGGTGCATGCATTATTCTACATGTAGTGCGTGTTGAAGAATATTAAATGACCATAAATACAGTATTTCTCTTACATGGAGACGTAAAGGCTAGACTGTGACAGAAACTATTGATGCGATTCAGTAGCTTAGGAATGCAGAGAAGGAGGGCTGGACTGATAACTAGAATCATAACATACTTTTGGCAGACTAGCAGGCAGAGCCAGGCTGAGCCGGGCACTGTGAGGCAGGAAGTAAGTGAAGGGTCAGGAACACAGGTGGGGGCTGTATCGCTCCTCAGCGAGGGTTCAGGAGACTGGAGCTGAATCTGGTGTCCGGGCCCTTTTGAGGCCTAGAAACGGGGACTTTTCAATGAACGTGGCAACGTAACTTTACATAGGCCTAATACTCGTAGCTTTCACGAGAACTGGAAACTGGCATACTAGAGATGGACACAACTGTAATTGCGTCTTTAATCGAACACGGGGGATACATATGCATATTAATCATGCACACATAACATAAGATGAGGAACACGTAGGGACACAGAACATGGCAAAATTTACTTTTCCACAATCCAGCTAGACAAAATAACATCCTACAGCCTTTCTGTCTCACATGAGGTACCCAGCAGGATTGGCACATAAATCTTCTCAATTTGAAGTCTGAGAAAGAAAAGGAAACACTAAGCTCCCTGGAAGACAGAGCCTGACATTTGACCTCTCTTTGACTGCACAGCAAACGTGACAAGCTAAGAACAAGATTTAAAGGCCTGTTTACAGAAATGTAGTACTCGTGGAAGAATACAGTAAATAAACGGGCAGAATGCATCCCCATGGAAGTCTTCAGAATGTCCCCAAGATGTAATTGACAAACCAGACTACCACCTAAAAGGGACCGGGGGGGGGGGGGGCGGGGGAGATCACACAAAGCACAAAAACCGTGGAGGTAGTGAAAATATTGTCTTGATTTGGCAGCACTGTCTGGCCCATCTCTAAATGGACTGAAAGCAGAGATGATGATGAAAGGCAATTATGGATGTTACATAAGGACATTTCTGATGCTTACCAGCTTTAAACCACTACATCTCTGCAGTTATGAGGACTTTGAAAATTAGCCTTTTCCGTACAGGACATTAACAACATGGGCGTCGATTCACTAAAATAGCAAGGATACCCTAAGTAACATCAAATATCCTTTGACCATACCAACATCACAGGAAGTAACTTCATATAACCCCAGACCCTGTTTTTTAACACAAGAAGGCATGCCAGATGACCCTAAAAATCACAAAAAGTGAGGATTTACATTGGATAGTATTCCATGGTAACACAAAGTTGTTCTGTGCGCTGCTTTGCGTTATTTTGTATCATGGGGGCGTTCCAATGCATGATGCATGGGCATTCCCATGCAACCAAATATGAGTTGAGGAGAAATGTTTTTATTTCCCCTTCCCACATTTCTATGTGTGTCGCATTGTACAGCACAACATACAAGGTGAGAAAAGCCTTAAAGATTATTTATTTTCGTGCTGGAAAGGACCCCTTCCAGTGCAAAACCTATGCTTCAGAGAATGCACATACCCTTGCACTATAGGACAAGGGTGTAAGCATTGGAGCATAGCTCCCAAAAGTGTGCCAGCACGCGGCGAGAGAAAAAATGCACCATGTCCTTTTAGATGGTTTTAGCACCTGGGTTGGATAAGTATCGGCTCCGAGGCCTTCTGTGGGTGCTGACCATGTCCTGCAGGAACGAAAGCCTGAAGATGAGGTTCGGGACTCAACACCCATCCCCCCACTGGGACTGTGTGGGGTCTGTGCACATTGTCAACGTGAAGCTGGTGGAAGGGAGGGTGTATTCATGCTTTAAGACTTGCCACCTTGTTGTGTATTCAGGACATGCTGCTCCTCTGCCTCCAACTGTTAGTGTGAGCTCGGTTCCATTATCAATTATTCAAACCTTTGATTAGACCTAAAAGACTAGTGACTTCATTGCTTGTGGTGTACACCAATCCAACCCAACTAATAAACCACGTTCTCACACTTCCCTAAACTCCATCCCAAACCCATGAACTATCTCTTACCCTAACTTTAGCGTAAGGGCTTACTTTTTTTTTAACCTTTTCCCAAATCTAAGACTATATCTAACCTCATCCGTTTCCAATAGCATTTGCTTCACACTACTCTTATGCCTAAGGCTAAGAAAGCTCATTGCAGCCTATTGTTCTATCCTTTACCCTAAATCTTGCCTATGGGCTTCCCTTACCGTATGCCTAATTCCATCCATATTTCCATGGTGTTGTTTACACTAACCATAACCCTAAACTTTGCATTTTTTAACCTTTTTATACAATTTTTTTCTCTCTAAAGGTTTTCCCACAATTTGTTTTCTTAATTTAATTTCTTTCTCAATTTTGGCCCAAAGGAAATGGGTATGAAATGGCTAATCTCTTGCAATGTAGATGAGAGAATGATACTATGCACAACCATACAATGAAGGCATCCGGTAAACAGGACTCATGCTCTCTATGTCACACTGGCTTTCATTAACATATCTGCTCTGTTTGGACAAGAAGCTCAGAGAGAAGCACCGCCATTGGTAGCATGGCAGCTCCTTCATGCGTCCATATTTCTTGTTTGATTAACAAACACCCAGCCTTAATGTTTCTTGACTTCTGGACCATGATCTTCAGCATACGGAGGAAACGAATTGGCACAAAGCTCAATCTGGTCCTACCGCTTAATCCTAGAGCCCTAAATATTTTTCCGTGCAAAACTCCAAATCCCTTTTCTTCCATTTTCTTGATCTTGGCAGGATCAAAAGCTTATCAGTCGAAAACCTTTAGAATGAGAAATGTGTGAAAACTGGAGAGTGCAACACTTTCCATCCCCGCCATCCCTATTCCCTCTGGAGGATCAAGCTCTCTCTTCTTAAATAAATTTGTGTGTGAGAGGATTTTGCCAGGATACAGTTTTTTTTCCTTTACAGTTTTTAACCAGTTCTGTGCCATAAATATTTGATTGACTTTGAAGCAACATATAAATGAGAATAAATCGTGTATTCTTGCATAGGCGGAGTAGAGGCACCCCACACAGGAAGTGAACTCTATAACAGCACCAAAAGCAGCAACTTTCTCTCAACACTGTCCAAAGGGCACAGTTTGGAGCAGAAGCTCGGACAGACTATATACAGTGATACTCAAAGTACGGCCCGGGGGCCGCATGCGGACCTCTTGTCCTTCAAGTGTGGCCCCCATGGTGAACAGCAACATCAGGTGCTGTTTATTTGCTAGTACTAATATTTAGAAAAAGATGTTAAATAAATGGGCAAGCATTTATTAACCTGCAAATAAATGCTTGTCCGTTTAACATGTTTTCACAATCCATGACTCACCCAGACCACATCCCGCCACCCTCCTGGCATAAGTGCGGCCCTCGGGCACACCAAACACTGTACTTTGTGAGCCCTGGGCAAATGTTTGCAAGTACCCATGGACTAGTACATTTGGAAACAAAATAGCACACAGATCTAAAAATTACACATTTTGCAGCAATTGTTTAGGTCTTGTCTACCAGGGGCTATGCTCAGAGGTGTACTGTTAACTTACAGTGGACTTAGAGCCTGCCCATCACTTACCATTATTTAGCTTAATTGTCACTCTTGTTGGCTTCCTTCTTATTCATTATCGTGATTGGCCTTTTTTTCCTCTTCTTGTGTTTGTCCAGCCCCTGGAGCATGTATGCATTTCTGTGCCCTTCCACTGCTCCGTTTTCAGGCGTTCTCTTTTTTTAAGCACTCTAAGGGAGTGCATGTGTTTTCCAGCTGACTCCCTCGTCTATTTCTCTTTCTCTCTCCGTGCTGCTCTCTCTCCTCATGCACTTTATCTCCCACCCCCTCGATGATGTTCTTGACCTTGTGTGCTCCCTTCACCCGTGTTGCTTTCTCACCTGTGTGCTTCTTCCTCCCACCAACTCCAGATGCTCTCTCTTGCCCATTTGCTTTTCTCCCCTGATCCTCCCCAACTCCATGTTCTTTCCCTCTCGCATTCAAACCTCCAATGTTGATTCTCCCAATGTCACTTCCATACCTTTGCGTTGTTCCGACCCCTCGAAACTCTGCCCGCGCTGTTCCCCTCACCTGCATTGCCCAGTATTGCTTCACTTCACCTGTTTTGCTCTCCTGTCAGTGTTCTTCCACCGGCCTCCCCGGGTGTCATCACTGAGAAGGGTGACAAAATGGCAAAAATATGTGTGTTAAACACATATTTTTGCCATTTTGTCACCCCCTCAGTGATGACAGCTGTCACCCCCGGCTTGACAAAATGGCAAAAATATGTGACAAGAATTTTTCCGCACCGGGTTCAACCTGACCTTGCTAGCCACTGCCCGGCTTTAAAAAAAAAAAAAACTTTTGTCCTTTTTTCCTTTTTATTTACCAATCACAATAGGATTGGCAGATAAAAAGAAAAAAGCAGCAGCACCATTCTATAGGCATGCACATGCCTGGAGTGAATGCTTACAAAATGACACAATACGCTTTTTAAAAACAATTAGCCATGCTGCACAGTATCGAGTATGCTGAAAACCAGCGACAAAGTCAGTATGTCTCAAAGGTGATACTTATTGGCTTTGCTAATGCTGCTTAAGTTCTTCTCTTTTTCATTTCACATTACTCCATCCGCCTTAAATTTCTCAAATGTAGCTGTCTTCGACAAGAATTTTCACTTTTCTATTAGTTTCCATTTTCTTGTCCTAACCTAGCTATTTATGCTCTGTACACATTCTCCATAATCAGCGCACAATCTTTCTGTCTTTAAACAATGTCTCCTGCTGTGGAGACGCCAGAGAGCCCAAGCCAAGATGGCTGCTATTTAAAGCGGCTCTTCATACCTGCCCACAATCCAACATGATTCTCAGTTCACTGCCAACCCCGATAGGTCTCATTCGCCTGCCCTATTGGAAAGCAGCAGTTGAATGTGAATATTGCTGCAAGGGGGTCAAGAGTACCTTGGAGAATCATTCGATCTTGGCCTGGTTGGGCTACTGGACATAACCATGCGGTGTCTGTGAGGGCTTGCGCAAACGGAGAGGTCCAGGGTGATCCCCAGGCCAGCTTGAAGTACCGTGTCGGTGGGTCGTGTGTGTGCCCTGGGCCCGTTGAGCAGTGATCTGCAATGTGCTGGGGGAGGTATGAGAACCCATCCAGCCGTGCGACGTTAACCGTGCCAGCACATGGTAAGAGAGGAAGCTACTGGTGATGAGAGCTCGCTCTAGGATGTGCCTGTGAATGTTGCCTAGTGCCTCAGGCCTAATACTGTAACTGCTATGAATGTGAATGTGGTTAGATGTCCTTCCGAAAGCTTCTAAAAACATGGCTCTTTAGGAACTGTATCTAATTGTTACCTGCTTGGTCCTCTGTTGTTTCGTCTGTTGTGCTGGGAGGCCTCAGGGTAGCCATCGCGCTTTATAAATGTCATTTCATTTCAGAAGGTATACCACCTTTTCCCCCAGCTCCACAAGACTGAAGCTCTATCCTCTAGCTAGGTACATCATCGATTACTCCTCGACAAACGAGAGAATAGCGATACACCAATAACCAGTTAGACAGAGGCTGTTCTTCTGGACGGGTAGTCATTGCACTGTATCTTGTCCTATTGACCCAATTAGTAACATCACACCGAAGTGAAAATATAGGCAAAACTAATTGAAAACAGGCAAAAATGACATCTGAAGCCAGAAAAAGGACTGAAGGACATGCAGCTCGTAGTGATTACCTCTTCAAAGGTACATAATAAGGTTGCCACTTAACAAACAGAGGAAATGGCTTTACACCAGTGTTCTGTTCTTCAGGACAGGTGACTTCTTTGTAAGCTACTCACTGCACTGTATCTAGCCCTACAGACTCCTCATCGATTGGTAGGGCCAGATACAAATCCAGTGAACAACAAGCAAAAAATCTTTATGCATAATGTTTGGGCCTGTAAATGGCTGTTCCCTATTTGGAAAGGGGTGCTTAAGTGCTGGGGCGGATGCTGGGATGGAGACTCCCCAGGGACCCAAAGCTCATATTACCACTTATCAGCACTGATATTGACAGCAATACATATCAAATTACCTTTATTTGGTTAAAATTGGTGGTGGCCAAGAGGGACATAAGTAAACCTTGGAAAGACGCACATCCTCCATCTTTGGAGAAGATGAAAACAGGATAGATCCATGTATGTGCTCTCAAAAATATTTCAAAATATGGTCAGGTTGGTGCCAGCACAGAGGAATTCGTCTCAAGCCAAACGAAGTGGAGGCCAATATTCTTTTTTACATCCTAAACTACATTTAGAGAATTGCTTTCAGTGGTTTGGGGTTTACAGTGTAGGTTGGGAGTGATTTGCATAGGGCTGGTACCTAAGACCAACGGCATCTACACGAAAGCTCCTAGAAGCACTCTTGTGCTAATTACAGTAATGCACAGGATGAGCATTGATGGCCTTGGGAAGCTATCAATTTTTTAGGAATGCTGATGAATTTCGATGCATTGCCTGTGTCACTCTTATAGTGAATATCATGAAAACTCAGGTACTGTGAAACTAATGATGTGGAATTTTAGAGGACCTAACCGTCTTTAGAAATCCAGGCCTATATTTGCTGACCTGAAGAGGCATGGTGTGTACAGTGTTTATCTGCAGGAAACCCGGATATCTGAATGAGCTGTGACATGCTTTGCTGCAGATTGGAGTACTCCTACTTACTTTGTATCCTACAATACCCTCTTCTGAGGTGTGGCAATATAGATATGATGCACTGTTAACTGAAGACAGCCAACCATGATTGCCGACATTGAGCACAGATAAATCATGGCTCACGGGACACTTAGAAGTGACTGGTTCACGTTGATAAACACATATGTGCTAAATATAGAGTCTCCCTCTCTCTATGATGCATTAGTGCAACACAGAGAATCCTTGGACCATCACACAGTGTTATAGGGAGGGGATTTTAATACTATTCTGTATGTACACAAAGACAGATCCTCAATGACATCCTGAACCCTTACTGGTACAGTTCAGGTGTTACAAAGAACACTGCACACCCATTCCCTGATAGATATATGGTGCCACAAGTATTATGACAGATGAAACTATATGTATTACTCCTTGGTACATGATCAGCATTCACGTATAGATTTCTGCCTGACAACCAAGATGCGAGTGGTAGACATGCAGAAGTAGGCATTCTTCTGAAGACTCTGTCTGATCATTCCCCAGTGTTGATAAATTTAATTACAAATTTAATAAGCAGGGGTTACTGTCCTCAGGGGTTCCCCACTGGTGCACTGCTGGACAGAGTCTTTGGGGAAGAAATATGGCAAGGAACTGTAGAGTATTTCAAATTGAATGAGGGTTTGGACAGTAGTTCTATGCTCTGGGAGGTATTCAAGGCTTATATCAGAGGCTTCTGCATTTAAAAGCAGTCAGGCATCTTAAGGGCGATACAAGACACCCTACATAAGCTAGAGCATAAATCGAAGGGGTTGGAGGAGGAATATTCTTGGACACATAATACTAACATTTCGAGATAGTGGTACTGAAGTTTAAAGAAGAAGCTGACAGATCAGATTTTTAGAGCAGTCGTACTAGATGAAGTTTGAGAGGGCACAGAGTAGGGCATTACCACCATTCAGCTGTGAGAATACATTGGCTTGACCAGCAGATTGCTTTCTGGAAGAATGGTTACACTTTCTTTAGAAGGCAGTCTTTGTTAGTTTGGCAATACGTTACTTGTGGGAAAGGTTTATGTCCAGGCTGAATCCAACAGATTCAATATTCTGTGAGAGTTGGGGTTCGAAGGCATAAAGGCTCAGATCAGTGAGCCAGGTTTGCACTATATCTTATTTCTTGCTCCTGGATACACTCAGATCACTGACTTCCGTTATATAAAATAGAGAAGGATGTGGCAGACAGCACCCCACTGACCACTATAGTGAATCGTAGGACTGAATGCCTGTATTACCTACTGACGTTGTGACATGTACACTACATGCCTGACAAAGATTATCTGCAGCAGTGGGACAGAGTAGACTCTTCTCTCCCTGGCCTCTGATCATGAATAACCCCTTGATGTCTATTTGTTATGAACCGAAGGCACACTAGATAAACAAGGAAGAGGGTCCACACCCTTTAATATATCTTTTTTTATACTTAAGGCATCAACACACGATGAAAGAATATAATCGAGATTTTGCGACACTGTTAACTTTCACCCTAGTGCATGCCTGTAGTGAAAGAGCCACTTTTGACGTCTGCCACCCTATGATGACCTCCAACTACCACCATTTAACTTGATTTTAGTGTGCTATTTTACCCTAGCCTTAATGTAGGATGGTCCTGCATTTGCCTGCTTCTCTTCTGTTCTGTAATCTTGCTGTCTTTCAGTGGGAGCTGTTACGGAGTGGAACAGTCCTGCTAAGAGCAGAGCGTGTGGGATGTGTATTTGAAGGTGTGCAGTTGTGCAGGAATGTGTATTGTATTGTGCATTGGTGAGAATTATGAGTTCTTACTATTGGCCTTGACCATTCTGTTTTCTGATTTTCCTTGCTTTATGGCAGTGCTGACTATTGCCTTTGACATGCTCTCATGTCATCTTGCTTTTCAATTCCATCTTGCTTTGGGCCTTTCTGTCCTGCACGAAGCTGCAGAGCTGAAGAGGGCATGTTTTGCTTTCCTCCTGTTTTTCACACTTTTCTGACTGGAGTAAACCGGTTCTTATCGGAGGAATGTACAGGCTTCTTCTCGAAGTCATAGCAAAGGCCTGATCAGCTGATGCTGTGTCCGTGGCACGGAGTGGTACGGAATGTGATGGGAAAAGGAGGCGAGGCTTGCTAGAAGCTTCGACCAACGTGTCCACTTGTATTACAAGGGGGAGCCTCCACTGGCCTGGCGGAAGTTTGGGAGTTTGGATTCCGAGTGAGGCTAGACGTGTATCTCAGATTGAACACTGATTGCTGAGCTCTGATCCCCGGCTGTGTGAAGACTTTCCCCGGCCAGAAGTGGGCAGTGTATGCATCAGGTGATGTATTGAGTTTTGTGTGGTTATTGCCATTGTGATGTGAGCCAGTGGCTGTGATCGTTTGAGGTGTTCTTTGTGGTGTGGGAGGTGCACATCCACAGTGATCCTCTACTCTGTATATATATCTTTCTGATCTCTTGCAGGACGTCCAGTGTATCTTACCTTATATCAGTTATTGCTTGATTATTAATCAGTATAATTATTGATTCATGCCTTTAGATTATAAGTTTGCTGCATATATTTGAATCTAATGCATTTGGTATCTGAGACAGCCTTTGTTTAGAGAGTATTATGTAATAAACCCCAAGCCTTATTATAAAAGTGATAGTCTTTGTATTTTGTTAAATAAAACTCCTTTTCAAAAGGTGCTGTTTGCTTTGTGTTGCAGTCTTGCTGTGCCAGGGGTGGTAAGACATGCTTAAAAGTGTATATTATTCAAAGGTGTAATTATATATTTGCCTCCCAGGTGGGGGTGCAGTGATTGGGTGTGGCTTATTGGTGATAAGCCACATTCAAAACAATGCCTCTGTGGCCCCACAAGGACTGATACCTAAACTCTATAATGCAATAGCTGAGGCCACAATAGTACCAGAAACTGGTACAGAAAAGTAATGGGAAAATTCCAACAAAGTATGATAACACTGCTGAATGCAAACACTCAAAAAGTATCTCCAAATAGCAGACACGGGCTGGGGCATTTTAATTTTGTATACAGAACATATTATTCTACGACTAGTCTAAATTCTATTGGTCTGTGTGGACCAGACATGCTCTAAGTGTCAGCAACATAATGTGGATTCTTTCCATTTGGTGTGAGCTTGCCCAATGGTATGCACCTACTGGGAGAGGGTATTTGAAACATTATACAAAATGGTGGCAAAACAAATGGCTCCAACTCCGTCCATGGTTTTTCTGGATTATGTTAACCACCTTCCCAAGAGTGTTTGTAAATATGTGGGGCTGGCTTTTGGGAGTAGAGAACCACCGCCAATTAAGAAATATTGAATAGATGATCTAACATAGTCTAATGATATGCTGGATGCATATTCATCATTGCTGTCACTCATATCACGTTCTATAAATATATGGTCTCCATATGATGGAAAAGGGAACTGACACAGAGTAGTAAGATGAATCTAATGGGTGGTGTCAAGGTTGGTTGAGACGTGTGGAATGGGTGGGTCCATCTGACTTAGCTCCCAGCTCCCCGGCAGTCATATCTTCAATAAAACCCAAGACATATGGTGTTATCAGCTCATAATAACATGATATTATTGCATGTATTGTTATTACTTTAAAATGCTTTTGGAAAAAGAAGTCCTGATGTACATATTCAATGACTAGCCTCTGTTAGGTTATTGTTTTGTCCTTCTTGATTATTTACAATCTAAATTAAAATATTAATTAAAAAAAGAATGGGTTCTCTATGCCTGCTTTGAATATTAAATGCTTGCGTCACAAATTCACATGGGCTTCTTGTCCACTCACTAAAGAATTCAGGAATAACTACAATTTGAAATGTGCAATCCTTTGTCCAATTATTGACAGTTCTACTTCAAAATGTGTATAATATTACTTCTCTCACTCAAATACCTGATATATCTCTCAAAATCTTAAGCTTCTCCACTTTACCCTAAAATTACAACCACAAGTGCACAAGATAAATTAAATCTTAAGTAAATATTGTGGTTGTCTGAAATTCTCTCTTGATTCCATTCCAATTGCATGTTTTTTTCATTTTGATTATTTTTTTCTTGTTAGAAGAGAGTAACAGGTCGCAATGTTGGAAATCCTACACTGAAGACCCTCTGGTTCCCATTCCCCTCCACCTTCAAACCCAACCCGCAGGCTCAGTGAAAGAGACTTCTATGGATGTCCACTGCAGTCAGATATAGGGGAAAATCACAATTTGTTAAAACAACACAGTTGTAACTGAATATTCAGCCTCTGCATGGCCAACAGACGCACATTGTACTATTAGGATCCACTTCCCAGCACCTCTTTGAAAGCCTTCAGATATCGTTTTTACCTTGACACAAATGTAACTGGAAGACATTATGTTTCTGCTCATCTTGCTTACCCCCTAACCATTCTTTCCACTTATTTCCTTAGCAGTAGATTTCAGTAGACACATTTCTGAATACCAGAAAAGCACTAATGAAACCCTAATTTTCACTGGGTGACACAAGCCTGTCTGCATAAGCCTGGTGGAGAAACTTTTTCTTGATTGCATATCACTCCTGCGCATTGCTTTGGGTGCCAGATCACAAAACAGCACAATCTTGGGTCCCTCATATCATGCGTATCTATTACGTTTTGCTGCAACCAGATTTATTGTAAACAAAAATCAAGAGCCCCTCCCTCTGGACTAACTGAAAAGCCTGGACTCTAATTTGGGTCAATTGGTCTTAATTTTCTAATACTTTGTCCTACTCATGATGGACTTGCCATTTGCCATTTAAGAAATGGATTTTTCCATGCTGGCAACATTATTGATCACTTGACCCTGCTGATTCAATCCACGATTCCCTCTAAGCACTCCGCCCTTCCATCCAACACCCTAAAATCCACACTTATTTTTATTCTTGCCAGTGCTGGCATTATTGGGTCTCCAGCCTGGGAAGCAGATGGCCCTGGTGATGGTTCCCTGTTCTGCTGCTGGACTTTCGAGAGGAGTGGGTTGACGAAATCTGAATCATTCAGAGAGTTCTAACCCTGCCCCTTGGTATTCCGCATTTTCACCAGTAATTATTAGGGCCTCACTGGGATTACTGCTTGACTGCCTCTCAAAGCCCCGAATTAAAAGGACATCGCACACACAGAGATAGTGTGGTAAATAAAATATTACCCTGGCATAATTTCTAGGCATTAACAATTAGCATGTATCAAATGAGAGGCAGAGAGTCCGTGGTGTCCAAGTTAAAAGGGCTTTATTCCAATAACTCGAATTAAGGGAGAATCTGTTCCATCACCACTGAGGTTCAGGAAGGGTCTTCTAACATTATTTACAGAGAACAACACATATATAAATTTTTTCTTGTACATAGGGAGGAGCGCTCCAGGCAGAGCAAGAAAGAAAGAGATAAGAGCATGTGGGCGTGCATGAGGGTGTACACTTGATGAGTCATAGGTAGGTGATAGGTAGGTGGCTACATAGAGGAGGAGTTACATGGCAGGCTGGAACTTTGCCCTACTTGTGCACGCAATTTGATCATGACGTGCAATTGACGTGTAACTGGGAGGAGAGCTGACTTTCAGTCTAGTAGAGAGATCTTTAGTGTCAAGGCGACCAGCACGTCTGGTACTAACTGATATCTTAAGTCAGGGGATGTATTATCTGAAGCAAAGGTTGCTCATCACTAAGAATCAGAAAAAGCATATATTTCTTCGTTCATTACATGGGGGCTGTGAGCTTTCTACAGATGCAAGTACTGTAATTTCATTTAAACAGAGACAGAAAAGCTGGGCTCTATCTCAGCAGACGGGTTCTGTTTACCTTTTTCACCGGGCATGCAGATAACTGTTAAGCAAAATATACTGTCTTGGCAACCCTTGCTCGGCTGAGCTAGAAGTATGCGAGGTCAGAGATACGTAACTGCAGCTTTCAGTGTGTCAGGTGTCATAAAAACCCTAATTCAGAAAGTGGCTCAGACTGAACCACAAAAAGGGTTCATTACGATATTTATTTAAAAGGGCACAATGCAAATACATGGGCCTTCATGTTAGCTTAACGTTTGGGAAACTTGATGACAGGCACCTTAATGCAGGACGTGATTGCAGAGGCCTTGTGATTCAGGCCACTAAGAGAAATATGCATGGGTGACATGCACATACATGTAACATAGGGTACACGTAGGGGGCATCTTGGTCAGGCAAAATTTCATTTTCCTCAATAGGATAGTACATTGAAGAGTTGTAAAAAAATTGTAAGAAGCAGTCTTCACACTTAGCGTTCGCTTGCATGGTTTCGTATGTGGGTTTTACAAAGTTAGTTCAATCAGATATAACACAGCCAACGTGTTTCGTCCAGTTAATGACTAGTTTTACAAGACAAAGATCCTTCCTAGACTAGAAATGGTTGTTCCACAATAAATGTATCCTGTTGGCATCTGTCAGAAATCATAATACATTCTATTAGTAAGCTTGTGGTCCCCCCGCAGAAGTCTTTCCTTGAAGTCTGATATAGAATTTTCCAGTTTATGAAATGTTAACATCCATATTATGTTGGCGGGCATGACCATCCGACCAACCTACTGGTCAAGAAACAGCTATGGGTCGTGTGGGTAAGTACAATATTAATCAGTGTAATTCCCACTCTGGTCTCCAAGACTTGGGGTGTCCTTCGGTCTTTGGCTGAACGTGCACCCTGCTGTGCAATGAATTTCGTACACACACTATGAATCAATAATTGTTTTTTGACCAATAGGCAGACTGCATGGTCATCGACTGTTAAAAGAAGCAATAATCTCTACGAAACTTTTATCACTGAACCTTCTGAAACCTTAGGGATTGGTGACATGCTTTCAAGTACCTGTTGTGTGAGTCCATAAAAAAAATACAGGCCTAGTTCTCTAGTTTCTTAAATAAATCTTTGTTTAAGAGAGGCTGCTTCCTGTACTATTGTTTTGGATGAAATGAAAACTCTTCTAATTAGAATTGCCATTGAGCATGCACACACCACCTAGTACTGATCCCAGGGAAAGTATTTGGTGGCAGGCATCAACAGTTCCATCAAGGACATAGAGCCAGTGGGGGAGAAGCTTTAGTATCTTTTATAGGTGTATTTATTTAGAGAGTGTTTTGCTACTTTGTTACAACTTTCTTTATGTTTTTTAAAATAACCTTTTATAATGTATAAATTCCTATATATCAGTTTTTTTAGTGCTTGATAAATCACTAGAATAACTAGCAATTTTGTTTGAGAACACCAAAAAATTGCAGCAAGACCGCTAATGCTTCATATGACTGATTGGTGTTGGCCAATACAAGAAGACAAGCATGGGCAATGCCAATAGGTCTGACTTGTGAATGAAAGTGCCTTTTGAGTCATCATGCATGCACTTTGTCACTCATCTGCGCAGTCATGCATCCATCCACCGACTCATTCTTGTATTCACCCTCTGATACAACTGCAATGAAACACACAGAGACAACGTGCAAAATAAGTTAAAAGAATACAAGTAGAAAAAGAAAACACGCTGCTGTCTAAACAAGACAGGCTTATGATTGCAATAACAAAGCATTGAAGCGGGAGTCCATCTTGCAGAGGGATTGTAAATAGCTTATCATTGTTTTAAAGTTCCAGCATGGGCGCCACATTGAGCACCAATGTGTTGGCCATCTAGGAAAGGTAAAACAATGATACACTATAGACAACAGCATTCAATAAAGGGATATCTGTTTAGAGGAAGTGACCGTGTGGGATGAGGTGCAGTGCAGATGGAATGAGTGGCAAGCAAGTGACCTGTTAGCGCTGCCTGCAGAGCTGTAGTATTGTTTTAAGCCTTAAAATAAAAAGAGGAGAATCAAAGAAATGAAGGGAGAAATATAAAAGGAAACTAAAGGACTGGCCGATCAGTCCTGAGACTGAATCATACTCATTTTCAGGGAGATGTACACATATGATCACAAAATGCAGTCATTCACAGGACAAGAGAGCCAATGACTGATGTGGACTGAACCATTAGCTCATGTAGTATGCTGTCATGGAAGGGAGCAGAGTGCAAATGACACTCAGAAAGACCAATAGAAGAAAACAGCAGAACCAAACACCCTCTATTTATCTATAAGTAAATATATTTATACATATCTATGTATGCATTATTTAATTTTTATAATTACAAGATCTTGGTAGACAGCTAGGAACAGATTCTACCAAGAATGATTGCAGTGGAAATCTCCCCCCCCCCCCCCCCAGGGTTTGTCAGAGGCAGTAACCAACACCACAATCCTTCTCCACACAGATAATCTGTGGCATTGCTTGTGACAAAACACCTACCTGTAAGCTTTAATACAGAAAAATAACAAACCACCTTTAAATGCCTATTGACTTTAAAATATGCTTTTCATAATCAATATTTCATATTAAGCCGATCAGACCTATGGCATCGGAAATATTTTTCCTTAGTGAACCAATCAGCCCTCTTATCAAATTACAGTAGGGAAAGCAAATACTATCTCTCCTAAGAGGGTCTAACGAGGATTCTGACAGTACAAATCTTCTATACAACGATTAGTCGGCTGGGACAATCAGCATCAAAACCCTTGGCTACTACGGTACTCTGTGAGATTTCATGTATCAGAATACACATCTGAAGGATTTAATACAGAGTAATAAATATCCCCCCTTAAATGCCTGTTTACTTTCACAATCCATATGTTAGGACTACTGCCTTTATCGTAACTTTTGACTATAAACAATCAGGCCTATAACCTTTATCATTGGCTTGTCAGTATAACTAACCCAGACCTACTATGTTGGTCATGAGCCTTCTCATAAGGCAACCGTGGGGCATACAGTGATACAATTACAAATTGATTAATTACAGGTTTCTAAACAATATCAAATCCCTACTAATAGAACCTTATAAGGATTACAGTAGTGCCAATTGTCAGTTCACCTGATTCATTTGGGTGGGTCACCCACACCAAAATGCCCATCTACAGGCTTTACTACCGTGTAATAATAAAAATTATATTAATCTTTAAAATATAACAATAAGGCTTATTTGGTTCGGTCCCAGTGAGCAGATAATGCCAGTTGCCTTTGCCAGTGGCTTGACACTATATACAACACAGGTCTACTGAAGTGCATATCAGGTATATATTTATCAAATTAAAAAATATGTGCAAAGCAATATATAGACGCTCTCAATAGGTCTTGCTGCCAGAGTGAATGACCAACACCAAAACATTTGCCTACTATGGTAATATGTGACATTATATGTAATCACATACATTTTCAACGGCCTTTTATGGTCACCCCCACACTTTTTTCTTCAATGCTGATGGTTTTGACTCAAGTGCACTGAAACCTGCTAAGCAGACCCCAGTGCCAGTGTTCTCTCCCTAAAATATGAAGAATATGAATTGTTAATGACAATTGGCAAGGACATTAAACCCCTAATCGGTCCCTGGCAAGTAGTACCAGTGGTACCCAGGGCATGGGAGTTAGAGGGGTCACCAGGGCCTGCAACACCGATTGTGCCACCCTGAGTGACCCAAGTAAAGAGTTGACAGCAGGCCTGCCATTCAGACTGCAGGAGCAGTGAAAACTGCTCAAACACAGATTTGCTCTCACCATGAGTGGCAGGGTCACAGCACTATTTTTAATATATGCCAGGCACCCCTAAGGTAGGCCTCCTGAGCCCAGGAGGCAGGGTGCATTATATTAAAAGTGTGAACAAATAAGTGCAAACGTATATGTCCCTATAGTAGCCTCCTTCCGTTAGGGGCTACTATAAGTGTTAAGATGGGCCATAGGATAACATGGGCTGGCGACCCGGCATCCCTAAGTTGTCACCTCTACATTGGTCCCACTGAAAAGTGTCATGGTAGGTATCAAACAACTTGTCTCATCAAACCCACCCTTTTTCTAAAGTCAGATTTGATGTGACATGCATCGAGGTGGCTACCTTAGAGGTTGCCCACCTTTTTGCCCCATCCTTTCATGTGCCCTGGCTGACAGCCTGTAGCTGCTGCCGCCAAGACAGGAATCTGACCCCCTGCCAGGAGGTGCAAACTTTCTCAGGAAGCAGAAACAAAGGCCTGCATGGGCGGGAGATGTCAACCTCCCTCCCTGATAGGCTGGCTAGTGAAGTGGCACACCAAGGCAGTGAGCTTCAAAGCACCCACCGCCTCTGATATACAATCAGGCTTCCTCCCATATGAGGAAATGGCCAACTCCCTGCCCCAGGCACATCTGCAACCCGAGCACGCAGCAAAATGAAATAGTCAGGAGGCGCACACCCCCAGAAGGTTAGTAACACCCCTAAGATGAGCTTACCTGGTCTGTACAGCCAAAGAAGGGTTCTGCCATTTTAAAAGTGGTTGTTTCTGGGTATAAAGGGTGCCACCCTTCACAGGAAGTTGTCACCATTGGCTACTAGTACCCACACCCCTAACACCTCTAAATCTAGAATGTAAGGGGCGCTGTGGTTCTGCGCCCCTAACCCCACAACCTCAGATCTGATCGAATTTCAACCAAGGACAAAGAAGAGACCCGAGTCTGTGACTTCAGGACCTGCGCAAAGCAAAGGCGCGATAACCTGCACCTGTGGCAACCTCCCTGCAACTGCACAACTGCGACTCGTCCCGGACCAGAGACCGGTTCCAAAGGAATGAGGATCCCCTCTGAAAAACAAAGGCAACACCAGAACTCTCTTGTAGTACAGGTATTAGCCCCCTGCAGCAAGCAGGAAAGCACGCTCCTGGAACCAAAGAATTACTGGCCATCGGGCCCGGCAAGGTAGCGCCAAAAGTAAATTGTCCAGTGCACTGTGGGAGAACTGGTCCTGACCTCCAGCAAGCTTCAGGCAACTACTGTTTTCCCCCTGACTCAAGGATGTCAAAATAACCGAAGGCTGAGCTTGGTGCTGCCAAGGCTTTTTGGTGGCCAGTCCGGATACCACTAGGTTTGTTCGATGCTGTGCCTCAAGGGAACCCTGCAGCATTTTCAAATCACTTCCTCAGTGGCCCCTTTGTCAATCTTTTGCACCCCTTTCCTCACTAGTACTGTCTAAGTGGCAAAACCAGCAAACCCGCAGCTCCCACTTCAGCACCAGAGACAGCCAGGATAAATCTGCACCCAGGTAAAATTCAACTGACTGTCGGACCCTGATCTGGGACCCGCATCACCTTACCACCCCATAGTTTCCACCAAACTCAACCTGCACGTGGCCGATTGTCACTAGTGGGTTTTTTCCATTGACCACAATGTTTAGGTTTTGCAAGGGAAAATTCACTGATTTATTTTTCATTTAAAAATCCATAAATCAGGTTATACTCATCCGATTGTCTTTATTTTCGTGTCTAAATGTACATAAAATCTGCTTTATTGTTATAAATTGTTGTCAGATTTCTTTCGAGTTGAGTCAATTACTATTCGTCCATGTTGGTACTCTGAAATGCTTAACACATGCTCCTCCAGTAAAGCCTGACAGCTCTGTGCCGCACTACCAGGACTGAGCTAGGGATTTGTTAGTGTGAATCCAAAGGACCTATTTGGGGTAAGGTGAAGGTTATTGCATAATGAAGCTTAACCAGCCTCACAACATAATACCCCAATTTTCTACATACAGCCTGTGACATAATGTGATAATACCATGTAACATAATGTGAAAACAACGAGACATAGCTAGATACTGGTCCCGAGCCGCGCCGCCTACCGTGGGGGGATGGAGGAGGGGGGTTGATTGGTGCGGGTCCCAGGAGGAAGCCCTCTTTGAAGCCAGGGGGGCAACGGATCTGTTCCACAGAATTTGGGGGAAGTGGTTCAATCTCATTCCACCGTGACTGGAGATATACTGCGCGACTCCTGCCTTTATATCTAACGATACAAGATTTGTATATGGACTGGAGAAGAATGACCCGACCTATACGGCTTAACGATTGTTCACTACTGTATGTGCTGAATGAGCTGCAACCAATGAATTTCCTTTGTTGTTTTATATGCCTAATAAATTTGATTATCCAAAAAAAACAATGTGAAAACAATCCACTGTTAGAGGTGTATTGGTTTTATCATACACTTTCACAATAAATAAGCGAGGCCTACTACCTTTGTAATACGTTTCCATACTAAACAGACCAGAGCTATAGCGCCAACCATGACATTTCCCTTCACACCAATCAAGCCTTTAGGTCCTATCATTAGCTTGTACTACAACCAACTTAGGCTTACTGTACCGATTTTGAGCTTTCCCATTTGCCCATCAGACATGTAGTCATAAAATCGCAAATGTATATAAAATTACAGTTGACAAAATAAAATACTTTCTCTCCTAAAAGGGGTCAACAAGGATCCTCACAGTGCAAATCTTCTATTCTCAGGGTTTGTCAGAGGGGATAACCAAAACCAAAACCCCTGCCCACTAAACTAATCTGTTAGATTCCATGCAACAAACTACAACTATAGGTCTACAGGCTTTATTTATGACAGTGTAATAACAGTCCATCTTTAAAAGTTGATTGTCTTTAAAACATGCTTTTCAAAGTAAGTAGGTAACGCCTACTGGCTTTGTTTATTTATAACAAACAGATCAAATCTAGGAAATCCGTCATGACTTTTCCCAGTGAACCCTTTACACCTTACCCAACACTTAATAATAATAATAATAATAATAATAATAGTAGCACTTATAGAGAGCAACAGCTACCTCAACAGAGGTGTCCCGGCGCTATAGCGGAAATCAGGTAGGGCAGAGTAAACTGGCCAGGCGCTAATACTGGCTAAAGAGCCAGGTCTTCAGGAGCTTCCTGAACTCCTGTTCGGTATCCACCAAATGCAAATGATCTGGCAGGGAGTTCCATAATTTGGCTGTCTTCACTGTGAAGCACCTTCCTCCCATTCGCGACTTTGCAAAACGGGGACACCGAGCAGGTGTTGGGAATTTCGACCTGGCCAAAAAATAGAACCTCGGTCTTATCCGCATTCAATTTGAGTTTGTTCACGTTCATCCAGCATGCAATATCCTTTAGACACCCCAATAATCTGGCAAACGAGTCCTCAGAGTGGTCTTTAAATGAAAACACCAACTGGGTGTCATCTGCATAGGAGACTGCTTTCACTTCCCAAGTATTAATAATAGTAAAGAGGGGCGCCAGGTAAATATTAAAGAGTAAAGGGCTGAGGGCAGAACCCTGAGGCACCATAATGGCTTGGGGTCCAATTGATGCAGTTGGTGAAGGACTCTTTGTGATCGATCTGCAAGATAAGACCGAATCCAGGCTAGAACTGGATCCTGCAGTCCTACCTCTTGAAGTCTGTCCAGACGAATATGGTGGGCGACCGTGTCGGAGGCCGCTGACAAATCTAAAAGGATCAGCATCGCGGATGCACCTGCATCTACTGTCATACTCACTCACCCGTCACCTCAACCAGTGCTGTACCCTGATCGGAAGCCAGTCTGGGTCTCTTGTAGGATGTCTTGTGTATCTATAAAATTGGGCAGTTGCCATTGAACCAATTTCTCTAACATTTTAGCGGGTGCCGGTAACAGTGAGATAAGACGGTGGTTACAAAGCTCCTTGGAATCTTCATTTGGTTTTTTCAACAATGGTAGCAAGAAAGCATGCTTCCACTTGCCTTCGAATGCACATAAGATGGCAATCATCATGCATAAAGTTATAAAAATAAAAATATGTAGAAAAACACAGCTGGGTAAACAATATTCATCCCCTCTCAACAGATACTAACAAGAATCATAACAGAGAAAACACCTCCCATAGTGTGTCAGCGTGGGTAGCCAATGCCAAAACACTTGCCCACAACTGTTATCTATGAGATTACATGTAACAGAATGTCTGTTTGTAGCCGGTAACACAATGTTATAACAACCACATTTGAAAGGCTTACTGGCTTTTACAAATGCGTTAACAAGTTAGACCAACTGTCTTTTTCATAACGTTTCATAATAATCAAATCAGACCTATGGCATCAGACATAACATTTCACAGTGCACCAATCAGGACTACAGCTTGTCACCATAGCTAACTCAGGGCTACAGTTTTAAGCAGGATGTTTTCCACAAAGCAAAGTCAGACATACACACTTAGAAAATTAGCAAGATATACTGTCTTTCCTAAGAGGGCCTGACAAGGATTCTCACAGAGCAAACCTTTTATATCTGTGGTTTGTCACATGGAGTAACCAGAGCCAAAATCACTGCATACTACGGTAATCTAGGACATTCCATGTAACAAAATACACATCTGTAATATACAGTATTACCAAGCCATACGTAAATGCCTATTTACTTTAATATATGCTCTTCACCATAAATACTTCAGGGCTAGTGCCTTTATCACAGCATTTTATAATAAAGCTGGCCAGGCTTATAGCTATGATCACTGGCTAGCTACCATAACCAACTCAGTCTTGCTATATTGAGAATAAGATTTGGCACAATGCCTAAGACCCTTTTTCATAGTAGTCTGAAAGCTCTTTTTGTTGATCACATAAGGTCACTCAACAGTAACAGTGTCAAGCCAGACCTAAAAATCAATGTAGATTAGAGTAGCCCTGGGTTTCCCATATTGATCTCAAACACAAAACTGCACTCTGAAGTCAAAGGCTAATGATGGAAAAGGAAAGGCGATCTGTGCTGCTATCAGAGAAAAAACAAACATTGTAAATTATCTAGTTATCTAAGACAGTTTAGCAACATTACACTGTCAAGTGTATGCTCCTGAAAGTTCACGATCAGGAAGCTGCAGGCTTAGGCAGTTGGCTAAATAAACAAAGTTAACACAGCTGCTTGTGGAGGGAAAGCATTTGTTTCGTGAAAACACAAATTTCACCCAATCAAAACGTGCTCCTGGCTCCCAACATGTGGGCAAAGCCAAAGCCCCTCTCTATAATACTCCTGAAAGCTCTTTTTTAGTTGATAATAATACAGTTGTCGACAGCTGTGCTGTCAAGTCAGACCTAAGCAGTGCTTCCGCTCGCTGTGTCAACGGAAAATGTAAAAACACGTTAATGGATACTACCCTTAATAAAGATTTAAAAAATCTATTAAAACACTCCATTATTGTAGAGTCTTCCATTTCTAGTCTGGTAGCTTTCTTATCCTTGTTTCCCTCTTTTCTTTTTTTCAACTCTCGCCTCAGCTGTCAAATCTCAGTTCCAAGTACGCTGAAGCTGCCCTCGATGGCATGTGTAATACTTCAAAAAACACGCTTTCAAATGAAATCCAATTGTTAGTCTATTGAAAGGCACCGCCACAGAGGGAGCACAACTAATGTACTCAGCTTGAAATTCAGAAAATGTTCTTCTCACAGCACAAACCACAAGGCGTTGCACTGCGTCATGTGCTATTTATCAAGTGGGTCCTAATGGGAAGTGAAAAGCAACAAATTGCATCCAAAGACGGAGTGCACTAACCGCAACAGCTCCAAACTAACTTAACCCACCCTCCAATTAAGCCTAATATGAGCCTCATTGTTAAGGTCAATAAATAAACAGTTGGTCTCTAAGTGAAGCAGCGAATTGTAGCAACCACTTGCAGCAATAAAGCCTAGAGCAGCAGTAGATGTTAGAATATATATATTTATATATTCACTGAAAAAAACATAGGTTTCAGGCATGTTATAGTTAGGAATTAGCATTTAAAAAACCTTAGAAATTCACTGAAAAAACCACAGGTTTCAGGGGCTTTCTAGTTAGTTGGACATTTCACTCGTACAAAACCATTGAAATTCGCCTGTTATAGTTGGTTCAGCTAACTATAACTCGCACGCCCGCAATGCACTGCTGATGACGTCACATATTACATCACTCATGATATGGTCAGTGACATCACTCATGAAATCTCAGATGACATCACTGATGACGACATCCAGTGAATGTGTGTTTTTCTGAAAATTAAATATGTTTTATGTATGTCTATCTCAAGGTCGAAGGAAGAATAAATGGGTATATAAATGTCTAAATTGATGATTTCTTTGTTGAAAAATTGATTGTATAACTGACTGATTAAGTGTATCTTAGTGAATACATGGGTTAGTGAGTAATGTTTAAATATATAAACATCTGTATCAGTCTCTCACTTTGTGTATAAGTGGCTGCATGGTTTGGTGAGTAGCTACATGAGTGTCTATATAGGTTATTATTATATTAGTTTTTTTGATTATCAGTATGAGTGTCTGTATGGTTCGTTGGGGGTCTTACGGAGCGCATAGATGCATGAATGAGTAACTCACTGTTGGTATGTGTTGAAGACAGCATGTGTGCAGAACTGTATGGGTGGATGAGTGTGTGTAAGGGTGTGTTAGTGAGTGAATGACTGCGATATAGTGTCTTTATGAGTAACTACAGATGTTTTAAACTAGTATATGGGAGTATTGGTGTATATTACTGAGTATATGTCACAGTGTGAGATTGGAAGAGTTCCTGTATAAATTAGTATGTGTTTCTTTAAGTGATTGCTTAAGAGAGTAAGTATGCAATTTAATGGATGTTTGATAATTTGTTTGCATGTGTGACTATGTGTGTGAGTAACTATGGATGAGTGTCATTGTGTAACAGGATGTATAGGTGTATGAGTACATATGATGAGTTAGAACATGTATGAGTGACTGTAAAGGACTGTTGGTGAATGAGTGGATATGTGTGTAGATCTTGGAATTACTAAATAGGTGTGTTGTAAGTGGTATTGGTATGTCCATTGTTTTGAAAATGTTAGTTTCTATTTTTGAGTGTGTGTATCAAAGGTTATATTAGGGTGAGAGGAGGTCTGCCACTCTATCACAAGAATGATGTCATCAGTGATGTCATTTGAGATGTCATGAGTGATGTAATATGTGACGTCATCAGCAGTGCATTGCGGGCGAGCGAGTTATAGTTAGCTGAACTAACTATAACGGGGGAATTTCAAAGTTTTGTACGAGTGAAATGTCCAACTAACTAGAACGCCCTTGAAACCTATGTTTTTTTCAGTGAATTTCTAAGGTTTTTTAAATGCTAATTCCTAACTATAAAGTCCCTGAAACCTATGGTTTTTTCAGTGAATTTCCAAGGTTTTTTAAATGCTAGTTTCTACCAATGCTTACAGAGGTACGACATCTAAAGAAAGAAGAAAAAACACACAGAAAGAAGCAAAATAAATGCAGTAAGAAGCAACAGAAGTCCTCAAAGACGAAGAAAAGTGCATTTCAAATATGAGCTCTTAAATGGAAAGTGAATTCGCCTTACACTGAGGTTCTCTAATAAATTTTGTAAACGTTTGCCGAGGATAAATGAATGACTTTGGTTTTTTAAAATTGTCTCCACAGAACTGTTTTTAATTGTCCTGAAGAAGGTGGTGCACACAGCAAAGACCCACCGAAATGCGTCGACTTGGTATTATTGTATTTGAGTGTGTTTATATAATGTACCGTGAATTCATATCTCTTGGGAGTGTCTGAAAAAACGAGTTTGTAAAGAAACGAATAACAGCATGTTGATATACATATGAATACCCACCAAAAGAGATATATATATGACTTGGTTTTATTGTATTTGAGTGTGTTTATATAATGTACCATGAATTCATATCTCTTGGGAGTGTCTGAAAAAACGAGTTTGTATAGAAACGAATAACAGCATGTTGATATACATATGAATACCCACCAAAGAGATATATATATTGTGTGTGTTTTTAAATGTGAAATTTCTCTCATGTAAATTTGAAATTTGAAATAAAAAAATATTTCTACCAACATACATATCCCGGCTACGTAGCGTATATAATTTAGACTGTAAATGCTTTTTTGTGGTTCCACTTAAGCTCGTGAGTGCAGAGCGCATGAATAATTGTGGCATTTAAACTACAGTGAGACCTCCATGGAATTTATTTAGAGATCTTATATTTTATAGACTCTACGACATAGAAACTCAAGGGAATCTCTTGTGCTTGTTGGTTACTACTTACCCTATTCCCTTGGTATTGAAGGGTTACTCTCCCTCTATTTACACATATGTATATATGCCTCCAAATCGCTGCTTGTAGCTGCCTCTCCCGGGCAAAAAGACGAAAAGTGGACCCAGACTGAAGTGCAAATTAAGTGTGCTTTATTTTACGACCGGGTCTTGATCACATGACATATATATATAAAATTCACAATAATGTATGTACCTACATGTTAATGGAAAAAAACAAAGGTTACAGGGACATTATAGTTCGACTCAGATTTCACACGTACAAACCAAGCGAAATTCAGCAGTTATAGTTACCTGAGCTAATTATAGCTTATGCCGCCGCAATGCACTGCTTATTACCTCGCATATTACAGCACTCATGACATGGTCAGTGACATCACTGATGCCATCTCAAATGACATCACTCTTGACATCACCCAGTGATTGTGAATGTTTACTAAAGGTTTATGAGTGTTAAACATGTATACTAAGGCACTACAAAATAAAATCAGTATACTTTCTGTAAAACTAATGAGGGATTACATTTTTTGACATAGATTATGTGAGTGACTGTGTATCCGTTCTGAGTGCGTGTATGGGTGTGTGAGTAGCTGTGTGAGTGGCTGTATTGGTGAGTGAATGGGTATTTGAGTGAGTGTGTGGGTGAATGAGTGGGTGTCTGTATGGCTGTATGAGGGAGTGACTAGCTTTGTAAGTGGCTATATGGGTGAGTGACTGGCTGTTTGGTTAAGTAAATTGGTGTGCAAGTGCCTGTATTGGAGAGTGAATGTCTGTGTGAGTGGTTGTATGGTTGAGTGACTGGATGTGTGAGTGGTTGAATGGATGTGTGTATGGGTATGTAAGTGGTTGTGTGGGTGAGTGAGTGTGTGAGTGCTTGTATGGGTGAGTGAGTGGCTGTGTTGGGAGACTGTAAGGTATGGGTTACAAACTGAATTATGGTTCGTGCTCAAATGTGAAAAAAACACTGTAAAACGTCAGATATGGTATGCAAAACACAAAACACGTATGTTAAAATGGCAGTGGAAAACAAAGACTGACTACCAAAAGCAAAACAAGGTGGATGACGCAAGATATGGCCTACGTTGCATGTTATAGCTAGCAAATTTCAGTGATTTTCTGCTTTTGAGGTGGAACCAAAACTCGGTTTTTAACAGTGATATATATATGGGTTTTTTTCTTACAAATCGAACCCGAAAGTTACCGATATAGCTAGGTGAATATGTCAATTAAAACTTTATGTTTTAAACTAACATAGTCACCAGTAATAGTTCTCTCAAGAAACTATAACTTGTACCTATTACTAGCGTTAGTGAGGTCATAGAACATATCATGAGTAATGCAATAGGTGAGAATAAGAAGTGCATGGCGAGCGAACGAGCTATAGTCATTTTAGGGCACTAATTATAGTTTCTTGATATAACTATAACCAATGAATTTCAATAGTTTTTTTGTTGAAATGTTATGTTACGTTGGCAATGAAATATTTACCTAACTATAACATTGCTTTAACCTCTGAGAGCTCATATGCCCAAAGACTACATAACAACATCACTTTTGACTAACTTATCTTTCCTCATCTTAAAGAGGAGCAGCCATTTGATATGGTCTCTCCAAAAGTAAACTGAAGATTGACCGTTGTCATGCAACAATCTGCTCTGTAGGAGTCTGCTATTAATCGGGGCTGGTGAAACCGCCATGCCACAGTCACTCTTTATTCAGCCTTTGTGTCATCCCATTATGAAGCTCTCATATCCCTGTGATGTCCATGTCCACCTGCTCATCATTCTCATGAAGCGAGCTCTCAGCGATCCCTTTCTGCGTTACCTTATTTCCCACACTCCCTCCCCACTGACTACCTGGCACGTCGAAAGGTGACTTTTGTCATGTTCCAGACACAGTGAGTTAATGCACACAGCTCCCCAGTATTAAAATCCATAAACTGGCTGCCCTACGAAGCAAGAATACAGCTAAAGATTGCCTGCCTATCTCACAAAGCCCTCCCCTTCAAAACCCCCAACAATCTAGCTCATCCTGAAACCTCAGATCTTTCACAAAAAGAGAACATGCCAACGAGCTTTCTCCGGCTCTGAACGAAAATATGGAACTGTTTTCCACCGGAAATTCGTAGAATCTCTTCCAAGGTTGCTTTCAAATTGGAAGTAAAAAGATTCCTCATGAACAAGCTCATACCTTAATAGGGTGCGCGATCATCTGCTCTAATGCATTGGTCTTACTCCTTTAACCCCTTTAGAGCTTGTAAATAAACCTCCCCAGTGCTGCGCTGTCCATTGGAACTAGTGCTGAATGGACGTCCAACGGTCGTGCGCAGCACTGGGGAGGTAGTGGCCGTGACGACCGTTGGCCGACGGCAGCAATTAAGGGGTTAAGCCCAGAGCTGGATGCTAATAATGTATATATATATTTGTTTTACTTTTCTTTTCTCTTCTTCTCTTGTTGAATCATTTGCTCCCCTCCTATGTTGCTATGCATCAGTTACTAGCCCATTCTTTACTGACCCCTAGGATTTGTAACTGGCCTTGTTATGTGAGCCCTATTTGATTCACTGTCTGTTTTATATTCCCTTTGACTCATGTACTGAACTGTTACCTTTCTTTCCCTCAAATTGTAAAGCGCTCTAATATCCCTCGTGATCAAGTTCGCGTAATATAAAACTTTATAAATAAATAAATAAGTTGCAGGCTTTGACAGTGCAGATACTTTTACCTTCCTTGCCAGCAGTAACCACAAATATGTCAATGGTAGCAATTACGGACCACTGTGACACTGCAGTCACTTTTCACTTCTTGGCCACCACCATCAACATAATTGTACAAGGCGACAATTACTTAACACCAGGAACCACTGTCTTACTGTATTCAAGAAGGAGGACTCTAAACCTTAACTAATTAAGGCTTATTTCTCTGGGATTCGATTGTAACCCCAACCTCCCACTTCATTGTGTGCCCTCTAGTCAGGAGCCCCCAATCCACGTCCAGAATCAAGCCTGTCTCTTTAAATCTAGGGCACCGCACGCACCGCATGATCCCTTATGAGGACCACAACCAGATATAAAGTACAGATTAGCAAAACAAATCCTCCAAAAGAAACTGTCAAGGAATATTTGTATCAGCCACAAATGTGGCCAGATATCCTTGCGAAGGCAGAAGTCAAGAGTTGTTGAAAAATATGCACTGGTAGCTAGTTAGCAATAAGGTACAGGACAACAGGCAATATGAGAGTAAAACCCCTTCCGTGCGGGGCTGTTTCCCCCGCTGTGCTGGGGGTCGGGGGGCGCGTACAGCGCCCCGGTGCTCATGACGAGTTCAGCTCGTCATGAGCTACGGCGCTCCGGTGCTCATGACGAGCTGAGCTCGTCATGACCATGCCCGGTCCAATGAAACGCTCAGCACAGCAGGGGAATCAGCCCAGCATGCGAGCGTTCCATGTAACGGGCGCGGTCATGACGAGCTCAGCTGGTCATGAGCACCGGAGCGCCGTAGCTCATGACGAGCTGACCTTGTCATGAGCACTCAAGAAGTTAAAAAACATCCCAAGTACATAAAGATGCTGTCAAAAAAATGAATAAAAGAAGTCTTCTAAAACTCATGAAAATGTAAGATGAGAAAACCCTAAGGGCCTTATTTAGAGAGAGGCGGGAGTGGGACATGCGTCGAACAGTGGCAGATGTCCCATCTAAAACGACCAATACCATTAACAGGCCTGTCAGAAAATCAATTTTTACTAAGACATATCACAAACCAACGGCAAAAAACAACCTCCTTGAGTACACCAGTTTTCACCCTCGTCCCCTAAAAGAAAATCTTCCGTATGGCCAGTACCTACGGTTAAGACGGAACTGTTCGGAATTACAGGATTTCAAAACCCAATCTGCTGATTTAACATCTAAACTAAAGACGAGAGGCTATCCACAATCAATTTTGAGTAAAGGTTACCAAAGAGCACGAAATCAGCCGAGGGAAGTACTCCTTGAGGATAGGATCAGCACTACGAGAGACATTCCACTGACATGTGTGACTACACATAGTACCCTTTCCAACCTAGTAAAAAAATCAATCAATAAGAACTGGAGAATTCTGTCGAGTGTGAATAAGACTTGGGAAAAACCCCTTTTTTCCTTCAAGAAGGGACGCAGTCTGAAGGATGCCTTGGTACACACCCGGCCAAAACAAAAAATCACAGTGACTCCAAGGTCTGTTACTGACGCCTGGGGCCTCCCAAAAGTGGTTGGCCATTACCCCTGCAAATTGCAGCGTCTGCCACCTTACAGTACACTCCAAAACGTTAGAACTCGAACCTGGAAAGACTTGGACACAAAGAGACCATACAAATTGCAACACCGAAAACGTGATCTATCTCATCACTTGCCCTTGCAAACTACGTTACGTTGGCATGACGAGCAGAAGGGTGAAACAGAGAATCTGCGAGCACCGGTCAAACATAAGATGCAAAAAAGCGACAACCAAATTGAGCAGACACTTTCTCGAACTCAACCACACCACAAATGAAATGCAATGGACTATCATTGAACACCTGGACAGCGGCCTTAATATCAAAAACCGCCTTTTTGAGAAAGAACAGCGATGGGTTTATAGACTCGGGACCCATCTGCTTGGGCTCAATGACGATATCCCATGGAATTCTGTGATAAAATGAGCAAAATAGTGAGATGAGTTAAGTAGATTGGTGTCCGACAGCCAGAAAAATGATAACTGCTGTAAGTATAGCAGTTCTAATCCCATTCTTATTTTGCTATATGTAATCTAAAGTAACACGAGTTTCCCCCCCGCCCCCACTACCAGCATTTAATTACCACTCGCCATGTCTACCCTAGCAGATGTTTATAAAGAAATGCCTTTTATCTACTACTTTGATACCAATGCCGACGGTTGTTTATATTATTGACAACATTCGCGAATCGGCATCAGCAAAGAATTACCGTAGCAACTGACAACAACGTTGCACTTCCTGATCAGGTGACCATGACGGCAGATGACGTTGGCCCTTTGGATTGGCCCACACGGTGGCAGTGATGGCCTTCGACCACGCCCACCCGGAAGTTGGTTTCCGGCAACTCTCCATTTTAACGCTCTCCCGGCCCCGCGCCCACATCTTCGGGGTCCGGTCGAGGGAAGACACAGGTAACGAGCGGGTGCCGAACGTCGAAGGCGTGAGTAGAGACCACACTCGTGTTTACGCTCTGTTCATTGAGCTAAGTATTCTTAAAACGCTACACGATTGACTGTATTGTTATTTTCCTGTTTTGACAAAATCGCAGGGTGTGCCAATTACGTTCCCACCCCCCTCCTGAGACCCATGGTGCGAATTTACCACACCAGAAAAGTGAGATATGTATACATTGTAAACTTTTAATTTGTTAGCACGGTTGTGCCTGCATTTTAATTTGATAGTTGCAAGGTTCAACACCTCTGTTTTTAATCAACCAGAATTTTTATCTAGCACGAATAGTACACAGCACTACCCATTGTGTAGTATCTGTAAGCCCGGGGACTACGGTGGTGATAACAATACCGGTATTCTCATCACATTTGTCTCCTGAATCACGCGTTGGAGCACTAGCGATGTACAGTGTCCAGCATCATCACTGAATGTATGTTTTGTCCTATCTGTATGTCTTGTCCTTTCTATTCACAGGTGCAGAAACGCTCAAATCGGAAGCCTCCTAAACCAGGAGTTATTAGGTAGAACGATTTTTTCTTCCTAATATTTTTGCACTTTTTCACCATTTTGTTAATTTTCACTTTCACGTCCCTAGGTTGGGGTGGGCCTTAGCGCGTCCATTTCCACCAGGGTTTATCTCACCCAAGTCCTGATGAATGCCAGGTAAAATCACACCGTTTCATGGCTGAAACATGTCGACTGATACTTAAGAAATTCCCACTCTAATAATTGTGGACGTAATTTCCAGACACATAATTTTAAGTCTCTCCTTAGTGATCATTCCAATAAAGTTAATTTTTGATACACTACGGACTGTTTTTTAACCATTCAACACTCACTAGTTATTCTTTTTTTGCACAACACTGCCTGAACTCACTAACCCGCTCCGCAGTACATCTGGCGTTGCAGCACACCAAAGAGACACTCGGTCTCTTTGGTGGGCCCAATGATGAAGCATGTCATCACTAGGTGGTGAGTGAGGGTTTTCTATAAACTACTTTAACGTCTTAATTGAAGCCGTTTTTGTGCTCCAAATGCTTATGCTTGTGCTTAAATTCATAGCATCAGACACTCTTTTGTTGTTTATTTGTTACTGCCGGGGTTTAAGAGTGTCACTCTATGCTCCCTACCTCTCCTTTTGTTTAGCTAGAAAATCAAGTGCTACATCTTCTCATTAGAACACAAAAATAAAATATGAGATTTCATCTAGTAGGGGATATTTTCACACTTGTCTTCTATCTCTGCATTTTGTAATAAGATACATACTAGAACTATTACTAAAGGTACCAGTACGATCAATAGTACTACTACAGTACTGTTGCTGCTATTGGTACAACTAATACTAGTAGTAATGGTGCACTAATAACTAATGCTAGTAGTGCTACTGCTTCCAAATCTATAACTTCGATCACTAATATTACTTCTATTGGTACCACTGCTTGCGGTCTCATTACTTGTAGTAATACACCAAACACTTTTGCTATTACTAGAACTACTAGTGGAAATGCTACAATGCTTCATCTACTGGTACCATTACTACAGGCCATAGCAGCATTGGTTCCAGCACAACAACTTCTACTTCTCTAACTAGTCTTCAAAGTACTATATGTGCTACCAGTCTTCCTTCAGGCGCTATACAATGTCTGACAGTACTACCAATCCATACCTGATGCCTTGCCTATGTCCTATTGTCTTAGGTAGTACTACTACTACTAGGCCTAGAATTATGTTTGAGCAAGGAGGACGCCCCGCCTTTTGACCATATACATCAGTAGATCACTACATAAAGTACACTTTATGTAAAATACAGCCAGTAATGTCCTCCATGAGTTCACCCACTCCCTCTGAATCATTACACAGGGAGTCTGTTAACAATCGTCAGCATTAAAACAGAAAGGCAAGAAAATCCACTACACTCTTCCTGCTACAATAACCATCCGTTGTGTAAGTAGATCATCACAATCACAACCGTGATCAAATGTGACAGGGAGGATTGGAAGAAAGAACAGGAAGCAAAAACTGAGACCGCAAACAGACAAGCTGATGGACCCTCAGAAGGCACCTGGGACAAGGACTGCAGCCGAGCCCCAGAGTCCTCGGCTTGGAAGTAGTAAATGGGAGTGACAGGCAGGAAGAGGCGGCCTGGAGAGATGCTGCACTTATGGCAGGAATGAATACAGGGCACTGGGAGAGGGTGAAGCAGTCGATGTCACTCAGGCAGGGATACAACACGGAAGAGAATTGATTCCGACTGGGCAGGTCGAGAAGAAAAGGTGGCGAGTGGTAAATAAGACATTAATAAACGCCTGGACATTTTCCACAGATGCTTTAAAAGATTAATGGAAAGGATTACAAACATTTAATTTGTTCAGGACAGATGCAATGAGTTGCACACTGTAATGGAACAATTGTTTGGCAAAGGAAAATCAGACCATAAGCTTACATCCGATTAATGATTAAATGGATTCAAAGTGTTGTTTGTCAGGATGGGTGTGCTGATAAAAATGGAGAAAAAACAGGTGCAAGCCAGGACAAAGCTCCTCGACATCATGTGCAGCTTGTGTCCCCGCCTTGTTTTGCTTTTGTTCTTTTTGATTTTTTTTTGCAACAGCCTGAGGGGCTGCAGGCCCGTGTGCCTCTTGGAAAGTGTCCCTATGTACCTCTGGCAACTCTTCTGAGATCAGCTTGACTCCCCTGCCTCCTCCCGCCGCCAGTGAGCAATCGTTAACTCTCACACATATCTTCCCTTGCTCTGCAGGTACCTTTGCCCCTGTTGTATTGTTGTGTTTCTTTCTACTATTCTATTTAAATGTTTGCCAAAATCTATGTTTTACTAACAATGTTTAATAAAACTGAAGCGATACCAAGTATCCCTACTGGCGTGAAATGTTACAAGCCTCCCCTTCTGACTACAGTGTCCTCAGCCGTAAAGCTTTTTGAACAGTCGTTTGTGATTCTTCCAGTGCCAGATCCACACAGCTTTCATTGGCTCTGTGCCTTTTCCATTCAAGGTGTGTAGCCAGTTGCCCTTGTTTTAGTACTGCATCATGGTTACATCTGGACTAACTACTCACAAATCACACACATATACCTGTAGAATTAACCTCCCATTGTGCTGATACTGTATATTGGTGAGTATTGTGCAGTATTATGAATTTTCATACACCCCCTCCCCTCCACCATTTCTTATAGAGACCACTGAGCTAACATTTTAACGTCCATCACTGATCGCGCTGCTTCTGGGAAGTCTTCTGTAAAGGACATCCTAGGGTGAGGGTGCAGATTACCAACAGACTGAAAACAAGTCTCAAAAAAACATTCTAATTTGTGGACTGTTGGAAGCAGGAAAAAGTACAATTTCAGAAGTGCAGGGTCTGGTAGAGGTCTGACATGCCAAGGTGTGTTACATGGTGAGGGGACAGGCACCGTGGAGATGAAGCTCAGGTGAAGCGGGCATATCAGCATGATCGCAAGAGGAGGAGAGGAAGGAGGAGAAGCTAATATGGCCTGCTGATATGGGTGACTGACAGTGGCCAAATCTGCGTCAGAGGATGGTGACTAGCTGGTGGTGGTCAGAAGAGGGTCTGGCAGGCATCTAATCGAAAGCAGTATGGTACAGATCATAATTCACACCAATGTGGTATAGGTCAAGAACATGGGATGCCCTTGAAAAGGTCAGGATTAGAGGGTAGTCAGGTCATGACCAGGAGGTTGTCTAGTTGAGGTGCTCATAGGGGGCAATCTAAACAAGGTCAGCTTGAAGGGGTCTGATAAAGGCCATGATCACTGAGGAAATCTGCTAGATCAGGATCTTGGAAGCAGTCATGGATGCTGGATCTAGGAATTAGCCTAGTAGAGGTCAAGATTTAGGAGACGTTTGTTAGAAGTAATGATCCAGGAGCAGAGTGGCAGAGATCATTTTGTGGAGGCAGTGTGATAGACATCAACATTTGGGGAGGAGATGTGGGTGGTCGGTCAGAAATGAGGGTGGATACTATATGGTAGAGGGTCAAAGTGTGGGCTCAAAATCTAGTACTACTCATGTGATGCCACTCAGTCCCATTCACTCAGCCTAGGCTTAATCTGTAAGGCGAGATGGCTGCTGCCTTTCCCTGATCTGTCTGCTGCCCTAATATCCTGGCCATGTCCGGCAATTCCCCAAGACCTGCTGAGCCTGGGTTGCAGATGGTGTTCTCTAGACTGACCAAGGGGTTCATGGGATTTAGACTGCTGGCGGTCTCAAGCAATGACAAGCATGTACATATGTCTTCTGTGTATGGGAACCAGCAAGCAAGTCAGCTATATTCGTATTCACAATGATCGCCAAATTAATGTTATCATAGACCACTATCTAAGTAAGTGGGTCCGCATTACAGACACTGGCGTAAATGTATGTTCAGTATCTGCTATGTAGGGAAGTGTTAAGAAGAGTATGTTGTGAAAAACACTTCCAGTAATAGTCACTTAGCACCTTGATTTATTTCTCCACGAAATGGACCCTGAATGGCTGTGGGTGCCTGAGCTCAGCAGACTGGACGCTCACCACAGGAGCCCAGATAGGACAGAATTAGGATAGACCCAGTGAATGGTTTAGTTATATCAACCACTTCACGATCACCACGAAAGAGGAGCCACTTATTTCCGAGGGAATAGTAACAGTCATCGATCCACTGCAACAAGAGGTTTCCGGGGAACCATGCGTACAAGGGTAAAGTGTGGAAATGAAAACAGCCATGATTCAAACTCTTTTGGCTTCTTACTATGCAAAGAGCCACACCAAAGCTTAGCACACACCACTTTGGTCCAACAATCATTTGGATGGATACATCACTGTGGTACGGTAATTCATTTATTACTATCACTTTTATCATGCAAGTGGGTTACTGCACTCATACAGTTCGCAGGTCTTTAAGTTTGCATGTACAAGCAGGGCAGCCAAGGAAGAGAGGCCCTGACTAATCTTGGCGGCCACGGTCTGATAAAGTTGGTCGGTTAGGGGAACAGGAGGAAGTTTACCAAAAGTCCACAATGTTAAAATGATTTAGGCCAGTGCTGGGCTCAGATCACCTACGGACATTGTAAAAAGTATTCTAAATGGCTCGCTGGGGCTGTTCGTCATAATAAGTATATGAAAAGCCAATGCATCTTCAAGCCATCGCTTATGTATCAAGGACGATAGGTTATCTTTTAAATAATGTGAGCTGAGGGGGAGGGGGAGGGGGTGTCTCCACCTGGGAAAGCAAAAGTTATAAAAGGAGATTTCCAAACTCCACAACCGGATCCTACAGCCCTCTACCATGCCATTCTATCATACAGAACCACACCATCTTCTAAACCAGATTGACTGGCTTGACCATTTGTAAAAAGTTGGTAGCCCTTGGGTGGCAAGAGACTTTCAGTGAACAGACCAGCAGTTTACAATGTTTTACCGCAGAACTTACAGAAATGTAGAAAAGTACATAAACTTCATAAAAGTATACAATGGGCACATTTAATGGGACGTGGAAGGGGAACGCTCATGAGAGGCACCTTGAGGTTGTCAATTGTGCACCACACAAAGTTACACAGTAAACTGCAGACACCACAAAACATGGTAAATACACAAATTGCATATGTGTTTTTAATCGGATACTTCTATTTCGTGCTACAAACTTACTGCCGCTGCCCGCGTGCCCCGCAGGGGAACATGGGCGGGGCAGCGCTTTAGTCCCACTCGGCAAAAACGCCAGCCGACACCGGTGGGGCGCCCCGCCCCGCGCCTACCAATCACAGGCCAGGGGAGGGCCTACATGTGGGAGGGGCGAACCCCTATATCTAACGAGGTGGCCAAGGCTCGGCCTCTCTCAGCCCAGTTTCCCGCGGCTCAAGCGCTGTTCAAGCGCTGCACTGAGCTCGTCCTAGGAGTGTGGAACCGTCGTCGTCGTGTGTTCTAGGTAGGTGCCACTCTCTCGCCTCCCCCCGGCCCGTCCTTGGCCTCATACCAGGTTGCACAGGGTCCTGTGGCAGGATGCCACGGGGGATGGAGAGGTGGCCGCAGCAACAACTCCGGGTTCACAGGCTAGATGCGCTCGGATATTTATTGCACTCGGTCAAGCGCTCGTCGGGAGGCTCTTTTCTCAAATAGGCTATCGGCAACCTCCCTGCCTTTAGATGTGGGACGGCGCGTCGGGCCCACTGTAACGACAATGCCTGCCCAGAGTGGTTTGCTGCCACGCAGCAGGCCGTAGTCCCCGGGATCTAAATGGCCGGATGTTTCACCAGGTCCCGTGGCACGGGGTAAAATGGCCCCCATCGGTAGAATCGCATTAAATGCAAAGTTAGCGGCTTGGTACGATCGTGAGGGCTCTCGGTCATTAACTGGTTGTAGTATTTAAAACATGGAGGGACGTTTGCAGACCGACACCGCCAGGGTATGGGGGAGGGGGTTTAAACTTAAATTACCCCGCGTTGCGCACACGCTAGGTTCGTGGCACAATGTGGGACTGTGAGCGGCCCTGGGCTCCTGTGCCGATCCGGGCGGGCCATGCGGTGGATCAACGTGTGTCTTGCGGCGGGTCTCGTCTGGGGCCTGAGCGCGCCCCCCCCAACCCCGCCCGCCACCGACGGTCAACAGGGTTCGTGTTGCAGCAATGACGCTGTACATCTTGCAATTCTGGGCAAAGCACTTTAGCTCCGTGCCTAGAAACAGGAATGTGTCCTCATGTAACGCGAAGGGTGAAAGGTGAAGCGCTCCAAAACCCGATACCGGGTCGCGTCCCCGCTATATAAAACTTTTTCTCTCACCGCTGTGTGGAGATTGCCTTTGGGTGGGGGGACTTTCCCAATTTTTTACGTGCCTGACTGGGTGGTGATGTGCGGGCGGGCAGATTTGGTGCATCGGATGGCAGACACCGCGCGACGCGTGACCCCCCCTTTGGTCCCCCCACAGCCGGCGCTCAACTAGCCTGGGTAGCTTGCCCGGCACGGCGCGTTCAAACTATTTTCAATATGTGTCAAACTTCGGATAAATATATAATTTTAGTAATTAATGTATATGACATACATAAACCCCCCACTTCAAATAGCTGGTATTTAGACACGACTCATGCCAGCCAAATGCAGGAAACCTCAGTCACTACCGTCAACTTGTTTAACCCGCGGGCATGCTTCATATAGCTAGTGTTTAGACATGACTCATGCTAGCTAAATGCGGGAAACCTCGGTCACTACCGTCAACTTGTTTAGCAATCTGGCCTAGTCTTGCAATCTGCCTAGGTGACCTTGCAAAACCAGAAATACTCCCTTCATCCTCGTTTAAGCAACAAACTCCGATTATTCGCATTTGCCACTCAGTGCGTGCTTTATGCTTTTGAGCAGATACGAGGGTTCAGATGATGTCAATTTTGGGAGCCTTGGTGGTTGAAAAGGCTGAGGAATACGTATGAGATTGTCAATAAGGTATTGCTCTCATGCAGTCCGCCAAGCAAAACACGGGGCATGTGAGCGCGAAAAATGCATTGGTGGATTGCGCATGCGCCAAAATTAGAGCGGCAACGTTGGAAGCAATTAGAATTACAATGACACTTTAGTTGGTGTGGGCGCTATCCTTTATAATACTGAAGTATAGCAGTTTTCCGCATCCCATGATCGCTAAGGGCAGCTCCCCCTGTGCATCATGGAGGGCTGGAATTGCCCATGTTTCAATTATCCATATACATGTCGGTTTGAGGGGCGAACCCCTATATCTAACGAGGTGGCCAAGGCTCGGCCTCTCTCAGCACAGTTTCCCGCGGCTCAAGCGCTGTTCCCACCCTGAACCCTGACCCAGCAGCTTGAGCGGCGGCGCACAGTAATAGAATGTGTAATGTTTTTCTTTGTGTTGCAGGCGGAGTTACAGGGCGATCTGGAAGCAGACGGGTACAGTAAGGGTACCTCTGCGGCAGAAGGGTACAGTAAGGGTACCTCTGCCTGGCACAGTAAGGGTGCCTGAGCCAAGGACCAGGAGCCGAAGGAGGTTCCGGGAAACCGCGACGGCGCCCCGTTAGTCCTTCGTGCGGTCGGGGGGGCTGAACCGACCGGGGGTGGCCCACACCGCTCCGCCCCGACAGGGGGGGCGGGAGTATAACGAAGTTGGTAATGTGCTGCACCGTCAGAGCATCGACTCGCCGTGCAAGATGGCTCCTTAGGCATGCGGGACAGCGAGGGGCTGCCTGCTTTGGATCGCCTGTAAGATGACCCACCTTAAAACGTCATACGTGTGTTGTATGAAATAAACCTGCAACAGTTCTTTCCCATAAATATGTCTCCAGAGTTTCATTGGGGAGTAATTGTGTATATGTTCAAGCAGGCGGGAGTGAATGGCGGTGTGGGCACTATTGTCTCAACAGCATCCACAATCTGACCCTTGCTGAAGTGATTATGATGGTCGCTGCCAACATCAATCATGGATTCTAGCAGAGCTGAATCGCACCAGAACATTCGCAGTGTTTCAGTGCATGGCCATATGGGTGTGGCATGGCAACGCGTGGCTGAGGAGTTGAGCTGAGCCTGAACCAATGGGAAAGCCAAGTCAGACTTGCAGAATGAGAAGGGAAAAAGTTGGATCTGTAAGTCCATTGTCATTCAAAGGCAGATGGCGTGTAAGACCAACCAACTAACTCCCCCACCATCATGATTAATAAAACATCTTCAGAGAAAAAGAATGGGAGAAGGTCAGCTGAGAACCATGGGGATAATTGTGCTGCAGTGGTAAAATGAGCTGTAACACTTATATGGCGATATTAAGTAACAAATAAATAAATTCAGGATTTGTATAGTATCGCAAATCACCCACGAGGGTCACCTGGTGCTGAATTGTAGGCACAGAGACATGAAGTGATTTGCCCAGAATCACAGATGTTGACGCCGAGACTCGAACCTGGTTCTCACCGGCTCCAAAATCAGCAGCTCGGGCATTACGCCACATCATCTCTTCAATTCGGGTGGTCCTGAAGAATAAGTGCAGATTTTTCAGAGTAGAGACACGGTCTGTTGTCTGAGTGGTAGCCGGTGTACTGCGACACAGCTGGTGTTCCAGAAGGCTGTCAGGAAGAGAGCTGGTATAGTCAAGTTTTGTTGTGAACACAATGTCCGCAAATGCAGCAGGAAATTTCTACGTTATTAGTGCAGAGTAATTTGTTTCCATAGTTGAATCAGTTGATAAAAAGCTCCTCTGGCTACTCAGCTTGTTTGGGTGGATCCACTCAGGACTGATGTCCAGGTGGGCTCAGTGTTCTTTGTCGAGGGGATGAAGGCAGCTCAGTTTTGATGAAAATGTGGATTGGGTAATTAGTCTGAATGTAGCATATAGTGTGAGCCTAGCAAGAGGACCCAAGTCATGGATTTGATCAGCTTGTTGTGTGTTTTCAAGGCCTTGCTTTGCCCATCAATGCAATTAACTTAGAGAAGTGCTGTAGTGTTTTCTAAAAACGAAACTCGGAAGTTATACTCAAGATTGAGAGAGGGAAGCCATTAGCTTCCAATCCAATGTATGGGTCAAATAGCAAGGTGGACATCAAAAGTGTTCCATATCTTGGGCCGCATTACACAGAGTGTCCTGGGGTGGCGGGCAATGGGCGAGTGCTCCCCAAGGGCACCTCTGCGTTACAGAAGGGGCCGCAGACACTTGTGTGTCCCCTTCTGTAATACCGATAGTGCTGGCGCACATGTAGCACCAGTCATATCATGAGAGGGCATTCCCTCATTTGCATGGAGTCTGCATGCAAACGAGGGAATCGTTTTGCCCTAATGCCCACACCATATTGTGGACATGGGTGCAAAGGCAAAGAAGCCATCAGGAATCGCATTGATAGTGCACCACAAAAACATGGAGCACTGTCAGTGTGCTCCCTTAGGGCAGCCCTCTGGAGGAGGTAAGAGAGGGCCCCTGAAGCCCCTAAGACATCCCCTTGCAAGCGGGTGGAGTTACTAACTCTCACACTTGCAGGGGCATCTCTGTCCTCTTTCTAAAAGTACAGGGATGCCTCCTGCACAGTGAAACCCTGAGCGGCTGCAGGGGCGGCCTTAGGCATGTGCAAGCTGTGCACCTGCACAGGGCCACCAAACCCCAGGGGCCACCACGCCAATATATATCCGTAATATAATAAACCTCTGAGGATGGATACATATTTGCGTGGCGGCCCCTGGCAGGGATTTGGCGGCCTCCGGCTCTGTTCCACTTCCAAACACCCTGTCTCCCTCCCCCCCCTCTTCACTGGCCTCCGCGCTCCCCCCCCCCCGCCCGGAACCGCTCTTCCGGGGCCCCCTACCTACGCTTCCTGTCCAGGGCCGCCATGAGCCTAGAGCCGCCCCTGGCGGCTGATTAAAGAAGCAGCTCCGTATTCCACTGCATGCGCTGCACCCCGGACAGACCCGAGTTGGCGGCTGCCCTGAGGACAACGCATTCATTGTAATCAGGCGCACTGTTCATGTTTGCACCCGGCGCACCAGTGTGAAGATGCACCGTGGTGCAAACATGAACAGTGCGAGTGATACACAATACAGGGTGAAACGGGAACACGTGGGGAGCATACGTAGGCTGAAGGTTGCCCAAGCAGCTAAAGGCAGAAAGCATGACCTACCACCAAGTCCACACCCAACACATACAACAGTCCATTGACCATCCTCGAGGAAACATGGCTCTCCCTCGCAAGCCACTGAATTGATGAGGAAAAGAGCATGGCCCAGAGATGAGGGGAGAGGACAGGAAATGTAACAATAGCACCTAAGTGCAAGCCTCTGCTGGGGGCTCCCAGGAACAGCACCTTTCTCAGGGTCGCCAGGTCCTAATACCTTTGAGAAGAATAGATTGCGAAGTAAACGTTGTTTACAATGCGGTGTTTACACCGCACGACCTTTACCACGCTGACATTACAACGCAAGTCGTTAGTACGACTTGCGCTGGATGGCGCTGTTGGTTAAGGAATATTGTAATTTTATATTCCAACACCTTCCTTACTGTTACGTGGACTGGTGTTGGAATATAAAATTATAATAATCCTCAATCCGCGCCCTCAAACACAAGTCGTTGTAACGACTTGCGTTGTAAAATCCGCGATGTAAAGTACCGCGATCAAAATGATCGCGTTGTACTATCATACATCCGATGCGAAGCTGAGAAGAAGCCATTTATACCATAGAGTGTTTCAAGAAAGTTTTTCTTTCAAAAGGAAAATTGAAGTTTTATAGTATTCATTATTTTCCTCAATCCGCCTTTTTTTAATAACTTTTATGGGGGGCTTAAAAGTGTTAAAATATATGGAATAATTGAAATATAAGTCAAGGGAGTTGCACTAGAAGTGTTAAATTCATCTCTGCTATTTAGTTTAATGGTCGTACTAATAGAGACCAATTGATTTATGTATATCCTAACAATGTTTTGAGATTCCTAGCTCGCTCTAGGCCGTGTTTTGCATATTTCACCGGCTAAACCATGATAAATAATGCTGATCAACCGCACAGCTGTGGATTCGAAAACAGAGCAAGGAGGGTTGTGGAGGCGGGTAAGGGGAGTGAAATAAACATCACTAGTATTTTGGATCAAGATTATTTCAGAATAACTGAATTATCTGTTGACGGCGAATGAAGATGAACGGCGAGGCTCCGGCTCCTTCGAGGAAAGTGTTGAATGCAATATTTTACTGCGTCAGTCAAGAGTCATGGCGGGAGACACCAAGAAAAAGACACGATTCCTTATTAAGCGTCTGCCCATACCCCCCTGGCAAAACAATTAGATTAGGCGGGCTTAGCTCGATCATCCACACTGCGCGGCATCTGTAGAGTGGGTGCTTCCGATAGCAGCGGTTACACCCTGGGGTGGTGGAGCGTCTGCGACTGTGGTGGAGCGCCTGTGACTGTGGTGGAGCGCCTGCGACTGTGGTGGAGCGCCTGCGACTGTGGTGGAGCGTCTGCGACTGTGGTGAGCGACTGCGACTGTGGTGAAGCGACTGCGACTGTGGTGAAGCGACTGCGACTGTGGTGGAGCGACTGCAACTGTGGTGAAGCGTCTGCGACTTTGATGGAGCGCCTGCGACTGTAGTGGGGCATCTGCGACTTTGATGGTGCGACTGCAACTGTGGTGGAGCATCTGCGACTTTGATGGAGCGCCTGCGACTGTGGTGGGGTGCCTGCAACTGTGGTGGAGCGTCTGCAACTTTGATGGAGCGACTGCATCTGAGGTGGAGCGACTGATACTGTGGTTGAGCGTCTGCGACTGTGGTAGAGCTCCTGCGACTGTGGTGGAGGGCCTGCGACTGTGGTGGAGCGCCTACAAATGCAGCGGAGCGCAGTAACATTTAGCAAGCTAGTAAGATAATCACAGGTCCATGGCCAATCAGGCTACATGTAGGTGCAAACAAAACAGCCCTACCACAAAGCAAACAAGAACTAAAAAAAACACCATGCCGGTAAGTGAGAGATCAACGAGGGGTACATTCACCGATACAAGGAGAACGGAGAGCTACCATCAGGAAATGGTCAAGTGTTCGTGGTTTCTCTTGGAATCCATAAATACGTCGTTTAAAATCTAATCAGACTGTCTTGATCTTGTGTCGCTTCAATTTAGAAACATAGCCACTATGTCCTCAGTTTCCTAGCCTTGAGCATGCTCGGCTGTCATTTTGCAGTTTTCCCACAAAGTAGCTCTTGTCAATTACTTGCGGCTGTTATTTTGCAGTTTTGCCACAATGTAGCTTTTGTCAATTACTTGGCCTCTTTGCTTTGCTGTAGGAGAAGATTTCAGCTGTGATAATGGGGGCTGTCACCTTCAGTGTGTATCCCATAGGCGTACTGCCTCTTGCAGTCATCTGTCTGGGCCTTTGATTGGCTGGTCCCATAGTTTGAATGTTACAGGTAGTCCCAGTGGAGGAAGCACTGAATGAGTGGAGGGGTAGAGGTGTTGCAACATTCACTTTGACACATGTGCATGGATTGACAATAGTCGTGTTTGTCTTATAGGAGATCTACCATCTAAGTCCTGCGCATGTCCACTGGGGGTGCGCGGACTGCACCCTGTACTAACAGAGGAATCCCGAAGAGAGAAATAGATTGGCCCTGTATCTTTGCTCTGAAGGCTGGGAGAGAGATTCTTTTGTAGCAAGAGAATTTTTTCAAGAATATCACATGTATAGTCATGAAAGGGACATATTTAAAGGCACTCTACCTGGTCTACAAACACATGCACACCAGGGCTGGACTACCAAAAATGACACATGATCACGATGGCTACTGCAACATTCGCACATTAGCAGCGTATGAAATCGAGGGACGCGAAGCGTGCTCCGCATGCTGGGCATACTGATTAAACCAGATTGAAGGCTATGCTCAGGGGCTGAGTCACTCCTTACCCCAAGGAGCCATTTAAGAATTTAAAGAACTGTCTATTTAATGATGTGGCAATTATAACATAAAAGCAAATTGAATATGTAAAGTGCAAGTTGGGTTCCTGAACTATCAGCAATAACAGTTGAATGCTGAGAAAATTATCAAACATTTCCAAATAACCTGAAAACTGCTGGGTGGTTTTGCAAAGCTGACCTTTACAGTCTCTTAATAAAATATCACTCCTGTGGCTGGCTAATCATTCATTCAGTTGCTATAACCCGCAACCTCTTCTATTGCTATGCACCGCCAGTTAATAGGGGAAATGATATCCCCACTGAAAGTCTTAATAGAAGGCCAGGCTTTGATCTGAGCGAGGACAGGAGAAGGTGAGCGCAATGTCGGCCGAAGCAAGTGTTCTCCTGGTGCCTTGGTACTCATCAAATATTTACACCGCTCTTGGATTGCTTCGCCAGCTCTTTAACTCCGTGACACAGCGACATGGCATCCATTCTCAAAGGACCTTTAACTGAAGAGCTCTAAAAAAACAGTAAAGGGCAGTTTATAGGTGCTACAGGCTGAGGCGTAATTCACCTATGGATCTCAAATGCTTACCAACTGGGTTGCAGTGTAACCTGTGCTTTGTAAGATGCAACAGAATAGTCCACTCCCAACCCTCCCAGTGCTCCTGCTGAAACCCTACCCACCTCTCTAACCTTATCTCATGAAGCTTTGGCCCACCAGCCTACATTTCCGCTCCCGACATTGCTCAAGGTACCAAATTCCTCCCTCCACCTCTCATCCCCCATCTGTGGCTTACCTACAGTTGATGGTCTGTATCCCTTTCTTACTGTACAGTGTTCCGTTGCTTCATAGCTAGGAACATGATGTATACACAGGGATAAGTTATCAATCGAATGCCCTTGTGAAGGCCACGCTTCGACCTAGGTGTGGAATGCACCGAAACAGGAGCACACTTATTCCGACTGCCTTGACTTTTCTTACAAAAGATCTACTGAGTCAATAAGCCTCTTTGCTTTTAATTATTGAAGGTATTCATCGCCTACAAGCAGCTGTCCTGCTCTATTTGGTTGTAATCCATCGGAATCTTCAGAGTGGGATGCACCACCCGAGACAGGATCTTGCAACTCCATGTCAGGCCCCACAATAGCACTGTGCATAACACCGCTGAGATCAGCATGGGGACGGACTCGGGCAGATGGAATTAGCGAGATCTTACCTCCATCACGGTTCCTTGTCCAGATGTCCAGCTCCAGCAAGGGCTTTAATGCTCACCCTCACCAGAGATCTGCTTTAGCTTTAATCATGAAAGTTACAGTCAGATCGCATATAAGTGTTTCCTTAAGACTGGCAAATGTGCTCAAGTGCTATGTTGGCACATCCTGTGCCACACAGAATGAGGATAAAACAGAAAATGAAACCTTTCATGCAGTGAGTCGTCCTTGTGCAATGGGATGAAAGCAGCAGTCTAAGCAGCAATGCTGGTCCGTGCCCAACGGTAACAGAAGTTTAGAATGTAATGCAAAACCATGCTAATGTTGTATCCGCATAATGATAGCAACAGGTCTGCGGAATACCATTCAATGCTAAATTATAGCAGCACTCTAGGCTGTGAAGCGACCTAAGCATAATGATAACCCCATTCTATTTACCAAATGCAATGCTAGAATCCCCATGTCTACAAATGACAGCACTCTATGCAGAAATGCAAACAATGCATAGAATCGTCTGGAAAGATCCATTGCTATACACAAAGGGTATGGGGCCTTAAGGGAGCATTCAGGGATAGATTGGTAACAGAGGTGGTTCGTCTTTGAGTTTTGCATATGCGTTGTGACTAATGGCCTCATATATACTGATTAGTATAAAGGCAAGTGTGTGGGGCCGTGCGGGGGTTCCTTTCAATTTGGGGCACTCACAAGGCATGACCTACTTTAAAACGGGTTGATGATGGTACAAGGTTTCGGCATAGTTTCTGATTTACGTGGGTGAGAATAAACAGATCTAGTGTCATCATTGCACTGTGTTAAAATAGCATACAATTGACATATATAGACAATCCATCATATAGTCACAAGGTACTTAAATGGCAGTATGATATATATTTGACATGTATAGCAATCAATCATGCAAATTAGGAGTTCTGCATTAAGATAATCACGATATTGTTAAACCACCCTGAACGAGCCTGGGCTGTGCTGTAACCCCCTTGTGCTATGTGAGTTCCAGTCAGCGGGACAAAAGGATTACTCTGGGTCTAAGCCTGCCATTTGGGCAAATTTAGCATCTTGTTCATTCAGCCCACTATTTACAGTCTTGAATTTGTTCATCCATTTGCACTCCCGAATGTTCAAAATGGAATTAAGGTTGCCTCCTCGTGGTCCCAAAGTGATTTTTTCGAGTACCACCCATCTTATGGATTCTGGGGTATGGTTCTTGTCCCTGAAATGATCCACAAGTGGTGCGCCTGCTACTGAGCAGCGGATCCTGCTGCAATGTTGAAATATTCGTTTTTTTACTTTTTGTTTGGTTTGCCCTATGTACATCAGGTCACATGGGCATAGAGTGCTACAAAGGAGGGACCAACCAGCAGGAGTTCCCACAGAATTCATCATTGATTTATTGGAAATCGCAATGACTAGAAATTTCTTTGTCTTTCAAAATAAGTTCTACATTCAAAGCAAAGGGGTGGCAATGGGCGCTGCCTTCGCCCCAGATCTGGCGATCCTATTCATGTCTGAATATGAACAGCACTGCATTTTAACACAAAACAATCCATACCGAAACATGATTTCCACCTGGCACCGGTATATAGACGACGTCCTCATGATATGGACAGGTGAAGAAAAGGATCTACATGATTTCATGGAATGGCTGAACACCCAGTCAGACGACATCAAGTTCACAATGTATATGAGCAGGGAATCTATCGACTTTCTGGATATCAGCATAAAAGAGATGGAAGGGAATCTCTACACCACCCTTTTCAGAAAACCATCGGAAAGAAACTCCATCTTAAGGTACACCAGCCATCATACCAGAGGTTTACGGGACAACTTGCCCTTCGGCCAATTTCTCCGCATCCGGAGGAATTGCTCTTTAAAAGAGGATTATTTTAAAGAATCTGAAGACCTCATTAACCGTCTAATAGACAGGGGTTACCCCCAGCGGCTAGTGAAAAGATCCAGGAAGAGAGCATGGTTCCAAGACAGGTCAACATTACTGTCGCCCAGGACACGCCCAACATCTCACGACCGAATGATTTGTGTAACAACCTACTGCACCAAAAGCAATGAAATAAAGAAAATTGTGAATAAACATTGGAACTTGGTTGCGGATATTTTAGACAGTCCTGAACCACCTATGCATGCCTTCAAAAAGGCGAAAAGTATAAGGGACCATGTGGACCGATCATTGCTAGACACGCCACAGGCACCAACCATCCAAAGTCTATGGAATCTACCAGAAGTAGTAGGCCACTTTAGATGCACCACGTGCAAAGCATGTCCTACATGTTGGAAAACGAAGCAAGTGATCCACAACTATCTCACTGTAGACCTTAAATCCTTCACAAACTGTAACACCAGTGGAGTGATCTACGCAATTCTATGCCCATGTGACCTGATGTACATAGGGCAAACCAAACAAAAAGTAAAAAAATGAATTTTTCAACATTGCAGCAGGATCCGCTGCTCAACAGCAGGCGCACCACTTGTGGATCCTTTCAGGGACAAGAACCATACCCCAGAATCCATAAGATGGGTGGTACTCGAAAAAATCACTTTGGGACCACGAGGAGGCAACCTTAATTCAATTTTGAACATTCGGGAGTGCAAATGGATGAACAAATTCAAGACTGTAAATAGTGGGCTGAATGAACTAGATGCTAAATTTGCCCAAATGGCAGGCTTAGACCCAGAGTAATCCTTTTGTCCCGCTGACTGGAACTCACATAGCACAAGGGGGTTACAGCACAGCCCAGGCTCGTTCAGGGTGGTTTAACAATATCGTGATTATCTTAATGCAGAACTCCTAATTTGCATAATTGATTGCTATACATGTCAAATATATATCATACTGCCATTTAAGTACCTTGTGACTATATGATGGATTGTCTATATATGTCAATTGTATGCTATTTTAACACAGTGCAATGATGACACTAGATCTGTTTATTCTCAACCACGTAAATCACAAACTATGCCGAAACCTTGTACCATCATCAACCCGTTTTAAAGTAGGTCATGCCTTGTGAGTGCCCCAAATTGAAAGGAACCCCCGCACGGCCCCACACACTTGCCTTTATACTAATCAGTATATATGAGGCCATTAGTCACAACGCATATGCAAAACTCAAAGACGAACCACCTCTGTTACCAATCTATCCCTGAATGCTCCCTTAAGGCCCCATACCCTTTGTGTATAGCAATGGATCTTTCCAGACGATCCCCGACTGACGCATCGTACGATGCATGGGCGTTTCCGTGAAACGCACAGTTGATTGGCCCAGAGTAGTCGAGCCCTTCGCATACACCTAGCATCCAGCGGCGGCACCGCGAGTAGATGCACCGAGGTAGCGTCGGGCACGGACGGCTGCTGACTGAACCAGCACAGGTATGAAATGGATCGTAGTGTTGTAAACTGAGTCAGGCTTCCCCAATGCCTTCGTTTAAATCGGCACACTGAACTGAATGTCGGAATCCAAACGGCATCCAGAACTGAATGTCGGAATCCAGCCTCACTGGTTCCCATTGCAACATTCTTATAGTTTTTTCATTTGCGGCTTTTAAGCTTTTTGACCCACTGGCCTCCCATGTTATCTTCCTAGAACGGTGCGTACTGTGCACTGAACACGATGAATGGCCACGGATACTACACGTGACATGCTGTTCCCACTCCATCGATGAGGAATATTTCCAAAGTAAGTTCTCCCCGTTACCTCCCAAACTCATGTTCTTCGGCTCCCCAGCCAAAGACAGTCCTCTGAGACTCTTTCCCCTTATGTTTTGCATTGTAGAATTCCAAGGAGCGCGCCCAGGCCCAAGATACGACGGTACAGACGCTGACCGTCTTCTGATGTAGGTATCCCCTGCATCTCTTTCTCTAATGTCAGACAACGTACCACACAGTAAACTAATCTTAGCATTCGCATTATTTTATAGGCTCTCTTCCCACTGTCCTGATGAAGACCCCAACATGAGGCATAAATAACCCTTAAGAACACAGGGGGGTCGAAACGTAGACTACGCCAACTGAAACACACCATAGGACTTGAAGAAAAGAATGTACCTAACCTATGTGTGATGCAATTTGGGAACTTTGACAATACCTTGTTTGTAAAGGCGTTTCCGATTTTAACGTGATGTTGCCAATTTCACACCACCTTTACCCAGTCCCTCACTCCTTTTTGCACTCCCTTTTCCCCTTTCACTGAGAGCACTTAAAATTTAATGAATTTACAATTACTTTGAATACTGAGATTCAATATCTTGAACAAACCACAGAAACAATCGATTGCAGAAATAAATGCAATTTGAATTTGAACATTGCACATCTTAATTTTTAAACTGTTCCGTTATATTCAGCATGATAAATGTGTGGCATTTGTCTGTATGAAGTAATACAGAATAACTTGTAAATTAATCTATTCTGAACTCAAACCACTTCTTTTTTGTACTGATCTATTGACCCAGGTCTAGGAGTTCTAAGGGCCCACCCCTTTACAACTCACACTCCAACATTCAACAGCACCAACTCTCCTATCAATCAGGAAGAAAATGAAAACTTGCATCTTCAATGAACACATCTTACTGGCTGACTTCTCGCCCATTCTATTAGCTGTACCTCTTTCCTCTATCCCCTACCCCATGTATTACCAACTAGGGCTTTCTCCTGTATAGCTACCCATCTAGGTTCATGCTTTAGATGTACAAAAACATGCAAATAAACATATTTATAGTTAGAGATAACCCCTTGTACAGCAATGTCGACCAATGCCTACAAATAACAGTGCAAACACAAGTAGATGATGGGCAGAGTGCTGAAACTTTTCAAACACCCCCCCCCAGTCACAGATCTGGGTTGAATCCATCATCATTCTTTAGCTCACTTTGCCACCCCAGTTCAGACACAGCTATTTGCAAATCAGTCTTGACCCTGTGCCTCATGGGAACAGTCCAGCCCGAACTGCCAAGCCATGTCTTCCCTGTACCGGAAACAAGCATCCTGGGACCGGTATCAGGCTAACAGCCCTCATCAGCCAGGCTAGCTTGAATCCAGTGGCAAAGTGAGCAAGGGGCCCACGTCTGGGCATACCCTGCCAACTTAGGGCGAACAAAGCAAACACAAGGAGATGATGGACGGAGTGCTGAAACTTTTCAAACACTCATCCCCAGTCACAGATCTGGGTTGAATCCATCATCATTCTTTAGCTCACTATGCCACCCCAGTTCAGACACAGCTATATGCAAATCAGTCTTGACCTTGTGCCTCATGGGAACAGTCCAAAAACTCAGATCTCTTGAATGGGGGTGAATGTTTTGATTTGTTCTGCATACCGTCCCTCAATTGTGTGTCTTTTGCTTCCTCGCCCTAAGTGCACCTGGTATGCCCAGACGTGGGTCCTGGGCTCGCTGTGCCACTGGAATCAAGCTATCCTGGCTGATGAGGGGTGAAACCCCGAAACCGGTCCTAGGATGCTGGTTTCCGGTCCAGGGAGGACCTGGCTTGGCATTTTGGGCTGGACTGTTCCCATGAGGCACAGGGTCAAGACTGATTCGCATATTGTCAGGTCTAAACTGGGGTGGCATGGTGACCAAAAGAATGATGAATTTAACCCAGATCTCTTGACTGGGGGTGAATGTTTTGATTTATCCTGCATTCCGTCCATCAATTGTGTGTCTTTTACAAATAACAGTGGACATCGTTCCAGCCCGAGATTACTGAGAAATGCAACCAATATTGCAACACCTTTTCATGTGGCAAAACCCACCGATGCTTATGGACAACAACTACAAATCCATGCTTACAGCTATCACTCTGCATAGCAATACCAGCTAATGCTTATGTCCAACAAGACTCAAGGCAGCAATACCAGTCCATGTTGGACCGCCCACTGAATGTAGCAATACCAGGCCGCAGTTATGAACATACAGCACTCAATACCAGTACAAACTTTGAAAAAACATGATCATGCTTACAGACAAACCTTTGTAGCACTACCAGCATATGCTTATGTCCTGCAGTGCTCAAGAAGCACTACCTATCGATGCTTAAGGAAACACACGCAAAGTAGCGATACCAGGCGATGGTTTGAGCAGACAGCATTCAGAAAGACCAAACCAGCCAATGGTTACGGGCAGCAGTACTCAAAGTAGTAATGCCAGCTCATGCTTAGAGATAAACCCCGCCACTTTAAGTAGCAACGCTAGCCCATGCTTATGGACACCGATACTCTATGCACCAACTGCAGCTCGAGCATAAAGAGAACAGCGCACGGACAACACACTTAATGTAGAACTAGCAGCTCATACTTGGAGACAAGGGTTTCTAAGGAGTTCCTTATTTACAATGTAATTCAAGCACAACAGTAGAAAGACACAACCCGTTGAGTATTCTATTCTATTCTGCAGTTTTTGCATAGAGCAAGGCTACCAGAAGTCCTCCCAGCTCTGCAGCAGATACTTCAAAACATCAGGGAATAAAAATGATTCCCTGAACAGCGAGGTCAGCAAGGCTTTGCCAAAGGGGGTTTTGCTCCAAAAGACGTAGTTCGAGATTCAGGGAATACCAGAGTTTGGATGCCAGCAAAATGTAGCGTCCACTCCAGTGAGATCTCCAAATCTTGGGGACCTTGAGTAAATGAGCAGAGGCATGCTTCTGCAACATGTCTGCTAGCTAGAGTCTGCATAATTGGAACCAACTCCTGAGGCGGAAGCCGGGAGTAACGCTCGTTTTTAAAAAAAATTGTATTTGTGACCGCTTTTTAATCTGTGTGGTGTTTCACTTGCCCCTGGACACTCCCCCTCCTAACCTGTTCGGTTCTCCCCGCGCACCCGATTAAAGCGCTGCTGCGGGTCGGAGAATCGATTACCGCCATTCCTGGGGAAGCCCACAGGCCTCGCCCACTGCCGTGAAGCCACGCCCTTCTTAACTATATAAGTTGCACCTCCTCTTCAACACGCGCATTAGTTGGAACCAACTCCTGAGGCGGAAAGCTGGGAGTAACGCTCGTTTTTTAAAATGTTTTATTTGTGACCGCTTTTTAATCTGTGTGGTGTTTCACTTGCCCCTGGACACTCCCCCTCCTAACCTGTTTGGTTCTCCTCGCGCACCCGATTAAAGCGCTGCTGCGGGTCGGAGAATCGATTGCTGCCATTCCTGGGGAAGCCCACAGGCCACGCCCACTGCCGTGAGGCCACGTCTCCCCCTCCCTTGAAACTATGTGCCTCCCCCGGCTGCGCAGCGGACGCGCGCAGGGAGCGCTCCGCCAGCGCGCCAAAGGCGTGCTAAAGGCAAGCCCATCTGCGCCCGTCCGGGGCAGGCCGGGGCTAGAGGCAACCCCCCCAACCCTTTCCCCCCTTCACTAGGAATAAAGAGGTACTATAGCTTTGATTCTCTTTACCAATTGAGGAACATTGCAACAACTAAATGTTGCCAAGAGTTTCACCCCCTGGAGATCCCTCACCTGTGCCCTCATTGTAAGACAGAGCTCATCAACCCTCCTCACAAAGATGAATTGCAGGACTACCACATGTTTCTCTTAAACTGCAGATCCCTACCCAAACACAGTTTGGAAATATCAATGCTGCTGGGTGAGCACATGCCGGACATAGTCTTTTTGACTGAAACATGGCTCACTCAGGACTCAGAGCCTGACCTGGTACAAGCCCTTATACCAGGCTACCAGATCGCCCGCTTGGACCGCACCCAGGGGAAAGGCGGGGGGCTTGCTATCATTTATAAAGACATCTATTCCTGTCGCTGCCCGCCGGAGTCCATTGCAGACTGTGAAAGCATGCACTTTGTCATCGAATTCTCCCCTAACAAAAGCTTTACTGGCATTCTCATCTACCGCCCTCCTGGAGCACTTAAACAGTTCCAGACAGCGTTACCTTCTGCTGTGGCCGAACTAATCACTTCACCAGCAAATTTCACACTACTGGGCGACCTCAACATACACTTCGATAATACACAAGACAGCGTCGCCACAGAGATGACGGCCAGCTTAGTGGCAGTCGAACTAGAGCAGCTTGTCTCCTCCCCTACGCACATAAAAGGCCACTTACTAGACCCTGTATTCAGTAACTGCACACAGTTAACAATTGGCACTATCAATCGTCTTTCATGGACTGATCACTTTCTGATCCCACTTACCTGGACTACGCACAAATGCATCCCACCCTTTCAAATCCCCCGCAGAATGAGGAATTGGTCCAAACTATGTCTGGACAACTGGACCAATATTCTTACCAAAACTAGGCCTGTGCTCAACGGCGATCCCTCTAAAGGTAACAGTGAATACGACAATTGGATCACGAATTCACTAGACTCCATATTACCCCTCCGCACTACTAGCTCAAAAAGACATCAGAAATCAGCGCCCTGTTACTCAGAAGAACTCAGAGACAAAAAGCGCATCTGTAAGAGGCTGGAAAGAAAGTGGCGCCTGAGCTACGCTGCTACGGACAAAGCCACTTACAGGGAGACCATTGGAGCCTACAAATCGGCAATAAAACTGACACAATCGATGTATTACAATGACAAAATAATGTCGGCCAAATGTAAACCCAAAGAAATGTACCAAACGGTAAAAGCCTAACTACGCTTCCACCCCTACCAATCGCCATCCCCAATGTGCAATCCCGATGTAACGATCTAGCTGATTTCTTTTTCCTTACAGTAAACAAAATCTACACATCTTTTCCGGACATTGACTCGGACCCACTCCCCCAAGGACATTATCCAGCCGCTGAAGTAGAGGAGTCGCCTCACAACACCCTAGCCCACTTCCCACAGTTAGACTCAGTAACACTCGAGTCTCTGATGCACCAAATAAAATCTGGCTCCCCATGCGACCCTGCACCACCGAATACGCTGGTCTCGGCTAGTCAGGTGATTCTTCCCACACTATTGGAGTTACTGAACTCCTCGATAGTGACTATCACAGTTACTCTTGAAGAAACCCAACCTCGATCCTGGCAACCACAACAGCTATTGCCCTATCTCATTGCTCCCCTGGGCAAGCAAAGTCCTCGAAAAACACATCTAACCAGGTTTTTCGAGAGCAACCATCTGCTTGACACCACCCAGACGGGCTTCCATCCCAAACATGGTACAGAGACGGCTTTGGTGGCAGTCACAGAGGAAGCGAGGTGGATCCTAGATCAGGGGGGGATCAGTGGCAGTGATCCTCCTTGACCTGAGCGCCGCCTTTGATGCGGTGAACCATAAAATCCTCCTTCGCCGCTGCTGAGCTTAGGAATATCAGGAGAAGCCCTAGCTTGGCTCAAGTCCTTTCTAAAAGACCGTACCTTCCGAGTCTTTGAAGGAGCCTCAGTCTCCTCAAGCAAGCCTCTGGAATGTGGGGTACCACAGGGCTCCTCACTAAGCCCCACGTTATTCAACGCATACATGAGACCACTGGCAGGGATATTCCGTCCGCATGGCATTAAGATCGTCACTTATGCGGACGACACCCAGCTAGTGGTCTCCCTTGCGCATAAGAACAGCCAGCAAGCACAGACCAGATTGATTCCCTGTCTGGAGCAGGTAAAGAGCTGGATGAGGAAGTCATGCTTAAAGCTCAATGGGGATAAAACCGAGCTCATGCTCCTCGGTCCATCTGCCCCCTCCACCTTAGAGCTTTGTGGCCCCCAGCCTAGGTGCCCCCCCTACACCCAGAGATAACATAAAAAGTCTCGGAATATGGTTAGACAAATCCCTAACATTCAATACACAAGTCACCAAACTATCAGCAACATGTTTTGGTCTCATCAGGATGATGAAAAAAATCCTCCCACTTCTTCCTTTTGAGGCCAAACAGGTAGTCATTCAGGGCCTGATTCAGTCCCGTATTGACTTTAGCAACGCCCTGTATTTAGGGGCTCCTGAATACTGCCTGAACAAACTACAGCGGATCCAAAACTGTGCAGCCCGTACACTTCTCGGAATCCCCCGCAGAACCCCGATAGGGCCGGGATTAAAAACTCTGCACTGGCTTCCTGTCAGGGAAAGAATTAAGTTCAAGGCCATGTGCATCACCCACCAAGCCTTTTGGAAAACCGGTCCTGTAATCAACCACTCCCTGGTCACTCCCTACCACCCCAAGAAAGAGCTTCGCTCCTCTCAAGCCTTCCTAGCCGTTGTCCCGCAGATACGAAGATCCAAAGATCCAGAGCAGGAGGTTGATCTTTCTCCTACAATGCATCCAAACTGTGGAACTCTCTCCCCCTACATCGAAGGTCTAACTCCAATCTACTAACCTTTCCAAAACAATTAAAAACTTTCCTCTTTAACTAAAAACAAACTTACTCCCTGTGATCAACTTCAGTAGAAGGTCCATTCTATTCCCTAGCGCCTGGACGCCTCAGGGCAGCTGTTTGCGCTTAACAAATTTCTTTAATTTCATTTCATAACAGACTTGTCCTTAGTTGCGAGAAAGGAGACAACGATAATGACAAGCATTTGCAATGCAATAGGTCTTGCATTAGGAAAGTTTGAGCTATTGGTATTGTAAATTACACATTTTTTACTTATGTGTTGGTTTTGAAAATAGCAAAATTAATAGCTTTGTCATTTACAATGCCAATAGTTATAACTTTCGCAAATGTGACACCTATCGCATTTGTAATGCAATATGTGTTGTATTTACGTGCTTAGATGTATTAATATTACAAATAACAATGGCATTTATTTTTTTTAAATAATTAATACTTAAAAGTTATTGTAATTTATAATGGCCATAGCTTAAACTTTTGTAAATAACTTTTGTGAAGATTATGTTCAGTGTATTTTATTGTGACGAAAATACATGAACAGAAGTGAAATATTAACATCTTTTTGTGACATTTGTGATAAAGCTTGAAACATTGAGAGAACATATTTGAACCAGTTGTTGTTGAATGGTTGTACAGATTGATGCTGTAGTGGCGCTGAGTGATGTTGTGGTGGCGACAAGTGATGCTGTGGCGTTCAGTGATGCTGCGGTAGAGCATAGTGATGTTGTGGTGCCCCTGAGTGATGCTGTGGTGGTGCTGAGTGATGCTGTGGTGATGCGATAGATAGAGTGAGGGCGATAGATAGAGTTCGGGCAATAGATAGAGTGAGGGCGATAGTTAGAAGTGTGCACTGACATCTGGTGGTGTGTGTGTGAATGTTGAAATTGTGCACTGACGGCTGGTGGTGTGTGTATGCCTGGTGAAGCGTGCAGTGACGGCTGGTGGTGTGTGCGTGCCTGGTGAAAGTGTGTACTATGTCTGTTGGTGTGTGCCTGGTGGAAGCGTGCACTGACGGCTGGTGGTGTCTGTGTCCGGTGAAAGCGTGCACTGATGGCTGGTGGTGTTTGTGTGTGGTGAAAGCGTGTACTGATGAGTGATGGTGTCTGTGCGTGGTGAAAGTGTGCACTGACGGTTTGGTTTTCAGTATAGTTGTGTGTGCGTTTGTTGTGTGTGTTTGTTGTGTGTGTGTTTATATGTGTGGTTGTGTGTGGTTGAGGGTGTGTGTGTGGTTGTGTTTGTGTGTTGTGTGTGTGGTTGTGCTTGTGTGGTGTTGTGTGTGCGGTTGCACTGTAAGGCATTCGCGAGTGTGGCAGTGCTAGAGTACACACCTGGATTTGGGGTAGAGGTGTGCCAGAAAAAAACTCATTAAACGCCAGATTGCAACATAATGTGTACTAAAATAGATCAGCCTAACAAAAGTGTGTAAAAGACAATACATAAAAAAATAGTTGTCTAACAATTAGGTGGGTCGGATGGTGGTGTGTCTGCCTGCTAGAAGCGTGCACTGATGGCTGGTGGTGTGTATGCCTGGTGGAAGCGTGCACTGACGAACGGTGGTGTGTGTGCCTGGTGGAAGCATGCAAATATAGCTGGTGTTGTGTATGCCTGGTGAAAGTGTGCACTGACAGCTGGAGGAGTGTGCCTGTTAAAACGCGCACTGGCAGCTGGTGGTGTCTGTCTGCCTGGTGAAAGCGTGCACTGACGGCTGCTGGTGTTTGTCTGATGGAAGCGTGCACAGACAGCTAGTAGTGTGTGTAAATGATGGAAGCATGCACTGACTGGTGATGATGCCATTTGGACCTTCTGAAGTATTTAGCCATGCAGCACATTATCCTGGGTGATACACCATCTACTGTTACTTCGGGTGCATTGGTTAACGACCACACACCAAAGGATGGGCTTCCGTGCTTTTTTATGAAAATATGAAAAAGTTGTGTACGTATGTCATGTGAAAAAAACCAGTGGAAGTGAGAGACAGGTAACAGGTGAAGGGACGTCGCTACCAGTGGTGCAGCAGGAGGCGCCAGGTCAACTGCAACCAAATTGCACATGAAAAACTATATTAGTTGTTCGTGCCCGAAATCACGCTATATGTGGAGCACATGCGGCTTGATTGCCATAGGACTGTAGGTAAAAACTCACATGGACAAGGAATTAGTGCATCAGAAGTTCAATGTGATGAATCAAAAATGTCCACAGTCAGAAGGGACAACATGTGTTAACTTTTCTGTTGTATCTTTAGCCAAGAATAAAGAAAGAATATAGAAATTAGTCTTTGTGGACTTTATTGTGCATTAATTACATTGAAAGTTTGCTCTTCCTCGACCGTGATGCAGAAATAAAGATTTGATGTTTTTTACTTTAAAACTAGGGGATAGTTGGGCCGTTTTCCGTCCTTGCACATGTACACATTACGGTGTCTGAAAGCCCTCAGTGCTCCGTACCGGACTGTCACATACCCAGCTTCAGGTAGGAAAGCACCTGGGGTATTTCATTCATTAGGGCTGGTGTCTGCTTCCGGAGCGCGCTGTGAAACGACCCCCTGCCCCTGCTGGCTGGACGAAATGTCAAAGAAAAAGCTAATTTCCGATAAGCCTGCTACAAGGGGTGTCAGCTTGAAGCAGAGCCATGCTCTATGAGAGGATGTGTGGGCAAAGAGGGTGGGGGCGCTGCGGTGACTGTCTGTGGGCAGCAGAGAAGCAAGGCCGTTGCCCAAAATCCTGCCCTGAAGGGATATCTCGGGACTGAGAACGAGAAAAGGCCTGTTCAGGGGTTGGGGATCCCCGGGATGAGAGAATACAAGGCGAAAGGGGAAGGAGAAGCGTGCAACGAAAGAGGGAGTAAAGGAATACTGAGAGAGCAAATATTGAGAGGCAGAGAAGGGGAGGACATGAAAATAAAGGAGAAACAAGGGGTATATAGTTCGATTGATCTGAATAAGCAAAGGAGTTGGGGTGATGTGAAGGGACTGGACAGTCCAAAGATATAGAAAAGGAGAGCGGGAACATATGAAAACAGTGGAGGGAACGGGCAAATAATAAAAAGGGAACGTGGAGAATATGAAGTGAGCAGAGGGAAGAGCAAACTAAAAAGGGAAGTAGTAAAGAAAAAAGCTAGAAAAGCGATTGAGGAAGTGAGTGAAGTGGGTAGAGATAAAGTAGGGGAGAAAGAGGGACTGAAGAAGAGTTTGAGAAGGATGAGATAAAGAGTGTCTGTAGAGAGAAGAGAGCGGGGAGAATGAAAAGGAGAGTAAATACAAAGCGAGTGGAGAGGGAAGACAAAAAAAGAACAGAGTAGATGAAAAGAGCAGATAAAAGGAAAGATAAACAAAGACATGGAAGGTGTACATAGAGAGGACACAAGAAAAAGTAGAGTGAGGAACGTGCAAGTGAGTGAAAGTGTATCTAAATGGGAAAAGAAGAAAGATTAATAAAAACAAAGTATGGAGAGGTGAATGCAGGGAGTACACCCATACTCTTGGGGTGAGAGGGAAGACTGGATCCTAAGTTCGAGGGGAGAGGACAATAAAGGGAGAGAAGGGAAAGTACAGTGGTCTGGAGAGCACATGGGTTGGAGGGTGGGAGAGCAGGCTGTGGAGGGTGGAAAGTCAAAGATTGGTCAGTGTGTCTGGAGAGAATCGGATTTGGGACGGGGCAGAGGAAGGTTCTCAGAGGTGAGAAATAGAATGGGAGAGAGCATAGCTGGGTAAAGTTCTGTGCAAGGAGGCATACGAGACTAAGTGATCACAGTTCAAGCAGACAAAAGAAAACATGATTCATTCAGGTGGGAAAGCGATTTTTCCAGGATCACCCGAGCGGCCTAGTGATGAAGTCAAGATCTCCAGAGTCTACAATTAGGTCACTGAGAAAAGTATGTTGCCCAGATGAGGGGATAGGAAGGAATACGTGATATAGAGGGGAATAGATGTATCAAAATGTAAAGAAAAGGCGAGGACTAGATGTGAGGTGGGGGGGAAGGTGACTGAGTGGGCTTACCAATTAGGAGAGTGGGTGTCTGTGGCACAGCAGTTTGGAGGGGAGTCGGAGGAGAAGAAAATGGAAGTCAGAACAGTGGAGCGTTATTGAAATACGAGGGCAAATGGGCGGGGGAGGATAGAGTCGCCCGGTTAAAGATGGAGGTGGGGAGAGAGGAGGGGAAGACAGCAGCGACTAGAATTCAACGAAGGGAAGTGGATGAGGCGCTGAGAGACTGGAAACAGAGAGAAGAGCAGTGGCGTAAATAAAGGAATACAGAGACAGTGGGCGATGGAGAAAGAGGAGGGGAAGGGGTGCGAATGTGGAAAGTGTGTTGGTACTGGAAGAAAAGTGAAGAGGCAAATGGGAGAAACAAGGAGGGTGGTGGAGAGGAAACAAGGATGTGGACGCAGTAGTGCAAAGGAGACAGCACACAGAGAAGTGGGAGGAGAAATCAGTAACAACGGTTGCAAGCATCAGCAGCGTATGTTGCACAGAATGAACTGAAATGAACAATAGCAAAATGAGACATGTAACAGGGGACGTCTCCATGTGAGGTTCCAAAACACCAAAAGGAAGGGCTAATAAGCATAGTCACTAAACAAAAGAAGCCATTTATGAAGGGCAATAACAGGAACCAACGAAAACAAGCTCTCTGCATTGCTGTGGCGGGGGCGGGACGGGATCGCATTCCTTTGAAGTCTGATGCCGAGGCACAGACAAATTGTGGTGTGGGAGCAGCTTCCTTTCAAGTCTGATGGGGGGGTGGGGAGCAAATGGTGAGCGCGCGCACGGCGCACATGCACTGGCCATAATCCGCACTCCAAAGCCCTCTTGGCAGCCTTTCCAGGAGCCCTACATAATTATCGCCGAAGCAATGCGAAGCATTGGCTCAGCATTGGCTCAGCGAGACCTAAAAAAGGGATGAAGAATCGAGTCAGTCCACAGCCTTTTCCTGGACATGTAACCTACCAACATGTTTTATGAAAGAGCATCAAAGAAATAATTTATTATGTTTTCTTGAACTCTGGATCATTGACAACCAGCTGTTCAACAAGCTCTCACTCTACAGATACAAAACCAGCTTAACAACCTCCTTGCAGCCTAACACAATTGATTTATAAAACTGGCCTGTCAAGGGAGTTGGTTAGGTGCCAGAACTTCAAGCCAGGTGCTTCACACTATCTTCTGTCTGCATCCTGCTCTGCCAGAATGATGCCAAGTCTTTAGCAGGATCAGTGCAGCTACAGACTGGGCATCATTTGCCAAGCTCCACAAAACATCTGAGAAAGAGCTGAATTATGAGTGAAAGCAAAAGATGGGTGCAAAAGCCAAAAGTGTATTACCATCAGGTTTCAGTGTTGGCAGTGTGCACTGGCATGGGCAAACTACATCATTTCTCTAGAATGAGGACTGTGTGGCAGCTTCAGAGAGAAAGAAGGCCTACACAAAGGTAACGGTAGCACCTAGTCTCAAGATGAGCGTAAACATCTGCTCTTGGGTAGGGTGGCCTGCAGAATGCTTGGAGCAGGTAGTGTGGCCTGCAGAACACTGTTAACCATTAAATATCTTCCCCTGGAGAATACTGTATTTATCCGTACAAATCTAAATTCCCTCTCATTCCAAAGGCTATCGGGAACTCTTCTGCTAGTCTCATAAGCAAGGTACCTTCACAACTTCACCAGTTCAATGTTGTAAGAAATCCGACTGTTAGGACACAGGACATAGAGTTCAGACTCTTGATGTAGGCTGGGACTAAGTTTCCATGAGGCCCAATAATCGCTTCCCAATAAGTTAACCTCGTTTATGTTAGGAATCCCTGTCTCGCCCTTGGAAGGGGAAAACAGCAAAGATTTCAACAGAGAACGGGGAAGTGGTATGTCCACAGCACCTGGATAAACAATATGTTATAAAGAATGTAAAGGGCAAAAACAAGTTAGATGAAAAGAGAAAAATACAATAAAACAGGTTACTAGGAAAATGAAAAAAATATATTTCATGCATACTGTAAAAATATTTGTAAAAAATGATAGCATACACATATAAGCCAGGTCTAAGAAGCGAGATGGGTTTTATGATGGAACCACCCATGCCTTTACAACTCGTCCATTACATGGCATATGCCTTTACCACGCAATCCTTCACCGTGGAAAATATGATGTATTTTGCAGGTAAGTATAAAGCCTTAGTGTATACACATATAGACTGAGGAAGGCTGCTGTGTCCGCTGAAACGCGTCTCTTTTGCTGGGCCTGAGGAGGCTTATCCAATAAAAGGCCTTAACCCAAATAGCTCTCGTGTGCGTGCTCTTTTCCAAAATGGATCAGAGGTTTTTTTTGTTTAATATATATATATATGTATATATATATATATATCAATATAGGACTAGCTAGGTTGTGTTAGTGAGACTCAGGAGGTACATCTGTGGGCAAACCGTTAGGTTTGGTCATGAAGCCCTCACACACCAACCTAGTTGGTGTCATGCTTCATCATCGGGCCCACCACAGTGACACCCGGGTGTGCTGCGACTCCAGATTACTGAGGAGCTGGTATGCTTACTGAGTGTGCAGTGATAGTGAGAATGAACGTGAAAAGTTAAAAGCTATACAGGTGGTCCCAGTTCCCGAGGGTGAAAGGTAAATTTTAATATCTGGGCCCCTGTTAGCAAGATAAAAAGGCTTGTGGACGATGTGGAGTGTATTAAGAGCTCCTACGTCCTTTGTGGTCTACATGTTTCAGCTTCGATCCAGATAAACATCTCCTGGTCGGACTGGATATTGAGAGCTTATATATGAGCCTCCCCCAAGACGCCACACTGAAGGTACTCCATGATGTCCTGATGGAGATTGATTGGCAACATCACACCCCACGTCACTTCATCTTGGACTGCGCCTCATTAGCATTGAAAGAGAATTATTTCGAATATGAAGACACATTCTTCCTACAAACCAATGGGACCTCTATGGGGAGTGTCTTTGCCCCGAGCGTGGCAGGGCTATACGTCCACCATTTTGAACAGACGAACATCGAAGCCCCCACGAACCCCTACTCAGCTAACATCACAATTTGGCGTCGATATATCGACGACATTTTCATTGTCTGGGAGGGCAATGAGGAAACACTTAAAGACTTCCTCATTTGGATCAACAACCTTGACCCGTTTCTCAAATTCACCTGCACCAGCAGCCAAACTGAACTAGCATTTCTAGACCTTAACATAAGACCTGATCAGGGAGGCCTAACAACAACCACTCACTACAAACCGACATCCAGGAACTCTTTACTGCGTTTTGACAGTTTCCACCCCAGACCTTTGAGGGAGAATTTACCATTTGGACAGTTTCTGCGTATAAGACGGAACTGCAGCAACCTCCAGGATTTTAAACACCAGTCAAAAGCCTTGGTCCATAAGTTGGAAGACCGGGGTTATCCATCCAGAATCATTTCCAAATCCTGCAAAAGAGCACGCAACCAGAACAGAGAGGCTCTTCTGGAAACATTTGTCAAACCACAAGAAACGCCCACTATGACATGTGTCACTACCTACAATACCGCCTCAAACCAGGTCTCAAACATAATCCGCAAGAACTGGAAGATCATCAATTCAGGCACCAGGAACTGGGATCCCCCTCGGTTTGCATATAAAAGAGCCCAAAATCTGAAAGACCAACTGGTATCCACCAGACCCAGAAAGAAACTACAAACAGGCCAGACAATTCTGAATGCATGGGGGCTACCCGAAAAAACAGGCCATCAACCATGTTACAATTGCAGCGTCTGCCACCTGACCACCCCTTCCAAAACATTATCTTTGGAAAACGGAAAAACCTGGACACAACGACAATTTACCAACTGTAACTCATCCAACTTAATATACTTGATCACCTGTCGTTGTGGTTTGAGATACATCGGTATGACCACCAGGAAAGTCAGAACCAGGATGACTGAACATAGAAGTACAATACGCTGTGGAAAAAACATCAGCAAACTGACCCAACACTTCATCACCCTAAATCACACCCCAAATGACTTCTCCTGGACAGTCATTGAACAATTCGCACCATCCAACTGCGATGAGAAAACACTACTCTCCAAAGAGCAACGCTGGATTTATCGCCTTTCTACCCACATAGAGGGGCTTAATGATTCCATTCCGTGGAATGCTTTATCCAAATAAACATTCCCTGTCTGCTCACAGAAATAAGTCTGTATCCCTGTCCACGCTTAGACTCGTGGTCTGTCCCAACTCTGTATTTGCCTCTTTGCCCTTTTAACTCGTTAACAGTTGCTTTTTATCATATTTTTACCCATCCAGGACCATTATTAATCGGTCCCATGGCCTTTTCTATAATTTTCCTATAATGCGCATGCGCAGTGTGTAGGTGTCTGCAGTACACGCATGCGCCGCGCTGACCTCCGCGCATGCGCGACGCGAGTGGCACTGTCTCCTTACACACGCGCACTGAGAGCCAGCGCGACCGCACCCTCCTCTCTCATTTTCCAGGTGCAATCAATTGAACCAGCTATTTAAGCCCGTGCCTGAGCCATGCAATTTCACTCAGGACACTGGAGCAGGACGATAGGTCGCAGGAGCACGCTGATCGGAATTACCGTGAGTAAACGAGTGATCTCTTCACGACGCTCTGGGTAAGCAGAATTTCTCTCCACAGGTACTATCCTAACTCTGGCCTTTTACAATGTTTAGGATCTTCTTCCCCTCCCTGCCAAGTGACCCATGAGGCCTTAACAGCAAGTAGCAAGTGTGAGGAATTATGTACCATACTTACCTGTACCTCACGCTATGCTTGTTTCGCTGTGTAGCCCACCACCGCCACTGCGTTTTAAAACTTTACCGCCATATTTCACTACAGCCATGAAAGACGCTCATGGCCACGTTATCTGCCGCTCTAGGTCGCTCACGCACACTAGAAGTCGGCCAAAAGTTGTGTTTTCTAAAATACCATTCTCACTGGTTCTCCCTTGTATGTCTGTATTGTCTCTATGTTCTATGTACAGTAAAGCAGAGGGAATCCCCCTCTAACACGTACAGCACCTTAGCGAGTGCGACACTTTTTACCACACACTGTCACTTAATATAGTTTATTGTCACCCACACATACTCATTGGTCCTGAGGAAAGCCAGTTTTAACCAAAAGGCCTGGCTGAAACATGTAGACCACAAAGGACGAAGGAGCTCTTAATACACTCCACATCGTCCACAAGCCTTTTTATCTTGCTAACAGGGGCCCAGATATTAAAATTTACCTTTCACCCTCGGGAACTGGGACCACCTGTATAGCTTTTAACTTTTCACGTTCATTCTCACTATCACTGCACACTCAGTAAGCATACCAGCTCCTCAGTAATCTGGAGTCGCAGCACACCCGGGACACATTCGGTGTCACTGTGGTGGGCCCGATGATGAAGCATGACACCAACTAGGTTGGTGTGTGAGGGCTTCATGACCAAACCTAACGGTTTGCCCACAGATGTACCTCCTGAGTCTCACTAACACAACCTAGCTAGTCCTATATTGATATTTCTACATATAATCAGGGGACCCGGACTAGCTTACCTAGTCCTCTCTCTCCCTTTTGATTTGCTTATATATATATATATACATGTAAATTGTAAAAAAAAAAAAAATTGATACATATATATTCGGCGGTGGTGGTGTCGGGCATGAAATAAATACATGTGCAATATCCATTGGGTTCGCTTCGTCTGTTACTCTACGTACTAATTTACCCAATATATACATCATACCTGCCAACATGATGAACAATCTCACTGTGTGAGGAGGGGGGGCGGGGCCTTGAAGGGGGCGAGGCTTTGTGCCAGTACCTACAAAGCACTTTTAAAGCCCCCACATCTCCTCCCCGCCAAAAAAAGCGTGCTGAGGCTGGTGCCAGAGTGGTTTTCAGCTCCTTTGCTCTGCCACAGTGTGATATCAGCACCTCACTGGGAGACCGTGTGATGGGAGCCGAAATCGTGTGTCACACAGTGGCACTGTGTGAGTTGGCAGGTATGATACTTACTACCTATTGGTGGTCGGCAGTAGGTAGTTTGGAACAAAAAGGCATGTATTTACAGCCAGGATGTTTCGTGTAACACCGCCGGCAAGGGATTGTGAAAGATCGTCTTTCACATTGCGACTTCAGGACAGTCTAGTATTACCAGGAATTGTGTTAAAGACAAGCAACCAATATGATTTATGAGCGACAATGCACCGTGAAGTGACTCTTATTTTCCCATTATAGAAACTCCGTCAATTGTTAAGCAAGTGGACGGATAACAACTATGAGATGCGGACATTCACGAATGCATGCTGGGACTTGTGGTATGTTGAGGCTACGTCGTACCTGAGTAGTCCAACCAAATGACGTACAAAAGGAAGTTACGCAGCAAATACACCAGCAGCTCACCTGTGAACAAGGCTAACCATTTAGCCGAAACCGGTTAGGATTTAAGAAGGCTGCTTTTCTTTTGGATTAAAATACAAGCTGTTCCTGAAGTTTGGTCTGGCGTCCTTCTTTTCTGATGATTAGAGGTTTGTGCTGGATGTATATATATATATACATGTAAATTGTAAAAAATTGTAAAATTGATACATATATATTCGGCGGTGGTGGTGTCGGGCATGAAATAAATACATGTGCAATATCCATTGGGTTCGCTTCGTCTGTTACTCTACGTACTAATTTACCCAATATATACATCATACCTGCCAACATGATGAACAATCTCACTGTGTGAGGAGGGGGGCGGGGCCTTGAAGGCGGCGAGGCTTTGTGCCAGTACCTACAAAGCACTTTTAAAGCCCCCACATCTCCTCCCCGCCAAAAAAAGCGTGCTGAGGCTGGTGCCAGAGTGGTTTTCAGCTCCTTTGCTCTGCCACAGTGTGATATCAGCACCTCACTGGGAGACCGTGTGATGGGAGCCGAAATCGTGTGTCACACAGTGGCACTGTGCGAGTTGGCAGGTATGATACTTACTACCTATTGGTGGTCGGCAGTAGGTAGTTCTATTTAGGACCTAGCTTCCGTAGGAAAAGCATTTTTTGATTTAATAATAACTGTCTGACGAATCATCATGAAATTTTCAAAACTTATTTGCCACTCACTTCAGGTGATGTTAAGAAAGTTTGCGGGTGATTCATCATACAGGGTCAGAGAAAAAGGGGGGTCCCAAAACACATTTTCCCCATGCAATTTCCCATAAGGATTTTGAACACAACTATAGCTGAATGGAATTGCACCAAATTCGGCAGAAAGTTAGATCTTAGTCCAGAAAGAGAAAGAGTGCTTTTTGTAAGTTGGTGTAAATCTGTTCAGTAGTTTTGGAGTTGTTAAAGAAAAACGATTTATGTATATCTAGGAACGCGGTGCCTCCACCGATCTGAAATATCTCATGATGAGATATGATTGGCTGCCACCACTTCAACCAGGAAGTGGTGGCAGCCATCTTGGGACTCGGGACTCAGCCCAAACCCACCAAAAAATGCAAATAAAAAAAGGGCAGGGTAGGACTACTCTGCCCCTCTAGGCCTTGGGCACGAAAAACCTTTTTGTTAAAATTTTGCTCAAATCTGTGGCAAAAAAAACAAACGCATACATGGTCTCCAGAGCTAGATTTATATAATGCCCCTCGGGTGGGCCAGGTCCCCGGGGGAATAATATTAGTGTAATTGGGGGTGTGGGACATGCGTGGCATCACCCCCTAGGCCAATTTTGGCACTAGGGACGCCACCCCCCAGTGACTGGCCTTGAAAAGTAACTTGAAGGGGGCATGTGGCTGCCCTCCCGGGCTGATTTCACCTCTGGGGACCCCATCCTTCAGGGTCCATCTGGTATTTAGAAGGGGAGGGGAACCGCGCAGCCCCCCTCCCCAGTCTGATTTCATCCCCGGGGATCCCGTCCTTCACACAATGGCCGGGCCCCGGGGGATGGGGTCACAGGTGTCGATACAGCCCTGGGGAAGGGGGTGTGCATGGCCCCTATCCCTTATTAACTTAGCTGGGCCTGGGGGATGGGTTACCAGGGATGAAATCAGCCCAGGTGGGGCCATGTGCCCACTCCTCCATAAATATAGTAGTGGGCCCAGGAGGTGGGGGGGTCCCTAGGCCAAAAACAGCCCAGGGAGAGGGGCCTCGATCCCCCTTCTCTAAAAAACATGCACCCGGCACCTGGGTAACGGGTACACAGGGCCAAAATCGGCACATGAGGGGGACACGTGCTCCCCTTCCCCACAAAAATGTGGTAGGTGCCGGGGGATGGGGTCTGCGTGTTGGCTGCCTTTCCCCACCACGCTTGTCCAAAGGCCGTGCACAGCGTGGGATTGGATGCTTGCCGGGAGTTGGCTGCATAGCCTGGTCACAGGCCAGGTCCTGCGGACAGATCCACGCTGTGCATGGCCACGGCTAGATTAACTTATGGCAATCAAATATTACTTTAAGTTAAAAAAGCCTAGAAATCCACTGTAATCAAAGGTTACAGGGACGTTATAGTTAGGAAACAGCATTAAACACATAGTAATTCACAGAAAAAACCAAAGGTCACAGGGACAGTATAGTTAGGTTCAGACTTTATGCACACAAAACCATGGAAATTTAGCAATTAGTGTTATCTCAAGTAACTATGGGCCCCCTGCATCAAAGTTAGGAATTACGATTCTTAAATTGTGATTTTTAAGAAATCGCAATTTAGGAATTCGTAATTCCTTATGCATGTAGGAATGGCAAAAAAATGTGATTCCTACACATTCCTTATTTGCGACTCGCAAATTGTGAATCGCAAAAAAGGAATTGCTTCCCATTGATTCCTATGGGCATAGAAAGCCCATAGGAATCAATGGGAATTGCACGCGCAATTTGCGAGGACCAAATAGGTACTCACAAATTGCGCATGCAATTTCAAGGGTGCAAGGGTGCCAAAAGGACACCCTGATGCACCCCTGAAATTGTCATTTAAAAACATGTTGCACACGCACATGACCCCAAGGGCATGTATGTGTACAACATAGAACTTTGAAAAATGTTCTTTGGTGCATTTTTCAAAGTTCTCACAAATTACCATCAACTTTGAGTTGATGGCTATTTGTGTTTCTTAAATGCGAAATCGCAATTTTTGTGATTTTTTTGCAAATTTAGCGATTACTTAAATAGCGATTTTTGCATTTGGGATGATGCATCCCAATTGTAAAAACAGAGGTCGCAAAGGGACGAATCTGCCCCTTTGCGACCGCTATTTTCAATGATGCATGTGGCCCTATAACTCATGCCCTAAGGTAACTATAACTCATACCCCTTCCATGCACTGCTAATTACCACACATATTACATCACTCATGACATCGTCCATGCCCTCTTTGATAATCTCACTGCAACACTTGCTGTAAAATTATTAAGGAGAAAACTGTGCAGGTTGGCGCCATAAGTTATAGTTACCTTAAGGCACGAGCTATAGTTTTTTTTCATATATAATCTTTATTGTCACATCAGCATAGAACAACTGTATAAACCAGGCATGTTAATAACAATACATGTAATCTCCCCCCTGCTCTACCTCTTGTACAAGATATAGTCAGTGGAATGATACTAAGTCACAGGAAAACTAATGAAAGTTCGAGTGTTTGATTCCATATAGATGAACATGCCTTTGGCAGCCATCTTGAGGTCCAGATTTACCACGTATTCCAGAGACCATAGTACTCATACTCCGATTACAGCTCCAAATAGTCAGTTCCCAAAAAGTAATAATCTAGAGGTGGTCTAGCATCAGGTGGGTCAAGTAACTTCCCCAAAATAGAAGTACATGCCCAAAGATCATCCTTTATTTTTGTATCTCTCCAACATTTGTGCATTCGCCCCTCCTCGGCCACAGCCCACTCAGCCAGCTCTCTCTCCCGCGGTCATACCTTTAGGGAGACGGGGACAGTCAATGAATAGCGATTCGTAGTTTTGTCAAGACTAACCCCAGTACCAGGAATTTCCTGCTCAGGGTCTTCTTTTTATGGACAGGAAGTAGGCCCAACAGGCAATGCTTAGGATCTTTCAGAACCACTCAACCAGTGGATGTATTCATGTAGATTATTACAGCCTGCCAGTACATATCTAACGCCTGGGATCCCCTCAACATATGAAGAAAGTCTGCCTGCTCCATGGAGCAGCGGGGACAAGCAGAGGTTCTTTCCGGGTATAATACATGCAATATAGCTGGAGTCAGATATACCTAGTGAATGATATTGTACTGGATCAATTTAACCCTCACAATTCCTGCAGTTTTTTGCACAGCCGCATGCACTGAATATCATTCCTTTTCTGTTAACTGTACCATTAACCTGCCAGTGGGAATGTCCTCACGAAGCGTCCTGTATAAGAAGGAGATTAGGAGCCTGCCTCCTACCATAGTCAACAACATGACCAGTGTGCTGGACTCCCTAGAAGCCTCAGGAAACGTGGACCACATGCCACAAGCAGTGACACCACCGTAGCAAACTGCAAAAAATGCCCGTGACCCAGTTGAAATGTCTCCATGGCATCCTGCAGCGTTATAAATCTATTATTTAGATACAGGTCTCGGAATGTAGTTCAGCCCCCCGCCCTCCATCTATCCACTGCCATTGTCCTCGTTATTTGGTGGAAGCGCTGCAGGGACTATTTGGGCATATCTGGTGCCTAAGGAACATGCAGAATTACTTGTGGCACAAGTTATAGCTACTTAAGATAACTGTAACTATAACTGTTGAATTTCTATGGTTTTGTGTGTGTAAAATCTGAACCGAACTATAACGTTGCTGTAACCTTTGTTTTTTTACTAAATATATATTTATATATACATACACACATTTACATATGCATGTGTGTATATATATATATATGGTCCAGTCGAAGGCAACCGCCGAAACGCGCCGACCGTCCTCTTTTGTCTGCACGATGGTGTTGAAAGAATAATAAACAAACCTACCTGAAAAACGAGTGTTGGACCCTGTTTGTGCTGTGGTGCTTCGGACGCTCTGGTTACGAATTGGAGCTGGCTGTGTCTGTTCTTCGTTGAAGATATATATATATATATATATATATATATATATATATATATATATATATATATATATATATATATATATATATATATATATATATATATATATGACGATATCTCCGAATCCCCTCTGCAATGCCCAGCCGGAACACAGCCAAAGGAACGAAATACAGACTCATATTTTCGTGGATTAGCAGGTCTTTATTTTACAAATGTTGCCAGACGCGTTTCGAATACCTCCGTATTCTTTCTCAATTTGACAAACAGATGGTCCGCTTTTTATTTTTATACATTTTTGGTGTGATGCTTTCACCTCATCTAAGTGCTAAAAATAGAAGAGATACTATATACATGTGCATGCTGGGTTTTGTAGTTTTTAAACCAAATACCCAAATCAATTACATTTCATATTAAAATCAAAACAACATAACAGCATGAATGCCAATTCATTGATGATCAATAAAACATAGTGCACAGATGTATTTGATATATCAGCACAGAGCATGTCGTAATTTGCACTTATGGTCACTTATACGTATAATTCCATTACTTTTCATGAATGTACCCATGACATATGAAAATATATATATATCCTTCACTTTTCATTTTAAAAAAAATATATATATATATATATAAACAAATATGCATATTATATACAATATAAAAATAGAAATATATTATAAAAATATTGGTACTTCAAAAATGGCTATACATAAATATCGGAATGAATTCCAAAATTATAAGGACCTGACCTCATCAATCTTGAACTAGGCAAGATAAAGAGTTGTGCAAAATGGAGCTCATGTGCAAAATACAAATTGAGTGCAAACGATGTATTATAGCAGCATAAAAGTATTTCTTCAGTTAAAGTGCAAATGGTAACAGTGATATTTTCCCATTCCATAATAGTAGTGTTCTCTTTTTTTAGGAAAAAAAAAGACTTGATATTCACAAGATTCGTGTAATTTTTTTAAAATTATAAGATAAAAATAATTTATACTTATAATGTGAAAGACTAAAACCAAAATTGAAAAAAATGGAAAAGGTACTAGGGCCGCAGTAAGGTTATTTGGACTTCAATTTAGAAAACAAAAAGTTTGAAAATACTTTGACGGGGACATCCTAACCAAATTAATGAGTTCTTAAAGGAAATAGTGTAGGTCCTCTGTATTATTGAAACCATTAGGCTGTCTACTGTCTAGTTCTACAATGAATTTGGATTCCAGCTGTCTAAGGCATTTTTCTCTATTTCCACCGCACGGATTCTCATTTACTGCTCCGATGACAAAATATTTTAAGTCTGCTAAGTTGTTTTGGTGGACTGCCTTAAAGTGTCTTGCAACAGGATACGTGCCATCGTTATTCACGATAGCACGCAGATGTTGCAAAATTCTGACGTGTACTTGCTGCTTGGTACTACCCACATATCTGAGCCCGCAAGTACACGTCAGAATATAAACTGCATATTCAGTCTTGCAGTCATAGCATCCCTGAATTTTAAATTCCCTCGGGCTGAAAGGTGTCGTGTATTTTTTGGTGGTTATACCAAATTTACACGCCCGACAGGATGAGCATTTAAAAAAACCTTGTTTATCTGGTAACCAAAGAGTGCTCTTCTTTTTGGTACTAAGGTCTGGGACGCTTTTAGCTATTTTATTTCTCATCGAAATGCCTCTCCGAAAGGTTATTGTGGGTTTTTGAGGCAATTCTGGTGTCATGGCTGCATCTGTCTGCACTATCGCCCAGTTTTGATTAATTATTGAGCGAATTTGACGATGCTGGTTATTGTAGGTTAATATCAGCCTGGGTGTATTGGGGGTATCCTCATTTTCCTGCAAGGCATTTTCTTCTGTATTTGATAGTAATGATTCCCTAGATCTACTATTGGCTTTGTCCAAAGCCCTTTGTAGAATTTTTGCCGTGTAGCCTCTCCTACGGAATCTCTCCACAGCCTCTTGCATACATATAGTCTGTTGTTTCTCATCACTACATATGCGTTTTATTCTAAGAAGCTAACCGTAGGGAATACTGTCAATTAAATGTCTAGGGTGGGCACTAGAGGCATGTAACGTCGAGTTACCCGCTGTAGGTTTTCTATGTAATGTTGTTTGTAACTCACCATTTTTCACATATACCTTTGTGTCCAGAAATTCGACCTCATTACAACTCATGTTTGAAGTGAAATTCAGATTCATTTTGTTCACATTGATATCCTGTAAAAAAGCGTTTGCACTTTCATTGTCCCCTCTCCACAACAAAAAGACATCGTCTATAAAACGTAACCAAATTATTATATTGTTACCATATTTTGACGACAATTCTTTCCTCAGTGTCTGCTCCTCCCACCAGCCAACCACTAAACAGGCATAACTGGGGGAGAAGCAAGACCCCATCGCTACGCCCCTACATTGTCTGTATATTTTTTTAGAAAACGCAAAATAGTTGTTGTTTAGGCACCAGTCAATGCTTCTCATAATTACTTTGTTGTGTTCGTAATATTCGATTGGTCTTGTGGACAAGAAATGTTTAATAGCATCTAGTCCCACTTGATGATCTATACAAGTATATAGGGATTCAATGTCTAATGTTAACATTCTCATACCGTCTTCCCATTTGATGTTGCTGATTTTTGTTAGAAAGTCACCGGTGTCCTTGACATATGATGGCAAATCCCTGACCAAATCTTGTAAGAAGAAATCAATGTACTGTGATAGGTGCTCACTTGCACTTTCAATCGCCGATATTATCGGGCGTCCTGGGACTGGGGTTCTCTCCTTATGGGTCTTGGGGAGAAAGTATATAGATGGCAAAACAGGTGAATCATTATATAGAAAAGTATATTCCTCTTTGGAGATCATATTATCTCTTTTGCATTGGAGTAGATATATATATATATATATATATATATATATATATATATATATATATATATATATATGTGTGTGTGTATATATATATATATATAAAAATATATATGTGTGTGTGTGTGTACTTTTTTTCACAACAAGTTTTATTTGTCAACAGCCGTATCTAGCCTGGTAGGACCAGGTTCACAGGTGGTACAATATACACAGTAGCATTAATGATGTCGACTTTTTGAATCGAATAAAACAATCGAAAAACTAGTGTAAACAAACATAATTCTCCAAAAATAAACAGTAGTGCAATACATTTGGTATAGAGTCGAATACATGCCATACTCAGCAACCCAGATCGAATAGTAAGCCATTCACAATCGTGTTTATCCCACTTCATCTTATCATATCTATCTATTACTAGTCTATTGATACGTCTGGATTAGGCTCTAAATACAAACCACGATAATCTGCCCATCTCTTCCAGATCTTGGGGTGCTTCTGGGGGCAACCTCTTGCTTTCTATACTGGTAATTCCTACCCCATACAAAAATCAAGTCCCCTTTTCCACAACCCCATTGAAGGCGGAGAGGTGTCCTTCCACGTCTTTGCAATATCTTGTTTCACTAGTGTAAGGCCACAGAGCAGTAAGTGCTGCTAATATATGTTGCCCCAATACCATCAGTAATGTGGAGCATAATCAATCATGGTGAGTGTGGAATGTCCCACCCCAAAACCTCCGACATGCATGTAAGTACACCCGCCAAAACCCAGAGAGCGCCGTGCACAGCCACACAGTATGCATTAAGGTACCATCAGCATTTCGGCAGCGCAGGCAGAAAGGAGATTCTATTAGCCCGGCGCGCCACAGCTTGTATCTGGTATAGTAGACCCTGTGAAGGTACTTAAATTGTGTAAGCTGCAGTAGTGCCGCAATGGCCTCACAACGCGGAGACTCCAGTGCATCTGCCCAATCCTCATCATCCAAGGGGCCCAGGTCTTCCTGCCATGCCTCGCCTGTTCTGCTGAGTTAAGTGGGGCTATTCGTAACCAGTGTTCGATATATCTTTGTGATCTTATGTTCTCCGAGTTCCCCCATGAATACTTTGGCTTCAATAGGGTTAAAGTCCAGAATAGCTTTTTGCACAATGGCAAAACATTCACCCCCAGTCACAGATCTGGGTTTAATGTATCGTTATTTTGCTCACCAAGGCACCCCAGTTCAGACATGTCCATATGCAAATCAGTCTTGAACCTGTGCCTCATGGGAATGGCCATGTCTGAACTGGGGTGGTGGGGTGAGCAAAATAACGATGGATTAAACCCAGATCTGTGACTGGGGGTGAATGTTTTGCCATTGTGCAACATTCCGTCCATTAATTGTTGTTTTTGCATTGTCACCCCAAGTGGAACGGGTATGCTCAGACATGAGTCCCGTGCTCTCCATGCCACTGGAATCAAGCTATCCTGGCTGATGACGGCTGATAGCCAGAAACCAGTCCTAGGATGCTTGATTCCGGTCAAGGGAAGACATGGCTTGGCAGTTCGGGCTGGACTGTTCCCATGAGGCACAGGTTCAAGACTAATTTGCATATGGCCATGTCTGAACTGGGGTGGTGTGGTGAGCAAAATAACGATGGATTAAACCCAGATCTGTGACTGGGGGTGAATGTTTTGCCATTGTGCAACATTCCGTCCATCAATTGTTGTTTTTGCATTGTCACCCAAATACCCTCAGCCAACCTAAACTCCCAAAATACCCTTGACACCCTAAACCCTAAAAATAGCCTTGCCACCCAAATACCCTGACCAACCCTAAACCCTGCAAATACCCTAGCCACCCTACCCTCACCCATACCTAAACCCTAAAAACAATGCGTTGTAATGGATGTGTGGTAAAGGTACTGTATGGTAACCGCTGCATTGTAAAGGTTATCTCCCCGCAGATTGCAGGGCCGGAGCTCTGGCTAGAAGAAATTGATTGGCCAATTAGGAGGTATCAAGCTGCTTTGTCCAAAATATAGCAAAGTCAGAGCTGTGGGCCCTGAGTGTTGGACTCAAATGTAGTAAAGCTCCAAGGAGGCAGAGCTCATAAGAATATCAGACTACTACGGTAAAGTGTCTTGGAAACAAATGGATCCAGGAGATGCCGTGTGGAGGTTTCCATCCAGGTACAGATACCTCCAACAGCTGCAGCTTGATAAAGGCTCAGCAGGCTGCATTTGGCTTGCATGTTGGCTTGGCATGTTTGCTCTCTGATGTTAAAATTGAAATTTCTACAGGATAAATTGAAAAATCCTCTGTACAAATTGTAAGCTTCTTTTGCGCTAGTTCACTGCTCGAAGCCCACTTAAAAAGTCTTTCTGAGCGGCTACCGCTTAGTACAGGTTTTTTTCCAGCCCTCTCGGGTCAGAGGCTCTAACATGTACATTATTACCAGGACAGAGTCACATTTCAGCTGCCCAGGCTTTTTTAAGCAAATTTTCCAAGCAAACGGGTTCCTCTAAAGAGATGGAACCAAATGTTTCACAGGGCCACAAGGCAAAACTGGAGCTTCTGTTTCAGAGAAGAGTCCAGGTGGCAGAAACTCAGGAAACAGCCTTCTCAAATACCATGAATTCCTCTCTGCAACCAGCAGGTAAGTCTAATGTTCTTGCTTAGCTCCAGGAAAGTGATCTCCTTCAAGTTGTACATGCAGAGTATGTTAAGGGTAAACCAGCCAATCACTGGAGAGGAGGCCCTAATCAATATAAATAAAAGGACCAGATGTAGCACTCTGCATCAGTGTGATATAGCTTCTGGTACAGGTACATGCTTTGTTCGAAAATAACTAACCCAGGGTTTCAGGCACCTACAATCGAAAAGGATGAGCTGCTGTTTCACTGATGTGAAAATGTGGTTTGCCTTCCATCTCAACCCCTGGTCCTACTGGGTGAGCCTGCTAGACTTCAAAGAAATTCTCCTCTCTTTGTCCAGGTCTCCCTCAGGGTCTTGTTCCAGAGTCTGTAGAGACACCTTCCATGGATGAGGAAGGAGCTAGAGAGGTCTCTACAAACACAGATCTTTCCATCTGGCAGCCCCTACGGCTTCCACTTTCCCACATTGGCAGTTCATAGCCAAGCCTCACAAGATGCTAATTGGGGAGAAGCTGATCCAAGACAGCTCTATGCATGCCATTTTGAAAGCACTTCAGCTTAACGAAGATAGAATATATTTGATAATAAAAAAAAATGCTATTAATAGGAATTTAACTTAATCACATGACTTTTCAACCCAGGGTCCCAAGATGCTGCATATTTGGTTTGATACGACATTCCTATCAAAAGTTAGTTTGATACGACATTCCTTTTCAAAGTAATAGATTGAAGGTTTAATAACATTTTGCATAGTGGTATGCTCTGCAGCAGGAATTGTTAAAGAAAACATGTCATCTAAGAACACCTATCTATGCATGATGCCTGTGCACAAACAGATGGCTTTTTCAGAGAAACACTTATGGTAATTTGTAAATGCAAATGATAATCCTTTCAGAGCACACCTGACTTTGAATTTCAATTCCACGCAAACCGTCACACAAGCAAAACACAAAGTTCCTCTGGGAAATGCAAAAAAGTGCAAATCATGATCGGAGTTGCGCAAATTGCCAAAAACGTGGAAACCAAAATTATACCAAGCATTGGCAAAGCCAATAGGTCTCGTCTATTTGAGACCTGTTGGCTTGGTCAGTTTTTTTTAGCTATGTTGGAGAGCAGCCCACCTGCTGTCGAGCATGACTGAAAGTATATGAAAAGAGTGCTATTACGTAGCCAATGGTGGTTGCGTCATAGTGTTTTGTTTTTTTACTTTCAACCACAGCAGCCACGCAACAATACAACATGGTTTCATGTTTTCTTTGCCATGTTGTACAGCAACGCGTCTGTGGGTAGCATGGTTGAAAGTTAAAAAATAAAGAAAAGCAGTATAAAAACCGCGTCATAGCGCTTTGTTTTTACTTTTAGCTGTGCTGCTGTACAATCCATCTGAAAAAAACATTGGCAAAGGCAATTTATCTCGCACATAGTTGAGGCCATTTAGCATTGCCAATTGTTTTTTTGTGTGTTTTTTTTAAGAAAACAGTGCTTTCTAAGCCAGCCTGACTTACCAAACCTATAACGCTGAGGCCACGGCGTCACGCTACAGAAAGACTAGAGAAGCCACGCGCTGACCAGAGAAAGGGTCCTTTAAGCAAAGGCTCTGGTTTATCAGTTCTGTCCAGGGAAGGACTGCCTGTGGCAATACTGATGATGTCAGTTCACTTCCAAAGACTGCTGTGTGCAAGTATTTGGAGCAAGAAAGGTGGCAAGTGAACAGCAGAGCGCTCCCCGCCTTTTGCATGCCATTTGGGCTTTGCGGGGGCATTGGAAAACGGTAAAGAAGCCAAACGGGGGAGTGGGTTGGAGGGGGAAGAGTCTCTGTGTCGGCTCATCAAATATTAACTCATGTGATGTAAGGGGAGTCCTCAGCAAATCACATTGAATTAATGCAATTAATGTGAACTTGTGTACAATAATAACTGGGTCTTATTGGGAGCGAGAAGATGAGCACGTGAACAGCAGATCCCACCCTGCCTTTTGCATGCCATCTAGGCGTGCGCTGGAGTGTCGGAAAGGGGCAAAGAAGCCAAATGGAGAAGGAATGGGTGGGGGGTGAAGGAGTCGGTGAAAGGGGGGAGGAGGAGTTGGTGAAAGGGGGGAATAAGGATGGGGTGGAATGACCAGAGATGCAGAACTTCAGCAGCGGAGACAAGAAACAGAATTGGCTTGAATAAATCTGTGCTTGGTCCATGCTCCACAGAAATGACCAAAAATGATGTTACGTCTGCAGTGGCCAATTAAGGAGGCCGTATAGAAGACTGGCAGGAAGCTAACAAATGGTAAGCTGTGGGTGGGCTCCAAAACCTTTTTCGTATACAACACTGTCTGGCAAGCATGACGCATGAGCTACCACATGCACTCGCAGGCTCGAACCTAAAAACAATATTGACCATGTTGCATTGGTATAAAATAGACAAGAACACAGTTTATTTTTCACGTAGCGTTTAAAGACAAGGCGCCACTTATTTTTTGGCTCACAAAGAGAGACGAAGGACTTAAGCCTTGGTAAGCAGTATTTGAAAAGTATTCAGTGGTCGGGTTTAGTTGGTTCAACCAGTCTGGCACTGGGGAATATTATGTTATTGAAGAGTAACTAAATTGGGAAAGCTAACCTTGTACAACCTTAGCCCAAAAAGGACGTTCACACTTCGCAGCAAGTCGCGGTGAATAAAGCGTTGGCAAACGTCAGCAGTGGATCTTATTCAAGGCCCCCATCATGTACCTGACAGATGTTAAATTAACATTGAATCAACCTTCTCATGCTGGCCGGTGAAGCTGCAAATCAAATCATAAACTGAGCACAACCGTTTTCGTGTTACCACGCGGCACCTGCCAGAGGGTTTTCTGATGAGCTGCCATTTTGACAAGGTTAGCAATCACCAGCCAGATCCCCACAGGAGAACAATGACAGTTGCTACTGTGGGAGGCGCAGCAGCAGCACACATAAGCCTACATGGGAAAATTAGTTCATACTAACGGCAAACAAAACCATTGCCCACTCGATTGGAAGTTTGAATTAACTTAAATAGGTGAGTCACACAGTTTCTAGTCATTAAAACTGAAAGCCTAATCAAATCATTAACTAGATTGTCACATAAAGGTCTATAAATCATTTGATTAGAAGGGTTTGTGGATGTGATCTAGAGAGGGGTGGCTCTCTGCACCCCATGGTAGTGTGACCATGAAACTGTACAGAGTAAATTGCTCACGCTTGTCCTAATGCCATTTTTTAGTGATCGCCTACATACTGCTTGCAAAAACCTTGTAACAAAAAAAAAGCTTAAAACAGGCTTAGAGTCTGGCTATTACTTACCATTGGTTGTCTTCCACATCACTCTACTTTCCTTGTTTCTTACTGGTCAGAGCTTCCTATTCGTCATCAGCTTCCTTCTGGAGCATCATTTATCTCTGCCGTTGAGCATGGACCAAGTACACCTTCCCGTCTGCGGCCAGTGTCCTCACACTAGTCACCCGCTCCTTCAGGTACTTTTAAAAAACGTTATAAGATGCACTCTTAAAGAGTGCATGTCTGCAGTCCCTCACCCGATCCTCCTCCTGATGTTACTGCTCCCTCCCTTGTGTTGATTTCCCCCACCCGCCTCACACTGTCGTCGTTTCTTCCACCACCATTTCCGCTGTCAGTTGTTTCTTCCTCAGGCCCGCCATCCTCCTGCTGTCCATTCCCCCTTACCACCTCCTCCTCCCGCTATCCATTCCCCACACTGTTCTCTGGCTGTCTATTGTTTGTTCCCCACCCCTCCGCCATCCACCATTGTTCTTTGTTTGCTACACACCCTTCAACCCTTCTCCCGCAGTCCGTTGTTTGTTCCCAACTGCCCAGCCCTCATCCTTCCTGTAACTTGTCCTCCCATCTCCCTCTGCTGTTTTTACACAGATTGCACAGCAGCGCAGGTTGCTGTGCGACATAGCATAAAGGGGAAAAAAGTGCCAAGACTCAATCAACACGTGGCATGATATACTGCTTTTTTTGGTTTTGGTTTACTTCAAGCCATGTTGAACAGCAGTTAGCGCTGTTGTTGAATAGGTTGTAAAAATAAAAGCGACAAAAATAGCTTGCATAGTCAAAACCTATTGGCTTTGCCAATGCTTGTGTTTCCATTCTGTTCTCACAGAGTAAATGTATGACTTAAAACAATGGGACACACCAGCCTGAGGAAGGTTGCATGTGGATTAATTTAAGCACAATTGCCATGTGGTCAAACTGATCAGCTCGCGCCAGTGCACACACAGGAAATCAACCCCAGACTAATGCATCTTCCTATGTCCGACACAGGAGCATCATTTTTTGACACACTACTGCTTTTCACATAAAAACCAATTACCAGAGAGAAATCAGGGAAAAGCCCAAAGGATTCTGGGAGACAGAATGGAAAGATGGTGGCTCGCGCTTCCACTCTCAAGTCTGCCCTGGTTAACCACGTGCAGAACAGCTTTTTGTAATAGATCTCAGCTGCAGCTGGGCAGAACTACTGCCTACAACACAAAAACATGCCAACTAAGGCACTGTGGTTATCATGAGTTGCCTGCAACAGATTTAAACCATTTCTACTGAGTTAGCCTTCCTGCTGTGGCATTAGCCCACTGCAAACCCTATTCATGGCTCTAACGTGGAGGTTGGTGGAATAATAACAAACCCTGCAAGGAGGAAACAAGGGGTCTTTATATAGGAAGGACAAAAAGATCTGATCTTCAGTATTTCTGCTAAGCTGATCTGCAGGTAGTGGACTAATGAATCACTGCAGTTGACTTTATACATCAGTGCCATCTCAGATTTGAACCCAGGCCGGCGCACTCAGCCTTTCCTTCAGTGAACGAGGCTTTTACGTAGGCTAATATTACCTACAAAGCCGATCATTCGGTTAGCATGGGATGATGATTGTGGTGCATGCCCATAATCAAACATATGCAAGGAAGGACCCTGGAGGCCTGCAGGAAACAGCAAGGGCTCTGACAGCAAATCATTTCATAGAGTAAATATCCACCAGTGTAGGACAAATTGTCAGTACCAGCCTAGCAAGAAGACTTTTCAGTCTAGCCATCTAGTAGTAAATTAGCTACATTTGCTCGAGTAAAGAAACCTGCAAGGTATACATTCTTCCTAATGTTTCCAAAGTACATTTTGTTTTTACACCTCGAACCTATGTCAGAAGAGGTTAAGGGTCATTTAGATTCTGATGGGCAGTCAGGCTCTCTCTATGGCCCCCAGAAGTGGCCTGTAAGTCACATGTGAGATCCCTACCTGCCTTGCGTGGGATGTCCTTGCCTAAGGTGAACCCACTGGTGTGGCGGACGCACATTTTACAAAAATGAATGGCAAGTGAATACCATGTATGTTTCAGCCTGCTCCGCACACTTTTTTGTTCTACTCAAACTCCCAGCAGAAATTTGTTGGAAAAAACTAAAAAGAACGGTCCTGACGTGCTTTCTCTTGGCAGTTAAGGCCACTGCCTGTTTTTCTTGTCAGGGTCAGTAAATACCTTGCATGACAGACCCAGTCAGGGAAAATTAGTGTCAGTAACGTCGTCCTAAAAAGAACAGGATTACAGCAACTGTGACATGGCAGCTCTATGGCGGACAGACAATCAGGTCAACAGTTTCTGATAACTGAAGCCCTACTGTCAGAACCCTGTGTTTCCTCGGCTTCTAAATGAGGCGCAAGTAGAGTGAGTTTGAAAGGACAAGGGTTCCACCAATTCCTGGTAGAGCTCCCACTACACCAAACTCTGAATAAGGCCAGAGCTCTGTTCAAAGCATTAAATCTTCCAATTTCAATGCAAGAGAGATTAGAAGTCAGTGAGAAAGAAATATGCACAAAACATGTTGAAATACTTACTGTGTATTGATTGTTAATTGTTATTAGCTAAACCCAAACTGAAATATCATTACGATCTAGAAGGTAACAAGGATTTACTGTCAGGATGATTCTTGAAATTGTCAAATTTTCATTGGGGTGTCCTGCACAGTTTGCCCAAGGAAATACTGAACTCTCTCAAAGTGCCTTCAAAGAGCTCAGTGATCCTTGCCATTTAATGTGCTTCCACGCAGGCAACCACCGGCTAACTAACCAATAAATTGAGTCACGTTTGGGCCAAATTAGCTAAGATTCTGAAAATCATTTTTGTTGACTAATTTGACAAAACCCTGCATATGCGACTATGCCTACTGCCATGTGGATTGGTCAAAACATTAATAAGTGCAACAAATTAACCACAATCTCAGTAGGAGAATTTATGACATGGCGAAAAAAAATCATCGAATATGGTCAACTATGCAGGAATGAATGTACTAAAAGACAAACAGTTAATAAAAAGATTTATAAAAAAAAAGAAAAAACAGCCTAAAAAGTACACAAAACGCATTGAAGCAGTAATTAAGGTATACTGTGGAAGGACCTACTTTGGTCACTGTGTCAAAAAGAGCGATTAAAACATCAGAAAGGGATATCTTATTGGCTTGACTAAGAAAACTGGAACAACCATTCTCAATAAAAATTATATTTTTAGTATAGTTTTGGAAATGTGAAACTGCAACCTATTTGGGATTTCATGCAAAAATGATACATTGGTAGTAAGCCCTACAAATATCTTGTCATCTGTTATGTGATGTAGAGAGTAGAGTTGTCGGTAACGCCTTCAGAGGAGAGCCTGCTGCTAGAATTCATTGAAGATCAGAGAAGACTCAGAAGTGCCAGATAAATAACAGTCACTCCATGCCTGCAGTGGAACATCTGCTTTAAACATAATTGCTTCTAATGCCCTTGGAGACACAAATTACAGATTTGTGTCCCTCATGAAAGAAAGCGTAAATCCACATTAGTGCGCACACTCTGGTTACAGATAGATTGGATGTGCGGGTTCTTAATTCGCCCCATTGGTTAGAAGTGGCTGGGATTTATTGTTCATCATCATCATCAGGCTTTGACCCGGAGCCTTTTTTTCCACATGGTTTGATCCCTTCTGAAGTGGTAGAAACATGCTAAAACAATGGAATGGAATGCAGCAAGCAGACCATGCTACTTATTTTTCCGTGTGTTAGAGAATTCATCTCATATTTATTTTATGCAATTATTTTGATCAAACCTTTTTCATTAATTATTGACCTTTTCGTTTGCAATACATATAACAATTAATATTATATACAACATGTAATTCAATTAACAAACAACAATACTACAGAGACACATTCAGTAAAGAAAAGCGTAAAGAAAAATATTTTTGGGAATTATTTGTTAGACAAGATCCAGATTCCCATGAAAATCGTGAGGGCATGCGATGTCCAGGTTATTTTTTTTATTATTATTATTTTATTTAAACATTATACAGTGTTACATGCACATGCAGCAATATACAATTAGAAAAAATTACTGGATGCTGTCTGAGCCCATAATGGGCACTTAGAGAGTGGTAGATATGAATGTAAATGTAAATGTAAATGTACCAGTATTTATAGAGCGCACAGCTACTCCCCAGAGGTAGTGTCCCGGCGCTGTCCGTATACCGCTTAGGAACCCTTCCTGGTTTTCCCTGTGAGTGTCCACTCCTGGGCACCACCAGGGTGAAACCAGGCATCCCAGCGCTTTTGGGGCCGTTGTGGAGATTAAGCAAGCTATTGCCCAGAGTCACAGAGTGGGACCCATGATTAGAATAGGCACCGAGGCGAGAATTATCAGGTCCGAGGAAATTGAGCCCAAGACCCGCCAAGGCGGGTATTGAACCCTGGTCCCGGGCCAGACCTCTGCATCAGGGTCTGCCGCTCTAACCATTTGAGCCACACTTCTCCACGAAACATGGCCCACGGAATTAACGAAGTGGAGGAATGAGTTTTCACTGTGGAAGATGATGTAACATCCCTCAATTCCAAGGAGTCATTATTTTTCTCCTGCATGGCCTTTCTGGAGCAACGCGCAGAGGATGTTGAAGACGGATTGAGAAGCAATAACTTGAGATTAGTGGGCTTCCCAGAGGGGTTGAAAACGTCCAACCCAGTGGCCTTCCTGTGAGCCTAGTTGCAGTTGTGGCTACCTACAGGCACGCTCTTGCTTTAGTTCTTGAGTGAGAGGCCACACAGATCTTTGGCTCAACACCCCCACCAAGAGCATCCCTAGGTCCCTTGATTGCTAGGATCCTCAACTACCATGACAGGGAAGCCAACCTTCGTGAGGCCCGCAAAGCTGGACGCTAACTTTCCAAGCCTCCCACATTATAATATTCCAGAACTACACCTGGAAGAGGCAAAAACAGAGAAGATCCTTTGACAAGGTTAAACAATAACTTAAAGCTCTGAATATTAAATGCATGTTCATCTTTACGGTGAAACTCAAGGTAATTTACGAGGATAGCTCTCACTTCTTTGACACCCCGGAAGTGGCATGGGCCTGGGTAACCGAAAAACCATCCTTAAGACTCCCCGGGGCCTGAGGCCACTATGAGAACTCAAAATCTGGGACCTAGACTGTGTCACTGTACTTGATCTCGCAACTGGTTGGTGGACTCTTCCGATATGAAGGCCAAAACAAGTAACAGAGCTAGTAGCTCACTGCGTAGAGGCCTCCTGGAAGCCGATGGGGGAACGCACATAGGCAGATGACTCACGAAAAAGACCAGTGAAATTAAACCACATGATACATACTCGCTGTCTACAGGTCCTAAGTAATTATGCAGCTTCAGCACAATCCGCGAACATCCGATCCTCATTTGAAAGCCACTGTCAGACACACCCTAGAATTATTAATTATATATTGAGTTATTGTTAGGTTGGATGTTTTAGAGCAACGGATACTTTGAGGGAGGAAGTATGGGATGGGAGGGTTGGGGGGCCCGGGTGTCAGTTTTGGTTTTACTTTTCCTATGTGTCTCTCACTGATCTGCTGCCCACCACAGGCATGATGTACATCTTGGTGCAAACCAGATTTGCTCCTCTATGGGAACTTCCGGTGCCCCCCACCCCCTCCATGTTCACTGACAACCCACCCCACAATAGTCACGATTTACTCCGATTACTAGACACTCATGACAGCTCATACAGCTTTAACCTGGAATGTTAATGGGCTCTTAGCCCGAATTAAGTGGACTGCAGTTCTTTGATACGCTAAACACCTCCATCTGTCCATCCTTATGTTACAGGAGATGCACTTGCTGGACTTACACTATCTTTTCCTGAACAGATTTGGTTGGGACAGGATCTACCACGCTGGGTTTGGCAGGGGTTCTTAAGGAGTAGCATGCTGCTACATAAATCCTTTCCCTTCTCGTCACACACATGAATACTGATCCCTTGGCTAGATATGTGGTAGTAGAGGGTCAACTGGAAGGGTGCCTGTACAACCTCCTAAGCGCACCTGACCACCCAAACATACTGGGCCCTAATGAATGTACTCTCCGCCCTCGCTGCGGGCACTACTATTCTCAGAGGAGATTTTAATGCTACACTAAACCCAGAAACAGACACCACAGGTACCCCCATGCCACGTCGCCTATCGTGAGCAAAACAACTCAAAGACTGGATGGACACCTTGGGTCTCTGCGATGTATGGAGAAGTTGGCACCCCGGAGATAGGCCCTACACCCACATGTCAGCGGCACTTAAGACACTCTCAAGCATCGATATTTTTCTATTCCCCGCTAGAGATGCCCAACAAGTCACCCGAGTAGACATTCTCCCCAGGGGTGTCTCCAGCCATTTCCCACTTGAGCTTCGTTTTGGTGGGCACACCCAAACATAACAACCTGTGCGGCGTCTTAACACCTGGTTTCTCCAAGACGAACGCTGCTCCGACCTGCTTGATACTGAGCTGCAAGCTTACTCAGACACCAACGATGGGTCTCTCCAATCCGCAAGTGTGTTTTTGGCATCCGAAAAGAAGACAATATGAGAAGTTGCATGGATCTATGTGCGATGGACTGAAAAACACAAACGGCAATCCATGACAGATGTCGAGTTCCGGATCACCATGCTTGACCGCCAATACACTACCAGTCCCTCGGAGACAATAGAGCATCAATTAGCTCTAAACAGGCAACCAGGTCGACAGATGGCCCTTGATTAACCCTGCGAGTCAGGGCCGGACTGGTCATAGCGGGCACCGGGCAATCCCCTGGTGTGCCGCACGGGTGGGGGCCGGTTTTGGGCCCCTGGGGGGCGTTTTTGTAATCGGCCCTGTGCCAAAATCGGACAAAAACCGGCCCCAGCAAAGAGCGCGGTGGCACCTCCAACCCCCCCCCCCCAGTTGGGAGGGGGGGCGGCCGAGCAATTTGCCAAGGCCAGTTGTGGTTCCCAGTCCGGCCCTGCTGACAGTGCAGGAGGGCCTCCATCCAGGGAACTTATGAGATAGAGGACAAATCCAGCAAACTCCTTTAATGGTTGGCTATTCAGCATATGGCGACTTGGATCACACAATGCGCCATCAACGTCCTTCTCTACTTAGCCGACCCCCACCTGTCAGGCCTGCGGTATCTCCGTCTCCTTTGTCTGAAGGTGAGCTCAAACAAATCATTTCTGGTTCCGATCCGCGGGGACATTGGATCCACTCAATGGCAATCCTTCAGCCTGATGAAGTGGCTGAGCTTCTAATAAATCTGTCTCCCTTCTTCCCGAGCTGGCCTAGAGCCTTAATCTGACCCCTCTCCTTGCTCGGATGAGGATAGACCTCATCTCTGGGCAGCCCTCTCGCTCAACCTATTAGCCCACATGGCCCTCTACAAAATTATAGTTCTTCCACGATACCTATACCTTTTCCAAAATGTCCCACTGTTGATTCCTGATTGGGGTTCAAAAGCCTAACCTCTATGATCCTCTCACTTGTATGGGCCAATCAACCACCGTGTATCGCGTGGGCTAAATGTCCATGGTTGGTATATACGATCAGTGAGTAGTGATGGCGGATCTCCAACTGTAAAACAGAGCCACACACTTAATCGCGATTAACTAATGGATGACTGGTGGACGGGATGACGTCTAGTATAGAGCAGAAAGGGCCTTACTACACTTATATAAAGTTTTGAGGCTGCTTTATGGCAATCTATCCCTAAACTCCTAATCAAGATTAACCAAATAGTTTTTCAGTCCTGTGGGATGGCCATGAGATCCATGGGATGGCACAGTACTGTTACTCAACAAACCCTTCTGTGGCAGGAGAGCCATCTCAGACACACTTCCGCTCTTTAAGGCTTCCATACATGGGACAACATTGGCATCACAAGAATAGACAATGTATGGGTGGAGAACCGCATTAAGTCACCTCAAGAACTTCAATCACAGTTTGCCTTCTCCAAGACCCAATTTCATAAATATCTGCAAATCAGACATGCCCTCAGCATGTACAAAGACAACCTCAAAGCACTTTCAGAATATAACCCACTGGAAGCCCAGCTCCTGCAGGACAAAATGGGAAAGGGGGAGGTCTCACATGTCTACCATAAGCTGGTCAATAATGCCCCTGATGTCTTCACTCCCGTCAGATGGAAGTGGGACCCCTGGCTTGGCTCCATGCAGGACGTGGACTGGCAACTGGCCCGTGTGGCCCCGCGAGATAGCTGTGTCCTCTTGTTTTAGGGCAATTCAACGCAAGTACCTTCAATGCACACATAATAACCCTCTGAAACTGTGGCAAACAGGGAGGCAACGGATCTCTAAATGCTTCCGCTGCTCTGAACCAGAAGGGGATTTTTCCACATGACATGGGCATGCAACCTGGTAGCTGACAACTTGAAACAGGTGGTGAATTCACTCTCGCGACCACCTTGCATTGTCATCTAGACAGGCTTTGCTGGGATACGTGACGAACTTGGCAACGCCAGACCTCATTGGAATGGCCACGGTGGTGGCAAAATGAGACGCTGCCCACAGACGGCTGTCGGCCAAAGCACCAACAGTGCAGAACTAAGGAGTGGGCTGGAAGGGTGTGCGGCACAAGAACAACCGAAATACATAACACATGGGTGCCCACACAAACATGAAAGGATATGAGGGGAAATGATTGGACCTCTATGGTCTGCAAGATGTTATGTAATTGCTTTTATAGGTGTTCTTCAGCAAACATGTGGTGGGCTTTGTGGAGATCTGACGAGGGCATGTTAAGTTATCTTATGTTATTTAAGTCTTGCTAGCACACAACTCATCCCCGAAGAGACATCTCGGCGCTGAACCAGCAGGTAAGTGTGGTAAAGTCAGCATTAAAATAACCAGGTTTTAAGTTAATTTTTTATTCAATGGCGTGGCAGGGCTTACAATGTTGTTTATTTTCTTGAAATCAATATAAATTGGTTACCAAACAAAACTACAACTTTCAGGATCCGAGGAGCCAGTATGACTGCAACACGAAGCAGAGCGAGAAAGTACACAGCCGCGGCCTTCAGGCGCTACTTGGCATACAAAACCGATTCATCCCCACCCCAGAAAAACACACAGATAATGCACCTAAAATATTTATAACCTAAAAGGTGATTATGGAAGAAAGAATCGGTACATTTATAGCACGTCTTTTGGCGCACTCCATCAAGGGTGACAGTTTAATAAGGTGACTGCTGAGGCAAGCTGGCGCGCGAGACCCTTGCCATGACTTGGTTATGTTATGGCTCATGAAATATTCACGGCCCGTTCGCTTCTAAGAGGCACATTTGATTTTACAGGTCTGCCTTTATCGCCGCGCCAGCCCGCGCGCGGAGAAATACGGCAGAGGCGGAATAAAACAGGTATAGTGTGTTTTCGGGACAGCTCCAACAGCGTTTGTTTTCATTCCGTTTGGTATATTTAAATCGTGTGTGTGGGTGTACAGGCTAAGAGAGCGCTTCTAGGAACGCAGCATCAAGCACAGGTTAAGATCGGAAAATGTGTCTTCCTGCAAACACTGGTAAGCTGCAGACCCAAAGTCAATTTTTCTTTCCGAATTTGTTAATCAAGCACCATTACATTGGGTTTAAATACCACCTGATTTTTTACAGGGCTCACAAAAGGCATATATGACATAAGGTGCTACACCACAAGAGCTTTTTAGGTCTCGTCTCGTCTCGGGCAGCGCACATTCTGTTGCTTGCAAGTCATTTTGTTAACTTTCTGTGGGCTTAGAGCTCACCAATTGCATACCACTGGATGGCTTCATCATCCCGCTCATTTGCTTGATTCTCTTTAGTTGATACATATGACAATCACATCTTCTTCTTGTGTTTGACCCTCCCCTGGAGCATGGCCAAAGTACATGTCCTTCCGCTGCTCGTGTTTTGAGAGAGTGCATATATTTAGGAGCTACCTTCCTCATGTGCTTCTTTCTTCACAGTCTGTGTTGTTACTTCTTCCCCTCCCACTTTCCATCTTCTTGCTTGCCCCCCGTGCATCTTGTTGCTTGCCCCTCCCACTGTCTGTTGTTTCTCGATCCATCATATTGTCCATGTTGTTGCTTGCCACCAACCGTTTTACGCGTTGTTGCTTTCCCCCACCCACTGTCTGTAATGTTGCTCGACTCTGCCCGCTGTCCATGTTGTTGCTTGCCCTTGCCCGCTGTCTGTATTGTTGCTTTCCCCCTCCGGCACACTGTGTTGTTGTTGCTTGCCCCTACCCCCTGTTCATGTTGTTGCTTTTCGCCCCTATCCACTGTCAGTCTTGTTGCTTGTGCCTTCCACCGGTTTGCTACCCCTCACCATAAAAAAAGTGGTAGGGCACAGCCAGCACTGGCCAGGTCATAGCGCTTCTCACCAACTTTATTCCCGCCCTCTAGCAATAAAGCTGGAAACCTATTGGGTTGGACTAGACGGAGTTCAGTGATCCTAAACTGATGCGATCACCCCCTTTTGTGCTAATTTAGCAATCTACACAGAATGTTTGAATTTCAAGAGACTCTGAACTGGAAGGGACCTGATAATCCAGTCGTGCAGGCGCCACCCACTTGGGTGTTTCACAGATGAGTGGCAGCAGCATTATTGTACCTGGTCAAGGGAGTCAGATTTTCATATGAGGACTTGTACACAGACTTCTGGCTTGGGCTTGTATATTCTACAATGAACCACATTTCAGAAGCCGGTATATTCCTGGATTGTGGCACAAACTATAAGACAGCCTTTCAAAACATAATAGGTATGTAGGGACGGCCTTTAGCTCCCTAAGAGTGTGGTGATAACACTAGTTTACACCACTGGTATATCACTATTATGGCCCAAAGAAATGCATTATGGACAGCAAACGAAGAACAAATAGGAAAAACAAACGTGGATAGTGCTGGCAGTCTCGCTTGCCGCGTCATACCATGTTTCACTTTTTTTTTTTTTTACTTTCTGCCATGCTGCTGTACAACATGGCTGAGCAATCACGTAGACAATACATCTCATCTCATAGGTGAGACCTACTGGCTTTGCCAACTCTTGTTTGTATTACTGTCAACAACATCAGGTTTCTAATCGAGCTTGCTATAGAATATACGCACTGGTTCCCTACATTACAAAGATCGCAAGCCAACAGCGACACGGCGCAAACTTAACTACACATTGCTACAGATATCGACACTGTGGATCAGCCTATTGACGGCCAAAAGAGATAGCACCAAGAATAAAGCTGAAGCCCCTTTCTTGGAAGCTAGGAAGAAGTGGCTCAATCAATGCATAACCCTGTTAATATCTATACTCAGATCCACACGGTGGCCCCACAAATATTTTACAATTGGGATGGACGAGTGTCAATCCAGAGGAATCGACCATGACAGATTAGCTGGCCTAACACATGATCACACGTCACAATTGATATGGTCTGAGACACAGTGTATACAAAATGGTCTTCTTGATAACAACACGGTCAATAAAGTGATGTGGCCTGACGTTAAATGCATTTCAATTAAATGATACGTGCATGCTGCAATAGCTTTGTGTTACTTTTTTCTTGTACTCATTACTATTGCCGATTAATGTGTGTTATGAAAAAAATAATCAAATACACTTGCAGGGATATCCTGAACAAGTTAAGATCTTTGAAAGCAACAGATTTAACAAAGTACTGGTCAGGTGATGAACAGAAACAGTTCCTAAAATACCACACTAGTGTATTGTCTAAGTGAAGGTAGAGCTATTGAAATTCTCTCCACTTTGCTTTTCAAACCAAATTAATTTTGGAGAAAAAAAATCATATTGCTAGTCACATCCATATAATTTGTTTTCCTCGTTCAGCTCATTTCTTAAGTGCCAGGAAACCTTTGGCAGCATTGCTCCCTATTCGAATTATTTAGAACAGCAAACCATGGTGTATAGATCATAGCGTGTCAATAAACCAGATTAAAAAAAAGTAAAGACCATAGATGCAAAGCCTGGAAGCGGAGAGTCGATGGGCACAGTTCACTGGTGCAATATTCCAATCTTTTTTATTGCTTTGAGGACATTTTTCGAGATAGAAAATATAGCACATCCACTCCCCAAAGTGATCATGTCACCAAAGGAACCTGGATCCAGTATAATATGCCAACTTTATCATACAACAAATGTTCCTTTATTGTCTACAGTGCCAGGTTCCCAGGCAAAAAGAGTAAGTGGGGGTAATTCCAAGGACAGACTCATATCTAGTATCTATGTACCACCTCCTGGAAGGTCAGTGCAACATCAACACATTGCAAAAAGCAAATATTAGAATGTGTACATCAGAGTAACAACTTTGTGTAACAACGACCCTCCACTAGTTCTGTATCTCGCAATAAACTCCACTGATCCTTGCTCTATGCTGAAAATAAATGTGCTTTCGTCAAGATGAAGTGGAGTGTCAGCTGAGGAAGTAAGCACTGCAGTCAGGTCTATGTAGAACATCAGGTCCTTCCTGACCGACAAGGTTCTCTTTCACCGCTATGTGGCGAGGGAAAATAATAATCCTCTACAGAATACATGTTGTCTTCGCAGCAGCTGAAGTAAATAATGTCCGGCATCAGAATCCAAAAAACTGCAATAAACCCTCTTCCACCCCAGCTCTTCAGTCCCTTGTTGGGCAGTCAAGACTATCTCGAAGTTCAATGCAAAGAAATCAGTTGTCTGCTCCTTTGCAAAAGAGGATAAAAAAATGCCTTAAGATACCTCTTGCCAGGATTAATTTTAAACTGCGCAATTTATAGAAACACACCGGCAAATACTTCGGTAAATTCTGGAAAACATCACTCTTCCATGTCCACCATGGGAGTCTGAGCACAAACTCTCATTTCACCATTCACCTAAGCGGGCACCACGGGATTTAGTCCAAATAATGCAGCTTTTGCCTTTTGCACTTCTCCAGCATTCAAGCCATCAGGCCCCTGTTGGCTTGGAGTACAGGACCTACCTGCATACTCAAGTTATTCTTCTATGTTTCTGGATATTTTAGACTTTTTGATTTAATGTGCACCACACCAGTCTTCATTCACACCGATTGTTCGGTACAGCAGCCTTCCTTGTCGCTTCAACTACTGCTTCTATGAAAACCCAACATAAAGATCACCAACTCAACCAAGAAACCCTCAATCTGGAACAAACACTTCTCTCTGTTAGAATGTCCTTCAAAACAGATTTCCTAAACATTTTGCTAGACGGTAGGTTGCCCATTCCCGACCCTTAGTTCACCACAAAGGTGTATCCTTTTCTCTTAATTTTAATTGAGCAAGCGCCTGGCTAAGTACCACTGTGGTGGTGCCAAGAAACCCTGCTGAGGATACAAGTGCTTTCCGTGTTCCCAGCATAATTCAACAGAGGTTTCACAAAAGGCGCTCTGTTCATTAATTATTTTCATTGAATCTCCTTCATTTGCATGCTTTGAAAAGTTCCAAACCCCATGCATGGTGAAGCGTTAGTTCAGCATTGATGGTGGTGCAAGCAGTCATACAGGGAACACAACTCTGGCTATGAACAGCATGAAAGCACTAAGAACAGCTTCGTGCCATGCTGGTTAAAATGCTACAAAATAGGAAGTATTCATAATATGCAGAAAGAAGCACAACAAAGTGCATGAGGGCTGCGCTCAAAGGCAACAATTACATGAACAATGTAGTAAAATCAAGCATTGAACAACAAAATAAAAAATCAACTGCTGTTCTGTACAATACCTCACGGAAAAGGGGATGGTACTCAAAGCCACGTCACAATACGATAACTTAGAATTAAAAACACAGTGAATAGAACACAATAGGTCCTCTGTACTTTGATAGAAAATATATCCTCAATTACAACACTTAAGGCACAAATAACATGCAATTAAGGTGTGTGTTAAGACCAAGAAGGGGGCCCATTTAAAATTTTAAGCAAGAAGCGTTTTAACTTTGAATAGAAATCAGGAATCAGGATTTTTAGGTTGCGCCTCCATATTGTTTCACAAGCAAAGCACAAAACAAAAAAGAGACATGTGGGATATACTCATCTAAACACTAAGGAAAAATGGGAGAAAATAGGTTTTTAAAAAACAATGAGTAATTGCTTATTTCTTGGCTTTTGTTCCACCTGTGTCACTGTTGCCTAACCCTTGATCCTTTTGTGGCTGCCACGCGCTGCCGTGTGCTTTGCTATGCTTAGGACATGAACATGAAGTCACACACATGTTTTAAGCTGGAGTAGGATTAAAATTGGGGGCGACTCCTTTTGCTGTAGGCATTAGCTGTAGGATTTATTAATTTTTTTATTAAACTTTTTTACAAAGTTTTATATAGCGCAAACTTGACCGAAATCGGGTATCAGAGCGCTTTACATAGCGCCAGTTGCATTACAAGAGGACACATTCATTTTTGTTAGGCACTGGGAGATTAAGTGATTTGCCCAGAATCACAGGATGTTCAGCGTCATTGCTGAGACTCGAACCCAGTTCCCCAGATTCAAGGTCGACGGGCCTAGCCTTTAGGCCAACTCCTCTGCCCCCCTTGGGCCAACTCATCTCCCCAAGGATGGCCAAGAGGGCAATATATATGACATAACAGTAGGGCAGGTGAGGTCCACACTGGAATTCTAGACAACCAGTGTGTGGAGTGTTGCAGGACAGCACTAAAACAATTGAGTTTGTACAACTTAATCATGGTTTGAAGGGCACTCCAGAAGCCTTGAATCTGTACTGCGTGACACCTACACCGACTCTTGTGCAATACCCTTGATAACTGCCCAAGTCTTGCTCGGTCAGCGGCTCCTGGCCACTGTGCGGTGACGGATGCAGCTTCTTCCTTATCCTGTAATCCTTTTCCAGAAGGCCATGTCTGTGTATCAGAGGACTTTGAAGCACATCTTGAAAAACTGTACTTTTAGGATGGACTTCATGTACCTTTGAGTTTGCATGGTAAGGTGCAATCTAGATTTACATCGCCTTCATTTTTAAAGGAAAACTTGAAACAAAGAAGTAGACACCTTTAAAACATTCCAGCTTAGAGTTGTTATTTTTATTCACATTCATCATCTGTTAATGAAAATACATTTTTATTTTGATATCTACTCATGCAGGCATAGCCCCTCCAAGCCACTCCTGAAAGGAACTTTACGGTAAAAATTTGGCTGAGCAGGACTAGGTAATTTATTTTCAACGCGAATACAAAAATATTATTAGTTATTACAGAAAAATCTTGACAACCAGAGGATATTCACGTTACTGGCGGCCCTTATGTCTAGAGTCAAATGCCTGGCCTAAATGGGTACAATAATGCTTAGTGACACCACCAACAACCAGGCCCAATGGACTACGGACCATTTAGGTGGCTCAGCTTACGACCTCACATATTACCTTGGGAACTGTGGTACTCATCAGTAATTTGAACAATAACATTATTTAAATCTAATGAGTGGTGTCATCAATTATGTGATTTAAGGTCACAATTGACTTGATAAGCAGTGCATGATGAGAGTGGAAATTAAAGGTGATTGACTGAACTATGACTGATGAATTTCGGTGGTATTTGGGATTTTTAATGTTAGTTCTGGTCTCATTTCAACACTTAACTATAACTTCACTAACCCTTGTGATTTTTTCAGTGAAATTCAGTGTTTTTTTTATCATATTCAAACTGGCTCAGTGCCCAACACACTGCGAGTGTCCAATCCCCACTGCGCAAGGCCTTAGGTCATGCACAGCGGGGTTGACCCTCGGTTCTGGCCTCACGGTCAGGCCCTGAGTACAACACTCCGCTGGCACTCAACTTGTGCTGTGCATGTCCTATGGCTGTGTGCAGTGGGAGTTAGCTGCAGGGCGTGGCTTCAAGGACAGGCCTGCACCCAACCCCAGCTGTGCACAGCCTCTGGACTTGTGCAGCACGGGTTGGCCACTGGGCCAGCGCACAGTGCTCAGTGGTGTCTCCCTCTAGGGCACCCAACCTCCACTGCACACAAAGTCAGTCCACCAAAGTTTTGACTATTTTAAAATTAAAGCGCTGTTAAGCAACTGAAAAACTGGGTGAGGCGAGTAAACAGATGTGGAAAAAGGATGCTGTAATTATGCATACATCTCCCTTTTCAACTATGTTTAGCTCCTTTAGAAATACTTGATGCCTCAAATTACTAAAAACCCATACCTCCTGTCAGATTACGGCAGGGTTAATGGAACCATACATGTATTAACATCTCAATGGTCATTTACTTCACCCTGTTCCTCAGGAAAGGCTTTAAATTCAACATCTGTTATTCGAACTAAAATGCTAGCACTTAAGTTGTTTTTTTTAGACCTTTGTGCTGAAGCTCCAGTTGATCACTAGGGACTGACAGACTGATGCTGGCGTTGTAAGTACGTTTCACCCTGCAAGTCAGAATAGTTCACTGATATGAATGAAGAAGATATCTGAGAACTCAGATAAAGTGTTCTGATTTTAGCTTTCTAGAGTGCTAACCATAATTTCTATAACAAAAAGAAACCCTGTATTTTTTCATTTGCTTCACTATCCTCTGTGGAACTTGCTTTCAGTTTCACAGCTTTGATTCTATCAAGATGCTTTTCAAATGTTGCACACTTTTGTCATCATACAGAGTGTTAGTGCACTAATAGTTTATTAGAACACTGTGGAGAAGCTGCATTTGAATGCAGGGTAATCAACGGAAAGGCTGCTGCTACGACACCAAGTAACTATCAGCGGGTGAATTTAATTCAAGTATTCCACCCTTCATTTTGTTTTTACCATGCTCAGTGCAGCAAGTCACTGGTGTTACACTCCATATCTACTAGTCACTGGGTTAGATGAGACTTCAAATAGAGATTGTTTCAACTCGATCCAAAGCAACAGAACACTGATTACAACAGATGAGAGAACCAGGTGCTGGCAGCAGCCAACAACTTTTATTGGTAAATAAACCCTTAACCTTCACAAATGTAAGGCCAATGTTGGAAAGGTCATTTATTTGTTTTAAGAACTACCTTAAGATCTCCAAAACATTATCCAATAGTGGCATCAAATAAATCAGTTTTGTCAATCGCATCTAGATTATGTAGTGTGGATTATATTGATGCCATGCAGGTGAAAATAAATGTGACCCAATCACAGGTTACTTGGAACAGATGTACTAACAAACGCAGATGATATAAACATCTATTCCTAACGCACAGATGGAAGTCCCATATTATTACCTTAGTAGAGAGTAATTGACCTGTGAAAACACTGCTTTATGCCTCACAGTGTCCATTCTAGGCTCCCTACGAACAAAGCTGCATGCATTTAACCCCTTGTGATCTGGTTATAGATGCATACCTATGTGTATAACTAGTGAGCACTAAGAACAAACATGGCATAAATCAAACACGAATATCATCAAAGAGCAATATGCTGTGTTTGTCATCATTGTTTAGGGGGCAGAAAGGCGTCTTGAGACACTTGAGTATTTGCCGAATGTGAACAATGGACCCGCGCCACACTTCACATAATAATCTGCATACCACACTCTGGGCATCATGATGTACTATATGCGTGCGGGCAGGAGACATTTCACTCAAAACATGGTTTTCCATGATTTACAGCCGGAGAGGTAAATTAACTCACAGAGGAATGTTTATATTCTGTTAATGTACAGTACATCACCGTTTACAAGTATTCAGCACACATGGCAGCCCCTGGCCTCCTGACATGGGCTTGTCCTTTGCATGCAAGGCAGTGAAGAACACGATCAATCCCACTGCAGTGCCCCTCACTCGGTGCGTCTTTGTACGCATTTTTATAAACGAAAAAAAAAATATCCTACATAAATACCCTCCTGCTGCATCTAAATGAGGCTAGCATCCGAGCATCTGAGTGAAAGGGTTAATGGTAACCATGGCGCTGGGGCTAAAAATAGGCTGATCGTCTATCATGGTCCTCATGCAGTGGCAGTTGACAGAGCGGTTATAAATATCCCCATTAGCTGCTTGAACTGAATCTTCAAGCGGCGCGCAGGGGACGGGAGCCGGCTAAAAATAGGCCGCCACTCCCGCGGCGGAGCGAGCGCCTGTCCTCAGAAGCACTCTGCCTCGGTGCACGCGGGCCGCGCCGCTCCTGTCAGGCGTTCAATAAACACACATTTGAGGTTTGGACCCAAAGAACGGGGCCTTTCTTTGCTCTCCCCCCCCCACCGCAGCCGAGCAACAGTGGCTGCCAGCGGCGCGTGCACAAGAGCTGCGGCCGGCTCGAGGACAACGAGCTGACGTAACCTGTTGGCCGACGCAAGGCCTTTTGGCGCCCTGAGGGAAAGATGGCTGCTCCTTCGCCCACAGTGGCTCGTGCCTGTTGCTTAAGGTGACCAGAATTTTGAAGCCAAAAACCGGGACATTTCACTAAAATAGAAGAAGGACTACAATCTTACTTCAAGCACAATGAGAGCGCTCCTCAGCAGAGAATTACAGAACAGGCAGTAAAAACATACATAAAATGTAATTGTTAAACCCAGTGGCTTGCCTGGTAATTAAATTGCTTTCGTGAAACAACTGCTGGCTTTCCCTGCTTTGCAAAACATAAAAAAACACGTCCCATCGTTTTCAGTCGACCCTCTCTAAAAACCGGGACATGAGCTAAATTTCTTGAAATTTGCTGGGACAGCTGGTGAAAAACGGGGACCGTCCTGGCAAAACCCTACTGTTGCTGCTTGTAGAGGGGAGCCATGCGCTGCTCGACAGAGGGGCTACTGCTGAAAGTACTAGAATGTGTTCATGCACCACCCAGGAGCTTCTCTCTGCTCTCTCCTCCCTTCCATCTGTTTCGCTCAGGGATCTGTGCACTTATGCTGATCAGCTGTGCATCTATGTGCGAGCATGATGATGTGTTCCAGAGCACAGTTCAAATCAGGCACATATGGAACTTCTCCAACAGTCACAGATGACATTATCCCATGTGCACTAGGGGGGTTTCTCTGCCAGAGACAGCCTCTTTGGACAAACTAGTTGCTGAATAAAAGCACATAATGTGGGTAGCTACAAATGTATATACTAGGTTCACATGCACCTTTGCCCTTGTCTTCCTTTAGCTTTACCTTCTTTTCAAGCACTAGCCACATTGTAGAAAGAGAGGTAGGACTAACAAAACATCACCTTCATTATAATAACAAAACACATTCGCTACGCGGGTTTTCACGAATGAATTGCATTCCTGTCATCAGTTCTGTCAGCAGCCAGGAATCCCAATGTCACATTTGCGCAGCTGGTGAACAGCCTGACTAGAGAGGCCAAGGATCAGATGGGGGTCTGCTTTTCACCACATACGATCGGGCCCTTTGACTGGTGCATTTGAGAAAGTGTGGGCGCCGTGCTCCACTCGTGGGGTGCTGCACCGGATCTGATGCCTGGTGGGCCTTACTTTCCACTGCATGTGGTCTAGCACTTTTCACAAGTGTTGTACATCTACACACAAACACAGTGGAAGGCTTTTGGTGTTGTCACTGGCTTTGCTTTCTTCCGAGTGGTCACTTTTTCAGGCTCTGAATAAATTAACCTTTTCACATGGCAGGTACATAAAGAAATGTGCTTCAAGTGTTCTAAAGGGAGTTGTATTCCTCATTTGCACAGCGAAGAACAGCTCTGTGGCACAGTGTCTGAGTCACCCTCTGCTTTGGGCTTTATAATTAATGTTAATGAAGGACAGACACTCTGATATGACAGGGCTGTGACAGAGAGCTGATTACAGAAGCTTGAGATATTCTGTGCTTTAGAGAATGAGTGCGGCGAGGGAGGGTTGGTACTGCTGCTCGCTGTGGTAAGTCACAAGATGGCGCCGCCTGTGGAGCGGTGCTAGAAGAGGTGGGCTTAACTGGCTGCCACCAGGGAGGAACTCTTATCCCAGGATGTCTGCGTTTCTCCAGGGTGGCCACGTCAGTCAGTGTTTCCCAGGGTGCCTGGGCGAGATATACCCAGCAAAACATGTCACTCGAACGAGGCATCTCACAGAAGCCGTCATGGAGCACAGCCAGCCGATGTCAATCAATCAATCAAAACATTTGTAAAGTGTGCTACTCATCCGTGAGGGTCTCAAGGCGCTAGAGGGGTGGGGGAAGCAGCTACAGATCGTACATCCAGGTCTTGAGAAGTTTCCTGAAGGTCAACAGGTCCTGGGTTTGTCGCAGGTGGAAGGGGAGGGTGTTCCATGTCTTGGCGGCGAGGTGGGAGAATGATCTGCTACCGGTGGTCGTTCGGTGAGTGTGTGGGACGGTGGCGAGGTCCGCGGAGCGAAGCTGGTGGCTCGGGGTGTAGAAGGTGAGCCGTTCATTGAGGTATACTGGTCCGGCGTTGTGGAGTGCTTTGTGAGCGTGGATGAGGAGCTTGAAGGTGATCCTCTTGTTGACCGGGAGCCAGTGGAGGTCTCTCAGGTGGGTGGTGATGTGGCTGTGGCGAGTGATTCCAAGGATGAGGTGTGTGGAGACGTTTTATATGCGTTGAAGTGGGATGGACAAGGACGCCCGATATGTCAACGGCAGCCAGGTTTTAGGCAAATATCAGTAGGCAACACTTGTTTAGAGCAGCCATGAGGGGGTGACAGTCTCTCCCGGAGCTTTCCAGATAGTCCTAGTTTTTCACCAACGTCCGAGGCAAATTGGGAAATCTAGCAGTTTCCTTGTCTTCAGAGGGGATCGACGCTTTAGGGAGGGTCGGCCTTCCTTATTCAAACATACAACTAGGTCCACAACAAAGGCCTGATTTAAATGGCCAGCAGCCCTTCTATAGTACAGGTATCATTCTTTTATAGCGCTATTTAATGCCACGGATGGTGTCAGAGCACTTTACATCACACTTTGATGTACAGTAAATCATACACGTGTGTAAATCAATGTACAGGAATGTTGAATAAGACAATGCAGGTTAAAATGTATATATCATCCTTACTTGTGGGCAGTATATGTTAAGAGTGAATGGTCGGGAGTAACACAAAGCCAGGATTTGAAACATAACAAAGTCTGTTCTTGAGTTATCTTGCAGCTATTATAATTCCCTAAAAATTGCTGAGCACACAGGGATCTCCGCAGCAGGTGTTAACCCTGTAAGATATTTTAAAATGCAGCCTCCTTGTGACCACATTTAGTAATCTAGAACGAATATACAGTCACATATGTCCTCGTTGCCAATTTCTTTGCTTCAGATTTTTTAAAAGTAAATATATGTTCCCTCAGACTCTGCTTTTAAAGCACCGACCAAAGGGACAAGGCACCCCCTTTCCTCGGACAGACCCTGACCCCCAATTTACGGTTCGATCCCCAGCGCCGGCGGCAGGTTAGCCCAGCACCATGTGACTCTGGGCAATAGCTTGCTTAATCTTCCCGACGGCCCCCAGCGCCTAGAGACCCTAACGGGTGATTGTGCGCTTTACAAATGTGGATTATTATTATTATTATTTATGAGTTCCTGGAGTACACTTTTTCCAATGCCAACACTTATCTCTCTCCATCTTAAGTTTCCTTCCACTGTCCTCGGTCTCTCCTTATACCCCGTCTGTGAGTGTGCCGGCTGTAGTAAATCCCATAGAGCTGGGAATGAGAGAGGGGAAGTTGAGGCGGGCGCGGGCCTTTAAAAACAGCCCCTTGTGGTTCCCACCAGAAAAGTGGCCGGTCCGGCCGTATTAAAAAAATCCGACGACATACAGACACCGTGGAAATCAGACAATTTATAACAATTGACTTTTCATAGGGCACGTCATAATGCAGATATCTGTATGCTCAATGTTGATAGTACTCATGAAATCCTGTATTGACATAGAGAGGATGGAAGGCTGAGTCAGGCTTGTAGTTTTTTGCGATTCAAAATCGTGACTTGCCGATTATCATACATCTCAGCCGCGAGTGTAAAACTCACTGAGCCATCTTCTCAGCTAATGCAGACAAAACAACCACAAAACAATACGTAGTGGAAGGGCGAGATTTTGATCGATACTTTATCACTATTGATCTAAACCTCGATCTGGTCGACTGAACCTTTGTTGCCTGTCTTTGAGGAAAGAAAGTGCACCTCTCTGCAAGTTAGTTCACCCAATAAAGGACTCTGCTCCCAAAGATCACAAACAACTTCTAGCTTTCAAAAGTTTATTGTAAAGATATGATAAGCTGCAAATACAGGCATCTCAGAATGAGATTCACGAGATACACAGGTCCAACTACATACATGTGTTCTCTGAAAGCCCTCAGACGAGCAACGGAAATCACTAACACAAGTTCTAAGAATAATAAAGCTATCAGCATTGACGCATATCTCTCCTTCATTTAAGTTGGAGGAAAACGCACAGGTTAGGCTGTCCCTACCCTGCTCTAGATGGTATCCCTACTTAACCAAATCCCAACCTAACGAAGGTGTCAGCAGTGAATGACCCCCAAGGGAAGTCACTCACTCTAAGTCTCTTGGTGAAAACCTATAGTTCTCCAGTCATGACCCCTCTCTGCCTACCCATCCGCTCTCTAAAGGGTCCTCAGGTATCTGCTCTAACTCCACCCAGGGGTGCTGTCCCTAATACAAAACAGTCAACAACATTTGAGACGCCCCTCGTGAGACGCCTCTCACGTGGTGTAGCTTCTGGCTTTTTCCATGCTGCTTTGTATTGGGCCTCGTACGTTGGAGTTGACCTTGCTTCTCAGACTCTTCTCCGGCCCGCTGATACCCCTTAAACATTCCGGAACCCTCCTCCATGTCTGGGCCGTCTACTGAACAGACCTCTATTCATTCATTTATAATTGGATCCCCCCTTTTCCTTTGCAGACAGATATCTGCAGCCAAGAACCCAACTCTCATAGACTTCCAAAAAGGCTTGCAACATTTCTCAGCCCAGACATGTACGTATAAATCAATGTTTAAAATAATTCAGGCCCACAGCATTTCTCATAATGATTATAGCATTCAACTTCTTCATTAATTAAAGCATGTTAATACTCTTATTCTATTATTCAGTAAACACATCTATAAATCATGGCCCATTAATGCAATGGCCAAAACATTATTTCAATCTATGTCGTGAAAAGAAACACTTTCTAGCTTTGGCCCTGAGGCCTACCACATTCTGCGTTTTACCACATGCCATCTTACATTTTAGCAGCTACACGACATGAATTCAGGAATAATCACATCTAATAAAATCATATAGTGTCACACATTTCTGTATTAGTTCCACTTCTACTTAAATCTCTACATTAGCTATACATTCAGAATATAATTTCAGATACTATTAGCACTCATGGCATTTCTCCTCATGATTTATGCTTACTACAGGTAAGTGTGATGCACTCATACATTTAGGTCAGTTTGCGCTCTCTCAGTTCCCCCCTTTGATGACCTCTCGGGGTCATCACTAACATTTAAACTGCAGTTATTGCTGGCATAATTTGTCTCTGCGCTTCCAGAGCCCTCAGACTCCTGTACTGATTATCTTGTATGGCAGCCAATCTCTGCAGCTGTTCTCTTTGGGCCCTTTCTGACCTTCTTGCTCTGTACCATTTGAATACCCTCACCAATCCCCACAATATAATCCCACAGATCAATATTATGATGATAGGTTTTAGTATATACCACACAAAGCTTTTGCCTATGGTGGAAATCCACCCTCCAACTTCACTCATTCCGTGGCCCACCTTTTCCCAGACATTTTCTCTACCCAAGTCTTCGATCTCCTTGTGAATATTAGTTATGTTCCTAATAACTTTCTCAAGGGGCTTTGAATTGTCTGGAATGTAAGTACAACATTCCTGGACCTTCAAAGCCTTACAGACTCCGCCCTCTTTTGCTAGTAGGACATCTAACGCAAGACGGTTCTGAAGAACCATAGCCCTTATCGATTGCATCTCTCCTTCTACCAGCATTAAGGACTGAGCAGTGCTGGCAGACAACCTGCCGACAACTGTTGCCAGTCGTCTAATTTTAACATCATTAAGGATTACTCCCAAAAGAGGGAACATAGCTCCAAAGACATCTCCAACCATTTCTGCATCTCCTACATCTCTCTTTCCCCTTGATGATGTCTTGCCCTCGATGATCACTAAGTCTTGTGCATGATATATTTTGGGGAAGACAATTGCTAGGTAACATGATCCATACCAGTTGTCAGGTAGTCGCACGTAAGCATTTCTTCCACATACAAAATACACATTTGGAATCACTTGCATTCCCTTCAGGAAATCCTTAGTATAGTACTCTATATTGAAAGCATGTTCACAGTCGACTTCTCCCACGTATACATTTTCATAATACGTTTTGGCTCGGTGAAGACATAGCTTTCCTCTCTGCGTCTTATCTAAAGCTATTGGACCACTACTACCCTTTCTCTTGTGTGCCTTCTCTTCCTCGGTCCAATCTGTTTTCCATTGTCCTGATTTTTTCAAAATCTTTTGTCTCCTGTAACGATCATCCACCTGCCCTATGAACTTCTTCTCGACTTCTGACACCTTGCATGTCAGGTTATTTCTACGGGCATGTGAAGTATCTAAGGTAATCCAAGGAATGAAGAATTTGGCCAATCTGTCTTCACTCTTCCAGTAGTCCCATTTGTTCATCTGCTTATAATTTGGGACTTCTGGCAACACTGAATCATAGTTGGAGAAATAGTATTCAAAACTATCTCTCTCATAAAATATACTAAGCAATAAGCTACATGTAATGCCATATGTCAGCGGGAGGTGATGGTATCTAATGCCTTCATCTACAGACGCCGGCAACTGCATGCAGACATAACAGTCCTTAACCTCCATGGCATCCACGTATTCATATAAGAGTTTAGCATAAGCATTTGACCTAAAGTCTCCTTGGGACTCATCTACGTGTAACCTGCGGGCTTCTGCAGCTAATAACGCTTTCTCTTGAATGTTTTCCCTTTTCTCACCAGCAACAGTGGGTGTAAGCGTTTCTACAGATTTCACATCAGTTACCTTCGCCTCTTCCTCATGTCCCTTTACATAAGAAATTGTTACCACTAAAGCTATTAATATTATCACTCCTACTATTAGTGTACCTATTATACATTTAGCTCTGCGGTTCTGGGTGCCGGCCTCCATTTCGTCAGACAATATGGCTCTCTCTTATCTTAGCAAAAAGTTCTTTTCCTCTCGTTCCTTTACAGTCTCTTTTTTTTTTCCTTTTTGTCTTTAGAATCCACACAACTGGAAGCTGACAACCTTTTTCGCAAAAGTCCTTTAACAGTTCAATAAAGACAACCCTAGCCCTTCTCCATCAACTCAAGGGAAGTTCCCTAAAATTCTCTGCTTCCTGGGCGCTAGGTAATCTTCTTTTTTCTGTTCACTTTATTTACAAAGTCCTTTAACAGTCTACTATCAAGCCTGTGCCTGCAGCTTCGATAGCAAAGTTCAGTATTTCCAAACGAAGATTGTGCTCTTCATGTGCTGTTATCGTTGTACCAAAGTCGGGGAATTGCAATTCTGAAAGAAACATGTGTTTTAACTTGCTGAGGCGGGGAGGTCTGGGGAGCATGAATGTTAGTGACCCTTCTTGTTCGACTCCGGGTACCAACAGTCGTATTTCCACGGTGACGATGGGCTCAGAACTGGACACCACCACCGCTCGAATCCTCCCTGTCTCCTGTTTCACAGACATTTGTCGCCAGATATGTCCACTCAGGAGTGGAGTATCTTCTGTTAGGCACACGCACTCTTCTCGACCTTCTTCGGTCCGGTGCTTCAGCGCCCTGAGCACCTTCTTCCGGGTCTGAGTCTTCTGATATCGGAGGAAGGGTTACCTCTGGAGTTGACCTCAGGCTAGAACTCCTTCTTTGCGGCCAATTAGCTTCTCCACGTGCCCTTCTACTCCTTCTCCTTCTTGTCTGTTCTCGCTCTCTGTCAGACTTGTCAGTGTCTGACTCGTACTCCCAGCTACTTTCTCCTTCTGTAGCGTCGTCTGTTTCGCTGTTGTACTGACCGTCCTCAGCTTGGTCAGACTCGTTCCCTGCTTCCGCTGGCACCTCTTCAGCTTGGCTAGCCCCCTCTATGGCTTCTCGGTCCTCTGCTGGACGTCTATCCGAGAGAGGAGCTGTTTCTTCCCGAGGTGCTGGAACCCTTCGCGTATGTGACGCGTGGATCCAATTGGGCAGGCCTCCCACCTTCACAGCCGTATTCGCAATCAAGATGATCTGGAAGGGCCCACGCCAACGAACATCCAAGCAGCTTCTTCTCACATGTTTTTTCACCAGGACCCAGTCCCCAGGATACAGGTCATGGCACGGGCCCTGGCACGATGGAACCTCGGCAGCCTGCACCTGAAGGGACACAGAACGAATGGCGTCAGACAGCCCCTTACAATAGTCCAGGATCATATCATCTGTGATATTTAACAGTGCAGTAGTCGGGACAGATGGCAACCTCATTGCTCTCCCCATTAACACCTCATGTGGTGACAACCCCGTTCTTCTGTCTGGGGTACTACGAAGGCTCATGAGAACCAATGGCAGGGCGTCAGGCCAACTCAGGGTCGTTGAGGAGCACACTTTGGCAATTCGGGCTTTGATCGTGCCATTGATCTGCTCCACAATTCCTGAGGCTTCTGGTCGGTAACTACAATGCAACTTCTGATCGATATTTAGAGCTGCACAAATCATCTTCACAAGCTCGCTATTGAAATGCGTTCCCCTATCTGATTCCAAAGAGGCCGGCACCCCGAAGCGCGGAATGAGTTCCCTAAGCAGTAACTTGGCCACTGTGAGGGTGTCGCACCTACGTGTAGGGTATGCCTCAACCCATCTGGAGAACACACAAACAACCACCAGGACATAGCGGAGGCGGTTGCATCTCGGCATTTCAATGAAATCTATCTGCATTCGATTGAATGGACCTCCAGACCTTCCTATGTGACTCAGTGCAACTGGTGTTCTTTTCCCTACATTCAGCTGCTGACAGGTCACACAACGCTGACACACTGCTTCTGCTGCTATTCGAAACTTAGGATTGTACCAAGTCTGTCTAAACACTCTCAGCATAGCATCTCTCCCTAAGTGTACGGGACCATGTATGAGTCTGGCCATTGGACTCACCATCTCATTGGGCAACACTGCTCTGCCGTCTGCTGAGACCCAAAAATGGGACTCACCCATTACACATCCTGCCTTTTCCCATGTTTCTTTTTCAAAATCAGGAGCATTTTCTTGCATGTTTGACAGTTCATCCCAAGTATCAACAGTTTCCAATATCATGGCTAATTCAGTTCTTACATTTATTCCACCCACTTCCACCTCTGTGAAAGAGTACCCTTGTTCTGCGCAATACCGCGCAACTTCATCAGCATATCTATTGCCTTTCGAAACGAAGTCCTCATTTCTGGTATGTGCGGTGCACTTTACAACTGCGATACCTGCTGGGCATTGCAACGCCTCTAACAACAGGCGCACAAACTCTCCATTGCGAATGGGAGAGCCTGAAGAGGTCATGAACCCTCTTTGAGACCATAACTGCCCGTAATCATGAACCACCCCATAACCATATTGGCTGTCGGTGTATATGGTGACTCGAATTTGATTGCTTGCCAAGCAAGCACGTGTCAAGGCAATAATCTCGGCTACCTGAGCGGAGTGTACTCCTTCCAGGCACCCAGCTTCCACAACTCCAGTAATTGTACAAACAGCATAAGCTGCTCTCAACTGCCCAACTTCGTCTCTTACACATGAGCCATCGACAAAGAAAATTTCATCTGGGTCAGTCAGTGGCTCATCTACGATGTCGGGTCTGGGTTTGGTGCATAGTTCAGTCACATCGAGGCAGTCATGGTCTGTACATTCATCATCATCCTCGATATCATTTGGGAGTGGCATCAAGGTGGCAGGGTTCAAAACAGAGCATCTCTTGAGGGTCACATTCTCTGCAGCAAGAATAACTTGCTCATAGCGCGTGAGCCTGCTGTTGGTCAGATGCTGTGTTTTGGTCCTGGTCATCAACAGTTCAACAGAATGGGGCACGCACACCTCTAACGGGTGCCCCATGACGATATTTTCACATCTCTCAATGCTGACACCCGTTGCAGCAACGGATTTGAGACATCCGGGCAACGCTGCGGCTACTGGGTCTAAAGTAGCCGAGAAATAAGCAACTGGTCTACGGGCATTCCCATGGATTTGGACTAACACAGGCAACGCGCAACCTTCTCTCTCACAACAGTAAAGAAAAAATGGTTTATTGTAATCAGGCATTCCCAATGCCGGAGCACGACACAGGTCCTCTCGCAGCTGTAGGAATGCCATCAAACAGTCTTTGTCCCATGGTACCGGATCGCTCACCTCCTTGTGCGTCAGTTTTTGCAAGGGCTTTGCTTTCAGTGAAAAGTTCGCGATCCACTGTCGGCAATAACCCACCATCCCTAGGAACATCCTGACCTCTCTCTGTGTCTTAGGCGCATTCATTTTCATGATCGCCTCTATCCTGTCTGGTGACACCTTTCGTTTGCCTTTCTCTATTCTGTGTCCCAAGTACTGCACCTCTGTCAGACAGTACTGCAACTTTCCCGGGGACACCTTGTGCCCATTGGCAGCTAGGTGATTTAACAAAGCAATGGAGTCCTCCCTGCAAGCTTCTTCTGTTTCTGACGCCACAAGGAGGTCGTCTATGTACTGGACCAGAACTGACTTCTGGGGCAGCACTAGACTTTCAAGATTTTTCTTCAAAAGCTGGTTAAAGATCGATGGGCTCTCTGTATACCCCTGAGGGATACGACACCATGTTAGGACGCGATTTTCCAGCTTAAATGCGAAAAGAAAATGGCTTTCTTCGTCCAGAGGGATCGAAAAGAAAGCCTGACAAAGATCAATCACAGTGAACCACTCAGCTTGGAATGGAATCTGAAACAGTATCACTGATGGATTCGGTACCACTGGACAACATGAAACGACTATGTTATTAATCTTTCGAAGGTCCTGTACTATCCGAAGTTTCCCATTTGGTTTCTGCAGACCCATAATCGGGGAGTTGCATGGACTACCCACGATTTCTTTCAGTATTCCCTGTTTAATCATGGACTCGATCACGGGCTTTATGCCTGCAATCGTTTCTGGAGTCAATTTATATTGGGGTGTTCTTGGGAACTCAGCATGCGGTTTCACTACCATTTTCACTGGGTCCACCCCTTTGACCAATCCTATCTCTTCCCCAGTGAAATCCCATACTTCTGGTGCCACTGTCTCTCTCAAGTCCCAGGGGAGCTCATCTACTGTTAAAGTAGGGTACAGCTCCACGCATATTCTTGAGTTTGCAACTTTGAAGTCTGCATCATCATCATTGGTCAATACCTCCACTCCCTGAGGTGTACAGTATATAGTACAATTCAATTTACACAACAGGTCTCTTCCTAGCAGACACACAGGACTTGAATCGCAAACCACAAACTGGTGCTCATCGCTGTACTTCCCTATTTTCACCTGTACCGGTTCTGTCAATTGGCTGGTTATTCTCCTGTTTGCGACCCCTACCACTTGTACGGTCTCTCCAGACATGGGCAGGTCCGGAACTGCAGCTGATCTGATCGTGGACCTAGTGGCTCCTGTGTCCACCAGAAATGTCGTGGGGCACCCTGCTACTTCTGCTTCAACATAGGGTCCCCTCTGATCCACTTCCAAGGCTGCCCCGAGGGTGCAGTCTTCTCTTTCCACTCTCTGTCCGGTTAATGGGTCCACATAATAGCACTCTTCTCCTTCTACAAACAGGGGCATCTGTCTATAGGTCTTACCCATGGTCCCTACTCGAGGAGGTTGCGGGAACTGGGCTCGGGGAGGAGCCCCCCCCCCCTTTGAGCACCTTTCCTTGGTATGGCGTCACCCCTTTCGTAGGCGCTCTCTGGACCTCTTCCTCCTCTTCCTCTTGTTCTCCTATCTCTACATTGTAGGGACACTCGCGTTTCCAATGCCCCACCTCGTTACACTGGTGGCACCTTGTCGTTTTCTTCAAGGCAGCTATGTCTAATCTGGGTCTAAAGGTGGAACTCTCCTCATTGCCCTTGTTCTGACTGTACTGCTTCTTTCCTCCTGTACCTGTTCCTTGCTGCTGTTGCTGCTGTCCCCCCTTTCCTGCTGCCTGCATCTGTACCACCATCAACTTTTCTTTTAGTTTCTTAGCCTTGGAGTCTATCTCATCACAGCAGTACCTGGCATACCTCAGTATTTCGTCTAGGGGTTTACTTTGCCAACAAATCGAGTGTTGCTGAATCATTAAACTAATATCCGGTCTCAGTCCCAGGACGAACTTGGACACGAATTGCCCTATGTCTTTTGGATCCATTACATCCAGGCCGCTATACTGTTTAAACGCCTTCAGTAATCTCTCGTAATATTCGTGGACGGTCTCTTTGGGTTCCTGTCTGGTTCGGTCTATTCTGACCCAATCTATGTCTTGCATTGGCACTTTCTCTTTCAGCCAATTCATCACTCTCTCGAATTTTGCCATCACAATCTCGGACGGCCCATTAGTCTTAGCATCTCTCTCTGGCTCCGTTGTGGGCCACTCAGCGCTAACCTTGCATGCTGTCCACAGATCTCCTGGTACTACAATGTCGAACAGCGTGTTCAGATCTATCCATAGGACCTTTGAGATTTTTACAAATCTCTCAACTTGCTTGTACCACTCCACCGGGTTTTCCCGCAATTTGGGGAAGGAGGTGGTAAAAGCAGCTAAATCTCCCCTACTCCAAGGGACATGCACATAGTTCCCATTGGCGACTTCACGCAAAGGGTATGCTTCTATTCCCTGCAGCCTTCCTGGTGTCGTCCCAAGCGTGCTTCTCCTACCGGTCCCTTTCTTGGACCACCTTTCTTCCCACTTATCTAGTGCCCTCCATGTCCTTATTCCAGTGATCAGTTCCCTTATATGCGTTTTCAGCCCAATCGTTCTCCTCTCATCTAGGTCTCGATCTGTGTAATGTAGCCTGTGGTTACCCTGTAATGCTTTGGTTCTTGACAGATCCACCATATATTTGCCTGCTAGTTCGACTAACTTCTCATGGATTGCTCTCGCCTTTCGAGTGATATCCTTTGCCATATACAGTATTTCATCCTGCTCATACATTTCCATTCTTTCTAAAGGCAGGGTACCATCTATCATGTCATCCAGGTCTGACCTTAAGCTGGCGACATCGAGTCTCTTAGCTTTTATCTCAGCTCGCAATATGTCTTTCGAAGGGGGCTCACTGGTCTCCCTACCATCCCAACTTCGAGCTCTACGTTTGGGCTCGGGAGAGTTAATGAGTACTCTCCCTTGCTCCCATCTCTCCAGGTCCCATGCTCGGCCATCCGATCTTGGAAGGTGATGGAACACGGGCCTATTACCCCCACTCTTACTCTGCCCACTCTCTTCTGCTTCTCTCCTTTCACCGTACGCCTCTCTGTTATTTTCCCTCTGGTCGCTACTCTCCCTTTGCCTAGTATCGCTCAGTATCCGATACGATCCTTCCTGGTTCCCCATATTCCCTGGGCTGCGCTCATTTCCGTCATCACAGGGACTATGGTGCGACCTCTCACAACTCCCATTCTGTTCTCTATTGCCGGGCACACAGTGTGGACACTTAAAGCTGTTTCTGTACTCTTGCGCTCTCCTCTCCCCTTCACTGAGTATTGGGCACGCCACCCCTTCACTCCCGGGGCCCCCGTTTTCCAGATCTGTTCTATTCCCACTCCGGGCCCAATGGGTGACTCCCCTACTATCCCTCTCTCTACAGTCCCACTCCGGGCTGCTCTCCCCAGCCCCGCAGTGAGTCCGAGCTCTGCTGTCCTGACTTTCCCTTTCAGCTTCTGCAGCTATGATGCTCTTGTGAGCCTCCACTGCCTCATCCCACTTCTTCATGTACTCGTTTAGCTCTTGAAAGGATTTTCGTCCAGATCCCCTCAGATCCACTGGCCATCTAGGGCCCCCAGGATCCCCTCCTGGGTCCCCTGCTGTGTGCATCGGGGTGCTCCACTCTCTCGGTATCGGCATCTGACTTGGGGAATTGATCGTATCGTTCCTCCTTGCCTTCTCTGCTCTTTCTCTGTCCTTCCGTACCCGTTCTTCCCCTCTTGCTCTTTCTTGGTCATATATCGATATTATAGGACCTATGGTAACAGGTACCTGTAGTGCATCTGGTAATCTGTAGGATGTGGCGCACTCCGTTTCCGGCGCTCTTTGTACCACAAACCTCCCGACTACCTGTTGCACCTGACTAGGCTGGGACAGCTCTTTCTTTGCCTCAGGATCCCACTCTGAACTGGGAAGCGGTCTATGCTCTCCTGCATTGCCCCCCTTTTCTCCTTCAGTATGCTCGACCTCTCCCCCTGCTCTATTATACGGGGGTGGCCTGTCTGTCAATAATCTGTTTATCAGGCTGTCCTCTGTTTCGCTCTCATCATCTTCTTCTAGGGGGCTTTTATTTACGGGCACCTCTAACACTGGGTACAGTTTATTTACTTCCATGTTATGCACTCTCCATCTTTTAGCATCCGCATCCCACCTGGCATCCTGCACTGCCCTTACCGATCGTTTCACCCTTTCTTGTCGTCTGTTCATATTCTTTTCATGCGCTGCCCTAATCCATGCTTCAAGAGCTTCAAACTGGGTCGGTCTAGGCAAGGGTCTCATTGAGGTCATGACTGATTTTAATCGATGTAACACCTCTAATCTGAACGTCCCGTACTTCGGGAACGTCAGTTCCTCATTTCCTTCAGTAATCTTACTCCACTCTGATATCCAAAGGATCGTATGCAGCCCAACATTCACTGCCATGTAACGAGCTGGCGTACCCTCCGGCGGGGCTTCTTCCCCCTCATACGATCCCCGCTTCTCTTTTTTAAACACCGCTCTCAGCCATTTAAAACACTTCATAATTATGCGCACAATATCCAGCCTCGCTACTCTGTTTACTTCCTGATGACAATCCACCAATCCTGTCGCGGCTTTGCTAGCTTGGCCTATCGCAGCGCGGTCTTTCTCCGGTCGGCCAATCACGTCGCGACACTTTCTGACGTCTTTTCTAGCTGGCCTATCACGGCACGGTCTTTCTTCGGTCAGCCAATCACTGCGCGACACTACCTGACGTCACTTTTCTCCGCTTCGCAGCAGCACCCCTCCTTTCTCAACTCGTCTCCCGGTCATGCATGCGTCCCATTCATACACCGAAAAATGACTACTTCCGACCAAGCGGTCACTTCCCTCGACTGTACGTCCACAGTCTATATGTAATTGTCAACACAACTGACGAAATGTCTATCGTCTCTCTGATAGGTTGCTTACACACACAGTAACCTCCGACCAGCGTCCGTTACTCACGCACTCACTCTTACGTTCCCCCTATCTCGGTCTTTCGGGTGATCAATGGTACCTCATGACCCCCTTCACACTATTTGACAATTACTCTGGGTGTCCGATACACCCGAACCACTTAAGCTCTCCTTGAACTTAAGATTTCCACCGGTTGCGCGCGCTCACAACCTGTTCCACAGTCACTCTACAGACATTCAACTCCGCCAGACATTACAACATAGATACAATACAAAAACACCGCAATCTAACACGCATGACCCTTTATACTCACTCTCGACCGATACTGCTGCTTTTTCTGTCTCACGTCATCCGGATCTTCTTCGGCGGGCGGTTCTTCCGATCATCGATTTCTAGGGGCCTTGGGGTAAGCTAACCTGGCCTAGGTCACCGTCCTCAAGAAGGCAACCATCCTCTATAGCTACCAACTGGAAGGGCGAGATTTTGATCGATACTTTATCACTATTGATCTAAACCTCGATCTGGTCGACTGAACCTTTGTTGCCTGTCTTTGAGGAAAGAAAGTGCACCTCTCTGCAAGTTAGTTCACCCAATAAAGGACTCTGCTCCCAAAGATCACAAACAACTTCTAGCTTTCAAAAGTTTATTGTAAAGATATGATAAGCTGCAAATACAGGCATCTCAGAATGAGATTCACGAGATACACAGGTCCAACTACATACATGTGTTCTCTGAAAGCCCTCAGACGAGCAACGGAAATCACTAACACAAGTTCTAAGAATAATAAAGCTATCAGCATTGACGCATATCTCTCCTTCATTTAAGTTGGAGGAAAACGCACAGGTTAGGCTGTCCCTACCCTGCTCTAGATGGTATCCCTACTTAACCAAATCCCAACCTAACGAAGGTGTCAGCAGTGAATGACCCCCAAGGGAAGTCACTCACTCTAAGTCTCTTGGTGAAAACCTATAGTTCTCCAGTCATGACCCCTCTCTGCCTACCCATCCGCTCTCTAAAGGGTCCTCAGGTATCTGCTCTAACTCCACCCAGGGGTGCTGTCCCTAATACAAAACAGTCAACAACATTTGAGACGCCCCTCGTGAGACGCCTCTCACGTGGTGTAGCTTCTGGCTTTTTCCATGCTGCTTTGTATTGGGCCTCGTACGTTGGAGTTGACCTTGCTTCTCAGACTCTTCTCCGGCCCGCTGATACCCCTCAAACATTCCGGAACCCTCCTCCATGTCTGGGCCGTCTACTGAACAGACCTCTATTCATTCATTTATAATTGGATCCCCCCTTTTCCTTTGCAGACAGATATCTGCAGCCAAGAACCCAACTCTCATAGACTTCCAAAAAGGCTTGCAACATTTCTCAGCCCAGACATGTACGTATAAATCAATGTTTAAAATAATTCAGGCCCACAGCATTTCTCATAATGATTATAGCATTCAACTTCTTCATTAATTAAAGCATGTTAATACTCTTATTCTATTATTCAGTAAACACATCTATAAATCATGGCCCATTAATGCAATGGCCAAAACATTATTTCAATCTATGTCGTGAAAAGAAACACTTTCTAGCTTTGGCCCTGAGGCCTACCACATTCTGCGTTTTACCACATGCCATCTTACATTTTAGCAGCTACACGACATGAATTCAGGAATAATCACATCTAATAAAATCATATAGTGTCACACATTTCTGTATTAGTTCCACTTCTACTTAAATCTCTACATTAGCTATACATTCAGAATATAATTTCAGATACTATTAGCACTCATGGCATTTCTCCTCATGATTTATGCTTACTACAGGTAAGTGTGATGCACTCATACATTTAGGTCAGTTTGCGCTCTCTCAGTAGCCTAGCACGGTGCAGGAAGGAGCACAGTATGAGGTGCATCAGCGGAGCACAGAGTGCAAGCACCACGGGACGGCAGCTTCAGGCGGCTCGTGTGAGCACCGTGTGATGCGCCTCGAGAGACCACCGTGTGAGGCGCTTCGGGGGAGCAGTGGGTTACGCCGCTCATGCAAGCACATAAACATGCTATGAGGTCGGAGTTTTGCACAGGCCTGCCTAGGGCTGAAGTCTGTTTAATGAGGGAAAAAGTGCTCCCCTCCATAAAAGCATGTTAAAAAAATACATCTCATCATTTCATAACAGCATCAAGACGATTACCGTGAGCAAAAACACACAAGAAAGAAGAGTTGGGCAAAAGCCCGCACGACACTGCCATCTACCGTCCACAGCTGGCAATGCCCAGCTCTCAATAATGCACGGCCGCAGCAGAAGCAAACAAGTGCTGCAAGACGACAAGACAAGGGACAAAAGCTAATAAATGCTTAGGCGAGCAACCCACGCGGCTACAAACACAAGCGCTTCTTAAGTGTCTGGTTAAACGCTTTGCAAATAACAGAAGTAAAACTAATAAACACGCGGGAATTCAGCTTTTCACTACCTTGACGAAAAGGTCGGAAAATTATACAAACGATTTGGAATAAACCAGCAGTCAGAGTGCATTAAAAAAACAGGGCACTTGACCCGGTATCGTGTATCAGAGCGCTTTACATAGCACCAGTTGCGGTACATGAGGACTTATTCATTGTTGTTAGGCACGGGTAGATTAAGTGATTTGCCCAGAATCACAGGATGTTCAGCGTCATTGCCGAGACTCGAACCGGTTTCCCAGATTCGAGGTCGACCTTGGGGTGAGAGAGCGTGGGGGCGGGAGTCAAAGGCGTGGCTAAAAACACAAAATATTCTGTAATTTTTTCGGTTTTTAACCTTCAGGTAACTACATATAAAATAATGCACAAGAAATGAAAAATACAAGGTAAATTACTCAGTGGAAAATGCAGTGTGTACATTATGAAACCTCTATTAGTTAATGCACTAAAAAAGGACTCGGTCTGTAACCAGAGTCACAGAATTGAAACCTGGTTGATGCAGTAAAGAATAGTGACTTGTGTATGTTAAGTGCTACGAGGTCCCAGTCTGTGACAGAAAGCACTGAGAATATGTAAGTCATTATTATAAACTTGCACTTCACACAGTATAAGATAGGCTGCTACAAAATGCGCACAAATGTTTACGATAAAAAAAGTACTTCCAAAATATAGATTTTAGTAATGCCAATACTTGACATTGTACAATTTAAAAAAAAAACTCTACTTTAAAAGCATACACTTTGTATCTCAGCTGGTAACTCCCTTACAATACCACTCAAAAGAATAAATCTGTCGTCGAGGAAGTTTCTATGATTCAATTAAAGCCAATACCGTCTTCTAAGCATCCTTTACATTTGCAGATTGAGCAGTTATGCACATTTGCATTTCTTTCAGGCAAGCAGGCACACTGGCAAGAAGGCTTGTTTAGTTGTCTGTCCCTCCCTCAGTTTCACAGTACATGAGACTCCCTGCTTACCATTTCAGCTGAAGCATTTCAACTCTTGGAATTACTGTCCTGGGACAGTTGTCATCATGCCCCCTCATATCTGACCCACTCCGACCACTGGAATATACATACACTGACGTTTTAGGTCCAGTGCTTAATTTGAGCAGGTGGCATCAGGTTCTCAGCACCAGCACTTAATTGTCAACACCAGCACTTATGACAGTCTACCACATGGTGGCACAGTACGTCTAAATTAGAGATGTACACAACAACAGATGTTATTAATTCAATATATATTAAGATTGACTAATAAATGCCGGCCAATCTATTCCTATAGCTTTGGGGGCCTCGAATAGTCTGAATTGTTACACTTGTAGGTCGTGCTGTTTGGGAGTTGTGTTGGTTCTTTCATTAGTGGCGCTGGCAGGGCAATGGGTGGTGTGAGCTGCAAGACGCCTCCGGACAAGGGCCTTGGCACGTAATGTTTTACAAACTAAGCACTGCTTCGGTAAAACGTCTTCACACATTGGTTTGCCCAACTGTTATTAACATGTGGTGTCCGCCTTTTACAGCATAAAGCATGAGACAATGGTCAGCGCACTTAAGCAACTTACGCCAAGTGACATGTTGAATGATGGAAAATGACGTAGCAATTTGTACTTTACATACTCGGACCAATATGAATCCTGGCACACAAATGATGCTTTACCATCCAAAGTAGCTCAGTGCCTACACTGCTACTGCAATGTGGGCTTTATCTACTGGAGCACTTTGGATACTGGCATGGGAATGAGTGCTTTTTATAGTATTTTGTTCTCATGGTCTATATACCCTGCTGCCAACACAGTGATGGACGTTATGTCCCGACACAGTAATTTAAACTGTTATTGGTCCGCACATAAGATTTTGAATAACCATTATTTTGTTAGGGTACGTTGCGTCATACAGACACTGTGTTCCGTAACACAAATAAATATATGCGCCTGCTGTACATTCGGTGTTTTGAATCGGATTTGAGTCCATTGCCTTGAGGAAGCATGGTTTGATGCTGTCAGGAATATTGCCAATGGGTGCTGTGGCAGACATTGCAGATTTTGAATATTTCAATGTTTCCATTCAAAACTGTCTATAAAACAAGTGACTTTTCAATTAATAATGATTAAAGGCGTAATACCAAAACAAACAAAAAAACTCCGATGTAGATCAGGTTCACTTGCTGAAATACAGGATTTCTTTGAATATTTTTTTCCAGGGATAATTTTGATTGACAGAGCAGCACTGGCTTTCATGTTGTTCCAGATGGTGTCACTGGGGTAAGATTGTTAAACAAGCACAATCTTACAACTAGTATCCATAATTTTTCTGGACAAACGGTTTATTTTCTGATTTTACATCGATGGAGTAACAACATACACGTTTATAAACTCTTAACTATCACTACACTGAAAATATCAATAACTTCCCTCATGAAATTAACATCCTACCAGAAAATCACATCCTTCCACTCTCCCCATTTTTTTTTTTTTTTTTAGACATTAGCAATTTAAGAATGTTAGTGCCAAAATGTGCTGGTTCAATCTGCCTCACTTTGCAGATGGAGTATTGTTGGGGGGGGGGGGGGGTGTCTGGGGGATGACCTGTGGGAGAGGAGGGGTTCTAAATTAAGCATGGAGTAAGAAACAGACGCAAGAGACAAATGTTTGGAGGCAAGAAAGGTTTGCCAGAAGTCTTTGCGAAGCCTGGGGTAGAAATATAATAGGGGCCCTCTGGGCACGGTCTCTGTTTTGCCTAGATATTCAAAAAATGTGGAACCCAGGAAAAAAGAAAAAAAATGGTATCTGGTGCCATCTAGTGGTACGGTCACATATGCTGGTTATTTATTAATGAAAACGGTAGGCTTGCATTCATTTAAAAATCTACATAAACATTTTGCTGAAGCAGCGCAGGCCTCGGGCTCACCCTTGTGACAACTCTGAGGGAAGCAGGAGGAAGTGTGTGTGGGTAGAAGAAATGCTTCACAGTAAGGACAGAGAGGAGCGGACAGCGGGCATGGTGAAACTCTGCGTCTGTGTTTTTCTTGCTCGTTTATGTCAGGTATTGGTGCCTCGCGGTGTATTTTTATTGTATTGTAGTCGTTTTTTTACTAGATCTATACAGTTTATTTTATTTTATTGCAGTTGGTGATGTATAAGATTGCTTTATACAAAATACAAAATAAAATAAAGCACCTATGGATGCAGGGGTGAATAAGAGCTTCTTTAGGAAGGCGTACAGATAGGATGGCATGGTTATTAGGTACTCAATATGAGGAACGTTTGCATTTACTACCTCCGAGTAACGGAAGTTTAACTTTGCCAAAGAGAACACCAGAGCAGAAGGGTCTCAGTGGTACCGAGAGCTGCAGCCCAGGGGATGAGGCTTTCCTAGGGCTGTGCCTCTGTGGCCTCTGGCAGTCAGATGCCAGCACAGCCCTGCGCTGGTGCCCAGCCACTGCGAAATTATTCAGCAAGCACTCAAGGATAGCATAGGGACAAGGTCACGCTGTGAGTGACTATGCAGGCTCCAAGAAAACCCTGCGCTGTTAATCACAATGAACATGGAAAGTAGGGCCCTGTAGCCTGCCATGTCGCCCTAAAGGTTCATGTTTAAAAACTAATCATGTAAACGATGTACGATTCCCATACTATAAAAGTGCAACGTTATAGTCTTTTTAAACCAGCACAACAAGCTTTTGTACAACTGGTATTCCTAACTAAAATATTTGAAAGTGCTTTCATAAGCGATAATGAAAAAAGTTTTGGTGTAATAAAAGATTTGTCTAAGATCACAGAATTTATGCGGGGAAGCTGCGATTCATGTTTTCTAGTTTTACTTTGTACAAATCAGCCTGAAAATGGGTATCTATTTGTTTGTTTACCTCGTTGTGAATTTTCTGCAGTTTTTATATATTTTTTTAAAGTTTTTTTTGTTTAAATCTTTTTATTAGGGTTTTACGTTTTAGATTCCCATGTGGGACATTAAACAGATCATAGGTCAATCATCACATATGTAATTGTTACACATCGAGTACAATTATAATTCAATACCAACATTTTGGTTCCATTCCTCTGAGTATGGCGGTCGTACATCATCTCTCCTGAATTTATCACTAGGCTATCTTGCTGCATGATGCTGTGTCTGGTTGTGTCTGGTCCCTTGGGCTGTATGATGATGAAGACTGGCGTTAGTGCCTCCCCTCAGTCAGTGTATGTTACCCTTTGTTATGTGTGCAATCATTAACTTTTATGTAACTAAGTCGGATTCCGAAACGCCGACTGGAACTGAACTGGTAACCGTAGGAGGAAACTCCTCCGTAAAGGAAAAAGGGAGGAGAGGGGGAGTTTTTGCAGTTTTTATATAGGATGAACTCGACCCAAAGGCACTGGAACGCTCTACATCAGCAGAAGTTACATTACACAAGGTCACATTCATTGCTTATAAGCATAGGGAGATTAAGCGATTTGCCCAAAATCACAAGATGTTGAAAAGGTGCCGAGACTCTAACCTGGTTCTCCAGTTCCAGAGTCCACAGCACTGGGCAGAGAGAGGGAAGCAGGTAGAAGCCACATGAAACCTCGAGCATTATGGGCTCGAGGTTTTATCAGGACCCCGAGCTGGGCCAGGCTGATGGCTCGGGCATGGGTCGAGCTTTCAGTGTCTCTCCCACCTCTACCGACGAATTGGGACAGTTGAGGCAGCTTGGAGCAGCTGCTGGGACACAAACAGGACTTGGGATGCCAGCCGAAGGCAAGTAATAGAAAGAAATTCTGGCACAGTGGCTGTAATTCTGAGCAACTCAGGGGCATCCATTGCATAATGGTCTTCTGCCCGTAAAATGCTGGCCCATGCATAATCGTGCTACTTGTAGGCAACCTGTGGGCAACCACTGCGTGTTGGCCAGTGACCTCCCTTGGTACAATGCAGTCCCAAGCATAATCTTGGCATTTCTTGGCAATTTTTGGACATCTAGTGGGCATTCACCGCAGGATGGCAAGTGACCACCATGGTAAAATGCTAGCTATGGCATGATGCTAGCAATTGTTTAGTAAATTGTCGACTTCCATGCCATGACGTTGACCCTTTGTAAATATGATTTCACTTGCATAATGATGGTCATTCATAGCAACCTGTCATCCGTTGTAATTTGTTGGAATCCATGGCATTATGCACACTCTTGGTAAAATGCAGGCCCAGGCATAATGGTAGAATCTAACAAGTTGAGGGACTCTGTGGCATTGTGACGACCACTGTTAAAAATGACTGCCCTGGTTTAATGGTGGTAATTCTTACCATACTGGACTTCCGTGGCATGGTGCCCATTCATGGCATAATTGTGTGCTCTGCCCACTCCTGGTAAAATTGTTAAGTGGAAAAATGTTAAACTGAGGAAATCCGTAGCATGATGCACTCCCTATGGTAACATGCTGGCCTTGACACAGTGTTGGTAACTTCAGCCATATAGTGGGTATCCATGGTAGGCTTATGCCCTCTCTTTGTATACCATTTGTCCTTGCATAATGAGAGTAAATCCTGGCATGCTGTGGGCTTCCGTGCAATGAGATTGTGATGAAAGGGAAAGCAAAGGAGAAGTTATCCATTTGTGGCTGCACTTTGTCGTGTACTTGATGAAAATTACAAATACACTTTCGGGCACCAAACATGTTTAGTAAAAATGGAAAGCTGGTATTTCAGGACAAAAGTATTTTTTTAAAGACATTTATAAACTTTTGTTTGAGGGTTCTGAGTTCATTTTTTCCAACTGAGCATCTTGTATATGATAGCAAAGTGCATGTTTCTTCATGAGCTGGTAGGGAAATGTTTGGGGAGAAATTGATTGCATTTCCAATTATATAGTTGAGTGATATTACTGCTGCTTCAGGCACTAGTCTGACACATTGGTGTATCCCATTAGCTGTCCAAACCTGCAATCTGAGCGACAGCACTGCTGTATAAGCAGGTAAAAGCGGTCTAGATTTTGTTGTGTACTGCTTGACTTGTGAAATGTTTACATTTCCATTCTGCCTGTTCCAATAAGCTTCGCAATCGTAACATGTGATTAAAATGTACTTTAAGTGGCAGGACTTCAAATTGGAAAGGATTCACAAATAGAAGTGTAAGGCTATGAAAAATGACAGCCCTTGTGACATCGCACTTTTTGAACTGTCTGTGTCGCCAACTGCTTTTAAGACGTTTGACAAACCAAATTGTGCAGAGATATACAAAATGATGCCACCCTTGTCTGAAAGCTTTATTTGAGCAGGAGCTCCTGGAACACACCCAGGAAGGGTTGCAATTGCTTGGCATTCCATAGAAGTACTGGAATATGAACCTATGGATTTTTCTCAAATGCATGTTGAAACTGTGTGGTAAAATGCACTATTTCGCCTCATGTTTCCAAATATTTCTACAGGAAAGAACCCGCCAAACATTGTGGAATATACATGCTATTATTTTTAAAGATCGCCAACAATCGCTGACAGGCTCCATGAGAATGTCAATTGCATTAAATGCTCTTCTCTTAGCTCTTCCCTTGTTTAATTTGGTGCAAACCTACACTTCTTTGCCCCTTTTAAGTCACGGAGGAGTGCATGCATGGTGAGGTAAACCCTTGGCATATCGTTCATTCGCTATCCTTCCAGACTAAGGCGTTTCACTGAATACCTAACAGCACTGCTGACAGATGTTGTCCTTGTTGACAGTACATTAAGGCAGGCTGGAGGGGCATCTAATTAACCCCCACAATGGTTTTGCTCCTTTCTGTCCACACACTTTACACAGGTGAGGTCTAGAACTGACGCCTGCTCTGTGTGCACCACAACCAGAGACGCCATTTCCTCTGAGAATGGCACACGCGTACCCAGAGGACTTGAATTCATGAAAAGCTCTTGTTGTACCTCACGCTTCCATCCATTGGGCATCATGGTACGATCCAGCCACATACAAATCACGGTGCCCCGTGACTGCGCCTCTCGCGCCCCTCAGGGTCACCGTTCTACACGTGGCGTGGGCGGCAGGAGGGAGGTGGGGAGAACGCGGTAGGAACACTATCCATCCACCGAGGTTTCAACGTCACGGTTAGAGCGGCGCCCCAGGCAGGCTCCCTGCAGCTCCTGCAAGAGCGAAGGACGCAGATTCATACCAGGAAAGAGCAGCGAGGCCAGGACTCCCCTGTGGAGGGGGGAAGAGGGAATGATGGACAAGCTTGAGGTGTAGGACCACTCGTTTCTATCACCATCTTCCCCCCCAGACCCTTGCATCACATCTCTCTCCCTAGTCCCCCACAGCCCACTGTCCCCCTGTGCCTACTTCACTTCCTCCCCCACCTTTGACCCTCGCACCCCAACACTCTCCCCGGTCCCCCACTTCCCCCGTCTTCCTTCTCCTAGGCCACTCCCTCCCTTAACCATTGAGCCACCCTTCACTCCATGCTCAGCTCACCTCTCTCTGGAAACTAAACTTGATCCTCTCATCTCTTCCATTTCCCAGCTTGAAGCGTCCATTTCACTCTTATGTGCTAAGATATCCCCCTCCCCAAATAACCTCTCGAGGAGTTCCTTGCTCCAGCGCCCCAATAAAGCCAACCACAGTCTGTCCTCCACAAACATCATCCAACTTACTGGCTAGCTACAAGACTACCAACGTCAATTCACCTCCACTCGCCTTTCCTAACAATTCTACTCAATTTACCATTCAGACCATCTCTTCCATCAGAACTTACCAGCCTCCCCCTCAAGGGGCACCCTCGTTCAAGAATCTTATCCCTATCCCCCTTATCAGTCCAGACACTCACATCACTAAAACAGTTGCATCAGAGCTACACTGTATGCTCCATAACTGCAGATCAGCAACCAAACACAAACGGGAAATCTCTGACACTATCACTCACCACAATCTCGACATGCTCTTTCTCACTGAGACCTGGTTTAATGACTCCTCTCACACTTCATTTGATCTTTTGATACCTACTGACTACTCTATCCACACAAACGACAGAACAGACAAGATCGGGGGAGGTGTTGCCATTATCTTCAGGACTCCCTTCAAATCAAAGCCTTCCCCACCATCCTCTTTCGCACTTTTGAATACCTTTCCCTAGAACTCCAAGTTCATCATGACTCAACCTTCAGGTTCCATGCCATCTACCACCGCCTGGTAACTGCTCTTCCTTCATGGAGGAACTCATCGACTTCATTAGTGACCAATATTCACAAAGCGACAAGCAGATCTTCCTAGGTGATTTCAATCTCCACTGGGGCTCCGTGGAAGACTCGGTTGCCAACAAGCTTGCAACCTTTCTCTCAGCTAACGATCTTGTCCAACACTGCTCGGAAATTACACACACCAAGGGCTCAATTCTGGACCTTGTTATTTCTAAATCAGACCAGCTTACTACTGCTCCCCCCATCCGTGTAGACTGATCAGACCACTTCCCCATTCCCTATAACTCTCGGCCAATCTAAAAGTGCCTCTACTTGGTTCGGCAACACAAAAAATATTGATTTTGGGACTCTATGTGATTCTGCTATGTGTTCACTTCCTAGTCTAGACCCCAATACAGATGTCAACTATCTCACTCCCCATTGCCTCTCAATCCTTGCAGTCGAAATCGACAAGGTTGCTCCACTCCAAAGCAAAAGGAAAAGACCCACCCCATTAGCTCCTTGGTTCAAAAAAGCTCTCTATGACGAAAGGAAAAACCTTAGAATCTTGGAGAAACATTGGAGACAATCTCCATCCAACTCCAACCTCTCTCTTTTACGTTCAGCAAGATCCAAATACCACAAGCACATCTTCCATGAAAAAACATCACATTTCAGATCCCTCCTCGATTCAGCTAAAAACAGACCCAAAAAACTTTTCGACCTCATCAAAAACCCAAATTGTTCTCCCCAAACCTTGAGGATGCTTCAAAGAAAGCAACTGAGTTCGCTATATTCTTTGATCAAAAGGCAAAATCTCTGGTGCAACAGGTCACCCACCCCACCCTCATTGAGGAGCGAAAATCCTTAGTCACTCGGCAGAACTTTGCCGCCATCTCGGAAGATGATCTCCTCAAATGCATCCTCGAAACCAAACCCTCCAACCATTCTTCTGAACCCATAACCTGTGTCATCGCCATCGATTTCTATACCAACACTCTCCTATTGGACCAGGCTAGTTGATCTCTTCCTCTGTCAAGGATCCCTCCCAGTTGTCATCAAAACAGGACAGGTTACCCCTCTTCTAAAAAAAACCCTCTGCAGATGCAAACGACCTCAATAATTTCCGCCCCATCACCAATCTCCCTTTTCTTTCAAAGATCACAGAAAAATGTGTTGCAAAACAACTGTCCTAACACATTATGGACAATAATCTCCTTGACATGTTCCAGTCTGGCTTTATTCAAAATTGCAGCACTGAAACAGCCCTGCTGCCAGTGATCGATGATGTGCTGCACATACTCGATTCGGGGGAATCGTGCCTTCTGATTCTTTTTGACCTCTCGGCAGCCTTTGACACTGTTAATCACAACACCCTCCTTAACACTCTTCAACAGAGAATGGGCGTGGAAGGCACAGTACTCAAATGGTTTGCCTCATTCCTCTCGGATAGATCCCAAATGATCAAGCTTGCGAACAGTCTCTCGTCTCCACTGGTGGTTGGTAAAGGCGTCCCTCAAGGTTCTATCCTTGCTCCCACTCTGTTTAATCTTTATCTTGAACCATTAGGGAACCTCCTAAGCAAATCTGGAATCCTCTACCAGCTCTATGCGGATGACACCAAAATCTACCTCAAGGTGTCTTCCTCTCAAGATCTCTCACTACTCAACTCAACTCTCAACTCTATTCACAACAGGATGTTAGTTCACCAACTCATTCTCAATCCCTCCAAAACAGAATTCCTCCTCATATCTAGCTCTCTCTCTCCGCCTCCTGTTCAAGCCTGGATGGATCAATCAAATCTACTCAACAGTAAACCCATCATTGTTGACTGGGCTAAATCCTTAGGTGTCATACTTGACAAAAGACTCAACCTAATCTCACACATCCACTCCATTGTCAAGAGCACACGTTATCAGCTGCGCCTTCTATGGGGGATTTGTCGGTTCTTCCCGGAGAATGACCTAAAAACCTTGGTCCAATCGCTAGTTCTCTCTAGACTGGATTATTGTAATTCTCTTCTGACTGGTCTTCCCAACTCTCACCTCTCCCCCCTCAAATCTGTCCTCCATTCAGCAGCTCGCTTCATTTCAGGGTCCAAACGAAGTGACCACATTACTCCTATCCTGTCTTCTCTCTGATGGCTTCCCATCGAGGCTAGAGCTATTTACAAAACGGTGTGCATCACCCACAAAGCTTTGCACTCTTCCTCCCCTCGCTATCTGGCGAATAAACTGAAATTGTCTGGAGGCACAAGACCTTCTCGGAATGCGGAAAAGTTCCTGCATGAGCCCCCCTCCTTCAAAATGGAAAAATTGATGGCGCAATCGTTCTCAGGTAATGCGGTGAGAATCTGGAACTCGCTTCCTCCTTTGCTCCGTGCCATCACCTCCATCCAGATCTTCAAAGCGGACCCCAAATATCTTTTATTCCAAAGACACTTTCAGAACTAATTCCCTCCTTCTCAGACCCCGCCAGGAAGTTTTTTAGTCATTGTAAATTTGTCATATATATTTATATTTTTGTTTGTACATTCTGTGCTTGCTGTGTTATATTGTGTTCCTTTTGCCTGCGTTGTTTTGATTCAATGGCCTGCTATTTTTCGCCAAGAAGTTCTTTAGTCATTGCAAATTTGTCATATATATTTATATTTTTGTTTGTACATTCTGTGCTTGCTGTGTTTGATATTGTGTTCCTTTTGACTGCGTTGTTTTGATTCTATGGCCTGCTATTTTTGTTTTTTCCATTTTTGTAACAGTTCTCTCATGTAACGTAACTGGTTCTATTGTACAGTGCTCTGACACCTTCGGGTAAAGTCCGCGTTTTATAAAAATGCATGAAATAAAAAAAATTACGTTGTGACCCGGGGATGCAAGGAGGCGGGGGGAGGGAGAGTACCTCGAGGGGGGAGGGGGCGGATGGAGTGCAGCATTCAGTGAGGAAGAGCAGGCTTCCGCCGAGGAGCACAGGTCACGGTCTAGGGTTCGGAGGGATTGCATGTGATTTAGTATGTGCAGAGGGAGCGTTAAAACAACGGTTGGCTCAGTGCTCCTTCTTGAAATTCACGGATATTTAAGGCTTCTTAAAACGGATATCGATCCTGAAAACACAACTGCATAGATCTTATTTCTACCTCGAGTTTTAACATCACTTAGAACCATACATAGGCGTTGAGTTGAATAAAAGTGGAGAAAGTTTAAAAGAACACAGGAAAAAGTATAACCTTTTTTGGCTACTTCTACAAGTATATCATAACCTCTAACCCCGTCTTACTGCCTCAGCTGTCTCTCTCTCCATCTCTCTATATCTCATCAATTTTTGCATATTTCAGCCTCTTTACTTCACCACACTGCACCTTACCATTCTATTTCCATGTCATCACATTTTGTCTTTCCATCATCTACTTTCTTTTCATCCTTATTTTTATCTTTACCTCACCTCTCTATCTGTCCCACTCTCTATACCTAACTTATCTCTACCTCGCACTACCTAACCTCTCGATTTAATTCACCATTTGTTCGCTACATCACCACTCTCTTTCTACCTCTAGTCCTTATACCTCTCGTCTCTCACTACCGTACTCCTTTCTCACTATATTTTCTCTTCTTCTTTCTTTATTAGCAGTGCCTCTCAGGTATGTCTTTCTGCGTGTCCCTCTCTGTATCGTCACACCCTTTTCACCTCACCTCTCTGGTTCTATCTTTTTCTAAAGCACAACTTTTTCAGTACCTCACCTCCTCTCTCCGCCTGTTCTGTATCAACCTCACCTCTTTCTCTACATTTCCTTTATCTCTCTACATCACCCATTTTCTTGTTACAACTCATCTCCTATCACCCATTAACCTCTCTACCTATCTATCCACTTCGAAGCTCATTACCGGACAAGTCTTTCTATCAAACCTCTCTCTACATTCCTACCTCACAAGTCTTTCTCTACTTCTCTCTGCCACTACCTCACTCCAACTCGCCTCTTGTCCCACCTTACCTCACTCCCTATCTCACCCATCACCCTCTAAATACTACATTTTCTTTTTAGCTATCTCTAGCCCGCTTTATCTCTATTTCTTGTTCTAAAATTTTACCTAAAACTAACTTTCTTTACCTACCTTTTTACCTTTTATCTCTCTGTGTCTTTCTTTATTTCTGGTTAACTCACCTCTGTCTCTTTACTTTGGTCTCTTCATAACTCACCTATCTCTCTATTGCCTCTTTACCTCTACCTCCCTTTTCCAACTTTTTCAAATATTTCGTTATACCATTCTCTTTACCTGTATGTCCTTCTGTGCCCCAATTCTTTTCTTTTCTCCTACTATTTTGGAGGTCACCAGAGAGGGGTTCCCATGGAAAGAGGAGACAAACATGGCAGGGAATAGAATTAGGGGAAAATATTACATTGCACCCACTGGAATGTAAAAATCCTTTGAACAGTGCCTATATTTTCACGTTGCAGCAAGAATTTCAGTTGTGAAGGGGGCGGGTGGGTAGTTAATTGAGGTTATGAAAACCTTGCAGTTAAAGTTACACTTTCAAGAGCTTTGTGCATAGGTTTTATTTTCAGATTATCCAAAAGTCCACTAAACATCAACTAACTCAACCTTCTACTGCTAGTGGATTTCACAATGGCTAGTTGCACTCTGAATTCCACGTGAAGTATTGGTGTAGCAGGAAAAAGGAAAAAAGAGATCCAAGCGCACAATGCTTGGTCCAAATATCTTTTGGTACTATTTGACTGGCGGACACCTGGCAACTTGAGATTTAAAGTTGAATGCATAATGCAATATTGTTTAGCACCTCAAGGTCTTAAATTAGCTGGAAATGAGTAATACAATTAAGGGACTTCTGAACAGGAGGCCTTAAAATATATCTTGCCTGGGCCCCTAGATCCCTAAGATGGCACTGAAAACAGAAAATAAAAACTGAAATGCCTCAGATTGAACACAAGAACGAGGTATTGCACCCGGAAGAGGGCACACGCTTGTATGACATCTGTTGATCAAGAGTTACAAGTCCTTCTTCAGTTTTTAAGTCAAGCAAGGAAACAGTGAAACCTGGCAACCCGCGAGGAGGCGACATTGTTAGCTGAGAAGTTCACAGTCGACCTTGAATGTTTGTTTTTGTTTTCCTTGAGTCTTCCGCTTGGGTACATCTGTCTTGTACGCTTTCACCGCGTGCTCTTGGCACTGAACATGCGCTTGGGTTCACTCGTTCCCTGGAGAGTGAGCGGTTCATGCGCACTCTTCCCGCAGGATCCTTATAGGCCAGAATTACATCAACGGTTCTCTCATTGGAAATGCGTTGTTACCTTGCAGTTTCATAAACGCCTTCGTTTCTTGAAAATAGTAACAATAGAAACCTGGCGCTTCACAATACGCCTTATTTGTATTTCACTTCGGAGGCTGGGAGCATCAATTAACATGATGTGTTTCAAATACGCCTTTTTAAGCGGTGATCTAGACAGAGCAGGAATGGCAGCGATTTACAAGGTCAGCATAGCTCAGGGACTGCCTACATTGGTCCATAAGGGCTAGATCCATGCAGGAGATTCAGGATTTCAACATGTGATAAATTTACATGTAATCAATCTTTATTGGATTTGTTACGATTATCAGTAATTATCCTGAAAATGTAGTATGGGTCCCTCCATCCAGAACCAAGGTAGGACATGCCTGGAGCCGCTGTCACTTCTGCCGTGCAGTTTTTCTATGTTCCTCTTAGGGATCTCCGTCTCATGAATAGCCTCAGTCTATTTCTCATCCTGTTCATTTTTTCTTCTATGGCATTGGATTTGAGATCTCGGGGCATCAGGGGTTGATGGGCGGCAGCAGCAACGTCCAACGAAGAATGAGAAGCTCAGTAGGCAGAAAGAGCAGGTAGACACAGGGGGGTGAACACAGACTCTAAACGCAAAATATGTTCAGCACCAAATAAATGATTGTCCAGTCAAATACGTGCTTTTATGAAAAAGCAGACTATGTATATACAGACTAAGTCAAATATGGCTTCACAAACAATACACACGGTCCCCTGAGGTCAGGGCTCCACTGTTTTAATAGGCAGGCTAGCTGTAGTGGATATTCCCCATTCACTTTAGGAGACATTCAGGTTAAGACCCACTAGTAGTCAGAGCCTCAGGAGTCCCAACTTGTGACACCTTGACTCTATTAAAGTCATACGTGCTCCAGCGCTCAAGAGCTATATGGCACGCAAGTATGCCAAGGATGTCTGGTCTATAAATCTGTATTACCGCCACAGGCAGCATAGACCAACAGGAGTCTTTGAGCGTGCCCCTTTCGCAGGTGCTGAATCTGCAGCGGTTGTCTCTGGAGAGATCTCGTCTCCACACGTGTCCAAGGAGGTGCATCAATCAGGTGTCCTTGAGTTCCTCACATGTGGTCCTGTGGAGGCAGCAGACAGGAGGTCCTTGATGCTCCTCCGATCCTGGTACATTTCCTGGTATACTCCCACAGTTAGAGCACTCCTGGTCTTTGGTCGGGGCTTGGGTCACTACGGTGGCCTCCTTCTCACAACGACTGTTTCGACCTGACCACGCGCCTCACTTTTTCCCGTTGGTTACCCCTGGCATACAGGATTCACCGTTCTCACTCTGTACAGGGGATTCAGCCCGAATGGCACAGCAGCAATATTCATGTTGGCCCCTCCTGGCATATGAAGGTACCGACTTCACTCTGTACATGAGCTATGACCAGATAAGAATGACCGTAATCTTTACAGTGGCCCCTCGGGCGAAGAGCCGATCAGTGCAGCGCAGTTTATCACTCACTTCACAGAGGCCCTCCTCGGGCATATGGGGTTCACTGGCTTTTCCCTGCACACATCAGCCCCCTCCTCACACCGCGCTACAGGGATCCAATTGACGGGATCCCACACTAGAATTCACTCCCCCCCCAATGCTCGCCTATTCTTCCCATGGCACAACGGTCTTGGCTGGCACTTGCGCTCCAAGTGCAAGTGGTTTTGGATTCCCAGGGTGATGGCCCCTTACGCAGCTGGGAGACCGACAGGCCTTGGCCCCAGTCTTGGGCACAGGCAGAAGCCTTGCAGAGCGTTTCGCCTCATGCAGCTCACTGGTCGCTTGACAGATGACAGTTTTGGGGTCTCAAGCTCCACCTTTTTATAGTCTATTTCCAGACACCAAATGTGATTTAGAATCTGGGTCTTTAAAGTTTATTTTAGGGGTCTGCTTCCTTCTGAACTGCCCTCTCCTCTGCAGTGCTCTTCCTCCAGAAAGCATTCTGTAATCAGCAGGAGCAACTCCAAATCTGACCCCATAACACAGGCCATGGGAGTGACTAGAGGTTCACACGTTGATGTCAGCCACAGTGATATGTGCATCAAAAGGTTACCCTCAGGCCTTCAGCCCTACTTTTTATGGTTCTCTCACTAGCCCCAATCTCCTTCCTGAGATATGCCTTGGCCCCTTCCTAGTGACCTCTCTTTGAATCAAAGACCATCCTTTCAAGTGTACTGGGGAAGCCTGGCTCTCCCTCTGCCGAGTGTGCCCTACACAGCTGACAGGAAGGCAGCTACCCACAAATCTGTTTAGGGGATTCCTCTACCTCCTTATATTCTTCCAGTTAGCCTTGGGTCACCCAAAATGGAAACCCAGAATCGTAAATGTATTGTACCATTCACAGGCATACATACACCCAGAATACATATAAAACACAAACACACTGCCAGCGCTGCTTAATCCCTGCATTGTACCATTCACAGGCACACAAACACCCAGAACATGGATAACACACATGCAGTGCGCAGCACTACAAACCAATCCCATGTAGGCAAAGGGCGAGTTAAGTACACAGCAACAGAACTATGAATAAGTGACCCCGCAGGCCCCACTCCAGTGAGTAAGGAATCATACAGTCCTTGGCCCATCACAAAGACAGCCATAGTAAAACGGTCGGTAAATAGTACGCTGTGCTGTTTGTCCTGCCACTCTGTTAAAGAATGCTGTATCCTGTGCATGTGGCCGACAACACCTTCGGACGTTGTGTGCCCACTTCTAGTTTTTTAATCAAAACGAAGACCAACAGCTGGTTCCTTCCTCTTTGAGCAACTTAAAACCTCTAAACTGGGGGAGGAGCCTAGCTCGTGGACGTAATGGCCGCCTTTTAGCTCGGCTCCGTCGGCCCTCCGCCTAACTTCGCCTATCCTGCCATATATCCTGCACTGAGACGCTACTTCCATACAGAATTTGAACTTTGAAGACCCACTCTTACTCACCGTCTGGTCCGGAGGTTCCGGTGTGCTGTGGTTCCGCAGCTGTGCCCTCGGTGAGATTGGGGCCTCCGGGCACTCGAGACCGGGACCTCGCCTGCGGGACCCGACCGGCAGAGAAGAGATTCCTGCGGGACCCGACCGGCGGAGAAGAGATTGTCGACCCCGGCCGCGACAGTGAACCACTCGTGGGAGCCGTTGTGCGTGAGCCCCGGAGATCCTGAACCGGCCCAGATGGCTGGGCCGTGCGGCTGGAGGGGGACGAGATGTGTTGGGGGCTGACCGAGTGAAGGGGTCCCTTCGCCTTTGTCCTGTTGGCGGTCCGGGCCCCGCGCCTGGCTCTCGCCTGTGGGGCCTGCCATTGTTCGGTGGTGGAGACCCTCCCCCCCCCCCCCCCCCAGCGGGAGCTCGCCCATCCTGTTCCGGTGAGGCCGTTGTTGGGAGCCTCCGGGGGTCTGTAAAGTCCTACATTTGGGAGCTGTTTGGGGGCCCACGGTGAAGTGTGGGGCGGCGGAACTCACAAGATGGCTGCCGACTACGTTGGGGGTGCTCCGCGCTACACCGATGCTCTTTGCCGGGCGGACTGTGCGGAGGCCTGGGTGTGTACTCGGGCGCCCACAACCGGAGATGTCCTGGACGCCTTGATGTCATTGTACGCTGTCCTGGCACCCGGTGCCTCTGCCGACCCCGTGCGGCTCGCCGCCATCTTGGGCCGCCGCTCCTTCATGCACCCCCGTTGTCCTGATGCCGCCATTGCTTCGCCCCCTTCGGCTGCGCCAGGAGTTGCTGCTGTTGTTCTTCGGCCGCTTGATGGGCCGGTGACTTTTGACCCTCTGCTTCCTCGACGCCTGGATTTTGAGGATTTCCACACGGCTCGGAGACTTGCTCCTTCCCGGGTACCTGGGACTCATGGTGGGCCGCTGTTTGCTCCCGCTTCGTTGGATTCGAACTTTTGTTCTGGAGGGGTACCTTCGTGTTGTCGGACTGCGCACCTGGGCTCCGGCTTGCCTTTGCTTGCCCTGCCGTCACTGCTACATTTGACTTGCTTAATTGACTTTGTGTATTCCCTCCATGCGCAGGCTCTCCCTGATTTATATCACTGCCGTGACTTTGGACTACGTTACGATTATTTTGTGCCGGGTGGTCCACTCTACATTATCCTTTATTGGGCTTATTGGGTTGGTTTCGTGGTCAGGAAGGGTTGGGGGTGAATTGCACGACATGATGGTTTGCTGGTCTATCTCCCTTTTGCATTGATGTTTGTGCTCCCGACACGGTGAAATGTTACAATCTCTCCCTCCTCCCCCTCCCTGTGGTTCTTGCTGTATGTGAAGATGTAGTACTGATTTGATACTTATTCATTTGTTGGTCGGGGGAGGGTCGTGGCCGAATGTGTTTGCTCGTATCCTGTGGCTCCTCCCTCGCATTTTCTTTTTGTTTTGTATTTCCTCTCCCTCTCTCTTTTTGTCTTCTTCCTCTACTTTTCTTTTACTATATTTCGGGTTTCGGATTAGGGCGACAGGCACGCTGTTTGGAGGGTAGGCCGTAGCCTTCTGCAGGGGTGCGGGGTGGGACGGGTGGGTGGGGTCTTTTAGATGGTTTCTTTTGGTTCTATGGCCCTTTTCTATTCCTTTATAGCGGTGCCGCTTCTGTCCTCGCTTCTCAGGCATGGGTGGGTTGGGGTCTGTTGCTATGCCACTTTTCTCGGTTTCGATGCTTTATTGCGACTGCCATGCCTTCTTTTCGCTAGCTTCCATCTTCTTCTGTATTATTAGCCGTGGGTTGCCTGGCCCGGGGTGGCGCCCATCTCGTATGACTGTGTTTCTCCTATTAATTTCTCTTTATTTTGTTCTTCTTCCTTCCCTTCCCCCCCTTTCTGTCCCCTTTTTGGTTTCCTCTCCCCCTGCTTCCCTCCCTGTTTTTTCTCCCTGTCCCTTCTCCCCCCCTTCCCCCTTCTTCCCCCCCCCTCCCCCTTTTTCCCAGGCTCGTATTGAGAGAAGTGAGCTGATCCGTACAGTTTTCCGCTCCCATTGCCTCCGTTAGCGTGTTATTGGGTGGGGGTCATGAGGTCCTGATGGCACTTGTATACTTCTTTACTATATTTTGCGTTTGTTTATGTGCCATGGTCATATCGTGCCCTTTCATCCTCCTACCCCCCGCCCCCTCCCCCCCTCCTTTCGTTTTGGCATGGGTGTAATCCTGTTTTTGGGGTTTTTCTGTATCTGTGAGTCAGCCGTGAGCCTTGTCCCCTTATTATAAAATAGACCTCATTGATCCTGATATTGGGCCGTTATTGCTGCTTATCCCATCGTTTGCATTGTTTAATTATGTTTGCTTGCCCGCCAACTGGCCTTGTGTCGCTTATTTCGATTCCTGATCGTCTTTGACTTGTGGCCGGCCGGATTGGTTGTAGGCCCACGCATGTTTATCCTATTGACGCAAATAAAGGTCTTAAAAAAAAAAAACCTCTAAACTGGAGCTTGATTAGTGCACTTCAAATTTCACCTCAGCCTGACAACTCCAAAGTGAAACTGCAATACTACAAATCTCTCAAAGTTCGAGCTAAATATGAGAGTTTGGGTTCCAGAATCAACAGAGTTAGCCTCTCCTCATTCAGACTTCTCTATATTTCAGAGTTCTAGCAAACCTGCTTCCCTGAGGTACAACATCACTTTTTTTCACAGGAGCTGTGAACAACATAACATCACCACAAGCTCACCACAAACATTTCTGAGATCTGCGACCACATGCCACCTACTCCAACACCCTAACCCATGACATAACGCTGAACTCTGGAGAAGCAAACATATGGCCTTCACACTCCCTCTAGAATCTGAAGGTGACACGCCCCCTCAACACATTCAATTTCAGTTGGATGGGAGAGCCTTGTCCAATCAGCATTGAACATGATATATCACCCAGAGTGACCCATATTCTTCCTCGCATCCTTTAATGCCAACTTTCAGTCTGCCATGACAGTCAGTGGTGAGGCCTACTTTAAAGAAACTTCACAAGGATTTCGACGACTTCTTTAATTATTGGCTGAACTTGTGGCTTACTGCATCAGCCAAAGTTGCCAACAAAGCAGACAATAGTTGATTCTTTAACTGTCTGGTAAACGCAGATGTCAGCAGCCAGTGTTTCAGCTTTCAGGTGGAGCATTAAATGTGTGCCAAGTGAGCAGTAAGCCACAGATGCTCTCAGACTGGTTTATATGATGCTTTGAATAGGAAGTGGATGTCCCAATTATGTTTTTGATACACATTTATAATTATCTTGCATCTTGGAAACGAGCAACCTTTTCACAAACCCGTAATGTAAACTTCAATAGCATTTTTTTCGTCTAAATTGTCCATGATCTAAGTTTGAGTCTTTAGCCACCTTTCCCCAAGATACATCACCCTGCCCCTCACCGGCAACACGGATGAGGCACCCAGAGACATATATACACTGCCGCCATTAAAGAAACGAGGATCAAATCTAAAGAAATTAGAGGAAATCATTGTCTCTTGACCTTGGCAGTGCAAGCAATTTCTAGAAGGGAGGAGTGGTAATGAGGAAGACAATTAAAACCATAATAACAAAATCTATGTTGAGTTGCCAAAAAAAGATCTTGTGAACTTTAAAGGGCGCAAAGCCATGCAGCCCAGCTTAGCCTTAAAATATGATGCTTCTGTTACATACAGCCACTCTAAAACACTTCTTTTGTTACTGATAAGAAAAACAGTTCAAGGCAATGCTTGGTCTAATGGGCACTGAATGGCAGTGCCCAGACTAACTCACAGGAATTATCCAACCCTTCGGGAAACAGAGGCCAGCTAACCACAACCCTCCTACCACCCAGACTTACAGGTAGAAACAATTCAGTGTCAGTCAATCCTCAATGAAAAGGCCAATCTGTACACATAAGCTTCAAATAGTTACGTGAAGCTCTAGTGTGACCGGAAGCGCTTCCTTTTTCTCTCCACTAATGGTTAATGGGAATGTTCAACCCAACTCCTTTTATGGGTACTGAATGCCCACAGAACAACATTAACAGAGTCCACCCATCATTACATGTCTCCAATGTACCTTCTGTCAATTTCTAAATTTATTTGGAGCACTCACGCCAATATATCCACACAGAGCTATATAAAGCATCACATACCCCTGTCCCACTTGAAAAATGACAGAGAATAACAAGAAGATGTGGAGCGGTCGACCTCGAAACTGGGTTCCAGGCTCAGCGTTGGCTCATCATCCTGTGATTCTGGGCAAATCACTTAATCTACCCGTGGCTAAGTAAATGAATGTGTCAGTCTGTAGCACAACTGGTGCTCATATAAAACGCTCTGGTATATCAGCCCTAACATGTACGTGTATGCACAAAGTGTAAGAGAAAAATGCCATCACTCACAGTGTAACAGACCAATCAATGGCTGAGGTTGGTTGGCCCACTGCCCCACGATGTAGGCTGGGGTGGGTGGAAACAAATTGTGAACAAAACTTGAACAGGTCAGTGGTTGGAGAGAGCTAACCTGACTGAAAGCCTCGGTTAACTTTATTATTCTAATTGTTACAGTGATATCAGGATTAGGTGCATGTTGAATGCTTTGTTACTTGTGAGATTTTTATAGTCTATGTTTCCGCAAAATATGTTTAGGGAGTCTGTGTTCTCATTCTTTCCAACACAAGACTGGCCAGGCTACTTCTTTTATGCACTATCTCTTAAATCTAATGGCTGTAGCTGGTGTTTCAGATAAACCTCTCAGGGTGCAAAAAACAAATCCCACTCCTCCTCTACAGAGAGGGCAGAAATCACCCCATACGCAGTGTACTAAGAAACAAAATTGCCCAAACACAAGTAGGACATCTGCTAGGAACTTAAGTGATTGGACACTGAATAGTCCAATGAAAACCCTGGTACATACTCAGGGATCCTCGAAGCTGGAGAATCCCTGAGTAGGTGCCAGGGTTTTCATTTGACTACAAACAAGCTTGAACGCACAAAAATAGGTCTTCCATGCAACACCTTTGCACAAGGGTGTACTTCAGCGTGTTGGCACTACAGTGGGCCCCTGAATGGTCATCTAATGTGACCATGCTGATGGGTTCCTGGCACGCAAGAAACATAGTGAAACTCACTAAACATCTCAGGATAATAGGTATCATAGCTGTGTGTTAGCTGGCTAAGTGTGATTCAACACTGAACTTCCTTACTGCTGGTCAAAGCACACAGCAGACGATTAGAAAATAGTGTTACTTCATTGCCTGCCTAACTCTGACCCAGATCCACCCGCCTAAGTCTGACCCAGATCCACCTGTCTAAGTCTGACCCAGATCCACCAGCCTAACTCTGACCCAGATCCACCAGCCTAACTCTGACCCAGATCCACCAGCCTAACTCTGACACACATCCACCAGCCTAACTCTGACCCAGATCCACCAGCCTAACTCTGACCCACATCCACCAGCCTAACTCTGATCCACATCCACCAGCCTAACTCTGACCCAGATCTACCCGCCTAACTCTGACCCTGATCAAACCGCCTAACTCTGACCCAGATCCACCCACCTAACTCTGACCCAGATCCACCCGCCTCACTCTGACCCAGATCCACCCACCTAACTCTGACCCAGATCCACCCACCTAACTCTGACCCAGATCCACCCGCCTAACTCTGACCCAGATCCATCCGCCTAACTCTGACCCAGATCCACCAGCTTAACTGACCCAGATCCACCCACCTAACTCTGACCCAGATCCACCAGCCTAACTCTGGCCCAGATCCACCCACCTAACTCTGACCCAGATCCACCAGCTTAACTCTGACCCAGATCCACCAGCTTAACTCTGACCCAGATCCACCAGTTTAACTCTGACCCAGATCCACCAGCTTAACTCTGACCCAGATCCACCAGCCTAACTCTGACCCAGATCCACCAGCCTAACTCTGGCCCAGATCCACCAGCCTAACTCTGGGCCAGATCCACCAGCCTAACTCTGGCCCAGATCCACCAGCCTAACTCTGGCCCAGATCCACCAGCCTAACTCTGGCCCAGATCCACCAGCCTAACTCTGGCCCAGATCCACCCGCCTAACTCTGACCCAGATCCACCAGCCTAACTCTGACCCAGATCCACCAGCCTAACTCTGACCCAGATCCACCAGCCTAACTCTGACCCAGCTCCACCAGCCTAACTCTGGCCCAGATCCACCCGCCTAACTCTGCCCAGATCCACCCACCTAACTCTGACCCAGATCCACCCGCCTCACTCTGACCCTGATCAAACCGCCTAACTCTGACCCAGATCCACCCACCTAACTCTGACCCAGATCCACCAGCTTAACTGACCCAGATCCACCCACCTAACTCTGACCCAGATCCACCAGCCTAACTCTGGCCCAGATCCACCCACCTAACTCTGACCCAGATCCACCAGCTTAACTCTGACCCAGATCCACCAGCTTAACTCTGACCCAGATCCACCAGTTTAACTCTGACCCAGATCCACCAGCTTAACTCTGACCCAGATCCACCCACCTAACTCTGACCCAGATCCACCAGCCTAACTCTGGCCCAGATCCACCAGCCTAACTCTGGCCCAGATCCACCAGCCTAACTCTGGCCCAGATCCACCAGCCTAACTCTGGCCCAGATCCACCAGCCTAACTCTGGCCCAGATCCACCAGCCTAACTCTGGCCCAGATCCACCAGCTTAACTCTGGCCCAGATCCACCAGCCTAACTCTGACCCAGATCCACCAGCCTAACTCTGGCCCAGATCCAGAAGTGTGGCTCAATGGTTAGAGCGGCAGACCCTGATGCAGAGGTCTGGCCCGGGACCAGGGTTCGATTCCCGCCTCGGCGGGTCTTGGGCTCAATTTCCCCGGACCTGATAATTCTCGCCTCGGTGCCTAGTCTAATCATGGGTCCCACTCTGTGACTCTGGGCAATAGCTTGCTTAATCTCCACAACGGCCCCAGCAGCGCTGTGGATGCCTGGCTTCACCTTGGGGGTGCCCAGGAGTGGACATTTCACAGGAAAGCCAGGATGGGTTCCGCAGTGGTATGAATACAGCGCTACGAGGCCTCCGGGTAGAAGTGCGCTATATAAAATACAAACATTTACATTTACATTTACATTTACATCCACCAGCCTAACTCTGGCCCAGATCCACCAGCCTAACTCTGGCCCAGATCCACCAGCCTAACTCTGGCCCAGATCCACCAGCCTAACTCTGACCCAGATCCACCAGCCTAACTCTGACCCAGATCCACCAGCCTAACTCTGGCCCAGATCCACCCGCCTAACTCTGCCCAGATCCACCCGCCTAACTCTGCCCAGATCCACCCACCTTTCACAGCAGAGACCAAAAGTGGCCAAGTATGCATCTCTTTTTTTCCCTCCACATTCCCTCAGGTGCTCCAACGTGTGCTATGCATACCTGTTCTCAGGAATAAGTTAATTACAGGATACTTTTACAAAACACATCTACTGCTGTAGACACTGATAATTCCAGGATATATGACATGGCCTACAGACCCGTTCTCATTGTTTCCTTACATGGAGACGTGAGCTGTAAAGAGAACAATCTGACTTCACAATACAACACAAAACCAAGAATGGTTGGCTGGAATGTCCCACTATAGATGACAGAAATACAGGGAAAAGACTTGCTGAAGAAAAGGTTTGCTTAAATATTTCAAAGCCTCATTCACACAAAGCCTGATGAAGTGATCTTTGATCACCGAATGCTGCAAATTAATATTTGTGTGACCCAAATTAAGTATTGCTTCCTTACTATAAGTAAAGCTAAACCTAGGAAGGTATAGAACTAGGTACATGAAGGCTGAGTAAGACAAGCATAGTCAAATAAAACCAACTGGGCAAACTTAAAAACAACAGGCACAGCTGCATGTACCACCATCTTATGAAATAACTTAAAAGGAATTGACATTGTGCCTTACTTGGCCCAGATGAGACCACATGAAGGGACAACTTCATGAAATTAGAATGAAAAATACATCTAAAATAGGTGTAAGAATAATATATCTACTCTTAAATTCTAGGGGAATGAATGCCATTTATTAAATCTTTCCGGTTTGGATACAAATTATCTAAAATGTTAGTGAATGATCTAAACATTTGTCAATCAATAACATGCGGTTACACCTACTCTCTGGTAAATTGAAAAAATTACATAAAAATGCCTCACACTTCAAAATATCTTAAATCTTTTCAAATATATTACTATTAAATAAAGGCTTCCTGAAAATGTTATCCCCTTTAATTGCATGTGCATGTATTATAATGTACGACATCTTCTTGATATGGATACAAAAGTACCACCAAATGTCCTCAACATTAACCAACCATACAGTGTTAGCCTAACATTTCTATCTTGTGTCCAAATGAGAATCACAACACTGGAATATCTGGTGCTCCAATGAAGGCAGTGGAATGACAGAAACCCCAAAATTCAATGTAATACCTGGGGGTAATAACAGCTGTTTATTACACTCCCATTAAATATAGGCCCTAGACGCAGCCCCATCATGGGGTAGAATAATTAAAAGTCATTATTGTGACGCACGTAAGGGCAATAAGGCTATAAGCATCACTTTATAAAAAATATGGGGCAGCAGGAACTGCGCCTGACCTTAGAAACAAGTTCAAAAAAGCTCATTCGGCGCTCTTCCAATGCAGCTGCAGGTGCGCGGCGGGTTGTCTAGGTTCCTCCCTTGATTTTGCTAAGAGGAAATCCCATTAAGGCAAAAAAAAGTAGAAAAATTTGTTGTTTTTTTAGATGTTTTGGCTGATTGGGCTTGTTTCTCAGGAAAAGTAAGGGGAGGAGGCAAGGCAAACACACATCCGAGAACCGGCGGCTGCATTAGGAGAGGCTTAGGAAGTGCAGCAATAGAATGGGGTATTTTTTCAAACCTATTTTTAAGGTAAAAGGTAACTTCTGCTCTGCAGCACTCCCGAGACCCAGAGCGCACTAGAGGGATGCTGGAAGCTGTCAGCCCAGAACAGTCCCTTTGCGGTCTTATAACAATACCCAGGGCTTTAAGTGGGATGAAAAAACTGGGGGAGTGGGGGGGGGGTCTCACAAAGGGGAATGGCCAATATAAGTAAGGGCGTGGCTTAAAAACACGTAAGCTTAAAACATTTGCTCAGCATAGTGTGCCACCTGACTTGTATTTTGCTGTTTGTCAATGCATCTAGATATATGATACAACACGTAACATCATACCTACAACAAGTCAGGACTATTGGCTTTGCCAATGGTTGTTAGTTGCATAAGATGAATAAGCAGCAACTATGGTTTGTTACATATAATATTGAAAAAGTTTCCACTTAAAGCCCTGGTGACACCATGACAATGTTGCTTCTCCTGAGTTTCAAAAAGAGAAGGGGAATCCAGAGAGAAAATGACTCTCTTTAAAGGATTTCCCTTCCCCCACAACGCTCACCTGGCATGACGTCATGCCGTAACTTCTTCACTAGTGAGAAGTGAGCAGTGTGAGCACGCGCAGATCTAGGTGCCTTCTGTCACTGCAGTCCAGAGAAAAACGGACCGCCTGTGCCAGGGCACAAAACAGAGCCCAATAGAGACCGGTGCTCCGCACCAGTGAGATCCGGCCAACTTAAAGCCCTGACAGTACCTATAGCCTGCAAAAGGAACATTCTGATTGGATCTCTGGTTCCAAACGTTCTATTCAGAATGCTAATGGTGGGTAAAAGCCTTCTGCTCCAACATTCCAACATTTGTCTTTCTATTTCTCCCGCTTTTATTTAAAACATTATTTCCGCGATGGGTGGTTATACTTATTATTTAATGCACTTTCATTCGTTAGAAAACAGTTATACGCCCTTTCTCACGGCTTGTGGCTATAACTTGTTTAGTAGTCATCAACAGCTGGAATAGCCCACGAAAGCGGGCTATAATGCTATTTTAACACCATGTATGGAGCATGGCTGCATTCTAAGTTTAGTTAGACTGAGAAAAGGACCCTAGACTAGAGAGGGACCTGTTTATGTACCTGTATTGGGAGAAATTAGGGTGACAGATGCTAATCGTCTCTTTACCCGCTTGTTGTATACTGACTACAGTTAACTGCACATCCCTCATTATGCACCCTTACCTTCATGTCAGGCACTGTTATGAATATCTTTAATAAATAGAAATTTATTTATTTTTGAAGTTTTCTATAGCGCTGTCAAGACCCAGAGGTAACAGAGCGCTTTACAGTAGAAAATAACATATAAGCAACAAAAGCATGACATATGAAGGGTTTTTGACAATCAACGAGTGTCACAATGAGAGAGAAATAAAATACTGGTCAATGTAGGGACTCAACTTATTTGCTTATAACTATAGGATTTGACCCACTTACAATTGCAACAGTATGTAGGTCAAATCAACTTTAAAGTAACAAGGTAGAGTGTTTGCCTCATTTTCAGCCATTCCTTTAAGCAAGGAAGAAAAAAGGGACTTATGTGTATCAACTCTGATCCCAGAGTGCTTAAAATGATCACGCACACTGTTCTTGTTAGACTTCAAAGCTCCATCCAGGATCATAGAGACTCTTAATTCCAAGTGTACCAAGAAAGAACTAGCTGTTTTATATCCATCGACGTACACCAAATCCACCCTATTGGTCGTCTCTCGTATGCGGCACACTGATTAAAGAAATGTATTACAACAGCGGCTGGAAAATAGCAAGGCAAATGGATTAGGCAGATCTCTTCCGCACCTCAAGTGCAGATTTTCTATCTTCTAACAATTATTAGGAGGTGGATGCTGTCAAATGTAATGCAGCTTGGTATTAAGAAAAAGATTGTTTTCTATCTCAGTCTGACAGCAAAGAACTGTTCTGGAAGAATACCTACTGCAAACAAATGTGAAAATTGTAGTATTATGCAAATAGCCGCAACCGCAGTTCTCCGTCCAGCCTTAAGGAGACGGGTAATTTCTTTTTGTTGCAATTTAGGTAGGGTCATTCTTAAGTGTCCTACACAGAGAAGTGCTAAATAGTGATCCAGGCTTCACTGCTCTTCCCTTTCTCGTATTTAGCGACATTTGGAAGTCGGTAAATGTGCCATTGAAAATCAAGCATTTAACCTTATGTTCTTGGAACTTATAGAAAGAGGGCTTAGGGCCTTATTACGACTTTGGCAGTCCGACCACTGGACCGCCGAAGCCACATCCATCACAGACAGAAATGCTGGCAGTCTTGTGACCGCAGCATTACGACTGGACTGCCGGGTGTGCCGGTCGCGGTCTTTGCTGTCAGCCTTCCTCGGCTTACTGAGTGAGCATAAAGCCCATGCAGCACGTCAGCAGTTCCTGCACTGTTGTGTGCGCACTGCTGGCATGCCACACAGTGCATGCGCGATAGTGCAGGTCACAACATATGCCTCCAGTCACATGACAAAATGGACGACGATGCCCGGGGGCCCTGTTTGGGGCCTCCTCCTTGCCGTTCCTCAAGCTTTTTCATGGTAGTGAAAGGCAAGTCGGGATATGGACGGCGGTGCCGGGCTCGGCACCGCCTCCATTCCTCCCCACTAAGAACACCGCCAGCACCGCAGATCCAGGATCCTGGCGGTGCTGGCGGCATTGTGGTGGGATGGCTGTCTACCATCAGACTCGTAATCAGGTGGTCAGACAGCCTAGGTTACTGAGGTCGGACCGCCACCATGGGTTCAGTGGTCTCAAGACCGCCAAACTCTTAATAAACCCCTTAATCTGACATACACCAGCACCAAAAAAATACAATTGGCTCAAAGGTTTCTCAGGGTTCGTGGTCAATTGACGAAAGCCTATGCAATGGCAACAGCAACTTTTACAGCAAAACTAAAATTTAGGATGTAAACTTATTTTGGCCAGCACTTCCACTGGTGAAACCCGTGGTCAAACATCAGTCATATATGGTTTACCAAGGAAAAACTTCAATTAGCAAAGAAATAAAAAAAGAAAAGCCTAGCACTCACCAGAGTCTCCTGGTGCTAGTTGTATGTTTGTCTAGGTTACTGCTGCTTGGCACCAACGTAGTGTACAGTCAGCAACTAGTTGGACATGGCAGCATATTGGGGAGATCAAGGATGAGTTTCTCAACAATTCTGAGATTTCCATTAGATATGAGAGTATATGTGAGTCCGCAAAATGAGCCTTCATTAGGTGAGTGAAACAGACTTGGTGACCAAGACTTTTGGAAGGTAAGGCCCACGTGACAAAGCAACACATTGTAACACACAACAGGAGATTTAAATGAGGAGAGCAGAAGAGGTGTAAGTCAATAAAACCTTCTAGAGACTCTGACATCATGAACAAATACAAAGGCAAGAATGTAAATTATATAAATTTGCTAGACAACTGTAAAAGGTACCCTATTTATGGCCTGTTTGGTAATTCTAATGTGTTTTATTGAGAGGGTTCTAAACATAAATCCAATTATGCACTATAGCCTTAGAGCCCGAGGTACCGGGCTCTACCAGCCATTAAAGGCCCGCTCCAGCGTAGGTGAGGGCCTTTAACAAGAAGCGGGTATTTAATGACCGATAGAGCCCGCTAAGGCAGGATCTAAGGCTATTAGAACATTCCGCCCCTAGAGGGCAGAATGTTCTAATTTTTAAAACAAAGGCATGACGGAGTCCAAGGGGGTTGAAATCCCCACAGACTCTGTGGGGCCTTTGTTCATTGCAACAGCTGTGAACAAACATAGGAATGTTAATACTCCGGGCTTCTACCAGGCATTAGAAGCCCAGAGAATTCCATTGTCTTCAATGTAGCTCCCAACATTCCAATGCTCTAATAAAGTCTTATAACCCGCCGTAGCAGGCTATACCGGCTATTAGAAGATTGGAATGTTGGGAGCTCCATTGAAAACAATGGAGTAGCTCCGGGCTTATAATGGCTGGTATAAGCCCGGAGCTCCAACATTCCAATGTTTCTTTGTTCACAGCTGTGGCTGTGAACAAAGGTTTCAGGGAGCCTGAGGGGATTTGAATACCATTGCACACCCTGAAGCCTTTGTTTTATTTGTTAGAATATTCGGCCCTCTAGTGGCAGAATGTTCTAATAGCCTTCTAGCCCTTCGTAGCTGGGCTATTCCAGCTATTAAAATCCCGCCCCCTTGTTAAAGGCCCTTGCTTTCGGCTCGGGCCTTTATCACTGAGGAGGACCTTTAATCCGTTCACCGTGGTGCGTATTCCGCCGCGGTACGGGTGATTTATGACTGGGCGTTGTTCGGACGGCACCGGCCGCCTCCACACATGCCCTCCATGATGTCGGACAGCCGGGGGCCATCCGACGCACGCAAAGGATTAATAGCCAGTATAGACCGCTAAGGCTATTAGAATATTGAACATTCTGCCACTAGATGGGAGAATGTTCCAACAAATAAAACAAAGATTTCAGGGAGCGAGTGGGGATTTAAATCCCCTCAGGCTCCCTGAAGCCTTTGTTCACAGGACCAGCTGTGAACAAAGAAACATTGGAATGTTGGTGCTCTGGGCTTATACCAGCCATTATAAGCCCGAAGCTACTCCGTTGTTTTTAAAGGAGCTCCCAACATTCTAATAATAAAAAATAAAAAAATAATATATATGTATATATATATATTTATTTAAAAAAATAGTGGTCTCAAGGAGATATATACTATATGTCAAGCGTGTACACAATACTGGTAACCTTGGTGGAAAGAGGAACACAACGGGCGCTGATCCACTTTAATGAACTGTATTTACGCAGGTCTGTGTTTTTCACAGTACAATAGGGGCAGAGGTCTCCGAGATTTAATATTAAGGACAAGGACACAGCGTCTTTCCTCTCCAGGTCATTCTAATCTAGTAAAGGTCGCTATTGACTGAGAGTTATTAGCATCACGCACAATTCAATAGCCCATCGGATGGTGTCCAGAGGAGTCCCCACGGGCAGGTTTCCACACCACAAAAATCACTCATTTAACTGTCTCTTAATGAAGCCTGAAATATGTTTGGGGGCAGAGTTCAAGAATTGGAAGGGTATGAACTGTGTGCATAGCTCAGCTTGGGTGGCACAGTGAAAATAATAGGTAATACATAATAATAAAAAAACAAATGCTTTAAAATTGACAGGTACATAAATACAAACAAACCGTTTTAAAAGCTAGTACATACAATAAATACACTCAGACATATTGCAACTGCTCTCCACTTAGACATATCAACACTTAGCAGCGGTTTTGTACTGTAAAGTGCAATGATGTAACACAATGTGTAGTAGAGGTCAATGCGCTGTATTACATGCATCGTGTCAAGTACCATGTGGTAAAGAATGCAAGGTAACAACTGATACTCGTTGCAGATGCGGAGTATACTTTTATTGCGACAGCCCAGAGAAGAGCATCTAGAAATTGTTTTGGCAACTGCAGGTACATTGAAACATAGGGGCGGCTTTAGCCTGGTGAGAAAGGTTGTACTGGAGTGTGACTTACCACTCTTTCATTGCCGCCAAAAGCAAGAAGATGTGAGAAGGCAAAGAGGGGAAGAGTGAAACATTACTCTGGTGAGAATTCTTGTCCTTAAAAGACACAAGGTTGGCATAGCTATGTGAACAAAGCATCCTACCTACAATAGAACTCAGACAGACAATCACTAGCGCAGAGACCTCACCAAAAGGGTTGCCGGATCAAATCTGCAAGCACCCTTGGTCATGACCTCTGGACTACCACACCAACAGCTGTGAACGATCATTTCCCAGGACAATATAAATACTCCCAACACTGCACAAGCACCCCCTGGTGGTACCCAGGGCCGGCTTTAGGCATGTGCAAGCTGTGCACCTGCACAGGGCCACCAAACCCCAGGGGCCACCACGCCAATATATATCCTTAATATAATAATCCTCTGAGGATGGATACATATTTGCGTGGTGGCCCCTGGCAGGGATTTGGCGGCCTCCGGCTCTGTTCCACTTCTAAACACCCTGACCCCCTCCCCTCTTTACTGGCCTGCGCGCTCTGCCCTGCCCGGACCCCCTCTTCCGGGCCCCCTACCTACGATCCCTGCCCAGGGCCACCATGAGCCTAGAGCCGGCCCTGTGGTACCCAACATGTACAGCACCACACAACAAATCCCACCACCATCTCACACCACCACATTGCAACCAGTAGCATGCTCTGGAAAAGCTGCAGAAAGACAGAAAGCGTCTGAATTTCCAAAATGCGGCTATCCACTGGATGATTTGCTTTAATGAACTATTTTGCTAATATTTGAGTGCTAATGACTATTTAGTTTCAGCAGCCAAAATGAAGACCCTAATGCCTTCCATACTTTATAAATATAGAGTTCATAAAAAAAATCTGTAAAGTATCAAACAGTTCTGACACATGCAGCAGCTGTTTAACGTACACAGTACCACAATGGGATTGCAAAAGTCCAGATGTTAGGACCATGCGCTGCTCATTGCCTGATTAGACCTTGGGATTCTGGCAGGTGCCACTGAAACATCTGCATAATAATGTCAAATAAATTAAGGATTTGGGTGCAAGAGTTATTGTTTGAACGCTCTCGGTTCTAAGCTACATTTTGACATCATAGATTGGCTCTTTAAAGGGATTACAGGTGCTAGGCTATAGACTCAACCATTTAAAACCCATTAAAATCCATTTATAACATAGTGAAAATATGGCGAGCAGACCAAATGGGTCATCTGTTAGTCCTTCCTCCCCACCTACATGCAGTAAATGTTTGCTCAATTTTAAGTCAGTTACATGGGGGATGCCACACCAATCCCCTGCAGCCTCCATCTGAACTACCCACTCTGCTTTTACTAAAGAGATTTCCCAAGCTTCACGCAGAGAAGCCCAGGGCCTCCACTCCCCACCCTTATAGCCTCTTTTAACCTTGGCTAATAAGCAAGCACACCGCCTGATGTCATATTCTTAAGACACATCTGACAAACATGCATCTTTTGCATTAAGTTACCTTGATATAATTTTAGTTTGAAGCAACGTTTTAGGAAGATTATATTTTAGAGTGACAAATCGATTCCAAGCTTGTTAAATATGTCAAAGATGCTTGTATTACTTATATCTATTATGTATTTTATTTTTTACAAATCACTTTTCTACAAAGTGGAGCAGAATGTAATATACATTTCAAACCCACAGGTCTGGCCTCAATGTGCGAACAAGTGCAAACAGCGGCATGTACAAATGCTTGTTGCATCCGTCAGCGCATAAAAGCCAGGGCTAATGGCTTCGCCAAAGTGTGTTTTTAGGCGGTTACTGCGCCATTGCAAGTGTGCGTGGGAAAATGCCACACCACCTAGAGCTGCACAAATCTTAGCACCAGCCCAGTAACCTTAGTAAAGGTGCAGGGCACCTTTCACTAGGAAGGAGAAAGGGATTAGATCTCTGGCAGACCATATGTCCCTGGACATATGCTCACATCTCATGGTAAGGTCTAGCCGATGTCCCAAATTTCCACAGGAAAAGTCTTGGAAATAAAACGTTCAGTCCCAGGACGCAAATGGTGGAATGCACTCCTGAATGAGCAGAAAGAGTTAGGCAATTAAGACCAGCTTAAAGGCAGGTTAAAAGCAAGAGTTTCTTAAAGTAGACTTCATTGAGCAGTTTCTTGTTGGCCTTTGCCAGCATCCGTATATGTTAGGGTTGGGGCTCCTTATAGATCTGGATAGACTTGATGTCCCTTGACTCCATTAAAAGCAAAAATTGCAAGGTCTACCTGTCCTGGGTCACATGTCCTCACTGAAATAAATAGAGCAGCACATAGCAGCCATTCACCAGCGTTAATCCATCGCTGATGATGCCCGTCGTTGAATAAGCGCTATTGAAGGTGTTTCAACGGACCTGAAGCCAGCCCCTGAACAAGGGAAGGCGGTTCTACGATGACCACATAGATTCAGAAGACCTGACTGAAGAGTGAGGTTTACCCGTCTCTCCTGGACAGAGGGGGTTTGTCTGGGTTCGGAGGGATGAGCTAGGGGCCTGTCAAAGCACAGGGCACAGTGACCTGAGAGATTTGCCTCCACATCCTTTTATTCAGTTAAATTTGGCTTGGACGAAAGGGTGGCAAGCCTCAAGTTTCTGTCAGGGATGAGATACGGGCCAAGGTTGTGCAGGTAATCACAGCAGATGGCCCAATAAGGCCTTGCCTATTGTCTTGCATATGGTCCTGTATTCTACCTGTAGACTTTGTATCATTTCTTTGCCTCTAGTTAATCAACAATCAAAAATAAATATTGCAATAATTCTGGTATGCCATGACCCTTGTTCGCGTGACTTCAACTGTTTCGGGATTGGTGGGAAAATATCTGAGTATGTGTAATTGGTGAATTGTGCTTTTGACCATCAGATTTAACCTGAACAGAGATAAAGAAGCCTTCACCCAATCAGAAATAAACTTCATAGTTGGGTGTGAAAATGAGAGCCGATAAAATACGATCATACAAGCAAGCAGGTGCAGGTCTAGTAGAGTTATACCGTCTCCTGATTTAATGTGTGCTCAGTTCATCCATTCCATGTGTATTGTCTGATTTCTGGTACTTGCAGTCGTGAATATTCAATGGGATCACAGAACTAATAGCATCAGAAAGCAGAGGGGCATGAACCTGGACAGGAACAGCGATTCCCGCACGGAATCTGGAAACTCCACATAAGCCACTTAAATCTACACTCATTAGGCCTGGCTTTACAGCAAAGTTGTCCCTTGACCTATTACAAATTCTCTACAATATACAAAGTGTGGTCTTTGGCTTTGCCAACAAGATTATCTCTCTCTCGCCGTATGATATTAGCTGGTTATGTATCAATTCACCTCCTATGGAGTGCTTTGATTTTAACGCTTGAGGGTCTATTTTACACTTGAAAGGTACACCAAATTATCAAATACCAACTTCTTAGCCTCGTATAAATATATTTTTTGAAACCATTTTTTTTTCCCACTGCAGCACACTTTTTTTAGTTTTTAGTTCAGGGCTCAAAATGCAAGTCAGGTCTACTAGCTTTGCCACGGTTTGTTTTTCTGTGAGCTAATAAGGGACAGATGCGTGGAAAAGACTGGAGAGGGAACCAGGCAAAACATTTTGAGGTAAAAAATGTTGAACAATACATAAAAATCAGGAACTCAGCATTGGCACCGGTTTTAACCCTGACCTGTGTTTACCAAGGGAGAATATGCAAGAATAAAAGAAAAAAAGACCCATCGATTCTCATTATACGGTGACTAATAATAATAATACGGAGTAGCAGCAAAATATATTTCTAGCCATGCAGACCAAACGGAAACTTCAAAAGCCTGAATGAGGAGGAAGGGGAAATAATTAAAAAGAGAACTTTATTGCGCGAAAAGTTGACAATAAAAGGCTGCCATCGCGCAGTTAAATCAATTGGGCATCCCTTTTTATTAGTCTTTAATATCCTTTTATTGACCTACTCAGACACAGCCAATTGAACAAGTTATTGAGTCAGAGCAGAGATAAAATCAGAATATTCAATTTACATTCCTCAGCAGCATCTTTCATTGTAAATTGAGCGATAAGGAGTACCAGGCCTTGTTAAATGAACTGGAACACTAAATGGAGGGAGAGGCAGTGAAAGTTTTCCTGTAGGATCACAACCACGAAAATGGGACTTCGATTATGTAGAGCCAAAGGGGAAGAGATGCTCTGACGGCTGGTCTCTGAAACTGGAGGTCCCCCACATAACAGTGAATCCTCGGTTAGCTTCTTTTCTTCTTAGTCTAATGTCTAGCTTTCCATGTTTTCTTTTTATTTCTGTCATCCTGTCTTCCTTTTAAGTATTATCATACCATAAATATAGTCAATTTATATTGTCCTGTACAAGTAATAATGTAGGAGTTGTTTGTAAAAGGAAATACCCTCTTTTTGTCCACCAAATATCGCAATATCCTGTTGCCTCAATAAGAAGTATTTTATGTTATTAGAACGTTTTGAAATACAGTACATAGCTCATGTAATGGTTAGGCCAGACGACGGTGGTATTAACTATTTATACCATCAACACCCTTTATTGTCTGTGCCCTTTATTCTATATTTCAATAAATGTCATATTACTTAGGCTACATTTTTATTTTAAAATACTTTCCTTTCGGAGTAAAATGTTTGACCATGTACATGAGTATTGACTGTTCAGAGTTCATATGATTAGCTAGAGAGGATCTAAAGAAAATGAGAATTTGTGTTAAGACAGAAAAACAAAATATCGTTTTGGTATCAGCAAATTCTAAGCAAGGCAGTTACCTAGTGGAAAAGTCTCTTTGGTGACGTGGCTGGCAACTTGTTACTACAAGGATTTGAAGAAGAAAAAATACATAAGATATGAAATGGATAGGCACACTGACCTAAGAAAAGCTTCTAGCAAAGGATTGACTCTCACGCATAGGCAAGATAGTGACTGAGGTGAAAATTGTCTATACAGTTTTGGTGAAATAATTCTGCCTGAGCAAAGGTCAGCCAACCAGCCATGTGCTTAACAACTATGTCTGTCAATGTGAATCTAGAAAGAACACAGTGGTTGTCTGATGCTCTTACACTGAATCACACCTGCACTTAAACCCTTACTTTCATATGATATTGTCATAGGACAGTAAGATATTGTGGCACTTAAATCAAGATGGGTAGTGGTAGCACTGATGTGGCTGATCAATATCTGCAGGTATCAATCACCAGCATGTGTTCGCCAATCCTTTTCCTATGACTGTCCAAGGCGGTGACAGTGTTGAAGAGTGTGCAACCTGCAAAACATTGACTTCTGCAAAAGCCAAATGAAGGATGCGCCACTTTTCTCAAATTACGGAAGACAAGACCTTGGTGAAATCCAGTTTCACAACACACTTTGATAAACAAATGCATCTTTCTGTTCATTATTTGAGTACATTGGGTCTGTTGAAGACCCCTGTATAAGTTCCCAAAGATGATAATCCTCCCGCAGGCTTCACGTCTTCCATGTAGCCCAGACCAGTCGGACAACTTGCGTTGTCTGATATCCATCCTAATGGTGAATGTCCACCTATTGGCATGTTATCTCACTGACCGCAAAATCATTGTTGCCTTGCACATGGCGGAGGTGATTAGCTTAACTGTGAGTGAAGTAACCAGGAGTGGATGTAGCAGAATGTAGCTAACCCAGGGCTTCTCTCTATTAGCATGGGCTTAGAGCCGGCCACTTGGCCAGCGGTGGGTCAATTAAAGCGAGGGCCGGGGTCTAAGTCTCAGGAATGGGATTGTGACTTATAAGTGATGGATTTAGCCTCTACCACACCTTGGCCTGGGAGTCCCATCTCTAACTCTTTGGGAATGGGCGCCTTCCATGTTGTAGCAAAGGCGAGTCTGTCTGTGCCAGAGTCATTTATATATATATATATATGCAGAGATGGATTATGACAGAGCCCCTGCCATGGGAGACCCTGGCAAGGAATGTCGCCAGGCTTCGAGGGCTGCCTGATGCTGCAGCTTGTGTACTTGTGCATAGCGCAGCAGAGCATACATCAAATCGCAGTGCCAACCTGAGTGCTATGCTTCTCGTGGTGCAAGGAAAACATTTTGTTACAGCCCTGTTGGAGCTGAATAGACTCATGGTCCAGCTATGTCTGATTTTTTTTTAAGGCTCTCTCTGATAGGGCTTCTTTAGGCTCCCACATGGGGAGGGCTGGGTTGTTTTCGCCTGGCGTCCAGGAAGGCGCCACTCCAGCAATAGCAGGTGGTGTGGGGACAGTGGGTTGCCCAATTTCTACCAGTCAGTCACACAGGTCGAGTATGAGAGGAAGCTGAGGCACCGCCATGCTACGGCTCACATTCATTTAGAAGGTTGGCGACTGCAAGAATGACTAGTTGGGCTGATGATGTAGAGGTCCGGCAGGCTGGGATCTTACCGCCGCAAGCAATAGGCAGGGGGGCCTGTGAGATTAAACCTGTTGTAGGTATATGCTGCTAACTCCTTTCTCTCTTTTGTATTCTCTGGTTGACGCAGGTGACAGGTGTAAAGAGTTGCTATGGTTTGTCTATTACATAGGTGGTTTGCAGCCAGGTTGAGGGCGCGGGGTGCTGACTGACCTTTACAGTGGTCAAGGTGGGCTGTGTGTGCCCCGGTTGCGGACTGCAATAGGCAGCCTCTTGTCCCGGGGGTGTTACACTCATAGCGAGTATTACCTTATATCCTGTCTGCAAGGAGTTCACAGAGATCTAACCGACAGACTTGGTTGCATGTGGTTATCTCTGAGATGGGCTGGCTCGCGAAGACAATTCATGAGGACAAACATTATTACCAGGTTACATTGGAGAGCTGGTACATTCGTCCGAGCCCTCAATGACTACGTGCAGCTGGTAAACAATAAGATGGGTAAGTGATTTTTGTTGCCTAGGTTGTCAGCTATTACACAATGTCCATTAAGGGTGAAAGGTCTTCGTAGCAGGACGTAGTCCAGATGGCAACAAACATGTTCTGGACAATTAGGGCACATGATTAGTCCATCTTCCTCATTACAGTGAGAAGAGGCCAGATTAGTAGGTGAACTATGCTGGCCTGTGGCGGGAGAAGTCGTGATTGGCGGCAACACTGTGGCTCAAACCGGGAGTCGCTGTGCAGGGATCACCACAAATTTGGAACAGCGGTTATGTGCAGGACTGGTAGGCCTGGGCACAGCACCCATAAAGCATAAAAATGCTTCCGGAGTTGTCCTCGGCAATGCAACCTCACCCCTTTAAAAGGTGCTGCCAGGCGGAGTGTGGGTCTCTTTTCCGCTAGTTCCTCGGACACAACAAGACCTCGCGACTCCCCTACAAGGCTTTAAGAACAACATGCTCTGCTGCCGCAACTCTGCCCCCGTTTTTGGTTGGAGCACCTGTTGCCGCACAGGTTAGAGAGCTTGTTTTTCCACCCACCATCCCTAGAGTGAAGGGCACTGGGTTGGGGGAGTGCTCGGTTCTTGTGGGTTAGCAGGAAGGGGAATGAAAGGCTTTGCAATCCTTACATGGCGGTGTCATCTGGCTTTATTGAAAATAGTTGGTAATGGCTTGTGTCATGTCTAACACACCTTTTTGTATTGCAGGTCATCGTATTATGTTGGAGTTATATGTTTCTTTTGCTTATCCAGGTCACAATAATATGTTGCATTTCTTGTTGGTTGGCAGGTGAGGTCATTATTGATGGAACAGTTCGGGTCCATGTAAGGCCCCCTTTTAGACAAAAGTAACAGCGACAGCACTGGACCCTCCAAGGGGTGTTGGCAACAAGTCAAAATTCAATTCAGGCCATTTGTAGAGTGCACAGCTACCTCCGGAGAGGGGTCTCGGTGCTAGCGACAAGACCGAAGGGAGGAAGGTTGCAGTGTCGCAGAGGGTTGGGGGCGGTCTTTGACACGTGGCCCTTACCTCGTACCTACCCATGCATGCGCAGTGGGCACAAGGTAGCACCGGCCATTGGGGGGGAAGGTTAGGTGTAGGGGGTGACCAAGGGAGGTATCCTAGCGGGCAGATGGGCCCCCTGCACAGGCATTCCCGGTATGGGAAATCGGTGGGTAGGGTCCTCCCAAAACGAGGGACCCATCCATGTCCATTTGGTTCACACAAGGGGTTCGAAGAGGAAGGATCCCGCGACCAGTCATGATCTCACTGGGGGAAGATGTTCGAAATGAATGCATAGGAACAAATCTTGGTTATGGTAAGGTAACTCCCATGTATTAGCGACTCTGTTACTGCTAGGATGTAACTGAGTAAGCAAAACATGTAAAATTATGGGTTACTGCGCATAAAAATGACAGAGGTTTTACAACCCCTAAACCAAAGAACATGATTTTGTATCATAGTCTCTGATAATGGGTGTGAAGGCGGGTGGGGGGCTATGGGGAGGAGGGTTTCCACAAGGTACATCGGCGGCTATCCGACCGCATACTCGTGTGACACGATCAGCTCCTCCTTCCTCCTGCCCCCCCCCCTAGTATTGGAAAGTTCTCGTGATGGAAAACAAGTCTACATCAACCTCAACTACTTCATTCATCAATTTATTTATACATTCTGTATCCCTCAAGCTACAAACCTGATTTGCTTGCAGGCACTTGCAACAGAGTAATTTATGAAGAGAGGACATGGGAGCAAAGTGGAGATGTGCTCAAGTAGCTAAGGCTGAATTGATGCATTCTCCATCTTCCTGCAGTCCACAGTCGAGAATCAAAGATCCAATTGGGATGTTAATAGGGAGATGTTTACTTAGTGAGGAAGCAGAATAATTACAGTAAACAGAAATCCGTCAAGGGTGGCATTAGGTTCTGATGTGATGAAGTACGACAGGCTTCCCTAAGATGCGCATACATATTCATGAGGCACTGCAGAACTGATGCCGCTTTCAAACTACACGACACAGCTCATCAGCAATTTGCGAAAGCTGGCATCCGGAGGAAGTCTTGCTCCAAGACCTAACTTAAGTTCTGCCATTCGGATTGTACATAAAGCACCATGATGCGACTGTAGGTCTGCAAAGCGTATTTGTTAAAATCTTTGAAGAAAAATATGAGAAAGCTGTAAAGTTCTATGCCAGGCATCTCTACTAGAAGCTCTCCAGCTACCTTCAGCACTCCTCTGTGCAGCCCAGCCTGCAAAAATAGAGGTTTTACTTGGTTGAATTATTAGATGTACACTGAAATTGAAAAGTGTGTATTTGAGATAGAAACGTGCATTTTTTCAGACCCCATAAGCGAATGTTTGGAGAAACATTGATTCATATCCAAAATATATTTTTATAACTATGCAGCACGGTGAGACCTGTTACTAATATTATTACTTGGTGCCAGAGCCATTGCAGCTGTGGCTGTTCTGTATTACCCATGTAGAGGCATACCAAACTGAAAAGGCCTTTCTTTACATTACCGATGACAAAGGCACTGAGGCCAGAACACCTGGTAATCTTGTGCATGATGGCCACTAATATAAAGTTGTGTGATGTCATAACTATTACAATACCAACGATATTAGTAGATCTGGATGATTTTCAGTGAACAAGAAGTTCTCATAATAGATAACGATGGAGACCTCTCTTCTATGCAAATTGAGCAATAGAGTTGGCCTGGGTGGTAAACTGTGCTTTGTTCGCAGAGTTTACGAAGTTTTCCGCACTCTGTGCTTTTTGGAGCATGCGGAGTTCTGAAAAACTCTGCTCTGTTTTTTCCTCGCTTGCAAACTTTAAGTTGGCTAGCGCAAGCGAGGAAAATTCAACGCTAGACCACCTCCCAGCGAGATTCCTCAACACAGGCGGTGTAGGATGGCCGCAACCACTCATGTTGAAGAACCATCTGTTTCCGTTGAGGAAGCTGCCATTGGGGAAGAAAAACTATTGGAGCGGTAGAAAGAAACAGCACCCTCTTGTGTTGCGCATGGTGCTGTTCGTGCTGATTTTCCAGCTCAGGACAAACACCTGGTGCTAAAAATCAGCACGATTGGCGCAACCAAACACACTCTGCCGCTTGCGGAACTCAGCATATCGCAGCAGAGAATTTTGGTCACTTCGCAGAGTTCCGTTCAAACACCTGTTGCTAAACATCAGCAAAAACTGCGCAACGTAACACACTCAGCCGCTGGCGGAACTCAGCGTAGCGCAGCAGAGTTTTTTGGTCACTTTGCTGAGTTCTCATGAACTCTGGCCTGGCCTTCGGTGGAGTAAAAATCAGGATTTCTGTGATGCATTGATATTGCATCCTTCCCGTTTTTAACACTTTTTAACATGAGTGTGATTTGACAAACCTTTCTCTTGCAGGTGTGAACCTGTACACAAGGAAAAGCTAACCATCAAGATGGTCACTTGCTCATGAGTTTCTCGGCAACATGGTTTCAAAGTATGCACAAAAAAAGAAACCAACAAACACTCATGAGAGAAAAACTACGCTTGGATAGACAAATCAGATAAGTACGCCAACTATATGAAGGGTAAAAATCCGAAAGCACGCAAAACTACTCTCAACTAACAAAAAGTTTTAGGGCCCCTAGTGGTGACAAATCAAACACTACAACAACAACAACAAAAGTTTTTCGAAGGTGGGTAGAACTGGTGTTGTAAAACAGAGGGAGTTGAAGTGCTGTCAAAAAGCAATCCTCACACCTCCATCACACTTATCACATAGTACATGTGCCCATAATGGAACCAGAGGCACAACAGACCGCCAACAGTCTGTTGCAGCACTTAGTGATAGCAAAACAAAAAAGATGGCTTATAGAAAGGCTCGGTTACAATAACACAGAAAGACCAAATACCCCCCAAAGGGTCAATAACAGTGCCACAGCAAGACCAAGCACAGATAGCGAGGCTCAGTCACAATGCCACAGAAAGACCAAGCACACACAGCGAGGCTCAGTCACAATATCACAGGAAGACCAAACACACATAGCGAGGCTCAGTCACAATACCACAGAAAGACCAAGCACACATAGCGAGGCTCAGTCATAATACCACAGAAAGCTCTAGCACACATAGTGAGGCTCACTCACAATATCAAAGGAAGACTAAACACACATAGCGAGGCTCAGTCACAATACCACAGCAAGATCAAGCACAGATAGCGAGGCTCAGTCACAATGCCACAGAAAGACCAAGCACACATAGCGAGGCTCAGTCACAATACCACAGAAAGACCAAGCACACATAGCGAGGCTCAGTCACAATACCACAGAAAGCTCTAGCACACATAGTGAGGCTCACTCACAATATCAAAGGAAGACCAAACACACATAGCGAGGCTCAGTCACAATACCACAGCAAGACCAAGCACAGATAGCGAGGCTCAGTCACAATGCCACAGAAAGACCAAGCACACATAGCGAGGCTCAGTCACAATATCACAGGAAGACCAAACACACATAGCGAGGTTCAGTCATAATACCACAGAAAGACCAAACACACATAGCGAGGCTCAGTCACAATACCACAGAAAGCTCTAGCACACATAGTGAGGCTCACTCACAATATCAAAGGAAGACCAAACACACATAGCGAGGCTCAGTCATAATACCACAGAAAGACCAAGCACACATAGCGAGGCTCAGTCACAATACCACAGAAAGACCAAACACACACCAAAAGGCTTAGTTACAGTGCCACAGCAAGACCAAGCACAGATAGCGAGGTTCAGTCATAATACCACAGAAAGACCAAACACACACCAAAAGGCTTAGTTACAGTGCCACAGAAAGACCAAGCACAGATAGCGAGGCTCAGTCATAATACCACAGAAAGACCAAGCACAGATAGCGAGGCTCAGTCATAATACCACAGAAAGACCAAGCACAGATAGCAAGGTTCAGTCATAATACCACAGAAAGACCAAACACACATAGCGACGCTCGGTTACAATACCACAGAAAGACTAGACACACAAAGCGAGGCTCAGTCATAATACCATAGAAAGACTAAACACACATATCAAGGTTCAGTCATAATACCACAGAAAGACCAAACACACATAGTGAGGTTCAGTTACAATACCACAGAAAGACCAAACACACATAGCAAGGTTCAGTCATAATACCACAGAAAGACAAAACACACATAGTGAGGCTCAGTTACAATACCACAGAAAGACCAAACACATATAGCGAGGCTCAGTCATAATACCACTGAAAGACCAAACACACATAGCAAGAGTCAGTCATAATACCACAGAAAGACCAAACACACATAGCGAGGCTCAGTTACACTACCACAGAAAAACTAGACGCACATAGCGAGGCTCAGTCATAATACCACAGAAAGACCAGACACACATAGTGAGGCTCAGTTACAATACCACAGAAAGACCAGACACACATAGCGAGGCTCAGTCATAATACCACAGAAAGACCAAACACACATAGTGAGGCTCAGTTACAATACCACATAAAGACCAAACTCGCACAGCGAGGTTCAATCATAATACCACAGAAAGACCAAATCCACACAGTGAGGTTCAGTTACAATACCACAGAAAGAAGACCAAACACACATAGAGAGGCTCAGTTACAATACCACAGAAAGACTAGACACACATAGCGAGGCTCAGTCATAATACCACAGAAAGACCAAACACACATAGCAAGGCTCAGTCACAATACCACAGAAAGACTAGACACACATAGAGAGGCTCAGTTATAATACCACAGAAAGACCAAACACACATAGCAAGGCTCAGTCACAATACCACAGAAAGACCAAACACACATAGCAAGGCTCAGTCACAATACCACAGAAAGACCAAACACACATAGCAATGCTCAGTCACAATACCACAGAAAGACTAGACACACAAGACCACAACCAATGCCCAGGCACAAGCAAGTAAGCTTAGAGCTGTTTTTCTGAAATAACTTTTCCAACCTAGACCCCGTTGTTCAGAGTTCAATAAGGTATTTTTTTAACTGGGTGTTCGAAACCCTCTTACCACTTGTGCAGGCCTTTAAGTGGGATAAAAAAATTGGAGGGGGGGGGGTCTCTCAAAGGGGCGTGGCCCATGTAATTAAGGGTGTGGATAAAAAACACGTAAACCGAAAATCTGGGCTTAGCATAGTGTGCTGCCTGACTGATATTTTGCTGCTTCAGTCACTACATCCAGATATATAATGCAACATGTAACATTACACCTACAACACGACGCGGAGGATAATGTAGCCTACCGGCTATGGTGGTCAACCTCAAATCTAGGAAACTGGGTTCGAGTCTCAGCAATAACTCTCAACATTCTGGGATTCTGGGCAAATCACGTAATCTCTCCATGCCTAACAAAAATGAATGTGTCCTTGTGTAACGCAACTGGTGCATGTAAAGCACTCTAATATCTTCAAGTCAAGTCTGTGCTATATAAAACTCTGGGGGAAAAAAACAAGCCAGGGCAATTGGCTTTTCCAATTGTTGTTCGATGCATAAGATAAATAAGGAACAACCATGGCTTTGTTTTATAGCATACTGAAAATGCTTCCGTTCTGAAATGATGAGACTGTGAAAGAACTATAACGAGTCTCCTTGAAGTTGCATCAAAGTCAGTGAAGGGTGGCACTGCTGCAGAGTTCAGATTTATTTTATTCACGGAGGGTGAGGGCAAAAATGGAGAGCCCGATAGGGACCCGTGTCTGCCCCTGCTTTTTAGGACCCGGTCTGCTTACGGCCTGCTCTTGTGTAACATCCGCAAAATATCCTCCGCATTCTTTAAAGTAAAACAGCATATTAGTGGAGTCGGGTTCCTACTTTTAAAAGCCAAGATACAGCAGTTCCTAGAAAGCAAGCATCTGCAAGGAATTGATCAAGGAAAAGCTGCCTGCAGAACGGCATTGCAGCCGACACCGTCAAGTACCGAGAGAACCGAGAACGAATTCCATTTTTAACTAGTCCGCGGGGCTGCCAGCTCTGCGGGGGATATTCACAGAACCTGAGCGCGCAACGCGGGATCATTTTGCGGAGGCTAACGAGCAGCTCTCCGCCGCTCCAAGGCAGTGTCCACAAAACCCATTACAGCTAACTTAGCCATGAGTTAGCTGCATGAAAATCAAACATTCGCGCAATGTTTGTCTTTTAAAAGCTCCTGCATCCGCGCCACTATTTCCTGCAACCCACTGGAAACGTACAGCTGCTGCGTGATTAGTTCCAGAGTGAGGTTTTTTTTTTGTTTGTTTTTTTGCAGAGTTTTATATAGCGCGAACTAGACCCGAACCGAATCAGGTATCAGAGCGCTTTACATATTTTTCCAGTTACGTTACATTTTTACGTTTTCCAGTTACTTTCATTTTTAGGCACAGGGAGATTAAGTGATTTGCGTCGTTACCGAGACTCGAACCCAGTTCCTCCAGGTCCGAGGTCGAGCGCCCTAGCCGTTAGGCCAACTCCTCTCTATTTTTTTGCTTTATTGAAGATTGTTCCAAAGAGTACCAAAGACATTTGGTAACTACCACTCCCCAGCTAACCAAACTCGACAGAACCTGCCACTACCCAGCTAACCACGTTCGACAACTCCTATCACACAGTAGCTAATGGTGCTTAACACCACCTGCCCCTACCTAGCTATCCACACTTGACAACACCTGCACTTTCCGGATATTTGCACTTGACAAAAGCTACCCCAACCCAGCTAACCACAATCAGCAATACCTACCACTACCATGGTAACCCCACTTGACACCTGCCCCTACCTAGCTGTCCACACTTGACAACACCTGCACTTTCCGGATATTTGCACTTGACAAAAGCTACCACAACCCAGCTAACCACAATCACCAATAGCTACCACTACCAAAAGTAACCCCACTTGACACCTGCCACTACCCCCCTAATCAAACTCAATGACACCTACCGGCCGTTTCTAGGTGTTTTGCCGCCCTAGGCGAGAATTGAAAAATGCCGCCCCCTCCCTTTTACTACCATCACTCTCAGGCATGATCACTCTCTCCCCCTGACATCCACGCTAGAAGAATGAATGCATACAGCCCTGTCAAGAAACACGCATCAGGCGTTAGACTAACGCATTTCAGTGTGGTGGTCCACATCACCGCACTGAAATGCAATGTCATGCCTGATAGTGCCTTAGCTGTCAAGTGCCAGGCAAAGCTGCAAAGGTTTCAGATTGCCATGTGTGACATTTTCATAATTTCAGGCTAATTATGAGTGACATTTTAACGACTATGTGTGACACATTCTTGTGAGCAAAACCAAGCAACAAAGGCGAGGAAAACATACATATCAGAAATTAAACCCATGTGAGCAATCAAAAACTCTAAGATTATCTTAAAACTGTTGCAAAGTACCAGAAATGAAAGGGCATTGACGTAGTGCCCAAATAACTTGATCATTCTGTTAAGCTGGGTAGGATGGCCTGGTGCTGGAGATATCTTTGTTTTGTCTAGCATGTGGCGCCGCCCACGGTGCTATAACTAGGTGAATTGCAAGCAGCACTAGTCAACCCGCACAGAAGCCCTTTGAGACCAATGGGCGTTGCGCACCCAAGTCACAGCGTGGCAATTCTGGCTCGGCACTGAGCTCTCGGCAGGACAGCACATTAGAGAGCGTCGGATTGGTAACGAAGGCACTCGGGCAATGCTCGAGGGGCCGGGGTCCGAGTTCCAGCTGTTGGCTGCTTTTTGAGCAGTCTGGGGTCCGATTCGGGCAGTGTCTCTGTTTTAATACCACCAGCGGCCCAATGGGTGTCTGAGTGGCATTTCTGGAGGAAGATGGGGGCTAATTATCTTCCGTTTAGCAAAGCAGAGGTGTCACTCCCTTTCTCTCACTGGGACTCCCATTTATGTAGGCATACTGAGCGGGGCAGGGGGCCTGAGCAGAAGTGGCCTCACTTCTTTTCAGGTGTGTTTCACTAGTGTAAACGAATGCGTGCTTTTTTTAACCCCCTCCCCCCTTTTTTAATATAAAATTATGCTGAAGCAGTGATTTGAGAAAAGGCATTATGCAAATGTAGGCCGATTTTTTTTATTTTTGCGTGTCCGGGCCGATTTTTAATCCCAATCCAACCCTGACACTAGACACACTGTTTCAGATAAGTCCTTCTGTGGCAGGATATCGGATGTTGGCATGCAGTGCTGCCAATGCGATATTCATGGCAAGGCAGCAGGTCAGTGTTTGCCGCCAGTAGCTTTGAGCCAGGTGGTTTGAGGCGAACTGAGTCCATCACAGGAATCGGCAGTATTGGACCCTGATACCGCGGAGGGGTAAAGTGCATTGCATTCACGACACTCTCTCGGCTTTGCAATCCTTGCACGCAGGTTATTGGGCTCGAGACCAAGCAGTGTGTTGCCCCCACCCTCCACCTTATCCCCACTGCCATGCGAACCAGTTGCTTTGCCCTTTAGTCCCCCTCTGAGTCGGGGCAGCAGCACCTGCTCCAGTCCAGGCACGCCGAGGCAGGAGTCTATGAGCAGCTCAGCCAATCCCTGCAAGCGGTGCAATATAATCAGCCCCGCAGCCCTAGTCGCCACCACCCGGGGCTTCTCCCGGCAGTTCCACGTCCTAAGCAGTGCAGGGACGTGCGCTGGGTACCTCAGGCAGCAATATCATCAGCACCCCCTCCAGGTATCAGTTCTGGGGCGTGACGGCCGTGGCTGGGAGGGAGCCTCAATGGTCCCGCGGCCTTTGTGCTGATCGTAATGTGGGACAGGCTCTGGCTGGCACCCTCCGTTTGTGAGGCCTGAGATCTGCCCCTGAGCTGCACTGCGCAGTAGCTCAAAACTTCAGAAGAACTGCCACGGGACCCGCCGGCGCCTATTGCTTCTGAAACAACTCTGACTATGACGTCTGTTACTTTGTACCACTTTGCAGACCGAGCTCTAGCAGCTGAGCCCGAGCCCCCAAGCCTGTCAGGAGAACTGCGCTGTCACTGCGGCTGTAACTGGGCATTATAGCAGCCCCTCTCTAGATATAAAAGAACTTGTATTTTTCCACCCTCCCCCTTTTGCCGCCCTAGGCGGTGGCCTAGTCCTGCCTAATGGTAGAAACGGCCCTGGGATTGGGATTGAAAATCGGCCCGGGCACGCAAAAAAAAAAAAAAAAATCGGCCCCCATTTGCATAATGCCTTTCCTCAAATGACTGCTTCGGCGTAATCTTATTAAAAAAAAGCGGGGTAAAAAATATGCACACGTTAGTTTACACTGCTGAAACACACCTGGAAACAAGTGAGGCCACTTCTACTCAGGCCCCCTGCCCCCGCTCAGTATGTGCACACGTTAATGGGCCGGCCAGCGAGACAAAGGGAGTGATACCTCTGCCTGTTATAGAAAGGGCACCCCCCGACAGCCACTGGGCCACTGGCTGTTCAAAAAATAGAGACAGCGCCCAAATCGGCCCCCAGACTGCTCAAAAAAGCAGTCCACGGCAGGAACTCAGACACCGGCCCCTCGGGCATTGCCCGAACGCCCGCGTTACCAATCCGACGCTGACACCTACCACTTCCATAAAAGCTGCACTCATTAATCACTGCCACTACCCAGCTAACCTCACTCGACAGTACCTGCCATCACTCAGCTAAATGCCCACAACGTCCCTACGACTTCCCAGTTAGCCACACCTGAAAACACTTACCACTACCAAGGTAACTGCACTCGACCACACGGGGAAAGAGAAAAAAAAGGAAATGCCATGAAGAGCATGACAATTAACCTGCTATCCCGATGGACGTAAGCATGCAATTATTCGGACATTTGTATATATAATATAGCTGATGGAGAACACACTATGTAGGCAATCTTCTACTATACAGAACAGGCATTTGGCTTACTGGCAGTGAAAATGACATTCTATGGCATGCACAATGGAATTAATTGTCTTATATTAGACATATGTATACTGTTATACTGTACTTCTGTGAAAAATTGAAAATGTAAATCAAGATATTTAAAAAAAAACAAAAAAACAAGGTGACTGCACTTGATGATACAAGCCACTAGATATCTAAGTGCTCTCAAGAACACTTCATACACCCTGCTAACCCCATTCAACAACACCTGCTACTCCAAAGTTAACCAGACCCAACAACACCAACCCCTTCCTAGATAACAACTTGTAAATACCTGCCAATACCTCGCTAACTGCACTCAACCCCCAGCAAAGAACACTCATCAACATATCAACACACAACTGCACTATACAACAGCCACCCTACTAACCACTCTGAGTGCCTTCCACTCACTAGCCTGCTGCACTCAACACCTGCCACTCTGTAGAAAACCACACTCAACAACACCTGCCACTACCCAGGTAATCGCACTCAAGGACAGCAACCACTAGCTACCCAGTTAACCGCACTGGACAACACCAGTCACCACCAAGCTAACAGCGTTTGACAACACTTGCTACTCCCCAGCTGAATAGACTTGACAACACCTACCAATCTCTAGCTAACCACACTCCAAAACACCTGCAAACACAATGGCACTTAACAACACCTGACACTTCCCAGTTGACCACACTTGACAACACCCTTCAAAACCCTTCTAACAATATTCAACAACACTTGCCGCTATTCTTCTAACCACATTTGACAATACCTTCCAATACCCAGCTAATCGTACTTAACAACGCCTCCAACTTTCCAGCTGAGTGCACTGTACAACACCTATCACTCCCCCGCAACTTGCACTTAGCACCACTACCACTCCTCGGCTAACCGCAGTTGACATAATCTACCACCACTCAGCTAATTGCCTCTCTTCCGATCTGGAATTCACTAATTTTTTAAATTATATTTGACTCCTGTTGGACTCATATTGTGCTTCAACACCCTCTCGAGGTGGGAAGTGCATTTGTGAATGGATAGCAGGCTACTCAAGAGACTGCTTTGCATGGAAGAGTGAGCGTTTGTCATGTGTCCAATATGGGTAGTGTTTCGATGTTGCCATGAACTGACGTCTGCTCGTTTCATATTTTGATAGTGCGTCTGGATGTCTCCTGTACAGTTATGTATGAAGATTTGGAAGAGCCATGAGATTAAAGCTGAACATTTTGGGGTGCAGGCTTTCATTCTCCATGGTATAAACTCTGGCATCCATGGGAGAAACCTATAGGAACGGGCATTATAAACCCCCACCCCAGGTGTGCTAAGGGATCCACTCAGAGCAGCAGCTCAGCACATGTCCAGGAAGAACGCATCCATGCCAAACACTGATGATGCCCACTGAAGATGTAAAGATTTTCCACTTACATTAATTGGATGTAAATTTATTTCACGTAGATATACTGTAAATCTTACACGGAATAGACCTTCGCGACCAATGCTTAACATCTTCGGGGTCTTTAATCAGTCAATGTAGACGTTAGCAAACTCCCAAGCTACAGTAACAATGGCAGCCCCAGTGGGAATCCGATATCATGTGGAAAGGTTCAGAAACTTATTGCAGTTGTAAGCTTCTGAACATAAACTAATGAGATTTCGAGGGGGAGAGTATCCGGGATTGCCTTGGGGCTGTGTTTCAATGGTTCCAACTGCACAGCCTCAAGTGCAATTCCGACAAGTCTGAGATACTCTTCTTTGGGTGCGACACGGAGCCAGACTGGCAGGCCTGGTGGCCTATCGACATGTTCCCCCCTACGTGTTCATCCCAAATAGCTAAAAACTTGGGTGTTAAGATGGACACGGGGCTGACAATGAAAGCCCAGATTTTGGGGGTGTCGGGCATGTGCTTTGGCCTCCTCAGGATGCTGCGGAGGTTTCTTCCCCTGTTATCGGAGGAGCACCGGAAGCTGACTGTACAGGCCCTGATTGGCTCCAGGTTGGATTATTCGAACATTCTATACCTGGGCCTGCCAGAGTACCTGTTACAGCGGCTACAGGTTGTACAGAATGCTGCGGCAAGGGCGGTCTACGGAGTGAACAGGCGTACGAGCGCTGCGGGTTTGCTCCAGACCTTGCACTGGCTCCCAATCCGTAAGCGGATCGCCTTCAAGGCTTTGACTTTGGCATATAAGGCCCTTCATGTGTCGGGAGCGAAGTATCTCCAGAGGAGACTGACTTTCTATCAACCAGCTCGCTCTCTGAGATCTGAATCCTTGTTTCTGGCCACTGTCCCGAGAGTGAAGAGAGCACGTCTGGGAGGTCGCTCCTTTGGATTGCTGGCGCCCCAATTGTGGAATTCTCTGCCCCTCTCCCTCCGGGGATCCACTGGCTTATTAGCCTTTAGAAAGGACCTTAAGACCTGGCTGTTTGTCCAGTAGGCCTTCTTTGTGTACTGTTTTCTTTTTTACTTTGGTGTCTTTTATTCTTGTGTCTTTTACTCTTTTAATGTGTTATGTTAGTTTACTGCAGCCTTCTTCAATTAAAAGCGCCGGGACACTCTTTTTGAGTAGCCGTGCGCTCTACAAAAAACCATTTAACATAACATAACATAACATAACATAACAGGTGGCGGTAGTTTAAAGTGGGGGGCTTGTTGTTGGTGCTCTTAAAAGTAAGTTTTGTTTGAACGATTTTCCAATAGTAATATACCTATAAACACAATAAAGCATTGGCATATGTCGCAACTCTCCACCTGCTCTTGGACGAATGTCACAAGTGTCAAAGGCGCGTATGATGTGTGCAACTGCCTAACCCTATGAAACCATGATGACTTTTCACCTCCCTATGAAAACTTATGATGTAAAACCTATTGAAACAGCCTGCATGCCCTAGGGCCTAAGTTGTAGGCCGGTAGTGCCTCAATCATAGTACAAAGCACTACGCAACACCCTTCAACGTCACACAGCCTAGTTCGTACTGTACGAACAGCCCTAAAAAAATTACAGTCGCAAACTAGTGTAAATAAAAAAACTTGAATAAAGCTGCAGTCAATCTTTTTTCCTTTAAAAATTAAAATTAATGCATTCTTTATAGAGAAGCACCAAGGCCAACTATCACGATGAATTACAAATGTTGGCCGTGCAAGCGGCAAAGTCCTCCAAACACCAGAAGCCATTCCCCGCTGCTCTTTTATGCACCCGTCCTCTGCACCACACGCAGTACCAACACACAAAGCATCTGTAGCTTAAAGAGGCTGGTGAAAGCACATCCTGCCCGCCAAAAGTCTGCATGCGAACAGCGCCCGAGGTGCAGCTGCAAGTGGCGGCTCTTTGGACACCAGGCAAGAGATGACAGCTTTAACCAGATCCCTTCTGACAATGTTGACAGATCGGTCCCCCCTGAGGTCCGCCTATGAAACTGCTTCAGTGCTATGTCACATTATAAGAAACTAACACAACTGCACCATCTGCTGAAAACGTTCAGCGGCCAGCAAAGGTCTCAAAGTCTGCCCAGCGGATGGTTCATTTGAGATGTGGACAAAGAAAGGAAGATGGGACCGGTCTGAGAGCAAGAATCAAGCAGAGCATTTAGAAAATGTACTTTAGTCCAACGTTGTTCATCTTGTCATCGCTTGGTGGTTAATAGCATGATAAACCATGCCCATTACTCTACTATTCAGCATGCCCGGCTTCTTAACCACTAATAAACGTCTTATTTTAGGACAAAAACAGATAAGTAATCCTAGACTCAACCACGCATGAGCACTGGTGGAATTTAAAACTCTCCACCCCCTTTTCCCTCTGACAACACACTAAAGCTACATAACCGCCCTACACAGAGGCGTAGCTTCAGGGGAGGTCTTTGGGGTGTACGCCCTCCTGAAACATTTATTATTTAACAAATAGTTGGATACAGGAACTTTCAGTCGTGTATGAAAAGATGCCTGTCGGATTTTACATTGGGATTTTTAAATACTCACTCAGACAAACAATCTATCTCTCTCTCTCTCCTACGTTTTGAAGGTCTTAAAACATGGTGATTTGACAAAATACTGTTTAAGTACCCCTTACAATCCACACTCTTTTCACTTTCCGCTGGCCCTCAAGTCCCCCTCATTAGAAGCTCCTAATATAATATTACATTATTATCATTTCATTTTTTTTTTACTGCTTGAAGGCAGTGGGGCGACGCTCCTCTGCCTTAGCTGAGGAGCCGCCCCTGCTGCCCCTATTGGAACATTTTTTTATGAGCAGCAAAAATGAAGGACCTGACTCCAGCAACAACTGCTTGAGGGGTTACTACTGTTTTTTTTTTAATTTATTTTTGTACACGTTTTGTGAACACCCCTCCCCCCAACACCCCCTACCCCTGGCAAAGTACCTGGAGGGCCACCCTTCAGACTCACTCAGGAGCTCTCCGGCCTGGGTACTGTGCTGAGGGGGCCCCCTGGAACTCGCAGTGCCTTTGTTACGCCACTGGCCCAGGGGTTCATGCTTAGGTAATGTTGCCCTCACCCGCACCCGTGAGCGTGCAGTGGACGAAAGGACCATTAGAACTAAAGCGCTACTTCTGCTGCCAAAAGACAGCGCTGCACGGCATGATTGACTACTGTGGAAGGCACAGCCGAAGAAGGACCAAATAAAGTTGTTGGCTTCAAGACCAACATTTTCCCCAAATTTGTATTTGCATTTCATAAAGGAACCCACATGAAATGCAGTTGGTCGTGACTGTAGCCTGAAATAAATAAAACAGTGGCTACGTGATTGATAAGCAAAAAACAATATCATAGACCAGGATAACTGCTGCAGGGAGTAACCAGGGTCTATAAGTACAATAGATAAAAAGATGGAATACGTTTCCTGTGTTAAAATCAAATTAAAGTCTGTGAGGTCAAAGGAGGCAATGAGGACATACAGAAAACCCCTCATCAAGTCCTCGCGGAAGCTATCACGTCACACACACAGACTGCTTACTGATCCCCACTGCACTAAAAATAATGTTTGGGTGCGGAGATCACGAGCTCATCTGATTTCTAAGGAGACTGCGATACCGTTTGGGACCAATACATCAATTATTAACCAAAAGCCATAATTAAATTATTCTCTAATCACATCGGTTTTCCATGTGTCCATGATAAAAGACAAGTTTCATATCATTAAACAGTCTCAAAAATTGATTTAGATCAGAAGAAGTCCCTGTTCTTGCAAAACCTGCAAAGTGTTTCCCAGTTCAACTTAATAACATGCCTTACGGCTCTCACTAGCACTTATCTTGCACGAAAGCACTGTTGCTAACAAGTTCGGGCGATATAGTCTGCCAGGTTTTTCCCTTTTGAACATCCAGTTTTTAGACCTTTAATGTGGGCGAGTCTCACTATCTGAGTCTCACTCATGGTGATTGGATGGAGTGTGTTTAGCGGCAGCGTCCGCGTTTAAGAGGATGCCACTGCGGCACAGTTAGCATACGAGGCACTGGGCTGGTTACATGTGAACGCGTGTGCATCTGCACACCTGCATGTGCACATGTGTGAGGGCTCCATGTGATAGACTACTGTTGTGAGAAGCCTTGTAGCGGCATACAGGTAACCCTGCCCGTGGCAGTTTAAAGCTGCAAATTCAGCCTATCAAAATAACCCTTTTAAGGGGCCTAAACCTTAAAAATATTAATAAGTAACCCATAAGTAGGCTTCATTGCCTATAAAGACAAAGTGCATGGTATATAAAGGTAGGCGATGTAAAAATTATCCTGCCTTAAGCTTGTAACCATTCAACTGTCACCTGGCAGCTGGATAGCTCAAAGACAGAAGGCAAAGGGCTTGGATGTGGGGAGGGTTTGGCAATTATCATAGACACACGTCTGGGTGGGCACAGGCGCTCTGACCAGGGAAAGAAGGGCTCTGCCACATTGGATTATCTCAGAATGCTGCACAGGAAGATTCGGGTGGGTGGCGGGATGATGTGGCATCCTAAGGTTTGCCAGGGGTGCCTGTCATCCAGAACTTTTCACTGCACTTATAAACCCTTGCTCAAACGAGAGCAAAAAAGCAAGACCATGGACCTGGACGGCGACACACCAGAATCATGGACAGCTGGAAGGATAAGCCACTTGATGCCTTGCCTTAGAAGGACTAAGGATTTTGTTTTAGCTGACACCCAGTACTAGATGTGCTTCTTCAGGGCCAATGGTGTTGTCCCCCTTATCTTCCCTTAAGGATCAGTTGGGGGACTTCACTCCCTCACCAGGTGACCTACACGATGGCCAGGAGGCCAAGGGGTCTGTGGAGAGCAAGGTAGAGAGGAATGCTAGTGCAGGGAGCTAGTGAAACCAGCGACCAACAAAGTGTGCCCCCTTGTTGGTCAGTAGTCCTGCTGAAAATGCTCCCGATGGCCAGCGGTCACTACCAGGAGCAAAATCAGCTCTGTTTAAAAAAATCTGTCCACGGAGGCTCGAGATAGGAAACTTTGAAGATAGCCCATTTCTTATCTTATCTTAGGTGCAATTTATAAAGCGCACTGACACCGAAGCTTCCTGGCGCTGATAGACAGAGCAAATGCGGGGGGAGCACAGAGGCAAAGTTCTAGCTAAGGGTGGGGAAAAGATGAGTTTTTAACAGTTTTCTGAAGTTCAGGAAGGAAGGGGAGGATTTGATTGAGAGAGGGAGTCGGTTCAAAAGGAGAGGAGCTAGGTAGGAAAGACGGCGACCGCCGAATTTCTTGGTTTTGTTTTTAGGGGTGACTAGCAAATCACGGTGGGCTGAGCGGAGGTTACGTGTTGGGCAGTGAGGGCGAATGAGAGATTTGAGGAACGTGGGGCCAGGACAGTGAAGGGCCTTAAAAGTGAGGCAAGCCACCTTAAAGGCGGCCCTTCGGTCGACTGGAAGCCAATGGAGGCTGATGAGCAGAGGCTTGGCAGATTGCCATCTGGGGGTTCCATGAATCAAACGAGCAGCTTGATTCTGAGCAACTTGGAGACGTTGCATCAGGAATTGTGGAAGACCGTGATAGATGGCGTTAGAAAAATCCAGACGGGAAAGTACCAGTGAAATCACAGTTTGGGTAAGTGCTGCAGGGGGAAGGAGGTGACGAACTTTGCGGATCCTCCGAAGTTGGTGCATGCAAGAGGAGACCACCGCTCCAACTTGACCCTTGAGGGAGAGTTCGGCGTCGATGATTACGCCCAGGCTCTTTACTGTTTTAGCTGGGGTAGCGGGGGAGCCAAACTCCGGAGGCCAGAACTGCGGACCCCAGTAGGTGTGACTGAGTCCAGGAAGGAGGAGCTCGGTTTTACCGGGATTCAACTTCAATTGGTTCTGGTTCATCCAGAGTTGGATGTGGATCATGGCTCCGTGGAAGGTTTTGATGGCATGTGGTGAGTTGAGAGAAAAAATGATTTGTAGATCGTCGGCATAATTATAAGTGACGATGTCCCATTTCGAAAGAGACTGAATCAGTGGCCGTAGGTATAAATTAAATAAGAGCGGGGAGAGGGAGGAGCCCTGGGGGACTCCGCAGGACGTGGGAGTTTTTTTGGCGGTGTAAGGGCCCAGGCGAACCGCCTGTGTTCTTCCCGTAAGGAAGGATTTGACCCACTCAAGAGCAATGCCCTGGATGCCTGCCTGCTCGACACGGCGGAGAAGGATGTTATGATCCACCGTGTCGAACGTGGCCGACAGATCCAGTAGGACGAGGGCTTGGGGGATACCTGCGTCCGCATTGCTCCTGAGTGTGTCAAGGACTGCCACAATGACGGCCTCTGTGGAATGGGCAGGTCTGAAGCCGGCCTGGGTCGGCTCGAGGTAGCAGGAGGATTCTATAAAGCTTGATAGGCATCGGGTGACATGTGCCTCCATGAGTTTGGAAAAGTATGGGAGGAGGGAGATGGGGCGATAATTCGACGGCTCCGTCACGTCATTTAAACATGGAAAACTGCTGACTAGCGTGGTGCGCTCCACCACAATTCCTTTACATTACCCCTGGGGTGGTCCAGGGTCGTCACAACTGTACTTATTTTAACTTCATGTAACATGGGCATGCATGGAGCCCCTTCCTCAAGGTGTCATACAGCCATGCAGAGCACGAGTGGGCGCTCTGTGCTGCGGTGCTTTGCCCCATCTGTGGGGCCACGGCTGGGGTACATTCCCAAGCACTCATATGTCCACAGGGAACTCATCCCCACAGGGAAATTAATATTGTCCCAGGGGACCACATTTATCCAGAAACAAAAGATTTAGACAGGAGTGCCCGAGAGCATAACAAAACCCTGGGAGTGTGAAAGATGTCTGCTGCCTAACCCTCCACATGCCTTTGTCTGAAGGGGGCGCGTGTCCCAGTGAACAAGGGAGAAGATACCTGCCGGCTCCCGGGTTGTCACAGAGTGTGCAGGTCGGCAGAGAAGCCGGTTAGATAGTATGGGAGCGGGCTCCCTGAACTGCCCTTTGCCAAAATACTGGCTGTATTTGTGGGTGCCCCATGTGAGACCAGGTTACCAGAATGAAATATAGGGAAAGTAGAAATACTGCAGCACGCAGCCGGCCATGAAAACCCACATATAAAATATTCACCTTTTCCTGGCTTGAGTGCTCCATAATTCCCCACAAGGGCCTCTCTGAATATTTGTCTTCCTTGTGATGCCCTCAGAAGAGGCATGGGCACCACCAACAGCTTTTCTGCATGTTGGAGGGGAGAGGCTGCAGGGACTGCAGCAGCTCCCCCTCTTAGATATGTATAAAAAAACGTACCCTTTGTCTCCTGTGGTGTGTAATTTATGACCCCAGAGAGGTGTGTGCTGATTTCAAGCCTTCTAGCCTTCTCAGAGCTGGGGCTCAATGCTCTACAGCTCTGGAGTGCAGAGACAGCTAGTTGTCGGTCCTCTGGCTGCATTTTATGCGGTCTGAATGTGTGAGAGGCCCTGGCACATGTAATTTTAATTTACAATGCTTTATCTCAAGTGTCTATCAAGAAATTGATGTAGCGCCTGTTCACGGCTGGAAGAACCGCCTCATTCCGAATCTAGAGCACTGTGTCTCTGACGTCCACGACCCATGCACCAACTCCGACGCAGGCCCTGCTGTGCGGCTGAGGCAATCGACGCATCACCTGCTTGCGGCTGGGAGAATCGAAGCAGCTCCTGTTTCGCTGCCACCGCATCAACCCCAGCGTGTCTGGATTTTCCACATATTGCATCTGGATGCCGTTTCCAGCACATCACCCCACAGTAATGAGCCGCTTTCAGAATTTTTGGTACATCACTTGGGTTTTCTGATGCTTCCCTCCTTTGCATCTGTTTTTCGTCTCGGATTTTGATGCATCAAAGGTATTTTGTGCTAAAAATCAACGCATCTATGGAGCTCTATGCATAAACCTTTAAAATGTGATATCTCTGTTCATGTATGTTATTTTTTTAGTTTTTTTGATCTTAGTTTAGATAAAGATTGGTTATTTCTAAAATTGGTAAACATTGCAATGCTTTTATTATTAATGAATGGATTTGTTTCCATTGGTGGTACTAACATGCGCTATTAATGTGGTGACCCCTTCACAAAGTCAATAGGCTTGCTTTATGTATCAGTGTGTGGACCCTGTGATAAAGCCAGTAGGCTTGCCTTATATATTGAAGTGGTGACCCTTGACAAACCTACAAGGCCTGCTTTATTTAAAATGTCACCCCCTTATATTGTGAGGGTATATTGTGATTATGGATTTCAGGACTCACTATGGGTCAAATGTGATTTCAGAATGTCACCAAAGGAATTTCCATCTAAGTTATGTATATATTTCCGAATCGGACGTAATAGTTAGTAGGGGGTGTGTATTAAATTTACTTTTCCATTTTTAAAGAACAATCACTGACTGGACAATGGTTGATTGAATGTTGTTGTTGAGTAACAGTGGATGGAGATTACTAGCACACACCACCTCCTCTGAGTAGGCCTTCGACTGCCGTGCTTCGCTACCCTGAGAGAGTCAAGCACTACAATAGGGCGCCTGGTTCCCAGGAAGGAGACAACTATTGACCAATTACTTGAATTCATATCCTGCACAACTAATGATCCATTTCTTACAAATACGCATATTAAAATCCAGTCCACCAAGGCTGTGTTTTTGCGCAAGACTTTCAGGATATACAAGCTAGATAAATTATAATACAATGTATGTATAGGAAATGTATTTACATAGTCTGTTACACTGAAAATCTGGTGTTGATCCAGCACTCCTAAACGCTGGACTTGCCTGCACTAAAGCGAGAAGAAACTCTTGATCATTCTGACAGTGTGTCTTTTAGCTGCATGGTTAGGAAGAGGCACTGATCTCAGTTGGCACTTTATAAAACTAGTATCCACATTATTAAGCTGTTCCTTCACACAGAAGTATACGCTGTGTGCTAAAACATAGCCTCATGCTCTTCCCAGCTACTCTCAGCGTTAACCCGACTTTTCACGTCACTGATAGAACAGACCGTTCTTGGTCCTTTTCCAAACGTATACAAGTCTTCTGCAGGGGTTAAATTCTCCTAGGTTTGGAAACTGGATGGGAAGTGTTTCCCAAAGACCCGTATTCAAAACACCTCAGGGGTCCCCGGCTGCAGCCTCTTACACTCTGTGTTTTTTTTTTTAGCCTCTTACAAACTTATGGAGACAAACACCATTCACGGACCAAAGGAGGAAGAGGAGGTAGGGCATTGTCAGAAAGCAATTTTAGGCAGTTTCAAAGCAAGGAGGGAGTTTCATGTTTTAAACAGACACTAAAACCAGGGGCTGGGCGTTTTTAAAACAGGCTAGCCCCTCAAATCCCCCACTTACTTCCCTAAAAATTCCTATTAATAGGCCAATCACTTTAAAAGATTCTGTTTACAGCTCAAAACAGTTGGCTTTTAACTGACCTAAGAACCCGGTCAGCCGAGTCCCAAAGGGCTCTTCGCCAAAAGGTGGAAGTAGGTCCTGTGAGTTGAAAGCTCATCATTGACAACTGTGAAATCAGAAGGTCACCAGATCGATTTCATGGCAAGACAGGAGGCTGGCATTATGCATATTACTTTTATTTACCACTTCTGAGCAGCAAACACTTCAGAGAACTATCAGAATAGAACTTTCTCTGCAAGTCCAACGCAGTCTTTAGTCGGTTAATCGAGTACTATTTAACTGCGAAACCTTGACACCTGCCGTCTACCTGCTTCTAAACGGCCGAAGCGGGATATCAAATATTGTATCAAAATAAATCTTAATTATTAGTTGCCTTAACTATTGCTCTCCCGCCGATCCAGATCAGGTAGGAAAAGGTTGAAGCTCTTCTGGCAAAGCGCTAATGACTGCTTCAATCGGAGAAAGGAAAATTAATGATTTGACTGAAAATTGCATGCAAACTATTTCAAGACAGGAAAACAAATTAACTAAATCTAATTCTGGGTGGGTGCATGTTCTCCTTTTCATTACTTTCCTCCCACGCTCGTAGGAAACATCCCAGAGCAGGTGGAGCGCCGCTACGATGCGCCAGTGCTTTATTATGTTTGAATAATACATTACAATTGGAAAATCTCCCAAATCAGAAGAACGCTCAGGAGCACCAAGGACAGGGATCCCAAATTAGATTCTGCCACCTCATAAGATAAGATTATTTTTTAGAAGCTCACTGTTACTTTAATTGCAGAACAATTTCCCAAGACCGCCTCTGTTAACTAACTTTTTAATTCACAACAATCTATTACTTTGGAGTTTGCTAAATAAATGAAGCAACCAGTTTTTATCAAAGAGACTGATGAAAGACCCCAAAGTTGTGTTGATGAGGTGTTCAAAGTAGGGCGAGGTAAGTTGGATCCATGACAGATTAAAAGGACATGCTCATGAGATAAATGTACATGTAATAGATGTAATGGAAGAAACTGATAAAGTTATTTTGAAAGTTTGCCATGGATGTTGCCTTCCTGGACATACAATGGACAACCGCGTTACGCTGTACAACATACACTAAGAGTGAAGCTATGGAAACCAAGGCTGCGGACCTCACCACTTCCTCCATGGTGCTCATTCAACAAATCATGCCAGTAACTTACCCGCAAGCTACTGCGGCAGCCAAAATATTAGCCTCCTCAAAAATGTCAGATCCTGAGCGATGCACTTTAATTGCTTTTTATGCCATTAATCTTCCCCTTTCCTCTTCATCAACTCTACTTCAGCTGGCTCAATAATGTGTCTTCTGAGCCCCCAGCTTCAGAATTAACTGTACATTAAATGGATTTCAACCGCACAGATGTAATTTGCTGACGGTGATATATTGTGGAACCGTTGATTTAATGGCCATATGCATAGTTCATGCATATCCAAATCAACGAGCATATAAATATTAATGTTCAATTAGATAATGATCCAATCTGCACAGTGCTGACTGGCAGATCTTTCGTCAGATTCCTGCATACGCAGCTGGAGCGGAGGGAGAGACGTTTATGTTGTCCGTCAGATTAGAGTGCAGGACAGGATTGTTCTAGAACTGGTTTCACGGCGGGCCATAATAGAAATAGCTTCACTGGGCGTATCTTTGGTCGACTCCAGCCTAAAAAACATTTCCTAAATTAAATCTGGTGCATGTGAAAAAAACCATCAAAAATGGTTGGCGCCACTTAATACATGTATGTTGCTTGTTTTACCACAGGACAATAGGTTGCATGGCCTATACCAACTATTTCCCAGAAGATCCAAGCCAAGCAATAGGCCTTCTTCAGGGTGTGGTTGCATACCCAGCAAGCATACCTTTATCCGCAGTAGGTACTCTCCCTGCCCCTCAAACGTCCAGTGCATGCTGTGAAAAGTTGTATTTATTTATAAAAATATGTATGTTGTTTGAGCATGGTACAATTACCCAACAGAATACATTAACATACATGATTCTGCAGTGCAACAAAAGGGAGTCGGGACAATCATATCCATCGTATCTCCCTGCTTATTACTTTAGGACTCCCCTTAAGACATACAAACGTGTGATGCAAGTCTGGATCTTTTTTGAGCCAAAACCTGCTCTTGCTGTTGGAATGTTAACACTAGGTTTGCAAAACATATCTAAATAGTCTTGGCTCAACAATTCTTAACTAGCTTAACTCACCCTGGTGGCAGAGGGTGGCCTCCTCAAAGCCCTAATCAGAAACCCTTTCCTGACTCCTAAAGGGGGTTTTGTGCGGTGTAGAAAACCCAACTACAGTTGCAAAATCTGTGACTAATACTTGCAGGGTCTGAACCCATGGAAAGCTTTACACATCTGGCTTTTTGTTCCTTACTGTGGTGGAATAATGTCAATGCACTCTCTTAAAGAACATCTTTAATGTTTTCACTTCAGGAAAGGCCACCTTTCTAAAAGTGCCTGGATTCTCATATTCTCATATTCAGAGCTCAGCATCAGTGAATCCTGCTAATGTCTTGTGCATTACTTAGAGTTCATTCACAGTCCACAGGAGCTTGATAGGACAGGAAAGAGCCTCAGCACTTTCTTCAGTGCTGTAAGTGCAGCTAATTGTGATCATATAAAAGCTCATAGTTGTTGCCGAACACCATACAATGGTCTTATAACGATGCATTTGGAAGGGTCCACACGCGAGTATTTTCGATCATTCATTCATTCTAGAACAATGGGCCACCTTGTACGGGAACTCAAAGAGCATGTCCTAGACAAGGGATATGCAAGGTAGACGTGTGACTGCTAACTGGCCTTTTGGCCTATTGTTGTGCTATTACTAAACCTACCACCACAGTTTATGTATGCCGCTGGTGTGTTGGAATGCCTCGGTTTGCACATCATTCTGTGTGGATTCTGGAAGGGCTCCGGGTGGATTGTTAGGTTCAGTGCGACTGATCATTTTGAAAGCATCAAATAGGCAGCTTCAGATGCTTGTCGTAACCTAAAGCATCCGCAAGGTTCAACCTCCCCTCAACTTCCTCTCAACGAAAACTCTCAGCTAATACACTAGCCCCCAGATAGCGCAACTATTACTGGAGTGCAGTCTCCAGACCTCCCCTCTACTCTTTCCAGCCCTGCACAAAGATCCCTGGGACACGGCAAGGGCGGTCATAAAACCAATTTTAAAAAAAAAGGTGAAGTTTGGGCAGTGGAAGCTACCATAGTCCTACAGGGTGCAAAGAGGGTTTTGCCTGAATCATTCTATAACTGATGGCTGTTTTGCACCTTGGTCTTTAGCTCAAACTGCTATCCACGTCCCAGGGGCGCTCTCTTGATGCTTCATCCATTAAGCAGCTGTTGACTGTGTTGACAGAGTAATCCTGTAGCAAACATTTTAATCTTGGGGCATAAATCCTGGATTAGCGGCCATAGTGAACCAGTTGCATACCAACAATTGGACCCAAGATAAGGTCAACCAGGAGGGTAGACTATCAATATGTATCCCTCTTAATAATTAAATTAAGCAGGCGAGAATATTAGCTCCAAACCTTTTTAGTTTATTCTTGGCCAAACTACTTTCTTCTTTCCAGAAAACCAATTAGTTTTCTCTCAAAATGGCGTCTAAAACTGTTTATTGTCTCCTTTCTGCTGATGTTTTAATAAATCTGGACTATACTTCTATAGATCTGCAGCATGAATTAGATGCCTGGGTAATGACTGTAGAGAGAAAAAACTAAATGTCAATGTGGACGAAACTAGGGGCCATATGTATCAAGCAAATTCGCATTGCGAATTTCGGCCTTTGCGAATGCGAATTTGCTAAATGGTTTGGATGAAACATCTTGGCTGCAAAATAAGGAATCGCAAAATTTGCCATTCCTTATTTTGCGATTGCACTTAAGGAATCGCAAATTTTGCGATTCCTTAAATGCAATGTATCAAAGAAAAATTAATGCAAAAATGCCCATAAGGATTCGCAAATTACCACCAACTTCTAGTTGGTAGTAAGTTGCGAATTCTTTTAAAAAAGCAATTTTTTTAAAATCCAAAGGTGCCATATGACGCTCATACATGCCCTTAGGGCATGTATGTGCGCCATATGCCCACACATGTCATTTTTAGGGGTGCAGCAGGGTGTTCTTGTGACACCCCTGCACCCTTGAAAATATTCACAATTTGCGATTAGCAAATTGCTAATCGCAAATTTCCCCTTCATTCCTATGAGCCCATAGAAATGAATGGGAAATTTGCGATTAGCAATTTGCTAATCGCAATTTAGGAATGTTAAGGAATCGCTAAAAAGAAGCGATTTCCTACATACATACCATTTTGCGATTTCTAAATAGCGATTCCTTAAAAATCGCTATTTAGGAATCGCAAAACGGTATGTTGATAAGAGTAGGATTTTTTCCTTCAGGTGCATTCAGTTTCATGGTAGTCTGTTATTTTAAATATTGGCTAGGCAGCTTACAATCCTCCCCTTACCTGTCAGGACTCCCAATAGGAAGTTGAAGGTTATAGATTCTTTGCTTATGGCCTAGTTTAAATACACTTTGGCATTTGCCAGAATTATCAAAAAATTAAAGAAAATAATGGTCATTATACCTGTGGACTAAAGGTTAAAGCAGCTATTCCTCCTATTTTATTAGTTTGTTTTTTACGTCCCCTTTTAGAATTAATTTGTGGTCATTATTTTTAAAATATAAATTTTTTAACCGGGTAGAAGCAGCGGCATTTTTATTGGACACAGTTGATGATTTTGGAATTTGCAAAGACTTTCACCTCTGCATAGGTGATACTCACAGTGTGTGTGCTTGCTCAAGGCTCCTCGGCCTGCCCCTGCGATACACTCACTTATGCAGTGTTTTCCGCTAAAGCCCGCCACACCATACATTCATTCTGTGAAGGCGGAACTAAAAATGTCCTGGTCTCCTACTAATGGAGAGACATGCAGATAACTCCTCTGATATCTTACCTGCATAGCTATGGCAGTACTTAGATATTACAAACCACATTAAAAATCCATTGTTCTATTACCACCCACGAAGACCAAAGAGCATACAAAAAGGAACTAATATCTAAAGAATAAGATCTGTGCAGAATGTGAATCAAAAACCCCATACTTTCCTTCAGCAACTGATCACAGTTTGGATAAACTCTAATCTTGGGTTCCAGAGTAGCGTACTATTCGCCGCAAAGCACTACAACGCCTCATTAGGGTTAGTAAGCACTATATGAATACAATTTACAATTACAATACCATGGTTGGTTTCAACTGAGACAAATACCAGCATCCCATATACATGCAAACTCACAGCTCTGATGAGAAGTAACTGCCACAGTAAGCTTCACAGCAGCAAATTAAAACACTGCACAGCCTTCAAATGCCCCCGCGCACAGTACATTTCGACCACAGCTGCTACGGGCTTACAGATCCTGCGCAAACATGTCGAGGGCGGCGCAGATCATATTTTGCTGACATCTTGTTATTGCACAGGCAAGAAAATAATGTCTCGGCTCAGCGAGCAGGCGATATATTTTTTATTTAATTAAACGGCACTCTGTATAATGTATGGACATTTAAAGCACAGCAGGTGCAGCTGGGAATAAGATATAGTGGTCCTATCCCACCCAACAAGATGCAATAATGCAATTAAAAGGCCGGACAGCCATATATAACTAAAGATAGCGAGGAGCACGAATAGAACAAGATGCAATGCATTTTGCACGCTGGTCAACAGGCCCTATGACCTGCCGGAAATGACATACGCCTACAGACAAATCCACATTAGAATCATTTGCCTGGTTTGTGGTACTCTTGCAAATCTGGCATGCACCAGTGTTAACACTTGGGTTCACTTACTTTATAACTAACCCCTTACATAGCTACAGCTTAAGTGCACAGCCCCCCAGTACCTGCTGTTCTATCATGCATCCCACGTCGACCTGCTGTTTCCAGACACCCTAGATCTACCCACCTCTGAAATCAGCACCCCCATCTCCACTACCCTTTAATTCTCCTACTTCTTAAGAAGATACCCCTGGTTCATTCACAGCTTACTCAGACACTCTGATGTATACGCAAGATAAATACATAATCTGAATACCAAGTATTACTTTAACATAAGTCTTTTCCCTCTAAAGGTGGCATAATTTTCTGATCAACACGGGTGATATTGGTCAACTTTTAGGCATCACTCAATCTAGTCTATTAGTTATGAAAATGAAGAAAAACATTATTAGCTAATGTAAATATTGATATTCAACATATGAATTTATTACTTTCCACCCTGATGAAATTCCTTGAAACTAGACATTTGGGAACAAAACACGTGTTGAGGGAAGGAGTTGAATTTTTATTGAACTAGTGCCCTTTTTATGGAGAGAATTTGAGAACTTGATCTTGGGAATATTAATGTGGAAAGGAAAATGTTACTTACCCTGTAACTATCTCTTTGCATGCTGTAGATTCACATGCTCCTAACATCTAGTGTTGGGTGAGATTTGCGAATTGCTTTTCTTCAAAGTTGTTTTTTGAGTCACAAGACCTGTTATGACTCCACCTTTAGCCCACAATGCACCAGGGCAAAGACTCCACATCAGATTATTTTAAACTCAGCGGGTGAGTATTGTAAGTGGACTGTAGTGTGAGAAATATATACTGAGCACTGTGGAACATAATCATAACGATCATCACCAGCTTTTCTGAAAGAGATAGCGGGTGTATGTGAATCTACATGCACTATGCACTCGCTACAAACAGATGGATACAGAGTAACATTTTCCGTTCATAATATGTGTGGCTGCACACATGATCTGCATGGAGTGTAAGCATTCCCTTCCCCCCCAAGAGGTGGCTAGCGAGTGGATGATGCAGATGTTTGAAACAATGTTCTTAGCTTTCTTTGGCAAACTAAAGCCTGCTTGCGGGCTTTAATGTCCATTCGATTCAGCAGTGTGTAGTGAACCAGTATTATGTTGATCATGTAACACAGTAGCCTTACAAAATGTCTGTATGTTTGCAAAGAAAGACATAGGGGTACCCTTTTTATATATGGAATGTGCCCTAGGCAGTAAATGTAGTGTATGCTTGGCCTTAGCATAGCATGTATAAATACATTTAAGAATCCATCTGTTGCACACTGAGGGCCTGGGGCATTCGATGAAAAAGTATGGGATGAGAGGTCCTTTATTGTCCCTTCCTGCCACTTCATCATCACCCACAGAAACTGGCAACACATGAGCCAAAAGCACTACGCCAACTCCATACTAAAGGGAGAGTGAACCCGGAGCAACCTATATTTTTACAAAACATTCGTAGGACTAGATGACTTTGCTGGCCACACAGTGAACCCTTTTGGATGTCTTTGAAGAGCTCGCTAAGGGCGGTCACACCTGGGTACCTGGCAGAGCCAGTGACATGAAGGGCACTGGACACACTTCTTACAGCCATGTCAATGGCACAATTAATCTGTAACTATATCACACAGCACTGGAAGACACTCCAGTGCTGGCACACATTGCGCGAGTCAGGTGTGTGGAGGAGATGGGGCTTGAGATACAGGAGAAAATGTGGACCTTCTGCAGTGCACAAATGGGTATGGGGTCCCCAAACAGAGGGCTTCCCATAATTCATTAGAAGATTCTGCGACACACGTACCTCATCTTCTAATCTCTACATAGATACGGCCTACGAAATGATTCGAAATATGCTAGATGCAGTCAACAGTGCCCGATCTCCCCACTTGGCCTGGTCTAGCGCGGCTGTTCGTGCTTACTGGGTGGAAGTCCTGACAGCACTTTCCTCCATGATTGACTCTGAGGTGCCTAGGGACCAGAGGTGTGCTGGGATGGGCTATCCCAACATCTCAAAGACTATACACGGCTCTGGCCCTACTGCAGGCTAAGAGACTGGTGGCCTCCTGCTGGGGTCGCGGGAGATCTCCAAAATACAAGAACTGGATTGAATCACTAATATACTGCACTGAGCAATTCGATTTATACGCCACAATCCTGCTGACATCCATCCCCAGGATGTCTGGGGCCCTCTCGAATCCTTCTTGCTGACCATAACCGCATCATATACTATATTCCTGGAGGCGAAATATAGTGATGCAGCGCTGCCTGTTGCGCACCTCGAGGCCTGGAGGGGGGGTGGGGGGTGGGGGTGGGGGGGAAAGGGGTCACAAAAGCAGATCATTAGGGATGGCTCATATGGAAGGCACTGCTGGTCTGGGGGGAGAGTGCATAACCAATACCTGCATATCTTTCCCTAACACTTTCACTGGAGCTGATTTTACGCTGCATGCAATTAATAACCATGTACTGTACCTGATAATTACAAAATTTAGTTCTGTTAGTTTTGACTGTACACTTTTGATTCTGTACCACAAATATCAATTTAAAAAAGTCTACAAATTCTTGCTTTGTTAGTGGGGTTTGTCGTGTGAGGTTTTGCAAAAACCACAAGCACTTACCTTGTCTTATGGATGGATTTGGTTCTGTCAAAGCGGTACAAGTGCTCTCTTGACATCTAATGTGTGTAATGCCCTTTCTGCCACGGAGTCTGTGTGCAGCAAGAAAATAAGCAACTCAATACTTTGGTTACGGTAAAACGGGAAACTGATATGATCATCTTCTGTTGTGGTTTTCAGGTGCCTTGCATGCGATACAGATGTGCTCCCCATCCCATACCGAGACGACCATAGTAATGGTCACCCGTGCAAGTGATTCTCCAAAAGGCCTGCCCAGCAACTGGTTCTTGTTGTTCCACCAGAGGAAGGTGCGCTGAATCCTGGACTGTACCAACACTAGATCTTCCCAGGGACCCTCTACTTGGGAGCACTGCCTTGCTAGACACTCTTGCAAGGGGTGGCTGTGTAGGTTTCCGCATGATACTGCGACATTGCATGAAACCATCATACCCAACAGCCTCATTACCATCAGGATATTTATTTGCCATTGACGGTAGACGTTAACATATGTAATGCAAACACCACTATCTGAGGGTGTGCTATGCATTTCTCTTCATTGCTGCTCTTTATCAGCTCATCACCCTGGTAAGGAAAGATGGATATGGCGTTTCTGCAGAGGTGCACAGCCACTACCACTAGTTTTGTCGTGAACACCCTTGGGCTGTAGTGATCCTGAAGCTACAACGTTGAACTAGTCGTGTTGGCCATTTACCACAAAGCGCAGATAGCAGTGATGAGCTGGATATATGGTATTGTGGAAGTGGGGGTGCCTGAAGACGAGGGCCACTGTGCGATTGACTTTCTAGAGCAGCGGGATGACATTCTGCGACGTAGTGCTCCAACACAATCTAGTGGCTTAGTGTCCTGAGGTCTAGTATTCATCACAGGGTCCTGTCCGTACAGAGATGCTCCCTTGCCGTGCTAGTGTAGTGGTACCAACTCAATGGCTTCTTTGGCCAGGAGTGCCTGCTTGTCCTTCTTTAGCAGCCGTAGATGGTTGTGGGTGAGGGCGTGGCAGCGAGGTGATATGTATGGTGGCATGGTTTGAACTCCAGGAAGCACCCTTGCTGCACCACTGAGAGCACCAGTCTATGCAGATCATGTGTGCTGCCACACATATTATGAATGGAAAATGTTACAATGAAACACCAAGAGGGGGTAACTTCCTTTAAATCTGAGCCTTAGGCCTTCAGGCTGGCTTTCTTTGTTGTGGGGTTTTAGTTTGGTCTACATGTTGGGTGTTCATGTTTTTTTTTATAAGGGAGATGTGATTGGGTTCAATCATTCGATCTGAAGAGGATATATAAAGGGTATTTGTAATTTAATAGTTTTTTTCCTCAGACATAAATTAAAGTAACAAATAACTGAAAAATTCCGATTGTCACTCTCCTCCATTACTCTGTAATGCAAGATGTCAAGCAAGGGTTACAATAATTAATAGATGTATTTATTCTACTAATGCCATTTTTGTGGAGTTTGATATTTTGCTGGTTGCCCCATCCCCTTGTGATGATATTAGTCAGGGTACACCCCATTTGTCTTGTATAACCTGTGGGAGTTTAAAGAGGCTTGCACTGGTACAACCCACGCTTGCTTGGTGGAAGTGTGCTGCTCTGATGCTGTAAATACTGTGTTTCTCAGGTAAGTGTTCACTGTGCTGCTCATTTTTACCTAGTTCCCATTTGATGGACATTTCCATTTGTGCGCCCTGTACAGTAACTCTGGTCTGTGTGTGCTTCCAAATCTTTATAAAATATCTGAACTATACAAAAGTCAAAACTATTGGCATGGCCAGTGCTTGTGCCAGTGCTCATAAGCATGAGGGCATTTTGCGATAGAACCAGTCGATAGCACCACTTGCTGTATTCACTGTTTTTCGGTTCTTTATGAACCAATAAAATCTTTATTGCGCAGAAAAGCGCGCCGGCTCGTGACATCATTTTAAAGGGCCGTCAGCCTCTCCGCTGCCAGCCATTAACAATGAAATGTCTTCCTCGTGCCCTTGCGCTGCTACGGCTCAGTTTCTCCATGTAAGTGTTTCCAAATACAGAAGCTATCAAGTAAATACTCCCTCCCCCCCAATAGCGTAAAAGTAAAAATAACTCTTACACACTAAATGTCAGCGTTTCTCCCGTGTGTGTGCAGCGTCGTATTTCTTAGGAGCAGAGCGGCTGTTAAAAAAGAAAAAAAAAAGTGAAAGTTGATTCTATAGCCAGAGAGAGGGTACCTAGCTTGAAATCAGTGCCACTAGATCCAGATATATTTGAATTTGTTTGATTGATTTTTCCTAAATCAATCTTCATTGTTTGGTAGGACACTGGCATTTGCAGTACAGCCATCCTGACCAGCTTCCTCGCCAGCTCTGGTGGTTCTCGGCCACCCGCAGCCAGGACATCCCCAGAAAGGAGACTAAGGGCCTGATTCTGATGCGGTTAGGAAATCCTCCCGATCTAATCGGTTTGGAAATGGTTCCCGAACTACTCGGATCGGGAAAGTCCGACCGGCGGAGTATGATGCATCCGGATACTTCCAGATACAATTTGGTTGGACTCCCATTGACTTCTATGGAAGCCTGTGTTCCTAACCGCATCGTAATCTGGGCCTCGGTCGTGAAGGCACGTTCCCGATCCGATTTGGAAAGAGCAAATGCCGTTAGGAAGCCTTCCTAACCGCATCGTAATTGGTCCCTAGGTGGGAATGCTTTCCTAACCGGATCGGAATCAGGCACTTAGTGTGCAAAAAGAAACAAGGCAGCAAGCCTTTTCCATTTATGCACTCTGGATCTGGAACAACATCCCGTAACCATAGGACGACCGACCCAACTCTGCTCCAATTTAGGAAAGACTTGAAGACTCACCTCCTTCAGGACACTACATCACAGTGCATTAACACTACACAAACCAACTACCTGACTGTTAATCTTTGACCCTGTACAGTGCTCTGCTGCCTATTTGGCAAAATCTGTGCTATACAAATACCACATTCATCCAAACATACATACATGCATACATACAGGCCTCTTGAAAGGCAGAGTAGACTAAATAAAATGGAAAGCTAAACAAAGATCACTGTAGTACATACAGACCCCTTGAGTTACATCCTCCGTAGCCACACTACGTGTCACATTATATTTTTTAACTGGATTCACTTTGGTGATTTTTTGGACAATTAAGAACATCCCCCTCCCCCACTTGTCCCCCCCACCCCCCAATCTCACGGCGTAAGATGCGCCAGAGTTACACGTACAGCGTGACACATCACCGGGACCAATCAGGCCCTGCAATGTCAGTCACACTATACCTGCGATTTTAGGTTGCCAGGGTGCAGAAATGCTGACCAAGAGATGACCACAAGTTGGAGGGCAGAGAGCGCCAGCCACATCCTGGTGAAGGAACGGGCGAGGAACCCGTGCCCAGCGGAGGGTCAGCAGACAAACCAACGCTCCCAAAAGGAGTATGGGCCCCGCTGCCCCCATGGTGCACCCACATGTAAAGATGTATGATATGATGCGGTCTACTTTCAACCCAGTGAGGACAGTCAGCTTGCCATACATCTTGTCCTCTATACCACATTCTAAGAGCGCTTAAATAGTGTCAAAATGAAGCAAAAGAGAAGCGTTGGTTTATCTTTTCAGATCAAGAACAGAACCCCATTGTGCACTTGGATCTCATCTCACCGTTTCAAAGACAATCTTTGCTGAAAGTGTCCTGAGTCTGCAGGTTTTCTTTCAAGAGTTAATGATCCCCATTCACCGTGCATTGTTCAGTGTGACCGAGGCCAGGTCCAACAATGGAGCTCGGAGGAGCGGCGAAGAAACTCCTTAGTGGGCACTTTTGAAACATTTAAAGACACATTTTAATGCCTATGGAATGAGACGGGGACATTGTTCATTAGCTGGTATCAGTACGAGGCACACAGCACACGGGATGCATGCAGACTGGGCTGGCAGACACATGCATGCACACAGCACACGCTGTGTCTGCACATGAGGATGCGGTGCACCGCACAGGGAAGAATAGCAGTTCTATGCTTTTTATCAAGAACCATGCAGGGCTCATGTAAGCAGGCGCACACGTTCAACCAGGAAGCGCCACGGCCACGTGCCTACAACATGTACCTGAACCTGTCACACTAACACAGATCACCTACAATGCTTAGAAATGCCCTAAGGGGCTACGAGGCGCTGGAAAAACGGTATATTATTGTTATTTAAAACACTCTGTCTAACCCACAAAATCCTACATGGCCAGGCCCCCCAAATACTACAGGGTCTCTGCTCCTTTTACGTTCCCACACGTGCCCTTCGTTCTGCGGAACTTACCCTCGCACGCACCATTAAGGTATGCAAGAGCAGAGCAGGCGGACGGTCCTTCAAATCCCTGGCTCCTGCTCAATGGAACTCCATCCCCCTTGAGGCACGTGCCACGCAAGACCACTGGCTCTTCCAGAAAAAAATAAAAACCTGGCTGTTTGCCTCCATTTAGCACGAGCCTTTCTAGGCCAACTTTCCATTTTTGCTCACTCCTTGTACACTCCACAGCACCCTGCTGGTTGACCTGTCCGTAAGCGCTGGGACACCCTGTTGCTGGGGCAGCCATGCGCTATACAAATATACCTAACATAACATAACATTATTATTTCTGGCTTTCTAACAGAACACACGGGCAGGTAATCCATGTTGGAGGTTACCGCTTTCCACCAGTGGGGCTTGTCAGCAGCTTCAATGCATTAGACGTGGTACGGCCCCTTCGGCTGCACTCCTTACAGCAGGGCTGCAGTGACGTCTGCTGAGCGCCCCAATGGAGCGGGGTGCTGGTGCATTTTGTCAAAACACCTGAAAACAATAGCGCGTATGATACTGCCCCACAGACCAGGATAGCAGAGCCCCTTCTGCTGAGGCCCCACAGACCAGGACAGCAGCGGCCCTTTATCTGAGGCCCACAGACCAGAACAGCAGCGCCTCTTCATCTGAGACCTCACAGACCAGGACAGCAGCGCCCCTTCCTCTGAAGCCCCACAGACCAGGACAGCAGCGCCTCTTCATCTGAGGCCTCACAGACCAGGACAGCAGCGCCCCTTCATCTGAAGCCGCACAGACCAGGACAGTAGCGCCCCTTCATCTGAGGCCTCACAGACCAGGACAGCAGCGCCCCTTACTCTGAAGCCGCACAGACCAGGACAGCAGCGCCTCTTCATCTGAGGCCCCACAGACCAGAACAGCAGCGCCTCTTCATCTGAGGCCTCACAGACCAGGACAGCAGCGCCCCTTCTTCTGAAGCCCCACAGACCAGGACAGCAGCGCCCCTTCCTCTGAAGCCGCACAGACCAGAACAGCAGCGCCTCTTCATCTGAGGCCTCACAGACCAGAACAGCAGCGCCTCTTCATCTGAGGCCTCACAGACCAGGACAGCAGCGCCCCTTCCTCTGAAGCCCCACAGACCAGGACAGCAGCGCCTCTTCATCTGAGGCCTCACAGACCAGGACAGCAGCGCCCCTTCATCTGAAGCCGCACAGACCAGGACAGTAGCGCCCCTTCATCTGAGGCCTCACAGACCAGGACAGCAGCGCCCCTTCGTCTGAAACCGCACAGACCAGGACAGCAGCGCCTCTTCATCTGAGGCCCCACAGACCAGAACAGCAGCGCCTCTTCATCTGAGGCCTCACAGACCAGGACAGCAGCGCCCCTTCTTCTGAAGCCCCACAGACCAGGACAGCAGCGCCCCTTCCTCTGAAGCCGCACAGACCAGAACAGCAGCGCCTCTTCATCTGAGGCCCACAGACCAGAACAGCAGCGCCTCTTCATCTGAGGCCTCACAGACCAGGACAGCAGCGCCCCTTCCTCTGAAGCCCCACAGACCAGGACATCAGCGCCTCTTAATCTGAGGCCTCACAGACCAGGACAGCAGCGCCCCTTCATCTGAAGCCGCACAGACCAGGACAGTAGCGCCCCTTCATCTGAGGCCTCACAGACCAGGACAGCAGCGCCCCTTCCTCTGAAGCCGCACAGACCAGGACAGCAGCGCCTCTTCATCTGAGGCCCCACAGACCAGAACAGCAGCGCCCCTTCCTCTGAAGCCCCACAGACCAGGACAGTAGCGCCCCTTCCTCTGGAACCCCACAGACCAGGACAGCAGCGCCCCTTCATCTAAGGCCCCACAGACCAGGACAGCAGCGCCCCTTCTTCTGAAGCCCCACAGACCAGGACAGCAGCGCCCCTTCCTCTGAAGCCGCACAGACCAGAACAGCAGCGCCTCTTCATCTGAGGCCCCACAGACCAGAACAGCAGCGCCTCTTCATCTGAGGCCTCACAGACCAGGACAGCAGCGCCTCTTCATCTGAGGCCCCACAGACCAGGACAGCAGAGCCCCTTCATCTGAGGCCCCACTGACCAGAACAGCAGCGCCTCTTCATTTGAGGCCTCACAGACCAGGACAGCAGCGCCCCTTCATCTGAAGCCCCACAGACCAGGACAGCAGCGCCCCTTCCTCTGAAGCCGCACAGACCAGAACACCACAGCCCCAGCCTCTGAGGCCCCACAGACCAGGACAGCAGCGCCTCTTCATCTGAGGCCCCACAGACCAGAACAGCAGCGCCTCTTCATCTGAGGCTTCACAGACCAGGACAGCAGCGCCTCTTCATCTGAGGCCTCACAGACCAGGACAGCAGCGCCTCTTCATCTGAGGCCTCACAGACCAGGACAGCAGCGCCCCTTCCTCTGAAGCCCCACAGACCAGGACAGCAGCGCCCCTTCCTCTGAAGCCCCACAGACCAGGACAGTAGCGCCCCTTCCTCTGAAGCCCCACAGACCAGGACAGCAGCGCCTCTTCATCTGAGGCCCCACAGACCAGAACAGCAGCACCTCTTCATCTGAGGCCTCACAGACCAGGACAGCAGCGCCCCTTCTTCTGAAGCCCCACAGACCAGGACAGCAGCGCCCCTTCCTCTGAAGCCGCACAGACCAGAACAGCAGCGCCTCTTCATCTGAGGCCCCACAGACCAGAACAGCAGCGCCTCTTCATCTGAGGCCTCACAGACCAGGACAGCAGCGCCTCTTCATCTGAGGCCCCACTGACCAGAACAGCAGCGCCCCTTCATCTGAGGCCCCACAGACCAGGACAGCAGAGCCCCTTCTGCTGAGGCCCCACAGACGAGGACAGCAGCGCCCCTTCCTCTGAAGCCCCACAAACCAGGACAGCAGCGCCCCTTCATCTGAGGCCCCACAGACCAGAACAGCAGCGCCCCTTCATCTGAGGCCCCACAGACCAGAACAGCAGCGCCTCTTCATCTGAGGCCCCACAGACCAGGACAGCAGCGCCCCTTCCTCTGAAGCCCCACAGACCAGGACAGCAGCGCCCCTTCATCTAAGGCCCCACAGACCAGTAGAGCAGAGCCCCTTCATCTGAGGCCCCACAGACCAGAACAGCAGCGCCCCTTCCTCTGAAGCCCCACAGACCAGGACAGCAGCGCCCCTTCATCTGAGGCCCCACAGACCAGGACAGCAGCGTCCCTTCATCTGAGGCCCCACAGACCAGGACAGAAGCGCCTCTTCATCTGAGGCCCCACAGACCAGAACAGCAGCGCCTCTTCATCTGAGGCCTCACAGACCAGGACGGCAGCGCCCCTTCATCTGAGGCCCCACAGACCAGGACAGCAGAGCCCCTTCTGCTGAGGCCCCACAGACCAGGACAGCAGCGCCCCTTCATCTGAGGCCCCACAGACCAGAACAGCAGCGCCTCTTCATCTGAGGCCCCACAGACCAGAACAGCAGCGCCCCTTCCTCTGAAGCCCCACAAACCAGGACAGCAGCGCCCCTTCATCTGAGGCCCCACAGACCAGGACAGCAGCGTCCCTTCCTCTGAAGCCCCACAGACCAGGACAGCAGCGCCCCTTCCCCTGAAGCCCCACAAACCAGGACAGCAGCGCCCCTTCATCTGAGGCCCCACAGACCAGGACAGCAGCGTCCCTTCCTCTGAAGCCCCACAGACCAGGACAGCAGCGCCCCTTCCTCTGAAGCCCCACAGACCAGGACAGCAGCGTCCCTTCATCTGAAGCCCCACAGACCAGGACAGCAGCGCCCCTTCCTCTGAAGCCCCACAGACCAGGACAGTAGCGCCCCTTCCTCTGGAACCCCACAGACCAGGACAGCAGCGCCCCTTCCTCTGAAGTCCCACAGACCAGGACAGTAGCGCCCCTTCATCTGAAGCCCCACAGACTATGACAGAAGCGCCCCTTCTGCTGAGGCCCCACAGACCAGGACAGCAGCTCCCCTTCTGCTGAGGCCCCACAGACCAGGACAGCAGCGCCCCTTCCTCTGAAGCCCCACAGACTATGACAGAAGCGCCCCTTCTGCTGAGGCCCCACAGACCAGGACAGCAGCTCCCCTTCTGCTGAAGCCCCACAGACCAGGACAGCTGTGCCAATCCCTCTGAAGCCCCCCAGACCAAGACAGCTGGGCCAATCCCTCTGAGGCCCCACAGAGCAGAACAGCTGGGCCAATCCCTCTGAGGCCCCATAGACCAGGACAGCTGGGCCAATCAGAGGCCCCACAGACCAGGACAGCTGGGCCAATCCCTCTGAGGCCCCACAGACCAGGACAGCTGTGACAATCCCTCTGCGGCCCCACAGACCAGGACAGCTGTGCCAATCAGGGGCCCCACAGACCAGGACAGCTGTGCCAATCCCTCTGAGGCCCCAGAGACCAGGACAGCTGTGCCAATCCCTCTGAGACCCCACAGACCAGGTCAGCTGTGCCAATCCCTCTGAGGCCCCAGAGACCAGGACAGCTGGGCCAATCAGGGGCCCCACAGACTAGGACAGCTGTGTCAATCCCTCTGAGGCCCCACAGACCAGGACAGCTGGGCCAATCAGATGCCCCACAGACCAGGACAGCTGTGCCAATCCCTCTGAGGCCCCACAGACCAGGACAGCTGTGGCAATCCCTCTGAGGCCCCAGAGACCAGAAAGCCGCAGCCCTTGCCTCTGAGGTGTCCTTTCAACACCTATTTATCATACAATTTATTATTTGACCCAGTTTTAAAAAACGTTTCTTGGGAAGAGAACACCCCCGATTCCCTCCGCTTGCTCGATGCCAGCGGGGGTCGGTTTTCACCCCATCCCTTTAAAGATCATCAAATGCCACTGCTCCCTTTTTTTTTTTTACTACACTTACAAACCTAATGGAGTTCCAAAAAAGGTTGCAGTCAGTGTAAGAGTCCAAAGGTAAAAGTCTGCAAACCCAACGAGGTTTCCTGGCAACGAAGGCAATGAATGAAAACTATTTCCCACAAAAAACAAAGAAAATAGTAGTGTATGTTTCAGACACTCTCACTCTTTGGGACTGACCACAAGAAATCCTTGGAAACTCGTATTTCAGGAGCAGCACAGAAGCCCAGGCTCCCTCACACCCATAGGCAGGATGCACAGGAAATTCCTTTCCCACTGGAATCAGCGTCATGATAGATGGAAAATACCAGGATGGAAGTACCGATACTTCTGGCTGATTCATGTGCAACTCACATATATACATCAGCTCTTGTTGTAATTAGTATAGCTCTGGCCGTTGAATTCACAGTAGGTCTTTAATTAATTTCAGTGCAACTTATAGTACACCTCGGGCACTTCTTTTATCTCATAGTTAAACAATGCAGACTCTGATCGCTGAAATGTACGAGATACTCAGAGATTTGAGGTTGCTGTATGCAACTCTCTTGCTTTAATAAGTTAAACCCTATAGACATACAAAGGCCTTTGAAGTGATCTGCTCCAGAGCATCGCGTGGAGTGATCGAGGCTGTTCTCTGGATCACTCGTGAAATAAGGTTGTAAGCTTCTAACATACTAAACAGTCACTGCCATGTTAGCCACGTACATTTGTTTCTCACCACCACCTTCCCAATAACACGTGACTATTCATGGAACAAGAATGACCCATCAAATATTAGAACATTGGAATGTTGGGAGCTCCATTGAAAACAATGGAGTGCTCCGGGCTTCTAATGGCTGGTATAAGCCCGGAGCTCCAACATTCCAAAGCTTCTTTGTTCACAGCTCTGGTTGTGAACAAAGGCTTCAGGGAGCCTGAGGGGATTCCAATCCCCTCACACTCCCATGAGGCTTTGTTTTATTTTGTTAGAACATTCTGCCTTATAGCCCTTCGTAGCTGGGCTATACAGGCTATTAAAGTCCCTCTCCCTTGTTTAAGGCCCTCGCCTTCAGCTCGGGCCTTTTAACGCTGGATAGGGCCTTTAATAGCCGGTATAGCCCTCTACGGCGGGATGTAAGGCTATAATACGTCTCCCTACTTTTCCAAAAAAGAATTCCCGTTAAGCTTTGCAAAGCTAATGTTGAATGCCCAAAAAGTCAGAAATCTACTCAGACTGTACAAGAACCCATCATGAGCAGAGTTCAAAACATGATGCAAACACGTCAACATGGCGGAGGAAGCGACAATCCCTTTCAGAGACTCAAGAAGTTACTAGTTGCATTCCTATTACAAGGCCCATAATTGCCAATGCTATATTTTAGTGATGGATGTAGAAGGTTATACCAGGTGCCAGGCGGTGCTGATTTACACTCCCTATTCCTAACCAACCCACCAGCCTTCCATCTGATCTTGGAGAGACAGGCAAGCCACAGAGTGAGACAAATCTATCATTAAAATAATTTAGATGAAGGGGGATAAACAAGTAGCTGGATTACCAACTATATTAATGATGCATTTCGAGTCCAACATAACGAATAATTATGTAAGCATTTAATAAACCCTGAAAATAACATTCTCTTCCTTTACCAGTGCAGATATTTATTTCACATTGTGTTGCTCACTTTACCTCAGTATTGAAGTATAGTACATACTGTAATTATAACTAGGGCTCCCGGTGTTATGGTATTTTTTTGTGAAATTTCTGTCTGTATTTATCCATATTTATTATGAGTTTTGTGAACAAAGTAAAGATGAAACTGGTATATTTCCACATTTCTTTAACCAATAAATATGCAGTCATGCGTCAATATCGGCCAGGTTTCAGTGATATGAACACCCACAGAAGATAAATCAATGCACTTATATGAAAATATGCACATTTCAGTATCAGCCTTGTGCAAATCTACAGCTGTTTAAACCTCTTTATTAATTCCTTTCTTTTGTAACCGCCTTACCTATCAATCCACACAGTTTTTGGCCTAGCAGTCATGGCAAATTGTATTTAGAATCACTCAAAAAGCACCCAATTTTCGTTTTTACCCATATTAAAAAAAAATACAGACAAGAAAATAAATGTTTTTCTGTCTGTTTTTATCTGTAAAAATCAGTAAAAACGGAAAATAGGGAGCCTTACTTATATACTAAGGGCAAAGAGAACGACAGGTGACTGAAAGGAAAGGGTCAACACAACCATAATCACCTGTTCTGAGTATCAATCAATGGATCAATTATTTCCAATATGAAAATAATTGCCCGGGACGCAGCACACTAGACTCAATGATTGCTAAAATGGTTGTTTTAAATCTAGTGTCAATATCACTGGCCAGTGGCAGGAAGAATGGTGGTGTGGTGTCTTCCTCTGAGATATTTTTATTTAATTTTTGTAACTAATTTGTAAGCAATGTAGACAGTATTACAGCCATCACAGTAAAAAAGTTAAATCAACATCAGTGTATATGTCCCCAGAGGGTCTGTGTACCCTAGGGGGTGATGGTCATCACAACAGGAGGTACTGGTTCAGTATTACATTATGAACAACCAGGTACAACTAGCAGGTCATAACAGTTACAGTCAGTCAAGATCTCTGCACAAATAGCATACAAAAGGTTCAGCACTGGTTGATAACATCCATGGGTTCCAACTCTAATCAAGGATTGGGTAAGAATGCATGGTCCTCACAGTAGAATGAGGTGTCTTCCTCTGACATAACAAGGACACTGGAAGACTCTGCCCTGGAATGTAATGTCGTGCATTAGAATTAGCTGGAGCATCATCCAAGGAGGGCAGCCAGAGTGGCATTTAGTTGAGGTTAAACTCCAGTTACTGATAGCTCTTAGGACGCAGCAGTGGTCCCCTTACACCATTTCATAGGCGGCTCCACAGAGGCAGCCGGAGGCCTGATGAGCACCAACACTGAATGTTGGTAGCCTTAGTGGCTCATGTGGTTATCAGTTTCAAGGCGCTCTACCCCTCATATCTACTGGGCTCAAGGAAGTAACTAAGCTTTGCTGTTTGGTGAGAAAGCAATAGCACATCAGAGTGCACCACGAAGCTGCTATTCACAATAGCAATGCACTAAAGCAACACAAATGCTTTAAACACATAATTTAAATATTTTCACTACTGCGAGCTACATTTCAGGCTCCAGTATAACAATCCACTGTTTTGTTTAATATGGCATGTTATGCACTAAGCCTCAATACAGCAAACACCAAATGCTTTGCTCAGTTTAATGGTTATTGCAACAGTTTAGTCTGACTGCGGTGGCCAATCACAAGCGCTCCTGAAGCATAGGCCGTGGCCACTTACCTTTACGTGGCTGAAGTCCCCGCCTTTGCTACTCTCTGATGGGTTGATGGGTTTACTCTCCACTTTGGGTTTGACAACCTGTCGGAAAGGACTGGAGAGTGGGAAACCGCTCACACTGATCCCATCTGTGACAAAAGCAAGGTGCACGTTACTTCATAGCAGGACTAGAAGGTTACGGACATCAATGCACTGTGGTACATCACACTTTGTACTCTGATTACAGGTTAAACTACCATTTTGTGACTTGTAGCATATTTGGGGTCAAGCCTGTAATTGTAAGTTTAGTTACAAATTGATATGTTTGCAGGTAAATAACATTGTATGGTTCATGTTTCTGAAATACACATTTTCGAATCAGTCTATATTTTTGGTTGATATTTTCACTAGTTATCATTTTTTCATGAAGCCCATGTCTATGTTGCAAAATACCTTTATTACTAAGGTCATTAAAACCAAAACGTGTGGGGGAGGAGCCAAGCTCGCGATCGTAATGGTCGCTTCGTAGCTCGGCTCCGTCAACCATCCGGCCTGCAACACATATCCTGCTTCATATCCTGCCCCAAGACGACACACTCGAGCGGATAAAGATGCGTGAATTATTGCTCGTACTCACCGTTTGACCTGGAGGCTCCTGCGTGCAGTGATTCCGAAGTTCTGCCCCCGGAGAGAACGGGGCCTCCATGGAGTCGGGACCGGGACCTCGTCTACTGGACTCAGCCTGGCGGTGGTGTCGATGATAGCCCCGGCCGAGAGAGGTGCCTGACAGCGAAGGGCCGTTGTGCGAGTAACCCGGTGGATCCGGCACGGGCCTGCCGCGGCGGCAGTGGTGCTGGTGCGGGGTGCGGCGCTCCGAGGACTAATCGTGTGAGGGGATGCCCCCCGCCACTGTCCCGTCCTTCCATCCTGGAGCCATACACCCGGACTCTGTTCGAAGACCGCGCAGGTGTTAGTGCGGCGGACCCCCGACATTGGCGGCTCTCCTTTCTGCACCAAGGCTGCCATTAGCGGGGTCCCCCCCCTTCATTTTTTTCCCTTTGTGTGCCGGAGGGGATCCGCATCTGTGTGCCGGCTTCGAGAGCCGTAGAGAGTGGTGTCGCGGCTGGACTTACAAAATGGCGGCCGACGACCTGGGCTGTGGATATCCCCAAATCGGTGGACCTGAGATGTTGGACGGCACGGAGACCTTGCTGTGTGAGCATGAGCCTACTATCGGTGATGTTATCAACGCCTTGCGATCCCTGCACGCGGCCTTGATCCCCGGTGCCCCGGGGGAACCTGTGCGGTCCGCCGCCATCTTGGATGGACGGCTATTCACGGTATACTCTTGTTTCGATGGAGCCGCTACCTCATCCCCCTGGTCGCGGCGAAGATTACTGTCGCCGCCCATCGACAGGTCTGCAATCCGGTGGCATTGGAACCTTTGGTGACTCACTGTTTGGAGTTTGGAGACTTGGACCCCGGGCTCGGGTCTGTTTCTGTCCGAGCACCCAATGAACATGGTGGACTGTTGTCTATCTCTGCTTCGGTGGGGTCGTTGTCCTGTGCCGCGGGGGAGCCCCGGTTTTTTCAGATGGCGAGACTGAACTCCTGTGTTCTGTGGCTCGGGTTAATTTTCCTGGGACACTTGAATTATATACCCGGACTTCTGTTCTCTTGTCTGTTGATGGACCTCCCTGATCTACACCTTTGTCTAATATCTTTTCATTCTAGTGCTTTCTTCATACTGAGTTGCCTATTTCCTGCCGCTGTGTGGTGGGTGGTGGTGGTCACTAAGAAAGGCCTGGGGTGAGGCAACTTATTCCCGGTGGATCGCCGGGGTACAGCTTAGCGGCGGACCGGCCCGTACTCATGGCGTTGTGGGTGACTCCCTAGTGTGTTTTACGATTCTCGAGAATGTGTCGCTCTGGTTTTAAAATATTACGTTTGTATGGTCGGGCGGAGGGTTGGGGCCGAACGTATTGTTTATTGATCCTTTACTCCCCACTCCTATTTCCTTCTTGTCTTTATGTTTTTTGTTTTCGCTTTTCATTCCTTTTTTCTTTTGTCTTTACTATATTTCGGGTTCGGTTTAGGGCGACAGGCACGCTGCTGGGGGGGGTAGGCCGTAGCCTTCTGCAGGGGTGCTGGGTGGGATGGGTGGGTTGGGACTTTTTCGTTGTCTTCCTTCTTAGTTCTATGGCCCTTTTGTGTCTCTTTATAGGGGTGCCACGTCTGTCCCTGTCTCCCATGGGCTATGTGGGTGGGGTTTGCATACCCGCTGCTTCCTCTATGGGGCTCTGCTACATTTTGAACGCGACTCTCACGCCCTCCTTATTACTAATGTTCCCATCCTTAAGTGTTTCTGTTGTGGGGTACTAGTATCAGCGCGGTGTTCTTCCCCTTCAGCTCTGTTTTTCCTTTTTTTTTTTTCTTCCTTTCCTTAAGGTCAATATGGCGGGTTAGTTTTTCCTTTACGACGTCAATATTCCGGTTCCTGTTTTGTCTCTAATATGCTAATGGGTGGTGGGTCTGAATGAGACGAGTGAAACTAATTATGGCTTTGATTTACTGATATTTGCTCTTGCACTGATGTGCGTTGCTACACCATTCTCCCACATTGTCACCCTTTAGCTTTATTGTTGTCAATGACTTGCTCTGGGAACCCGATAACGTCTTGTGTTGTAGTTGAGCCTGCGATATTCCTTGTTGTATTATTATAAAATTAACCTTCATTGTTCCTTTTTGCTGGCCGTCTGTGCTCCCCCCCTTTTTTTGATGCTGTAATGATTGCGATTTACTGCGTTTTATTCCGTACACTGTCATGCTGGATTTATTGCTTGCCATCTCGTATTAGTGGCCGGCCTGACTGGTTGTAGGCCCGTATTTGTATATCCTTTTTGTCCAAATAAAGGTTTAAAAAAAAAAAAAAAAAAAAAAACGTGTGTTTTTCAATAGCTTTCAATCACTTTCCAAAAATATCACTATTCTTTAGTGACCAAGTATAACAAGCATTGGAAAAGTCAACAGGTCTGCCTTTTTGTCAATGGAAGTGTTTGATGATAATGGAGTGACTTTATGCCCTGCCACCAGCTTTCCTAGACTGAGCCAGCGGTGAACCAAAAAACAATGCAAGCAAAAATTCACCACAAAGTGAAACATGAAACCTTGCAAAGGTGATTAGTAGGATTACTTGATCCCCAATCGACCACAACCTAATGAGAACAAAAATGGGGAAATCTAACCACCCACAAAATGGTATGGCCTTGATGGCTGCCCATGCAGCCAATAGCAAAACATGGAAAACACAAGAAAGCCAATGAGTGAAAGGTCTGAACAAAATCCCACCCTTTTGCTGAACTTTTTATTGTATATTTTCAAAGAATTGATGACATGAGGTCCTTACTTGGAGCTTACACTCTCTATAGCCAGACTTAACCCTTCATTTTTTGACCCACATCTGTGCTACATATGGCCTTTTGATGAGGTGTTGATGGATAAGGAGAATGGGAAGTGATCAAAACGTAACTGTACTAGCCCAACAGTACCTAGGGTCATTTTATCTGTCTCTTACTACTTTTTTCATATCCAGCTGTATAACACAGAACCTCAATTTAAATATGTATGGTCAAGTGCATTAAATACAGGGTCAAATGCATTTCAATATGAAAGTCCAATTATGCGTTACCCATGAAGTCCTTCACTCCAGGGGGGCCTATGTATACTATGTATACCTTCAAATCAAAAGGGTTTAATCAACTGTACCCGCATGCCGTGTGTGTGTGTGTATATATGTACATCCTTTTTGCATCACTAAACCATTCAGGAACTTTGCACAGGTTGCAGACAAGATCAGAGGACTGATGCAAATTAACTAAGCATTGCCATTCTAGTGTGTCTAAGAAATGCAGAATGTTTACCTCACTTTCTTACTCAGTCCTTTCAACTGCCTATGTTTGCAACCTAACACTTTATTTGCCTGTTGCTCAACTAATTTCTTGTGGTTTTATTGCCCTTTCAAAATTTGCAAATGTTGGAAATTTTCCCTTTCTGCAGTGTCATCCAGTTTTTTGCCTAAGTGCTGAAACCTATTTTTGCTGGCTAAGAAGATTGTACACTTTATCCATGCTAATCAGGGGCTAATGTTTTTTTGCTCCTTCTTTCAACATGATGAAATTAGTACACACCTGATTGGCAAAGGTAGTCAAGGTGTGCCCAGGGCCTGTAAGCTAAATCTTACAAGTGGACTGTGGTATCCACTGTGCCAACCACTGCAGTAACAATATAAACATGACTGTAGGCCTGCCATCAGCACCATGGCAGTGTATGGTTTAACTACAAATTGCACTAGTCATAATACCCTTTTGGTAGGCCTAAAACACTCCTTTTCAAATATCTATAAGCCACCCTTATTGTCCATTAAGGCAAGGTGCATGGTATTTAAAAGTAGGGCATGTAAATGTTAAACATGTCCTTACCGTGACTATTTTCAATGTAGCGGGGTAGGCTGTTCCACAGGAAAGCACTGGAATACAATATTACGTTTAATAAAAGCTATCTTCACATTGGAAACAGCTAAAAATTTAATTTTTTGACATTTTGAGATATTTACTACAAACCCAATTTACTAGTGAAGTTGGATGTGTGAAAGATGTGGGAAACGGGACTTCTAGGAAGCCACTTTTGCACTGCCTGAAGTCCCTGGGAGCTAAATCTTTAAAGAGCCCTACTTTGTCACAAACAAAAGTGGCTACCACCCAGGCCTGCACCATTCTTTTGTCCCTCCAGCCAACTGGACTCCATCAAAATGGGCCTCTTGTTGATATTACAGTGTTAGATCCTTCTGGAGTGTCAAGACCTGCTTGACAGGTCTGCTTTGGTTCTCATATGATATTTGAGGAGCACTTTAAAGGAAGGTAACAGAATGCCAAAGGATTTTTTATGTATCCATGGTCTGGTTGCTGAAAACTCACCTCTGTCCTTCTAGATGTCTGTCCCCAAGTTTGTTGGGGGTGGAGGGTGGTACACAGACTGTCTAAAATTGGATTTTAGAGTTAGATGTGGGCTTACACTAGAAATAACGTAGTATACTCTCCACACATGCCAATCACCATCGAGATTAAGTTTTGTGTGGCTGAAGACTTCATCCATCTTGAAAATATCTAAAGTTGTTAGGGTTAGCCTGGGAACCTTCACCCCATTGGTTAGGGAATCCCCAGGGTCATTCCTACTCCCTAGGTGTGTAGCGCTTACGAGGCTTTCTCGAACAGGCAGGAGGGGCCGTTACCGTAATCATTCACCGGAGGGCGCCTGGTGTCCACGGACTATGCTTCCCAGAGGCTTCAGGGAAACTGCCGGTAGTTCCGTGGCATACAAAGCCCTTCCGGGACCGTGAAACGGGGCTTGTCAATCCTTGTTTCCCGGAGTAGCCCTGCAGCAGATGCCCGCAAGAGACCCCGCCATAACTAACAGGTATTTCAGTGGAGGACGGAGTACAGCGCGGACGCGCTGTTGGGTTTTCTCCGCCCTTGCACTGCTTTTCATAGCGGCGTTTGAGAAGCCGCCTCTGGAGGACAGTAGACCTCCCTTTTGTTTCCACGGCATTGTTTTCCCCGCATTCCAGTAAGACGCAGGAGGGCGTTTCCGTTCTCAGTCACGCTAGTCTCTCTGAGGGGCTTTACTTTAACGTTTTACCAATCTGTACTTAAACACCGGATACTTTGGGATGAAGTACACTAGCGGTGCACACTACGAGTGTTCTCAATAAGCCTTGGCTGCTCCAACACATTGTATATGTGTTTCAAGCTTCCTACGTTTGCATTGCTGATTTTGTTTCCTACGTTTTGCCTTGATGATTCTGTTTCTTCATGTGGCCTTGCTGATTTTGCTTTTCACATTTCCTTGCTGATTTTGCTTCTCACGTTTTTGCCTTGCTGATTTTTGCTCGACTTACAAGTGCGTTGCACTAGAGAGAGTGGGAATTTTCCCTGAATGGATTGTGGGAAACTTGAGCAAGGTTCCTTCTCTTCGTAGTGCCTACAACCAGAAAACCTTTTCTTATACGTTCTGAAACTGCCTAACATGTTAGTATACGCTAAAGGAATGTATCTCTTTGTTTTCAAGAGTTTGCTTATGGTGTCCTAATCAAAGGCTTCAAAACAACTACTGACCATCTCTCTTGCCTGCTAATGCCACAGTTCAGATTATTCCAGGTCCCAAAGCTAAAGGAATTGTTGGGGAGGCAGGTATTAGTAATCTTTAGTGTATATTGTATTCCTAAACAACTGTTGTTCTTCTCATCTCTAAATTAGATGAGCAGTGCCACCATGTGGCAGACTATCATAAGTGCGGTGTTGACAACTAAGTGCCGGTACTGAGCACCAGAAACCACTGGCTCAAATTAAGCTCGGTAATGCACTCTGATTAATGTTCTTACTCTGTCTACACACTCAGCAGACCTGTATGACTTTTTTTCTAAGGGGGACTTATTCTAAAGTGGAATTTTCACAGTTTTACCCAGATCATCAGCTGAAATCATGATAAAGGCAGATTCAGTCCTCAGTCTCTGTAGCAATTACGCCAAGCAATTAGGACAAGAAGCCTTTGATTAGGACACCATAAGCAAACTCTTGAAAACAAAGAGATATTTGGAGGGCTTGTAGAAGTGCACTACTGTGGTGGATTGGGACTTAAAAGACTAAAGTCAGAAGCTAAAATCTTTAACAAAGACAAACCTGGTTAGTGTATCTAGCCTGTGCGCCATCAAATTGCGCCTAGGTCCTGTTCTACCGTGACCATGGACTATAATGGCACTTTGAGCTTCTTGGCCAGTGATGTTGAACAAAGGGTACAGTCAAGCAAACATTTTTACACTAGATATTTTTCTTTCCCTAGTGCATTTAAATCCATGACTAAGTCAACAACGAGGCGTAATTGCTACAGAGACTGAGGACTGAATCTGCCTTTATCATGATTTCAGCTGATGATCTGGGTAAAACTGTGAAAATTCCACTTTAGAATAAGTCCCCCTTAGAAAAAAAGTCATACAGGTCTGCTGAGTGTGTAGACAGAGTAAGAACATTAATCAGAGTGCATTACCGAGCTTAATTTGAGCCAGTGGTTTCTGGTGCTCAGTACCGGCACTTAGTTGTCAACACCGCACTTATGATAGTCTGCCACATGGTGGCACTGCTCATCTAATTTAGAGATTAGAAGAACAACAGTTGTTTAGGAATACAATATACACTAAAGATTACTAATACCTGCCTCCCCAACAATTCCTTTAGCTTTGGGACCTGGAATAATCTGAACTGTGGCATTAGCAGGCAAGAGAGATGGTCAGTAGTTGTTTTGACAGCAGTGACAGGGGTGTTGGGTGGTGCAAGCTGGCACTTATTATTTTACAAATTAAGCACTGTCAGAGTTAGCATGTTGCCTTTGGTGCCTTGTAAAGGATGCAATATGGTGCAGGCAGTTACAGTACGGAGTTATGTCAGCCCTTTAAACAGTTCATACTGCGAACAGAATAACCTCAAGATAAGAGCCAGCAAGAACGTATTTCCTGAATTTGAGGAAGACAAAGCCGTTTCAGGTGTTAAAGGGTGTTCTACCTACATGTAGAGGGCACAGGCTTCACTTGCCAGTTTAGTTCTCAAAAAAGAGCAATGCCCTCTTTAGAAGAGTATTTTCACTTCCACAGCAACTGAGACTCTTACAAAAATAACTCAAGGGTGGCTCAGTGCCTCTGATGGATTCTGCACCGCCTTTAATGACCTCCACCCCTGGAAGTGCAGACAAGGAACATTACAAGAAGACAGTGTTCCACCGCAAGGCTTCAGTGGAAGGTTTTTTTGTTGCTGATCTTCTCATTAGGGACAGAGGAGAGGAGTCTCCTGCCTTTGTGAGCTCTCACACTGCCCGGATCACAGATCTGCATGCCAGAGACACGTAGCCATGACTATGCAAGAGAATCACGCCACCCTCAGACACGACCCCTGACCTTTCAGCCAATTATTTCCCTTCTGATGCTCGGTGTGCTGACACGGGGTCATGTTCCAAAGCGGGGTCTCTTGCAGGTGAGTGACGGGCGCTCATTAACAGGGCCTGGTGATGAACTTAAGTGTAAGAAGGCAACTGCAGGAAAGTTAAAATACATTTCATAACTAAGGATTTGAAAATGGAACAATGTGAATCTTAGATCTATCAAGAAATAAAAAGCCAAGTCTATCATGGTCTTCAGGCTGCTGGCATCCTGCTGCAGTGCTTGGCTCAATGCTGCAAGCTCAGCTTGCTGCAGGGCTAAGGTGGTGACACTAAGAGAATGAGAGGCCTTGTTTCAGTGGTCACTGCTCGACAGCTCCCTTCCTGGCATGTGTTATGAAGGTGAGAACCCAGGCATGCAAACACAACCCGCCAAACGGGGCAGCAAGACAATTCCGGGGCAGTGGGTCCATGATCTACCTTACAAAGGTATCCTACACTAGACAGGGATCACCACATGTGAGTCTGCACAAGATCCTTCAAATGGTGTAACATGACATGACGTGTGCCGGGGACACAAAACATGCTATGTTTAAAACCAATTGCACTGTTCACATTATAGAATAAGAGCTGTCGTTTTCTAAACCAATAGGCCGATCATAGCGGAGTAGGTTAATGCACCTGCTTCAGAAATGTAAGTAAATTGGGTATTTCCCAGGTACAAATGACAGCAAAGCCAACTCAGCCTTTCATCCTTCAGAATTTTATTAAATGTAAAACGGCCTCAAAACTACAGAGCTGGATCCTCGTTCCATGATGAACACCTGCAGGAGAGTTCCCACCACTCCAGCTCCAGATCTGCAGAGCTCCAAATGGCCCCCAGGAGTCCTCCATCACTGCCAACAGCTTCTTATGTGGTCGGTCCCATCTGAACCACCCAGCCACAAGACGAAACTTCCGGGGGGACAGTCAGGAGACATGTCACGCTGCAACTGGGCCAGTGGTACTCTTCTAGGCAAGGAGCAGCTTTCTCTATCCTAAGACCCTTTGCTTTCTCCACCCATTTGGGGGGGAAGTTCCACAGCACCCAACAGACTTAACTGGGAGAACCCCAGAGTCTTATACCCTGTGGGTGAGCACGAGGGCAGGTATGAGCCTTGGAAAAAGGCAGGAGCAGAAGTTCCAAAGAGAGAGCTGGAGACAGGTTTCTCCACCCCTCAGGGAGGAAGAAATGTTCATTGTATGAGAAGGTAGTGAAGAAAATTCTCCTCTTCATTCCCAGGCAGACACTCCCCTGAAGTCTAATGTTTTCTTAGTAGATTTGTATTGAGTTTTATATTGAGGAATTTGCGCCTACCATTTAGAAAGTACACTCATAACCAGGTGGATTATTCATGAGTTACGTATACACACAGGTAATAATTGGAATACAACTCATTGTGTTGCGTAGGTAAATGCAGAACAATCTTAAACAATAAAAGAGTGATTATTCCGATTACGCCATATCCACAGCCACCTTCTCTTCCTCCATAGAGTGGAACTGATGACACATCAGCATATGATATCTTAATCCCTACAAGGCATTTCAAGCATAGGATCGAAATCCCACCAATGGCATCATCTTCGTAGTGAACACCACTCATATCTTCTATATCAAGTTCAGCATACGCCCATTTCTCTTGATCTCACAACCAATCCCAAAACTGTGGTGGAACCGAAGCCTCCCAAGACATGGCTTTACGGTGATTCGCTAATACTAGCACAGGGTCACCTAACACACATACTTGTTTAGTCTTTTTGAAAAGCCTGGTAAGCAGTGTGTGACCTCTATAGGTATCCGCCTTCAAGTTAACGCGGTCAAATATATCAAGACCTCATCCCAAAACTGTAACACCACCGAGCATTGCCGGACCATGTGGTAGAAGTCAGAGCATCTCGGGCAAGAATTTGATACTGGAAAACCTCGCCCATATGTTTCGGGGTGAAATAAGTGTGGGGAATATAAAAAGTTAATTAAGTGCATTTCAACCTGCCATGTTTGGAAATCGCATTAACGCGACCTAAGCAGTTCAACCATATTTAAGCGGGTTTCCCACCATGTCTTGAGAGGTAGCATTTGAACATCTCACGTCCGTAATAGCTCTGTGTAAAGAGCTATAATCGCTTTGTGTCCATACTCATGTGTGAAGGCTACCTGTAATACTAAAGAAATACTGGGTTCTTTGTAGGGGGCATCCCATGTCCAGAACAAATGGCGTTTAAGAGTGGTGTAAAGTAAACAAGCAATGGGAAAGCCAATACGTCTTGCTTACACAAGAGGTATTGGCTTTGGCAATGTGTTTTTGCATGTTGTACACCAGTGTGGCTGCTGTTCAGCATGGCTAAACGTTAGTGGTGTGGTGTCGGATATGGTAGATTGGACTGGGGTAGACTGGGGCAAAGTGGAATGGGGTAGATTGGAGTAGTGTGCAGTAGGGTAGATTGCTTTAAAGCAGCGCGCAGTGGGGTAGTCTGGGGTAGCATGGAGTGGGATAGATTGATTTAAAATAGAGAGGGGTAGATTGGGGTAGCGTGGAGTGGGGTAGAATGGTGTGGAGTAGGGTAGATTGGGGTAGACTGTACTGCTGTAGAGCGGGTTATATTGTAGTAGAAGGGGATAGACTGAGTGGAGAAGAGTGGAGCGAGGTAAAGTGGAGTGGGGTAGATTGGAGTGGGCAGGGGTAGATTGTAGTAGGGTACCTTTGGGTGGATTGGGGTATAAAGAAGTAGATTTGGATGGACTGTAGTATTTCAGGGTAGATTGGGGTAGAGTGGGGTGAGGCAGATTGGAATGGGGTAGATTGGGAAGAGTGGGGTGGATTGGGGCAGAGTGGAGTGAGGAGGGGTGGGGCAGAGTGGAGTCAGATGGGGTGCAGTGGGGCAGAGTGGAGTGGGGTAGATTAAGTGGATTAGAGTAGGGTAGATTGAAATGGAGTGGGGTAGGTTTGAGTAGACGAGTGGATCGGGGTCGATTGGAGTGGGGTAGTTTGAAGTAGGGTAGATTGAAGTGGAGTAGGGCAGGTTGCAGTGGAGTGGAGTAAAGTGGAGTAGACTGAAGTGAAGTAGATTGTAGTGTAGTAGATTGGGCTAGACTGGAGTGGGGTAGATTGGAGTGTGGTAGATTGAGGAAGAGTGGGGAGGGCTACATTGGAGTGGGGTAGATTGGTTGGCTTGGAGTAGGGTGGCGTGGGGGAGATTGTGGTAGAGTGGAGTACAGTAGATTGGAGTGGAGTACAGTACAGTGGAGTGGGGTAGACTGGAGAATAGTAGTTTGGGGTAGGTTGGAACAGAGTAGAGTGGGGGTAGATTAGGGTGGAGGGGGGTACATTGCAGTGGAGTAGATTGGGTGGATTAGACTATGGTAGACTGGCATGGAGTGGAGTTGAGAGGCGTGAAGTGGAGTGGTGAGCCGTGTCATTAAGTGTCTTACTGTGGAGTGGCTTGGCATAGTGTGGAGTGGCATGGCGTAGAGTGGAAGGGCATAGAGTGGAGCAGAGTTTTGCAGAGTGAAGTTGTGAAGAGTGTTCTAGAGAAGAGTAGAGTAAAGTGGAGTAGGCATGGTGTGATAGCGCACTGCCATTAAAGACAACACATTTCTAATTGAAAATGGCCATTACATTTGCACAGACATACAGTTTTACTGTGCCCAAATGATAATGTGTGGAAATTCCATCACCAAGTGTATTGATTTGTTTTGATCGTATTAAAATATTTTTTTCCACCACCTTTAAGTGTTACAGAAAAAATATGCTTCATTTCTACTGTTTTCATTCCGATGTATTCGGAAATATCAGCACAGTTATTTTTTGTTGTGTGCTAGACAAGATAACATTCTATACAGTCTGTCCCCTAGCATTGGTACTCATCAGAATGGATTGTCACATAAATTCTTTCACTTTGAAGTCAGCAAAAGAAAAGTAAACACCAAGTTCCCTCGGAATACAAATCCTGACATCTGACCTCTGACTTTGAATACACAGAGAGACAGATAAGAACAAGATTTAAAGACCTGTTTACAGATAGTGAGTTGTCACGGGGCGGGATGCCACAGTGTTGACATGGATGCTGACGTAGACTGGTGGTCGGCTGTTTCCCCCTTTTCACCCCTTTCTGTTTCCGAATCACAGCCTGCCTCCTCCTGGCCGGAGGAGTGGCCTCAGACGGACAGTAACACCTGATGGGAAGACAGAGACCCGGAGGCACACGGACCCTTTAATTCACCCGGCGAAGACGACGAGACCCCGCCCCGCTGGTTCGCAGCGGAACCAAAAGGAGGCACGACCCGGAAGTCATCGAACGGCGGTTCCCGAGGAGGAGAAAGCGTGAGCGACTGGAGAGCGGAGACGGAGTACGGCGGGGAAGAGATCCTGACGAGCCCCGCTGTGGACTGCAAGCCAGGAGGCCAACGGACCGGCGACTCGCCCCGCCACGTTCCCGCGGGAGGAGCTTGGCTTACGAAGGTACGGGGCAGAGTGGCGGGCTGGGTTACACGTAGCGGCCAATCGCCCGTATAGTTGACCAGTGTAAATAGTGTACAGGCTCCACATCCCCATCCCTCACGAGCACGTAAAGCACAAGACCGGCCGTGTGGAGAAAGCACTGCAGCACTTGGTGTCCCTCACTTCCCTGGCCCCAAAGAACTTTAAGAAGAACGTCCGAGTAATTACTCCTCCTTTGTTTGTCTTGTTTCCTGTTACGTCCCTGACCTGGGAGGGAGACGCTGGCCCCGACGACCACCGCAGAAACACCGGTCTGGCGGGCTCCTATACCTGGCGTGACAGAAGCACCCTGGAACGATCTATATTCCCCAGAGGCGTCAAGACGGAACCGGACGAGTTTGCCCGGTTAAGACTCTCCAGCCGGAGACGAAAAGCTTACCTTAAAATAAAACCTTCTTTGAAAGCATTACTTCAGGTGTCAGACTCGCTACCTTCTGCCTCTCCTGATCCCGAACCCCAACAACTGGTGTCAGAAGTGGGATCAACACCACAGTCCGTCTGTACTCCCGAGATGGACGCCCTCATCCAACATCTGGTGAAGGGACAAGAGAAATTAGAGTGGGCAGTGGAGCATCAGATGACCACGGCGCAAGCAGACCGGGACTTATTTACAAACACTATCACCACCCAGTTGGAAAGCCTCCAGAACAAGGCGGCCGATCCTCTAAGCCATGTTCCCAGGGAGAGCAGGGTACACGTCCCCAACCCCTCGGGGATAGCCCTTCAGAAGTATGTACATGGGGAAGACCCAGACGCGTTCCACATGAACTTTGAACGAGCAGCCAGGGCGCTAGGATGGCCGGAGGAAAAATGGCTGTTCTTCCTGGCCCCCCTCTTGACTGGAGAAGCACAGTTTGCATACCAGGTGGCCAACCCTGCAGGCACAGCACCCTACCACCTGTTAAAAAACGTGATACTGGATCATTTGGGACTAGACCCTGAGGCGTACCGCGTTCGCGTCAGAAAAGAGAAAGGAGTACCCGGGGAGAACCCGAAAACCCTTTTCTTCAGACTAAAAATGATGGCTGACAAGTGGTTGAAACCAGAGGCATGCACCAAGGAAGACATCCTTGCTAAAGTATACCTAGAACAGTTTATGGAAGCCCTTCCGTACGGGTCACAGAGATGGTTAAGGCAACACTCAGGGCTCACTGTAGAGCAGGCCATCGAGATGGCAGCGAACTATGCAAGAGCCCAACCCCGGGGTTCGGGTTTGGAACATGAGAAGTACCCCAAAAGCCAGCCTCCAGCCAAACAGGAGAAGAAAACAAAACCAATGGTGGAATCCGCAAGACTCAGACCTTTCCGAATGGACTCGCATACATCAAGGGGTCCACAATGTTTCGAGTGTGGCGAATGGGGCCACATAGCCCGCCTATGTCCGAGAAAACACCCCCCAGAGGAGCCGATGGAGGTCGGCCATCTCCCCAAAACAGTACTATACTCTGCGGAGATGGGAACCTCATTTTACGTGAGTATGCTGATTAATGAAAACATGGTGAAAGCCCTCTTAGATTCGGGGTGTAGACAGTCTGTAGTCCGGCAACGCCTGGTCCTCCCCAGTCAGTACATCCCCGATACCCTCGTTCACATCCGCTGCGTCCATGGGGACATAAAGCCGTATCCCCTAGCCGACATCACCTTAAGGCCAACAGACAAACCGGCTTGTGTGGTACGGGTAGGGGTAGTGGACTCCTTGCCTGAGGACATGATCCTGGGGGTGGATAATCCTAGATTTCTTGCGTAGTTCCGAGAAACTGTGTTTGAACGGCCACAGGCTCTAGAAGGACCCAAGGCGGCATACATAACCCCTGATCCGTGGGTTCTGGATCGCAGCTTCCGACATGCTCAAGCAGAGGACAGAACGCTATACAATGCCTGGGAGGCCGCTCATGCAGACCAAGGTACCTCAAACCCCTCCTTTCCTAGGTTCGTGATACAGAAGGACCTCCTGTACAGACAGGAGGAAGCGGGAAAAAGCCCTCAACTATTAGTGCCCTTGTCCTTCCGTGAGCAGGTCCTGTTCTTTGCTCATGCCCATCTAACCGCAGGACACGAAGGGAAAGAAAAGACGATAGAGAGCATATTGCGACATTTCTATTGGCCTGGTGTATACAGGGATGTACAGGAATATTGCAGGAAATGCGAAATCTGCCAGCGAAAGAACACCCACAGACCCCCGGCTGCACCACTACAACCAATGCCCATCGTAGGTATACCCTTCGAGAGGGTAGGTATGGACTTGATCGGGCCCCTGCCCAAATCGTCTAAAGGACACCGATACGCCCTAGTCATCGTAGATTACGCGACTAGATTCATAGAGGCGTTCCCTCTACGGGCACCCACTACAGCAAACGTGGCAGAGAAGATAGTGGAACTATTCGCCCGTGTCGGTTTTCCCAAAGAGGTCCTCACCGACCAAGGAACCCCCCTTTACATCACGCTTGATGAAAGAGGTCTCCAAGTCCTTAAATATCCATCAGTTGAAGACGTCGGTCTACCATCCCCAGACCGACGGTCTGGTGGAGAGATATAACCAGACATTGAAAGCCACATTAAAGAAAATGCTCTCTACGGAAGGCCAGGCCTGGGATCGCCTGCTTCCACTAGCGTTGTATGTGCTCCGGGCTTAGAAACAGAGTAGCCTGGGATATTCCTCCTTTGAACTCCTCTACGGCCGCGTCCCTAGATCCTTGCTGGAAATAACGAAGGACAGCTGGGAGACACAAGAGGCCCAGGAGCAGTCTTCTCTACTGGAGTACACCTACAACTCCGCTCAAAACTGGGAAAACTCCGAGCACTTGCGCACACGAACCTGGAACAACCAAGGCACAAACAAAAGGTGTATTATGACAGAGGGACAAGACTACGTCAGCTTCGGGTCGGAGAATGGGCTCTGCTGCTTCTGCCATCCGTCACGCATAGGAACGAGTGGGTTGGCCCTTATGAGGTCATCGAGACGATAGGGAATACCACATATAAGCTCAGGCTGTCCCCTCACAAGACCCAAAGCTACCACATAAACTTGTTGAAGAAGTGGATACCGAGAAACAATAACCTGGTACTCCCGACTCTACCCGACAAGGATTCCACCTTGGAAAACCTAGTCGTGAATACGGACCTGTCCACACAAATGAAGAAGGATCTACAGGATGTCTTACAACCTCTGTCCACTGTATTTTCTGACTTCCCTGGAAAAACAACACTGGTGGAACATCATATCGAAACACCTCCAGGAAAAACAGTAAAGCAAAGACCATACCGGATTGCCGCGTCCAGACGAGAAGCCGTCAGGAAAGAGGTGTCGGACATGTTACAACTGGGGGTAATCCGGCCCTCTAAGAGCTGTTGGTCTTCCCCGATTGTGATGGTCCCAAAACCGGATGGATCGAAGAGATTCTGTATGGATTTCAGGGCACTGAACGCCATATCCTCATTCGACGCATTTCCCATACCCCGGGTAGACGAACTGGTGGAGAAATTAGGAGACGCCGTCTTTATCAGTACCCTTGACCTGACAAAGGGGTATTGGCAGGTGCCCCTGCGTGAAGAAGACAGGAAGAAAACGGCGTTCGTCACAGACGACGGACTCTACGAATTCACGGTTCTCCCGTTTGGTTTACACGGGGCACCTGCCACGTTCCAACGCCTCATGAATCATGTGTTGAAACCCTACCCATCTTTTAGTGCGGCCTACTTGGATGATATTGTCATATACAGTAAAACATGGGAGGATCACCTACAGCATCTATGCATCATCTTGACGGCGCTACAACAGGCAGGGTTACATGTCAACTCGAAGAAATCAAGAGTCGCCTTCAACAGTGTCAAGTACCTGGGTTACGTCCTCGGGAAGGGCACTATTGCGCCACAGACCGAGAAGGTGAAAGCCATTTAAAACACCCACATTCCGACCACTAAAAGAGAACTCCGGGCCTTCCTGGGACTAATAGGTTATTACAGGAGGTTCATCCCCCGATTCGCCGAGGTAGCAGCACCCCTAACGGATCTCCTAAGACAAGACGTTAGACCCAGGGAAATACAGAACCCCTCTAGAGAAGCCCGGGAAGCATTCGATGGGTTGAAAAACATCATAACCACCTCCCCGGTAATGGAATCTCCCGACTTCTCCAATTGGCTACTGACGCCTCAGACGTAGGGATAGGGGCTGTTTTGTCGCAAGTGGGGGATGACGGGGTGGAACATCCCATCCTCTATACCTATATATATAGCTATTTCCTAGGGAATGCAGATATTCCACTGTGGAACGTGAGTGCCTGGCTATCAAGTGGGCTATTGACAAACTACAATATTACCTTGGAGGGAAGACCTTTATCTTACAGACTGATCACGCCCCATTGACATGGATGTATCGAAACCGAACACTAAACGCGAGAGTGCTACGTTGGTTCCTGTCCCTTCAGCCCTATTCCTTTTCAGTCCAACATAAAAAGGGCACAGAAAACGGGAATTCAGACTTTTTGTCAAGGGCCTTTTCTCTCCCCGATTGGGAGAATCCAGGGGGGGGGGGTATGTCACGGGGCGGGATGCCACAGTGTTGACATGGATGCTGACGTAGACTGGTGGTCGGCTGTTCCCCCCTTTTCACCCCTTTCTGTTTCCGAATCACAGCATGCCTCCTCCTGGCCGGAGGAGTGGCCTCAGACGGACAGTAACACCCGATGGGAAGACAGAGACCCGGAGGCACACGGACCCTTTAATTCACCCGGCGAAGACGACGAGACCCCGTCCCGCTGGTTCGCAGCGGAACCAAAAGGAGGCACGACCCGGAAGTCATCGAACGGCGGTTCCCGAGGAGGAGAAAGCGTGAGCGACTGGAGAGCGGAGACGGAGTACGGCGGGGAAGAGATCCTGACGAGCCCAGCTGTGGACTGCAAGCCAGGAGGCCAACGGACCGGCGACTCGCCCCGCCACGTACCCACGGGAGGAGCGTGGCTTACAAAGGTACGGGGCAGAGTGGCGGGCTGGGTTACACGTAGCGGCCAATCGAACGTATAGTTGACCAGTGTAAATAGTGTACAGGCTCCACATCCCCATCCCTCACGAGCACGTAAAGCACAAGACCGGCCGTGTGGAGAAAGCACTGCAGCACTTGGTGTCCCTCACTTCCCTGGCCCCAAAGAACTTTAAGAAGAACGTCCGAGTAATTACTCCTCCTTTGTTTGTCTTGTTTCCTGTTACGTCCCTGACCTGGGAGGGAGACGCTGGCCCCGACGACCACCGCAGAAACACCGGTCTGGCGGGCTCCTATACCTGGCGTGACAAAAGCACCCTGGAACGATCTATATTCCCCAGAGGCGTCAAGACGGAACCGGACGAGTTTGCCCGGTTAAGACTCTCCAGCCGGAGACGAAAAGCTTACCTTAAAATACAACCTTCTTTGAAAGCATTACTTCAGGTGTCAGACTCGCTACCTTCTGCCTCTCCTGATCCCGAACCCCAACATGAGTACTCATGGGAGAGACTACGTCTAGCAGAACAGCCTAAAACAACAAGCAAACAACAGCTAGCTAAGGAAGATGCACTCTGTACAGTGGCTCAACAGAACAAAAAATAGGTACCAAAAGTGTGAGCAGTGTAAGGACAAAAGTAGTTGGGCCATGCTCTAGGGAAGGGTCACATGCAACAAGAGGGAAGTGCCAACCACAGAACTGACTAGCAGGAAGTGAGCAATTGAGAGTGGCTTTGAAGCCCACCAATGGTAAGTAATGGGAGGATTCCAAGCCTACTAACCCTAAATAAAATATCTCAAAGAGATTTGCAAGACCTAAAAACTGCTGGGCCCAGATTATATGCATCTTTCAAGTCCATGAATGAGGACTGCATCCCATTATCTAAGAGGTCCCCCAGGTATGGATTCTCGCCTCTGTCCAGGGATAGACACTGTGATTTAGTCATAATCTACTGCTGTCAAGCAACAACCACAGCGGGAGCTCAGGTGCATTATCGGTCTCTCTGGCTCTTGATTGCATTTGTGGTCCAACAGTATTTTGCCACGGTCTTCAGCATATTACTGGGGGGAGGAAGGTATGCTTTCCCCTATCCATTAACTATTTAAATATATTGTCGTTGTGTAACCCTGCAAAGACATCTTTCTGCTGAGGACTGCATTAGCCAGACAGCCAATGCATTGGCCACTGAAGGTGAGCAATGGCATAATACATTTCATAGTTGAGGGCAATCCCACCACCTTCTGCTAGAGGGGCACGTGTTTGGAGACAGCCATCCGAAGATGTCCTTACCTCATATCATTGATATAAGCAATGATCTCCAGGCCCCGGAAAAAGTGTCTGTTTCAGTACCACAGTAAGTGCTGCAACAAAATAAAAAGTCTGGGTAGGACCAACATTTTGGAAATTGCCACCCAGCCCAGGTAGACAGAGGTAATGAGCACCAAAAGGGGATCATTCGATCTGCCGCCGCTATTGCCCGACCCAGATTGCCATCCACTACATCTCGCTCATCATGATGTATATCCACTCCCAGGTATTTAATAGTATCAAATTGCTATTGCATTACTACATTGGACACTAGCAGGCATAGCTCCTCATCGGAGGCAGGCAAGTAGAGTTATTTTTAAAAAGTAAACTAGTCTGTTATTGGTGATGAGGCCTAACCAATCCCAATAACATGTCCAAGCTTCCCACTCAAAGCTATTTAGCAGTGTGATGCATTTCTTCTCCTGTGGACATACTTAGTGGCAAATAAACGATTCCTGTGTTTGATTCACAGAAAATCTAAGAAGGTGGACAACTGGCTCAGCTGTGTGGTGCGCCCGCGTCCAACTTTACTCTGGGTCTCTCCAGGGCTACCCACTAGTCTTCAAAGAAAATGTCTTCTCTGGTGACTGTGATGTTGGCAGGATCACTATTCCCAATACACACGGTGCTACCCTGGTCTATAGCACTCCAAATTCTAAACTTAGCGGCTATCTGGGAGCCTCCCTCCCCTTTCTTTCCCGGCTAATAAGTTATGTTATGTTATGTTATAATGAATTTATTGAGCGCACTGTCACCATAAGTTTCCTTGCGCTAATCGGATTTGGAGGATGGTAGAAGGATAATTAGTGAGGATGAGGGAAGAACAGTGTTTTTAGGGATTTCCTAAAGGAAAGGAGGGAGCAAGAAGACTTGAGTGAGAGCGGAAGGGAGTTCCACAGCTTGGGGGCCAGACAAGAAAAGCTGCGGCCGCCCGATCTAGTAAGTTTGAAACGAGGGACGACTAGGAGCTGGAGGTGGGTGGACCTCAGAGTGCGAGAAGGACAGTAGGGGGTGATTAGGGACTTGAGAAAAGCAGGGGAGGGACCAGTGAGGGCTTTGAAGACCAGGCAGTGGACCTTAAAAGTGATTCTTCTTGTATCTTACTTCTCCTCGCAAGTCTTTATCTGTTTTATTTGACGTTCTTGCGTCCTTTGGCGCTAACTCAGGCCTCGTCATCAACTGGTCTAAATCCTGTGTATACGTTTTATCTGGTATCTTGCCTCCGTTGCCGAGTAGACTTCCTCTTCAGGTGGTCCGGGATGGTTTCAAATACTTGGGGGTTTTCGTTACCTTGGATCCGTCCCTTCGTTTTGATCGTAATCTCCTTCCCCCGTTGCTTAGGCTCCGTTTGGACGTTGCCCGCTGGCGCAAACTTCCCCTGTCTCCACTGGGTCGGGCGGCCCTGTTTAAGATGATGTCACTACCGCGGTTTCTCTACGCTCTCCAGAATTATTATGATCCTATCCCCAAGACCTATTTTCGGGAGATTGAGAGCCTTCAGAGGCAACTTATTTGGGATGGGCGACCGCGCATTGCTCTCGCGAAACTTTCCATCCCGTGGTACGATGGGGGCATGGCGCTCCCCGATATTAAGAGATACTACTGGGCTTCCCATCTGTCCGCTATTAATCACGCTATGTTCTCTCCGGGTCGTAATCCGGCGTTTGAGATGGATAAACTTCAGCTTCCGGGAGGTGACTTTAATAGAGTGCTCTATTCTCGCTCCGCTGGGCGCCATCTTGTGGGACCTACTTTGACTGCTTTGACAGTGTGGCGTGCTGCGAATGTGAGCCTGGGCTGGGAGGATCGCTTGACGTTGGCGACGCCGCTTTATGCTTCGGAACGTCTGGGCGGTCTTTGGTCTTCCAAGGGTTTTGACCGTTGGGACTTGATTGGGATCTCTAAAGTGGGGGATGTATATTCTAAGGGTTCTGTGCGCCCGTTTCAGGCCCTCCAGGCTGACTACGGCCTGAGTAGTCGGGAATTCTTTCGTTATTTACAGGTCAGGCACGCTTTGGTTTCGGTGTTTGCTCCTGGTGAGATTCCGCCTGACTCTTCCCCACTTGAAGACCGTATCCTTGACGAACATCTTCCTGATAGCACTATCTCCCTGATCTATAAAAAGTTGATTAACAATCGGACTGACTTATTGGCCCGACTTCGGGAACAGTGGATGGGAGATGGGTTGGAACTTGATGATGAGGATTGGCAATCGGCCCTCTCCTCTCCGAAGGAGGTGGCTATACCGGCTCGACTCCGTCTGGTCCAATTGAAGATCCTTCATCGGGTGTACGTGACGGGACCGCGACTGATGGTGATGGGCTTTTCCTCCGATGGACTGTGTAAGCGTGGATGTGGTTTGCGTGCTACTTTCCTGCATATTCTTTGGGAGTGCCCGATGGTGGCTGCTTATTGGGTGGCCGTGCTTGATCTGATGACTGTGGTGACAGGGATATCCTTGCGACCGGAACCTCGTCGCTGTCTTTTGAATGTTTGGGAGCCCACGGACTATTCGGTGGCACAGACTAGATGGGCCACCCTGGGCTATATGATTGCGAAGCGAGATATTGCGCAACTCTGGGGGGCCTCCAGGCCCCCTGCCCTCTCGCAATGGGAGGATAATATGGATTGGTCCATGTTCCGTGAGAAAACTGTCTATGTGGCCAGAGGTAGACCCAGGGCATGGGTGAAGGTGTGGGGTCAATGGAACGAATACCGTGGCGACATTTGTACTCCTCCCCTTGTGGACACTATCGAGATTACCCTATCTCCTTAGGCTAGCGTTCCCGGAATCTTCATATAGGGACTGAGCTGGTGTCTCCGGCTCTTCCCCCCTTCTTCTTCCTGATCTCTGCCCCCCTCCCCCCCCCCCCCCCCACTCCATACTCCTTAGTGCTTAGGATATTACTACTGCACCTCCGCTGCTGTCCCCCCCTTGCGTCCCTTGGGCTGACCTTCAGTGATACACTCTCGCCTTTCTGTATGTTTGTTCTTTCATATATATAAAACCTGTTTTGGTCCTGTATATAATGTGGAGTATTGCATTGTTGATTGACGGTTACCTCTGCGGGCATATGTGATATGTGTCTACTCCTTTTTAGCGGCTGGCCCGTGTGGTTGTAGGCCCATCCTTGTACATTTCTGCTTGCTCAAATAAAGGTTTTTAAAAAAAAAAAAAAAAGTGATTCTTTCGCTGACTGGTAGCCAGTGGAGGTGGCGTAGTAGGGGTTGAGCCGACTGCCATCTAGGGATTTTGAAAACAAGCCGAGCAGCCTGGTTTTGGACGAGCTGTAACCTGGACAGCTGAGATTTAGGGAGGCCCTGATAAATTGAATTGGAGAAATCCAGCCGGGACATCACCAAGGCTATTAAGACTTGCAACAAGGCTTCTGGCGACAGGAGGTAGGCGACTTTCCGTATCCTGTATAGCTGGAACATACAGGAAGATGTTACTGCGCTCACCTGGGCCTTGAGAGTGAGCCCGGAATCGATCAGGACCCCGAGGCTCTTTACACAGCCAGCAGGAGAAGGAGGTGTTCCGAGCTCAATAGGCCAGTACTGAGGGCCCCAGTAAGGGGCACTTCTCCCAGGAAGAAGGAGCTCAGTCTTGCCCGGATTGAGCTTGAGTTGATTTTGATTCATCCAATGCTGGATGTGTGTCAAGGCCGTCTGAAAGTTAGTGACAGCGTCAGGGGAAGTTAAGGGAAAAATAAGTTGTAGATCATCCGCGTAATTAAACACGGTGACATCCCACTTACCTAAAGAGTGAAGGAGGGGTTGAAAGTACAAATTAAAAAGGAGGGGAGACAGGGAAGATCCTTGAGGGACCCCACAGGATGACGAAACGCTGGTGGCGCAAAAAGGGCCCAGGCTGACTGCCTGAGACCTCTCCTCTAGGAAGGATTTAATCCAGGACAGCGCAGCCCCACAGACTCCGGCGGACTCGACGCGGTGGATTAAGATGTTATGGTCCACCGTGTCGAATGTCGCCGATAAATCGAGTAGGACTAATGCCTGGGGTTGTCCTCTGTCATCGTTGCGTCTGAGGTTGTCCAACACGGCGAGGATCACAGCCTCGGTGGAGTGGGCTGGTCTAAACCCGGCCTGGTTAGGCGCCAGGAAGTTGGACTCCTCGATAAAGTGCGAGAGGCAAGTCGTGACATGAGCCTCCAAGATTTTAGATAGGAAGGGCAAGAGGGAAATGGGGCGGTAGTTGGCAAGGACCGCTGGATCGGCGCCAGGCTTCTATAAAAGGGGCACCAGTACGGCCTCTTTGAATGAGCTGGGGACTGTGCCAGAATTAAGGGAAGAATTAAGTAAAGGGAGGATGCAATGTGGAAGGGTGTGACAGATGTCGCGAAGCACAAAGGGGGGGCAACAGTCCTTGGGGGATCCAGATTTCACGCGGGTGGACAGTTTAGCAAGGGATTCCGGGTCGAGCGTGGGGAACCGAGAGAAAGTGGAGGTGTTGGGAGGAGATGGTACTGCTGTGATTGGGGGGAGAGAGTGGGGAATGGAGTTTTTGATGGTGATGATCTTGTCAATGAAGAAGGAGTGTAAGGCATTGCATGATTCTGAGGAAGGAGGCGGGTACGGGAGTGTCCTGGCGTCCGATGTTAATTCGCCAAGGACTTTGAAGATCTCCTTAGATCTGTTGGGGGCTGTTAAGATTCTGTTGGAAATGAAAGCAGTCTTGGTTGAAATGATTGCAGTTTTATAGGCTGAGGAGATCATTAGGGCAGAGAGCTGCTCACATAAAGCGGCAGGGAACAGAGGCATGGAAGTGGGGGGGCGGTATAGGACGATGAGGGTCAGGGTACCGGCTTCGGTTTGCAGGCTAATCACAAGATTCTCGACGTCAGGGAGGCATAATGACGAAGACGAGATGAGAGGTAAGTCTTTGCGGATGATTGCTGCGACCCCGCCGCCGCGACGGCCGTGAGGCCGATTAGCGTTCAGCAGGTAGCAATTAGGGGGTAAGGCAGCCAGGATGTCAGGGAGGGAAAGATCAGACAGCCAGGTCTCGGTGTGGTGTTGGGGGAGGGACCGTATGTTGAGGTACAGTATGCGGATGCGAGTTTCAGACGGGGCAGGGGCCGGCACAAGTGCACGAGCGAGTCTGGGAAGAGGCAAGTCGGCCGCGATGCCGAGAGACACCAGGCAGTCCCAAGTTGTGGATAGGAGAGCGCAAGGGGGCTGCTGGAGGTTTCTAAGTAAGGCGGGTGAGTATGTCATAGAAAGGGCAGCATCTCGGGGCCCTGGGCCCGTCTGGGCGCGGACGGGCGCAGACGGGCTTGCCTTAGGCGCGCCTTCGGCGCGCAAACGGCGCACCCGCTGCGCCCGTCCGCTGCGCATACGGGGGAAGCACATGATTTGTAGGGCCGCTTAGGGGGTGGCCAGGAAGAGTGGGCGTGGCCGGGGGAGCGGCCGCTGAAGGCGGCGAGCGGGTAATCCTATGGCCGCTGCACCGTCTACTCGGCTGCGCGGGAGAGGCTGAGATGAAGGAGAAGTCCCTGAATGCAGGGTAAGGTGGATTAAAAAAGCGCTAAGCGAGCGCTGTGCAGGATAGGAGTTTTAAAAGTCAGGGCTTAACTGTGACTCCCGCGGAAGGCAGGGGAGGAATCCGATTGTATGAGCTCGTATTCAGCTCCTTTTTAAAGACCCAGGTGGGCGTGGCAGGAAGAGTGGGCGTGGCCGGGGGAGCGGCCGCTGAAGGCGGCGAGCGGGTAATCCTATGGCCGCTGCAGCGTCTACTCGGCTGCGCGGGAGAGGCTGAGACGAAGGAGAAGTCCCTGAATGCAGGGTAAGGTGGATTAAAAAAGCGCTAAGCGAGCGCTGTGCAGGATAGGAGTTTTAAAAGTCAGGGCTTAACTGTGACTCCCGCGGAAGGCAGGGGAGGAATCCGATTGTATGAGCTCGTATTCAGCTCCTTTTTAAAGACCCAGGTGGGCGTGGCCAGGAAGAGTGGGCGTGGCCGGGGGAGCGGCCGCTGAAGGCGGCGAGCGGGTAATCCTATGGATGAATAAGTGGTCAGTCCTTTAAAGTGGCAGATGAAAGACTCAGTGTGGGAGAGATGTGATCCAATGTGGAGGGCTTTAGAATGTAACAGCTGAGCAAAGACTAAATATATTTCACATTCCCAAACTAGTAGGATAGTTATACATTCTATGTAATGGGAATCTAACCAGTGGCATAGCAACGGTACCATGATCCCTAATTAAAGCAAATAATGTATCCTCCCAAACCCCTGTAGTTGTAGGAAAAAAACAACAGCCATTAATTGAGGCAAACAGGGCCAGAGCCGCTGCACCTTCTGCACTATTAAAGGCTACGTCCGTGAATCTGACAATACCGGAATTTTCAGCCCAGGTCACCGATACATTGTAAATTGTGTTTTAATAGCACTTTCTAATGAAACATTACACATTTAATGTTTAACACACTTAAAAATGTACTGCAGCACAGGTTGTATGAAAACATGTATTCTAAAATTGTGTTACGATTTAGGCGTAGAAGGATAAAATACTTAATTTTCTTTAACATTCCATTGTTGTACTCTGCGCAAACGTGTGTGGGATATTGCTTGCTGAGAGATGATGAAAAACAGGAAGTGTTATGGTAATTTGAAATTAGAAACTAGTCCATTTAAACAGTGACCATGTGGCTGAGGTCTGTTAAACAGGCCATACCCAATGCAGAGATCAAGCTATCAGTCATCAATAGCAAATAAAAAGGGGAAATGCAGCAAAAACATGTATTCCTTTTGTTAGACCGGATATCTTTAGTGTGGTATTCCCCCAAACATTTTGCCTTCACTCCCCGATTTTTTCTGAACCCATTTTTGTTGGCATTAGGACCATGTGCACTTAAGCCCTGCAAACCTGTGCTAAAGTGCTTGTGAACTCTCCTTCAAACACAGAAAAATCGGACTACATCCAATTGGCAGCTTTAATTTACTTGTAAGTAACTAATAAATGGTACCCCATGTTGCTGCTAGTGGTCAGCAGCACTCTTTGTGCCACACGCTAAAGTCGTTTTTCAAAACATGTTTCAGGCTGGCGACTGCAGCCTGTAGTGCAGTTTTAAACTGGCACTTCGACCTGACAAATTAAACCTTTTGCCAGGCCTAAACCTTCTTTTTTATACTTAAGTCACCCATAAGGTATGCCCTAAAGGCTCATAGGGCAGGGCACACTGTATTCAAAAGTTAGGACATCTCTTGTAAGGCCTATCTCTCACATTGACTAACACTGAGTTGCCTCATTACATTTTATAAGTGCTAATTTAAGACTGGGAGCAGCTGGAGATATGCTGGCTACACCTAAATTCAGACTTGGAGCACATAGAGATATGCTGGTTGCATCTAAATGAATAGTAATTTAAAATCCTCTTTAATGGGGAAGTCTGATTTTAAGTTGGACTTCTGAAGTTGCACCTATTAGAAAGTTGGCATTTTCTTATCTCAAACAACTGTGTCTTTCTGCCAGTGTCCTGGGTCACATGGCTGTAAATGGCTCTGCTGTTGTGGTTTGTGTACTGCTTCCAGACTGTGAGACAAAGGGGGTTATATGTGGACAAGATGGCTGTTGCAGGGCTGTACACAACCTCACTTATACTACAAATCACTTTGCCTACAGCACACACAAAGGAGCCTGGCACCAGGCCTGCCCTGCCTTTTAGTCAACCAAGACAGTTCAGGGCCTGGACCAGGAGACAGGATGAACTGATCAGAACCAGTTTGGCGGTTAGGTCAGGGAAATCCCCAACGCAAAGGTTTGCACCAGGTATAAAAACAGGACCTTCAGAAGCACTCATCAGCACAATCCTAGACCTGTGGAAGATTCAGAATGAGGACCGCCCTGCTGCTACAAAGACTGCTTTGCTTTCTGAAGAAGAAAGTTTGGACCTGCTTACTTTGATATTATACTACCGGAGCGACTCCAATAGTCAGTTGGCTGCCATCCTGTGTGAAGTACAAGGGAATTAAAAGCTTCCAGATGCTTCCCTGCAACTGGACCTGCCTGAGTCCTGCAGCTGGCCTCTGCTGGAGTGAGTCCTGATCCCCAAGAGGTGTCCCTAGGTGCTGGCCCCTGGGCTGGTATCAGTGATTTGATTTGTAAATTTATAAAGCGCGACGAATGCCCTGAGGAGTCTTGGCGCTGAGGACTAAGAAGGTGAAGCCAGAATAGGTGCAGGGACGAATTAAAGGTCTGCTCGGAATAGCCAGGTTTTTATTGATTTTCTGAATGAGGTGAGATTCGGGCAGTTTTTGATTGAGAATGGTAGGAGATTCCAGAGTTTTGCCGCTCTTAGCAAAAAACTCCTTCATCCCCAACGCATCTGCTTAAACCTAGGTACTTGAAGCAGTTTCAGTTGTGCAGATCTGAGATTTCTGGGCGGAACACAGTATTTTATCCTAGAAGTCAAGTAAGAGGGTCCCCTTCCTTGGAGCGCCTTAAATGTAATACAGAGTGACTTGAATATGATTCTTTTCCGGACCGGCAGCCAGTGGAGAGCTGCTAGCCGCTGGGACACCGATTTGTGCCTGGGGATGTTCAAGATCAGTCTGGCTGCTGCATTCTGCAGGCGTTGGAGCTTACTCAAATGCTGTGTTTGAATCCCTAGGTAAAGTGCATTACCATAATCCAGCCTGGAGATTGCAAGGGCGGTTACCATGGTTTTCAGGGCATCCGGGGGAATAAAAGACGGAATCTTTCTGATAAATTTTAATATAGCCCAGAACTTCGCTGAAAGGCAGTTGATCTGGCTATCGAAAGTTAGCAGACAGTCAAAAATCACCCCTAGATTTTTGACCTTGGAAACTGGTGGAGGGCATTCGCCCAACTCAGTGGGCCACCATTTCGGAGACCAACCTAAGGGATTGGCAACCAACAGTAGGACTTCCGTTTTGCTGCCGTTTAATTTTAGGCAATTAGATTGCATCCAGTTATTAACGTGGGACATGCAGATGTTAAAACCTTCTGCCACCTCGTCTTCATTGTTGGTGATTGACACTACAATTTGTGTCTCATCTGTGAGAGTGAGAGCTCCTCCACAAGACAGAGGTCAAAACCCTGAAGTTTGTGCTCTTCAGAACCGCAAACAGATTTGTTCACACACTGAACCTCTAACGCTCGCAACGACAGGCAATGCGAAGTTCCAGTAAGACCGTCAACAACCATCCACAACGACCGGCAACGCAAGACCTTCCTTCGTACCAACAGTGACCATCCATGACGATCAACCAAAGTGAGGCTTCACCGCCGGCTCCTAGTGCTACAGTAACGTCCGTCCACATTGCTCCACCTGCTAGTCATGCTGGAAGTCTCCCCCTTGCAGCCATTTCCAATACAAACAGAACTCTTCCCGGCCGACTTACAAAGGTAACTTCAGCGGCACTAACCGGGTTCCTTTACCCCACTAGCCCTCCATCACTGTCAGGCTGAGCTTGTGACTTTCCCCTGGTATAGCGCGACCAGATGACCGCGAGTACCTCTTTCTGTTTTAAGGCACTATCTTCACTAAAACCTTTAAAAATCAATGGCTCCGCTTCTAATGACTCCATTTTCCTAAATTGGTTTGGGACTTTTCTTGTTTCCTTTTTATTACTGTTTGGGTGCTGCATAAATACTTTTACACATCACCTCCAAGTTAAGCTTGACTGGTTTGTGCCAAGCGATCAGAGAGTTAAGCACAGGTTATTTAGTGAGTTTGTGGTTCACCCTGACACGGAGTGTGGTTATTGCTTGTGTGGGGCTTTCACTCTTCTCACACAGTAACCCAGTTTCTTACACCCTTGCACTCAAGAAGGTGGAATTTCCGCAGACAGTCTTCTAAACCCTTAATACCGTGGAATGTAATTGCTTTACTGGGAATATATTTAATCAGTGAGAAGACATTTAATCATTATTCGAGGAACTAAAATGTTAATCATTTAAAATGTACATGTAAGAACGTCTTGCAACACGCAATGTTGCTACACATTTTCTTTAACCCTAGCAAGTTATAAAGAGGTAAGATGCTTGCGATAAAATTAAACTGTAATCACTGAACAGAAGTCATTTTGAGAGGAGGAAGGTAAAAGCAAGAATACGCAGGATTATCATATGAGTCTCTGCCACAGAACACATGAACAGCATAAAATTTCATTTCATAAACAATTGCATTCTGGGAGTTGTAGTCTTGATTGACTGCAGTTGCATAAAGAGAGCTAAATTATAAGATTACAATGGTATGTAAAAGGAAAGACAGACTAAAAAATGGTTCCCAAGATGGGTTAGAGTTACATGAAAACCGTAGGTGAAGATTAATGAAGATGTGAACAAAAAATTAGAAATTACTTTCATGGTTATTGTTGGTCAAATTCATGCCGCCTCAGCTTTAAAAAATGGCGTATTTCAGGCTGCTCGGCTACAGGCTGGACGCCTGGACCTGGGATCGGTATAAACAAGATAAAACACAACGAGTTCTTTGGGAATCAAAGGTTTACGGGGAGAAGGTTTACCGAAAGAAAGAAGACGCATGAACGGGTTAAATGCCCTGACAAGTTAAAGTAACCTGCAGACGTGGCTGCAAAGCAGCAGCTCTGGAAGCTGCAAGCATTATGCATGGAGGCCGCTTTTATCTTCAGAGAGAGGCCTTTTCCCCGCTTATGCTGACAGTGTAATGGCAGAGTGCTGGTGTCAAGAGCAGCGGGGTAATTAGGTTATGACATCAGAGCGCTATGATTATAAGATTGCAAAATCCAGTTAGCGCGCCAAGTGACGTCTGTGCGGAAAAATAAAGAATTAAAAAGCAGGGCCGTTAGGCTGCAGATTGATGAGAATGAACCCGAGACTGGCGTGGCACGCGCGGCCCGGGCGCGCGGGTGTCATTCCGCGTGTTAAAGGTGTTCCAGCAGCAGGAAGTAACTGCATTAACAACCGCCACGGCAACGCCGGGGAAAATACATGGAAATGGAAACGTAAAGGTTCTCTGAAAACGAGCGAAGGCACAGTTAATAGGGCTGCTTTTGCGTCAGTATTTCTTTTTTTTTTTTGCAGCTGCATGCACGAACAAGCATTGGCAAAGCCAAAAAGTCTCTCCCGTGGGAACTACTGGCTTTTCCAGTGTTTTTTAGCGATGCTGTGAAGCATGGCTATAGAGGACACCACCAAATAAATGTGTTATGATGCAGGCGCAGAGGCCGGGTGATTTTGTGGCCACATGCCCGTGCCTACAAAATGCTACCAGGCTCATTAGAAGAAGTATGATGGAGAGACTGGTGACTTGCTGTAGCATGGTTGTCCTTTTCATGGTCTGGGGCATGACTAAAGGGGAGTTCGTCCTTCACCAAGTGCTATAATTAACCGCATCGCTGCGGCGGCTTTTCCCGCTGTGCGCGGCGATTTTAAAAACCCCGCGGTTCATGACGAGCTCAGCTCGTCATGAGCGCACGGCAGGTTACGCTCATGACGAGCTGAGCTCGTCATCAGCCTGGAAGGGGTTAAGACCTTTCTTCTGAAGATAAGTATAACGGTAAGGATTCTACTACATAAGAGCCGATAAGATCATGGGCGTCCGCAGGAGGGGGCAAGGAGGGGCGCTTGCCCCCCCTGGATCGCTGGTCCGTCCGGTGCGGGGGTGACGTGGAGAGATTGATTTTTTTAACAATGTGACTAAAGGTATTTGCTGCACCAGCCCATGTGTCACTCGCAATAAAAGGTAGTGGATTCTAAAAGGGGTGCAGCTGACAGCACCCAAGCCTGCACCTCCTGAGACCCCTTTATTTACTTCTGTCCCTAATCTTTATACACAAGACCGCTTTCTTCCCTTGCGCTGGTTGGGAGATGCTGCAGTGATGTCAGACCACGTGCGTGTGCTGCTAAGCTTGGCTGTGGAGAGATTGCCCTGTTTAGGTCGAGGCTACCGTCGCACTGCGAAGCAGTGGGCGGAGCCGAAGATTTTATGACTTCTACAGTGGGGCTTTAACCCGCCTCTCTCTTCCATTGGCTAGCTTCGTAAATGGAGGCTAGCCATTGGAAGAGATGTGCGTCACTCGGTTCAGGCTCCGGCTTGAGCAGATTCGGGGGCGTGTTTTTTTTTGCATTTTTTAATCAGTGACGTCATCCGTCACTCAGCAAAAAAACACGCCCTCCGAATCCGAAAATGACGGTGCTTTCTCCGAGGCATTTCTTCTTGGCCTCGGAGAAAGATGGTTGTGTTCATGGCGTGATCCCGGTCCACGGCCGGCTGGTGCTGCTGCTCGTCACCTCCCCCTGCTCTCGTCTCCCTCGGTTCTCCAGCCGTTCTGGCTGCCACCTTCTCCTGTTTCTCCTGAACTCGTGCTTTTCGTCCCCCGTCTGTTGTTGTGGTCGGGTCTCCTCCCTCTGTATTTCAGCCTGTCGAAGCCACCTCCCCTCCAGTCCTCGCTTCGGTTGCTCTGCTTCCCCTGCAAGCCGCTTCCTCAGTGCGGCTGCCTCCGCCTCCCACGGCCTCGCAGGTCAGGCAGGCTGGTCGGTGCCATGGAGTTTGAGGCGAAAGGATGCTAATGAGTAGCTGTGCTTGTATGAGGAGGCAGAGGGCATTAGACACGCAGGAAGAAGGTGCTTAGATAAAAGCTGTACTATAGCGCTTCTTAGCCGCAGCGCCGAGTGGGGTACTGCGCAGGATTCTACCCGCCATTGCTTATTGCTATAGCTTTTGTATATTTTTATTTTACGAACTCACTCTTGGGTGAAGATTCCACTTGAACGTGCTCACAAAGCCTATCTGGTTCTGCACTTGTAATTTTTTTTCATTGCGTAATTGCTTGCGGGAATTGTTTGTTTATTTTAGGAAATCTTTTGAGATGGAATCTTCCATTCTGACGTGCTTTCTGAAAGTCCCTGTCTGTCTGTGTAGATTGAGTTCGTCGAGTCTTCTGGCATGCGCAAGCTTTCTTTCAGGTCGCCCCTGGGCCGGACGCCGTTCTATTGTGCATTGTGCGCGCACGCATGCTGCTTCTTGAAGAGCTTATGAGTGTTTAGGAAAGCCGGGAGCTCTGCAGCTGTGCTGTGTTTCACATTTCCATTGTTTTGTTTCAGAAATGGGCGCACGGGCTCTCTGCATGGCAGAGTGTTAGTTATTTGAGAGAGGCACTTACACTTGAGCAGAATACAATGTTATGGTTACTTGAGCAGGCTGGGGGTGGACGGTGGAAGAGGTGCAGCTATCAGTTTTGGCGCACGCGCTGACAAAAGCTACATCTATCAGGCGAACAACTTCTGTCTATGAGTGCGTGCCTCATCCTAGGGAATGATTTCATGTTCCAGCGTGGATCGAGTTTCTTCGCATACGCATTTATTTCTGCCTGGAGTGTTTTTGTTTAGGTGGCATTGTACGGCTCAATTACTTGGTATCAATGTTTACATTTTCTTGCAGGCTGAATTACTTTGTACCCATATTTGCATATTGTTGCAGGTCAAGTTACTTTGTGGAAGTCTTTATGTAGGCGAAGTTTCTTTTTTCAATGCTTAATTTTCTTCCCAAACGGAGTGATTGTTCAGTAAAGTTTAAATCTCACTGCTGGCTGAATTTTCGTTTGTGCGTTGCGTTTCTTCTTAGGCAGTTTTACTTTGTTTCAATTTCTCCCAAACTTTGCAGAAGTTACTTTGTATAATAGTTTGTATCACTATTTGCATTTCATTGTGCAGTTCTGAGCAATTTGTAGCCGGCCGGTGCCATTCATAAGTATGGCATGATGGTATTGTCTCCTGAACCTATGGTTACAAATATAATTTAACATAGATTTACAGTGGGCTTTTGCTCTACTTCAAGAAGTAATTTCTTTCACCTAATGCTGTTTGATGCGTGCATGTGTCCTTCCACCTTCAGTGCATGACGGACTATGTTAACATCTAAAAAGTATGATTAAACATTACACATTTAATTCTTTTATTTTACATCTTAAAAGTACACTAATTCATTACACATTTAATTATTTATGCCAATGGTGCTTAACCTATGATCGATCAACCGTTTGTAGAGCTCTGTGGCATCCATTCAGGGGGTCTCCGGACCCATATGAATTCTTAACATTGTTTTCTGTCAATAATCATAAGCATTTTGAGCTACTTAATCATATAAAAATGGTTCCATATACATGGATTATAGTTTCATGAAGTATAAATACCACCTCTTTAAAGGCTACCGTATTGCCTCCCCAATATATCTGATCTATGCATTACTAAAATCAAGAAAGATATGTTTTATAAAAACAAATTCTAAGCATTTTCATAAGGTTTTTAGTTAGAAGCTGATTGCTAGTTTAGCATGGTGCATGTAAGAATGTGCACAGTCGCTGTTCCCATTAAAGCACACTCAGATTTGAACTATAAATCCTTTTCTGACTAAAGACTATTAAGTTGCTTTTAATTTTCTTCAAAATAATGCACATCTCCATTTAGGAAGCTAGTCATTTTTACATGTATACATAGGTGCTCTGCCCAAACGGCTGTTCCAGGCTTCACGTCTCCCATCCACTGCTTTACATAGTCAGGCACTTACATAGTTCTGTCACGCACACTTCATGTACTTGAAAGTGCGCATGCCTGCACATTTCTGCAGATACCACTTGCAGATGGGAGCATGTACTCTGGCATGATGAGTGAGTACTTAGTCTTCTAGCTTTTATGCAGCTGCTTTATTTACACAAAGATCCTGCATTGTCCATACTAAGCTCCATTGCTGTCTTGTGTCTGCCAGAGGCCAGTGCCAATCCATTTACTACGTCTGTCCCAACACCATTGCAGAGACCTTTGATTTCCTAATGGGTTGTGAATACGTCCAGTGTCTTGTACCAGTGTATATTCACTCTCATATGTAAACATGTAGTTGTAGAAGTGCTGGGTGTATGTAGTGTGGACTTGTGTATTTTCTGTGTATTTATGTTGAGATTCAAAGCATAGATAGGGCTTGCCCCTGGTTTCCTGTTGTGATTCTCTGGGTTCCTCGGAAGGCAAAAGGTTGAGACCCACTCCTTTATGTATGCCACACATACATTGTTTAGAAATGAAGGCTAGGGTGATAACACAGGTCCTTGCGTCTCCAGTGTTTATGGGAGCTCTCAGGGTGTGTGACTCTGTGTGTGTGTGGCTCTGTCTGTGTGTGTGTGTGGCTCTGTCTGTGTGTGTGTGTGGCTCTGTCTGTGGATGTGTGTGGCTCTGTCTGTGTATGTGTGTGGCTCTGTCTGTGTGTGTGTGGCTCTGTCTGTGTGTGTGTGGCTCTGTTTGTGGCTCTGTCTGTGTGTGTAGCTTTTTTTGTAGGTGGCTCTATGTGTGGGTGGCTCTGTGTGTGTGTAGGTGGCTGTGTGTGTGGGTAGCTCTGTGTGTGTGTGTGGGTGGCTCTATGTGAATGACTGTGTGGGTGGCTCTGTATGTGTGTCTGTGTGTGCGCGTGGCTCTGTCTGTGTGTGCGTGTGGCTCTGTCTGTGTGTGCGCGTGGCTCTGTCTGTGTGTGCGCGTGGCTCTGTCTGTGTGTGCGCGTGGCTCTGTCTCTGTGTGCGCGCATGGCTCTGTCTGTGTGTGTGCGCGTGACTCTGTCTGTGTGTGTGTGCGCGACTCTGTCTGTGTGTGCGCGCGTGGCTATGTCTGTGTGTGTGCGCGTGGCTCTGTCTGTGTGTGCGCGCGTGGCTATGTCTGTGTGTGTGCGCGTGGCCCTGTCTGTGTGTGTGCGCGTGGCCCTGTCTGTGTGTGCGCGCGCGGCCCTGTCTGTGTGTGTGCGCGCGGCCCTGTCTGTGTGTGTGCGCGCGGCTCTGTCTGTGTGTGTGCGTGGCTCTGTGTGTGTGCACGTGACTCTGTCTGTGTGTGTGTGCGCGTGACTCTGTCTGTGTGTGTGTGCGTGGCTCTGTGTGTGTGTGTGTGTGTGCGTGGCTGTGTGTGTGTGGCTCTGTGTGTACGTGGCTCTCTGTGTGTGTGGCTCTGTCTGTGTGTGTGTGTGTGCGCGCGGCTCTGTCTGTGTGTGTGTGTGTGTGTGTGTGCGCGCGGCTCTGTCTGTCTGTGTGTGTGTGTGTGTGTGTGTGCGCGGCTCCGTCTGTGTGTGTGTGTGTGGCTCTGTGTGTGGCTCTGTGTCCGCGAATACTCTCTACTACTCTCTAATGCTCACCTATTGCCATTGTAAATGACAATACCATTAATTTATGTTTTAAAAAAAAAAATGAAAAAAAATGTCATGAGCAATGCCAATAGCTCTACCTTTAATAATGCCGAGACCATTGCATTGTAAATGCTTGTTCTTGGCAGGAAAAGACTCAATCACATCTGGGATTGGGCAGCACAACCGTCGACCACTGGTGCTCGGTGAGCTAACAAGTCCAGCTGCTCTTTGTGCGGACAGCAGCATCTCATACCCGTCACCCAGTGATGTAAGGAGAGGTGCATCGAAGAACACAAAGTCAGTCCAGACAATAGAGCCGAGACGTCATTGGCGGTGAGGTCGACGATTAGGGAAACTAAGTGGGATGCCTTGGAAGGTTAACAACAAACCAAAGCCAAGATCACCATGCTGCCAAGAATCTATGGTAATATAATCAGAGATGACAGTTGATCAGTAACTGTCAGAATCTGAGAAACAATCACAGTGACTGCAGAAACACAGTGACGACGACAGGGTAAGAAGCTCAGCAGAACACTCGTAATATCAAGTTGCTCCCATGTCCTTCAGTCATGTTTCACTCCCAGTTTTAAATCACTTTGCACACTGGGCATTTAAACTCAAATTATTAATTAGAAAAATAAGAAAAACTACAAATCCCAGAGTGCAATGTAAAATTCGTTAAAAAGCTAGAACTAGCTGATAATGTCACACACGGTAAGGGGACAGTTGGCATCTAAACAGTGTATAACAGAAAGCTTTGCACAGTATGTGAAACAACAGCACCAAATATACATTGGAATGAATATTGCATGGTAAAGATGGAAGAAAGGGTGCTATAGAAGGATATATGGACTAAAGGAAGAGCGAGATGCAATACGAACAAGAGAACACAGGAAAGCTTGAGGAGTTTGCAAGGACAAGATAGAGAAGTTGAGATATTAAAGCGAGAGGGGGATGAAGATAAAGGGAAAGTGTAAAAGTAGAGAGGGAGAAGATTAAGGCAAGAGAAAAAACATACATACATAAAGGAAAAGGACTAGCAATTGAGTCAGGAAGAGAATGTGGAGTAAAGAGCACAGAGGTTGTATAGTACTGGTGACAGCCTCCCTGCTGCAGCTTTGCTCTGCCTGTCAATAGCCTATAGGATCCAAGTCATTGCGTCCTGAGGTTATGAGAGCCCTTGCCCAAGGGGGCTGCTCCCCTCTCCCTGGTGCCTAGTGGGTGAATCCGTGCTAGGGGATCGCCCTCCTGGGGTGATTCCCAAGCAGGGATTCACTAGGGAGGGGTAGTATTGGAAAGGGGATATTTTCCCCTTTCCAATACCACCCCTCCTGTGTGATTCGGTGCTCGGGGGGCTGAGATAGTCTTACAAGCACCGGAGCACTGAAAATGAAAAGAGGCAATCGGATCATTTCAGTTTCATATGTAATGATGTCAGCGTGCAATCGTCATAACATACGGGGAAAAAATTCGCCGGAAAGTTCCCCACCTGCTGAGGCCCAAAAAAAAAGTAAGGAAATCCTTCTGCTGAAAACAACAGAGGGATTATGCGGTGCGCCTAGGACGTAACGGTTATATTCATGGCACACCAGTGCTGCAACCCTGGACGTAACTGTTATGTCCATGGCATGGAACGGGTTAAGGCAAACAAACCAATCACAACACAACTCAGGCTACTTGTGGGAGAGGACATTTCTACCCACCTCGTAAGAGATTGGCACCTCTGTGAAACACAGTGATTCGCAATCTGCTCCCGTTGCCTAAACCAATTCTGCACACAAGGGGGTGGCCTAGTGCTCATCGAACAGAAATAGGGCCAGAAAAACACAGTCATTTAGCAATTGTAAACCCTGCCATTTACAAAATCACATGGTTTTCGACCACAAACAATCTTGTTTTTATGTTTAAACCCCACTTTGTGAGTCAAAAAAAGCATTTCTGAATCGCAAAATGGGTTCACGTCCCCTTTTACATCGCAGCCAGAAAAGGGCATGAAACTGGCATTTCTTTCGAACTGTGATTGTATCAATGGTTTGCAACCGCAATTTCAGTGTTAGAACATTGATTAGTTAAAGACACCACAAACGAGGCGGTAATTGACTCAAACGAGATGATAACTAATTTGGAAAGGGCAACATTACACCTTCCCTTTTGAGAATGGTATTGGCAGCCTTGGGGGTGGGGGGGTGGCAGTGGTCCTCTGGACTGCCTGCTCACCCTCAGTTTTTCCAACCCCCTCTTTTCTTTTTTAAAGCAGTTCAGGTTCCTTCAAGGAACATGAGATGCTTTAAAAAACAAAAAAAACAACACAGGTTGACAGGCTGATGTTCCTTGCAGGCCACAATCCCTTTTCAGCCAATCACAGATGGACAAAAACCGCAACCTGTTTAATTAATATTCATTAGACACATCGTTATATGCCCCCATGTGAGCAAATAATCCTGCGATGCCACCTATTAGTGTATATGTCATACTGTAAAATTAAAGACAATTTGCGACCTGACTTTTTCTACATCTGGCCTTTTGCTCAGTACAAAAGATATCACCCTGTTGCTACAGAGCGACCTCTGTTTCCCCGCATACATTTCACTGCAGATAGCGCCTGAATGCAAGAAAGCCTCCAACTGACAGGGAAATGTAAATTACATTTCTGCTTCAGTGTATTAAAGGTTTCCAAAAAACACATGCGAGCAGGTGGAATTGTGGGTAACGGGATAAAAGCACGATACAGTGTTCGCTTGGAGGTCATTGTGCAAACATTCAGCTGCATAAATGTCAACAAACGTCTCTCTAATGTTCTAAAGCCCGGTCCATTACATTTGGTATCACAACAACCTTCAGAGGATACACTCCTCGCCACACATGACACCGTGTCACAGGTGGGAGGCAAGACATGTGATTAGCAGGCTCCCAAGCCCAGGGATTTGCACATGTACAGCATGTCCTGAGCTCAGCGCCACACAGATTCACTCCCCGGCTTCAGATTTCGAGACATAAGCCGCCAGACTGAGCCCGACCTTCATGCTATATACTGTTCGGGGTCGAAGGCTGATCCTTCGCCTTCCTCGCCGCCAAGACCTGGAACACCCTCCCTACCCACCTACAGCAGACCCAAGACCTACTCGCCTTCAGAAGACTCCTCAAGACCAGGCTCTTCGAGCAGTCGCAGCACCCCCTCCCCTCAGCGCCTTGAGACCCTCACGGGTAAGTAGCACGCTTGACAAGTACTCTGATTGGTTGATTGATTTACAAAAACATCAAAAGAACCTCAAGTACCACGTGTCTAACAGGGGCCAGGCTAGCCACGCCCCGGTGACAGTGGAGGGACAGTCAGTGGAGCACAAGTTACTACTTGTGTAACGATATATCTGTAAGAGACATTAGTTAGTCATAGATTCCTTACCTTAGAATAGAATATCCCCAGGCGTCAGACTGGATCCGGAATTTTTTTGCGTAGCAGTACCCTTGCGCGTCGGTAGGCGTCGTCTCCGGCTCGGCGTCCGTGGTCGGCGTCGTGGGTGCCGTGATGACGTCGTCGGAGTACTTAGACGCCGCCTCCGCGTGCTGATGTCAGTTCTTAGACACAGCTTTTCCGTGCCAGAAGCGCTGAGCCATGTTAAAAACCAACACTGGTGCCATTGAATCTAGGGCCCTGAAAGGGGAAAACCCTAACCCTAGATATCTGTTCGCAGAACGGGGAGGATGGGTGGGTCGGTAAGGAATCTATCACTAACTAATGTCTCTTACAGATATATCGTTACACAAGTAGTAACTTGTGCATCTGAAAGAGACACTTTAGTGATAGATTCCTTCCCTTAGAATAGATACCCCAGCAATACCAACCCCGGTGGTGGGTCTGCGAACCAATAATCACACCAGAAAGTCCTGGAGGACAGAACGGCCAAAGAAGCCATCCCTCCGGACTTGGCTGTCCAGGCAGTAGTGCCTTGCAAACGTGTGCAGCGATGCCCACGTAGCTGCCTGACAGATGTCTTGTAAGGGCACTCCCCGGCCCAGGGCAGTTGTAGTCGCCGTGGCTCTGGTGGAATGAGCCCGTAATCCAACAGGGGGCTCCTTCTTCGCCAAGGAGTAACATGCCTGGATACACAAGATGATCCACCGGGAGATGGTCCTCTTGTGCACCGCTTTCCCCTTCTTAGCGCACACGTAACCAACAAAGAGTTGGTCATCCACCCGGAACTGGCGTGTGCGATCCAAATAGAATGAGAGCGCACGTTTTGGGTCCATACGGTGGAGCCGCTCTTCCTCTTTAGAGGGATGCGGTGGCGGAAAGAAGGTTGGCAAGGTGATAGACTGCCCGATGTGGAAGGCTGTGACAACCTTGGGCAGGAAAGATGGCTAAGTACGCAACACAACCTTGTCCTGATGGACAGAAAGGAAAGGTGGAGTACAAGAAAGGGCCTGGAGCTCACTCACTCTCCTGGCAGAGGTGATGGCAACCAGGAAAGCAGTCTTCGGAGTAAAAAGGCGGAGAGGACAGTTGTGAAGTGGCTCAAAGGGAGCGCACATCAGAAACGTAAGAACAAGGTTCAAGTCCCACTGAGGCATCACAAACGGAACAGGAGGAAACGTGTGTGTGATGCCCTTTAGAAATCTATTTACAATAGGGGACTTGAACAATGAAGGTTGATCAGGCAGCCTCAGAAAGGCTGAAAGGGCAGAAAGGTAGCCCTTGATAGTGCCCAGAGCAGAGCCCTGCTGGGCAAGAGAAAGAAGAAAGAGGAGAACCTCAGAAAGAGAGGCAGAGAGAGGATCAACAGCTTTTGCTGTGCACCATGCCACAAATCTGTTCTACCTGCAGGCGTATACCGACTTTGTAGAGGGCCGCCTGGCCGCCAGAATGACATTACAGACTTCAGGAGGCAAGTCAAATGGCCTCAACTGTCGCCGCTCAATCTCCAAGCATGGAGGTGGAGACTGGACAGGTTCCGGTGGAGGACCGTCCCCTGCTGCTGTGACAGAAGGTCCTCCTGAAGAGGCAGACGAACCGGGGAATAGACTGACATACTGAGTAGCTCTGGATACCAGTACCTTCGTGCCCAGTCTGGCAAAAGTGGTATAGGCGGAAAGGCGTATAACAGACTGCAACGCCACACGCGACGAAAAGCGTCGCCGAGCGAGTGCCGCCTTGGAAATTCCAACGCGCAGAACTGATGACATTGCGCGTTCTCTTCGGTGGCGAATAGATCTAACCAAGGCTCTCCCCATTGCTGAAAGAGGCCTTGCGCCACGTCCGAGTTCAGACGCCATTCGTGATCCATCATGCACCGACGGCTGAGTTCGTCCGCCCTGGCGTTGAGAGAACCTGCCAGGTGTTGAACCACCAGGGTCACGCCCTGCTGTTCCAGCCACTGCCAGAGGCGCAGAGCCTCCTGGCAAAGGGTCCACGACCCCACCCCGCCCTGTTTGTTGCAGTACCACATGGCGGTGGTGTTGTCCGTGAACACCTGCACTACACTCCCCCGGACAGAGGGGAGGAATGCCTTCAGTGCCAGACGAATCGCCCGCAGCTCCAAAAGGTTGATATGGAGCCGGGACTCCGCCAGAGACCAGAGTCCTCTGATCTCCGCCTCTCCATGGGGAAGGGAGAGGGATCTGCCACTGACCCAATCGCGGTCCGTGAGCCACCACTGCAGCTGTCTCGCAGTGCCCTCCGAGATCAGGACATGGTCGGACAGGTTGCCCGGATGCTGGGCCCACTGAAACTTCAGGTCTCACTGCAGAGCCCGCATCCGCCACCTGGCGTGATGCACCAGTAGGATGCAGGAGGCCATCAGCCCCAGAAGCCGCTGCGTCAACCTGACCGAGACCTGGGATAAAGGCTGAAAAATCGGAATCAGAGCCTGAATATCCCGAACCCGCTGTTCGGGAGGATAAACCTGAAACTGCGCCGAGTCGAGAACCGCTCCGATGAAGAGGAGCTTCTGAGAGGGGCACAGGTGTGACTTTGGCACATTGATGGAGAACCCCAGCTGGTGCTGGAGATCTGCAATAGTCTGGAGGTGGCTGACGACTGTCTGGGGCGAGCCCGCCTCCAACAGCCAGTCGTCGAGGTAGGGGAAGACTGAAACCCCTAACCTGTGCAGATGAGCTGCGACCACCGCCATCACCTTTGTGAACACCCGTGGGGCGCTGGTAAGGCCGAAGGGGAGCACGGTATACTGAAAGTGCTCGTGGCCAACCGTGAACCGCAGGTAGCGCCGGTGGGCCGGCAGGACGGGGATGTGGTAATAGGCGTCCTGCAAGTCCAACGCTACCATCCAGTCTCCTGGGTCCAGGGCAGCTAAGACCTGAGCCAGAGTCAGCATTTTGAACTTCTCCTTCTGGAGGAAGCCGTTGACGGTCCGTAGGTCCAAGAAAGGGCGTAGGCCCCCTTTGCCCTTCTTGGGTACCAGAAAGTAGTGGGAGTAACAACCACACCCCATTTCTGGCCCAGGAACGCGCTCGATGGCCCCCTTGGCCAAGAGGGCCGTAACTTCCTCCTGCAGAAGTCGCAAATGATCCCCCGATACACGGTGGTTCTGCGGTGGCATGGCTGGAGGAGTCGCCTCGAAGGGGAGGGAGTAGCCCCTTCGGACGATCTGCAGCACCCACCTGTCCGAAGTGACAGTGCGCCAGTGGGGGTGGTGATGGCGAACCCTGCCCCCCACTGGCGTCACATGGGCCTGAAAACACGGACTAGGAGGGTTTTGAGGCGGATGCTGCGGGGGAAGGTGTGGACTGACCTCGCCGTTGACCCCGACCGCCGCCACGGCGGTTTCCACGGCCGCCACCGCGTTGGGTATTACCTTGCGGAGCGTGGCTGGCAGCACGTGTGGGAGCACCCCTTCCGCGGCCACGAAAGGAGTGAAAGGCAGCCGATTGCTGGCGCGGGGCCGAGAGGCCCAAGGACTTGGTCGTAGCCCTGGAGTCCTTAAAGCGCTCAAGCGCAGGGTCTGCCTTGTCGCCAAAAAGGCGACGCCCATCAAACGGCATGTCCATCAGTGTATTTTGGACATCGGCCAAAAAGTTGGCGGACCTCAATCAGGCGTGACGTCTGACCGCCACTGTCGTTGCCATCGCTCTACCTAGTGAGTCGGTGGTATCCAGCCCACACCGGATAGAATATTTGGCTGCATCCCGGCCCTCCACAAGGGCTTGGCCGAGTTTGGCCCGTACCTCCAACGGACACTCTGGCAGCACTTCCGCAACCGTATCCCACAGAGAGTGGGTGTAGCGGCCCAAGAGGCAGGCGGTGTTGGAAGACCGCAGTCCCAGACTAAGGGAGGAGAAGATCGTTTTACCGAACTGCTCGTACCTCTTGGATTCCCTGTCCGGCGGAGCCGACGGGAATGCAGTCTGGGAATTGGAGGCCTGGATGACCAGGCTCTCGGGGGTGGGGTGGGTGGACAGGAAACATGGGTCGCCGGGAGCCGGGCAGTGGCGTCTGGCCACGTTCCTATCTACGGGTGAACCCGTAGCGGACTTGGACCAAGTGCCCAAAATAACGTTGGTTAAGGCCTCGTTAAACGGCAGCAGAGGCTCGGCTGAGCATGACTGCGGCTTAAGGACCTCAGTGAGAAGGTTAGTCCTCACGGCCGCGACGGGGAGCTCAAGGCCCAAGGCCTTGGCCGCCCTCATCAATACCACACCATAGGTTGCCCCCTCCTCCGTAGCCACGCTAGGAGGTGAGACAAAGCCAGTGTCTGGCGAAGTGTCAATACCACTGGCATCCCCAAGGTCACCTGCCCAGTCCTCATGAGACTGGCATTCACGTGCCAGAGGGTCCTCAGACCCCTCCCAATCCTCCTCATCACCCATCTCCTGGTATTCAGGGTAAGAATAGGATGGGTCCGGTTCATGGAGTAAACTCTCCGAACGGCGTCTGAAGCGGCGCCGAGCGGCGCCGCTTCGACGCCGGAACCGCGTCGAGGGAGGTCTCGGGGACGGCGCCGGGGGTGACACCTGTGGGGCCGGCATCGGGGAGGTCGTTAAATCCACCGGCGATGACCCGGATCCGGAGCCGGATCCAGCGGGGCCCTGCGTCGCCGGGCCCGAAGGCGCCGGCGGCGCCGAAGCACCCGACGGCGTCTGGCCGAAGCCCCCGACCCGCTAGGGCCCCCAGACGGGTCCGCTGGGCCCGAAGGCACCGCGGAGCCCGTCGGAGGAGAGAGAGTCCTCATGGCCATGAGGAACCGCTCGATTTCCTCTGGCGTCGCGTGAGGCCCAGGGACCGGAGGGTATGAGGCCGGACGCGGCGCCTGCGACTCCGACGGAGCCGCGTGGGCGGTGTCACCTGAACCCCCGGCCGCGTCGCGCGAGCGTATGGGGGAGTCAGAAGAGCGATGACGTCTCTTCGACTTCTTGTGCTTACCTGACGACTTCGACCCGGAGGAGTGACGTCGACTCCCGGAGCTATGATGGCTCCTCTCCCGCGACCGGTCCCTCGACCTCCGGCCGGACCGGGACCTCTCTCGGCGTGGGACCGACTGCCGGAGCTCGAGCCGCTTACTGGACCGCTCCCGTCTAGCTTTAGTAGTCAGGGCACAGCAGTCGGAACAGGCCTTGTCATCGTGGTCGACGCCGAGACAGTAGAGACACCGACGGTGAGGGTCGGTGACCGACGTCAGTCGGTCGCAATCCTCACAGGGCTTGAAACCTGGCATCCCTACCGGCACCGTTCGGAGTCGAAGACTTCGAAAGGAAAGATAAAAAAGATCAAAAAAGTTATAGTCAAAAAGTGACTAAGGTACCACTTTTTCCGGATCTGCGCTGCTGGCGCGGAAAAAAGAAGAACTGACGTTAGCACGCGGAGGCGGCATCTAAGTACTCCGACGACGGGGAGGAGCCAAGATGGCGATCGGAACAGTCGCATAAAAGCCTCGCTCCGAGATCCCTTCCTCCCCGCCGCCTATCCTGTCTTTAATCCTGATCGGGGTGTCCCGAATTTGGTTACCTGGAAAGAGCCTTCACTCACCGTCTTTTTCCGGGGCTCTGGCGTGCAGTGGTTTCTGCGTTCTGCTCTTGTAACCTTGCTGGCCTTCCAGGCCCTGACGCCGGGGCCTCGAGTGCTGTGTTTGCCTGGAGGTGTTCGGAGTGCCGGCGGCCCGGAACCGCTGAAGAGACCCGATGGTGGGAGCCTGAGAGCCGCGAGCCGGAAGCGCCGGAGCGGACCCACCCCCGATGGTGGGCCACCCCGCATGCCTGATTGCCTGCCGGCCCGAAGAAGAGAAGCCGCGTTGTCCGGCACCCCTCGGGTGAGAAGCCCACTCCTGTTGATTGTCCCGCCTGGGATCCGGTGCAGGGCTCCCCCGAGTGTTGTGGGGAGTACGCCCGTTCTTCTGGTGACTCTCCTTTCTCCGCCGAGCGCCATCAGCCGCGGATCGGCTGTGTGTCCTGGGGCCTCCGGCACTCCTGGTGGGCTTGGAGGCGGATGCGACAATGGCGGCGGGCGATATGCACAAGATGGCGGATGGCCCCTCGGAGTGTCTTCCTCCTGGAGACAGGGACGTTGCTGCATTTGCTCTCCCCAGACCTCGTTTGATTCGGGCGGCCCCTACACGGAGTGCTGTCTTGTTCGCCCTGGGTGCTCTGCGGATCGACCTGTCCTTGCACTGCCGGGACTTGGAGTTGCGGATCGCCGCCATGGTTGTTCAGCCATTTTGTGACGCGGTGTCGTCTCCCCGAGTTGGTATTGTTGAGACTTCTCCAGCTGCTGTGCTGGGATATCCGGCTGGGTGTTCGATTCCATGGGATCAAGTGGACCCGGTGCCGATGCAGCAGTATTTCCTACATCCTGATTTCTTTGCTTTGTGCTGGACAGCCCGGACTTTGTGCTTGGCCACGTGGATCTTTGGGTTACTTTTGCATTCTGACTGCTGCCGAATTTTCCTGGCTGCTTCTTGTTCGCCGAGACGGTGTTCCGTGAAGATCCCACTTGCTTTCCCTGACTGGTATGGACCCACTGTATCATGCTGTTTCCTGGCCGTGGCGGGGTCTGGCAGCTCTGCTTTTCATAGAAGTGGACAGGGGTGATCGTGCCTGGGTGCCTGCGGGACTTTTGTTTTGTTAATTGGCATCTCCGTGCCTCATCATTTGGACAGTTCCTGTCTTCATCCTTTATGTAGGCTTTTCTCAGTATCCTTTTTTGACCTCGACTAGTGATCCGTTATTGCGGGTGGGGTGGTGTTCTGTATTTCGATCGCTGGCTCCCCTCCTCTCTTCTCTCCTCTCCTTCTCTTCCCTCTTTTTCCTCTCCTTTTATCCCTTTCTCTTTTTCCCTTCGTTATTATTCCCTTTCTCTTTCTTCTATATTTCGGGTGACTCTGGGCGACAGGCACGCTGTTTAGTGGGATAGGCCATAGCCATTACAGTGATGTAGGGTGGGGGGGGTGTTTGTTATTTTAGTTTGTTTTCTTCTATGGTCCCTTCTTTGCTTTCTTTCTAGGGGGTGGGCTATGTCCCTTTGTTCTTTCTCCTTCGTTTCGTAAGTGTCTTCACTTTCTCCTTTTTCGGGGCGGGAGGGCGGTCTATGCGGTGACCCATTTATTTGTTTGCTACGATTTGTCCTTTATTTTTGAACCTTTGATGGGCATTGGATGTCTCTGGGCTTTGCTCTACCGTGGTTATTTGATTGCGTAGGGGGCTGCATCCCTCTCGTCCCCCCCCCTTTTTTCTGAGTATGTTGCATGACACATGGGTAGATATGGCTTCTGCCTCCTCTATACATCATAAAATGTAACCTTTTTTATCCTGGCGCTTACTGTGTAACGATTTCATTACATGTCTATCCTGTATTCATCCTACCGTACACATTGATGTTGTTCCTTTTTGACTCTCCTGATTTTGCGGCCGGCCCTTGTGGTTGTAGGCCTGCGCTTGTACTTATACCTGTTTCTCAATAAAGGTTTTTTAAAAAAAAAAAAAAAAAAAAAAAAAATAAGTACTCCGACGACGTCATCACGGCGCCCACGACGCCGACGACGGACGCGGAGCCGCAGACGACGCCTACCGACGCGCAAGGGTAGTGCTACGCCTGGGGATATTCTATTCTAAGGTAAGGAATCTATCACTAACGTGTCTCTTTCAGATTGGTACAGCACACAGGAGACGGAAGAAAGGGACTCCTATCAGACTGAAGGATGCCGCAGAAAGCCTTCGGGTCAAGGCCTTGTTAGTCCAGTTTTCCCCATGCAGTGCATAATTTGTAAAAAAAAAAATAAGTGGGAAGATTTTCTTCAGGAGGCCACTGCTGCTTGCACCACCCACGGCAAGCGCTGCCAAAATGACAGTACCTATACAACTACTAACTATCACAATCCTACAAGTGTAACAATTCAGACTGTTCCAAGCCCCCAAAGCATTATGAATGGCTTGGCAGCAGGTATTAGTTGTAAATGCACATTAAAAGAATAATCAACTGTTGTTCTCCTCATCTTTAAATTACACAAACAGCGCCATCATGTTGCAGCTGTCATGAGTGCCGGTGTTTTCAAAAAAGTGCAGGTGTCAAGCCACTACCAGCTCAAATTAAGCACGGTCTCCATGTCACGGTCAGACTGTGCCATTTGACGTATATGACTGGCAATGCTTGGTGTTTTTTGCCTTATTTTAAAAGGCCCGCTAGAACAACAATCTGCTTCATGGGCACAGCACAGTTTTGTGTGAACTTATAGGCAGTCTTTTTACACTCACTTTGAATTTTTGTTGCTCCTGTTTGAAGGTTTGAAGAACCCAATTGGTCTTCGAATCGGGATTCTTTTGAATCTGTCTATTGTGATGGTTTTTTTAAAAATTTCTTTATTAAGCACAAAATGTAATCCACAGTTACAGACAAGCGAACCAATACATTGGATATGAAATGACTGGTGAAACATCATCCAATATACAAACATGTACACTGCAGGAATGTGGACTTGTCGAATAGTACGATCAATTGTACAGTGTGCTGTTTTCCGTTACGATGAAACCATAAAGACAAAAAATTAAACAATAACAGAGGAAGAAAAGAAAAGCAATACACCAAAGGGCAAATCATATCAAAAGGTTTGCGAGAGTCATAGAGCAAGTCAATCAGCACAGTAACAGGTGCAGGCTTAGAACGCCGTATCAAGGAATACGATGACCACACAGCGTGCCATAGGTCAATGCGTACCGATCACCATGCAAGAGGAGCGGAGCTCCACAATAGACAAGCATCGCGCTCGGAAGCACATCGGATCACCACGCCAACTCTCAACACTCCGAACCACAGCAGGTCGTTGGGCAGGGCCCGCATGATATGCACTAATAGCAAGGTGAATTCGGCCACGCAGCCTGCGCTGCGCCCGTCCTAACCCACCCCCGTCGGTACAATGGAATGTAGTGATTGGGATTGCGTTTTCAGGGTAAGTTTCGCAACATAGCTCCGATATGGCCCCCAAATGTCTGTCGGGCGGGAAGCAGTCGGGAGCAGTTCCGAATATTCCACACTATTTACACTGCAGCAGGCCACGCTCCTAAGCCATGCGCCAACGGTCGGAGCGCGTCGTGCACATCAGAGCAGCGCTATCTCCCTTTTGGCAAAAAGGAAGCAAATGGACGCCAGTCTACGTAGTGGGCGTGGGAAATTTACAACGTAGCCAAGCAACGCAATTTCGGGGGTGGGATGGAGCGTCATGCCCAATATGTCACCCAGAACCCGGTGAACTTCCAGCCAATATGCATGCAACCGAGGGCACGTCCAGGACAAATGGGAAAAAGTCAGCCTGTGGGGCGGCGCATTTGGGGCAGCAGTGCGGCCTACCAATGTCAATTTTGTGAGCAAGTGCAGGAGTGTGATACATCCTCCTTAGGAACTTGAAATGTATAAGTTTGTGCCTGCTGTTCATGGACACATCTCTAGTGATAGCGCAACACGCCTCCCACTGATCGTCTGTAATCTGAATACCCAAGTCGCCCTCCCATGCGGCGCGCACTGCAGCGTCCGAGGAAGGAAGTGAGGCCAGACACAGTTTGTAGAGCTTCGATACCACATGAGTACCCGCCTGGTTTTGTATTATAAATGTGAGTGCGGGGTTGTCATCAGGAGGTAATGGAAATGTGGGGAATTCAGCACGAAGCATGGAACAGAGTCTAGTCAGAGTGAAAGCGTCCATAAATGTTCGGTCAGTGAACCGGGTGTCCTCCGTCAGGGAGAAAGCATGTCCGTCCGGAAAAAGATCACCAATTGTATGAAGTTGGTATTTGGACAATGTGCGGCAAACTACCGACTCACCGGTGATGGGTAGCCAGTGAGAGTTAGGTAGCGGTAGTGCAGAGGAGTACAACCTGTCCATGCGAAGCAGTCTCCGCATCTTATCCCAAGCCCAGCTCGTGGTGGACATCGGCTGTATGTCTTGTGGGTCCCGGGGGAGCCCTTTTGGGAAGGATGGAGTCGAGTGGCACCGGGAGCGCCGTATCGGCCTCAGGTCGCAGGTAAGGAACCCTGGCATCTGGGTGATACCAGGGGTGCGCATACGAGCACTGTGCCACCAAGTAATAAAGATAAAAATCCGGCACTCCGAATCCCCCTCTCTCGTAAGGTAGCGTCAGCGTGCGCCAGGCCACTCGAGGGTTTTTGCCGCCCCACACCAAGAGCAGCAATGTAGAGCGGAGTTGCGAAAAAAAGACCTTGGTAAGAGGGATCGGAATATTATTAAATAAATACAAAAACTGAGGGAGGACAACCATTTTGATGATAGCAATCCGGTCAGCCATGGTTAATGGGAGACGGAGCCACCGCTCTCTATTATCCTCCAAAAAATCCAGGGCATGTCCGTAGTTCAATCGGATAATGGACACTGTGTCAAGATGAACGTGGACTCCCAGGTATTTAACGGAGTCTGTGCACCATTCAAGAGGGAAAGAGCAATTCCACTGCACGGTGGAGGGGGTCAGTGGAAAAATAAGTGACTTGTGCCAGTTTATCTGGAGGCCGGAGTCTATTATAATGGTTAGATGTCGCATGCACAGCAATCCTGAAGATACCAATACTCTAGTAGCGCAGTAGACTGCCAAGAATGGGGTTGAACCATGTGGTTGTAGGTTTGAATCCGAGCGAGTTTTCTCAGCTTTTCGTGGCAAAGCCTGGCACTACTAAGTGAGCATGAGGGTTTGGCCAGCCTTCCTAGGCCAGTTAAACCATCATGCGCACTTAGCATTTTTCCACCCGGCTGTGGAGAACCGTCCGAAGGCTCCCAGGCACTGCATGAGCGGCCAAACAGATCAATTAGACCAATCATGACTCTGCTGTCATGCTGGTGATAGCAGCGTCGTGACTGGCTTAGGGGAGCCTGGGACCTTCCTGTTTCCGTGAGTCAGGAGGAAGAAAAGAGGACGGAGGAGAGGCGGCGGCCATAACCAGGTAAGTGATTTTTTTTCCAACCCAACTCCCACTCCTGTTCCTTAGCAGCTGCCACTGAAGGCTGGTAAAGAGCACACTAGCAGGTTGGGTTTTTACAAACATCCGATATCGGTGCCAAAAAACACTATGGCAGAGAGTCAAGCATGTTACACGGCAGATTTGTGTTAAATATACATACTGCACTCCCCAACTAGGAAAGGTGTATCTGAACACAAATCACACAAACCACTAGGCACACTTAATCTCATTTTTTGTATTAGAGTCCAACATTTGATAAGGCCTGGTGAAGTGAAGCCTTGAGGCAGATACAGGTAAGTTTCTCTTCTTTACTGAGGCACCAGCAGCGTACAATGCGCTCCCCACCTGATCTTCAGTATTTGTTGCTACCCACACAGAACCCTGTGACCTCCAGCATACATTGGCACTGAAGCCATTCCTAAAACACCAACAATATAAGGCACAGCTGGGTGTGGAGGCCATATTTAATTAAATACGAGAATTAAAAACCTTGCTTTGTGTGCCTATGTCTTTTGCTCTACGACAATGGGCAGAATGTAAAAAAGCAAACATGCACTGGATAATCTTAGAACTAAACCATCCACAAGTTAACGTTTCTTTTGTGGGGGTGGGAGCAGACGACCACGTTTACCCTTCACTTACTCCACATCACCTATCCTAGTTTATCTACTGATGTATCACTCTATCCCTCTACAGTTTATGCAGCCTCCCTCGTGCCTTGCAGTGGTATCTCTGTGCCTCCCCTTCCTACCCAGCAAAGCTAAAGAGAAGATTTCTTTTCCTTCTCCTGTTTCCTTTTACAGCTTTTTACACAACAAACATTGAACGATGAAATATCATGCTGAGCAGTTCATTCAGTGTCTTTGTGTTCTTCAAACAGGCTGAAAGAACTTTCTGCAAGTGCTGCCATTAGTAAATGTGGATGTTGGTAAACCTGCAGAGGGCCGTTCAATGGATACTTGGGGCCAAATGTAGGAGCACTACTACAGAAGTACTCTTTTAGGAGCTCTAACATGCATTTGTAAATTAGCCAACTCCCAATTAGTAAATGTGCAAAGAGGGGACAGTCGTTTCTATTTCTACGAACCGCAAATGAATAATTCATGAACATTTCCATTTGAGATCTTTTGGGGCCAATTCAGATAGACATGTAAGAATAGCTTAAAAAAAAAACAATGTACTTCAGGCTCACAGTTGACACACTCCAAATCCCTTTGTAAAATTGCTGTTGGATATTTGATAATACAAAAAAGCACTTTGGGCCTTTTTTCTAGTCACCTGTTAATGCACAGACCCTGGTCTAAATGGAAGATTCTAAGTCATTTCTTTCCCGTGTGGAACTTATTTGGAAAGTAGTGCTTTTCAGCTATTACAATAATGAAGGCTCCTTGTTTAGTGGACCTCTTTTGTAGGTGTTACTGTCCAAACTTTCTTTTTTAAGCTGCAATTTTTGTTCACTTTTATGAAGAAACTATTTATTTTTAAACTATTATTAAAAAATCATTCTGAAATCATTCAACAAAAGGATATAAACAGTGAAAAAGTACACCTCACAATGTCTATCTTTAACCATTGCATCTATTTTTCTATGCCTTACTTCTTTTCATTCTGCGAGATATATGAATAAATGGATCCTCATATCCACCAGGGCCAAAGTGATGTATGGGGAAGAGTAGACTGCGGCAAACAACGCATATCCCTCCTAATATGTTTTGGACTCTTCCGCCTTCCACGTCTCTGCGGCGCCAGTCATCATATTTTAGGGCCAGATGTATCAAAGGGTTTTACCCGTTCTGTGTCTATGGGAAAATGTGCTTGTACATATGGCCCATAGTATCTAATTTACTTGTATTCTGACCCAGCCTCAGGTTTTATGCCTTCAGTACTTCACAGCCCATTCCCTCCAGGGTGTGCATGAAAATTTGCCCCAGTATAACATAACTTAGTTTAGGCGCTCCTGAGGCGATGGCTAACTCCCCATTGCCATTACTGATTCTTTAATTTCCTGCTGGGCTCGCCTTCTTCCGTGAGGGGGCTGGCTCAGGCCTTCATTCTTAAGGGTGCACCAACCTGTGAAGGGGGCTTGATCACAACTTATACACTACAGCTGCTATGTTGTTTTCAAGAAGGAACATTTGCTTCCATAGTGCCCTGCAAAACTGCCCCCTTGTCATAAGACGCGGCTAGCTGTAGTTCTATTTTTGTTAATCTCAGGAAGGCTGATTCTGGCTTGCCAGGTTTGAAACTCTTGGCCTTCAGGTCACAGCAGATATCAGTGGGGAGTGTTAACTCGAGCCATCTTACTGGTTTTGCAGACTAATCAAGTCGCAAGTCTGGTGGGGGTGCTTTGCATCTGCATCAAAAGGGTGGATCAGTTAATCCGATGAGAGATGGTTTGAGTATTTTGCGCTCTGTGAGAAATATTCAGAACACTCCTGCCCCAACGCAATATCCTGGCCATGTTTAATACCCCAGTTTCCTTCATGTAAAAGTCAGAACCGAACAGCGGTTCCTTAACACTTACAGTGTCGCTATCATAGTCTTATAACGTCACACAGTTGTAAACAATTGGAGCAGTATTAAACACGAAATTGTGCTTGTTTTGACAAAACTGAGACAAAAAATCTTTTCAGATCGACTGTGGCTCTTACCCTTGAGTAGCCAATCACGCCCATTTGCAGGGTCACTCTACCTTACTTTATGCGCAGTTGATAGGGTGAAAGGTCATTGTGCGTCACGCTAGTGATGACCTTGTGGAGTTCACGGACACTGGTTTAAGAAAAAGTTTTGAAGGTGACCTTGAGACTCATTCCTGTTCTCTAAGGATCTCAGATCTCTGATATAGCCCATCATGCACCCAACGACTTTAATCTCAGTTTATACCCTACCGACGTTTAATGATAGCTTACACTAGCCATTTAATTCATTTTAGAACGGTGGAATGTTGCGAGCTCCGTTTAATACAATGTACTGTGAAAAGGCATGCCCTGTAAGGTACAATGCCTTTTGCGCCCATGTGCCAATCTCTGTCATTCTATTTTTCCCTGTTTAATTTAAACTATTCTATTCTAAATTTGTGTGATGTTCTAATAGCATAATAACCCTTCTGCCTTCAGGCTGTAATGGTTGCCAAAAGCCCTCTCCCTTGTTACTGGATCTCACCTATGGCTCAGGCCTATAAATGGCCTTTAACAGGTGAGAAACTTCCCTTAGCAGGTTATAATATAGTCTTAGAGCTCGCCGTGGTGGTCTCTACCGGCCATTAAAGGCAAACTACCTTGTTAAAGGCCCTCACCTTCGGCTCGGGTCTTCAACGCTGGTGCCCGCTTCGGAGGGCACTAAGGCTATTAGAACATTCCGCCCGAGAAGGCAGAATGTTCTGATTTGTAAAACAAAGGCCTCACGGATTGAAATCTTCTCGGGCTCCATGAGGCCTTTGTTCACAGCAATAGCTCTTAACAAACATTGGAATGTTGGAGCTCCAGGGTTCTACCGGCCATTATAAGCCCAGAGCACTCCATTGTTTTCAAAGGAACTCCCAACATTCCAATGTTTTAATAGAACGCTGTCAACTCCACTGAAATCAATGGAGTCACAGAAAGCGAACAATAGCTGACGCAAATGGTCTGCCCCAACATTAAAGTGGTTGGCTTGCTGGGTCTTCTTTTCAATTCATTTCAGTCTCCCATCATTAGGTGGAATATTAGAACAACATGATAAACCTTCAGGCTTATCTGCATCAGTCAATAAATAACTTCCATAGTGTGTGGGACGCAGGGATATCATTCAGGCAAAAGGTATTTAAGCACTGATACAGCCCTGTGCAGCTGGCTAGAATATTGCTGTGTTCATGTTTGCTTTTTATAGGAGTTCTCAAGCCATAGGTTGAAAACAAATAACACATCTAACCTGCTGAGAATACAAAGTAAAAAATAAATGTAACTATATGATTGGTTGTATAAATAACCAACGCAATACATTATTTAATATAAATATTTATAAAAAGTTAAAGTAACTAAGCAACTAAACATTCTTCATATTCTTCTCATTATTTAAGCGCTCCATACTACCCCAATTAGTGGCGTCCGAGTGCTAAGGTGGGTGACGGGGGAGGACAGGGAGACCAGTAGTGGGTCTTCTCCTGGTCTCACTAGGGAATATACATGGCAACACCTTGGGCTGGATGTAGTACGTGGCCCAACTGAGAGAGATCAGCCAGCATCAGGCGTCTGACAGGTAACCGCCTACCTGCATTTGCCAAACCGGGCTCAATGACATGGACCTTGACTGCTGCGAACCCCAACTTTCACTGAATGTCACTTGGATTCATCCTGGGCACCAACCTCACCCTCAAAGAACACGTTGCCAAAAAAACCAAAAATATGGGTTGGTACCAACCTTCTCTTCTAAAGAAAGTGAAACAGTTTCATACATAAAGCAACTTGAGGACTGCTATTCAAGCCCACATAGCCAAACATCTGGATGGCTGTAACACCCTACTCCATGGCCTTCCATGCTCCTCACTGCCACCCCTTAAGCATATCCTACACGCCACAGCGCGCCTCTTCCAGGGCATGAAGAAACATCATCACATCACACTAAGGTTCCCTATAGAGGAAGGGTGGCATGGGAGACTGACCTCTGCGAATCGATTGAGGATTTGGACGGGAATCTTGCGATTGGCCTAGTGAGATGAGTAAAATGGTTCTGGCAAGGTGTTGGGTGTACTGCAGACCCTCATTTCTGCAGTACTTGAGGGTGGTGGGGACAAGCAAAATGCAACTGAGCTCCAAAGTATGTAGAAGAAGAAGGGGCTCTGTTTTCAGTACTTATTTAGCAATTTTAATGTCCTACAATAGCGCCTAAAAGCCGCCTCAGAACGAATTTCCCATTGTTACAGATCTGGAAAATGTCTTTAGATGTTTGGATGCGCTTTTCTCACAGTAGTCAGAAGAAATTATTATGAGGCGCTTAAGGAACGCAATATACAGTAACAATTAATTGTATACGTATGTCTGAGTACTAGGCAGCTTTCTGTGGTCATATACATTTGCTCAAACTTCGCACCAGATATTTCACATTCTGCCCCCAAAAGACCCCAAAGCAACAGTGACATTCTGCGGAACTTTTATGGACAATATTGCTAACTTTATCACGGTGGTGCTGAATGGCATTATACCTCAACATTCTGCAAAGGTTAATATTATTTCAGGGAAAACGTACCTGTAAGTGTATTTCCTTTATGGTATTTGTCTCTAATGTCACTGTCAAGTGACTCACTTACATGGGAAATAATTAACCTTGGACAGCTCATAAACGTGTTATGGCCAATAAAGTATATTGCAATTTGATATATGCACACAGAAATGGTTTTTTTAAGCGTGGACTAAGCTTTTAGGCTGTTTTTCACAAAACCTATAATGGACATGCCAACAATATTGAAAGATATAATATTTATTTGTCTAGAGGTGGTCTTTGCTGAAGCCACAACTTACAACTTGGCTCCAAATAAGGTTTTAAATTGAACTTTTTAATTTATCAGTAGTAAATGTGTGTCATATGGTTACTGTAAATAGAAGTGCTGAAACCTCACTCTCAAATCACATTTTGGATAACTTTAATACGTTTTTACTGTCAACTTTAAATCTTCTGAGCCTACCAGTCAGACACCTGAGATCTAGATAATGTGCAGGTAGGGTTTGGGGTGTTGGATGTTTGAAGCACAATAGGTGAAATCCCAGTTGGCTAGATTTTTTTATTTATTTTACATAAGGGTATTTTTGGAGCGAAACCTATACCATGTACAGGTCTTTGACCTGAAGTAGTGGTTTGGAGCAAGGGTGACAGCACCTATGGAAAAGGTAAAGAACCAGGTTTTCACACTCTTAAAGAATGTTGGGTATGATGGCTCCTTGTGGGACTCTGGTTTGTACCTGGGACTGCTCGTCTAATTTCTTCAGCTTCGGTTCATCTTTAGATCCTAATAATTTAGGTATGTTGTGCTTTTCTTTCCTTTTATCAAAAGTGTTTTCAACCTTCTTCCTTGATCCTCGTACCCAACAAGTGCACTTTGTTGTTTACTGTCATGACTACAAAGATTTGTTGCATTTCATCTCCGTTTGCACCCATGCTCTCCCGGCTGCCTTCCCTGCCTCTCTCCGCTTTTAAAATATACATCTCCGTCTCTATTGCTTGCAATGTATGGCATTCTTTCGATAATTATATGGTCTTATCGACTTAGGTGTTAGTAGCTCAATATCCATCCTTTTGAACATGTCTCTTGATTTAGTCTTTATAGGTGTAGCAGATGTCCCATCGCATCATCCCGCCCTCCTTCCTTCCTATATTCTTTCTTCCTCCTTTCTTTTTCTTTCTCTTCCCTTTTTCACTTCTTTCCCTTTACTGATGTATTTTATTTACCAAGCAATACAAACTTACACATGACTTTGCTGGGATATATGTAGTTTTTCCATCTGTCCAATTTTCCTGAGGAATATACTTAGTACTTGATTAATTTGTAATATCTGTTATTTGTCATGATATTTATCTGACCATTAATTATATGATAACTTTCTTATCTTTTTTATCCCAGTCTAGATATTATGTGTCATGTATTCCTTTTTAACTTTTAAATTCTTCATTGTTATATATATGTATTCCTTTTTAACTTTTAAATTCTTCATTGTTATATATCTAGTTCTATTTTTCATGTATTGCTGTCTTGTAACTGTATCTCTTTTTATCTAAAACAAATTATTTGAACAAAATTAAATATACATCTTCGTCTATTTACAAATCCTTGCACCTCAAAAATATGGAAACTTTAACATTTTGATTTAAGCCACAAACCTTAACTTCATGGGTTTTTTGCCCTTTGCGGTTAAGTTTATGCCAAGCACAAAGGTTTGCAGTTCCTACCGTCGTTCCCTTATTCATATGCCTCGTACATTATCAGCAGGGTCTGCCGACAACATATTTTATGTATTTATTTATTTAATGCTTTTATATTGTGCTTCTACACTAGAAGGGTTTTAGGGTGATTTGCAGAGCCATACAGAGTGGTACACAACTGTAAGCAAGAAGTCCTAACACTAAATATCTAAAGGTAGGGAAAATACTAGGCAGAGTATTTCAAAGTGGGGCGAAAAGGGTTTGTTGATGAAAACCCTAGTGTTTGTAAGGTTTATCCTTCCAACGCTTAAACTTTTGCTTCACTATATAGAAAATGGTAGTGAATATGGCTTTGGCAGTAGTTTAGAAGTTATTTCTGTGGATGATGACAGCGGCTTAGGTAGACCCAGTGGTTGGACGATTTCCTATTCCAATTGGGTAGGGAGGTCATTTAATACAATCATCATTACAAGAGGGAGGACAGGTAGCTTGGATGTATGTCTCAACAAAATTAGCCAATCTCTGGACATTTGCTTCTACACTTAATCTTCAGCACTAACATTATTGGGTAAAGCCCTTAAAATGGCTGCAGCGCTGAGGATAATGTTTAAAGCTCGTTGGATCATGTACAAAGCACTTCAGGGACTAGGTCTTGCTTTTGGTAAGATAAAAGAGAAGGTATGTCCCCTATAGGACTCTTCGGTTCAGTGCAGCCAGGAATCTGGTAGTGCCAACCAACAAACTCTCCTCCTGGGGAGCTAGGAACTTTGTGGTTTGCACCACTAGGAACTGGTACTTGCTTCTTCAAGAAATAAAATCTGCTTCCTCCCTTCTGAGCTTTTACAAGCTTTTAAAAACCTGGCTTTTCACGAAAAAGTAATCGTATTTTTTTCTGTTTCCTTGTTACTTAGCGCCAAGCCATCTCAAGGTATTTGTTCGTGCTCTACAAAACCCAAAATCAAATCAAATTAGATTTAAAGGATCATCAAAAATGCAAACGCCATTTTGAACAAGTGCCCAATGGGAGTTTTCCCAGTTTGTTTACGTGGCACAATTGTACTAATAGACTTGGGAAGGGGAAAATGCTATGTCTGCTTCACCATTTCCAAAGAATCCCAAACAGGATGAAGTGGTAGTTAAGTGCTTAAAAGATCACAGGGTAAAAAAGTCTCGTAGACAAGAATCCCCCAGAACCCTAGCTACACACTACCCATGAGGAAGAAATGAGAGCACTACCAGCTTTAGGTAAATCTGCACCATAAACAGCTAACAGCTCCCGCATACACAATTCACCATAATCCAAGCTACCGTTCAGCTCTGCAAAGAGATTACAGAAATGCTTTCACTCAGAACATTGCGCGGCAAAACATTATATAGTCAATGCATCGGGATTTAAAAGCAACGCAATGCATAGAGGATGTTTAACTCAGGCCTATTGTCGACCAGCTCAGATGTATATAAGCCTCCTGAGCTTAATCTTGTTTGTAAGATATCTGAAAAACTCTTGTGACAATACATTTGATTGATTGGTGGTGGCTGATCAGACATGAATATTTCAAACGATTCTGTGTTATCCATTCTAAAAGACAACTAAAAAGAGGCACTGACAAAGCCAAAAGGTCTGAATTGTATTTTGAATCCCTACTAAAACATTTAAAAAGCCTGCTGCAGTGAACAAACGCAGTGCAAAGCATGGGCGAGACAGGATTTAATGTATGGTGGTTCAGAGTAATTTTGACATGTAAAATAGGACCTCGAGCAATAAAAAGCAAGCACTCAGTAGGAGGAGCAAAGACATACCAAACCGTCAATTGCAGGAGATGAAAAAAACAAGATCCTCTAGGAGGACCCAAAGCCTAATTAATATGTATTTTAAAAAGCTGGTAACAATAGGTAAACGGAAAGCTACACTATCAAGCCAGACCTAAAAATTACAATGCGTTGATGAACAAATACTTATGGCTAATACTTATACCTTATGCTTGAAGAATAACACCTACAGGTTGTATGATAAGGTAAGAGCCAGAATGAAAAATGAAGTATCCGAAATGCTGGCGCTAAGGGTGACTGAGCCCTCCAATAGCCCGTGGTCTAGTCCTGTCAAACTGTCCCCAAGGCTGCCCCATACAGTGTCACACCAGAACTCCTGTTCTGCGTGGATTAATGTGTTCCTAAGACCGACATACACCCCATCCCCAGAGCTGATGAGTTCATAGATCGGTTAGGAGCTACCAAGTTCCTCAGTATGTTTGACTTGAGGTCTGCCTACCCGTCACCCCACACAATACATCAACCACTTCCTCCCAATACGTTCCCAACTGCGGACAACTCCACATCATATGGATAAACTCTGCCCCTTCCGAGTTACAGTGGGGGCATCGGGCTGTGTCTACATTAAAATATTTATTTATCTGTGCCGGGGTTAAATACGCCCTATGTAACACATAAAAATGGATAAGCTGGATTCTGGCATTACACGTACTTTTCCATGCTCTTTGCACTATCTTCGACCACATCGTTTCAGGAATTTCCTTACCCAGAACTGCCTCCCATTTCCTTTGTAACTGATTGAGCGGCTGTAGCCCCTCATCCACCATTGCCTATACAAGCACGTTATGGCTTTGAAGGTCCCCGCCGCCATCACGACATACTGACATGTTAAGGATGTCTGCAGCTCCGACAACCCTCCTCCCCAATGACGTTGGATTGCTGATACAAGGGCCGAGTACAGTAAGAAATCACCCCTGGGAAGGCCAAATCTATCTTGCAGTGTCTGGTAAGGCAAGAGGACACCCTCCTCATATAGGTGCCCCATCACTTGCAACCCCTGCTCCTCCCACGCAGCCAGCGCGGACCAGTCTCACCCATGCAGAAGGGCTGTGCACATGCCAAAAGGAATCTCCGGAGCGTATGGCCGGGTGGCCCCACTTCTAAGTTGACTTTGGTTCCAACACAATCTCAGCGTTCGCTCCTCATGAGTTAACGATCCAAGTCGCAGCCGCTGACAAAGTATAACAAATGATAACCCATGTCGTGGAATCCACCGACCCACTGGGCCATCTGGGCCCCTAAACTCCCTCGCCACTGCTTGGGTAAGACACTGCAGCTGAGCTGCTAGATAATACAATTCAAAATCTGGGCCCGCCTATCCCCCCTCGGCTCAGGGTCGCATCATCGTGGCCAGGGCCACTCGCCGTCTACGGCTCCCCCATATAGTGCATTGTAGTAGTATGACATGTATTTTTAAGTTTACTTGAACTGGTAGTGAAAAACTCTAGGCCTATCTCTCCTATTGGAGAACATTGGGTTACTTTATTAAATTTAATTAGTGATAACATCTAATGGGGAGAAGGTAGAAATGTCATGTTTACACTCATATGAAATATTATAATTTAAAACCCTCTTTAATGGTAAAGTCAGATTTTAAGTCACAAGTCTGAAAATGCAACTTTCAGAAAATTGGCATTTTCATGTCCTAATCATTCGGTGCCGGTGTCCTGGGTCGCATGATTGGGTGTAGTTGGCAGTTGACCATTGTGTATTCCTCACAGACAGTGACCTAAAGGGGAACTAGTGTTGGCAAAATGCCATCATGCCAGGATGGGTGGGGCAGAGCTGTTGGTCGCCCCACTTACATTTGAAAGGGCTGCCTTCAGCACACTCAAAAAGAGCTTCACATCAATCCATATTTACCTAAGATTACTTGGGATCTGAGCAGGGGAAGGAAGAGAATTTCGAGAACTAGATGTGGGGAGTAGTCTAGAAGTTTCCTCCACTTCAAAGGCTGGCACCAGGTATAAATACTGGATCCACAAACTTACTATTAAGTAGAGTCCTGGACCTGTGGAAGACTTCAGAAGGAATGTATTGCCTTGCTTCTCAGAGGAAGCCTTGCTGCTTGAGGCATGCCACTGTCTCTTCAGAGGACAGCCTTGCTGCTTGAGGTCTGCCTTGCTGCTTGAAGGAGAGAGGACCATCTCGCTGGACCCAGGACTACCAGAACGACTCCAAGGTCAGATGGATGACCTACTGTTCTGAGCTAAAGGGACACAACAAGCTCCAGAGGCCTCCCTACAACTGCCCAGCTCATCTGCGGCAACTGGACCTGCCTTAACCTGCAACTGAATCTGCCTGAGCCCTGGCTGGCCTCTGCCAGAGTGAGCCCCTGATGCCCAAGAGGTGGCCATGAGGGTCAGGGACCATTAACAAGCATCAGAGTGCACTCATCCTAAAGCCTGAGAGAAATCCTGAGTTTTGGGCTCTTTGTGACCATGAACGATCCAGTTCATGCTGAGATCTTGCCACTCAAGATGGCCGTCAATGCGAAGCTCCAGTAAACCTGACTCTTCGTGCTACAGGAACAGCAGCAATGAAAGTCCATGCGAGATCTGCACTTTGCGCTACAGCAACAACAGCCTACGATGACTACCAAAATGAAGCTCCAGCAACAACCGTCCACAGCACCCACAGGATCTTCATGTTACAGCGAAGAGCATCCACGATGCCAGGCCTTCTCATCCCGCTGTAGCGACAAATAACCACAAAGCTTTCTCTGATCCTTGTAGCCTCCTCCAGCGTGAACTGGACTATTCACAGCAGATTTTTAGAAGATAACTTTTGCAGCTGGACTAACCTGGTCCCTATATCCAGCTCACGCCCGTTGTGGTTGGCCTGAACTTGTGACTTTCCCCTAGTCTAGCACAACCACAGCCTTTGTGCTTTTAGGTGCTATCCTTACCTGCAAACTTGAAACTGCATATCTTCAGTTCTACTGATCGGATTTTTATCATTTTGGTCTCATTTTATTTATTACAGTTTACTCTACTGTTCTAAATTCATGAGGAATCTGTCTTGTGTTTTCAATTTATTACTAGTTGTGTTCTGCATAAATACTTAACACATTGCCTCTAAGTTGAGCCTGACTACTTTTGTACCAAACTATCAGAGGGTAAGCACAGGTTTACTTAGTGACTTTTGTGATTCATCCTGGCAAGGATTGTGGTTTATACTTGAGAAGGGTTTGCACCCCCTCAACCATAATCTAATTTCCTTCATTTAGGGGTTTAAGAATAATTGAAATAATTTTACTTTCATTTGTTTAAAAGTTTCTCAGATCATTTACTATTTATTAGTTTAGGAATTTAAAGGCCTCCGCCTTTAAAGATGCTTGGAAAAGAAGAACAAATTACTTGCCTTTTGTGTGCTGGAGGATGATTTATTTCCTTTCCTACACAGAAATGTGTTTTTAGCTCTGTGCTAAATACCTAGGACTGGAAAGCTACTTTCAGAGCTGGAAGATAGCCTTTGGCTGGCCTTCAAACCTAAGGTCTCAGTAGTGTCTTTTTGCAGGTAAATCAGCATCAGCTTTGAGGAGATTCAGCGACAACTAGACAGATTTCGGACTGACCAAGCGAAATGTTTGTTCTGTGATCCGAGGTGTGAATACGACCCGGTGGACACACGATGTTCGAGCTTTCTGCACAGAAACCCAAGAATTAACTCTAGCTGGATAATTTGCTGTGCACCTGAGATGGAGTTGCTAGGAGCATTCCTACATCTTGAACCTTTGACCTAGTACCTAACAACCCTTTAATAAACGTTTGGAGACTTTTAGAGGACAAGAAAATAAAGTTTTGTAAAATTTTGATCTTTGGAGGACCTGTATAAGGTGTTAAACATACTTGAAACAAAGAGACAACCCCCAGGCTACTTTTTAGCTGTAGCTTGGAGCTCTTGACTGCAGGTTTCAGGCTACTGTGGGACAGTGAAAAACAGTGTTTCCGGTCTCGTGGTGCAGTGCTAATTTTTTGTTTAAATCTCTTTTATTGAATTTATGCTCAATCAAAAGGAAGAACATTAACAAACACCAAGCCCTAATAAATGGAAGGCAGTTCTTAGCAGGCAAGACGCAGAATATATATCGTTAGTCCATAGTATTGAGGCGACAAGAAATGGAGTACATAACAGGGCCATGGGCTACAGCGCAAAAACCCAGTTGAATTTGACATAACACCTCGTTATGGTCTGGCCAGACTTGTCCCCATTCTGCCATGGGGATCTTATCAAGGTCTAACAGCGTGTACTGCCAGCACCTAGAGGTCGGGGGGAGGTCCCCCCAATTCTGCTGGCCTGTAGAGAAATGAGAGAGGGAAAGAACAAAACCCCAATTCCCAACGACTTGGAGAGATAGAAATGAGAAAATGACAAGATAGGAAAGAAAGGGGGGGGTGAGAGCGAATTATGCCTTTTCTCCGTGGAGCAGGGATGCCCTAGGAAGTCCGCAAGACAGGTTTTGACTTCCGATTTAAGAGCGGTAATTTCAGCCTTTATCTCCTGGAGGAAATTGGACATGAAGGCCTGAGTGATAGGGGCGGCTGCAGCGGCCTCTGGCTTGGTGGCGATCATGGGATCTTCCCGAAAAGGGGTCGGGCAGTTTTGGCCCATAGATCTACCACTGATGTGTCCCTGGGTGTAGACTGTATCGTGGCTTTCCCTCGTCTGCCACGGGGCATAACTTAAGTAAGGGGAGCCCCCAGTTCACAGGAGCTGTTACTAGTGACCAGGACGGGGTCTCCACTGCCACTGTCAGGGTACATTCCTGCCGGGGAGCCTCCGAGAGGAAGGCTGAGATTGAGTAGCCCAAGACGCCAAGATTGATGTTCTTCGCTGCAGGTCCCAGGCAGTCCCCAGAGGATATCCTGTATGCAGGCTCAGGCCCCTCGATACATCACGCTCAAGCGGAGGAGCAGGTCTCCAACTTCAGCACTGCGCCAGCCCCACAGGTGGCTCCCTCACCGCAACCGGGCATACCGAGGGAGTTTTTCAGGGGGGAGCAGAGCGAGAGCGGACCAGGATGCCAAGGGCAGGCCTGAGTCTGCACAACAGGTCCAGTGCACAAGTAGGGGGAAAAGTGGTGAACAGGGCTCAGCCCCCCCACAGTCCCACTTCAGGCAAGGGAAGGAGAACACGTCCACCCCCCGGCGAACACACTCAATCTTGGGGGATGAGCATGAAAGGCAGTAACCAGTGTCCAGCAGCTACGACGCCCAGGTCTGTGGAGAGTGCATCCATTCCACTTGGTGGGACCTCAAGGGCTAGGACTCCGGGCAGATGTGTGTCTCAAGACCCAGGGGCGTACAGGGTTGATACAAGACGATGCGGCGGAATTGCCTTCACCTCTGCAGTTGGGCCGGGATCTGGTGCGATGCTGGAGTGGGTGTCCCCCACCGTCCCTCCCAATGTAGTCACCTCGAGGTTGCCCGCATGGAGGCCAGAACCCCCCGCCAGGCCGGGGCCAAGCAGGGAGGCACAGGCCCAACAGGCCCCAGGCTTCTCAGGGGCCTCGCGTACCCAGGCGCTTGATCTCCCCGCGTATTCTACTCAGTTCAGGAGGGGGGAGAGGGACGGTGAACTGCTCCCTGTGGCTGCGTGGTTCAGGGCCCCGGGGCTCACCAGAGGCCTGCGTGTAGATGGGACCAGGCATCTGCCCCCGAGGGCAGCGTCTTGACCTCCGGGCCCTGCAGGCACCTCCCGCTGCAGGTCCGATACATCTCACCGGCCCCTCCTTCACCTCACCTACAGGCCCTCCGCAGGGGCCGACGATCGAGGGATTCCGTGGCCGCAGTCTGCTCCTCGACCCAGAGTTCAAGCGGCCCGCCACATGGGGCCGCCGTCAGGCTCAGTCAGGTCTTCTGGGGCCCCCCCAAGCGGCACTGAGTCAGGTGTGGGCGGCAGGGCATGAAGAGCGCTCCAGCAACGCACCGGACCCCAGTCGCCAATTCCGCTTCGGGACCTTGGACTCCCGTAGAATGCATGGCTCTCCTATGTTCTCGGGCAAGATGGCGGGCGGGCACGTCGTGAAGGTCTGCCCATCCCACTCCGGTGTAATTGCCGCAGCCGAGTCGCTGGTGTGCCCACCAGGACATACAGGGGGGAAAACTCACTGGATGGGGGGCACCCACCGCACCCTGCACCTCTGAGTAGACATAGAAGCCCGCGGCCGGCTTCTGGAGGATGGGGTTCTCACAGCGTGCGTCCTACTCCATCGAGGTCCTGGCCATGGGCCCCTGCACTACTCATTTAAATCACCAGCCTTTCCTCACTGACAATTTAGGACCCCCAGAAAATACATACTGCCAGATGTAAAACTCTGGCAGGACGAATCGCAAACTCTTCTCTATTGTGCTTCATTGCTGGTTGGCAAAGGTTTCTAGGTCCCACTACTCCATAATAGTTAATCAAGGTGAACCATCAACTTCTCTCTTACTGCACTTCTTTGTGGATCAGCCACAAGGTGCACTTAGGTTCTGGTCTACCGTACCCCAAAGACAAATATTAATTTTTGAGCTCACAATGTTTTTATCAAATGTATTATTTGCTTTTGCAATATCATGTAAGCCCTACATCTAATTTTCTTTGTGTTTGTGCCATATTATATGGATAATTACTTCTAATTTTAAATAAATGGATTTCACAATGATGTTCTTGTGTTGTTTAAATATACCATGTGGCTCTTTTCTGAGGAATGACTTGCTGCTCATGCAAGCTACTAAGGGTGAGCAGGGCATTTCTCAGACAGAAAAAAGAAAGAATAGTGGAGCACTCTTATGATATGTTTTTGATGTTTTCTGCATTTAGATCTATGTACAAATGAACAGAACTTTGTTTTTAGGACAAATGCAGTGGTAACTGAGGTAATCAAATGATATAACAAAAACTTCCAGATGTAATATAAAAAAAAGATTATTTTACTTAGTGATAGTTTTTTGCGCATAAGCTATAAACAAGTCAACATTATGATTACAACAATGCAACAGAGATTGCAGATGTGTTGACAATGTTAATCGATCGATGATTCCAGGCGTGTTTCGTCCCTGCATGGGGCCTTTTTCAAGGCTGATAATATGTAAAAACATGAACTGTCTAAGACACCAGTTTAATAGGACCTAGATTGCACTGGCTTTCAGGAAGCTATGCACAGCTCGCATCGAAACACTGGCCCTTTTCTCCTATAGCTTAGTAATCTACTATCATAAACACACAAATGTACATATATACAAGGCGGAAAATACCCCCATATGACGAACCCACTTGAGTGAGGAACTTGCTAAACTGAATCAACTCAAAAACTCAACTGAACAGCGACAAACAGTTTCCGGTCACACAACTAGGTGGCGAGTAGACACAAGTTGTGAATGGTCATGAAACAATGTAGAGATACTAGACATGTGAAGGGCTTTAGAGTTAATGGCTTCATATCTGATTTTCAACCTTCATTTATTATACATCAACACATTTTTTTAAAAACGTCGCTGGAATTAATTAAGGTCACAGTTAACAAAAATGCAATAGCAATTGATCAAGGATTATAGCATTAATAGTCTGAAAAGTTTCATCGCTCAGTCCATCCTCTCCTTGTGTTTGCTTTCTAACATTAATAATCATTTTGTTATCTATTAAATCATAGGATTTACATTTAAAAATGAATAATTAGACGAAACCATATAAATTCATATACCACAATAAGCATAAGCGAAGGAGTAATTCACAGTACAAGAGCTAAACATTTGAAACAAATCACCCAAGCAGAGTGTATGCAATGGGACAAAGCAAAACACAGAAATGCAGATGTATTGGATTTGGCTATGTGATAAACAGGCTTGTGACTTTTATTGCCCATGCTCATTTTCCGAAACACTAGGTGTCGGGTAACGCGATGCCGGTACGACGCTGTCTGCCGACAATTAGCCTTTAAACTACAAATCCCGACAGACAGAGCGGTAGTCACATACCAGTGGTTTTTAACGGGCATCAAACCCGGATATAGCGGCAGTACGGAGAAGAGGAAGCCGCCGATTATCCTGGTGATTGTGCTGCAGGCTGCGGTCCCGGTTGGGAAGGAGTATGGTGGGGTAAGAGTGCCTTGGGCACTTTTGGATCCGTGCTTCTCTGCCCGCAGTAGTTTTGTCATCCTTGGCCGGCTTCCCGGCATGTCGAGCTTGGTTCCTCCGTTGGCCGAGATAGCCGTGTTCGGCTTCTCATGCAGAGGAACATTGAACTGTCATAGGGGCTTACTGCTTGAACACTCCTCTGTTGGATGAGACTCCCTTTCCACGGTCTCTTACAGAGGAGTGTTATATAGCCCATTTTCACTCTCCCCCCCCTTCCTCGCTGAGCATATACTCCCAGTTGGCGAGATTACTTTCCCCGGTGGTCTTTTGCGGGGAGTATTTTGGGGATTGACTTGTATGAGCAACAAACCGTGGCTCAGGAGTACGTTTTTCTTTTGCTTTATTGGAACCGTTTGCTTTTGGAGAGGAGTACTAACCCGAGTTGCTCCACACTTATACCTTCACCTCAGTGACCCGAGTATATGGAATTAGTTACTTACCTGTACACTATAGTTCTCCAGTATTATCTTTCATAGATTCACATGCTTGTATCTTCCCCGTCGTCATGGTGGGAGTCTCACGGTAACAGAATGACCAAAGCAGTATCATAGAGAAGAAAAACTGCATAGAAAATCCCATAGGGACTGTAGCATTTGGTAACCAGACCATCTCATTATTTGGTCCAAAAGTCAGCCAATCAGCATTGCTGCCCTGCCCTCACACTCCCCAGCAGAAGCTTCCTGCCTCAGATTTCCGTCCCCGAGTGAGAGACATGGATAAATACCGAGAAAAGGTTCTGCCTGCGAAACGGGGAGGCGGGTGGGCGCATGTGAATCTATGAAAGATAATACTGGAGAACTATAGTGTACAGGTAAGTAACTAATTCCTTCACCAGTATTACATCTTTCATAGATTCACATGCTTGTATCAGAGTAGTAAGCAGTGCTCACAAAAATTTGCAGCGTTTCCAGGATAGAACCCAGAAGGAAGCTCTGCAGTAAAGCAATGTTATAACAATACATATCCATATAATACTAAGTATGCAGATATATATATATATATATATATATAAATATACATGCAAACATAAGTCAAAAGTACTGTATAGACAAATTAGCAGATAATCAAATTATACCTTATTGAAATAGGCGTTTCAGAACAGCTTGTCCCACTGCCGTGTCTTCTTTCCATGCAGTGTCCAGACAGTAGTGCTTGGTGAAGGAATGCACACTCTTCCACGTCGCTGCTCTGCAGATGTCTGGCAGCAACACTCCTGCGAATAAGGCCATTGATGTCGCCATCTTCCTTGTAGAATGTGCATTCACTTTAGAAAAGAGCGGCTTTCCCGCTTTCTCATGACATTTCAGTATAGCTGATGATATCCATCTTGCAATACTCAGTCTTGATAGAGGAAGGCCTCTCCTTTGGCCTTCAAAAGCAATAAATAATTGTTTGGATTTGCGGAATGTCTTTGTTCGTTCAATGTAGAACTTCAAACATCTAGCAATGTCTAAAGAGTGCAATGCTCTTTCTGCTTCAGTTGAGGGATTGCTGAAAAAGGTAGGCAAAATAACAGGCTCGTTGAGGTGAAAAGACGTAGGAACTTTGGGTATAAAAGTAGGATTTGTCCTTAATATAACCCTGTCCTGGCGAAATTGTAAAAAGGGTTCTTCCACTGAAAAGGCTTGAATTTCGCTAACCCTCCTTGCTGATGTTAAGGCAAGGAGCAGGGCTGTCTTCCATGATAGGAACTGTAAGTCTGTGTTGTGGATAGGCTCGAACGGAGGCCTCATAAGTTGTGACAGGACTGTATTGAGGTGCCATGGCACTGGCGGGCGCCGAATGGGTGGAAAAACTCTAAAAAGTCCTTTAATGAACTCTTTTATTAGCCTGGAAGACCAGAGAGATGGCTCGTTTGGCTTTCTCCTGAAGCGTGATATTGCTGCTAAGTGTACCTTCACCGAGGCATGCGACAGTCCTGCCTTAGACAGTGACAACAGGTAAGGTAGAATACCTTCAGGGTGTACTGTTAACGGGTGTAAGTTTTGACTGTCACACCAGTGACAGAAACGAGTCCATTTAGCTGCATATGTCTTGTTGGTTGACATAGCTCTGGCTTGTGACAGAATATGTCTGCATTCTTGAGGAATGTTTAAGTCTTGGAATTCCCGCTCATGAGGTTCCATGCGGACAATTTTAGCGATTGTAGGTCCGGATGCAGAATCTGACCGTCTTTCATGGAAATGAGGTTCTGGAATGTCGGAAACTGAAGTTTGTTGCCCTTTGACATCTGTAGCAGGTCTGAATACCATGCCTGCCTCGGCCAGGCTGGTGCTATCAGTATGACATGACACGGTTCCAATCTTATTTTGCGAAGTATTCGCGGTATCAGAGGGAACGGAGGAAACGCATAGGCAAACATTTCCGTCCAATCCATGTGGAATGCGTTTCCCCTGCTGAGGGTACCTGGACGCAAATTGGACACACTTTGAATTGTCCCTGGTTGCGAACAAGTCTAATGTGGGAGTGCCCCACCTTTGAAACAGTCTGCGAAGCTGAGCGTCGTGCAGCTCCCATTCGTGCGTCACATTCGGTGTGCGACTCAGGGCATCTGCCTGTGTGTTGAGGATGCCCTGTATATGTTGCACTTGAATTGAAATGCCGTGGATTATCAGCCACTTCCAGATTCTTTGCGCCAATTGTTTGGATTTTGTTCCACCCTGCTTTAGCAGATAAAACATAGTCGTGGTGCTGTCCGTTTGAATAAGCACCGATGCGTGCCGTATCCTGGGCAGGAAGGCTTGAAGCCCCAGAAACACAGCTTTGAGTTCTAACATGTTTATGTGAAGCTGTGCCTCCCAGTCTGACCAGAGGCCCTGAATCTCCAGCTCCTGAAGATGTGCACCCCATCCTAGCAAGGAGGCGTCCGTCGTCATCACGTAATTGTGATTCTGAGGTACAAAGGTTAAGCCCTGATCCAAGTTCTTCTGTGCTTTCCACCATGACATGGCCACCTTCATACGGTTCGAGATGGTAATGCGATCCTCGAAGGTTCCTTTGGACTGAACCCATTGCTCGTCCAGTTGTTCCTGCAAAGGTCTCATTCGAAGACGGCAATTTGGTACCAGTGGGATGCAAGAAGATATCATCCCCAACATGGATTTGTACATTCTCACAGAAGTGAACCTTTTTGACTGAAGGGTCGTGGCAAGACCCATTATCTTTGTCATCCGTTCTTTGGAAGGATAGGCTTTCACTGTCTTGGTGCATATCCACGCTCCTAAGAAGTGAATGCCCTGGGCCGGAGTCAGCGAGGACTTCTCCAAGTTGGTCCTTAGTCCCAAGCGTCGAAACAGTCGAATGCAGCAGTGGAGAGACCTTGCTGTTTCTCTGAATGATGGACCTGTCACTAGCCAGTCATCCAGATATGGATAAATGTAATGCCCTTGCAATATTAAATGGGCTGCCACCGGGGCCATGCATTTGGTGAACACCCTCGGGGCCGATTTGAGTGCGAATGGAAGGACCTTGAATTGAAAGTGGCGACTCTCCACGGTGAATCTTAAATATCTTCTGTGTTTCCAATGAATTGGAATATGGAAGTACGCATCCATGAGATCCAAGGACGCCATGTAGTCTTGTTCCTTTAACATTTGCAGGATCTCTTGCAATGATAGCATTCTGAAGGGAATCTTCTTTATGTATTGATTCAGATCCCTCAAATCCAATACCTGTCTCCATTTCAGGGTTTGTTTCTTCTTGATGAGGAAGAAATGTGAGTAGAAGCCTTTCCCTCTGAGATGTTGCGGTACTTCTTCTATGGCTCCCTTTTGCAGAAGCGAGCGGACCTCCCTCTGCAATTCCTGACGATGTTGAGAGAGCCTGAGCACCGGGGGATGATCCGGTGGCATTTCCGCAAATTCCAGGGTATGACCCCTGCTGATGACATCTAGAACCCATTTGTCCGATGTTATGGACGCCCAGTTGTTGAAGTATTGAGACAGATAGTGGTCGTTTTCCGGGATCTGCATTGTGGGGAGCGCCAGCCTGAAATCATTGACGTCTGTTAGACTGTTGATTCTTCCCTCTGGTGCCAGCCTTGCCCCTAGATTGCTGCTGGTAAGAGGAGTTGTAGGGCTTGAACTGGGTGTTTGAATTGTATTGCCGATAATTCTGTTGGTTATACGGCTGATATCTGTTGGACTGATATGAGGATCTTTGATTGAATTGACCTCTTGTACCTCTTTTACGAAAGGACTGAAGCCGTCCTTGTTGAAGAGATCCGAGCGCTCTAGCAGTATTCGTGTCAGATTTGATTCCTTGTAGCGCCTCGTCGATATGTTTCCCAAATAAATTTTCGTCATCAAACGGCATATCCACAATCTTCGCTTGCACCTCCGGACGAAAAGAGGTTGCCTTAAGCCAGCCTTGTCTGCGTAGCGAAACTGCCCCAGCCATTTGCCTGAAAGCCATAGATGAAACGTCCATGGCGATGTCAATAGATTCAGCCGCAAACTTTGCTCCGTCTTTGAGGATGGCCGCCGCTTCCTCTTTCCTATCCTCCGGTAGCGCAGACAGTATGGGTGCCAGATCTGACCACATTTGCCTGTTGAAACGGCTAATAAGGGCCATAGCATTGGCTGCCTTAATAGTAGAGGCTGCCATGACCGCAAACCTCTTACCGGCACCATCCATTCTCCTTCCTTCTTTGTCTGGTGGCACCAAGGAAGTAGCCACTGGGTTTTTTTAATTTCTCTGCGCCGCCTGCGTCACAACTGACTCCGGTCTGGGGTGCCCTATTAGACAGGCTGCAGCAGACTCTGGCGCTCTGTACTTCTTTTCAATCCTTGGAACGGAAACCGCTATGGAAGCCGGTGTCTTTAAAATTTTTAGGCCCTCTTCCCAAACATGAGGGATAATTGGAATTGATCGAGCTGATTTCCTGGCATCGTCCTTGAAATCATACAAGAAACAGTCTGTTTCTTTAACTTCCATATCTAATTTAAACCTCTTCGCCGCCTTTTCCATGATGTCATGGAACCCTCCGATGTCTTGAGGAGGGGAGGTGGATGGCAGTGGGTCAGGTGACGGGGCCGATGGCAAGATGTATTCATTCCATTCCTGCCCCGAAGCATCATGAACAAGTTCCCCTTCTTCAGGTTGTTCATCCTCGTCGGATTCCGTTAGATCGTCTCTTATTGTAACCACTGGCGGTGATCTCACCCCCTGCTCTTGAGTGGTAGCTTTTGTCTTTGATGGCTGCGCCGAAACTACCGGCGTAGCTGATTGAGGGGCGTTTGCCTCCGGGAAACGACGGTAGTAGTCGTTTATCATGAATCTGAGGTCAGATACAAGAGACACCGGTATAGACATTGTCTCCTGTCGTACCTCCTCTCGCGATTCTTCTTGTTGCTCCTTCTCCTCATTATACTCACATGTGTCTTGGAAAGACTCATATCTGGAAGATTGAGTTCTGTCCTTGAAGGAAAATACCTCTTCTTCGTCTGTGTCTTGGCTCTTTATTTGGAGCTGTGAAGGACTGTAAGCGGCACCTGAGGACTCCTCTCCATCTGAGTCTTGTTCCAACAAAGAAGATGGTGGAAGAGGTGAAATCTTCGTCCATGATGTTAATTCCGCCGATTTGCTGATAGTCGCCGAACCCGTGGATGACTGAAAAGACCGGATAGAAATCATAGTCTTCGACTGTGGTGACTTGAAAGCTTTTGCTGTTGTCAGTATGATCTTCGTCGACGGTGCCGTCGACGACACCGTCGACGGAACCTTCGTCGATGGGTCCACCGTCGACGAGGCCCCAGTCGACATCCTCGTCGTCGAACCTTTCGTCGACGATGTCGTCGGTCTCTTCGTCGACGGGGTAATCTTACTCGTCGACGTTGTTGTCGTCGACGTTGTCGACGTCGACGCTGCTTTAGATCCTGTCATCGACGAAGCCGTCGTCGACGGTGAAGTCGTCGACGGAGCTGAAGGCTTTTCCACAGATTTTGAAGCAAAAGCTAGGGAACTGGTCGGCGGAGCAGACCCTGTCCCTTTCTGATCTGACAGCTTCTTCAGAGGAGTAATAGGGAGAGATGACATTGCCTTATCTTTAGATTTACTCTTCTTAGGCTCCACTTTCTCCTCAGAAATAGAGGCCTTTCTCTTCTTAGGTGTCAGTTTAGAAGATTCCTCCCCAGAATCTGAGTCTGATATGGCCTTCTTCTTCTGAAGCCATAACAGCAAGCGAGCCTCTCTGTCTCTAAGAGTTTTGACAGAAAAGGTTCTACAGTATTTACAATCCTTAGCCACATGCTTAGGATGAAGACAGTATAGGCAGTCCTTATGAGGGTCTTCGGAGTAAAGCCTGGCCTTCCCACAGGATCTGCATGGCCTGAACAGCCTCTTTTTAGAGCTTTCAGCCATATTGAGAAATACAGGCACACACAATACCTTAATCCAGAAGTCAGGATATAAGAAGCAAAAGGTCAATAGTTCACTCAGGAACAGTAAACTGAGCAGAGCTCAGGGAGACTCCTTTCTCACACGAAGGCGGTTGGAAATCTGAGGCAGGAAGCTTCTGCTGGGGAGTGTGAGGGCAGGGCAGCAATGCTGATTGGCTGACTTTTGGACCAAATAATGAGATGGTCTGGTTACCAAATGCTACAGTCCCTATGGGATTTTCTATGCAGTTTTTCTTCTCTATGATACTGCTTTGGTCATTCTGTTACCGTGAGACTCCCACCATGACGACGGGGAAGATACAAGCATGTGAATCTATGAAAAATGTAATACTGGAGAATCTTAGTTGCTTCAACTGAGGTCTGGGATATTCAGAGTCGGATTGGTTTCAGAATACTAGCCAAGTCATTAACTTGCATGAATCATTCTCTGGAACTTTATATGCTCTACTAAGATCCTGTTTGTTGAAAGGATTATAGTATTACCATCCTAACGTTTCACATTTTGGGTGTATGCCTTGTTTTCTTTTCCTAGGAGAGAGAGATTGACTGAGGGGGTAATCAGGTCATCCCTGTTTTTGCATACTCAGCCATTCTGCTTGAACCAAAGGGTAGGTAGGGTTGGAAATAAAATACAACACTGGGGAACCGGGTACTTTAAACTGATAGGCTTTATCAGTTACTCTTTCTAAAATTCAACAAAGCAGCAAAGAATGGCAGTAAGGAATTATAAGTTGCACCACCTAACTATACGCAGAAATCACAGTAGATTGCTCTGCAAATGCTGCCCACCTCTCTGGTCCACTGCCACGGGACCATGAACAAACAAACAAACACCAAGCAAATAGAGAGGCAGCAATAAGGTAATTGTACAGTGCTTCAATGCACCAAAACGAAACAAGTGTCCTTCAATGATATGAAAAAAGTTATTTTAATATATCCTCTTGGTACAAGATGTTAACACAGGCAGCCAATACTCTTGATACAGGATGATCAGAAAAACAGCCAATGCGTTTCGCCCGTTTTGGGCTTCCTCAGGGCAAATAATCAAGTTCACTGTAAAAGTACTGATTTTCCAAAGTAGGTGGACAAAGGTGTAAACTTAATGATGACGATATCCAGTACACCAAACAATCAAACGGACGGGGGAACGTGAGATAAACACAATGTAGATTCCAAAGTTTTAACACCGCATTTCTGTTATAATTTCTTTAGATATTCACCTGGGTTAAGTGCGTGTGTGCTATGATATGCTACACTCCAAAATGGTCAAATGTCACTCAAAACGCCCCCATGTTGTGCTGGGTCTCTCGACTCACCAGCTTCTAAAGTCGAATTTCACGCGGTGCATTTTGGAGCACTGTACAATTACCTTATTGCTGCCTCTCTATTTGCTTGGTGTTTGACTCTTTCTAAAATTGTTTATCTTCTCTCCGGTAGTTCGGCCAGGAAGACTGCAAACCACCCTCTTCTCTCTTCTGGTATTTGAGGCATCCTTCTTTTCCTTTACAGGTAGAGCTATACTTATATGTGGTGATAGGGTTATTTCAAGTGTTTGTGGACAACTTAGTTACGGTGTCTTTCTTGTGTCATCCACAGATCTCCCTCCTTGCTGTTCCTACCCTTTCCTTCCCCGCTTGAGTGTCTTACTAGTCCGCGTGTATTTTATATTCCGGACTTGGGACGGTCAAGAGGTGGACCCTTTTGAGCATCAGTACAGTCCAGAGAAGACCGAAGGTGGAACCTAACACTAGAATAATCCATTCCATCCTGGGTTTATGATATAACGTGCACAAAAATAAAAAATATACTTCTGACTCACATATCTTCTGGCAGTGGCAACAACAGGCTGATAGCAAGTGATTTCTAGAATAGTTGACTGTAAGGGTTACTAGGGACAAAGTGACCAGTCTAAACCCCCGATGCAGAGTTTGTGGAAAACAAGCATCCTCAAGCCTCAAAATATCTAGATGAATACAAGTGGGAAATGTGTTTATGAGCTAAAAAATCCAGCTTAAAGCTACTATGAATGGTTTCCAGCAGTCTGCTATAATTCACCAAGACATTCAAATACTCAGACCATAGAATTCGTATAATATTAGAATTGTTAAATAGCGTGAGGAGCCTACTTACTAAAAAGGTTATCGCACACATAAAAACCATGACAATTTTTTTTAATTATTATTAGACACAATCTTCTCTGCCTGTTAAATCCAGCTTCCTTTTTCAGCCAGTCTTAACGTTCAGTCTTCCCTCTGTTCATTTTGAGGCCTCCATTCAAACAAAAGTTAGAAAAACTATTCAACAGCTTCGAGATTATCAAGGTGTTGTCTACAAATAACCGGTGGGTCATGACCGCTTGTTGTATTATCACATTTACAGGAATACATGTATAGTTATCCCGACCCTTTTCTCCCCTCAAAACCCCTCTACGAGCAGTTCTTCCTCCTAGACATGTATGTTTATATTTTACATGTCCCGGTAGTGAACAACTCGTACATAATAGAGTTACCTTATTACATTTAATAGGTCATAACTTTTTTTTCGGAACAGGTAGAAATGACATGTTTGATCTGAGGAATTGTAATTTAAAATTAACATTTTCTTGTCGTACCATTTGATGCCTGCAGCCTGTTTCTAGGGTCACAATGACGAGGTGTAGTTGGCAGTTGGCCTTTGTGTATTCTTTCCACACAGCCACACAACAGAGACCCTGGGTGTTGGCGGGTGTTGGCGGGATGGAGGAATGGGTGGGGAGGGAGGCAGAGCTCTGCACAGCCCCACTTGTACTTCACACACAAAGAACGGCAGGGTAAGTGAGGCTCAAAAAGCAGTTCCAGATCATTCAGAATACAGCAGACAGACTCACACTCAACCTCCCTCCATATACACACATCTCCCTTCCCACATAGACCTAGACTGTCTCCCCATGCACAAGCATATACTGTTCACATTATTAGATCACACAGACAGCACTACTCAACTTAGGCCCCACCTAGGTAAACAGCCTCAGCAGCTTCCACACACCTGACACCTCTGCTCAGCCAAACATCAGCTCCCCACTGTCCCCTGGATATCAAGAGCCAAACCTGGCGGCCGCACCTTCTCGTACCAGCTCCTAAAGCCTGTTACAAATGCTCCCTTTGCATTGCAGGTGCCAACTCAGTCCTAGAATTCAGTCAGAAACTGAAAACGTGGCTCTTCACATAGGCCGCCGACAAGGCAGCAACCCTTCTCTTCTGTGCCAGGATACCCTCCTGGGTAAGATATGCACTATACAAGTATACGTAACATAACATGCCACGGTTTGCTGATGTCAAAGGTTTTTTTAAGTTCACAATTTTGGGTGACAATGTAGAGTATTCATGTTTTTAGGATGTATTTGATACATAAATGTTGAATTAATAATATTACAGTTAAAATAACCTTAATATGAAAAATTGTTTAGTAATGTAATTTGGTTGTGTGACATTTTTATAACACCATATTAGTGAATATGTAGTCTGTTCTGATACTGTTCATTTCACTCCTGCTCATTCCCCATCCCATCTTGTCCCCCAGTGCATCTTCTCTCCCCACAATCTCTGCAGAGAGAAAAACCCAAATGATATCATAGAAACATTTCCTAGCATGCATGTATTGTGAATGGACTACCTCGGGTTCCCGATGTTACTTTCCTCCAAGGTCCTTCTGCTGTAGTTCAGTTGCTGGGTCCTAGCAATATTCACTGCTGTCTGGGGTATTTTTTCTAATGTTTCATTTCACTGTGCACATCACTGAGTACCAACAGCATAGAAGCTAACTGGCGTTTTTATTAAAAGTTGGTTAGTGTTCTGAATATTATAATGATCTTGCGACTTCTGGTTTTCCCAATGTGGGTTATCTTTGAACATGCCATGCTAAGACTGTTTCCTCCTTATTTTGTATGCAGGAATTGTGGATAAGAACCTCTTGCTTTTGGGGGGGGGGGGTCCATAGATGTTGCTGAACATCCTTCAGCTAGGGACTTAGTCCTTTCCTTTTATGGTTTTGCTGTTCATTTGGGAATAGTCCTGAATTTTGATTATGTACTTTACATTTGAGCATTTATGGTATTTAACATTTATTCTGTACCGGATAGTGAAATTTTACAATAAAACACTTCAACTTTCCTCCTGATCTAGAACTCCGTTATTGAGTGGTCTCAGTTACTTATTTATTACTCTGCTAAATTATTGTTGGGTCTGATGTTGAGGAGGGTTCCATTATAGAACAATATCAACCCTGGAGGTACGGAGTTTTGCTCCCACACCAACATTTACAAAGTATCTCCTTTTATGAGCAAGATCTTGTACAGAAAAATGGCTACTGCCCTAGCTGAAAAGATTGCATTGGGTTGGCCCTTGAAACCCAATGATGCCCCTTGTGGCATTCTGAGGAAGCAAAAGCTGCACCCGTATGTATCTGGACTAAAGTTACGCCACTGTGCGGGCAATTAAATACAAAACATGCAACTGAGGCTTAGTGCCTCACCCAACTCCATGTAACTTTTCATGGAGGAGGTAAAGGGTTTGGCTATTTTTCCCTGTAATTTCATTGAGAGATCAGAGCTGCAAAGCTTAACTGGGGCTGAGCACCAGCATGCACTCAACAAAGAAAAGCTTAGCGATACAATATCTAGATAATTGAATCAACCAGACTCTGCAAAACTACATTACATCCTTATTGCTTCAATTCAAGCAGTCAATAAACATAATAACCTCAGGGACCCAGGTGAATACTAAAGCTCCTGGTTAAGAGTTGAAAGCTGTGCCGGCGTCTCACGTACTGCGCATAAACTGTGGGATCAGTGGTCCCCAAAGCAAATCAGCCTATCACCTTCAGCAAACCTCCCCATTCATTATGTAGTGGTAGAAGAACATCACATTCTGTCTGTGCAATGGTTGACAGAGGTCATTTGCAGAATAATGCATCAGGCACCGACTTCATTTCCGCCTTGCACCTTTCATGTTAGCTTAACATATTCACCTTCCAATTACCTCATCATTTTGCATATCTGAAGAGAGAGTTTCACATAGGATTGTTTTTGAGTCTTTTGATCCCAAAATAAAAATGAATTGCTGCGATGAATATTGTAAAGAACAATCTTTGAAACGCTTCTGTATTACACAGACGTATGGTACCCCATCATTTGTTGTGCACAATATCAGACACTGTAGTCCGTTGTCTAGCCACTGGGCTTTATACAATGATATGGTAATATGACCAATTTCTGAACTTTTTTGATAATGTTTGCATAGAAATAAGATACAATTTGTTGTATGCAATGATATCAGTGATAGATGGTTGACAATCACGTATAAAAAACGTCCTTTTTGCAGTGCTATCATATTTACAAATAGTAATACTGACTGAGACAACAGTAATGAATGGCATCATTGCTCCAGGTTGACGTAACGCTGTATAATAGGTTGCATTTGAATATGGACTGAGATCACTGGAACGGTGAACCTTAACTAACTAAAATTGTCTTTTAGGGTTTGCCTAGTAACAAAAAAATTCACACTGTCATCCGTCTTGGAGGTAGTTGGACGATAGACAGACAGACACACACACCCTCCCCACCTCTAGAAAGAAGAAATAATGCTTGGCCACTCCAAGATGGCCACCTTTCCTCTTGCTCACTGCTATTAAATCAACTTGGGGTCACAGCCAATCCACTAGCAGAGCATACCCCTTTGGCATGTGACTCCAGGTACTTACAAGAGGGCTCCCTTTAAAAATGGTGGACGGATGCTCTGTGATTAAAGATTCTTTTCGAATACAGAACCAGGCATGTAGCTGAACGCGTAGCCTGCGGACCACGGAGACAAGACTCTGATCTCAGCCAAGACGAAGGAACACGTACGCTGGCTATCAAGTATGCACCTTGCCTTCCTGGGACCACTACTATCCACTCAGCTTTCAGGGGGCTTAACAGCCTCTCATTTTGCCTTTTTCATTTTAGGCATCACAGGCTTCTGTGCCCAGTCCCCACCCCTTCACTTGTGAAGCTCTGTATTTACATATGACACAGGTATATTTCGTTCCACAGGTATCACACCCGCTCAGTACTTTAATCCCTTGTCCACACCATCCTCTTCCATGAGTCACAAATGCCATTCCGACGAAACGTAACTCGTACCTGAGCTGGTGACACTCTTGACACAGCATACCTTGCGGACAGCCACCTGTATCTTAGGAATCTACCCTTGCCATACTCTTTCCTAACATGCCACCTTATGAGCCAACATTTCCTCCAAATGAACTATTTCACCGACATCCCACAGGAATAACCTGATCCAATGATAATAAATCTCAGAGGAAACAGCTAACCCAGCTCCCAAACCTCTTGGCCTACGACAATATCTTGGACATAAAGCTTCCCCATTACATCAATTATACTGAGAGAGGTTCCATCACTAGCTACCATAGCAGATGGTTTACAGCAGTTCCCTGCATTTTCTGTGCAAAGTTTCACCTCACGAAAGCATCACCCACTAACAAACACTAATATGGGGGAGAGGAAGCAGTAAATGTGGGGCATTTTTTGGCTAAGTGTCGGAGCTCTTCTTGGAATAAGAAACTTCTGTTTGTATTTCTTTAGCAGAAATGGCATTTCGAAAAGAAACTATTTCGTACATGAACAGCAAAGCCAGATTAGTATTTTTACACATAAAGAGGTTTACATTTTCACTGTCATAAGATATGACTGCATGGAACACACATAAGGTGATGGAGGAATGCTTGCAATAAATCTTACCACTGACAATACCTCGGGTCAGCACTCCTACTCATTGTTATTTTGCACACCATGCTACCTCAGTTTAGACCCAGCCATATGGAAATCAGTCTTGACGCTGTTCCTTATGGGAACAATCCAGACCGAACTGCCAGGTCCTCCCGGAACCGGAACACAAGCAACCCAGGGCCACACCCTATTTATGGGCTCCTCAGCCAGGTACAGCTTGGTTCCAGTTACACAGTGAGCACGGGACCCATGTCTGGGCTTACTAGTCCCACTTAGGGCGGTACATGAAAAACAAAAGTTGATGGGAGGCTGCTTGCAATAAGTCTAACCACTGGGAATAGCTCGGGCAGCACTCCAACCCATCGTTCTTTTGCTCACTATGCCATCTCAGTTTGGTTCAGGAAGGACCTGGCCTGACAGCCCTAAACCCAGACATTCCGGAAAACTAGACAAACATAGGAGTCCTGAATGGTGAGACTTGAAGGGATTCCCACATTTTCTTACCTAGAATGCCCTGCAAAATTAAACCTTTGGCTAAAACCACACACTGACCCACACATTCCTGATAAGTAAAGTTTCAGAATCTGTTGGTAGCCACAAACTATTTACCAACCAGCATTCCTACAATTCTCCTGATCAAAATGGTACCCCCACTTGTGGGACTGGGTCTAGAACCCATAACAGCTAAGACCCCAAAACGCAATGCGGAAACATCGCATTTTTGCCATCAAAGTTAACCATTTTGTAGATGTTGGTAGCAGAGGCATTTTGGGCTCGTGGTCAGCCGCCACCCAGGCAAACCTAATAAACTCAGACATTTCAGAAAACTAGACGCCCAAGTGAGTCCAAGGTGATATAACCTGCATCAATCAGACTACGTTTTTCTATCCAAAATACCATGCAAATTCCGAGTCGTCCCCCAGGGACAGAAAGACCGCTGTGGTCATTTCTTGGTGAGGGCATGTCCCGATTCCTGGGTTGGCCACTCCACCTCTTCCTTTTTTTGCTCTGGTGGCTACAAGACTTTTCTGCCATGAGGGGAAGATCTGGGACAAAACTACAAAGATCAGTGCGCAGGTGGCTAATTTATGACATCGAGCTCTGACCAAAGTGAAAGTAGATGGCACCTAATGGTGCTGTCTGCTTTTATTTGCTATCTGTAACATCAGCACACTGCATGTCTCAGTAAACAAAAAAACTGTAGACCAGAAGGAAGCTTTTCACTGGCATCCCAACTTTTTTTACCAATGCAGTGGACGAACCGTTTGCGTCCACCCCACTACAAATGTAATCCGTTGGACGTGAATGGTTCCGCCACTGCACCAAAGAGGTTTAAGGTGGGAAATGTGGATTCATCTGTGAGATGTTGGAGGTGAGGGGGGAGGTGTTCACATGGATAGGGCCATGGTTGTGCTGAAGCCTGGTATGAGTACTATGATCTGGTGAGGTTGGAATATTTAAAGAATGGTGGAAGAGATATGCTGCAAGGTAAGGGAAGGCCAAGCAATACATTGCTTTTAAAATAAGCATTAAAACGTTATACTGCCCTTTTTGGTAGCCGAGTGCTGTGGGAGTTGGTTCTTGATTAGAATTATATGTGCTTATTAATACGAGTCCTTTGCAATTAAAACAAAAATGCTAAGATGTAGTGAACTATGATTTTCATGACTTATGCTAAACCAGACAACAACTAGGCCTCAACTCCATTTACTATTAACATGGCTGTTGTAATAACTTGTTACTTTTCAAGGCTCTTCCTGCTCGCACACTGTGGTCTATTCTCTCATCAGTCATTTCATTGTTTATGTAACCATATTTGGTCTGACACCTCCAATGACAGTAGGTCAGAAGGGGCATAATTAATTTTCATTTAGGTGCATAGCACTACAATGGTGGTATTATATGACGTTTTAGAACGTTCAATTGTGATTTGGCTATCATATTAATACATTTGCTCACCTCATGCTGACTGTGCAAATCAAATTACTTTTTATGGTGAAATTAGTTTTTTTTAAACCCTGAATTTGGCTGTGAGGCTGATGTTTTGGGGCCTTTACTAGGGAAGCTGCTTGTTTCTTTAGCGATATGCTACACATTCTGGACTTAGTTTATTTTTCATCTCATTGCTGCATTTATTTTAAATGCTAAAGAGCTTTTATGACAATTATTTTCATGCATTATGATTGATTTGTGACTCCAAAGAGGGTGACCCACCATCTGGGCCATATCCCACAGGGCTTGAGCGAATCTTGCTAGGGACATTTGGGATTCATGGCTTTTAGAGCCATGTTACCTGCAGAGAAGGACATGTTCCCCCATGTCTCTTGGCACTTAGACTCCCTGTCTACAATTGTCCAGAGCAGGAAGCATAAATTACAAGGCTTTCAGGGTGAAGGATGTGTAGCGAGGAAAGAGGGGTCTCCCAGAACAGGGCAACACCGACGAGCAACTAGTCTGTTAACTGCCATGGCTGAGGAAGGTTTCTCCCATGCTGCCATGACAGGCTCTAGGAGGGCCTCATTAAAGGGTTAATAGGGACATTGGTGGTCCAGTGGGGAAGTCCACAGCCAGTTCAGGAGAGGTGTCTGGGCCACTTGCAGATGATAGGCCTTGACAATTGGTTGTGACGTCTGAGGTGGCGGTGTCCATGGCGTTGCTGCACAGGCACCGGAATCGGTGGTGCGGTGCAGGACCGCATAGGGGTTATTAGCATAAACATTAGATGTGCATATAGCGTCCAAAAGCCCTTAGGGATATCAGTTGGTACTGAGAGCTAAAACTAATAGAGTACATGACGTTAAAAAACAGTACCAGTCTGTACTTGGCATCAGGAGCTTGTGGTAAGCTGGCATCGGTAGGCAGGTTGCACAGGTACTCGTGCCAATGAGCCCAAAGAAGACGGCGGGCAGGTCCAGTAGAACCACAGGCGCAGGCCGCTCGGAAGGATTATCACCAGCTCAATGTCAACTAACTCCGGTTTCAAGGACAAGGTCCTGATGGGGTGGGAGATAGATGAAGGGGCTGACCTCTAAAGAACTTCTTGATCTTTTTGTGCTTCTTTCTCTAACCCCAAGAGGAAGAAGATGGAGACATGAAGAGCTTCACTTTGTGCTCCTTAACAGCTTTGGGGTGCATGCTTTGACATGAAGCACAGGCCCGGGAGACGTGGTCCAACCCTAGGCACCATAGACACACAGTATGGGGGCCCATGAGGGACATCAGTCCCTACAGTGGTTAATAGATCGAGCCATGCTTCTCCCCGGTGCTGGAAAATTCCCTGTGTAACCTCCGAGGGTAACTGCCATTCGCTATCCGCTAGGCGACGGCAGCTCAGTTTGTTTGCTCTGGTGTTTAAAGATCTTGTCAGGTGAGGTGCAGCCACTTCCAGAGATGTAGAGCCTCCTGGAACAGAACCCACAACCTCACTCTGCTCTGCCTGTTGCAAAACCACATAGCGTTTGTGTCGTCCATGCAAACCTGTACCAGTTTCCCCCTGATGGTCAGGTGGAAGGCCTTCAGGGCCAACCAATCACTTTCAACTCCAGCAAGTTAAAGTGAAGGAGAGACTTCGCCAGAGACCAGAGTCCTCTCAACTTCACCTCTCTCAGGTGGCCCTTCCCTAACTCAGTACCGATGCACCTGCCACAAATGTTAAATCATAAAAAAACAAAGGAGTTGCCCTGTGTCCCTCAGAACCTGGGTCTCTCATGTTACAAACTACAATATGTTCTGCGGGGTGTAGCAATTTCTTTGCAGGAAAAATAGGCCTTGAATTGTCACACGTATATAAGAAGATCAAAGTATGTTTTTCAAGGAGAGTGTGGGCCTATACTGACCAATATTCAACACCCTGAAAGCACATCACCTAAATAAACAACACACAATGACAATTATAATTGTTTAGTACAATCAAAGCTATATATCTAAATAATATGCACAATTTTTTTTCGTTTTTATAAACAAGGCTGTCAAAAACACAAAAATACATCAAATGACGTGACGGTGATAAAGTGCCACATAGTGAAAACAAAATAAGTTTGACGTTACATAATACAGACAAAGACTGATCTTAACATGATATACATGAAGAAATTATTACAAAGATGCTTGTTCTTTCTTCTGTCCACAGTTCAACAAACACTCAATATCATTAGTAACACTTCCGTAGGATGGCTGACAGAGAACATGAAACAATAGGACCGCCATCGACGTTTCGACCCTATGTGTATGTGCTAGTATTTAGACATCACGGCAGGTCTTCCTCAGGACTAGAGGGATGTGGACAGCCTAAATGATGTATTAATCTAGGAAAAACAAACTCCTCCAAGGCTGGATGGAATCCACAAAACGGATCCACAAGCATCAGTAACTATATATCCAAAATCCAATATGTGGAGACCCCCAATGGGGTTCACTTTCCAAAAGTTAACATGGAGTCCATATTAAATATAGCAACAACTAGTACTTTCTTCCTGGTCCCCAAGTGCTTCTAAATAATTTATAAATCTAGCCATGGGGAAGCTTTGTTTTTGATGCAAGCTGTCCTTGAATTACTTGGAAACCAGGAAGAAAGTACTAGTTGTTGGATATATGGTTACGGATGCTTATGGATCCATGTTGTGGATTTCATCCAGGCTACGAGGAGTTCATTTTTCCTATATTCATACATCATTTAGGCTGTCCACAACCCTTTAGTCCTAAGGAAAATCCACTGTGATGTCTAACTACTAACACATACACACAGGGTCAAAGCATCAACTGCAGTCCTATTGTTTCGTGTTCTCGGTCCACCATCGTACAGTAGTGTTAATGATGATATCGGGTGTTTGTTGAACTGTGGCTAGGAGAAAGAACAGGCATCTTTGTAATAATTTCTTTATGTATATCATGTTAACATCAGCCTTTGTCTGTATTATGTAAAGTCAACATTTTCTTTTCTCATTGTGTGTCATTTTTTCACCAAGTCACGTCATTTGATATATTTTTGTGTTTTTGACAGCCTTATATGAAAAAGAATTTTTTTTTGCATATTATTTAGATATATGTTTTTGAATATAATAAATATTTATAATTGTCATTGTGTGTTGTTTATTTAATTGATGTGCTTTGGAGGTGTTGAAGAATGGTTATTGTAGGCTCACAATCTCCCAGTTTTTTGAAGAACATATATTGATCTTCCGTGACAATTCAACACCTATTTTTTCTGTGTAGAAATTGCGACACCTGACAGAATGCACTGTAGTTTGTAACACAACTACTAAATTTGCTTTTGGTCCAACTGTGGTCAAGTAGCCACAACTACATGACTTTTGCAATCTTCTCTGACACCTGGATGAACTTTTACAGGTCCCTTTGGCGCTAAGCCCACTGAGGCTTCGGATCCCACTCCCGAGTCCACATGTGTTGCATGGTGTTGTCCACTAGCAGGATGCAGGAGGCCATGATACCTGAGAGTCGCTCTCCTTGAGGCCCAAGTCAAGGGTTAAAACATCAGAATCATAGCCTGAATATCCTGCATTCGTTAAGGTGGAGGGAAGGCTCAGTAAAGCACTGCACCCAGAGTGACTCGCCAGGTTCGACTTTGGCACGTTGATGGAAAAGGCTAACAATATCAACAGGCTTTGTACTGCTGAGGTGAGCCTGGCTTCATTAGCCAGTCATTGTGGTATTGGTAAGACTGGTATTCCCAACTTCTACAGATGGGCTTCCACCATTACCATCACCTTTGTGAACACCCAAGGTCAACTGATAAGGCCAAGGGGAGAACAGAGAACTGAAAGCGCAAGTAGAGTTTGTGGGACTACAGGAGTCCTGCAAATCCAATACCACCATCAAGTCTGCCGGATCCAGGGCAGATAGAACTTGAGCCAATGTAAGCGTTCCAAACTTATCCTTCTAGAGAAAGAAATTTTAAGGGTACTGATCGAGGATAGGATGGAAGCCTCCATTCTTTTTCAGCACTAGGAAGTAATGGGAGCAACAGCCAGTCCTGATCTTAGATGATATCAACTTTTCTATGGCTCCCTTGGCTACGAACGCTTAAACTTCTCCTCAAAGTATGGACAAGTGGTCTTCCAGGAGGTGTTGTGGTGTGGTTGGAATATTCCGAGGATGCGACAGGAAAGGTAGGACATAACTATTGGTCAGATGTGATGCTCCTCCAACCAGGAAGGTAGAAGGTGATGCAGCATCCCACTGCTGCTGCTGAAGATTAATTAAAGTGGTTTTGCAGCAGGCGTTTGAGTAAGGTATTGCCCCTGAGGGCCTGAACGCTGTCGGCTAGATCCCTTGCCTCTACTTCGAAAGGACAGGGATGTCTGTTGATACTGAGGCATGTACTGACATTGCCTCTGTTGGTATCAAAACCAGGAAAGGGCGAGTTTGTTGGAGAAATTGCTGAACTGGCGGAGATAGACGTAGGGAGTGAGCAGTGGCTTTAATGTCTTTAAATCTTTAAACGGCGGAGTCCAACTTCGTTTTAAACCGCCTAGAGATATCATAGGGCATGTTAAAAAGAGATTTGTGGATGTCAGAAGAGAAGCTCATGAAGTAAATCCAAACATGGTGGTGCAGCACCAAACTGGTCCCAACCGCCCCTCCTGAGACAGTTGGTCATAGGCAGGTCTGAGCAAATGGTGTACTTCATTGTGTCCTGGCCAAACGAGATGAGGCGTTGCCGGGTTGGCTATATGTCATCCAGGACAACTTGCAAGATATACACTATTAGAAAGAGAGAATTGCAGTATTCGAAAAGGCTGGTAATGTAGAGTTCATTATCCAAATGGTAACCGAAATTGGGAACTTGCTCAGAAGGAATGGAGCAGGCCTCAAAGCAACAGGCCAGAAATTCTTAGGGATAGTAGTGGGAGGTGATATTTAGAACAGAAAAGAATGTCCGATTTGTTTGCAGTGAATTCCAAACAATTGGACAGCCATGAACCCTCCGCTAGAATACACTCATGAAAAACAACAACAGGATTAGACACCCACACCCTATTGTCAACATAATTATGCAGTTGGGTGTTGTCTGCATTTAACCATCTATGATCTTACAAGCTGAGCTAGCATAAAAAGGGACGGACTCAATGCAGAACTCTGTGGCATGCCTTGAATTAGTGTCTTAAATTCAGAGCAGAAAGGCTGCTATGAACAGCTTGATGTCTTCCCACCAGATAAGATCTGCACCGTTGAAAAGCTATGCCCTGAATGCCTGTCCCAGTCAACCATGACAACAGAATATCGTGGGTCACACTATCAAAGGCAGCAGACAAATTAAGCACCACCATGGTCAACAAGTGGCTGTTGTCTGCTGACAAACAAAGGTCATTAAGCTTGGTGAACTAGGCTGGCTTCCGGCCAGTGGGCAGGGAAGAAGCAGTATGTGTCTGTTGGCAAACTTCTCCAAAATGTTAACTGGGAAAGGCAGCAAGGATGTAGGGAGAGAATTACTTAAAATATAGAGATTGACATCAGCCTTTTTCAATGGAGGCACAATAAAGGCCTTTTCCAATCAGCTGGTGCGGATACACTGGCAAGCAATATATATTGCAGATTCACAAGGAGCCATGACTTTCCAAACCAAATGCATTTCCATAATTTGTCTGGCATGTGTCTGTCTTCTTCTGCCATCTAGTGATCCTTGTCAGGTCTCTCTCGTCCCTGTGGTTCTTCCCTTGAGTAGGTACCCCCTTCTGTGTCTGCTGAATCTTCTCCTGAAGGTATTCCTGTAGGTTTGCAATGAGAAGGTTACAGTCTTGCTAGGCAGCCTGTTCAGTGTATCTGATCTTTGTTATGGGTCCTCTGTTCCATAGGTCTTTATGTATGCAGGCAATGTCAGTGGTCTTTGGATAGCATCTTGGCCCAATGACCCGCGCAGTAAGGAATGCTCTGCAACCCAGGCCTTCGCTGGCTTGTCAAAGAATTAGGTCACGTATAGCATGGCTGCAAATAGTAGCATATACTTAAGTCAAATGGCTCACAGTTTTGTTTCACCTGATCATATATTTTCCGTTGCTGTTTGACCACTTTTCTGTGGACCAGGACGACCAGCAGTTTCTTGGATTCAAAGAGTACCTCACCCTTGAGCCTAACTTCTCTTAGGATAATAATAATAATAAAACCATTTTTAAAGCGCCTGGTTACACCTATGACGGTGTGTCCCCGCGCTGAAATGCTACTACTCCCAGGTGAAGCTGAAACCAGGTCGAACTAAAATCCTAGAATGTACCAGGCTGCTATTTACTTGGGAAAGAGATACGTTTTTAAATTTTGTCTGAATCTTGTTTCGGAGGGCTCCATCCGAAGATTCAAGGGGAGGCTATTCCAGTGTTTGCTAGCCAAAAAACGGAAGGAACTACCTCCCATTTTGATCCTGTGAACGCGGGGAAGTTGGAATAACATCACTCCGGCAGATCTGAGATTTCGAATGGGGCGATGGATGGTGAGGAGTCTTTGCAGATAGTTTGGGCCTTTTCCCTGGGCAATACGATGGACAATACATAGTGCCTTAAACTTGATGCGCTCCACAATCGGGAGCCAATGAAGTTTACGCAATGCCGTCTTACCGGATGCCCTGCGTGGAAGGTTAAGTACCAGGCGGGCAGCGGCGTTTTGGACACATTGTAGTTGTTGAATGCCTTTTTTACTCAGGCCCAGGAGAAGGGTGTTGCCATAATCCAGATGTGGCGTAACTAGGGCATGGATAAGTTTCTTCCTGGCACCAAAGGGGAGCAGGTCGAGAACTTTGAGGAGAGTTTTCAATATTCCAAAGCATTTTCCAGTGATTTTGCTAATCTGTTGCTTAAAGGAAAGCTCCGCATCGATCATGATTCCCAAATTTCTAACAACCTCTGCTGAGCGGGGGATTGGCCCTAATTCCGTCGGCCACCAGTCCTGCGACCAGGTGGAGGGGGATCATGTCTCTATCTTGGTATCCTTGTAGTCTTTGGAGGTGGTCTTGCCGCCATATGTCCTTTCAGCGATGAAGCAGGCATTAAAGTTATACACATTTATGACCACCACCATCCTGTCCTCTGCCCCAAAAGGCCCACCTCCTTATTTTGTTACATAGTTGTAGGGTTGCCCTGTTGATTAATGGGGAGGAGACAGATGTTTTCTTTGAAACGGGGGCGGAGGGGAGGGGTTGTTATTTCCTCTACACAGTGGTTCTTTTGATAGCCCTGTGGTAGTTGTGAGTAAAACAAAGAGCTGGGTATTCTGATTTTCACAGCCTTCATTTGTGGCTAGTAGGACACCCCCTCAGGCTTTTTAGGCCACCTTCTATGTCCCCCCTGAGGCAGTACTCAAAGGACAGAACAGTATCTTACTGGTGGCAGTCTTTTCTCACTCCCGCTTTCATTCCTGGCCTTGGGCTGAGGCTGGGGGGGGGGGATGGATGGGAGTGTCTTAGCTTCAACTCGTGCCCACCACCTCCAAAAAGGTAAGGGAGAATATGAGCTCTCCTTATAAGCCGACTATGTGCTTCTATCACTGGATCTCGTTAAATACTTTGAAACTGATCAAAGATACAAAATCAACTGCAATAAATCAGAGGCACTGAATCTAACCCTCAGGGAAGAAGAGGTGGTGGCCTTAACTCCCTCACTTCCCTTTCAATGGACCAAGAGATCCATCAAGTATCTCAGAGTGTAGATTCCTAAAACCCCATGGGAATTATTCCTTACTAATTACCCACCTAGATGGAGGTCATGAAAAAAAGGACCTGGAGCCATGGGGAAACCTGATGCTCTCCTGAATCAGTAAAGTCAACACTAAACACTAAAGAATGTACCTCCTCCCACTACTCTACATGTCCCAGGCTCTCCCATTATGGGTGGATAGGGCACGTTTAAAGTAGATCCAACAACAATTGCTATGATTTTTTGTGTAAGGTCACTGAGGGTTCTCCAGAAACCTCTGGTTTGTTCAGGGAGGCATGAGGCTTGATCCTGCCCTGTATCCCACACTACTAGACAGACGCTCAACTAAGACTAGGTATAGTATGGTCCATGCTAGACTCTGAAAAGAATTATCGTCAGATGAACCCTGCCATAGTGCGGAGACCTCTTTGGGACTTAACCTAGATTGGCAAGCAACACAGACTCTCTAATGGCTACCTCAGCACTACACTGTAAACATGGGACATCTACATTACATCAAAGGGGCTGGTAACACACCCCGGTGCATAATTTACTATACTACTTATGTCACCCCTTCTCTGGAGTGATGGGCCTTCCAAAATTGGAGGGCTGAGGGTGTAGAATGATTTCCAACATGATCACTGTCTCATCCCTCAAGACCTTCCTGCAATGTAAGGTAGACTTTGATTCCCCGGAGAAAGAATGTCACCCTTATGCACAAATCCACCACTGGAGAACACACCCCACTGTCTGCTCAGTGGCCACAAGGGACAAGACCCCATTCAAAACATTCTTTCTTAAGTTGCAGGCACTGGAAGTTCTATTTCCAATTTATATTGGATATTATTGGCACAGGAAGTACCACGTACAAGGACACAGAATGGGGAATGGGATCAATGTCTTGGGAAAAAGATCACAACAAAACAATGGGAATGGCTGGAAAGAGACATACACTCATCAATCACGCTGATTTGGGGCAGGGAAATACCCTACAAGGTGTGGTTTGGTTGGCACTACACCCATTCCTGGCTGCATCGCAAGTATCACAACACGTCTCCCAGATGTTGACAGGGTTGAGGGGCACTGGGGGGAGGCAATATACATCTGAATGCCATGCCAGAAGGTTCGGTCCTTCTGGGAGGGGGTAGCAAGCATGCTTAAAATCATACTGAGATATCCTGTTCAGTTTATTCCAGGGATGATGCTCTTGGGACTAAAGGCCAGGGAATTAAAGCCAATGGTGAAACACAAGTGGTGCATAATTGCAATGTCTGGGAGCCACTAACTTGACTATCATTTATAAAACGATGGATTGTCCTCCGCTCACTCAGCAGCACCACCGACCTTGGACCATTCTCACCATGGAATGGTTAACAAGCAACACCAATGGTACTCACCTACCATGTGAGGCTAAATGGAAGCCGGAATATACGATGCTGAGTGGAGGTCCTCCAAGCTCTATGCTTCATCCCTGATGGAGGACCTTGGGCTTATCTGAGTACGTAGGAGGTTGCCTCCTATATTGGAGTATTGTAATGTAGAACTCAGACGGGGTGTAGGCGAGTAATGTATGGCTCATGGGGTGCCTGACATGGTTGGTGAGGGGGGGTTCTCCTTCTGAAGCCTGGGTGTATGGGGGAGAGGGGAGTTTGGGGAATTAGGGGGGGAAATCAAGTATTATTTGCATTATGGTAATTTTGAACCATTTTACTGATGGGATTTACATTCTTTGCACATCAAAAATGCCCACAGCACTCTGTTGTGTAGTTGTGATTGTAGATGTTTTGGCTGGGTTGTAGCTCCGTGGTAATGTTGTGCTCAACACCTTGACAAAAACAATTTACACACCAAAAACCCACAGGGGTCGAACCTCAACCTTCATAAGCTCTCCTTTTGGCTACATTTTCATAAAAGAAAGTGACTGGAACAAACTATAGTGGATACCCTTTTAATATTTATTTGAATGCAACTTGCATCCTCTGTTGTGTAAAAAAAAAGAGGTACTTATTGCACAAATAGAAAGATAAACATGCAGTTATGAAACAGTTGCAATGGCAGATATTTTTGGTTTTTAGATGGGGATAAAAATGTCCCAAAAAAAGTCTTGCGGCCTCTATTATTTTCGCTTTTTATACATAAAATAACAGGCGACAATTCTGTACAGTAGTAGGCATTCCGCCGCTTTCGATACGGTATCCCATAAGATACTTCTAGATCGACTGGAGCAGATTGGACTGGGTGGTTCGGCTCTATCGTGGATCAGCTCCTTTCTTCAAGGTCGAACGCAGAGGGTCCTTCTTAGACCTTTCCAATCGGAACGTAAACCCCTTGTCTGTGGAGTGCCGCAGGGCTCTGCCCTGAGCCCATTGTTTTTCAATGTGTATCTGGCCCCCCTGGCGAAGGTGGTCGAGTCACTTGGGGTCAGAGTGATCTCTTATGCTGATGACACACAGCTTATGTTTTCTTTTAGAGATCACTCTGACTCCAGTCTCGCCAGTTTTCGCCACTGTCTGAGTGAAGTATGTTCCTGGATGGCATCCAACCATCTACGACTTAACACTGACAAGACGGAGGTCTTGTTTTTTAAGCAAAAAATTACCATTTCCTCTACCTTGTGGTGGCCGACCGTGCTGAATCCTCCCCCCATTCCTGTTCACACTGTTCGCAATCTGGGTTTTCAGTTCGATGATACTCTGTCGTGCAATCCCCAAATTAATAAGGTTACTGCTGCCTGTTTTGGGAAACTGCGGATGATGCGAAAGATCTTTCCTTTTTTGCCATTAGACGCTCGCAGAACGGTCACGCAGGCCTTAATAACATCACATCTGGATTACGCCAACAGCCTCTATGCCGGGGCCCCCCAATATCAAATTGAACGCCTACAGATTGTTCAGAACGCGGCAGCGAGGCTGATTGGCAACATCCCTGTACGACACTCAGTTGCAGCCTACCGTAAAGAACTCCACTGGCTTCCAATCGCGAGTCGTATTAAGTTCAAAATGCTAACTCTTGCTTTTCGGGCCCTCAATGGAACGGGACCGGACTATTTACGCAAGAGACTAACACTATCTCAGTCAGTGCGATCTTTGCGATCTAACAATCTGCGCCTCATTGTTGTCCCTCGATTTCGCCGCACCAGAACGGGCGGCAGAGCCTTTGCAGTTATGACGGCTAAACTATGGAATAGTCTCCCCTTAGATCTTAGATTTGTTTCCTCTGAAACACTCTTCCGTAGCCGTCTTAAAACCTGGCTATTCTCATTGTTATAGGCTATACTCTTTTTTAGCTCACAGTCTAAGCGCCGGGACACCCCCGTTGGGGGTAGCCGCGCGCTCTACAAGTTTCAAAATAAATAAATAAATAAATAAATAAATAGGCATGGCTTTCCTCAGTGGAATCGAGTGTTTGTGTTGAGAGGCCTACCCTGGCCTAACTGGCACATGATGAAAAAACAGACATCTGGCACAGCTGATATGTGTTTCTAGGTCAAGAAGAAAAAAAAATCTGGCACCGTAGGCTCGCGGGCCTGGGAGTGTACAGAAAGCTATCATCATGTGGAAGGTCTGGGAGGAGTCTGGAGGCCGCAGCAGCTAAATATTATCAGACAATGACAATTTATTAGAAAATCCACAAAAATAAGTTGGCTATTAACACATCTGCTTTATTCCAATATTGTTGAATGATACAATGGACTTCATAGACTGTTTCTGAGAAAAGGTTACAAGATACCCTGGTTTTACCAACATGAAACGTGTCAAATGTATATGAATCTATTCCACACGCTGTGGGCGTGCAAATGACAGACACATGTTACATGAACAGGTGGAAGCTGGAGCACCAAGGGAGATATTTATGTCACTTATGAAAAATACACTGTTAACAATTAATTTAACTGAAACGATTTACAAGCAATAGGAATAACTATTGGCAGTAAGTCTGCCTGTGAGTACACTAACATTAACAAGCATTATTTCGAACAATAACATGTTTTTATGAACCTAACAGGGGATTGCCACATTACGCAGGGGTAGAGTTTCACGACGTGCTTGTGATATGGAGTGGACCGGGGTGGAATTTGGAACAATCAGCAGAATATTTGAAAACTTGAAATTAGTCCATAAAGTCAAAACTAACTGAGAGACAACCATTTGTTATATTTTTGGCTACTACACTTTAGGAAGAGAATTCATGTATACAATGAGATGTGTGTGTTAATATAAAGGTATGGAAACAGCCTGTTATGAGCACACAGCTTCTATCTTTCTTCACCACTCTGCAAACACGCTTCCTGGTTAGGGGTTAATTCCCCTTGGCTGCTGAGGGCCCTTGGGGGCCAACAACCCCTTCTGTTACCTCCAGTAAGTCCCACACATTGGGATTGTATTGTATTGTATTGGGAACTTATATAGCGCAAAACTGCCACCCTATGGGTATCTGGCGCTTGGATCAAAGAAAAGCTCTGAAAAAAACAGAATCAGTTATCTATAGAAACAGACTTAGGACACATTCCTTGGGAAGAGCCAAGTTTTCAGGCTCTTCCTAAAGCCAATCAACGAGCTGGCCTGTCTAAGAATTAAGGGCAGTTCATTCCAGATACGGGAGGCCATCACTCTAAAAGCTCTACCACCTTTCCGAGACCTCTTAAATCTGGTGGTAGTAATCAGACTAGAATTTGAAGAACGGAGCTGCCTCCTTGGATTGTACCAGGTGAATGTTTCTTGTAGAGGACCTGGGCCCTGGCCATGTACTGCCTTATACACAATACAGAGGGATTTGAAACAAATTCTCTCCCCAATGGGCAACCAATGGAGGTCTCTTAAGGCCAGTGTTTTAGAGGATCTACGTTGTCTATTTAAGGCCAGCTTTGCTGCCATCGATTGAACTCTCTGCAACCCCTCTACAATATATTGTGGTGCTCCCAAGTACAGGGAGTTGCAATAGTGCAGTCTACTCAGTATTATGCTCCTCACTACAAGAGGACGGGTGTTCTCAGGGAGTAGGGGAAGGATTTTCTGTAAAATTCAGAGCAAGGAAAGGCAGATACTGGCAGTTTTATTGGCCTGTGCATCCATTTGGAGGTTTTCATCTACCATGACTCCCAAATAGCGCACCACTTTAGCCGAGGCCAAAGAGTCACCCTCAGGAGTGAGCTTTAACTCTATAGGTAGGTGTCGGGACATTCTCGTGGCAGAACAGTATATTACCTCCGTTTTTCCCTCATTAAATTGTAGGGCATTTCTCTTAAGCCAACCTGCAGTTTGACACATGCACTCCTGGAAGGTATTAATAGATACCGCTCTTTTCCCCTCCAATGAGAACACAAGTTGAGTGTCATCTGCATAGTTGATTAGATCTACCACAAAAGATTTAATAATGGGGAATAAAGGACGTTGATAGATGTTAAATAGGATCGGGCTTATTGCCTAACCCTGTGGTACCCCATGGAGTACTGGGGACATGTCAGAGGTAAATGGCGATAAAGATACCGCCTGTTGTGTTCCAGACAGGTAGGATCGTAACCATTTTAGAGCCTGTCCTTTTACCCCTATGTCTTCCAGTCTCTCAACGAGCGCAGCACGGCTAACTGTGTCGAATGCAGCTGACATGTCCAATAATACCAGGACAGATGAAACCCCATTGTCAGCCACATTCGCAGGTTATTCATTACCATTACCAGTGCGGTCTCAGTCCCATGTCCCGGGCGGAAACCAAACTGATCCCTATCCGGCAATAAATTATCCTCTAGATAACAAGATAGACTTTTACTAACTACTTTTTCAAGGATTTTGACCGGATAGGGCAGTAAGGAGATTGGTCTGAAGCTCGCTGGGTCGGAAGGGTCCAGGGATGATTTTTTAAGTAATGGAGTTACAATAGCTTGCTTCCAAGCCTCTGGTGCGACACCTTCCTCCAGTGACTTGCAGATGATCTTCCATAGCAATGGTAACGTTTCTTCCCCCAGTGTTTTCCAGATTTTATGAGGAAAAGGATCCAATGGGGAACCTGAGGACACCCTTTGAGCCAACTGGTTAAAAGAGTCCTCTGTAGGAGAATGGAAGGTGTCCAACGAGGTAACTAACTGGGGTTCTATGAGATCATCGAAGGCCCCACACCCTTTCTCCACCACTCTGTAAATGCTCCTTGTAGTTAAAAAACCATTGGACATTTACTTTAAAAAAAACACGTTACAGGGACGTTATAGTTAGGGAATAGTTAAAACAAATTTTTTGAAATTCACTGAAAAAAATAAAGGCTGCAGGGGAGTTCTATTGAGGAAAAAGATCTATAAAAACCATAGAAATTCACTGAAAAAAAGAAAGGTTACAGAGACGTTATTGTTAGGCTCAGATTTCACTTGTACAAAACCATTAAAATCCAGCAGTTATAGTTACCTGAGCTAACTATAACTCACGCCCCTGCAATGCACTGCTTATGACCTCACATATTATATCATGCATGACATGATCAGTGACATCACTGATGACATCTCAAATGACATCACTGATGACATCATCCACAGAATCATTCACACCCCCATACAACCTCTCGTACGCCCACTCACGCAACCACTCCCATACTCATTCACAGACCCATACCAGTACTCACACCCACTCACTCCTCCATAAAGCCAATCATACACCCACTCATTCATACAGCCACTCACAGAACCATTCAAGCACCCATACAGCCACTCACACAGACATACACTCAGCAATACAGCTATTCACAGACGTATTGACCTTCGTAGCCACTCACACACCCATACAGCCAGCCAATCGAAGCCTTGCTTTCTGCCCGGATTTGTGGGTGCCCATAGGTACCAGTGTATTTCGAAGGATCCGCAGTCCTAGATATACACATTTTCATTTCTTCAATAACTCCAAAACTACTGATCAGATTTACACCAAATTACAAAAAGCACTCTTTCGTCTCCATCCAGCAACTGTCTAGTAACTGTGAATTGTGCCGTATTAAGAATCTAAACTTTACTCTGGACATCACCACAACTCTTTTCTTTATGTACTCTTTATCTCCAGAAGGTCCTACATCTTTACCACATCAACTTTTCCTTTGTCAACAGTGTTTTATGTTATGTTATAAGAATTTTATAAAGCACACGTACACCAGTTGGTTTCCTGGCGCTGAGTCTAGAATTAGCCGAACCCAATGGAAAGATTATTCATAGGCCTGCACAAACAGCCATGTCTTAAGACTTTTCCTGAAATGCATAATGTCAGTGCATGACCTGATCTCTAAAGGGAAAGAGTTCCACAATCTAGGAGCTAAGGAGTCAAACCTACATCCCCCTTGTCGCTTTAGCTTGAAAGAGGGGGTTGTTAGAAGCTGGAGATGGGCTGAGCGCAGGTTACGTGAGGGAGTGTACCTTGATATGAGACTATCTATGAATTTGGGGCCCTGATCCTGTAGGGATTTAAAAATTAGACATCCCATTTTAAAGGCGCAGAGTTGGGGAATGGGAAGTCAGTGTAGGTTTCTTAAAAGGGGGGTGGCAGATTGCCACCTGGGTTGCTGGTGAATCAGTCTGGCCTCTTGGTTCTGAACCATCTGTAGCCGCTTGGTTAAAACAAGCATTTACAATGCAACGGTTTCGCCTTTGCAAAAGTTAGAGCTATTGGCATTGTAAATGGCAACCTTTTTATTTATGAGTTGATTTTGAAAACAGATAAATAAATGGCATTGTCATTTACAATGCCAATAGCTTAATCTCTCGCAAATGCCACACACACCGAGAGCCCCCCACACAGAGCCCCCCCACACACACAGCCCCCCCCACACACACAGCCACACAGAGCCCTCCCCACACACCCACACAGAGCCCTCCCCACACAGAGCCCCCCCACACAGAGCCCTCTCCACACACACCCACACAGAGCCCCCCACACAGAGCCCTCCCGACACACCCACACAGAGCCCCCCCACACAGAGCCCCCCCACACCATATACGTTTCCGCTCTCAGACCTATCATATGAAAGAACAGAAGTGAAGGTTGGCAACTCTATTGTTTTTAGTAAACTTATACAAGACTCAGCACTGTACATGCTGTGCGCACTTCTCTAAAGTGGAAAAGACACTGGCTTGATGTCTGTAAATGTACCGTGTGTTTTTATGCAGGGGGCGGTCTCTGCCAAATGCTGGTTACTTTGAGGCGAGGGGGGCACAAGGTATCTAGTGTGCAGCCAGAGTTGAGACTGCTGGGCGGGCGGCCCTTGACATGAAAATGAAAGTAAATAAGAAACTCAGGTGATCTGTTCGAGGGACGGCCCCGCTAACGCAAAATGCTACAACGGGGTAGTGGGGGCTCCACACAATCGTGCCAGAGGTCTCAACACAGACTGTTCCAGCCCACACAACCACCCCATCCCCAGGACTTCATGTTATCCGGTGGTGCAGGCGGGGCCCACCGGCACTCTTCTTTGGGGACGGAACTCATTGATAGCCATTAGTCTTTGACCCAACGGCGGAAAGAAAGAGGGAGAGCAAGACCGACAACAGTGGCAAAGGGAGAACACACAGATGAAAAGGAACCCAGGCGTGTCCAACCTAGGTGCAGGAAAGCTATACTGGTGGATAAACAGACATGGTGTGACATACAGACTAGACGGCCTTGGCATTTGGCAACCCCGTCATTCTGCAACAACGCCAGCAACATTCTTAGAAACATGTAGGCGCTAGGACGTATTCTTCTCCATAATAAAGCACTGCCCACCTCTGACTGAAGCTCCCTAAAGACCAGGCAATAAGTCTCAAAGACTGCACCGATCTTTCAGGTGATGGGCAGGAAATAAAGTGGGGCAGGAAATAAAGCGGCGCACGTTCGGCAAGCACTTGTGTAATTACTGAGCTCCCAGCAGAACATGACCGGTCCGAATGCGTGATTCTACACCTAAATCGAGCTCTAGATCGACCTGGTAAAGATGAAGGGCGCAGTCAGTTCTGCAGGTACACAACGGGTCAATGCAAGGTTCACGAACTAATTCTTGAAAAATACACGCACGTGAACGTCGCCTTGATAGACGTCTACATAAGGCAGCTGGGTGCTTTAAATAAGTTTGGCTGGAGCCGTCTCTCTTTCTGAATACTAGTTTTTCATCCCAGCTGAGAGAACTGCACAGACCACTTACCGTCACGCGCCGCTGTCCTGCGCAGTGGCGGTCTCGTCTGTACTGCGCTGCAAGTTTCATGGCAGCGTGGGAACACCGACGGAGCCCCCCCCCAACTTCCCAAACACGGGGCGACACCTACCTTGAGCGGGGTCTGGGGCCCTCCGCTTCTTCGGACCGGCATTGTGGTGGCTCCCGGCGCACTGTACACAAACGAGAGGCCCGAGGCGGCGAGAGCTACCAGCGGGGACAGGCAGCCGTCCGCCGGCTCCCTTCGCTGCCCCCGGCGGCCCCTGACAGCTCCTGCCGGACAGCAACAAAGTTTCTCCTGAGCGGCCGCCTCCATCCAGCATGGAAGGGGGGAGCAGCGCTAACATCGGAGCGCCCTGAAGGCAGTATCACCTGCTAGCCCCTAACGGTACTTGTAAAGCAACATATTACACCGTGATTAAAAGCCAAGAAATGCTGAGTGTTAACAGAATGCTAGCGATGGGCGTTTTCATGCAACGTTTTTCACCGGAACCCCCATTTGGGCCAGTTGGTTCGTACCAACAGTAGCTTCAATCACAGAGGAGTTTAGTATGCCCCAAGGCTCGTGTGACTTGGACAGCAGGACTTTACTACTCTTTGTACAAAAATAAACCCTGCAAGGGACAGATCATAAGGGGCAATCCTGCCGACCGTGGGAATATTAGCGCTTCCGTCTTTTAAAAAAAAAAAAAGTTTACATGATAGATCAGAGATTCAAATCACACTCCCCAGGCCAAGAAGCATGCGATTAAAGTATTTTTGTTTGCCTCTCACGCCATACCTGCCAGTTAATGATGACCTCGGATGCATATTTGCCAACACTTAGGAGCTTTCAGTCGGGACACGTAATTATGGGCTGACTGGTATTTAGACAGTTTCAGAGGACAACAAAAGGAAACAAGAAAAATACAACATCATTGAACGAGAATACAAATAAAACAACATGCACTGGCAAAGCCAGTAGGTCTAGCTTGCATTTTGAGTGATAACTAAATTATTAAAAAGCCTGCTACAGTGAAAGCACAAAACACAATAAATTATTACTTGCTGTATACAATGTATCAATGAGGCAGAAACCTTATTGTCTTATTCATTCAGGGTTCTGTTGGGATGGAAACTAGTCCCTCATATGTTGCAATGTAAGCATTCCATATGAGGCGGAATGATGCATAAAACCTTCAATGGCATGAGATGAAAGAATTGTAGGATCACCTCTGGGTGGAGTTAACGCCCACTACATTTTAAATCATTGCAGCACAAGTCCATATTTAAAAACAAATGGCAACATGGTGTTTATATGCAGAATGAATTGCAAATACTACCCCATATGCTGAAATTTCCTTGTAGCTAGAGTTTTCTTTACAAGGAAAATAGCCGTTTAGGACACTAACATTATAGATCAAACAATGTAACGAGAAGGGGTAGGCGTCCTAGCTCATAAATGGGCCTCAACTCCATGCTGCATCATTGAATCTGCAAATTAAAGGCACAGCTTACTATTGTATCATTGCAGTATGACTTTTCAAATTCTGCCAAATACACGTAGGCGAAGCATAGGGCATTTTCCAAACCATGTATTATTAACAAGATTGGACAAAACCAAAGAAAAACAGCAGTCTTTTCCACGTTTGGGGTGTCTTTAAAGCCCTAGCCTAGCAACATTTTAACTGCACTCTGCATCTGCACTCTAAATCTGCACTCTGAATCTTGAATCTGCACGCTGCACTCACACTCTGCACTCTGGTTCTGCACTCTGAATCTGCGCTCTGCACTCTGCACTCTGAATCTGCACTCTGAATCTGCACTCTGCACTCTGGATGGATGGATGGATGGATGGGTTTTTATATAGCGCAATATCACCGCCAGGTCTCAAAGCGCTTTGCATTGGGAACCCGTCCTGGTTTTTCCCTGTGAAATAGCCCCTACTGGGTATCCCCAAGGTGAAAGCCAGGCATCCCGCCGCGGGGGGCCGTAGTGGAGATTAAGCAAGCTATTGCCCAGAGTTGCAGAGTGTGAACCTGTGATTCGAGTAGGCACCGAAGCGAGAATTACTGAGTCCGTGGACATTTTGGGCTCAAGACCATGCCGCGTCAGGAATTGAACCCTGGTCCCGGGTCTGATCTCAGCGTCCGGGTCTGCCTCCTCTAACCAGTGAGCCACACTTCTCCACTCTGAATCTGAATCTGCACTCTGAATCTGCACTCTGAATCTGAATCTGCACTCTGAATCTGAATCTGCACTCTGAATCTGCACTCTGAATCTGAATCTGCACTCTGAATCTGAATCTGCACTCTGAATCTGCACTCTGAATCTGAATCTGCACTCTGAATCTGAATCTGCACTCTGAATCTGAATCTGCACTCTGAATCTGAATCTGCACTCTGAATCTGAATCTGCACTCTGAATCTGAATCTGCACTCTGAATCTGAATCTGCACTCTGAATCTGAATCTGCACTCTGAATCTGAATCTGCACTCTGAATCTGAATCTGCACTCTGAATCTGAATCTGCACTCTGAATCTGCACTCTGAATCTGCACTCTGAATCTGCACTCTGAATCTGCACTCTGAATCTGCACTCTGAATCTGCACTCTGAATCTGCACTCTGAATCTGCACTCTGAATCTGCACTCTGAATCTGCACTCTGAATCTGCACTCTGAATCTGCACTCTGAATCTGCACTCTGAATCTGCACTCTGAATCTGCACTCTGAATCTGAATCTGCACTCTGAATCTGCACTCTGAATCTGAATCTGCACTCTGAATCTGCACTCTGAATCTGAATCTGCACTCTGAATCTGCACTCTGAATCTGCACTCTGAATCTGAATCTGCACTCTGAATCTGCACTCTGCACTCTGAATCTGCACTCTGAATCTGCACTCTGAATCTGAATCTGCACTCTGAATCTGCACTCTGCACTCTGAATCTGCACTCTGAATCTGCACTCTGCACTCTGAATCTGCACTCTGAATATCTGCACTCTGAATCTGAATCTGCACTCTGAATCTGCACTCTGAATCTGAATCTGCACTCTGAATCTGCACTCTGAATCTGAATCTGCACTCTGAATCTGCACTCTGAATCTGCACTCTGAATCTGCACTCTGAATCTGCACTCTGAATCTGCACTCTGCACTCTGAATCTGCACTCTGAATATCTGCACTCTGAATCTGAATCTGCACTCTGAATCTGCACTCTGAATCTGAATCTGCACTCTGAATCTGCACTCTGAATCTGAATCTGCACTCTGAATCTGAATCTGCACTCTGAATCTGCACTCTGAATCTGAATCTGCACTCTGAATCTGCACTCTGAATCTGAATCTGCACTCTGAATCTGCACTCTGCACTCTGAATCTGCACTCTGAATCTGCACTCTGCACTCTGAATCTGCACTCTGAATATCTGCACTCTGAATCTGAATCTGCACTCTGAATCTGCACTCTGAATCTGAATCTGCACTCTGAATCTGCACTCTGAATCTGAATCTGCACTCTGAATCTGCACTCTGAATCTGAATCTGCACTCTGAATCTGAATCTGCACTCTGAATCTGAATCTGCACTCTGAATCTGAATCTGCACTCTGAATCTGCACTCTGAATCTGCACTCTGAATCTGCACTCTGAATCTGCACTCTGAATCTGCACTCTGAATCTGCACTCTGCACTCTGAATCTGCACTCTGAATCTGCACTCTGAATCTGCACTCTGAATCTGCACTCTGAATCTGCACTCTGAATCTGCACTCTGAATCTGCACTCAATCTGAATCTGCACTCAATCTGAATCTGCACTCAATCTGAATCTGCACTCAGAATCTGAATCTGCACTCAGAATCTGAATCTGCACTCTGAATCTGAATCTGCACTCTGAATCTGAATCTGCACTCTGAATCTGAATCTGCACTCTGAATCTGAATCTGCACTCTGAATCTGAATCTGCACTCTGAATCTGAATCTGCACTCTGAATCTGAATCTGCACTCTGAATCTGCACTCTGAATCTGCACTCTGAATCTGCACTCTGAATCTGCACTCTGAATCTGCACTCTGAATCTGCACTCTGAATCTGCACTCTGAATCTGCACTCTGAATCTGCACTCTGAATCTGCACTCTGAATCTGCACTCTGAATCTGCACTCTGAATCTGCACTCTGAATCTGCACTCTGAATCTGAATCTGCACTCTGAATCTGCACTCTGAATCTGCACTCTGAATCTGCACTCTGAATCTGAATCTGCACTCTGAATCTGAATCTGCACTCTGAATCTGCACTCTGAATCTGCACTCTGAATCTGCACTCTGAATCTGAATCTGCACTCTGAATCTGAATCTGCACTCTGAATCTGCACTCTGAATCTGAATCTGCACTCTGAATCTGCACTCTGAATCTGCACTCTGAATCTGCACTCTGAATCTGAATCTGCACTCTCAATCTGCACTCTCAATCTGCACTCTCAATCTGCACTCTCAATCTGCACTCTCAATCTGCACTCTCAATCTGCACTCTCAATCTGCACTCTCAATCTGCACTCTCAATCTGCACTCTCAATCTGCACTCTCAATCTGCACTCTCAATCTGCACTCTCAATCTGCACTCTCAATCTGCACTCTCAATCTGCAACGCCAGCGAGACCTAAAAAGGACGCTTTCTTATTAAACCCATGCTAGGACTGATTTGCACTCTGCCTAGCAGACCTATGTGAACGGCTGATGAATGAATGAAGTGCCAGTGCAAGAAGTTCTACAGAATATCACACTGATTCTTCAATTAGCCGCAATCAGTGTCCTACAGGTTGAAACCTGTTTGAAAATGGTATATAGCTCTCCACAGACAACACAGTATATCTTATTACATAAAACTGGAACAACAGAATATACAAAAGAAGTTTGGATCTTACATGGAACTGATATACACATCATACGTCTGAAAGGCATTTTGATAAATCAGTAGTACGTATTAAGAGAGGAAAGAGTATTAGTGTTAAAAAGGAAAATGTGTGCCTCAAGTGCTTTCTGAAAGTAAGATATTGGGTTCTGCTAATATATCATTAAACAGATTTTAACAGGCAGTAGCTAGGAAGCTCTGAATAATGTTTCTTATGTATGTAGGTTTCACATTCTGATGTATTTGCAAACACACCTGTGTACAAACAACTTAATGAATCACACCAATGAAGTTACTTCATAGTTTCCGTTTGTTGTTTGAACACCTTAATTTTACTCTACAATGCAGCACAGCAGCGTGCACGCAAGGACCGTTTCAAGGACAGGAAGTTAAGACGAAATTCAAACATCCGAAGGCAAAGTACAAATAATTCACCTCGTAGCATGTGTGCTTAAAAGTGGCAGCGTAGATACCCATAACAAACAGAAAATATCTTCTCCGCATAAAACATGGATTTTAAAAAGAGAATGGCTACTGAGAAGTAGGACAGACTGGCAGTCACGTGGAAAAATCAGAGATGAAAGAAGCCTAACCTGAGAAACAACTTTTTACAATGGAGGGTTTTCTGAGAGCATGTGTAGAGTGGGGGTAGAAGGTAAATAAGCCTCTCAGCATGTCTGAACTGGTCCAGATTCAATCAAGACATCTTTCAGCCCCCCAAAAAAGTCTGTGGTTTTCCGAGTCCAATAATTAAGCTACACTTCACATTTTCTAATCACCGGTCCCAAAGACACAGCCATCTAACTCAATAAGTGCCCTTCACAGTGTTTTTCAAAGGCCAATGACAGAACGGATGGGATTATCAGCTTCAATTGAAAGAATAACATATAAAAGTACAAGCAGAATGCAATTCTCTCATCCATCCAGGTTCCCCACTAAGGGTTACCATGTCGTTGTCATGCATGTCAGAAGACTAATAAGCAACACGGAAGACTTCCAATCGTGAATGAATGCCTTTAACAACAAGTACCTGGAAATCGCTTGAGTTCCTGGCAAGCCACCGGCCCGATCTGGCGCGAAATCCGGAAGTCCGGCAGCGTCATGCTTGCTGTGGGGCGGGACTTCCGCCATAAGCTCGTGCACGAAGTGATTCGCAGAGATGGAAGTGGTGACTCGGGGCTCCCATGCCGGAGGGGGCTCCCATGCCGGAGGGGGCTCCCATGCCGGAGGGGGAGCCCGGCGGTGGCGGCAGAAAAGTGGTGAGCCACGTCAATGGAGGCGGAGGAGATGACACCCGGTAAGTAGGACTTGGTGCCTTGGGGGCTCGTGCACAGGCTCGGGCGGCTGGTGCGTGTGTGCGCGGCCAGGGCGGCTGGTGCGTGTGTGCGGGGCTGGGGGCGGCTGGTGCGTGTGTGGGCAGCTGGTGCGTGTGTGCGGGGCTGGGGGCGGCTGGTGTGTGTGTGGGCAGCTGGTGCGTGTGTGCGGGGCTGGGGGCGGCTGGTGCGTGTGGGGGCGGCTGGTGCGTGTGTGCGTGTCTGGGGGTGGCTGGTGCGTGTGTGGGCAGCTGGTGCGTGTGTGCGTGTCTGGGGGTGGCTGGTGCGTGTATGGGCAGCTGGTGTGCGCGCGAATGAGAGGCATGGCTGACTACCAGAGATGTGCACGGCTCGGGAGGCGGGGCATGCGCGTCCACGAGGTGCAATCGGCGCTCGTGCCCCGGTCTGTGGTCCCTTCCGTGCTAGGTGGGCAGCAATAGGTCTTTCGCTGACGCGAAACCTAAAAAGTGGCATACCCAGTTTATGCTCTCATATCAGGAATGTTTTTTCTAAGAGAAATATACTGCAGGTGTGATAAAAGAGAAGATGCAAAAAAAATTACCTTCTACTTGTACAATCCCCTAATTTAAAACAGTGCAGTGAGCATTACCGAAGTATAACATGATAATATATTAATCAAATTACTTGATCAGTATTGCAGAGAACATTGTGGAAATAAGCTGAAGACATCACATTGTCTTTGTGGGAGCACAACACTTTACCATATAAGCTTACCATCATTAAGATCCTGCAAAAGATTCTCCTGACACGAGAAGTCAAGCTTCACTTTGATATTTACAATAAACGTTGCAATCTTCCCTGGTTTTAGTGGAAACTGGGACAGGGTATCCTCTATGTTCCAACTCAAAAAGTCTCCAAACAATTTTTCTGAGGAATAAAACAAGAACAGGTTTGTTAGAATTGCTTTTCACAAAGACTTGGCGATCACAACCAAGCAAAAGAATAAAACAGTATTCTTGACAGCATTGGTTCCCTAAACTTATAATTATTTTTTTCAGCAACACTTTCGAAAACCTAAAATTACTCGTCAGTTCTGAAAATTGGTGCACACCCCAATAGTAATTCCTTCACTAAGTCAAGCATCTCACTTTAACCTAAATTAACACACTGCTAGCTTAAACTAAATGTAAACCAGGCAGTCCCAGTTCAGAAGGTGACCAAGAGCAGACAAATCAGTTTCAGAAATTTAGAACAATCTACGCCAAAGGCAACACCACTTTGCTTATTAACTTCTTTGTTTTGATTTGTGGAGCCGTCAGATTCCCCAATTCTTGACTACAGATCACCAAGGAATGAGAGGTGCTTTCATGAAAGGAATACATAAGGTAACCAGTTCAACCAAATCAAGCATTATCTTTCTAGACGTCACGTAGGAGAGTATAATTGTAATTGCTTTTATATAGCGCTTACTACCCCTGCGGAGGCGTCGAAGTGCCTTTTCGGCGAGTAGCTCACTACTCCAGAACCCAAAAAGGATTAGTAGGGAATTAGTATAGGGAAATATGAAATGTATTTGAGCGGTGGACATGTTAGTCTGTTATCTGGATTGAAAAAGGATAATGGAGGGATGAAAGAGGGAAGTGTTTTCATTTATATAAAGCTTGCTACCCCGATGAGGTGTCAAAGCGCTTTTTGGCGGATGGCACGCTACTCCAAAACCCAAACGGGATTAGTGGAAAATTAGCATAAGGAAATATGAAATTAATTTGAGCGGTGGACATGCAAGTTTGTTATTTTTATTGATAAAGGATAGTAGAGGGATAGAAGAGTGAAGGATTGATATTTTGCTTATTATTATTGTTTTTTCCTAGCAGTAGGAGGAGGTTTGGGATGAGTAAAGGGGAGCTGGAGGGGGGAAGAGTCAGAGGAAATGGTTGAGAAAGGTTTGTTTGGGAGATCTGAATAGTAAAAGAGGTATGAAATGATGCAAGGAGTGGTAGAGGATGGAAAGGTCTAGGAAGGGTTATTTTGGGCATAGTAGTAGTAGAATGGGGTTAGGGATGAGTGAGAGAGGGGAGGTAGATTATATATTGAGAGAGGTATCGGGTGAGAAATAGGTGATAATCTAGAAACGGTTATTTTGGGGATCATAATAGTAGAATGGGGTTTGAGATGAGTGAGAGAGTGGAGGTAGAGGATATATTGCGAGAGGTAGAGGGTAAGATATAGGGTAGTGCATTGGAGATGTTGAATTAGAAGCAAAGTAATAAATATAAAGATGCATCAGTCCAGTAAAGATATATATGTACAGGGAAGGAAATATATGTAGATTTGCATTTAATAAACTCAGCCTTTCAAGTGTTGCTGTATTTAAAGTTAATTTAGCTGTTTTTATTTATGGTGTCTGTAGAACACACGTGGCACCCCAGGACGTTTCCCTAAATATTTTATTATTAGGATGCATTCCCTCGATGATGATGCCTTGAATTGGATAAAAAATGCCTTCACCTGGGAAAGGATGAACCGTTGGAACACTGTGCTGTGCAATTAAACAATTATGCAATAACAACTAGAAAGGAACAAGAGACTTTGGCTTTGGTAAATTTGTTTTCTGTGGTGATATAGCCGTCGAAAACAAGAGGCTAGGGAATTTTTTTTTTGTTTTCTGTGTTCATTGCAGAAGCAGATGATCCTTTTCTCATCTAAGATAAGAACGTGTTTTCAATCTCACTCAAATAGTTTTATGGGGAGAATATATGGAGGACAATGTCTTATTTCAAGAGAAAAGCTAAAAAAAAATCTGTCACGAAGGTCAGATAATTTCTCAAAAAATGTTTACTACTTGATGTGAAGGGATATATATTAAACACTGAGGGCCAGAGGTATTAAACGTTTTTACATTTGCTTTCACTCCGAATCACTATTTGCGACCAAAAAAATCATTTTTTACAAAAGCCCTTTTAGAGGTCTGTCATTTTTTACCAATTCCTAAAATGGCTTTGCAGCTGCATACTGAATTCTTATTTGGAAGGGATATGCTGTAGGCGTTCTTTCCAAATAATTCTGTATGAGATGTATCACAACTTTCGGTGTGTTGGAACTGGCAATTTCTAATTGGTCGAGGCAATACCCCAGTCAGGGCTGGTGATTACACACACTGTATAACCTGCGGCTTGGCCATCAGCAGTCAGGCTTACCACAGAGGCAATGTGTTACGCATTTGCACAGCACTCAATCACGAAAAATACCTTGAACTTCACGAAAGAGACTTCACTTGTGATGTATGGAAATAAGATTTGTATTCTACACACATAATAATCAACACAACATGTCCTCAAAGGACCTTTCAGCACCAGATCAGTTCTGCAAAGCACAGGGGGGTCACACAGTCTCTTGACCCGCTTCCGATAGTTCTCGGAGGCGTTCCTTCACCCAGTCAGGTGCTCTCACCACTTGGGCCAGAGGCGGGCAATACTACCTGACAACACAGTGTCGCTTGGGAAGGCCAGGTGAAGAGAGGGCAGTTGGTACGCCATGCTGAGGGAGAAGTGAGGGAACACTAGATGAATAGAGAATGAAGCAGAGGGGCCTCTCGGAAGGAGGAGGCACGCCGTCAGGTACATGTTGATCGGATTTGCACTAAGGTAATCCGGGCAAAACGTCGAGTGTGCAACGATACGGGTCGCACCAGACCGTTCCAGTTACATGAAATGAAGAGTAGCAAAATCTGTACCTCCTCTGAAATGAGGCACAACGTCCGGTGTATGTCGATTTTGGCTGCACCAGACACCTCTGGTCACTCATACAATCAAGGAGTTGCAAATTCCATACCTCCCTGGAAATTAAGAACAACATCCAGTGCACGTCGATATTGGTCACACCAGGTACTTCTGGTCACATACACAGGCACAAGTTCAGCAACGCCTGACTAGGTAGAATGAAACACTAGTACCATTACGCCCCAACCTCCAAGAGTCGCAACCTGTGAATCGGACACATCACACAATGAGCATGCAGTCGGCATGTCATACAAGAGAAAAAGCAGGCCACGCCAGGTTCCGCAAACAGTGAATCCGCTCACCCCCAACTAGACATTTATGTGTGCCAAGGTTTACACGATGCGGGGGCACACACCTTATATGCGGGCCAGACTTCGGGGAGCCACACAAGTTGATCCGATCTCCAGGCACAATTCTTATTTCTATGCCCACGCCACACTACCATCTGGAATCCAGCAGATAATGTGGGCACTGTGCTTCAGGAGTCACAGGTTGACATAGTTCCCTCTTAGGAGATCTTTGATGTCCCTGTGACCTCCGAGAGAACAGGGGGCAAGCTCAAAAAGCCTTTGGAGAGCACACGTCACGGGGCACACACAGCAGTATGTAGTCGCCACAGGCCAGCCACTACTCGGGAAGGGCACCCAGTCCCTTTCAATTGCAGTAATCATCCCTGTGCACAACAGAATCCTCTGTCAATGTGCACCCAAATTTACATGTTCTCCGATCTCATGTCCCCACAAGCGTATCTCATACTTTGCTACAGAATGTCCCCAGTAGTTTTACTGAAGTGTGCCTTTGAAGTTGGGGGTGGTTCAACGGGTCTCACTGTGACCCACAGATGTCTCCCCTAAATTTCAGTCCTGTCTGCCATGAGGCCATCTTAATCTTTAGTTGGGCCACGATCTGGCCCCGGAGGACAAGTATCAAAACATCTTCCTACAATCTATGCAGCCAGGCCCACAATTGGCAGAGGTTGGTCATTCCAATTGAATGCCCAGTGTTTAATAACCATCGCTGGGGAATGTTCAGATGTGCTCCCTAAACCTCCAGTGTGGACCGGAGCCAAACACCAAGGCACACAAAGAGTTTTAGAGCATATAAATGCCTACCTTCTAGTAGCGGCATTTGTACGCCAATCATGACAAAGCCACCTTGACCACTGGCAAGGGGTTGTCGCTGCGAATCCAACAATAGGAAACCTCATGCGGTAGCTCCACTGCAATCCACTATTGCAGTCTGAAGTGATTTCAACCATTTCCCCATGTTAGCCTAAGGGAAGAGAAAACCTCATAGGTAGCGAAAACACATATGGTTATTCCTCACTACCTGGGTATGTACATGTTTATCTTCCTTGCCTTTCATCTACCACTCGCTTCACCCCTTAGGAGGTACCCTTGGGGTATTCGGTGGAAGTGAAAGGTCCTCTCAAGATGGCTAGTGACTCACATAGGCCAGTCTGAGTAAATACGCAATTGCGCGTATCAGCCTGAAATGGAGGCTGGACACGTATTTAGAAGCACAGTCGGTGCAGAGCACACACCAACCAGCAATGACAGGCTGGACACGTATTCAAGAGCACCATCGGTGCAAAGCATACACCAGCCTTCAAGGGTAGGTCGAATACATATTTAGGAGCACCATCGGGGCAAAGCGCATACCTGCTGGCAATGGCAGGCTGGACACATAGCTAGGAGCACCATTGGCACAAGTGCATACACCAGCCTGTAATGGCGGGCTGGACACGTATTTAGGAGCTCCGCCGGTAAAATGTGCATACCAGTCTGCAATGGCAAGCTGGACATGTATTTAGGAGCACCACTGGTGCAAGTGTGCACACCAGCCTGCAATGGTAGGCTGGAGCCAGATCTTAAACCATAACAGGTGTGAGTGTGCCTCTACTGGCCGGCCATGGCAAACCTAATTAATGTTTTAGACACCTCGGGTGAGCACCACTTCCTATCATGTGTAGGAAGGGCACTTGCATGTTCACACTGTACTCACAGTGTGAATGTCCCCCAGGCCCTAAGGCCTTAGCAAGAAAATCGACCACACTGAAGAAGTGTCCCATAGGGAGAGCTGACCCCCCATGCAGGGAAAACCAACAAGGCGGTTCATCCCTACCCAGGCAGTGCATACACAGATGTACCTACCCAGCCACTCACCTACCGAGGTTTGGTGGTAGTGAACAGCCCCCTCAGGGTTAGCTATGGAGTGAGACCGGCCAACCTGAGTATGAGACATTTGTGACAGGCTATTCAGGTGGGCAGCATAATTAGTGCGGCGTCCCCCTATTAGCCAGTGTCACACCCACCCTGGGTATGTGGTGTACCTTTTTACAGGACACTCACAGGTGCAACACCAATCCCAATTAAGTGAGCTCCCTGTCCTGATGTGCAGCAAGGGTACACACACTCTCCGGCTGCAGTACAGTGGGAAAGTGCTAAGAGTCCTAAGGTCAGGAGAAGGGAGTTGGCAAAAACCAAGAGGACAACAAGTATTTGCAATGCAATAGGTCTCGCATTAGGAAAGTGTGAGCTATTGGTATTGTAAATGACACATTTTTTTAATATGTGTTGGTTTTGAAAATATATAAATTAATAGCATTGTTATTCACAAAGCCAATAGCTTACACTTTCCTAATGCGAGTCCTATTGGCTATGGCAATGCTTGTTGGTAGCAAGCAAGGACAGTGCTGTTGTGGTGCTGAGTGATGATATTGTTGGGCTGAGTGATATGGTAGTGTATTAGAGTGATGTGGTGGTGTATTAGAGTGATGTGGTGGTGTCCCAGAGTGATGTGGTGGTGTCCCCGAGTGATGTGGTGGTGTCCCCGAGTGATGTGGTGGTGTGCCCGAGTGATGTGGTGGTGTGCCCGAGTGATGTGGTGGTGTCCCGGAGTGATGTGGTGGTGTCCCGGAGTGATGTGGTGGTGTCACTGAGTGCTGTGGTGGTGTCACTGAGTGATGTGGTGGTGTCCCTGAGTGATGTGGTGGTGTCCCTGAGTGGTGTCCCCGAGTGATGTGGTGGTGTCCCCGAGTGATGTGGTGCTGTCCCAGAGTGATGTGGTGGTGTCCCCGATTGATGTGGTGGTGTCCCCGAGTGATGTGGTGGTGTCCCCGAGTGATGTGGTGGTGTTCCTGAGTGATGTGGTGGTGTCCATGAGTGATGTGGTGGTGTCCCTGAGTGGTGTCCCCGAGTGATGTGGTGGTGTCCCCGAGTGATGTGGTGGTGTCCCAGAGTGATGTGGTGGTGTCCCAGAGTGGTGTCCCAGAGTGATGTGGTGGTGTCCCAGAGTGATGTGGTGGTGTCCCAAAGTGATGTGGTGGTGTCCCTGAGTGGTGTCCCCGAGTGATGTGGTTGTGTCCCCGAGTGATGTGGTGGTGTCCCTGAGTGATGTGGTGTTGTCCCGGAGTGATGTGGTGGTGCCCCGGAGTGATGTGGTGGTGCCACTGAGCGATGTGGTGGTGCCCCGGAGTGATGTGGTGGTACCCCTGAGTGATGTGGTGGTGTCCCCGACTGATGTGGTGGTGTCCCCGACTGATGTGGTGGTGTCCCCGTCCCCGAGTGATGTGGGGGTGTCCCCGAGTGATGTGGGGGTGTCCCCGAGTGATGTGGGGGTGTCCCCGAGTGATGTGGGGGTGTCCCCGAGTGATGTGGGGGTGTCCCCGAGTGATGTGGGGGTGTCCCCGAGTGATGTGGGGGTGTCCCTGAGTGATGTGGTGGTGTTCATGAGTGATGTGGTGGTGTCCCTGAGTGATGTGGTGCTGTCCCTGAGTGATGTGGGGGTGTCCCTGAGTGATGTGGGGGTGTCCCTGAGTGATGTGGTGGGGTCCCCGAGTGATGTGGTGGTGCCCCTGAGTGATATGGTGGTGCCCCTGAGTGATGTGGTGGTGTCCCAGAGTGATGTGGTGGTGTCCCTGAGTGATGTGGTGGTATTCCTGAGTGATGTGGTGGTGTTCCTGAGTGATGTGGTAGTGTCCCTGAGTGATGTGGTGGTGTCCCTGAGTGATGTGGTGGTGTCCCCGAGTGATGTGGTGGTGTCCCCGAGTGATGTGGTGGTGTCCCTGAGTGATGAGGTGGTGTCCCTGAGTGATGTGGTGGTGCCGCTGAGTGATGTGGTGGTGTCCCTGAGTGATGTGGTGATGCCCCTGAGTGATGTGGTGGTGCCCCTGAGTGATATGGTGGTGCCCCTGAGTGATATGGAGGTGCCCCGGAGTGATGTGGTGGTGTCCCCGAGTGATGTGGTGGTGTCCCAGAGTGATGTGATGGTCTCCCTGAGTGATACGGTGGTGCCCCTGAGAGAGTGGGAGAGAAGAGAGCGAGAGAGAAAGCTGGAGAGACTGAGGGAGAGAGAAAGCTTGGGAGAATGGGATGGAGAACATGAGAGAAAAAGAGAGAGATATAGGCGAGAAAGAGAGAGGGAGAGAGGAGTGGAAATGGGAGAAAGAAAGAAAATGTGAGAGGGAGACAGGGTAAAAGAGAAAACCATGGAATAATTCTAAGGCTGAGTGAAGAAGTGACAGAAAGGGGGAGCAGTGAGAGAAGGAGAGATAAAGTGACAGTGGGCTGCGAGAGCAAGAAGGAAAGTGGTGAATAATTCAGAGGCTGCGGAATGGATCAAGAAAGAGACAGATAGAGGCGCACAAAGACAGCACGCAGGGGGGGTGGGGGAGCAGCAGTCTTTGAAGTCTGATGCCGAGGCACAGACAAATGGTGGTGTGATGTGGCTGGCGATGGTGTGCACGCGCATACCTCACATGAATTGTGTCTAATTCGCAGGCTATGAAGGCTTTCTTTTCCGCTTACTATAATCTCGCCTATTTATCCCTATGGGATATAATAGGCGAGACCTAAAAAAGGTTTTAGGGAAATCCCTCTAAGAAGGGCCATGCCCAACACAGTGGCAAAGCATTCACAAAGATCAAGTGAGCACAGTGTCCTGAAGTGCAGGAAGGGAGCGTGCACCTTCCAGCTGCAGTACAATGGGAAAGTGCCCATAATCCTAAAGTCAGGAAAAGAGAGTTGGCAAAAACCAGGAGGATAAAAACCAAAACGTTTTAGGAAAATCCCCCGAAGAAGGGTCATGTCCAACACGGTGGCAAAGCAAGCACAAAGACATTCACTTTACAAATTAAAAAAATATTTGTTTGGAAGTAGGCAGTGGTCCCTCGCCATTTCTTGTAAGGAAAACAGGCTGTATTAAAAAAACAAAGTTCATATAAAGGCAATCACAGACATGGTGGTCTGTAGACTTAACTTCCTGTGATGACCACCAAACGTAGTGAGGCGCAATTTGCAACCTATCACATTAATATACATGACATACGTCGGATCCTGACCCACTCCAAATACATTTTATTAAGCGGCTCGTCAATTCATAAAATTATTTACTTATCGCAAAAGGAATGAACGAAAAAATACTGCTCCCAAACAGAAACCAGATTTTGGCATCAAGTTTTTAGTACATTGGGCCCAAACTTTGAAGACCCACATGTGTGCAGCCTTTTAGTAGTGTCCATATTCGCCAAATTACATTTTCTACTGTTGTTAGTAGGACAGTGACAGAAGAAACACGATTGACATCACACCAACAGGTATATAGTATGCTTACGTATTTTGACATTGTTTCGTTTTATAAATTGCTGCAGTAATGTTTGTGAGCAATATAATTATCCCCATAGACTGAGAAGAACACATCTTAGACCCAGAATTATAGTCTTAACCTACAGAGCACTTATTTCTGACCCTTCCACTCACACTCCTACACCACACATAGTTTTTTCAAAATCAGTGCTCCCGCATAGTTGCTTGTCGTAGCACGCCCCGTCCCGCAGCGGGGCGGGAAGACCCCGATGATGAAGCATGCCACCAAGGGCCCTTTTGGTGGGTGAGGGGTATTTTAACAAAAGCTGTGTGCTTTCCACCACTGTAGGAGACACACAAAGTCTGGAGAAACACTTCCTTGTTTTCCTCTAATGGTGAATCTCTTTGTTTTGTTACACTTATTTTGATGAGGCAGGTAGAATCCTACATTAGATACGTATCATTGCAAGCATGGTATAGTAATTATGCTCATCAAGGCTGCCTTCAACCACAGAAACTACAATCGGCTTCAGAATCTGTTTTGAGCTCTGCACTGTTTTCTTTAGAGAGGACCCTCACTCACAGGTGAAAGCCTTGCTCTAGAATGGCATCATGAATTGTTAACCAAATCCAAAGGCTGTTTCCACTGGTTGCAAACTATTGAAAGGCATGAGATGCAACAAAAATATATTTTATTGGCAAGCATTTACAGAGATGGGCTTGGGTATATCACATATCTACCTCGATTATACATAGCAGCAAATGCACAGGAGCGTAAAGAGCACCTCAAACATGTAATCTCCAACCAGGGAACATCATTAAGGCTGCCATCATATTCCAAATATATGCTCACCAACAATATTAGCACCGTGTCAGGGCTAAGTGATGGTGCCAATATGAAGCGATGTGTAGGAACTGTTGCAAGGGTCCTCTTATGCAGATTGGTTTCCGGAGAGGAATCTGCAGTTATTCATCCAGTAGAAAGATTTTTGGGGACGGTAGGTAACCTAGGGCCTAATTCTGAGTTTACTTGATGGGCTAGTCCATCCCAAACGTGATGGAAGCAACCTTTTGGCAAATGCGTAGCAGATCTTGATGCAAAGGACTATCCACCTTTACAGGGTCCTTTTTATGCACTATCTTGCCTTTCTTTACCTAGCTGATGGAGTATTTGCTCCTGCTTCAAGGGATGAAAGGAGGCATAGAAAATTGGAAGAGTAATAGATTGACTAATGTAAAAAGGAGTCACAACATTCAGCAAGAAGGTTGCCCAGGTCCTCAGCACCAACCTGTCCAGAAAAAGGTGGTGTAGGGAGGTTTTACAGAAAGAGCCTGGTTTTCACTCCCACAATGAGCTAAATTGATTTAAATGAGGAAGACATTCTTGAAAGTCAGATGGCTCAACCAGAAGCTGTGCATTGACTTGAAGGGAGTGCACATCAGGAACAACACAAACAACTTAAGGTTGCACTGTGGCATCACAAAAGGTTTGGGGAGGGGCGGTAACATTTGTGTAAAATCTTAAATAAAGCAGCATCACAACAGGTGATTTAAAGAAAGACAGCTGGTTTGGCAAACGCTAAAAGGCCGAAAGGGCAGACAAAAAATGTTTAGTAGTGCCCACTGAAAGACTTTGCTAGGCCAAAGACACAACAAACCCCAAAACATCTAACAGTTTGGCTTGTAATGTGTCTGTGTTGTACACTTCACACCAGGCCAAATATTTGTCCCAGCGCCCAACATAAATGAACACTGCAGAGAGACCCCTAACAGCAAGGATGACAACCACAACCTTGGCTGGTAGATCAAATGCAGTCAACTGCTGAAGGATGCTCTGTGCCACCTCAAGAGTTTGCAGCTACCCAAGTAGGAGGGACATTCTCTACGCCAGGTGTATTCTTGTGTCTGAGTGGGCTCAGTGGGCATGCAGTAGAATGTGGAGTATTACAGACGAAATCTGCAGGATGGAGTGAACAAAACGACCCTTTCAGTGGACTTGAGAAGCGAGGCAGTAATGTCTGGTAAAAGTCTGTACAGATATTCTTGTGGCCACCTGCCACATTCAAAATCAGAACAACTTGTGATAGGGCTGTACTTGAGGTCTTTACTCTGGGGGAATTAGCCGTAGGCCCACAGGGAGATCATTCCTGGCCAAAGCATAACACAATTTGATGCAAAGGACAACAGTTGACAATAGGCTCTATTCCTTTACCGCCTCTCCTTACTTTGTGCCAGTGTACCCATCAAATATTTTTTCATCAACATAGCACTCCTTAGTTCTAGCAATATAGAAAATAATGCCACACCGTGGGTCCAACTAATAAAGTCTCTCCTCTCTTTAGATTGGTGTGGTGGAATAATAAACACAGTGTGCATGATGCTCTGCCCCATACGGAAAGGTAATGCCATTTCCAGACAAAGTACCAGCTTGTCAGGGAAAAAGGTATTACACAGAGGCTGGACTGACGAGCCTTGAAGCTCACTGAATCGACTGAGAGAGGTGGTGCAATGATAACCACCATTTTTTATGGTCTAGAAGCAGTTTACAGCTGTGGACAGAATCCCAGGTGGCACAATCAGAAAAGTAAAAACCAAGCTAAGGTTCCACTGTGGCATAATGAAGGAAGAAGGGGAAACATATGGGAAATCCGTTTAGCAAATGCATCACAATTGGTGTGTTGAATTATAAGGGCTGATCACGCAAACAAAGAAATGACAAAAGAGCCGATAGGTAACCTTTATCAATGGTCAGAGAACAGCCCTGCCAGGCAGAGTAAAATACTAATAAAAGATAACAGACAGTTTCGCCTGTACGGGATCAACCTGCTGCCCCTTACACCAGGTAACAAATTTAGCCTAATGGCCTGAAAATATATATTTGGTGAAAGGTCAAGCAAGCACCCACAATGACATCCATCAGAATTTCCCAGTTGTTTCCACTCCATGGACGGAGGTGTAAATTGGTAAAGATTACATGTAGAACTCTTCACTGCTGCTGGGACAGCAGATCCTCCTGAAGCAAAGTCCAAGTGGAGGGCATATGCTCAGAGGCAGGAGATCCAAGTATTAGACCCTTCAAGCCCAATCCAAGCTGTTAGAGTGAGTTGCGCTTGACCCCGCATGGCTTTCTTCAGCATCCCAGGGATCAAAGACAGAGTCCCACTGAAGATGGAATGTGCATCCTAGACCCCCAAGAGGGAAACCCCAGAGCAAAAAATGCTGGGCACAGAGCATTTTCAGAGGTAGGAAAAAGTCTGCCAAGCGATCGCAACACTGGGCGAATATGTCTTGTGCCCCCTTTGAGTCCGTGTGGAAATGCATAACACCTGCTGAGTTCATCTGCTCTGGGAGACCCTGTGAAGTGCCAGCCAGCACTATAGCGTCAACACTTCCAGATAGGATGCGACTAAATACCAGCCTGCTTGTTGCAGTGCCAGTTGTGTTGTCCATCAGCATCTTGATCGACCTGCCCTAAAAGGAGGGTAAAAAGACCTTGAGATTCGAGCTGATGGCACGTAGCGGCATAAGATTTGTGAGATGGCGATACTTCATTGGAGACCAAAGACCTCTGATCTCCATATTGTCCAGGTGACCTCCAGAGCTGAGGAAAGATGTATCAGTCACCACCGCTACTTCAGTGATGGTTCACACCGGACTATTGCATTTCAGATTGGCATCCGAAATCCACCACTGAAGGTCCTGACCCGCCGCGCCACACACATGAATCCGGTTTAAAATGTTTTCCTATTACAGGTCCCACTGGCATTGCAGGTTCAATTGAAGGGTCCACATGTACCATTGACTGTAAGGCACCCGATGGATAGAGGACACTAGAAGCCCAAGTAGCTTCAGAATCATAGTAGCTCTCGCTTGAAACATCAGATTTATAGCCTAAATGTCCTGAACTACCTCTGGAGGCAGATAGCCCTTCAAGGTTCCACATCTTCAAAGGGGAGCACTAAAAGTTGATGTTCTTATATTCATACAATTCTGTTTAAATTCAAATTACATCCAAAAGTCTTAAGTTAAATCCAAAGCCACAGCCAACATGTGCTTAGAGGGAAACACCTTCCTCAGGGGTTGCATGTCGAAATTGACTTCAATTCATGAAAGCTCCAAAAATTATTATATTTCAATTGATGAATTGTCTAGGGTTCTCAAGTTGTCCCATAGTGGAATGATTTTAACAGGCTGATGTTGTAGTCTCATGGAGTAAATATCCTCAAATTCCTTATTAGCGTTGTCTTTGGTGAACATGGAACAGCACATCTGTTGCTGCTTTCCTTCTGTGCTGCGAGCTTCTTTTATAGTTGTTTGATTTTATCCTCCTGCTCAGCGCATGGAACTAATAATCTGTCATTGCTTCCCTTATATGCTGCAAAGTGTTTTTTTTCCAGTTTGGTTTTATTCTCCTGCACAACACATGGAACTACAAATCTGTTACTGCTGCAAGGTTTTCTTTCCAGGTAATTACTAGCCCGTCAAGGTGATCATGTCCAAGAGAGCCTCTGATAAAGGGAAGTCTTTATAAGGGTTGAAAATTAAACTTGCACTCGAAGAGTGCTCCAGGATGGAGAGAAACACCATGCAGTGAGTCTGCATTCAAAAGCCAGTTGTCAATTTACAAGAATACGAGTATCCCCGACATGCAAAGATGGGCACGGCCTACTGCCATGACTTTCGAAAAGACCCAATAGGCTGTTGTGTGGCCAAACAGCAGGACGGGAAGTGGAAGTTATGTTATGTTATGTTAGGCTCATTTATTTAGCGCACAGATGCTCCAGCAAAGGAGCGTCCTGGCGCCCGACAAGGTAGCAACACAACACAACTGGACAGAACAGAGCGGGGAAAAATTTAAGGAAACAAGAACGTTTTTACTGCTCGACGGAAAGAGAGCAGGTCCCTGAGGGCGCGAATCGCCGGGGAAGGGAGTTCCACAAGACTGCAGCACGAACTTGAAAAGAGCGGCCGCCTGCCCTGCTACGCTTAAAGCGGGGGACGACCGCAAGTTCTAGGTCTGAAGATCTTAAAGCCCGGACCGGAACATAGCGGGACAGTAGAGTGGAAAGGATCGTAGCAGGGGATGCCTTGAGAATTTTGTAGGCTACACAGAGGGCCTTGAACCGGATCCTTTGCGCAATCGGAAGCCAATGCAGCGTACGCAGGGTGTTAGCAGTAGGGCAAAATCTGGGTAGTCCCACAACAGCTCTCGCTGCGGCATTCTGGATGCGCTGCTGGCGGGTAATTTCCGATTGATTTAATCCCGCTAGAAGGGAACTGGCGTAATCAAGCCTCGAGATCACAGTTGCTTGAATCACAAGTTGCCGGGTGGTGGCATCAATTTTTTTTAGCACAGGCCGTAGTCCACGCAAAATGCCAAAGCAGCAGGCCGCCGTGCGCTTGGTATGGCAGACAAAGGTGAGAGTTGGGTCGAGCCATACCCCAAGGTTTTTTAACTCAGGGACCGGAGTTGGCGTAGGGCCCAGATCCGACGGCCACCACCTGTCTTCCCAGAGTTCCGTTTGTTTGCCAAAGATCATGACCTCCGTCTTGCTTGCGTTCAGCTGGAGACAGTTGGAAGTCATCCAGCTGGCAACCGCCCGAAGTCCATTCTGGAATCTGGGGGCATCCACATCCGCATCCCCGCTGATCGTGACCGCTAACTGGGTGTCATCGGCGTATGACACCATGGTCATACCCCAATGCCTGACCACCTCAGCCAGCGGTCTCACGTATAGATTGAATAACGTGGGACTCAGCGAGGAGCCCTGGGGGACCCCCAGATCCAGAGGATGGAATTTGGACTGATAAGGCGGGACGGCCACGCAAAAGGAACGGTTGGCAAGAAAAGAACGGAACCACTGGAGAGCAAGGCCAGTAACACCAGCTTCCTCCAGACGAAGCAGAAGGATAGGGTGGGACACGGTGTCAAAGGCGGCGCTCAGGTCTAATAGTACCAGCGCCGCCGTTTGCCCCGCATCTAGCACGGAGCGTAAATGCTCCACCATGTACAGTAGAGCAGTCTCCGTGCTATGCCCAGCCCGAAATCCATTCTGCGTTCTGTCTAAGATGTTTGCCTGAAGAAGATGGTCCGAGAGGACAGAGTTGACATGCGCCTCCGCTACTTTGGCAGGCCACGGGAGAAGTGAAATTGGACGGTAGTTCTCGGGCTTGCCGACGTCCAGAGACGGTTTCTTAAGAATAGGCATGACCACTGCCTGTTTCCACTTCAGTTGTAGTGACCAAAGAAAAAAAACTTTCTTGCCCATTGTATCAATTTGTTTTGATTTTTTATCCAAGAGAGTGAAAGGAAAATAGTTAGTACTGACCTTACAAATGAAGGCCTACACTACCAGGCTCTTCTGAGTAGGATGCAGCTTTTAGACCTTAGGATACCAGACATTGGCCTAGGGATTCTACCAATGGAATGATTAAATGCTGCAGCAGCAAATTATTCTGACTACACTGCCATGATTGGATCAACCATTAAATGACAACAGAAGCTTAGAAATGCCTAACGGCCTGACTTAGAGTTGGGCAGATGAGTTACCTAGTCACAAACGTGATGGTCATCCCGCCTCCCTTATCACAAGTGCCGTATTAAGGTGGAAGGTTCATCAGTCATATGTGTGACATAGTAACCTTACTGCCAAACTCGAAGTCAGCACCTTGGTCTATTCAGTGGGGAGTGGCAGCTCCAATATTTCCACTACCCACAGGACCACCATCGCATATGATGCACTTTCTTTCATCTGGGACCCTTAAGGGCGAAGGCAATGTCAGAGGAAGTATCTAAGCTACTGACATTCCTGTAAGTGAAGGTACACAGCAACATCAGTGTAATGGCGGGGTGGGGGAGTAAATTATCTGCCTCCTCCTCATCATCATCAACATGGACTGGCTGAAGGTCCTGTTTAGCATCAGAATGTGACCAAAAAGAAGCCTCCATTGTTCGGATGTACTGTTGCAAAAGCAGAGAAACTGAAGGGGAGTCATCCTCGACATGTGGCTAGGCTTCAGTTTTGGTATAACGTGACATATGGAGAATTCCAGCTGAAGATGGATCCAAATCTGGGGGTGGGGCTGAAACCAGATACGGAACTAGGACCAGTGGAACAGGAGCAGGAAGTGATGAGAGTGTAACCATTGAGGCCGGTGGCAGAGGCGTGAAGGCACGCTGCCAGAAGCAGGTGGGCTGACTTTGTCCGGGAAAGGGACCACCGTGGAAGTTTGGCCGGGGGGACACCACAGTCTTCAGGGTCAGAAAGTACGTCAAAAAAAGCCATTTTGAATTTCAAAATCTACAGTATGGGCTCCTTGCAGGTCACAATGTGCTGCAGAGTCGATGATGACCCTTGGAACTGGGAGTGCATCTGTTCCAGGATTGGTGTTGCGTCTGATGAGGAAAGTAAAGCTGGATTCGGGTTTTTCAAACACTGACTTTGTGACCTCACCTTAAGCAGGAGTGCCTGGACGATGAAGAGTCCCACTTGCTCTTCCTAAGTGTATCCTTTGATTTGTCTTTCAACCATGTCTTCGACTTAGTTGTAGAGGGCAAATTGCACCGGCGCCACCCACTACCCACATGCATCATGGAATATGGGTTGCAGGACTTGGAGTCATGGTTTGGTGCTGAGGCCCGGATCCATTACCAACATCTGCTTCCAGCATGGACGACCCAGTTTGAAACCGGTCTCTTTAAGAGCAACGTCCCCTCCACACTGCCAAAATAATTTTTTGAAGGGAGAAATATTTTGTAAAAGAGCTGAAAAGAGTAGGAATCCAGCTCCGGTCCCTGGGTGCAGGTGGTGTCTATATGCATCAGCCAAGCAATGGCAAACCATGAAAAACACTTGAAAGCCAAAGGCGAAGTGGGCAGACGCAAAGTCAACTCTCTCTGTATGCATCTTCCAATTGCATTTTTTTAAATTATTGGGGACTTGAGGTCCCTCAGACAGCTAAAGTGGTCTAGCAAAACCTAAAAATGTCTCAATTACTGGACTGGACAATAGATTTCTGTTTGATGCAATACAAACCTGTACATCAGCTAAAGTCCCTTGTGCACCTATTTTACATCCGAATTTTGAAAGGTTTAGTAGTAAACCGACGAAGATTCTCACAAACCCAAGAGAAAGGGAGAATCAAAGAAAATAAATATTTGCCATGACAAAACAATCAAACCCTAGAAGAAAGCAGAGAATAAGTATGTTATAATGTGCGTTTTAGTCCCACTGCTTAACTGATGTTTATATATATCGCATTAGAAATGCTCTCATGTAAACCACACTAAAGAAAAAAAAATAAGACGTCTGCAAAGATGCTTTTGCGGTTACCAGGGCCATGTACTGCCCTGGGCTGAATGTAACTGGAACAAACAGATTTCGACAGCAGTCATTTATTAATGAAGATCTGGCACAATAAAAAACGCCAGCCTCCTACCTAGATTCTAGTGCAGGAAGAGTTTAATTATATTTAATTTCGTGAGATTCGTGATGCTCATTAACGGGGTTAATCAAAAGTCTAGATCTATAATGTGTATCCTTTGTGAAGAACTGAGCTAGAAAGCTGCTCTCTCAGCCCAATAAAATAATTAAAAAACAATAACAAGAGGCTTGCTCCAGTCCCTTGTTGACTCTACATCAGCGGTGGGGAGGGATACCAGAAAGGGGCATTACAGACTCAGAGTGGCACAAGATACACAAGGCGTACCCCAAAAAAGTCTCCAGCAACATAAGCAAAACCCTCGCAGCTATTACCTGTTTCTCAGATTAATCTTTGGGATGTATGACATTACAACGCATGGTTTTACCACGCATGCCTTTACATCGCAGTTTTTACAACGCATGCTGTTACAACGCATAGCGTTAAGGGGTGCTGGATAGTGAATAGTTTAATTTACTATTCCAACTCCAGTCCCCGTGGATAGTAGGGAAGGTGTTGGATTGTAAATTAAATCTATTCCCTATCCTAGAGCGCCCCCAGCGCTATGCGTTGTAATAACATGCGTTGTAATAGTTGCGTCGTAAAGGCACTGCGTGGTAAAAGTTGCGTTGTAAAGGATGTTCCCCTATCTTTGTCACCAGTGCTCCTCCGATCTTTGACAAAACATGTTGATATTATGTACTGTTTTATCTTGCTACTTGTTTTTATTCATTCTTTGTTAAGCGCTCTGATACCCTACCCTGGGTCTGGTCCGCACTATAGAAAACTCTAAAAATAAAATAAAATATAAAATAAGGCTGAAATACACGCAGTTTAACTATGTCCACAAGACGTATATGACCCCTCGCAGAATCCAGGCGGTTTATGTCGGGGATCTGCGTACCTCCCCTCAGTGTAAGCATCTGGATGCTGACTTTATGCACATGACTTGGAGCAACCGTGGGCTGCGCCCCTTTTGGGACACGGTAGTGGACACCCTGAGCACTACATTAGGTTGTTCTGTCATCAACTCCCCAGAAATCTCCTTTCTGGGATTGCTTCCAAGGCCACCCAAACGTAAAGTGGGATCTAGATTCTTAGATCTAGCCCAAGTGTTAGCCAAGAGGCGGATAGCGATGACCTGGAAAGCTACGGCGGGCCGGGTAGTGGCAACTTGGACGAAAGATGTTACTCAGTGGGCCAGGGCTGAGGAGAGGGCGCTGCTCAGGGAGGAGACTCGGGAGTATGGAGACGCCCAATGGTGGGAATGTGGGCGGAGGTCTAAGAGGCTTGTGAGCACCCGGATGAAGACTTGGAGGGAGATCCTGTTGGACAGGGGGACCCAACCGAGAAGGATGGAGCTGACACTCCCGGAGACACTATTGGGAATGAGGACACGCATTGAGCGAGGGAGGACACAGAGTTACTAATACCGTACCCAGCCCGAGTTACGGAACGGGTGCCGCTGGATTGTTCCTTCACCCCGGGCTTCGGCTTGCTCCTCCTGCCACAGGGGACCTCTCCCGCAGACTATGGGGTGGTCACAGGACTGCCATCATCTAGAATTGAGTGATCCCTGTATTAGTTTGGTTGTTTATTGTACCCTTAAAGTTCCATACCTATCCGATGCCAGCGTTCTTTTTGTACAGTCTTTTTCTGCTTTGAATCTGGTTTTAAACAACGGCTTAGCTCGCTCACTAACAATCGTTGTGACACTTTGTAAGCTGTGTATAGAGCACTATTTAGTAAATCATTGCTTTGATTCTGCATGGCCACAGACAAACTAATGCACTGATTTTTTTTGCCAATATGTATTACTGTTTTCACCTCCAGGTGATGCTTACTACATCTGCCAATAGACATATGTTCTTTAAAAATAAAAACAAAAGGAGGCTTGCTCCACTTACAGGATGCACATGCTTCATTCAGAGTGTGAGAGAGAGAGTGTGTGAGAGTGAGTGTGAGAGAGAGAGTGTGTGAGAGTGAGTGTGAGAGAGTGAGAGAGAGAGAGAGAGAGAGAGAGTGAGTGAGTGTGAGAGAGAGAGAGAGAGTGAGTGTGTGAGAGAGAGAGTGAGTGTGTGAGAGAGAGAGTGAGTGTGAGAGAGAGAGTGTGTGTGTGTGTGTGTGTGTGTGTGCGTGTGCGTGTGTGTGTGTGCGTGTGTGTGCGTGTGTGTGTGTGCGTGTGCGTGTGCGTGTGCGTGTGTGTGTGTGCGTGTGTGTGTGTGCGTGTGTGTGTGTGTGCGTGTGTCCTTCGTACAGAGCATACTGCAGAACCTTGCAACTAGCTACACCGAAGTGGGAGGAACAAAGCTTCACAAGCAATACTGGAATAGGGCAGAAACCAAACAGCTGCATTCCGGTTCTAGCAGCCATAACCGAACCAGAATCTTGTCCAAGGCCGGCGCTGGCAGACCTCCTGACTGCTCCACTGCAGTCTGCCAGCACAGGGACACATGCCTCTAGCACACTTAAGAGTGTGGAACAGCAGGCTGCAGGGGGCTGCGGCAGGGCTACTGTATCCCTTCTCGTTTGCTTGGCCCAATGCCTGACATAAAGGACAATTAACCACTCAAGATGTCTTCCGGCAGTTGGAGGTCAAAGGGCCCCAATTGCACACTAGCAGCAGGCTGCCAGTTTCAGTTGTTCTCTCAGCAGAATATGGAGTGGGCCTCTATCTGAGACGCGAAGGCAATTGGTATGACTTTTTTCAAGTAAGTATGTCTTTAAGGAGAGTGAGTCTGAGCACGCTCTGTAAGAATGTCAGGTACATGTGTCAAAGTGTATGTACCGTACGATTTTAATTTTTCTAGCATTTTTACGAAGTGATCATTACTACCCAAATAAACCAGTTTTACCACTCTTAAAATAACGAGAGACTGAGAAAGAATCTTGCAAGTTTTCAAACTTATGCTTTGTAGGTTGTATGCAGCTACTTATTATGAAGGTGCTAAACTCACCGAGTTATATCACCAGGATTGTAACTGATGGCCCTCAAGCAACACAAAGATTTCTGCAACAAAAGCACGGTATAAAATACACACTTGTGAAATGCTCAGTACCACTTGTGCTCCGCAGCAGGCACATTAACTTTCAGTGCTATTTTATGAATCAACCCATTGACCAGAGATTACACATATCGCTTCAGCAGCTGCATTAACCACCAGAGTTACCTCACCAGTAATGTACCTGAAACTTGCTATGCACAAACATCTCTGCAGCAGGTGCCTTAATACCATAAGCTATTTAAAATTGCAGTCTGTTGGAGATAAATAAGTCAGAACAGCTTCACTATCACATTTGTCCTTAAAGCTAATTTTCATGGGAATTTAATTTTTTTAAAAGTGGAAGCTGACTGTCATTACTTCCGCTCTGCATAATGTTGCTTTTCAAGTCTTTGCTCATTATAATTCTGCCCTCATTTGGCCTCTACGACTGAAGATCCTCGTTATGCCACTACGGTTCGAGTTCCTAGCAAGCCTTTTCCCACTCTCAGCAACTCAGTCTGCCTTCTTCCATTTCATCTACAGTCTTTTCTGGTAGACCAAGAACTTCATTGATTAATCATCGGATTTCCTCACAACCTCATTCCTCCGACACACTCACATCACCCTCCTGGGTGACTTCAATCTCTCAGACGAGGCAAGATCAACAAGCATTGGTATAGCCAATAGGTCTCGCTTTTGGGAACTAATAAGTATTTCGATATGCAGCACAATATCCTTCGTGCAACAACATCAACTGTTGCATGGCTAAACACTTATAAGGTCCCAAAGGCGAGACCTATTGGCTATGCCAATGCCTGTTTAAAACGCCTAGGATTGGGCATAGTCTGCCAGGAATTCCACACTGGAGTACTTTCCATTTTCTTGTAGCGTAGTCAGTCTGTGTGAGCCCGAAAATAAAGGGCAGAGGAGGTCAAGGGTGGTGCCTAAAATGCATCCTGATGTGACCATTGTATTGGTCACAGTGGGGGCAGGCAGGGGGCCTCCTCACTAAATGAGGTGTAAATCGCACTCTAGCAGCAGGGCCACCAAAGGAAGCCGTTTTCGCGTGCAGATTGATTAGTCCTACAGTGTTGCATTGCAGGCCCCTGCCCCCAGACACAGAGGGGAAGGGGGAGGAGGTTGTGGCAACTGCAGACACCTTCCTTAATGTGAAAAACACAGGGCTGGACGATCAAGCAATATTTTTTACATTCGAACTACTCCTGCTGTCCTGGAACGCATGTCTAAAGTAAAGAAGTAGGGGAACGGTCTGTGTTAAATAAAAAAATTAGGGGTACGCCGTGCACTTCCGATCCCGCCCACTTCTATCACTGAGTGTTTGCAATGGTTCACATCCATTTAACACCCCTTCTCACAATGTGGCACAAGGAATATTTGTGCCATGAAAACTGCACCTTTTATGATGGAAAGAGAAGCAGGCTTTTCCAGCAGCTGGGCCTGCCTCGCATGGGTTAGAGTATGCGCCGGTCGACAGCAAAGGTAAGCGATCATGGTTGAAGTGCGGGCCTGCAGCAGGGCAGGAATGCCAACCATGCCATGGCAGCTTCGGCCCGGAGGCAGGCCGCTCCACGAATAATTAACCGCGCAATAACAGCGCTCTTTGTTCGATTACGTTAAGGACAGTTTGGCGCTCTTAAAGAAAGGTGACCTTCCGAGCTCAGACAATGGCCCTGTTTCTGAGACGCTGGTATAGGAAAATTCTGGGGGAAATTGCAAATTGTTAATCGAAGTTACAACTAGGCATGTTGAGTAAATCTTCAGATTTCCGACTTATAACTCGATAAGGAACTCCCTTTCTTGACTTCATGCGAAGTGCTAAAACTAATGCGCATGAGGAATAAACTGGAATGTGGGTGGTGGTGGTGTGGGGGGGCATCGGCAGCTCCCCTTGGTTGAGAGATGAAGGGGGTTGGTAATTGCTGAATGCTAAGCTGGAGCATGTGATAGCGGCTCAAAGTATAATAAAAGTCAGAAGGTCGAAAGAGCGCCTCTGCCGGTGTTGTTTTCCCTCTATTCACACGCGAGCGCTGCTCTGCTGTCCGTGGACGCACAGAAGCGAAGGGTGCACCTGCTGCGGGGGGCTGTTCGGGAGGCGAGAGGGGCAGTCAGGCTGCTTTCACTGTAGAGAGGGGGCCAGGGGAGGCGGGGACAGGCGGACAGAGAGAGGGTGGAGGGAGTCTGGCAGAGGGAGCGTCGGTGAGGAAAGGGGACAGGCAGGTTACCAGACGAAAGGGGCAGGGCCACTGTTACCGAGGTGCCTGTGACAGAGCCAATGTGGAAAGGGAAAAGGGTGACAAAAGGTAAGGAGAATGTGACAAGGACTATTGAAGAGAAATACCGCAGTAAAGAAGACAGAGAGTGATAGAGAAAGATAAGAAACTGAGAAGGAAAGGAGAGAGAGAGAAAAAAAGAGGGGAAGGCAGACGGGAGTGGGAATCCGACTAAGGCGGGAGAGCAAGGCGGTGGCAGATGAGAAAGAGACAGAGGGTATCGGAAATTAATGAGGATGCTAGTGACAGGTGGGGAGGAGAGAGTGTGACAAGGAGTACTGGAGAGATAGCTCGGCAGTGGAGGTGAGAAGTGACAAGGTTGTAAATGTAAATGTAAATGTATTGCGACTTATATAGCGCACGTATCACCCGAAGGCATCAAGGCGCTTGCTTAGGGAACCCGTCCTGGTATTCCCCTGTGAGATACCCCAGCAGGGTATCCACAAGGTGAAAGCCAGGCATCCCGCCACGAGGGGCCATAGTGGAGATTAAGCAAGCTATTGCCCAGAGTCGCAGAGTGTGACCCCGTGAGTCGAGTAGGCACCGTAGTGAGAATTGTTGAGTCTGTGGAATTTTTGAGCCCGAGACCCGCCGAGGCGGGGAATCGAACCATGGTCCATGGCCAATCTCAGCTTCCGGATCTGCCGCCTCTAACCACTGAGCCACACTTAAGAGGAGAGTGTAACGAAGGAGAGGTGGGTGGCTCTAGTGGAAGCTTCGGTGGAGTGACAGCGGAAGGAGGTGACAGGAAAATAGGGCAGAGAGGTAGAAAGAGGGAAGGAATAAAGAGAAGAGGAAGGAACCGACAAAAAAGATGAGGACCTTGTCAGAGGTAAGTTAAAGGGAGACTGACAAGGGTGGGTTTGATTCTGAGTCTCCGGCTCGAGCGCCTGCTGAGAGGGCACCTCGGTTACACAACTGCTCCCTGGATACAGGTGCGAAGCTGCCCTGCCAGGGGGAGCCGCAGCTACTCACCAGTGAAGACATCAAAAGAAAACAAGCGCGGCCATCTACAGCGTTTACCTTACGGGAGCGAGCAGCAGCGGGTGCCATAATTGCAAACAGATGGCGCCGCTGCTTGCTCCCGCAAGGCAAATGCCACACATGCCCGAGGGCCTATTGGAAACAGTGCAGAACATGCACGAGTTTCCACAAAAGCCCGAAGCTATTTCAAGAGGTCCCTCCTCAGCAGCGCTTGCGCACTGTGTAGGCGAGACCTAAAAAAAGTCATCAACAAACTCAACATGTTGCAGCACTTCACCCAACCAACACACTACATACCCTCAAGCTTATCTTTTCAACATTACCAAACATCCAGTGCAAACCACCCATACCCCTTGGACAGAACCAACCAACTCACAACCCAAGCTTCCTGCTCAGTGTCTAACCTACATACCAAGATCAACCCAAAAGACCACATCAAATGTTCAGATCCTTCAAAGACTTCTCCATCGACAACTCAGGGCTTGAATTAATCTCTTGCCCTGCTTGTTTTGCGTCCAACATCAACCCCTTTTAAGCAACTCTTAAAAAGAAACATGTGAACATCCAGGCTCCAACTAAAACACACAAGTGCACAAATGCAAGGTGAAAAAACTTCCAGCTTCCTGGAACTAAACAGACGTCAACAAAAACAATTCTCTATCTGCAGTCAGAAAAGAAAATCGATGGAAAACAGAATCCCTGAACCTCACACTACTAAAATCCCTTTTTACAACACATAACATCAGCCAGAGTAAAGTACTATACCAATATTATCGATGAAGCTGCCAACCAAAGTGGAACATTCTTCAAGTAAATCAACAATGTGCCTGTCCCTCCCTTCCCACACTCCACAGATAATTCCCCTGCCATCAACCTCTTTTTCAGTTAAAAAACTACAGAATATACAACACCTCATCAACAATACCAAGCCTGTTTCTTATCTTAAACCCACTCCTTCATCACAGTATGGTCAACCTTCAAAGCCCTGTCTCTTGCAGCCCTTGTCTCTAAACTTAACTTCCTCAAAATCATCACCTATGAAGAGGATATCTTTCCCTTGTCTTTGTCAAAGATCTCCCCAGTGACTCTCTCATCACTACTCACTTTTGACTTTGTCTTCCTCACCTAGGGTATCGCCCCAGGAGGCCTCAAGAAGGGTTACATCCTTCCACTCTTACAGAAATTTACACAAGCCCCTGATGACATCAGCAACCACATTTCACAATCTACACATAACTCCAACTCTCACCAATGCCATACATCTGCACAACTACGAATCTAGCTTCAGATCATGCTTCAGTACATAGACAGATGCCTTTCACATTGTAGATAACGCATTCCTAACTTCAGATGAAGATGACACATGTCTCCTGATATTAGTGGACTTCTCTGCCATCTTCCACACACATTCAACCATTGGATCCTCATCCACACTTTCAATTCTTAAATGGATGAACTGGCAAAGTCGTTAATTGTTTTTTTCCTACCTTTCCAACCAACACTAGTTTATTCACATGGGTACCATTAAAATCCAAAAGAACCATATCACCTGCAGAGTCGCCCAGGGTTCCATAGTGTCCCATCTCCAACCTACTCAAGGACCTAGACCTTTGGGACTCTACTAGCTGGGAACAAGATAAGAATTCACCAATATTCAGACAACAAACAACTCTACTTTAAATTCTCCTCTACCCTGAGCATCCAACACATCAAACACTGCCTCACTTCATTCAGATCTGGATGTCCAGCACCTACCTGAATCTCAACCTCACTAAGATACAACTCATGTTATGTGTAAGAACAACAAGCAAGATATGATCCAAACCTGGGTCAATGATATGCACACTGATAGCTTCAAACATCAATTTTCTACTAAAGCCAATTCACTTGCTTTCATCCTTCCCTCATCAAGCAATGCATTGCCAAGAAAAGAAAGACGGCCTAGTACGAGCTTTCTCTCCACGGGAATCAAAACTGTATAACCCAGTATTTGTAAAGCACAAACAAATCACTCCAAAGGGTCTCAAGGTGCTGGGGGCCGTCACGGAGATTAAGCAAGCTATTGCCCAGAGTTACATGGTGCTGGCCTGAGCTGCCGCCGTCGATCAAACCGTTAGCCCAGTGCTCCGGAGTCAGCCACCTTGGCTGCTGCGTAACATCTCTCCCACCTAATCACACAGTATCACACAGAAAGCGACTTCAGAAATACTACTTAACCCTCATACTCTCTCATCTCAATGGTGCAAAGTGAAAATAACCTGCTCAATTGCCTCCAAGACTCCACACTGCTCCCAGGTCATCATATGTGCGGCAGCAAATCTTAACCAGTACCTGAAGAAATATTATCACAATACCCCTTCTCGCTGGAATTCCAATAGCTCCCTAGCTGGCCCGCACTATCTTCAAAATCTGCTGCTTCATCTACAAAACCTTCAGTACACTTATACCTTTCTAGCTGGCAAGTTCACCATCGCTGGTGGCTTCAGTCCACTTACAGCCAGCACATCTTCAGACAGAAGATAGCTATGGGTGAAAAAGGAAAAACGAGACAACAGACATTTCCAGCTGGCAGCCTACTATCCATGCCCTGCACATCTCAGGAAGAATGATTCCAGTTGACCTACGGTACTGAGTGTTTGTGAGCTTTTTAAATTCTTTCGTAAGATAGCAAAAGACTGGGTCCTATTACAAGGCAAATTTATTTTTGGATTGCCTATTGCCAATGTTAATTATTATTCATCTAAGAGATACAACCAATCTATGCAGCTAGTCTTGTGTCATTGGGAATGCATTATTCTCCACAAAGAAGAAACTCTCGCCTTAGCAGTTAATAACGCACCAGCTATTTGCGGTGTCCTTCTGGAATTTAATGGCATAACAGTCTGAATCAGGTGTCCCAATAGGATAACTTTGCGTTCTCTAGGTAATGTAAGATGATGCATTTCATCAGTCATGGACATCATTTCATTCAGGTATTTCCCTTTGTTAAAGGGCATTTCCAGAAAATATGTCAATAATAGTTTCACCTCCACATCCTATTTAATTTCCCAGTAACAAATGTATGAAGTCTGGTTGGGGTATAGTGTCAATGATGCAGTCACTTATAATCAGATTCACTGCACACCACACTTGTACCCCTTTTATGTGTTCTGTTTAGTATAACCACCATCTGGTCCTCCACATTCTGTAACTCCCACCCAAACAGTAATAAAGTAAAACACAACACAAGAAACATCTCATACCTTGGATAGCAATCACTGCTTACTCCAGGAGGTGGATGTACTAGAACTCAAATTCAGTGCAACACAATAATCACACACAATTAAATCAATGTCAGAACTATCACTGTTAAAAAAGTAGATGTAAGAAATTGGGTTATTGGGTTATTAGTTGAGAGGGGTGTGTCCCCCCACTCAAGTAATAAATTCAAATCTTGTCAAAGACAAATCTCAAACTAATACAGAAAAACAGAGTACATGTTAATACATAAAATGAAACAAAATAACAAAAATCTAATAAGTAGAACCAAAGATATAAATTTTGTAAGTTTGAATTAAAAATAGCATCAAAACGCAGAAAGCGCCAGCTGACGTTATGTAGCCACACTAGACCAAGTCAAAGTCAAAAGTTAAGGCCAGCCACAATGGAGTGTGGGATGGACACATAGATCAGGTTTGTCCCAGTGGCAAGTTTACCTTCAGCCTTCAAAACTTTTATGGAGAGTTGCCAGCAGGGCAAGCTGTAAGCTAAATCTGAGGCGGGGGACTCGATGACGGAAGGTTGCTGAACAGCAGGGTCCCAGTGCAGCCATTGGCAAAGGTAAGAAAAAAAGAGCGGGTAAAGTCCAAATTCTGTGTCCAGTAAGGCCTACACATCAATAGGTTGCTGTTCAGCTTCAGTCCAAATGAAGTCTTCTACGTTCGGACTTTGAAATGTTTCTGGAAGTATGATCTCCTTCAGAACGATAACCAAAGCTGAGGCTGACCAGTGATTCAACGTTGACAGTTGCGGCTTCGACACCTGTACCAGTCTCCATCGGTTCTATAGGCAGAAAACTAGTAAAAGGTTTTTAAGTCCCACCTTCTCCAGTGTGGGCAGGAGGAGTACACTTCCAACACAAGCAAAGGGTCAAGGACCTGGAGGGCACCACTTGAGGGTTAGGATTCCCTGCAACACAGGTCAGTGCAGATCCAGTTGGTACTGGTCAGCTGGGTAGTTCAAGGGAGAGCCTCTAGAAGCTTGTTGTGTCCCTGTACCTGAAACTGGAGGTCAGTCAACTGGCCCTTGGAATCACTTATGGGATCCTGGATTCATGTCTTCCTTTGTATCTCATGCCAGCCTGTTGGTGGAGGGCAAGCCTTTGTAAACTCCCTCTACCAGTTCTGATCAGTTCCTCCATCCCCAATGGGGTTGGTGCCAGACCCTGGAGAGATAAATGGGAGGCAATCTTGTGTGTACACTTCATGTGCCAGTGACAGAGTAGGTGTCCTTGGAAGCACAGGAGAGGGCTGGGCACATCACCCCAGGTCTGTCAAGGGAGGAGTCATTCTACCCACTCCCAGGGCCCTTTGTCCACTGTTTGGGAACAATCCATATCTCCCCACAGGGGAGCCTTCAGGGATCAGGTGTCACTGGACAGTGGCAGAATGGCCCGTTTGGATAAGGCAAAAAAATGACAACTTTCTTGAAGTGTAATTCCTAAAATAGTAATATATAAGCTTAATACTGCCCACCCAGGCTGTGGGCAGGCCTGTAGACATGTTTTATAGTGCTGTTTTAGTGGGTGGCACAAAGGGTGCTGCAGCCCAGTAGTACAATTTAATTTACAGACCCTGGGTACCATATACTAGGGACTTGAAAGTAAATACATGCGCCAATTAGGTATATACCAATTTGATCAGGTTTAAAAGAGAGAGCACAATCAATTTACTACTTGTCAGCAGGGGTAAAGTGCAAAGAGTCCAACTCCCACAAAAATGGGTTCAATAACTGGGTGAATACCACACAAAAAGATAGTAATTTCCATCAGCTTTTTGACTTTCATTTGTTTGGATCCATTCTTCAAAATCAGAGAGCAACCTAATCATGGAAGATTTGTAAGATTGATGCATGACCCAGTATGTGATCTGACTAGCTATACCTTTCTGACTCCGGTAGTCCAAAATCAATCATCAGCTATTCAACAAAAGAATTAACATTTAAATAGACTAAATAGAGTCACAATATTCATACATTTCTTGTCTTTATACATCTCAAATCGTCTGTCTAACAAAGCTGAAGTGAAGTCTGGATTACTCCCTATCCGAGTGAAGAGGAAGGGAAAAGTACTTATTAGGCAGCGTATTGTCCACAGTGGGCCATTCACCAATGTAGGTTAAAAAACAAAAACACTACTTTACTGCCTGTCTGCACCAAAAAGTGCAAATGTGTTGTCTGTAAACAGCAGACCATCTCCTGAACATCAGAACATCCTGCCTAAAGTGCAATGTTTTTTGTAAAAAACATATTTCATTGGTTTTCAATCCAATAATTTCCTTCTACTTCCCATTGATCCAGAGCAAAACAATCAAAATACTTTTCATATAATTTAATTAAATCAATTTTAGGGTTAAGTTGCACTCACTTTATTAGTCTGCTGTTTTCACAGTAGGTTTGTTCAGGAGAAGTTGCTGTCCCTTCTTGTTTCTCCTCAATGAAGGCCAGTATCGCCTCCCAGGCTCTTGCAAACATAAAGCACTGTACGGACAAGCCCCAAAATATATCAAGAAACGTCTAGTTCCATACGCCCCAAGCAGGAATTTACGATCAGCAGACGCTGCTTTACTGATTTGTCCGCGCTTCAAACTTTCCTCCTTTGGAGGGCGAACTTTCTCCCATACAATCCCCAGTGCATGGAACAAACTGCCAGAGAGCCTGCGCAAAGAAACAAATCTTTTATCTTTCAGAGAAAAGCTACAAAGAGTGTTGTTTCAGGAGGCTTGGGGTACTGCCTAACTCTCTTCCCTCTAGCATGGTGCTCACTCTCTGCAAAGCGCTTAGAGACCCCTGGGTGATAAGGCGCTATAGAAATCTAATATACCAATACCAAACAACAGAAATCGAATGCCTCTTTATGCCGCTCTGTGCAATATGGAGCCTTTGTCCTCTGCCCAATTTTTAAATTCGCCCAATCATGCCCCATACACAGGACCCTTTGTACTTTTCCACCGATAGTTATTATTAGTGCCAGGTCAATATATCGAGTTGTCACCTTCTTTTCTTATGGTCGGGCAAACAGGAATAGGAGCCATCCTTATGGTGTACAGGGAATGTCTCTGTCAGTCATTGTCCTTAATAAGGCTGCCACTTTATCCCACTGCCTGAGGTGCAAAGTTGTCTGCTTTTTGGAAATCAAAGGTATTCCTCTCCTCCTTCACAAGGGATGAATTAGTTCACTAGCCTTTGTAAGGATTGCAACGATATGTTGGGATCATGAAAGGATCGGCTTTACAGATGTGTAGTAGTCTTTAGTGTCATAACAATGCCCCTGATTCTGCCAGCACTAACTTTTTTTAAGGTTTGTCTCAGAGGGAGTAATTGAGTTATTTATTATGCTTATGGTGGGAGCAACCAGGATAACTAGACTATCAAGGCGACAGATATTATTTGGACTGCTTTGTCCAAATCAACCAGAAAAGTTTGGTATAGTTATGAACGTACTCATCTTTTAAGAAATGTTGGCCAGAAGAAAGAGTATTACCCAAGCAAGTCAATGTCCTATCTCACAATAAACTGAGACTGACTAAGCAAGGCATGGACTAAACATGGCAAACTATTCAACTGTCACTGGCCAATTATGGCAAGGTACTTAAGTATCAATACTAAGTGAAAGTTTGAGTTCCATTATGAGCTTCTTGGTTTAATTTGGATTGAATCTTGATAATAAACTCAATGTTGAGGCACAATCTCTATGAAGGAATTTAAAACATTGAAAATGATGCAAAAAGTAAACTCCCCCACTCACCAATCAGGACATATCTTAGATCCAATATTTACCAATTTCCTCATGATTGAGGTGGGTGCCCTGCTGTGCTAATAGTTCTCTGGTCAGACCACCATCTGGTGGCCTTTTCTGTGCCCTTCCGCAGGACCCTCCCTACTAAGCTGAGTTAGCTATTTACTCGTAGGAAGTGGACTTAGTTTAATTCTGAAACCTTCTCCCAGATGCTCTCAAATACTGGCCCCAAACCGGAGGAGGAAATTAATAAGGCAAATAGAGATGTTGAAAACTGGATTTCAGAAGCACTAGATGAAATAGCACCTTGTACCACACAGAACACACAAAGGATGAGGATCTTGGTGTCTTGGTTTAATGAAACCTTAATTATGGTGAAAAATAAAGTGTAACCAGCTAGAACGTAGGTGGAGGAGGACTATTGTGCTATTAGTAGAGATAACTATAAAAAGGAGCTCAAACAATTTCATGCGCTCATTAGAAAACACACTGCGACTTCATCGCATCCCTTTGGGCTCCTCCTAGAGGCAGGGCTGAGATTTATTTGACTTGTTTATTCCATACTTATTTACAAGGACAAAGTACTCTGTTTTGTAACTTAGCTTAAAGGGGGCTATTTGACTCTATAGTTTTATGTTTTAAACAAAATGTAACTATTTGAATAGAACTGGTCAGACCTTTCCTATGATTCAGCATACAGTTACCATGTGGGAAGGATGCATGTACAGATTACCTATACTCAGGATATTTGCATTGGTGAGGTAGTGTGATTGGTTTCCTCAGTTCAGGCCAGCAGAAAGCAAGCTCTGCTTTGTACCTGTATATAATGCCACTGGGGCGTCATAGTACAAAGACCATGCGCATCCTGAAAGCCCGTCATGACGGCTGCCTGTGTCAAGAGTTGGGTGATAGAAAAACTTTACTGGTGGTTTACGGGTTTGTTTGTAGTCTATTTGTGTGGCTGGAGGTAAAAGGGGAATAGAAGAATTACAAGAAGGAAGACTGAAGCCAACATCTTTATAATTTTTGCTTACTGACATAAAATGTTGGTTAGTGGAAAGCACTTGTCTGGGTATATCCATCAAATTTAGGGGGTTCACGTTAAAACACAAACCGATTGTGAGTGGAATGTTTTCCAGGGTAGCAGCCACTAGCAATCACCTGGGCCACATTCCAGTCAATTTTTTACCACAATGCCACTCCAGTCAGAAACCAGCTGTATGATAATCAGACTTGGTCTGGTCTAATACATGAAATGGAATACTTTCAACCACAATCGCCAATGACTGTGACTTTTGCACGCATTTCACTAATGACCTTCTACTGCTTAAAGTGCACTAGGTTTGCGAGACACGGGTCCCATGAATCCAAACTGCACCTCTCCGATGACGCCCAAGAAGGATGAAACTAGTCTATGGTTGCTGGTGTTCCCTTTCATATGAGACAAAGCCCCTCAGTTTGTGCTTGATGCTTTGTACTGGGACAGGGCTAAGACTGATTTGCTTATAGTTGCTCCCTGTCTGAAGTGATGCAGTGGGATAAAATATCATGGATTGGAATGGAGCCCGGAGCGAGTGCCAGTGGCAGAGACTTTTGCAATCATTCCACCCGGATTTGTTTCTTTTAGTAACATATTATGTGGCAGATGTCTGGAGATTTAGGACTCTGTTATACCTTCCGCATACTTAAAGATGATTTCTTCAAATTATGGAAAAGCGAGGAGATCTATGCAATGATCAGAAAGTGCTGTGCTAAATTCTCTTTCTTGCCTGGATCCATCAATGACAATTCCTCCTCCTGCCAGTCAGATTTTAAAACACAGCTGCACTTCTCTGGTACAATTAAAAATTTTAGGCGTTAAATCTTTTTGAGAAAATCCTTTTTTTTGTGATGCGACATAAATTGGGGAGAGGAGTTGGCCTAACGGCTAGGGCGCTCGACCTCGGACCTGGGGATCTGGGTTCGAGTCTCGGTAACGACGCCAAAAACCTCTTGTGATTCTGGGCAAATCACTTAATCTCCCCGTGCCTAAAATGAAAGTGTGTCCTCATGTAACGTAACTGGAAAATATGTAAAGCGCTCTGATATCTGATTCGGTTCGGCTCTAGTTCGCGCTATAAAACTCTACAAAAAAAAAAAAAAAGGTCAACATGAACAGGCAGGATAACACACCATATACTTTAAGAAGCCTACATCACAGGTCACACATAGGACCCAACTTTTAGTTCCATGTTCCGAGTTAGAAAGAAAACTGCATAATAATAGCTTCTCACTCTCGGGGGAGGGAGTGGCAAGGATTAACAAAGAAACTGGAACAACATTTTAAACTAATTCTTATTAAGGACATATTATTACATCTCTTCATGGGAGAACAAAAGGTTCTCTGTGGTCTTATATGTAGGGAGCACATTCAAACGGACCCCCGGGTAATATACTCCCAATCTGCACCAGTATTTAAGAACATGAAGATGTCCTTCGTCATTAGATAAAACCTCACTGAGAACCACATGGAGGCCTTACAGCCCACTGAAAGGAGCTATTTATGTAGGATGTGGGTCAAAGATGGGAAAATGTGCACACTGGAATCTCAAGTCCTCAATGCTCTTTTTCTAGCCAGGACTTGTGTCACTCTTTCTCTTTACTTGGAGTTACTAAGTTTAGCCTACTCTGTATCCAAGTTAGTGGCATTATGACCACCAAAGGGCCAGCTTTGGCACCCTCCAGAACCACCATGTTGGGGGAAGGGCTGGATCTCAAACTCCAAGTTCTCGTCCTCAGCCGACAGGCAAACCCAAAATCCATGAGCAGTCACCCGCTCAGGTACTAGGTGGCCCACGTTCCGTACCCATGATGTGGTATGCAAGTGCCTGCAGGGTACGCTTCCCTAGGGATATCCAGCTTCCATGCGCTCTCTGCATTTGCCTCAGTGTCGGGATCCACCCATGGAAGCTCGTCCTCACCTTCTCTCGGTGGAGACCACCAGTAGCACACAGGGATATCGAGGCAAAGGACTCACCTATTGGGTCGACTAAGTGTTTAAGTTTCTTCAGCAACTTCTCACTGGAGTGACAGCTTGCCTCGATCCCAGATTCCTAGTGGGGTGCTAGTAGGAAGGCTATTTATGACACATTAAGCTATTTTTCACAACAGGACAAAATTTCTGAGAAAAGTTAAAATAGCTATTTTCCAAACATTTTTGGTCACAACAGCCGGAAGCCTGCAGCGAAGACATATGGCTTTCTTCGTACCTCTACGTCTGTTTATTAATTATCAATTACATCTAAATTAACACTCTTAATTGTGAACACTTCATTGAATAATACATTGCAGCAAAAAATACAAATTCCAGCACATACTGGCAATCGCTTGCTTTTTAATTACATATTTTTGTGTTTTTTTGTATGTTTGTGCTTCATCAGAGGGAGCCGCACTTAAACAATGCCATTCTGCAATTCATCACATGCACACACAATAACTCGCTCATTTGCATCCCTGCAGAAAACTAGATTACTTCGGTCCCCAGACTTTGTCTCTTCAGTGCCTCGGGAAATATAATGCTCTAAAGTTTGTATTTTTTTCATCAATTACTGTCACTTATAATTGGTTCTTTTTTTTCCCCGATATGAAGGTTTTTTTTATTGAATTGCATACAATTATAAATTGTCAGAAGGAATCAGGTAAATGTGAATCAGCGTTGGCTCGCGCTGCCAGGGTTTGCTTTTGCATCTCCTTGAGTGCACTGGCAGGAAGTCAAGGGAAGGAAGGCTCTGTTACAAGAGCATGTATTGTTTATTGGAAATATGCCATATTGAGAAATCCACTGAAGACAACGCAGTGGCTCAGGGCCAAAAATGGCTTGTGAAGACCTTCTGTCCAACATTCGAGTGCTCATGTTTCGGTTTCTCCTTTTTCAATTTACAACTTTCTGCCTGCAGTGGGAGGAAAGTTTTAGCATACAGGAATAATTGATGGTAACTCAATTACATGGATGCTTTTCAACGAGGGGTTTTGAAGGACTTCAAATGGACAACAAGAGCGAAATTCGAGATGTCTATGATGTCACTCAGAACCCCGAGGTGAAAAACATCCCCGTAGTTCACTTTTTACCAAGCTATAATTTTATGTTATGTATGGCCTCAAAATCATCTTCCCCCTGCGTTCAACTGTGGATTACTGGGGGAGTCATACATAACACAGTTTCTCCACCCTGTCACCTGTCAAAAATAAAAAAACGTACTTGCAAACCCTAACCAGCCTCAACCACCTTCCATGCCTCCCCCCTCCTGCGACCTGTGCTTTCTTTCATTCATAGCAGACATTCAGAGCTGCGTGGCGGGATCTCAGGGAGTGAGGTCCACCCGGCCTGGAAGGTCATTATGAAATCACAACAGTGGGTAATCAGTTTAGCTATCTACTGTTGCTATGTCATAGCAGTGAGTTAAGACGTTTAGAAACGGAAATCAACAATAGAGGTTCTGTATGACACCCGAACATAACAGCCTTATAGCCCATATCTCCGGGGCAAAACCAATTATCAAAGGCTCTCGTCATCGTTATAGGAGCTAACTCAGTGCCATTAACAACCAATACAGATCTTGGAAGCAGCTCTAGGGCTTTATTAGAACATTGGAATGTTGAGAACTCCATTGAATACAATAAAGGTGACAGAGGGCCAATAACAGCTGCTGCAGAATTTCTGCTCCAACATTCCAAACGTTGTCTTTCTGTTTCTCCTCTTTTAATTCATAACATTCCCTCTGTTACGGGCGTACAGCTGGGGCTTGGGGGCTTTTAACTACCATTATTGCCCTCAGCAGTGGGCTACAGGCCTTAAACAGCACGTAGTCGGAAACGTTGAAGTAATAATCCACACGAGAAGAATACAAAAAAGAAATAGTTTGTATGGCTGCTGCATCAGCACCGTTTTAAATTGTTTTTCTTGCAAACCCAAGTTTAGCCATTTCTGCTTTCCGAGAGACGCATATCCTAATGGTGACACCAAACAAGCTGGTTCTCGAAGGATCGATGAATACGTAACAGCTCTTCTATGAAGCCATTAACCTCAGGTTTCAAGGTACTTTAAGTACACAAGAAACCTTTGGACTTGTTACATTAATTCTTGAAAAATTACCAAACATCTTATTGTTCTTGCTACATTCCGGTATCCACTGAGAGTCAATACCTGAATGTGGCCATTGAACCAACAGTCACTGTGTCCGGCTTGCTTTTTCCATTCTACGCTAGACCTTTTGGTGAGGGTGGAGGAGAGAATAGACCACCAGCACTAGAGTGCTAGGGCACAGAGCTAGTGGTACATGTACTGTGTGAAAAACAGTAGGATAGATAGAAGAGAGAGCGAGATTGGACATTGTGGTATTGGTGGGGAAGAATAGCACAGGAACAGTGGCGAGCGTTGCACCGTAGTGAGGATGAGAGGGCTGAGACACCATAACCATTTTGATTGCATAGTCTATGATATCCTGATATTTCTGTCTACCTCTTTTGGATTGTATGGAAATTACTGAATGTATATATTCTACTTCAACCTCCTAATGTCTAATAACTGGGTATTGTGAAGTGCTCTGATGTCCTTGTGGATCATTCTTTGTTATCTTCTAGTCACCTATGCTATGCATATAATACTACCTACCTCTTTTGTACTGAATAGAGAATACCAAATGTTTGTATACCACATCAACCATCTAATGTTTAATAATTGTATATTGTAAAGCGCTCCGATACTCTTGTGGGTCACGTTCGCGCTATATAAAAATTTATAAATAAATTACAGAAATTTCAACATTACTCCCCAACCCAATACCTGCCCTTTTCCATGATCCTCACACCACCATGGCTATGCACCTGAGGCAGGAAGATTCAACAGCCAGCAGAATCTGCCCTCCTGCAGCAGAAGCGGCAAACTGTGTTGACGCTAGCTTGCGGCTTCCATATAGAAGAGGAGACGGCCCCGAGGCTGGATCTTGACACTCAGTCAGAGTCTGCTCTGGTAAGGCGCCTTTCTATAGACTCATGATGGGGCCCCTGGGCCCCACCTGCAAACACCGGCTAAAATTAAGCACTGCTCGTCACTCCCACAAGCCCAAGAACATGTCCAGCTCACCCGAGTCTCTGGGCACATCTGGCAACCCCCATGAGGTCAGGACTAGCCTCCTGCTTTTAGGCATAGCTCCCAGCTCCCCACATGAGCATAAGCACAGCTCCGGCTCGCCTCCCTCTCAAGGGCACAGGAACCCAAACCTCTCATGACAAGGACTGGTGCCCTGTACTCAGACATAGCTCCTCACTGCTCAAACAAGCACAGACACAGGATTGGTGCACCACTCTTTAAAGTAAACAGCTGCTCACCGTTCTCGTGCACAGGACTGTCTCCTTTCCTCGGACACTCAGGCACAGCTCCTTGCTGCTTACACAACATCACATTCCCATTTGGCTCTCAGCCCATGAATATATGATTATACCACGCTTACAATTACCACGCATGGCTTTACCACGCGAATTTTATATCGCAAGTGGCTTTACCACGCTGGTATTCACAACGAAGAACTATACCACGCGTAAAAAACGTCTTACCTGCACGTCTTTCACCAGCAGCCCTTACTTCCATCCACCATGGAAACAAACGTCAAAACACGTCTACCAAAATAAAAAAAGGACTGCTATTTTGACGTACACGGCACGTCTTTGGGGGCGGTTTTTTCCTTATATTTCAAAAATAATGTGCGTTTTTTTTATTTATGTAAACTGCTTGTTATTTTTGGGGAGGAGACCCCCCCAGCCCCCCCCCGAGCACCTCCCTTAGCCCCCCCAAGCCCACACAGAACGACTGAACGGAATACCACGTCTCTCCCCAACCCACGCAGAACGTACTTGCGTGGTAAAGACGGTCGTGGAAGGCACCCGCGTTGAAAAAACGTTTACGTGGTAAGTGTAGCGTGGTAAACGTTATGCGTGGTGATGCCTTCGGAGTAAATGATGTTTCCCTCAGCCCATCCATGGGCAGTAGGGCTTCAGTCGAGAGCCTCCGATAGAGGCAAGTGACAGCCTTGTAAGTACCAGCCGCCATGACCACATATTGGCAGCTCGCGGATGTCGGTGGCTCGGTGAGCCCCCCCCTCCGGTGTCTCCGAATACTGGCCACCAGCGCGGCGTGCAGCAGGTAGTCACCCCTTGGGAGGTCGTAAGAGTCTCGCAGCTCTTGGAATGTGAGCAGCGTACCATCTTTGTAAAGATCACCGAGCACTTGCAAACCAAATTCCTCCCAGGTTGCCAGCGCAGACCAGTCACCCCCATGCGGGAAGGCCGTGCACATCCCCAGAGGAATCTCAGGGGCATACGGGCGAGCGGTACCCGAGCGCCTATGGCAACGAAGCCAACAGCTGTGGATTTCTGAAAAATGGTCAGGCGATTTAGTCGATGTTTCTTAAGTAATTTTGCCTGGCGTTAAACGCCTCTAATACCATACGAAGTTTATCAAATAAAGAGGCAGGCGCTGGAGACAGGAAGACAGGAAACAAGTTTTATTCCGACGGAGCAGAACACATCAGATCGGACAACAAGGTATCGTCTCGAGGTGCTCTCTAACAGCCTCTCTGAGGCCTGGCCTTTTATACACTGGTTTACGACATGTGACCGCTCTTTATTACAATAAAGACATTGCGAAGTAATGAAAAATGACATCCCCGGTACCCCCCCAGTTCCGGCTCATACCAACACGTGGCTACAGTAGAGGTCCTCACCCCCCATACAATAGGAGGGGGCTATCACGCAGCTGAGTGTTCCGCCGATTCCTTTGGAATGTGTGCGCCTGATCGAATCTCAGGGGGTGGGGAGGTCATGATCAATAGTAGCTCCTTTGAAGAGGGGCGAGTGCATATAGTAGTGGGCAATAAACTGTATCCTCAGGCTAAGGGATGACCAGCGGTCCGTGCAGACAATCGGGCTCAGAGGAAGGGGTCATCAAAGGAGAGATATTCATGAAAGGAAGGATCGGTGTGGACAATCGAGCGTAGAGGAAGGGTTTATCAAAAGAGGGGTATTCATGGAAGGAATGGAGGTGTTGGTCAGGCGCGGGGTGTGATTCCCAGAGACAGAGTCATGTGGAAGGGGAGGGTTCATGACTTGTGCATGTGAGAGCGGGGGCAGCCAGGGTGCATGGGGGATGCTTGCAGGGTCAGGGAAGTGCGCTGATGATCGATCGTGAACAGGGAGACCATGGTACCTAAAATGGCTGTCGTGTATGTTCATACGTGAGTCTGAGGAATGGGCAAGATGGCGCAGATGATGTTCAGTTCACGAACTAAAATTCCACAGTCCTCCCTTTTAACATGTCTCGCCAGCTTGTCAATTCGGATCTATCCCCATAAGACCACGTATTTCTATCTCATAGAGGGGACTCATGTGCTCAGTTCTAAAGTCCAAAGTCTTAGGGCACATACAGTTAGAAATGAGTGAACACAAAGGTGGCAAACATTGAATACCTAAGCAACACCCACACAGTACCACGACTGGTATCAGTATAAATGTAAACAACCTCCATCCCCAGTCCTTCAAAGTGTCCCAAAACCAGCTTCCAAGCGACCATCCTTCTTGCTCCTGGTGAACCTCTGAGGATAGTCTGTGGAGGTGTTCGATTGCTTTGTAGACTGAAGGCGAGTTATCTGGCACGTAGGTGCAACAGCTGGAGCCGATGATGCGGCATGCTCCTCCACGGTCGGCCAGAACCACATCTAGAACAAGGCGGTTTTGAAGAGCCACCAGGCGGACTGCCTGAAGCTCAGCCGTGTTGTTAGCGAGGATGCCAGCCTTGATGTTAATGGTTGTTTCTACTGCCTGAGTCAGGTGTCGGATAGCGCGGCTATTTGCCATTGGGCCCCACAGAGGAACAAGTCCCTTCACCGCATCCAGGAACTGTGCTCCGGTGGAGTCGGCTTGTCCAATGTCTCCGGCGCGCTTTTGCCGGTGATGGTAGGCTGGGGCCACATACGTGGGGGGAAGAATGAAGGCGATGTAGCACGTACCCCTCCAACCTTTCGGGAGCCAAGTGTAAGCTTTGATGCCACAAACAAAGTACATATTCGGAGAAGCAACAAAGGAGGGGGGGATCAACTGAGACCAATGTTCTGGTGATGTGGCAGGAGCTGTGACCCACCAGCTGTGTTCCCTGGCCTTCGAGGCACACGAGACCTGTGACATTGATGACAGACAGGGCCACAGTCAGAGTGGCAGCCGTTCGACTCCGCAGGTAGGAGAAGGTGGGTCTAGCTGGATTGTGGAGCACTTGCATTTCAACTCGTTCTTTGGCAGGGATGTTCATATGGAAGGCGGAACCTGAGGTCACAGGACAAAAGGGGGCAGACGTCCTTCCTGTTTTGTTCAGCCAGAACCCATAGTAGAAGTGTGACACTGTTTGACCAGAAGCGGCGTTGTCCTTGTGGCTTTCCTGCAAGAGGATCAACCAGGCGAGGCAGGAGCCGTGAACTGAGAAAGGAGAAGGGATGAAGGGGATGGAGTGTCCAGTGGCATGCGGGAGCAACCCGCAGACCCAGCAGTTCGTGGCATTTGCAGCAAGGTTGTGCTGGTGCAATAGTTGCACGAAGGAATTGTTCCAGAACTCCTTACGCCTTTCTCGGAGCTGAGGCGAAAGGGAGATCAGGTGATGCTCTTTCATGGTGGTTGGCTGTGCAGTGGTCGGCAATATCTGGTGAGCGGGTGTGCTTTCCTCCAAGATCCAGAAGGAAGTCATGAGGAGGAGGCACAGGAGGAAGAGAATGAAGAAGGCGATTGTCTTTGATTTGTGCAAATTGTCAGCCTTTGGGTTCCTGTAGTGGGTATTTCCGGTTGCGTCCATCATCTTCTTGTCTGGCGCTTCCATCATCATCTTATCTGGCGCTTCCATCATCTTCAAGGTGCTCGGTAGTGGGCAGAACCACAGACTTTGTTTAGCTTCTCTCCGGGTAACCCTTGGTTGTTTTAGGCCACCGTTCTGAGATTTTAACTTAGTCCGTGGTCTACTTAGCCGAAGCTCCCTCCTTTTTGACGCAGGAAATACCCTTCCCGGGATGGCACAGTGGGATCAGAGAATTTTGCAAGTTCAAGTGCCTCGGTATCAGGATAGCAGTTCAGTGATGGCCGGTCTTTGTTCAGGAGCTCTTCTTGGGTGTCGACGTTTTCTGTCGTGGCCAGGGTCGAGGAGACCTTCTTGCAGTGGTGTGCGTGCAGCCAGTGCCTTTTCCCCTCTACTCGAAGAGCCGTCCGAGTGGTGATCAGTACTTGCCAGGGGCCCGTCCACCGGGGTTCCAGACTCTTTGCCCGTTGAAAATTCCGGACTAAAACATAATTTCCCGGTTGGATATCGTGACCGGGACCCCTGGAAGCATCGGGGATGGCCTGCTGCACCTGTTGATGAATGACAGACAACGTTTTAGTTAATTTGTATAAATAATCTGACAGCAGGACGTCGGGGACGTCGTGAATGGAGGTTGGTTTGGGGGCAGTCCAGAGGTTCATTGGTCGCCCAAACAGAACCTCATAGGGGGTCAAGTGGTGCTTAGTGGGAGTGGAGCGCATCGATAGCAATGCCAGTGGGAGGGCATCTGGCCACTTAAGTCCTGTGGTGGCCACTATTTTTGACAGTTTCAGTTTCAGTGTAGCATTGTGTCGCTCAACTAGGCCAGCGGATTGGGGGTGGAAGACCGCATGAAACCTTTGCTTTACCCCCAGTCCCTTCAAGATTAGTTGGATAACTTCAGCAATGAAGTGGGGGCCATTATCGCTCCATAAAATTCGACAAAGGCCGTAGCGAGGGAAAAACTCTTTCAGTAGTACTTTGGCAGTAGTCATGGCAGTGTTATCACGGGTTGGATAGGCTTCCACCCATTTGCTGAAGGCGCATACAATGACTAATACGTACTTCAAGCCTTGGCATCTCTCCAGCTGGATGTAATCCATCTGGAGGACCTCAAAGGGGTGGTCGGGGATCCCAAACCCTCCCCGGGGTACAACAGTTCCTTTCCCGGGGTTGTGTTGTAGGCAGATAAGGCACTGCTGGACCAGGCGTTTGGCTGAGTCGGGGATTTTGTTGTTGTGCCAGACTTTGGAAATGAGTTCAATCATGGGGGCAGAACCTATGTGTGCAGGGGAGTGTGCCATAGTCAGTATGGGAATCAAGTATGAGTCAGGCAGCAACCATTTGTTTGTGTCCTTTGTCCGCCAGCAGCCTTCATCGTCCTTTAGACCCACCCGTGCCCATTCAGTCAGTTCGTGAGGTGTGCTGGCCGACTGGATGTCCCTAATCGTTTCCCTAGCGTCAGTCCATTTTTCTGCTTGTGACCTGGTCACATATATGCGTGTCGTTGTCCTATTCTCAGCTGTGGTTTGGGCGGTGATGTCGGCCAGTGCGTTTCCCTGTCCAACTAAGTCTGTCACCTTCTTGTGTGCCTGGCATTTGATCACTGCTAATCGTTTGGGGAGGAGAACTGCTTCAATCAGGGCGGAGACTAGATCTCCGTGAAGGATGGGCGTGCCGTGGGACGTCAGGAATCCCCTTTCCCTCCACAAGAGCCCAAAATGATGAACCACCCCGAAGGCATACTGGCTGTCCGTGTAAAAGTTCGCCGTGGTTCCTGCTGCTATGATACATGCTCGTGTGAGGGCAATTAGCTCTGCCGCCTGTGCGGATCATTGCGTGATGCGGGCTGTTTCAACTACTGTTCGGGCTGTCGTCACCGCATAGGCAGCTGAAGTGGTGCCGTCTGGGAGTTTGATACAAGAGCCGTCTACCCATAGTTCTCCATCAGGGTCTGTAAAAGCAATGTCTCGGAGGTCAATTCTACTCCTGGTCTGTTCGTCCGTGAGGGTCACACAGTCGTGTATAGGGGGCACATCGGGGTCATTTTCAGGCAAGGGCAACAGTGTAGCAGGATTCAAAGTTGTGCATCTCTTCAGAGTGATGTGGGGTGCAAGTAGGGTCAATTCGTACCCCGTCAGTCGTGCACTAGTCAGGTGTTGGGTCTTGGTCTGGTTCAAAAGGGTGTCAACTGCGTGGGGTACTAACACCGTGAGAGAGTTCGAAAGTACAATTCCCTCACTCTGACGGATAGAGACAGCAGCGGCGGCTACTGCTCGAAGGCAGGCAGGTAAAGCTCTGGCGACTGGGTCAAGAGTGGCAGAGAAGTAGGCACAAGGGCGTTGTTTGGAGCCGATGGGCTGAGTTAGAACAGACAATGCGCATCCCTCCCTTTCGTGAGTGAAGAGGGAGAAGGGCTTGGAGTAATCTGGTGTTCCTAGGACGGGTGCCGAGCAAAGGGCATCCCGCAACTCCTTAAAGGATGCTTGGCATTCGGGGGTCCAAGGGAGTGGGAAGGGAACATCTTTGGCCAACAGGAAAAGTAGGGGCTTTATAATGAGACTGAAATTTGGTAACCATTGTCGGCAAAAAGAGGTAAGGCCCACCAATGAACGGACTTGCTTCTGTCAAAGTCAAAGTCAAAATTTATTATGATTTGGCTCTCATTGAGGGCCACATAAAAAGATACACACATATTAACACAATTTATACATACAAAACATCATACGACATAGAAAATAGCCACAGAGAATTATCTGCACGAGAGGCAATTATCAACATCTCCCGGAAATTCATTAATAAATATCTAAAAACGCTTTAAAATAGTTAAAAATTCTGGAACAGAACATTTCGCTTGGGGGGCAATAAAGTGCATGGAAAAACATTTTTACATTCACAATTCCCAATTGTAAACAAATTGGTTTTATCCATTTTTGGCGCATGGGACCCAATACCGGGCAAATAAGCAAAACATGATTAAAATCCTGAACAGCATTTTTACAAAAACTGCACAGAGGCGAAACCCCATACCATTTGGCTAACAGTGAATTCAGTGGAAGCAAATTATGGCGTAGAAGGTACCAGAATCTACGGACGCCATGTGGAATATTCCAAATTAAATATTGTTGGGCTACTTTGGGAGTATATGTCGTAACCAGTGCTTCCCTTTCTTTTTGCTTCGGTTGGGCAAGTATATCTGACTTGATACAGAGTTCCCAGGACATACTTTTTAACTTCAACTTTAACTCTAATGGAGAAAGTAAGAATAATGTGCTTTCATCCAGTTCAAGCAGCGATACCGCTTTTCTAAAATTTCTTACCAGCAGCGAGAACTCATTAAAGTTGCCTAATAGTTCTTTTTTTATAATTTCCCGTAAGGTTCCCGGTTTACCTCTGGCCAGACAAGCTACCCATCTCACAAGGGCTACCAACCCCTGTGCCCAACAACTTCGAAGTCCGAATTCCAGCCTGCATGAGGATGTAGAGCAGGCTGAGTTAAATGACAATATTTTTCTTAGTATCTTTCCTTCCATTTTTTGCATGAAACCCCATTGTTTCAACTCCACTAGTTCCATTCCATAAAGGAGAGTTGCAGGAATTTTCATTCGGAATACCTCCAAGCATATGGAGAAATGTCTCTTCCCAGTAGCTTTATACAAGGAACATAATCCCATACCATGGGTCATCGCTTTTCTGGAATTATGTTCGATGTGAGACTTCTCACTAAGGTTAGCAGATATTATTTTGCCTAAAAACGTGTAGGTTTTTACCACCTCAAGTTTTTCTCCGCTAATTGTCCAATTATAGCTACTAGACCTGCTTTTCTTCTTACCGAAGATGCACATAACTTTACTTTTGGAACTATTAATTTTCATATAATGTACATCTGCGAATTGATTCAATGCATGAAGACGATTAGAAAGACCTTTCGGAGTCAGATCTAAGACAAGTATATCGTCCGCATACATTAAAATTGATATAGCTGACCCTCCAATTTTCGGGGCTAACCCCTCACAAACTGAAACAGTCATAGGGAGATCAGCCGTATATAAAGAAAACAATATGGGTGCCAATATACAGCCTTGTTTTAATCCGTTCAGGGAGGGGATAGAATTAGAAAGACCCCTCTCACCTCCTTGTAACACCTTACACCATGTGCACGAGTGTAAGGACTTAACTAAGTCTAATAGGTATCCCGGCATACCCATAGCCGCCAATTTTCTCCACAGCGTTGGACGATCCACTTTGTCAAACGCTGTGGAGAAATCAATGAATGCAGCGTATACGCCACCACCTCGGACACGTGCATATTTATCCATTATTACCTGTAGCAATGTTAAATTATCTAAAGTTCCATGATCTTTACGAAATCCTGTCTGTTCCATGGGTAAAATATTGTGTTGATTTATCCATTTCATTATTAATAATAATATCAGTTTAGCAAAAATTTTCCCTATTGAGTCTAATAGAGCTATTAGACGATAATTAGAGGGGTTGTCCCGATCACCTTTTTTAAAAATTGGGATTAGGATACTTCCCCGCCAAGAGTCGGGGACTGTTCGTAATTTAAAACATGCCAGAAATACTGGAAGAAGAATCTTGCTCCAAGTCATAACATCTTGTTTAATTATAGACATGGGCAATTCATCAGGCCCCATAGCCCCGGAAGAGCGCATGCTCTTTATTACGGTTGCTATGGATTGCTCAGTGGGGAGTTCCATTATACAGTCACTATTTAGCCCTGGCAGCCGAGGGTCCGCCCCTGCGCCATTAGACGCGTATAGGGTGGACACGAATACGGTCCAGACATCTTCCGTAATAACTATCGGAGTAGGCGTTGTTATAGAGCCACATCCTTGTCTTATTATGGACCAGAAATCTCTAGAGTTATTACAAATTGAAGCCTCTCTTAACTTGATCCATAAATTATCTTCTTTTTCTTTTTTTAATTTATATCTCAATCTTACCCTCCTTCTTTTTAATAAAGCTAACTGAGATTCAATTTCCCCCGATCTATTGAGGTATTGCTTCCTCACAAGTTTATTTATTTCTTTATTTAACCTTAATAGAGGACTAGGAGAAAAATGTTTCTTTTTTGGTTTTCCTGAAATCCTAGCCACCGCGGTGACTTTTTTTATAAGGTTTTCAAGAAAGAGGAATTCCCTACCTTGCCAGTAGTCCAACTCCAATAATAATTGGCTAAGGATAATTAGTACATCCTTACTAGTAATTTTTCCCCAATAGCATCTATTTGTATTGCACTTGATTGAAAAATCTCTATTCTTTAAAGACCAGAGGCTCGTTGCAGGGGGTGATAATGAGACTGTTATATTGATAATTTTATGATCACTCAAAGGGGAGTGAGAGATCACCAAATCTTTAAGAAAAAAGAACATATCAAAATCCGTTATTACATAATCCAAAATAGATTCACCCCTAAAAGATCCATGTGTATAATTTGCAGGAGTATCAGAAGGCATCCTGCCATTTATAATAATTCCCTCCAAGGAGCAAAGTTCCCCGAGAAGAATCTTGCCTCTTTTGTTAGTTTTAATATGGGCAGGCAGGACTGCTTCAGGTATATTATATGCTTCTTCCTTATCTTTATTTCTAAACATGGCCAGAGAAGTGTTAGACACTTTACAATTTAAGTCCCCCACCAGCAGTAAATATGGCGGGTGATCCACCTCTATTAGTTGTTTAACATGGGAAAACATACGTTTTAAAACTTTCGTGTAATTATCTTCTGGAGGAATATAGGCATTTAATATTATAAGCGAGGACCGTTGACTAACAGAGTCCATATTGGATATGGTTATGGATTGGAATAGATTACTCTCGTCCTTATGATGGGAAAATTGCCATTGTAGTGCGTTTGATAACAAACAGGCAATTCCTCCCTTAGCATGGCCTTTTTTTGATGATGTTGCAGGAGCCTCTAAGACAAAGTAATCTTTCCCTCCATAAGGGAGAGTTTTACACCATGTTTCTTGGATACATATCACATCTGCTTTCAGAGAAGAAAGAAAATCAAATTTCTCAGGGCAATTCGACAGACCGGCGGCATTCCAAGAAACAATTTTTAAACAAGTGTTAAAGATGCGAAAAAGGTTGTGGGTTTCTCGAGGTTGTATTTGATAAGACTCCTGGTAACCAGTTCCACATCAAATTGTCTTCATTTAGAGGAACGTCTGTACTAACAGGTAATGGAAGCACCTGTGAAACCATTCGTTTGCCTTTGGAGACCCAAATTTTTAGGTCTTTATTGCACATAGAAAAATCATCATGAACAGAAGCCAACTTTGTGTTTCTTTCACTAGATGAAAGGCACGAATTATTATTCACAAAAGGTAGCACGTCAATTCCTCTACATTGAAATGCTTCCGCCTGGTGAAGAACTAAATTAGTTATTATTTTTGAGTAAAACTTTACCCTTGTACGTTGCCCATTTATAGATTTTATTGGGAGAACTAAATCAATATCATTTGTTAAAACTAACTTTAGACTTTCTATCTCTTTAAAGCAGTTTAATAACCAGGCTCTATTCATTTTTAAATCTGAATCAAATAATGGGAGAAAATCTAATGACAAAGTATCCACATTTAAAATTGGGCTTTTTGCTGAATGAGGGATTGAGTTCCTGACAACCTCTGTCTGTGGCCGAAATATAGGAGCAGACGGATTAAATACTCTTGTTACTATCGGCGTATGTACAGTGTTTTCGGAACTTATTGGCAGAGGAACAGAGACATTTTCTAATGGACATGGGACTTCCTCCTTCAAAGATACTTCAATCGGGGTACTCCCATATACAGCTTTTTTGCTACCTCCCACTTCCACCATACCGGGGATATCTAGGGCTGGATTATAACCACTGTCTATAAGAACAGGCCTTTCAGATGTTATATTTTTTTGAAAAATAATTTGCCTAGGTCTTTTCTTTTTATATTTACGTATCAGTTTCCTATTTTTCCCTCTTGATTTTACTTTAGGAGCGCCAATAGTCCCCAAAGGGCCTTCAGGCTCCTTTTTATCTTGTACAAAAATAGGAAAAAGTTCATGACCCTCCGTTTGCATCTCAACAACCACATTTTCATCCTGTTCAGCCAACACAGAATCATTTATCTGTGGCAAGGAAGATGGGGAAGAAAGATTTGGGGGCCTATGAATATCCGCCTCTATAGACAATCCTATGGGGGCAGTTCCCCCCACCTCTGCAGTGTTATCAACAACTTTTTGGACAACAGAAACAGAATTAGTAGGAATAATAAGAGGATTAATCATATTTTCAGCATTTTTTACATTTTGTGCCAGCAATACCTGCAATATCTCAGTAACCGAAGACAAAATACAATCAGAATTTACAGCAAATTTACCCATTAAAAGTAATATGGAAGACAAAATCTGCTCAAGGGCTATGAGAGACTCAGAAATAGGTTTATCATTTTTTGGATAACTGGATGATGTAAAAGCACAAATCCCCGATAAATTAAGTTCCGGAGATTGTACACCACTCTGCAAGGAAAGGTTGTCTGTGGATTTAACGGAGGGAGTGCTGCTATAAAGTAGCAATCCTGATGGTGTTTCTCCAGTGGGGGTTTTATTAGGCACCAGATGAAACAAAGATGGCTTATCCACATATCGTCCGCAGAGGTCAAAATCAATGCTGGTGGCTATTGAAACATCAGCCTTATCCTTTTCCAAGTTATCATTTCCCAAAAGAATACTACGTCCCATTGTTTGTGCTGGAATTAGCAAAGGTTCAACGCCAGACACATGTACTGGGCATGTAGGAATATTTACTTCGCTTGACTGACTCAGTGTCCTTTTTGTTTCCAGCATAGGATCAAACTGACAAGCTCCCTCCATATTAGGACAACGTTCCGATTGAGGTAACAAATCAGTATCAGTTTTCTTGGGAGCGTCAAGGGATTTATTCAAGCTTTTTTCCCAGATTTGAGACAGTTGCAACTGGCCTTTCATAGTATCACATTGAACATGCTTTTTCCTCAATTGAGTTGAACCGGGTATTGTACCGGGTTTCTCCATTACAACTTTCCCAGATCGGAGTGTTTTTGCCTCCATAATTCAGACAAAACTGGTCCTACAACTAAGTTCCCCACTAATGAAGGTAATACACAATGAATAATAATAAGACCTATTAGTAAAAAGAATAAAAAAACCCAGGGGGGTGAACACAAGAGTCAAACCTGCAGATAAAATAGTCTGTGGCTACAGTTCTATCGGCGTATTTGCATGCCTATAAGATATAATAACTCAGGCAGCATGCAAAAACAATAAAAAGAAAAATATTCAAAGATACCAGGGCCCGCCCCGGCCTACCTCGGCCACTGAGGGCCACAGAGGGCCCGCCCTTTGCCCGGGCTTAGCCTGGCGTCGCCCGCGCGCGTCCCGCGATGCGCGTTCCTGCTCCTCAATTATCCCCAGGTGAGGGGGGCGTGTCAGGGCGGTGCTCCAGGGCCAAGAGGTTTGTGGTTCCTGGAGTCCTGTTGTAATCACAGTCCGCCGACCAGGGATGCGAGTGTTTCCCGCGCAGCGGGAAACGCGAGCTGTGATAGCGTGGTCACAAAATTGAAGTCAGAGCACAGCTCAGTAGCGCTTCCAGACAGAAAGCACTAAGAAACCTTTTCCACGGACAAAGGCTCTGCCAGCACACACAGCAAAACGAAGGACGCACAGCAGCGATTTCAGCAGCATTCACCAACAGTCCAGCGTGCCTGCTCCTCAATTATCCCCAGGTGAGGGGGGCGTGTCAGGGCGGTGCTCCAGGGCCAAGAGGTTTGTGGTTCCTGGAGTCCTGTTGTAATCACAGTCCGCCGACCAGGGATGCGAGTGTTTCCCGCGCAGCGGGAAACGCGAGCTGTGATAGCGTGGTCACAAAATTGAAGTCAGAGCACAGCTCAGTAGCGCTTCCAGACAGAAAGCACTAAGAAACCTTTTCCACGGACAAAGGCTCTGCCAGCACACACAGCAAAACGAAGGACGCACAGCAGCGATTTCAGCAGCATTCACCTTGCTTCTGTGTTTTTGGGATGGGGGTGTCTAGGATGGTTTGGATTCGGTCGGGCGTAAGTTTCCTCCCTTCTTTGGACAGGAGATGGCCTAGGTATGTCACTTGAGGCTGGCAGAACTGCAGTTTCTTTTTGGAGACTTTGTGGCCATTCTCCGCAAGAAAGTGCAAGAGTTGGATAGTGGCCGTGATTGCAAGTGGAGTGGTGTCGGCCGCCAAAAGGATATCATCGACATATTGGATCAACACCACTCCATCTGGTAGCTGGACGGCGTCCAGCTGTCTTTTGAGGGCCTGGCTGTAAATGCTGGGACTTTCGGTGTAGCCCTGGGGAGCTCTACAAAATCGGTACGAACGGTTTTTTAAGGTGAAGCCGAAGAGATAACGGCTGTCTGGATGGATGGGGATAGAGAAAAATGCATTCTTGAGATCAATAACGGTGAAGGTGGTGGCAGTGGACGGGATGAGGGTCAGAATGGTGGTGATGTCCGAGACTACGGGGTACTGTGGCACCACCACTTTGTTGACTTCTCGCAGGTCGATGATGAAGCGGTACGCTTTCTCATCTCCCTCACCGTGCTTCTTAACAATGGGTAGGATAGGGCTGTTGCAGACATTACTATCCACTTCCTCTACCACTCCTGCATCTACCAGGGACTCAATAATCGCTGCCAATGCCTTCTCGCCTTCAGACGATATCCGGTACTGTGGGAGTTTCGGTAGTATTGCGTCTGGTCGAACAGTTATGTGCACAGGGTCGATCATCATTCGTCCTACATCCGAGTCGTTTCTGGCCCATAGGTACAGGGGTAGGGTGTCGAGCAAGGATAGGTCAGCATCAGTTATAGAGTACATATGTCGCGCGGGGCGGGATCTGGACATGTTCGGGTTGTCGTACAGGATGACCCGGACTCCATCTGGGGAACACCTAATAGTAGCTCGGAAATGTTTTAGTAAGTCAATACCCATAATGGCGTCAGGGGAGTTGGAGGAGAGCAGAAATGTTGTGTCAGTGGGGTTGTTTCCTAGGTCAAAGGAGATAGGTACAGACAGGGGATTAGTGGAGGGCGTTCCATCGAAACCTATCGATGTAATGTGTGAGCCAGACAAGGGTGCCCTTGGAATCAGTCGCTTTGATAATACACTACGTGTCGCTCCAGTGTCTACCAAGAATGGAGACTTTGTACCCAGGACCTTAGCGGTGACGTAAGGACCTTGCTGGTCAACACAGAGCTCGACTGGATCCCTCCCTTGCCCCTGGCAGTCCTATGCGAAGTCGGGAGTGTTCTCACTGTCAGATAGTTGGTACTGGTTCTGTAGGGTCGGTCAAATGTGTTCGATCTTCCTGGTCTGTCGCTGTTGGTGTCGTTTGTGTACCCCCGCCCCTGCCCTCTAGTCCTGGGGCCATTCGTCATGTCCCTCGTTTCTTTATTTTTAATTAGTTCCAAAAGAACCGGACATTGAGACTTTCAATGCCCGAATCCTTTGCAAAATGCACACTGATTATCTTCTATATCCCTACGTCCAGAGTAGGGAGTGGGTATGCGGTCCTTTAGGGGTGGATTTCTAGGGGCGATTGATTGGTAGTTCCCCCTGTGTAGTTCTTTCCCGACTGCCACCCCTTGTATCTGGGCTATCATCACCCTTTCTTTCAAATCTTTCTTCTTTCTCTCGATTGCCCTATCATTCTCATCCTTTTGGTGTTCGTAGTACTGAGCCATTTGGAGAATAGCGGCGGGTTTGGAGGCCCCCCAACTACTCTCGCTCGTTTGTAACTTTTGGGAAACCTCTCGTGACAGACCCTTTACGTAGTTTTGCACAAATAGGTGTTGTCCGGTTGCGGTGGTTATGTCTTGGCCACTGTAGTCGGAGAACACCGTTTCAAATCGGGAGAAGTATTCTGATACGTCTTCCTGGGGTTTCTGACGGCAAGCCGTGACTATTGACCAATCTACCTTTTTCTCTGGGATCAAGGTTTTTAACTTCTGAACTATTTTGTCCGGAAGTTCCAGTATGTCTTTTATCGGTTTCCTTCCGGGCTCTCGTCGTCTATCTAGCTCACTGAGTTGATTCCAGGTATGTCCGAACAGATCTGTGTGTTCGGCTTTCCGGATTTGCTTCCACACGTCAGCCGGCAGACATAACCCGAAAAACAAATCAATGTCTGCTAGAGTCATTATCGTTGAGCCCAAGGCTGTGCCTAATTCGGTGTAAAATGCTGTCGGGTTCTTCCTTAAATCAGGCAGGGTTTGCCTAAAGGTTAAAATATCTTGTCGATCCCATGGTTGGTAAACCCAATTGTACACAACCCTCCCTTTTGCATCTGCGTGGTTGATATCGTCGTTTGTTCCCTGACGTCTTGGGGGAACCCAGTAGGGGGCGGCTTCTCTGATAGGCATCATAGTGTTGGCTACTTCTAATGGGGACTCAGCCGTTTCAGGGACTGTGATCTTAACCTCTGGTTTCTGTTCCGTGAGGTGGCGGAAGACTTCAAGCGTTTGCATGAAGAGGTCCGTCACATCGCGCTCAGTCCCATCTCCAACATCGACCTTTCTATATGGAGCCGTCAGTTTAGCAGGACCCTTAGTTTGATACCTATCCTCATATGCGTTCAGGGTGTGGTAGCTGAACCGTAAAATGAAATGCCGTCTGTGGCTACCGGCATGTGAATTGTGCATATCCATCGTATATTCTTCGCTCTCCTTCCGTTCTAACAGTGTCTTTGCTATCTTGTCAATCCCATCCCGCTCGTCTTTGCTCAACCTATTTGGTCTGGCCGTTGGCTGCTTGCTAGTCTCGAGTTCTTCTGATGTTGTTACCAATGTGGCCGGTGCGAAGGCCGTAAGAGCCGGGGCACTAGCGCTAGGGTCACCCTCGCCCGCACTCAGAACCGGTAGGTGCTGTGCTAGAAGCTGGCAGGGGGCATAAGGAGGGGGCATGTAGATAATCGGAGGACCTAGCAGTAACTCGTCGTTTTCCTGTTGTTTGGAGGGCATCTCCGGGTAGAGCGTAGAGGGGGTCCTAACAGGGCATTGGCCTGCCGACCCTGATTCTTGCGTTTGTCTAACTTCCTCTCTCCTTCTTATTTCTTCATCTAGTTCCTTAGCGGCCAGGTGGGCTGCCTTTCGTAACTCTTTCCCTATTTTTGCTTCTTCTCTTTTTCTTCGTTGCTCTGCTTCTTTGCGCCACATGCCGATACTATCGAGCATGGTGGGTGTTGCCTTATTTATTCTAACAGCTGCTTCTAACGTTTTTATTTTATGATCATCAAAGGAACCTATCAGTGGCCACCGACTTTCGGGGTCCTTTTTTGTATATTTATGCCATAACTTACTATAAGCTATAGCGACTAGTCCTTGTTTAGTGAACATGTCCTTATTAGGGGTGCCTTCCAATGGAGCTGGATGGTTCATCTCTAATAAGCGGTCCGGGTTGTACCAACTACCAATCAGTGGGGCGAAGACAGGCATGACAGATTACAACGGGGGACAAAGGTCCGCACTACCTATCTTTCACTATTTGCAAAGACTAGACAGAATATTGCTATTCTACGTTATTTGCAAGCAGAGAACCTCAAAAGAACTATACTCCAAAACAATCTATGTTCGGACAATCAATCAGTGGGGAGAAAAATAGGTACGGCAGATTACAATGGGGGACAAAAGTCCGCGTTACCTACCCTTCACTATCCGCAAAGGGAGATAGAATATTCCTATTCCTCCCCGTTTGCAGGCAGCGAATATCTCAAAGAGCGACAAAGCAAATACTAGTATTTCAATCAATCAAACAATCAATCAATTCGCAATTCGTCGTGTGTCACGACCTTACCCGGACCGCATGGACAGTTTCTCGTCTTCCGCTTCCAACGCCCGATCGTCCTCTACTCTCTGTTGCTACCGCGGCACTCCTGATGGTTCCCAGTCAGGACCGTAGATCACTCGGGAGAGGTCTGCTTGGAACCAGTGAAGTTCGGATGATCGGCTGTCAGACGAGGGTCTATCGGACAGGAGCTCTCCCGATCGTTGCAGTCGTTCACTCTATCGTCGGGACCTCTCCCACTGGATCCACGTGTCGCTGATGGGCCCCACGTTTGGGACGCCAATTGTGGATTTCTGAAAAATGGTCAGGCGATTTAGTCGATGTTTCTTAAGTAATTTTGCCCCTGCGTTAAACGCCTCTAATACCATACGAAGTTTATCAAATAAAGAGGCAGGCGCTGGAGACAGGAAGACAGGAAACAAGTTTTATTCCGACGGAGCAGAACACATCAGATCGGACAACAAGGTATCGTCTCGAGGTGCTCTCTAACAGCCTCTCTGAGGCCTGGCCTTTTATACACTGGTTTACGACATGTGACCGCTCTTTATTACAATAAAGACATTGTGAAGTAATGAAAAATGACATCCCCGGTACCCCCCCAGTTCCGGCTCATACCAACACGTGGCTACAGTAGAGGTCCTCACCCCCCATACAATATGAGGGGGCTATCACGCAGCTGAGTGTTCCGCCGATTCCTTTGGAATGTGTGCGACTGATCAAATCTCAGGGGGTGGGGAGGTCATGATCAATAGTAGCTCCTTTGAAGAGGGGCGAGTGCATACAGTAGTGGGCAATAAACTGTATCCTCAGGCTAAGGGATGACCAGCGGTCCGTGCAGACAATCGGGCTCAGAGGAAGGGGTCATCAAAGGAGAGATATTCATGAAAGGAAGGATTGGTGTGGACAATCGAGCGTAGAGGAAGGGTTTATCAAAAGAGGGGTATTCATGGAAGGAAAGGAGGTGTTGGTCAGGCGCGGGGTGTGATTCCCAGAGACAGAGTCATGTGGAAGGGGAGGGTTCATGACTTGTGCATGTGAGAGCGGGGGCAGCCAGGGTGCATGGGGGATGCTTGCAGGGTCAGGGAAGTGCGCTGATGATCGATCGTGAACAGGGAGACCATGGTACCTAAAATGGCTGTCGTGTATGTTCATACGTGAGTCTGAGGAATGGGCAAGATGGCGCAGATGATGTTCAGTTCACGAACTAAAATTCCACAACAGCTACGAAGAGTACGTTCCTCTAGAGTGAGCTGGGTAAGGTCCAGCTTCTGGCCCAGGATTATAAAAGAGATGACATGTCTGGGAAACAGTCTGCCCTGCATCCCCTCTGGGCCCCGGTACTCCAAAGCCACCGCCTGGGTAAGGCACTGCAGCTGCGCCGCCAGGTTTTACCATTCAAAATCCGGGACCGCAAGCCCCCCATCTGCCCTGGGGCGCATCAATGTGGCCAGCGCAACGCGCCGCCTACCTGATCCCCAGATGAACCCGGAGGTTAGGGAGCGGAGTCTGCTAAAAACCGACGCCGGGATCCATATTGGTAGAGTGCGGAACAGATATAATAAGCGGGGAAGTGCTACCATTTTCAGTAACGCCACTCGCTTCCCTTTCTCTGATATACAAGTCTTCACACAAGCCTAGGCACAGGTCAAGCACACCTGCCTCCCAAGGACACCTCTGCCCACGCTCCTCGTGCACAGAACTTCACACAAGCCTAGGCACAGGTCATGCACACCTGTCTCGCAAGGACACCTCTGCCCAGACTCCTCGTGCACAGAACTTCACACAAGCCTAGGCACAGGTCATGCACACCAGTCTCGCAAGGACACCTCTGCCCAGACTCCTCGTGCACAGAACTTCACACAAGCCTAGGCACAGGTTATGCACACCTGCCTTCCAAAGACATCTCTGCCCAGACTCCTCGTGCACGACTCTTCACACAAGCCTAGGCACAGGTCATGCACACCTGCCTCCCAAAGACATCTCTGCCCAGACTCCTCGTGCACAGAACTTCACACAAGCCTAGGCACAGGTCATGCACACCTGCCTCCCAAGGACACCTCTGCTCAGATTCCTCTTGCACAGAACTTCACACAAGCCTAGGCATAGGTCAGACATACCAGTCATCCAAGGAGACCTCTGCCCAGACTCCTCGTGCACAGAACTTCACACAAGCCTAGGCACAGGTCATGCACACCTGTCTCGCAAGGACACCTCTGCCCAGACTCCTCGTGCACAGAACTTCACACAACCCTAAGCACAGGTCAAGCACACCTGCCTCCCAAGTGCACCTCTGCCCAGACTCCTCGTGCACAGAACTTCACACAAGCCTAGGCACAGGTCATGCACACCTGTCTCACAAGGACACCTCTGCCCAGACTCCTCGTGCACAGAACTTCACACAAGCCTAGGCACAGGTCATGCACACCTGTCTCGCAAGGACACCTCTGCCCAGACTCCTCGTGCACAGAACTTCACACAAGCCTAGGCACAGGTCATGCACACCTGTCTCGCAAGGACACCTCTACCCAGACTCCTCGTGCACAGAACTTCACACAACCCTAAGCACAGGTCAAGCAAACCTGCCTCCCAAGGGCACCTCTGCCCAGACTCCTCGTGCACAGAACTTCACACAACCCTGAGCACAGATCAAGCACACATGCCTCCCAAGGGCACCTCTGCCCAGACTCCTCGTGCACAGAACTTCACACAACCCTAAGCACAGGTCAAGCACGCCTGCCTCTCAAGGGCACGTCTGCCCAGACTCCTCGTGCACAGAACTTCACACAAGCCTAGGCACAGGTCATGCACGCCTGTCTCGCAAGGACACCTCTGCCCAGACTCCTTGTGCACAGAACTTCACACAAGCCTAGGCACAGGTCATGCACACCTGTCTCGCAAGGACACCTCTACCGAGACTCCTCGTGCACAGAACTTCACACAACCCTAAGCACAGGTCAAGCACACCTGCCTCCCAAGGGCACCTCTGCCCAGACTCCTCGTGCACAGAACTTCACACAACCCTAAGCACAGGTCAAGCACACCTGCCTCCCAAGGGCACCTCTGCCCAGACTCCTCGTGCACAGAACTTCCCACAAGCCTAGGCACCGGTCATGGACACCTGCCTCCCAAGGACACCTCTGCTCAGATTCCTCTTGCACAGAACTTCACACAAGCCTAGGCATAGGTCAGACATACCAGTCGTCCAAGGATACCTCTGCCAAGACTCCTCGTGCACAGAACTTCACACAAGCCTAGGCACAGGTCATGCACACCTGTCTCGCAAGGACACCTCTGCCCAGACTCCTCGTGCACAGAACTTCACACAACCCTAAGCACAGGTCAAGCACACCTGTCTCCCAAGTGCACCTCTGCCCAGACTCCTCGTGCACAGAACTTCACACAAGCCTAGGCACAGGTCATGCACACCTGTCTCGCAAAGACACCTCTACCCAGACTCCTCGTGCACAGAACTTCACATAACCCTAAGCACATGTCAAGCACACCTGCCTCCCAAGAGCACCTCTGCCCAGACTTCTCGTGCACAGAACTTCACACAAGCCTAGGCACAGGTCATGCACACCTGTCTCGCAAGGACACCTCTGGCCAGACTCCTCGTGCACAGAACTTCACACAAGCCTAGGCACCGGTCATGGACACCTGTCTCCCAAGGACACCTCTGGCCAGACTCCTCGTGCGCAGAACTTCACACAAGCCTAGGCACCGGTCATGGACACCTGTCTCACAAGGACACCTCTGCCCAGACTCCTCGTGCACAGAACTTCACACAACCCTAAGCACAGGTCATGCACAACTGTCTCGCAAGGACACCTCTGCCCAGACTCCTCGTGCACAGAACTTCACACAAGCCTAGGCACAGGTCATGCACACCTGTCTCGCAAGGACACCTCTGGCCAGACTCCTCGTGCACAGAACTTCACACAAGCCTAGGCACAGGTCATGCACACCTGCCTCCCAAAGACATCTCTGCCCAGAATCCTCGTGCACGACTCTTCACACAAGCCTAGGCACAGGTCATGCACACCTGTCTCGCAAGGACACCTCTGGCCAGACTCCTCGTGCACAGAACTTCACACAAGCCTAGGCACCGGTCATGGACACCTGTCTCCCAAGGACACCTCTGCCCAGACTCCTCATGCACAGAACTTCATACAAGCCTAGGCATAGGTGAGACATACCGTCGTCCAAGGACACCCCTGCCCACATTCCACCTGCTTGACACAAGCCTAGGAACAGGTCATGCACACCTTTCTCTCAAGGAAACAACTTCCCACTCATCTCAAGCAGAAGACGACTCCCTCTCCTCACAGAAAAATTCTTACATAAGCCCAGGCAAAGATTAATCTTAAAAACATAGGGTCCAACCAAAGCACGCGCAGCACTGGCTCCCAGACCGAAGACAGCGGCGCCTCAGCTCTCCACCTACCCTCAAACACAGGGCTGTCTCCTTGTCCCTCCCACACAACGCTGCACAACAAACGCAGTTGCGTGCATAGGCATAACTCTGTGCTCCTGCATGAGTATATCTCCATTGCAGTTGTGCAAAGTCACTAGATGCATTTTGCACCCTTGTTTCTCTCCATTTAAGGATGTTCAAGAGTCTTATTTGTCATTATATTCATTACAGGGAAAACCTGGGCTAGAAATGGGGACATTGCCAGCCCAAGTCTCCTTCGAGTTGAGGCAAACACGCAATGAGTAGACTCACATATGTTACTGCTCACGATTATGAGAGGAATCAGAAAACAAAATATGGAAAGAACGCTTACTATGTATACCGCCTCAAAACCTCTTAATATTTCATGTTTGTATACACCTGACAATGTTTAGAGCAAAGGTAAACAAATACCATATACTGAAAATTACATATAAGCAATAAATACAGAGTGTAATATGTCCTTTATTATAATGTTGAGTATTGGGAGAGTTTATAAAGCACTAGAGGCAAAGTCCCGAGATAGGCACACTGCCCTTTCTCTGCCTCAACAATAGTGATGTGTATAATACTTTTATCAGATCTGCATATCTGGTTTTGACCCTGCTATTTTTCATGTGCAGAAGTTATATACAAAGTTATTCAACAAGAAGAGGGGCTTGAGGGGTTAAATGCATGCAGTGGAAGATTAAGCCACTGAATATGCCTTACATTTGTGAGCCCAGTTGTTATCTTAAGTACAGTGGTTGTAACATGGGATCATTGCTGTAACAAGCAGTTACTCATCCAGACTACAGTATGGTAATAGCATTTCACTGTCTTCTGGATTGCAGTATTAGGTATGTGAATATATCCTTAAAGTACACTTGTTTTCAATATGGTATTAATTCATTTTCACAAGCATGGCATACATACACGTTTGGTTGCTTTTATTGCTCAAAATGCAGTGGTATAATAACACATGGGAAATAAGATTTCTCAATTCCCTGTGAAATATGGGGTTTATGATCGTCATAATGATGGCTCCCAAACCATTCAGTAGAGCCTTACGATTGTCAGGGTCACTAAGATTATGTGGCAGAGTTATCCAACTTATGCAGAAAGAAAATCAAAATTATGTAGTAAAAAAGGAATATTACAGGGCACCTTCCCCTTGCTCACGGTTAGGGGCACTTTGAAGTGTTTTGCCCCATGTCATACTTAAGTAAAAAACTGGAATCGAATCTTGCACAGTAATAGTAAATCTGTCGTTGTGTGTTTATTAGTACAGTTGCTCAAAATAACAAATGTTCTTGGTCCATATTTGTTTTTGCGGCCATGGATACATTTAAATGTTAAGGTTCAGTTGCTCTTGCCACTAAAAAGGCATTTTTGACTTGCCTATAACTTTTGAACCGCTAGATGGATTTGCATCAAACTCGGCAGACGCTTGGAGGAGTCAGATAAGGTCTAGCTTGTCAATTTTCATGCAGATGTGTCCGTGGGAAAAAAGTTTAGCGGGATGGGTGGAAAAAGGATGTGTGTTCCCATTTTAGCATCCATAGAATAGTTTACTCTTGCCTTCAGTCTAAACCGCTGAAACAATTTGCACTAAACTTGGCATATAATTAGAATTATACTCCTGCTTTGTTGGTTTAGGTGTAAATTTGTTCAGTAGTTTCTGAGATATTAGCATTTTAAAATGCAGAGTATTAATGGGTTAACCCTTTTGTATATCTGAGCTCTTTGCCCTTTGTGAATGGAACCCTTCATGAATCTGGAAAACAAAGGGAATCCAAATGGACGAGCAAGCTTTGTCTCCTGTGATCCCTTTCAGGTCTGTGGTTCCGACTGATCTGATTAATCAAAGCAAGAGAAACATTTCTCATGTAGTAGCAATTTCAGGTGGCGGTGCCCCACACAATGACCGCCCGATGGCTATTGAGGGTGGCGTCCTAAAAGGGCCCCTCTCAGCACAGATTTTGGAAATAGAAAAAAAGTCAATAAAGCTCTATGAGTCAATCCATCTGCGTAACAGGTGTTTGCTGCCTGTGCCAGGTTGAAGCAGACCGTGTGGCTGACCCCTCCACTCAAAAGCTCAGGGTGGCCATACATGGCGGGTTGGTAGGTCAGGCCCTGTAAGGAAAAAAAGTGGTCAGCTGGGTGCTGGGTTTGGCCGCAGGCCAGGCCCTGTAGCCAAGCACCACTGCACATGGCCAAAGGCTGTGCGGAGGTTGTGTAAGCAGTGGAGATTGGAAACTAAGCATATCATAATAAAGTATACTACATTTAGAACTCCGTTTATTCACCACTGTGCACAAAACACCAGTTTTCCAATGATACAGAAACAAAGAAAAGAGCTATCAAGAGAACAACATGGCAGACGGCACGTAATATGGTATTTTTTCAGTGCGTTGGTAAATATGCCTGGGGAATTTGAGTGGTTTTGCATTTTGTGAACGTGGTTTGAACCTGGTATTCCTTTATGTTTCAAGTGCATTGCCTGTTTGAGTATTGACATGTGCTCACCCCAGTGCCTCCCTCAGTAGAAGTCTGGAGCTTGACCACTGGGCAAGGAAGATACTAGGATTCTTTACAAAATATTTTTAAAATCCAAACTATCTTGCTTCAAAAACCCAAATGAATAACCAACACAACCACAATGATTGCTGCCAGGACATAAGTAACCATGCTCTTTTAAATGTAATCCTACTGCATAATAATGAAGGAATTCCGAGACAGTGGATGCCTGACAGATGGTGCTCTGTAGCTATTGTCTGAGTAGACAATCATTCAAGTCAACTAATTTACAGATTTACAGAAAACTACTTCTACCAACTTCGCACACACCCAAGAGCACACCACCTATTGAAGCATGACTGTTGATGTGAGGTGAAAACATTAATTGCTAGACACTTCTATATTTTAATCCGGTGAAATGCAAGCACAGTTTAGACATTGATCATGCATCCTTTCTTCAAAGGCACTATACATTTTAAAGCCATGAATGAGAGGCATTTGTGCACAAAGAAAGCTTAGGCATTACGTTTAAGGTGATGCATAGAGCACGGTGAGTACTCTATCGGGCATCCCTCTATGCTCTTTGACATGCACAGAACAGGGCTTCTAAACTTTTCTTTCCCCATGTGTTTCTTCTGCATGCCCTGGAACCAGAAAAGAAATACGCAGCAGCACGAGGAAGGTACAAGCATTTCCTGCTGTGAAAAACAAAGACCTAGAATAAATAAGCTTTCAGCAATTGGCTGACTAGCATCAGAGACACAACTCCGATGTGTGGGCAACAGAGAAAAGCTATGATACATACACACTGTGCTAAGATGGGCTCCTCAGTCTAAATGTTCATACTGTCAGGAAGTGCACTGAATGCATTTTTCTTAACAACCGTATCCATTTTACAAAGTAAGAGAGCCATGACTGGCTTTACATTACAGTTATTATTTTGTCAAATAAAGACTTACTAAGGAAAATATTTCAGTTTGATTGTTTCTCCCAGTCTTTTATCCTAATTGGTGGTGTTTCTGTGCTTTGGGAAGTAAAGGGTTGCTAAAAACAGCACCTCAATGCAGGTGCCTTTACTTAAAGATGCAACCTTTTTGGCTCATTTTGGTGGCTTATTTGATTTTTCTTCGGGTCCACCAGAGGTATGTCTAACCTCTCCAATCAGTCAAACGTTAAATACTCACTGCTGGGCTGCAGTTAGGTTTTGTCTGTATGTGAGAGTAGGTAAGATGGCTGACATTGGGTCTTTAAGCATCAAGGTCCAGCTGCATAAGGCTCACATTTCAAGCAAGTCAATGTAGCCACTTGGTTGTCAAGGAGTGACATGGTCTAAAAGTGCTATCTTAACCAGTAAGACTGCAGTTGCTTTACATCCTTATTAAGCTATTGCAGCTTTAAAAGCCAACCTCCTTAATACTGGCTTTGAAAAAGCTAAACATTCCTGTGACATTTCATTAAATGTCACAACAAAAATTACTAACAGACTTTTATTTTACATGACTGACAAATCTGAACATCCAGTTTCAACCTGGTGACTTGTAGTTGCTGCTGGTGCAGCATTTCTCAAAAGCAACAGCCATTACAGGAAAGGTGTGAAAAGGTATGAAAGGACCTTACAGCTGGCACTGTCCCAGTGCAGGTCTAACCCAGCTCAGATCCCTCCAGTGTCAAGAACATAACATCTCTGATGAAAAGTCTACTCAGAGACCTTGCCTTTGCTTTTGAGAATGCTCGTGTCGGGTAAGCTTCAGACAGGTCATAGACTAGTCTTGGCAGACAGTAACCTGCCTTTTGTTTCACAGAAGGATGGCAATACGAAATGGATCTAGTGGATCCATTTGAAATGAGAAGGGCACAAAGACAACCAGCAGCTTTATCCATGGAGCAGATAACAGATGTTTAGGAGGCGTGTGCTTCACTCTGCCCGTGACAGGGCTCGGAGAGGTGGGTGGATCCATAATATAGGTAGAGGGAACTACTATTGAGTTTAAGTCAGAAGTAGTCCTGGTTACAAGTGGTGGACAGAGAAGGCACCTAACCTTGCGGTATGTTGTCCAAGGAGTTGGGCCATACTATCTGGAGATATTTTCGGAACAAGAGCGAAGCTTTGTAACGTTTGCTCCACATTCTGACGATCTGGACATTTGCTTTTATCTGAATTTTAGAATCTGGGCTGTTTTTGAGGGAAAGCAGTTTTTCCTAAAAAATATTGTTTTAAGCCATTTCTGGTTGGGCACTGCTTCCCTTCAGCACCAAACACAGAGGCTGTGCTGTTATTTAAAGTCACTGACAGGTCTGACAGCCTTGAGGATGTCAGCACCTGATGCAAAATTTTAAGAGCAAGAGCATGTGTTTTCAAGTAAATCCTTTCAAATGGGTATCACAAACAAAACATAAGTACAATCACACATTGGAAAGTTATGGCTCTTTAAAGCTGTCGCGCAAAGACGCAAGAAGGGGGCAGGGCAAAGAGAGCCCAATTGGGAATGGAGCATCCGCCTAGATTATGTCAACAGAGATGCTTGTTTTGCCTTGAAAGATATAAAGCACTGGGCTGAAGGAACTTAAAATGTTCAGAGACTAGTTTAACATGAAGCCACTTTTACCAATTCTAGGCAGTCAGATATACAAACTGGGGGCCACGGAGGGTCCCGCACTCCCTAACAAAAAATGTCCAAATATGGCCAGTTTAGGAACCTTGATTTAATGAGCCACTTAGGGGACGATTAACAAAAGCATGTAGGAGTATGGAAAGTTGCGTTACAGGAGTACTCATACAAACTCTTATCACCCTTTAAGTATCACCCTGAAACATAAAACCACCTATTAGTAAAAAGCCAAACAGAAACAGTCCCTTCTATTTGTGTTAAATGTATAGTAACATTCCCTGAATATACTAATTTTATTCCAATGTTAGATGTTATGAGGCAGAGACTTAAAAGAGTACTAGCTTACTTTGGTAATAGGCTCCTTTATGTTCATTATTTTAAATCTGCCTAGTTATGTGGCCATCTCTTTTAGTGAGACATCTACTGTTATAGTAAAGGCAACAGTTATTTTTGTTTCTTTAGGAAAAGTATCAATCAAAGCCTGTATGAAAAAAGTCTGCAGCAGGGAGGGTGCATCTCGCTCAAGAGCCCTGGGTAACAAGGCCCTTCAAAAGCCTTTTTAAATCTTGTACAACTATATTTGTGACTCTGGAAAGCATATGTTAACACTGAAATGCTTTTATTAGTCCAATGTGATTACACAGTGTTAAAACCTGTGGGATAGTATTTTGTTTCATGGAATCTGAAAGGATTACTTGAGTAGGCAAGGGTCTTGCTGTTGGTAACTACATCTGGCAAATCATGACAAATCCTTGAGGTAGAAGATTTGCACAGTGGAAACTCTAGTGACACTCTTTAGGTTGGGTTGAGTACTGTTAGACCCACTGTCATTTTGTATATATTTATGATTGTGTGTGTGTGTACATTAAAGTACCTTTCAATGCCTACGGTAAAAGCACAGGTTGGTTACTAATGTGTGGAGTGGTATTGGTGTCCTTTGGTAAGTCCTGGGTATTTAACTCACAGAGGCTCTCTGAGTCGGCATTGGACGGCTCTTTTTGATACTGTGACAGTCAAGTGCTAAAAGGGGTAATTGGTTCCCAATGTGAGGGCACCAGAGACAAAATGTCCTCAGAGACACATTTAGGGTCCAGCAGTCCCCCTCCATGGCATCCCAAACTGGCAGAAGCACGAACACACACTGAACAGCAAAAATATCTCCAAATATACCAACCATCCAGGATAAAATACCAAATACCAAAAAAAAGACATTTGTCAACCTGGGCTGCCTCAAACTCCATAAAAAGAAAAGACAACTTTCATATCAGTCCCTGAACTAAAGGTTTTAGAAGGCAACAAAATAAGCCAGGTGTAAAAAAACAGTGCACAGTGATTCAAGAATATTTCTCTTAAACGATCAATATAATAAGACAAACAATGATCAAAAATATGGCCAAGCAACATCCATAACAACCATCAATGAAACCTAATTAGGAGATGCCTGCATTAAAAATGCAACAACAGAGTTGCTGTACTTGTCACACAACCCATGCCATCTTTCACTAAACAGAAATAACAGAAATAACTCTCAAACCTTCGAACAAATACTAATGCAATTAGTTAACGTTTGCTTAATGGTAAATACAGTGCCTGCCAATCAAAAGGACAACTTGGTGCAACTATTTGTAGCACAAGGTGACTCCTAAACCAACGAAACCAGATCAAACTTCCAACCAGTGATAGACCTCTTGGAAGTACTGGAGAGTGCAGCCACGCAACAGATTCAGTACCTCCTTGTTACTTCCTCCACATCAAGGCATAAGAGTTTCTATAATGTGGTTTATGTACAAGCCTCGCTATGGAACACACCACTTCTGTGCTGGAGGCCACAATAGGCACAGATGCATAACATGTAGACATCCCAGAGAACACCCTGTTTTTTTTTTTGTTTGTTTTTTACAAAAGCTAACCTATTTTGCCAAGCTTTCTAAAGAAACTAGGAAATAGTTCACCTATTCTATTGCATTTACTAGTCCACTATTCATGTCCAAGACGGCTCCAGACTTATCACACATCCATGGGTATTGAACTGCAACAAGTATCCAATGTGTCAGATTTTATCTACACGAGCTGAAGTTTCAAGAAGGATAGACCAGCTGGACTGAGCTAGGCCAACAGAGATCATGCTCAAAGCCCAGTAACCGGTATACACGACTAGCTGTTAGCCCTGACTGAAAGGGATGGATCTGCAGAAACTCTTAGTCCTACCTTATAGAGAAAGGGGGACGAAGAAGCAGTCATCTGCATGAACCAGTTCATCATAAGGATTTCTGGCGAAGAGTCTTCAGAATCAGATATTGCAAAGGGAAGCGGGAGCATGAAGTTTGAACTAAAGACAGATAACAGTGGCACATAAATGAAATTGCAATTTGAGCAACTGACCACACTCCAAGACAGATCATGCTCTGGTAAGACCTCGCATCAGCCAAGAACTGGTAAAGAATCCCAGGAATCAATGTAATGGTAAACCAAAGGCTTGATGGCACAGCAGCCAACACGGACAAACACATAAATAGAGACGTAGGCACTGAATCTCACGGGAACTCGGGAGTATGGGTGAGAGGAGACAAAATAAAGTGGAGGAAAGTAAAGTCGGATGCTGAACTATAATAATAATAACGAGCATTTGTAAAGCGCGCGGCTACCTCAGGCGAGGTGTCCCGGCGCTAATATGGCAGACAGCAGAGCAGAGGGACTGGCGCCATTATTCCCATTGCCTAAAGAGCCAGGTTTTCAGGGCCTTTCTGAACTCTAACTCAGAGTTCAACATGCGTAAGTGGGGAGGCAAGTTGTTCCACAGCTTGGTCGTCCCCACCGAGAAAGACCTGCTCCCCTGCCTAACTTTGGAAAAGCCCGGGACATTAAGGGGCCTTTCTGGTAAACAGTATTACCAGCGCTATAAATTCCTCCAGGGAGGTCTTTAGGATAGTGAAATCTTTCACTAATCCTGCTCTAGAACACGGTTTCAGTCCGTCTCAAGAGCTTTACACCAGCCTCTCAAACTTCTATTAGGAAAAAAAATCACACAAATCTACTCCTCTTTTTCTCTGGTGGTTGAGCCCAAAGTATTGGGAGACAACCTCAGCCCCCTTGATAACCAGCCGGTCTTCACTTCCTTCCTCACGATACTCGCAGACGTGTCCCTGGGGGAACTGCGGAAATGCAAATCGGGTTCGCCAGGTGACCCCTGCCCGGTAAGACAGTTCAGGCTTCTGGCAGAAATGAACTCTCTGCACCATGGGGAGCCAGTGGAGAGAGCGCAGCTGATGACGAACACTGTTCCTAGCCGAAATGCCCAATAGGAGTCTGGCTGCCATATTTTGGACCACCTGCAGCTGCTGCAGCAGGTAGCCAGGGATACCAGCATAAAGGGCATTGGCATAGTCGGTAAGAGGGGGAAGAATCTTCTGAGGGTTTTAAGCAGGCCGAAGCAGCAGCCAGACAACTTCTTGATGTCTGACGAAAAAGAAAGGCATTCATTAAAACCCTACCCCCAGATTTTTAGCAGATATTGCAAAGGGAAGCGGGAGCATGAAGTTAGAACTAAAGACAGATAACAGTGGCACATAAATGAAATTGCAATTTGAGCAACTGACCACACCAAGACAAATAATGCTCTGGTAAGACCTCGTATCAACCAAGAACTGGTGGAGAATCCCAGGAATCAATGTAGTGGTAAACCAAAGGCTTGATGGCACAGCAGCCAAAGTTTTATTGGAATGAATCACAAAAATAAGTGAATAACTTGAATTATAAGCAGCCAATGTAACGTTTGTAAAAGAATGATAAACACAACATGGTGGCGATGGGATGGGGGAGTGGGCAGCTGCAATGCTGTCTCTTAGATAAGTGATTATTTCATGCGCATAATAGGTGAATGCAGGAGAGAGAGGTATTTCAGAGCGCGAGGCTCTGAGATGTATTTCAAGAAACGCAGTTAAAAGGGGTTTTGATGGTTATGGCCCAATGCGTAACACTGATGGGCATAGAAGGCTTATTTATTATTTATTTATTAATAACATTTCTAGAGCGCGAACAATGGCCCATGGGCGTCTCGGCGCTAAAATATCTGCAGTATTTAACCCAGGAGGGGAAATCTAGGTTTACTGATTAAAAAGCCAGGTCTTAAGTTGTTTGCGAAAGGACCATAGCGATGGACTTGTTTTGATCGAGTGAGGCAGAGTGTTCCAAAGCTTGGGGGCTGACACCAGGAATCTTCTGTCACCCCATGAGACAGATTTGGTGCGAGGAATCACAAGGTCATTTAAACTGGAGGAGCGTAGGGTTCTGGAAGGACAGTAGGGGGTGAGATTTTGGGTGAGGAAAGCTGGTCCCAAATTGTGCAAGGCCTTGTAGACTATGCAGAGAGATTTGAACTTTATCCTATTTCTGATAGGTAACCAGTGCAAGTCTCTGATGGTATTCGAGGCAGATTGATATTTGGGAAGTCTTCCCAGTAGCCTGGCGGCGGAGTTTTGAATAATTTGCATTTTGTTCAAAACTCTTTCTTGTGCATTTAAGAACAATGCATTGCAATAATCCAGAGTGGATAATACCAAGGAGGAAACCAGGGTTTTGCCAGCTGTATCAGGAAGGAAGGGAAGGATTTTCTTGATGAGTCTCAGTTTATGGAAGGCAGAGGAGGTAATCTGGTTGGCATGTGAAAGAAAAGTGAGGCGGTCATCGAAAATGACTCCCAGATTCCTGACCTTGCTAACAGGCTCAGGAGGGGGGCCAAATGACGAAGGCCACCAACGCGAAGATCATTCAGGGGTCAGATGTCCAAAGATAACTACTTCAGTCTTTTCGGAATTCAATTTTAGGCAATTGGAAGCCATCCAGGTCCCAATTGCCCGCATGCCCAGATTAAGATCATCTGCTCTTTTGTGGCCATCATTCTTAATGGCAAGGACCAACTGAGTGTCAGCTGCATAAGACGTAAGGCTCATCCCATGGGCACGAATGATGTTGGCTAGGTCCGACACATAAATGTTAAAAAGTGTCGGACTTAGGGATGAGCCTTGAGGTACTCCGCATGGCATAGACAGGGTAGGAGAATGAAAAGATCCCAGTGTGACCACCTGAGTCCTATCAGCCAGAAAGGAGGCCAGAAGTTTCTTCGCATTATGTAGAACACCCATGTTCTCGACACGGTCGATCAGAATAGCATGATCGACAGTGTCGAAAGCTGCCGACAAATCAAGCAGTATTAAAACTGCTGTCCCCCCGGCATCACGGATGGTTCTAACATCATCCGCGGCTTTGATCAAGGCCGTCTCCGTCCCATGGCATTGGCGGAAGCCAAACTGGGATTCATCCAAAAGATGATGTTCCTCTATGAAAGCCGTGAGTTGTAGGTTCAGTGCTTTTTCGGCTATTTTCGCCAGAGCTGGGAGGCTGGCAATAGGACGGTAGTTCTTTAAGTCTTCCATGTCAAGATGTGGCTTCTTTAGCAATGGTTTAATGAGAGTCTTTTTTAAAGTGGCTGGATAAGTGCCAGTTCTGAACATGGAGTTGCAGATAAGAGTAATGGCAGGAAGAACTACTTCAATGACAGGTAGTAGAACTTTAAGAGGACATGGGTCCAGAGCAGAACCCGATCTGATAGGGGATATAATGTCCGCAATCTGGGAACTGGAGATATCTGCAAACTGAGAAAGAGTTGGACCAGTACGGAATATGGTGGACGGCTTGGAGGGGGTGTTAGTGTTATTGGCAAAAGCCGAGTAGATGTCATTGACCTTGCTAAAGAAAAAGTTGGCCAAGGCATCGCAGAGAGATTGGGAGGGAGGAGGAGTCAAATTGGTGGAAAGACCGGCTAACTGTTTGGTGGTTTCATATAGTGCCTTGTTAGAATTTTTGGCTTGCTCAATTCTATCGCTAAAAAAGTTTTTCTTGGCGTCACTAATCATGATTTTATATTTAGCCACCGTTTCTTTATATTTAGTTTTAGCCTCTACCGAGTAATCTTTCCGCCAGTGCCTCTCCTTGTTTCTGCACTGCTGTTTCTGTGTTCTTAAGGCCTCGGAAAACCAGGGAGCCGACGGGGCAGACCTATTACGGGAGTGTTGTTTAACCGGAACCAGAGAAGTGGCCGCAGAACCCACCCACTCGTTAAATTGCATGATGGCAATATTGGGGTCGGCTGATAACAAGGGATTAGATTTAATCAAAAGTGTTTCCAGGCTAGAATGATCAATGTCGTTCCACGCCAGAAAAGACTGGCGAGAGGTAGAGGACAGGGTAGAGGCCCCAGAGTCATTAATGGTCAGTGTAGCCAGGATAACATGGTGGTCTGACCACGTAAGGGGAAGGATTTGTAGAACATGTAGATCCATTAAATTAGTGAAAGTGCCATCCAGTGTGTGGCCCCCATCGTGTGTGGGTGCTTTAACTAACAGTGGGAGACCAAAAGTTGTCATATCCGCTAAGAAGGCAGCGGTGTCTTTATCCTCGGTTTTGTCGAAGTGAAAGTTAAAATCACCGAGGACAGTAAGGGAGCTATCGAGAGCGGACGATTCCAGGATGGTCCTTATATCAGAGATGAATCCAGTCCTTGACCCCGGTGGTCGATACAAAAGAATCCCTTTAAAATTATAAGAGGGAGTCAGCTTGATGGAGAATTGTAAGGCTTCACAGGACAGTAGCGTAATCATGTTAGTTCTGACAGTGAATGCGTCACGTGAAATGACAGCAATACCCCCGCCTTTCTTACGCTGTCTATCTAAATCGGTGGATAGTAAAGCCTCTAGGCACTGCAATCACTAAATCCGGGTCGGACGAATTGTCCATCCAGGTTTCTGTCATAAATAGGATGTCTAGTTTTTTGTCCTCTATCAGATCCGCTATGACCTGTCGGTGTTTGCCGAGCGAGCGGACATTGATGAGGGCCATAGAATAGGATTTAGGTGGTTTAGCCTTGGTAATAAGGGGAGGATTCAAGACAATTGGCAGCGAGGTTTTACAGTGGGGACAGAGTAGGGCAGAGTTTCCTACCAGGAACAATGGATCGAGTGTAAGACATGACTGGTGAAGAGGGGGACGCAACTGCCGGAGCATGTCCGATGTGTATGTTCCTCGTGGGGCCGGGGGAGCAGAACCAGGGGGAGTGGCCCTTGGCCCGGTCCAGGCGCAGACGGGCTTGCCTTTGGCGCGCCGCCGGCGCGGACGGGCGGGTCTATTGTTTTTATCCGTAGTTGGGGTGGGCGGGAGGAGGGTGGGAGGAACGATCATCTGGACCGCCAGCCTTCCCCTGACCAAGATGGCGGCTGAGGTGGGTGGACTAAGTTACCAGCGCCTCGTAATGGCGGCGCTGTGTCAGGCAGGTCGTGAAGCAACCTCGGGCGAAGCAATCTCGCACCAGGTGGGGACAAACGTTTTTAAAAACTGCCAGCTAAAATATATACAATTGTTAAAAAAGATGTTATTATTAGATCAATAACACGCGCTCTCAGGAGGAGGCACAAGAGAGCGCAATATACAATTGTTAAAAAGATGTTATTATAAATCAATAACACGCGCTATCAGGAAAGAGCACAAGAGAGCGCAGAGGTCCCCCGGCTTCCGCATCAAGGGTGAGAAAAAAAGCAAAAGTTAACAAAAGGAGTGCTCGCCTTTGCAGGACTTTTATGTGCATGGCAAGTGCACGCAACAGCCGAAATCTGTTCAAAATAACCATGTCACCCTTTAAACCACTGTTTGTAGAAAACATGTATGCTTAACAAACGCATAAAACAAAATGCTAATTTACATTTTCGAATTTTAGGTGTTTAAAATTGGGTCGGAAATGACTTGCAGGAAGCTGAACTTTTAATCAGAGCACCCGAAGAGAAGGAATTCAGGGTAACGCACCTATCTTAAAGGGGCTATCCAATGTAGAAAATAAAAAATAACAATTCTTTTTGCCCAGTCCTGCATCTCTAGCAATTATCAATACTGGGCACCCTAGAAACCCCACTTTTTTGATGATTTAAACTGCCGTTTCGAGATCCATTGTGACATCATTCATTGGATGGCTCGCCTTAATTGTCTGTCAGGACTCATATATTTTTACGTACAAAATTCTCTTTTCAGACAGCAGTTTCCAGTCACACCACAAGGTGGTCAACTGTTCCCACTGTGATGAATGGAAGCTAGCCAAGAAGCCAGTAAGTTACCCCAGGGATTCAAGTAATTACTGTCGCCATCAGCATGGCTGACATAGTCAACTGTCCACGTCCTGACAAGGCTAACTCACACTTTATCCTTCTGAGGTTGATAACTTGAGTACCATTTAGTGGGGTACCAGAAGAACTTGTTATTCACACTTCTACGAAATAGCAAGGCTGAGGCAGCAGGTGCTATTGAAATTGGATAATCCAATAGGTTGCGCCTTTAATATGGCGCTGGCTTTGCCAGTGCTTGTCGGCATTGGCATTAACTAATTCCAAAATGGCCACCTGTGCCTGTGCAGAAGCTTGGGCGGTCATCTTGGAATGGGTATTTTAATAAAGAAAAAATATTTCAAGATTACATCCCATTTGTGTGCAAGGGTCTTGATGCCCTGAGAGTCATTAAAATGAATGGTGGTAAAATAACATAAAAAAATAAAATGCACATGACAGGAGAGGCCTGGTAGCATTTTGCAGCTCTCAGGACCTGGCCTGAGTGGGACGTGGGACACTGTGGAGCATGGTGTAGAATATAAGGGGAAATGGGGGCGCTTGAGAAATTTATTATGTTAAAGAAATACATTTAAAAACACTGGGAGAGAAATGGGGGAGTAAGAGAACGGAGAGTGAAAGAAGAAAGGGAAGTGAGGGGGAACAAGTGGAAGGGAGAGGCAGTAAGGAATGACATGTACTGAAAGAAAAAGAAAAAAAAACAGACCCCTCGAGTCAGCAGTGGAAGGATACAACTCATCCAATCAGAAGCAACATAAAGAAGCAATGCATTGGGAGCGTGACATGCAAGCATAGGGAGGAAAGTCATTGAATAAGGAATATAGAAATGACAAGAAATCCACCCATTCAAGAGCAAGGGGCTGGCAAAACCCACCCTATGTACTGTATTGCACATGAAAGGTCTTCAACAACAAACTGCTGAAGCAGTCTACAGGCGAGAGCTAAAAAAAGAAGAGTTAGTGTAGCATGTGTTCAGCATCAAAGCAAGATACAAAAAATTATGGTGTGAATTAAATAGATGCTGCCAGCAGAAATTAATCATCGCTTGCTCACTACCTTCTAACAGTCAATACCTTGTTGCTTCACTGAACATGATGCATAATGTACAATCCTTCTCTCTCCTTGAGTTCTCTGTAGAGTTTTCATCTTTTCCCACAGCATGAGAAAAACAGGAGCAGCATGATGCTGCTCCTGTTGAAACACCTTTAACAAGTTTTAAGAGGGTTGAAAAGGTTGGGGAAGGGCTGTCCTAAAAAGGGCACAGCCAAAAATGAATCTGAATCTTTAACAAGGGCCTCAGACTATGTAATTGTTGGCACAGCCTGAAACAACCACAATAAAGTTGTGCTTACACAGAATGCTAACGGATCAGTGTTCCAGTGCTGCTACTGGCCTTTTCTGTTAGTCCATCTAAATACATCATATAAAAAACATATACACCTGAAACAAGATATACCTATTGGCTTCACCAAGGGTTGTTAGCATTGATATTTATTCCATATTAGATAAATGAGAAACAACTCCCATGCTTCCATTCACATCACTTTCCTGTGCAATTTCCCTCTCTCCATTGCACTCATCACAGGACAACCTGGTGAAGAGCCACTATCACATGGTGAGCTGAAACCCTTGCACAGAATAGGTTTCTAGCTCAGATAAAAAACAGATGAGCTTCACAATTAAATCCAGTCCAGGAAATGGGAAGTGGCTCTTGATCTCATTCTTGCTGTGAGTAAGGGTCAGTGTAACTGGACAGGTCATGAGGTTAAACTCCCCACTCTCTGTGGCACCCCACCCCAGCCGCGGCCGGTGGTGCACTCAATCACCAAATGCAATGCAGTGCGCGCAACGAATTTCGTTTTATTTATTTATATGTTTAGTTACCTGTTAAACTCCGTAATCCATACATTACTACCCCCCACCCTGCCCCTCCCCCTCCCCACATCACCGCCCGCGGGTACTCCCACCACCGGCCGCGGCTGCCCCACCCTCTCCATCAGTGGTGTCGCTAGAAATGTGTTTTTTTTGCTGACACACAAGGGCCATTTTCATACAAACCGCAACATCACAACCTTGGTCTCCACTTCTAACTTAGATGTGAAACTACAATCCTGTGGTAAATAGAGGCTTTTTTTAAAGGCTGATGATTCTCGCAGGCCCATCCATTTGGACACTACTTATCCCATTATAGGATTTACAAGAATACTGCTTATGTGTTCCAATACCCAGATGTAATGTTACTTCCGCGTTGTCGGAATACTAGTCTATTACAAGATGCCTCTCAGAAATCAGAATCAGTGTAATTTTCATTAAACGCGGGATTTCACCCAGACTTTTTCACCAACTTAGAAGTGACGGAATGCAAAACCTGCTCTGCTCTTTGTCTCAACGCGTTCCTTGATGTATCGGGAGCGATGTAAGTCCCTAGATGGACTTTGGTACTCCCCGATGGACTTGTTTCAAATTTAAGACATTTAAAGACGACAATTTCAATTGATAGAAATATAGAAAACATGATGTCGTCCAAAAATGACAGATAATGAAGTCTTAACCTTCAAAGTTTAATATTAAGGATTTTAGGGAAACAGGAGTTGATTCAAAATAGGCAAAATCAATTCATCAATCAATCAGAGCGCAAAGCTCAATTAAGGTATGGAATCAAACAAGAACTCATTGAAGTTCCGATCATCAAATACTGAGTATAAAATAAGATATTAATCCAGCATTCTTTTCTAGGGTTCCTAACAAAGGATGTCATGCATTCACTACAGCAGCAAATGGTTCACAGGCTCTTGCACCAATCAGAATAGAGTACAACAGAAACATTATAACTACATACATTCAACAGGTTTCTCATAATTCTACTACATGAAGTTTCTTATGAGTAATCGTCTACATATGGAACAGAAAGGCCACATAGTACGTGTTTTTCGCTGAGACAGCCAAGTTTAACCTTATTCAGAAGAGTCTGTGAAGCCTTCATACTTCACTGTGGAACAGGTTTAATTTTTCTTCTGATAAAACATTAATTTGTCAAGACAGCTATATCAGGAGTTAAAAAATTCCCAATGACCCCAGCAACTATCTTTACTGGTTTCACTGGGATTAATGGCCCGTTTGTAATCGGGCTACCAGTGTTAACATCTGACTCTATTCCTGGTTCCTTGAAGCTGGTAGTGTGTGGTATGACAAGTCAGTGAAGCCAAAAATACATTATCTGATGAACAACAGAGCAGGGTTCTTCAGAGAGTGGGGCAGGCTGGATGGAGTGTGTGGCTGAGATTGAGACAATGGGGAGGGAAATTGAGGCCTCTCCACCATCATGTATGTAAAATTCATTCAGTGTTGTATTCAACAAAACGCAAACATGTGTACTCCCATCACACACCCGAGCACTAGCGGAACATAAAAACCATAAAAGTGTGCTATACAAAGGTTGATAATAATAACTTATTTTTATGTAGCACTTTGTACAGTAAAAAACACATTTCACTATTACCCAATTTAATAGTACTGAGGGGCTTAGTCAGCCTTGCCAGAATTCAAAAGGCTGATTCTTTAATTTTTTATTTACTAAGCTATCCCGGTCAGACTTATGACTTATACTAAATAACAATCAAAATGGTCTCCGCTTTTATTCTTTCATCGTTCTTCCGTCAACAAAACCTGTTTGCTCTTAACAGATAAAAACCTAAGTGCCTTACTGGCATGTCTAAAGATAAGAGTTTATAACGCAAAAACAGAATTAGTCAGGACACCTATGCTGCAAGCCTGCCCTCTCGGTCTCCAATAAACACAAATGCTGACCACTGAATAGGCAGCTCGGCTCGGCAAACCTGAAAACGAAATGGCCATTTTTCCCACCCACATTTCTCTCTTCGTTTTAGTTAAATCAACGCAATTCAGGTTCATGATAAACAAACATAGCTACACCTGTCCCCAGAAGAACGCTAATCTACACCGGTAAGTCACACAACTGGAAGTTCCAAGTCGAACGTTGGCATTGAGGGCAACGGATTCCACAGGGAACCTTGAACCTCTTGAATACTGGTGCTTTCCCTCCACCCAATGCTAAGCCCCCTTGATGATATTTGGGTAGCTCTCACCAAAAGAGTCATAATTATTTTCCACAAATGGTAGTGATGCCAATATTGCATCCTTTTTCCTTTTCCCGCAAAATCCTGGGATTTCTGAAGGTACCCAGTACCCGTGGAAGGGAATGAGAAAATAGACAAAATATAGCTACATTTTGGGGTTTCGTGGAGAAAAATAGGAAAAAGTGTTGGGCAAGAAAGCATGTTTTTCCCCTTAAAAATGGGATCAACAACAGGTTTTCTGTGGTAGGATCACCTGCTTCCCAGATTTCCGGAACAAGTAGTTTTGCATTAAAAAAAAAAAAAAAAAATTACCATTGTTTTTGCATTTCTAAGAGGTAGCTCATTTTTGGGCTTCACTGTACTTGCAGTATTTGGGGCAAATAGGAGAAATCCTTTAGCGCAGTAATACTCGAAGATCGGCCCGGGAGCCGCTTGTGGCCCACTTGACCTTTACATGTGGCCCCCTGATGAACAGCAGCACAAGCTGATGTTTCGTTGTTGAGCTCTAATATTCAGAAAATCATGTTAAATAAACATGCAAGCATTTATTAACCAGCAAATAAATGCTTGCCAGTTTATTTTTAGACCTCCTTATACAATCCCTGACCCACCCAGACCCCCTACAGACCATACTATATGGCCCCATGGCAAATGTTTGCATGTACCCATGCTTTAGAGCTATACCTTTCTGAAAATTTCACAAAATTCTGAACTCCGCGAGAGGTCATTTGTGTAGATCCCTCAAGATTTTCTCAAAGAAACAAACTTTTGAAAGAAAAAAATTGAAAATCAGTAGAAAAAAAACAAGCCACTTGTGACAACTGTAATTTTTTCTGTCACAATGTCTGATTTACAAATGCAATATCTCTTTATGTCCAATAACTCATTCTGATCGCGGAGACATAAAGGGTTTGTAGGCGCTCCAAAAACAGGCGATACACAGAGCCAACCACTGAGCTGCACCTTATCATGATTTTACATTGTATACAGACTATATAGCAATTCATATGGGAACATAAAAGGAAAGAAAAATGGGTTTGAACGAAAACATATGTATTTCTGAAAAGTACACAAAATACTGAGTTTAGGAGCGCCATTTATTTGTACACCTCTGAATTTGTGGTTACACATACTCTCATGTGAGCCAGAGGGCGTTTTTGAAAAGTCTCTGCTTTCTTGCACACTGGCCTAGATTTGAAAGCCTATAAAAATGGAATCCAACCTTAGAGGCTGGGCCTAGTGCCTGTGACACAAAATGCCCAAAATACAACCTGGAGACATCACTTTTCACCCAGCAAAACACTATGGATTCCTGGGAAATTCGGGCCCTAGCTCAGCTACCTCCCAGGAAAACCTACCATATTTTGACATTTCTGAAAACTAGATACCCAGAGGAGTCCAAGGGGGTGTGACGTATGTGGTTCCCATGAGCTTTTGTTGTTGTGGTTTTTTTCAAAAAACACAATCCCATGCAAATCTCAAACCCTGGTTAAAAACACACATTTCCTCACATTTCTGGGAGGGAAAATTCCAATATCTGCGGGAATTCACAAATATCCTAGCAGCCTGCATTTCCACTAGTGTCCCAATAAAATGATTCCCCAATTGTGTTGGTGGTCCTAGCGCTCACAAAAGGTAAGGGCCCAAAATGCACTGTGGCAAACCCACAAATCTACCACTTGGGATGGGGAGAGAAAGACTGTAATGGCCCCTTTTCGAGTGGGGTCATGGCCCTATGCTTGGTAGGCCGCCCCCACCCCTTTGTTCTTTTATTTTATTTTCCCCTGTGTCTAATGGGCTTTCTTCACCTCCCAGGGAGGCATATTGGGGCATAACCTCTAGTCTGCTCTCGGGAAGGGAGCGGGGGAAGAGGGAGCTGGAGACCAGAATGACTGCAATGCCCTTTTTGGGGTGGGGGAATGGCCCGGTACATAACTGGTCCGTACCACCCATTTGTTTTATTTTTTATTATTTATTTGTAATTGTCACTGGTGTCTAGTGGGCTTTCTGTCTGGACACATTGGGGGTAAATATTCCTATCGCCCCCCCCCCCCCCGGGCTGCGCTGGAAGACTGATACTATGAAGGGGTGGGGATGCACAGGCCCTTGCCCAAGGGGCTGCGTCCCCTATAAAAAGAATTCCTGGCATCTAGTGGAAGTGGCAGGCCATTAACTCCCACAGTTATCACCTGGCACTTTGTAGGGATAGGGGGTTTCTCAGATTTCCAACAATGCCTTCCTTCTGACACAATTCCTGGTGAGGCAAAAAACTGGACTGTTTTCGGTATCCTTTGCGCTTCCTGAGACATTATGAAGCCATGTCATGGGTGCCAATTTTTTCAATTATGCAATAGCATCATTGGCAGAGAAGTCACCACCCTCTGAGCGGCAGCAGGTGAGTCTCACGCTCTGACCCAGGGGGTAGGGCAGGGGCGGCAGGTGACATTTGAAAGTGGTGAGGCGCAAACTGATTTGCATACTGCACAGTAGCGAGCGAGCGCAGCGAGCGAGCCCAAACCCCATAAGGGGGGTTTGGGGGGATTACCCCCTCCGAGAAAATTTTGAAAAAAGAGAAGAAAAATCATCCATTTTCAAGCAAATTTGAGAAAGCAGGAAGGTTAATAAAGTAATTGTGAAAGTGCAGTTATCAAATTAATAGATGGTATAACATAGGTAGCTGCATATTCAGTATAACCACAGAGCTTCATACATTCCGTCCTATTACGCTCAGGTGCTGAATTCAGACTATAAGACTTTCATGAAAATCTCAGCTCTAAGAGTAGAAGAAGTTGCACAGCAGTTGGGAAACAGCCTTCACAAAACATTGTGAACCACGTTCAGGTGTACTCTTTGAGCATGGAAGACCCTTGCCAAGCATGCACAGAGAGAAAATATATATGCACCAGACATGCTGATTTCTGCACACCTTGGTATCACTGTGGCGCAGGAGCGTGGGGCCCTAGCTGTTCTACAAAATGCAGGAGTTACCAAACTTGGCGACATATATTTTAATGGGTCCTTTTTTGTCACTGGCTGATTTTCAGGCTGGTCACCAGTACTATGCAATGCTTGGGTCCACAAACACCAGACTGCGCTTGGCAGTGCGATCCTTATACCTCAAATTCCCTACAGAGCCCAATATTCTGAAAGCACTACAGTCGATTTTAACAGGAAGGGAAAGTAGAGGGCTGATCACCAGACTATATAAAGCTTCACAAAAGGAAAATGACTGGTCGGACTCCTCCTCATTCGATAAATGGAATGAAGAGCTTGCGGTCCACTTGACATGGGAAAGCTGGGAGTCCTGCTGCAAAGTGATGGGGTGCCTGACTCCCAATTGTAATCTTTCATTATACATTTTAAATACCTGCATCATTTGTATTAGACCCCTGTGCAGCTGTTGAAATTTAGATTGAGTGAGGATGCTGGTAAAAAAGATTAAACCATGCAATAGACGTATTGTTGCCAGTGACGGCTGGTGCATTTTGAATGTGGTGGGCATAACAGTTGGGGATGAGTGTAATGTCGCAAGTGAGCAAAGCAAACAAGCCCAACTGAGAAAATGTGGGCCGCACCTAGCCCCCGGTCCTCCAGAAACCTTTGAAAATAAAAAGTGTTAATAGCGAGATGAGAGGATAGGGTGCGAAGGGGACATTTTGCTGAGAACAGATGTGGCGACAGGGAGGCCGCAGTGTTTGAAGGAGGGGAATATAAAGGGAAGATGAAGATGGGAGAAAGCACAAATGTAAAGAGAAGAGGGGTGAGCAGGAAGGAGGAAGAAGTGCAAGTGATAACTTTGCAAGCATCATGGGCCGAACCTTCCATGGCAGCTGCTACCAATGGTCTTGTGCGGACTCGCTCCTGTTACCAACTGCCACAAGCTGCACCCTCTGACAACCTATCCCTCCTGATGTCAAAATGCACTCCCCACGTCCATGCGGTTGTCTGGACTGACCCAGACTGAATCAGCCCTCGATCCTGAGAAAGGTATGGAGGAGAGAGCAGAATGTAGACAAGACACACAGGCACAGGGCCCTTATGTTGATAGGTCAAGGTTGGCAAGGTTTCCTTTCAAGCAGGGAGGCATCAAGGTAGGTGTTAAACCAGCACAACAAAGCTGACTTCTGTATCTGCTGCAGTGCCTCCTGATAGTGCTTACGTGTCTCTCTTCAGCACTACATGCCCGCATGCTCTCGGAGTTTTACGGGCAGATTCCAGGACTCCTCATCTCTCCACCTGTGCCTCACCGACCCCTGGCAGGTACGGAAGCACAGAGCAAAGCATCCCCCCCCCCAACCCGGCCCCGTCGCCCTTACCTGCTCCCACCTGCATGGGCCGCGTGGCTGATCAGACACAAAGCATACTCAGAACTATAGTATGCAATACGACAACTACATTAGCAATGGTGCACGCTAAAATGCACGCAAAATAAAGACTGAGAATCAGCAGTTCCTGGCACAGTGCAAACCTCTGTGCTTGACTGAATATTAATTGCCCTTATCCAGCTTTGTGTCACCATGTCGACTCAGGTACAGCATTTGTGCACACAATCAGACTCTGTGCAGCTTTGTGCACATGCTCAACCTTGTACAGTATTACCCACACCCGCATGTGCCAAGGAAACGGGTCTAAAGTATTGAGGCCACATTTACAAAGGGCCTCTGCACTTGTGGTGGACGCCCCGCAGCCCTGTGTATTCATTCAAGGAAAATACGTGTGTACCTCTGAACAAATGTGGAACCAACAAAGGTTCGGGTGAGCAACTGCATACTTTTGTGTGCTACAACTTTCACTCACTCTCTTATACACTTTTCCATTGGGAGCAAAGGTCATAATGGCGGTGCAGAGGTCAACAAACTAGTACTGACACTAGTTAGGTAACATTTAAAAGAATAAATCGCATCGTAGCGCTAGACAAAAAAACATCCCGCCCAAAAATCAGCACCTCAGCACAACTCCCCGTGTGACACTGCTTAATTTGGGTTCAGCTCAGGTGTTTTCAAAGCCCCGTTTGCTTTATTCTGCGTCCACTAAAACTTACTCGCACTGAAAACTTTACATAACCACCAAAATTTCCCATTTTCGGATATTTATATTCCTGTCCTCCATGCCCATAAACAGCCTGGGCCGCTGGAGCTGATAGATGGTGGATGCGGGGTAAGGGGAGGGGGTGGTGGTGGTGCTGAGTGGCTCAGTCTGGTGTTGGGTTACAGGGAGCGCTCCCGCTGCGCTGCAGTGACTTGGACAGTCTGGGCTCAGAGACAAGGCTGACTGACCAGGACACTGGGAAGGGAACGCGTCTATGAAACAATATAGCGCTGCGCTTTCCATGAGTCTCGAAGCACTTCAGCGAGGCAGGTAGGGGGAGGCAAAATTATCAAAAGATAGTATACACGATCATATAAATACCTTTCGTTGCACAAGTCGTGACGTCGGTGACGGTGAGGCGCCTCAGGGAGTCCGAGTCAGTCATGGTGACACGGTCCGGACACGGTCTCTCTCTCTGCTGCGCACGAGGTGTGGCGAGGACGACTAACCACGCGCTACAACCAGGCCAGCAAGAACCTCAACCGACGTCACAGCAGCGCACGCATCCCGGCGAAATGGCCAATCACTGCATGGCTTCACATGAAGTCACACAGTGATTGGCCATAACAGTGCGGCTGAGGCAGTGTGTGCCACGCGCGGCATCCAATGATGGATGCTGCGCGGTGGACCAGCCAATCCTGGCGCTGCATGCAGCGCCAGGATTGGCTAGGGGGGCACATTTGCTGCTCGCCCAGTCACCCTAAGTAAACCCCGGGGGCTGCGGCCGGCTAAACGAGCACCCCTCTAAGGGGAACCTGCAGTGCGCATGCTCGGGCAAGTTTCTCACCAAATTGCACTTGCGCACTACGGTCTGCTGCAGCCTGAGTATGTGAGACTGTCTGTCACTCAAGCTGAAGCAGGCTGAGGCCACCCCCCCTGAGCACTCCGAAATCGCCGGGTGTGTCCCGGATTGTAATTGAAATATTGCTATAGTAATGCGCGGTGCACATTGACGCCGCGCGATGCCGCGACTGTGGGTCCATGTGGCTGGTGAGGCTACGCCCCTATGGACGCACCGCGGCTGGGGTAGGGGAACGACACCTGCTGCTCCCTTGCTGGGCCTGTGGATTTGTCCTCCACATCCATAGTACCCGCTTGTGTCTGCTATGGACGTAGAGGCCACATCCATGGCGCCAAAGGGGTTAGGAGCATGGGAATAAAAGTGGGGTACTGCCTTATGTAAAAATACTTTTAGGTTTAAATCGATTTATACAGGTCATTAAAGCTAACAGCACATCAACATCGCAAGACAAAGCAGAAACATCTTTTGTGATTGACTCACGTCTCGTTGATGTACTTACATCATATGGAGCCTTACAGCGAATATAATGTGATGTTCTCTAAAACACAAAATAAGATAATAGTAACATTCCTCAACTCCCCCCCAGCCCCCCACTCTTTTCCAATCCCGGGTGAAAATACTTTTAAATGAACATTGGTTACCTTATTTTAAGTGTGCTTTTATGTACATTAAATCAGCGGTGCTACTTTGGTAATGATATATACTCTGATGAAAAAAATACGAAATACCAGTATTTGTAAAGCGCACAGCTACCTCCAAAGTGGTGTCCCAGCTATTGCAGTCACATGGTGCTGGGCTAACCTGCCACCGGTGCCGGGGATTGGACCGTGAACCCTGTAGTCCGGAGTCAGTCACCCTGACCGCTGCGCCACACCTCTTCCATAACGTGGTTACAAATACTTACCAGTTAAAGCTTTTACTTATATAAATGGGCGCCCTCTCTAGTTGAAAAATGTCATAACTGTTTAGACATGGTAGAGTCTATAGCCCATTTATTTTTTGTATGCCCCTTATATGTTGCCCCACGTCGCAAATGGTTGAGACCTATTTGTTCTTCCCTGGGCACTTTGAGGCATATAGAAGCCCTAAGGATACTAGGGTCAGATTGCTCTCCAAATATTGCTATTGCAGTAGCCGAATTCTTAAGGTGGGCCTGGATCATTCGTACACGCACTTTATCGCCATCTGCTGCTAGCTAGTTACTAGGCTACTGTCTTTATTTTATGAATCAATTTTTATTGTATTATATATGAATTTTAACTAGCTGTTCTTATTCGAGAATAACCAAATGGAATGTAATTCTGTTTTAACCTGTGTATTGTCTATGTACTATTTATTTTGTATTTTGATAGTGGTGTGTATTGTATGTGTGTGTGCTTTTATGACTCACTGTCGAATAAAGCTTTTTGAAACTGAATACTTTCTTGCTACATTGAACCGCAGATCCAGTGGCGTAGGAAGGGGGGGTAGGCCCAGGAGGCACAAGTTATGGGGGCTGCGCCCCGCCCCCTGCTCTTACATGCGGCTGTGCGGTGCAGCAACCGCAGGATACATTTGGCAGCACCACCACCCCCCCCCCCCCCCCCCCCCCCCCCCCCACTCTTACGGCTGCGGGCAGCATAGCCTGAAACCGCCACAGACAGCGAAAGGCCTAGCTACGCCACGGCGCAGATCTGCTAATTCGTTGGTCCATCCAGAACAGAGTCAAATAGGCTGAAATTGACCATTTCAAGAGCGCCTTCTGTCCTGATCAGTAACATCCTGCTATGAATGCCTTTCCTATTGCTTCTGCCGCCCTCCACTGATCGCCCACTTACAGGGCGAAGGCTTGTTCCTGCAGTCTCTCCTTTTTCAATCACCGCTGACAGCTTGGGTCTATGGATGAATTTGCCTGGCAGGGTGCATTCCCTCTCTTAGCTGAGCAGCCAGCGCGTTGTTTGCACACATTTCATTCAGTTGGTAAATGTTCTGCGCCTTGGGGACCAGCACCAGTTTAATCTTTCACAGGAAGTGTGTTTTGTTTGAATGAAGCCTGCTGTCCCGTTTCTGTATCTATTAGGAAACCAAGAAATCCTGTCAAATATACTTACCAAAAAATCCAATAATGTCCTGCAGAGTGCAATTCACAATTATGCAAGATCCTGATAAGTTGTCAAATATAAGCAAAGCACAATTAAATTTAGGAGTGTGGAAAGACGATAATAGGTGCGAGAGGTTTTGCGATAATTTTCAATTGATGGCCTTCTTGTAGTTCATAGGTAAGCGATAGTTAGCAGTGGAACTTCAAATACGTTTTTCTCAAATAATATCGCTAACTTGCAAGTGTTCTGTATGTTAGTGCCTGTCGTGCCTAGCTTTTCTTAGCAAGTTAATCTAAAGCAAATTACAATTGGGTACGATTGTTGAAAATGGGTGCATTCAACACTAAACCACTGTAAAAGCCACGATTTCACAAGAAGGCCCAAATCGCATAAAACTCTACAAACGTTGTGTATTTTTCATAATTATTAATAGAAACATGCCATTTTCGCAAACAAAAAAAATATTTACTTCGTGCACCCTTAAGTGTAAACTACAGCATGTGATGACAGGATTGGGTCTACCATCATTTAGTGAAACTGCTAATTGATCAAGCAAGAGTTTGAAACAGAGTTAAAAGTCGGATTTCCTGCAGATCGTTTTTTAAACTCTTTCTATTTAATAGGAATCATTTTTCTTAAAGGCTATTGTTAGTACCTAAGGAACACTTGTTGGTGTGGGCTCGTAAAGCTGTTTGACACTCCAAGGGAAAACAAGATTAATAGTTGAGATTAGCAAATGATAAATATAGACACACCATGTACCAGTTCCTTGCTTTTATTAAACAATTCAATTTTGGGACATGCAGGGGAACTCTGAAAGTGGTGTGACCCTTCCCGAATTGAACAATTACATTTTCAAAATAAATGTGCTAAAAGCCAAGTTTTACAGGCAGCTTTCAGGGAACACTCATAGGATATTACAAAACATATTTCTGTGGCAAGAAAGCTCGGCCCCTCACAGTGCCATTGAAAGTGAAGAATCAACCCACACTGTCCACCTAAAAACGTTGAAAATCTGGCGCCAAACCAGAACGTTTCGGTAAAAGTTCTCTAAAATCATTAACAGAGTTGGAGTTAAAAGTTAAAATCTGGGGGGGGCGTGGCTTGGCCAGCTACAATGGCGGTCGCGCTTTAGGCTCGCTCCGACCGGCCGCCTGATATCCTGTTTTATATCCTGCCCCTGGACGTCTCGACATTCACATTGAATATCGGAGGTGCCGCCCGACGTGGAGTGGCGGCCTGGCGGGAGACGGCGGTGGCGGCGCTGGGGCCTCCCGTACTGTGCCTGGCCGGCAGTGTGGGTCTGGAGGTCGGCGCGACTGAGGTGGTGCTGCGGCGGGGCGCGGCGCTCCCTATTTCCTGGTGCCGGAAGTGGCCCGCTCCTCCCCTGAGACAGCGGCACTACAGGGAGCCGAGTGATGCCGCCTGGAGGCCCAAAGACGGGCGGATTGGGTCCGTCTTGCTGGTGGCGACAACTTTATTGGGCTGGGAGGCCCTGAGGGACGCAGCGGCCATCTTTCCCATTCCGAGGCTATTCTTTTAAGGCGGCATTGGCCTTGGACCCGGTGGGCTCAGGGTCCGTTTGGTCCGCGGTGGAGGCGGACGCTGGGGCCGCAGGGACATAATACTGTGGTGTGTGTAACCGGGCCCTGCTGGTGTCTCCCGGGAGGTGGCGACCTTGAAGCGGCACAGAGAGGGGCCATCTATGTGAGTCGGTGGTCGGCTCGGGCCACAGAGAGGAGGAGGGCGGTCTGGGCCCCCCGCATTGAGGCGGGGGCGATTCTACAGTGGCCTGGGATCCTCGGGACAGCCACAGTTACCTCGGGGTCCTTGAGGGGGCGATTGCTGGGCTGGTAGACGTATTGTGCGATCCTTGTGCTGCTATATACGCTTGGCCCGCCGAGCTGGTGACCCCTGAACTCGACGGAGCACGTACATCAAGATGACCCATGATATAGGAGGTGGCAGTACCGCCAAGCAGGGCACCCTTGACAAGTACACCGGCGCGGGGGCTGCTGCTGGGACTGCGGGATCGCAGAGCCAGGTCCCTGACAATGCGGCGCTCATGGCGGCCATTACCCAGTCCAGAGACATGCTGGATGCCAAGATCAGGGCCGTGGGGTCCGATGTCACCCTGTTGCGACAAGACCTGCGGAATGCGGTAGAGCGCATTACGGGGACTGAGACCCGCATCTCGGAAGTGGAGACGATGTCACAACCCTAAAGAAGAAAGTTGCGGCAATGGAGAAGGTACAAAAGGGTCTGGCTCTGCGGGTCGAAGATGCGGAAGGGCGAGTCCGGCGGAACAACCTGCGCATCGTGGGATTTCCAGAAGGATGCGAGGGGGACAACGTGGAGCGCTTCTTGGCCCGGTGGCTGGAGGGATGGCTCCCCCGGATACGCTCTTTCGCTGTTTCGTTATAGAACGGGCCCACCGTGCCCTTATGCAGAAACCTCCCCCGGGAGCCCGCCCACGGCCAATCATCGCCAAATTCCTGAACTATATGGACCGGGACACTATCCTGCGGCAGGCCAGGGCTAAGTCCTCCCTCACCTGTGACAATGCTTCTATCCTTATATTTCCGGATTACACACGCATGGTGCAGCAGCAGCGACAATCCTTCTTGGTGGCCAAGGCGTGTCTCAGGGACCTTAAGCTCCAATGTACGTTGCTGTACCCGGCCCGGCTGAGGGTTATCTACCGGTCCCGCACACTGTTCTTTGATTCTCCGGAAGAAGTCTTCAAATGGACTGATGAAACTGTGAGAGTGCGACCTCATACGTAACCGGGCAGAGACTCAGAATCCTCGTCAAGTGAAGCGGCCCGTGGGGGACCCCGGGGCCAGCGGGGAGGAAATAGGAGGTCCCGGTCCAGGCATAGATCCCGGTCCAGCTCTGCCCTCCGCCAGAAGGGCTCGGCGCCGGAGCAACAGCCGTTGAAAGAATGACTTTGTAACCCTCTTGCCTAGACGTCCAGATGGGCTTGTTCGAACTTAAGGCTGGAATCCCGCTCACGAAGCTGTGGACGGGACGGGGTGAGGCCCCCACCCAAAAGTTGTGGGTATTTACGTGGGGATCCATTGGAGGGGGTGGTGTTTGTCCCCCGTTTGGGGACTTGGCCATGTTCCGACCGCGACAGGCACTTCCATGTTCGGGAGGTATGGGGTGGGGAATGCAGGGGTAAACGGGGGGGTTGGGAGTTGGGGGGTTGTTTGATTGTGCATCTGTGCTGTTTGATTACATGGACTTGCGTGTGCTGAGACGAGGGGCACCAAAGGGGGGGGGGACAGGGACTCTTCACCATGCCTGACACAGAGGAGGGAGGGCGGGTAGCCCCTGGTTCCCTGCGTGTGATGAGTTGGAATGTGCGCGGGGCGCTGGATAAAGTGAAGAGAGGGCCCATTCTGCGCAATGCTAAGAGAGCTATGGCTAACGTGCTTCTGCTTTACGAAACACACCTAATGGGCACGAAGGCTCAATGTCTGCAGCGGTTTGGGTTCAACCAGATTTTCCACTCCGGGTTCACAAGAGGCTAACGGGGCGTTGCAATTCTGATACATCATAGGGTCTATTACACACATGAGAAACTCTGGTCGGATACACAAGGTAGATATATCATTATACAGGGCAGGATTGGGGGCGATATATTGACGCTCAGCAGTGTGTATGCTCCACCGCCACTACAGTGGTCTCTAGTGGAACGACTCCTGACGCTCTGGGGGGCCATGCCAGATACCTTGTCCGTGGTGAGAGGGGACTGGAACGATGTGATGGAGCCGGGGCTTGACAGATGGAAGAGTGGGGGGATCCCACGGTGGGTGGCCCTTCTACCAAACTCCAGTCCCTGACTATGGGTCTTGACTGGGTAGATGTGTGGAGGCACATGCATGGACCTCGCAGGGAATACACCTATTTCTCCGCAGTGCATGATTCCTTTTCCAGGCTGGACTTAATCTTTGTCCCCAGGGGGCTCACGCACAGAATAATGTTGACTTCTATATTGCCCAGAGCCTTATAAGATCATTCTCCTGTAGCACTTACACTTCAGATAGGTCCAGGACGGCAGCCGCTTTGGTGGCAAATGTCGGGGTGGCAACTACAAGGGGAGGAGTACAGGGAACACCTGACTAAGGCAATAGCGGACTACCTAGCGACTAATGACGGGTCTGTGGAATCTCCTGCGACACTTTGAAACCGACACTGCGGGGTGTTGATATCTCTTGGCGTGCGGCGGCGAGGAAGGAGCGGCAACGGGACTTGGTGCATCAGGAGGCTGATATGGAGGCATTAGACCGCAGAGGTCAGGAAGCAGACGGTGGCCCGGCGAGGAGACAGCTAATACTGGCTCAGCAGCAATATACCGCAATCTCACAGATCTGGTGCATCCGGATCAGGCCGGATTCATGCCTCAGAGGGCAACCCGCCATAACATTAGAAGAGCACATGTTGCGATATCGGCCTGGAGACAGCTTGGAGGGCCGGCGGCTTTATTACTAGTGGACATGGATAGGGCCTTTGATTCCCTGAGTTGGGTGTACTTGTTCGCTCTGCTGCGGCGCCTTATGGTATTTCATGTCTGGTGGCGGGCTCAGAGTAGGATGGGTGGTGGAATGTTCTGACCCGGGAGACACCTCTTTGGGGTAACGGGCGGTTGCCTCAGCTGGCGGTGCTGCAGGGTTTCCAGGGTTGGGACTCTATAGGGATATCGTGTTTAAGAGACGTGATGGGAGACCTGACACTCAAATCCTTTCAAGAGCTTAGAGACGAGTATGGGATGCCGTGGTCCCAATTCTTCAAGTATTTGCAGCTTAGACACGCTTTGACACCTCATCTGGTGGGTCTGGGGTCCCTTCCCGAATTTAGCCCAATAGAGGCGAAGGTGTTTATGGGTGCACTGCCAGACCGCAAGATCTCTTGCATATACCAGACGTTGGTCCATCATTGCTCCACCGACCTACAGTGGCTCCGGGCGGCATGGGAAGGGGATGTGGGTGACCTGGAGGAAGAGGACTGGGCAGAGGCTCTGGCAAGCCCGCGTGGGGCAGCCATATCCACACGCTTACGGCTAGTACAATTCAAATATTTGCATCGTGTGTATTTTACCAGAGTGCGACTGTGGAGGGCAGGAATGATAGGCTCCCCTGAGTGTCTCCGGTGTGGGACACATGAGGGCACACTACTACACACAATCTGGGGCTGTCTTGCACTGCATACATTTTGGAGGGGGGTGTTCTCCTGTCTGACCTGAGCTTCCTAAATTGGAATGTAGCGGGGCTACAAAATCAGGCTTGGCGACCAGGACTGGCTACATGTAATAAAGGAACAAGACGTAGTCATGTTCCAGGAGACCTGGGCTACTGACGACTTATATATCGAAGGGTTCCACTGTTTTAGCAAAGTAGCACCAAGCCCCAAATTAGGCAGACCATCGGGTGGCCTATTTATTGGGATCAATGTGGCTGCTGGAGGCAGTTTCAAGGCCTTACAAACTAATAGCAAAACCTATCAAGTTGGGTTATTTAAAAGGAGAGTTTGTTTCTACCTAATACATTTTTATAACAATGATTTCCATTCTGTCCTCAATAGGAACTTCATTGGACTTTTTGATTTTATTTCTAATTTAGATAGCCAGCAAAACATTGGGGGACCTATTGGGATTCTCTTGGGGGGAGATTTTAATGCCAAACTCACTGATATGGAGCATGATGTAGGGATAAGCAACTCTGGTCCCCCTTTTCGTAGGGGTGCAGAGCTAGCAAAGTTCTTAAGATCACATAATTTGGCCAATGTTATGCATTTGGTGAGTGGTGCTAATGTCACCAACCACAAATTACCAACATTTAGGGGAAGGGGATGTTGTTCAACTATCGATTTTATTTTTGTCTCCCCTTCTCTTGAAGACCAACTAAAGGCCGCAGAGGTCATTGCCACGGATCATAGGGATCACAACCCTATTAAAATAATATTGAGATCGGCACCCCGGCCCGTGTTTTCTTCTGAATGCGGGGCCAAAAACCTCACGCCCTCAACTGACAACATAAGGCTAATATGGAAGGGCGTTGATAGTGGCGAACTGTTCAAAACATTAGTCAAGGGCAACATGCATCTTATCAATTCTTGCTTGTCATTACAAACTGCACACACAGAGGTAGTCCAGGATTTTTCTAAACTCTGCCTGGCCACCAAAACTCTCCTGCCAAAACCTTCCCTTTCGGAAGGAAACAACCCTAGATGGTTTGACCGTGAGTGCTCATTGACAATAGGAATCTCTGCAGGGCATTGTCATCTAACCCAAGGTGTGCCATAGATGTGCAATTGGCAAGGCAGAAATATAACGCAGCAATTTCAAACAGGAAGGGAGCTCTCGTAAACGAACGCTGGGAAGCGCTATCATGGGCCACCACCATAAAAAAGAGTAATATTTTCTGGTCCGCAGTAAGGGACCCCCGATCGATGGGTCAGTTATTAACCCCCATCAGTTGCAATATCTCTAGTGAGTCTTGGGAAAACCACTTCTCAAAAATGTATGCTACCCCCTCACCAGAGACAGATCAATATGACCTCGGCTCACTGACCACCATAGAGATCACTATCTCTGAAGTAGAAGAGGCTATCCATCAGAGCATCGGGAATAAAGCACCTGGCCCTGATAGGCTGCCAATTGACTTAATGAAATTGAAACCAGACTTCTGGGCCCCGTTACTTTTGAATGTTTTTAATCGTCTAACCTACGTTATGCTACCTGATACGAGGGCTAAGGGTATCATAGTTCCAATTTTTTAAAAGGGGGATCGGTCCCAGCCTAGCAATTATAGGCTGATCTCACTAATTGACAATACTCTAAAAATACTGGGAAGAGTTTTATAGAACAAGATTATAGGCTGGTCAGAGACAAATGGCATTTTAGAGCCCTGTCAGTTAGGCTTCCGCAGCAAGGTGGGTACAAATGAACAATGTCTCAACAATAATTTGGTTATTGGGAAATATAACATTGCACGGAAGTCCCTGGTTTATTTGGCCTTCACGGATATGTCCTCGGCATTTGACCTTGTTATTAGGTCAAAGCTTTGGACAATCCTTCTGGCATATGGGCTGGATGAGCCTTTGGTACATTTCTTAGCGTACCTTCATAAAGACCTCCAGGCACAGGTGAGGATTGGCATGGGTGGAGAGGTTTCGGGAGCCATTAAGGTAGGAAGGGGGGTCAGACAGGGCTGTGTCTTGGCCCCCCTCCTTTTTATTATTTACAATAATGGCCTGAACAATTAGCTAAAAACCCCGACTCATGATGTTCCCATAATTAATGGGAAAACTCTTCCCGTGTTGTTATACGCAGACGATGCGGTCCTCATAGGCCGCACCCTGAACTCCGTGCGCATTTTAGTACAGAGTTTTGTCAAGTATATAGACATTTTGGATCTATGCGTTAATTTAAAAAGTTCATTTTTTAACATCCTGTGGTCCTGGGAAACGTCAGCTAAGCTCTATTGTTGTGGGTAGTCATAAACTGACAAGTACCCGCACATTCCCTTATCTTGGGTTGGTCTTTGCTGCAAACGGTTCCTGGACTGAGCATCTTACTCACTCCAGGAGCAATTTCTCAAAGGCCACCAATTCAACCCTTAGCCTTCCTCGCCCAAAGGCCACTGGTGCTATTTTACCTATTCAAAATGTTTTTAAATTACAATGTGTTCCTGTGGACACGTATGGGGCAGAGACTTAGGGGAATTGTAAACAGTTCCTGTATTCAGCAGGAAGAAAATAGGTTCTGCAGGAAACTGCTGGGCATCCCAATCACCACCCCACAATATATTTGCCATAGAGAACTTAATCTTAACTTTATATTGGATTTCATACGTGCCCGACCGGCTCTTTTTTGGTTATCAGTATTGAAGAACCGGGCAGCCTCCCTCACCAGAGAGATTATTAATGACTGTGTTAGGTGTGAGAAAGGGATGGGTATTCCTTGGTTGAGTGGAGTGCACCAAAGCCTGTGCAGTGTCAACAAAGAATGTATCTCTTTAAACCCAAGTACAGTTGAAACTGTGCCCAAAAAGGAGCTAAGAGATGCCCTCTATTCCTTGTATAACACAGAAAGGATTGGTTTAGAATCTAAGAAATCTTCTGTTCTTAGCTACATGTCCATTGAACACCATCACCATCCCCTACCTATATATCTCACCCTATCCATGAGTCATTGGGAAAGGAGCCTACTGTTTCGCTTAAGAGCAGGAACTGTTAGATTTGCACTGTGTTTCCCTCTTGGTTACCACCCCAACCTTGATCACGTACCATGTCCTTGTGATGGGGTGAGTGGCCAATCAATTTTACACTTTTTATTTTTTTGAAAGTATTATATAAAATATATAAAGTGGCTTTTACATCCGATTAGTCTGGACAATGCTTATTCCTGTTTAGTCTCCTTGCTTGACGAAGAATTGATTTTTCGTATAAGTACATTTTTGAGAATCGCCACTAGAGCATGTAAGACCATGTCCGATACCTGAGATTTTATTATGACTGATTATCTGTGTATAACTGCAGGATGACACAATGTTTTATATGATAGTAATCTATGTAATTATTACCAATGAAGCTCTTTTTAACTTGTAATCTAATTTACTAAAATGTTGTGGTTATACCATTCCAATTTTCTTATTGCCATATATTTCTAACTCTCCGCTTGTCATTTAACTTGCCATGATGCTGTTCTTTTATGGGTACCAAGTTACCCAAATAAAGTTTATGAACTGAACTGAACTGACAGCATAGAGGAAGCACAATTTGATTTGAGGATGGCTCACAGCACAGAATCTGTGCTCGTAGCTGGGTTAGGTCACTTAATAATGGAAGCCGACGTCAACATTGGCAGTGCGCAAATATAACTAGACCTGTAATTTGCATTCAGCACTGTAACCCACAGCACTGATCATCAGGCTATGTATTTTTATGGTCCAATATCTTACTCCTGATGACGGACACCTTGAAACCTCTGAACGTGTGTCATCAGCTCTTCTGCCTCTGCACTCCTATGACTCTTATGCGGAGCAGAGTTGTAATCTTTCATTTATTGTCATCCGCTGCAGATATTCATCATCATTCCCAGTCCACGAGACCTGACTAAACTCCATAACATTACACTTGAACTCCATTTTGAGCTTTATGTCACTAACCTCACCCGCTCTGCGAGGAATCCTGCACTGCACTAAGAGCCCCAGCCTTACCGACGAGGTTACTGCTCCAAGCCTGTACTGTGTCAACAGGGGCATAGCTATCAATAATGCAGCAAGTAAGAGGCACCGAAGCCCAGAACATCCCATATAAAGCTTTTTGCTGATTGCACTAGGGTCTATAGCTCCCTTGTCATGCCACTGTGTGCCACGCACTGCAATCCTGGCCTTAGGTTTTAAGACTCAAGGAGTAGGGCTCCTCAGTATTGCAGACTTTCTCAGTTGCAAAGATCTGTTTATTTTCATAAGTCACAAGCAGTGCACAAAAATGTTCCTATGCTCCAGTTTACTTAGTAATGTGGATTATACTTCTACTGGTCAAGGACACAAATGAAAAGGCCAATAGAAACTGAAAGTTTTACTTCTCGTATTTTATTGACAACATCAGCAATATTTCAAGGAATGAATATAATTTAGTGTTTTTGCTTATGGATTCCAATTTATAAATATATTAAGGGATTACAGAGTTCTGAATGGGAGACATCGTTTACCACGCATCCATTTCAACGTGGTACTATTACTACGCAAGTCGTTACATCGACTTCCACTGGAGGGAGCTGTAGACTAAGGAATAGTGTAAATTACTGTTTCCAACACCTTCCCTACTGTATGTAGACTGAAGTTGGAATAGTAATTACACTATTCCTAAGTCCAGCGCCCCTCCAGCCCAAGTCGATGTAACGACTTGCTTTGTGAAAACCGCGATCTAACAGACCGCATTGAAATGGCCCTCGTTGTATCGTCATACATCCCTTCTGAACTGCACATGGTGGACTGCCTGTATCAAGAGACCGGTCAGCTGGGCATGCACACTTCAGTTTAGTCCATCGGCTGGCTGATTGTTCCTTCCATAGGCCATGCCCCTACCCACACCACACACCAAGAGATAGAACGTACAGGAAAGCCAACTCTCACCCTCTTCCACCCTCCCTTACCACCTCTCCCCCCATAGCTACCTCCCACCTCCGAGGACAATCACCCCCCGGTCAACTGGCAGCTCACAGCCAACGAGCCTCCCCTCGAATATCCCCCCCACTCTCCCACCTCCGAGGACAATCACCCTCCGGTCAACTGGCAGCTCACAGCCAACGAGCCTCCCCTCGAATATCCCCCCCACTCTCAAACGTCCCCCGTCTTATCCTCCTCCTGACCCTCCCCCCTTCCTGCCCATGTCCAATATCTCACCCAGCCCTCTTCCTACACAACCCCCGCCCTCTACCCCGATCTCTATCTCCCAACCCACTCCCCCGCACTACAACAAGCTCGGCCCCACTGCAGTTGCCCACAACCCCCCCATTGATTCCACTACTAAGCGGCTCACAGCCTTGGAAAAACAGGTCGACTCCATCACCCAAGGCCTAATTGAAATACTCCTCAACCTCGGTATAGCCTGTATTCCCCCAAAATTCCCTCCCCGAACGCCTCTCCTCGCCAACAACACCACCACCCAGGGACCCACAGTACCCCACAATGCACAATATAATCCCTCCAAACATCCCAATACCCCTCCCCAATCGCCCCTCCTCGCCAACGACAGCATCACCCAGGGGCCCACAGGAGCCCTCAACGCTCACCCGATCGATCCCTATCCCAAGAGCCTGGCTTCCAGTCCCAAAAAACCTGAACTCTCCAGAGCCCCATGGACTAGGCCCCCGACCACTACCTCATCTCACATCCCACCTTGCTCTAAACACCTGACCACTAGACCACTCAGATCAGAAGCGCCTATGTCAGACAGAGAAGCAACATTACTAGCCACGTCCTACGACTCTCCCATCTCAGTCTCACCTAAATCTAAAATCCAAGTAATCACTGGTTATCGGAAAGATCAACTCACCCTCAAACGACAAAGATTACCAGTCCTCACCGCCATACCCAGAGAAGCTAAAGACAAACCATCCAGCATGCAGGAGAGAATCACCAACTGCCTCCTAATCAACTGCAGATCGGCCTCATTACATGCAACGGACATAGCTGAAGCCATCCTTACACACGACATAGATGTTGCGTTCCTCACTGAGACCTGGCTAAATAAGTCATCTCCCCCCTGCCTAGACATGCTGGTTCCTCCGGGATTCTCCCTCATCTCCAAAGACAGGATAGAACAACGAGGAGGTGGAGTAGCTATCATCCACAAGGACAGCTGGATCATCACAGAAACCTCCCCCTTTGAATACAACTCATTTGAATGTCTATCCGTTTCCATCAAAACCAAAGACAATGATTCTCTATTTTGCCATCTACTCTATCACCCCCCGGGCAGAAACAATGAGTTTGGAGACCAACTATCCAACCTGATCGCTCAAGACGCTCTCGGCGATTCCAAAAACCTAATTCTTGGTGACCCAAATCTCCGATGGAATGATACCCGCAACCCTCTAATTAGATCGCTATCCAACCTCCTCGCAGATAACAACCTCACTCAACATTGCACCGAGGAGACACACTACAAAGGAGCCACACTGGACGCCATCATTGCACATAAGAATGCAATCACGATCAACCACATACTCCCCGTTGACTGGTCAGATCATCATATGATCCTATTTCACATTAATCACCCTATCATCCCGTTCAAACCTCCCCAAGACCCACCCAAATGGTCAAGAAACCTCTCTCAAGTCCCCCTAGACATTCTAGAAGGGCAGCTAAGCTCACTTCTCCCAGACAACTCTCCACACCTTTCGACCAACGATCTCATTGACCAGTACAACTCTGAGCTAGTCTCCATTCTCGATAATCTAGCTCCTCCAAAGCTCAAAAGAAGCCGTACCACCCCGTCCAGAACCTGGTTCAATTCGGACCTCAACGCAGAAAGAAGAACATTGAGAGCCAAAGAAAGAAAGTGGAGAAACAACCCAACAACCTTCCTTCGCCTACAACTAAAAACAGCCCGAAAGAAGTATAACAACCATATCAAAAACAAGAAATCCAACTTCTTCCGAGAGGCACTTGCCAACTCCAAAAACAGACCTAAGGAACTCTACAACATAATCAGACACCAAACATCCAAGCCTCTGCCCTCACCCCTGCAGGCGTCCAAAGAACTATGCGACAACTTCGCCAGCTTCTTCAACGACAAGGTCCTAAAAATCGAACTATCTCTAGACATCAGCAACACGACCATCCCTCAGGCCCTCCCTTCCGACCCCCCTCCCCTACCTTGGCTAAGCTTTCGCCACGTGCAGGAAACGGAGATAATCTCGCTAATCTCGACCTCCAAACCATCAGCTCACATCTCAGACCCCATTCCCCCCTCACTTGTCAAAAAAATGAAGCTCACCTTAGCACCAATATGGGGCAAAATCATAAACAGCTCCCTACAAAGCGGAGTGGTCCCCGACTGTCTAAAAATGGGACAAGTCACTCCTTTGCTGAAAAAACCCGGCCTCGACTCTGCAGACTTGAACAATTTCAGACCGATATCCAACCTCCCTCTACTCGCCAAAACACTGAAACGCTGCGTGCTCCTGCAACTAACTCATCACCTGGATAACATCAATCTCCTGGACCCCCTCCAATCTGGCTTCAGACAAGGTCGTAGCACAGAAACCGCAATGCTGAACATCATAGACGACATTCACGGTTCTCTTGACGCTGACAAGTGCTGCCTTCTCATACTCCTCGATCTATCCGCAGCGTTCGACACGGTAGACCATAAGCTCCTCATCAAAACTCTGCAAGTAAGAGCCGGCCTCGGCGAGGTAGTTCTTGACTGGTTTTCTTCCTTTCTCCACAACCGCTCGCAAATAATAAAACTGAAGAACTTCACCTCCGAAACACAGCAAGTCAATAAGGGTGTCCCCCAAGGATCAGTACTTTCTCCTCAGCTCTTCAACATCTATATGGAACCGCTCGCCAAACTACTCAGGAATGCCAACATCCTCTTCCACCTCTACGCGGATGACACGCAGATCTACCTGGAAACCTCTTCACCCAACGACATCCATAGACTAAATCCTGTCTTAAAAGATGTTCAAGATTGGCTGACAAAAAACCACCTGAAACTCAATCCCGACAAGACCGAAACCCTTCTCATATCAAACAAAGAAGACAATCCTCAAGTCATGGAGTGGCTGAAGTCGATCGATGCTCTTAAAGGTTCTCTCACGCCAACGGACTCCGTCAAATCTCTGGGCTTCACCCTAGACCCCAAACTCACCTTGACAAACCACATCAAGAACTCGGCAAAAAGTGCTTTCTTCAACCTCAGACTGCTGAACAAAATCAAACCTTTCATTCCTAACAAGGATCTTAAACTAGCTACACAATCTCTAGTCCTATCTAGACTGGACTATGGGAATTCAATCCTTACAGGTATCCCCAAATCACACTTGGCGCCACTAAAAACAACACTACATGCGGCAGCAAGAATGAGCACAGGATGCAAAAAATTCGACCACATCTCCCCAGCACTCAAAGAACTTGAATGGCTTCCGGTGGAAATGCGTAGCTCCTTCAGAACGGCCTGCCTAACCCACAAAGCCCTCCACACCGGTAAACCTGAATACCTGGCAACCAAGCTCAAAAAAGCAGGCCAAAGCAGATATTTGAGAAGCTCCAACTCCCTGCTGCTCATCCTTCCAAAAACCAGAAAGAAGAAAACTGCGGACTGCTCCTTCCCTGGAAATGCCCCCAAAATATGGAACTCTATCCCTCCACATATCAGAACTCTACCGTCCTATGCGGAATTCAAGAACCAACTCAAATCCTTGTTCCTCTTCCGCTCCCTAGGTCCCAGATAACCAGGATCTCCCACTGAACTATGTGTTAGCTATGTATCCTTACACCAAAAGTCCCACTGTTACGCACTTTCCCTCCCCCAATATTGGACTGCCTCTACTTGTTACATGTCTTGTTGTTCACCCTGTCACGCCTGTTACTGTAAAGCGCTCTGCTACCTTCGGGTCTTGTTAGCGCTATAGAAAACTTCTAAATAATAAATAATAATAATAAATAATAACGTCGTGACCCAGCCATATAATAACAAAGGGGTATGGAAGGTGGGGCAAAAAATATAAGTTTAAAATACAACCCAAAAATAAAATGGCTTTGTTGTGTGGTGGTACGTAGTGGGAGAGTAATGCCCTACTATATCTATGGGCGAACTGTCACGAAGTATTAGGAGCAGGGCCTAGGTTTTGGGAAATTGGCCAAACGTATCCTTGAGAAAACCGAGACACTGAGAATAAAAAAAATAAAAAAAGACATCTAGAGCTTTCATTTCTGGCCAGTGAAGATAGGTGCTTACCCCGTTCCGAGTGCTTTGGAGAAAAACTTGAGTGTAAAGATCACCATGGAACTTAAAATAAATAGAAGGCAGCGTCAGCTGCATCAGTTTGTTCCTATGAGACTAAGTGACTCTGTTCCATTTTACTTATTCTGACAGAGGTTGCAGCTGTGACAGGTTCACAGTGGATTACTTAATGCCCTTTCTTAAGTTTGGGTAAGTGTTTACTTAAGGGCTTAACGGCTGCAAACAATCCAAAATCATGGTGTAAAACTGCTATTAGGAAGATTTAGATTTGCTGGAGCCTCTCTTATTTTGGAGACTTTGCACCGATTGCCTACTAAGGAAACACCAGGAGGGGGAAGCTATCCAAACAAGAGTGGGGCACTTGGATAAACATAAAAGCCATCCAATCATGAGCAAGCCCCGGGGGTGGTCGCAAAGCCAAATCTACTTAGTACTGTATACAATGCTGACTGCGGAAGGCAGCTTAAGCTGCTGGTAGCAAGTCAACTAAAATGCAGCAACACTTAGCAAACCAACACTGCAGCAACCAGATTAATGGCAGCAGCCAGGGGAAGAGGGGACAAAAACCTTTTGTAAACAGATGAATCAAGTTATCCAAAACCTGACAAAAGGATAAGGGAGTAACATTCTGATGCGAAGACAGTGTTGGAAAAGAAGTTAAGTCATCATTATTATAAGGATAGTGGGACTGTGCAGATAAATATGCTTTGTGACCTCTGCTACTGGTTAGTACATTACATTCTCACCACCTCCTGCACTCATTTGGTCTTTCCTCCTGGTAAATGCCTGTGCTGCTGGAGATCTCTTGAGTCCCCACCAATGTTGTGTGAGATTGATCGGTCTTCTATGCTTTACTCAGCTTCATTTTGGGCGTTATGCTCTAGTGTGTGTTGTGGTTATTCGATATCTGGAAGTCTAATGGGATTCAGCCCTTCTGCAATAGGATTAGTCCTCCTAAGGGCTAGCTGCATCCCCTCAGAGTAATAAACCACTAATGCAATGAACTGGATTAGCTGCCTAAAATGATAGGGTTTCTTCTGCTTAACCTCTAGTGACAATACATTGAAGCAACATCAGGCTCGGATTTTAAGACTCCCTGGGTCATCTTTTCAAATAGATTTTCATTCTCAGTCTCAGAAATGTGATCACATGAAGCACATCAAATACAGAACAAAATACTAATGCCAACTCAAAAAACTGTTTTGCTGAATAACGTTGAGAATAGAAGATACGGATTGTATTTCGTTATGCAGCTCAGAATGATAAGAGCAGCAAACACAGTTTTAAGACAAGGCTGTCTAATCAGCAACAGAACATCAAGTGCCCAAATTCACGGAAAAAGTAGTCCCGGTGCCGAGCCAGATGCATTCAGATTCTGCTAGAGTCTCCAATTTGTAAAGCATTAGAGTGCGGCCTTCTAAGGAAATTACACTTTCACTCTTGTGATGGCCTTTGAAAGAGATGTGTTTCTATAGTTCAGTTCTAAAACTTTAAATTAATATCCGCATTAAGGGTTTTAAACTACCACATGGAGCATTTCACTCCTAAGGTACTTGCTCTAGTATTCAAATGTAACAGTTCTGATTTTCTTTTTTACTATATTAATTCTAACAACTTAACTTTTCCCACAATAAATTGTTTGAATAGGTAAGGTTGAGAGGTTTACTAGGAAAAAATAGATTTCATTACAGAAAGTGGGAACGTCTGAGAGAGTTGGAGTTTTGCAGAGTGAACGAGTGAAAAGAACCAAGGAAGGGGAAAGGAGGTATTTACTTGGGACTATTGAGTGCCAAACTCACAGAGGCCTTCTTGCCTGTAAACGCATGTTTATAGTTAAAAATGTATTCATCTACACCTAGGGTTGGGAACCAAAAGCAGCCCTAGCAAAAATGTTCTGATGATCCTCCCGCCGCCCACTTCTTCCCTGCGTTCTCTTTCCATCCATCTACTTTCTGCCTTTCTCTTCCCACTCTCTGATCTCTACACACACCCTTTTCTCCTGTCTCTCTCTCTTTCTCCTTTTGCTTCCCACTGTGCTTGCTACAATAAAGTGACAGAGACTCCATCAGCGGCCATGGGACTTAAAAAATAAACCAGCTTCTAAAGGCACCAGCCCACTAGGGAAATGCCAGGTAAAATTATAGGCCACTCCGGCCCTAGTTATGCCTGTCAGAAATCCACAGAAGAGCTCTTGACAGGCTCTATTGGTTTTCCTCATGCGTAATTCTATACCACAGGTGCGTAGTTTATACTTTGGTATCCCCTTGACAAGGGGTGAGAAGATGGCAGAAAAGACATGGTTTGCCTGACACTTCTTTGAACACCTACAAGCTTGTGAGTTTGGCCGCTGGCCAGCTTAAATCTGACACTTTTACACACTGTAGATGATGGGAGTTTTACTCCAGGAAAGGGCTGGAGTAACTCCCCTCCCAGGGCGAGAAGGGGAGTGGATCACCTTAAAACCTTGAGGTTTGTAGAAGAAGAGGTTTTCAAGGGGAAAATAATTTTCACATGAAGGCAAAAAAGATGCATTGCACTAAAGATTGCATCTCTCAGGTGCGTAATATTGTATGATTTATACATTGGAGAAAAGGGAGCCCTGAGAATGTGTCACATGACTTTCCCAGCAGTGTACATGGAAACGTACGCCTGGGGTACGAATTGGAATCAATGTTTATGAATTGCAGAAAAGTGTAAAACTACGTTGAAAAGAAAAATTTGAATCTCCACATGTACTTTTACACTTTATTGTCAATTGAGCCCAAAGTGTTTTAAGAATCCATTATATAACGATGATGATATTTTGATTTTAAGGGCCATGAGCAGGCGGATGGTAGTTCCAAGTGATTGAGTTTTCCAAATATAAGCACGAAACAAATATATTTTAATATACAACGAAATGCCAATGGTTGATATCAATAATGAAGAATGTTTATTAAATATGTAATTACTTTTTGTGAAACAAATTTCAACTACTTTGTTCCAACAAAGTAGTTAAACTTAACTTTATTACTTATTTATCTACAAATTATTTTCTTTAATCATCTACTTTGCTTTAATTGCATTCTTCTCTAATTTTCAAAGATATTTTACCCTTTCCAGTGAATAGTTAGTTCGTATAAAATAGCAACAGCAAAACATTGTGGAAGATCCCTGCTTCAAATGCTCTGTTAATCTTTGGAGTCTTTAACTCCTGTGTCCCTATAAATGTCCGCTTTAACTCTAGACGGGAAGTAGACCACTCCATAGAGCTCACACGGAAAGCACTTGTTTCTAAGAAGCGTGCGTTTGAAACAAATTAAATTAGCATAAAACCAGACCATAGGTGCTTTTTTTATTTTTACAATAGCTCATTTACAATAGCTGCAGCACATCCCAAATAAATCATGTGATCCAATTATACAACTGCTAAATTCTTAGTGAATATCTACCAGCATGCTGACTACTGATGTCATTTCCATTAACTGAGGATCTCAAGAGCTTTTTTATAGCTGCAGCGACAAAATTCGGGAAAAAAATAGGATCAACAGTGACTGACCACACAGCCGCATTCGTGGCTGTGCTTTCCTCTCTCCACAAAATGGATTACAAATCAATCTGTGGGCCTTCTTCAGAGTTTGACGGGATACTTTGGTAATCATGACTGATATCTCGTGCACCGTATTGCAAGTGCCGTAGACTATAATACACTTGTAATACGGCAGAGGGATAATCCGCCAAGTTTGTGACAATGTATCCCATCTGTCAAACTCTAAATTAGGCCCTTAGTTGATTTCGGATAGAAAATGAAACTACCAAGAACTCTCTTGTTAAGCCCTGTAATACCTCCGCGTGCAACTGCAAGAATAGCTACGATAGACAAGTCTTAACGCAGATGAATATTTTCATCATAATGAAGTTAATGGTTAATTACATTTGGATATTATCCAACCTTTAAAAACATCTACATTTATTGCAGGCTCATCATGTACATAGCACCACATCAGAGCCCCACAACGGGTAAAGACGCCTCAAACCCCAACAACCATCTGAATTCAAGCAATGAATGACAATATATCTTAGAAGCAAATAAACAGCAATGTCCTTTGGAACACACATTCATCAGATACAGCTTCCTACAGATCCATCCAAGAAGCCAGTCAATCACTATCCATTATAATGTATCGCTAAATGATATGCCAGTCTGATTCGACATCCCCGGAAAACAGCCAATATGACTAACCTGTAAACAAAACGAAACACAACCACACTGATTCCATACAATGTGTACCCACAACCGTCGTAGGTACCCAGATGACGAAAGCGGTTGTAAAGTGCGACATAAATGCACTTAACATACCAAATCTGCTAAGTGTTTTTGAACACCTGGCCCCACGGTTCGACATAGCTGACTCTAGGAAGAGCATGAGAAAACAATCCACAAGTACCTTTGTTGTTGACGGTCTTGGAGTTCACCTCCAGTGTCTCCAGCGGCTCGGTTCCAATGTTCTCCAGTTTTATCACCAGCTGCTGGGTCTCCCCATTGTAGAGCTGCACCGACACGTTAGTGGAGACTTCATCTCCTGAAGAAGGCTGCAAAGTGCTGGCCGACCTACAGAAACACATTTAATGATTAGGTAAAATACAGATCAGTTTCCAAGCCTAGATGTCCTTGAACCTGAACACGTACTTAAAAGTCATGTTTCCTTAATATGCAGTGTTCGTTTAGTGCATCCTAACCTGAGGGAAGCTTTTTGAGTAATACACTCAACAATGAACAAAATGTAAAGTTTTCAAAAAATCTTTTTTTGCTCAGGTACAAGATGACAATATGTTACTTAACAATTAGCAAACACCTTGTTCTAGGGCTAAACAAATCCGCTGTGTTATACTGATAAACATGTCAGTTTCTGGTTTTATTAAGCATTCAGCCGCCTGCCTTTTGGAGCAAGACATTTTGAATTTACAAACTGGTTTGATTGCATGCTAGTCTGCCTTGAAATTATCACTGTTTGGCACATGGAAACTGTGGGCTTTGTTCCAAAAAATGAGTCGTGGAAACACCATGTTTTACATAATGTTACTGACAAAGACTGTGGCATTATACATTGTTTTACTTTTTTTGCATGATTTGCATTAAGCAAGAAGTACAACTAGACAGACTTCAAATACTGCACTTCATTGGATCATATACTGGTTGCAGTCAAACCCTGACTGTAAACACAACAGGACCATATTGATTTGACTTGATTATCCTAGGCAGACTCAAGCTAAATAACGTAGTGCTTGTAACATTACAAGGAACATCTGGCCACCGACTAAGGCCCTGGCAATTTAGCATTTCCTGCACCCTGGTTTGAGGCTGCAATATGATTCAAGGCCTCACTCAGCCCTCCTGTGTTTATTTTTAAATGGCTAACCCAAGGGTCTGCGACCTTTTCTGTAGCGAGAGCTACTTCGATCAGTGAAAATCATCGTGAGCTACTAAAGGCCAAGTGACTCGCACATTGCTCCTAGAGACCCCCACATCCAGCTTCACTGACTTTAAGCTCAATTTTTAAGGAGTCTATGCAGTGGTTTGAGCAAAATAGATAGAGTGCCCTAGAAACACTGGTAAGAATGACTTGGATTTGTGTTGTAACCATACTTTATAGTATGGAGAGAGAAGAGTGGGCGTTTGCAAAAAATGTAGTGCTGTTTTGAACTCAATGGAAACTGATGAGATATTTATGAAATGTAGGGGATATTTATTGAAATTCCCACACTAGACTTCTTTCTTCTCCGCTTTGCATGTTTAAGAGTGAACTCCGTTTAACTTCAGAGCCTACTTTTTATTATACAATTCACACAGTGGCGTAACACAGGTCCCCGCATCCCACACGATGCGGAGGGGGTCCCAAGCTCAATGGGGGCCCCCTCAGCACAAAGCTCTGGCTGGAGAGCTCCTGATTTAATCCGGAGGGGGGCCCTCACCGTACCTTGCAGGGGGCCCCCTCAAGTTTCGTTACGCCAGTGAATTCACAGTTGTCTTGAAGTTGCCTTGAATGGATTGACTTTTCTTTCTTGATTCAGCTTTCTTGCAAGCTGGAAGTATAAAGTGAATCAAGAAAGAAAAGTCAGACTGCTCAAGGCAACGTTGATGCAACTGTGTGAACTATATAATAATAAATAGGTTGTGAAGTTGAAGAAGGAGTTCACTATTAAACATGCACAGCAGAGAACTGAGTTTCATGTGGGCATTTCATTAAATAAGAACGTCTGCATCTCATCAGCTTCCACTGAGTGTACACTACCTTTAGTGCAAACTCACTCTTCTCTCTCCATTCTATAAAGTATGGTTACAACACAAATCCAGGCCATTCTTATCAGTGTTTCTAGGACACTAGATGTATTTTGCTCAAACCACTTTAGGCTCAAAGTCAGTGAAGCTGGATGTGGGGGGTCGCTAGGAGCAATGTGCGAGTCGCTTCGCCTTTAGTAGCTCACCATGGTTTTCACTGATCGAAGCAGCTCTCATTACAGAAAAGATTGGAGCCCCCTGCTATATACCGACACTTAATGAATAACAATAGTTGACTAACTGAACACAAAGCACTGATCTTTGTAGTGAGAGCGGAAGAGAGGAGGACGAGATCCTACAGTCTCTTAAGTGCACAATGTGCAGTCTGGGACTCAAATCCCAATTTCTCCACGTGACTAAATTGACTGACTCGCGGTCTGTCACTTTATTTCTCTATGTGTCATTTACCTCAACCATGCAGTTTGAGGGCACATTGAAGTAATTCAGTACAGGATCTGTGCGCTACAAAAACCTCACTTATAGATAGTAGGTATAAAATAATCTTGCCTCATATTAGATATCAATATAGACAATATAAAAAGAGAACATGCCAAACTGACACATTTTGGGTAACTTGGGGCAACGTTGTAAGGGCATGAGGTATTAGTGGATGTTCATATTTAAATAAATATTGCTTTTAATTTAATTCACTCACAGTGATATAATTGTATGTATTTGAGACATTGCTCAAAATGCTGAAAATACTCTTAAATTCACTTTAATGTTTTTATTATATGTGTTCATATTTGCTGCCCAATTTACATCTCACCTATTGTGGCCCCACATTGAGGGGCCTATCGTTCTTTTAGGTGGGAGACACTATGCCCACTAGTGACACCCCAATACCACAAGTTCAGGGTGCAGGGAGGGCCCCAGTGCCCCCTCGGCCACAGCTGGCTCCCGGCATTTGCTCCCGCTCGGCCGAAGAGGCTTTTTTTTTTACTTGCCCCCACTATGCGGAGCATTGGGCATTTCGGCCACAGGGAATGGGGTCCCCAGGGTCTCTTTGAGGCTTTGGGAGGGGGACAATTCCCCCCCTTCCTTTAACGTAGTGGGGCTGGGTGGGGGGATGGGGTTCCTGGGGCTGCATTTGGCTGGGGAGTGTTGCCCCATCCCTTCTCCTAAATGAATGGCCCGGACTCGGGAGATGGAGTCCCTGGGGCTTTTAGAGACTGGGAAGGGAGGCCGCATGCCCTGACCCCTTTTTTATGGAATTTGGCCCCGGGTTATGGAGTCTGGTTGCTCAGGGCCTATTAAGGCTCAGGGAAGGGGGCCTGCGTCCCCTCTCCTTAATTAGGGTACTCAGACACAGGGGATGGGGCCCCTTACTCGGACACAGGGGATGGGGCCCCCAGGGCACAAAATGGGCTTAAAGAGGGGGGCCACACTCAAATAATTACAAAAAAAGTGCAGGTGACCTTTTTCTCCCCCCCCCCCCCCTCGCAAAATGTTGTTTTCATTTTGGGGACTGGGGAGTTCTTCTGGATACCCTGCCCCCTAATGATTTTTTTAAATTGCAGAACTGGGGAATAAGTCCCAGAATCCTATATGGCTGCCTGCAACATTTTTCTTCAGGTTGCAGGCAGCCAATCTGAGTCCTTGCTTCTGCGGGGAGCGTGTATCCCATGGGAGCGATTTGGCCCAAGGGGGACAAAAAATTCCTCTTGGCCAATCAGTACACACTATTTTTTTTATAATTGGGTTCAACGGAGAGTCCCTCAAAGCCAACCGTCAAGATATACACATTTTTTTCTTTCTGAAGATCTCAAAAACCACTCAACGGATGGATTTACACCAAATCACCAAAGATTTTGCTTCCTGACAAATTTGATGTAAATTCGTTCAGCACTTTTTTCAATATCACTTTCCAATAAGTTAATGGAAAATGCATGGGGATTCTGCGTTTTGGGACCCTCTCCCTTTTCTCAGCCCCTGCTACACAGGTCACACTGAAATTTTCCATGCACAAACTAGGCACAAAAAGAGAAACGTTTTGGAAAGATCTGTGAAGATTCGTCAAATGGCACCAAAGTTATTAGCAAAACTAAAAAAGCCATTTCCTATCAATAACTATCCACTGGCAGCTGCCAGTGAGTAATACATTTGTGTGGTATACTTGTAAAGCGCACTGTTACTCTACCCGAGTGTCCTGGCGCTGTAGACCGCTGGGGAACCCATCCTGGTTTTCCCTGTGAGATGGTCCCTTTCTGGGTATCTCCAGGGTGAAACCAGGCATCCCGGGCTGAGGTAAAGTATATCATGGTATAGTGTGGTACGGCTTGTCATTGTATAGTAAGGTACTGTATCTTACTGCATGGTATGGCCGGTCACTTTAAGGTATGGTATGTATGGCCGGTCTATGTACAGTACAGTATGGTTTGGTATGGCTGTCATCATACGGTATAATATGGCTTGTCATCGTATTGTATAACATGTTCTTGTATATAATGGTATGTTACGGCCTGTCATTGTATTATATATTATGGTATGGCATTGTCTTTCATTGTATAGTAAAGTATGGTATGGTATGGAATGGAACGAAGTGGTATTGTATGACCTTTCATTGTATACTATGGTCTGGTCTGTCATTGTATAGTATGATATGGAATTGTATAGTATGGTCTGGTCTGTCATTGTATAGTATGATATGGAATGGAATAGTATGGTATGGCCTGTCATTGTATGCTGTAGTTTCACATTGTATAGTATGGCAGGGTATGGCCTATCATTGTATAGTATTGTATTGTCTGTGATTTTATGGTATGGTATGTCTTGTCATTGTATAGTATTGTGTGGTATGGCCTGTCATTGAATGCTGGGTTTTAGAATGGACTATCATTGTATACTATCGTATGGTATAATAGAAGTATGGCCTATCATTGTGTGGTATGGTATGGTAGAGCCTGTCACTATGTAGTATGGCATTGCCTGTCATTGTATAGTATGGTATGGTAAGGCCTATCATTCTATAGTATGGTATGGCCAGTCAAAGTATAGTATGGTTTGATCTGTCACTGTGTGGTGAGGTATGGTATTGTATAGCATGGCCTGTCATTGTATGGCATGGTATGGTAGGGCCTGTCACTATGTAGTTTGGCATGGCCTGCCATTTTATAGTATGGTATGGTAAGGCCTATCATTCTATAGTATGTTATGTTATGTTATGTTACGTATGGTATGGTATGGTATGGTATGGCCTGTCAAAGTATAGTATGGTTTGATCTGTCACAGTGTGGTGAGGTATGGTTTAGTATAGCATGGTATGGCCTGTCATTGTATAGTATGGTATGGTAAAGCCTGCCATTCTATAGTATGATATGGTACGGTGCAGTATGGCCTGTCACTATATAGTATGGTATGATCTGTCACTGTGTGGTGAGGTATGGTATAGTATAGCATAGCCTGTCGTATTCTATGCCATGGTCTGGTATGGTCTATCATTGTATAGCATGGTATGGTATGGCTTGTCACCGTATGGTAGGGTATGGTATGATCTTTGCTGAAATGTACACATTAGGCTACAGGGGAAAGAACAATAAGAGAGAGAAATAAGAGGCCAAACAAGCAAAAAAGCACGTACAATACGTTATTTTCACGCTAGAATGTTCTAGTTAACCTGTAATCATACAAACGTAAACCAATCTAAAACACATGCTGTTTTTTCCATAGAATATTTTCTTTGTGCCCAAGAAATCCTCCAAATCATGAAACACGTACCAAAAAAGCACTTTGTCACAAATTAAATGAGTGATTACTTAATAGTGATAGTGCAAAGCCATTAATGTATTTTGAAATCATTGTTAAAAGCGACTAACAACCTGTGGCCAGCTGGTGGTGTTATGCTGCACCTAAGAGTAGAAGGGGAGAGTATGAAAAGGAAAAAGAAACAAAACAAGTGGTGTAAGCAACACTACAGTGCACAACCAGATGCAAGACAACCTAACAACACATACTGACGTGGGAGGGTTGTGGGGGAACCAGCAACAAAGATAGAGGAAGAAGAATGTGAAAAAAATACCTTAATCCCAGCTCAAGCAGTAGAACAACACTGTTCAAAAAGAAGCAATAAGTACTTGGTCCATGCTCGACAGAAAAACGAACAAAGAGAAATTGAAACTGACATACGCGGACTAAGTAAATAAGAGGGAAAATTAAGTCAACGAATGGTAAGCAACGGGCAGGCTCCAACAAAAAATGTCTTGCAACAGCACATGCGCCGTCTCAGGCGATACCTAAACAGAAACGTGCTATGGACCAATTAAAGGACATCTCCAACCAAATTCCTGAAATGATGAACGGAAAGGTTTTTAGCCTATTTCCAAACTTGAACAAGTTGTCTAATTGCGGTAATGCTTTATAATTTCAAGCTGCATCTACCCACACAGATCAGATGCCTTACAAACTTTATAAGGGAGGCCCATCCGAGAGTAAACAGTGAGGGGGGAGGAAAAGCCAGCAACCAATCTAACAGTCTGATGTACAAGAAACATGGTGACTTCAGGAGGAAGGGGAGAATGAGCAATGCTGCTGCTTAAAACATCACTGCACACTCGAGGGGCAGAGAATTCTATCACACGTGTAACCTGGAAATGGGCAGCACAAATATCTGTCTTTTTTGCCTTTTTTACATCTGCTCAAAGCACACCACCACAAGGTGCGGAATAAATAGGGATTTACTGCTACTACAAACCAGCCAATGAACAAACTGCTGACGGCACAATGTCACAGCTCAACGCCCAGGAAATAAACACATTCTTCACTGTAAATAACCGCTGCTTATTACTGTATTGATGTCCTCTCCCTCCTGCTCTATTATGGTTAATGACATAAAACACGACTTTCAGTAACAAGTCAACTGTAAAACTGTGCCCAGAGATACAGAGGGAAAAGAAGACAGTACACTTATCAATATCTGTGCTGGGGTTCAGGACAAGGTTCCAAACAACCCTCTGTCCTAGCGTGTTACCCTTGGAAGCTTCAAAGTGTGATTATATTTTCCCGTTGTCCAAGGCTAATTTTGGTTTACAGCTTAGTTCACTCTATGCAGATAAACCCAAAACAATCACAGTTACTCCCACTTGCTCAGGGAAAAAAACCTGTAATACTACTGAAAAGCCCGCATCATGGAATTACTGTACTCAGTGGAATCGCTTACCAATGTTGAGCTCCCATCTTAATTGTAATGAGGCCAACAGTTGGCCATCATATTACTCCTAACAGCCTGGCGCTCAACGCTCAAAGGGCTTCAGCCCTCCCTCCCTCCCCCCCTCCCCCCCATTCATACTCACTGTTAAGTTAACTTAAGTAGACTTTGTTAACCATCAAACAAAGGATATGGTCAGGAAGTATTTGAGAAACAGGCCAATGGCATGGATATTCACTCGGATGAAACTGCCTTGCTTCATAGAAGATAAAATAAACCTTGAGATAATATCTGAACAGAAGAAATATGGCACAGGAATAAAACGAAATGGAGATGAAATGAGTAAGTGGGCCTCGCTGTGGCATAATGAGGAAATATCAGTTTGTAAACTATTTAAATTAAATATTATGGAGAAGAGGAACAGAAATCTAATTAGAAAATCGGAACCTTGGAAATGAGACACAGAAATAAGTTCGTTGCGGAGAGCTATCCAATTGATGAGCTTCACACTGGTGTTCATTATCTCTATTGTCTTAGAGGATGTTGCTAGGTTGAAGCGAAATTTCGGGATTGCTCATTGGGCGATATTTGAAGTCCTTCTTTTGCAGGAAACTTGGAGTGGTCAATTCTGCACTTTTAGGAAGATGTGGGATAAAGGTAATCTGTATAATTGAATTGGATATAGGTAGACATACAAAGTTTTTTTTTATTTGGATGACATTTTCTTTTAGCTGGCATCTACATAACGTGAATATTTCGACGGGCAATCTAATAAATAGATGGCAAGGTCAAAGAAGAGCAGTAATAGGCTGAGTGCATTATTGAAAAGCACATTCCTTATTGTATTCAATTTAAATATTCTGCATAGTCATCCCAGATTTACACCTTTTTCTGGACCCTATTTTTGTGGCTTAGGACTTTGTGCACTTTACCACTGCTAATCAGTAGTAAAGTGCCTCTGCTTCCCCTCTAAATCATGTGCTGTACATTGGAACTACCTATTTGGCCTATTTACCTTACCCATAAGTCCACTGTAAGTGCAACTATGGCATGGAAGGTAAAATGTCATCTGAGGGATGCATTGTGTATTTGCAGCACCTACATATATGACAAACATATATTTCTGCCAGGAGCATCACTGTTCTCTGGTCAGGCTGCAGTTTAAATGCTCTGCAAAGACACATTGCATGGAAATAAAAACATTTATCATGAAGGTAAAGCCTATTTTTATAGTTTCATAAGTCACCCCTAAAACTGCCTTGTAAGCTCACTTGGCAGGGTGCTAATATGTAAAACTATAGAAGCTGACCGAGCCTTTCAAATACAAAGGAGAAAGACAGCAGCAAGCCAGGCGGCAAAGAGAAAGACAGCAGGTAATGTGAGCAGACACCAAAGAGAAGCGCACCGAAGACTTTAATACAGATATCAATACCATTACTGAATCATCAGACAAGATCAAGAAATTGATTCTGAACTTTTGAGCAAGGGAGACGGTGAGAGTCATATACCCAGCATTGAGACACAGGGAAGACCCATTTATATATGATCTGTGGCTATCAACGCATTACTGACTATATGGTGTGAGAGGACATACATAGCACCAGTACCATGTCCTGAGAAGACCCTTAAAGAAATTGAGTTTGACAAACTATCCAATGGGAAATGGACGTGTTCAGAATTTAACATAAATAATAGTCAATGAGCTGTTCCTGTACCTTGGCATTCAATATAAAACTGATGGGTAAAGTAAAATTACCGAACAAAATAAAAATCATGATGTCACTCTCTGACATCAAAAAGAAATGGACTAAATGAAGTACAGATTGCCTCTAAACAATGTATGTCATGCATTAGAGTAGGGTTTACTTGTTTCCTTTCACTTTCGGTTTAATATATTGTATTTTGTAATATAGATGCACACACAGCACAAGCACGGGTGATGGGAAGTTGTATGCACACTAAATGAGGTAACTGCATTATTTTGTGAAATTACTAATATGTTTGTAGGACTTCTTGTTTAGGAGTATTGATAAAAAGTAATATTATTACTAAGTAATTAAGAGTAAACGTCTCAAGCGTGAGTGGGTTAATCATAAACCTGTACATGCGGAAAGTTAATATATGCACACTCAAAAGAAGACTAATTGATAGCAGATAGTATGGGAAAACAAGGGTACACCCCGAAACGTGAACCTGGGATTAATGTATGTTTAGAAAGGACAATGGTTCAAGGTTGGCCTCAGTGAGTCCAGAGCAAAAAAGTAAAATCCCCAAGGGGGACACTGAGATTTAATTTAAACTAGACAATTAATCATCATATACTTATGTGGAGTTTCAATTGTGTTGCCAATGTGATGTTATGTTTTTAGTTCACTCTCACTTTGTCACATTGCGCACCTTTCACTTTATGTGAGCACCTGACTATTACTATGAGTACTAAAATCATACTTGTAAAATAAATTGTCTATTTACACTACATATGCTTCCCTATCTTTATGCTCCCTTGATGATTAATTGTCTAGTTTAAATTTAATTTCAGTGTCCCCCTATCAAGGTCACTTTTGTCCTTAGTAGAGGATAAAGAGAAAATAACTTGGGCATAAGAAAACAAGTATCATACCTTCACTCCATCGCAGTCTGCCTGAAATTGCACCTATGTCCCCGTCTACCGTGGATTGTTGTCTTTCCATAGTGTTCGACATTTTCTAGGCGTTTTTTAGCCTTAACATTTTAAAGTCAAAATCCCTGGTTCCCCTTAACCCAGTCTGATGATCTTGGTGTATTTTTGCTCCTTACCGTTATCTCTATATTTTCTAAATTGGTTTGGGAGTTATATTGTTTTGTGCACTTTAAAATAGTTGGTACTTGAATTTAGTACACACTTCTCTAGGGACAGACAGCCTGCTGCTTGTGCCACAGTTGCCAGGGGTCAGCAGGGATTCTCCAAGAATTGTGTTTTGACCTAGCCAGGGTGTCTTCACTAAATTGTCAGGCCTGCTCCCGCCCAAATTAATAACACCATTTCTGACGCTAGTGAAGAGCAAATTCCTAACCCCATTGTGTAGCACCTAAGCAGTGTTAAAAAAAGATGACAGAATGGTATCAGCTATGGGTGATTTTGGTCTCTGGGACCTTTGTAGATCATGATTTTGAGGAGAGTCATGAAGCATGGATTTTTCAGGTGCAGGTATTTCATCACCGATTAGTTCGTAAAAGAAGAAAAACTCTCCTAAAGTGTCTCAATAGTACAGCACAGTAATATTGAAAGGGAGGGTAGCTGTCCATGTTCAATGAGAACGAGAAAGATTTAATAGAAGTTCTGTGCATTTAATACTGGAGTATCTGCATAGATCTTAGGTACATGGCTTCTATTCTCAAGATCAAGCCAAAAGCTAACACTTACTTTAGTGTCTTCACAAAGTAATGTTGGAGAGGAAGGAAATGGGAAAACGGACAATGAATGAAGGCAGGAGAATAACGTGGACCGCAGGTAACATAAAGAAGCGGTATGAGGGAATGCCATATTTACTAAGGTGTGCAGCCATGTGAATGACGTGAAAATAGAGGAAGATCGTTTGTGACACAATAGCATCAGCGTGAATGTACCACTAAGTTCTGCAACAAGGAATGTATCATAAAATAACCAAAGACATTTCCTCAAACGATTGCGGAGAGTAAACACTTACTGTGGTTCGATGATGATCCTAAGGGATTTCAGAAAAAGGGGCTTACATTTATGCACTGAGGACATCAGGATAATATCTTTGGAAAGAGCAGCCAACAAGGATAACAAAATAGAAAGATCCTGCCAGTCTTTACTATCGTTCAGGAAAATAAAAAAAACCAGGCTGTTTAATCAATAATCCCCTCCGCTTTGGTAGAAGCTGCTGTCCTCCGCGCCGAGACACCCACGGGCATTTGAGCGCTTATAAGTCTCATAAATAAATAACCTTCTACCATTATTTGCTGAATGGGTGGTACATGCATCATTATCGAGAGCTGGAAAAAAGCTCTTTAGGCACTTTGCACTGAAGGGCATTTATTTCCCTAGATCAGAATATGGCAACAAGGAGCGTAACCCTCTTGACACTTTTACTTATTTTCAACTTCGTTTGGAATAAACACTACTCATGAATGCTCTAGATGCCTATTGCTGTATGCAGATTTTCTACACCTTGCATGATGTTGCCACATGATACCAGCTATTGGCATCAGATAATTTAGACACTATCAGTCCTCTTTGGGTATGTAAAGAAGGTCCCATGCCCGACCAGATGCCTTGCGGATGTGGCCCTATTTCTAGCAGAGCGCAGGGTGGACAAGTGGTGATGTAGGGGGCCAGTCTCAATACTTAAAACAAGAATCAAAGATATGTCGACATATAATGGTAAGACCAAGACCTACGCCATGCTGCGGCCTATCACTTTCAGAACCAGAGAAACTAGGGCCCCTTGAGGTCTTTCCTTGCCACTATCGCAGATAATTCGAAGGTGCCTGCCAGGGAAGGTTAGGCCTTTAATGTTACCAGACATTTTGAAAGACCAGGGCTGCTCCAATAAGAGGGTAATAGAAGCAGGCAAGGTGAGGCTTGGACAGAGATAGAGAAAAATAGAGGGATAGAAGGAAAAGGTGGAGAGAAAGCGATCAAAGGGGAAGGAGAGAGAAAATGGATATATCGAAAGAGAGCGATAGCAAGAGAAGAAGAAGGGAGCGGGACTTGTTTGAGTATTTTTGTCAGGGCTGCTTTTGGTTGTCCAGGTTGGCCCTGGTGCCCTCACCCCCATGCCCACTTGCCCCACACTGAGGCAGCCAGGGGGAGAAGGTATGTGCAGTTTCTGACTGGTTCAACAGATATACGAATCAGTATTGAACACTGTTTGGGGGACGGGGTACATGGCTGCAGGATTGGATGAGCACATTGAAGTGGCTTCCCCATCGTATGATCAGGCATGTAGAATGACACATGGAACACATGCTTTTTATTCTTTGCTGTACGGATCACATTTAATCATTCGAAATGTATACGATTGATGTGGGACATTTTCCTTCCCAAAGGGTGCTTCATGTAACCGCCGACATTTGGTTTCTTTTTACTTGTGCTTCAGTTATTAACATAAATGACAAACGAACCATTACTGTACTGAAGACTTTTTGATGTCAAATAATTTGTTTCAAATGTAAAAAACAAAATGGAGGTCCCCCACTATGAATCCTGGGCTAGGGGTTGTCACAGCTCTTGAAGGTCTATTATTGCCATAGACATGAATAGTGTGAGGGGCTAGCCATGGCTAATCCTTAGCATCACTTGTAATGATTTCATGGATGGCTCATCTTGCCTCTGTACCTCAGTAGGGTGGCGCTCAGTCGTGCAGATGATCCCATTATCATGGACTACATCTATACAAAACTAAAACATGATTAACTTCACCATACTGACACTCAGCAAGCATTACAACCAATCAGAAGACGCCCAAGGTCCTGTACGGATGGTGTTGATTTATTCTGCGATCCCATTCCTTTTGAGACTTTTAGCAGGCAAGGCAACTGGGAACCTAAACACAGACAAAAAGGGGCACAGAAACATAGAAGGATAGCGCAGACAGTGTGGCACGGTGGACATGGGCACAAGAGCAAAAAGTAGACCAATATGGAGTCAGACACTCCCCACCTACGCAACCCCAAAAGCTCCACTCTCTGATCCCAAAAGAAATCGTAATCTACACTCTTGTGACATCCCATTTGGATTACAGAGCTGGGTCTTTCTGCTTTCCTGACACACAGACTTCAAATCCTACAGAATGCGGCAGAGAGGCTGATTCGACGGATCCCCTTCCGTCATGACATCTCACCTCATTTGAAGCAGTTTCATTGGCTTCCGGATGCCAAGAGGGTTGAGTTCAAAGGCTTGACTTTGGCGTTCAGAGCCATTATGGGCAAAGGCCTGCGATACCTGAGAAATAGGCTCAGCTGATACCAACAGGAGAGAGCCTTTAGAGCGAATCACCTTTGACTCGCGCATCCTTAGGTTTGCCAAGGATCATCGGGCGGCAGGTCTTTTGAGGGCCAGGCTTTGGAACATGTTGCCTATCCACCGTCTCATGGCAGAGCCAGAGCACTGTTACAGGAAAGATCTAAAAACATGGCTCCTTGATAAAGTGTAGATATGAGTGGTCGGTCCTGTTCTTCAGTCTCTGCTTTTGAGTGCCGGCACTCTCAGTTGAGACAGCCATGCACTTCAGAAATGACTTTGATTGATTGAATATTAAGCATACACCCGAGCGTTGGCAAGGTTACAAGACCAGAACATCAGCACGTTACCCATTCACACAATCCAAATATCCTAAAACGCAAGCATGCCTTCACCCTTAACTAGTTTTACTAGCTGCTTGCTTGGTCGTGTATTTATTAACCTGATGGAAAGCAGCTTTGAATTTTCAATAACATTTATTTATTATTTAAATGGCAAAGCATGAGCCATCATAAAGTCTAAAGCCATGTGATGTAATTTCCGGTGATATCCTCTAGAGGATCAAAGGGCAGGTGATGTCACTTCTGCAACCTCTATGAATTAGGTGAAATTACACTACTTGCTGTCTTGTTAGCTACACACTATAAACATATGCAGAGAATAAAAAGGAATTTAATTGTTTGGATCGACTATTAACGATGAATACTTTATAACACATTAAAACATAGAACCACACTTCAATTGCTGCATGCTACAGCAAAATAAATGGTATCAATAGGGGCGATCTATATTTGCAGAGTATGTCTGTTGGACTAGTAACTAGTGCATAATTTGAGCAGGTGGTTTTAAATTGGGTTGACAGCCACTCATTTTTGGAGACCAGCTCTTATTTTTCAAAAATCACATTTTTGACCCAGAGAGAGAAAGACCTTAAACGTGGAAAGAAGGAGTAAGAACAAGAAGGAAAATCAGTCACAAAGAGAGGCTGCAGTGATGAAAAAACCTTCAAGAGTGAGGTAAAGGGGCAAGCAGTGATGAAAAACCTGCAAGAGTGAGGTAAAGGGGCAAGCAGGGATGAAAAAACCTTCAAGAGTGAGGTAAAGGGGCAAGCAGGGATGAAAAAACCTTCAAGAGTGAGGTAAAGGGGCAAGCAGGGATGAAAAAACCTTCAAGAGTGAGGTAAAGGGGCAAGCAGGGATGAAAAAACCTCCAAGAGTGAGGTAAAGGGGCAAGCAGGGATGAAAACCCTGCAAGAGTGAGGTAAAGGGGCAAGCAGGGATGAAAAAACCTTCAAGGGTGAGGTAAAGGGGCAAGCAGGGATGGAAAAACCTTCAAGAGTGCGGTAAAGGGGCAAGCAGGGATGAAAAACCTGCAAGAGTGAGGTAAAGGGGCAAGCAGGGATGAAAAACCTGCAAGAGTGAGGTAAAGGGGCAAGCAGGGATGAAAACTGCAAGAGTGAGGTAAAGGGGCAAGCAGGGATGAAAAAACCTTCAAGAGTGAGGTAAAGGGGCAAGCATGGATGAAAAACCTGCAAGAGTGAGGTAAAGGGGCAAGCAGGGATGAACAACCTGCAAGAGTGAGGTAAAGGGGCAAGCAGGGATGAAAAACCTGCAAGAGTGAGGTAAAGGGGCAAGCAGGGATGAAAAACCTTCAAGAGTGAGGTAAAAGGGCAAACAGGGATGAAAAACCTTCAAAAGTGAGGTAAAGGGGCAAGCAGGGATGAAAAACCTGCAAGAGTGAGGTAAAGGGGCAAGCAGGGATGAACAAACCTGCAAGAGTGAGGTAAAGGGGCAAGCATGGATGAAACAATCTTCAAGAGTGAGGTAAAGGGGCAAGCAGGGATGAACAAACCTGCAAGAGTGAGGTAAAGGGGCATGGAGTGTGTGTCGGTGGATGAAAGAGGCTTGGGCTAGAATCAACACTATGGACCTTAGTATTCGGCCGCCTGGCATTCCGTAGCACAGGTTGCGGGCATCTGAGCAGAACCTTCGGCGCCAGCTTTTATTCTATTGAATGAATGAATGGCTTTATTTCGATATATAAAATATCATAAAAGCAGAGATACAGCATATTAAAAACAATAAAAGCAATCACATTCTGTTTGTACAATAAAAAGACGTAAAAGCAAATAATACAAGCATTAAATAGCCAAAGAAAGCCTATTCAAACGAATTAGCCATAACCATTTAAAAAATTTAGACACCCCGCAAACAACTAAAGTGCGTGTATCAGATTTTAAAATGCGGAGCGCCTCACTGTGCTGGCGGGTGCCTAGTAGTCTACATAGGGGTTTAAGCCAGCTCCGCCTCGGCAGTGCGTATGCTGGACACTCAAAGAAAATGTGAGCGACCGATTCTACGCGAGTGGGACAGGTCACACAAAAAGAGGAGGACAAGCGGGATGATTGCCAATGGGCGGTGAATTCGCCTATGGGCAGTGTCCCCACTCTGAATTTAAAGTACAGGGCTCTATCTGTTGGGTTAGAAATGATGTCAAGATAGGGTTCATACGCCACCACATCCTTAATTCTCAGAAATTCATCGGTTGATTTACAATGATTCGGATCAGTGGAGTTTTTGCAGTGAACCCAGCTCCAATAGAGTTTCTTTAGAGCAGCTTTGGGGGGGCGGTCCTGGCTTCCCACGCATCCCCAAGGCCCAAAGCCCCTAGCAGCCATTTGACATCCCTCAACCACTTGATCTTAGACCAGCCCTCCAAAGACATGACCTCATCCAAAGCCTCTGCGTATGAGATCAACTCGGGCAAACGCCGCAGACGCGCCCAAAGCAATAGAGGGAGAATTCGGGCTTGGTCCCTAATCGATCTGCAACCCAAATCCATTAACACGGGTACAGATGGGGTACTCTGCGGAAGAGTCATGAGATCTTTAAAAAATGTCCTCTCTGATCTGGCTAGCACATCAAGGTTATCCGTGCCCCACAATTCCGCCCCGTACAAGGCGCCCCTTTCTCGAGAGGCCACGCCCCCGCCATCATCTTCCTTCCTGTATAAATAATGTGTATCTTCCGATCGCGCAGCGGGCGAGCGCAGCGAGCGCGCTGTTTGCGCGCTGAAGGTGCGCCTAAGGCAAGCCCGTCTGCGCCCGTCCGCGCCCAACCGGGCCCCGGGGCGAGGCATGCTGCACGGCTCTGCCCTTATTCCCGCTCTGCCCTTCTATCCCACAACAACGGACACGGTCACATATCTAGAGTCACCCACATTAAAGCTAACAAACTCGGGATTTTGGTGGACTGTACATGCCCTGGTGAAATGCTTTCCACTCCAAACAATGCCCGTCCTATTCGGCCCAAGCCTACTCCCCAACCTCACTCCCTGACCTTCTTTTACTTAAATACCCGCTCTCTTTTCAAACATCAACAGGATATTTTCCTTTTTTTGATTACAGAGCACCCTGATGTTCTCCTATTAACGGAAACCTGGCTTACTCGAGATTCTGCCCCAGACATTTTAGCTGCACTCCCCCCAAACCATTATATCATTCATGCAGACCGTGCCGGGGCAGGTCTGGTGGGGGGGTGGCAGCTATCATCCACTCTTCCTTAAAAACTACCACTCTTACCTCTATCAACTTACCAGACATTGACAATCTTGTCTTAAAGTTTTAAACCCCTAACACTACTATGTTGTGTGTACTTCTGTACAGACCTCCTAAATCTATGCCATCCTTCCCTTTTCTGTTTAGTGAACAAATCGCCAACTTAGCCATGGATCACTCTCAGATCCTTTTAGCAGGTGATTTTAATTATTGGTTCAACGACCCCTCGGAAGGTTCTCAATCCTGTGAGCTCACTGAGCTCCTCACAAATTTGAATCTTTCTCAACAAGTTCTTTCGCCTACCCATTGTAAAGGTCATATTCTAGACCACATTTGGTCCAACTTTCCATTCAACACATCCCCACTCTCCTTTCCCTGCCTCTGGTCAGACCACTTTCTCCTCAAATTCGAACTTACTTGGTCTGCGATCAAATCACCCACTGCCCTAACTTGCTGCAGGGCAAGGAAATGGAAAACACTTGACAAACCAGAATTCATAAAAACACTACATAATACAATTCCTCCCACACTCTGATATTAACATGTTCAAGTCCAACCTGGCGGGCTGGCTCCAAAATGCTAGCGACATCCACGCACCCTTCAAAGACATTAAACTGGCCCGGCGAGCTGACGCTCAGCGTTGGTTTTCCCAAGACCTAAAAGCTAAAAAACTATCTCTGCGCCAACTTGAGCGAAAGTGGCGCCGCTCTTACTCTCCAGACCTAAAATCTGAGTTCATCACGGCCAGGAAGGAATACATGAAGACCATTCTGGTCGCCAATTCTACCTATTTTTCTTCCCGTATTCTCAACTCAATCGACAAACCCAAGGATACCTTCTCAATCTTAAATGAGCTGACTGACTTAGACAGCGTCCGCCCTAAGGTAGCTCCAACCCAGACCTTCTGCGATGCCCTCAACACATTTTTCATTGATAAAATTGTGGACATCAAAGCGAGCATTCCCAGCTCCCTTGGCGCCATCCCCTCTTTTCACCACTCCCCCACCATCGAGGTTACACTAAACAGGTTTCCTACCATGACCTCAGAGCAATTCTCTGATTTATTGACAAGAGTCAAGTCCGGGGCGCCCTCTGATAAATGCCCCCCCTACATTCTTAAGGAATGTTTGTCCTCCGTCCCCACGCCGGCACATACCTTACTGAACACTTCTCTCACTTCCGGCCTAATTCCCCTGGCATTCAAGGAGGCAACAGTCATCCCACTTCTGAAGAAACCGGGGGAGGACCCCTCCTGTATGGCAAACTACCGGCCAATTTCCTTGCTCCCTTTTTTGGCTAAAGTTTTGGAAGCCCACGTTGCGAAACATCTGTCCAACTTTTTGGAGAGCTCAAACTGTCTAGATTCTCACCAGGCAGGTTTTCGTCCTGCCCACTCGACAGAGGCAGTGGTAGTTTCGGTCCTCGACTCGCTCCGTGACTGCGCTGACAGACACTCCCCTCAGGCCCTGGTGCTCTTAGATCTGTCGGCCGCTTTTGACACGGTCGACCATGACATATTGATCGACCGTGTCAACCAGGCTGGCATCAGGGACCTAGCCGCAGACTGGCTGAAGTCCTTTTTGGAGAATCGCTCCCAGTCGGTCCGTCTTGGTACCCTGGTTGGCCCTAAACGGTCCATTACCTGTGGAGTCCCTCAGGGCTCTTCATTGTCACCTCACCTGTTTAACATCTATATTCTTCCGTTAATCCAGGCCTTAAGAGACAGGCAGGTATCTGTATTTAGTTATGCAGACGACCTGCAATTGCTCTTCACGGTCGACAATTCCACACTCTCCATCTCTCATTTCCAGTCTACCATGCGGTTCATCCAAACCTGGGGAGAGGAGTTGGCCTAACGGCTAGGGCGCTCGACCTCGGACCTGGGGATCTGGGTTCGAGTCTCGGTAACGACGCCAAAACTTCCTGTGATTCTGGGCAAATCACTTAATCTCCCCGTGCCTAAAAAAACAAAAAACAAAAACAAAACAAAAAAAATGAATGTATGTCCTCATGTAACGTAACTGGTGCTATGTAAAGCGCTCTGATACCTGATTCGGTTCGGGTGTAGTTCGCGCTATATAAAACTGCAAAAAAAAGAAAAAAATCACTTAAAATTAAACCCTGGAAAAACCGAGCTGGTGCTCACAGGGGACAGCGCCAAATTCTGGGGCCCTCACTACTGGCCATCCGATATGGGTAAAGCCCCTACCCCTACCCCGGCCGCAAAGACACTTGGAGTGACCCTGAATAGTGACCTCTCCTTAAAAACTCAAGTGGGTCAAGTGGTCTCCAAGTGTTTTTTCCAGCTCAGGAAAATTCGGAAGGTGCGACGCTTTTTCACTCCTGCAGCCATGATCCAGGTGGTGATCACCACGGTTCTGTCCCACCTGGACTATGCAAATTCCATATATTTAGGCCTACCCCTTTATCTCCTAAAGCGTCTCCAGATGGTCCAGAATTATGCAGCTAGGTTGATCACTGCGCAACCCAGATGGCACTCAGCCTCTCCTCTGCTTAGGGACATTCATTGGCTACCCCTGGCCCAAAGTGCTCGTTTAAAACTGGTTGCATGGTCTTTAAATCTCTCCATTGCAAAAGCTCTAAATTCATAGACAATCTCCTTACCAGGTACATCCCCTACCGCAATCTGCGTTCTGCGCACCAAGCCCTCCTTCAGACACCTGCATTCAAACGCAAACGCTCGGGTGGTTGCAGATTTGCTGTTCTGGCATCTCGCCTTTGGAACACTTTCCCCTTGGAGATCAGATCTTGCCCGGACCTTATGTCCTTTAGGAAAGCCTTAAAAACAAGGCTTTTTAAACAAGCGTATCACTGATTGCCTCTCTCCTCTTGCCTCAGGACTCGTTCTCTGTCTACTCTAGCGCCAGGAAACCAACCTTTGGCAGTGCGCTCAATAAATACTTTTTAACATTAACATTAACAAGGCAGCGCTAACCACTCTAGCTTTATAGATCTCCAAAACTGGGGCGATAGGCTTGAGTGTAGAAGAACGTTGCTCCTTAAGTAGTGCACCGCCCACCCTTTTATGGCTCAATAGCATCTTTTGAATGTGCGAGTTCCAGTGCATTGAGTCCGAGAGGCGGATGCCTAAGTAATCGAATTCAGACACCCTCTCCAGGGGCACGGAATTCAGCACCGGGAGGCGGCCCATTTTTTTGGGCGGGTTCAAAACCAGGAACTTTGTTTTGTTAGTATTAATTGTGAGCAGAACTCCTGGTAGCTATTTAGGAGACTCTGCAGGCCTACAGGGGTCTTGGAGATAAGCAGGGTATCATCCGCAAAGAGCAAAGTGGAGATGCGCTTGCCCGCCAGGGAGGCTGCATCTGCAGGGTGTTTAAGCAGATGCTCCACCACTCCATTCACATAGAGTGAGAAAAGAGTGGGGGCAAGCACACATCCCTGGCGGACACCCCTTTCAACCGGAATCCTATCAGTTTTTTCACCCCGCTTGCCCCACCGCACCTGTGCGAAATTATCAGCATGAAGCCTAACTAGGAGGGACAGGATATACGGGGGCAACCCCATCTCGGACAGGACTCTCCACAACCCCTCCCGTGGTACTAGGTCAAAGGCAGTCTTCAGATCTATAAAGGCCAGTTAGAGACTGCCTTTGCCCAGCACAACCACCTTCCAGTAGAGAAGAACCAGTCTGAAGGCCTGTTCTATGGTCCCTGTCCCCAGGCGAAATCCGGCCTGGAGGTCCGATAAGTTATCATTCTCATCTATCCACAGGAGAACCCTTCCCAGAATTACTTTGCCAACTACCTTTTGATTAGTGTCAATTAAACTTATGGGCCTGTAGTTGGCTGGGTCGTCCCGACACCCCCTCTTAAATATCGGGACGACTTCCGCCCTTTCCAGGATTCTGGGACAGGTGCGCCATTGTTAATAGCATTTAGCAAAGATGAGATCAGCTTTCCCCAGCCCCTTTTGTTGGCACGCAATAGGTCACCCGGTATCCCATCAGGTCCAGCTGCTTTGAGGGGCACCAACGATTTTATTGCGCTTTCAACCTCTCTTGGGGTAAACGGGTCGCCCAATAGGTCCCCCAGGCAATGGGCAAACGAAAGACTACTATTGGTGGGCACCTGTGTGTTCCCCCCCGTACAGGAATAGAGGGACAGGAAGTGGTTGTACCAATCATGGGCTGGGATATTACACGTAATGAGGGTACAATCTGGACGGTTCCTTAACCTTATCAAATTCCAGAACCCTCTCGCATCTCTACCTTCACTTGCTTCCATTAAGTCAGTCCAATACCTGTCCTCCCATTCATTCTTTGCTGTATTGGTGGTCAGTTTGTACTCCTTCCTAGCAAGCCTAACCTCCACCAGGGATTTACCTTTGACAGCTGAGATCAAGGCAGATTTAGACTCCCTACATTTCTTGGTAAATCAACCTAGTTGGTTCTTGGTGCTGTTTGCACCGCCCGCTGTGCAGTTCCTGTTTTGAAGCACAAGAAGATTACCCAGGGCCTTAATTGTGTTACAGAAAATGCCTGAGACTTCGCTATTCGCCAAGGTGGAGGAATCCAAAGTGGACAGAGATGCTACTAGAATTGCCCCCATAGCCGTCATTTTCTCCTCATCCATAGCTACTTTGTTCCACTTCAGCCGCCTCCCACAATTGGAGGTGCGCACTTCTGGAATGGAAGCCATATTTGCCTGTGATTGCACTCCCTGGACCCCACCACACAAAGGGAGCAGAGCCAAAGAGAGAGGGTTATGATCGCTATCGACTGATGGGAGGACTACCATGTCGTGCAGAAAAGACCAGAGCCCAAAGTCGAGGAGAATATAATCTATTCTCGCCGTATGTTTTGGCCTATTATAGGTATGGGCTCCGGAAGGATCGGAGGACGTCCTCCCGTTCGCGGCCCTCAGGTCGAATTTCAGGGCCAGGGAGTTGAGTTGTACGACCCGTTGAGACCACTTCCGAATGGGCGGGATGGTTAAAACGGGTATTCCTCTATTGGCATCTTCGTCGGCAGTGTCCAAGATGTCTTCTGTCGCCAGGGGCTTAAACGTGCAGTTAAAGTCCCCAGCGACCAGGACATGTGATCTAGTGGGGCATTGCCTAAGAAGATCCTCCAGACCTGCAATTGTTGGGGACTGGGAGCCTCCCTTAGTGCCCCTGGCATAGATGTTAAAAATGTCCAGGGTAAGCCCTCTCCTAGGCCCCTTGAGTAGAATTCTAAGCAAGTCAGGGGAGTTAGTCTCCTGCTGCACAATTTGGTACCCAAGAGTAACATCGACCTATATGAAAAGGCCTCCTGAAGGGCGGCCCTTCCCTGAGGAGGGGGAGACGCCTGGTTTAAAGAATGAAGAATACCCCACCTTATGGCAGGGCTCCTTACTCCAGGTTTCTTGGAATATGCTGATGGAGTAACCCTCTATTAAAGAATTCCATTCGGGCATGTCCAGCTTTCTTGCGATACCTGCAAAATTCCAGCTGAGAATCCTAAACACAGAAGCCTCCCCTGTCAGGCCCCCTCAAAGCTCGATCCCTGGGTCGCCCACCCTCCCTGGGGTAACTGCAAGTGGGCCCTCCCTCGTGGGCCCTCTATTGTAGGTTATACACAAGGCGGGTGCTGGATCCGGTAACTGCCTAGTGCTGAGATTTGTCGAAGTCAGTGTACTACCTAGATCGGGCTGGGAAAGAAAGTTTGGGGTGGTCACTTCACACAACGGCGCTGTTGGAATGGTAGGAGAAAGATCGTTAGACAGGGGGTCCTTGTTACGTGTTTCCACCCCATGGATGATAGTCTGTCTCTTCTTATCCCAACCCTTGGGGCTGCACAGGGCCCGTCCACTTGTGCCGACCATTCCAGCCTTAAATGGACAGGCTCGTGCATGGCCCAAATTGGGTCTCATCACCTGGGTGGAATGGCCTGCGCTTGCCTGGAGTCAGTCGACTCCCTCTAGGCCTGAGAGGGACTGAAACCGGTTAAATAAAAGAGGAAATTGCAAGGAGTGAGTCGCCCGATCAAGAGGGGGCCCTTGTGAGTTGCTGCTCCTTTGAGGCCCATGTGGATAGTGGGGGGGAACAATACTACGTTGGGGGTAAAAATAAGAAAGATCTAGGGTTTGAACCTCGCCCACTCTACCAAATCGGGGTTCTCTTCGAATAAAGTCAATCACCCATGGGTCCCTAAAATTTATAATGACGCAGTCGCCCTCCAAGTCTTTAGGGCAGTGTCCCACCCATCCAACTCTTCTAACATTTATGATCTCTGTTTTGGACTGGTGGGGGAGAGCTCTATTCTTGTTTAGCCAAAAAGTGACTTTATTCTTTAAGTCCCTGAAGGATTCTGTTTTCCCCTCCCCGATGGGTGTGACTCCCATCAGGATGATGGTGTAGGGGGCGGACTCGGGGGGTAGGTTGACACACGGCAATCTCTGCTTAGCAAATTCGTTACCCTGCGATCCCTTCCTCGAGGCCTGTATGTTGTTAGTTGTGCAATAGGGGCTGGCTTGGCCCGCAGTGCTACACCTTCCTTGGACAACCTGCCCTTTGCAGACTTCAGATGGTTACTTTCCTCAGAGTGTTTCCCCATTTGTAGGTGTTCTGACAATACGGTCGAGGGTTTATTAGCGGCAGCACTCGCGTCCAACCTTGGTATAACACAGGGCCCCTTTGGCTGGCGATCTATGGGCTTTACCATTATGTTATCGGAGACTTTTGCTAATTTATCCAACACAATCGAGTTGGCTGTAGCCAAATTCTCTAGCTGGTCCAATTTAGAGTTTATCAGCCTCGTGCGTTCCAAAAGGGGTAACATCAGCGATTTAACAAGGATTTCTATCTTGCCCAAAAGCTTGTCATCCATATTATGGGTCAGACACTGGCCATGTGGGTCTGTGGGATCCGTGATGGAATTTAGTGAACTAGGTGGAACAGGAGGGGGCGGGACTATGTTGTTTTTTTTAAAGATCTTTGCATTTCCCCCTTGCTGTAGAGTGTCCCCTCTTTTCCTTTTGCTTGGCTTAGGATTTGTTTGACCTCCCTCAATTGCAGGTCCAGATGGAGGGCTAGATGGCTTGGGCGATACGTCCGTGCCGTCTAGTGAGCTATTGGGGGAGGAACAGATTGTGGAATCTTTGTCTGGTCTACCACCCTCTGCATCCAGATTCGCAGGCGCCAAAGCAGGACTTAGTTGATGATTTTCAGTCAAGGCTGGATAGCTCGAGAGTGGGGGAGATGCTGCTGACCCAATTTTGCCCGATAGAAGATCAATGGATAGGCGTTTCTCGGCAAAAGCAATTTCCTTTTCGAAGATACCTGTAGCCCTCTTAAAGAAATGATCAAGGGTTCCAGATACCACCCCACTTTTAGTAGAAACATATACAGTTCGTTCTTTCCCAGAGCGTAAGGACATCGTTGCTGCAAAGCACAGAATTATACACTGCAAAATTGAGCTTTTTTTAGCGGGGTAATATAGGTCTCCTAAAACACCCTATGGCACAAACGTCGTTAATCAGGAGTCAATCAACTTAGTCCTTACTTCAGATGAAAGAGGGAGTGCCCGGCCCGACCACGTATGGCCACGGACGGCCACAGACAGTCCAGCCCTTGTCCCGGGCTTCTCCCGGGACGCTCCCGCGCGCTTCCGCACAGCGGTGGAAGAAGCGAAATAAATAGTGTTGGCAGTGGGCGGCGCTCAAGCCCTGCTGCAGGTGTGGACCTCGGAGTGACCCCTGGGAGATGGAGTCCCGATGTTTTCTCAAAGCGCCTCACACTCGCGCTGGGTCCCAGTCCCCTTCGTAGAAGCGGCGAAGCTCCTCCGATGTCACAAAACTCTCCTCAAGGCGCAGAGCACGAACCTCCGTGGACAGGCAACAAAGCAACAAGGTACACCTAACGCTGCTGCACCCGCGAAGCGGGTGCGGCGAGGTGTTTTTCTAGCTTTGGCAGAGGGCGGCGCTCAAGCCCCGCTGCAGGTGTGGACCTCGGAGTGACCCCTGGGAGATGGAGTCCCGATGTTTTCTCAAAGCGCCTCACACTCGCGCTGGGTCCCAGTCCCCGTCGCAGAAGCGGCAAAGCTCCTCCAATGTCACAAAACTCTCCTCAAGGCGCAGAGCACGAACCTCCGTGGACAGGCAACAAAGCAACAAGGTACACCTAATGCGGCGAGGTGTTTTTCTAGCTTTGGCAGAGGGCGGCGCTCAAGCCCCGCTGTAGGTGTGGACCTCGGAGTGACCCCTAGGAGATGGAGGCCCGATGTTTTCTCAAAGCGCCCCACACTCGCGCTGGGTCCCAGTCCCCTTCGCAGTAGCGGCGCAGCTCCTCCGATGTCACAAAACTCTCCTCAAGGCGCAGAGCACGAACCTCCGTGGACAGGCAACAAAGCAACAAGGTACACCTAACGCTGCGGCTGAGGTAAAGGGGCAAGCAGGGATGAAAAAACCTGCAAGAGTGAGGTAAAGGGGCAAGCAGGGATGAAAAAACCTGCAAGAGTGAGGTAAAGGGGCAAGCAGGGATGAAAAATCTGCAAGAGTGAGGTAAAGGGGCAAGCAGGGATGACAAACCTGCAAGAGTGAGGTAAAGGGGCAAGCAGGGATGAAAAACCTTCAAGAGTGAGGTAAAGGGGCAAGCAGGGATGAAAAACCTTCAAGAGTGAGGTAAAGGGGAAAGCAGGGATGAAAAACCTTCAAGAGTGAGGTAAAGGGGCAAGCAGGGATGAAAAACCGTCAAGAGTGAGGTAAAGGGGCAAGCAGGGATGAACAAACCTGCAAGAGTGAGGTAAAGGGGCAAGCATGGATGAAACAATCTTCAAGAGTGAGGTAAAGGGGCAAGCAGGGATGAACAAACCTGCAAGAGTGAGGTAAAGGGGCATGGAGTGTGTGTCGGTGGATGAAAGAGGCTTGGGCTAGAATCAACACTATGGACCTTAGTATTCGGCCGCCTGGCATTCCGTAGCACAGGTTGCGGGCATCTGAGCAGAACCTTGGGCGCCAGGTTTTATTCTATTACAAATAAAGCGCTGCCTACAACAGGAAGTTGTACTCCTTTGGGTAACTTGGTCCCAACACATTTCCACAACAAACATTGTCTTGAAAAAAGCCACCGGCACATTATTTTCTTAAATATGCCTAGAAATTGTGTCTACTTAATACATGGGAAGCCACCACCCAAAAATGGGGGTCAAAAGATGTACCTATCCGGGAAAGATGGGAAAAGGATATGGATAGATGTATGATTGCAGTGAAGGATGTATACAAAAACAGAGGTTGTCCGGATTAAAGGGAACAAAAATGGGCAAAGTGGAATACGTAGAGAGGTGAAATATGTATATCCCCGACAAGCGACTTCAATAGGGGGAGGAAGGAGGAATCTATTGGGGCTGTGGTGATGAAAGAGTGTGAGCTTTAATAGCAGCCTTGAGACACAACAAATGTATAATGTGGACAATGATTGTACTGTATGGAGCAAAGTTTTCCAGCCCAACTGCTGTATAACTAAATAAACTTTAATAAAAAGAATAAACAAATAAATTAGATAAACGATCATTGGCAGTTCACAGTGAAGTTAACGGAGTGTCACAGATTCTCTCCCTAACACCGAAAAAATGTGATTGATTGCAAATTTTCAAAGATATAACTAAATATATTTTTAAGCTGTATTTATAGTATTCAATGTGGTACATTACAGCAAACAAATTCATAAAAAAGGAAAGAACTTCGCAGCATCGACATACAAGGCAATTCCTGATGTGGCGAAGTGTGGTGGTAGTGACGGTTCCCAGCTATAAGACGAGGGTGCTCAGGTGTTCTCGCCTCATGATGGAAGAGGATCCAACACCATCGGCAATGCCCCCCCAAGTGTGCCTACGTGGTGTGGGGGATTCACCCGAGCACCATTCGCATGCCTTATCATGCACTCGGGCGTCCTCCTCGCCACCCCCACACGCCCCTCCCAAACAGTGTAGATCGGCTGGTCCTCTCAGAGAGCCCATCCTGGCCTAAAAAGGTGGGGTCGTTATCGCCCATTGAGACTCTCAGTCTGTTGACATTGACATTGACATTGAATAGCATTTATATAGCGCATGGGTACCCGGAGGCATCCCAGCGCTCGCAGTAACAGCAGTGAGGTGTTCAGCCAGTTAGGGAAAAAGTAGTGTTTTTAGGGACCTGCGAAAGGAGAGATGGTTGGGTTATGCTCGCAGGTGGAGTGGAAGGGAATTCCAGGGTCTAGCAGCATTCAGCGAGAATTGCCAGCCTCTACTTCTGGCCTTCCTAATCCTAGGGATGGTGGCCAGGTTCATGGTTTTGGATCGAAGGCTTCTGTTGGGCTCATAGAGCTGGATGAAATTATGAAGAATAGGGGTCCTGTTTTGAAAAGAGATTTGTGGGCAATACACAGGGACTTAAACTTAACTCTCTCCTGGACTGGTAGCCAGTGGAGTACTTTCAGGGCAGGTTTGTCCGACTGATGTTTAGGGATGCCCAGTAAGGGTGCTGCGGCCCAATTCTGTATAGTCTGTAGTTTGGAAAGGGTGGCAACAGGGGCACCCAAATAGAGAGTATTCGCATAGTCCAGCCGGGATAAGACGAGGGCCTGGACCAAGATTTTCCTAGCCGAAATGGCAGGAGAGGAAGGACCTTCCGATTCATTTTTAGGACACCATAGCACTAGGCGGCCGTCTTCCGTGCCTGGGTTTTGAATGAAAGATCTTGGTCGATCCAAACACCCGGACTCTTTAGCTGGGTCTTGGGAATGGGGGCTGAGCCTAGGGAAGTAGGCCATATTCCCTTTAGGTCAAGGGGAGATTGATTACCCAGGATCATGATTTCACTCTTTTCCCCATTTAATTTAAGAAAGGAGTCGCTCATCCAACTCGCGATTTCTTCCAGGCAGGGGTGCAGGCAGGGAGTGGAGCTTTCCGCTCTATTACGCCCAATCACCAATTGCGTGTCATCTGCGTAGGTGACTATGTGTATTCCAAAGGGTAGAACTGCCTCTGCAAGGGTGCAAGTGTAGACATTAAATAAGGTCGGGCTCAGGGAAGATCCCTGAGGCACTCCGCAGCAGAGGGGTGTCTGTTTGGAAGTCACGTCATTATCAAAAACTTGGAAGGATCTGTTGTTCAGGAAGGAATGTAGCCATGCCAAGGCAGTTCCGGTGATACCTGATTTACTGAGCCTGCGGATCAGAATACGATGCTTTACGGTATCAAATGCCGCGCTGAGGTCTAAAAGGAGGACCACTGCGGTGCCACAGGAGTCCACTATCTTTCTTGACTCTTCCACTGCTGAGAGCAGGGCTGTTTCTGTTCCCTGTAGTGGGCGGAAACCTGTCTGGGTCAGATGGAGGAGTTTATGGGTCTCTAGAAATGAAGATAGTATTGAATTAAAATATTTTTCAGTGATTTTTCTGATCCCTGGGAGCAGGGAAATGGGTAGTTTCCCAGGTTGGAGGGGTCAAGACTGTTTTTTTAGCAGAGCCTTTACCATGGCTTCCTTCCACGCGGGGGGGGGGACCACCCCTGAGGAGAGTGAGATGTCGATTGGTCTAAGATCACAGGGGAGACCACACCTGCTACCTCTCTCAATATCCATAGTGGGGCAGGGTCTTTGGGTGATCCACTTTTTACCTTAGATAGGAGGTTTTCTAATACAGACATCTCCATTGCCAGAATTGTATCCAAGGTGGACTGGTTTCTGCAAAGTTAAGGGGCTAAGGAGTTTTAACAATTCTGAAGATCTCACGAGAGGAATTGGATGAAGCTTAAATTTTATTTTCGTAGTAGGCTGCCTGTGCTGCCCTGATTTCAGCTTTGTAAAGATAGATGCTTTCTCTATATTTTTTCTTTTTTGTCCGATGAGAAACCTTTCCTCCAGTCTCGCTCAAGTTTTTTGCAGTTTTGTTTTAGGCCCCGTAGTACAGTTGAGTACCAAGGTTTTTGAGTGTTTCCTATTCTAATTTTGATACTTTTTACGGGAACAAGGACATCTAGAGATTTTTGGAGCCAGTTATTTAAATTGTCATTTGCCGTGACCACATTTAAGGAAGAGGCAGGTTTAGTTTCTCCTAATACGGTGGTCCATTGTTCAATTGAGAGTTTGGACCAAGGACGTGTTTTTGAGTAAGTGATGCTATATGAGGTGGTGACCACGTAAAAGGTATAAGAAAATGGTCTGACCACGGGACAGGGATAGGTTTTCCTCCTAATAGGTCATCCAAGTCTGAAAAGATAGGGTCTAATAAATGACCCTTTATATGGGTGGGTTCACTAATTTTTTGTAAGAGTTGGAAGACGGCTATGTCCTAAGTAAGTTTAATTGCCGATGTCTGTAGGGGGTCATCAAAATGAAGATTAAAGTCACCCAATAGGGAGAAGTTAGCCGATGACCTAGCTAAGTTTGAGGCCAGATCAGGTAATGATTTACAGAATTCCCCTGAGGGACCCAGGGTTTGTTATAATAAAACACCAGAAAAAGTGAGATCTGGGGCAAACTCCAAATGGAATCTGCAGTGCGAGCATTTATGAAGGTCATTAGAGGGCGAGATAGACTGTTTGCATGTTCCCCTCATCGGACTTGCTAGGTGGTGTAATTCTTCCGCGCTTTGCTGCATCTGCTGGCCAGTATGGGGAGCAGGGTTTATGGCCCCTGGATCCGGCCAGACGCGGCCAGACGCGGACGGGCGCAGACGGGCTTGCCCCTAACGCGCCTTCGGCGCCCGCGGCGCGCGTCCGGGCCATGATTGCTTTTATGCTCTTTCCCTGAAGTGGTGAGCGAGCGACTGTACCGCCAACCCTTTACTCCCAAAATGGAGTCCACGCCGATTTTGTGAGTTTAGCCTGAGTCTCCCTCCACACAAGCAGGAGCACCCGCAGGGGAGTAGGGGGAAGGTAATGAATATAGCAGAGTTACAGTATATAGCAGCAACAAAGTTATAATAGCAGCAAAGTTAAATTGGGCTTTTTAAAAATTCTTAAAATCAATTGTGCAGAGTACTTAATAGCAGCTGTGCAAATTCGCAGATATTCATAAAGAGCAAAGTTCCCCTGCGCGTACCTCAGTTACTGACTGCAGCGCGTCCGGACCACCATTGCTTTTATGCTCTTTCCCTAAAGTGGTGAGCGAGCGACTGTACCGCCAACCTTTTACTCCCAAAATGGCGTCCACGTCGCTTTTGTGAGTTTAGCCCGAGTCTCCCTCCGCACAAACGGGAGAACCCGCGGCGGACCTGCAGGGGAGAGGTGTGGCGCCGCGGCCAGGGCGACTGACGCTGGAATCTGGGGACCACGGTTCGATCCCCGGCTCCGGCGGCAGGTTAGCCCAGCACCATGTGACTCTGGGCAATAGCTCGCTTAATCTTCCCGACGGCCCCCAGCGCCTAGAGACCCTTACGGGTGATTGTGCGCTTTACAAATGTGGACTTTATCACTTTACCTGGGAGTAGGGGCAGGTAATGAATATAGCAGAGTTACAGTATGTAGCAGCAGCAAAGTTGTAATAGCAGCAAAGTTAAATTGTTTTGTTTTTTTATTCTTAAAATCAATTGGGAAGAATACTTAATAGCAGCTGTGCAAATTCTCAGATATTCGTAATGAGCAAAGGTCCCCTGCGCGCACCTCAGTTACTGACTGCAGCGCGTCCGGGCCATCATTGCTTTTATGCTCTTTCCCTGAAGTGGTGAGCGAGCGACTGTACCGCCAACATTTACTCCCAAAATGGCGTTGATGCCGATTTTGTGAGTTTAGCCCGAGTCTCCCTCCGCACAAATGGGAGCACCCGCGGCGGACCAGGGAGTAGGGGGCAAGTAATGAATATAGCGGAGTTACAGTATATAGCAGCAGCAAAGTTGTAATAGCAGCAAAGCCTCCACCCATCTTTCTAAGTCACGTTCTGCATTCTCATCTGTTCTGACTATACGTCCCTCGTTTCCGCCGCCAGGGCCCATTAATGCATATTCTCCTTCTATTTGGACACCTGTGGTGGTGTGGGTGCAGTCCAGTGTATCGCTGTGCGTCTCCTCACTAGAAGGGCAACAAAGCAAGTAAAGATCCTTGTGCCACCTATTGGGGATGTTATCCGTCGAAGCAGACAATGTCTGGGTTTGACCTTGGGTGTAGTTGCAGTTATCCCCCCAAGTAAACTTAATAGATTTTTAATGCTTGAATGGTTAAATTGGGCTATGCCTAGGGGAAGACTGCAACATTTGCTTTAGTCATTAATTTTCACAGATTCTCATGTTTAGCCGTGTATTTATTAAGGTACTTAAACTACTAATCAATTCTCCCCCATCACCAATCTATTTTCGGGCTCTCTGTAGCGATGGGCCACACGCTACGCCTTACAAACAAGAATTAATGAGGCCCTACAAGTCTCCAGCACAGCATTAAAAAGATGTCTGCAGGACACATGCTTTTAATTGAGATAAATTATCATGGCACCTCAGCAAAAATGTCTTCATTACAGCACAAAGGATCATCAAGTATTTACATACTTGGAAATGATTTGCATATGCGCTATCTGCTGGAAGATGATGTATTACAAATGGTGTCTGAAAGGGCGTTACTGGGATTTGGGGGTGAGATCTGGCAGGAGTATATTAGCCAGAGCTTTTCACTTTCTTTTGACAAAAAATACATTTGAAATAATCTTCTTCTGTTTAGTTTTTTCCTAGTTTTAGTGCCAAGGCACAGCTCATAACTCCAGTCCTTTCCTTTACAGCTGCTGTTGCCATATGATACCAGTAGATGTTTTTGAGGTGCATTCCTTGGGACGCACTGAGAATGGATTTAATGAACAAAGTACTTATCTTCGGTAATGCTCTTTCTGGTAGACCCTCCATCTAACCGCAGATTCCGCGCCTTTTGAATATCCTCCCAGGCGTCAGACTGGATTCATACTCTTTCCAGCAGTACCTCACCACAACGTCAGGTGGCGCCGTGGTGCTCTGCACTGACACCATTCTGCTCTGGAAATGACATGCAGTGCCCGTATAGGGGGGACCCAGCAGGATAACCTTAGCCGCTTTCGAGGCTGTCTGCAACCCCAGATGCAGTTGCCCAAGTGCAAATTTGTTGTGATCAGTGTGCAGATCACTAGTCTAGAGATCTTATTAATGGAAAGAGTCCAATCACAAAGCGGGTGGGACGGGAGAATCAGTGAGGAATCTGCAATTAGATAGAGTCTCTCCCAGAAAGAGTGTTGCAGAACGTAAGTAACTTGTTATTCTGGTAAAGACTTCTAGCTACAGATTCCTTACCTTTTGAATAGATACCAAAGGTCTGTGAACGGACTCAAACTAGAAAGCTCTGCAGGAACGAGCGGCTAAAATGCCCCTCCCAAAGGCCCTGGCTGTCCAGACAAGTTCTTCATGAAGGTATGGAGGGGCTTCCACATAGCCACCTGGCATATGTCTAGGACAGGGACGCTGCATGCTAGCACAGTGGTAGCAGCTTTGGCCCTGAAAGAATGAGTGAAAATCTTTCCGGGGCCTGCTTCTTAGCCAATGTGCAGCAGATCTTAATGCAGAGCATGTAGCTTTTTTCGCAATAGCAAACCGCACAAAGAGGCGATAGCCCACCCGGTGTTTTCTGGTACAATCTATGTAGAAGGTGAGCACTCTTTGTGGGTACAAACGATGGATTCTCTCCTTAGACAGGTGAGGTGGAGCATAGAACACCTGCAGGTGACAGGGGGACTGATGTAGAATGGCATCACAACTTTTGGCAGAAAAGACGCCCAAGTACGCAGAACCAGTTTGTCTGGGAAGAAGGTAGTATGCGGTAGATCAACATAAAGAGCCTGAATCTCACAGACATATCATGCAGATGGTGACAAGGAGCACAGTCTTGATAGCAAGTAGATGCAAGGGGCAGCTGCGAAGTGGTTCGAACAGAGTGCACATCAACTAAGTGAGGACCAGGTTAAGTTTCCACTAGGCAATCAGACAGGGAGAAGGAGGAAAACATGTGTTATTGCCCTTTTAAAAATCGCATCACAACTGGTGACTTGAACAAGGAGGGTGGATCCAGCAACCATAAGCCATAAAGATAACCTTTAACCGTGCCCAAACCAAGACCTTGCTGGGCAAGAGATAAAACGAACAAGATAACGTAACATAATTTGGCCTGGAGGGCATCAATCTGGAGTGTGCAACACCAAACCACAAATTTGACCCAACATCAAGCATACACATTTTTCATTGAGAAACACCTGGCTGCCAAGATGACATCAACTACTCCTGGAGGTAGGTCGAAGGTGTTCCGTTGTTACTGCTCAATCTCAAAGCATGAAAGAGGAGACTGCAAAGGCCCGGTTGCAGAACCCTTACATGTTGCTGCACCAGCATGTCCTCCTGTGAGTTTTGGATACTATACTCTCCATGCCCAGTCCGGAGCCAATAGGATTACTTGGGCCTAGTAGGTCCTGATCTCCTTAAGAACTCAGGGCAGGAGTGGTATCGGCAGAAAGCAGAAAGGCATACAGGAGTCCAGAGCTCCACTTGAGTCGGAACACATCTCAGAGTGATAAACACCTTAGAAACTCCAACGTACAGAAGCACAGACACTGCACGTTCTCGGCAGTGGTGAACAGTGGTGAAAGCTAAGGCTTTCCCCATTCGCAGACAAGACCTCGTTTTCCTCTGGATGTAATTGCTACTCATGATCTGTGAGGTGCCTAAGGTGGAGCTTGTCCACCGTGGCATTCAAAGATCCAGCCAGATGGTTCATCCTCAGGAAAATTCTTTGGTCGCCCAGCCACTTCTATAGGCACATGCCTCCTGGACAGGGTCCAAGATCCCATCCCATCCTGTTTGCTGCAGTACTACATGGCGATGGTGTTGTCCATGAACACCTGAACCAGCCTCCCATTGATGAGCCAAAGGAAGGCTATCTATGCCAAGCGGATGGCCGTCCGCTCCAGAAGGTTTATATAAAGCCAGTACTCCTCTGGAGACCAGAGGTCTCTGATCTCCAACACTCCCAGGTGGCCTCCCCAGCCCAGACGAGATGCATTGGTCACCACTGTTTACTTGGGTGGGGAAGGGAGAGGGGTGTGCTGCAGCCCCAATTGTCGTCTAGCAACCACCACCGCAGATCCTTTGCAGTCTACTCCAAAATCTGAACATGGTTGGAGAGGTCCCCTTGATGTTGTGCCACTGAGACTTCAGAAACCACTTCAGAGCCCTCATATGTTTATGTTTATGTATTTATTTTTATATAGCGCATAAATCACCGTTCGGTCTCAGAGCGCTTGCGAAAGGCTGGACTAGAGATAGACAGACAGGGGATTTTATATCAGTTTAAAAGAGCCAAGTTTTAAGATTTTTACGAAACGTTTTATGATTAAGGTCGGTTCTGATGGACAATGGTAGAGTGTTCCAAGTGGTGGGACCTATTTTGGAAAAGCTTCTATCCCCATTTCTGACCGTCCTAACCTTTGGGACTCTTAAAAGGTGTTTGTTGGATGAACGGAGGGTTCTCACTGGACAATAACCCTGGAGTTTTCTCTGCAGGTATTTGGGACCATGTCCGTTTATAGATTTATGCACCAGACAACATATTTTAAATTTGATACGTTTTCTTATTGGGAGCCAATGTAGTTTATTTAGACATGGGACAGAGGGGGTGCGAGGTGGAAGATCGAGGGTCAACCTCACTGCTGAGTTTTGGAGGGTCTGGAGCTTGGTTAATGAGCTTTCGTTTACATCAGCAAGTAGCGCATTGCCATAATCAAGGCAACTGATTATAAGGCCCTGAATAAGGGGTTTCCGGGAAACAAGTGGAATCCACTTGAAGATTTTTCTGAGGCTTCTCATTAGCCCAATGCTGGTGTGAACAACTTTATTTATATGTGGGGACATGGACAGTTTGTCATCGATAGTGACTCTAGGGTTCCTAACTAAATTTTTCGGGGCTGGACATGGGCCTAAAGACGGAGGCCACCATTCATCCGTCCAAATTTTATTAGCCATGCCAAACAGCATGATTTCCGTTTTTCCGGCGTTTAACATTAAGTAGTTGTTTGTCATCCATTCACGGACGAAAATCATGCATTGTTGGAATCTAATTTTAGCTTCTAAAGGGTTGGGGCCTAATGTTATCGAAATCTGGGTTTCGTCAGCATATGATACCGTATCAAAGCCATAGGCTTTGATTACCTTGGCCAGTGGTGATAAATATGCATTAAATAAAGTTGGACTCCAAATTGAACCCTGAGGGACACCTTTATCGTTTTCCACATAAGGTGAGGAGAATGAACCAATTTTGACCATTGACCGTCTCCCTGTTAGGTAACTCTGGATCCACCTGTGTGCGGGACACCAGACACCAATCTCAGCCAGCCGCCTTAACAGAACGCTGTGTGAGATGGTGTCGAAGGCCGCCGACAGGTCCAATAAAATCAGGATGGCAGACTGCTTTGCATCCATGGCCAGCCGGATGTTATCAACTACCTCCAGGAGGGCGGTCTCGGTGCTGTGGCAGGCTCCAAACCCGATTGGGAGGTGTCCAATAGCATATTGTCCTCCAAGTGTTTGGTTAATTGGATATTGATTAGGGACTCCATTATTTTGCCAAACAGTGGTAAGAGGGAGAAGGACGATAGTTTACTGGTTGCTTCGGGTCCGCATTATTCTTTTTTAAAATGGCTCTAACCGTTGCTTCTTTCCAAGACGCAGGAAAGGTGGCTTGGGCTAGTGATAGATTAAAAATTGCCGTTATTTCAGTTATCATGGCAGGGGATATTTTTGCTAAAATCTGGGCAGATGCAGGATCGCTTGGGGAGCCTGATTTTGCTTTCTTTAATTTGTCGCTAACTTCTTCCTCAGTGAGAGTATGAAATTCTAACAAGGTTTTAAACAAGGATGTTTATTCAGGAGTAGACGTATTAAATGAACTTGTGTCATTGTCCTTAGCATTAGATTGTTTAGTCCCTTTGGGAAAGGCCTTATGAATATCATCTATTTTGTCCTTAAAGTAGGTGGAAAGCTTGTCAGCCCACTCTTGGGACTCAGTGGTGGGTGGCTGGCCAGAAGAAGGATTTGAAAATTCCTTTACTATGGAGTATAGCTCTTTATGCGAATTTCCATCTAGTTCAATTCTGGTTCCTAGATAGACTTTCTTCGCTGCAGCTATCTGGCTCATATAGTCCTTGTGTGCAGTCTTATATTGTTGTTTATCCGTAGGATTCTTTGTTTTACGGCATTTAGGCTCGACGGACCTAGTGGTCTGTTTCACTAGTTTTAAGTCTGGTGTGAACCAGGGAGATCTTGTGTTGGGACATTTAGTTAGCTGTTTTGGGCCTATGTAATCTAATGCCATGGGGATTGCTTCATCTAGGTCTTTTACCACCTTATCTGGATCAGCATTATGAGTCACAAGGGGAGGCGTAAAAGCGCTGGAAAAAGAGTCAGGATTGATTTTGTTCCAAGCCCTACTCATTTTTTCCTTCTTTGGGTGGACAGGTTTGATCGCATTCACTCTAATGTTGAACTTTATTATCACATGGTCCGACCATAGGACTGGATAGAGATCCACAATCTGAATTCCCTGAGAGTTAGAGCATAGGAGGTCTAAGGTATGTCCGGCCTTGTGCGTAGGACCGGTTTCTAGTAGCGTCATGTCCAATGCATTGATGCTATTTATTAATTCAGAGGTATGTATATCTTGCCTCAGCTCAATATGATGATTAAAATCTCCTATTAGCAGAAAATTCTTGCAGGCTAAGACATGAGGGGCCAGAGTGTCCAATAGCTGAGTGGCGAAGTAGGTTTTGTTTTCAGGCGGTCTATAGACGAGCGCTCCTTTCCAGGATTCCTTATCGTTTAGATCAAGGGAAAAGATGAGGAATTCACCCCATTTAGTAATTTGCGTGTCAATAGTCGAGATTTTTTATGGAGGATTTGTAGACTATTGCTGTTCCTCCTCCCCTCTTGGCGGTCCTGTCTAGTCTTAGAATACTATAACCCGTAGGCAGAGCTGTTGCTAAGTCCGGGAAAGATGTTTCTTGGAGCCAGGTCCCCGTGATAAAAAAGAGGTCTGGTGATTCTTGGTCTAATAGGGCCCATATTTCAAGAGAGTGTTTGGGGAGGGAACGGACATTTCCATACAAACATATAAGATGGTTAGACAAGGACAAAGGTACGTGCTTCAGGATGTGCCTATTACTGGAGGAAAGGGAGGTATTTAGAGAAAGGAGCTCTAGTCGGGAGTATCTGAGGGTGGCCATAGGGCGCTTTACTTCGAGGAGCGGGACTGGCTGCTGGCGCTGGTCTGGCGCGGACGGGCGCAGACGGGACTGACTCTGGCGCGACTCAGGCGCGTCGCTGCGCGCTCCGCCTTCTGTGTGTGTATATGTCACCTGGCGTGCTTGACCCAGAGGATGCAGGAGGCCATCAGTCTGCTTTGGTGGCTCTGGGAGTGAGAACGGGACCGAGACCAAACTTGGACCGCGCCTTGGGCCGGTTTCGGTAAGGAGCATTTTTGTGGTTTGTGACACAGAACTTCGCCTTGTGATTCCAATGGCTCTCAGGTTCATCGCAATAGAGTCACCGTAGGCCTTGGAGTCGTGACCTGAACCCAGACACCAGAGGTATACGTGGTGGGGATCTGTCACAGTCACCTGCTTGCAACAGTCCCAATAGGGCTTAAAAGCTGTCGTTTTAGGGGATTACATCTCTTGTACACTGGAAATATTTAGAGAAAAAATCTCTGGGCCTGGAACGAAAGAAACTGACATCAGCGAGTGGCAGTGGCATCTATATGTGCTTTGTATGTCATTTCTGAAGCAGAGTGGTGCAGATGCATGGCGGAACCTGACAGCATGCCAAGGTACTACTGAAAAGTTTCCAGATCCAGTCTGATGCCAGGGGGAATGTTCAAAAGGTGAGGAATCTGTGGCTAGAAGTCTATCAGAAAGCAACGTACAGGAAAGAAGAACTCCGTAAATCACAGCAAGTTCAAAACTGTACAACTCAGACCCACATCATTCAAGGATCTGCGTTAATCTGTTTAAATTACTATGAATTTAGATGCAAGTTAAATGAAGATCTGCCACTCGTGTATTCAAAGTATGTCATACTTTTCACGTTAATTTTATTTCTGGAGTCTAGTCTTTCCTTCTCAGAGGCTCTTGAAATGTCTTAGTGAAGCAGTGCTTATTGAAATTTACTTGTGGAAGTATTATTGACACATCACAACAGGAAACCCAGGGCTACTTTAGAGATGACCCAAAACACACCAGCAATAGTGCAATTTGACCATAACCTCCAAACAATATTTTAGCAGCTAAACTAAGGTTAGACTGTGTTACAATTCAGTAAGGTAGGCAACGTGAAGGTCCTTTAAGTATTACAAAAAGTTTATTATAAGATAGAGCAAGTATATAATTATATATGTGGGATGGGAATGTCCCCTGCATTGTAAACTAATGTGTGCTCCTGTCCCGAGTGCCAGACTTAATGTGAAACTGATATCCTGACCTTAAATTTGGACCTGACGTCACGCTAATTTAGCATGTTCACAGGGGGCTATGTCTGTTCTCACTTATGTGAGGTCCAGAACCTGTCCTGCGACCTGGAAGGGCACGCTGTGACCACTGTACTAGCCCTGGGTAAGCCACATTAAGTAGGGGTGGCAGATTATGGTGTTTTGTAAATTTACAGCATGACTTGACATTTTTCTCTATGTCATTGAAAGGACAGTCTGCTGACCCCTCCACTATTATGTAAGACTGCGTGTATTATGAGTCTGAGCATTGGGGCCAGTGGAATCCATTTTGGATGCCCTTGGTTTGGCATAACAAAAGATAGAGGATGAGGATAGGTTCCCCACACAGTGGAGTATATTTCCTGCATTGCTCTGGCAAGAGTGTAGAGGCTCAGCCACTAAAGTGAGGAGGATGGATGCAGGATTGACTTAGAAATTCTATGAGAACCGCGTGAGCAAAGGGCGATCGATTAGTTCTTCTTGAATTAGATGTCTGGTAGATGACAGGGGTGGTGCTGCAGTTTTTGTTGTTCAAGGTGAGGATGTTTGCTTGTCTCAGAAAGCTATTTCACCCTTTATTGTGCCTATGGCTTTCGATACTCCTGCTTTGATATAGCCTCTTTGCTTGCTGTGAGAACCATTACTTTGCATTACTTTACTTTGCAAAAAGGATGTGAGTCTGGAGAGCAGCCTGGAAATGACATTTGGGAGAGACCCAACCCAACCCAGTTCTGATTCCTAATATATTGGATATACACCCAGCTTCCAAAAATGTGTATAAAAGTGGGATCCAAACAAACCTAGTTTGATCCATTTCCAAGTCCATCATGACCAAGGAAGGGGGTGCTCCTCAGAGTAGTCCGGGGACTGCTGTGTGACCTGGAATGGTGTCTGCATTACAGCCAGTCTGCCAGAGGTAACTGGATATCACCTGAAGTCTTCAACTTTCTGGAGATCAGGATCTGCCCAAGCACCGAGACGTATGCCTGCCTGCCTGTCTGCTAAGAGAAGGAATTAGACTGCTTGTCCTGAAAAAGGAGAGACTGTCCAGGAGGAGAAGCACAGCATATTACCTGGGTATCGGGTACCTAAAGGTAGCTGACTCCTGAGAGGGAGGGAAGCTGATACTGATCGGAAGCCTGCATGGCCCCCCAGTTTCTCACTGCAGCTCCTACCATGAGTTTCATAGAGAAATATTGAACAATTTGTCACCACGCAACCTAGTGTTCTCAGCATTAACCAAGAGAGCCTAGGGCTGCTGTTACCACAAGAAAAGCCCACGGTGGAGCTGCTGCTGTATTGGTCTCCAGGGCCGCAACTGCAGAAGACAAGCATCTGCCTGCTCTGGCTCTAAGGGCATCAACTGCTCAAGATGACTGTCCACCTGTTTTAGCCTGAATGATGCAACTGCCAATAATCACATTGAGTGTGTTACTCAGCATCTATGGTCCTGAAGGGGCTAGACAGCTATCTGAGGTCTACCACCCAGCGTTGAAGTTCCAGAGTGCAAAGAAGCCGATCGCACGGGTCAGCTCCTGTGACTTGCCAGCATCACTAAGCAGATAAAGCAGTACTGTGTCTGCACAAACGGAGAGACTGTGCCTGCACACATGCAGAGGGAAACTATTGCTGCCAACACTAACTTTTCTCAACACAGACTTGTTGGGCCAAAAGACAATTGAACTGACCTATGGACCAACCTCTGGGGTAATCCCTATAAGTGCTTAATTTCAGCCAGTGGTATCCGGTGCACAGCATCAGCACTTTATGGCCAAAACCGGCTCTTCTAACAGCTGCCACATGGTGGCACTGTTTACCTAATTTTGTTATAAGCACAACAGCAGCTGTTTAATAATTAAATTACATTAAAATCAGTAATACCTACCACCCAAGGCTTAAAGAATAGCTTGGGCGGCATGTATTAGTTATTTTTTTTAAGTCTGAATTGTCACACTTGTGTGCGATGGTTAGTTGTGATGGTACTGTCATTGGCAGTGCTGGTGGGGTAATGGGTGGCGCCTCCTGATAAGGGCCCTGGCACTTATTATTATTCTTTTTTTTACAAATTAAGTACAGTTAGTGATTCACACCTGCACCAAACCTTTGCCTGCGTCACAAGTGAGAAAGTGGGAAGGAAGGAAATACCATGGGAATTATCTGCATTTCCTTAGATTATGTAGAGCGTATACAACCATGTAACTGTGTACTATTTGGTAATGCGGTGTGATTAACAAACTTTCTTTTATTTGAAAGACTAGCAATGGGCTGGACAACACCTTTTTGTATCTGATGGTTGACTGGTGAGTCTGGAGCTCTAGACCCCTACTCAACCTCTCTGAGAAGCCTGTGACTGTTCACCCTCACTACCCTGACAGTGAAGAGAGGAAAGGGTTTTGCTTGGCTCTGTTTGAAGAGCCATAGTAGTATAAACACAAGTGAAAAACAACCTCAACCACAACTGTAGGGGCCCAGTAGCCCATCTACTGTCTGACCCACTCGAATAGAGTCTGGCAATAAAATAATACCAACTTGTTTTTATACAGCATTTTATGCCACAATTCTGCATTTCGAAGAACTCTAAATAACAGATGTTACTATTATCCTCTTATGTAGTGTAGTTCCTATTTTCCCAATAGGCTCTGCGCATTGGAATAACATAAACAGCAGTTTAGAAGTAGGACTGAGGTAATCTAGGTCTCTACTGACTATGTTAGACTTAATTAGGTTTGCCAGCTAGCTCAGAGGTCACTAGAAACTTTCTCGAGTAAACAAGGAGGTGTTAACTTCCCTGAATAGACAAGAAGGGATTAGCTTCTGACAACCGCATAAACATGACAACTTTGCTCCCTCAGAATAAAGAGTATATCTCTAGAGTCGTGAGAAAACAATAGATAACTATTTCACTCAGTCAATCGTGCATGCTTAATTTCACCAGGAGTGCAGAGAAATAGAGAGACGGGCATTTTCAATAAAAGTTGTTATTTATTGAGCAGTCTTCTTTCTCATGCAAGAGAAATGAATTGCCACAATTGCAATACTTATCATGAAGTAAAGTGCGTACAGTAAAAGTAGTATTATGAAATAATACTGTAAAAGCATAGATATGGTTTCTTAGCCATATGATACTTAAAACGGATAAAATATATACATACATAAAAACATTGACTGACGTACTCAACTGGTGCTTCTAATATACGCCTACCCCGGTGTACACCTGACCTAAGCCTAATACGTGGGAAGGAGTAAGTAAGTTTCAGTTTAAGTTAAGTTGGTTTTTTGCCAAGAATCTGAATCAAGAAATCTCTTAAGGTTTTAGTCAGCTCCGTACCTTGGTTTATAGAATGAAGGAGGTCTTGTATCTCTCTCTCAGGACTCGATCTCCCAGCAACCCGCAAGGGTGACTGGAAACACCGGATCACATAAGGAGTGAAGACACTAAACTCCTATGAAGGGTAAAGACCTATTGTTTTATCACATCAGGGGAGGATGGTCAAATTGGTAGGTAACATGCTAAAGTCATTGCTTAGATTGTGTTTTGTCTTTCAGAACTCCGTCCCGGCCGTTCCTACCCCAACACCCTTTCCCTTGCCTGGCCACGCTAATACTTCATGCTAAAACATCAATTCGATATTGGATGTCCCTGGAGGTGGACCTTGAGTTCTTCATGAAGACCCAGAGGAAGGACTTTTCCGTTATGTTATGTTAAATAGTTTTGTTGAGCGCTCAAATACCCAAGGGTGTCTTGCTGCTAGCAATGAATGCAGAATGAAGAACCGGAGAGAAAGAGACCTACAAAGTATTCAATAACCGTGTCTTGAGGATCTTCCTGAACATAGAAAAATTTGAAAATATTTTAATGTGTACAGGAAGCTTATTTCAGGCTTTCCAGGCCCCCAGTATAAAGCTGCGGCCATGCCAAGCCGCGCGTTTGAATCTGGGCACTATCACAGACCTGGCAGTTGAGGATCTTAAGGCCTGTTTGGAATATACCAGTTGAAACTCTTTTAAGAAGTCAGGCCCTAGACAGTGCAGTTCCTTGTATACGATGCAAAGAGCCTTGAAGACAATTCTCTGCCGAATGGACAGCCAGTGCACCTTCCTCAAGGATTTGGACACAAATTGGTGTTTAGGGACCTTAAGTAGGAGGCGGGCAGCAGCATTTTGCAAAGTTTGAAGTTTATTGAGCACATGTTGATGTGCATTCATGTGCATACCGTTGCAGTAGTCAAGCCTGGATAGTAGTAGGGAAGTGACTACCGTTTTCTGAAGATGTGGGGGAATAAAAGGAAGTCATTTCTTTATCAACCAGAGGGTGTTAGAAATCCCCAGATATAACAGCATTGGCTTGATCGGTGTATGACAATTTGTCATTAACCAGGACACCTTGGTTGCACATTTTGCTGATCGGAGTAGGAAGGGAGCCGAAATCCTGGGGCCACCAGGCAGGAGTGAAAAAAGAAGGCTGAGCTCCAAAGAGCAAGGACGCGGTCTTTCTGTAAGGAGTTCTAGAGATCCATTGGCTGATGGCCTGCATACAGATGCAAAGGCAGGTGCCAGGCTCATCGTTGGCCATGGAGATGACAGTTAGAGTATCGTCGGCGTATGAAGTGAGGGAAAGGCCAAAAGATTTAATTAGCTCGGCCAATGGGGTAATAAATACATTGAAGAGCGTGGGGCTGAGCGAGGACCCCTTTAGGACCCCCGCAAAGGGAGAGAGTAGGAATGAGAAACAAAATGGTCCAGTTGACCCGACTGTGCATGTCCATGAAGGAACAAGCTAAGCAAGTTTCATGCAGTGCCTGTGATACCGATGTGAGCTAGACAAGCCTGCAGTTTTCCATGGTTGACAGTGTCAAACGCCGCTGGCAAACCAAGTAAAATCAGGGTCTCCCTGATCGAGGGACATCCTGATCTCTTCTGTCACCTTAATTAAGTCCGTTTCCATACTATGGACAGAGCAGAAGCCAAACTGGGTAGCATCCATCAAATTGTTGTCTTAAATAAACCCAACAAGTTGAGTATTCATTACTTTCTGGATAACCTTGGCAGGCATAGGTAGATGTGAGATTGGGTAGTAACTAGTTGAGTCCAAGGAAAGTTTCTTTATGAGAGGGAGCACTGAGGCTTTCTTCCATATAGTTGGAAAAGAGCCAGACTGAAACATTAGATGAAATATATCCGTCAGTGTCCGGAGCAATTGACTCAGCGACAAGAGCAGTGACCATGGGTGGACAGGGGTCTCCCCGGGATCCAAGTCTCGTGGATTTGACCAGCCTTGTAACCTCATCAATGGAGGGTGGAGTGAATACCTTAAAGGTAGGGTCGACCCGGGTAATGCTAGGGCAGATAGTTCTGCAATGGGAAGGAGCAATCATGGGGGAGAAAGTTTTGTAAATATTTTCTGTTTTCTGAAGACAAAAACTGGCAAAAGAGTTGCAAAAAGATTGACTAGAGTTCATAGACTGCTTAGCAGAATCAGTTGTGAGCTTAAGAACAGTTTGTAAAGTTCCTTGGTGGAATTCTTAGCTGAATCAATTCTATTAGTAAAATAGGCTGCTTTAACTGTGAGTATTCTCGCCTTGTAGATGCTCAAGCACTTCTTATACTTTACTTTTTCTATGTCGTTGTACTCTAGTCTCCATCTTTTCTCTTGCCTCCTGCAGCTCTACTTGAGAGCCCTCAAGTCTTGTAAGAACCAAGGCATGGAGAAATTATTTCTCTTATATCTGACAGTTTTAGGTCAAGCCAAGGTGCAGGCAGCAGTGTCTAACCAATGTGTATATTTAGTGATAGCTGAATACAGTTCATCACAGAGAGGAAAGGTACAGAGTCCTCTAACAATTTGGAGAAATGTTTTGAATCGACTTTGTGCCAGGCTCGGGTGGATGATGTACGGGGAGAGGCTGGAGCTGACACCTGGACATCTTCCTAATAAATGGTGTTGGTCCCGTCCAGGTACTGCTACTGAAAAGTGGTTGAACAAATATTTCTGGAAAAGGGTGGAACCGGGGATAGTTTGCAAGCGCTGCTTTATGCACGGTCATACAAAATTACATTTTTAGATCCCGATGTGGTGCAAACAATGGAACTTCTTATTCAAAAAACCTATAAGTTCAATTTAGAAAAATTGGAATGGGCAACTGACTAGTACAGTTTGTTTTTCAGCAAGTTTCCCAAGAGTTGTTTGACAAGTAAATTAAGCTAGAATTGGCTTACTAATGGATTTGGATAGTGTTGCTACTCTTTTAAATAACTTTTTAGACATATTGAGAAAATGGCTCATTTTTTATAATAGCTTGTTACATGGCCATAAATATTTTGCTCAGTTCCAGCCAGGACTTCACTCAAAGTGTCATATATTCGATATCCACAATATAAGCAGAATGCAAAAAATTAAATGTAGTACATTGAAATACTGAAAACATGGCAGCCCTGTAATGGTAACAGACAGACTGTAAACAATTCCAGCATGTTGGACTTGATCCTCTCTGCAGACTCACCCCCAAACATTTTGCCTTGACCCCTCCCCTGCATTCTGAATTTCATTTGTGTTGGCATTACGACTTTGTACACGTTCCCACTGCTAGCCAGTGCTAAAGTGCTTGTGCTCACTCCCTAAAACATGGTTAAATTAGCCTATACCTTATTGGCAAATGTAATTTACTTCCAGGTCCAGTATATGGTACTACGTGGTACCCATTGCCTCTACATTAAATGCTGCTAGTGAGCCTTCAGCAATCATTGTGCCATCAACTAAAGTAGCACTTTAAAACTTGTCTCAGGCCTGCCACTGCAGCCTGTAGTGCAGTTTTAAAGCTGCCAATTTGACTAAACAATTCAATCGAATACATATGTCACCCCTAGGGTAGGCCCTAACAGCCCATAAGCACTGTATTTAAAAAGTAGGACAACTGTTTTTAAGTTTTACATACCCTGGTAGTCAAAACCTGCTAATTAATTTTTTTAAACTGTAAGCCTATCTCTCCCATCGGATAACAATGATTCACCTTAGTATATTTAAGAAGTACTAACTTCTGATAGACAGCTTGAAGGAATGTCATATTTAGGCTCAAATGAATTGTGTAATTTAAAATCCCCTTTAATTTTAAAGTCAGATTTTAAGTCACAATTCTGAAAATTTCACTTTTAGAAATTTGGCGTGTTCCTGCCCTAAACAATCAGTGCCTGCTGCAGACTGTTTTCGCCCCCTTACATTTCTAAGGGCTGCCTCCAGTACACATACATAGAAACCTGGCACCAATCTTTTGTCACCTCAGATTTCTTGGAGCATTGTCAGGGAAGGGAAGAACTTTCCAAAACCAGATATTGTTGTCACCTTGATAACTGTTATGAACAGTAATCCCCCCCCCCACCAAGCTGAGCTTGGACTACTCAATGGACACTCTCTGTTGCCGACTGAGTATCTTGAGTGCTGTGTCTTGGGTAAAATGGGCACCGTCAATACTCATATGTGCACTCATTTTGAAACCTTTGATTCCCGCAATCACAAAATGGGGCTTTTCCACTGGGTCTTTGCAAGGGCCTCGGTAACTAGCAATGTCTTTTTGCACGACAGTAATTGCAGAAAGAGCTGAACGTCTTGTGCGGCATGTAGGGATGTTAATATGCAATTAACATACCTGACACTGAAACAATCATCCACATCAAGAACAAAAGGGAACAAAAAACACCAGTTTATTCAGGTAATAGCTGGTGACTCAGATATAATTACGAACAAGTGCTTCTTTACAGCGAGTTTATAAACCCCCTTGATCCAGCCCGCACCGCAGAAGTACCTAATCCAATCAACAAGCATTGGCAAAGCTAACAGGTCTCAAATACGTGAGCTATCGGCTTTGTCATTTTTTTTAGCCATGTTGTGCAAGAGCATGGCTGAAGTTTTTTGTTTTTTTCAAAGAGTTATGACGCAGCCGGCGGTGGTCACTTTATAACACTTTTTTTTATTGCCCGCGGTGCATGAGGATGGCAGGCAACACAAGGGGGGGCTTAGGGGGCAACACTGACCACAGAGGGAATGGGCAAAAAGCACTAAGACACAACTCCGGCATTGAGTTCTAGACCCTTTTTTGCTTATTAAGGAGGAGGGGTTGTGTAGCGAGGTGGGGAGGGAGCCGACCCCTGATGACTGGTGGGTCGCTGAATCCCCTCCTTTCCTCCAGAGAGACTGGGAGCCCTGGCAGAGCAACGTTGACGCTGAAAAGGAGGAAGGAGCCTTTAATTGGGCGTTCTCCGACGAAGACGAGACCACGCCTCCTGATGACGTCCCTGAGTCCGGAATGGACAAGAGCCAGGAAATCCTCTACTCGTCGTGCAACGTCACCCCGGAGGAAGAAGGCAGTCGGAGTGGGGAGAGTGGAGTACGGAGTCCGGAAAGCGTGAGAAGAGGCGAGGAGTCCCGTGAGCGGAGGAGAGAAGGTGAAGACGGCGAGATACAGCCAGGAGGCCAACGTCCCCGTGAAGCGCCGTGCCACACTCCTGAGGGAGGAGTGTGGCTTCAGCAGGTACGGCGGCGTTTGTCGGCCTGGGTGGGGAGGAGAGGTGGCCCTCTTGTGTAATTGTGTAGACATCTGTATATATTCTTCCCCGTACCCGCGTTCCATTCCTGTGTCCCTACGTCCCTACCCTCCCTTACCTGCCTTCCCTTCCCTTACCTTTCCCTTCACACTTCCCTCACGCTGCCCCATCACTGTAGATAGCCTGTAGAGCATTTCTCAGCGGTGTCCCCAGCACTCCGGTCCTCCCCAAAAGGGCAATCAGTGTTAATACATTGAACTAACGGCGGTCCCTCTTGTTGGTTCTCTTTTGGCTGGACAACGACGGGAGGGGAGGAGAAGACTCCAGAAGACGGCCTACGGCCAGCAAGGGTTACCCGTGCCAGAACAGGCTTAACCCACCGCAGCCAAGGACCAATCCGGATTCGCCAGGGAAAGACTGACCTCGCGCAGCAGAAGAGCCTTGTTAAAAATAAAACCCAGTTTACCCAAGAAAAGTCTCCGGTCTGTTCCTGACCATCAACCCACGCTACAGGTTGGCTGGAAACAGGGAAAGAGGGAGGGTGAGTTTTGAGCAATAAGAACAACTGAAAATGAGAGGGAGGGGTTAATGGAACATGGACAATGGATGGGGTGGAGGGAGGGGGGTCTGGGATCAAGAAAACAGCAGCAGAGGGTAGGAGGAAGGGGCTGGGGAAAGCAACAATCAACGAAAGGAGGGAGGGAAAGCAACAACACGTACAGCAAAGTAAGGAGCAAGGGGCGGGTGGGATCAAGCAACATGAAAGTATACAAGGGAGGCAGCTGAAAAAGACGCAACCTGATAGGGTGCTTAAATCCAAATAAAGAAACAAAGCCAAAAGAAACCAGCAGTGGAAAGACACCAGTAATCCTTGCACCAGGCGAGACAAGCATTCAAAGAGGAAGGAAGCCTACGGCAGCTGGCCAAAAAGAAGCAAGCACATGAGAGTGACAATGAAGCCAACCAATGATAAGTAATGAGAGGACTCTAAGGCCACTTATAGAAAACAAATTGCCTTGAAGGAATAGCACATGCTCTGCCTCAGGCAAGAGCTAAAAAGGAAGGTTAGGCCTGCAAAAGGTTTGTTTAGACAGGTCGATATGGTAGTTTAAAACTGCACACACAGACTGCAAGGGTAGCACTGAGATATATTTAAAGGGCTACTTGAGTGGGTGGCACAGTGAGTGCTGCGCCCACTAGTAAATTTACAGACCCTGGGTACAGGTGGTACCATATACTAGGAGATTATAAGTAACTTTAATGTGCCAATCAGGGGCATGCCAATTCCAAATGTTTAGGGAAGCAAGCAGGTGAACCCTGGTTAGAACAGGTAAGATATTTCTCCTGCTTCCTGGAAAGCCGCCAGCAACCAGTCTGGTATCCGCCTTTCTCAGCCCTCATTCCTCCGCTGAAAGTAGGGGTTCCGCAGGATTCTGTTCTAAGCCCCACCCTGTTTAATATATACATGGCCCCCCTTGCTCCATTAGCTGAACAACACGAGGCAAAAATGATATCATACGCTGATGACACTCAGCTGATGTTTACCTGTGAGAAGGATAAGGTGCTCAACGGTAATGAAGTCAATGCTTGCTCAACCAAGGGGTTTGCCTGGTTCATGCTAAATCAATTACTTTGCAACTCCGACAAGTCTGAAATTATTTTCTTTGGACCTAGTCCAGGTGACGAATGGCGTCAATGGTGGCCACTAAATGTATCTCCCCCTGTAAGCCCAGTTTCCACCGTAAACAACCTAGGGGTGACATTTGATTCCGACATGTCTATGAAGTCCCAGGTTCAATCGGTAGCAGGCACCTGTTTCGGGTTACTAACAATGATGAGGAATTTCCTCCCCCTGTTTCCTATTTCACATAGGAAAACTGTGGTCAAAGCATTGATCACGTCAAGGCTGTATTACGTTAATGTGTTGTATCTGGGCCTTCCAGACTACTTATTGAACCGCCTTCAGGTAGTTCAAAATGCGGCAACGAGGGCTGTGCTTATGGTCAGACCCATGTCTCACGTCTCCTCTCCTTCGATCCCTGCACTGGCTATCAGTGAAACAAAGGGTCGGTTTTAAAGCCCTGGTGCTGACTTTTAAGGCCGTAAATAAAATTGGGGCCCCGTACATCAGGAACAGAATTCAGCCATATAAACCGTCCAGAACCCAGCGGTCATCGACCCAGCAACTGACAATTGTGCCAAAGTTCTGTCGCTCACGTAAAGGAGGATGCTCCTTTCAGGTAGCTGCTGCTAAATTATGGAAAAGTCTGCCATTCTCCCTTAGACGAGAAGGTGATCTCCTTATTTTTCGGAGAAGCTTAAAAACCTGGCTCTTTCAACAGTAGACGAACTGTTTTGATGTTAGGTCTTCCATATGCTCTGTGTAGGGGTCAAGATAGCGCCGGGACACTCCCTCGAGTAGCCGAGCGCTTAACAAATACCCCATAACATAAATGACACTAGCTTAAACTCTCGCAAATGTCAGACCTATTGCATTGCAAATAATTTTTTGTTGTCAAAGCCCCCATGCTGCACTTTCACATGCATAAAGCCCGCGCCCCTTTCTTTAAAAAAGCAGTGTCTAACAAAAGGTGCACGGCTGATATTAAAAGTAAAACCGCGGCATGGGGGTATTTACTAAAAAAAATGAAAATCTGTGCGTCAAACAACTGCTTTTTTTTTGTAAAAGCCCCCATGCCGCGGTTTAATTTTAATAGCGGACGCGCGCCTTTCCTTAGACATGAGTCTCCTAAAGAAAGGGGAGCGGCTTCATGATTGTGAAAGTGCGACATGGGGGCTTTGACAAAAAAAAATATTTGCAATGCAATAGGTCTCACAGTTACAATGCCATAGCTAGAACTCTCCTAAATGAAAGGCCTACGGCATTGCAAAGAAGCGGCCGCCATTGTCCCGGCTGCTCGGAAAGTGAAAGCGCGCCTGCAGAAGGGCAAAACCCATTAAAGACAAAATAAAACATACCGTGTAGCAACAGATGTAAAAGAGCCAGTCCTCATGGGAAGTTTCAAATGAAGTCAAGGCGGTACTAAGGAGGGGCTAACAAGGCGATTAAGTAATCAGAAGCCAGTATTTACAAAGGACAACAACACCAGCCAATGAAAAATGTGGGGGGAGCTTCAAATGTCTAAGTGAATACAGCATGCCTCGCAGAGCAGTGCATGCGCTGCCCAGGCTCGACCTAAAAATGGGGTAAATTTAAATAAAATATTTTAGATCAAAAAAGACGAACATCCAATCAGTAAAACCAGAGATATGCAATTTCAAATGTTTAAGTGAAAAAAAGCATGTAGAAGTGTCAACTGTGTGTTCGTGCTGGACCGGGACAAAGTCACAAGTTCAGGCTGTCCGCGATGAAGCATGGGCTAGATACAGGGACTGAACCATCAGTTCAGCCCGAACTGCCAAGCCAGGTCCTCCCTGGACCGGAAACCGGTCCCAGGATGCTTGTTTCTGGTCCAGGGAGGACCTGGCTTGGCAGCTTGGGCTGGACTGTTCCCATGAGGAACAGGGTCAAGACTTATTTGCTTATGGCTGGGTCCAAACTGGGGTGACGTGGTGCGCCAAAGAACGGTGGATTAAAACCAGATCCTTGTCCATCTACCATTTGTTGCTTTTGTCGCCCTAAGTGGGAAGGGTATGACCAGACATTGGTCCTTTGGGTCCGGTGCTCACTGCACCACTGGATTCAAGCTAGCCTGGCTGATAAGCGGTGATGCCCCAAACCGGGTCCATGATGCTTGTTTCCGGTCCAGTAAGGACCTGGCTTGGCAATTCGGGCTTGACTGTTCCCATGCTTAACAGGGTCATGACTGAGTTGCATATGGATGGGTCCAAACTGGGGTGGTGTGGTGAGAAAAATTACAAGGGATTAAACCCAGATCCTTGTGATTGGGGAAGAATGTTTGCTTTGTTCAGCATTCCGTCAATCATTTGTTCCTTTAACTTTCTAAAGTGGCATTTTCAGAATGGGGACTTACAATCCAACTTCACCATTATAAAGGGTTTTAAATCACAATTCTTCAGACACCAAACTCGATATTCCTCTTGCTCCCAATTGAAAGTTAGCACTTATTAAATGTAAGGAGGTAACCCACTGTTGTGCAATAGTGGAAAATTAATTCAAAGAGTTTTTCACTACCAAGATAAGTAAAACTTAAAAGTACATGTCTAGTTTTTTTAATACACTGCACCCTGTCCTATGGGCTATTTAGGATCTAGCCTAGGGGTGGCAAATGTATTAAAAAGGACGCTTTAGGTCTGGAAAAATATATTTTGCCAGGTGGAAATGGCAGTTTAAAACTGCACACACAGGCTGCAATGGTCAGCCTGAGACATGTTTTACAAGGTTACTTAAGTGGGTGACACTATAAGTGCTGCTTGACCACTAGTAGCATTTAATTTACAGGTAGGACCACTTTACTAGGAACTTCCGAGTAAATTAAATGTGTCAATTGGGTGCACGCCAAATTTACCATGTTTAAGAGAGAGAGCACAAGCACTTTAGCACCAGTTAGCAGTGGTAAAGTGTGCATAGTACTAAAAGTCAACAAAAACAGCTTGAGAAAAAAGGAGTGTTAGGGTAAAATAGTTGCCGATGACCCTGCATAGAGGGCCAAGTCCAACAGCACTACTGTGATGTTTCACTCAGACTATGGTGTGGTGGAGGCACTCTACACTATAGGATATTTGGTTTGTGCTTTATGCTTGTGTGTCATATACTGCTATGAACTTCCTGCAAATGGCCGTGTTCCGTACTGCAGAGTCAGACACTGACTAAACTGGATGCACCAAGTTTAGTACTCATTGAATTTGCACACCCTCCCTCCAGTGCCGGCAAAATGTATCTCTTGCACACTTCCAGGGAGCCACAACTTAATTGATGAATGAATTGGACAGGAGTTAATGAGTTGTGCAAGATCACAGGGGATAAAGGTGCTTGCAAGCACCAACAAAGTGAAAGCCTTCTTGACCGCTGTATTGCTGATCCTGATATCACCCCTAAATCTGACAAAGAAAACAGCAGCCAACAATCTCCATTAATGACAACACAGTTCGAAAGATTACCACAAAACTGAACCACTGAGCGGAAATCACCACACAATAACTATTTTAGGTATTTGATAAAGCGCAGACCCAGCTCCAAACAAGAAGCCCTTCACAGATAACTTTCCACTAATAACCCAAACGTGATGAGCTGTTCATGGACCAGTACTGGGTTTGAGGATGGTAAGACCAGATCAGAGCCATTAGGTTGTGATATGAGGGCAGGAGATCATCTCATTGGGCATTTATAGACAGCATCCTCTGCGATGAGTTGTTATCGACTTATAGTTTGAGGTGCATGGAGATACAGTGATTTGTCAAAATCACGCAATCGTTTATTCACATGGCTGGGATTTGAACCAAAGTGGATAGGCTCCAGAGGACACTTCTGAGTAATCAGAGAAAACGTCTCCCTTCATCAAAAGAAATGTCTGTTTAGCGAGATGTGTTCTGGAGTGAATGATGTGCGAAGGCACTACCCTCTTCAAAATCGTGACTCGTCCTTACATGATAAATCTTGGATAGCAGATGGCACATTACTAAGGACTTCACCCATAATCTCCTTGCCACGGATTCCCTAAATCAGAGTAGTCTTGTTACTGGACCATATTAAACTTCTTCATTTCACATACTCAGAAGTGATCCAAGTAAGTTTTAAGCATGGATGGATGAATGAATTAATTAATACGTTTATAGAGCGCAAACAGCTGCTCCAAAAAGGAGTGTCCCGCCGATAGGAACTAGTAAGGTGCCGACTAGAAGAATCAGAAGAGGTGCGTACAACCAGATGAGGTCTCCCTACAAATGTGGGTCTTCAGAAGGTTCTTGAAAGAAACGTCAGTAGTAGCCCTTCTGATGTGCTCAGGTAAAAGATTCCAGAGCTTCGGACCACAAAAGAGAAGGATCACCCACCTGCTCTGGTCTTGCTAATCTTAGAGATGCATAGCAAGTTAAGGTTGGCTGAGCGCAATGCTCTACGAGGATGGTATCTTTTGATTGTGTTGCAGATGTATGTCGGGCCTTTCATTTGAGTGGCTTTGAATGTTATTGTCAAAGCTTTTAATTTAATTCTTGGCTTGAAGGGTAGCTAGTGGAGGCTTTTCAAATAATTTTGGATTGATTGCCTTTTATGAGTATTCCACGCCAATCTGGCTTCCGCATTTTGAATCCGTTGCAATCTGTTAAACAATGTTTGGGGAGCTCCTAAAAGCAGCATGTTGGCATCATCGAGCCTGGCTGTGATCAATGCATGAATAAGGATCTTTCTGGTGTATCCCTGCAGGAATTTGAGAGTCTTTCTTAACATTTTCAACAAGGTAAAACAAACACCTACCGTAGCATTAAGAAATGCTTGAATGAGAAAGCATTTTCAAGCTTTAACCCCAAAGCTTTAGAAGATGTAGATGGTACCGGGGGAGTCCCAGTTCAGAAGGCCACAGATTAGTTAAATCCAGTATGGGGGGGAAGCGCAAACTTCAAAATTACAGATTTTTCAGAGTTTAGGCAAATTCAACTTTTATGCATCCAATCTGCTACAGAAGATAAGCAACCCTTAAAAGTTGGCTAAGACAGTAGAGTTCAGGTGTTTGACAGCAAACATCAACTGGGTGTCCAGTGTAAGACACTACACTGAAACCCCACGCCTGAACAATAGCAGCAATTGGAGCTATATAGATATTGAAGAGACACGGGTTCAAGGCTGATCCCAGTGGTACTACGGAAATGACCTCTCTAAACATGGATGTAAATACAGGGAGGTGGACTGCTTGCTTACGATTGGAAAGAAAGGATTTAAACCATTTTCACATGAAGTTGACAATTCCTGCTTTTTCCAGTCTTTGCAGGAGAATGCCACTCGACACTGTCAAAAGACGCTGATAAATCTAACAGAATCAGGATGGTATCAGTGCCCAAATCGAGACGGGTTTTTATAAACTCATTCACTTCTAAAAGTGCAGTCTCTATACTGAATTACGATTGGAAACCAGATTTTGAGGGATGTAGCACATTATTTGCCTCAATAAAATTGGCAATCTGGAGATTAACTACGGGTTCCAGCCTCTTGCCACAAGCCGGAAGAAGAGAAATTGGTCCGTAGCTGGTGGGGTGAGTGGGGTTCAAGTTAGGTTTTTGAAGAGTGGAAGGGTCAGGGCCTCCTTCCAACTTGCCGGCACTGAACCAAACTGAAGAGAAAGGTTAAATAGGGAGTTGATCTGAGGATTCAAGGACTGAGAAGTCCTTTTGAGAATGTGGGATGGTCAAAGATCCAACGGTGAGCCCGCATGAGCTTTTAGGATCAAACTCTCCGAGTCCTTCAAAGAGATCTTTTCGAAGAAGGCAATTGGCTGTCAGGGCTAGAAGGCTTTGGTGCTACAGCACCAATGGAAGGCACACTAACATGAAACTCCTGCAGCACGGACGCTTTGCTTTCAACACTGTTGTGTGGTTCACGCATGCGCGTTCATTATATTATTCACGTCCAAGGTTGTTGTGACCCTACAATGAGGGTGTATCCATGGGAATTAATAAAAAGATCTGATATGCAGAATCCAGACTGCTAGAGACAGGAGCTAAATAATAAAATACGTTGAAAATGGGTGAAAGGATGTGGGGCAATGGCCATAGCTGCCAACTTTGGAACTAGGGTTCCAAGTTCGATTCTGGGCATATCACTTAATCTCCCTGTGCTTTAAAAAACAGGGGGGAGAGGAAAGGGAGAAGAAGAACTAGTACCTCAATCACAGAGCGAGCAGTGGACGGGCCTTAATTAAGTTGAATCAATCTGTGCTTGGTCCATGCTCCACAAAAAGGAACCAAGGTGACGCTTGGCCTGAGCTGGAAATCAGGAGGCAACACAGAAGAGTGACACGGAAGCCAACAACGGTAAACAGTGGATGGGTTCCAATCCCTTTATTGTAAACAAAACATCTCACAGGTGAGAGCAAATGTGTTGTCTTGACCTAAAAATAAAGTGAGCACAGAGTAAGAGTGTGGAGGCAAAGACCTCTGTTTTAGCAGGCCCAAAGTGTGAGGTGCGTCTCCCGTCTGCTGAAGGGCACAGACTCCATGCTTCTGCTGTTACTTGTAGTGAGCTGCCTCCTGGGGGCGCTCAATCAAAAGCCACTTTGCGTGAGCCGTGGCTTCTAAGAGAATAAGGATACACTGAGGTGGAGACAGGAAGATTAACAAGGAGTGCCGATAAAAAGAAAAGTAGCTGGCACTATAACTCCCAAGAACCTGCTGCGTTCGTGCTCTGGTGCACCCCTGATTAATGCACTGCATATGTTTTGTTAATTAAGCAGTTTAGTAAAGTGTGTGCGCATACACACCAACAGACCACACTCGCAATTTTTAAAGCCTAAAACAGCTTTATTTTAGCAGTGTCCCATCTGATTTTGCCTTAGCTGAAGTCTATGGGGAAAATACAATCCTTGATGTTTTTTCTCCAAAATCTCCCTCTTTCTAATTTCAAAATGTTGGAATGTGTATCAGTGCGGCATCTCAAAACACCGTTAGAATATCTGTTACATGGAGTGGCTGTTGAGAGTCCAATTGTTTCACGGATGGACACCAAAACCGGTATGATGCCCTTGGCCCCAGAATGCACACAAGTTTGGTTAAAAGCAAAATATAACAATTCTGTTTTCTGGATCTTCCTGAGGTGAAATATTACCTTCAGCCCTTGGATATGGGTTTAGAGCACTCAACATCCTGGAGATCAAGACGTCCAGATCCCTGACCACATAGTTCATCCTTTTGGAGTCTTTTTGGAAGATGAAGTGCGCATTCACTGAGAGTAGAGTTGTGTTGGGAGCAGTTTCAGCAGTTACACACAATCTTTGAACAGGAGCCAGTGGAGCACTTTCAGGGCAGACTTTACTAGCTCTTGATTCCGTGGTAAGGATTACCAATAGCACCTTTGATATTCAACTGCTGATGGGTAGTGAGTGAAATTAGATATTCTGTTATTACATATATTTCATTTGCAAAAGTATTTGTGTAGATCACTGAGGTGTCGAAAATCCTTAATAATTGACAATAGCAAGGCTTGCAGACTTAGGGCAAGTGTAAACAGCACAGAATAGAACATGGCATTTAAGAATGCACTGGCCACACATGTTATTTATGCACACCGATAGGTAACTGCACGGCTGAACTGCTCAGTGTCAGTAACTGTTCACCTACTTTGTCATAGTTTTCCACGGATTACTGGTATTTTCCGAGCCATCTATCACTGCTGATATCAGGTTAATGTACATCTAAGTCTTTGTTAATCATGATGCATTAATGTCTTAGACTGATATTTAGGAAACTACCACTCAACTAATTGTGGACGAATTTCCAACACATAAGTTTTTATTAACCTGTCCCTAGTGATCATTAGAATAAAGTTAATTTTGATACACTATGGACTAATTTTTAACCATCCACCACTCACTAGTTTCTTTTCTTTGCACAACAATGCCTGAACTCACCAACCCGCTCCGCAGTAAATCTGACGTTGTAGCACACCAAAGAGACACTCGGTCTCTTTTGGTGGGGCCCGATGATGAAGCATGTCATCACTAGGTGGTGAGTGAGGGCTTTCTTTAACGTCTTAAATGAAGCCGTTTACTTGCTCCTAACTGTGGTCAAATACAACCATTGGACACTCTTTTCTTGTTTATTGGGCATTAATGTCCTACACAAAAGTGCATTTCCCTACAGGCTTTCTGTAGCAAAGCCACATGTCCATTTAGTGCGTATAACAAATGACCGAGACAAGCCTAAGCTAAATTGGCTACAAGGATCCAAAGATTAGGCAACACAACAAGAAGACACTTTTCTGTATTAAATGATTATCTTAATACAGTCCCATTGCAGAGCTCCATACCTGTTCAAGACCTCCCAAACAAGACAATACTGGGGTTCTAATGGCAACCAGGGGTGAATGAATATCTGGCAAGAGAGAGTTGGTCTTCACTTGAGTAGCACAGCCTCGCCACTGCCTATATCCAAGATGCATATGTGGGAAACTTTGTAGATAGAAACCCATGCGTACATACTAGACCAGGCTTGAATACATTTTTGATATGTTTAGGCAAGTAAAAAATATAAAAACAGGGTTTAAATATATACCTCAGAAAATGCCTGCTTTATTCCACAGTTTAACCACTATTTAGGGTAGCCATGTGTCGAGACTCACATGCCTGTCTTCTGCTTGAGGCAGCAAAACTCAACCACTTTTAGGTTGCTTCTGGGTATCAGGGGTATGTCATTCTGTGACTCTGCCTGGACATCGAGAATGGTGACTCTGATACAATAGCAAACACATAAAGATGATGGACGGGAGTGCTGAAAGTTTTCAAATACTCACTCACCCCCAGTTGAGAAATCTGAGTTAAATCCATTGTTCTTTTGTTCACCATGCCACCCCAGTTTGGAACCACCCATATGCAAATCAGTATTGACCCTGTGCATCCTGGAACCAGTCCAGCCCGAACTGCCAAGCCAGGCCCTCCCTGGAATGGAAACAAGCCTTCTGGGACCGGTTTTGGGGTAACACCCTTCATCCGTCAGGCTAGCTTGAATCTAGTAGCACAGCGATCAAGGGACCCATGTGAAGGCACACTTTGGCCACTTAGGTCGAACATAGCAAACACAACAAGATGATGGACGGGGTGATTAAACTTTTCAAACACTCACCCACAGTCGAGAGATCTGGTTCAAATCTACTGTTCTTTTGCTCACCATGCCACCCCAGTTTGACTCTGCTTGATACAATGGCCTCAGCGACATACATTTACACAGAGCTTTGAGGCAAGCTCCTATTTCCATTGAGGCAAATGATGCAAGCCTAACCAGGACGGAGCCGTCAGAGTTCATGTGATGAGGATGGGATGCCTAGAAAACGTGCCAGCTCCTGGTTCAACAGGCCCTTCAAGGTAACACAGGGTTCTCTATCTTTCTTTTCTGGTTTTTTTCATGCCATCATGATTACACACATCTAGTAACCGCTGGCTTCCAATAGACAAGGTGTGTATTTGAACAGGGGCATATCAGCCACTTCCGAAGCAGGAGTTGAGGAATATATACGCGGTTGAGAAAACTGTAAGCAATCCAAGGATTTCACGAACCCTCTGAATAAGTGCAGCCTTTGTCCCCGAGCCCTTATACATGGCATACGGTTACTCTTGACTTCTTGGTGGCAATGCCAACCACTAGAGGTTTGACAGTAATTTGTTAATCTTTAATAATTTTCCATAATGATGCTAATTTCTAACTAAACCCCTACCACATGCAGACTCCTGGGCAAATCTACAACAGTTGTTCTACCTCAACTGGATTTATGTTCTCGTGTGTGTTATCCTAACAGGACTAATTTGGATCATGCAGTTATAAAAGGGTCCTCGAACAGGGTGCACTGTCATTACCAACCTATCAATTTCCCATTGTCTTCTGCATGACCTGTCATTCACTCAGGATACTTATGGGTGACGGCAGTATGGCTTCTTGCCTCGTCTGGACCTCTGCAACGACTAGCTCCAGACTTGGGAGGAAAGGCTGAGTGGGGCGACCCTACACACCTGCCGCATAGACCTCCATGGACAGGTGGGGATACTCCAATATACAGAAAAACACAGGATGTATATCACACCATGTCATGGCCATGTGAGGAGGCTGAGCTTTCTACCAAATGTTTCAGTAAAAGCACCCCTGAAGGTACATTCTCGAGACTGTGGTCAGGGCAGATGGAGCGTTTCTAGAGGGAATTCTCAAGACTATACCTTGGGCGGTTGTTTCTATCATGGCTGGGGCGGTTTGATACTGTTCACTGGAGGTTTCCAAGAAAGTGGACTTTTATACTGATTTAGGGTTTCTGGGGTGATATTGTGCTGTAAGGTTTCTGAGAAGAGGTTTCAAGTCAAGTAAATTTATTGAGTGCACATACCACCCAAGGGTCTCATGGCACTAGCGTACGACTCCAGAACCTTCTGAGAGAAAAATGGGAAAGTACTAGTGATCAAACAACCATGTTTTTAATTCTTTGCGAAATCGGTTATGCTCTATGATAGAGAGCAGATGGGATGGAAGTTTGTTCCAGAGAATGGGGGCAAGAAAGGAAAACAATCTCCTGCCGTTTTTTGCAGTACGCACTCTGAGTGAAGTAAGAAAGGATTTAGTGCTAGATATGAGCATCCTCGTTGGACCTGTACCAGCTAAGTTTTTTTTCAGATAGCTGGGTCCTCTTCCATACATAGTTTTATGTACTAGACAGTGGATTTTGAAAAGAGTATGTTTTCTTATGGGAAGCCAAAGGAGGTGTTTCAGCCTAAGGGCTGATGGAGCCCTAGAAGAAAGATTCAATACCAGTTTGGCACCGTGTTCTGCAGGACCTGTAGCCTGGAAAAGAGTTCTTCATTGATTGAGGCCAGCAAGGCATTACCATAGTCAATACGCCTAGGATCAAGCCTTGAATCAGTGGTTTCCTTGATTCGATTGGCATCCACTGGAAGATTTTTCTTAACCTACACATAATTCCATAGTTAGTACCTATTAGGTGGTCTACGTGATTTTTCATTGATAGTTGGTTATCAATCAACACACCCAGATTACGCACCACTGTTTTTGGCGTTGGAGAGGGACCTAGTTTCAAGATTGCGTATTGGAGTTTTGTAGTTAACAAGCCTCTGGTGTAGAGAAAGGGATACTGTAGTTCTGCCACAAAACCAGTTTTGGGGTTTTCTCCTTTGTTTTCATACACATAGCGTTTTGGTGTTCTATTTTCCGTTCCTTTTTTTCTGGATTATTTCACTGGATCGCCATGGCCCCTGGAAACTTTTAGTCATGTGTTTTTTATGTTTTCAGACATCTGTTGTGGAAGCCAAGGATTGCTACCACTAACATCCAGGCACATTTTCGATCTTATGGGCTGGGATTGTGGATACTCTGTGGAGAACATTACTGATACTTCCTCTATCATCTTTCCCTTGGTTCAAGTGTTTCATTCCACTACCCTGAATCTTTTGGACAATTGTCAGGAGTTCGGTGTTGTGTGCTGGTGTGGTGGGCCCACCTAACTGAAAATTGCAATGAGATGTATCAATGGTTCTTTGACCGCTTAGGGAATGTTGTCTGTTGGAGTCGGAGAGAGCTTGCAGTTTGCAGAGCTTAAGAGTCTGTTCCCCTCAGCCCCAATGTCTTTTGATACCGGAAACATTGTGTTCTTAAAAAGTAGCGCAAACACAAGGAGATGATGGATGGAGCTCTGAAACTTTTCAGACACTCACCCCTGTTACAGATCTCGGTTGAATCCATCATCATTCTTTAGATCACTTCGACACCCCAGTTCAAACCCAGCCATATGCAAATCAGTCTTGACCCTGTGCCTCATGGGAACAGTCCAGCGCGAACTGCCAAGCCAGGTCTTCCCTGGACCGGAAACAAGCATTCTGGGATCGGTTAAAAGCAGCACCTGTTCCTTTAGGGAACAAAGGCAGCTTTTTAAAAATATTCCTGTTTGGGAACGTGAACTCAGGCATGGTGGTATGCTGGTCCTTGCCGGCTACCATCCCTTTGTTTGAAGCTGCTCATGGGAATGTGGAGGGCGCTGGGAGGGGGGTTGAAAGGTCACAATAGCGACCAGTCTAATTAATATTCATTAGGCAGGTTGTCCTGCAACCCCCTGCAACAGGACATCTTGCAACATGACCTTTTTGTATGTAGGACGCATCAAAAAATGAAAGGCAGACAGCAAAAAGGTGGTATGGAAGCAACTTACAACCACTGTTTGCTATCAACCTTTTTGTACATCAGGCCTTATGCATGTGGTGGTTTCTATGCTTTTGTTAATAGTTGTCACTAGACATTTTGTGAAATGCTACAAAATAACTTCTCACATTTGGTCCAGGAGAACAGACACTATAACAATTTGATGAAAACAAGAAAAAGACGGTTGACTACAATTTTCTGCACGTCACGCCAGTTTTGATATGTGTACAGGTCCCGCGCAGCAAGCTCCGGCATCAACCGTCTATTGATGCCTCTGTGTTCCAGATCCTTAAGTTACAATTTGATGGGCGTGCGTGGAATGATAAAGTCCAGATTGCAAAAGTAAGATTTACAAAATTTCTTTATTGTTCAGTCGCTATCTAAGCTTTAGATTCCAACCAACGCGTTTCGTTCTCCATGGGAGAACTTCATCAGGGCTCCTATTGGGTTTTCCCACCAATCAGTGGGAAGCCTAGTTGAGTCTAGGGTCCTTATATCTATGAGATGACCTGAGCTCTGCCCAAATGTTTCCCGGCAAGGATGTCTGGATCAGTCACGACTTCACACGAAGCCTAGGTAAGAATTCTGGATTACAACTCCCACTCTTTTAAAGGCCAAGGTTGTATTCTGTGCGCTCAGAGATAGATCTATATGGATCCTGGACTAAATATATGTCCATAAACAATAAAAAAATTCAGGCGTACTCTTGAGCTCCCCACTCGGGAAGCTAGGGCAGCTTGTGTAATCTCACACTTGTCGGCGAGGGTCCCAGTATCTGTGAATAAAAGGTGGAACCATTAAGTGTAGTATAGTCTCCAGGCAATAACTCTGGAGTCTTATAAAGAGAAAAGTTCCAGCAGCCTTAGTGGGTCCGTCCGTAAGGTAAGTCGTTCGGGACCCTCGCTGACCCTAGACTCAACTAGGCTTCCCACTGATTGGTGGGGAAACCCATAGGAGCCTTGATGAGTTTTCACATGGAAAACGAAATGTGTTGGCTGGAATCTAAAGCTTTGATATTGACTGAACAATAAAGAAATGTTGTAAATCTTACTTTTGCAATCTGGGCTTTATCATTCCGCGCACGCCCATCAAATTGTAACTATAACAATTGAGCTACTGATGATGGAGTTCTTTCAGCCTCACCACAAACAATTACCCAATAATTGGCAAGACCCAGGTCTGCTACAACTTGGGGTTACACGAACCACTAAATACCAATCCAGAGAGGAAAAGCGATATTCTTTGCCACACATAAAATGATGTATAATATATGAACAGAAATATACGGAACTCTTCACCAGATATCATGCATCTCAGTATGAGAAAAAATCCAAATTATAACTAAATTCTGGGTGATTAAATTCCGAAAAATATATATTTGTTGCATATTTCCCAAAGAGGGCGCTTTGGTGGTAAAATACAAAAGTGTTTACTTACTTTCTTACATGTGTTTTCTTGCTCGTGGTCACCATGCTTACATGCTCCCGTGGACTGCCAACAATTACTGGAATTGCCATTTCCAAAATCCTGCAATCTTAATTATCCGTACCTCCTGCAACATATCATAGGCGTGAATTCCTACCAATGCCGCCGTGCTTGCCGCGGTTCTGGTCATTGTTCAGTTTTTCCATCTCTCATACACTGCAGCCCATTTTGAACATACTGCAATTTCAAAGGATTTGCACTCCATTGAATTTCCTCAATCATATCTGTTTATCTTCAGCAAATTGTCGTGCTGGTTCAAATAACACCCCATCAACCCACAGCGCACAAGATTAATGACATAAAGAGGCTATTGATTACCGCAGAACTGTCATGTGTATAACAATATTAGAGAGCAGGAAAGCATGATATGTTTATGTATTCCACTCACAGGGCACCTTCTGCCTCAGAAAGGAAATAGAAGGATCCTTTACCACATCTTAAAAGGAGGCATCCATCCCTAAAATATTTACACATGTGATAAACTTAATGCTGAAGGACAATGGACCATGGGCTGGGACTGCCCATCATGCAGCCATCCCCAGCCCAGGAATAGGATTCAGACCCTAAATAGGGTTCAAAGGATAGAGGGTTATTAAGACGTGTGCAGCCATGAAAACCAATGCTTCTCAGATTAAATTCTCTTTTTAAATTCAGGGGATTGTCATCTTTCTGTAAGAAAAAGATCAATTATTTTCTTATTAAAAGGAACAAACTAGGTTTAAGACATTGTAAGTGACTACTCGCCTGTAATAATTTAATACAAGCGATTAGTGATGTCATAGTGCCAGCCAGCAAACACCTCTTGTTTATGGGGTGGTAATGTCCTGGCTTGCCTCTCTCTTTTGCATGCTGCTGGAATACGGCCAAGGCCTCTTTGGCTCTTACTTGAGGACCAAAGATGCTTTTAGGACGAAGAACCTTCTCCAGGTAAGAGAGAGTACACCGGAGACAGGCAGCGCTATAGAGAAGTTTGCATCCGAATTACTGAAATAATTGCATACACGTTCTACAAAGAGCTCCTCCTTGGAGCCGTTGGTCCTTGTGTCTTCCAGGTACGACAGAAGGATCCCGCTAACAGTGCAACGGAGTATAGGTAACATCCTTGATGGGAATATGGAGTATCTGTCCAAGTCAAGTCAAGTTAGCAGATCCATACCCGCTGCTTCCACCCGGGCTGCACACTGGTGAGTATGGTTTGTCGCAGAAGCTGAAACTGTGTATAGCCTCATCCAACCCTCTGCAGGAGTCTGATTGTTGTGTTCAACTAGAATTCAAACCGTGACGGGAGAATGTTTCACAGCACCATACAGAAATACAAGTTATGTATTGTATTGTAATGGCATTTGTATAGAGATTACTACCCCTGACGAGGCGTCAAAACGCTTTTTCTGCGAGTAGCACGCTACTCCGGGACCCATAGAGGATTAGTGTTGAATTAGTATAGTGAAACATGCAAGTACATTTTAAGAGGTGGATAGGTTAGTCAGTTAGTCGGATTTGGAAGGATAGCAGTAGGATAGAAGAGGAAAAAAGGTTTGTACTTATATAGCGCTGGTTACCCCTTATGGGGTGTTGAAGCACCTACTCCGGAAGCCCATAAAGGATTAGTGGTGAATTAATATGGGGAAATATGAAAGTAATTTGAGTGGTGGATATTAGCCAGTTATTTGGAGTGAGAAGGATAGTGGAGAGATAGAAGGGGAAAGAAAGGTTTGCTTTCATTTAGCACCTGTTACCCCTGATTTTTTTTTATAACAAATTTTTATTAGTTTTGACATAAAGCATACATCAGTTGTAACAGTTCCCACCTCCCCTCAATAATGTACAATTGCGTCCGTCCAATGGAGCTCTAGGTAGTAGTCCCCATATTAAGCTTGGCCAACCAGACATGGGCCCATAAGGGCGACCCTAACTAGATGAGCACCTGTTACCCCTGATGTGTGTTGAAGCACTTTTCTGGCGAGTAGTACGCTACTCCGGAACCCATAAGGATTAGTGTTGAATTAGTATGGTGAAACATGAAATTAATTTGAGTGGTGGATATGTTAGTCAATTATTTGGATTGAGCAGGGTTGGGGAGGGGTAGAAAAGGGAAAAAGGTTTGCATTTATATAGCGCTTGTAACCCTGATGGGGTGTTGAAACACTTTATTGGCGAGTAGCACGCTACTCTGGAACCCATAAAGGATTAGTGGTGAATTAGTATAGAGGAATATGGAATTTGAGAAGTGAAATGTAGTCTGTTATTTTGATTGAAAAGGATAGTATAGGGATAGACGAGTGAAGGGGCTTTTTTTATTTCTTTTTTTAGGTCATAGCAGTAGGAGGAGGCTTTTGGATGAGTAAAAAGATTTTTGGGAGGGGAAGAGTCAGAGGGAAGAGTTTAGAAAGGTTTGTTTTGTGGAATCAGTATAGTAAAAGAGGTGTCAGATGATGCAAGGCGGGGTAGAGTAGGAGAGAGTCTAGAAAGGGTTATTTTGGGGATCATAGTGGTGGTATGGGATTTGGGATAAATGCGAGAGTGGATGTAGAGACTATATTGCTAGATGAATAGGGTGAGCGATAGGGTAGTGCATTAGAAAGAGTAGTAGAAAGAAGTTTGAGATGAGTCAGAAAGTTGGGCTAGAAGATATATTGAGAGAAGTATAGGCTGAGAAATAGGGTAGTGCGTTGGAAATGACAAATTAGAAGAAAGTGATACATATTTAGATCCATAAGTACATTGAAAGTATATAGATGCATAAAGGAGGTAAGTATATGCATTTTAAAGATATTGATAGAGGTACAGGATGAGAAATAGGGTATTGCATTGGATATGTCTTTTCAGAAGAAAAGTAACGGACACAGATCCAAGTAAATGGAGGTACATAGATGCACAATGGAAGCAAGTACATGTAGACCAAAGATTTTTTTTTAACATAATTATTCTACATGTTTATACAAAGCAATACATAAAGATAGGTACATATCTATAGTGAAAATAAATGCTTATAAACAGAGGGATATGCTGTAAATTCCTGTTTGTGTGTGGTGCTTATGTGGAGAAGAGCCAATTCTTGAGTAGTTTTCTGAAGATAAGGTGGTTGTCGGTGGATCTTATGTTGAAGGGTAAAGAGTTCCAAAGTTTGGCTGCTTGAACAGAGAAGGATGTGCCACCCATGGATTTTTTCTTGTATTTTGGGATTTTGTGGTTAGATGTGGAAAATTATTGAACAAATCAGACTACCCCATTGAGAGGGTGACCTCCAAAGTTTACTGAATAACAGCAAATGTTGCTGGATTACCAGACGATACACACTCCACAATGGACTTAACACTACTGACGAATGGATCCCAACTGTTTGTGCTTGAATCCCCTAAATTCCGCATTCAAATATAGTAAGCCTATTCTGGACAGATCATAAATGCTTCTATTCAACATACTTAATGCATCATATAATATACTCTATATTTACTTTACCCTTCGCTTTCTCTCCTTTGCTATCCTCATTTACTGCTTCAATCTGCTGTAACTGACTCTCTTCTGTCTTTTCTGCCCTATCTGGTCAGATGCACTTTTAGCTAAGAGTTCTCATCTGAAAAGCACCCATGTTCTAAACTATTTCTCTTCCCCCTTCGATTTCCTATAAAGCTGTGTCATAATTAGAACCCCTCTCTCACTTTTCACAATACGTTTTCCCCACTTTTCATAATAATTCTTGTTAGCTTTTCTGTATGTGTTGCTCCTGCTGTTTATTTTTTCCATGATGAGTTATTAATGCCCACAGATTTCTCCCCTTACTAATAAACACATGTTTACTGACACCAGCACTATTCACTTAGGGTAAAAACATTGTCAACATATTTACAGCAGAGAAAGGGCAATTGTTTGATTTTTTTTCTAAGTAGAAAACAGTTCTATAACCGTTACTGTTTTATATAGTCCTCTGCTGTAATTTTTTTTTATCTTTGTTTGCATGTAATCCCTTTTGCAGTACACAATGTCATCAGTACTGTGTTGCCTTAATTCATTGAGCATGTTTTGTTTACAAATACTCCTGTGAATGTCCCTTTTAGTTTAAAATATCACACCTCCTTTAATACTTGATTACGCTGTTTTTATTTAGATATATATGTCTTGCGTTCTCCATCTATTGTCTCATAGATGCACTACAGGTATCTGACTAAAAGTTAAAAATATGTACTGTGAATGAAACCTGTTTAGACGTGGTTTCTGTTAAATACAGAATTCACAACAAGGAAGGGCAGTATAGAGCCTAGCATCAGGCACACAGAGGGAGCCAGAGAAAGGACAATATCCTAGGTGGATAGTCAGGCTTTTCCTTGGTGAGTGGTCCAAAGGGATGCCGGGTTCACCCTATTGTCTATCCACCCCAGGTCATGGAGCTTCTTGTCCTAAGGTAATTAATAGTCAATTCAAGGATTGTCTTGCACTTTTGTCAAAAACAGAGGGTTGGCTGCCTCAGCCTCTAGAGGCATTATGGTAGATTGTGCTGTGATGAGAGACAGATCTTTGTAGAATTAGCTGACTTACACGTATACAGCTGAACAAGAGCATGAACAGGAGGTCAACATAGGTTGCATAAGGTATCGGTTAGAAGCAGCTATAGCTCTAGTGTTAGGTATCTTCAAATGTTTTGATAGCCATCACAAAAGTAACGGCAGCAACACTCCTGTTATATGGATGTCTGTTACTACGCTATTTGCCTGTTTGCCTGGGAGCCTGTTTGCAAAACTGACCGAATTCACGAGGGAATTCCTGAAGACAGCGAGCCTTTCTTCTGTGCAGGAAGCGCACTTCCAGCATTACTTAGGACTGTTAGTCCCCCTCGCCGCCGCTCTTGACATCGAGTGGCCGCCGAGTGGGGGGACTACAGTTCCCACAATTCCTGCGCTGGCCTGCCCCGCCCACCAACCAGCACTTCCGTGCCCGGAGGCACAAAACACAGCTGCTCCCTCCGCGTCGCAGGACGAGCCGGGCGAAGCCCGGGCCAATGGCGGGCCCGTTTAAGCCCGTTCAAGACCGAATAAGGACGGGACGGCCAGACTACTAACATCTCCTGTAAGACCTTAAGGCGCAAGGTTAGTGTCAAGTTAGATTATTATTTGTGTGGTCCATTTGGACGGGAGGTTTAGTAATTTTATAACAGTGAGTATGGCGACTCCACCAGAAGAAGCCCTTAATGGCAGAAAGTCTACAGGAGGTTCTCTATTGGGAACACTTGATAATTTTCGGATTAGGGTATCGTCAGCCCTGTCCAAGGATATAGAACTTACGAAAAACAGACTATCCTTGGACACCCTGTTCGATAAGCGATCATCTTTGGGGAATCTAGCAACAGCTAGATCACCGTTGCCTCGGTAGGACGATTTCCAGGGAACACTCCCTCCCTTGGGGGTGGTGGGGATTATCCCTTCTCCCCACCTAGATCTCACTGACGAGCTAAGCATGTCTTCATCTATGAGTTTGCTCCCCCATCCTGGTGCTCGAAGAGTTCCCTCACCTAACATCAAAACTCGCTCAGCCTGTAATTTAAAATTAGGCCCGGCACAGTTAGAGGGGGGGATGTTAGCGAAAAGAAAACGTCCCGGCCCACCGATCCAAGCGGAGGGAAGGAAAGCAAAGTGTTCAAAGAAGACTGCTTCAAAGGAGGTCGCAGTAGTAACGTCATCTGGTAGCCAAACTCAGACTGTACCAGCTATTAGTGAAGGGCATGGAGGGCCACAGGTACCTGTAAGGAATGAGTCTCATTTTGATCTGGGCCAACCGTTTTGGAAAAAATAGGAGGGAACCATTAAGAAGCTATGCAACCCAATATATGATCGGTTGGAGTCTATTGAAAATAGACTGGTGTGTTTGGAACTTTCGTTATCTACAGTCCAGAAGCAGGTTGGAACACGGCATAGTGCTCCAAACTCTCAACGAAAATCACCAATAGCTCAAAATCCATCGGATTCTTCCACTTCTGGGGCAATCAGTGTGAAGGCCAGAGTGTCTGAGGCAGTCAATATGGTGCCTTCTCTGGCACCACCGCCAGCTACACTGCCAGACATTGGGAACATAGTGGGGACGGAGCGAGTGCCCCATGTTACAGAGAATAGACCAGTAGTAACTTTATCAAATCCATCATTGGGGTCTGCAATAAGTACTGTGGGGTCTGTAAGACGTTCTGTGGCTACCTTACCGACTATTGATCTCCCACCTGAATCAGCACCATACGTGGTAATACTAGTGGGAGTACCTCCAGTAGCCGAGGGCAAGCGAGAAACCTATGGGGAGTTGAAAAATAAGTGTGTCTTTTGGCTCAACAAGTATCGTCCATTACCACCGAACATTCTTACAGAAATTCTGTTTGCTAGGAGAGTGAACTGCTTGGGAAGGAGCCTTAAGTCGACTGAAGGGGACTGTATCATTATTAACTTCAAAGACTGGAGTAGTGTAAACTACATTTGTAGCTGGCCACTATCTGATCGGTCCCCCCAGATACAAACATTCCCCCTATCATATTTCTATGGCCCTAGGGTACCCATTGGAAGGAATATTTTTACACTGGGAGAGCAAACTAATGCATGTCCTTTGGGTAATATAAGGCTGTTTAATAGGTTTGAGGCTTTGTCGGGGTTGGGTGATTGTGACTGACGCTATGTGCCCCAAAACCCTGCATTAAGTGTTGTGTCTCCAGGTATAGGTGAGGATGGGTGTGATAAGAGGGTAGTTGAAGTGACTGCCCATGATTGCAGCCACATAGAGAAAGGTGCCTGCAGCTCAGTCATGAAAGGTACTGGAAACATAGATGAGGCATCAGGAATGGGATCAATGTCCATGCAGAGTGAGGAATACCAAGCGCCCGAGAGTTCTCCAGAATCAGGAGAATTAGTTTGTGGTCATGCTGGGGTGGTATGTCAAACATCGTTTATTTCATGGAATGTGGCAGGTGTGGGGACTAAACTTAACTCACCCGCCTGGATGGAATTTATTGATACATTTGACATTTGTCTGCTCCAGGAGACTTGGGCCATTGATCCTGTGTTTAAAGAGGGCTATTTAAATGTTTATGTTCCCGCAGTTAAAAAACACCCAGGTCGCCCTATGGGGGGCTTAGTTATTTGGGTCAGGCAGAGTCTTAACTGTCATAGCCATTTACTTCCCGGGTCAAACTGCGATATTCTTACCGTAAGGCTTTGCTTCCCTTCGAATTTGAAAATAGACATTTTTAATGTCTATGCTAGGGGTCTCCCCGGAGGTAAGAAATCCGAGGTGGTAGTAGCCTTGGACACAATGCTTCAGGCAACTCCTGGAATTGTATTGCCAATAATAGCAGGTGATTTTAATACCACTTTCGAGCCATTGGGCCCTGACGATATGCACCTAACGGATGAAGAGGATAGCAGATGGGGAGTTCCCCAGCTTGATACTAATCCCATAAGAAAGTGGACTGAGGCTGCAATTCAATTGAAGGGCCTCTGTATGGGGCATCAGTTGAGGGCAGCTAATGGCCGTACACCATTGGATAGAATGGGCAAGGCAACGTTTGATAACGGTAATAGAGCAAGTCATATAGAGTATCTACTTGTTCCTCTCAAGTTGTGGTACACCCTTCTTGATATGGAGATAGTGGACCGCATTGAGAGTGACCATAATCCCATCTCCGCGGTGTTTAATTTGGGTTTAAAGAAGGTGGATGAAACGTCTAGGGGACCCATTGAGTCGAACCTAGTTCTAACTAATGATGAGCGCCGCCTAAAGTGGTGCCAGGTGGCAGAACATCAGGACATCATTACAGAAATTGAGGATGGCTTGGAAGGTGTCCTGGCGACTATGGAGGTAGAATCTAATCATGGGCTCCCGTAGAGAGCTTTTATGGATGCCCATTTCTATTTTCTATTTCTATACGGAATTTGTTAAGCGCGCGGTCACCCAGGGGTTTCATGGCCCATGATATCTACTTTACTAGTCTGAAAAGCTACTTCTGTAAGTCTCGTCAAGGCAAAAGCGTGCAAATTCGTAGAGCAGAGAGTTGGTATGACGGCTCCTGTCGTGAAGCCAGGGGGGGAGCTATCCAAAGCACTAAAAACAAAGGACCCAAGTAAAGTAAAGGCGGCTAGAGCCAACTATAGGCACAAACAGTTTACTGCTAAAAAAGCATGGGAAGAGTGTAGAAGGCAGGACCTCAAAGAAGCTTGTAAAGCTAAGAACAAAAAAGCTTTTTGGGACTTTTTCAAATGGGGTAGGGATGGACAACATGAGACCCCCCAAAATAATGTTGCCCAAAGTGCATGGGTTGATTATTTTAAGCCACAATACGCCGCTAATGAAGCAGGTTGTACAGAGGGAACGCGGGTCCACGTTTTCTATAATGAAGTAGTATTCACGGTAGGAGACGTGGACAGAGCATTAGATCTGGTGACCGCGGGCCGTGCACCTTGAATGGATTGTGTCCCCGCTGACTTGTTTTTACACAATAAGGGAAGATGGCGGTTGTATATTATGCATTTGGCAAATGCCATCGCCCAGGGGATGGAAGTCCCACAATCATAGAAATGCGCGGAAATAGTTCCGGTATTTAAAAAAGGGGACAAGTCGTTAGCAGGCAATTACAGGCCCATCAGCCTGATCGACTCTGTCCAAAAAATCATGGGACGGCTGGTTTTGGGAAAAATGCAGACGTGGATGGATGATGATAACATCTTGAGTCACCTCCAGGCTGGGTTTCCACCCAAGACCAGCATCATAGACCAGGTCTTCCGATTCATTATTTTATTTTGGCGCACTGTGGTTTTGGATAAAGGTACTCTTTATGCCGTCTTTGTAGACTTAAGGGCGGCCTTTGACTTGGTGCCCCGCAACAAATTGTGGCAAGTGCTGGAGGAACTAGGGATGCCCCCTGAGTTGCTGTGTTTAGTCGTCCGGTTACATGAGGGTACGTTTGCTCGGGTACGGTGGTGGGGCAAGGGAGATGTTACGGAACCCTTCCCTGTTGAACGAGGGGTGAGGCAGGGTTGCGTCATGGCGCCTACCCTGTTCTCTCTCTTTGTGAACGGGTAGCGAGTTTTCTCTCCTTGGTCCCGACTGATGCCCCTGTGATGTGTGGTGAGCGAGTCCCGATCCTCATGTTCGCGGACGACACCTTAATAATTTCAAAAACTCCCAGTGGCCTTCAGCATGCCCTTAAGCGCTTTGAGGACTTATGCCTAGAACGGGGCTTGGAAATAAATATAGCCAAAACCAAGTATATAGTCCTTACTGACCGTAAATTTACTGGGTGTACCAAACCCTATAGAGGGAGGATATACATGAACAACTCCCAGCTTGAGCAGGTTGAAGCTTTTACCTCCCTGGGGGTTACCCTTCAGAAAGATCTGGGATGGACTAGCCAACTAGAACTAGCAGTCCTTAAGCATCGCCAGCAGGCAGGTATCCTTCTTAAAAGGTTTAAGTCTTCTGAATCAAAACCCATTAGCCCACTGCTAGAAATATATGGGATGAAGGTACTTAGTTCGGCTCATTTACGGAGCTGAACTATGGGGTTTTGAAAAATTGGGGAGTCTGACACTAGCAGAAAATGAATTCCTAAGAAAAGCGACTAGTGTCCCGGCAAGTACCCCGCTGTTACCTTTAATGTGGGACCTTGGGAAAAAATCTGTCCAAGATCTTGCTTTCCTACGCCCGCTCTTGTACTGGCGTAGGATATGGACCACAGAAGAGCTTCAGCATTATGCAGAGGGCCTAAAAGAAATAATAGCGAAAGATTCCTCACAAAAAATACATTGGCTAAAGGCTATAAAGTCTCTGCTAATTAGCCTGGGAATGAGGGAACTTTGGGATGACCCGGTAAATGCTGTTTTTCCCTCTAAAAAAGTTCTGAAGATCAAATATTGGGAGATGGTTACATTAAATGCAAGAATGAAGGGCCTCTCTCTGCACCTTACAGGTCGCTTCCTGGAATTCAAGGTCTACCCTAAGCTGGAATCGTATTGGGATGCCATTGAAAAGCAGTTTGACCGTAAACTCTATTTTCAAATCAGAGTAGGCTCCCTTCCAACAAGGTCATTCATAGCTAATTGGGTAGGCGAAAACTATCATGACAAATGCCCTAGGTGCAGGGAAGAACAAGAGACGATAAGTCACCTCCTTTTTTTCTGTCCCCTCTATGTGGCCCCTAGAGAGATGTGGATTAAACCAATATGTAAACTAATCGGTATCAGCAGACATGAGGAGGCGTTAAGAATCTTGTGTACAGACCCCAATCCCCCAATTGCCATAGCAGTGGCAACATTTTTAAAATGGGCATGGATAATTCGGGCAAGAGCACTATGAAAATAGATTGAGAATATTATTTAACCTGTTTATTTGCACTGTAAACGTTGGGATGTAGCTGGGACATGAGCCTTGCAATATAGCATCTGACCCACATAACTGATGAGTTTTATAAATTTTAAGGATGTGTTTTTAGCTATGTGATATTCAGCAATTGTCTTTTGGAGTTCAATTCTTTTAAAAAAAATATTTAGTGTATAATCTTCTTAATGACACCTTTAAATCATTGGGAAATGTGATTTTATGGTTTACTTTTATGACTTAATTGTAGAATAAAGTTTATGAAATTTTGAATTTGAGACGCATCATGAAAATAAATAAAAAATAAAGCAACTATGTTTCCTGAAGAACTATGTGTACCGAAGATTCCTGGTTACCAAGCCAATGAAAGACTCATCTAGACCAGGGAAGAAATTTACATCTGGTATAATTCACCTTTTTCCTAGGTACGCACAGCTTTTATAACACTATGATGTTTTAAGTATAGCCTCAATTGGCTCATCTGTCTTCATAAGAAGATTCCTCACCAAGATTTCATTATCATATTTCCACACCACTAGTAGCAAGTTCCCTTCGGGGCAGACAGGCCTGTGACCGGTCTTACCCGCAACCTGCTGGCTAGAAGAGTCAGGAGTTCCTGTACGCCCCATCTGCAGGTGCTCTCAGCAGCTGCAGCTGAGTTTGCTGCACGTGGCCCAGACCGCTAAACTCAGAGTGTGCAGTCTACTACTCGCAGTTGCACTCCCGAAGCGACCAGAGGCTTTCTGCAGCTCCTTCTGTGTGTTAAGTTTCCGATTCCTTTCCTGGTTAGGGGTTGGTCACAACAGTCTGTTCATGGATCAGTCCTGCTTAATCCCTGTATTGTACCATTCCGAGGCACTTGTACACCCAGAGCAGATACACCAATTCTGCACTGAGCAGAACTTCACACTAAAGCGATGTAGGCCTAGGAATGGGTTGAGCACACAGCACAGAAACTTAAAAAATTTGTGAGCTTTTAGGCCTCACTCCAGTGACAGGTTGAAAAGTGACCAATATGAGGAAGCAATTTGGGTGCCCTTCCCGGTCCAACAAGACGGCAATCCGTGAGATAGGCCTATGTCATGGCACACACGCATGACCCATGTTTGTCTAAGACAACAAAAATCAGCATTAGGGATCCAGCCATCAATACAAATGGGCACTCAGGGCAGGGCTGCACGTCTTTTACTATGTAGAGGACTTTTTTGTTCTAACACTGCTCTTTAGCGAAATCTAGCAAAAACAAATCTGTGTTGTGACTTTACGGACAAGCTGGGAGGAGTGGACAGTTGCGCGGAGAGTGTATGGGTGTGGGCACATGGGGGAAAGCAGCATATGGAAGAAACACATGAAAACACAAACTCCTACAGAGTACTAAAAGAAAAAGAAAAAGTAGCGCACAGATGTGAGCCATGGAAAGATACAAGACATCCAATCAAAAGGATTCTATGCTCCAGGGGAGGGATAAATACAAGATGATTAAGGAAATAGAAGTAAATGAGATTGCCAAGAAAGAAAACAAATGATAAGCAATGGCTTACGCAAAGCCCACTCTATGTACTGGTATTGTACACAATAACTCTGACAGCAGAGAGCTAAAGGCTGTCTGTAGGTGAGATCTAAAATAATCTTGAAGCATTTCCCAAAACACAAACACAGTCTGCGGTTTAACATTGCATTGCACAGATCTTAAAGTAGTTGGCATTTACCTGGGGAGGGAGGTGCTTATCTGGAGTCTGGGCAGAGCTGGAATGACCTCGACTGTGCAGCCGCTCGTCTTCAAGCCTGGAAGACTTTCCAACTGGCAGTCACTGAATACTCCAAATACTGATGTGTGGTACCCTGAGGCAAGATAGAAACATCAAATGTCAAAGCTCCACCACCCTCATATGGAAAAAAGAAGTTAAGAGGAAAACAAGAAAATACAGAGCCGACCATATTAAGAGACCGCTTTTACTCAGCCGAACATGTGAATACATTGGAGCAAAGAACATTTCAAAGCATTTGCAGACCAGACCAGCCTCACTCTGGAAACCAAAAACTCACTAACTGATTCATACATTTAGAAAGGCACATTCTTCCCATACTGACACGACAAACCTACTCAGACTGATCTACAATGGAAACCCCAGAACTGTTTGGAAAGTCATCCTTCGACTACTGAATGCGTTGCAGGGTCACTCTTTTGAGATTTCATTATAAAATGGATTATAAAAGTAACAAAATGGCTCGACTTAAGTACTCTAAAAGCAATGCGTTAATTCTCTTAAGGCCTCAATAAGGTCCCTCAAAATGTGTTGATAGTCGCAAAGTATTTCACACTATCAGCATACGCAAGATATTGCCTAATACAGAATGCCAGAAACAGAAGGGAATACAGATGACTGCAAATATGAGACAGCCATTGGCTCTCATAATACTGGACCCAGGGAATATTGACAAACTTAGTGCATGTGTTACCCAGACACTGAATATGAGCCAGACACTACAATAAATATGTATGGAGCACCACGCATGATCAAGGATTAGACTGCAAGTTGAACTGAATGTATAGGTCTGAAGCAGAATAAAATAAGGGTTGGTCGTATCTTGACACTTCGGGGTACCACAGTCGAGCGCTCAGGACTTGAACCATAGGAACCTGTGCGATGACTGAGTTAGCTAATGTGAGGAAACAACTTTCTTGGCAATGACCCACAATTCTAGTCACATTTGGTAGTTTACAGTGAGCAACAAGGACAACCTCAAAGAAACTCTATATAGGTAAAACACAACATAGCACAGTAACACGTTAATTACTTCCAATATCCACAAAAATATAATAAAAAATTAAAATAGGAACGCTATAATAACAATGAAGCAAAAGAGAGAGGGGTTTTGAATATTAAAGCAAGAACAATTCGATTAAAATAGGTAAAAATCATAAAAGGTAAGCTAAAGAAGCATCAATCAAACAGTTACTTGGTGGGAGGATTATGTTCATCCCATTTACCTCAGAATAATTCAAAATACTTTTTATTATAAAAAAAATAGATTATCCCTTTACTCATGAGGTGAGTGGAATGGATGAAAACATTGAGTACCAAGAAAAAAGTTTAATTAAAAATCTTTAAAAGCCACTAGCGGGCAGAAGAGTTTCTAAAACATTCATTACGGCTGAGGTAAGTTACAGGGAGTTCAGTTGTTGGAAGTGTTTGAGCACAGCTAATTACCTTGATGAACACTATGTACTTGGGGATTTTAAGTTATTTTATTTCTGCAGCTTTCTGTTCAAAATCCTCTCTTTCATCAGCCTCATTTGCACATCGTGGTGGTCAATGCAATTGTTCGATCTAGACCTGTCTACGTGCTTATCTGGGAGTCACCAAGGCTGTCTTATCTTAACTGTAGACTCTCTTGAACGCTGCAGGTCATTTAATAACTGGATTAAATAAGTGGGGCTGTGCTGTCTTATGTGTTTCCTGCAACAAGTCAACAGTGCATTGACAAAGTTTCTGGAAGAGAAATGTTGTGATCTTATTTCACGCTCTTCTTCTTCCTTTGCTCTTTCCTGCTGTTCAGCCTAGTTGTCTATAGAATGTGATGACTGCATAGAATGTTGGGTGCAGGGGGTTAGGCAGTTGGTGTCAGCAGGCTGAGCAGTAAGGATATACTGCTCCTGGTGGGGCATATTTTATAGCCTAATTACCATCTTGGTTTCACCTTAAGCTTCCTGTAACTTACCTACAAATAAAGTTACTACTTGAAATCAACTACCTGACTTCTTGAAGATTCATACTTTGTAACAAGAACCATATTTTGGACACACCCCAAAATGGTTTCCGGGCTTCTCAAAACACTGAAATATGCACTCCTAGCAGTGTCTGATACACTTTGCAGTGACTTGGAATCTTGGATGAATAGAGTTCATCAGCTCTGATTCTGCTGGATCTAAGCGCCGCATATGACATGGTGTCACTTAACTCCTTAAGTGCTGCCGTCGGCCAACGGTCGTCACGGGCACTACCTCCCCAGTGCTGCGTGCGACCGCTGGACGTCCATTTCAGCACTGGATAATGGACAGCGCAGCACTGGGGAGGTCTATTTACGAAGCTCCCAAGGTGTTAAGGTGCTACTGCAGAGATTACATGAAATAGGGATACGAGGGTCAGCTCTGACCTGGATGACCTCTTTTTAGGTCTCACCTGTCGATGCGCATGCGCATCGAGCAAGCGAGACTATAGGGGCTCATCCACACTTTATCTAACTTGCAAGGAATCGTGGCGATTCCTTGCAGTGCCCGTGACTTTTAAGCTCAATGCGCATGTGCATTGAGCTTAAAAGCGCGTGCACATGCACCCAGCCGCCTACTCTCTCTCTCAGCCTTCCCACAACTCCGCCCCCTCACTACTTGATTGCACGGCCGCTAGGCCGTGCCTCCCCTACTCTCCTCCCCCCTCCTCCTCTCCTCCCCTGCCTGCCTGCCGCTAGGCCGTGCCTCCCCTACTCTCCTCCCCCCTCCTCCTCCTACTGCCGTGTCGCACCTCTCCCCTCTCCGCCCCCTCCCCTGCCAGCCGTGTTACGGTGAAAGGCTTGTTTATTTTACCCGCCGTGTCTCTGCTGCTTCCCCCTGTCCTGTCTCTCCTCCTCCCCCTCTCTATACCCTCCCCCTCCCCCCCACCACTCCCATCAAGTCCCTCTGGCCCTTCCCTCCTCCCCGGACCCCTCCTCCCCTGCCCCCTCCTCCCCTGCCCCCTCCACCCTTTCTTGTTACCACTTGTAAAGAGAAAGCGGGCCCATTCACAGTATGGCGTGCAGGCACAGGCTGCACTTTGGGGTCGACCAGATCCACCCAATCTGTTTAATCCTGGCGGCAAGCGGTTGGTGTGTCGCAGGGGTCTCCACAGGTCTCACCAGGTAGGGTTTACCACTGACCGCAGTTCCAGGACGCGTTCAACTTGTTTAATTTTCTTTATCGGGAATGCTTCTTGTCAGAGGATTTAGCTCTTCAAGTTAAATCTCGATGTTATTCAAATATATTGTTACTTGGAGATTTAATCTCTTTATATGGTCATGCCCGTAAACTGTAGTTAAATTGCATCTTTTATTAAGTAGATGTTTTCGACATGAAAGTCCAGATTACATTCTGTTACGCTGACGTGCATTTTTGCGAACTTGTTTTATGTTTTCTTTTTGAATATCAGTAAGTAATCATTTCATCGGTTTCTTACATTAAAAGGTTTCGGTTTGGAGAGTCGATTTTAGACGCCTGTCTGTATGCGGGTAGAAAACGGTGCTTTTAAAATTTGAGACAAGATCATTGTTGGTTTATTAAGGGTGTAAATACATTTACCCTTTCTATGAAAAGATGGAATAGTGTAACAAGCTTATTCCTAGTTTCGAAGCGCAAAGCAAGCGTGCTGGGCGTAGAAACCTGACCCCACATGGATATCCCTCTTTGGGTCTAGTTAGTGAAAATAGCTCAGATATGGACTGGTGGAGCCCAGACAGGAGTGACATGGGCCGGTCTTATTAACACATGCGATGTGTATATTACTCACTGGGTTTGTCTGGTTCGGTTGTTGGCTTTTTGGTAATTAATTATTTTGTAGGGAACAACTCTTTAATTGTTGAATAGGTTGCTTGGCTTTGCAGGGGTCTTTGGTTGTGCCACAAGAATAGCAAAAAAAAAGTCTACATCTGGGCTTGCTGCCAACGTGCTTTAATTAAATATTGCATATTCTAATTGAACAGTGCCACTGCTTCCAAAAATCAGGTGGACTTTGAAGACTTTTAGGAACCAATTTTATTTTGAATGCACACCGCATAGAAATTATTGGCACATAAGAAATGTGATACTGCATTTAATCACTGTATACCGACACAAAATGCCACATTTAAGTATTCCTGTCGATGACATGTGGTCAGGCACCCTCAACCCCTCACCCTCACTCACCCTCAACCCCTCACCCACACTCACCCACACTCACCCCCACTCACCCTCACTCACACTCACCCTCACCCACCCTCACTCACCCTCACTCACCCTCACTCACCCTCACTCACACTCCCTCACCCTCACTCACCCTCAACCCCTCACTCACCCTCAACCCCTCACTCACCCTCAACCCCTCACCCACCCTCAACCCCTCACCCTCACTCACCCTCAACCCCTCACCCTCAACCCCTCACTCACCCTCACTCACCCTCACCCTCAACCCCTCAGCCTCACCCTCACTCACCCTCAACCCCTCACCCTCACTCACCCTCACTCACCCTCAACCTCATGCTAAAGATTTACAAAAAAAACCATTAACAATTCTAAAAGCACTAACTCTAATGCTGCGAGACCTATTGCATTTCTAATGCTTGTTTGAGTGAGTGTTCATTTCAAGTAGCACCTCCCTCGTTTAAGTCTCAACAACAATCCCTTCAATATGGAGTCCCTCATGGCGCCCGCTGAGTCGAACCTTATTCAATATATACGTCCAACCTCTAGCACATGTGGTGAAATCTTTTGGGCTCTCACTGCTATAGTACATGGACGATACACAGCTTATTCTTTAACTCTCGACTAACCCAACTCAAGACATGGTCTTCTTTCAGAAAGGGATGCTTGCTGTTGCCAAGTGGATGAATAACAACTGTTTAAAATAAATGCTGACAAAACTGAAATCCTTCTGTTAGGAAAACATAACCACGCCTAGGGAGATCTCTAGAGGCCGTTAAGTCTGGGACCCCCTTGCAAGCCTAAAACAACGCTATCTCTTTCGAAGCCCAAGCCACATCACTGGCAGGGTGTGCTTTGGTCTTTTGAGAAGCCTCAAACCTATTATTGTATTTTCGACCCTCCAAACTAGGCAGACCATTACTCAAATTCTAATCCTGCCTCACCTGGACTATAGTAATGTCCTGTACCTAGGTGCCAACAAATCAGTTACAAAAAGAATCCAGATCACCCAAAATGCCGCAGCGAGGCTGCTCTTCTCTCTTCCAAAATTCTGTTCCACATCTCGGCTCCTATGGAAGCTCCATTGCAATTGCATAAAAGGCGAGTGTGCACAGAACAGGCTCTCTGACCTAGAAATGGGGATGAACACAGCCCCACTTGTCTACATCATCTGCAGGTCCTCACAAGCATTATGGAAGGGTATCGGAAAGGCAAAACTATGCCCTAGGCTCCCCTTCCTGACGAAAAGAGGGACGGACAGGAGCCGGTTATCCCCCCCCCCCCCACCCCATACTAGCTGTAATTGAGAGAAAGAAATACATTATTTTATTCAAAGTTGAGACTCAAGTAAAACCTGGCAACACAGGTCATAAGAAGGTATTGTAAAGTACCAACTTTCCCAAATGTCCATTTTCAAGTACTGCAGACACCCTGTATAATTTAAACCTTCATGAGGAATGCAGGAGAATAAGTAACGCCTTAAAATGTAATTAAGAAAAAGTAATACCTTAAAATGTAATTAAGAACATGCAACTGATTAGACACACAAACAAATGCACATACATTCAACAAATCTAGTTACCAACTAGAATACTAAAGAATCTACCAACGCAAATAACTAGCAAACATAAAGAAATCACAACATGAGATGTATTGTAACAAGCTCTAGGCCTGCAAAGAAATTCGGCACTATTCTCTTCTTTTCTTGGTCTTTCAGATCACGCTGTGAGGAAGTGCAGAAAAGATTCATTCTAATTTCATAAACAATTAGCACCACCGTATTTGGTATCAGTGAAAAATCAATATTTACAACTGCGTCATGAGGGGGACTCTAGTGTGACAGGGTAAGCAGCACCGAGGGGGGAGGCCCGAGTGATGAATGGGCACTGAGGGGCGCGAGCGCGTTCACAGCTGTTCCCCGACTGGGAGGTTTATTTCATTCGAGACACTTGCATGGTAAACATGCAAATAAGCAGGGGACTTCCAGATGCCGGGTCCAGGAAAGCATTGTACACTACATTAGAGACCGTACTACACGGCAACAGCGATGAAGAGAACATGGGGATAAGAGGTGGACCAAATGGAAGACCATCAACAAGCATTTGCAATGCAATAGGTCTCACATTTGCGAGAGTTTAACCTCTTCGGTGCTCATGACGAGCCCAGCTCGTCATGAGTCACAATGAAGCTGTGCTCATGATGAGCTGGGCTCTTCATAACAGCTCCGCGCCGCCCACGTGCGATTGATTGCCCGCCTGTGCAGGAGAATTAATCAGTGGGCGGGGTCGTGACAAGACCAGCTCGTCATGAGCACAGCTCCACTGTGACTCATGACGAGCTGGTCTCGTCACGAGTGCCGCGGCGCTGTGCTCAACCCCCCGCCCCCCCCCCTCGCGCCGTGGGTAAATCGCCCCGGTCAAGCTATTGGCATTGTAAATTACAATACCTTTAATTTATCTGGTTTCCTAATTAACACATAAATAAAAGGCACAATGCCAGTAGCTCAAACTCAGGTAAATGTGAGACCTGTTCACTTCAAAGTAGCTGCTGGCATTGTCCCGGGCAGCTTGGAAAGTGAAAGCGCGCATTGTGCACTGAATGTCGCAAGAAAGCATGTCTTGCCTGCAGTTGGAGAAACTCATTAAAGAAAATAGTGCTTACAGACTAGCCAAGACATACCGTGTAACAACAGAACATAAAGGGCCAGTCATCATGGGAGGTTACAAATGAAGACAAGGCAGATCTAAGGAGGGACTAACAAGCCTTTTAACGTATCAGAAATCAGCATTTACAAAAGGCAATGACACAAGCCAATGACAAATATGGGCGGAGAGTGGGTGGGGCTTCTATTCCATACTCCAATACAGCATGCCGCAGAGCAGCACATGCGCTGCCCAGGCTTGACCTAAAAACAGATCTTTGCTTTGTGGCAAACATTGAGTATCTTAACGTGCTTCTGTCACTTTGCTGCCTGTTTAACATGCTAGTCCATTAGTTGGACGATGAGCAGGCTGAAGTCTTGGTTGAATGTGCTCTAGGTGGTGGTGTCTGGTCCCTCAACAGTGATGGAGAAGGCAAGAAGGTGGAAGGGGGGCAATGAGCGTTGATGCTGGTCCCACCGGCAGAGGTTGTAGACTTTATGACACTACAGTGTTAGGAGGGTGGGTAGCATGTAACGTTATAGCAAAAATGGTCATTAACTCCTCGTCTGACCTCCTCGTAAGAATCCTTACTTCTCTGAAGCGTTGGCTCCTCCCTGCAGCCTTAAACAAGCAAAGACAAAAACACACATACAGCTCCCATCCCTTCCCTTAAGGCCACACCCACATCCTGTGGGATGTAAAAACAATGACCACTTATCCGGAAACACTGTTGTTGTTTTCTGCAGATTCGTCCTCAAGCAGGATCATTAGATGGCATGTCTCCAGGAAGTGCAGGTAAGTATATGGTTGCCACGAGTCTGCATTAGTGACTGTTTTAATAAAAACGGGTTAAGCACAGCATTAGAGTCCCTGCTTTAGCGCGGCCAGCCCCTGTTATGTTTATTTATTGTAAGAGCTTCGTAAAACGAAGCCCGAGTGTCTCTGTAGCTCCGGGAGGGGGAGGGAGGTGGGGGGGATGTCTCTGCAGCTCCGGGGGGGGAGGGGGAGGGTGCATGTTGGAAGGGCCGGCGTGTTTCAAAATGGGGGCAAATATCGAGAGGACACGCTGTCAGTGGCTGAGACAGTGCAAGCCTATTCATTGGACTGAATCTGGAGCCTCGCGCTGGGACTGGCTGACCTGCGCCAGGTCTCGTTGTTGGTGGCTGTTGCTCAGAGACTCATGCCTGGGAGCGATTAGGCAGCGCAAGTCTCCTAATTTGGCTTCAAATATTTTGGGTGGCTCGTGCGGTGACCGGTAAGTGCGAGCCTCATTATGGGTGGTTCAGATGGTTGATAAACTAGGTGAAGTCGCATTTGATTCCCTCTAAGGTACTACTGTTTATTGTTGAGGGTCTTTGTTGTATTCCATTGTATTTGTTATTATTTCTTAGCAACTGCAGGCTTCCACTACTGGAATCCAGCTTGTTGGAATCCGGGAGACGGTGGCAGAGGTTGCTTAGGAGAGACAGCTGCTGGGGGTTGCTCCTGCCTACTCGAATATGCTACCTTCTTACAGTATCCAGGTGATATATTGCTAAAAAAATGGCGACGAGGATGGGATACAGCTGAAGAAGAAGGAAGTGTGGGCAAATATCATCGAAATTGGAAGTTTTCGTGAATTTTGGAGCAATATCGATGAGAATCTACAGGGTATTTAACATACTCAATACCGAAGACCCCTAGCAGTGTGAGCAGAGTTCCAGATATATAAAGGACGAATTCCAGTTGCAGAGGATTTTATGTAAGTAAAAGAAAAATAAACTTACATGGTAACGGTTCTTGTTTAAAGAGCGCGATCTGAGGAGATCGCGAGCTCAGGAGTGTGCTATTTGAACTTTAGGGAGTCACGCAAGTTCTTTTGTTGATTCCAAGTCCTGCGCGAGGCATCCTTTCCAGAGTGACATCACTTTGATGCCACGCGTCTAACGTGGCGTGACCTGTCGTCCTTAGGTCACGCATACGTGCCACCATCTTGGTTGGCATTAGTGATCACAGGCATTATTGGTTGAAGTACACAACCTGCGGCGACATTTTGCCAACCACGCATTCATAAGACGTGAGGGGAAGTTCAGAAAAACGTCTACGTCGTGTGTGAATTGAATTACTTGTGCGAAGGGTGATAGCACGGAAGACATTGGTGACAGGCACACTGCCTGTCATTTGAAGCTCACAACTGTGAGGCGCGATTACTGAAACATTGAGTGGAGTGCAGTGCTGAAATCATCAGTGATAGGCACACCCCCTGTCAATTCAGGTAACATGACCTCTCAAGTCATTTCTCCACCCCCTACATTTTTTCAAGAGCCCGGTTCTCCTTGCATGGACTGGGAGGACTGGAAAGAGTCCTTTGCAACATATTTGGAGGCAACTGGAGGTGATGTTTACGTGCCCAATAGAAAATTAGCTATTCTAAAACATCATTTGGGTGTGGAAGGAAGAAATGTGTTAAAAAGTCTTCCCAAACCGTCTTCTGTATCAAGAAAGGTTAATGCAGATTCTGATGACGAGGAAGATTCATATGAGATAGCTATAGCAATGTTGGAGGAGAACTATGGCAAGAAGTTAATCATTATGGTAGAAAGACACAAGTTTTTTTCTCGCAAACAGCTACATGGAGAAAAAATTGAACAGTACAACGCTGCTTTAACAAGATTAGCAACCACGTGTAGATTTAAAGACCTCAGAGATGAAATCAAGAGATCAGATTATTAACGCTACTAATAATAAAAAGATTCAGGAGAAATCGTTGGCTTTAATCGACCCCACGTTAGAAAAGGCTATAGGAATAGCCAAACGTATTGAAAATACTTCTTTATACGTTAAAGAATTGACAAGTGTTGAATCCAAAGTTGATACTAATACGTCAAAAGTATGTAAAATAGGTGACAAAAACAAGAAAGGAAGCAAAATTTATGAAAATAAAGGTGATAAAAAATGTAATGTAACTAGTGTTAATAAGTTATGCTATAGATGTTGTAGTAATAGACAATTATCTGATACTATTCATTATCCTGCAGCAATAAGCAGATGTTACAAATGCAAAAGAATTGGACATTTTTCGAGGGTTTGTAAAACGTCCACCAAATTTCGTTCAAAACCAGTCATTAATGTAATTAATGAAGATGCTTCTGATGAGTTAAATGAGAGTGACATTGTAGTATATATGATTAATGAAGTTAATGATGTAGGTAATGGTGAAAATCACAACCCTCCTAAATGTAAAATTTGTATTGATGACAAGATCTTACCTATGTGGGCAGATTCATGTTCTCCTTTCACCTTAATTAACAAACAAAATTGGATAAATTTGCGTTCTAAACGTCTTCAAGTTGCTGACGTTAATCTTGTAGGATATTGTGGGCAGAGCTTACCTGTTATAGGTTATTTTTCATCAAAAATTAGGTTTCAAGATAGAGAAACAGTAGCTAAACTGTATGTTGTTGAAAAAGGAAAATCCTTGCTAGGATGGAGAGAACAAAAAGCTTTGAATATTAATCTTAATCCTAATCATCCTAGGCAAGTACTCTTGACTGAACCTCAAAATGATAATGAATGGGTGTCAAAATGTCCTAATCTTTTTAAAGAAGAATTAGGATGTCTGAGGAAATTTAGACATCGTATTATACTTAAGGATGGAGTTAATCCGAAAGTACACAAAGTACGGAATGTGCCATTGGCTTTGAGGGAACCTCTCAAAGAAGAATTAGATAGATTGTGCAAGGAAGGTATCATAGAACCATCTGAATGGCTTAGTCCAATTGTAATTGCACACAAACCGAATGGCAGTATCCGCATGTGTGTGGACTTAAGAGATTTAAATGAATGCATTTGGATAGATCGCCATCCCGTGCCCCATGTTAATGATATGCTAGCTAGTGTTGATAATGGCAAATGTCATCAGATCTTATTACAACCAGAATCAAAGCACTTGACGTCCTTCATAACTCCGGAAGGAGCTTTTCAATTTGTTCGTATGCCATTTGGTCTGGCATCTGCTTTGGCAGTTTTTCAAAGAGTTATGCAAGGAATTTTGAAGGATGTTTCCAATGTTCTTGTGTTCCAGGATGATATTTTAGTGTGGGGTAAAGATAACGTGGAGCACAACAACCTGTTAGGAATCTTGTTAAACAAATTAGAACAAGCTGGTCTGACCATTCGTTTTCAGAAATGCAAATTCTGCCAAACGGAAGTAGATTACCTAGGTCACACACTATCTCAAGAGGGTATCAAACCTAGGTTTAAATTGGTGGAAGATTTAGAAAATAAGCGCTTGTTCCACAAAATAAGGATCAGTTAAGTTCCTTTCTAGGACTTTCTGGGTACTTCTCAAGATTCATTTTCAATTTATCTAATTGTGTGTTTCCTCTTCGTGAATTAATGAAGAAAAATGTAGCATATCAGTGGTCTGACAAATGTCAATGTGCTTTTGAAGAGGTGAAGAAAGCGGTCGCTTGTGCTACCTCTTTGAAACTTTTCAATTCTAGAGATAAGTGCATAATCGTAACAGATGCTAGTGGGTATGGTTTGGGTGCGGTACTAATGCAAATTCATGAGGGTAAAGAAAGAGTGATAGCATTTGCATCACTGACACTTAAAGGTGCTGCGAGCACGTATTCCACCATTGAAAAATAAGCATTGGCGTGTTAGTGGGGTTGCAACATTTCCGGAATTTTGTGTGGGGCACGAGTTTTGGATTACAAACAGATAACAAACCCTTAGTTGACATATTCACCACTGCAGGTGCCATAGAGCTACGCCGCGTATTGCTAAGTGGATATATCGCTTGCAAGAATACAATTTTATTCTTAAGTATGTATCAGGAGTGAGAAATGTGAATGCAGATTGTTTATCACGTCTTCCGGTTGATAAAAAGGACAGTGAAGAAATTGATTCAGAGATTTAAGATTGGGTAGTGGCCAAATTGAGCGATGTATGTCATGCCATTGAGGAGTCTGATTGTAAAAAAGCTATTTTGGATTTACATGATGGCATGTCCGCTATGAAGAGAAAGCCTAGAGAAGACTTCTGGTGGCCTGGGATGAACAGGCAAATTGAAAGGTTTGTTAGAGATTGTGTAGCATGTTCCCGAAGTGACAAGACACATGATATACAGGAAACCGCTATTCATCATGTGAATTGGCCGAAGCAGACTTTTGAAAGATTTGCAATTGACATTTGTGGTCCTTTTGAGATTCTTGGTGTTGGGTGTAAATATGCCATTGTTTTAATGGATTATTTTTCTAAATTGCCAGAGGTGACATTTGTACGTGAGGTCAAAACAAACAATGTGATTGATTTTTGTGAAGACATTTTTCGTAGAGAAGGTTGTCCCGCAGAAATACCCCAATCTATGTCTAATGAGTTTTGTGAGTTTCTTAAAAAATGGGGCATCAAACATCTAAAAACTCCGGTTTATCAGCCAAGGGGAAATGGTCTTATAGAACGCTTTAACCGTGTCTTGGGTGAATGTGTTCAGATGGCTGTATATAATGATGTAGATTGGAAGAGTTTAGTGAAAAAATGTTGTGGAATTACAGAACCACTCCACATTCAGTTACGGGTGAAACTCCTTTTTGTTTACTCAAAGGTAGAGTTGCATGTTCTATTGCTGTGCCCGCATGGATGGGTAGATGTGGCAAGAAATCTATCAATGAAAGTACCATTAGCACAAAAGTTCGTATGAGCGTAGACACAATGACAAGCTATTCAAAAAACCAAAAATGTTTGAATTGAGAATGTATGTAAGAGTAAAGTTGGGGACTATTCAGTACAAGGGAAGTTCTAAACTGTCTGATCCTGACAAGGTTTAGTCAATTAACAGGGATTTCTTGAAGCTTTCAGATGGAAAGTGGTGGAATGCTAATCGTGTGGCCAAATGCAATGGAACAGAGGTACGTAAGTGGTTGAATGAAAATCTGGCCGAATCCAATTTAGTTGCGAACAAGGAGTTTAAGGAGATTCCTATCAGAGGAGCAAGTGCACATCTCAATACCTTGTCTAAGAATAGAGACTCTAGCACACGTGTTAAGAAACTGCCTAAGAAATTCCAAGATTACATTTGTGATTAGTTTTATAATAATTTTTAGTTAAGTTTGGAAACTTCTATCTTTGGACATTTATTTATATTTTTAGTATCATTTGTTTGTTAAAGAAAAGGGATATGTTGTATTCCATTGTATTTGTTATTATTTCTTAGCAACTGCATCTTAGCAACTGCAGGCTTCCACTACTGGAATCCAGCTTGTTGGAATCCAAGAGATGGTGGCAGAGGTTGCTTAGGATAGACAGCTGCTAGGGGTTGCTCCTGCCTACTCGAATAAACTACCTTCTTACAAGTATCCTGGTGATGTATTTCTCAAAAGTCTTAAACACGGTGGAAGGAAAAGTGTTCCTTTCCGAAAGAAGAAGAGAGAATCATGAAAGAACCGATGACAGTCTTGGCCTCCCCAGCTTCCATGGCCAGGCAATGGTTGAGAGTTCAAGGGTTAATGTCTGCCACTGACATGATTTTCCATGGGCCAGGTTGCATTTGTATCCCTTGGTGAATCACATACTTCCGCTTTTGTCACCCTGGTCACAGGGGGCGGGAGGGGGTCAAGACATTTGTGATGAATTGGTTGATTGTTGGGACTCTGAAGAAGGGTCCTCCGTTTGTGAACCAGCAGAGTTTGATCTTGACAACAGAGTCCAGCGAGCTGGGTTGATGGGCAGTAATAGCTCAAGACTCAGTTTAGAGAATCTGGTCAGTCCAAGAGGATCAGTGGTCTTCAGCCTTCAATACCCTCCAGCTGGTGCAGTGGCACTAGTTAATTTTCTTCCTGTGGATTTGCCACAGGAAGTGCTGTTGGGAACACACAACACAGTGGCGGTATGCTATATAAATCATCAGGGGACTGCAAGAGAGGCTTCTTTGTTAGCACAGAAGATTTGCAAGTAGGCAGAACTGAATCTGTTGTCTTTGAGGGCAGTTCATCTTCCTGGGATGCAGAACACAGATGCCGCTGCTTGAGCAGGATTTTCCTTCACTGTCAGAGATGGCATTAGAGAACAGATTGTTTGGAGTCCTGTTGCAAATGTTTGGGGTTCCTGAAGTGGATCTATTCACAACACAAGAGAACGCGTTGAGAAACAAATTTTGGTCTTTGAGTCAGTCTAGCAGGGTTTAGAAGGTGAATGCAGTCATTTCCCTGGGGGGAGAGGTTGATGTATGCCTTTCCTACTATTGCATTAATTTGTGGTGTTCTGATAAAAATCAAACGGGACAAAGCTTCAGTGATGCTGGGGGTGCCGGGATAGTGCAGGAGGCCTTGGTTCCCTCTGTTGCAGTTAGCAGTATTACCATGTTCGAGGATTCCTCTGTGTCCATGTCCACTGAGCTTTCCCAGTCTGTCTCAGGAGGGTCTAGCCAGATTACAGTTGGCAGGCTGGCCATTGTGAGGCTAGCCCTGGTGGCTTTGGGTTGTTTTCCAGAGGTTGCTCTCTTTATTCAGCAATCTGGAAACCATCTACGCTAAAGTCTTCTGACAGTCATTGGGTTTCTTTTCAAAGATGGTGTTTGGGGAAAGGTTGGACAGCTTTGACTGTGGACAAGATTTCAATCTTGGCCTTTTTTAAAGCTGGATTTGAATTGGGCTTAGAAGTTTCCACTTGGTGTGCACAGTGGACAACTGTTAGGGCATTCGGAGACCAGGAGTGTGAGAGCATAGGTCCATTGGTGGCAAGGCTATTGAGGAGTTGTTTTCTTATGAAACTGTAGGTAAAATTACAAACTCCTAGATGGGTTTTCCTGTTGGTGTTACAGGCCTTGCAATTGGCGCCTTTTGAATGCCTGGAAGAGGTTTCCTCTAGGTTTCTCACTTTCAAGGAGATTTGTCTAGTGACCATTATGTCAGCATGAAGAGTTGGGGAATTAGTAGCATTTCTGTGTCCGCAACCATTTTAAAATGTTATCCGGATAGGGTGGCCACGATGCCAGATCCTAAGTTTGTTCTTAAGCTTCCTTCTCCTTTTCATTGTTCGTGGGAGTTGGTTTTACCTGTTTTTGTTCTAACCCAAATACAGAAGTTGTAGTTCTTCTGCATAGATTGGATGTAAGGCAGGCGATTTGAGTGTATCTGAATGGAACTAGTCCTTTTTGTAAGGTAGATTCTCTTTTTGTAACATTGGTTAAGCAGGACAATGTCTGAAGCCTTCTGAGTCTACTTTCACTAGGTGGTTGAAATGGGCTATTGATGGGTCACATGAAGCCATGGGTGAATCAGTGCCTGGTCCAGTTCGGGGGCATTCTATGAAATGGGTGGCTGATTCTTGGGTGAGTTTGAAGGGCAATTCTATGGCGGATATTTGCAGGGCCACCACTTGGAGTTCCCCATACACCTTTGTGTCTCATTACAGACTGGTGGTGAGCGGTGATGTTTCAACTCGTTTTAGTGATACAGTCTTGAGTTCTGTACACAATTACTGCTGTGTTAATCAGTAGATATTGTAATAAATATTTCGGTTTCTGCACCAGTTGGGTATGAAGACGATTTTATTGCTTGGGTATCAGATGATAGAAGTTGGGACTGTGACAGGGAGATCAGACGAGGAGGTAATGCCCAGTCACTTACCGGGAAGTGTCATTACTCCAAGTGTACGACCTCCCCGTCACATTCAAGGTTCCCATCCCTCCCTGTCTTTGGCTTAATTTTGGCTTTGGATTACAGGGTTTCAGAATAGGAGGTCAGTGTTTTTATATTCCACAGGATGTGGGTGTGGCCTAGAGGGAAGGGATAGGAGCTGAATGTGTGTTTTTGATTTTGCTTGATTAAGGCTGTGTGGAGGAGCGGACGTTCACAGAAGTAAGGAGTGTGGCGTGTGGCGTGGAGGACGTAGACTCGGAGTAATGAAACATACCGGTAAGTAACTGGGCATTTGTATAAATTCAAAAGCAGATATGGGCAGTGTTGGTTCCTCATTAAGGGCTAGATGTAGGTAGCTAAATACCGGTCGGTAACGGCCGAAAATTGGTAATTATCCTGTTACCGATCGGTATTTAGCCTTTTCTAAAGTAGGAGGCAGGTTTTAAGGATTTGGTAATTTACCGATTCCTTATTTTAAGGATTCGGTAAATTACCGAATCCTTAAAAGCTATGTAGGAGGCACTCAAGTGAGTACATGTTAGCTTTAAGGATTCGTTATTTACCACCAACTACAGGTTGGTGGTAAATACCAAATGCCTTACATAAAGCATTTTTTTGCTTTTTTCTCAGTGCCATGTGGCAGACATACATACCCTTAGGGCATGTATGTGCGCCACATGTGCACACATGCACGATTCAGGGGTGCAACAGGGTGTCAATGTGACACCCTGCCACCCTTGAATATGCACCCCCTATTAGCGATTCGGTATTTACAGAATCGGTAATAGTGAATGGCTTCCCATTCATTCCTATGGGCCTCCAGGTCCATAGCAATGAATGGGAAGGTGATTTCGTATTACCGAATCGGTATAACCGATTCAGTAATAAGGAATATTACCGAATCGGTACATTTTACCGATTTTTACCTACATCACATTCACTGATTCTTAAATACCGAATCGGTAAAATTCGGTATTTAAGAATCGGTAAATTGGGATTACCTACAACTAGCCCCTAGTCTGCTGGTAATTATTAAGTCTGTCCTAAAGACAGCTTTACCTGTTTTTCCAGTCACATGTAATTAAGAAAAACAAATAAAAGAATACACAGACATTTAAATACAGGAGATTTGGGTCAACGCTCTTCATTTATTTGTCTGCCTTCATATTTTGATTCTGCTCACCACAACATAAAACACGAGGCAATGAGTCAGCCCGCATCAGCCATAAGCTCTATAGCACTGATAACGTGCACATCTCTCTAAAAAAAGTGCACCTTTTGATTCCATTCTCAATCCTTTTTCATTTTAGTCATGTTGAATTGCTTAAACTATGTGTTCAGCTTACAGTAATACAAAGTCAGTAGTAGATTTTGTTTGCACCAAGAATCATATTTTCCTGTGATATACATTAATACTAAAAAGGCTTTTTTTATACCTATTCCAAGTGAGAGACTCTACCTGTTCTAAGTGCACCTGCTTGTTAGGAAGCACCCTACTGTTCCATTACAATTACATTGCTTAATTTGAGAAGGTGGTTTCAGGTGTGCGGCCCAGCATTTAATCATCAACACGGGCACTTATGACAATACTGTCACTGGCAGTGGCAATGTGTGGTTCAAGCTGCAGTAGCCACGTACTTTTTTTTTTTTACAAATTAAGCACTGATTACATGCAATGGTGAATTATTATTTTAACAATTTTATTGCAAGCACATAGTAGACACATTATGCACCATGTTAATTTTTTTCTTGTTTTTTTCCCATTCTCATTGCATATGCTTTAATTAAAAATAATGAAGTTCACCTTCAAAAGGCCAGGCCTAGTGGCTTTGCAAATGCTTGTATTATCTAACCAGCCCACTGCCGTTTGACTGCGCTGAACATCTATAACCCAGAACATTGAAGAAACCTTTTGCAAGTTGCCACATTAAAATTGACACCAGGGAAAGGTCAAGTGCTGAGCCTCAAAAACAGCAGCTTCTAAATGTGAGCACTGGAGGGATACAAGTCAGCCAGTCAAAAGCATGGTGAAGGGGATCTCTAGGAGAGGGAGCTAACACAAGAAGAGGAAGGCAAGCCATCGAATAAGGAAATGAGCGTGACAATGCATGCTACCAGTGGTAAGCTATGGGCGGGTTGTAAATCCACTGTAAATTCATAATATTTAGGCCACAATATTTCTTTTATCGCTACTTTGACATGCAACCGAAGAAAATGTCCCATAAATAAAAAACGTTATACACTTGGACTCGTAGTTTCTCCTCAAGGCTAGCAAGGTAACTATATCACCAACTTACTTTTCTGAAAAGTACATAACTTTGGAAATCGAGGAGGGAATATTTTGGATTCGTCCCGCAGGTTTACCTTATCCTTAATGCAGCAGAGGCTTTGAAATATAAGCATCTGACTGCCAAATGCTCAATTCAATCTACTCAAAATAGTTGCAGCAAGGAATGCTGCAAATGCTTGTGTTCCTGAAGTGTTCCAGAGAAACAAGATGGCTGCATTAATGGCCGTAGCTCATCATATGGAAATTAAGCTGTTCCAAAAGTACAACACATGCGACAGAGGAGGCAAACAGGTACCTTCAGGAAAGTGTTCCGCCCTTGCAAATCGCTGCACAGTGAAGTAGCCTGAAATATTCTACATTTCTGAAGAGCCATTCTGCAGAATTCAGGAAGGGCTGGAGGGTACTTGTTTTTCACCCCAAGGGCATTTTTTCTTTTGAAAAGTATGTAATGGAAGAGATTGAGTCTGTGTAAAGGGGATTCAGTCTGCTTCAATGTAAGAGTTGTTTTTAAAAAGGGTAAGAAGTTGAGGAATGACGTAAAATATCGACTATGTCTATGCAATAGATGGACACAGTTTGTGGCACAATGCTGTGACGGTAATAGGACAGGACAGAACTGCATTGTTCTGGAACTGTGACAGGAGCTATTCTGTGACTTCCAATAGTAGTCCACCTTTTAAATACAGCCATTGTGGCTAATACATTAATACCAATATTGGCCAGCACTACCACTGATTTGAGAAGGCAGTCCCACACTTGGGGTAATGTTTCCTCGTGTTAATTATAGTATATAGCATGTCTTCTTAGACTGTTATAGAATTACTTGAATTAGAACTTTACTCAGAATATGGAGTTTTTATGGTGTGGTGTAAATCCGTTCGATAGGTTGCTTTTTAAATTTCCATTACAAAACGATGCTGGGTGGGTTTCAAAATGTTAAACAATAGTTTGCCCTGGCCATGACTTAGCAGACCCTTATGGGTCCATGAATGTAATGATATGATTGGGTGGCGGCACCTGAAAATGTTTCTTCCTGTGGCCATTACAGGATGGAAACCACCAAAGGCTATATCCTAGAAAATGGTCACAGTTAAGAGTTTAATGGGGCAAGGGGAGCATCACCTGACCTCGCGGAGGATGTGGGAGAGCACCAGAGGCAGATACTGCCACAAATTCCTTTACAGTTCTCATTATGTTGAACGCAGATTTGCAATTGTTTTGTTTTAAACATTTTACAATGTAAAAAACTTTAAAAAGGAAAATTCACAGTCGATGTTAGAAGGTCAAAGACCATAAACAGTGAGCACTGTGGCAAAGGGTCTGGCGCAAAATCTAGCCACACTACAGGCCTTGTACCACAATCGACACGACTCAACCAAAGTTGTGCATAGCTGGTAGAACGGGTTGAGGCCATGCACCCAAACACCACTACACACAGCTGTAAGGCAGGTCATGTACCCACAACCTACCAACAGATCCAAACCCAGATCCAGGAACCACATAGGTGACTTTGTGAAGATCTGTTTTTGCTCTCAAATGTTCTACACATTCAGCAAAGTGACAGTTTTATAGCTATTGAAGGGACATCGAGACCTCAATGTTTTATTTCCATGCTCCCTACCACCTTACACATTCTCCTTTATCTCCAGGACAGCCTTTGCTTACATATTAGGATTACGATCATTCATTATTACATTATCTTATTCAGAAGAAATATACTCAAAGTCTTTTTAGAGTAAGGTTCATATTTGTTAGTCAAAACTTTCCTCTGAGGGAGCAAGTTCAGGCTATGCCAATGGATAAAAAGATCTAAGTAGCAAGGGGAAAACAAAAGCATTGAGGACACTGTACATGGCCACATTTTTGCTTTTTGGTGGAGTACTCTATAATAATAATAAAAGTTTATAAAGCGCGCACATACGTAAGTGTCTTAGCGCTGACAGAGGGAGCCTTCAGAAGGGGGTACAGATCAGTATGGTACAGATCGCCTACTCTAGTTGGGATCTGAAAAGCCATTTCTTAAGTCATATTCTAAAATTCTGCAGGTTTGACTGTACTCTCAGGGTCAGAGGGAGTGAGTTCCAGAGTTTACCTCCCAGATGTTGTAGGCTCCTTCCTCCCCATCTAGTTTTTCTTATCATACGAATTTTAACCAAGTAGGCTGTTATCGTCCGTTGAGGGCAATATCTACGGGAGATGGTCTGATGGTAATGTGAGCCCTTTCAGTGCAAAGTGTTGTGAATAATATCTAACCTGTCCACTACTAGTAACCAATGCAGGTCCCGTATATGTTGAATGACTGAGCAGAATTTGGGCACTTTCAACAGGAGCGGCGCAGCCCCATTTTATAAAGACTGTAACTTTTGTATGGCAACTTTCATACCGCCTACAAACAATGTGTTACAATAATCTAGAGCTAAACTATCCTATCAGCTAAACACATAATAAGGCCTTAAACCCTACAGAAAGTAAACACTTAAGGACTTCATAATCAACATCCTTATTCTTTGCAATATAAAAAACAAAATCTAGCAGCACAATATCCATGTTGTAGTGATTTTACAGGTTCTTATACTATAAACTGTCATGATATTGTGCCATTGAGGATCAAGCACTCTTGGAAATATTGTACCCTGGTGCAAGGAACACTGTTCACAGCCAATAGTGAATCCTAAAAGAACATAAAACCTTTCTTCGCCAATAGTGAATCCTAAAAGAACATAACACTGTTCACAACCAATAGTGAATCCTAAAAGAACATAACACTATTCATGGCCAAAAGTGAATCCTAAAAGAACATAACACTGTTCACGGCTGTTGGAAATGGCCCTTTTTGCAGGGTTATCCCCAAACTTTTTGCTTCTTCCTCCTTGTTTTTCCTGACCTGTGGTTGTTGGCAATAGGACTCTGGAGACTTTACCACTGCTGATCAGTGCTAAAGTGCATATGCTCTCTGTGTAAATTGTTATTGTAATTGGTTGTCCATGATTGGCATATTTGTATCACCAATAAGTCCCTAGTAAAATGCACTGAGTGTGCCAGGGCTGGTGATCCAAATGCTACTAGTGGACCTGCAGCACTAATTGTGCCACCCACATGAGTAGCCCTAAAATGGTGTCTGCCACCGCAGTGCCTGTGTGCAGTCAGTGAACTGCCATGTCAACCTGGCCAGTGTCCCCACTGATCAGGCCTAACCCTTCCCTTTCTGTACACATTGGTCACCCCTATAGAAGGCCCAAGGTACCCCCCTGGGCAGGGTGCAGTGTATATGAAAGGTAGAGCATGTACTAGTGCAGGTGACATGCTCTGGTTGTGAATTACAGCCATTTTCGTTTTTCACTATTGCAAGGCTATCTTGCCCATAGGCTATCATGGGGAATGCTGGCTACAGTGGCTACCAGCATATCTTCCCATAGGAGCAAGATAGGACATAAAAGTCTGGTATCCCTGAACTCAGAATTTAATAACACATCTTTTAGGAAAGGTGTTTTTTTAAATCCTGTGTTTGAGAACAGCACTTTTAGAAAGTGGCTGTTCTCTTGTCTGGCCTTTCTGTGTGCCTTGGCCTGTTTGTGAATTGACTGTCTGGTTTGAGAGTGACAGGGGCTGGGGAGCCCCCAGGAGGCTGGATGAGTCAGCCCTAGGCTGAATGACTGCAACTGCATCTTGAGTGGTGGGAGGAGATAGCACCTGGGCCTAAATAGTGCTGTGCCTGCCTTCCACAATGCTGGCTCCACCTCCTGCTGGACGGCTGACGACCCTGCCTCTCTCTCTGAAAGGAACGGAAAAGTCAGGAAAACAAAGTGCTCAAGGAACACCCAGAACTGGTTCAGACCGGGCTCAGTTACCTCTTGCACAAAGGGAACAAAGACTTTTAGGGGTATAAGTATAGGACCCGAGACTACAGAAAATTAGATCATCCTGGAATCAAGAAGGAACCTCTGCCAAGGAGAAAGCTGGAAGACTGAAGAAGGAAGACTGTCCTGATGTTGCTTTGCTGGACTGACCTGCAGTTGCTTTGCTGACAAGGAGAGGGGAAGGACTTTGCTTTGTGCTGTGTCCCCTTGCTTAAAGGAATCTCCAAGGGCCTGAAGAAGAGCTGGCTCCCTGTTAAGAAGTCCCAGGAACAAAAAAACTTCACCCCCAGCTTCCCTGAACTCTATTGAGAGAGTTCTGTCCTTCCTAGAGTGCTGGTGCCTCTGGAATTTGTACCTGTGTTGGGAAGCTGGAAACCAAGATTTTAAGAACTTTCTGCAAAGTTTAACGCATCGCTCCCTTGGTGAGCGCATCCCTGTCAGTGTCAGAAAATTCCTGCCACCGCGAAGGTCGAGATCGTCCCAGCGCCTGTTGCCGCTGCCAGAGTCGTTGCATCCTTCGCTTGTAGGACGCACCGGTCCAGTGCGCGAAGAACACCATCGCTGCGAGTGTCATCGCAGAGCCTGTCATCAATGGGTGAGATCGTCGCACCGCTTGCTTGCGGACCGCATCACGTCGCTGCGAGAGTCATCGCAGAGCCATCGCATTGAGGGGCCGCGAGAGGAGAAGATCGACGCTGAGCAGCGCATCGTCGCCACACCGGAGATCGTCGCCGCCTTCGCATCATACCTTTTGCGAGCCGCTTCCACCGAAACCTGCGCACTGGAATCCACGCAAGGTATCACATCCCTTCCCATACAGACCGGAGTCACCGCAACACGCCCGCTGTGTCCAGTGGGGTTGTCGCATTGCCTCCCCAGGGTCTCAGGAGTGACGCATCGCTTGCTTTTCAACGCTGCAGCTTTCACTTGGAACTTTTGTTGCATCTAAAGGTACTGTTGGCTAAAAAGTGACGCAACTGTGGATTATTTTAACGCAACCTTAAGAACACTTTTGAAACCATATTCTTGAATTGTGTATGTTGGATTTTTGCCGTTTTGGTCTTGTGTAGTTAATATTAAATACCTTTATTTTTCCAAACTGTTGTGGAGTCAGTTTGTGGTGCTTTCACTGTGTTACTGTGAGTGTTGGTAAAAATACTTTACACATTGCCTTTGATAAGCCTGACTGTTCGTCCCAAGCTACCAAGGGGGTGAGAAGGGGTTATCTGAAGAGTGTTTCCTCCTTACCCTGACAAGATGCAAGGGTCCCTATTTGGACAGTGGTACTACCTCTGCCAACTAGAGACCCCCAGTTCTAACAACGGCCAAAAGTGAATCCTAATAGAACATAACATTGTTCACAGCCAATAGTGAATCCTAAAAGAACAGAACACTGTTCCCAGCCAATAGTGAATCCTAAATGAACATAACACTGTTCACAGCCAATAGTCCAATAGTGAATCCTAAAGGAACATAACACTATTCACAGACAATAGTGAATCCTAAAAGAATATTGTTATCCCCACAGTGCTGCAAACAAACTGTGCTGTGATTAGTCAAGCATGCGTTAGTTTAGCATGTAGCATTTCTCTAATCAGGTTTCAGCACTCCAGCTTAGCAGCAGACATGAGCAGAGACATCTACATAACAGGAATGATGGATTTTTCTAAGAGGCACATTAATTTTGTTTTCACGCCACAGAGCAAACAGAGCAGAGATAAGCCTCAAGCTCGGAAAACAAAATGCACCCTGTGAGCTTTGAGGATGTGGATGGCTCTGGGTGAGCAGTGATATACAAGGCACAACAAGTAGATTTGAATCTCAGCGTTTACTTAATACATTTCTATACTACAAATATATCAAGTAAATATAAAAACATCAAGCTATCCAAATGAGTGCCTCACCCTCATCATTGGTTCCCACAATCTTAATACAATTTCTAAACACTCCCTCACATATGCTCACTATTGCTTCCCCCATATCACCACGTTACTACAGTCACATGCGCCAACACCACTATTCTCGAACCCCAGTGTCATTATCCCAACATCTCAATCCTACAATTCCAACCACTTTCACTAACCAATCTTTAATGCTGCTATTGCAATACCCCAAATTCTCATACTCCAAATCCACTATTTGCATACCCCAATCCTCAGTGCCACTATTCCTGTACACTGCTGGACCCCATTATTCCCATGCCTCCATTCTTAGTTCTTCTATTCCAGTACCCAAAACTCTGAACTTTATTGCCCTGCCCAGTCTTCATGACCCCTATTGAAACCCACAAGCACACAAACCTCTTTCCAAGGCCTGCATTCTTACTCCTACAAACCCTTACTTCTCACTTTTTGTATCCCCTAATGTTCTCCCATGCCACTACTCTTCCTTCCTACCAGTATTTTACCTGTGATCCTCATTGAAAAGGTGGCCTTTTGTGTCACTGTTGTAACCTACTGTGTCACACAAGCAGAATTATGTAAATCCTTTGTTGAATGTTTATGGGTCCTCAAATGCTACAAAGTTCTGCACAGTATATAATGACACAAAACACTTGTAGTGCCTACACTTTCCTACACTTTTTTTTAATTATGCCTGAAGGAAACAAAACACAAGGCAAGGCCTTTGTTAAATGAGCCTGCCGCAAAAAAGCACAAGTCAAGGCTAATGGTATGACCTTATTAGGTCCTTTCCTTTCTCTGGCGCTCTAGACCTACCCACCGAAAATGTGTCAATATGGGAAGGTTCACTATTTGACTCTTGGGTCCAACAACAAGAATTTAAACATTTATTAAGTCTTGAAGTGGGTTTAATATTCTTCTCATTTAACATTTCACCATCCAGCCTTCCTAAATATGCCCGTTGGGGTGTCTTTAGTAGCAACATCAAGCTCCTGAAGAGGTCTGTAAGATTAGAAAGCAGTCCAACTCATCACTTTATTATTCTTGTACCAAGTTTGACGCGGGAGTTCATGCTATCTTGCTTGCTTGCAAGTTGAACCATCTAAGATGCATAAATGTAAAGCGTGTGTCACTCAATCTTTTTAGGCTAAATTCCCTAGAGCGGAGGGTCTAATACGTTTATAGATCTGGAGTACACTGCTAAGATACGAGGCACCACACAAATGTATGGCAATAATCATAATAATAATAATAATAATAATAATAATAATAATAAATCTTAAAGAGAAGATGGTCTACAGCTAGGAATTGTTCCCTGGGGCACAACATGCATACTGCACTGTACTTGATTACTTTATCTTGCAAATCCTAAACTTCAACAGTTTTCAAGGCCATCCTCCTTGCCTAACCCACTGAGCTGTAAGGTACATGAGAGACTTACTCCTAGCAACTATAGATATGTGCTGTTGCACAGATGAACAACCTTATTTTGACAACCTTTATTTACTCATACACAAGTTTAATCGCATTAAATATAAATAATACTAAGTGAACTAAATCTATCCATATTAAAAATATCTTAGAGTAATTAAAATAATGTTACTAGAGTTTAACCCAGCTCAATAGTAAAAATTATTATTTATATTGCAATAAATTAATGCCAACTATATAATCATTTTAAACTAAAATATAATGTAAATTAATTAAAGGTTTACCCTAACTCTAACATTAAATCATTTGAAAAGATGCAAATTAAATCAACTTACATTATTACCCTTACTCAAAATGAATTTAACAAGCATTGGCAAAGCCAATAAGTCTCATCTATGAGATATACTATATGGTAAGGTTTTGAAGCCATGGTGTGTAGCAGCACAGATGCTTTGCAGTGTGGCTAAAACAAATAAAAGGTAAAGCGCTATGATGCAGCCAGGGCTAATGTGCTTTTTTATTTTAAAATGCTTCAGCACTGGATGCACTATAGTTCTGTTTTTCTATTGTTATTATTTTCTGCCACTCTGTAGAGCATGGCTACAGAGTATTGTCCAAGTCTGCAATGCCCATGCTGTACAGCACTGACAAAAGGCAATAGCAGAGCCAATACTCTAAAAGGTGATGCATATTTGTTTTGTCAATGCGTGTTAAGTCTCTGCACAACACCCCTGTGATACTGAGAAAATCAGTTAACCTCCCCACAAAAGAAAAAGAATTAAAATATGACATTTAGCAAAATATCATTTCACAAAAGAAAGCAATAGCGCCCATGTCCATGTCTTAGTGAAATACATTTAGAAGCAGGTAACATCTGTTGTTACATTAAAAGCAGATAATATCTGTTGTCAGAATAAATATCCATTTCAAATGAGAAAAGGGCTTCTTTGAAGTGTGTGTTGCATAGTAAAAACTGTTACAAATGGCAAAAGGTTCAACAAGGACAACAGGGTAGAAGAAAAAAAATAAAAGTCGTGCCTCAATCACAGGGTGACCTAAGCAAGGACAGCAATTAAGCTGAAGTAATCAGTACTTGGTCTATGCTCCAGCCAAAAGAAGAGGAAGTGAAGCCAGTGCAAGCTAGCCAATTAGAAGACAGCAAATAAGAGTGGCAATGAAGACAATGAATGCTAAGCAATGGGCAGGCTGCAAGCCCCTTGTTGTGCACAATAACTCTTGCAAGCGAGACCTAAAAATGTACCTTATTCTAACAGTAACCTGAATTTTAAAAACTTAAATATATTTTTAATTTAAAATGTATACATTATATTAATATCAAAGCTGAATGTGAACTAAATCTATTAAAATTAAGATAATAGCTAACATTATTGTATCACTTTCTCTAAACCCTAATAAATATCAAATTTAATTAATTTTCTTTAATTACAGTAAAACTAACCGTAACCCAAATCTTGATGAAACCCAACGTATATTACTTTAAATTCATGAAAAACAATATTTTGATACCTTTATACCCCTGGTGCTAGATTACATTTATCTTGCAAGTCGTTTTTGTGATGCTTGGGTAAAAGTCAGCAAATGCCGACTGTAGTAAAGGTATTATTCGAAATAATGGCCAGGAAGTAAATGTCTAGCAAGACAATTGGATAAATTAGAAGTCAGACCCTTCCTACATACCACCCACAGGAAGTCACCAAGTGCACACTAATCAAAGGAAGGGAATACTGAACTTCTCATACATTCCAGCAGCAACCGTGCACTGTCTGTTAATAGGTCTCCACCTGTTTACACTAAAAGCTTTGCCATTGTGTGGGAGTTAAAGGAAAACAGAAAGCAGACCAATTCTTACCATTTACTGTAATTTGCCCCGTGGTCCGAGGTACTCCAACCAGAGTGACTGGGTAAAGGCCAGACTCTGCAGGGAGAGAAAGAGCAGCTGGGAGAGACTCAAACTCCACTCCACTTGTCAGTAGACCCTGTAAGAAGATAGAAGTAGACAGGATGCATATCATTTATTATGTACTGTATGTGAGGAACAACTGTAGACAAAAACAAAATCAAAAGAGCAAATCAAAAAAAAACAGACATAACATAATTCTGGTTTGCTGTGAGAGAATAACGCAGTGAGTGATTCTGCGGAGGGCAAGATGACCAGGTGATTGATCAGACTTGGTTGAGTCAGGGCAGTGCGTGGCTTGGTGAGTGTGTAAGCTGGGGGAGTGGTCTAAAATAGCCTTAGAGCCCTTCGGCTCAGACCTTTAACAAGGGAGCTAGCTGTTAATGGCCGGTAGAGCCCACTAAGGAGGGCTTTACGGCTATCAGAACATTCCACCCGTAGAGGGTGGAATGTTCTAATTTGTAAAACAAAGGCCTCATGGAGCCCGAAGGGGTTGAAATCCGTAAGGCCTTTGTTCGCAGCTGCTGCTGTGAACAAACATTGGAATGTTGTAGCTCCGGGATTCTACCGGCCATTAGTAACCCAGAGCACTGCATTGTCTTCAATGGAGCATTCAACATCACAATGTTCTAGTGAGTAAAAGTCAATGTTTATGTTAAGATCAATAGTTGTTTCCTGGAGCCACCAGTGGTAAGTGCTGTGTAGGTTGGTTGGTTGGCAGGTAGGTGGCTGTAACATCTGAGTGTGTATTTTTAATGTGGAATGGGAACCTGGGTATGAAACACAGGGATGTGCCCACTTAATGGAGAATGGGTGTGTGCTCTGTGCTGGTCTAAACACATAACACACAGAATAGAGCACGGTGTGGTGATGGCCCAACTATGCACACAACGTCTAAAGCTACAAAACCTTTCATTGCCCCATTTCTTTTGTGCAATCATCAGTCCTTCAATAACATTGAAAATGTTTTATTTGTACTTTTTCCCCTTGTAAAAGCTTACAGCATGGCTTTGGGTAGGAGGTTCTGGCCCTTCAGTGACGGCCGCTGGTCTTGCAGTCGGAATGGGATGCTGGCCCCTCCAATCCCTCCCCGACCCTGAATGTTCCTCAATTCAGGGTAAATTCAGCTATAGTGGAATAGGCTTTTAGAGCTTCCTGGTATGGCCCCACCCTCTCTTGCCATACTGGGTAGTTTACTGCTGCAGCATGCCTTACAAGAGACCCTTCACTTAAGATTACGTACTCGATATTGCTCATCATTCTGTATTAGGTGTTATTGTTACGAGTCGTTAGAAGGGTCACTACATCTCAGTGCTTGACCGTTAAATGTATGCTCCCTTGTTGACTATCCCATTCAAACTGATGATCTTGTGCGGGAGCTGGTCTGGTATATCCTTTTTTTTTCTTCTGTAAGTAGGTTGAATGGGCACTCGGCCTCTGATTTGGTGATGTCCGTACCACAACGTTAGACAATTATACATCAGTTGCAGGTAATTCAAAAGTTTGCTGTAGAACAACTTCTAGAATTAAGATATTCAACCATGCCACTCAAGAATCTAGACTTTATTGGTTTCCGGTGAACCAAAGAATAGCGCTTTAGGTCCTAGGGAGTGAAGTTATGTTTATAACACTTAATGTGGGGTCAAAAACCCCAGTATGCAGAGTGCTGCTGGATAAAATGACAGGGTGGCTGAAGGTGTCACAGATGGCACTGGCTTTGGGGCAGCAATGTTAGTCTAAACCAGATTCCTCTTACGTTTAAATCCATATTTAGGCTGGACATGCTTGTTCAAAAGTCTCTTTCTGTAATATTAGTTCACAAGTAGACCTGGGCAAAGTTTTAATCATGCCAGCAAAATTAGCAACTTTCAGGTTCGGTAAAATGCCATTCATATATAAATAACTGTGAATGTATAGAGGACTCAGATGTATAATGGAAATAAGTTGAAAGGTATTACCTTGGGTAACTCTGTTGTAGACCTGCTCAGTTTTGTGTGGGAAAATTGAATAAAGAAAGTTTTTTTTTTAAACTACTTGAATTTCGCTACACTCAATTTTGTGTAATGTTTGCCTGGTTCGTGTATAAATTGTCTTGTCGGGATGCATTTTCTTCTTGAACCCATATTGTGCCTGTAGATCATGCAACAGTTTTATGCAAGGTGCACACTCATCTAATAAAAGGCTCACAAAAACCTAGCAAATCACATTTGGCGGAGAAAAAATTATTTTGCAACGTTTTCAAGGAACTTCACAACAAAAAATCTGATTCTCTGGGCAAAAGCTCCAGCTGTAGGAGTGATTCCTGCTTATGAAAAACCTCTCCAGAGGTCACTCTTTCTAATGAACCCAAAAACAACTGTGGAACTCCCAAGAGAAATATGGGGGGCATGGGGCACCGCTGCTCGTGGATGCCACCCCCCAGGCCCCAGCACAACTGCAATTTTTCTGCAATACCCCTGCTCTCCTGGGGTTTTGCTCGTTGCATATATAAACTCAGAATATATTGTCCTGACCGGGAGCCCAGGTGGTCAGGCTAGCTGCCCACCCACCTGGTGCACACCCTCTTCCACTGGTAATGGATCAGAATTCCGCCACCTCTATCCCCTGGCGTAGAAACAATTGTTGCACGCTTTACTGCTACATTGCTCTTGAGCTGCTGCGAGTGGGATAAGATACAACAGCGTGCCTCACATGCACGGAGGCCCCCCTCTCAACAGTGTCTCTTGACAAGGCCTGGGGGCTTCCCAGTGATTTTCTTGCAGCAGCTCCTACTTCAACAAGGGAGCCTTCCTGTGTGTCTTGGACTGGTGGAATGCAACTGTACTCAGAGAATGTTGGTTCCCAAGGAGGACTCACAGGTACAACGGTCACTAGGGGAATAAGAAGATGCGCTCAGATGGTGAGTGGAAATACTAGATATCTCTGGTTTTGTGGGGCCTCCTGGTCTCTAAATGTTTTGGTGGTTTTCTTAGTAGCTTTATGTAGTGTTGTATGGCGTTTTAGGATCCGAGCGAAATGTACCGATTCATGCCCTTATATAGGTACAATTCACATTGCCCTTATATAGGCATCAAAATCATATCCATATTTAGACATAAGCCCATGCAGTCCACATACAGGCATGGCTACTTCCACTCGTTCCAAAAAGCCACAACGATTTCTTGGAAAAATCGGCTTAAGTAGTCAGGGACATCCCCTTGCTTGAATATTGATTTGTCCAAGAACTCATGGAGTTTTCAGAGAACTACCATTCCCTTGGGGTTCTTTGATGACGTTATTATGCCCGACTTTACGTCACACTAGGCACCTTCAAGGTATAAATATGCCCACACTTGCCTTAGCAAACACACTGTGGTTCGGAGCAGCTCGACTATCTACTTGCACGATGCAGCTCCCTACAGCAAGTGGAAGGAAGCGGACCCTCCAGCTGACACACTGATCGAGAGGCTGCATTTCTCCTGGCGAGAATACAGCTCCAGTGTTTCCAAGCTCCCCTCGCGGTGTGTTGGGTAATAGAGTCCCGAGACAGAGATACCAGACCTCCTTCATTCTAAAACCAAGGTATGGAGTTGATTAAACCCTAAGAGAAATCTTGGATAGATTCTTGGCAAAGAAAAACTACACCTATACTACACCTCACTTACTTCTTCCCTCGTACTAGACTTAGGTTAGGTACATTGGTGTAGGCGTATTTTAGAAGCACCAGTTGAGTACTTTTAGCCTTTGTTATTTATGTATGTATTTATCTATGGTTTAAAAACCGTACAATGCTTTTACAGTATTATTTTATAATACTGTTCCTGCTGTACGCATTATACTTTGCAACCAGTATCACGAGTGTAGCAGTTCACTTTACTTGCATGAGAAAGAAGACTGTTCAGAAAAATCCTTTTATTGAAAACGCCTGTCTCTCGATTTCTCTGCACCTCTGATGAAACGAAGCATGCATGATTGACTGAGTAAAATATCTATCTATTTTTTCCACGACTCTGAAGATACGTTTATTCTTGGTGAAACAAAGTTGTCATGTGTATGCGGTTGTCAGAAACGAATCCCTTCTTGTGTATTCGAGAACGTTTCTAGTGACCTCTGAGCTAGCTGGCACTCACAATTAAATCTAATATATTCGGTAGAGACCTAGTCGACCTAAGTCAAATCTATAGGATATATTATTCCAATGCGCAGAGCCTATTGGGAATATAGGAACTACACTACAGTAGACAGCCTTCCTCCGCTGAAGAAAACAATTGGTGTCCTGCCCTCCTGCCACTCAGGTCCTAGTCGGCATCTGGCCGAGGTCTTCAGGCAACAGCACCCTGTGGCGCTTAAAGCAGGCTTCACTACCTGTCTGTACTGCTCAGTCCCAAGGCCTCCTGGCCACATGCAGAGTACCTATGTCTCTTGCAGGAGTCTGGGTACCCCTTCAGAGAGCACCTGCAGCCACAACTGGCCCATGGGGACCCGCTTACTTCACGGTCCCGGGCAAGTCCACCCTATACTGTCCCCCAAAGAAACAGTAGAGGTGATTCCACTGGCCCTAGAGCCAGAGTCCAGGAAGTACAAGTCTAAAGTTTGTTCCTGCACTTAAGACCGGGGTTAATAAAGAAGCAGACCCGTCTCTCAAAGTCTCTGCACCTGTGTAAGACTTTAAAGGTGGAGGTTGAGAGTTTTATATGGTGGGATTCTGAACCGATTCTAGAAATGCAATACCACAGCTCAAGCCCTGACACTTCTAGGGGGCAGCCTACAGACTAGCCCACACCCTGCCCAGCATATTGTGATTTGTTAAGATGGCAGAAGCAAGTGACGATCTGTACGACCTATGTGTGCCTATAACTGAGACTATGAAACTGGTTAGTTTCTTCCAAGACTTGGAAATGGAGCAGAGTTCTGCCTCGTCCCTTTTATGCCTGTGACGGGGGCTTGCACAGGCTTATCAGTGAATGTCAGCTAATCACCTCTATGCAGATTTCCGCTGCCCCTTCTTCTGCCAGGAAAGGCTGATCCTCCAAAATGGGTCTATTACTCAGGCTAGGTTTTGAACTGCCTGTTGGTCAGCAGAGTAATTTACTTGGTCCACTAGCATAGTTCAAACCTGAAGCTCATTAGAGGAGTGAAATATGTAGGGCTAATATCAAGGAGTATGTGTATGGCAAATGAACATTTCATATGCACTCGGGACACTTGTACATAGGAAAAGTCACGTCAGTCACTTTGATTGTGAAGACAATCCAAAACAGCATTTTGTGCAATTTTCCCACAAAAATTAAGTACAACCGGTTTACATTTTAGTAAAAAAGAAAAGGGATATTTTTTTGAATTACAAGGCCTGCACAAGCCAGAACCAATGTATTCTAGGTCTTTTCTGCAACAGAACTACCTTTGCGTAGTTACCAGGCTGAGTCAAGAACAGTCTTACTCGGATGTATGACGTTAGAACGCATACATTGACAACGCGTACCTTTACAACGCGTTCGTAACAACGAAAGCTGTTACCGCGCATTGCGCTGGGGGGCGCAAAATTGATTAATTTAATTTACTATTCCAACACCAGTCCCCGTGGATAGTAGGGAAGGTGTTGGGATAGTAAATTAAATCATTTACTATCCTTGAGCGCCCCCCAGTGCAATGCGTGGTAACAACTTTCGTTGTTACGCCCGCGTTGTAAAGGTATTCCGTGGTAATGCTTGCGTTCTAAATGCTGCATACTGTCTTACTCGCTAATACTGCACATGGGTGCACACGTGTTTGCATGTAACCAGTGCAGGCTTCATACCCCAGCTTTGAGCGGCAGTGGTGGGGATAGCTCGCAACCATTTTGCCAGAAACTTAAAGTGGTAAAGACGCCATTAAGGTGTGTCACTGCAGAGATTCGATAACCATGAGGCCAAAAGTGAACTATTCAGGGGGTGGAGGGGTGTGAGCAGGTCAAAACTTTCTGGAAAGGACTATAAATGATGCTGGAAGGTCTCAATGACTTTTGGCTTTTATTGCCATGATGACAGGCCCTTCAAATATCCTTGAGATCGTAGGGATCACTCTGCGGTATCAAAGGGAGGCTGCATGCACATGCTGCTGACCAGCATACTGGGCACTTGATCTGTGCTGGAAAGCTGAGCCTCCAAAGCCTCCTTCACTGGCTGAGCTATCGGGCATAGCTCTGGCAAGGTGGTGCAAATGCAGAGACTATATGCTGTATAACATCAATGTAAGAAATGGGGTTATAAGTGGGGAAGGATTTAAGTCTTTCACAAATAAGAAGGCCGCAACGGTCTTATTACTGGGAACCACGCACTCCATTGTAGCACTGGACTCCCTCAAGATAGATGAGCACAGAAGTCCCAGACTGACTCTGGGGAAGTGGTGTGGACCAACAATCCAAATTTGTAAGCATGCAACAACAATACTCAAACTATTGTCCAGTCATGGCGTTTTGTTTTATTTGTTATAGGGAACATTACTGTTATTACACACACCACCAACTACTTTGCATTAAATTACAAATGTGTACATCAAGCAGGTGGAAATACATTCTATGGCACCCTCATATCATATTACACACCTAGTGGGTGCTGATAACCATAATCACAATGTCCCCCCCCATTCCAAATGCAATATCACAATATAAGGGGGGTGACAATTTAAATAAAGACAGGCCTACTGGCCTTGCAGGGCCCCCCACAATAATAAAAGTAACTATGTTATACTTTGTCAATGTAACATAGCATGGGGGTGTCAGTATATATAAGGTAGGCTTACTGGCTTTGTCAAAGGTGTCACCACATTGACCGAATCAGCCAATGTCATGTTTGAACCTTATAACATCATTAAGATAAGTAAACACAGTATAAACAATCAATAGTAGACATTAAAATGGGAAACCTTCATTGTTCAACCTCAACATTATCAATTAAGTATTTTAACTTCAGAGATGTGTGTCAGAGTCCTACTTCATTGTCTACAGGTCGCAACATGCAGCTATAGGACCAACCACAAGGGGTCAGTGCTCAGGTGGAAAACGCTCTGGGAGAGCTTCGAAATAATGGAACACCTCTCTCAGGGGTATGTCTACAACCCCCCTGGGAGACTTAGAGCAAATGTAAAGGGCAGTAGAAGGAGGCGCTGCTGCACCTACTTCAGCCCTCCACAATACTCTTTAAAGACGTTGGTTAGGCTATGGACATTTTGGGCCCTCTCGTGGAGCATTATGGGGCACCCTGCCATGCTCTGAGACGATCAAGTAAGCAGGACACTGTTTGTACTTTGCAGCATTGTGCCACAATGTTTCCTTTTTATATTTTTCATTCTGGGTGCCATTGCCCACTGGGCATCCTGGGTGCAGGCAAGCGGAGGAGGCAGCATGGGAAGCCCACTCCTGGCTGCCCCAGTCGTTTCCCTGGGTGCATGCACAGCTCTAGTGATGTACAAGGGAGTTGGAAAATCCTCCGCTGCACCAGTAGGCGTAGCAGCTTCCTCTACCACTCCCACCTGCAGAGGAAGCAGCAACTTTGGTGCTGGGCGCACACACCCCACGCCACCAAGGCCCAAGGGTGGGTCGAGGGCAGCAACGCAGACACCTACCTGTACCCAGTCTCAGGGAATGTGGTTCCCAAGGTAGGAAAAAAACAACAACTATTTGCGCTGGCTGCAAGAGTCACAAATATGCTTGTGGAGGGGGCCTTAAAAATAGCCTTATAAGATGTGGATGTGGATTACTCAAGGAGACACAGGCTACTCCAGGATTAGGGTTAAGCAGAGAGATCTCCAACTACGGCTAGAGGAAACTTTATCCAGGTTAATAAGACGACTGCTGACATTACGCTGGGCAGAAGTTTGGGTCATTTGAGGGTGCAGCTAAACATTTGAAAGGTTGAATGTTTGGTACACAGGAGAGTTTGTTTATTAGTTTAAGTCACCACTCCCAATAGGGTACACCTGCAACAGATGAATGACTCAATTTATTGTAAGGGATAGGAAGGTTTTCTTTGAATTCCAGGGGTTAAGTGTCTCATTATTCCGGGCGCTCTATGTGGACAGAGGAAGCAGCTGGAAGGGTATCTAGGAGATGGTTAGAGCTTCAGCAACTCTAAACATCAACAAAGTTTAAGTTCGACCCCATTTTATACTGCTAGTAGCTTGCAGCAATCCGTTGTCAATCAGGCAGCAAAAATTCCCGGTAAACTATTCTGGTAGGCAACTATGTTTATAGCACCGATACAATCCTTCGAAAAGCAGGGAGGCAAAACAAATGGGAGTGGCCTGTCCCTTCTTGTTTTCTGTGGATAGCATCCATACTCCTTTTTAGAATCTCATTTACGCATAGTCATATTTGCGATCATCTTTTCGGAGAACTAAAAAGGTATCCCATGCAGTGATTCTGACCATTCATTGGCCAAAATGTATCCATGTGGCTCATGATCGGAGAACTCATCACATTATTTCAATGTTCAAGATCATGCCAGAGGAGGGAAAAAAGAGATCAATATAATCAAGTTATCTGAGTTTTACAAAGGTGGCTTAACAGGCATCTTCTCTGCAGCACAACCACACCACACACCAAAAAATACTATCAGTGCCACCAAAGATGACCCAGCAGTATGAGCGTTACAGAAAGTTCTCTTCCCATACCCCAAAATGTAGAGGGACTAGTTTAAGTTCCCCAAAGAGAGCTAACATATTAAAAATACCCCTGAACCTTGGGGCAAAGAAACAAAATGGCAGAATGGAACAGTTGGGGAAAAAAACCAAGTCCTTACTTTTCACCCATCAAAGATTTGGCTCTATATTATGTTTTGTATTCTCTCCAATCTTTTCTGCACTACAAAACAGCCTCACAACATTAAAACTTTTGATACAGGATCTATGGGTACCAACCCCACATTTAATAATTCTTTCAATGACAAGCAATTGTCAAAGGCTTATAAAAACCTCGATTAGCGATGAGGGGAATGAGGTCAACTGCACCCACAACTGCTAGATGTTGATTTGGGAGAAGACCCTATATTTGTGGACTAATCTTAACTAAATAAGAGCTAACCACAGAAACACCAACCAGGAGTGGGGCTTGGATTTGAAGAATGATTTTCAGAATAAAGCAGAAGAGAAACAAGGAAAGGATTCTCACAAGATCAAAAACAAGGGATCACATGATTCTCTCTTAATTTGACACCAGGAAAAATGAAGAGGGGAAAACAGGATGAGATAAAGAAATCATCCAACTCATTTAGACGACATGCACCCTGGCAAAGCCACAGAATCAGGAATGGAAGAAGACAAACTCCAGTGGGAGGTTGTGCAGCATCATTCAAGAGATGGGGCTCCAGACTAAAGCGGGCTATCGGAGATGCTTTCAGCTTAGGTAGAAGCATGTGTGGACGGATCACATTACATTGTCGTTACTCACATCCCAACTAATTTGGACATTTAGTCAAATAAAGTAGGCAAATCGGATCTAAATTCCTGATTTTGTCATCCTCATAAAGTGACTGAGTGCTCACTGTGGACTACAAGGAATCTGCACTATGAAGATTTTCTATGGTCACCTATGATTCATGCTATGCATTATGATTCAGGGTAATATTATTTATTACATTATCGATGTGGAATTCCTAATTCGAAAGGACAAAAACATTGAAGTAAGAAAATGTAGCCAATTAAGCAGAAAGCCAATTTAATGCAAATTAAAGGGCATGCCATTATCTAGTTTTTGGATACAAATCATTGATTCAATCCGAACCACAAGTGAATAAAGACTGCAGTCACCGATGCCCTACGGTTAATTTCAACTGCTAGCGTATGGTTCATGATACGCGGCTCAAGCGATTTAGAGTTCTAATGGCAGGGGATTGGTTAGAGACCACGAGTTGTTTATAAGAGAGACATTAAGCAGGTACCAAATGGCAATATATTTTCATCAATGAGGGCCAGAATGAAATGGAAAGCCAATGACACAAAACACACACATCTGCAGTAAACTGAGCAACTTAATCCAAGGAGAACATATCAAAACATTTGGATAATGCAAAAAAGAATTCCAAATCTTTGAAAATTCCTGCCTTCAATACTATCAATGGAGACACTGGTCATTAATCCCAATGACACCCTTGTTGCTACACGACCCCTCAAGTAATTTGTGAAACTAATCTTCTTCTTTAAAGGCACAAAAAGCCTCATCTCCAAAACATATCGGACCATAAAAGACACGGGCTAGATGTATGACTGGATTTAGCATGCGCAAACGGGTTTGCGACCCGTTTGTGCATATTAAATCCTTGGGGGCCATGCACAAACACTATTTTGCGAGTCGCAATTTATAGTGTTTATGCATGCTACTAGGAAGGGGCATTCCCTTCCTATTAGTGTCCCCAAAGCCATGTATGAATGTTTTGCAACCACAATTGCAGTCGCAAAACACTTGCAAATTACCACCCTCTTCAAGAGGGTGGTAATGCACTTGCAAAAGAGAAGGGGTCCCCAAGGAACCCCTTATGTGAGTTTCCGTAGTGTAGTGGTTATCACGTTCGCCTCACCCAAGGGACCCCTTCCCCTTTGCAAACGCAGGGGAAAATATGTTTAGGGGCAGGCAGTGGTCCCAGGGATAACTGCCTGCCCTTAAAAAATGAAAAATGGATCACGGACCCTCAGGCGGTGGCAGATGAGTTTTCGGAATATTACAGGAAAGTTTATACGATCGGTAGTGCATTTACAGAAGCAGACAATAGCGAAATGATCAGAGAAATAGTCATGCCGAGTTTGTCAGAGGAAGACAGGAGTTATCTCGACTCCGCGTTTTTGGACGACGAAGTTGCTCAAGCGAACAGGCAGATAAAATCCGGCAAAGCAACAGGCCCCAATGGGATACCGGTAGAGTTGTATAAACTGAATGCTGGTAGACTCGCCCCATACGTTCAAGCCATGTTCTTGGAAAGCAAGGAGAAGGGTGAGCTCCCATATGAGCAACGAGTGGCCAATATTGTGGTCATACACAAAGCTGGTAAGTCAAAGACACAATGCTCATCTTATAGGCCCATATCGCTCCTAAAGCCCAAAATCCTAGCGAAAATCCTATCCACTAGGCTGGTCAAGGTGATCACGTCCCTCATCCACCCGGATCAATCCGGTTTCATGCCTCGTCGTAACACGGCACTGAACTTGCAAAGACTGCATGGCGTCCTTGGCGGCTCCCCAAAGATCCACGAGCCGACAGTGTTGGTATCTTTAGATGCCACAATGCCTTCGATAGAGTGGAGTGGCAATATTTGTTTGCGGTGTTGGCAAAGCTGGGCTTTGGAAATGAGTTTATCGTTTGGGTTCGCTTGCTGTACGCAAAGCCCCTAGCCAGAGTGGTGGTTAATAATTGCAAGTCTGGTGATTTTTCTTTAGGTAGAGGCACGAGACAGGGATGTCCGTTGTCTCCTCTGCTTTTTGCACTTGCGATGGAGCCCTTGGCAGCCTGGGTCAGATGGGATAGATCGATACGGGGCTTACGATGGTCGCCTGACTGGGAAGACAAGATCTCGCTTTATGCGGATGATGTCTTGCTTTACCTCACTAACCCTAGAGACTCCTTTCGTAACTTTCTGGACGTGCTTGCCATTTTTGGTAGGTACTGCTGACTGGCAATAAACTGGACAAAGTCGGTGCTATTTGTTCTGGTGGGCGGCCCTCCGGTGGTTCCGCAGACGTGCCCTGTTCATATTGAGAACGTCGGCTTTAAATACTTGGGTATATTTATCACGCTCAATCCACAGTTACGATACGCAAATAATCTAACTTCCCCATTGAACAGGCGTAAGAAAGATGGGGAGCGCTGGAAAACCCTTCCGCTCTCCTTGCTCGGGAGAACTACGCTCTTCAAGATGATGGCTTTGCCTCGTTTTTTTGAACTTGATGGACCCGGTCCCGGCGGCATATTTTAGGGAAATAGACTCTTCAGAGGCAGCTCTTGTGGGACGGTAGGGCCCGTATAGCGTTCGGTAAACTGACACTCCCGTGGTATGACGGCGGGATCGGGATTCCAGATCTGCGGATGAACTATTGGGCCTCACAGCTGGCCGCGGTGAATCACATTGTCTACGGACTCCCCGGAGAGCCAGGCTATGCCATGGACCAGGGTCAGGCCCCAGGGGGGGGCGTTTAATTGAGAGAGCTCTGTATTCCAGGGCCGGGAGATTTCCGTTGACTGGCCCAACCGCACATGCGATCTAGGTGTAGCATGCAGCCAATAAAGGTCTAGGGTGGGAAGGCAAATTGACGCTAGACACTCGCCTGCTAAACTCTGAGAAGCTGGGTAGTCTGTGGAAATCGAAGGGGTTTGATAGGTGGGATCTTATCGGAATTGCCCAAATAAAAGATGTATGGGGGAAAGACACAGTGCACACCTTCGAGTCCCTCAAAAAACAATATAGTTTGCATGATACCGAATTTTATCGATATCGACAAGTGAGACATGCCCTCACCACCCACATCCCTAAAGACACGGTGCTCCCGGAGGCATCGCCCCTGGAGGACTTAGAATTGGATGGCTTTATCCCCCAAAAAAACATCTCCCTGATATACAGGAAATTGGTCAATAACATGGAGAACCCATTGGTGCGGATTAGAGCCCAATGGAGTGAGGATGGGTTAGAACTAGACGATGAGGACTGGACAGAGGCGGCCTCCTCCCCAAAAGTAGTCGCCATGCAGATGCGGCTTCGACTGGTGCAACTGAAGATACTTCTTAGATCCTATATAATTGGACCCCGTTTGGTACGAATGGGACGAGCTGAGAGCAGAGAATGCAGGAGAAAGTGTGGGGAAATCAGCACTCTAATGCATGCTCTCTGGCATTGTGTCGAGATACAGTTGTATTGGACGAAGATCCATGATGAGCTGGGGGAGTTATGGGTGTGGAGTTACGACCAGAGGCCCGGAGGTGTTTGTTGAACGTGTGGGAGCCTACGGATCTAAATGCGTACCAGAAACAGTGGGTGACGTTGGCGTATATGGTGGCTAAACGGAATATATCTCAGCTCTGGGGAGCCAGTCAGCTGCCCCGAGTCACCAAATGGGCGGAGGACCTTGACTGGTGCATGATTAGGGAAAAAGCAGTTTATGTGGCCAGGGGGTGCCCCAAGAAGTGGGATAAGATATGGGGCGCATGGAATAGTTATAGAGGAGAGATCTGTGAACCACATACGCCGATATTGGTCCCAGAGGCACGAGACTCCCCAAGATCCCTGCACTAAAAGTTGTTGTATTTGATTCTGTACTTTGCTACAATGCCCCATGTGTTGGAATTGTAATGTGCTCACCTGAGATTTAATTTTCCTTTTTGTAATGTCTTTCTTTTGTTTCTCAAACAAAAGAGTTATAAAAAACAACAACAAAAAATGAAAAATGCAGCCCGTTTTCCTCTAAGGAAAACGGGCTGCATTTAAAAAAAAAAAACTGCTTTATTGAAAAGCAGTCCCAGACGACCCTATTGGGAATCCCATTCAGTGTCTCTGACACTGTTATATATTCTAAATTGCGACTTGCAATTTGCGACTCGCAATCGAGCGCATATTGCGACTCGAAATTTAGAAAGGTCGTACATCTGGCCCTTAAAGCTGCTCGCCAAATATCCATACCAAACCCACTGGGAGGCAGACCAATCTCGGATAAACAAAGGCAAGATATCTAGCATGATATACCTAAGATGCATAAAAGCATATCTCATTGAAAATGTGCCTGCAAGATAACGTATCAATGGCACCGTACTCCTGTATGATTGAAGAGAATATGTGTTTCGGCCTCCAGGTTATGATGGTAATGTGCAGCCAACTGGCAACTTCCTTACACGTTACATGTGTAGGTATCCAAAGCTCTCTGGGTCTTATGAAATGGACCCTAAGTTTCCCAAGCCCAGCTGACCCTGGTATCTTGATTTTGGGGCACCGACCAACTACATTAGAGGGCATGACATGTGCAGATAAGAAATTATTGTGCCACATATGTGAAGCAGCCACACGGCATACCGCACTCTTTTGGAAAAAGAATTAAGGCGCCACTGCTTCACATTGGTTCAATGGATTCTGGCACACATTAGCAATGGAATAAATATCACACAAACCGAAAAGAAATTCATAGTCTGCTGGCAACCTCTTATTGGTTACATGTGGAGGCTTGAATTTCTTTGCTTCACAAGTAGATTGAGAGCTATCCAGCAATTTGACTCTAGACCTCGCGATACCTGTAGAAGGGATAGCGATTCACCTCCATTAATGCCGTAGCCCCTTTCGGACATGATAGTAATGCAGGAACTACGCCCCCCCTTCTTTACTGATTCACCCTCACCGGGGTGGAATATGTTACCTAGATAAAATACCTAGCCAACTATTTATCACTAGGGCTCCCGGTTATATGAGATTTATATTTTTGTCATTTCCGTCTGTGTTTATCCATATTTACTTTTTACTAATTTGACCTGTATGTATCCATATGTATTTTAGATTTGTGAAAAAATGAAACTGAAAAGTGTATATTTCTTCATTTATTTAACCAGTTAGTGTGCACTCGTGCCTGAACGCCTGACAGGTTTCAAGCATATATACACACTCAGATGGTAGAATATGCACTTGTAAGAAAATAAGTAAATGTTAGTATAAAGGTTATGCAAATCTACTGCTGTTTAAGGCTCTTTACTAAAATCCCTATATATTTTTTTATCCCCTTCACAATCTGCACAGCTATTGGCCTGGCAGTCATGAATTTAGAATCACTCAAAATGTCCGTTTTTAACCACATTTAAATATTAATACAGACGGGAAAATACATTGTTTTCTGTCTGTATTTATCTGTAAAAATCAGTAAAAACGGAAAACAGGGAGCTTTTTTAATCATCGACTGGCTCCCACAACTCTGACCCTCCGAGCTTCGATCTCTTCCTCTGAGAAGTTCTTCTCCCTTCTTTCCCCCCTCTTTCGTCTATTGATTTGATATGAGATTGGGGGGTAGGTCATTACTAACTTAATGGTGGTGCTTTTTTTCTTTTTGACTGCAGGGAGACTTTTTGAGGCCTGGCCGCCACAACACAGCGTGCATGACAACGATGGGCTTTTCAATTCTTTTTATTTATCTATCACTAATTTGCAGCCTCTGCATGGGAGCATGTGATGTGCGCCATTTTATTCAGACTAAAAATCACAATAACAAGATTTGGACAAAAATAACACATAGATCAGACTTGATAACTTGGAAATTTTAAACAGATTACTCCCAGTACAGATTTTCTGTACAGTTACAGAGAACACATTGAATATGAATAATAAGCCAAACATGTTTACATATACAGCAGAAGGCTCCTGGGGCATCATCTTAGCCAGGGCAGTGAACTCTAAATTCAAGCTGTGCCGACTACATTGTTCAAGTAACTTGCAGCGAGTAATTCTGGAATTCAGCAACTCCGATGCTCCCCTTTCTGCTCACCTAGAACATGACACTTCACCGGAGGACTTGGATAACTCCAAGAACGAAATGTTACCAGCAGCTTTAAATAATGCATCCTGTTTTTGTTATTCCCAGTAATGTCTTGTTTTGCAGAATTTTTATTTTCACTGCAAAGTCTGCCTGGGTTTTGGCTGAATTTCATGCGAGGGTACAAGAAAGAAAGCAATTATTCGGAATGCAGCCTGTGTAGTTCATTTTGTTAAACCAACACATTTCTGCGCCATTACTTATTAATTAATTGTAATGCCGGGTGTCAATCAGCCTTGCTCAGAGGCAGCCAGCACAGCAGATTCTTGGCTAATGGACCCTGTGGTTTTGTCGCTGACAAAACAAGGGACAGAGCGCCCCTCCCTTGCATTGTGGTTTTCAAATGTTCTTGAAATGTAACTTGGCTCAGGTACAAGAAGCCATCGTCTCAGGCAACTCCTGAGGCAGGAGTTAGAAACACAACCCCGGGGGCTGTTGTTCAGTAAATGAGTGGTCTCGCGGGAAAACGTGTTTGACGTGAATTCAAAACACTGTATTTTTGTATATTTTACAGAGCAGCCACGCAGAAGGAGGAGGTCGCTGAAAAAGATGGGAAAAGCGCCTGTGGTGAGAGCAAAACAAAAATAATATTAAACAAATTATAAAGGCAGGGGATCAAAAATAAACAACTGAGCAAGAATTTTCGGCCCTCCCAGCAAAATATAGTGTTACTGTTGGAGCACTGCCTGGCCTTTACTTGCAATTTGGTGCCACCGAGTGGTGGTGACCTAAGGTTGCTACCCTCACTCGCCTTATGGAAGAGCCAGTTCTACCCAGCGGCACAGGAAAGAAGCCTCAAGGCACTATTCAATCAGATCTGAGCAGGAACAGAGGGTGATGAGAGACCAAAGATAGGGAGAGTCTCTGTAGACACTTTTTTTTTTAAACTCTTTATTTGCGACTGCAAGGCGTGTCACATCACACAAGTAGACAGGTTTTATCATATACAGTCTTTTCCTTTTTTTTCCTCCCCCAGTAAACTTCGCACGACTTAAGTGGCATTAGTTACACAAAAGTACTTTTGCGAGGTGACCGGGAGCACTTAAACATAATCATTATATACTGAATTACCCGCCATGAAGCGGTCTTTCTGTATCCGAAGTGCTTCACACCAACCGTATGTAACATTGATCTCATAAACCACAAGCCGTAACCTGTCCCCATCCCGCCAAACTTCTCCCTCCCCACCCCGTACGTCTCCTGGTCTCTCCGCCTATATGGAAGCCTGTCTTGGCATGAAACAAGGAAAAACAAGTTCCCCTGGAGCAATGTACTCGTACTCCACTGACTAACCTGCACGCAGCCTGGGGAGATTCCCTTACCATCCTCTTTACCGCCCCCCCTCCCTCCTTTTTCGGGGTTAAGGGGTATCTGCCTGTGATGGTGTCAGCTCCATTTCCTCCAGCTCCAGCAACATTCGCTCCCAATCCTGTGCAATTGGATATTTCCGTTGCCCCTTCTCTTCCTCCCTACGCAGAGCTGCACTTTCTGCCCTGCCCCATTTTAACAGGTCAGAACGCCATATCTCTACAGCAGGAGGCCTGGCTGACTTCCACCTCATAATTAAGGCTCTAACTGCTGACAGCAATGACAAGTCCAGGAGCTTCAATTGGGCTTTGTGGTTCTTGGGCCGTTTCCTATGTCCTATCAGGCAGTGCAGCGCCTCCTCTGGTACCTGCAGGGCTGTGACTGTATGCAGTATATGGCAAACTGTCCCCCAGTAACTGAGCAGACGTGGGCACGCCCACAGCATGTGGAGAAGGCCAGCCTCATCTGCCTGACAGCAGGGCAACAATGGGAAGCATCAGGGAACATCCTATGTAACCTTTGAGGGGTAAGGTATGCCCTATGGAGCACCATAGCCTGTATAAATTTAAACTTAACATTCCTGGACACCTTCCTGGGATGTTCAAGAATAATCTTCCAGGCCCCATCCGACATATCCTCCCCTATGTCCAGTGTCCAGGTGTCTCTGAGTGCGTCAAGAGATATGGGAGCGTGTTCCCTAATCCCAGTATAGAGCCACCGCACAAAGGGCCATATGCATCAATACATTTTCCCATAGACACAGAATGGGCAAAACCCTTTGATGCATCTGGCCCTAAGTGTCCTCCAGTCCCCATGTAATAGAGCAGATGTACTAATTTGTGCTGTGTAGGTTTAATGCGTTGTGGGGCCCATGTGTGTCGTACGTAGTGCGATACTGTGGCGTGCAGGATATATAGTCGTGGGGGGGCTCCTGTGAGCTGTATAAAGGCATCGTGATCTAACAGTGTGTCATCCCCAAAAAGATTGCCCACTGTATCTACCCCCACCTCTGTCCAAGGTTGCAATCTACGTTTTGTCAGTCGTCCCTGCGGGGTTGGGAGACCTAACAGAGGGACACTGTCTGCGTAAGGTTTGGCCCCGGATGCGTACGCCAGTGCCTCCGCCAACACGTTAGGGCGGTGTGCAGAAGAGGGTGGCAATCCCGAGGGATCCTGGTCCTAGGCAATAGGAGGGAGTGCAACTCCCCGCGCGCCAAACGGTCCGCTGTAAAGTTAATTTCGTGCAGGTTCCTACCCGCCGCCCAACGCGTCAACCACTGGAGCTGACTTGCGTAATAATAACCGCGTAGGTCTGGCACTCCAAATCCTCCCTGTCTGGTACTTAGTTGCAATTTCCTGAGACTTATCCTCCGTCGTCCGGAGCCCCAGATGAGAGTAATCAGGATCCTCTGTAGACACTTAAATTACAGGACTTCTCAACACATGGAAAGATCTCCATGTATAGATCCCGTGCCACCGGAACTCAACTTGACCTCACTGTATCCTCATTTGTCCTCTGAAGCTAGTCAAGACCTACCTTACCGACTATCTCAGTGGCTTAGTGTCGCGTACCAGGTCTGACTGTCTACCATTTCAAGCACAAAAAGGGCCACCATTGTTTATTTCACCTCCAATGTCTTGTGGTCTTGTGTTTTCCAATGATCCTAAAAAATACACCTCGATTACCCATCAGGTTAGTATTTTTGCTGTGTTCTTCTAAACTTCCACAAACATAAGTGGGTGAAGAAGTTTTGGCCTGTAGGTTGTTGAGTAATTGCGCCCTCCTTAGAACAGCAAAATACAGGGTAAAAAAAATTTTCAAGAGGGCGTGCGGACCCGGCACTGAAAAGGCGGGAGGTGGAGGGGCCGCTATTATAGAAAACAGCGCCAGATACAATTTCACCCTTCAATGCACTTACTCAACACAAATCCCTTCTTTCTACTGTATTCAGTGGCTTCTAGAACGACCTCACAGAGATGCTTTGAAAATGCCTGCTCTTTTTCATACACTCTGATGATCATCTCTGCCCTGAACAAATGATGCCTCCTCCTCCCACATCCACCTCGCTGCCAGACCTCTCCATGGCATCAGACTCCCAGTGGCAGGCACGGAGCACCTCTCGTCTCGCCACCCTCCTGGATAAAGGAATGAATATTCCCTGGATGGTTTAACCGGTGCTTTTTTTGTTCCACCTGATTACTTATTTTACATTGCATACTTTGTACCTGACATCCACCCATGTGTGCCTAATGTGCCTGCTGACGGCTCTGCAGAGAGGCAGCTCGCAGCCCCGCCGCTCCCCCATAAAAGCTTTCCCCGCAGTTTTCTAGGAATCCATTTGTGTAGGTTCACTGGTGTGTCTTTGCTTAGCGCGAGCGGCTGGGAGGCACCTCAGAGCCTGCCTGCCTGTCAGGCGCTGCCTTTGTTTTCACCATCACTTCCGAAGCAACATCTCTCAGGCGCTGCTCTGCGCGTGAACAGCAGCGGAATACCTTAACAGTAACACACTGCGTGGAAACACATTCAACGTGGACATTTTCGGAGCTCTGGGGTGTTGTTGTTCTCATTACTGAGATTAGAAATAATAAGGTCTCGATACATTCCAGGGCTGCTCTGCAGGAGCGAAGACTCTGCCCATGGTGCTGAAATGCCAAAGTCCAGATTTGTTACTTATGAACCGTTTCACAAGCGCAAGGCCAACATCGACCACTCTGCTTCTCAACTGAGTGTGACGTATTTCCTGATGAGGACAGAACTTCCGGGATGGAACGTTCCTTCTTTCCTGCGCCATTGAACCAACTGCCAGTACTTCTGGCAATCCCTGGCAGCCTGGACACTCGAAAACAATTAGTTCCAGCTCCACAGGGAGCTCTGGGCAGTGGATAAGTAAGGCAGGCTGAATGCTGCCTGTGAGAAATTACCCTTTTTGTTGTGCCACCCCTCGCCCCTCGTTCCCCCATCTGATACCACGAACTTTAGGATCTGTGAGCTTTACCCAGGGCTTTAAGTGGGATGAAACAACTTGGGGGTCATTTAAAGGGGCGTGGCCGATGCAGTTAAGGGCGTGCTTAGAACACATAAGCAAAAAATCTGTGCTTAACATAGTGTGCGGCGTGACTGGCATTCTACTGCTTCTGTGATTGAATCCAGATATATAATGCAATAAGTAAGATTATTACCTACAACCAGTCCTTTAAATGGGCCCATACTGAGTACCGGCGCCTTTTAGGTCTCGCCTGAGCCAATGCGCCTGCGCATTGCTCCGGCGAGATTATAGTAAGGGGAAAAGAACAGTCTACCAAAACGGCGGATTAGACACAGTTCATGTGATCTGTCCGCGTGCACAGCGCCAGCAACGTCACACACCACCATTTGTCTGTGCCTCACATCAGACTTCAAAGGCTGCCGCTCCCCCCCAATCAGACTTCAAAGGCTGCCGCTCCCCTGCCCCCCGCATCAGACTTCATAGGAATACGCTCCCGCTCCCCCCGCCACAGCAATGCCGAGAGCTTGTTTTGCTTGCAACTCCTTGCCCTCTGGTCTCCGCCTACTCTCCCGTGTGCTTGCATCTTCCTTCCTTGGCCCTGGGTTTTTTCGGTGTTCTCCCATTCAGTGCCTTCTCGACCCCGTCACTCAGGGACACCACCACATCACTCAGGGACACCACCACATCACTCAGGGATACCACATCACTCAAGGACACCACCACATCACTCGGGGACACCACCTCATTACTCGGGGACACCACCTCATTACTCGGGGACACCACCACATCACTCGGGGGCACCACCACATCACTCACGAACAGCACCACATCACTCAGGGACACCACCACATCACTCAGGGACACCACCACATCACTCAGGGACACCACCACATCACTCAGGAACACCACCACATCAACACCACCACATCACTCAGGAACACCACCACATCACTCAGGAACACCACCACATCACTCTGGAACACCACCACATCACTCTAATACACCACCACATCACTCAGCCCAACCACATCATCACTCAGCCCAACCACATCATCACTCAGCCCAACCACATCATCACTCAGCACCACAACAGCACTGTCCTTGCTTGATACCAATAAGCATTGCCATAGCCAATAGGACTCGCACTAGGAAAGTGTAAGCTATTGGCTTCGTGAATAATAAAGCTATTAATTTATATATTTTCAAAGCCAACACATATTAAAAAAAAAATTGTCATTTACAATACCAATAGCTCACACTTTTCTAAAGCGAGACCTATTGCATTGAAAATGTTTGTTTATTTTGGGAGGGAGAGTACCTACACTTCTGAAAAGTGACGTAATACATTTCATCGCAGAGCACCGGCACTTTTAAGAAACACTGCACTCCTATTTTTCCATTTCAAGAACTGCCTACAACAAACTAGGGCTATTGGCATATTCAATGGCGGTTAGTTGCATAAATAAGCAACAACTATGTCTTTGCTGCATATAATATTGAAAATACTTCCATTCTAAAATGATGGGACTGTAAAAGAACTATAACGGGTTTCGTTGAAGTTACCTCAAAGGTAGTGAAGGGTAGTACTTCTGCAGAGTCAAGATATTTTTTTCACCCCAAGGGTGATTGCAAAAATGGAGAGCCCAATAGAGACCTGTTTCGGCACCTGCTTTTTAGAACTGCCGGTGCTGAGCATCGCCAGGACCCGGCCCACTTAAAGCCCAGGCATTACCACTACTAAAAAGCAGTGGTTAATTTGTAATAAAATAAAAAAAAGTGCCGGTATCTCATCAGGAGGCAGCTTGCCCCGCCCATTTCTCCTGTTAGAGCTGCCTAAAATAGAACAAACTACTAACGCTGAAAGTGGGGAGAGTATGTGGTGTAAGACTAAAGCTGCAGACTACGGAGCAGGGTTACCAGGTTGGAGTCTCGGCGTTGGCTCAAGTGATTCTGGGAAAATCATTTAATCTCCCTGTAAATAATGTGTCCTTAACTGGTGCTCATGAAAAGCGATTAAAAACCACAGCTCAAATTAAGCACTGCTAAAAAAATAGTAAACCACCTGCGCTTCCCACACTACACTGGAGCTCCCTGTGCGATCCATGCAACTTTCTTAAGAGTCCATTGTACATGGTTCCTAAAATGCACCTACAGCATGGGATGTTAAATGTCATCTGTGGACTCAAGTGTATCTAATTATGTATGTATGTATGTGTCCCTTTTGGCGTTCTGTCACCCCAACCTCACACAGCAGCACAATCCAGGAAAGACAACGTCCAGAACACAAGTTCTGTACTTGATTTTTATTTCATTAGTTCATGTGCAAAAAGTAATACACAGTATTCTACAAAGTAGTTTCTCTCAGACCGACGCGTTTCGACTGACGCCTTTTACAGGGTCTCGCCGGGTATGTATGTACCTATGTGGTATTTCTCTAACTAGTGCTTAATTTGTGCCAGTATTTGCCAGTGACTTTTTATGACGGTCCACCTAATGGGGGTGCTTGCCTATTTTCAGCAGAACACATTAGTTTACAAATTAAATATACACTGCAAAATATTAACAGTAGCACATCCAGGCTGTTGGTACAGGCATTTGGCAGCACTGGGTGGTGCAAGTTGCAGTGGACTCCTAAGCAATCCCTTGGGCCCTAGCACATATGTTTACAAATTAGGAACTGTCTATACTGCAAACATAGCCAAAAGGCACCGGAGAACTGAACAGGGTCAAACTTAGGCATTGAGTTGATTAGTGATAGCAGAGGTAACTAGTTTGTGGATAGTAATTCATTGGGATGTAGTTATTTTTCGGTGTATCTTCATCTCTTTGCTAAATTACAGCTGCATTGGCGCAGCCCTGAGGGATCAAGGGATGTTGTTACAGATTCTGGGTGCATAGATGGAAAACTCCTGCTGCCTTGTTTTTTTAATAATTGACACTTCTTAGTCAGCAGTCTACTAGTGTTTTGGCTTCAGGTGTGCCCAGAACTATCAGAAATTGTAAGATCTCCCCAAGAGAAGCTAAGAGTGCTGGTAGTGATGGCTTTATGAATAATTCAAATGGTGTTAAAGATGGTGTGGGCTGGCAAAGGGAGCCAATGTCGTTTCATCATGATGGGATCATATTTCTGCAGACCCTGAATGAGATGTACTGGGGCATGTAGGATGCCCCTTAGGTATGGTAGTATGAAGTCTGGAAGGCAATGGAGCAAGGCTGTACTACAATCTGGGTGTGAGAGTACAAGATTTTGGATAGCAGTTTTGAAGTTGCTTTCTAGAAGTAATGGTTTCACTTTCTTTAGAGGAGAGCGCTGATATCAGGCCAGCTATGTTTTTTTGGCAATGTGCTCCTTGATGATGAGATTGGTGTCCAGCGTGAATCCAAGTGACCTAGCATTCTTTGGAAGTTGGGGGTTCAAAGCCATTAAGTTTCATGTCATTGAGCTAGGTTTGTACTGTGTCATGTTTGCCAGTCTTCACAAATAACAGGAATTCTGTCTTGTTTGGGTTGAGCTTCGGATAGACTCTGGACAATGTGCAGGCAGTGATTCAGGCGTTGGATGTCGGGAACAGAGGAGCCTTTCAAGTAGAGTTGTGTATCATTGGCATATGGGTGAATCTTGATCCGGCCATCTATGAGTAGAACACCAAGCGACTCCATGTAAAGGCTAAATATGACTGAAGACTGTGGGGGACTGTGCCCAAAATAGGGCTCTTTTATGACCTGGAAGTGCCCATGAGAACAAACTAGTGCTGGTTGGACTTGATGTAGCTGAACTTGGAGAGGGCAGTGCGCCAGTGATATATGTTCATATATAGCATTATTCTGAGCAAATGAATTTAATTAAGCCTAGGGGTTGTGCATCACAGGCATATTGATAGATCTTGATGCGGTTATCTGTGAGTAGAGCACAAAGAGATTCCTTGTAGAGGTTGAAGATGATAGGGGACAGTATGGAACACAGGTCATCAGCAGGTGATAGGGATTTTTTGGGACCTGGACGTGCCAATGTGGACAAATTGGTGTACGTTGGAGAAGTAGGAGAAGACCTAGTGATGGCCATTGATTGTGAATTCTGTTTGAGACTCTAGGTTGCATACAGTGGTGAAATGGTTGAGTATGTAAAAGGCAGCTGAGAGGTCCAGCGATATCAGGAAGCAGGGGTAACCTTCATCAGTGATCAGGAGGACACAATCTATATGTAAGGTGGTGGTCACTGCACAGAAGCGTGATCTGAAACCAGACTAGTTGCTGTGCAGAGGATGGTAAGCATCAACGTCATCTTTGAGTGGAACATAGACTGCTTTTTCGATGATCTTGAAGGGGAACAGTAGGTGGGTGATGGGCCATTAGTTATCAAGGACATTAGGGTTTAGTGTAGGTTTCATTAGTAGTAGGAGGATCTGGACTGTCTTGAAAACTTCTGAGAAACAGTGAGGGAGGCATTGACAATCGTAAGTAGGGAAGACAGAGAGTCCCCAGAAACAGATCCGATGAATGATGAGAGTAAGAAATCATGTTCCTAAGAAGTGGCTTTGAGGGAGGTTAGTATGTCGGTGATATATGCAATAGATAGGGCCTTGAAGGCTCACCATTATGGGATTCCAAGGGAAGTGGAGGGTGTAAAATGAAGCAGACATGGTGCTGTTGATATGCAGTCAGATCTTCTGCATTCTTTCAAAGAAAATGACTGAAGATTTGTTTAATTAATATAGGTAATCACTCTTTGGAAATTGTTTTTGATTCACTAACTAGTTATTTCTCCAGCATGTCCCATCTACACACATCTGCATTCTGATGGCCTTGCCTGGCAGGATGGAAGCGAGGGGCTAACACGTCAATTGAATAGGTAGTATACTGTCCCCATACAAAGGGCTGATTTACCCCCCCCCCCGCCTCATTGATAGCCTGACGGACAGGCCTCGGCTGAAAGGAGAACCTGTGCACTCCAGAGAGCTGCTTTGAAGTCACCCCCCACATCAAAAGCATTATTGTGTTTAAGTACCGGGTCACTGACCCCCTAAAATCAGACACTATTGGATCTTGAACTGAACCTCTGTCAGAAGGGCTGCTATGCTACTTAAACGACCTAATTTGGACTGCAGACTTGGACGGCCTGCTTTTCTCTTGTATTGCCCTACTGCTCAGCTGAAGGAAAGCTGGACTCTGCCTTCACTCCAAGTGATCCCTGGGGGCTTGTCGTCCTGCCTCCTGTTGCTTGAGACTCCAGGAAATCGAAGTCTCTCCCCTGCTCCTGTGCCTGGCTCAGTGGAAGTGGCCCAGATACTTGCAACATGGATTTGGACACATTTCCTTCCTGTGTGTAGCAGAACAGGCGCATCGACCTGGTTTTGGGAGTAAAATCAGCGCATCTCATCGGAATCAGAGATTTGTCTCCAGAGATCGGCGCATCGGACAGCATATCAACACAGCTGCAGCTTGATGAGATCGACGCATTCCCTCGACTGCATGGCAGAATCCTATGCACTGCTCGACATCTCTTGACTCCGGTTTTCAGTGTGTGGAGAAGCTCAAAACATCTCGCTATTTACGACCAGGAAAGATATTTGGTTCACCATGCCCCATGTGAGTCCTACAGCCGGCCTGTGCTTGACTTTGCCCTGGTCCAGCTCGACCTAAAGTAACCCTTGTAGCGCGAATTGCTTCTAAGTGCTTTATTGCATTTATTCTATTAAAATTCAATATCTCAACTTTTTTACCTTAGATTTTTTTTGTTTTGTTTATAATATACTAATATATTTGGATCAATCTGTGTGTAGCCTTTTTGTGGTGTATTCATTGTGTTACTGTGTGAGTGTGTTGCACAAATACCTTACATATTGCCTCACTGTACTGTTCTAAGCTACCAGAGAGTGAGCACAGGTTGTCTTTTAGTGTGTATGTAGCTTACCCTGCCAAGGATTGTAGCTTCTGCTGGGACAGGGTGCATACCATTGCGAACCAGAAAAACAGTTCACGTACAGTATAATCTCCTCTTGCAAATGTTGCACATGGGAATAAAGAGAACCCCTTAAATAAGAGACATGGATGGGAAGCAGGACTTAAGGGGTGGAGGCAGCTGGCGACGCCCAGCCAGTTGCTCAGCAGGTTGGCTTCTCTCATCAACACCTTCACGCTGCGGTTCAAGGATTCCATGAACACAAACTTGACAGTAAATGTACGGATTTCTTAATTTTTGAATGTGCAAGTGGTAAGTAGTTCAGCTTCAAGAAGCTGGCCTGACAGACAGGCATGACTAATATACTTGCAATGAAAAACAATGATTTACTTTTAGTCGCAGGAACAATAATACACGAGTACTGTTACACTGTAATGTGGTCCAGTTCAGCAAATATGCAAATGTGCAGGTTCTCCCAAAAAATAAAACATAACATTTTGCCATAATATTTGTGCCCACACTAACCAGATGCACAACACTATTTCACTTAAGATCGTCAATTACACTAACAGCTATATGTAGTACTTAAGTATTAAAAAGCTGTTGACCATATTTTCAAAACAAAATAGAAACATCTGTTTGTAAATCATGTTTTGTCGTCTTTAATCAATTACTAAATTTTACTTTATTTCGAAATTGCTAAGAAAACATTTAGTGATGATTTACGAAGAAATAGTTGGCAATCTTTATTAATAAACCACTTTGCATCTAGGTGTTCTATTCCTGTAGACAATGGTCTCCTATGCTAAACTGCAACAGAATTTCAAAGGCCTGGATAACATATTCCTGGCTTTGGCACTGCCTAAGAATCAAATATGAAGTAGGCTGGATAGCAGCATATTATCGTATTTACATACTTCCTCTCTGTGTCGACTCAGTCTGTGCACATATCCATTCTTGCATGCACACAGTTTATCTCAGTGACTGCAGCAGTTTGGTGATTCATTGTCCTTTGAAACTGCTATTTTGCTCTTGATCTCCCTAACCTGCCATCACTGTAAATCATATGGCTGAGTATGAGGGAAACATTACAGCTGACAAATGCTACATAGAAATATCTAACGTGTTCCCCTGCAAGGCTACGGCCTACATTCAATACCAGAATTAACTGTGTGGGCAAAATCACTAGTTCCTAGCACACATCAATCATGTCAACAGAAGAGGGAGAGCAAAGCCAAACACTAGGAAAAAAGGAGGAGAGACTGACTACATGTTCAGGAGGATCCAAGGCTGAGTTCACAGATTCAATGTACAGACCAGCTGTAAACAGGCTGTTTTATTTCACGACCGCCACCACCCGTGGGAAGGATGCGGTGAAGTTTGGATACAAGTGAGCCTGAGACCCCTTGGACTTCATGCAGTTTCAAAAAGTGCTGGTGATGTCATGGATAAGTCACAGATTATTGAGCTGCCAATCACGTTTAATAGTGAGTTCACCAGAGTGAGGCAGATTATCGTGTAGGAGGAGTCTGCAGTGCCTAGGGATAGGGTGCGCAGCGGAGCACGCAATAGTGATCATGTGGGACAAAGAACAGGTTAACAATTGAGAGTGTTATGAAGAGTCCAGATGCAACAGGGCGGGGTCTCTATTAATACAATCTACTAAGTCTGCACCCATGCCCTACGACTGGGAGGCAATGTATGCTATTTTCTGGATGAAGAGGTGCGTGCTGCTGTCGCTTCGGTCATCATCGGCTTGAGTGCACTGCTGCATGCATCCCTCTAAAGCTGATCACGTCTCTACAAATTTAGGATCCCCCCTACTGACTACCAATCAAGGCCAGGTTTCATTTTTGGAGCTTTTCCCTCATGAACCTATTTATGCATGGAATCGGGACGGCACAATAGACCCACTCCCTCGATTGGTACACTTACGGAAGAGTGCGGAGATCTACATAGGCAGATTTGGAGGACAGTAGAGGGCTCTGAAATTAATGCCTGGGTGGCAAAGCTATGCCAGTTGCATGTTCAAAGCTTTGAATGTTGCTTCCACCAATGCAACAGAAGTCGTCTAGCCTGAAGAAGTATAAGAAATGCCTAAAACCTATCTCTTTCCCTCAGGGATCTGATATTATGCTAGTACTTGAATATCTGAAGGGATTAGAGCTACATAAAGATTTTCCTGTTCCTATGTATGCTTGCAAAGATTCCTTTTCTGAAAGTGTGTGTGAGTGGTACATAGCGTACCTTATTGATAGAGCATCAAAGCATTTATTTATGTAGCATTGACCCGGTTACGTGGACAACTGCTTGATAAACAAATAACCATAGCAAAAATAAACAGTGAAGAGGCATAAGTTAGGTACAAAAAAATACATGTTGGAAAGTGTCCTGAAGAGAAATGCTAACTATTTGCTGAAATGAACATCAAATAAGTAGAAGTTGAGGGATATACAGAAGGCAATAAGGTTTGGAGGTAGCCATAGGTCTTCTGCTACAAGATTCAAGGTGCAATGTTAACTAAAGTCTTTTTTCATTGCATAGATTTATGTGTTTTATGAATTTTCAGGAACAGCTGTGATCTGCCATGTTTAATGTATCTATCAGGTGAGGGTGGGTTGGGTGGCTGGGTTTATGTGTACTGGAATTGACTCTGGACTGATGCTCGAATCCTGAACAAGTCAGTAGAGGCCAAAGGCGTTTATATCTCAGTGCTGACCATGATTTTAGGATATATTAGACTACTGGTGTTGTCAATGGTAGTTTCTGAAATGGAGAATTTATAACAAGAATATTATTGAACGTTTTCTTGAGAATTTTGGATGGTTCAAGTTGCCCTATGGTTTGCAGACTATTTGGTGTGGTCTTGAACTGGATGGCTCAGTGACTGAACCGGTCTACTGTAATGGATTCCTCCAGGAGGATGAAATCAGAAGATGCTATGATTAGGTAAAAAGATGTAGGAGGCAGACATTGGTTATAATAAGCTTGCTGAACATGAGACTAAATGAGGAGGTAACACAGTGCCATGGGTTTTTGTGAATAGGGATCCATAATTTTTGTTTGTTCGGTCAACACTCGTTAGTGAATCATGGACTAGAATATGATGAAAAGATGAAGTGTAGCTTGAGGTTATATACATGTGCAAGTCGACAGTTTTGTGTGCATGTGTTTGGGGAAAAGTGAACACTGCTTAACACACACTGTAAAACTTGTCATATAAGAACATGATTGTGAGCAGGTGTGATTGTACATATGCTGTCTTTATCAAACCTTGTTTGGAACATGAAAGGGACTTTTAATGGTTAGGAGGATGGAGACGCATTTAAAGAGGGATCCTGACGGGCATATGTCGGGTCATTTGTAGGTGCTGAGATGGAAGTATGTCATAGTGAGGTAGCAGAATGGCAGGTAGAGTTTCCAAGTGACGGAAGCCGGTGACACATCCAAGTGGATGTAAACAAAGTTTCCCCTTGATAATGGAGAGCAAGGGAATAAATACTCAATTTCTTTGTGAATGTAACCAGGCACGGTTTTATGTTTTATAGGTCACTGATGGATTCCTGGAAGTGGGTTAAAATATTAAAATATCTTTTAGACATGGCCATTCTGTATTGAATTTTTTGCTGGCTCGCAGGGCCGAACTAGAAGTAGGAATGACAGTGCAAGAAAGTAGGGGCTCAGTGATCACATGTGAAGTGGAGCATTGTCTAACTGTGGGGGCAAAGTGAAATGCAGTGATGAGTGTACAGCCGACAGTCTAACAGTGATATCGACAGACAGCGGGGCACCCCGGATAGTGAGTACAGTGGAACCATCAGCGGTGATAGTGGGTACGGTGACGATTAGTGTGTTTTTGTGTGCATGCAATAACGAGTCAGTGACCAGGTGTGCAGTGGTGAGTCCAGCAGAGAGAGACATTTAATGCTGAAGGGTGTTTGTAGACTTCTCGTAAGCTTGTTAAACAGTGAAGACAAGTGAACACAGTTGCTTATTGTGTGATATATGAAGCCCACAGATTGATTGAATCCATACTATGCCCTGAGTGACGTGATTGCTACATTGTATTTTTTACGTGTTGCTTTCCTTTAATAAAAAAAAAAACTAAAAAAAACGAGAGTAAGATCAATTGGCGATGTAAATTTTATTATATTTTAGTTATGTTTTGTGGAGTGGATGTATGTAGTATGCAGTTTATGTGGATAGTAATTATGTGGTATTTAGTATATTGGAATTGTGGGAAGTGAGATTGATTGTTATGAAGAGTAATTATGTGGTCTGGTATTTTGTGTTATGTAGTGGAGTTTAATTATGTTGCATGCTGTTGAATTGTTTGCTGTGATGTGCAATTATGTGGTGTGGATTGTATGTATGTGATGTGTTATGTAATTGTGTTGTTGATTTGTATGATGTGTTTTCTTGTTTTCTTGTTGAATTATGTGGTGTGGAATGGAAATATGATGTTGAGTTGATTTTTGTGGAATTATGTGCCATTGAGTGAAATTCTGCTGATTGGAATTATGGTGTGGAGTGTGTTTATGCAGATTGCCGCTATGTGGTATAGATTGGGTTTATGTGGGGTGGATTTATGTGACCGAGAAGTAGGCTGGGTGAAGTAAGAGGGTGGAGAGATGCAAGAGGAAAGAGGGCGAGAGTAAAGACAGAGGAGGAGGGGAAGTGACATGTCCAGCGCTTCCTGGGGGAGGGCCCGTCCTGTACTGAGCGAAGCTCACAAGTTACAGTCCGACTTTATTTTAACTCTTTTCTTTTAATAGTGATTTTAAAAAGTGTACATTTGTGAAACCTACTTACCTGTTGTGTGCTCGCTCACTCCCCGGTCCACCGCAGCTACCAGTGCTGTTTGTTGTGGAGGGAGGCAAGCGGCACAACTTCCTGGTTGCTCCATCGGAGGCGGCCATCTTTGGTGGGTTGACGCGCTAGTCTCCCACTCCGCCCTGATTACTAAAGGGCCGGTTGGAAGCGCGCTCGAAATTGACTGTGAATTTTGTTGCGCTGGCGCTTGGTAGCAAGCAGGACTGCTACAAGCGTTTTTCCTTGTATTCCTGCTAGATACTGTTTTTAGACTGATTTAATAGTGATTTTAAAAAGTGTACATTTGTGAAACCTACTTACCTGTTGTGTGCTCGCTCACTCCCCGGTCCACCGCAGCTACCAGTGCTGTTTGTTGTGGAGGGAGGCAAGCGGCACAACTTCCTGGTTGCTCCATCGGAGGCGGCCATCTTTGGTGGGTTGACGCGCTAGTCTCACACTCCGCCTAACCTACTTAGACTTCAATTACCCGCGCAGCGGTGACGCGCAGCGGTAGCGCCGTAGACGCGCCGGAGAGGCGCCAGAGAGAAGCCAGTCTGCGCCAGTCCGCGTCCAGACGCTCCGGCGGACCGGTGGGTAGCCTGGTTTGCTATGGCTCTCCCCACACTCTCTTATGATGTCTCTTCACTGCTCGCCTTACGCCCTTCTTTACGTCCTCATTGTGCCCATCTGTTCCACCCGTCTGATATTAATTATCTCTGCACGAACTGTAGCTGGAAGCCCTCTATTCCTAATATAGGTAGTCTACGCCCTCCCTCTGCCCTAGAATGGAGATTGTATCTCCTAAACTGCAGGTCCGTCTGTAAACATCACACGGAGCTACATCTTATGATTGAAGAACTCAACCCCCACGCACTTTTCCTAACGGAAACATGGCTTCATTCAGATAATGATCCAGCGATTGGGTGGGCTATTCCTCAAGGCTTTACTCTTAAGAGGCTAGATCGCCAGACCGGGAGGGGTGGGGGATTGGCTATTGTCTACCGAGACAATTACAAATGCCGCATTACCCCTACCACCTCACCTGCCTGCGAAAGTGTCCTCTTCTCATTAGAATTCTCACCCACTACCACCTTTTCAGGTTTATTAGCCTATCGCCCTCCTGGCGCCGTAAAAAACTCCATTGCCCAAATAACGGATCTTACTGCTAGCGTTGTGTTGTCCTCACCCAACTTTACTCTATTGGGGGATTTTAATCTGCATTTGGATGACCCTCACAACACAGCAGCCAATACACTCCGCTCCAGCCTTTCTGCTCTCGATCTCCAGCAAAAAGGGTTTCATATAACCCACAACAGAGGCCATCTCTTGGACCATATCTACAGTAACAGCGACGATCTTACAGTGCTAACCCCCATCCCGCTACCCTGGACCGATCACTTTTTAGTTCCCTTTATCTGGCACACATATTCTTTCATTCCCACTTGTCACCCTGCCAAACAGCGAGGTAGGAAGTGGTCCTCACTCCCCCTCCCTGAATGGGAAACTGCCCTGGCTAGAGATCCCCCGAGGAAGGCACCGAATGCTAATACGGCAGCCAGCAATTTCGATGGCTGGATCTCCTCTACACTGGACATGGTCCTCCCCGTGCGAGCCACCACTGTCACTAAAAGACCTAAACCGGCTCCCTGGTTTACACCCAACCTCAAATCCAAGAAACTGCTCTGTCGCAAGTACGAAAGAGCCTGGAGACAAGATTACTCCCAAGACAGGAAGGCCAGTTACAGAGCGGCCATTAGGCTCTATAAACAGGAGCAAAAAACAGCACAAGCCTCCTACTACGGCAGTAAAATCGAGGCCGCCGCTAATGCCCCAAGGGAAATTTTTAAAATCGTCAAAACCCTTACCTCACCCCCAACCGAATGCCCCTCCTTGGAGGGCGCTCAGGACCGCTGCAACAATCTGGCTGACTTCTTCTCCCAGAAGATTCAGACTATATACTGTTCTTTTGGAGAAGTTGACAACACTCTGGACCCCTTTCCTTCTCCTTCCCTGCCTACTGTCACGCCTTGTCAACTAAACGCCATTCCTCTCCTGGACACGCCAGCGTTGGATAAACTTATCCCTCAGATCACCTCTGGCTCACCCAATGACTCGGCACCCCCCCAGACCCTTCTTAAGGTAATGGACATAATTCGCCCGGTTGTACTGGACGTCCTCAACACCTCCATCACCACAAAATCCGTACCCCCGTCATGGAAGTGCGCAATGGTGAGGGCTCTGTTGAAGAAGCCCAATTTGGACCAGAGCAACCTGGCGAACTACCGCCCTATATCCTTGCTCCCTTGGCTGAGTAAATTACTTGAGAGGCACGTGAATAACACCTTGACGAGCCATTTGGAATCAAATGGTCTCCTGCGTGCCTCCCAAACAGGGTTCCGCCCTCGACATGGAACGGAAACCGCTCTTTTAGCGGTAACGGAGGAAGCTAGAACCGTGTTGGACCAGGGTGGAAAGGTCGCCATTATCCTACTCGACCTAAGCGCTGCGTTCGACACAGTTAACCATGTCACGCTTTTACAACGTCTGGCGGACTTGGGTGTGTCGGACGCAGCCCTGGAATGGCTAACATCCTTCCTGGCTGACCGTTTCTTCCAGGTCTTCGAGGGCGAGGTGGCATCTCTTAAACATCCTCTCAGATGTGGGGTTCCTCAGGGCTCCTCCCTGAGCCCCACTCTGTTTAATGTCTACATGGAGCCTCTAGACAGGATAGTCCATCCCTTCGGTGTGCGTATTGTCACCTACGCAGACGATACCCAACTGGTGGTCTCCTTAGACCACCAGGAGGGATCGTCTAGCACCTTAGGCTCCTGTTTGGAGGCGGTCTCCAGATGGATGCAATCCTCATGTCTAAAACTGAACGGGGAGAAGACAGATGTCATCCTGTTGGGCAATCCTTCCCCCTCGGGCTTTGCATCCTCCTGGCCTCCATGTTTAGGCCCACCCCCCACGCCTAAAACCCAAATAAAAAGCTTGGGGATTTGGTTTGACACCGACCTTAACTTCTCGGTTCAAGCTACAAAGACTTCGGCTACCTGTTTTGGGCTGATGAGGATGCTTCGGAGGGTGCTCCCTCTGCTCCCTTTCCAGGCAAGGAGGATCCTGGTCCAGGCCCTTATACTATCCCGCCTGGACTATGGGAATGTCCTCTACATGGGAGCTCCTGCCTATACCATCCAGAGGCTCCAAGTCACCCAGAACAGCGCAGCCCGCCTACTTTATAACCTCCCCCGTTGGCAGTCAGCGAGGAATGCTCTAAGGGAACTTCACTGGCTCCCTATAGCCGGAAGAATACAATTTAAGGCCATGTGTATTTTACACAAGGCCTTCCATCGTACCGGCCCTGCAATTCTTCAGTCACTGGTCACCCCCTATGCCCCACCTCGTTCCCTTCGTTCCAGCTCCGCCCAGCTGGCTACTCCCTTCAGAGTCAAGAAGGCTCGTTGGGGTGGCCGCTCCTTCTCATACACTGCGGCAAAATTCTGGAACACCCTTCCTCTGCCCCTGCGAGAAACTGTAAACCATTTCTCTTTTAGGAAAACTCTAAAAACTCACTTGTATGCTACACTCTGCTGACCCACCTTGAGCCCTCGCTAACTAAAGTTCCTGTCATAAGCGCTACGAGGCCTCCGGGTAGTTAGCGCTATACAAGTGCTGTTTCAATTCAATTCAAAGTTCAGTGAGAAGGAGGGAAAGAAAGCACTGCATGAAAAAAGACAACACTACAGGAGAGATATTGATGCACCCAAAAATATTCTCAGACCGAGGGCTGGAATGCTTTGAACCTATGCCTCAAGGAAACACAAGACCACCTTAAAAACTAAGCTCCTCAAACTGGCAACTGCCTAAATTGTTATCTTCTCAAAGGGGATAGCAATGTCGACTGTAGATGCTATTCCCTAGCTCAGTCGCCTCTCACTCGATCATACGGTTCTATATTTATTAGACTCCTTACGAAATAATTGAACAGTTAAATAAAAGTCTCAGGAACTATTAATGAAATATTTTAGTCTTTTATCAACTCACTGCAAAAATGTTTGTAAGATTAACTTTAAATGCAGTGCTAGTAGCAGTAAAGTACCTGTGAACTAATAACAATGATTTATTTTATTTATCGTAGCACATGTTGCAACAATCTTAAGGCTTCATAACCAGACAAACCCCAGGTGTGTGTATCACAGTACTGAACAGTACTCATTTCATTGACTTCTGAAGAATGAGAGGCGGCCTCGGTCCGAGTATGGAGTTCCCAGCAGGCCCATAAGCACAAGGATTTCTTAGGAACTTTACTCTGTCATAAAATACATACAATCCCAAGCGTTTCGACAGACAACACAGTGCAGGGCTATCAAAATGTAACAAACTGGCGGTGTGCGTTGCATTAGCTTGTGCAGGGCCTGCAGCTCCCTCTGCCGGCGGCTCTGTGCTCTGCTCAGCCGGTGAGCGAGGCATCACTCGGCATGATAACTCTCACAGAGCCAAAGAGACTCAAACACCGGGTCCTCACATGCGGATCGCAGCACTGAGGTGACAGTACACAGAATTGTTTTTGCAGCAATTAAGGAGAATTAACGCACGCTTGATCTGCGAGACGGCCTCGGTGAGAGACACGTTTGCGTTGCGTGAAAAGTCAGAGCAAAAAATGGTGAAAACTCAGATGTTTTATGAGCAAAAGATGGTGTGTTTAAAGTGGAGGCAACAAGATCAGAGCATTAATGTTCTAAACGGATAGATTTAGACCAAATAAACCAGCTAAAAACATAAGCGTTCTGGGGGTGCTCAAGTTTGGAGTTACAATGATTCTTGCAATGTCAGGTCGCTTCATATCAGGTTTTCATGTCTCGCCTATCCCATTCTGCAAGGAATGGATAGGGGAGAATTATAGTAGGCAAAAAAGTTCTCAAACCATCGGCGGATTTCAAACAGTTCACGTGAACACAAGCACGCGTTTTTTGGCTTTCATGCTGGTTTACACTTCCAAAGAACCATGGTCCAGGCCCTTATCACCTCTAGGCTGGACTACGCTAATGCCCTCTATTTGGGTCTTCCAGAATACCTCCTTGGAAAACTCCAGGTCGTGCAGAACTCGGCCGCAAGAGCTATCCTTATGCTGGGCCCCAGAGTCCATATCTCGCCACACCTAAAGAAGCTGCACTGGCTTCCCATACAACACAGAATCAAGTTCAAAGCTCTATCCATTGCCTACGAGGCCCTGCATGGTTTAGGGGCCACCTATCTGAGGAAAAGAGTGAGCTACTACATACCTGGGAGAGCACTCAGATCTTCTTACCAGTATCGGCTTAATGTGCCAAAAGTCAACCGTGCCCGATTGGGAGGACGTTCCTTCCAAGTCCAGGTCGCTAACCTCTGGAATGAACTTCCTTTAACAGTCAGGCAAGCGCCTGATATTCTGCACTTCAGGAAACTACTGAAGACATGGTTGTTCCAACAGTAGCTCGGACTCTTCCCCCGCACCCACGCCTCTTTCTAATCGTTCTGTCCGCTAGCGCCGGGACACTCAGCTGAGTAGCTGCGCGCTCTATAAATATGTTAAAATAAAAATAAATTACCCTACCCCTCCCACAAAGCAAGCCAAGAACACCAAAGGGACCGGCCGCTTTGAGTCCATTTGCCACCCACCATCCACTTCACGCGCTCCTGTTGTGTGCTCTCCATTGAAGCAGGCACCACCGCTGCCCGCTTTCTCCAACCCTTCCTCCTTTTAGTTCGTGTATGAGGCACAATAGGTAATATTGTTTAACTCTGCTTTTGAAGCACAACGCATATGATGTTATCTTTAGGCTATATTTTTGGGGAGCACAAAGGGTAAGATCACCTTTAATTGTACTTATAATGCACACGCCTACAAGAACTTTTATTTTTTTTAAATCCACCAACTTCGATGTACTTGTTTCCACCACCGTGTCACGCTAATTATGTTTCCCTATTTTTCATTTATATTTTGAACGCCCACAGTTTAATGTTCATTGCATCATGCTGATTAGATTTTCTAAATATCTATTTTTGTAATACCATGTTTTGGTAACCTTTAAATTTACACAACTATAACCTATACTATGTTGTGTTTGCACAATTTTATAAGCACACAGGTGACCTTTAACTGAATCATGATATTGTATGTATTACTAAACTGGCACACAATTTTCTAGAGTGGAAACAAAATATATATATGTTTGGGTGCCGTCTTGGTGGTAGTCTTCCCAGCCTTTAATTAAGGGCAATTCACTGAATGTTTATGGTGAGAGACAGAACGTATTTGCGGCTCCCGATAGTGATCGTTCGTGCTATGCATCACCATTTACAACACAAGTAGACATTCTTGAGTCCCTTTTCACACCTAAATCCATCTCCAACCCTTCTTGCATAACCTACAATAAGGTGTGAACGCTTTCCAAATGGCTGGCATACAGGCAGCTGACTAGCTCAGTGTCTGTAACCTCTGCCCCACAAAGTCAACAGCATCGCATTACCAGTCTCATTCATGTTTAAACATAAGCTGCTGTTCCTGTTCAATGCAGCGGGAAGCCTTGTGTTCCAAATTTGGTGATGGTTGTGTCTTTTCACAGCTTGTTTTTGTTCTAGCCATGGCACAGACACTGTGCTTTATATTTTAAGCACAGCGCCCCTTTTAATGGTTTCCTGCCTCGGCTACGGATTTAGCTTAACTTAAAGTGCACGTACTTCGAACTCACTCAAAGGAATGCGCTCCCCCGCCCCCGCAATGCCGAGAGCTTGTTTTCCAATGCCCCCCTCCTACCCTCCACCACTGCCAGGTCCGAGGAAGATACCTCCCCCAAACCTGCCTGCCACCAAACCGATGGACGCAGCTTCAAAGGCTTCAGCCCTCCACTCAAACCTGCCTGCCCTGCAGGATACCAACGGACGCGGCTTCAAAGCGCTTCAGTGCTCCACTTAGCCAAGCGCGCGGCACTGGCACAGTTTCCGTCATTCCTTGTTCTTACTTGTCACCATGGCACAGGCGCCGCGATTTATATTTTAGCACAGCGCCCACTTTTGAAATTTATTTTATAGTATCCTGACTCGTGTTTTTTTTTCTTTGTTGTTCTAGCCATGGCACAGACACTGCGCTTTAAATTTTAAGCACAGAGCCCCTTTTAATGGTTTCCTGCCTCGGCTACAGAATTTGATAAACTTAAAGTGCACGTACTTTGAACTCACCAGTTCCACCTGAAACCACTGACACAAATTAAGGACTGCATAAAAGTCTTTCATGCTAAAGAGATGTCTGATTTCTATCTTGTTGAAACATTTAATTACCCGTCTATTGTTCTTTTGACGCGTCTTTCCAGATTGCAGGAGAGCGGGAATAAATGCAGAGACCTTCGTTTTCATGTCTCTTTTTCAGAAGTGTTCAGGGCAGTGAGTGAAGAGGTGTCTTATTGGCTTTTGTGGCCTGTAAAGGTTGTAAATAGTTTAAAAAAACAATTGTGTTGGATTGTGCTGCATGTAAGACTATGTTGTGAGCTGACACTGGATAATCTACCAAAAGTTATCCAAGCCCAATCTAGGAAAGGTGATGCCCCACACACAACCCCCCACACACACCACACACACACACACCCACACACAACCCCCAAACACATCCCCCCACACACACAACCCCCCACACACACAACCCCCCACACACACAACCCCACACACACACCCCCCCCCCACACACACACACACACAACCCAACACACACACAAACCAACACACACACACAACCCCCCCACACACACAACCCCCCCACACACCCCCCCACACACACACCCCCCCCACACACACACACACCTCACACACACACCCCACCTACACAACCCCCCACACACACAACCCCCACACACACACAACCCCCCACACACACACAACCCCCCACACACACACAACCCCCCACACATACACAACCATCTATCTTATCGCCCTATCGCCCTCACTCTATATGTCCATCTATCTATCGCCCTCACTATCTGTCTATCTATCGCACTCACTCTATCTATCGCCAGCACTCTATCTATCAATCGATCACCCTCACTCTATCACCCTCCCTCTATCTATCACCCTACCTCTATCTGTCGCCCTCCCTCTATCTATCTATCTATCGCACTCACTCTATCTATCTATTGCATCCTCACAGCATCACTCAGCACCAACACAAAATCACTCAGGACACCACAACATCACTCAGGGGCACCACTACATCACTCAGGGGCACCACAACATCACTATGCGCTTCCACAGCATCACTAAGCACAACACAGCATCACTAAGCACAACAAAGCATCAGTAAGCAAACAACAGCACAACTCAGAAACAACACAAAACAAATCAGCACCGCAATAGCAACACTCAGCACTCCACCCTCCAACTTATAAATCCACCCTCCAAATCCACCCTCCAACACCACCCTCCAACACCACCCTCTAACTCCATCCTCCAACTCCACCCCCCAACTACAACTCCACCCCCCAACTACAACTCCACCCCCCAACTACAACTCGACCCTCCAACTTCACCCTCCAACTCCACCCTCCAACTCCACCCCCCAACTACAACTCGACCCTCCAACTTCACCCTCCAACTCCACCCTCAAAATACAACTCCACCCTCCAACTCCAAATCCACCCTACAACTCAACCCTCCAAATCAAGCCTCTAAATCCACCCTCCAACTCCACCCTCCAACTCCACCCTCCAACTCCACCCTCCAAACTCCACCCTCCAAATCCACCCTCCAACAACAACTACACACTCCACCCTCCAAATACAACATCAAATAACAAACTCAAAATACAAAACCACAATCAAACTCCACCCTCCAAATACAAATCCACCAAGTTATTTACATAAGGTTTAGCAAATACCATAATACATTACAATAACTTTTTATTTCAAAACTGAATTCATACATTTAAATAAAAGCCATTGTTATTTGTAATATCAATACATACAAGTCACATACAAACAACACATATTGTATTACAATTGCTAAAGGTGTCACATTTGAAAAATTAAAAATATTGGCATTGTAAAATACAAAACTATTAATTCCTATATTTTGTGTATACAAAAACATAAATAAAGAAACATATTATCTACAATACCAAAACATCACACTATCCTAATGCGAGACCTATTGCATTGCAAATGCTTGTTGGGTTTCCCGCCTTTCTCTGATGGTACTCTATATATAATTTTATAATATAATAAAATAAAAAATTCCAAGAATAAACATGCCTGCAATCTTTTGACTTAGCCTAACAAGGACTGTCTGGACTCTACCTGTACAGAAAGAACACTTGGTTGTGGAAACCACAGCCCAGGCGGTGGCACGACCTTCCATTGGCGGGAAGCGGTGAGGTGGTGTGGGGAACGGCATGGGGAGATTAAGAGATTAAGTGAAGGGCCAAACCGAAAAATGAAGCAGCCCCAACATTTTCATGGCAGGAACATGAGCAGAGGCAGGAACATGAGCAGAGGCAAGACATCCAAAAATGTAGTGCTCTTGAAGTTTGCGAAATTACGTGACACGTAACAAGGGCAGTCCTCATGGGAGGATACCGAAGCCCAAAAGGAGGGACTAGTAAACCCATCCGCTAATCAAGAGTGCCCATTTACAAAAGGCAGTAAAATAAGCCAATTGAAAACATGGGCGGAGCTTAAAGCCCATATTCTGAGAACTACATGCCTTGATGAGCAGCGCAGGAGCTGCTCAGGCTCGACCTAAAAAGGGCTCTTACTCTTCCCTGACCACTATCGCTTGATAACTCTACTGGGCATAGAGGGAAAGTGTCTGCCTAACTACTGCTCAATGAATTGGAAGACTAGCAGGGGCCTCATTCTGAACTATCAAACAGGCTATTGTAAAGGGTGTGCAACAGGTGATATTTTACTGGCTCTCTCCATGATCATAAAAAAAACATGTTTCACAAAAGACAAACTGCTTTCTGTTGCCTTTATCGATATGGCCTCGGCATTTGACTGCATACATAGAGGTCGTGTAGTAACATGGGGTCACCTGCCACTTCTGCGGACGGCCATCCCCTCTCTCTTTACACCAACAAAGGTACAGGTGTGATTATCTCCAGAGGAAGTTTTAAACATGGCTGTGTAAATGCCCCCCTACTCTTCAATGTATGTCTATCTGATGTGGGCAATGCAATAAAATAAGCAGATACATACCCCTCAAAGCTAGGAAAACAAACAATCAGCAGGCTCTACTACGCCGACGACATAGCTCTCCTAGATAAAACGCCTGAAGGCCTGTGAACAGCACCGAATGCCTTAAACAAATACTGTAATGACAATCGGTTTAGCATCAACAAAGAAAAAAGAAAATCATGATTTTTAGTAGGGGGTTAATTAAAAAAAATAAGAATTTGGCTTTTAGACACCATGTGACGTGAAGAAATTCGATACAATAAATATCTTGGGATATGGCTTGGGAAGCATGAGAGCAAATGTCCAGAAGCTGCTAGAGCCACTGAAAGCCAAAGCTTTAGCCCTAACCAGTGTGCTAACCCACTTATTAAACAAACTTTCTGTCCTGGCTCACAGCCCGGCCCTCCGAGTTGAGGCTAGAAAGTTTCTGTCAACTATAACACATGGTTCATGGGGTTACAACGGAAAGTTGGCAGGGTAGTTGAACACTGCGAAAGTCGAATGTATAGATCGCTGTTTGGGCTCCCTGACTCGTGATCACAAGCACATGTATGCTTAGAACTCAATCTTGGGGCCAGAGTTACATCTTAGAGGCAATTTTTCTAGCATATGGCTCGAAGCCAAGAGTAGCTCGAACTGAATCAAAAAACGCTCTCCTATGGAAAGAGCTTTTGAGTGGGAAAGAATTTGTGGAGCACCTCTGCTCCTAAAAAACTGCAGCTCACCAGGATTTGGGAGGCAGTACTGCCAACAGCATAGCTAAAGCAATTAGTAATGAAGCAGGAGAATCTCTGTTCTTCCCATGACCACTTAAGTAAGATAAAGTTGAGGAAACCTTCCTGGATGGTGAGCCCCAGACATGAATACAATATTAAGCAGCCATTCTTCAATCTCCCCCTCACTCATTCTTTCTGATCCCGCTCAAAGACTTCAATATGGAACACTGAGTGGCAAGACTCTGTGACATGCTGCCTTTGTCATCAAGCAAAGTCCCTGCTACATACTTCATGTATCTGTAAACTTTGAGTAACATAAAAAAGGGCTCTACTAGGGCCAAGATGTATCACCAAAGAGATTTGAACATGTCACAATTAGGGGTGGGCGAATAACTCTGCTCTGTCGGCGGAGTTCACAAAATTTTACCAACGTCTCGTTCCTAGGAATGCAGAGTTCTGGCAAAACTCCACCAACCGCTGCATGGCAAGTTTTTTCTCATGAAGGCGAATGAGAATCTGCATCCCCTAGCATGATTTTCAAGTGCTAGAACGCCTCCTGGTTCAGATTTCTCAACGCGGGCTGTCGTTCGCATGGAGCAAGCAGTCACTCTAGTGGCAGAGAGAAGCAGCACCCTCTGGAACGCCACGTGGTGTCGTTAGTGCTGATTTTACAGCGCAGAACAAGCATCCAGCATTAACAAGCATTTACAATGCAATGGTTTTGCCTTTGTTAAAGTTAGAGCTATTGGCATTGCTCTTGACATTATTTTTATTAATGTTTTTTTTAACATAAATAAATGGCATTGTCATTTACAATGCCACTAGCTTTATCTCCCGCAAATGACACACACAGAGCCCCCCCCCACACACACACCCACACAGAGCCCCCCACACACACAGCCACACAGAGCCCCCCACACACACAGCCACACAAAGCCACACAAAGCTTCCTACACACACAGCCACACAAAGCTTCCCACACACACAGCCACACGGAGCCCTCCACACACACCCACACAGCACAAGCAGGCAACAGGGGCACACGGAGGCACAAGCAGGCAACAGGGGCACACGGAGGCACAAGCAGGCAACAGGGGCACACAGAGGCACAAGCAGGCAACAGGGGCACACAGAGGCACAAGCAGGCAACAGGGGCACACAGAGGCACAAGCAGGCAACAGGGGCACACAGAGGCGCAACAGGGGCACACGGAGGCACAAGCAGAGTCCATAAAAAAAACGGCTTTTATTTTGAATGTGGTACTAGGCCTTATGGGTGTGCACTAATTTCGCTTCCAGCACTGACATTCATTACCTCTTTCACCAGTTGTTACTCAGTCTATACGCCAAAATATTGTTGATTCTGTCTAGCTCAAACCTGGAAATTCTCCATGCTGTCTTCCTAATTCTTTACCAATGGGTATTTACATTTTGTCTTCGCCTATTGCTTAACCACTGGAAATACAGACAACCCAATTACACAGAGACAACCACACTACACAGATGCACCCACCCCTGCACAGTACCACACAGCCCTCCCCACAGAGGCACACCACAGTGCAGACACACTAATGCAGAAACTCTATCATGCACAGACGTTCGCAAGTACAGACACAGATCCCCTTTAGACAGAAGTACATACTCCCAGTAGGCTGACACACACACACACACTCACCTTGAAGACAAAGATACCCAGATTTCAAAGCACACACATACCCTGCTGCACATGCATACACGCACCCCTGAAGTATACTTTCAAATGTCAATACTGGGCATTTATACACATACCCTGCTAGAAAGCCAAGGCAGGATGTAGTAGCCAAAGACAGACGTTTTCACATTCTCAAATACAGTGCGACACTGGAGTGGTCCACATCGCTCTCCAGAAGTTTTAGCTGGTTAAAAAGCCTTTATGGGGGACCGTGGCAATGCCAGCAGCTGAGATAGCCACATAATGCGAAGCACTGAGTTCAGCACCTTCTAGAGACCACCCTCTCCACACACACACACACACCTTTTTTCGCTCCCACTGAAAGCCCCGTGTAAATGGCTGATTTTCACTCTGCACTTAACTCAAGTTCATTAAGCACTTTAGAACACCTAACTTTGTGTGCTGAGATGTAACGCTCATCCTTCGGAAGGTAAACGCAAAATACAAGCCCCAGAATGCAGCGCGCCGCTGAGTAAACAGGCCCGGCTGGCACGGGTGTGCAGCGGTCCAGGGCAGCAGTTATTGCTCCACACTCGCTTCCTGCCCCATGGACTTCCTGCTTCGTCTCTCTGACAACGGAGGTGCCCGTCTCTTCTGGGCGTGCACGGCGAGGTCTCAGACACCTGATTTCACCTCCGGATAATTAGGGTGAAAGGAGCGGCCGTGGGGTGAGGTCTGCAGCGGGCCTGGCACAGGTGAGTCCCTTCCTCCTTATTACACACCGGGAACCAGTGCCCTCCGGTCCTCAGCCGGGGCATCGACGTGTGAGCACTTGTGAAATGGGAGTCACAGGCAAGCCAGGAAGTGTGCACAAACGAGGGCACATGCCAGCCTCCCGGCAGGTGCCCTCGTAGTAACAGCTTGCTATTAGCACACTGCCCTACAATCCTACCGGGGCTTTTTATCACCGAGCTCGGTGGTACTCTTGTGAACGACATGGGCAAGATGAGAGGCTGAGCTGAAACGGGGATAAGGGGCAGTGCTGGTCTCTGGAATTGAACAAGTAAAACCTGAATTCAGTAGCTGTATTTAATGCCGCTAACGTTAGACATCCATGCCCCCGCCCCCCTACCAACCTTCAAACTCCTCCTCTCCGGGGCCTCGCCGAAGACAGGGGCGGCGGCTGCGGGCTCCTCACGGCCCGAGCAGGAAGGCGGGTGCACCATAGAAACTGTAGGTAGGTTTGTTGGGGGGGGGGGGGGGGGGTATTTTGCGTCTTCCGCTCCTGTGCCAAGTAAACGTGCTCGGGACTGGAGGTAGGCGCAGGGGCTACCGATCCTCAGCTGCCCAAGCAGCAGCGCCGCCTCCGTGTCCTGCCACTGCGCTTATTGTACCTGAGGCGGCGGGGAGTCAGAGCATATCTGCAGAGAGGAGGCGGAGGGGGCGGGCCAGGATTCCGCTCGGCTTTCCCCTCTCTGCAAACTCACCGGATCCGTCAGCTGAAGGAACACAGCTCCGCTCCTGCCGTCTCTTCCCCCGGGGCTCCCTCAGCACACGGGAGCCCCGCACCATCCAGCACTTCTCCTCCGGGGCTCCATGCGTCTCCGGGCGGGGGCGGGACTTCCGGCCGGCCGCGCCAGGATTGGCCGGCCGGCCGGCCGGCCGGCCAACCACTTCCGAAATGACGGCGGCTGCAATGAGGGCGGGTGCCGTCGCCTATGCCCACGCTTAGTAGAGCGACCAGGGATCAATGTTAGAATTTCCAAAATAGAGGCGCTTTACCCATTGAAATGCCTGCTCTCGTGAGATGACTCAGGACTACAGAGTGACGTCACAGCGTCTGCTCCTGTAGTTCTAATGTGTCATTGTTCACAGGAATTTGCCGTCGATGCCGGACCAGATTCGGGGGGAGTTCCCGGCTTTCGGCTGACGTCGCGTGACGTCGGCAAAAGCCAAAGAATCTCGGGAACGCCCCCGAATCTGGTCCGGCATTGACGGACAGGCCCCTCGTCCAATGGCTAGGCTCCATTTATGGAGCCAGCCAATGAATGACGAGGGCCGACCCAAAGCCACACTACAGTTCTCATCAGGTTTTCGCCTGCGCGAAAAAGATGCGCAGAGCGCATCTTTTCGCCAGGCAAAACCTAAAAATCAGCACTGAATTCCGCCCGAATGGAATCCCACCGAGTTTTTACGCAACTACTCAGAATTACACGGAGTAAAATTCCACGAGTTCCGCCCACTCCTAGTCACAAGGCGGTGGGTACAGAACTGTCCGGCAAGTTTTAACAAAATATGCGATTAGCACATTACAAGATACAAGCTTCTCCCACTAAAGATGGTAGCGTTGAAGTATATACAAGAAACTCACTTTTTATTGATACAGTATAACACTCAAAAATGTAAAAACTGCCAGATGCAGTGACAACCGACACAGGCGGTTGCAATACGTTTTAAAAAATGGCTGAACACAATCGAATGCTACGTTTTGACATATTTTAGGTATTTAATAGCGCAACAGGTCTTGTTGTAACAATTTTAACCAATTGAACACTATGTGTTTAATTATTAATGTAGCTGTGATGAGAAGCAGACTCGGAGCTGCATTCATTTAGCGATTTGGCATCGGCATTTGCAGCATTTTATACATTTGTTTCTCTGGAAAAAATATTGGTCTTGAAAAGCATTCAATTTGTGCACAACTTTGTCACGTACCATGTTTTCTACTCGGAGCTCGAATGGCATGGGGTTGTAGACCATCAACTGAACTTCACACACGTCCCCCTGAACCCACTGAAACTCTGTCAGGGAAAAAGAGAGCAATATTCAGTCATGACCTGTCATTTGGAACACCTTAGACGTCATGCAGAACGCTTTTCCTGTTTGTAGATGGGTTTGCATACATACGAGCCTATAACTTGGACATGTACAAAATGCACTTGATTCACAATAATATAATATTGAAAGGTGTGACTGCAAAGGGAGAGCATTTGTAAACACAAATAGGCGGCAAAAGTAGTGGCGGCTTCTACGCTAAGGCGGAGGAGCTTCACCCCACTGCTTTTTAGCAGTGGAAAAATAAAATGATAATAACAATGTTATTATCACTTTATTTCTCCATGCTGAAGCCAGTTTTGGGGCGGACGGCCTGGGCTGTCATCACAGCCAGCAGGGGGAGGAGTAGTGGCCACTCTCTTAAGTGCGCATGACAGTTTGGCGTCCGTCTCGGGCTGGACAAACCGTCATGCGCACTTAGCATGTTCTCCACCTGGCTGTTTTGCACAGCCTGGGTGGAGCGCATGCACAGGCTTCCAGCCCTATCTGAGCACCGAACCACGGTGCCCAGACCAAGCACGACGCTGTTGTCATGCTTGTGACAGCAGCGTCGTGATTGGCTTAGGAAAGCCTGTGTGCTTCCTGCTTTCGGGACTCATCAGGAAGAGAAGCTGAGGAAAGACGTCATGACGGAAGAGAGACGGCAGCCATGAAGCTGTAAGTGTAATATTTACTTTTTTTCTCCTTCAATCTCTTCCCACTTGCCTCTTCACCCCTGATCTGTTCCAGCCACCACTGGGCAAAAGGTGTATGGAAAAGAACTGTAAGTACATTTCAATTTACATATGCAAAACATTAAAAGCTTAATACGTGGTCATGTAAAGACTACGCAAATGTGGTTCACACTCATAAAAGCAAATCTCATTGGCCATTTGGATGAGCTACAAACTAGAGAAAATGATTATTGCCTGTAATTTCAGCTGCAATTTGAACTAATTCAAACCTGGCACAAACTAGTACTTTAATTGGAGACATATGAAATATGCTTTTGTGTTTTTATTTTCATACCTCCTAACACTGGAACACTTTCTAAGGGTACCGGACAATGAGCATGTTCTTCGCTAGTAACATGCAACAGTATGCATGCCAACATCCTGACTTAGGCAGCAATCTCACAATTGTTTCAACAAAAATATGGCAATATTTTTGCTTTCTACTGCTTAAAATGAGCTACATTACAAAGCAAGTTAAAAGGGAAATATAAAAAATCTTCAAATTTACTTTTCTAAATCTCCCTCTTATCTATTTCCAAATGTTGGCAGGTATGCAGACGTGCACGTGGCCAACTGTTAACTTTATCTGGTATTCACAAAGATATAACTGAATATATGCACCATGTTCAATTTAAGGCTTACAAGCATTTCATTGCCATTTGCATCTCATATTTTAAACCTAAATGCAGACTTCTTTTTTGAATCATGCCACTCATTTTCCAGGACTGTCATCTTGATTGACTTGACTTATTGATCACATTTATGCACACCACTCTATCTGGTAAGAGCTAAGGTGTAGATGCAGTTTAACTGTTCTTTCTCCTTAAGACATTAATAGGGGTGTGCAAAATTCTGCAAATATTCATATGTGCAACTATGCTAAATTTTGGGAAAAGTATGTATCATTATGCAAAAACGTGAAGTCAGTATTTGGCGGTATAACTTAATGCGAAACAAGTCCTCATGTCCATTTTGGAGAGAAGCCACAACTGTCGCAAAAAAAATACCAATAAATAAGGGGGTCATAAAAGACACTTGGATTCAACATCAACCTGAAGGAGCACATTGCCAAAAACAAAGAAAATAAATAAAGTGGAACAATTACTTCCAGACGGTGGCAACGCCCAGCTCCATGCCTCCCAGACTCCACACTACCACCCCTCCTGAGAGGCAGCCTATACGCCACAGTGGGTATCACCCAGGGTCTGCAGATATATGATCACATCACCCCCATCATGATGGAACAACAATGGCTCCCCTTGCCAGCCCACACCATCTTCAAAACTATCTACATCATTTTAATCGAAAGAAAAGTTTGATATTCAGTCCTGAAAACAAGCACGTTATTTCACTTATGTCAGCAGATATGTCAACATTGTGTATCCTTCCCACACCATTCTGTGCAACGGCTACCTGTGTAACTTATAAAGTCTAACTGTTCTTAACAACAGCAGCGGCTGGTGTTAGAGCAGAGTGTGGGGGGGGGCGGGTGGGCGGGGATGAATATACAAAGAAGCAAGAAAATAAAACCTGCCCCCGCCTCATCGCAACTCTTCTGCTCCTGAGTGCAGCACAGGCTCCCAGACTCCCCTACGGCCAATCCTGATGCTCCACTCATGCTATTGCCAGCATGAGAGCAGCGTCAAGATTGGCCTGAGCGGCTGGGATGTACGCTCCTAGAGAGACTGGGAGCCTGTACCTGCTGTCTCCAAACCGGCAACGTAGCTCGGGTTGGAGACAGCTCAGTGCCCATTTCGGTTTGGCCATCTTAAGACTAAGACGGCGGGCCAAACTGACATGCGCACTGATAGCAGTGGCCACCACTTCCCCTCCATGGCTGCCCCTGCAATGGCCCTGCCCTGAAGACTCAGCACTTAGAAGTTAAAAAAGAAAACAATAATAAACCTGTTTTATTTTTCTATTTTTTAGGTTGCTGGCAGGGGGTGGGCAGCGACGCTCCTCAGCCATAGTGGAGGAGCCACCACTGCTTAATAAGGACGGAAGAAGCTCAGTAAAGGTAGAGGACAGACAACAAGTCTTTGCGAAAAATGTATTCTATAATCCAAAGGGTACTGAGAAAGCCTGCTGCGACAGGCGAAACGCGTCTCTCTTTGCTGGGTCGAAGGAGGCATAATTGAATAAAGAAGCCTTAACCCTAACAGCCCTCGAGTGCTTCCTCTTTTCCGGGTCAGGGAGGTGTACAAGGACTTTACTTCTGGATGTTGTGCTAGTTAAATGTGGTGATGCCCAGAAGTCTGTGGGAAAAGGGTGACCAACCCTCCGTAATACTCACAGACACAAATTTGCCCTAAAGTCCGTTTTCCGCGGCTGATGTCTTGACGGACGGCATTCGTCCGTAATTTTTGCCTTGCAGCTAAAGTACAAAAGTTCATTTCCACAACTGAAATTCCACAGCTGAAGTGCAAGGGAAGGTATTTCCAGTGCTGCATTACAAAGGGAGGGGCAGACAACTAAAAATAATTCTTCTTGTTAGGGTGTCTGCTTCCCTAAAGAAATGCAAATGTGTGCCATTGGTTTTTGGCAAATGAAAAGCCTGCTTGAGAGGCGTTAATTGATGGGATCAATTGAAGCTTCCTGATGACATGATATTTTCTTTTAGCAAAGTACTTCAAGGGTCTTCTAAGCTGAGCTATGGAAAGCATGCTTTTATTGGACAGTTATAAAAAAAAGGTTTGCACTAAGTATAGTTTGCATATTATTATAATCTATTTTAGAAGCACTTTTTATCTTTAACCTAAATTTACATGTGCATTTATGGCAGCCTATATTATACTGTTTATAATGCAAGCTTAAAATAATGACTTAAACATTCATGGTGCTTTCAGGGACCTCCTAGCACTAAAAATACACAAGTCGCTTTTCTCTGCTACAACAAACAGGATTCAATATTGTGGTCCTCTGGTTGCAGACATATACATCTGAAGTGATCGCATTAACCAACAGAGGTTTCATAACATAAAATAGTGCAATCCCACTGACTGGTTTAACTTTTATTCACTTTTCAGTACATTATTTTATATTTAGTCACCTGACGGTAAGAGATCAAGAAAATAGTTACAGAATATTTTCCTCTGCGCTTATGACTCCGTCCCTATGGCAGTAGCCAAACTTCTTTTAATGCACTTCAATAGCTTTGAGGTGGGCGGAGCCAACACATTAATAAGGAATGCAGAGCCATGGGTCTGGCTCGGATCTTAGAGCTCGTCCTCGATCCAAGACATGAAATGTCTGCTGTATAAATCATATAACAAACATCATGTAAAATATGATATAATTCAAGAGAAGTGTATTTCTTTAACATGTGAAGCACTCACAATAATAAATCATAATAAAAGTCTATTAAATCAAATACAAGAGGTTTTTATACAACTGGTATCCTAAACTCACATTTTTTAAAGTGCTTTCATACACATTAAAGGAGAAAAAATAGTTTTGTTGAAGTAAAACATTTGCCTAAGATCACACAATTTAAGCAGAGAAGCCACAATTTATCCCGGGTTTCTAGTTTAACTTTGTACAAGTCAACCACGAAATGGGTATTTGTCTTTTCTTATGTTAAGGGCTTTGTTTTTACTTTTTTATGCTTTTTTTCTGACGTTTTTATATAGCACGAACTCGACTCAAAGGTATTCGAGCGCTTTACATGAGCAGCACTTACATTGTCCAAGGTCACATTCATTGTTTATAGGCATGGGGAGAGTAAGTGGTTTACCCAGAATCACAGGATGTTGAGCCATTGCAGAGACTCAAACCTGGTTTCCTAGTCGCAAAGTGAGAAGCCCTGTCCCTTATGCTACATCGTGGGTAGACTCCATCGTGGGTAGAAAGGAAGGAGGCAGGCAAAAGCCTCAGTATAGGATTGAGGTTTCAACAGGACCTCGAGTTGAGACAGAGACATGCTTCAGGCTCAGGCCTGGCTCAAGCTTCAGCAGCTCACTCACCTCTAGAACAGCTATATTATGTCTAAAATGCAACTGATATTAGCATATGGTGTCTTGCATTCATTATGTACTTTTTTCATTTTTTTTCATATTGTGTCATATTAGCCTGTGTTCTGTATTTATTTAACAAAGTATACTATTCATCTTACAGAGTTATAAAAAAACACTATCTTCTGGTCCTTAAGGGGAATGAGAAAAATAAATTAATCTAATCAGTGGTTTAAGTACACTATGTGTAACCGGGAACCCTGGGTTCAAATCCCAGATTTCCTGCATGGCTAAATTGTGTATCTTAGTCAAATCAATTTACTTCATGTGACTAGTTTACTTGACATTGACATTTGAGAGCACTTTCAAGTAATTCAGTTTAAGAAGGGCTGTGTACAAAAAACTCACTTGCATGTTTTATTAGCCCGGAATGTTCCATCATTCATAACAATAATATTGGACATGATGTAAAGGACACCAGACAACTGGCTCACTTTGTTCACTCTTTATGTTGTTAAGAGCACAGTTAATGAATGTTTTAAAGTTCATGTTAAGAAACGTTCACTTCAAATAAATGTCAATGTAATGTTGTGATCTAAGGCACCAAACTGATACACTACCATATCTGTTTTTTTTCAAGATTTTTAGCGTTGGAAGCCAAAAGAGGTTACATGGCATGATAGTAGCCATGGCAATAGATTCCATCGGACAAGTACAGAAGAACAATGCTGGGCTATTTATGAAGAGTTAGCATACATTTGTTAAATATTTCTGTGTAACGCACTGAGCCATAATAACTGTCCCTCTCCACCCCTCTGTCCCCGCCCAGTTGCAGCTGCTTTACCTATCAGTGCAGGGAAGCACAGCAATGAAGCCTGTGGTGCTGAGAAGAAAGTGTTCCATAGGGGAAATGATTACAGTGTGTCAAAGACAAGCGCCCTTACACCATTGCCTAGAGTAGTTGACCAGATACAGCAAGAACAAATACTATATATAAAACCAAGTGTGCATGTGTTCTGGGGGGGTGGATGATGTGGAGAGGGGAGTATTATCCTTAGTTCAGCCTTTAAAACCCTCCACCAAAATATCACATGTCTGCGGAATAAAACATTTTATCAGACCAGCTCATTCCTCCCTGGGTGACAGGGTGCTCACGGATCGAAACCAAGAGAGTGAGATCTTGGTCCAATCTACAATAACCGGAGGAAGTGAATCCTTCCAGAGCAGTGTAATATCGGGTTTTGCTAGAAGAAGAGTCAGATCGAGGAACTTGGGGGAGGATTTTTTTGCTCTTAGGGAGGGGAAATTCACCCAATAGGACCACTTCTGGGGAATTTGGTAGTACACGTCCCATCGTGGTCGACAACACCTCGAGAACTCTTTGTTAGTATGAAAGGAGCATGGGGCGAGGCCAAAGCATATGAAACAGATCTGCATCTAATTGCATAGAGCAAGGACATGCAGCTACAGCTCCTGGGTATATTTTGCTACCGTGAGCCAGTGGTAGGTAGGCTCAGTTCAGAATATTATTTTTTTTAACAATTCTTTTTATTTGATTTTACCAAGAGTCCGAACGATTGATACATTAAATCGTCATTATATCCAAAATTTGTAAGGTATCACCGTACAGTTACACAAAGAAGAGGAGAAAATAGAATACCAAGAAATTGAACAACGGGAAGGGACATGATAGAAAGAGAAAAAAAGGCCTAAAGACAGGGATTCATCTAAAACATTTCAAATTATAACTATGACAGTTAGATGAGACAAGCTCAGTGGAGGCGAACCCAGATCCTTCCCACCTTTTTAATTGATCGAGGGCTCCTGGCCTTAGCAACTGCTGCTTCACATTCATAAGTTTGACACAGCATGGCTCAGAGTTCCGTTATTTTAGACGGTACAAGATCAATCTATACCCTAGCAATACATAAGAGAGCACTGACTATTATAATTAAAATCATTGAGCTGAGGATGGCATCCGTCCCTGGCTTATGACCCAACAAAATTTCCTTACAGTTCAAATGGATTTCGAGCCACAGATGTGCTGATGTCAATAGAAATAGGCTATCCTAAAATTCCTTGAGCCGCGACATTTCACAAACATATGGACTATATCGGCCACATAGAGGCAACACTTGGGGCAGTAAGACCACCCAAGGGTTCCAGATGATGCTCATTTAGAAATACGATCTGGTGTATGGTAAAGCATTCAAATTGTCCTAAATTGCTGTAGCTTAAGGCTAACTAAGATTGATGACTGATCGAGTGTAGCAAAAGCATTCTTTATCTTCATGGATCGTGAGAACCTAGCCTGTCAGAAAGGGAAGGAGCAGGTCTTACCAATTGGACGTACCTGTTTGGAAAAGAACATTCTTTTCTTTAGTCCCCTCACTCACCAGAGGTTGCCCTTAGGTGACATGCTTCATCATTGGGGCTTCCCAAGCATCTACTGCTTGGGGCGTGCTGCGACTTGCGAAGGATACGTAGGAGCACTTTTTGTGAAACTATGTGTGGTGCGGTGTATGGTGGAGTGGTGTTTTAAGTGTGAGTTTAAAAATACCTAGCTAGTAAGCCTACACATTTATTCTTGCTTCTAGTTGGTATAGTAAAAAGGGGGTTAGATGTAGGAATTGGAACCTCAATGTGGTCAAAAACCTAACTATCTCGTCGACATGTTTCAAGGTGTCCCCTACACCTTTTCTTCAGGACAACATGAGGACCAACCTCATGTTTGCCACTCGGATTGAGAACCTGTAATGTGGTTTACAAATGGAAAAGACACACCTATTGTGTGCATCTAACTTGTCTACATACGGTTAAGGATGAATCCGTAGTATCTGTATTAGGGAAAAGATAATATCATTAGTACATGATGCCTGCCCACGGGGGCAGGCCAAATCCCATTTGCAATAGTTGTTCCTCATGGACTGTGCCTAGAAAGTGAAATACTACATTTAGTGCATATTACGGTGTTTCTAAAAAGAAGGTGAAACGGTGAATGATCCTCCATTCACAACTGTGCATAGTATATCTGTTCAGAGGGTTGAAAAAATACACATATATATCACTATTTACACTTGTATGTACACTATGAGCACACTCAGTCTGGAAGCACACTCACAAACAGACAAAACATGACGTTTAAACATGTAATTTTCGTCCCAAACGTGGGTATTACTGCAGTTGGTAGACGTACTTAGTTTTGAGCTGTGCTATGCCCCATGGTCCGCCTGGGTGGAGGGTCCTGTATACCCTGTGGGTTGTGAGTGTGCTTCCAGACTGAGTGTGCTCATAGTGTACATACAAGTGTAAATAGTGATATATATGTGTATTTTTTCAACCCTCTGAACAGATATACTATGCACAGTTGTGAATGGAGGATCACCCACCGTTTCACCTTCTTTTTAGGAACACCGTAATATGCACTAAATGTAATATTTCACTTCCTAGGCACAGTTCATGAGGAACAACTATTGCAAATGGGATTTGGCCTGCCCCTGTGGGCAGGCACCATGTACTAATGATATTATCTTTTCCCTAATACAGATACTACGGATTCATCCTTAACCGTATGTATACAAGTTAGATACACACAATAGGTGTGTCTTTTCCATTTGTAAACCACATTAAAGGTTCTCAATCGGAGTGGCAAACATGAGGCTGGTCCTCATGTTGTCCTGAGAAAAGGTGTAGGGGACACCTTAAAACATGTCGACGAGATAGTTAGGTTTTTGACCACATTGAGGTTCCAATTCCTACATCTAACCCCCTTTTTGCTATACCAACTAGAAGCAAGAATAAATGTGTAGGCTTACTAGCTAGGTATTTTTAAACTCACACTTAAAACACCACTCCACCATACACCGCACCACACATAGTTTCACAAAAAGTGCTCCTACGTATCCTTCGCAAGTCGCAGCACGCCCCAAGCAGTAGATGCTTGGGAAGCCCCAATGATGAAGCATGTCACCTAAGGGCAACCTCTGGTGAGTGAGGGGACTAAAGAAAAGAATTTTCTTTTGCAAATAGGTACGTCCAATTGGTAAGACCTGCTCCTTGCCTTTCTGACAAGCTAGGTTCTCACGATCCATGGAGTATGGATTATAGTATGGTAATATAGGCATGGTCAGCACCTCGGTAATGTTTTCAATAATTTAGAATCTACATGTATAAGCGTGCTCAATGTAAACACTGTGCCACCTAACCAGTGTTACCCTGTATAGGAAAAGATCTTCCATATACACTAGGAATCAAAAAACTAAAGTACAGAGCACAGCATCTGGTCATTTTTCAACTGACCCTGTTGTCAGTTCAATTTAATCATAGACACAGCACCAAAAACAAACACAATGGACAGGGTGATATAGTCCTAATACAAGTGTAATTATGTAGAAACTCTTGATATTGTTGATGTGAAGTTGTATCGTAGATGCAGACAGCCGATACGTGTTTCGTCGTGTAGATTACTTTTTCAAGGCTCAAACTTTAAACTTTAACAATCACGTATGAACTCCAGAATCCCCCGTTTGGTTTGGGGAGTTGAAAACAGAAATAGCTAAGGTCCCAATTTCAAACTCGAATCTTGAGTGTAAGAACGTTACTTTTGGACACTTGCAATTCTTGTAATCGTTATGATAAACAAGACTAAGTCTGACTTGCAGAACATGAGCGTGAACAGTCATATATAAATGAAGAACTGGTGTGCTTGTTGTGTAAAACGTAGCCTCAAGCCAGAATATAAAAGTATAATTGTAGGTCGTCCAAAGTCACGGCTCAGGTAACCCATAATGTGCAAAGCGCCTCACTATGTATGGAGAGGTCATACTTTTATATTCTTGCTTGGCTTGCTAAGATTTCTCGCTTATACACTCGTGGGTCTACCTACTCATTAACATACCCCCTCAAGTCCAGGCGGGGGAAACGGATCGGCTTAGCGCTGGGGGCAGCCATTCAGAATATTCTCTTACACTGGGGCACTTCGCAGACTCCCACCCACACTGGATGGCTCTCCAGGCTATGGCACAGCCTAGGTATGGAAAAGATCTCGCTTATACTTGCCAGCCAGGGCATTTCCTTCAGGGACTTATGGCTCCCTTGTCTATCTCTGCCTGCAAAAGACTTTTGGGAATTGACCTGCCCTAAATATCTCCACCTCCTAAGACTATCAGAGACAGACAACCAGTCCTAACCGAATCACCTAGTAGCAATGAACGGTTGTGGTAATCTTTGCTTGTTTAAAGATACAAAGTGAGTGGGGGGAGGGGAGGGTGGTTTGGGGATGAGATATGTTTGGCAAGATATTGCTTAACCAGACGTGTTGCTTTGATAAGCGACCCCTAGAGTTTTGAAGAGGTCAGTATTGCTAATACTGATATTATTTTCGAAAATACTAATAAAAATGATTGAACAATAAATATAGGGATCAGCTACAATTGGCAGTCACTCACTGCGTTGCTGATATTTATTTAGAGCTTCTCTTTCTCCCACATCATCCATCCTGGTCGGGAACCTTTCCCAAGAAGAGGGCCCAGATATACAAATCGAGAAGAAAATTTAGTTATCCTAGCTTCCATTACCAATTCAGAAGAATTGGCTTAGAGTTAGTGTAATTTTATGTTTCCAGTCCTGCTGCTTTGTGGAGGGCGGGTGGGCGGGGCTGCTTGGCTCTCCGAGCAGGGCAGAGGCAGAGTAGTTTGCCCACTCCTAAGTGCCCACTGACTGTTTGGTCAGCCCTTTCGGGCCACCCAAAACAGTCATGCGTACTCCCCTATTCTCCATGCAGGCTGCATTATAGTCTGCAAGGAGAACATTCCAGCCCCTGGCTGGGCACAGGGACATGGTGTTTAGACCAATCACAACGCTGCATTGCAGCATTGTGATTGGCTTAGGGGAGGGAGGCTGGCTGCCTGCTCCCTGTTCCAGTTGGAGGCAGGAGCACATAAGACGCAGGACCCGGCCTCGAGGTAAGTTTACAAAAATAAATTCCGATCCCCCCTCCCGTGCGACTTGACGGACCCTCCACCTCCGCGTCCACCCCCCCCCCTTCACCCACCCACCCACCCACGAGCTATGCCGGCAGCGGCTGAGAGTAAAAGCTTTTTACAGCCAGTTCTTAAACTAGAACATTCAACAAAAGATAAGGTATTTACTAGGGAATGTGGATTTCGGCCCAGTTAGCATGAAGTCCACAAATTACGAAAAAGAGTGGGATAGGTGCAATTTATCGCACCTGATGGTGCATGAATATTGAGAATGATTTTGCCAGGTCAAATCCTGCTCGTTGCGTGTGAATTACTAGAACATACTTTTAAAAAAACATGACTAACAATGTGTCTCATTGAACACAGAGTTTTCAAAACGAATTCTTAAAAGTATGCAGAAGGGTTGCAAACTGGTGAAACAGATTTACAATGGAGAGAGAGAACCCATTAATGTGTTATGATAATAATGTGAAAAGTATAATATATTGGTTGATTTCTAGCAAAATATGATCTGAAAAGATTGCTCAATTAAAATGTGATTTGCTATGTTTTTCTCAAAATGTGAATCTAAAACTGCAAAGAGAAACTGTTTGTTTTTTAATGAAATATGATTAGACTATGCTTATGAAAGTAGTGAAATGATAGATGGATTCGATTTTTATGTGTTTACGTTTTCATCAAGTAGTTAACATGTTTTTTGTTTTTTTCATGTAGGCCTCAAAATTGTATTATATCTCTCCATTGTAGGCTTTAAAGAAATGTATTTTGTCTTACATTATTTCCCTCGTAAAATAATAAAATGCTGACATCATTGTTTGTCTACAAGCTGTATCACTGAAGTTTCATTCTTACAGTGTGAATATCCTCTCTCTATGAATAAATGTGTCAACTTTGTTGTAAGCTAACTCCGAAACGAGCACGTAGACATGTAAAGTTGCAAGTGTACTTCCTATTTCCGAGGTGAAATTAAATAATGTACATTCTTAGAAAACTGAAGAACAGAGAACAAAGGTATTACGTATAGGTTCCGGACGATTTGGGCTGAAGAAATGATTATTCCATGATCACACCACGGATCTCAACCAATAGAATCAAATAAAACCGTGCAAGAAGCTACATTTGGGGGCTGGAATTGTGAACATTTCGAGGTATAAAATCTTCGAGGGAAAATATATGTGTAGCTATTTCCTTGCAATTCGTGGGCGTGACATGCTGTTGGTCCACACTCTGACTATCCTGAACTGAAATCTCCCAAATTCACCTGCACTTCCTTGGTTGGGGATGATGAGCAGCTAAAACTTTCACCTGATGGGGTTCATTATCCCAGACTATTGCACGCTGTGCACTAGTCCACCTTTGCGTCTCAGGCCTGATAATCTACAACTAAATGTTGGTTCGTATTAGTTCTAAAATTGCATACTGAATTTGCAATGCGTGTCTCTCTCTTCTCATGCCAGTTATTTGATTTATGATGTATTTTGCTTTAAACTGTGATTATATTGTGATTTTACCTGTATTCAATTGACAAACCATGTACTAAAGGTTTTAATGTATTATTGTGTATTGACCATTCATATTTTGAAGATTAGATAAAAGTGCCTTGATAACTATACTGAGTTTGTTTTTAATTATTGATGATATTCATTGACGTTATTGATTATTGTTGTTAGTTAGGCATTTCTTCATTGCAGGTCCTCATGAAGGAACAACTACCGTCTTTAATTATCTTAGTCCCTAATAGCTCTTACAAAGATCTACTGGAGGACCTGATGATTTGTGAGAGGACACGGCTGGACTGGGTATGCAAACCAGCCCTGGCAATTAACTCGAACCAGCCTGGAAGGAGCGGGGTGCTGGTGGAAGCACTGCTGCTGGTAACTGCTGCTATTTTTGTTACAGAGGGCTGAAATTGCAGCACGGCTGCAAAATTGCCCCCCACGGGTCCAAAACCGGCCGCCACCCTTCCAGCTCACCGGGAAAACGCCTGGTGCCCGCTACGGCCAGTCCGGCCCTGTGAGTGGATGTAGAGTTTCTATGGGCCCAAACTCTGTTATTGTGAAATATATTACTGAGTTTAGAGTTTATGGTGTGGTGGGTAACCTATGTCTGTGCCCACAATTTTATATTGCTTTCGCTGGATCACACCTAATAGATTCCAATCCCCATGGTGCTGAATTTCAGCTGGTGCAATACATTTCGGCTATACCTCCAGGGCACTAGCAACTTTGCCCTGAAATTTAATTTCCCATCCCATAATGCAGCAAATTTAGCTGGAGGAAGAAAATGTTGGACAACTCACAAGCAATGTACAAATATCATCACACTAAACGAAACCTCACGCTAGAATACCCGATTTGCTGTCATCAGCATTTCTGTGCCAGCTGGAGTCATCAAAGCATCATCTGTCTCTCCCACGCCCTCCCCAAACGCTCACTCTTTAAATATGCACAGTATTTAAATTATGCATCGGTTATTAGATGAAAGTGTTGCTTCTTCTGTCTAAACGCTTTAACATATTATGGAGACATTACAGAAAAGCTATTCTATATTCAGCAGAGTAACCCAGCTAAGGCGGACTTGCATAAACTTATTAAAATCAAGTAATACCGTAATTTGAAAATGCAATATATACTTTGTCATGCAATATATATTTCTCAATGCAATTTCTTACTGTATGAAAATATAAATGTGGATTTTCTACTTAATAGCTATAGTATTTCAATAAATCAGCAAGTAATTACAGATATGTGGTAAAGCGATCTCTCCATAGTTAACCATTCGAAGATTAATGCAATCAGCATATTGTATTTTAGCATTTATATTACGCGACCTACTACTGTGAATGATTATGTGCTTAAGGCGGTTGGGTAAAAGGCCACCATATTAGTTTTGCATGAACTGAGTAGCTTGATTTTATAGCGTGACCTGCATGGGAAGCGGTGAGTGCCATGCCAGAGGTGCGGAGAGCTGAACTAGTCCTGTGGCAAACTTGTAGCTGCACATAGGCAGGAATAGTGACACTTGCAGATCCATAGCATCTACACATTGTCTTCCCGATGCCCGAGCAGGTCAAATGCTTAGGAATAACATGATCTTTACAACTCTCTGGAACTAAACATGCTTGTGGAGCATTCTCTTAGTTCACAAGTAACATGTTCAAGATCTTTTCTGTCTTCAGTAAAACAAGTGCAGCAGATACAGGACTTACACAAAGAAGAAGTGATGGGCAAAATAAGGGCCTAGCTAGATCTCAGCATCCTTCTTTGGGAACAGATTCAAACCTTGAACGAAGGAAGGTCGATCCACTGCCAATCATGGACCGCATGCAAAGCAAAGACCTGAAGGAGATTCCATAATCAATTAATCAAACAAACAGCATTTGTAAAGCGCGACACTGTCACCCTTAAAGGTATCTGGATGCTGTGTCTCTGTTGAAGAGCCAGGTCTTGAGTCCCTTTTTGAAGTCTGACTGCGAGGAGTCTGAACGGAGCAGGAGGGAAACATTCTCTGTCTTGGTAGCAATGTAGGTCAAGGAGCGGCCACCTCGGCAGCTGCCATGGATGCGGGGGTGTGCAAGGGCAAGTGAAGAGGAGTGCATGTTTCTAGCGGGTTGGTGGAAGTACAGTCTGGGGTGGAGGTGGGCGGGTCCTAGGTCGTGGAGGGCTTTGTAGGTGTGCGTGAGGATCTTGAACTGCCATCTCTTCTAGATGGGGAGCCACTAGCGGTCTCTCAGAGGGGGGGGGGGGAGTTAGTTTGGGAGGCCCAGGATGAGTCTGGCTGCAGCATTCTGCATGGTCTGGAGTCTTCTGAGGAGCTGGGTGAAGATGCTGGCATAAAGGGCATTGCCGTAGTCTAGGCGGCAGGTGACGAGGGCTTGAGTGACAGTCAAAGTAGAGCTTTAAAGTCTGGAGTGAGTTGGTTCTGCATGCTCAAGTGTGGAAGCTGCATGGGAGGAGGAGGAGGTTGAGAGAGGTCTTAAGGTATAGCGTGATGGCATAATCTAGGTGCAACACAACCAAGCCAATGGTGGTCGGTGGAGCAAAGGTGGGGAAAGCTGTATTTGGAAGCACGCAGTTTACAGTTTGCATGGTGTAAAACTTGCCTTGATCACTTGATTTTCTGTGGCACAAGGGAGAAGTTGAAGTCCATAATCACTTCCAGACTCCTCAGTTCCATCAGTAGGGAAGATGGATGTATGAATTCCTGAGGGTTGTGGGTTAATACTTGGTCCACGTTCCACAGATGAAAACCTCAGTTTTCGAGTAAAGTTTGATGCTGCTGTCTAGCGTTCAATGATCCGCTGCTTGGATAAATTGGCTGATACAGTTCATGTCAGAGGGATTTTTCAACTTTAGGATGGCTTGCATGTCGCCAGCACAGTTGTAGCAGATAAGGTTGAGTGATATGATGACGTGCAGGTGAGAGTTTATGTATGCGTTGACAAGGATAAGAGCACAAAGTGAATCTTGTTGAATGCCAGCAACAGAGGCGAATGGTCCTGAAAAGAAAGGAGGAAGGGAATTAATGTAGGACCACTCAGCAAGGCAAGTAGAAATCCAATCCAGGATGGTACCTTGAATTCCAGTGTCACTTAGTCCCTTAAGTAAGGTGGAGGTCATGAATCTCATTAAAGGTAGAAGAAATGTCCAACAGCAGAATGATGACAACACGTTATTATCAACAGTATTTCAGAGGTGACCCCGGTGCAGGTCAAGGTAGATTCTGGACATCTGCCACAAATGAAATTCCACGTGGTGGTCAGAGAGGAAGCTGTGTCCCTGAAGAAGGTGCATCTTTCACTGAGTTTGTCCAGCAAGGGTCATTGGAGAGAAAACTGAAGGTGCAAGGACTGCAGAATTGAGGCCTTGTTTCTTGAGGGTAGCATCAATTTTTAAGGATTTATAGTTGCTACAAAACAAACCTGACATCAGGGAGCATTTGATGGTTTATTTGACAGAGAGAGATCAGCTGAGGAGCATGTTATTTAACTATTGCATTGCACACTAATTGCCAATGGCCATCATAAGGTGCCTTATACTATTGGTAAATGCGAAACAACAGTTGATGGACAGAATGCAGAACAATGTCATATATTCACCCCAGTACAGAGATCTGGGCCTAAATCCATCGTTTTTTTGCACTCCACACCACCCCAGTTCAGACATGGCCATATGCAAATCAGCCTTGACCCTGTGCCTCATGGGAACAGTCCAACCCGAACTGCCAAGCCATGTCTTTCCTGGACCGGAATCAAGCATCCTAGGACCGGTTTCTGGCTATCAGCCGTCTTCAGCCAGGATAGCTTGACTCCAGTGGTGTGGAGAGCATGGGACTCACGTCTGAGCATACCCATCCGACTCGGGGTGACAAATGCAAAACAACAGTTAAAGGACAGAATGCAGAACAATGTCATACATTCACCCCAGTACAGAGATCTGGGCCTAAATCCATCGTTGTTTGCACTCCACACCACCCCAGTTCAGACATGGCCATATGCAAATCAGCCTTGACCCTGTGCCTCAGTTCGGGGTGGACTGTTCCCATGAGGCACAGGGTCAGACTGATTTGCATATAGCCATGGCTGAACTGGGGTGGCAGAGTGGGCTAAAGAACGGTGATGGATTAAACCCAGATCTTTTGACTGGGTGTGAGTGTTTGATTGGTTCGGATGCTCCGTCCATCACCACCCCCTTTTGTACCGCTTTTGGCTGCCATAAGTGTGGCAGAGTATGCTCAGATGTGAGTCCCTTGCTCACTTTGCCACTGGATTCAAGCAAGCCGGGCTGAAGACGGCTGTAATGCCAGAAACCGGTCCTCGGAAGCTTGTTTCCGGTCCAGGGAAGGCATGGCTTGGCAGTTCGGGCTGGACTGTTCCCATGAGGCACAGGGTCAGACTGATTTGCATATAGCCATGTCTGAACTGGGGTGGCAGAGTGGGCTAAAGAACGGTGATGGATTAAACCAAGATCTTTTGACTGGGTGTGAGTGTTTGATTGGTTCGGATGCTCCGTCCATCACCACTCCCTTTTGTACCGCTTTTATACTATTGGTAGTCAGCAGGCTTAATGACATCAGTCTGCAGTGCTGGTCGAATTGATGAGTCTCTAGTGTTAAGAATGCAGAGGAGCGGTCCTAACCAACCCTCTTTTGCTACGGACATAATTAGAGATTGCAGCAGTGGGACCAGGGAAATCCCTAGTGCTTGCAACAAGGGCTTCCTAGCTTGATCTCTCTATTAAATATAGCAATATAAACCAAAGGTGTGCCGATATCCACAGTCACATGGAGAATTATTCATTTGTGTCATACATCTGGGTAATGGCCTTGGTTTTCTGTTGAGCATGGAGGAGACTATTCTCTCTGGATGCTCTGCAGCTCTCTGAAGAATGGAGATCGGGAGGTTCCGCCAATGCTCCACATCTGCATTTAAATCTAGCGCAATTTCGCTTCAAGAAGTGACTGCTAACACTTTCAGTTAACATCCCTATGTATCTGAAGCAATCTGGGCTCCAGCTCAGCGTACATTCTACCATCAGCCAGAGTTCCAGCTGTGAGGGGATACAGAGCTGATCTGACCCAAATGAAATCAGAGTCCCCACCAAATGTCTGTATTATGTCTTGTAGTATGGGAGCAGTACTGTCACATTACACAGCAAACAAAAATATATGATAATCCCAGTTAGCCATCTAGGAGAAGTCCTTCACCAGTGCTTTACATCACATCCAACAAGCTAGAGGCCCCAATGAAAGTGCAAGGAGTAGTGGTGACACGGGGCAGCCCCACATTATGTCGCGTCCCAACGAGCAGGTGCTCAATAAAATACCCATTCCTGTTGACCCTATGCAAGGAATTTTTAAAAATAAGATCAATGCAAACCAAGAAGTTCAGGCCAAACACCATTTTCTTTAATATGGCTAGCATGAAGAGCAATTATGTGGAGTCTAACACCTTTTCGGCGCTGAAGAATAGTACAACTGACAACTCTCCTTCCCTTCTATCATACTTCATTAACCGCAGTTAATCCCGCTGCGCGCTGCGATTTGAAAAAACCCGCGTTACATGACGAACTCAGCTTGTCATCAGCGTAGGGCACGTTACGCTCATGACGAGCTGAGCTCGTCATGAGCGCTGAAGGGGTTAAATAATACAGAATCTTAAGGTTAAGCTTGGTTTATCTCCAAGGTCTAAAACTAGACCAGTCAGGGTAAATCAGTTTGTGCATGACCCTATACATTCTGTTGACCAATACCTTCTCCAGTACACAATCTTCAGCTATTAGCATTGATCTTGGCCTATATGATGAGCAAAGGTCTCATTTGTTTCTCTGGCTTCAGTATCATTTCTCTTGCTGCAAACTGTGAACCTGATTAAATGATGCCTGCAGCTTTTACCTCTTTGTACACACTGAAAAGATGGCACACTAATTTATTGGAATGTCTTACACAGCTCTATCAGTAAACCACTTGGCCATGGAACCTTACAATTTTGGAATAGCAAGATTGCCTCTGCAACCTCCTCCTCTCAAGCTGTCCCTCTTGCTCCTTCGTCTCTTCTCTTGAGAGCACTGGCAGAACATCTACACATCTCTATATCTGTCACACTGAATTCAAATCTGGTTTTATGAAAGGAATTATAATATTTGGGAAACACCTGGCGAGTATTATTGTTCCCAACCAGGAGTTCACCCCCTTGATTTCTCAGTTCTTACACCCACCGCTCTCCAGTTCTCTGTCACTTAATGATCACGAGAAGGTTCTCTGTCTTATTGTCCACATCGAACCACAACTTATACTTAAACTGTGTGCATGCATGTAAACCTTTTGTGGACAACTACAGTACACTATCAAAGTATCACTTATGGCCTTCAGGATGCCACCTTTTGCCTTATAAGCCACTGATAATGTCAAAAGTATGCCTACATATATTGACTTGATGCCTAATGTTTTTTAGTATGATATTGTAATTTGTAAACTCAAAAATAAAGTTAATAACATTTTTGTTTAAAATATCAGTTATGGCAAGTTTAGAGAAAAAAATAATCTTTTTTTAAGCAAAACTCATGCTGGCAGAACCATGATTCTGGTCAGCAGTACTGAAAATACCAGCTGCCCAGAGCAAAACATGGCATAAAGATTAATTTAGTCAAACTCCCCATTCTCTTAAGGTCTCTCTGACCCACTTGTGACTTGGGCTCAAAACTAAATCAACCGAAACCTTCCCAGTGTTCTTGCAATTCTGAATCTTCTGCTTGTCCCTCAATAAACAGCGCCATGAAGCTCTTGAAATAGGTTCATCCTACAAAGACACCTATGCACCTCTGAAGTTAAGGTACCAGCTCAACTGTGGAGTATACGCTCTTCAGAGGGTTTGCGTTCATTTAAGTATTAACAACCAGTCGATCTTAACTTCCCCCACCTCCAACTGTATTTTTCCAAGGTATATCAACATAAGCCCGCTTACCTATTTTCTTGTTTTTCTCCTCGCCGCGGTTGTGTGCAATAATGGGGGAGTAGATAAAGGGGCTCTTTGCTGACATGCTCTGACAGAGCAGGCTTTTCACCTTCTGTGGTCTTAGGCTGATGGGCAGATTCAAAAGCTTCACAGACCTGACAATTCGAAAAAGAAGATGGATTGGTAAAAATTGTATTTTAAATATTTTATTAATTTTCAGGTCGGTTTACATTGTTTCATGGATTTAAAGCACATTCTTCTCAGCAAGCATAATACGTCAGCAGTAGTTCGCGATTTTCCAGGAATGCAAGGTAGTTTTAAGGACACGTTTTTCATGAATACGTGCTAATAAAAAATGTTGAATTCAGCTTGAAAGAATACATTAATCACTTCCCTTGCTGCGAATTCCTTTGCGTTGACTACCAAAGAGAAACAAAAGGCTGAAAGTCGTGCAATTTTCGGTGTAAAGAGTGGTATTCACAGCTAAACACTGCTCTAACGACCACAATGGAAGTTTTTTAAATACACTTTTATTACAGACCCCAAAACACATCCTTTATTAACACAATCTCCAGTGCTAGATGTACTTAACAGAATTAAAGATCAATTTACCCAGGCAAAGAATCACCTTTCCTCAACTCAGTGTCCCATCTCCAAATCCCACATCAAAGTTGCCCTCCTGAAATGTTTGTGGCTTCTAATGCAACCTCCCTAGTTGCCCTCATCTGTGAGCTGTCCTTTTGATGCTAATACACTCACAGACACTTGTTTCTACTCATTCTCCACATCAGTAACCTACCACTATGAAACAATATCTTCCACCTCGATAAGCAAAAAATAAAATAGTGGTGGGGAATGGGTTGCCTTCATTCACAAGGAATCCATGAAATACCAACTATTTAACTCAATAAATTACTTGTTACAATGCTTCACTGTGAAGATAAAGCAAATAAACCGCAAGCTGGACATCATATAATGTCCACTTGGCAGAAGAAGGTTTACTTGATGATAGTATTATCACCTCGTCAGATTGTCCATTTTATGGTTACTTAATCCACTGTGAAAAGCACAGATATAACCACATATCTCTTCCAATCCTTCTAATCAGACAACGACCAACAACACGGCACCTTCTCTACACACACTATGGGCTCTACTCTGGACAAGATTTTGATATAGAAGCAGCTCATATAAATCTCTAATTTCCTTAGATCACTTCTTTATCCCTTGCAAAATTCAGAATTTAACACATTCTCTCCATGGTAAGCCGGAGATGGAAATGGTAAATCCCAAAACCCTCAAATACACTGACAACAAGCACTGCCAAAGCTAATGAGTCTGACTTTAATGTGCTAGGTTAATTAAGTCCTATATCTGTGCAACCAGTCTTTTTGATGGCACCGAAGCTTGCACTGCTGGTGCTGTGCAACAACACAAGCCGGGGAAATAAAAAAACATAGGACAAGACCTAAGGAGGTAGGCTGCACAGCAGAGACACTGCACAAACAGTCTGTGTGCATTTGTTCTCACCTTTGTTTGCATTCATTAGCAGAGTAAATGCAGACAATGTTTGTTTTAATTTTCGATGGTGCACATGGGACAGTCACAAACAACACCCCACTCCCACTGGTCAAAAGTGGGTCTCTCTCACCCAACATCAATAGAGAAAGGTAATCTGAAAGAGGTTTTTGCCTTACTCAGGAAGGCAGCAACAATAAACAGAGGTTGTCTGGGAGCAGGTGATGAACATTTGGGAGCGCCTGAGTATACTCTAAACAGATTACTGCAGCTGACACCGGAAGTAAAAGAAGGGATGTAGAGACCAAGTCAAGTGCAGATGACTGCATCACACTTAGCTGTGTTGTGAGTTTAGCTTCTCCTGTGCACAGGGAATCTGTCGAATGAAGAACAGAACGCTGAGGCTGATGAAAGAAGGTGCCCTATGCATATCACCATGTTTTGCTGCATCTGATCCAAGCTAAGGAGGCAGATGATGCAACCACGGTAGGCATCTTACTGTGGGTAGTGAGGACAGGGCATGAAGTGGTTTGAAGAAGAAGATATTCGAGAAGAGGAGAGTTGAGGTCAGGCATTTCTGGTGACTGCAAGGACAGTCTTCACTCTTGGCTGTGCAGGACATTCTGGGACTGATATTTAATCAGCAAATAAAGGGAGCTAAATTAAAATTGTGTAAGTGAGAGACCGATCTTAATAGGGGTGACACAAAAGAGGAGCAAAACAAACTGTAAGGATTACTCATGAGAAACTCTTAGTGAGACGCCGCTTACTGAACAACTAGAGTGTGCGTGCTTTTAAGAATTTGTACTTAAATGGGAATAATGTAGAGTATCAGGGACAAACATTGCGAAACAACACTGACAAGGGGAAGGCGGGTTTGGAGACTGGTCGGTGGCATCTGCGACAAAGTTAGACCCTTGACAGAAAGCAGCCCTTGGTTACAAAACTATTCATAATACTACGCGAGAGCACGAATCAGAGTTTGGCAACACTGTATGGAGTAGCTCACGCTGAACTCACAATGCTTCACTCACTCTTTGCATCCTTTCAACTTTATTGCATTTCCCCTACTCGACTCCCCTTTTCTGTTTATCACCACCCGCTTGACCGCGCTCCTCTGACTACCAGGGATCTCTTCCATTGGCGTCTGGACTCCAGAAGTGCACCCAGGTACTTCAGAGGATTCATCATTGCCTCCCTGTGGAGTCCACTGGTGACTGCTACTGCGATTACTACTCAATCCCACTTACCGATAGATTGGTGGAACTTCTGCAGCACTTAAAAATACTTTCTATCTACTCAATCTAGACACTTATCACTTAAGAATGTTTAACCGACTCATGGGAGGGAGAAGAAGGGGAGATGGGTTCTTTTTTATTGTTGTTGTATGGTTTGCCAATAGCAATAACTTTACTGCCGGATTGTATTCTGATAATCAAGGGGCATGTTGGCTTGTTTGTGGACTCTTGTCTTGAAAACCAATAAAAGAAATCTAAACCTAAAAATACTTGCTATCTAAGGGCCGGCTATGGGACAACAGGAAATCTTTCCTTCAATATAATGTCACCACCCCCAAGGACACCAGTCTCCGCCCACTGCCATATGAAGATGGATCTTCTCTCCTCCCTGGCCCTCTTCGGCCCTCTTACAATTCTACTCTCTAGTGTTCTTCTTGCTTGTAAAGGTAGATTTGGCTGCATGCAGGGGTTGGGTTTTCAACAGTTCCTTGATTAGATTAACCATTGTTTAATGGTATTTGGGATCGTCAAGAGGTAAGAAATATTTGTATTATTGTCTCATCAAATATAAGATATTCCTGAAAAAATGTGTCATGTGTTAGGCTTGGATAAATTAGCTTAAGTGTGTATGACTTGTACTCCTGAAGCTTTGCTCTTAATTAAGTATTGGGCCACACTACTAACAGCTCTAATAGGTACTGCTGAGCAACATATGTTCTCTGATGCTCACTGCAAAATGTAAGCCCTGCTTCAGTAGCAGCAGTAGCAGTACTACTGTGAGATTTTTCAGTGACTCTTCAGGATTGGGTCCCATAAAAGCAGTCCATACGTCTGCAACATTCCCCAAAGATCTGACCTGCAACAGCTCTCCTCTTTAATTTGTAGACTACTTTGTTTAAAAGAATGAACGGCTATCGGGCAGATAGGCTCGAAACAGCAGCGTACAAGCGCTGCAGCAGACCAGAGCCTCCAGTGGTACCTGGGCATCAGTTTCCTGGGCCATGAAACTTCATAGAAGCTTCCCTACTGCCCAAGAGAAGACAAGAAAGAATTCCACTCTCATTCTTTGAGCAGGCAATTGAGCATGTGAGTCCAGCAATACCTAAAAACAAAGAACGGTGATGTGTTGCAAGCTCTTTAGTATGTCTTGTAGAATGGCTTCTTTATTAATCCCCACCTGTGGAGGGATTGCTTCTTGATTACAGGGCTTCAACCCCAGAGAAGTGTTTATGTGTTTGCAATGTCTGAAGAAAGTATAGAAATCTGTCATCTCCGAACACTATATTGACAACTGAAATGTTTTTATTGGTGTTTATGCAATAGAACATCACACAATATATACATACATGCCCAGCAGTATATATGTCACAGCATATTTTGTGGAAAGAACCAGAATACCACAGCACAAATCTGAAGAAAACAAAGATTTAGCAGTTCAGGCATTTATATTTATTAATGTTGTCTAGAGAGTTGGTTCTAAACGTTTCCCAATCTGCTCCAAAACTCCTGGAAGATCTGAGCTCTGCCGCTAAGCTCTTCGGCAAGCTTTTCACTTGACACACCATGGCCATTCTACATACCCATCACTGCCCATTCCCAACATTTCCTACCATTTTTAAAAATTCGGGCCCGTTGGTTGTATCCTGTATATAGAAATACGCCTTTCAGCCAAAAGTATAAACATCACTATAAATCTATACCTCAATGTTATTTTTTGGGGCTTTGATGCAGCTCCAAAATAGTGCCGCACTGAGCATTATACCACGTCTCCCACGGTTCTACATATCTTCTCCACTACTGCATCCCAATACTCTGCCACCACCTGACAACTCTAGATAACATATATCAAGTTTTCTCATGCATAACTACACCTGGGCATTTGCTCGGTTTCTGGGGATATACATTATACATAAATTAAATGCATGTAGTACACCCTATGAGGATATTTCCACTGTGCGAGTTAGAATCCCTCGTACATTCCATGGGGTAGGCAAACACTACGACATTCCGTATCAGTTAGGGGGTTCTTTAACTCTTCATCCCATTGATCATGGTGCCCGGTTCCAATTGAAAATGTAACTCTGATATGGCTTTTGGAGATTTTATTTCAAAATTCAGCTTTGTGCTGTGTATGGATAAGCTACCAGCAGACTCAACAGTCTTATGACTAAGGGGCAGATGTATCAAACGTTTTTTTTGTCGCATACACTGCGATTCGACAAAAAATACCAGCGTTTGTGACAAAAAAAATCGGAAAATGCGATGTATCATTGAAATCGCATCACAAACTTAAAGAATCGCAAATTTTGCGATTCCTTAATTTTGCGTCAGCATTTAAGGAATCGCAAATTGCGATTCCTTAAATGCTATGTATGAAGCATTCAGGTTTTGCGAATTTACACTAAGAAATCGCAAATTACCACCAACTTGTAGTTGGTGGTATTTGTGATTTCTTTTACAAATGCACTTTTTGGCATTTGTAAAGGTGCCATGTGGCGCTCATACATGCCCTTAGGGTATGTATGTGTGCCATGTTGGCACACATGTATATTTCAGGGGTGCGGCAGGGTGTCCTTAAGACACCCTTGAAAATATTCTCAATTTGCGATTAGGAAATTGCGAATCGCAAATTGAGAATAACTTCACATTCATTCCTATGGGCATCCTGGCCCAAAGAAATTAATGGGAAATTATTCCTTATTTGAAAATTTGCAATTTGCTATTCGCAAATAAGGAATTTTAGGAAATCGCTAAAAAATTGTGATTTTGTAGATACATACCATTTTGCAATTCTCAAAAAATCGCTATTTGAGAATCGCAAATAGGTATTTTGATACATCTGCCCCTTAGTCACCCTGGCAATGACTACAGGCTGTGAAAAATGGTACACAGTGGTAAAGGCGAGAGAGCGCGATAGATATATATATATATATATATACTTAGATATAAAAAAATGGGTAAGTAATCCTTTCGCGAGTACAGTTCTTTTTTAGCTCACTGTTCTCAATGTCAGATCTGTAGTATGCTGACCTTATTCAAGAGTACTGAATTTAATGTTAAATAAGACATCAAGGGCCTGAGCCCCCATTCAGCAGGCCTAAAACCGCAGCAGAGGTCAAATCGGCAAGTTCAAATAGAAAAACAACTTAGAGAACACCTTTAGAAGATGCTATTTCTTACATTGACCATTATCAGACACAAGGGATTTGAAAGGCAAGCATTTTTTAGATTGGCCTCTTGGATTTAAAAGATTACTTGAGAAACCTGAAGTGATAACCCACTGGTAGAAATCTTGGAGCAGAGCTAGGTTATAACAGCTTTTAACTGTCAAAAGTACAGAGTTCCTCAGTTCTGCTATGAAGAAAAATGCACATTCACACTTAGGAGGGGACATAATCGCAAATTATGAAATACTTCAAGGTGCCATTGGAGTGGACAGCTCCATATGTAATCCCCAAAAAAATTAACTGGACACATTTGATAGGTGGCTTGTGGACTGTGGCCAATGATGGAACCGTGTTGGATCACATTTACTCATGTGAGTAGGTTGACTTTAGCATTCTACATGTGTTGCTGCATTATCAAGAGGGCCTAAGGATTTCTTAAGTAAAATCTAGTGAAATAGTCCTAAAAAGTAGAGGTAGCAGATCTACAGATAATCCTCCACAGAATAAGATAAATGTTGGCTTTGAACAGTAATATACTTGGGTATGGCTGCAGTGAAAATCTTACCTTACAATAGGCAATTTAGTAAATGGAACAGGAGGTAAAGTTAATCCATCAGGAAGCGTGATAACCTCCATGGTACCAGGACATTTTGACGTATAACTTTCCAAACTTTGAGTCACATCTTTCTTTTCTAAAGCAAAATGGAAATAAAGAAAAAATTAACAAGGAGCACAATTCTGTGAGCTGTACAAAAATAGGGTGACTGACTTGAAATCAATATGTTACATACAGAAGCAAAAAGTAACTTTTTAATTTTGTATTTGAACTCCATCTCAACAAGCACATGCACTTTCCATTAAAGGGCTCAACCAATAACTAAACAACAGATGAGACCACCATGATAATCCCCCCCCCAAAAAAAACCTCCAATACTTGCCTCATTTTTTTTTTTTTAAGACCAATGGTCCCAAACTTTATTTAAATTCACAGATAAGTCAATAAGTGTACATACAGTGTCAGAACAACGGATTAATGCCACAAACAGTTCCCAGCAGATTGTACACGTCAACACAGCAGTTATACATGAGTGAAAGTAAACAGGTGCTGGTAGAAATGCATTTGTACATAATTGACTGTGCCAGGGAGTGACTCACGGTGCAGTGCCCGCAGTTCGCAGCACTGCACAAAGGGCCTAGCGCGTTCAAAAAAGGAAAGTCCACAGTTAGCGCATGAAATTGAGTTCCCTGTACAATGCAGCAGAGAATAGAGGCAACAGTGGTGATGTGTACTGGCATGATTAGGGGTACAGTATAATCGGCCTCTGTGTCAACCAAAAAGTGAACTGGGAAGTCTAATACTGGGAGGAGGGAAAAACATTCCAAAAAACTGTTGGACTAGCATTCGTGTGTGTGGTAGTGTACCCAGGATCCTAACTGTGTGTGGTGCATCCGGTAGGGGCCATGCAGGGGTGGGGGCAAGTGAGGAGGCGGTGTTGGGGCAAAAAAAAAAAAAGGGGGGGGGGGCACAGGCGGCAGGAGGGCAAATGCGGCAGGGGATGTTTCCGCCACACACGGTCTCGGTCACCGGGGGGGGGTGGGAGGGGGTGTGCGGAGTGGGGGGAAAGACCGGGGGGGGGGGGGAGGGGGGGGGAAAGGGGGGGAGGGGGAGAAGGAAAGGGGCGGCGGAGCCTGTGTTAGGTGCGGACAGCAGCCGAGGGAACCCCCCCTATGTCGCAGCGGGACGGCACTCTATTTGCGGCTTGTGTGCATGCGTTGTGATACGCAATCAGGGCAACGTCCCAGTCCTGGGCGATCGGGTATTTCCGGAGGCCAGCGGTTTCCTCCCTATGAAGGGACACACTCTCCGCACAGGCCCAGTTAGCAAAAGAGCGGCGCCAGTCCGCAGGGCGCGGTGGGTCAGCACTTTTCCAGCGTCGTGTGATAAGACGCTTGGCCGTGATAAGGCCTAAATCCCAAAAGCGCGCCCGCATCTTGGTCTGTTTGGTCCTCTTGTAGAGTCCCAAGAGGCACACCTCCCAAGTCTTGGGAAGAGGTTCGCCCGTGGCCGCCGTCAGCATGTCCGCGACCGCAGACCAGTACGAGGTAAGATGAGCGCAGCTCCAGAGTGCATGCAGGAGGTCCGAGTCTTGGAGGCCGCATCTAGGACACGCCGAGGAAGTGAGCCCGAAGTAACGATTCAGTTTGTCTGGAGATAGATATGCCCGGTGGATGATGTAATACTGTATAATCTTGAATCGTGCATTGCGGGGGACGACCCTGGCGCCCGCCAGAATAGCATTCCACTGGATGTCTGTCCAGTCCGTGCCACGGTCGGCCATCCACTTGTCCCTCAATCTCCGAGAGGAAAATTGCGTGTGGTTGTGTAAGGCTTGCGCAAGCCAGTGTACAAGGTGTGAACCATCTCCCATCACGTGCAGGTATTGGATGAGTAGGTGTGTGGACGGCTCGTGACTAAGGTCACCCCACGCCTCTGCCAACACACGTAGGAGTCTGGCATGTGTCAGAAATTGACCCATCGGCAGCTCTGTGTCCGCGGCCAAGGTCTCGAAGGGCAACAGCTCCCCGTCGCTATACAGGCCGCCCAGGTCGTCCAAGTCCACCGCAGTCCAGCTGCGTAGTTCGGCCGAGGAGAGCGTGCCTGCACCCAGGGGCGTCCCTAGTAGTGGCAGGTTCGGGGCATAGGGCACTATATGTTTGGTGAGCCGGAGGCTCCGCACGAGGCACCGCTTCGCCACTGCTACCAGGATCTGCGCGGGGGGGCGGCCCCGCGCCAGCGGGTGGAAGAGGGCGAGCGCTTGTACGGGAGACAGGATGGTATCAGCCGTAGCTGTGTCCACCAAGTTCTTACCGCTCAGCCAGTAGGCAACCCACTGCAGCTGTGCCGCCAAGTAATAGAGTTCCTGATTGGGAACCGCTAGGCCTCCAGCGTCCACGGGTGCAAACAGAGTCTTCAGTGCTACCCGGGCCTCCCCTTATTCCAGATGAGGCGTCGAGTGAGGGAGTCCAGTTCTCTAAAGATGCGCGCCGGCACATACACTGGCAGATTGGTATAGTAATAGAGAAGCCGGGGAAGCATTACCATCTTGGTCAGCGCCACCCTGGCGGGCACATTGAGCGGGAGGGAATTCCAGAATGCGACCTGGGCCGTAAGCGAGGAAATGGCTCTTATTAGATTCCCCTCCAGGAGGTCTACGGGGTCTCGATATATGAATATCCCCAGGTACCGAAATACCGTCGGGTGCCATCGGAGCGTCTCCCCCATCATGCGTACATCACACTGTGGCATCTCGCTATCGAACGCATAAGTCCCAGATTTGGCCCAGTTGACACGGAGCCCCGACATGTCGCCAAATATCTGAAACATGTCCGTGAGCGCCGCTGGTATTTGCGTGAGATCTCTGACATATAGCAACAGATCGTCGGCATATAGAGACACCGAGTGTGTGCCATCCGCCAGCTGTATGCCCCAGGCGTCTCCGGAGCTGCGGAGCATCTCGGCCAGTGGCTCCATCGCTAAGGCGAATAATATGGGGGAGAGGGGGCAGCCCTGCCTGGTGCCCCTCCCGATGTGGATCCTGTCCGAGAACAACCGTCCAGTCCGGACCCGGACCTCTGGGGCCTGGTAGAGGAGTCCCACCATCTGTACGTAAGCGTCCCCCAGTACGGAGGAGATATGGCCACTCCACCGAGTCGAACGCCTTTTCCAAATCAAGGACGATGCATCCCGAGCGTGGCCAGGCTGGGGTCGCATAGCGTTGGATTCTAAAAAAACGGCGTAGATTGTAGGACGTGCTCCGTGTGGGTACGAAGCCATTCTGATCAGAGTGTACCAGAGTGGGGACCAGTGGCGCTAGTCTCCGGGCTAGGGCCGCTGCAAGAATTTTATAATCGGTATTGAGGAGCGCTAGCGGCCTATAGGAGCCGAGGTCGCTCGCTTCTCTACCCGGCTTCAGCAGGGAGACCACATTAGCCTCGTTCAGGGACGCCGGGAGTTCAGCGTCTTCCAGTGCTGCCCCATACATTTTCAGCAGTTCCGGTATTAAGACCAGGGAGTAGGCCTTGTAAAACTCCGCCGGGAGCCCGTCAGGGCCCGGCGCTTTGCAATTGGAGAGGGAGAAAATCACCTCACGCAACTCCTCACCAGTAAGCGCGGCTCCTAGTTCGGCCTGTTGGGCAGCGGTAGCCGTCGGGAGCTGTAAAGACGTCAGATAGTCCATGATCTCCACCACCGTGGCCCGCAGCCGCGAGTTGTACAGGGATTTGTAGTGCGACGTGAACGCATCATGGATCTGTTGCTGGGTATAGACCTCAACGCCCTGGGGTGTACGGATAGATAGGATCGATGCAGAGTGCGTGTCTTGTCGTATCAACCATGACAGGAGTCTGCCAGGTTTGTCGCCTGCATTGTGGGTGCGCGCGGAATGTGCTGCGAAGTTGATGTTCTTTAGGCGTTCCAGCAGAGCCGCGTGGTCCGCTCTGGCTGAGATGAGTTGGGCATCATCTCCCCTCTCTGCTTCCCGTTCATTGTCCAACAGAGCCTCCTCCGCCTGCAGCAGATCTCTCTCCACTTGCCTACGCAAGCTTGCTTGGACACCGAGGCAGCCACCCCGGATCACCGCTTTAAAGGCGTCCCACTCGATTCTCGGGGAGGAGGACGAGTCCATATTGTCCTCGAAGTACCGTAAGATCCTCCCGGAGATTTCCTCTCGGAACGGGGTGTCAAGTAGGAGATCCGGTTGCAGGCGCCACGTTGGTACGGGCGGGCGTGGGCGCTTCCATCCATATACCAGCGTGTGCGGGTTATGGTCCGAATGCGTCCGGCCAAGGTAGTCAGTGTCAGACACAGAGGGGAGCAGGTCACGGGACAGCATGAATCTGTCTAACCTGACATGTAGAGAATGGGCTCCCGAGTAGTAGGAGTATACCCGGGCGGTGGGGTTCCTGACGCGCCATGCGTCCTGTAAGTTCCATTGCGCCGCCCAGTCAAGGAGGGCCCTGGATGTCGCCTGTACCGGGGCGAGCGCTACCGGAAGGGACGAACGATCAAGGGAAGCGTCTAACACGCAGTTGTAATCCCCGCCCATCATCAAGGGTACGCCCGGCCATGACGCCATCGTTGCCGACAGCCGTGTGAAAAATTTCCCCTGTTCCACATTAGGAGCGTAGAGTGAGGCTATGACTACCTGCTGCCCGTCAAGTCTGCCCTGTATGAAGACGTAGCGTCCCTCAGTGTCAATACTGCTGTGTGTGAGTGCAAATGGAACCCCGGGTCGGACCCAGATCAAGGTCCCTCTCGCAAACGCCGAGAAGGTTGTGGCAAATATCTGACCCCTCCATTTGCGGCGAAGTGTGGCTACCTCAGTGGCAACTAGGTGTGTCTCCTGGAGCAATGCAATCTGAATCTGATGTCGTTTAAGGTAGGAATATACCTGGTATCTGCGTGAAGGTGTGTGCATGCCCCGGACATTCCAGGTACAAAATTTAAACGTAGCCATCACAACGCTGATCATGGTCAAGCACCCATCCCTCCCCCTCCCAGGCCCCCACCCGCCCCACCCGTCCCCGCGCAGCAGCTGCAAACAATGAGCAGTATCACCCCACAGCCCCGCCCCGGAACCCAAGGATGCACGCAATAGCAGGATAGTACCAGCACTAGTCTCAGAAGGCATAACATGAACATAAACATAATACCAAAAGGGCAACAACAAAAACAAGTCGCCGCCCAAACGCTCTATCGAGCTCAATCAAACCGTAAGGTCAATGGGGGGATGACTAAGTACAGCACTTGAGTGAAACAAGGTAGTTCGTTACGTCCGAAGAGCCGCAGCGGCTCCCTTGCCACAGGCAGAGGGCCAAAAGGACGCCAGGAATCAGTGATAGTGTCCGTGGCCAGGACCGATTCCCAGTGTCTCTTAACCCGGACATTCGATCCCAAAGCAGGAGCGCACCTGTCGTCTCCCAGGGGGGGAGGGGCACTCACCTCTAGGGGTCCGTCCACCCCCTTAAAGTCATGGTCCCGGTGGGACTCTGGCAGGGTAACCCCGGCTCCCCTCCCGGCGTCACGGCAGCTCCGCGGCAGTCCGGTGAGTGGGGGGGGTGAGGGGGTGGTGTTTGGCAGCAAAGTGTAGGCCCCACAGAAGACGGTGACCATGGTTGCCAGGGCCCCCAAGATTGTCAATGTGGGCCCTTGATCGAGCCATCTCTGAGGGCGTGTTGACTGGTCCAATACGAAAGACACGTCGGTCCAGCCAGGGCTGGGTGGAGGAGGATTGTTCATGATATCAGGTCCGATGTTTGGGGCGTGACATCAGGTAGGCCCTCCGGATTAGAGCCATCTGGTAGACCGAACAAGTAGTCGTCGTCTTCGCTCCCGCGTGAGTGGGGGCTAGCGTTGGAAAGCAGGATAGGCGATTGTGACCCGCTAATCTCAGCAGTTATGCGGACGGCTTCCTGTTGTTCAATTTGGATTTGTCCCGGGGTCGGACCGATCTCCGCTGCCCTGGTCGGTGACTCGGCCCTCGAGGTGTGTCGTTGTCTCCGCCTGCGTGTGCCTCGATTCCGGCGTTGTTCCCGCGGCGCAGGCCCAGGGTTCGTGTCAACCCCCGAATCCAGCCACGCCATGGCCGCCTCTGGGGTGTCAAAAAAGTGGGTCCTGTCCTGCGCCACCACTCTGAGGCGCGCTGGAAACAACAGTGAGTATTTGAGAGTCAATCGTCTAAGCCGTTGCTTCACCACGTGGAAGGATTGGCGTCGTCTCTGAACCTGGATGGTGTAATCGGGGAAAAACATCACCTTGGCATTGTCCACTTGAATATCCGACAGTTTCCGCGTTTCGCGGAGGATGGCATCCCGGTCGCGGTAGTTCAGCACTCGCATGAGCATCGGCCTCGGGTTGGAGCCCTCCGGGGGAGGGCGAGAAGGAACTCTGTGCGCCCGTTCTACCACAAAGTGCGGCGACAGCGTGCCGTCTGGTAGAAGTTCCCTGAGCCAGGCCTCCATATGCTCCGCCGTCTCTCTCCGTTCCCATCGTTCCGGCAGGCCCACTATGCGCACGTTGTTCCTTCTGGCCCGTCCTTCCGCGTCCTCTGCTCTATCCTCAAGGAACTCCACCCGGTTGAGCAGGTCCTGGACGTGTTTGTCCGTCTGCACCAGTTTAGGTGTGGCCTCCGCCATCGAGTGCTCCAGGGTCGCGGTGCGGTCGGCCAGTTTCTTGTGGTCGGTACGGAGAAGTGTCAGGTCTACGGCCACTCTGTCGATTCTGTTCTCCAGCGACGTGCGGGTCAGCTGCATGGATTCCTCCAGGCGTTCCATGGCCGCCAGCATAGTGTCCAGTTTGGATGTAGTCTGGTCCGTTTCCATAGGTTTCACCATTTTCCCCTTGTTTGATGACCCTCCTGTGCCAGTCTTTGCCCTGGTCCCCCCGGACATGTGGGAAGCCTTTGCGGTCTGTCAAGCGGGTGGGTACGTCCTCGTAACGCGTGGTGGAGGGACCGGTGTGCGTTCGTCCCCCGGTCAGGGCCCACTTTGCATCCGTGGCGAATGGCGTGTGGCTGCAGATGGGAGGAGGAGGTCCGCCTCACCGCAGGGTCCCAGGATTCCGTGTTACACAGCCGACTGAGGAGGATGAACTGACCGTGTGGCTACCGTTAGAAGAACTCTCAGGCGTGGCGGTCAGTGCCGCGCCGAACCAGTCTGTTGGTGGCCTCTTGTCTGCGCCTCGTGGCAGCTCGACGGGTCGGAACGACAGGCCTCTCTCAGCGAGCCTGTCCACTGGGCCCGGGAAGATGCACTTCGTCGGTCGGTGCCAGGCGCTACCTAGTGCCACATGGGGATCCACGGTGTCTGGCCCACACTCGGCAGAGGTGAGGGGGGTGCGAGCCGGAGAATCTGTGCTCCTGCACCTGGCCGGGAGATTCTCTCAGTGTCGGGTCGACTGCCTGCGAGGGCCGACGCGTCGCGGCCTCAGCGCGCACGTGGCGCAGTCCTGGTTCCTCTGTGCTAGATGGGTCCGGTGGTGCTCCGCGACCCCTTCCGTGCGGCGGGCATGTGCGAGAGAAGGCCGTGGTATCACCGGCGGCAGTCTGCCCTGGCCTGGGGTGGCAGTGTCTATGCGGGCCTCGTGGCGGCCCAGCTCGGTGTCCCACCGGTGTCCGTCCAGCCGGGGTGCGAGGTTCAGCGCCGGCGGGGCAATGATTCAGTCCGCCATGGGTCGCCGCGTTGTAGGGGTACGTAGCGCCTGGGGTTCTCGTGTGGGCAGGGCGCCGAAGGTGCACCGCAGCGCGTCGCAGGTCCGTTTCCTGGGCCGGGCCTGTGGTTGGGCGTCAGGTAGGCCAGGGGGCGTCCAGGGGGTTGTGCCGGGTAGCATAGGCCCTGGGCTGGAGGGGCCTTGGGTCGTCGTCGCCAATGCGGACCTCTGGGTAGGATCATGCACTCACCCCTTAGCAATCATGGAGCCCGGCAGGGTGGTCCCAGCAGCTGGAGGCAAGTCGGGTCGATCTCGCAGCCCTTGTGAGCCCAGGTCGTGGACCTCCCACCTGTGTCCGGGGTCCCCGCAGTGGATCACTGTTGTAGAGGATCCGAGGTATGGGACGCAGTCCCGACTCAGCGCCGGACCGCGCGCTGTAGGTCACTCGTTCCGCGGCCTAGTCCGTAAGGTCGGATCCCCGGCCTCAATTAGTCTGGGCTGCCGGCCGGAAGTGCGCACTGGGCGGCTAGTTGTGAGGGTCGCTGCCGGCCGGAGGGTCAGGTGGTCCGATCCGCCTGGAAAGCGCTCCGGAGGTGGGTCTGGTATCCGGGCACACTCGGTCTGAGTTTGGGCCCGGTGCTGGCAGAAAATACCGGATAATTGGCCCGTGTTTTGGGAGCCTCACACGGAGCTCAGACGAGGCACGTCCGTTCACATCGCGTGCTTGGCCACGCCCCCCTCCAATACTTGCCTCATGATCGTCAATCAGCCTGTGCTGGGTGTGTTTGGGAGAGGGAGTAATCTTTTCTACTCCACCCTACCACTCGGTAAAATCCTGATTCCGAACGCAATAAAATACCTGCCTCTCAGCATTTTTGGGAATCCCCAAAGATCCCAATGAGCAGGCCCAGAAATCTACACGTCATAGTTTTCCAGGCATTTTTTTAATGTGCGGCTACATATTTAATTTTCTTCAGCTTTTTCCTATCAACCCCAAAAAGAGGCCAATAAACGAGCCTATCCTCCCATCTTCATTCTCTCCCATTGTTTCCATTCCACCCTCAGGCTCTTTCACTTTCCACGTACCAAGGATCTTAGTATCATTTTCCGGTCTAGGATGTGACAGGAGTCGTCCATCTTCACCACCAACACATAAGCCAACAGAAGGATTCAGTTACTCAACATCAGAAAAATCAGATTTCAAATCTCCTTTCAGATGCCAAATCCTTTAACAAACAGGTAGTGAATAAAGTACACAAACTTTGTAGTTTGCTAGTCGTCTCCGACAGTACCCCTCTTTACGCCCTTCATAATATAATTAATTTCATAACACAAATTGTATTCAATTGCCCAAGACACATAATGACCTTTGCCTACTAGCACCACGTCAACTGTCTAGCTACACTTTTTTCTACTGATCTTCAAGGCAGTCAATGCTACTTTGCTTTTAAGTCTCTACATAACTCTTTCCTGATACATACCCTCATGCAATAGTCAGCAAACTGGTCCGAAAACGCCGTTAGTGGAAGGAAGCTGTATCAGCATGAGGTATTGACTCACTTTTGGAAAAGTTAAAACTTGTGAAATATATATATTAAAAGAAAAACCTTACTGACTCCTAGCAAGAGGATCTTCTACCTCGAGCAACAGTTTAAAGCCATAAGAACTTCCTTAATTATTTATACAGAAGAAGAAAATAGATGTGCCTGTAATTCTGAAGATACAGGCACTGGCTACACGGAATCAAATACTGCAATTTTGAGTACAGCAGTTAAAAATATGTATCTAGCTTGGACACCTAAATATTGACAGGTGACATAAACTTTTACGAACTTTTATTGTAACCTGTAACATTATAGTTACTTAGGGACAAATAGACTGAAGATACCCTTACCTCCAAGAACAATGTATATTCATTGGCCCTGATGAAGGTGGCATATATGTTTATGTCTACACCGAAACGTACGTTGGCCACTTACAGACAACGGAAAATTTAATTGAGAAGGACCCCAAAAAAGAAGGATAACAAATGTCTAACATTTGTGTATAACATCCTAATAATATCCACTGTTTGGGGGCTCTTGGAAATTCAGTTGATTGTTTGATAAATTTTTCTAATGATATTTTGTCTACTGTATGCAAGAAACAGCATGTATGAAGAGTATGATTGGTGAGATTGATTTGGATGAATGAATATAGCAGGTCTTTTTTAGCTTTACTTTTTGTATATTAGAATGTTTAGGTGGGGGTACTAATTGGAATTTTGTATTGTGTTTTAACTGTAAAATCACTCCTTTTTCTAAAAATATTAAATGATCATATGTATGTATTTTTACTTGTGTTACAAAAAATCCTTTAGAAAAATACTGCCAAAAAATTGGCTTTTTTAAATGAAATATAAACTAAAAGAAATAAATGATAAACAAAGCCTATATATTGTCTGTCGCATATACTGATATAGTTTTGCTGTGTCCTTGTAAGAAAATGTTTTGAGTTATACCAACTTGTTGAAATTAGATAGGTCAGTGCAGAGGTTTCTATTTGACGTATTTTCCAGGTTTCTCCCCCTCCTCTAGACCTAAAAGAAATTCATATTGGGGGCACCCTTAGCTACTATGACATACCCTCATGCAAGCCTCAAAGAGCATTCATACCAATTCAGTTCTATTAACTTACTTGGATCTCTCTTCTGGAACGTACGTCTAGCAAAACGAGTCAACCCCCTTCACCGCATCTATGATAGCAATCAAAGTTGACTTCCTCCAATAGGAGGAAATGCACAGCAGACAGTCCACTCTTTCAAGCCTCTCCCATGCCTGTCTAACCGGATACCTGACCCACCCAGGAAACATGAATATGTAATGTAGAATCATTTTCTGTTTGTTATATCTGTGTTACCATATCGCTAGTCAGCAGCACGCATCATCATAACTCTATCCACATGGCTTAAATATTCATGTGCCACAGCCCTTGATCTATACATCTGAAATTCTCTTTTTCAACAATAAATGCAAATACAAACTGAGACAGCAGAAGCCCAGTTTGCTTTCAAATCAGAATGCCTGACATACTGGGGTTCACGACCAGGATCCATGAAATACTAGGGAACTCTCCAATACTGGATGTCTCTGGGCACTATTAACCAAGATTCAGCTAGATATGGAAAACTCTATCCCCAAAAAGAAACAAATCCTTTTCATGCTGCACTCTGGAATCTCGAACATATTTACCATTTTCCTGGAATGTCCCACATATCGCAATCTGGAGGCTGCACTACTGTCAAATAAAGCCCTGCTCAAGGATTGTCGTTGGCACACCCATGTTCAGCCGCCCTCCCTTCCAATGCGCAATGAAGGGCCAAGCTCTTCAACCAAAATCTCAGATCGTTGATGTCTTTGAATCTGAAAACTATTCCTTAGCTACCTCTACCTCTATAAGAAAAAAAACTACCACTCAGATAAGATGCCATTAGTGAAGGCTTAATGCTGTACTTTATTAGAAAATAAAAGTATGTCACCCTCGATTGAAGACGAGTGTCTAGAGAAATTATTTGCTTCACGCAAGGGTCTTAAAATTCTTCCCCAAGAGTTGTTAGTTTGTTTAAGGATAATCAAATCATTGGTTTCTTGTTTCAAAATTCCAAGACTACAGCTCATTCCACCATTTTCTCAGCCAATTTTTGTCTCTAAGAAGCATTTTCAGGCTAACTGTTGCTACTCAATAACGTAGATGCAACTTTGTAACAAGCATGCTATGTTTGTTGATTAGTTTCTTTTTCAACCTTTCTTTAATGTTTCTGGTTATTTTCCTGTCAAAACAGTATTCTTAGTAATTAATAAGGTGTGACCTAAACACTACCTTGACCTCTTACCTTCCTATCTCCCCACTGTATGCTGCAAGATTTTAATAATTTGGTTTTCCTGGATTCCTAACAAAACATTAAGATTTACAATTTTGAGCTGAGCTATCTTTAAAAGTTTCTAATGTTGCTGTCTACTTGCATTAGGCAGCGTATGCAGCACAAATACTCTTGGAATACGGGACTTCCTGGAATAAGTGCAGGCATTCATATGGTCCTAGACGTCTCCATTGAAGATGCCTCTAGGAACTTGTTTGAAATCAAGGAGGCTCGGCGAAAGAAGAGAGGGACAATTTTCTTCCAAATTAAGAACTGCTGATAGCGCAACTAGAACAGACTCTGAAGGTGATCCATGAATGTAATTTTCTTGGATCCTTTCTTCTTTTTTGAGGGGCTGGGTCAGTTTTAGGTCCCATTAATTTCACGCAGCAAAGGGCTGAGCTATCAGGCCCACAGAGGTCAGCTCCAGCGGGATCTGCTGAGTTTCCTTATGAGCGTGTACACCGGTCCAGTGAGCATTTGGCAACAGGTCTTTTCCATCAACTGAAGCACTTGTCTTTGCAAATTCACAAATGAACTGACAAGCATGTCAATCAAATATTTGTAGCAAATCCTCTAATTCTGACAATGCTTAAACTTGTGAGACAGTAATGGTAGAAGATGTTTCTTATACCTCTTCCCTTCCCTAAGACTGAGTGATTTTATCCAATTAGGAATAAAGATTTGGATGGAATCACCACTTCAGTATCCTTCACTGTGAAGAAAACCTTTCTTGCTATTACCACTGCACATTTTTAGGATGTACGGATAACCTTAGTCTCCTGTCCCTTCTTTGAATTCGCTTATTACTGCAGCAGCTCGGCTATCCGGCCAGCTTTCTCAAATTCCCACTCACCTCTTTAAGGGCTTGCACACAAGGTTGTGTCTTCCTTTGACTGCTCTTTAAACCCACCAGCCTGGATGGCCCAGGGTTTTATCTGGATACAGCATTCCCAAAATTCAAAGCATCTTACCTAGCATAGATGGCATCTGAAGTAAGGAGATCTAGAAACCTGCTCTCAAACCACTCTGCCTTGGTACCTCTTTCTGGTGTTTAATGGAGCCCCTAAACATCCTTTTTTCTCTTTATGCCACCGCTTTTGTTTCCACAGATAAGCCACTACACATCAATGCTCCTCTCTACATAGTTGCTCAAGCCATCAAATGTAGATTTGCAACCGTCTAATATACACAGCTTCAGGTTGTTGATCTCTGCACCAACATTATTGTAAACTCCCCAGATTACCAGATGGAAGCACGTTTTAGAGAAATATCCCATATACTTGTTATAACAATTTGGAAGAACCACAAGGAGCCTGCAACAAGCTCCCTTAAGCAATCACAAGCGTCCCAAACCTGTATTCTGTTTTCCATGCATTAATTTATTACATAATAGTTGCATTAGATCTTTCTGGCATCAAGTAAACATGTTATTTATATAGTACAAAAACATTTGTCTATTCCCCTCACTGTCCAACCCCACACACGCAGGTTAGCACCAGCCCTTTATCCTTAAGAGCAGCCGTCTAGGGGAAAGAAAATGCTTGCTCAAAATTTAGATCCCAATTTTTTCCCCTCCCACAGGCTTACAGTCATACCATTACTTTCTATCTATTAAACTTATTAAGCACTCATGTCTAAGACATTCTTCATTGGAACATTTAACCAAACAATGATCAGTGTGATGAAAAAGAAAAGAGTATTTATTTTTAGTTTTACATATTGCAAATCAGTCCCAGATGGGAAGCAGAGCCGGCGAATACCTCCAACGCAAAGTTCCAACAACCATCTGCGACGTCCGACAAGATCTTCGCGCTACAGCAATGACCGTACGGGACGCAGGGCCTGCTCCTTGTGCTAAATCATCAGCTATTTACGATGCTCTTCCTGCTCCTTACGTGGCTTTACACCGTGATTGGAACTCTTTACAGTTGGACTTATGAAGGGAACTCATTCAGTTGGACTAACCTAGTCCTTGTATCCGGCCCGTGCTCCATCGCAGTTGACCTGAACTGGTGTCTGCCACCCGGTCTTGCACGACAAGATAGCTTCCTGAGGAGCTTTGTGCTCTTAAAAGCTTTATTTACTGAAATCTTTAAAATTGCATATCTCCGGTCCTACAGATTGGATTTTTTTCCAGAGGGTTCAGCACAAGTTAATTTGGGGTTTGGCTTTTTTTTCACTCTGACAGAGCTTGTGGTTGCAGCTTGAGTAAGTATCATCCGCCTCAACTGGTAACCCACTCTCCAACACACTGTCCCTGGTAACTGATGACAGACTCCACGCTGGAAAGCTGTATTTCCTACCTTGCTGCGGCCGAAGTGAAGGAGATGCGGGCTCTACCCCTCCAGTGGCAGGTGTGCAGCATGCCAGCTCCGTGCACAGACGCTGAGCAGGTTTGCTTGTTACAGCTCTGATTTCACGAGGGGTACTTCCTATCACTTTTTTCAAGCCAAACAGTGAAAATAGTGCATACTGGGGCCATGAGCGCAACTACTTCAGCTCAACTAATGGCACCTGCTTCACTTGCTGTCCTAGTGCCCAGAATGGACAGCATGCCTCACACTATGGCTACCTTTCTGGAGGACTGCTCCAATGAGTGAGAGGAAGTGGCTCTAGTACGCGCCATCATGGAAAAAGTGGATCCATCTGCGGCGGAAGTTTCATGCAAAGCAATCAGCTGGGAAATATTGTTTCCAGTTAATTGCTTGGAGTGATTGGAACTACAAAAAGTTTGAAAATAAAATATAGCAAATGTAACTTCAAAGATCCTTTCAGAAGGCAGCCTTGTGTAGACAGGTAAGGGGAGAGAGGGAAGGAGTTGTTTGGCACAACCAATAATGCCCGATTAAAAATAAAGTTCTCTCTTTGAGAACTGGTTTGTAGGGGAATTTATAAAACAAAAAGTAGATTTTTATATAAAAGTACAGGAAGGGGCCTCTGTCAGAAACAGGACTTGTTAAAGACTAAAGAGCTTTGCGGACTCAAGTTGAGGTCAGTGATGAGATGTATCCATTACTTACTACCCGGAGCGTAAAAAAGTCTTAATTCTTAACCCAATCAAGTCCGATCCAATTGAAATTAATAGAGAGGAACAACTTTCTGAGTTAATTCAAAAATACGAGTCTCAGAGCATTTGCAAGATAAATCGTGATTCAATTGCTCACCGGCATGACTCTCCCTTACCTAGCTGCAAACCTGCACCTCGCTAACCTGATGCTCGGCCCAGCCAATAGGGGGACCGTGGTAACACTGATGAGAACAGTTCATCACATAGCCTTGAACCTGTTCAATTTGTGGGCTTGAACACATCAAGGACTACTCAAGCTATACCTTTAAACTCTATACCAAAGAAGACTAACTCTGCAAAGTACAAACTGAAAAGGGAAAAATTTAAACAGTAAATCTCTTTGCAACTTGACAAGTCAAGAGTATTAACTCATAAGCAGAAAAGTAGTGCCTCATAAAATTCACTAGCTATCAAACAGCTATCAAATCCTAGAAGAGCAAGCATCAAATAGGTATTCGAATGGAGAATATGCTCAGCCTCATCAAAGGCCGGTCCAAAAAAAATCAGATTCAATAAGATCTGCGGAGTTATCCTCGGACAGTGTAGTCTTGAAGTTCGGATTTGGTGAGGAAACAGGATCAGCTACCCCTATAGCCTTGTCTAAACGGATTTGTGAAATAAGAAATCAGGATGAGGTAGAAAAAAAAAAAAGTGCAATGCTGCGCAACCGGCTGACACCGAAAGTAAATTATCTAGGTTCTTGAATAAACTTGAACACATTTTTCACAGTGTACAAAAATATAGAGCGAAGTTCAAATTGGAAATAATGAAGAGGTCCACAGCATAAAAGATCATCTAAACACATCTAAAACAATTAAGTCCGCGACTGGAATATTTAGCACTTTGGATTCGATATACAGGGGATAAATTACACATGGTCTAACTGAGCAATCTGGAATGATAATTTGTAAATTAATAGGAAATAAAATAAATAAATTAAAAAAAATAGAACTTGGAAACCAGAGGCAGGAGACTAAATGTACGATTTGTTGGCACACCCAAAGTTGTAGAGGGCAAGATTCCTATGCAGCACTATCTAACGAAATTCATCAAAGATAACATCTTCAAATCAGTTGAAGTAGCAGATATGGATCTCACTATCTCTTGAGCTTCCCGAGTTCCTCTTTACAATCCAAAAGTTGGATCTCCATCATATGCAGTTTTGGCTATTGGCCTTTAGAATTAAGGAACATGTTTTCCAAAGAATGAACTGCTAAATGTTTCAGATCCACTGAAAGCAATGTGGTCTGGGTTTTCCTGGATATGTCCTATGAGACCGCTCAACCAAGCAAGGATATGCAAGCCACTATTCAAGATTTTAAGACTATAAAGTTTCCAGATGAAGTTGCTCATCAGCCCAAAATCTGTGTGCTGTGGCATGGTATGTCATCATTCTTGATGAAATCTAAGAGGCTGAGAGGTTGTTAAGGAACATCAAAGAACATACTGAACGAGTCAGCAAAATAAAATAAAAAAGTCTACTTGTTCCCCCTGGGGCAATGCAAAATATATATTTTCTTCCACGGAATGCCTCCTACTCACTGGCTATCTGAATGCCAGCCAACATATTAAGCAATGTTTTTTATTGGGGGTGGGGGGGAGTGAAGCCTCCTCTACTCCTGACTCAGTGAGCTCAGGTATGGGCTAAGAGAGACAGCATATGTGGGGTAGGTGGTGTAATACCCACTACAGAGAAGTGTTGGAGGAGGGGAGGGGTTGGTAGGGAGCACTAAGGATAAGCAAGGGAACTGGTTGCCTGGTTTTCAATATATCATTAGAGCTTAATAGTAAGATCACATTATCAAGACTCTTCACTTCTCTATCTCAACAATTAAAATGATTTCATACAATGCTCACATGTAAAATAATCGGTTTAAGTTTACAGCAATTATGTTATGTGGATTTGTATAGGGCACAACTCCCCTGGGAGGGTATCCTGCCGCTAAAACAGTAGATGCATAGGCCCAGCCAGAGTCAGGGCCAGCTGAAGAGCCAGGTCTTCAGTAATGTGTTTGTTAGAGGCGTTCAATCCTGATGTTACCTTTGTTCAGGAAACTAATTTCTAAAATAGCCTGGATAGAGAATGGCTTCCGGATTGGATACCACACACATTTTTGTCATCCACTTATGCAGCTCACAGAGAGGAGGCTAGTTTCTTTCAGCTGAAGTTTTCCTGTGAAAGGTTACAATCTACTGATCATGGAGGATTCAGTTACTCAACATCAGAAAAATCTGATTGCAAATCTCCTTTCAGATGTCAAATCCTTTAACAAACCAGTAGTGAATAAAGTACACAAACTTTGTAGTTTGCTAGTCGTCTCCTACAGTACCCCCTCTTTACGCCCATCATATTATAATTAATTAACCACGTCAACTGTCTAGCTACACTTTTTTCTACTGATCTTCAAGGCAGTCAATGCTACTTTGCTTTTAAGTCTCTACAAAACTCTTTCCTGATACATACCCTCATGCAAGCCTCAAAGAGCATTCATACCAATTCAGTTCTATTAACTTACTCGGATCTCTCTTCTGGAACGTACATCTAGCATAACGAGTCAACCCCCTTCACCACATCTATGAGAGCAATCAAAGTTGGCTTCCTCCAATAGGAGAATCTGTTCAGCAGACAGTCCACTCTTTCATGCCTCTCCCATGGCTGTCTAACCAGATACCTGACCCACCCGGGAAACATGAATATGTAATGTAGAATCACTTTCTGTTTGTCATGTCTGTGTTACCATATAGCTAGTCAGCAGCATGCATCATCAAAACTCTAGCCACATGGCTTATATATTCATGTGTCACAGCCCCTGATCTATGCATCTGAAATGCTCTTGTTCAACAATACATGCAAATACATACTGAGCCAGCAGAAGATAAGTGTGTTTTGAAGTCAGAATGTCTGACATACTTGGGTTCACGACCAGGATCCATGAAATACCAGGGAACTCTCCATTACTGGATGTCTCTGGGCACTATTGATCAAGATTTAGCTATATATGGTCAACTCTATCCCCAAAAAGAAACAAATCCTTTTCATGCTGCACTCTGGAATCTCGAACATATTTACCCCAAGCCCCCGAACTGCCCCATTTTCCTGGAATGTCCCACATATTGCAATCTGGAGGCTGCGCTACTGTCAAATAAAGCCCTGCTCAAGGATTGTCGTTGGCACACCCATGTTCAGCCGCCCTCCCTTCCAATGCGCAATGAAGGGCCAAGCTCTTCAACCAAAATCTCAGATCATTGATGTCTTTGAATCTTGAAAACTATTCCTTAGCTACCTCTACAAGAAAAAAAACTACCACTCAGGTAAGATGCAATTAGTGAAGACTTATGCTGTACTTTAATAGAAAATAAAAGTATGTCACCCTCGATTGAAGACGAGTGTCTAGAGAAATAATTTGCTTCACGCAAGGGTCTTAAAATTCTTCCCCGAGAGATGTTAGATTGTTTAAGTATAATCAAATCATTAGTTTTTTGTTTCAAAATTCCAAAACTACAGCTCCTTCCACCATTTTCTCAGCCAATTTTTGTCTCTAAGAAGCATTTTTTGACTAACTGTTGCTACTCAATAACGTAGATGCAACTTTGTAACAAGCATGCTAAGTTTGTTGATTACTTCCTCTTTTTCAACCTTTCTTTAATGATTCTGGTTATTTTCCTGTCAAAACAGTATTCTTAGTAATTAATAAGGTGTGACTTAAACACTACCTTGGCCTTTTACCTTCCTATGGTGGAACCTCTCCCAACTGTATGCTGCAAGATTTTAATAATTTGGTTTTCCTGGATTCCTAACAAAACATTACGATTTATAATTTTGAGCTATCTTTAAAAGTTTCTAATGTTGATGTCTACTTGCATTAGGCACCGTATGTGGCACCTGTACTCTTGGAATAAGGGACTTCCTGGAATAAGTGCAGGAATTCATGTGGTCCTTGACATCACCATCGAAGATGCCTCTAGGAACTTGTTTGAAATCAAGGAGGCTCATGGAAAGTAGAGAGGGACAATTTTCTTCCAAATTAAGAGCTGCTGATAGCGCAACTAGATCAGACTCTGAAGTTGATCCATGAATGTGATTTTCTTGGATCCTTTCTTCCTTTTTGAGTGGCCGGGACAGTTTCAGGTCCCATTAATTTCACCCAGCAAAGGGCTGAGCTATAAGACCCACAGAGGTCAGCTCCAGCGGGATCTGCTGAGTTTCCCTATGAGCTTGTACACCGGTCCAGTGAGCATTTGGCAACAGGTCTTTTCAATCAACTGAAGCACTTGTCTTTGCAAATTCACAAATGAACTGACAAGCATCTCAATCAAATAATTGTAGCAAAGCCTCTAATTCTGACAATGCTTAAACTTGTGAGACAGTAATGGTAGAAGATGTTTCTTATACCTCTTCCCTTCCCTAGGACTGGGTGATTTTATCCAATTAGGAATAAAGATTTGGATGGAACCACCACTTCTGTATCCTTCGCTGTGAAGAAAACCTTTTTTGCTATTACCACTGCACATTTTTAGGATGTACAGATAACCTCAGTCTTCTGTCCCTTCTTTGAATTCGCTTATTACTGCAGCAGCTCGGGCCATCCGGCCAGCTTTCTCAAATTCCCACTCACCTCTTTAAGGGCTTGCACACAAGGTTGTGTCTTCCTTTGACTGCTCTTTAAACCCACCAGCCAGGATGGCCCAGGATTTTATCTGGATACAGCATTCACAAAATTCAAAGAATCTTGCCTAGCAGAGATGGCATCGGAAGAAAGGAGATCTAGAAACCTGCTCTCAAATCACTCTGCCTTGGTATCTCTGTTCTTCAAAGTCTGGTGTTTAATGGAGCACCTAAACATCCTTTCACTCTATGCCACTGCTTTTGTTTCCACAGAGAAGCCACTACACATCAACGCTCCTCTCCACATAGTTGCTCAAGCCATCAAATGTAGATTTACAATTGTCTAAGATACACAGCTTCAGATTGCTGATCTCTGCACCAACATTATTGTAAATTCCCCAGATGACCAGATGGAAGCAAAGTTTAGAGAAATAGCCCATATACTTGTTATAACAATTTCTGAAAAATAATCGAAATTCACTTGTTAACAATCAAAATGGAAGAACCACAAGGAGCCTGCAACAAGCTCCCTTAAGCGATCACAAGCGTCCCAAACCTGTATTCTCTTTTCCATGCATTAATGTATTACATAATAGTTGCATTAGATCTTCCTGGTATCAAGTAAGCATGTTATTTATATAGTACAAAAAACATTTGTCTATTCCCCTCACTGTCCAACCCCACGTACGCAGGTTAGCACCAGCCCTTTATACTTAACAGCAGCAGTCTAGGGGAAAGAAAATGCTTGCTCAAAATTTAGACCCCAATTTTTTACCCTCCCACAGGCTTACAGTCATACCATTACTTCCTATTTATTACACTTATAAAGCACTCATGTCCAAGTCATCTTCATTGGAACATTTAATCAAACAATGATCAGTGTGATAAAAAAAGAAAAGCATATTTATTTTTAGTTTTACATAGTGCAGATCAGTCCCAGATGAGAAGCAGAATCGGCGAATACCTCCAACGCAAAGTTCCAACAACAACCATCTGCGACGTCCGACAAGATCTTCGTGCTACAGCAATGACCGTACGGGATGCAGGGCCTGCTCCTTGTGCTACATCGTCAGCTATTTACGATGCTCTTCCTGCTCCTTGCGTGGTTTTACACCGTGATTGGAACTCTTTACAGTTGGACTTATGAAGGGAACTCATTCAGTTGGACTAACCTAGTCCTTGTATCCGGCCCGTGCTCCATCGCAGTTGACCTGAACTTGTGTCTGCCACCCGGTCTTGCACGACATGTTAGCTTCCTGTGGAGCTTTGTGCTTTTAGAAGCTTTATTTACTGAAATCTTTAAAATTGCATATCTCCGGTCCTACAGATTGGATTTTTTTCCAAAGGGTTCAGCACAAGTTAATTTGGGGTTTGGCTTTTTGTTTCACCCTGACAGAGCTTGTGGTTGCAGCTTGAGTAAGTATCATCCGCCTCAACTGGTAACCCACTCTCCAACACACTGTCCCTGGTAACTGATGACAGACTCCACGCTGGAAAGCTGTATTTCCTACCTTGCTGCGGCCGAGGTCAAGGAGATGCTGGCTCTACCCCTCCAGTGGCAGGTGTGCAGCATGCCAGCTCCGTGCACAGACGCTGAGCAGGTTTGCTTGTTACAGCTCTGATTTCACGAGGGGTGAAAATAGTGCATACTGGGGCCATGAGCGCAACTACTTCAGCTCAACTAATGGCACCTGCTTCACTTGCTGTCCTAGTGCCCAGAATGGACAGCATGCCTCACACTATGGCTACCTTTCTGGAGGACTGCTCCAATGAGGGAGAGGAAGTGGCTCTGGTATGTGCCATCATGGAAAAAGTGGATCCATCTGCGGCGGAAGTTTCATGCAAAGCAATCAGCTGGGAAATATTGTTTCCAGTTAAACGCTTGGAGTGATTGGAACTACAAAAAGTTTGAAAATAAAATATAGCAAATGTAACTTCAACGATCCTTTCAGAAGGCAGCCTTGTGTAGACAGGTAAGGGGAGAGAGGGAAGGAGTTGTTTGTCACAACCGATAATGCCAGATTAACAATAAAGTTCTCTCTTTGAGAACTGGTTTGTAGGGGAATTAATAAAACAAAAAGTAGATTTTTATGTAAAAGTACAGGAAGGGGCCTCTGTCAGAAACAGGACTTGTTAAAGACTAAAGAGCTTTGCGGACTCAAGTTGAGGTCAGTGATGAGATGTATCCATTATTTACTGCCCGGAGCTTAAAAAAAGACAAGTGATCCAAGTAACAGCCGATTCAATAAAAAATCAAACAAGTCTTAATTCTTAACCCAATCAAGTCCGATCCGATTGAAATGAATAGAGAGGAACAACTTTCTGAGTTAATTCAAGAATACGAGTCTCAGAGCATTGGGAAGATAAATCGTGATTCAATTGCTCATCGGCAGGACTCCCCCTTACCGAGCTGCAAACCTGCAACCTCGCTAACCTGATGCTCGGCCCAGCCAATAGGGGGACCGTGGTGACACTGATGAGAACAGTTCATCACATAGCCTTGAACCTGTTCAATTTGTGGGCTTGAACACATCAAGGACTACTCAAGCTAGACCTTTAAACTCTATACCAAAGAAGACTAACTCTGCAAAGTACAAACTGAAAAGGGAAAAATGTAAACAGTAAATCTCTTTGCAACTTGACAAGTCAATAGTATTAACTCATAAGCAGAAAAGTAGTGCCTCATAAAATTCACTAGCTATCAAACAGCTATCAAATCCTAGAAGAGCAAGCATCAAATATGTATTCGAATGCAGAATATGCTCCGCCTCATCAAAGGCCGGTCCAAAAAAATCAGATTCAATAAGATCTATGGAGTTATCCTCAGACAGTGTAGTCTTGAAGTTCGGATTTGGTGAGGATACAGGATCAGCTTCCCCTATAGCCTTGTCTAAACGGATTTGTGAAATGAGAAATCAGGCTAAGGTAGAAAAAAAACAAAGGAAAGTGCAATGCTGTGCAACCGGCTGACACCGAAAGTAAATTATCCAGGTTCTTGAATAAACTTGAACACATTTTTCACAGTGACCAAAAATATAGAGAAGTTCAAATTGGAAATAATGAAGAGGTCCACAGCATAAAAGATCATCTAAAACAATTAAATCAGCGACTGGAATATTTAGCACTTTGGATTCGATATACAGGAGATAAATTACACATGGTCCAATTGAGCAATCTGGAATGATAATTTGTAAATTAATAGGAAATAAAATAAATAAAAACATTAAAAAAATAGGACTTGGAAATCAGAGGCAGGAGACTAAATCTACGAAATTCATCAAAGATAACATCTTCAAATCAGTTGAAGTAGCAGATATGGATCTCACTATCTCTTGAGCTTCCCGAGTTTCTCTTTACAATCCAAAAGTTGGATCTCCATCATGTGCAGTTTTGGCTATTGGTCTATAGAATTAAGGAACATGTTTTCCGAGGAATAAACTGCTAAATGTTTCAGATCCACTGAAGGCAATGTGGTCTGGCTTTTCCTGGATATGTCATATGAGACCGCTCAACCAAGCAAGGATATGCAAGCCACTATTCAAGATTTTAAGACTATAAAGTTTCCAGATGAAGTTGCTCATCAGCCCAAAAGCCGTGTGCTGTGGCATGGTCAAGTCTTCATTCTTGATGAAATCTAAGAGGCTGAGAGATTGTTAAGGAACATCAAAGAACATACTGAAAGAGTCTGCACAAATAAAAAAAAGTCTACTTGTTCCCCCTGGGGCAATGCAAAATATATATTTTCTTCCACGGAATGGCTCCTACTCACTGGCTGAATGCCAGCCAACATATTAAGCAATGTTTTTTATTGGGGGGGGGGGGGGGGGAGTAAGGGGAGTGAAGCTTGCTCCACGCCTCACTGGGTGAGCTCAGGTATGGGCTAAGATAGACAGCATAGGTGGGGTAGGTGGTGTAATGCCCTCTACAGAGAAGTGTTGGAGGAAGGGAGGGGTTGGTAGGGAGCACTAAGGATAAGCAAGGGAACTGGTTGCCTGGTTTTCAATATATGATTAAAGCTTAATAGTAAGATCACATTATCAAGTCTCTTCACTTCTCTATCGCAACAATTAAAATAATTTCATGCAATGCTCATATGTAAAATAATCGGTTTACGTTTACAGCAATTATCTTATGTGGATTCGTATAGGGTACAACTCCCTTGGGAGGGTATCCTGCCGCTAAAACAGTAGATGCATAGGCCCAACTAGAGTCAGGGCCAGCTGAAGAGCCAGGTCTTCAGTAATGTGTTTGTTAGAGGAGTTCAATCCTGATCTTTCCTTTGTTCAGGAAACTCATTTCTAAAATAGCCTGGATAAAGAATGGCTTCCGGATTGGATACCACACACATTTTTGTCATCCACTTATGCAGCTCACAGAGAGGAAGCTAGTTTCTTTCAGCTGAAGGTTTCCTGTGAAAGATTACAATCTACTGATCATGGAGGATAATGTGTCAAAATAACAACAGCTTACTACTAAAACACCTACTCTAATCATTAGTTTTGTATTATGGTCCTTATGAAGACAAATTTGCAGCTCTACAACAATTATATGTTGTATTAATGTAACCTTCTGGCCATGGAGAGCTGCATACTAAGACTCTAAAGGTGCGGGAAATCTGGCGGGATGGTAAACAGTTTCTCCACCATCTGGCCTTCCTTCTGGCCACGCATTCAATTACAATTAAATGGAAGGCCGCGTCTCTACCTGGGATCCCTCAGTCACAGGACACAATAGTCTGATGGATGGAGATCAAGTCCATGTCCTCTCGCCTAGAGGAGGTGCGGGGACTTCGTAGGCGACCCACTGCTGCTGAGTGACATGGCTTTCCTCAGACATTTAAAACTGATTCAAAGGATGACACCAGACCGCCCTAGCATGGCTTATGCACCACACCACATCAATACTAAGTTCCCACCCTTTCTGGTGGTCCCCACCACATGGCTCCAGCCTGCCGTGCTGCCACTGATTGCTAGAGACGAAGGACCTATTGGCGAGCACACCCGGACTCAAACGTCTCACTATTGTGGCACTTTACATGTAAGCAGGCTTGCTATTATTTTGTAACGTTTTAGTTCTGTCTCATCGTTATATTATTAGTGCTCTCACCGATATACTGATTACTGCAAGATGTCCTTCTCTACTGATTTTACTAATCATAGAGCAGAAAATTCAATAAAATCAGTTTACAAAACATGCTATCTTTTCTGGCCATCTGTTAAAGGGAGGCTATTTCAATTATTTAGAGGACATCAATTAGAATTTACCCAGAACAGACAAAAACCACCCCGAACAAACAACAAAATTCATATATAATTTTGCAGACAAAATATGGGCTAGCACATCTCCTGGGAAAGACAACTCTATTTCTAAACAATATGTGTGCTATTTAGAACTTTTTAATTTCGTTGCTCAAACTGATTTCTTTCCAGTTTCTCAATGTAGCAGAAAAAGAAACAAACTATTGCAAATTGGTTTTCTAATGACTCCATTATCCACATTGAAATACAGCTGATTAGACACTGGCCTCCCATTGGCAGTAAAGATATTCGAGAAGCATTTATTACAGGATCAGGAGTGGATATGGTTTCATTAAGGAGTTGTTTTGGCTGATTCTAGTAGAGCAAGGCTATCCATTGTTTGGGATGCATTTGAAGATGCTCTGCGGTCGTGAATTACATTGCATATCATGAAACTGATCATCACGAAATGTTAAAAAATTCAACACCTTAAAAACATATTGAAAAAGATGCTTCTCAAATGCTACACACAGGGGTGCCCAAAAGTAAAATTAATATGTGGAAAAACAGACTAAAACTCAAAAACGTATTCTTCACTAAGCAATTAGTAAACAATTACACACTACTGGGCAGCGATCATATGAAGAAAATGAACATGGGGGTAAATTGGTAGCTAGGATGGCGAAGGTAAGAGCCAGCCAAAAATGAATCAAGGAATCTTTAGAGTCTTTAGTCACTGTAATTGTGAATCAGAGTTAATCCAACCCATCTCTCAGAAAGAACTAAAACTCGCTCTGGACAGAATAGCAAATGGCAAAGTATTCAGAAATGACAGTATACCCTCTAAATTCTATAGACTTTTCTTTTTAGAACTAGCGAGCATTCTTTAAAAAATTATTCACCGACGTCCTGTTCGATGGGGCTATTTTGCAATCCTTCTTTGATGCAATAGTTGTCACTTTCTGAAACAAAAATGTAAGCAACATGATGGTTTCAGATCACATACACCTTTTAGCCTCATGAACCTGTATTAAATATTTTAGCAAAAAATCCTCGCAAATCAAATCAAGGAAGCTGCCAAATTATTAATCCATTCAAATCGGAACGGCTTTCTTCTTGAAAAGCAAATTGTGTCTAATACTGCTATCTTAGTCCAGCAATCGATTTCATATTTCAGAAACCACACAAAGCCGCTGCTATAATGATGGACACTGAGAAGGCTTTCTATTTCATTAAGTGACCGACCTTCTTCGAGATTCTTCATGAATTCGGTTTTCCACCTCATTTTGAGTTAACTGCTGAAAAAAAATGTATACAACCAAGCCAGGGCTATTATAGCAATTAATTATAAACAGGCAGGGAAAGTTAATTTAACAGGGAACCCACCAGAGACGTCCTATGTCCCTTGTGCTATTTGCTCCTTTTATAGAACTTTTGGCAATCAACATTCCGGCAGGTCAGGGGTTAAACCTCCTGTCCCTCAAATAACCAAATTAACATGATACGCTGTTGATATGTTTCATAATCTCAAGGCCGATAAACATAACATCTCTAACACTTTAGATCAAATTAAAGAATTCACTAAAATTGGTGACTATAAAGTAAACCATGGCAAAACAGAGAAAATATTGTTTAATTCTTCTGCAGATTGTTTATCTGTCTGTATAGGTAAGAAATAATATCCCCATCACTTTGTTTGATATCTTAGCATTCATATTTCCCCAGATTATATCGATTTATTTAAATCAAACTATCTTCTAACATTCAAACAAATTAAAAGCATGCTTGAACAATGGCAATCCCTTCCTTTTATGAAACTAGGCAAGGAGTGTGTTATTCAAAATGTCAATCCTTCCTATTTATTTCCCCTTAAATAAGCCTTGCAGATTATTAAAATGATCCAAGATACAGATCCCTAAACAATTTGGTGGATTGACCCTCCCCTTTATGTATTAGGAAACATTCTATATCAGTATAATGGCATTGCATGCTCTACTGGTAATGACAATTCTATAATCAATTTAATGATCAAATAACTTACTATTGATCTACGTACACAAATTTAAACCGCCAAGTTGCAAGAATCAAACCTGGTACTGGGTTTTTCAGATTAAATCTAGTTTAAAACCTAATTTTCATATCGTAGAAACTACTCTAATGATATTGGTAAAATATTGAATCATACACCCAGAAAAGGGATAGGTAATTGGTCTTCATTCAACATTTAGATAGATAGGATAAAGAGCAGAAGGTCAAGATTACATACAAAATATGGTCTGAAATATCCCCTTTTTCCAGTGACTCTTTCTGTACTTTTAATTATCGACATAAATTACTACACTATTGACATATAAATTACTACGAAAGATGAATGAGCTTCTCAATAGGTTGCATTTTAACAGCTCATCACTTGGTTTCAGATGTCACAAACGTGTGATTGGTGGCTTATTGCACATGATTGGGACTTGTCCAAATTTGACTCATTTATGGGATGAATTACATAATTGTATTAGTTGCAACTTTAATCTGAATATCAGATCAGACCCCTATAATATTCTTTTTGATTCGTCCTTACATTTACTGGGTCACAAACATTTTAAAAGAGCGTGCTCCTTGGTGATGCAATAATGAAAGTCAACCCGAATAACCAGATTTAAGGCTTGGTTAAAATAAGATGCAAAATATTATAGCATTAGAATTCTTATATGCTTTGAGAAGTAGTAGGCAAGCTAACTGTTTTAAAGTTCAGCAATATTTATCATCCTATTTATTATGATTTTTTTTAGACGTTTATGAGGATGCACCTTTCCTCTCTTTGTAACCAATCTTGTTACTTCAATGAGAGAGAGAGAGAGAGAGAGAAAGAGAGAGAGAGAGAGAGAGAGAGAGAGAGAGAAGAGAGAGAGAGAGAGAGAGAGAGAGAGAGAGAGAGAGAGAGAGAGAGAGAGAGAGAGAGAATACTCAATGGAGAATCTTGCCTTAAATCTTTAAAAGTTGATATCTTTAGTTCTCTTTCTATAATTTTTTTATTCTTTTCATGTCCTTGATTATTATATATTTTTTTATTTTCAAAATGTAGTTTGAGAATCTTATTGCGTTGTTTTCTTGACTTTAAAATAAATGGTTGGCATTTCTTGGACTTAATAAACATTTGCCTTTGGAACTGTCGGCTACTTGTTTCATAGCTACCAGGTATCAAGGAGAGTTTTACTGAGACTTCAGTACAGACCTAACAAGGGAGTGTTTATTAAGTTGGTAAACTTATCAGTCTCCACTTCGGAAAATATTAACTCACTTTCTAACAATACTGATCTAGCCAAGGCTGGAACCCTCTTTCTCTCCTTTTAAAACTAATCTGAAAAACCATTTACTTCTCTATTAGTTTAACACCATATGAAATGTAACTTGCACAGCACCCAATGATACTTGAATTCGGTAGCTTGCGATTGTCCAGGTTAGCTGAATGCTTTCACCTTACTCCCCCTCTTTCATAAGGACTTACTTCTATTCCTAATTTCTGCTACTGTCTTCTCACCTCCTTCTCCACCTTGTACTGGGTCTAATCATTTATAACACCAGCTCCCTTTTGATTATTAATAATTCTCAATGGCCTTATGGAGATACAACTATCATTTCGGACTTTTCTACATGATAATTTCTCTTCTATCCCACCTTATAGGGGAACATTAACCCCTGCTAAATAGTAGATTTACTAACTGAAACGGCAATTCACAACTCAAAAATGTTAACGTTTATACTTACACAAAGAACCTGTTGAAATAACAATTGTTCCTACTTTTATAACCAATTTAAAGTACTATAACATCCATTGGGATGTCATTGCTAAGGAAAAAATCGAAATAAGTAAATTAAATAAGAAGATGCTTGGCTGCTGCAGAAATGGTGAAAAGGATTTCAGGATTTTATCTTGGAGAGATTAAGTTTATCAAAAATCTTCAGGATTTTAAATCCGGAATTATGAGGTAAATCTAATGATTTTTTTTATATATAAAACAAAGGGGGAGGCCACATCAAACCGACTTTCCTTCTCTAACCATTTTTATAATTGTACCCATCATTTTAAAAGCTTGCCTTCAGATTCTTTTCATTACATTTTCTTATTTTTTTTTTTAAACTTTATCCTTCTCCTTGCCAGGTACTTTTTCTTTCTTTACCCACACCCCTAAACCCTAGAACTCACCTAAATCTTATTTTATCATCCAACGTTTTTGATGTCCTGATTTACATACCTTGAGATTTTTATAGCTTCAGGTAACTTAAATTGATAAAAGGACATGCCACAGATTGAAAGAAGTTTACCCCGCTCCTATATGTATTTGGTTGTTTTTTGATAACATAGGAAAGTTTTTCTTCATGGATGGACTCAGAGAAGAAAGGATAAAGGGAAAGGCTTTATGAGGTTGGCTTACTAATTGGAGCACACTCAAGGGCACAATAGTTGTGGAAAGTGTACTACGCACTCTGTAAAGCAAATGACAAGCGCGCCAGACTAAGACACTGACTTCCCATTCTTTTCATATTGAGGCCCTATACAACAGTAAGGTCTAAACAGGTCCCAATATGCAGTTTTTTGTTACGCTAAAATATTCTGGATTGAACCTGTGACCCCTCACACAGCACCTTTCGGATGAGGATGGCAATAGCTTGTGCTCCGAGTCGGGTCACTTGATGCTTAATTTATTTATTCGGTTTTTCAGTTATACAATACAAAACATAAGGTACAGTCACACTCATCATATAGCTTTCATATCTCATCGACAGGGTGCTGGTATACATACAGGGTTTAGTGTACATACAGCATGTCACTCCTCACGGGCCAGAATGGAGCAAATAACATGATCAAATCAATCCTCAGGAGACGTGTCTAGTGGATCTTCACGTTGGCATTTCAGTAGGTATGTTGTTAAGGTTTCCGATATGTCTTTGGGCCTAGACGCCACAGGGAGTTCCTCAGCATATTGCTTCAATTGATCTTTACAGTATGTTGTGTCTTTTAGCCATTGTGCAACTTGGGGAATTCTTCTACCACCACAGTTTTGGGCTAATTTCCTTATCGCCAGCAGGAGTGCGATCACCAATAGTCTCTGGTTCTGCAGTTGCAGCCCCGCAACACGACCCAGTTGGCACACGTGCGGGGTGCACGCCACCACCTCCATCATCATATCAGAAAGTGCCTTAGTTATCTGTACCCAGTAATCTTGTACCTTCTCGCAGTACCATGCTAGATGCATGAAGTACGCATCCTTTTTGGTGGACAGTAGTAATATTCCTGACTTCTATGGTAGTCCTACGTGCAGGTTGGGTGTTAGTTCAGGACAGTCGCTGGGGTTGGTGATGTTCTAGCGTGGGGACACTCCGTTGGAGTAACCAGGCGCTTTACAAGCTAAATAATAATAATAATAATAATTTAGCTGTCAGGTTAGTGTGCAGCAGTATTCTCAATCTTTCCTTGTGATTAAGATGTCTAGTACTCTATTCCACCTCTCAATACCTCTGTTATATTGTGTGGCTATATCTGCCTGCACTGCATTATAGCATTATATAGTCGGGTAACCAGTTCCGTACGGGATGAGCTAGCAAGCATGACTTGTAGCAGAGACAGCTTCTAGTGTGATAAATGTACTGTCCGGGTATGCATCTCCCATAGTGACCACCCCTATGTCTGCTAGGAGGGATAGAGCTTTAGGTTCTTGTGCAACAGATATGCTAGGGTGGTATGCCAGTGGTAGCGTAGGGGCAAATAGTGGCTATTTCCCAGCACAAGTCGTGATTTTCTGCCAAGCTTTAACCGTACTGTCAGTTGAGCTAAATTCCCTTCCGGTGCTTGGTTGGTGCGTTTTTGGTAATAGAGCTGAGAGTCGTCACGTGATACTTTATATACATTCAAATGTTTGTTTTTTGAATGGGGAAAGTTCAGAGAAGCTTAGTGGACTGGAGGCCCCCCAGGAAGGATCTGTGCCCTAACTCCTTCATGCAGCTTTGGTGTGTATCGAACATTGACAATGAAAGAGCAGGATGTGAGTAGTGATGAAGTCCGCAGCCAGGATGTAGATTTAAGTAGATTTCTTAGATGCAGTTACAAGTAATTGAGTAGTAGAGATACAGCCCAACCATGAGCAGTCTTCCTGCTGCTCAACCCATACTCCAAGTGTCACACTCAAGCATCCAGGCACCCAAACATTCCATTCAAGACCATCACACAAACATTCCATGCATCACATTCACACTGGCTGAGCAGCTAGGGAGAAAATAACAGGAAGTAACCTGATAAATATAGTAGAGGTTACAACAATTGTGGATAGGTGACCTTAGGTTTGCACTGATGTCCGTGGGGCTAGAGCACATATGGTGACGAACATCTGGGTACAAAGTAGGTGGAAACGTGCAGTGCTGCCAGCAATGACAAACAAGTCAGCCCCCGTGTCAACCAGAGGACACAATGATAGTCATTCCTAGTGTATGTGAGTGGTGCCGAATAACAACGTCTGCTGTTCTGCACACAATTTCGAGGACACTTGTGCTCCAGCACAGCTATTGAGATACGCAAGATTGTTTGTTAGATTTTATAAAAAGATCAGCCAGTGCTCAAGCACACTAGAGATGTATTGCATGCAAACATTAATGGGGGAATGTTGCAGGAAGGACTGACATTGTGATTATGCAGCCCACACACAAAGCAAAAAGGTTAGTGGTTTAATCAACGTAATGGAGACACATCCAGAGTTTAAGGCAGCAGCTCATAAATAGAACATTACTGCATCATATTGAGGTCTCTGTGAAAGTTAATGTGGAAATAAACGTGGTGCATGTATCAGCATCCGAGAGTCATTTAACCCGATGAGGTCCTGGTTTCCCTAATATGGGTCCCCACAAAGCAGCACCAGAACTGCGCTCCGACCAACTACTGTAGCTTCAGTTTTCATGCACGCAGAAAGCACACTTCAAGCAAACAAACATCTACATTGCTGTTCCATTACAACTATATTGCTCAATCCTCCTCTGCCAAGCAGCTCAGCATTCAACAGGAGAAAGACTGCTGCCCAACATCACCCAGACAAAATTAAATGGCACCAGCAGCATAGATGCTAATGTAGCACCTGCCTGCCACGTCTGTGCTTGGTTTAGCATCACAGAGCAAGAGCCAGAATTCTATGTGGTCACTGCCATTCAAAACCACACATTATTGCTACCTAACATGTACATGTGTATATTTCCAAGACTTGTTGCAGGACTGATGCCTACAGTTAACACAGGGTTGCACTACGAATACCTACCTATATGAAGCTGTATGCATATTTGTGTTTTAGTGGCACCTTTGTCTCACTATGATGCAAAGTATGGCATTGGTGTTTGAAGAAGAATGGGGCAAGGGCAGGGTCAGCCCTAAAGAGTTTGCTGCACTAGCGAGAATGCCCAAGCTCAGCTTCTCACACCACACTCTTCCCAGCGGCCACAAGTACACGCATGTGGACCCAATGCCATATTAACTTTTTGCAAACCACATGTATCTATTTTATTTTCCACTGCCTGACGCTTAAAATAAGCATGGAGCATGAAGAGGCACCAGAGAGCTGACTGTGGGCCAGATGTAGGTAAATACCATTTACCGATTCTAAAATACCGAATTTTATCGATTCGGTAGTTTAGAATGGGTAAATGGTATGTAGTTATTAATTCGGCAATTTTTACTGAATCTGTAAAATTCGGTAAATACTGACTCGGTATTTACCGAATCGGTATTCCCCATTCATTCCTATGGGCCTCCAGGCCCATAGGAATGAATGGGGAATACTGATTCAGTAAATACCGAATTGGTAAGGGGGAAGACCTACAAGGGTGGCAGGGTGTCACATTGACACCCTGTTGCACCCCTGAATAGTGCATGGGTGCACATGTGGCACACACACATGCCGTAAAGGCATGTATGTCTACCACATGGCACTGTTAAAAAAGCACAAAATTGCTTTTTAATGGTTTTCGTTATTTACCACCAACTTGTAGTTGGTGGTAAATAACGAATCCTTACAGGTGAAAAGCACTCACTTGAGTGTTTACCGAATCTGAAATGTAGCCACCTACATCCCAAATGTCTAATACTGGTCGGTAACGGCCGAAATTCGGTAATTTCGGCCGTTACCGACCCGTATTAGGGTTCCTACATCTGGCCCACAGGGCCACCATTTCAGGAGGCTCTGATGGCCGGGACGACAATCCATCCTTAATCCTTCCAAAGTATACGGTCTGCAGATTGAGCGAAGCACCGGTCTGCTGCTTGTTTGCTGCAGCCCGGGTCAGCGGGCCGCTTGATTCGCTCGCCGCTTGTGGACCCGGGTGAGCACCGCCTCTTAAGAAAAGCACTATGCTGCCCGTGTAAAGAGAGGTGGGCGGTGCAGATTGGGTGGCATCCGAAGAATGAAAACTAAGGACCTTAAACTGGTGCAAAAGAGGTACAAGAAGGAGCCTCACACCCTAGACTCCTGATCAAATCAAAAGCAGATAACAGTAACAATAACCTCTGCCCACCACCACCTCTACGACTATCACCAGGCTCAGGGATCCCTCCAGGCCGAAGACCACCGCCCCTGAGTGCAACAGCAGCTGAATGCCAGGCTGAAAGACAACAAGAAATTCATGCTCTGTAAATATGTAATATATAATTTTCCAACCCTAATCGCTTCTTAAAATCTAAACATGAGAGATTTTGCATCATGTATATATGTAAGTCTAACCACTATGATCTGTAGAAGACTTTTGTACTTTCTACCATTCTTATGTGAGTTAGACTGGCCTCTGTGAAGCTGCGACGTGCAGAGCACCAGGGAGCATTGAAACTGTGGAGGCCCTGTGGAGTCTTAGCACACTGTGGCACTCATATTGTGGCAACACAACACACCAATGCTAAGCATGTGGCAGGCCTTGAACCCCTCCTGACTATGACTGGAGTCCCCCAGAGAATGGCTCACCTTGAGACTATTGGGCCGGGGCCACAGAGAGGACTAGGCATTAGGAAATGGGTCTGCTTGTACCCCCACGACCACTCTAGGCGAGACAAGGCCACTTGGAAGTGCGGTTGCCCATCCCACTCTGTTGCTCCCTGGAGATGCGTCTGGTGGGGCGCTGGAGGCCCAGTGCACTGGAGTACCGCACGTAGAGGCAAGTGACCGATGGCAGTACTGACCCATCTGGCCCAAATTGGGCAGGGGTGACTGTGGAGGGGGGACAGCATAGGAAAGCACGACCCCAGCCATTCAAGCACAGGAAAGGGGTGCACTCTGCTGCAACAGACCTGGAGGACCACTTACCGGCTGAGGAAGGCAACCATGAATTAGATGCCAAGTCACTGCTGGTGGATGCGAGACAGGGCCTACACACCATGGGCCAACATGTTAGACCAAATTGGCGAAAAGCTGGACAGACATGAGAATCGCCTTGAACAGAGGATGTTGTATGCTGATGACAACTGGGCGACCCAGATCGAACAGCTGCTATGAATGGAAAAACTACTGTAAGTCATCAAGGCCAAGAATGAGGATTTGGAAGCTCACTCCATGGGTCCTGGCCTGCTAGAGTCGATTGCCATGAGGACAATGGAACTGTATTTTAAGGATTTACTGTGCTTTCTCATTGGCGACATCCCCCACCCCCACTACCGGGCCTGACTCGGCCTATCATAGCACCCCTCCTATACTGTAGGGACATGGATGCTAAACTACGCATCTCCGGGGAGAAGGGAGACATTCAATCACCAGGGAAACAAGCTTTTTATCCCGAACTTCACCCTGGCGATCCAGACCACTCTCCAAGATTTCCTCCCTGCAAAGAGCCTGCTCGCCAAAGCAGAGCTGCATTATGCCCTCTTATACCTGGAAAATTTAAGGGTGCCAGCCAGGGGAATATCCACTTCTTCAAGGACCCTAAATTGGCACGTAAATTTGTTTTCAAACACATCCAAAAATTTACACTTGAGAATGACTCAGATGGTCAGACACGGGAGAACCAGATCTACAATAATGACTAAAGCCTGTGCAGAGGTGACCATGCTAGACCCTATTGACTGATGGGGCTACCTACTCTCTGCTCATTCGGAATGAGGTCCGACACCTGATGCTTGGCCATGGTTGCAGTACCTGGGTAAACACTTTTCTTTATGACATTTGCTTTATCAGAACGGAAACATGAACCTCGTCCCTTCTCCACACAGAACCTAGGGCGCTGCGATTGCTACAAACCCTGCAGCGCTATAGACTTGAGCTGTGGGAAGACAAATGCAACGAGCCACCAAGCCCCCATGGGTCCTTTGCCCCAGATGGTGCTGCATATCTAGACCTTTTGACACTGTCCCGTCCAACCATTGCCCTGGAGCTACAGTGATATCGCCTGGCTCTCTGACTACCGCTGTGATGGTTCCCATACAGGCCCCAATGCCTCACCTGTGGGCCTGGTTTAATGTTCCAAGTAATTTTGGGATGAATGGGGAGGGCAGATTCTTTAACAAGTTGGGTTAGTTAAAGTGGGTGGGAGAAAGAAGGAGGGGGATTCTGTTGTTTAGCTTATACACTACAGGATTTTGTGAGAGAATGTGGCCTAACATCTAGGGCGGTCGACCCTAGATGTTAGGCGGAGCGGGGAACCAGGTTCGAGTCTTAACATGCTGTGATTCTGGGCAAATAATCTCCCCGCGCCTAACGAAAATGAAATTGTCAGTCTGTAACGTAACTAACTGGTGGTGCTCATGTAAAGCGCTCTGATACCTTCGGGTCTAGTCCACACAAAAAAAAAAAACAACAAAAAAAAGGATGATGCACCACTACAAACATGATGAAACCTTCAGCTACACTGTGGCCTGCACAGCCCTCCTTGGGCGATCTGAGGACTCTGCTGCCGGGAGATTGAGCATCTCCCTTGGTGCGCATTTTGTCACGGGAGTGCTGATGATATCATGCCAGGAACTACACTTATGACACGGAATGTTTGGGGTGTAGGAGATCCATGAAGGATCAGGCAACTTTTCGCTCACCTTAGACGGAACAGGATGGAAATAGGTTTCCTCCACGATCTTCACCTCACTGAATGCTCCTGCACTATATTACGATCTGGCTGGATTGGTGAGATACACATTGGGACATACTCTGAATACGCTGAGAGGGGAGGGGGGGGCGATCATTACACGCAAAGGATTGAGATGGTGCACACTCCATGAAATCGTGGACGTCAAAGGGAGCTATCATGCCACTTTACCCCTGATGGAAATATGTTGAACTGCTTCTAATCTGCGTTATGCAAGTGAGTGCCTCCCCATATTTCACCTGGAAGGTGAAATGTAGCCATTACTTGTAGCCATTACTGGCTGCAGTGAAGGAAGCTGCCTCGAACCCTGAGAGCAGTACCTGTGCAATCTTTGGCCGACCCTTGCTGTGAACGGAGACAAACAGGAGGGTTTGGAAAATTGATTGGGGGACTCCGGGAGGTATGAATGAAAAGCTGAGGCACTCAGCAAGAACGAGACACTTTCTATGGCATCCAGTGCGGGTAGTGTAGAACAATCTAGAAGAATCGTATTCCCTTCCACTGAAGTTGTCTGGAGCCGACATTCAGCCCAGGCCACCCCCACCTCTCAACACAGGAGATCCAACCGACAACTTGCATGCGTCCCTTGCTCGCCCTGCTGGGTAGAAAACATAACTTGTGATGGAAGGAATGCATATCTTAGTATCAGCCACTGATAGTCCCTTAGGGTTGCATTCCAGTGCGTCGTTTTTCACCCACAATATTGGTGGGTTATCTCAAATGCATTATGCGTTAATCAGAGCAAGAGACACATTAGGGAATCTTGCCGTCAACAGAGCCCAGCTCATGATCCAGCGGCCACTTAATGATTTAATGACAGCCTGAACCACTCATGCATCGCTTGCTCACACTATTAATTTGAGATAGGATACGAGATGTATTGTTATTTGACGTATCAAACACAAAAAAGATGATGGAAGGAAAGCACTGGGAATCGCGTGGTGATTTGCATATGGTTTGTCCAAATGAAGGTGGTATGGTGTGCAAAAGAACAATGGGTTGAAATGCTACCCAGAGAGATTAACAGTGGTTAGACTTAATGCAAGCATTGCCCCAATCACCTTTTCTATGTTTGAGGACATTTGATCTATGGCTTTTGCATCAAGCTTCAGGTATAGGTTTGAGTTCAAGTAGTAGTCAATTTAGTGCACAGTTCTGATGTCACTGTGGACAATGTAAAACCCCAGAGGTAATCTACTACAAGAATTAATCATTCACAATAAGAAAACAGACAGGCCATGGTTAGTTTCTCCATCTCTTGGACACGCATGAGAAACAACCATCCATGATTGGCTGACTGGCGCTTCCAAACTGGTCTGTTATCCTAGCAGTCATGAACGTTCCTTCTTCATAACACACCAATAGCGTACTGACTGCATTTATGATATTGACAATGCACTCTTGGTGCTTCTCTGAACTGATATGGGCATTTAAATTGTTTTATAAATGTAAAAAATGGTGATAATGCAACAGCTCTCTAATTTAACAGACACATTACTTAGGAGCCATCCATCATGAAAGGCCTCGGGAGTTATTTAACACTGCTTTCAGGGGTAGCACCTTTTTTCATTTATCAACTAACGCTACAGTGAATACAAAGGACGCAAACCATCTCCAGTTCCAAACACTGAAATAATACATTTGTTTGTCATTCGACACATCCCTAAATTGGTCACTGTTCTTCTGTCTTAGATCCAGTGACTTATTCAATGACGAGACAAATAACATCCAAATGTATAGCAACAATGATGTGCTGTCTAACAATCAGTGTATGGGAATAGTAACATGGCAGTCAAAAAATTAAATTGTTACTGGGCTATCTTTGATTTAAAAAAAAGGTCTAAAAAAAAAAATCACAGTCAAGGGCCGCACCTCTGAGAAGAACACGAGTGCTCGGCAGCTCGCCTGCTCCTGCTACCAAAGCCAGTGCTTACCTATAAATTGATCACGGCTCACATTTTTGACAAAACCAACAGGTAAAGACTGGTAACTGAAATTAAAAGCCAGACATATTAGATCTGCCGATACTGTTTTATCGTGATCTTCATTGATAAATTGAGTTTATAGCCTGATAATTTGCAACACGTATAATCTGCTAACCACGAGCAACTAAAAGTAGGGAACACTAAAACCCAAATGCGAAAGGATCAGCAGTCAGATTGGTGCTATCACAGCAAACACTAAAATCTCTTTGCAAAAGGACCAGCTATCAAATTGGGGATCTCATAGAGCCGTAAAGCAGTCTCATAGGGGTAGTTGAAAGTAACATACAGCAGTAACAAATGCTACCCCTACATGGCGCCAGGAGCACCTTACCTCGACAAGCAAACTAGGCATCTAGCGGTGTGAAAAAACACGATGGAAATCAAAAGGTTTGTCACAAATGACAAATATGAGAATGTATGGTCAAATATCTGCAATGCTGCAGTCCTTGTCGCTATAATGGTTGAGTGTAAGCCAGTGCCGTGATCCTGCCCACAAAACGACAGCGTATTCTTCTAAATCTGCAGCCAATTAAAACAAAAACAACCTGGCAGCAGGCATGGGGAGGCTTCCAGCCCATCATTATGCAGAGAACGACCCGTGAAGAATATCCTCCGAGGGTTTAGATCAAACTGTTTACTGGTGGCTCGGCGTTGGGATGCAGGCTTAAGTTTCGCAGACGCGGATGGAAGAAACAACATGCTGCTGTCATTCCAAGAAACAATTCAGTTTGGTAACTTGCTGTAGAAGAAAAAGACTGGAACAATCAAATAAAAGTGGAGCAGTGCATTGCTCGTGCCCTAATTGCTTCTACAAATGATCCTGAAAAAGGTACATCGCACAGTAGGGAAAGTGAATCGCAATCACGAAGTATCACCTCCAGGATACATGATAATCATGAAAAACGCCAGAATAAAAGGACAAGAGGAGTCATTATTGTGCGTAAGAAATACCTACTATACACCGGAGTGCAAATACCCCCTAGTAAAAACCCACCTATCCCCCAAACACTCAAGTGCTTCTTGATAATCCACTGCACAACCAGCTCAGAGCAACACCTCTGCAACAAATTCCTCTGACTGTCAACAGCCTCAGCTTAAACCACCTGAACCGCATTGCTCTGGGTGACTTCAAGACATGGCTCCAGAAACCGAATCGATCCTCTACAAAGGAACTACTACCAGGCCTCAGAGCGTTGGACCTGGCAACTAGTTAGCAATCCCACGCACTCTGCAAGACACTTCCTTGATGGAATTATTTTTGACAACAATGACAACATAACATTCAATCTTCTACCCCTAACAAGGAACAACCATTGTGCCTTCCCTTTCTAGATCACCATTTCAGAACATGTATTCCAAAAGTCACCTTGGACCAAAAACACTAGAACGTGACTGGAATACGGTGAACCTGGACACCTTAGAAAACCACAGAACCACCTCGAAAACCTTTAGCTGCATGGCATCAGCTATTTAAAAACGGATTTCAAGAGCCTTTGACACAACGATCTCATGAAACAAAAACGCCACACTCGACGTGCACAAGCTCGGCAAAATGGTCCACTAAGAAAAAACTCACAAAACTCAAGGTCAGTGACAGGGCACTCAAACAGAGGAAACGCCCAGGTCAGGACAGTAGAAACCAATACACTTGTAAACTCCACATTTACAGAGTAACCACCACAAAAGAAAAAGTGTTACTTCTCTCGCCTTGCCTTTGCAACGTGCTCAGCAAAACGCAAAGGTTCCCACAGCTTTCGTCAATGCATCAGACCCCTCTCAAATGCTCTGCAGTCCCCTGGCTACTTACGTCATAAAGAAAGGCTAAGCATTAAACACCCTCTTCAGCTGTTCGCTAAATAACACCTAAGCAACTTGAAGAGCATACCCACAAAAATAGTGAACCAGTATGCAGAACAGGACAACACTTTTTACTGACAAGAACTCAATTATTTTCAGGTAAAATAACGCTGCGGGTAGCGTGATCTAGGTTTCTCACATACCCTTCAAATATGAGCCGCATTGCATTTGTTACAATACAGCAAGACTGAGTGTAAGAAAGGTTTGTGCAACCCAGTGAACTCTTCCCACGTAGCTAATACTAGCACAACACACTTCTACACCCAAACATGTGGGTGTGGTATCTCCCACCTGTATGCTCCCCCGGCGTCTCCGCATGTAATGGAGCTGCTTGCGGTGACATCACTTAGAATGTCACCGCGACCAGCGTTCCAAGGCGAGCGCCGGGGGCTTGTGTGAAGAGGGCTCCGTCTAGGGAGGCTGTGGCTGAGGTCGTTAGGTTACACTCTTAACCTAATAAACGTTGTTGTTCACTCCATCGAATCCACCTTTGTATTATTGGCCGATTTCACACTGGCGACGAGGGTTCCTGGATCGACGACCTCAACACGCGAGGAAGAACGGAAGGTGCAGCTGAATGGAAAAGAGAATCGTACGCTCAAGAGGCAGACCGGAGAAAGGAGGAAGGATGGCAATGAGGGGCAACAGAAAGTACGAAGGATAAAGAGCGTGGTCAAGATACAGGCTGGAGTGCAGAGCGGTGATCGTAAAAGAGGCGACTGCGGGTCAGACTGTGGAAAAGTACCTGCCACGGCTAAAAAAAAAAAAAAGTAAGGTAACGACCGCCAGCTGTGTATAGGCGCGCTGGGCTCAGACCCGCTAAGCACGAACTGACTGTGGGGAACTGCGACTGGGGTCAAGAAGGCGTGTGCTGCGGGAAGTGAAGTGGGTGTCTAACGAACTTTACAAGAAGCCCCAGCTGATATCGCTATATACCGGCTTGTGAAGATTAGCTGGCATGTAGAGGCAGGCGCGTTGTACCCACATTCAAGAAGGAGACTGCGTGTGAGCTTGTGACTGGGGCACACACACAAGCGTGGTGAATAGACAAACTAAAATCGAACCCAGTGCAGCACTGAGCCACGGCAGAGGGCGTACAGGATGGCCTGAGAGATCTGCGCTAAGCTTGACTCTACGCGATTGTGAGGCAGTAGCGGCGTGAAGGGCGCCTGACTGGCTCTGTTCCCTCAGAAGCTAACAGCGCACCAGAACGATCCTGGGTCTTCACCTCTTTTGGATGTACATGTTCAAGTAATTGGCAGCTCATGCAGCGCTCTTCCCTCTAGTGTGGTGTATACGTAGGAAAAGAAGACTTTTGCGTTCTCCACTTCGTATAATTGTACAAGCACTATAACTTTTTGAAATTCAGTCTGTTTGAACTTGTTTGGAAAATCTCTCACGAGCCGGTAGCACCCAGCTCTGAGGAGTGGTGACTGTGTTTGACATTTACAACGAGGCAAGAATCGGAACTGTGAGCCCTCCACTGCGTTTTGAATTGTTCTGTGCTAGATCTGTGATAAGGCAATCTTTTAGTGCAAAGTAGTATCCCCGTCACCGGGGCTCGCCCACTGTGCCCACAATTGTGATAAATACCCAAGGTTGACCAAATGTAATAATAGAGCGTTAGGTTAACGTTGCGCCAACCTTCTTGCTGCCATCCCCTCTGGTTATTACATCTTACAATCCAATCGACCAGGGGGGCAAGCTGGTGGTGGAGTCGCAGCCATTATTCGCACAGAACATATTTTCTCCACCTTAGTCTGTACTGCAATTCCCAACACACAACTCCTTGCAATTAAACTTTGTTCTTCTAGGTCTCCCTTCACCTGTGTCCTTGTGTACAGACCCCCTGGCTATATGCCCTCCTTTCCACAACAGATTGGGGCTCTCACCTCCGAACTAATTATCAATAACGCTAAAGTCATTATTATTGGCGATTTTAATTACTGGCCCTCCGACCCGCGGGAATGCCGCCTCTCGGAAGAGTTCTCAGATCTCTTCAAAAGTATGAATTGCCGGCAACTCATCTCAACACCTACCCACTGCAAGGGGCACATTCTGGACCAGGTCTGGTCGGCCAACCTTGATATCTCGCCTCCTCTGGTAACCCCATGCTCCTGGTCAGATCATTACTTTATATCTTTTACTGTTGACCTATCGATTCCTCGCCGTGCCCCCCCTACAACGAACGTTCTAGCTCGTAACTGGAAGAAAGTGAATCTACCAGAACTTCATTCCCTGCTGGCAGTTACAGCTCCTCTGCTTTCCGGCTCAGCCACTCATCAAGCTTCCACCCTTGAACATTGGCTGTTATCGGCTTGCAACTCTATAACCCCTTTAAAATCCATAAAAGCTCTGCGCCCCCATGACGCCCAGCGATGGTTCATTGACCAACTAAAATGCGACAAACTGGCTCTTCGCCAGGCCGAGCGCCGTTGGCGCCGAAATTACGATCCCCTTCTCAAGTTGCAATTCGTGAACCTACTAAAAAATTATAAAGCCTCTATTCTTGAGGCTAAAACTATTTATTTTTCGAGGAAAATAATGGAGTCTTCCTCCAAGGTAAAAGAAATGTTCTCTATTGTTAACAAGCTCTCCCTCCCTGATCGGGTCACCCTCCCCCTGTGCCTACCCAGGACCTTTGTGATGCAATAAACACTTACTTTCAGGATAAAATCGCCACCATCAAAAATAATATTCCTCTGCCCCCATCCTCCCTTCCCCCTCCGTTACCCCCCAAAAACCCGCAGCATCTGGATTTTTTCCCCCCCATTTCTATTATCGAGCTCCAGAGACTCTTGCATAAAGTCAGTTCTGGGTCCCCTAAGGACTGCTGCACCCCCCCCCCAGATCCTTAGAGAAATCTTCTTAGCCTGCCCTGACCCTGCTTTGACCCTTCTTAACACCTCGTTGGCCACTGGAGCAGTCCCCGACTCCTTCAAACAGGTAGTGGTGCTACCAATTCTAAAAAAAGCCAACGCGGACCCTCTGGTCATGAGTAATTACAGGCCCATATCCCTTCTCCCCTATCTGGGAAAAATTTTGGAAACTCATGTTACTCGCTGTCTGGGCGCATTCATCGAGAGCTCTTCCTTTCTGGACCCCCAGCAAACTGGTTTTCGACCGCTCCATTCCACCGAGGCGGTTATTGCTGCCGTCATGGACACTTTAAGAACTGGTGCCGACAATAACATCCATCAAGCCCTCGTCCTCCTGGACCTGTCGGCGGCTTTTGACACGGTCGATCACTCTATACTGATCGACCGTGTCGGAAACGCCGTGATCCAGGGCACGGCTCTGGACCGGATTCGCTCTTTTTTGGACAAGCGTTCTCAAGCTGTTCAACTTTCTACTTTCTGTGCTTCTTCCTCTTTTCTTTCCTGTGGAGTCCCCCAGGGCTCAGCATTATCCCCCCTCCTGTTTAATTTATATATGCAGCCCCTCATGGCTTCCCTCCGCAAGTCCCCTGCAACAATTTTTAATTATGCAGCCGATCTGCAGTTGATTTTCCCTATTGACACCTCCCCCTCCTCCCTCACAGACTTCCAAACTACCATGCTAGTCATATCTGACTGGATGGCTCACAGCCAGCTCAAGCTAAATCCCACAAAGACCGAACTTGTGCTGGTGGGCGGGCTGGCCAATCCTTGGAACGACAGTTTCTGGCCCCACTCACTTGGGATCCCCCCTCGACCTGTCAATACTGTGAAAAGCCTCGGTGTCGTCATCTCTGGAGATCTATCTATGAAGGCTCATATCTCGGCGGTAACATCGTCCTGCTTTTTCCACCTGCGCAGGATTCGTAAGATCTGTAGATTCCTCACCAGAGATGCCCTCATCTTAGTCATCCTGACTCTTGTCATCTCCAGGATTGACTTCGCCAACATCCTATACGTAGGGATTCCCTCTTATCAACTCCAGAGGTTACAACTGATACAAAATCAGGCCGCCCGCCTAGTATTCCATCAGCCAAAGCACCAGCACGTTTCACCACTACTTCGGAGTCTTCATTGGCTTCCGGTGGCCAAACGTTGTACCTTCAAACTTGGATGCACTATCTTCAAAGCCCTTCACAATCTTGCTCCTGCCTTCATTTCATCCAACCTGAAGCGGTATATACCAACTCGCAACCTACGCTCTTCTGTTGATAATCTCTTGTGTATCCCCCAAATTCATCGTAAGAAACACGGTGGTCTCCGTTTTTCCTTTTTAGCCCCTACCTTTTGGAATTCCCTCCCTTCCTCCTTTCGGCACTGTCTTCCCTATGAATGCTTTCATAGGACACTGAAGACGTTCCTTTTTACAGCAGCTTATGAGCGATACTCCTGCCCGTGACCGCCGTATCTGTTATGAGCGCCAAGAAACCGTTTCGGTGATCGTGCGCGGTACAAATTTTTTTAACATAACATAACAACCTCCCAGTTGGCTGTATTGGGGGGGTGGAGAAGTGCACTGTGCCTTCTGGTACGCTGTAACAAATAGCAAACCACACAGGTAAATTACTTTCCTTTCTCTTTGCCATAGCACTCAGTGACGCCGTGCCATGCAGAGCGTGACGCCCCCACCCTTTTTCCTGACTAACCCCGGGGAACCCACTATTCAGTGGAAAAAGTGGAAGAAAGTATTTTTGAATTATGCCACTGTATGTGGGCCAAACCTTGGCCTTGAGAGGAAGGTAGCATTATTGGCGTATTACCTAGGAGCAGAAGGGGAAGAAGTATTAGATCACCTCCCCGATTTAGGAACGCAGGAAGCAAGGGGTCTTAATGAGCTAGAAGTAAGTCCGAAGAAATTGGATTTACACTATCTCCCTAAGACGAGCACCATAATGGAGAGATATCATTTTGGGAAAAGAGCACAGAAGGAGGGGGAATCTATCGATGATTTTGTCTCTGAATTAAGGAAACTAGCTGCGACATGCAAGTTTGGTGGTGCAAGTGAGGAAAGGATCAGGGACCAGTTTGTGTTAGCTTGCAGAATGGAGCGTGTACGAGAGGAGCTATGGCTTAAGGATGACCCACCCTTGAGGGAGGTTTTGATCATAGCTAAACAAGTTGAGCACATGTTACAATGCGTCAAGGAAATAAAGCAAGACACTGGGGAGAAAAGAGGCGAAGAAAAACCCAGTGTGAGTGAAGTAGTGACAGAGTGTGAGGCCGTCTCTGTGATCAAAGGCCAGAAAGTAGTGAGTAAGGAGCAGAAGGAGAGCAAATTGGGAGGACAATTCAAGGGCACCTGCTATAGATGTGGTAAGCAGGGGCATCTGGCAAATGACAAAGAGTGTCCCGCCCTCAGGTTCAAATGCGTAAAGTGCGGAAAGAAAGGACATTTCAGGCAGTATTGCAAGAGTGGACAAGGATTTAGTAGACAGAGTAGAGACAGGACGAACGTGGTGTATGATGAGATACTAGTGCAAGTGAACGGAAGTCAAATCGAATGCATTAATGGCTCTACGTGCGAAGAAATTGTAGTGCAGGTTGATGAAGGTCAGGTCAGCAGCCCCAGTGACACCATAAAAGTGGGCAGTACCGAGGTAGAAGCATTATTTGATTCCTGCTCTAGGATAACTATCATTAGTGCAAAAGAATTCTCCCGAGTATCTAAGGGGAGGATAGTCTTGAAGAAAATGGACGTGAGGCCTGGGGGGTATGCGGGTCGTCCCATCTCAATGAAAGGTTACTTTTGGGACAAAATTGAATACAGGAATAGGACAACAGTGTCCAAGGTGTATGTGTCTACAGTCGGGGATAACATCTTGGGTTGGCAGGCACAGAAGAAGTTGGGGGTCTATCTCAATCCTAATAGTAAACCTTAGATCTTGATAAAGGAGATACAGGAACAAAATGAAGACCTAGTGACTGAGTTCAAAGAAGTATTCAGGGAGGAACTAGGATGCTTGAAGAACTACTGTCACAAGATAAAGTTGAAAGAGAACGCAAAGCCGGTAGTGGCGAAGGTCTGGAAGCTCCCAATTGCCATCCAAGAAGAGGTGAAGGCAGAACTAGAGAAACTGTGCAAGGTAGGAATCATCGAACCGGTGGAAGCGGCAGAATGGTTGGCACCCATTGTGGCTGCAAAGAAAAAGGATGGGTCAGTTCGGCTCTGCATCGACCTGAGAGCGTTGAACAAGGAGGTCGTGGTCGATCGATTTCCGCTACCGAACATCACCCAAATGATGAGCATGCTAGAGGGGGCAAAGGTGTTCTCCACACTCGACCTCACCTCAGCTTACTTTCAGATCAAACTGCACGAAGAGTCGCAAGAACTCACAGCGTTTGTGACACCCATGGGCGCATATAAGTTCAAGAGGATGCCCTTCGGGCTAGTCTCGGCGGCAGCCGTGTTTCAGAGGCTCATGGGGAACATCTTGAAAGATATCCGTGGTGTTGTATGCTACCAGGACGACGTGCTTATATTTGCAAAAAACCACAAAGAGCACGACGAGAGGCTGAGACGTGTGCTGGGAAGATTTAGGTCGCAAGGACTAACAGTAAAAAGAGAAAAGCGTGTTTTTGGCTGTGCAGAGCTGGATTTCTTGGGACACAAGGTGACAGCTGGAGGAATCTGTCCCAAAGCCGAGCTCCAGAACACTATCGTGAATTTGATGCCCCCCACGAGCAAGGACGAAATAAAGTCATTCATGGGAATGCTGGAGTTCTATGGAAAGTTCATACAGAACCTGGCAGGAAGGACATACGCCATCAGGTTGCTATTGAAAAAGGAGACGGCGTTTAACTGGAGTCAGGAGTGCCAGAGAGAGTTTGAAGACGTGAGGAAAGCACTTGCAGAAGCCCCCAGCCTTAAATCCTACATACCCAATCGTGCGACTGTGGTCACCACCGACGCAAGCGCTAAAGGGCTGGGAGCGCTCCTCACTCAAGTAGGCAAAGACGGAGAAGAAACAATAGCCTTTGCCTCAAGATCACTCCAAAAGTCTGAAAACAACTACTCGGTGATCGAAAAAGAAGCTTTGGCAGTATCCTGGGCATTGGGGAAATTCAGAGACTTCCTGTGGGGCACACAGTTCACTCTTCGTACTGACCACAAGCCGTTGGTAGAAGTCTTCAGCAAGAAAGGCCTGGATGCCATCTCCAGCAGGATCAGGCGTTGGGTGGTCGGTCTACAAGAATACACCTTCGATGTCGAGTACGTCCCGGGAACACGTAACCTTGCAGCAGACTGCTTGTCAAGACTGGTAAATGAAAATGAGGCAACGGAAACTCACGACAGGGTGGAAGATGAAGTGGATGAAAATCAGATGGAAAATGTCTGCGCAATCCAGAGAGCAGTAGGAGAGGAAACATGGAAAAATGCACTGAAGGAAGATGAAGTCTTGGAGGAGGTGTGCAAAAGAGTGAAGGACAGATGGAAACACGAAGATAAACGCGAGGAGGCTCTGCGGCCATACTGGATTGTCAAAGACGAGCTGTCCATAGTCGAAGGATGTTTGTTCAGGGGGACGAGATTAGTACCACCCATGTCTGTGAGAGAGAACCTTGTTGAGATGGCTCACGAAGGCCACATGGGCATCACCAAGACAAAACAAAGACTCAGAGAGAACTATTGGTGGCCAAGCATGGACCTTGCCATTGAAAGAAAAATAAGAGACTGTATCGCGTGCAGCAACAGCGACAAAGTCCTGAAACAAATGGCACCTCCAATGGTGTGCAGGCCGCCACCATCAGGACCCTGGGAGGAATTAGCGCTGGACATTGTGGGTCCATTGACTGGAGAAGTGCGCACACCATACATTCTGGTGCTCATGGATATGTAGTCTAGGTGGCCGGAGGTGAAATTAGTGAGTGAAGTCACAACTAAGGTTGTCATCAAGTTCATGCAAGAGTTGTTTGTTAGGGAAGGGTTGCCCAGCAGCCTACTCACTGACAATGGGGTGCAATTATGTTCTATAGAGATGGAAGACTTCCTTGAGGAGAGAGGTATCACACACAAACGTTGTGCTCTGTATCACCCCGAGACCAACGGCATGGTCGAGTGTTTTAATAAAACCCTCAAGGAGAGCATCCAACTAGCCAAGGCCAGTGGCTTGAGCTGGAAGGAAGAAGTATGGAGGCGGGTAGAGGCGTACAGGTTCACCCCGCACCAAACAACGGGAGTCACCCCCTTCGAGTTGCTCCGGGCAAGGATACCAAACACCAAGCTATCCCCAGGATGGATGGGGTGGCACAAAGGATGGTCGGATCACTCCAAAGAAGCGGAAAGCCTGGTGAAACAAGAGGGAGCCATGGTGGGAAGGAAAGAAAGATATGACAGGCTCAAATCTACACGGGAAGCCGGGTTCAAAGTAGGGGACGATATTAAGATCAGGACCCCTACAGGTAGAGCAAGTTGGTCAGGATACAGTAGTCCAACCAAGATCACCAAGTTGTTCAGGAATGCTGTTAAGACTCAAGAGGGGAAGATCTGGAACCTGGGAAGAGTAGTGAGATTTCACCCACCCGGGCATGACTCCAGTAGTGAAGGGGAGGGGAAAGGCGATGTGGTGGGGAGCAAAAGTTCTAACACAAAGAAGCTGTTGCCGGTCCCCCACCCAGGTGGAAGGTCTAGCAGGAGAGTGACCAGACCCCCCAGATATTTTGATCAATATGTTATGATGTGATTCCCTGCAATGCTATTGTTCTTTTGTTTAATCCTCATGTTTCATTCCGCAGGGGAGGGGGATGTGTGGTATCTCCCACCTGTATGCTCCCCCGGCGGCTCCGCATGTAATGGAGCTGCTCGCGGTGACATCACTTAGAATGTCACCGCGACCAGCGTTCCAAGGCGAGCGCCGGGGGCTTGTGTGAAGAGGGCTCCGTCTAGGGAGGCTGTGGCTGAGGTCGTTAGGTTACACTCCTAACCTAATAAACGTTGTTGTTCACTCCATCGAATCCACCTTTGTATTATTGGCTGATTTCACAGCGGGTCCACCTGCAATCTCTCCAGACAGTGAAAGAGACACTATGCCACACAAGCGGCATTCACACACTATAATTTAACAGAGCAATGGCACGCACAGATAACACAACAGAACAATCAAACACTAAAAGGACTTTCAAGGTTCATCTAAAACAACATACAGACAGCTTCCTTCCAGCGGGATGTGCTGTCAAAAGAAGAGGAATTAATTGGTCTAACAAGGTCCAATTCAGGTTCTTTGATCTTTGTCAGTTTTTTGCTGCACGTACGTGTCTTTGCAGGCCTGTTCTTTTCTTCCTCTTGAGGTGACCGGCATGAATTCCATTGAATAGTTTTGTGCATGCATGGGCTGTGCAATAAAAGCGAGTTTGTGGTCATTAGGCCTGGGCGGTGAACTCCGCTCCATTCGCGGAGTATTCTGCACTCCGCGCTCTGCAGAGTTCGTGGAGTGCATAAAACTCCACTTCACATAGTGCAGCGGGGTTTTTCCCCTGCTCACGCTCTTGAACGGTAAGTTCAGGAGCACGAGCTGTCGCTCGGGTACAATTTCTACCCGAGCGGCAGGAAGACCAGCGCAAACAGCAGTTCGCACTCCACTCCAACACTTGCGGAACTTTGCAGAGTATTTTTGTAACTTCGTGGAGTTCCGCGTAGCAATACTCAGCGAACTACTCCCAGGCTTAGTGGTCATTAGGAGTGTTCGAACAGCGGTTGATACAAAGCATCTTGCAGCAGACCGTTTACTTATGGAGCAATGTGAATACTACTGGGTAGTGGAGATATCCCATTAATTATTAGGTGTGTGCGGGAAACGGACAGAATCTGTGTATGCCCCCTCAACAAAGCAGTGTAAATTAATGTCATATTACACTTGCCACTGGTTCACATGTGTAATTTCTGATTTTTTGGGTGTTTGCTTTCTGTCTCAATAAATCTAACTGTATCTCCTGTGTTCTCAGTGTGTTTCACCATCACCTTTATTTCCTCCTAACTTCTCAAGTTCTAGTTCTCATTTCCTTTTCTCCCTCCCTTTTCTCTCCTCTCACTACCCCCATCCCCTCCAACACCTGTATTATTTCCACTGGCCGTCCCAAGCTCGTTTTGGCTTTTGCATTCCGTGACCTCAGATGACACTTCTCTACTCTCCCCTTATTTACAGCACTATTCTAAATCGTAACCTGTATTCCTATATCCTCTTGTTATTCCTCCTTTTCTTCCAAAAACATTCTCATTCTCATGCCCTCTCCTACCACAGCCCGGTCAAGCTTCCCGGATCCATTCCTGACCTGTTCCAGTCCGGGTTTTTTTTTTTTAACTCTGTGACTGGTAGTCCTGTTTATTCTAGTATAAAACTGGGGCAACAGCTGCCAGACACACCTGGATCTGGGGAACACGTCAGCTGTACTCACTCTGCACTCCCATTTCGCCTTCTCTTTGCCCTTCGCCCTTTAACGAGATGTTAGTTCTCATTGTCTGCTCTTCTGAATATAGCCTTACATTTTTTTTATAACAACAATGTATTCGTTTTAATTAAAAGACCGAAGAGCAAACACATACATAATGGGCCCTCACAGGGTTCTCCTTCTGACACTTGTAAAAATGACCACAACCTGCCCACCCCACCCCCCTGAATTCACACCCCCATGGAATCCAGCCCAGAATATGATAGCCACTTCTGCCATATCTTCTGATGCGTCCTAGGGCACCCCCATGCTATATAAATAGGTTCTTACATCTTGGCAGAGCGATCCATGCCCAATCTCCATTTCCCCAGGGAGGAGGCATCTAGCAACTTCCAGTATTTGGCCATTTCCCTGTTAGCCACCAAAGTTTCCAGCCCCACCAAGGCTCCTTAACCTCTTGTGCTCCCAACTGCACCACTAGGCTGAGCAGCGCAACTCTGGGTGAGGCATTCAAATAGTGGCCCAGCGCTGACGGCGCCGTAAATATGGCAAGCCAATATTTCTGAACAGTGGGGTACTTCCACACCATGTGGAAGAAATCACCCACGTTTCCGTGGCATCTAGTGCAGGCTGGGTCTGGGAGTCTGTGGGCTTTCCATAAATTTGGGGGGCGGGGGGAGGGTTATAATAGGTGCGGTGGAGGTATTTCAATTGGATATGGCGTAGCGGAGTGGAGATTGCTAGAGTACATGGTGCCATGCAAGCTTCCCTCCAATCCAATTCCTCTAGAGAGACCAGTCACGTTTCTCAACGCTCCTTCAGGGACTTCATAGAAAAGGGGGAAGGATTAACCATGGCTCTGTAAATTTGCGAAATACCTCTCCTGGACAGTAGGCACAAGAGTAACCTAACCAGCATGGGATTCGACTCAGGAGGTCCGACCAACACTTCTTGATGGTCGGAAAGTGCGTACCGGAGTTAGAGATAGAAGAAGAATTCCGATTTATGAAGAGAAAGCTCTGCCTGGAGATCCAGGAAAGATTTCATATGATCACCCTCCCAGATGTTGCCCAGGTAGGATATTCCGATATTTTCCCATCCTTGAAACTCCTCAAGTTGTGTTATCTGTTCCAGCCACTTGCCCACTCACAAAGGAGTCTCCAGCATCACTCGTCTGTCCCAACCCGTTCATCATAGGGCCGCACGCTATGCCCGAAAGACCACACTAGTAATCTCTGGGAGCGACCTGGGTACCAGCACACCACAACATACCCATGAGGTGGCTAAAGCCAAACAGGGATACCTAAATCCTACATGAAGGGTCATTCTAGCCCTCCTTTTACCCAGTCGTTCACCACTCTGGTATGTGCGGCCCAGTAGTAAAAGCTGATGTCGTCCATGGCCAGACCCCACTCAAAGGTTGACCAAATGCATTTGTCAAAAGAGAACCTGGGGGGGTTTCACAACTCACAGAAATGTTCACACCTCGAAGGTTATCCCAGTAAATATAGCTTTACGTTTATTGTCTTCCTCTATCTTTCCCTTTCCCTTTCCTCTCCCTCTGTCTTTGTCTCTCCTACTCTTTTCCCCTTACATCTGGCTTTCTTCATGCTATTTGCCCAACATCTCTCCGGCTCTTCTGTTTCTGCTTCTAGCCACGGAGCTCCTTGCAGTCTCTCTCCACCTAGAGAACTCCTCTACCTTGCTCCAATAACTGTAGAGTTGACCGTGCAAGTCCTCTTAATACTCGGCGAAAGCAGGCAGGGTATGGGATGAGGTGAATGTGAACAACCAACCCTAGCGCAATCACTTGCACCTCTAGTACATTTGCCTGTGCCAAAGAGAATCATTCAAGGAAGAAACAAGGCAGTATTTTATTCACATTTTTACTACCCAGAAAGGGTAATACGTAAAGTACCCTCTGACATATACTATGGGGATATTGCAAGTCACAGAAGGGATCCATGACAATATAGAGAAACAAAGACAACAGCTCAGTTCAATCACAAAGTGAATGCAAGGACCTTCTCATGTATGACAGAGGGTATTTTATCCTTTATAATACATGATCAGACCATTACCTTCCTTTACAAAATCTCCGTCACTATGAAAAAGAATGGTTGAAAATATGTAGAAAAAATGTGGAATCTGAATTGTGAAATTATACACGCCAACATACAGCTAATAATTTGTTGCAAAAACATAATAAATACAACTTAATGTCAGTGACTTCCAAAAACAGCTATAGGTAATATCGCGCAGTAACATAAACATACCTGCTTTTGTGTAATGCACTATAGCCATGCAACAAATGCTGTCATAAATATATTCTTTTTGCTAAGAATTGTGTTGGTGAAACAGTTCAGGAGAGCCAAAAAGCTAGTTCTTGATTTCATTGTTGAAACAGATGTTGTAATTATGCTCCGTGAGCTGCCTTCCATATGAATGCTGACTTTGCATCTAGCACTGTTGCATTAAAACTCAACTGTAATAAATCATTACAGTTCAGCAGCTGCATTATTGTTTCTTTTAGTTTTTTGTTTTTTTACTCTTGGTGACTAGTAATGTAACAGCTAAACAGTAATAAGAAATTTAGTAACAGTTTTTTATATGGCGATTGTAGGTTCCATGCATTATATATTATTTGAAAGCTCTAGTGTTTTACTATACGGGAGCTGTCATAACTTTGACACGTTCAGAGCTAATAGGCCTTACGAACTGGACACTGAAAGTAATGCGCTGATGTGCCAAAACTAACATATTGCTAGATTAACGTCCAGTACATTTAAGTATGAAAAAACGAAAACTACTAGCTTTGAAAAACCTTGTTTTACAGCATTTATAAATATTCAAACATCTATCAGTGAAAAAGATTACGGGAAGTACAAATTTCACTGGTGAGCGGATAAGATTGTCAACTTTTTATAGTTCAGGTATGCAGTAGTCGCACTGTTGAACCACTTCCCACTGGAAACTCTTAACATTGGTTCAAGAAAAGTAGCCTCAGCTTTATGCAAGTGTGATGCGTCTCTGGGCCCTCCAATGGCCATACTCATGGATTTCCTGTTGATGTGGACTGACTCCAACCAATTTCGGAGCAGTTCCTTGTGAAGTAAGTCTGTGGATGCAGGACCTGGAAGATCAAGTTTCTGAATCCATCTTGACCCAAGGTCTACACAAACAAGAGATGGGGTCATGGGCACAAGAGAATTAGGACAAGGACGGCAAGTTATGACAGTAGAGTGAAAGAGACAAGTAAAACAGGTGAACCGAAGCCCTTAAAGCAGTATAATTAGCATTTGCAATCTGACACACAGAAACATCATCCATCGTCCTCACTGGATGCCAAGTGGGAAGGACCGAGGCAGGGAAACCGGAACCAGGGCCGATCAACATTCTCCAAAAGAGCAAAGGAACACCGGAGCACATTTTAAAGCACCCTCCTCTTGCACCATCACGCCAAAAAGAAGGGCAATTGAGTATCTGCCAGTTTTAGCCATGGGTCCCCTTGGTGCCACATGCTGCCGTCTTTACTTGACAGAAGATACGTAACACGTCTCCACATTTCACACTGAGTTTGGCGGGGTGCTATAAAGATGCCTCACCTTTCAAGACCAACAAAACACACAAGGTGATGGGCGGAATGTTGCACATTGGCAAAACATTCACCCCCGGTCACAGATCTGGGTTTAATCCATCGTTATTTTGCTCACCACGCCACCCCAGTTCAGACATGGCCATATGCAAATCAGTCTTGACCCTGTGCCTCATGGGAACAGTCCAGCCCGAACTGCCAAGCCATGTCTTCCCTGGACCGGAATCAACATCCTAGGACTGGTTTCTGGCTATCAGCCGTCATCAGCCAGAATAGCTTGACTCCAGTGGCGTAGTGAGCACGGGACCCGCATCCTGGCATACCCTTCCCATATACGGCGAACAGCAAAACACACAAGGTGATGGACGGAATGTTGCACATTGACAAAACATTCACCCCCAGTCACAGATCTGGGTTTAATCCATCCATAGTGAGCACGGGTCCAACGTGTGGGCATAGATCTCTGTACTGGGGTGAATGTATGACATTGTTCTGCATTCTGTCCATTAACTGTTGTTTTTGCATTTGTCACCCGAGTGGGATGGGTATGCTCAGACGTGAGTCCCGTGCTCACCATGCCACTGGAATCAAGCTACCCTGGCTGATGATGGCTAAAAGCCCGAAACTGGTCCTAGGACGCTTGTTCGCAGTCCAGGAAGGACCTGGCTTGGCAGTTCGGGCTGGACTGTTCCCATGGGGCACAGGGTCAAGACTGATTTGCATATGGCTGGGTTCAAACTGGAATTGCATGGTGAGCAAAAAAACGATGGATTTAGGCCCAGATCTCTGTATTCGAGTGAATGTATGACATTGTTCTGCATTCTGTCCATCAACTGTTGTTTTTGTATTTATCCACTTTCAAGACCAGTAGTTCTTCCTTATTTTGCTGCAGCCTTTGCTTCATCTGTTGAGGCAGTTTGCTATAATCAGGAAACCGTAGCCCTCTTTGCGTATTCTAGTTTTGAATCTCTTTGTTTCTGGGTCATATTTTTTTCTTTTCCTCTCTTTTCTTTTGAATGTGTGTCCAGCACTGCAATTACCACCATTTGCATCTCAGTATTGAGTCTTGCTCACCCCTCATCAGCAATCTTTAAGTCCTGAAAACCATGAAACACTGTTATGAATCAATGAGTAACATGTCTATTCAGAAACTGCTGAACACGTTGATCAAGGAAGACTCCTTCGGTAGCCTTGCCATACCCAACACACACTTATTGACAGATTGTTTCCCATCTTTAGTGTTCTCTTTCTGACGCAAAGCTTAACAAGGTGTTCACAGCCGGTTGGGGATTTTAATGCAGTGTTTGATGTACACTTGGACCAGTCTCACCCTCCCCTACCGCACACTAACAATATCACACAAGCCGCCATTCTGGCTCGATGGGTACAGGGATGGGGTCTACTTGACATTTGGAGGTTACAACATGTTAATATGCAGGAATATTTTCCCTGCAGTCAGGGAAAGCCTCTGATCCTAATGGGCTCCCAATTGAAATCTATAAAAAACAATTCACGATTGTAACAGCCCCCATGCTTGGGATGCTCAAAGAGGCGTAAAAGTCCGGGAGGCTTCCCCCTGATCAAGGAGAGGCCATGATCATAGTGATCTACAAAGCAGGGAAGCCGGTGGACCAATGTGCTTCGTACCGGCCGATATCGCTACTAAATGTGGAGGCCAAGGTTCTCGCCAAGGTCCTGGCGATCGATTGCTGTTGGTTGTTGCTGACTTGGTACGCGTTGACCAATCCGAGTTCATGCCCCACAGAAGCACCCATCATAACCTTCGGCGCCTATATGGGGTACTATAGTTGACCGAGGATGTCGGAGATACTCAGGCGGCGTTGATGGCACTGGACGCCTCAATGGCCTCCGACAGCATCGAATGGCCATATTTGTTCATGGTACTTCAGAGATTGGGATTTGGACCGATCTTCTGTAGTTGGGTCCGGCTCCTCTACGAACAACCGACTACTTAGGTGCGAGTCAACGGGGCTGTATCTAGGGCCTTTTCCCTGAGGAGGGGGACTCAGCAGGGATGCCCCCTGTCTCCCCCTCCTTTTCGAACTCGCATTGGAACCTTTGGCCCACTGGATCAGGAGGGACCTCTCGTTTTCGGGCCTGGCGGCGACGGAGGAGTGGGAAGAGCGTATATCCCTCTACGCCGACTATATCATCCTATATTTGGCAAGACCATACCACTTGATTGCTCAAGTGGTACACCTATTTGAGTTGTTCGGCAGCTACTTCGGCTACACTATCAATTGATCGAAATCTTTGATCTTTCCTCTGTTGGGCTCTTCCCCTCGGATCCCATCTCGGTGCTTGGCTCCAGTGGTCTCCGAGGGATTCAAATACTTAGGAGTCTACGTTACTCGCAACAGGAAGGAGTTAAGAGAAATCTCAAGCCCCAGTTGGCTCGCCTGAATGCCGACGTAGCTCATGGGTAGAGCGGCTCTGTTCAAGATACTTACATTGCTAAGTCTCCCATATGTTCTGCAGAACACTCCATACCCGGTCCCCACAAGCATATTCAAATGGATCTCTCAGGTGGTGCGGACCTTGCTGTGGGACGGGGGTCCCCTAGGATAGCGCTACACAAGCTACACAGGGGGGTGTATGATGGAGGGCTGGCAATCCCAGATATTAAACTATATTACTGGGCCTTACAACTGCTGGTGATTAACGACTGGGTGTATACAGAGAGAATGGCTATGCCGAGGGACAATTGTGAATCTCTTCTCTATGCCCGTAGACCGCAGAAGGCATGGCCTGGGCACACTAAGGTAGTTCTAAAATGTTGGAAGGAGGCTAATCAACTCCTGGACTGGGCGGGCACATTGACTGGGAGTACACCACTGTGGCAGGGTGAGCAGCTGCGTGAGGTGACGGCTCTGACAGGGTTCAAGGGGTGGCAATAGATTGGCATCGATCATCATGGGGATGTATGGCAAAGGGACTCTCCTGCACTTTCGAATACCTCCAGAAGGAGTACAACCTACACCACTCGCAGAGATATCAGCACATACGGTGGAGTGGTATGGCTCACTGGTTAGAGGCAGCAGACCCGGAAGCAGAAGTCGGTCCGGGACTAGGGTTCGATTCCCGACGCGGCAGGGTCGTGGACCAGGGTCAGCGGACTCGATAATTCTCGCCTCGGTGCCTACTCTAACCAGGGGTCCCACTCGGCAACTCTGGGCATTAGCTTGCCTAATCTCCACATCGGCCCCATCAACGCCGGGGATGCCTGGCTTCACCTTGGGGACTCCCAGCAGGGACCATCCCACAGAGAAAGCCAGGACGGGTTCCCCAGCGGTATACAGCGCCAGGACGCCGGCTGGCAACAGTGCGCTTTACAAGTATACACATTACATTATATTACATTACATTAACATTACATTACGTCTCCTGCATGCCCTATGATCCCATATACCAAGTTGACCATCCATCCCGGAATACTACCCGATGGAAGATAGGTTATTACTTGACCCCATTGCAGAGAAACCCACATCAACAATCTATCGTAAATTAATGAATAATATACCTGATCTCCTTTTCAATCTCAGAGTGCCCTGGGCCAGGTACCTTGGGAGTCTCGATCAAGAAGACTGGCAAGACGCACTACAGGGCCCTAGAGAGATAGCAATCCGCTCTAGGTTCAGGCTGGTGCAGCTTAAAATCCTTCACCGTACCTACTACCCTGGTACTCCGCTTTATGCATGGGGAAGGTGCCAGTCGGCGTCCTGTGTAAGCGGTTGTCAACAGGAGGGCACCTTCTTTCATATCAAGTGGGAGTGTCCGGAGATCATCCCTTCTGGACGAAGGTAACGGACACCATGTCTAAGGTAGTGGGGGTGATGGTTCCGATGGACCCGAAGTGGTTTCTACTGCTGATCGAGTAAAAAACCTGAGAATACGGAAACAACAATTAGTTGTAATATGTTTCAAGACTACTTTCTGGAGAAGGTAGATATTATCCTTTCTGATATTAGACAGGGTATAGTATCTGGATCTAATATACCACAGGACGTTCAGACTTCTCCGGAAGTCATTATCTCAAAATTCCCATTGATAGATCCAATGAGTCTTGAACAACTTATGAGCAAAACCAAATCAGGCTATCCGGCAGACCCATGCCCCCCTAGTGTCTTTCGTCTGGCACGCCCTATTTTAGAAGACCACATTATTTCCCTCTTGAACAACTCATTGGAAACAGGGACAGTATCAGCCAGTTTTAAGGAAGCCCGAGTGAAGCCTTTGATAAAGAAACCAGGAGCCAATCCTACCATCTTGAAAAATTACAGACCTATTTCCCAACTACCGTTCTTGTCCAAAATCCTAGAACAACATGTGCTGAAAACCCTGGCCTCGTTCCTGGAGTCTCACCATCTCTTCCAGGAACGTCAGGCAGGGTTTCGTGCACACCACAGCACCGAGTTGGTGATGCTCTCGGTGCTGGATGAGCTTAGGGAGATGGCTGACAGTAAAAAACCGAGCGCCCTGATACTTTTAGATCTTTCAGCGGCGTTCGATACTGTCAGCCATACCCTGCTCCTGGATAGGCTGGCCAAGTTCGGGATTCGGGACATGGCCTTACAGTGGCTTAAATCCTTCCTGTCAGGTAGGACACAGCGTTTTCAGTTGGGGGATAGTTTATCGGAGGTGGGTAACCTGATGTGCGGAGTCCCACAGGGCTCCGCTCTATCCCCAGTATTGTTTAATCTTTATATACAACCATTGATCAACTCCCTGGTAAACATGGGCTGTCGCGTATTTAATTACGCTGACGATACCCAGCTGCTACTTAGCATAGACAATACGGTCTCTGCGCAGAAGTATGCACAGGATATCCTCAGATTTGTAGTCAGTTGGATGACGACAAATCTGCTGAAAATTAATCCTGAAAAAACTGAGGTCCTAGTTGTTTCGACTATAAGTTCTCCATGGAGTGATTTATACTGGCCTCAAGAACTGGGTCCCACCCCAATACCTTGTGACAAGGTGAAAAGCCTTGGAATTAAGATTGATTGCGAATTGTCAATGACCAGCCAGATTTCCTCCGTTGTGGGGACCTGTACTGGTCTGATTAGACAATTGCGCAAATTAGTTCCCCTTCTTTCTTCATCCATGCTTCGCACTGTAGTTTCTGCTACAATTATTTCGAGGTTGGACTATGGGAACGCTCTCTATTTAGGTCTACCGAAAAATCTGACCAATAGATTGCAGGTCGTTTTGAATGATGCTGCACGACTTATTTTTAGACTCCCAAGAAGATCCCATGCCTCTCCTCTGCTACAGAGCCTTCATTGGCTCCCTATTAGGCAAAGGGCAGAGTTTAAAAGCCTTTGCACGGCCCATAAGGCAATCTACGGGCAAGCACCTACCTACATCAAGGAACGATTGGAGGTGTATAAACCTGAACGCAGACTGAGGTCATCTGACGCTCAGTTGTTAGTCTGCCCACGGTTTAAACTAGCTACGAAGGGTGGGCGATCCTTTTCAGTTCTAGTTCCTCAAATCTGGAACAGACTACCTGAATCCCTTCGTAAAGAAGGTAACCTCCTACGCTTCAGGAAATCATTAAAACACTTTTATTCAGGGAGGCCTTGGGGTCACTGTAATCTGCACAAGGAGACCGATCCTCTAAGCTGCTAAACAGTTGTCTGTCCTTCGGTCATGAGCGCCTTGAGACCTGCCGGTGAGTTGGCGCTATATAAACCGAAGCTAACAATAACAATATGTGGAAATCTGGTTGGCCCTGGCTGCGGGTGTCGTGAAATGGAACATTGCCAGGGGGTGGAGGGTGTAGGCGCCCCCGCACTTGGAGGATTGGCAGCGCGACCTGGACTGGTGCCAGAAAGCTGAAGAAACTGTATACAAAAGTAGGGGTGTACTAAAAAATGGAAGAAAGTATGGTCACCTTGGCTCAAATACAGAGGAACGGATACACTCTTGGCAGGGTTGTGGTTCCCTGATGTGCAATTTTCTGATAGCATCTGTATTATTTCCCAATGTGATATACAGACCCTGGTGTTGTATTGTATGGTCTAATGAGCATTGGTAATAAAAGAAGAGTTAAAAAAATCACACCCACACAAGTTGCACACCCGTTTTGATCATTTGCTTTGTACACTGGACCTATTCCCAGCAATCAAGCAGAGTACCTATCTGGGTAAAACCATACCTGACCATAATCCCATAGAATTGACTCTAAGCTGGGGCCGTATTCCCGCACCTATTCCAACGTGGCGGTTGCAGCCCTTGTATTTGGAAGATCAAGTGTTTCGTACTACATAAGCAAGATCCATCACCACATACTTTGATGAGGATGAAGGCACTGCCACAACTAGATCACTGAAGTGGGCGGTTTTTAAAGTGAAGGTGCAGGGAGTCTTCATGGGGTCCTTGGTGGGTGTTATACGGGAGGTAACCAGAGACATAACGGACCTGGAAGATAGATTGCAGGCATTGGAATTGGCTGCCCGGGCAGACACGCAGGCAGCTGGAGGCCTACAGGAGGCTAGGATAAAATTTGCCGAACTCTTAGAGCGATTAAGAACAATTGACTCGAGCGCTTATACACTACGCACATATGCGGAAGCAGATAGGGCCACCACATTATTGGCACGATTGATTAAACCACAAACATCTCCCACGCCAATACTAGTATTTCACGATACCCACTGCAATTTGATTACTTCCCAAGCTGAAATAAATATTATATTTCAGGAATTTTACACAAGTCTTTACATGGCTCCTTCCCTTTTCACAACGGGTACATTTGCACTCTTTCATGGAGCTATCGACCTTCCCACCGTTTCAGACACAACTGCTGAGGAACAGGCAGCCCGATCACTTCAGCAGAGATCTGTAGTGCTATGAAGGCATTGGCCCGTAATAAGACCCCGGGCTCAGATGGGCTCCCCATTGAATTCTATTCAACAATTACGTGGCAACATTAATCCCGAAGTTATTGCAACTTTATACCACTTCACTTACAGAGGGCATACTGCCTCCCACGACCTGGGAGGCAATAGTGACTTCCTTACTGAAACCTGACAAGCCCCCAACCGACCTTACATCCTATAGGCCCCTGTCAATTCTCAATACTGAATATAAAATACTCAGCAAACTCTTAGCGTCGGGACTGCAACCTCTGCTCCCCAGACGGATACATACAGATCAACGTGAGTTTATACCCAAGCGCAGTACCTCCCTAAATATACGCCGTCTGCACACCCTGATGCACACAGCCTCGATGATAACTCCACAAGCGGAATGTCTATCTTTAGACATACGTCAAGCGTTTGATACCCTGAATTGGCCATATATGCTGGCCGTACTCGCCAAGTTTGAATTACTCCCGGAATTCTGCCAATGGGTGAAATTGCTTTATACAGATCCTACAGCTCGTGCTAAGACGGGTGCCACCATCTCCCCGACATATCAAATATTCCAGGGGACACATCAGGGGTGTCCTGTGTCGCCCCTGTTGTTTGTGCTAGCATTGGAACCTCTGGCACAACATCTACGTCGCATTATGGCTCCATATGGCATCCCAATAGGGGCGACAATCCACTCTGTATCACTTTACCCCGACAACATGTTATTATCTTTTAAAGACCTAAGAGTGGTCATACATCCCGTGGCCACCTTATTCTCACAGTTCGGTGAGGTGCCTGGCTTATGTCTTACCGCCTCAAAGACTGTGGCCTACTCCTTTTATGACACTTTTAACAGGCCCAGTCTGCAGTTTGGCCGATTACAGTTTAGATTAGAGCCCACTACTTTCAAGTACCTTGGAATATATATTTACAGAACCAGCGCTGACACCATAGATGTTAATGTGACTGGGACTATTAACTCCCTCCGTTCTCAGGTGGCGTTCTGGGCTACCCTGCAGTTAACGATAGCGGGCTGGCTGGCAGTGTCTAAAATGGTCATGTTGCCCAGACGCCTATATCACCTTGTGAATCTCCTTGTTGCCCTTCTGGCTTGGATTTTTAGAACGCTTGACACATTATAGACATCATTGCTTTGGGGAACAGGCCGCCATGGACTCGCTCTGGCCAAAATGCAGTTGCCGAGTTCTGCGGGCAGTATGGGGGCCCCTGATTTTAGGGCATATTGCGTCACTGGTCAGTTGCAAAGGTGGGCGTACTGGCTGGTAAGCCTTAACTTATTCAAATTAGGTTATTCTCCTGAGCGCCTGCAGTTGGGAACACTACCGGCATTGCTATGGCCCAGAGCCGATAGGGTGAGAGATCCACCTATTCTCCTAAATATCGCCCTGCATTATTAAAAGCAGGCGTTAAAATATGCCAAAATACTTACTCTTTATGCCCAGAATATTCCACTCTGTAGCCTGCCCACGAGGCGCGGAGTATTGTCAACTGCCAGAATTCGAAGCTGGATACAGGCAGGTATAGAGACTGTGGGGGACTTATTTTTGGACGGTAATCTGATGCTCCATGCCGAGTTTGCATGTACTAACGCAGTCCAGGACACCTTATTTCTGACACATGCGGCTGTTACACAGTTTATTCGAAAGTAATGGTTGGTGAACCAGAGGTAAACCCCTACCTTTCAATTACTGCGGGCTATTCACATCATGGGTCACAGGAGCCACCTGGTCAGGTGGTTATACCGCGGATTAAGAGAACATTTGTGCGGCCCCCTACTGGACCTTTGCCAAAAGTGGGAAGCTGCGTTAGTTATGGAACTGAATGACAGAGAGTGGGCTTTGATACTAGAGCACCCCAAGCGAGTCTTCCATAATTTCTGACTAAAAACAATACAGTTGTTGATATTACATAGGGCCTACCTCACACCATAGGCAATACAGAAAATGTACCCTACCGCTTCCTCAGACTGTCTGAGATGTTCTCGTACGGATGCTGATTTTGTTCACATGTTATGGGCTTGCCCCTCCTTGAGAGTGTTTTGGTCCGAGGTTACTCGGGGTCTCACTCAGCTTACTGAATGTTCCCTTTGGGCCACCAAAGAAGCCTGTCTTTTGGGCCCCTTCCCTCTTCCAAAGAAAGAGTTTGCTACTCTGCTGCGCCGTTTTGCGGGAAGAGCCCTGATGCTTGCTAAAAGACTAGTCACACAACGCTGGAAATCCCACACATCTCCGCGCGAGGATAGATGGAGAGAGGAGGTACTTAAATGGGCTACCACTGAAGGGGAGGCGCTACCGCGTGAGGAATACAGAGGACTGAGGAGAAAGCCGATCTCCTTGGACTGGGCTCAACTGATAGAACAGTTTAGATCAGAGACAGACGAGGAGGCCGAATATTGTTGGGATACACCACATGACCCTACATGAAGTGCTTGATTCATAACTATACCACAGAGCGCAAATATGTGCCTATTGAAATGGAGTTACTTTCAATAGAGGTCAATGGGAGAAATACATTCTCCATATTTTTAAATCTCCCGCTTTCCTCTATTAAAATGTTGGCATGTATGGTAACGTACCTTGGGCATGTAACACGTTCACTGCAGCCACCAGAGACTCCAAAACTATCCAGGAGGCCTTAGGAGGCATCAGAAATCACTTCCTGTCCCTCTCTCTAGTGTCGGTTGGTCACATTCTAACACTTCCCCACACACGTCCCCAGAAGATAGAGCTATGTCAATGCTGTCAAAAGGAATGTATCTTCAGGAGCCCAACAAGCCCTATCCTGTTACTGTTATCATGCTTGAGAGACCTGCTGCTCATACATCATTTCTGAAAATATTTCTTATTGCTTCCAACTTTACAAAATGTATTATTATTTTGCAGACCCTTCTTCTACATGTGACACTAGAGATGATCACCTAAGTTGTTTACCTAATATTACGACGTACATTGCCCTAATCAAGGGTACAAATTATACAAACAGTTGTTAAATCCCACCCGCATCTGTCACGCGCTCAAGAGTTAACCCGGTAATAGAACATATGGAATGCGCGGGCACCAGCGTTGCTCCCATGGCTGTCCCCTAGCCTCATTACCTGGCAGCAGCTGGTAGCTCATATGTACTGTGTTATTTAATTAGCAGACAACAGCAGTTTGCTTGTAGGCAATCCTTCCTTTGGAGTGATCCGCTTCATATCAATCCAAACTGGAAATGTAGGACAGAGCTGGCAGATGATGTGCAATTACTTACATGTTTCCCCAGAAGCTCTGTCCTCTGCGCCAGACATCTGTATCAATGAACTTTTTAATTCTATTAAATAGAATACCTTATTTGCTTGATCTGCTATAATTTGGAGCTGGCTGCAATGAAATGTATTTTGGATTAGATTCTTATTTACCTTTATTGTGAAGGTCTGGAATAATTGCACAGCAATGTGGGAACGTGTTGAAGGGCACTTTTTATACTATAAACAGATGAGATGAATTTACTTTTTCGCGCCTCTGGTCTGGGAACAAGAAAGATTACATATTCCGTGGAGAAATGGTAAGAGAATCAGCAGACAATTATCTGTATACAAAATGATAAAGAGCTTCCTGTAACACAGTTAGCAGAGGAAAGACAGGGGCAAAGTCAAATCAGAGACCTGCCACAACCCATGAAATTCAAATGTTTATGGAACCATGTTACCTTTGTGTGACAGAAGCAAAACATGGCTACCAAGACAGAAATGGCAGCCCCAATTCAAATGTTTGGAATCAAACATTTCCTATCACTGCAAATTATACAATATCTGCATGAATAGAAGAAGAGTCATTGTGTATATCACAAAACATCAGAAACCAGCCTGTTCTCGCTGTTGTTTCATTCATCTGAGTGAATCATTGACCAACCTTCATTGTTCCCAACACCTTCCTTCAAACCCTTGCCTCCTACTTCCCTCCAACCAGCTCTCTTTTCTTCATCCGTTTTTGTCTCTCTCCACTCACACACCCTATATCCACTCCTATATGTGCTTCGACTCACACATTACATGCCGCCACTTGCATATCTTCTTCCTCCACCCTCGCATACTTATTTACACCCCACTTACACTGGCATTGCCAGCTTCAACTCACACACAAATCTAAAGCTGCCTTTAAAAAAATCTGTATTGTTCTTTTCAAACACACACGATGCCTAGTGGCGTAACACAAAATTATAGTAACCCCTGCAGAATCTGAAGAGGGACCTTTGAATCCCCCATATCTCACATGTATTCAGTGGTCTTGGACTGATTGGAGGGCCTCTAAAGGGTTCAGCCTCCCCCCCTTCCCCCCCCACGTGCAGAGGCCTGAGTTACACCCTTGACAGTGCCCAACATCAGAAGATGAGCAAGCAGAATGCCCTATATAAACAAAATAAGAGGCATTACTAAATGCACGTCAATTCACCAAAAGGCCAGGAGCAGCGGAAGTGACATCACACACCCTTTGACCTTCACTTTTACTCACACACACACATGCTTACACACACACACACACACACACACACACACACACGCACACACACACACACACACACACACACACACACACACACACGCACACACACACACGCACACACACACACGCACACACACGCACACACACACACTCACATAAACCCACTGCCTCCCACAGCATGCATTTAAAAGCATTTTGTACATACCTCAGCTGCCAGAGAGGGCCATATTTCAGGTAACTGAAATACATTTTTATACAACACTGATAGTGAAAAATATTATATATACATTTCTCATGATGTTTTCCTTGTGCACTAAGAAGTATGGACCCCCTTTGTCTCACCGAGAGTTCTGCACCTTTTTTCTGGCGCTCTTTCAGTAACCTCCTAAAGGGAATGCTTGCCTCTGCGCCCGCATTGGCACTCTGAAGCAGGCGCGTTGGTACTATGAAGCAGGTGTGTTGGTACTATGAAGCAAGCACGTTGGTACTATGAAGCAGGCGCGTTGGTACTATGAAGCAGGCGCGTTGGTACTATGAAGCAGGCGCGTTGGTACTATGAAGCAGGAGCGCTGGTACTATGAAGCAGGCGCGTTGGTACTATGAAGCAGGAGCGCTGGTACTATGAAGCAGGCGCGCTGGTACTATGAAGCAGGCGCGTTGGTACTATGAAGCAGGCGCGTTGGTACTATGAAGCAGGAGCGCTGGTACTATGAAGCAGGCGCGTTGGTACTATGAAGCAGGAGCGCTGGTACTATGAAGCAGGCGCGTTGGTACTATGAAGCAGGAGCGCTGGTACTATGAAGCAGGCGCGTTGGTACTATGAAGCAGGCGCGTTGGTACTATGAAGCAGGAGCGCTGGTACTATGAAGCAGGCGCGTTGGTACTATGAAGCAGGAGCGCTGGTACTATGAAGCAGGCGCGTTGGTACTATGAAGCAGGAGCGCTGGTACTATGAAGCAGGCGCGCTGGTACTATGAAGCAGGCGCGTTGGTACTATGAAGCAGGAGCGCTGGTACTATGAAGCAGGCTCGTTGGTACTATGAAGCAGGCGCGTTGGTACTATGAAGCAGGCGCGTTGGTACTATGAAGCAGGAGCGCTGGTACTATGAAGCAGGCGCGTTGGTACTATGAAGCAGGAGCGCTGGTACTATGAAGCAGGCGCGTTGGTACTATGAAGCAGGCGCAGAGGCTAAGTGATTACCTCATTTGCATGGGGCCAGGCCCCCACGCAAATAAGGGAATGCCCCCTCAAGATGGCAATGGCGCTAAATGTGCACCACCGCTATTAGTATTATGGAAGGGACCGCACAAGCGTCTGTGGTCCATCTGTAATATCGAAGTACCCTGAGGCACATAAGGAAAACGCACACACCCACTGTGCCTCCGGAGTATTTTCTGTAATACGGCCCCAGGTGATGCATCGAATGGGATCGATTTTCCTCAAGAAACCTCAAGGCCACCCTCTCTTTTGACAGCTCTTCAATAATAGCCCGGTAACTTATTTTGCAGCTGAGCGGTATTAGGCAATTGATACTGGAACTGCCTGATGTGGGGTTCTGACAGCAACGTGTGATTTCAGTTAGCATAGCACATAGCAGGGTTACTTGTAATATTGCCAATACATTATCGATCACTATCTTCAGGAGGTATGAAAGATGCATAAGGAATTGGTCAGTCACACACTTAATGTTTTAAATATGTATATACCTGTATAAGCGTGCATATTTCGTAAGGGTCAGAAGGGAGGCCGAAAATATACATTCAGTCAAAAATAGATATATCACAATCAAACTGTCTTGCAAAAAGAGTTATCACATTGAAAGAAGTTGTCAAAAACTGTCAGTAATGTGCTTTGTATTGAAATCTGTAGAAGGTTTCAATGGACTCCATTCTCTTTTCAAAGATCACTGCCAGTAGCCTAACAAGCAATGTCACTTTGCAAATAAATATGTTTGTAAATAACTGTGTCAACTTTGGTCAGTACATCTAAAATGTATAATTTGTCACTTCTCTTCTGAAGCGGGCTCCAAGGATGGCTCAGCCTGGGGTGCCTGGAGTGCTAGCCCCTCCATCCAAAGTTGGGTCTAGTTGTGCCCCTGGTGAGACACCAGGACAATAAACAGAATGTTAAAATGTTACTTGGCAGAGACTCTGTGCTACCTCCCACGTCCTCTCTAAAAATTAAAGAACAAGTCGCACAGAGTTAACTTCGCACTCAAAGGGCGTATTTATGTAATTACTTCTAACAAGTCATTATCTAATCATGTGTCATGCTGCTTTCCGAGGCAGTCACAAAGCAGCAGTGTTCTTAAATAAACAGCTTTATTGCCTTTTTTACTTGTTCTTGAGTAGGTCCAATAAACAAAGCGTATGACTGTTAGCAAGGGAACATAGACGCAAGAAAATGTTGTCTCTAGCTTCTGGACTAAACGAACTAGGGTCAAAGGAGTTTTTTCAAGAGCATTGGCTCCCAAAAGCAGTGATCTTCAGGAGCCCTAGTATTGCCTTGGAAAAAACCCAGTTACTTTTCTTTCTACTTAAGTTTTAAACAGCGTACCTATCAGAGCAGGGGTCCAAAGTCGGTCCATGAAGGCCGGGTCTATGCCCCAGTTTTAGAATATATCACATAAATGTACTTTTTATGATTCTAAATGCCATTAACTTACAGAATCAGTGGTCACCTGGCATGTTTCTATCTTTAATGAACCTACACTGGAAACCACATGTATTATTACATTCAAACACTTACATATGTTTGGCCTGCAAGAAGAATGTCATAACAATGGAATAATATCCATTAGAAGTGTATATTATTAAAAAATATATACAATACACTCATATAGCAAACACAGAAGCAATAGCAACTGCTTGAACAACCATACTCCAGCCACAACCGCCCACAACGCCTGACAGGATCTTCGTGCTGCAGAAACGACCGCCCGCTACACCTGGCCCCCCACTTAGTTCTACAGCGATGAACATCCACGACGACCTCCAAGCGCCCTCATCGACCACGAAGAACAAGTTACTTACCTTCAGTAACGATATATCTGTAGGAAACATAGGTTAGTTATAGATTCCTTACCTTAGAATTACCCTCAGGCGTCAGACTGGATCCGGAAAGTTTTTTCGTCAGCAGTACCTCTGCGCGTCGGAAGGTGGAGTTGGCTGGCTCCGTGTTCGTCATTGGCAACGTGTTGACGTCGCGGTAGCTACTTAGATGCTGCCCTCGCGTGCCGACGTCAGTTCTGTACACGACTTTCTGTGCCAGAAACGGAGAGTCAAGCAAGACACTGACCACTGGTGCACAAACCTAGGGCCCTGAAAGGATGTCCTTAACCCTAGAAATCAGTTCGCAGAATGGGAAGGATGGATGGGGCGGTAAGGAATCTATAACTAACCTATGTTTCTAACAGATATATCGTTACTGAAGGTAAGTAACTTGTTCACCCGAAAGAAACAGTTATAGATTCCTTACCTTAGAATAGATACCCCAGCAATACCAACCCCGGGGTGGGTCTGCGTACCAAATTCACAACAGAAAGTCCTGGAGAACAGAACGGCCAAAGAAGCTGTCTCTCCGGACTTGGCTGTCGAGGCAGCAGTGTCTCGTAAACGTGTGCAGCGATGCCCACATAGATTCATGATAGATGTAATTTAGAGGAACTCCTCGTCCCAAATCAGTAGTGGCTGCCATTGCCTTGGTGGAATGGGCGCGCAGCCCCACTGCAGGCTCCTTCTTTGCTAAAGAAGAGCAGGCTTTGATACACAAAACAACCCATCTGGAGATGGTCCGTTTGTGTACGACCTGAACTTTCTTGGTGCCCACGTAGCAAACAAAGAGCTGGTCATCCACCCGGAACGGTTTGGTGCGATCCAAATAAAAAGAAAGCGCACTTTTTGGGTCCAGACAGTGGAACCTCTCTTCCTCTTTCAAAGGATGTGAAGGCGGAAAGGAGGTGGGCAAAGTGAGGGTTTGCCCTATGTGAAAGGAAGTGACAACCTTTGGAAGGAAGGATGGACGAGTCCTGAGGACAACTTTGTCCGGATGCACGGACAGAAAAAGAGGCTTTGATCAATCAATCAATCAATCAATCATTACATTTATAGAGCGCGCTACATACCCGTGAGGGTCTCAAGGCGCTAGAGGGGGTGGGGGGGCGCTACTGGTCGAAGAGCCAGGTCTTGAGGAGTCTTCTGAAGGCCAGTAGGTCCTGAGTCTGCCGTAGATTGGTTGGGAGAGTGTTCCAGGTCTTGGCGGCGAGGTAGGAGAAGGATCTTCCTCTGGCTGTGGTTTTCCGGATCCGAGGGACTGTGGCAAAGGCGAGTTTGGCTGAGCGGAGGCTTCGGGTGGGGGTGTGGAAGCTGAGTCAGTTGTTGAGGTAGGTGGGTCCGGTGTTGTGTAGTGCTTTGTGTGCGTGGATGAGGAGTTTGAAGGTGATCCTCTTGTTGATGGGGAGCCAGTGCAGGCTTCTCAGGTGGGGTGTGATGTGGCTGCGGAGGGGGACGTCGAGGATCATTCGAGCCGAGGCTTTCTAGATTCGTTGTAGTCGTCTCAGGAGCTTGTTTGTAGTTCCTGAGTAGAGGAGGTTTCCGTAGTCTAGTCTGCTGGTGATGAGTGCCTGGGTGACAGTTTTTCTAGTGTCGGTGGGGATCCATTTGAAGATTCTGCGGAGCATTCAGAGGGTGTTGAAGCAGGACGCGGAGACGGCGTTGACTTGCCTGGTCATGGAGAGGGTGGAGTCGAGGATGACCCCCAGGTTGCGTGCGTGGTCTGTGGGTTCCGGGGCTGCGCCTAGCGATGTGGGCCACCAGGACTCGTCCCAGGCTGAAGGGGTGGGTCCGAGGATGAGGACCTCCGGTTTGTCTGAGTTCAGCTTCAGTCTGCTGTCCTTCATCCAGTCAGCTATAGCCTTCATTCCTCTGTGGAGTTTGGCTTTGGCGGTGTGGGGGTCTTCGGTGAGGGATATGATCAGCTGGGTGTCGTCGGCGTAGGAGATGATGTTGAGGTTATGTTGTCGTGCGACGTGGGCGAGTGGTGCCATGTAGATATTGAACAACGTCGGGCTGAGGGAGGATCCCTGTGGGACTCCGCAGATGATCTCGGTGGATTTCGAGCAGAAGGGTGGGAGGCGGACGCTCTGGGTTCTGCCGAAGAGGAAGGATGTGGTCCAGGCCAGGGCCTTCTCTTGAATTCCGGAATCATGGAGGCGTGCTGATAGGGTGCGGGGGCAGACTGTGTCAAAGGCTGCTGATAGGTCCAGGAGGAAGAGGGCGGCTGTTTCTCCTTTGTCCATCAGGATCCTGACGTCGTCAGTGGCGGCGATAAGGGCGGTCTCGGTGCTGTGGTTGCTGCGAAAACCGGATTGGGAGGGGTCCAGGATGTTGTTGTCTTCGAGGTAGCGGGTTAGCCCTTTGATGAAAGGGCCTGGAGCTCACTCACCCTTCTGGCAGATGTGATGGCCTCCAGGAATGCATTTTTAAGAGTTAAAAGCCTCAAAGAACAGTTGTGAAGTGGCTCAAAGGGAGAGCACATTAAATAGGTTAAGACCAGATTCAGGTCCCACTGAGGCATAACGAAGAGAATAGGAGGAAAGAGATGAGTTATGCCTTTTAAGAAACGGTTTACAACCGGGGACTTGAAGAGAGACAGCTGATCAGGGAGCCAAAGAAAGCCAGAAATGGCTGAAAGATAGCCCTTGATAGTGCCCAGAGCAGAGCCCTGCTGGGCCAAAGAGAGAAGGAACAAGAGAACCGAAGAAAGGGGATCCACAGCCTTTGCTGTGCACCATGCCACAAATTTGTTTCACCGGCAGGCGTATACCGTCTTAGTGGAAGGGCGCCTGGCTGCCAAGATTACATCACAAACTGCGGGAGGTAAGTCAAATTACGTCAACTGCTGCTGCTCATTCTCCACGCAAGGAGGTGGAGGCTGGAGAGGTTCGGGTGGAGGACCGTCCCCCTGCTGCTGCGACAGAAGATCCTCCCGAAGAGGCAGTTGGATCAGAGGATCGATGGCCATGTTGAGCAGCCCAATCCGGAGCCACAAGAATGACTTTGGCCCAGTCGCGCTTGATCTTCTTCAGCACTCTGGGCAGAAGTGGAATAGGCAGAAAGGCGGACAACAGACAACAACTCCACTCGCAACGAAAAGCGTCACCTTGCGAGTGCCGCCTTGGAAATTCCAATGCCCAGAATTGCTGACATTGCACGTTCTCTTCGGTGGCGAATAGATCTAACCAAGGCTCTCCCCACTGTTGAAAGAGACCTTGCACCACCTCCGAGTGAAGACACCATTCGTGATCCATCATGCACCTGCGGCTGAGTTCGTCCGCCCTGGCGTTCAGGGAAACTGCCAGGTGTTGAACTACCAGGGAAATGCCCTGATGTTCCAGCCATGTCCAGAGGCGAAGGGCCTCCTGACATAGGGCCCACACCCCCACCCCGCCATTTGTTGCAGTACCACATAGCGGTGGTGTTGTCCGTGAACACCTGCACTACTCTTCCCCAGACGGAGGGAAGGAATGCCTTCAGTGCAAGACGAATCGCCCGAAGCTCCAGAAGGTTGATGTGGAACCCGGACTCTGCCGGAGACCAGAGGTCTCTGATCTTCACCTCTCCTATGTGGCCGCCCCAACCCAGAAGGGATGCGTCCGTCACCACTGTGTGCTCTGGTTGGGGAAGAGAAAGATCTACCGTTGACCCAATCCTGGTTCGTGAGCCACCACTGCAGTTGGCATGCAGTGCCCTCCGATATCTGGTTGCAATCAGACAGATTCCCCTGATGCTTTGACCACTGGAACTTCAGGTCCCATAGCGGAGCCTGCATATGCCATCTGGCATAGTCCACCAGCAGGATGCAGAAGGCCATGAGGCCCAGCAGCCTCAGAGTCATCCTACCCGAATCCCAGGATAGAGGCTGAAAGATCAGAATCATAGCCCGAATATCCCGGACTTATGGGCTGCATTAATAATTTACACATGCCTCTAAGATCAGCCTGACTGCTTTTGTGCCAAGCTACCAGCAGGGTAAGCACAGGTTAATTTTGTGAGTTTTTTGTGGTTCACTCTGACAAGAATTTTGTCTTTTGCTTGGAAAGGGCTCACACACCCCTCAACGAATAACCCAATTTCTGACAATTCAGCACACTGCAATAGTACTAGACTTATTCTGTCATTTTATTAACACTACCTGGACAAAGGTTTCACCTCATTAGAACCAGTCTGACACACAAATATAGCAATAAGTAACCACCACAGTTTTATTAACTTTTCATCTGTTTGAGCTGGAAAAAAAAAATTCAATAAAATCTGCATATTATGCAGCAGAAGATCGATTATTTGGCGAAAGTAGCAAATACATTTTTATGTGTAAAACGCCCCTGCCACACAAATCACACAATTCCAGTGGTCCTTTTCATAACTTTGTTTTCAGGGCTAAAATACAGCTTGTATTTAAGAAAGGGCATGCTCTTTCCTGATTGCTTGCTCTTTGAACTAGGTAATGGATCAAAAGCAACAAAGTGTTGTGTTAACTTTAGCGTTCGCCGCCCACTGCAGCAAATGGGAAACAACACAACTCGGGCACAAGCTGATGTTTTAAGCTCTGGTATCAATCACTGCAAAGGTAAAAAAAGAAAATCTCACACACAGAAACACAAGGGAAAGCATAAATATCGACTCCATGCCACTCATCCCTGGAATGGTTCCTTTACACGTGGTCCCACATGAGATTTAAAATCATTGGCAGTACAGTGAGGCGGAGAGGAACACACAATTGGGCACTCAGATCACATGGTGGTAGTTTTAGTGGCTCCCATATAAATGAAAGATTATGGTGTCACCTGGAGAGGAAACACTTTGGGCTACAGAAGAGCAGCAGAAGCGCCTACCCGCATCAACACTCCCAAATTTACTTCAAAACCAGAGGTCGAAGTGGGAGGAATCGGAGAGGCACAATGTGCCCCTACTTTATTGATTTCTGAAAAAACGTTCCACTACTTTTTGTAAAAAGACAAGTGTCGCTTAATTCCAATAGTTTAAATGTTTCAACTGAAGTGTCTTTCAGTGAGTCTCCTCTACTGTGAAACTGAAGCTGGGCAGACAACTAAACAAACCTTCCTGTCAGGGTGCCTTCTTGCCTGAATCAAATGCAAATGTGCACAAGTTAATCTACAAATGTAAAGGGTAATCTGCAAATGTAAAGGATGCTTGGGAGCCGTACTGGCTTTATTTGATTGAATCACTTGAAGCCTTGTGATGACAAAGATTTATTCTTTATGAGTGGTAGTGCAGAGAGTTACCAACTGAGCTGTGAAGAGCTTGCTCTTAATAAATAAAATAATATACATATATATATATATATATATATATATATATTCACTGAAAAAAACATAGGTTTCAGGCCTTATATAGTTAGGAATTAGCATTTAAAAAACCTTTAAAATTCACTCAAAAAATATAAGTTTTAGGGGTGTTATAGTTAGCTGGACATTTCACTCATACAAAACCATTGAAATTGCTCCTATATAGTTATACTATATTTCGCGCACCCGCAATCCACTGCTGATGATGTCACATATTACATCATTCATGACATGGTGAGTGACATCACTACAGACATCTCAAATGACATCACTGATGACATCACTGATGACATCATCCACGTGACAATCACATACACCTTTTCATACACTAGTAAAATCTTTCATCACTCTTTGTAAAATACAGAGTATCATATTTGAATCCATTGTTACAGCAATACAAGTATCTAAAAACCCACTCAGTGATTCATAGATGTATACACACCTCTAATCACTTACCTGTAGATTCACTCATACATGCTGTCAATGAACAATAGAACACTATCAAGTGAGTGAAATGTCCAGCTAACTATAACACCCCTAAAACTTATATTTTTTGAGTGAATTTTAAAGGTTTTTTAAATGCTAATTCCTAACTATATAAGGCCTGAAACCTATGGGTTTTTCAGTGAATTTCAAAGGTTTTTTAAATGCTAATTCCTAACTATATAAGGCCTGAAAATTATGGTTTTTTCAGTGAATTTGCAAGGTTTTTTAAATGCTAATTCCTAACTATATAAGGCCTGAAACCTATGTTTTTTTTCAGTGAATTTCAACGTTTTTTTTAATGCTAATTCCTAACTATATAAGACCTGAAAGCCCACCAGGAATCTCCAGTATGCGCCAGGGGACTGCATTGCAGAAAGGTGTAATGAAGCCACGCCCCTTTTTACACCTCTCTGCAACGCAGCCCCCGTGCATGTTTGAAGAGGGGGAACTAATTCCCCTTGCATACTGGGGGCCCCTGGGGGCCAACTAGCCCACCTGGAACCTCCAGTATGCGCCAGGGGGCTGCATTGCAGAGGTGTAATGAGGCTATGCCCCTTGCTACACCTCCTGCAACGCAGCCCCCTGCCGCGTTTGCAGAGGGGGAACTAATTTCCCTTGCATACTGGGGGTCCCTGGGGGCCAACTAGCCCACCAGGAGCCTCCAGTATGCGCCAGGGGGCTGCATTGCAGAGAGGTGTAATGAGGCCACACCCTTTTTTACACCTCTGTGCAACGCAGTCCCCGTGCATGGTTGAAGAGGGGGAACTAATTCCCCTTGCATACTAGGGGTCCCTGGGGGCCAACTAGCCCACCTGGAACCTCCAGTATGTGCCAGGGTGCTGCATTGCACAGAGGTGTAATGAGGCTATGCCCCTTTTTACACCTCTCTGGAACGCAGGCCACTGGCGCGTTTGCAGAGGGGCGACTAATTCTCCTTGTATACTGGGGGTCCCTGGGTCATATCTGCCCAAACGCCGATATTCCGAACGATTGAAAATGACTTTTCTTGAGAAACATTTGGATTTGGATTATCATGTCCTATTCTTTGGAAGTTTTGAAAGACTGACTTTGAGGATGCTATAAATTACTCAAGTCTGCCGGAATTGTGTGGGTAAAATTGATACCTAGTCACTTTGAATAAGAATGTACTTACGTCTCGTCTAACATTTGGAAGAAATATCTAGTTATATGACAACAGGATACCGACATAACTTGAAGGAAATAAGAACGCCCTGAAGAAGTTCTGTTGTACAGAACGAAACGTGTCGGCTGGCTGTGGTACATAAACTTAAGGAAAATAAAAGTATTTGAATATACACCAAGATTCAGCGCTTCAATAAGGACTCTAAGTGGTAGGATTTGATTGGACTTATTCTGAAAGTGGTGCTGTGCCAAACTTTGGAATATTCTCCACTATTCTCTACTACTTACTCTCTACTACTCCACTACTCTCTAATACTCACTCTCTACTACTCATTCTCTACTACTCTACTACTCTCTACTACTCACTCTCTACTACTCTCTCTCTACTACTCACTTTTTACTACTCACTCTTTACTACTCACTCTCTACTACGCTCTACTACTCACTCTCTACTTCTCACTCTCTACTACTCTACTAATCACTAAACTACTCACTCTCTACTACTCTCTACTATTCTCTCTCTCTGCTACTCACTCTCTACTACCCTCTACTACTCACTCTCTACTACTCACTCTCTACTACTCACTCTCTACTACTCTCTACTACTCACTCTCTACTGCTCTCTACTACTCACTCTACTACTTACTCTCTACTACTCTCTACCACTCACTCTCTACTACTCACTCTCTACTACTCTCTACTATTCACTCGACTACTCACTCTCTGCTACTCTCTCTACTGTTCTCTACTACTCTCTACTACTCACTCTCTACTCTCTATTACTCACTCTCTACTCTCTACTTCTCTACCTCTCTCTCTCTACCTCTACCTCTCTATCTCTACACGCACACATATACACATATATATGCGGACCATTTTGTATATGTAGGTAGTTATTTATTAAATCTACCTTTGCTGCTCTTTTAATATTGGTGGAGCGAGCAAAGGACAGAATAAACTTTCATTCTTGTTCCCTCACCCAATTTTATTTTCACTAGCACTCACTTTCTTCACAAGCACTGCAAATCAGTCTCCCTTTTACCTACCAACTAGTATTACTAACATTCAAACCACTCTGGTCACTACCAGGTTCTCAGGAGGTTATAAGATCTGACCCTCCACACTTGCCGGTAGTGGCTCTAGTAGATGGTTCACAGGAATCCCAAATGATGAAGGGCGGTTCCGTATGGTGACTGATGGGTATCCTGATAGGTCACAAAGAGATCACAGGACATCTTATCATGTTGTTCTTCACAAGTGGGTTGTAATGGACAGTATCAGTACAGTTAGCCACACATAGATTTTTATTCTAGACCCTTCGACACCTTTGTGTTTTATAACTCTGATTAGGGAATGTGTCTAAGCTTGGTCTTTAAACTCCCTTAGGCCCCCTCCAACTCTTTTGTTTTTCATATATATATATATATATATATATATATATATATATATATATATATATACACATACACACACATATATAAACATATATAATCTGCATATCTATATAAATACAAATATAAATGCATGCATACATATACATATATGCATACATATGCATGTTATTTACATGAAAGTTTTAAAAACACTAATAAAAGCAAAGCTAAAAAGCCACCTCATTACAAACAGAATGGCTTTAACTTGTGTCCTCATGTAACGTAACTGGTGCTATGTAAAGCGCTCTGATAACTGATTCGGTTCGGTTCTAGTTCGCGCTATATAAAACTCTGCAAAAAAACAAAACAAAAACTTAAACGAGGGCGAGATCTATTGCATTTTCAATGCTTGTTTACTTTGGTTCCATCAAGAAGGCATTCAGATGTGTCACACATTTGCCATAAATTCTGAATGTTAGCACTCTAGTTGATCATTAGATCACTGTAGTAAAGCTACTGCTCACCAGGGAAGTCTGCTGCTGGTATTCAAAGTGCATGTTTTAGTCTGCATGTCAGAATTTTTTTAATGAAATAGAAGAGGATTTGAGAAGTCACTCAAAATGTGCTCTAATTTTTCTTTTTGAAGCACTAATCTTACTTTTTATGGCAAAATATACCCCCTCATTTTGTTCCTTTTTAAATTAAATGTTTTAAGAGTTACCACTTTATTCCAATCAAGATGGCTTCAGGTGTGCCATACCTTTGTAATAAGTAGGACTGTTAGCGCTCTAGTTGTTCTTTCGAACACTCTGGGACATTCTGTCATTGGGCTATACTTGGGCTACATCTGGGTGATATTTGTGCTACATTTGGGCTCTTTTGTCTCTGGTGGCCATCTTGGGAGACTGTATGTCAGAATTTTTTAATGAAATAGAAGATGATTTGAGAAGTCACTCAAAATGTGCCCTAATTTTTCTTTCTGCAGCACTAATCATACTTTCTATGGCAAAATATACCCCCTCATTTTGTTCCTTTTTAAATTAAATGTTTTAAGAATTACCACTTTATTCCAATCAAGATGGGTTCAGGTGTGCCATACCTTTGTAATAAGTAGGACTGTTAGCACTCTAGTTGTTCTTTAGAACACTCTGGGACATTCTGTCATTGGGCTATACTTGGGCTACATCTGGTGATATTTGGGCTACATTTGGGCTCTTTTGTCTCTGGTGGCCATCTTGGGAGACTGCATGTCAGAATATTTTAATAAAATTGAAGAGGATTTGAGAAGTCACTCAAAATGTGCCCTAATTTTTCTTTCTGCAGCACTAATCATACTTTCTATGGCAAAATATACCCCCTCATTTTGTTCCTTTTTAAATTAAATGTTTTAAGAGTTACCACTTTATTCCAATCAAGATGGCTTCAGGTGTGCCATACCTTTGTAATAAGTAGGACTGTTAGCGCTCTAGTTGTTCTTTAGAACACTCTAGGAGGCTGCAGTAGTACACAAAGGAATCAACTGACAGTCTCTGTCCTTGTTGGATGTACATGTTTTACTGAGAATGTCAGACTTCATTCTCACATGACTGAGAAAGATAATGTGAATTTACAGAAAATATGCTTTCAGTTTAGCTTATAGATCCCCTTTCAAACCACTGTGGGAAAAGCATGAGATAATAGTTTTCTTTCAAACATGATTCATGATATCCCAGCAGAAGGCTTTTTCACATGGTAAAATCACCTTAGAACACACCACAATTCCTAAAATGAGTATGGTACCATCAACAAATGATTTATAATGTAACTAAAGTCCTAAAACCCTCTATTAACTACAATGTTTTTTAATGAGGTGCTATCATGTATATTGGTCCCAAGATGGCTGCCAACACTTCTTGGATGAAGTGCTGACAGCCAATCAGATTTCACGATGAGATGTGTGGTTAGGCTCCGCCCAGATATATATGTGTTTTTGAAGTTAATTTTCATAAAAAACACTGGAGCAATTTTCACCAAATATAGCAAAGGCACTTCTGCGTACCAGTCCCTACAATTTTACCAAGTTTGGTGTAATTCCGTTCAGCGGTTCGGGCTGTAGACTTGTCAGAACGTCCTATGGAAATTAACATGGGGAAAACATGTTTTGGGACCCCCCTTTTTTCTCAGCCCCCACTTCACGAATCCCCCCGAAACTTTCAGGGAAGGAGCGCAGCGGAGCTGGCCAAAATTTTGGAAAATTACATGCAAATTCCTCAACCGGCGCCAAAGTTATTCCCAATAGAATGTTGCGGATTTCCTATGGTTGCCGATTTATTTATTAATTTATTTATTTTTTCCATTTTTATGGCGCACAGCTACCCAAGAAGGGTTTCCCGGCGCCGACAACAGGTATGCTGATCACAAAGTTTCGCTTGAGGGTTACAGAGAATTATTTGTTAAAGAGCCAGGTCTTGATGCTCTTTCTGAAACTGGCATAGTTTACCTCAGTCCTGATGTTGATTGGGAGGGAGTTCCAAAGAGTGGGTCCCAGGACAGAAAAAGATCTACCACCAATTCTTGCCAATTTGTATCTAGGGATCACAAAGAATGCTCCTGAGTGGGAGCGCAGCATCCTTCCAGGGATGTAAGGGGTGACCAGTGTTTGCAGGTATTTGGGGGCTGTTGAGTTTTTAATTCTGAACATGTAGGTGAGGGCTTTGAACTTGATGTGTTGATCAATCCTAAGCCAGTGTAAGTCCCTCAAATGTTTCGATACACTGGTAAATTTGGGGATGTTACAGAGCAGTCTTGCTGCTGAGTTCTGGGCGAGCTGCAGCCTTTTGATCACAGCCTGATTTGATCCTAGGTACAGGATATTCCCGTAGTCAAGACGTGATGTTATCAATGCATTGACTACGGTCTTTTGAGTAGCATGGGGCAACATCCAGAGGATCTTTCTCAGCCATTTCATTATGGTGAAACAAATACTGACTACTTTGTTTGCCTGTTGCCTCATGGATAGAGTGTCATCGAGGCAGATGCCCAGATTTCTTGCATGGTCAACAGGAGTTGGAATGATCCCTAGTTCAGATGGCCAGTGGGAGGGGTTCCACAGATGTTTGTCTTTACCTAGGAGTATGACCTCCGTTTTATCGCCATTTAGTTTCAGTTGGTTGATGGACATCCAACTGAAGATGTTCAGGAGTCCCTGTCTGAGAAGAGAGGGGTCTGGGGATTTTGGCTTTGTCAGGGAAAAGATGATTTGGGAGTCGTCAGCATAGGTCATTAGGGTGAGACCAGAACTTTCTGCTAGATCGGCTAGAGGTCGAAGGTAAATGTTGAAGAACAGGGGGCTCAGGATAGAGCCCTGTGGGACACCGTGTGGGGCACTGAAGGTGTCCGAGCAAGCAATGGACGAGGTAATTTGAAAGGTCCTATGTAACAGAAAAGATCTGATCCAGTCAAGAGCTGCACCTCTAATCCGCCAATCCTAACTATATATACCTACTGGCTATCGCCAGTAGGTAATATATATATATATATATATATATATAGAGAGAGAGAGAGAGACTAGGTGTTTGTAGGGACAGTTATGTAAACAGTCTGGCTATTACTCAAATCTCTATTTTAGAAGGACTATTTTATCTTAAACCTATTTGCACATTTTGAGCAGCCTATCTTATACTGTGTGCAATTCAAGTTTAAAACGAATGACTTACATGTTCACAGTACTTTCCTCTACAGCCTGTGATCGCGTAGGACAAAAAATACACAAGTCATCATTCTCCACTGCACCAAACAAGATTTAATTCTGTGGCTTTCTGGCTACACACAGATCTCTGCAGTGCATTAACTAATTGAGGTTTTTTATTTATGCTACGTGTTACTTTATATGTATCGACCTGCCGGTAAAAGACCAAAAAAATACAGGATATTTTTTTCGCCACACCTTTGACACTGCCCCCATTGCATGCGGCATCACGATTCCCATACTTTTTATTAATGCACTTTGACCGCTGTTTAAAACAGACCCCAAATTTCCCCTGAAATAAAAGAGGAGTACGGGAGCTGAAAGAACTAATTTGGGTTAAAGAATTCTTCTCACTGCCTGGCTTCATCCCGAGGTCTGGTCATAGCTCGTGAGCAGTGCTTCATGATCTATAAACAGAAGCTGAGAAGCTCTCCATCTGTTTCCAAACTTTTCTGAACACCCATGCTCCTGGTGGCGAGCTGTGAATCATGGGCCCTCAGGAGGTGGTCTGATGTGGGGACAGACTCCTGTTGGTGGTCTTGTGTGTTTCTTTGGCACCCACTGCTAACAGAGTCACCGTGAGGTGCTAGAGATGGGTTGAGAGGTTTGCTGCTTCAACAAGAACCTCAGTTAGTGCCTTGGCAGTCTCAGCTGCTCACCTGCCCACTAGAATGAATTACTCTGCCAGCCAGCTCCATGTCCTAACTTTGCCTGCCATTGCTGCTTCTCACTTTCCACACTTCCCAGCAATGCTGGCTTTGCGCCCTGCATACTAATGTAATTTACGTAGGCTGTCCACCAGGCAGCTGTTACACAGTCAGCCTGTACAGGCTTCTCCCACTGCCCACCAATGGCACTTTTCCAACACAACCTATCAGTACATCTTCTACACTGCCCACATGGGTTGCTTTTGCCACTGCCTGCCAGTACCTGTTTTTCTACTCTGTCTGCCAGTGACAACTTTGTACGCTGTCAGTAGTGTCAGCTTCAAAAACTACCAACTCTACCCTTAACAAGTATTTGCAATGCTATACGTCTCACATGTGTGAGAGTTGAAGCTTTTGGCAAGGTAACTGCCTTCTATTTATCTGTTTCGATAATTAACACATAAATAAAAGGCATTATCATTTACAATGTCAATAGCTCAAACTCTTGTAAATGCGAGACCTATTTAATTTCAAAGAAGCGGCCGCCATTGTCCCGGCTGCTTAAAAAGTGAAAGCACGCATGGCACGCTGAATGTTGCAGGAAAGCATGTTGTGCCTGCAGTGGGAGAAACTCATTAAAGAAAATAGTGTTTAGAGACTAAATAAGATGTACCCTATAACAACGGAAGTAAAAGGGCCAGTCCTCATGGGAGGTTACAAATGAAGACATGGTGGTACTAAGGAGGGACTAACAAGCCTATTAACGAATCAGAAGCCAGCATTTACGAACGACAATGACACAGGCTAATGACAAATATGGGTGGAGAGTGGGCGGGACTTCAAAACCATACTCCATTACAGCATGCCTCGCAGAGCAGCGCATGCGCTGCCCAGACTTGACCTAAAAACTACCAACTGTACCCATAAAAACTACCAACTGTACCCATAAAAACTACCAACTGTACCCATAAAAACTTTCCAGTCTTGTACAAGTAGAGAATAAACTTCAGGCCTGTTCAATCACTCCTCTGTGCCGAGAGAAGAAGAATTCTCTCAGCTTCCTCTCCTTAGATTTTCAAAAACATATTCATCCCTTAAAATGCATGTTTTTGGGTTTGATTTTTTTAAAATTTTTAAATACAGGACTTTAACCACCTTGAAGAAATGTGGTTAAAGCGTTCATGTGGTATAATAACGGGGAAGCAGCGCACAGATGTGAGAGCAAGAAAATTCATGCATTTCCATGGGGTGCTAGAAGAAAACAAGCATTGGGAAAGCCAATAGGTTTCGCCTATGCAAAATCTATTGGTTTTGTCAGTGTCATATTTATTCATTTTTGTTGCATTTGCTTGCAAATTTCAAATTCCTTCTCATTAACAGACCATTTGAAAATTATCAGTTCTTAAGTTTGCTTCTTTCTTTATTTAAACTTTATTAGTCTGTTAATGTACTTAATTTTCTATGCAGGCGTGGACCCCTTAAATAGACTATAACTATTATGTCATCTCCACATTTAAAAGACTGAAGGGACAAGCAGCCAATTTTTGAAGGGTGAATGCCGGGGTATGAATGGATTTTGGTAGGTTTGGAATGGCGTGGGGCAACACACAACCCTGCTTTAATCCTCTCTATTAGTCTCTATCTTTCTTGATATGTGGCCATTTGAACAAGTTTAATCTGTACCCATGTACAACAGTGTAGCGACTGGATAGCCATCAGCAGTGTAGGCGGGATTCCTGATCTTTTTTTTTTTTATAAACAATTTTATTGTTTTACAGAGTGCAACACCATTGACACAACATGGCATAGTAGCAGTAGCGGAGCAATACAGTTGAAGGAACACAGACATTGCATTCCAACCCACCCTCCAAACATCGAATACAGAACATTGTGTAGAAGGAACATGCTACTCCACGGCATCCAGCCATTTGCCCCGCACCCTCCAGTATTTCTTAGGGCACCACCGTGCCTCGTACATGGGTTTTTCCTGTGCCGTGCACCAATCCACCCCCTTTCGCCATTTCTTAGTACTTGGTGGTGTAGGGAGTTTCCAGGAGGCGGCTATGTCCCATTTTGCCATGACCATGGCTGTATTGTAGAATAGCTTCTCGTTCCTGGACCCATCTAGCCCATCCGTAATCCCCAAGAGGGAGTGCCGTGGGTCATGAGGAACCTCCTATCCCAGGACCTCGGACAGCTCATTTTCAATCTCTCCCCAGAATTGCGCCAGTCGGGGGCATGCCAATACCATGTGGAAAAAGTCGACAGGGTCTTGACCGCATCTTGAACATGAGGCGGATGGGGAGAGGCCGGCTCGGTGTAGGCGTTGTGGGGTTAGATATGCAGTATGTATGTAGTATAATTGAATCAGACGAAGTTTAGCAGATGTGGTGACCATCTTGGGCGACATGAGGGCATCTCGCCGGTCCTCCTCATCCCGGGGACCCAACCACTCCGCCCATTGGTCCCTAAGTCGGTCAAGCGAATTCGGGGTGTTGTTGACCAGTGTCTTGTAAATGCGGGAAATACCCACCTTCCTGCGTAGTATTCCTGGGGTGACCGTCCAGGCCCGGAGTCTTACCCGACGAGGTGGACGTAATAGAGTCATTAATCTCGTCTTGCGAGATTGGGCGGTCCAAGTCGGCTTGGGCAGTAGAGTCCAACTGCGGAAGGGGGGGCACCTGTCTCGCCCATCAGCTCCCCGAGCGTCTGTGTCGGGGTCCGTTTGGCGTAGAGTTGGCGGTAGAAGGCGACAAAGGCACCGGCCATTGCCACCAGGGAGCGCTGCATCAACCCCCTTTGATCCAGTATTTCTGGAATGATGAGGCTCGCTCTGGGGTATGTGGCGAGCCTATGTAAGATCGTGCCATTTTTGTCACCCCAACCATAAACTCTGGCCACGAAAGATCGCCACAGGAACTTGGCTGCCTCCAGCGAGAGTTGTTTAATTTAATTCCTTATACTCGTGAGACGCCACTCCCGAGCCGCATCACCATTCGTGGGAGGGCAGTGCTCAAGGCGTAGGGCCTGTGCCTCTAGAGAGGTGATCTGCAAATTTGTGCCTGTCGCTGGACCTGACCTTCGGCGAAGCCACGAATAGTGGCCTTGCCTGCCTCCCACAAGGTACCCGGGGAAGAAACCGAACCCACATTAGTGATGAAGTAGTGCTTCAGCTCTGGTCCCACAGCCTTCTTGAGATCTTTGTCTTGAAGGCACCAGGCATTTAACCACCACATTGGGCGGTAGTGGGCAGGGGGAGGGTGATGGGGGGGGGGGGGGGAATCCCTGTACTAAGAAGCAGCGGGGAATGGTCGGAGATACCTCTTGGAAGTATGCAGATATCTTGGCTTGTGGTGCAGTCCGTGGATGGAATAAAGATGGAGTCTATGTATGCTTGCGTGTGATGTGCAGCAGAGGTGAACTGTTTAGCGCCGGGATGCCAAATTCGCCATGCATCGCAGAGGCCAAGGGATTCCGCCCAGTTAACTGTTTCGCCTGCGCCAGCCTGGAAGAGGCCGGTGTGCCTGTAGTATCGCGGAGAGGAGACTGCGTTAAAGTCGCCCCCAATGACAGTTGACCCCATGGGAAGGGTGGGCAGCAGGGCGGTGGATTGTTTTAAAGTTGTTTTAAAGTTGCAGCTAGCATCGAGGGGGGTGAGTACATGGAAACCATGAGTACCACAAACGATCACGAGCAATTCCTGATCTTTTATCGTTTTGACCGTAGTATCAGAATTACTAAAATATGCTATTTTTCTTGACAAGATATACGCTGAACGATTAATAGACACATTTTGGAGAATAAAAAGGGTACTGAGTGGCTCTATTTATGACGTGTGTGGGCAATATCTAAAACCTAATTATCAAGTCTGGCTGGGAAGAGGCAGCAGCAGAAAAGCTCTGGGTTAATTTATGTAAATACAAGACCTCAAAAGTGATGTAGAATTCTCAGAATTTGAAGTTACTGAGGAAGACTTACACCAAAGTGGAGACCCAGTTATTATTTTATGATCTTTTTAGAACAAAAAATAGTAGGCGGTGCAAGTGCTCTCTGTTGCAAGACATATTGTCACACATCAAGAACATACAGGTGCTTGGAACCCATCAACTGTTTACTACTGATTGACTTTCCTTGTGATACATTTCACAGCTTCTTATTTGTGTTGTCAATCTTGTGTTTGTCCCTTTTATGTAGCATCTCTGCTTCACATCTCTTTTGATTGGTTGCCTTCACTGCTTCATTTTCAGATCCTTTTTTCTTATGTGTTAAGCACTCCATGAGAGTGTGTATGTCTTTCAAGCTGTCTCCTTCGTGATTTTTTATTCCCGGGCACTCTGTGTTGGTCTGTTGCACGTCTGCTTCACCGCACCCGCGTGTTGTGATCATCAGTGTGCTTCTCCCCATTGGTTCCTTTACTCTCGCCTTCCGTGTTGCTTTCACCCATCCGCTCCCCCTCCTTCTCTTGCCCCGTTGCTGCTTCTCCCTCTGTGTTGCTTCTACCTCCGTGTTGCTCCGACATACATGCAAACCCACTCGATTCAGGTGGGAGACCAACGATTTCAAGACTAGTCTCCCGTCTCCTGATTCCTGAATAGAAAAACCTGATTCCTTGACGAGCTACCGCTGACAGGGACTGGTTTTGTGAGACTCTGAGTATACACTTGCAGTAACCTGCTCTTGCAGGCCAGTGCACAACATTTGTCATGCTCTTTCTTCCTGCCATAGCAATTTCTCCGTGCTCCTTCCTGACAGGTGAGAAAAAAACGTATATTTGCATTTCTGATATCCGATCCTGCAGCAGCACACTTGCATGTCTCATACATGCCAATCGACCCATTTAGGCCTCAGTAGAAGTCAATGGGAGAAATACATTCACCCGATTATTATTTTTAAATCTCCCACTTTACTTTAAATGTTGGCATGTATGCTTGGCATGGCATGGAGCTCACCGGCCCTCGTTCTGTTTCCGTGCTCCATGCTCTGCCTTTCCCCATATTGCTTCTGCGGTCGGTTTTGCTACAGACTCCTGTTGCTTCCTCCCCTTCGCCCACAGTAAAAAAAAAACCCATTAAACAACGCTTTGCGCATTATATTCTCTTTTTAATTACCAATTTAACTCGGATCAGTAACTAAAAAGAAAAACACTTGCGTCATTTTCTGGATGTGCTCTCAGGTGCTGTGCACGAACACCAAATGACGTGAGCATCCGCGTCAAAGGCTTTTTAAAAAAAAAATCTTTAGCCATGGTACACAGCATGGAGGGGATGCTGCCTGGCTAAGGGCAATTGGCAGATATTCTAAAAGGTGTGATCTTTTGGAATTGCCAATGCTTGTTTTCTTAAGCGCCCTGTACAAATTGAATTGAATTGTATATGAGCTTACAGTATATTTTCATTCATTCATTCATTCATTTAATCTTTATTTCGGCTATTTTTAGCCATAAAAGAAACCAATTAAAAAAAATACACACATTTTACATAACAAATCTTCCGACAGATCAGGTACAATGGATTTGGGGGTAGAAATAGTCATACAATTTTTGTTCACATGATCAGTTTACGCCATGAAACCTACCCTCTAATATCATAAATACAATAAAATTCTTTTTAAAAAACCAGACATTTTATCGATTACAGTATATTTCATCAGGCAGAAAGTTCTACATAAGAGGCCCCAAAACACAGTGACCATGAATCTAAGATCACTGTTTCCGCAGGAGAAAGGCAAGAAAAGAGAAGCTGGTTCTGTTCTGGTTAGTGTTGGCCAAGAGAGCCTGTGGTCCTGGCGAAGCCCAGAAGATGCCACCACTCAAGCTTTGCATTATTATCCTGACTATAATTGTACCCCTTCTTCCTCCACTGATCTTCAGATATTTATACAAAGATGATGAAGAGGCGAGCAGCATTGTATCAAGGCATCTCACTGTGATCAAATTGCAGAGCTGCTCAGCTTTTCCTTTTCCTACACTTCTGCAAATCTGCTGTCTGGCAAACTATAAAACGAGCCAGACAAGACCGACACTCCGGTTCTATTTATAGCCCAGCAGACACTGCGCGCCCGTCCCACTGTGCGCTTTAAAATGTGGCTTCCATCGCGACCAGGCGTTGCTCGAGCCTCTGCAGCAGGCAACCTCAGCCCCCTTAGGACACTACCCACGGAGAGCTGCAGCATCTATAGCCACTGCCTTTACCCTCAACCCCTAGGCATGTTCAACAAATACATGAGGAAACATACTAAAAACTAATGCTGAAATGTGAACAAACGTGAAGTAATGTTGCAAAATGGCAAATTAGGAAAACATTCAACATGCGTTGGTACATTAGGCTATTGCTGGCTGGTTTAACCCTTGGCTGTGGGGCACATTCCCCTGCTGTGCTGGGGGGAGGGGTGGCGCGCACAGCGCCCCGGTGCTCATGACGTGCTCAGCTCGTCATGAGCCACGGTTCTCGTGTGCTCATGACGAGCTGAGCTCGTCACGACCACGCCCGTTTAATGGAACGCTCAGCACAGCAGGGGAATTAGCCCCGCGTGTGAGCGTTCCACGGCTCATGACAAGCTCACAGGATGTCAGGTTGTAATGTAGAATATACATTATTATAAAAAAAAATTAAACACGGCTACCACTGTTATGTTAGGTAATGTCAAACTGTAAAGGGCTCTAATCACTGTGAGGGTATCCAGGCGCTTCAGGTGTGCAGGCATGTGGTCCCTACACAGTCATTAGAGGAGCCAGGTCTTCAGCTTCTTGAGGAACTCGAGAAGTGAGTTGTGGCAGGTCATCCATGTTTTGTGTGCGATGTAGGAGAACGAGTGACCTCCTGCAGATTTTGTGAATGCAGAAGATGTGTGAAAGTGAGGGTGAGCGTAGGTGTCTGGTAGGCTGGTGAAAGTGTTTTCAGTTGTTTACTTGTACTAGTTTAGTGTTGTGCAGAGCTTTGTATCCGTGCGTGTGGTGTTTGAATCGGCTGTGTTTGTGGATGGGGAGCCAGTGGAACTCTCAGAGGTGGGGTGAGATGTTGGTGGGGCGAGGGAGGTTGAGTATGAGTCTTGCAGCGGCATTCTGTATGATTTGAAGTCTGCGTAGGAGCTGCTGGTTGATTCCGACATAAACTGCATTGTCGTAGTCAAGTCTGCTTGTGATGAGTGTAGGCGTGATGATTGGTGCGGTGTCCTGTGGTAGCCACTTGAAGATCTTTCATAGCATATGTAGGATGTGGAAGCTGGCATTAAGTTGACTTGTGCCGACATGTTGAGTTTGTCATCCAGGATGATCCCCAGATTTCTGGCGCGGGTGTATTGGTCCTAGATCTGTCAGCTACCAGGAGGAGTCCGAGGGGGAGGTCTCGTTTCCGAAGACCAGTACATCTATCTTGTAGGAGAGGAGTTTCAGGCAGTTGGTTCACTCCAAAGATGTCTCTTAGCGCTCAAACTGGTAAATTGAATGACAAACTATCACAATAGCAACCCAGTACAGCTGGGTTGCTATTTAGTAAATAGCTAGTATTTAATGATTTACAAAACTTGCTCCGCAACGGTTTCAGCCGATAGACTAGCATTAGAGTATTCCACCTTGTATCCCCACTGTGTGATGGAATTACAAATGATCTTTGTTTTGCTGCCTTACGTTCCGTCTTATTTGAATTTCTGCACTAACAAACTGGGCATGTAACATTTGAGCATTTGTGCATAATGCAAGCTGACCTCAAGAGGAGTTGTTTTTCCACAAGGATCCAGTGCAATTGTCGAAGGTAACTGGAAATAGAATCTTTAGGTTTCAGATTGAGTATACGTTTTACAAGATTATCCTGAAAGTTTTGTAAGCGTGAGATAATATGAATTTTTATGCTCAATTATGTCCCCTACTACGTACCCCAACGGCTCCATGTATGTGCCTAAAGCGCATGTAAGTTCCCTCCATAACCCGCTATGAAGACGCAAATACATTTGCGTCCAACGTTAACACGTCCTCTTTCTAATCCGCCATGAATGGATCAATAATTCAGTTCCTAAGTGTGCCGTGCCACCGTCTTTACATGGTGCACTTTCATGTTTTCATGGCTCTGGCGAAGGCCCTGATTTCTGCCATCGAGCCTTTTTCCTGACTTCTGCCTCTGAAAACCGCAGCGAGGACCTGCATCTGCATCCCTGAACTTTGACTTACTCTCTACGCGGCAAGTGGTGCCCGGCTCTGCTTGACTGCCTGCCAGCCAAAACTGTATTCAGCCTTCAAGTTATCTGCTCCACTCCTCGAAAATACATTCCTGTCTAGTAGTTTAGGTAAACATCCCCCCAGCTGCAGAGTAAAGGGCCCGGCTTTTCTATCTCCATGTACGTAATTCATAGCTCCTGTTGCCATGGTAGGCCCATAGCCCTCGCATTACACGTAGACACACATGCACGCATTAGCAGTCAGTATAGAATAGCCTCTGCCCGAGAGACCTTTTCTTTAGATACTACCGTTCTCCAAACACAAAATACCAGATATGATTTAGGAACAAGTTGATCTGACCCACCAGACTTCTGTCTCTAATCCTAGCATTAAATGTCAAGTCCCCTTCACCCTCCAGTTCCACGTCAGTCACACGTCATGCTGCTGCGCGCGCATCTCTGCCATATATTTCTGCTGACACTGCAGGATTCTTCTAGGGATCCACCCACTTCTATGACTGAAATGCTGAAATATTTCTTCTTCTATGTGACGTTTCTGGCACCCACCTCCGTGTACACCCTTGTGCACGCCTTCTGATTACATATTGTTACGCACATGTTTCTTATCTTGTTTCTTTCAGCCGTTACGCCTTCTGAACCCATCACCACTGTAATGATATTATATATACTGCGTACTGTTAATAAATCATTGTACATGTCCATGATTCCCTTCCTGAACCCTCGTGGTGATGGATCATGCTACCTGGTTCGAACCAATTCCATTTTATGGAATAAAACCCCTTAAAACTCAGACGCCACGGACTCTGTGTCTCTTATTTTGATTGAGCTATTTTATTGAACTTTACCACATAGAAATTAGATATCAGGTAATTTAATTTACCACAGAAATTGGCACCCCAGATGGGACACTCCCCCACCTTACGCGCCGGCGGTGCGTTGCAGCCCTAGTCCCCTGCCACAGCTGGACAGACACTCATGCGCATCCACAGGATTTCCTGTATCTCCCTCAGGCCAACGGAGGTGACTGAGACTGCGATTGATACCCAGACGAGGCGGTGAGGAGTGCGGAGGATCCCGACCCGAGTCCAGCCGAGAGTGCAAGGTCCGAGGTGTCTTGAGGCTCACCAGTTCCGAAGTTCCGAAGTACCTACGTCACGAGTCGAGTCGAGTCCAGTCCAGTGTCGAGTTTTCCGAGGCCTTCTGTTCCGTGCTTCCCGGTGAGTACCTTTGCTGAGGACGCATCTAGACGGGTGCATTAGTTTGCCCCGGTCGAGACGGGTTTGGGTACATAGACCCGGTCTGCACTGTTTAGCAGTGTATCTGTGCTGTTTAGCAGTACATCCAGTAAATGTTACTAGTTAATATGTATGAGTGATTGTTTGATCTACATTACTGTGTATATTGTATTTATGGTGTTCGAGTTCGAATAAGTATCAAGTATCAAGGTTCAAAAATGCCGCTGTTCAGTAAGTTACGACGGTTAGGAACTAAGAAGGGGATTCTAGAAGAAGCAGTACCTGTTCCACCTAGGGACACTCCAGGGCACTTTATGTACCACAAGCATGGCTTAGATGCCATACTGTACTTAGACTTGTGGGTCGATTATACCAAACACTTAGAGGAGAAAAATAAATGGCCTGTTTCAGGAACATGGGATGCCGAGTGCATCATGAGAGTAGAGGAAGCATTATTGAAAAAGAAAGCCCGACAGTCACAGAAAGACGCCATAGAATTATGGCGTAAAGAATCACATAGACGCACAGAAAAAGAATTCAGAAAAGCAGAGAAACATAGAGAAGATTCAGAAAAGACTCGAGAAAACGAATTAGTCAAGGAAGGTAAACGAGTTCGAACAGAACAAGTAGACCGACAACTAAGTACGCTTAATAATGGCATGTATCCAGTTCGGGCCGAGGGCCTGCCCAAGGCGACCCCAGAAGTACCAAAGAATCTGCCCCTTCCATTGGTTCCGACTAAATTACGTCACAAGACCGCAGCAGAGATTTTTCTTTCTTCCTATTTGGATGATGCAGCCCCAGCTTATACTCATGCACCTGCCCATGTACCCGTCCCACATGTACCTGCACCCCATAATCAGCAGCCCCCGGGTCCGCAACAGCAGGTCCTCGCTGCAGCTTTGGTCCCGAATCTTGCACCCCCTATAAATACCCTTAATCCTTTTGGGATTGGCATAGTTCAGGTCCCAACGCAGCCAGGTTATGGTCAAGCCTCCGGCTCAGGAGGCGCATCTGGAGGTTTTCGAACCCCGCCGCAGTTACATCGAGTGACAATGAGAGATTTCGCAATGGCGCGGACACCTAAAGGTGCCGCAGCAGAACAGCTCAGACAACAGCTTACAGATTGTAGATACGACACTGTGCCTGGTACGTCAGGACCCATGTTGTTAGCGTCCTTACGCTTAAGACGAGTTACAGATTATCTGATAATGTTACCAGAAATGCCAGAACATCTAGACAAAATGTATCACTTTATTAGAACAGGAGAAGGACCCGAGAGTGTTGGTGACGCCATGTCACGTCAGAAAATTGAGAACAAAGGTTTAATTATGCGATTTTTGGTAAATTGTCTGATAAGAGAACAAGATCAGGCAGGATTTCCACAAAGTGAGATGGATAAATTGAACAGATGGAGTCAGAACATGGCTGAGGGTAAACATGATAGAGAGAAAAGTATACATGCTATGGTTAGAAAGGTCCGTAAAGAAATCATAGATATACATGCTCGTCGAGAAACTGAGGAGCCACTCGAATCAGACGATCTAGCCTCCTCCCAGGAGGAGGATGAATCAGAGAAAACAGTAGAAACATCGCAGCAAATAAGTCAAGACACGATAGCCTATGTAGGTAAGGGTAGATCCTTTGATAAAACGTTACGCCCAGAAAGCAAGCGACTTTTTCACTCTGCTATGTCAAATCCGAAAACGCCTGAACATCTATTTCAGGCTGCCGATAAGGTACTTCAACATCGGATGGGGTACCATGTACTCAATTCTATGGATGAACAAGAATTAGCCAGGTCAGCAGTGCAATGGGCTGACAATTCTAGTATGTATAATGATGACACAGTAGCACAAACCTTTTTGAATCTGTCCCCAGACGAACAGCGACTGGCTGGTATGTACATGATACAACACCTTCTTTTATTGTATAAATACCAACGTTCTGACCCAGGTCCCTTATCTGATGTACTAATAGAACTACTCATGAATAAATGGAGAGGTCTAGGTACCGATCTAATTAAAGTAATTCTAGAACAGCGACACAGATATTGTGCTTTCTTGAACCCACAGTTTGTTTCAACCCCACCCCCAGAAAGGAAAATGTTTTACTTCTACCGACAGAATCCCTTACGAGAAGTACATCCAGTCCAGAATGCCGATGACACCCTTAGACGTGTTTTCGTGTACACACCGTTATCTAAAATGGAATTATTAGAAATGAAGAAGATAGTACCTAGTCATGATAAAGATCCAGCAGGTTTTCACCGTGAAATAAAAGACATGTTACTTATGGGAGACTATACCTATCCCGACATTATGAAAATATTGAAAGTATTACTGCCTGCCGGTATTTACGAGAAACTCAAAGAAAAAGACTGGGAGGTGGGAGAGCAAAAGATTGATTGGGCTGCATTAGAGAATGAAGAAACGGCTCGAACCCCAGGTCTAGGGCTTGGGGACAAAACTAAAGCATTACCAGGATTGTTAGTACAGGTTCTGCCAAGATTATTGTCAACTAAAAAGGAAGACTGGGGTGCAATCTCAGCCTGCAAACAGAAACCCGATGAAGACACTAGTGATTTTTATTCTAGGTTTGAGAAATGTTTTAATATTAATAGTGGCCTGAAACCAAGTAGTGAGTCATACCCACATCTTTTTGTAATGAAACTAGTTGAGAATTCCTTGCCTCAAGTTAAGAATCGTGTATTAAAAGTCGAGAGCACATGGCAAGCAAACACGCCTTCCCAGATGTTACAAATGTTACAGTACCACCAGAACAGAGTCAGGGAAGAACATGATCATGATCAAAGACGTATGAAAGACACAAAAATGAAAATGTTAGTTGCTCAGTCAGTTCCAGCTGACAGTCAGAAAAACGGCATGACACAGTCCAATAAGTCAGCAGTTCCCGTTAAAGGGACATGCAACTACTGCAAACAGCCAGGCCATTATATAAATGAATGCACTGTTTTAAAATACAATATAGCAACAGGCAAAACTAAGGAGAGACCGCGTCCTCCTAGACAGGATCAGGTCCACCAACACGTACCCCAGAATGTACAGCCTATGCATGCTCCACAACAGACAGTACAGACCATAGCGGTACCCCAGCCACAGCCAATTGCCTCAACACAACACGCAACTCAGCAGATGTACCAGTATGCACAAACTGACTATCCCGAGTATCAGCGATACACATGAAACAGCCTAGAGAGGGAAGTTGGCTTGCCTCTCATTGAGATTCCTGTAGATCAAGAGGGTCCTTATGTACATAGTCAGGTATTAGGGAAAGATAGAAAGTTTTTGATTGATACAGGGGCAAGCAGAACAACGATAAGTCACGACGAGGTTCCAGGGGCACCCCTCTCAGGCTCACAGAATGTTTCCCTTGGTTTTTCAGGAAAACCTATTATTAATGAAGTATCAAAACCAGTTCCTCTAGCAATTGGTCCGTTATCACAAACTACAGACTTATTGCTTACGAAATCATGTCCAGAAAACTTGTTAGGTATCAAGACACTGAAGGCTCTAGGAGCAGTCATATGTTGTTCTCCGGAAGGAGTTAGATTATTTTTACGTGACTTTAAAGGTCACTATGTGTTGAGAGATATTGATCCCAGGTTACAGAATGTTCCTGCACAGTTATGGGCACAAAGCCCAACTGATGTAGGTTGTATGCACATTACACCATATCGAGTTACACTCAAGCCAGGAGTTGTCTTACCCCGAATTCGACAATACAAGTTACCACCAGATGCTGTAGTGGCTTTACTGAAAATCATTGACGAACTCATTGCCCAAGGAGTGGTTGTAGAGACCGACTCCAATATCTGTAATTCCCCTATCATTCCGATTCTTAAACGCACTGATCCAAGTGCACCACCAGTTTATCGATTAGTGATCGATTTGCGCGAATTGAATAAATGCATCGTGCCACAGTATCCTGTGGTCCCAGACATATCGTCTTTATTGACTGCAATTGATTCTGAAGCCACGTTCTTTACTGTAATTGACCTGAAGAACGCCTTCTTTAGTGTCCCCATTAATCCGGATAGCCAATACCTTTTCGGATTCTGTTTAAATGGTCGAAGCTTTAAATTCGCACGCGCACCTCAAGGATTCACAGAAAGCCCCAGCATCTATAGCCAAGCATTGAAAAGACAGCTCGACAGTATCCACATGCCTGACAATACTGCCCTACTCCAGTACGTCGATGATCTGTTGATCACCGCTCGAAGTGAACACGAATGTGAACATGCCTCACTGACAGTCTTACATTTTCTGGCTGACAAGGGACACAAGGTGTCCCCTTCGAAGTTGCAATTCTGTGTTCAGCAAGTGGTTTACCTTGGGCACTTGCTGTCCAAATGGGGGAGACAGCTAACACCCGACCGTATCCAGTTAATTGTAAATATGACACAGCCCAGAACACAGAAGGAGGTGCGGGCCTTTATAGGCCTCACTTCTTATTGTAGACAATGGATCCCTCAGTATGCATTTCTAGCCAAGCCACTTATACAGTTGACAACACAGGAGGCAGCGTCATCGACTGTCCTCCCTTGGACTCAGGAACATACACAGGCTTTTGACGAATTAAAGAAACTTTATGTCAAGCACCAGTCTTAGCGACACCAAGTTACAGCAAACCTTTTACACTATTTGTCACAGAACGTGAAGGTACTGCATTGTCAGTCCTCACTCAAGACCAAGCAGGGTCACACAAACCGTGTGCCTATTTCTCCAGCACATTAGATCCAGTAGCCCAGGCTTTGCCTGCGTGCTTGAAATCAGTAGCAGCAACAGCTCTAGCAATCAGACAAAGTGATTCTATAGTGTTAGGACACCAATTGACAGTACAAGTTCCACATTCCGTGGAAGTTCTTTTAAACCGTACACAGACTCAGCACTTGACTATAGCACGACTAACAGGTTATGAATTGACATTATTTCAGCCACACATAGAAATCAGACGCTGTAACACATTGAATCCAGCTACACTTTTGCCATTAAATATGACAGACCCTTTGGCACATGACTGTGTCGAAGTCATTACCATCATGACGAAACCCAGACAAGACTTGACAGACACCACATTACCAGATCCAGACCTGACACTTTATGTGGATGGTTCATGTATGAGAACAAGCACAGGAGAGTTAGTGGCTGCATATGCAGTAACAACAGAAACTGATGTCATAGAAACACATCGTATTGACACCCTGTCAGCCCAAGCGGCAGAGCTCATTGCTCTGACCCAAGCTTGTATTCTAGCCAAGAACAAGAAAGTTAACATATACACAGATTCCCGTTATGCATTCGGAGTTGTACACGACTTCGGAGTCCTCTGGCAAGAACGAGGTTTTTTAACTTCACACAGTGCCAAGATCCAGCACGGTCCCCTCATTCAAGCTCTGTTAGAAGCAATACATTTGCCTACAGCAATAGCCATCATGAAGTGTAAAGCACACATTAAAGTCACTGACAACATTTCCCAGGGCAACGACCTGGCAAACCGAACCGCCAAGCTCACAGCACAGACTCACACACCTGACTTGACAAAGACAATAATCCCGACGCCTACTCATTGCATGACAGTTAAGGATCCCGCCCTAGATGTAATTGACATACAGACACATGCTACACCAGACGAAATCAGGAAATGGACTGAACTGGGAGGGATCCAGACAGAACAGGGATGGATGACGAAGGGAAAGGCCACATGGTTTCTCCCCGACTCTATGGTTCAGGTTATTATTACCACAGCACATAGTCCTGCACATTTAGGAGAGAAAGCCATGTTAGACAGTATTCAAAACCTTTGGTTCAATAAACATTTACGAGCAGCAGCAAAGCAGAAAGTGCGTACTTGCATGATCTGTTGTCAGTTCAACCCAGGTAAAAGCATTCCCGTAGAGCAAGGTGGATTTCATCCTCCCGATCACCCTTTTGAAGTCCTCCAGATGGATTATATCCAGATGGAACGTTGTCGAGGATTTAAATATGTCCTCGTAGTTGTCTGTGCACTTTCCCGTTGGACAGAAGCATATCCAGTCCCAGATTACACTGCTCCGACCACTGCCAAGCAGCTGGTACGTGAATTTTTCCCACGGTACGGTTTGCCCCGTGTCGTGTACTCAGATAACGGTCAGCCATTCTCGTCCGAGTTAATGAAACAGGTATCACTCCTGCTCGGCTATCAATGGAAGTTTCACTGTGTCCGACATCCCGAGGCAGCAGGTCTCGTGGAACGTCACAATCAGACTCTGAAAATTCGTCTCGCCAAGATTTGCAAAGAAAAGGGCGTAGACTGGATAGTTGCATTACCCGTTGCCCTCTTCTACATGAGGATGGTAGCGCATTCAAGAACAGGGCTATCCCCGTATGAGGTGGTCTTTGGCAGGCCACCGAATATGTGGGGGACTCCTCTGCCTAGAAAAATCACAGATGTTGACTGTAATATGCTGACAGATTACCTTGCCTCCTTGATGTCTGCACTACAATCATGTCGTTCACAGGTTGCTGCAGCCTTTCCCGACAACACCGATGTAAAGCCACATGGGATCATTCCGGGGAATCTTGTCCTCATTAGGAACTTTGATCGGAGGAGTCCGCTGGAGCCCCGTTGGCAGGAGCCGAAACTTGTCCTGCTAACCACGAGGACTGCAATCAAGGTCGAGGGCCGCAAAGGGTGGCTCCACTCCAGCCACGTCAAGATATTTCATGGACTGCTTCCAGTTACAGACTCTCAGCCCTCCCCCTCTAAGGACTGCCCAGATTTCAGTGACTCTAAACTTCCCCTGATAGAGAAAACTCCGTCCGAGGAGTATAAATCCAAACTGAGGTCTAGCAAGTCAGACAGTTTAATTGTTTAAGTCCTCCCCTAGGTGAATCGGTTAGACCTGATTCTGACATGTTCCCGCTAGACCCCGATAGAGAGAGAGATAGACAGAAACAGCTCAAGAAACGTGAATATTGTAAATCTCTCCGCAGTCACTGCATAGTGACATTATTGATTATGTTTTTTCTGAGTCTTATGATTATTGCTGCAAGTATACTGTTAAACTTGTACTACCCTATTTTCAAGCATACACATTCTTCTTCAAATGTTACTATCGAGCACACTTTCAGTGAATTACCCCCGCATGAATTGGCATACAGACTTGCGCTGCGCAACAATACATTCATTAGTATGTTACAACATTCCCATCAGACCAGCAATGCTACCAATTGTTGGATATGTGGCCGACTCCCCCCCTATCAGAAATACAAGGGAGTTCTGCCCCTCTTTCCATACCCGTTCACACACAATGGTTCCTGTGGTGCATGGTTTAGTTTAATAAATTCCTTAGATTCTGATTCCGTAGTTTACCAAGGCAATTGGGTATGGGGAAATCTGAACACTGTTCTGCACAAAGTATGTTTCCCTGACAAGGAGGGTCTTCCCAAAAGGACAGGGACCGATCTAGAAAACGAAGTATATGGATTAGGTAATTTTACACTTAACCTCATGATTCTGAATGTCGAGTCCGAAACCAAGCCAGACTTACCCTCTATGTCAGTATTACCTGTTAAAGGTGAATTATGTGTCAGAAAGAATGGTTCAGTACACCTAGGTCATAGCGAATGTACCACTGTAGTCAAATTCAGTGATAAAGGCAAGTCTACATTCAAAGCTTCCCGTCATTCCTATTTTGTTTGTGGCCATACAGCATACATACGTTTACCCCTAGATTGGGATGGTACTTGTTACATTGCATTCCTTCTGCCACCTGTTTTTCTAGCCCCACCTGACTATCATAGGAACTCCCACCTAGTACATACTAGACACAAGAGAGAACTCCCGATTGTCGATTATACTGAAACGGCATGGGAGCAATATACAGATTTCAATAAAGGTTTCTTTCCCTACTTAGGTACTGTCTCGAATAGTAAACTGATACGTAGATTGACCAGAACCCTTGAAGCAGTAGTGAATGAAACTACTTCCGCCCTAGGCAATTTAACAGAGGAACAGTCTGCTATGAGACTTGTTGTCCTTCAAAATCGTCTTGTTCTTGACGTCATCTTGGCCGATAGGGGCGGAGCTTGTAGAGTCATCGGATCGAGTTGCTGTATTTTCATTCCACAAAACGCACCTTCAGTATATAAAGCCATTACCCGTCTTCACAAAATTGCTAGTCAGATACACCAGAATCCAGGCACCTGGACTTGGTCCGGTTGGTTCTGGAGCGTGTTATCCACTTGGGGATGGAAAGTCCTATCCTTCCTAGGGATAGCCCTTCTCATAGTATTCAGTTGTTGCCTATGTCTACAATGTGGGCCGACGATATGCGGTTTGTGCGCCACATCATGTATTCCCCATTCAAGTTCAAGTTCAAATTCCCGTCAGAAAAAGGAAGAGCAAATGATGTTATATGAACACATAGATGGATTAATGAAGATTGATATATCATGAAGGGTCCGTAGGGGACAAGGAGGGAATGAGGTAATATGAATTTTTATGCTCAATTGTGTCCCCTACTACGTACCCCAACGGCTCCATGTATGTGCCTAAAGCGCATGTAAGTTCCCTCCATAACCCGCTATGAAGACGCAAATACATTTGCGTCCAACGTTAACATGTCCTCTTTCTAATCCGCCATGAATGGATCAATAATTCAGTTCCTAAGTGTGCCGTGCCACCGTCTTTACATGGTGCACTTTCATGTTTTCATGGCTCTGGCGAAGGCCCTGATTTCTGCCATCGAGCCTTTTTCCTGACTTCTGCCTCTGAAAACCGCAGCGAGGACCTGCATCTGCATCCCTGAACTTTGACTTACTCTCTACGCGGCAAGTGGTGCCCGGCTCTGCTTGACTGCCTGCCAAAACTGTATTCAGCCTTCAAGTTATCTGCTCCGCTCCTCGAAAATACATTCCTGTCTAGTAGTTTAGGTAAACATCCCCCCAGCTGCAGAGTAAAGGGCCCGGCTTTTCTATCTCCATGTACGTAATTCATAGCTCCTGTTGCCATGGTAGGCCCATAGCCCTCGCATTACACGTAGACACACATGCACGCATTAGCAGTCAGTATAGAATAGCCTCTGCCCGAGACCTTTTCTTTAGATAATACCGTTCTCCAAACACAAAATACCAGATATGATTTAGGAACAAGTTGATCTGACCCACCAGACTTCTGTCTCTAATCCTAGCGTTAAATGTCAAGTCCCCTTCACCCTCCAGTTCCACGTCAGTCACACGTCATGCTGCTGCGCGCGCATCTCTGCCATATATTTCTGCTGACACTGCAGGATTCTTCTAGGGATCCACCCACTTCTATGACTGAAATGCTGAAATATTTCTTCTTCTATGTGACGTTTCTGGCACCCACCTCCGTGTACACCCTTGTGCACGCCTTCTGATTACATATTGTTACGCACATGTTTCTTATCTTGTTTCTTTCAGCCGTTACGCCTTCTGAACCCATCACCACTGTAATGATATTATATATACTGCGTACTGTTAATAAATCATTGTACATGTCCATGATTCCCTTCCTGAACCCTCGTGGTGATGGATCATGCTACCTGGTTCGAACCAATTCCATTTTATGGAATAAAACCCCTTAAAACTCAGACGCCACTGACTCTGTGTCTCTTATTTTGATTGAGCTATTTTATTGAACTTTACCACATAGAAATTAGATATCAGGTAATTTAATTTACCACAAGCGGACCAAAAATGTTTTTAGGAATGTTGATCTAGTTCGAATTACCATAATCAGTTCTCGGTTGGATGAAGGCATTAGCCACTATGGTTCGGTGACAAAAGGACAGCAGTGGGAATAGCCTGCAGAAACCACTAATTTGATTGCAATCAATCAAACAAATAGGATTTGTAGAGTGCTGCTTATCACCCCTGAGGGTATCTAGGCACAGCATGTTTTTGATACTTGAGACATTTGCCCTTCTAAATTGAGCTCAGAATCTATGATCATGTCTAGGTCCCTGGCTACTTAGGGCTTGTGTCCACAGAAGAAAGCCCAAGAGAAGGTTCTTAAAGAACAGTTGTAACCGCCCTTGCCTTGTCTAGATTACACTATGGGAATGCCCTGTATGCCGGAGCTAAGGTACAAATTCTGTCAAAACTACAGCGTTTGCAGAACACGTCAGCAAGGCTGGTGCTTGACATTCCTAAATATGAGCCAATCACCTACAAACTAAAAACTCTGCACTGGCTCCCTATCGCCAAAAGAATTCAGTTTAAATCATTGTGTCTGGCCTACAAGGCACTTCATGGGTCAGGCGCTCAGTTCTTAAAAAATCGTCTGAAACAGTACGAACCCACTAGGCTTCTTAGATCTAGTCAAGCCAAACTGATCTTGGTGCCGAAATTCAAAAGAGCCAGATGGTGAGGCAGAAGTTTCCTACGACATACAGCAAAAGTATGGAACCTGCTCCCAACCTCTATAAAAAACAGTCCATCCCTACTTTCATTTAGAAAAGCAGTGAAAACCTGGCTCTTTACTGCCGCCTGCTAGACGGTTCGGTCAGTCCTGAACACCATCTATTGTCATAGCGCCAAGACGCCCTTGGGCATTTGCGCGCTCTATAAAATAATAAATCAAATCAAATCAAAATATTTGCTTGTATTGGTATCATCTCTGATTTAGCAGGGTTTAGTTTGAGATAATTGGAGGTCATCGTTTGAGTGATAGCTTCCATGGTGAGTGTAATGTCCGTCAAAGGATTGCTTGGGTTGTAGCTCAGACTGATTAAGATCGGAGTTCATAAGTATATCGGTACGTTGTTACATTAGACTGCTTTAGTATACCTACCAGGGGCTGGATGTATAAAATGAATACTAAGGGGGACAGGACAGAGTTCTGCACTACACCCCATTGCAGTGGAACTGATGAAAACTGTCCAAAATTAACTTGTTAAAATGTGCTATATATGTACAATGTGATTCATTTAAGAACTATGCCTTTGATGCTGGCTTTCTTTAATCTACATGGAAAGATGAGATGGTCAATAGTATCAAACATGGCAGAGAGTTCCAGGAGTATCAATACTCCCGAACCTCTACCGTTGGTCATCGATGACTGAAGTGATGACAAATTGTGCAGAATCCTGGTTTAAATCCTACCAATTTTGATCCAAGATATTGTTACCCTTTACATAGCTTGCAATTGAGATATCGCCACCTTCGCTAGAAATTTTGCTAGATAAAGTAGCAATGCTACATGCCTGTAGTTTGATCAATCTTTATGGTCAAGAGAAGGCTTTTCAACATAGGTCGCACATTGGCTGTTTTGAAGGTATGAGGTATGTCACCTGTGGTTAAAGACATGGTAATAATGATGGTGGTGAGGATGGTAGAGCTAACTAACTTTAAGACAGTAGCTATCCAGAAGGCTTACTTGCTTTAACTTTCATACAGTCCTCCTTCAGGACAAGATGGGAAGAGTGTGTACTGCTATTTGGTCTATACAAAGGTGTTGGGAGAGGTCTGTGAGTTGAAGAGACACGCTTCATACATGATGTAGTGAACCGATAGCTACTTATAAGCGTGAGGTGTTGTCGAAAAGTGACAGAACAGATGCGGATTAGCATGGAGATACCTAGCATTTTTTCCTTTTCTAAAATCTAGAGTCTTTTAACATGAAATTATGCAAATGAAAAGAGAAAGTTTTTTCCTTTTAGAAACCACTTTATTGATGATAAAGACCAAAATAACTCGGATGACATGACAGATTACAAAAGACTAAGTCAGAGATGTTGTGTAGCAATAGCAATCTCAGCTGTTAAATGAGCACTAGTAAGAACAAACAAACTATTTATCTTTGTAACGCTTTTTCTGATAGCCTATCTAAGGGCAAATTCCTCACCTTAGACTATTCCGTGGGTGTCAGATTGGATCCAGAAAATCACTGCGCCGGGAGGTGGCACTGATTGGCTCTGCATATATATATGTAGGTGCCAACCCAGCACGCTGATATCAGTTTCTTTCATGGCTATTTCCATGCCAAAAAACGCAGAGCCATATTAGTGAGTGGATGACCAGTGTGCAGAATCTAACAGTACGTTAGGGTGGAGAGCATACAACTGTCACCGCTCAATCTACGTGCATGAAGGTGGAGTATACCCAGGTTTGGGTGCAGAACCTTTGCGACAGAAGATTCTCCTGAATAGTCAGCCTGATCGGAGAACAAAGGCTCATGCTCAGGAGCTCAAGATAACAGACTCTCCGAGCCCAGTCCGGAGCCCCAAGGATGACTTGGGCCAGGTCAGTCCTGATCTTCTTGAGAACTCAGGGCAGGTGCAGCATCGCAGTTCCAGTCTAAATAGAATGCGCCTCTGAGCAACAACCATTTTGGAAACTCCTAAGTGCAGAAGAGCTGCCATTGCATGTTTTCGGCTGTGGCAAATAGATTGACCCAAGGTTCTTCCCATTCTCGGAATAGACCATGAGTCACCTAGGGGTGTAATAGCCATTTGTGATCTGTAAGGTATCGGTAGCTGAATTCGTCCACCCTGGCGTACAGAGATCCTGCCAGGTGCTGCATGATCAGGAAGATGTCCTGTCACTCCAGCCAGGTCCAGAGGCTCAGGGCCTCCTGACATAGAGTCGACGACCCCACTGCGCCTGGTTTGTTGCAATACCACATAGCAGCAGTGTTGTCCGTGAACACCTGAACAGCCTTACCTTGATGAATGGGAGGAAGAATTTCAATGCCAAGCGAATCGCCCTGAGCTTCAGAATGTTGATGTGGGGATGGGATGCACCACAGACCAGAGTCCTCTGATCTCCACCTCTGCCACGTGGCTGCCCCAACCCAGAAGCAATGCATCAGTCACCATAGAATGTTCCAAGGAGAGAATGGAGAGGGGTCTGCCAATGGTTAAATTGCAGTCTGTTAGCCAGCAGTGCAAATCTTTTGCAGGTCACTACAATATATAGACTAGGCCGGAGAGATTGCCCCGACACTGTGCCCACTAGGACTCCAAGTCCCATTGCACAGCCTGCATGTGCCATTGGGCGTACTTCACCAACAGGATGCAGGAGGCCACGAGACCCACCAGCCTCATAGTCAGTCTTTTCAAAATCCAGGCCAGAGGTTGAAACATCGGGATCCTAGCACAAATGTCCTGGACTCTCTGCTCTGGAGGGTAGGCACTGACCTGCACTGTGTCTAAAATAGCTCAGATGAAAGGGAGCATCTGAGATGGAGTCAGCAAGTTAAATGTGAACCCCAGTAGAAGCAGAAGGTTGGCCAAAGACTGGAGGGAGGTGACGACTGCCTGGGTCAAGCCTACCTTCAACAGCCAGTCGTCGAGGTAGGGAAAGACTGGGACCCCTGAAGGTATGATGCAACCACCGCCATCACTTTCGTAAATAACCGAGAAGCACTGGTGAGATCAAAGTGGAGCACAGTGTACTGTAAATACTGGTTTCCTACCATGAACCGAAGGTAAGGCCTGTGGGTTTGAAGGACAGGGGTGAGAAAATAAGCATCCTGTAACACCAACACTGCCATCCATTCTCCAGGGTACAAGGCAAAAAAGACCAGAGCAACGGTGAACCCCGAGCAAAGATGAGCATCTTGAATTTCTTTTTCTTCAGGGAGATGTTGAGAGGAAGCACATCTAGTATGGGGTCGGAGGCCTCCGTCCTTTTTTGGCACCAGAAAATAACGATAATAGCAACCACTTCCCACCGGCAGCAGTTGGGGGGGTAGGATAGGGGAGGGACAGTTGGGAACTATTTCAAATGGAAGGGAGAGCCTAGCAGGAGCCAGAATCATCTACGGTCCATTATGAGGAGTACCCGAGGAACATGTCCCCTGTACTGTGGTTAGCAATATTAAGTGTAGGATATTGGGAAATCCTATGGGGGAGGTTCCAATGGATGACTGAGAACGATTGAGTTGCGTTTGGGATGACATTATTCGATTCCTATTGGAATTTGTATTCAGTTGACTGAATTGAGGGGTGGGTTGGGAGTTATAGAAACGTGGATACAACACTGTTTTGACGACCGGATGCAATTGCTCGTTCTTTTACTTTGATGTCTCTGGCATTTTTTAAGCAAACGCCGCCCGGCCTCCGGGATGTGGGCTAGATGGCTGTGTGCTGTTTAATTATTGATCTGTGGATTCCAGCTGTCAGAGATGAGAAAATCGGGATAACCCATTGTCTGTTTATGATTCTGCAATAAAAACATATTTTACAAAAAAAAAAATATAGCAACCACTTCCTACTTCTGGCTCTATCACCCTCTCAATGGCTCCATAGGCCAACAGAGCTTGCACTTCTTAACCGCATGCGTGCGGGCGGAATTCCGCTCGTACGCTGAGATATGCGAAACCGAATGTTACGTGACGAGCTGGGCTCGTCATCAGCGTAGCAGGAGGCTACCTCATGACGAGCCCAGCTCGTCATCAGCGTCGAAGGGGTTAATGGAGCAAGAACTGATGGCCCTCCATCAGCCCTTCTGGGGTTGGTGGTAAAGGCAGAGGGCTTTCCACAACGGGAAGGGAATAACCCCTATGGACAATTTTAAGCACCCACTTGTCTGATGTTATTGTACGCTATTGGAACCGATGGTGCTTGATTCTACCACCAACTGCATGGTTTTACTGTGTGGTGGGCATGCTAAAGGGACTTAGAGACTGGAGCAGCCGAATGGGTGAGGATTGGAGAACACATTAGCTTTGGTTCCTGCGTCTTTTGTGGGTGCTGTATCTACAGCCACAAAAAGGCTGGGAGGCTCAATGGCCATGGGGGGATGGCTGGTGCTGCTGGAGCAGCTACAAACCCCTACCGTAGCCACAGAAATGCCAAAATGAGGAGTGTGGCTGGCGTGACATCAGGGAAGACCCCACAGATCTGGCAGCAGTCCGAATCTCGTTAAAGCACTTAAGTGTTGAATTGAAATTGTCAGAAATAGGCGAAAGCAATCAGAAGGCATGTCCATCAGAGCCGACTGAACATCCCCCAAAAAGCCAATTGATCGGAGCTAGGTGTTGCGGAGTACTGCTACAATGGAGGCGATAGCCCTGCCGAGCATAATTGTGGTGTTCAACCCACACTGGATGGAGAACTTTGCTGCATCCCAGCCATCAATAATGGCCTAATTCAGTATGGCTCAGGTCTGAGACCATGGGCAGCACTTGAGCGACAGGGTCCCACAAGGTATGGGAGTATTTGCCCAAGAGGCATGAGGTGTTCACGGACTGCAAGGCTCGGCTGGTGGAAGAGCAGATTCTCTTTACAAAGGTGTCCAGCCTCTAAGATTTCCTGTCTGGAGGAACAGTGGGAAACGTGCTGGGATACAGTTTGTCGGTCCTGGCCTGCACCACAGGCACCTGTTGCTTTGGGTGCCGGGTGAGGAAAGCTGGGTCCCCAGGATGGGGGCAGTAGTGACTGGCAATCATCCTGTGCACTGCTATATTAGTGCAGGCCTTGGCACAAGTCCCCAGGACAGTGTCTGTGAAGGCTTCGGTGAACAGAAGCAGGGGCTCCAAAGGGGATAGCCCTGGCTGAAGCACCTCTGTTAAAACATTAGTCTTAACCTGGATGGAGGGAAGATGCAAGTTGGGAGGTCGAGCATCTTCGCGACCCTCCTCACCTCCATAGAGACGAATGCTCCTTCCTCTGCGGCAGGTACCGGAGTTAAGACCAGGCCAGCATCTAAGAACGTGCTCAATCCACTGCCATCTCCCAGCGCCTCATACTAGTTGTTGTCTTAGTAGGGATGGAGTATTATGTCTAAGTGTTAAAAGAATTGATAGGAGTCATCATTGCCCTAGCCGCCACCAGAACCCTGCCACCCAAGATCCAATTCCACGCTAGGGATGTCAAAGTCCAGGGGCAGCATCTCTGAGCAGGGTGGGTGACATGGTCTGGAAGGTGTCAGAGTCGACGTCGAGCCGCACTTAGGTGGCACCCTCTCAGAGTCATACACGTAATGGGATCAGCATCATTGGGTGGTGCTGGCAATGTCCGTTATGGCTTTGGAAGAACACACTCTGCGTAGGACTGATGCAAAAAGACCTGTTGATGGACAGAATGTAGAACAATGTCATACATTCACCCAAGTACAGAGATCTGAGCCTAAATCCATCGTGTTTTGCTTACCATGCCATTCCAGTTTGGACCCAGCCATATGCAAATCCGTCTTGACCCTGCCCCCAATGGGAACAGTCCAGCCCGAACTGCCAGGCTAGGTCCTCCCTGGACCGGAAACAAGCATCCTAGGACCGGTTTCGGGGTTTCATCCCTCTTCAGCCAGGATAGCTTGATTCCAGTGGCATGAGAGCACGGGACTCACGTCTGAGCATACCCGTCCCACTCGGGGTGACAAATGCCAAAAGAACTGTTGATGGACAGAATGCAGAACAATGTCATACATTCACCCCAGTACGGAGATCTGGTCTTAAATCCATTGTTTTTTTGCTCACCATGCCATTCCAGTTTGGACCCAGCCATATGCAAATCAGTCTTGACCCTGCGTCCAATGGGAACAGTACAGCCCAAACTGCCAGGCCAGGTCCTCACTGGACTGAAAACAAGCATCCTAGGACCGGTTTCGTGGTTTCACCCCTCTTCAGCCAGGATAGCTTGATTTTAGTGGCATGGAGAGCACGGGACTCACGTCCGAGCATACCCGTCCCACTCGGGGTGAAAAATGCAAAAAGAACAGTTGATGGACAGAATGCAGAACAATGTCATACATTCACCCCAGTGCAGAGATCTGGGCCTAAATCCATCGTCCACAATGTCATACATTCACCCCAGTACAGAGATCTGGGCCTAAACCCATCACTTTTTTGCTCGCCATTCCAGTTTGGACCCAGCCATATGCAAATCAGTCTTGACCCAGCGCTCAATGGGAACAGTCCAGCCCGAACTGCCAGGCCAGGTCCTCCCTGGACTGGAAACAAGCATCCTAGGACCGGTTTCAGGGTTTCACACAAGGATAGCTTGATTCCAGTGGCTGGAGAGCACGGAATTCACGTCTGAGCATGGTCTAAACTGGGGTGGCATGGTGAGCAAAAGAATGGTGGATTTAACCCAGATCTCTTGACTGGGGGTGAATGTTTTGATTTGCTCTGCATTCTGTCCATCATTTGTGTGTCTTTTGCTTTCTTGCCCTAAGTGCGCCAGGTACGCTCGGACGTGGGTCCTGGGTTCCCTGTGCCACTGGAATCAAGCTATCCTGGCTGAAGAGGGGTGAAACCCTGAAATCGGTCCTAGAATGCTTGTTTACGGTCCAGGGAGGACCTGGCTTGGAAGTTCGCATTCGACTGTTCCCATGAGGCACAGGGTCAAGACTGACTTGCATATGGCCAGGTCTAAACTGGGGTGGCATGGTGAGCAAAAGAATGATGGATTTAACCCAGATCTCTTGACTGGGGGTGAATGTTTTGATTTGTTCTGCATTTCGTCCATTAATTGTGTGTCTTTTGATTTCTTGCCCTAAGTGCGACAGGTATGCCCAGACGTGGGTCCTGGGCTCACTGTGCCAATGGAATCAAGCTATTCTGGCTGATAAGGGGTGAAACCCCGAAACCGGTCCCAGGATGCTTGTTTCCGTTCCAGGGAGGACCTGGCTTGGCAGTTCGGTCTGGACTGTTCCCATAAGGCACAGGGTCAAGACTGATTTGCATATGGCCAGGTCTAAACTGGGGTGGCATGGTGAGCAAAAGAATGATGGATTTAACCCAGATCTCTTGACTGGGGTGAATGTTTTGATTTGTTTTGCATTCCGTCCATCAATTGTGTGTCATTTGCTTTCTCGCCCGAATGTGCGCAAGGTATGCCCAGACGTGGGTCCTAGGCTCACTGTGCCACTGGAATCAAGCTATCCTGGCTGAAGAGGGGTGAAACCCTGAAACCGGTCCTAGAATGCTTGTTTACGGTCCAGGGAGGACCTGGCTTGGAAGTTCGCATTCGACTGTTCCCATGAGGCACAGGGTCAAGACTGACTTGCATATGGCCAGGTCTAAACTGGGGTGGCATGGTGAGCAAAAGAATGATGGATTTAACCCAGATCTCTTGACTGGGTGTGAATGTTTTGATTTGTTCTGCATTTCGTCCATTAATTGTGTGTCTTTTGCTGGCATACGACTAGACACTGGAGTTATTCCCGATCTGGAGGCAGATCTAGAAGGCCCAGTTGGCGTCAAGCGCAGGCTCGCCAGCAGCACCCCTCCATGGGCCCTGAAAGTGTACCAGAGGAAGCCGGGGCCAAAAATGGAGTGCATAACTACATACAACTGTTTTGTTGGAAAGGAGTCGCTCCAGTTCCAGGGAAGTCGGTGAGGTGCGAAGCAGACATGGCTCCTGGCTCCATAGGAGGAGTGTGGGAGCAGGGCCTAGAAACACAAGATTGAGGAGAAGGTGAAGTAAGCTTGGACTTTTTTTGTGCTTCTTCGAGTTACCTGACTTCAAAGACAATGAAAAACTTTGAAGATGACTGATCACGATACTGACTTCGTGACCCGCCCTTAGATCTTCCTCTGGACCGGGAATGACGTAGTGCCTTCTTGTGTCATCAGGAGCTTTATGGCTCACTCCCAGATCACCTTCGGTGCATCTACCGCCAATTGGCACAGGCCCTGTAGTCGTGGTCTGAACCCAGACATCACAGACAGACAAAGTAGGGGACCAGAAACAGACATCTGTCTGTGACATTCCTCGCAAGGCTTAAAATCCGTCGATTTATAGGGGACGTTTTCACATTGGGAGAAAAATTACTCAAAAGAGTCAACAAAAAACTCAAAATAGATTGTCAACAATTGACTGAGGTAACTCTCCTGATCTTGTTGACATGGAAAGAAAAGGAACTGATGTCAGTGCACTGGGCTAGCACCTATATAAGTAGCAGGCACGTAACTTCCGATGTTGATAACACCAATTCCACCTACCACTGCGCTAAGGTACTACTCAAGATTTTACAGGTCCAGTCTGACACCAGGCGAATATTATAAGGTGAGGAATCTATAGTTAGAAAAATAGGTTGCAAGTTTAGAGAACACTTAACAGCCTCCAGAATGAGTGTCTGATGGAGCATGCATTCCTACACTAGTATGAAATTTAACCCAAATGGATCGCATCTATCTATTCCTCTAGCCAGCCACCACAGGTAAATCTCAGACACATTGCCATGTCTATTTTAGCCAGCGGGACCCCCATATTTAGCTGTATCCTCGCTACTTTGGTATACACAAGATCTTCCACTAATTCCAGGAGAGCTGCAGTCGGAGACAGCTCAATGATCCAGCTTAGTACCTCTAACACAGTGCCGTCCAAAACTTTGGATCACCCCACAGCCCCAGATCGTGAGGAAGAAGTCGCCAATTTGAGTGCAAAATCTAATGCAACCAGGAGTAGAGCGTTCGTTTTTCACTATTGCCAGGCCTAGCTCTGCAATAGGTTAACATTGGGATTGCCTTAAAGCCTCGTTTATGTGTAAATTCCATTTGGAGTTTGGTGTCTCTGGACTCACAATTTAAAATCGCAACTTATGGTAAAGTCGTATTTTAAATTGCAAGTCTGGAGAAGCCAATTTTAGAAAGTTGCAATTTTCTTACTTTACCATTCATTGCCTCTGCCCGTCTCTTAATACACATCTAAGTTGGGTGACAGCTGGACTTTGTGCATTCACTCTAGACAGTCGCATAAAGGGAGCCGGGGTGTGACATTTGCATCCTGATGGCCTATCACCAGGCTGATGGGCCTTTCTGAGGTAGATTGGCAGAGAGAAGCTGACACTTGCACCTGAACAGATCTGTGCCTGTCCCTACACAAAGAGCTGGATACCTCCCTGTAGTGAGTCAGGAGCCAGGTCAGGAAAGGCAGGCACATTCTGATCTTCAAAGGCCTCTTTGAAGTCTTCCACACTTCAAAGGCACATTTAAGTATAAGTACTGGAGCCTTGACACCATCAAATCAGAACTTTGCTGGAAATAAGGACATTCTGCCAGGAAGAAGATCTGCTGTGTTGCAGGAGGGACTGCCACTCTGCTTACTGCTTTGCTGTGCTGGCCTGCTGCCTGCTGTACAACAGGAGGGACTGCCATTTTGCTACTTGCTTTGCTGTGTTGGGCTGCTGCCTGCTGCTGCTTGCCTGGGAGTGTGAAGTACTGCACTTGCTCTCTACATCCTTGCACCCAGGGTCTCAATCAGCTTGCTGACTTGCCTCATGTTCTTGAAGTCTAAGGGCCATCAAAGACTTCCTTCAACCCTGCTCAAGCTGCTGGACTCTGCCAAGTATCAGCCCTCCCTTGTCTAAGGTACCAACTCTAGTCCTAGGGCCTCAGAACTTCGTTTTTGGCAGCTTGTCTTCGTTGATGGATCTGCAACTTTATGCCGAGTGGCTGCTCGATGACAGCATTTCTACCGCAACAGTGGCTCCACGACAGTGATCCTACAGACAACTACAGTGATCTTACAGCCGAAGCCACTGGTCGATGACGCAATGCCTGCAGTTCAACAACGATGCAGGATTCCCTTTGTGCAGCTCAACAATGATGCATCGGGCTCTCGACATTGACACTTACTCCTGTCCAGGTATTTCTTCCGCTGGACCTGTCTGAGTACTGCAGTCAGCATGTCCTTCATTGCAGCCAGGCTGAAATTTGGATTTACGCTAGTCTAGCATAACCTCGAGTAACCAGTTCGCTTTTTTGACTTCTACGCACTGTTTTGGGATTTAATCTTTACAAATTAATATCTCCACTTCTACTACCTAAAAGTTTGTCATTTTATTATTGTTTTACTCAGATAAATATTCTCTACTTTTTTTAACTGGTGAGGAGTCTTTTTGTGGCGTTTTCACTAAGTTACTGTAACATATGTAGCACAAACATTTTACACATTGCCTCTTAAGTTAAGCCTTGCTGCTCTGTACCAGGCTACCAGAGGGTGACCACAGGTTAAGTTAGGTTGTGCATCTGACTAGGATAGTGGCTCCCACTTGAACAGGGTGCATATTCTGTCAGACACAACCTCAATTTCGAACTAGGACCAATGCCCATTGCAGTTTTCCAATCTACTGAAGACAACGGTATACTTGTTGAAAATTCTTGGCTTTGTTATCAACAAGTACTTAACAAAATGTGAGAAGGAGAAGTCAGGAGACATGCCTGTTACTCTTACCAAGTTATAATGTCAAAACAACAAAAATGGGTTATCTACAAGGCACACACCTGAACCAACATGTTTCAGCCATGTTCCAATGTGCCCCTTAGAGTCCGATGGCTTTCGTCAGGACCATGGAAGCTTGCATGCACACTAAGACATGCAGCTGATTTGTGGTTTGTACTTACAACCCACTTGCTAAGTCTCTGTGTCGCTTTTACTTTTTAGCGACTGAGGTTACTTGCCACCTGAGATCAGCCAAGGGGTGGACCCTGTAGTCACAGTTTCATCAAGGTATCTCACCCTCGGGTACCTAAAAGTCCTCGGTCGTGGGAGGAGAGCTTGCGGAGGGCAAGATGGCTGCTTAGCAAAAGAGCTACGTGAGCCGTCAGCACCACGATTCATTTATCCTGGCAATCACTGACTTGGGCCGAACATTTTCTCCCACCTCAGACGCCGCTAAGGGAGATCTATTAGCCGCTGCCCTCGTAGAAAGAAAAAACGCCCCAGAACGACCGGAATCGGCTGCAGACCTTGACCGCAGGAGTGGAGGGCGGAGACGGCCTTACATCCATCAGGCCTCTTCTTGCTGTGCCGGGGGGCGCGACGTGACGCCATTACTCGCTCCCACCTCCTGGGACCATCAGGACCCTCCCGGCGCTGACCCCCACCCGGAGCGCCCACCTCCGACTGGCGCTGTAAGTCCCCTGCTGACAGAGCGGACTCCGTTGCTTGGAGGCCTAGACGTGGTACGCTGCTGTGTCGCGCCTCTGCGGGCCTGGCAGGTTCTGATTTGCGGCCCTCTGGGAGGCGGCGCTGCTGAGTGCTCTGCCTCTAGCAACAACTTGACTGCCATGCCTGAGATCCACGACGGGAGCGTGTGCCTCTTCCCTGGAGAAGTAATGCTGCATGGCTTGCTGACTGGGACGGCGGCCGGGCCCTCTGAGACTCCCTGTGCACTTGAGCTGGGCCTCTGCTCAACATCGCTGGCTCTCTTGCTGCTGGGGCCCACCGGCCGGAGCCCTCCATCAGATACCCACTGTCGGAGAGGGGTGCCCTGTTTTGGCCTGCGGTGCTGGGGCAAAGTCTACAAGCCTACAGAGAGGGATATTGGGACTGCGTGCCTGCAACGATTCCGCTCCGGCGTGCCCATCAGCTAGCTTCCTTGGACTCCGTGCGACGCTCCATTAAGGTGAGGAGGCCTTGGACACATACGCGTGCCTCTTGCTTGGAGGCGGGGGACGCGGCGGTCCCCCGCGCATTGGGGCCCCCTTACAAAGGTGTACTTCCCAGCCTATATAAGGCCCCTGCGACTCACCCTTTGAACGTGGGCTACTTTAGAGGGGGATCGCTGAGCTGGATGACTTCCTGGTTTCCCACGAGAGCGCTCTGACCACGCACACCCTGTCGCTTCACGCCGCCCTGCGAGCCACCACAACGTACAGAGCCTGATCCTTCCTTTCGGAATATAGGTGGCCCTATATCTCGACCCTAACAGCGCGCTTGGAGAACGCGGACTTCAATAGTGCCAAGTCGCCAAGCGAACCAAAACTAAAGAAACAGAAAGGGTCCGCTCCGCGGACACCAGAGCGACAACTCGGAGGAGGAATCGAGTGAGGTCAAACAAATGTTTGCAACAATACAGAAAAGCCTATCGACGATGGATGGGAAGATCGACTCCCTGGTATATCGCATGGACAGCAAACAGAGCGAATAGAAATGACAGAACGCAGGATCACAGAGGTCGAAGAGGCCCAGTCCAAGACGGATTTGGTACAGAGACAAACGGTTAAAACCCTCACCTCCCTACAAGATAAAGCAGAAGATTTGGAAGCCCGATCCCGCCGAAGCAATATACGTATCCCAGGCCTTCCAGAGTCCACCCCAATGGGCAACGCTGAACAATTTTTAGAAAAGCTACTTATCACCTTGCTGGGCCGTGAAACTTTTAAGACATATTTGTGATTGAAACAGCCCACTGCTCGTTGAGTCCGCGTCCACCACCGGGTGCCCAACCGCACCCAGTGATGGCCAAACTGATTAATTATCAGAATCAAGACTCGGCCCTACAACACGCCAGAGAACTCCGATATGAGGGCTCAGCGATCTCGCTTTACCCAGACTTTACGGCGAAAGTACAAGAAGAGCGACGCCAATTTAACCCCCTCACACGGCAACTCCGTGATCACAATATCACCTATGCCATGCTGTACCTGGCCAAATTGAGGGTGAATCTGGACGGCTCCTCACAAATCTTCACAGACCTGAAAATGCTGCAAAAGGCACTCAAAGACCTACTCAAGAAGTCAAAACGCGATGAAGTGCAGGAGAATTTAGCCGCAGCGACAGGTGGATCACAAGAAGGCTCCCTTGAGGACAATGACTAAAAGATTTGAACTGTGGAGGGTCCATTTTTTGAAACTTGATATACGGTTCCTCTTTAACAGTAAGGGTTGCCCCAATGGTCTCTGAGTTACCAGGACTACTCACTATAAGTGCACTTAGCGACCAGTGGAGAGCTTGCGTGAGGAGGCAACCAACTCGCCATTCCGCAAGTATTTGTGGTCTGGGTGCTCCTTGGGGAATAGTTATGCCTTGTTACTTGACTATTGTGGTCCTTGTTATACTTTTGGGTTAGCTCCTGAGGGGTTGTTTTAGATTATTTGAACATAGATAGTTGCATTCAGCCCTTATGAAACTCGATGCCTCTGTTGGATGCTTTTAGAGTCTCATTGCCTTACTAAGTTTATTATAATATGGATTTATGCTGATGGTTACTGGTAGTGCTTAGGTAACATCCACCCCTGCATGTTACACACTACATGGCTAGTTTCCACACTTTCTCAAGGGTAAGGGAAGGGGGGCAGGGGGGGAGAGATTTGACTGTGCTCAGTTTGGGATGGCGGGGAGTGGAGGGGATTGTTGTGGTTTTCTGTTTATTCATTTCGCTTTTGGTTTTTTGGATCTCTATGCTACAATGGTATGAGACACACACATTAGGGGATACATGACGACATCACCCTGTAACCGGTATGATCACCAGAGGGCGGGAGGGGTGCTCTAGCTGCATTGTTCTCTTTTCACTACTAAAGGACATGGAGGATAGGCTGAAGTTCCTGTCCTGGAATGTCAGAGACTTCTACGACCAGCGTAAAATCAGGAAAGTTATTTCGTACCTCACTAGGCATAGTATTGACATAGCGCTCTTGCAAAAAACGCACCTCCCCGTAGCAAGTCTCCCACAGACCCAAGGCAGGATCCGCAGCACATTCCATGTGCTGCGGGTTTTACTACACATGCATGAGGTGTCCTCACCTGGATTAATCCCACAGCCGACTTACCCTGGAAGAGTGTCATACATATGCTAACAGTAGATATGTTGTGTCCAGATGCGCAAAATACATAATTATCAATGTGTATGGCCCTAATCACGATTGTCCGCAGTTATTCCATGACCTCCTGACCCTGGCTCGACAGCTGTCTGATATACCACAGATATGGGGGGGAGAGATTTTAATTGTGTACTCAATTCTGACTTAGATCGCTCTGGTGGACCATCAGGACGCCGGTCTCCGACAGCTGAGGCAATCTTGGATGCCCTTACTGAGCTGAATATGGTAGATGTCTGGCGCTCCCACTCGCTGGTGGCGGGTGGATACATGCATTATTATGCGCCCCATAATCTTCATACCAGGATTGACTACTGGTTCCTGACGGGATCGCTTAGATGTAATATCCGAGACTGTGAGGTCTTTTCGCGTACCTATTCTGACCATTCCCCTGTGCTACTAATATTAGTTACTCCTGCCAAGCGCCCCCTCCATTCACCTGGTGCTTTCCCCTTATGCATTATTAGATGAGGCCTTTAGGGTGGAAAGTTGGAGGCAACGGAAACCTTTTTTGCTACCAACATGGGTTCAGCTCCGCACTTTGCCACGATCTGGGAGACCTTTAAGGTATATGTCCGAGGCATTGCAATCTCTAAACACTCGGGGGTGCTGAAATCGATTAGGGGTAGGCTGGCTCTCTGAGAACAAACCCTGGCTAGGCTAGAAAGAGAAACACAAGAAACAAATGACCCCTCACTGCTGGACACCCTTAAGACTACACTGGAGGAATACACTCTGAGGCGGATAGGGAGGTTAAGCTACTAGGCAAGTATGCAATAGCAAGGACATACGGAGAGGGGGAGCGACCCAGCACGGCCCTGGCAAATCTCATGAAGGGGCACCGAGCTGCTTTTGCCCCCATAGAATTAACTACAGACGAGGGCGAAAAGATTGCCGATGCTGATAACTTGGCAGAGTGCTTACGGCTATACTATGCTGACCTTTACAAAGCTAAGTCCCACAATGCACCCTCCAACATGCTAGAATACCTGAGTAAGCTGCCCTGGCTATTGGACGCTCACAGAGAATACCTGATGGGTCTACTTGAGGTGTGGGAGCTACATGCCGCCTTGTCTACAATGCGCTCCGGTGGGGTTCTACCCCTCATTTAATAACACTCTTTGAAGAGATTGCAGAGGGAGGCTCCATGCCCCCTACGTTGCAAGAGGCTTTCCTGGTTGTCATTTTGAAGGCTGGGAAACCCCCGCATCATTGCTCCTCTTACCGACCACTTTCATTATTGAACGTAGACACAAAAATCTTTGCTAAGGTGTTGGTGAATCATCTGTCCCCTCTGATGCCAACCCTTGTGGGGTCGGAACAGGCTGGTTTTATACCAGGACACACACCTATGCACAATCTGCGTATGGTATTTGGAGCAATTCAACATACTAAACCAGACACCAAGGCTGCCGCCTTTTTTTCAGATGCTGAAAAAGCATTTGACGTGGTGGAGTGGAATTTCATGTTGTTGACCCTGGAATGAATGGGGCTGGGATGCGTTTTCCTAAGCCTAGTCAACACTTTATACATGGCCCCCGTAGCCCGAGTGCGGGTGGCTGATGTGGTCACCGCCCCCCCTGGCGATAGCCAGGAGGTACCCGGCAGGGCTGTCCGCTCTCCCCGCTCCTCTATGCCCTGGTGGCGGAGCCACTGGCCTGTGCACTGCGAGAATACCATAGCCATAGGGGAATTTGATTCCCTGGATACAAATTCATTATTTTATCTTATGCAGACGATACCCTCCTATATGTTCGTGACCCAGCCCAAAATGTGTCTCCAGTTCTGCGCGAAATAGAGAGATTGGGAGAGTTTTCAGTATTGAAAATTAACTGGGCGTAGTCTGTTATATTTCCCTTACCCCAGCGACGCTCTCTGAAGACTTGGACTTTCCCTTAAGGTGGTCTACTGACCCGGTGCGCTATATGGGAATTCAAATACATACAGACTCTGAGCTGGTGTTCAGAGAAAATTATGGCCGCGCCATTACTAAATTAGAAGAAGATATTGCGAGATGGATTAGTCTCCCACTCTCCCTCTTAGGCAGAATATCTATCATGAAAATGGTGGTCCTTCACAGATTTCTTTTCCTGTTTCTCAACATCCCAATGGTCCTACCGGCACACTTCTTCAAACATCTTAGAATGCTACAAATTAAATTGGCCTGGGCCGACAAACTGCCATGTGCGAGTTGGGAACTCCTCTTCCTCCCATACTCCATGGGGGGCTGGGAGCCCCAGACCTTGACCTCTACTACCAGGCTGCCCAAGCCTCACATGCATACTACTGGCTGCATCAACATGCCCCCCCTCCTCATCTACACATAGAGCGTCTTACGCTGGCTCCTGCTTATTTAGCAACAGCATTGTTCCGTACGCCGCGCCGAATCACTGGGACCCTTGATTCGATTAATGCCACCATACATGCCTGGTATAAACTCTTTAACCGACAAGCACTCTCCATATTATATTCCCCCATTACCCCCATTGCTTGGTGCGCGTGGCTCCCGATTCTCACCTTCCAGAAATTATAGAGGCGTTACTCTCCCTGGGAATGGACACTATAGGCGCTTTCTTTAGTGATGGGACAGGTAAAGACTGGAATGACCTGTTGCTGACCGAACCGCCACCATCACCCCTAACCACATTCCACTACTTTAGAGCTAGAAGAGCACTGCGGGATTTACTTGGGGATGAGTTACTGGAACCCCCGGAGGTACTTTCTTTTTCCACTTTGCTTCGCACAGATTCCCCGAAGAGACTGGTTTCACATATATACTCGAGGACACAGGACCTGAGCCATAACCACTATGACAAAGCCAGACTTGAGTGGCACACTGACCTAGAGCTCAATATAGATGACAGCATGTGGAAATATTGCTGCACGGCTACCAAGCGCATTTCGCTTAACGGTCGATACCGCCTTATACAGTTTAAATTTCTCAACCGAATTTACCATACACCTGTCCAGTTGCACAGATTTGGGCTAAGTGTAACAGCCAATTGCGAGAGATGTGGGGGGAGCTAGGCCGACTTCTTACACCTAGCATGGCTTTGTCCCACTATTGCTAATTTTTGCCTACAAGTTTATGCTGAATTAAGTGGAGTTACACAAGAAGTGATCAGCCCGACCCGTTGCTGGCCCTCCTCGGCTACTCCAAAAAATTGCAGAAACCCAATAAACTCTTAGCAGATATGGCCCTACTGGTCGCTAAACACGTCATAGCAATAGACTGGTCCCGCGGCCCCCCTCCCTATCTCAATGGACTAGTGACATGATATATTGCAATACTCAAACAGAAGCATATAGCGAATTACTCCCCCCTCTGAACCGCCCAAAGAATTTCTGGAGCTTATATACTGCTTACATTGTAACTCTGGCTTAGGCGCTTTCCACACAACCCGCCTCCACAGATGGGTCACAACAGCCATGACAGAACTCAACGGTATTGGATTACACACTAATTCTATGTGTCAACTACTGTGTGGTATTGTTTCTAAATTATTGTGATCATTATTCTTTTAGTTGGTGAATGTAATTTGATAATAATATATGTATCTGCCTTTTGATTTCTGCTATTTGATCAAAATCATGAAGATAACTTCAAGAGTGTATTTTACTTTAAGTTTTTTCATTTTTATTGGTATGTTGTTGGTTTTGGGATTTTTGTCTGATTTGTATTGATAAAATGGAGAAAAAAAATACAAAATAAATAAAATAAAAAAAGTTCTCGGTCGTCCCGCACATTGGAACATGGCTGAAACATGTAGACCAACCAGGCCCGGTTCCAGGAATTTTCATTTGGGTGGGCCAAGGGTGCATTCGGGTGGGCCACTGCGGGCTCGATTTGTCGCATATATGTCTAGGCAGGCCTGCTTCAGGGCCCTGCTTTATCTCTTCTTAGTCTTACAAGGCCCAGTAAAATGCACGCTTTTCCAAATCTCTTTCAAAATGTGATCACTCTCAAAAAGTGTTTTTTCCATGTAATGTCCCTTTGATGGTAAGAGGAGGTTTCTGAGGTGGGAGTATCGGGCAAGTGACACTTCACGGGCTCCCTCTGTGCGAGCCTTCAGGGAGAATCCCTCTTCATTAATACCTCCACCTGACCACGGACTCTGCAACGCACTCCCTTACAGGCTTGATTATCCACTGTTCCTCTCCAGTGCACCTTATCTCACAGATAACCTTGGGCCCCAGCCCCATATCAGGCACCATCAGGCTCCACTTTCATTTTTCACGGTCAAAAACATTACTAAAATCACCTTCAAACTTAAAACATTGATAATAGTAGTAAATATAATTAGCACACACTTTAAAGTATGTTCCACAGTAGCCCTTATGACCCGACTGCTAATTAAATGAACAAAAACTGAAAGGCCGGCTTCAGCATTGATGCCAAAGTCTTTTTTGGCGCTGCACCAATAACCTCTTTCTCCGTAAATACATTTACTCCTACCTTCCAACAGTGCCCCTCATTTCCCAATGGCCCCCACTATTGACCTCCTCCTCGGATTCCCTCACTGCCACCCTCTACCAGTGCCCCTCATCTCTCTGTAGCCCCTCCCCCTATTGACCTCCTCATCGGATTCCCTCACTGCCACCCTCCACCAGTGCCCCTCATCTCTCTCTGTAGCCCCTCCCCCTCATGACCTCCTCTTCAGACTCCCTCACTACGACCCCCCAACAGTGCCCCTCATCTCTACTGCTGTAACACCCTCCTCTATTGAACTCCTCATCGGACTCCATCAATACCACCCTTCACCAGTGCCCCTCATCTCTCCCTAACTCCCACCTCCACCCCATGACCTCTTCCTCGGATTTCCTCACTACCACCCTCCACCAGTGTCCCTCATCGCTCCATAGCCCCTCCCTCTACCTCCTCCTCAGATTCCCTCACTGTCACCCTCCAACAGTGCCCCTTATCTTTACGTAGCCCCTCTCTCATATGCATTTCATTTGTTGTATAGCGCTACTCATATCAGTGTCATGTGTGTCAGTACTTTACACAATGCATACATTATACAGAGACAATAAATCATACAAGTATGTAAATCAGTCTATAGGGAATGTCATAAAGGCCAATGAGGATTACAAGTTGAATGAATCACATGTCATCCATACTGGTGGGCAGGATATTTGAAGAGGGTTTGGTCTGGGGAAACACAACCTTAGGATTTAAAGAGTATTCCATGGGGGTCAGCTTTACTGATAAAAATGTATATCTAACCAAACATACTCATTTTAGGAACATTAGAATAATGAAAGACTGTGGAAGTTCCAACTATATCACAAAACAAAACAAGCATTGAAAATGCAATAGGTCTCGCAATAGAAGAGTTTGACATTTTTCGTTTTGCATATGGATGAGTTGCGTTGCGTGGATGAGTGGCGTTGCGTGGGTGAGTGGCGTTGCGTGGGTGAGTGGCGTTGCGTGGGTGAGCGGCGTTGCGTGGCTGAGCGGCGTTGCGTGGCTGAGCGGCGTTGCGTGGCTGAGCGGCGTTGCGTGGGTGAGCGGCGTTGCGTGGGTGAGCGGCGTTGCGTGGGTGAGCGGCGTTGCGTGGGTGAGCGGCGTTGCGTGGGTGAGCGGCGTTGCGTGGGTGAGTGGCGTTGCGTGGGTGAGTGGCGTTGCGTGGGTGAGTGGCGTTGCGTGGGTGAGTGGCGTTGCGTGGGTGAGTGGCGTTGCGTGGGTGAGTGGCGTTGCGTGGGTGAGTGGCGTTGCGTGGGTGAGTGGCGTTGCGTGGGTGAGTGGCGTTGCGTGGGTGAGTGGCGTTGCGTGGGTGAGTGGCGTTGCGTGGGTGAGTGGCGTTGCGTGGGTGAGTGGCGTTGCGTGGGTGAGTGGCGTTGCGTGGTTGAGTGGCGTTGCGTGGTTGAGTGGCGTTGCGTGTGTGAGTGGCGTTGCGTGTGTGAGTGGCGTTGCGTGTGTGAGTGGCGTTGCGTGTGTGAGTGGCGTTGCGTGTGTGAGTGGCGTTGCGTGTGTGAGTGGCGTTGCGTGTGTGAGTGGCGTTGCGTGTGTGAGTGGCGTTGCGTGTGTGTGTGGCGTTGCGTGTGTGTGTGGCGTTGCGTGTGTGTGTGGCGTTGCGTGTGTGTGTGGCGTTGCGTGGCTGAGTGGCGTTGCGTGGCTGAGTGGCGTTGCGTGGCTGAGTGGCGTTGCGTGGCTGAGTGGCGTTGCGTGGCTGAGTGGCGTTGCGTGGCTGAGTGGCGTTGCGTGGCTGAGTGGCGTTGCGTGGCTGAGTGGCGTTGCATGTGTGAGTGGCGTTGCATGTGTGAGTGGCGTTGCATGTGTGAGTGGCGTTGCATGTGTGAGTGGCGTTGCATGTGTGTGTGGCGTTGCGTGGCTGAGTGGCGTTGCGTGGCTGAGTGGCGTTGCATGTGTGAGTGGCGTTGCATGTGTGAGTGGCGTTGCATGTGTGAGTGGCGTTGCATGTGTGAGTGGCGTTGCATGTGTGAGTGGCGTTGCATGTGTGTGTGGCGTTGCGTGTGTGTGTGGCGTTGCGTGTGTGGCGTTGCGTGTGTGAGTGGCGTTGCGTGTGTGAGTGGCGTTGCGTGTGTGAGTGGCGTTGCGTGTGTGAGTGGTGTTGCGTGGGTGAGTGGCGTTGCGTGGGTGAGTGGCGTTGCGTGGGTGAGTGGCGTTGCGTGGGTGAGTGGCGTTGCGTGGGTGAGTGGCGTTGCATGGGTGAGTGGCGTTGCGTGGGTGAGTGAATGGTTAGCTGTTGCTTATGCGACGTATAGCACTTAATACTAAAGTAGGCAGACCTTCTTAGCCTTTGTGAGAATAATAGCAAAATAAAAATAAAAACCAGATCAAGTCAAGGACGCAAACGGCACCATGCTATTGTTTATTTACTCAGATGATTTGCATAAAAATGTAACTTGTGAGCACGTTTCTCTAACTCTCCAATAATCCCATTACAACACTTTGTACAAATGAGATTGGGACTCATCCTTCCGAAGTCGAGAAAAATGTGCAACGCTGTGTTGAAGTTAATTTTTTTAATTAACAAAATGCAAATAATGTGGAGAGATTTCAAGTGATTCAGGAATGGGCGCCCTTGTAAAGAGAAAGTAGGGCCGGCCTGGGCAGTGATAGGGGAGGAGGGAGGAGAAATGCGAGTCACGGCAGCAGCAGCCTTTGATGTGCCTGCCGGCCGGCCGTGAATAATTAGGGGGTGAGAAATGCGCTCGGAGGGCTGCCTTTGATGTGGTAATGCGAGGCAGGCAGGCAGGCGGCTGGTGGCATTGTGCACGCGCTTTTTAGGGCTTGCGCAAGCGCAATGACCTAAAAAGCACATGCACTTGAAGGAATCGCCAGTGGAATCGCCAGTGGATAAACACTGGATAAGCCCCTATAGAGCTTCGCCAGCTATGCGCTGAAGCGCATCAGCAGGCGAGCCCTAAAAAGAGAAGTTCTAACTATACCATTCATGTTTGTATGCAGCTCTTTGATGACAGTTCATTGGTTACTGTCCTATGTTAGGATTGTAACTTCTGAACTGCAAGTAGCACAAAGATCTATGTGACAAAGGCAGCAACCCACTGAACTATCCAGGGCTTTAAGTGGGCCGGGTCTCACTGGGTTTGAGCACCGGCAGTTTTTTTTAAGGGGGTCTCGAAACGGCTCTCTATTGGGCTCTGTTTTGTGCGATGGTCACAGGTAGTCCGTTTTTTCCCCGAACTGCAGTGACAGCAGTCTGCTGTCACTGCAGACTGGAAAAAAAGTGCCAGGGCACAAAACAGAGCCCGATAGAGACCCGTTTTGAGACAGCAGGCACATCGGTGTACCCTGCTCACACTACTCACAAGTGGAAAGTTACGACATGACATCATGCCAGGTGAGTGTTATAGGGGGAAGGGAAATCCTTTAAAGAGAGTCATTTTCTCTCTGGATTTCCCTTCTCTTTTTGAAACTCAAGAGCAGCAACATTATTGTGATGTCACCAGTGCTTTAAGTGGAAGCTTTTGCAATATTATATACAAGCCATAGTTGCTGCTATTTATCTTATGCAACTCACTACCATTGACAAAGCCAATAGTCCTGACTTGTAGGTATGATGTTACTTGTTGTATCATATACCTGGATGCAATGACAGAAACAGCAAAATACAAGTCGGGCCGCACACTGCTAAACACAGACTTTTAACATACTGGTTTTAAGCCACATTCTTAATTACATTGGGCACGTCCCTTTGAGCGACCCCCCAGTTTTTTCATCTCACTTAAAGCCCTGGAGCTATCCACATAAAATACAGTTCATCAGCATTTAAAAACTACTAACAGACAAATGATTGCTCTCCAGCAGGATTATTAATCACCAGCATTATCTGGGCATTTTGTATTCTTATTGTTGTCCTGCATCGGACATGATAACGATAAAAACTGTTTAAATGAAACACACACAAAGTATGTGTCCTGCTGGGCCTGTGCAGATGTTAAAAAGAAAAAAATATAGTAACACATTCTTTTACCTACTACATTAGTCAAACTGTGTGTCACAGCCTTATGTGATAAGCCACTGCAGGGGTTAGGAAAGGTGACTAGAAGTAAACAAACTTCTTTTCACCTGCGCTGTATAGAAAAAGAAATATCAATGCAGCAGGACAGTAGGCAAAGGTTACCAAAGGTTACCATTGTCAAAGAAAGGATTTTGTCACCTTTCACCATGCAGAGATGAAGAGGTGAAAAAATAAACAAAGCCTCGTTAACATGTACATGGTCTTTAAAGACCTGTGAAGTACTCCGGGCGGCTGCGATAATCTCTAAAACTGTCTCTGTGGGTGCGCCCGGGAGCTGTCTCGGCCCGGGCTGACACACACAAGACGGAGGAGGGTTGAAGCACTTTCATCCCAAAGGCGTTGCGCGCCTGCCTTCAAGCCCTCACTGCGAGGGCCAGGATCCTCTTTGGGTGGGCCAGGCTCAAGTTTGGGTGGGCCTGGCCCACCCTGCCCACCCGCTAGAACCGGGCCTGAGACCAACCACAGGATAAGAAGGATCAAAATTACATCCTTCACATATCCGTCACATTTTTAACATTGACTAACACTCTCAATAATTAAATTAAAGTTAACAAACAGAGAGTGTTGAGCCAATTTTAGAAGCACAACTCACCTGAGCCCTTTTCATTCACTCACTATCACAATCTCACCCCATAAAAAAACAACCAGTTCCGCTGTAATCAGGCATTGCAGCGCACCCTGGGAACATTTGGTGACCAGGGTGGGAACCCTATGATGAAGCATGTCACCTACTAGGTAGGTGAGTGAGGGTTCTTTTTCAAAACCTGAGGGTTTCCCAGGCATAACACTTTCTGGGTACATCCACCGATAATTTAGCTTCAGGTGTGTACCTTATAGATAACCCGTTCTTTTTGTTTTGTTATCAACAAAGCAAAATTTCGAATGCCCCCCTGCTCCCAGGAGATCATCTGTCTGGGTTCTCTCATAACCCCAGTCTTGGTAACCCTGAACCCCTTATCAAAGAAGGTATGTGCATTTTGTAGGAGCCAAGACTTATATGAGGCAACCAGTGAAGCTAATAGGCCTTCTCTCATCATTAATCCAAATCACCTTTGCACAACGAATCTACTAAAAAGCCCTTCAAAGATGCAAAGCCTTCCACCTCAAGAGAGGTTGGACTTATTCGGGGTCTAAGAAGATGCCAGGGAGGAGATTCATTGGTGGCTCACCCACATGGAGACTTGGAATGGGAGAGCCATCTTCAGACCCAATCCAGCTATATAAAACTTTAAAAATAAATACGAGAGGAATATGGTCTAAAGAAGAGTTGGAACTGCACATCAACTGTGTGGAATGAATGACGAGATCCTTCGCAGTCAAGTACTGGACTAGGAAGAGAGCAAAATTATATCGTTTGGTGAAAATTTTAGTTGTAATGTTAAATTTTTAACTTGAAATACCACTGTAATTTACCAGTCATAGTAAACAGTACTAACTGTAACTCGTGTTCCTGCCATGCAGAGTGCTATCATCAATGAGGTCATTTCAGATGTTGCATTGATGTTATCAATGATGCTATAGAACATGTCATGAGTGATGCAATACGTGCGGTAATAAGCAGTGCATGGCAAGGGTGCGCGTTTTAGTTACTTCATCTAACTTTAACTGATGAGTTCCAGTAAATTTGAGTTTAAAATGTAACATATTAAAGGACATTTTAACCTAACTATAACGTCACTTTAATCTTTGTTTTTTCCCCAGTAAATTTCTAGTGTTTTTCAAATTAAAGTAAAGTAATAATTTATTACCATACATAACTAGGCCTACTACATGTCACACACTGTATGGAAGTGACCACAGTACTTGACCTGCGCCAAACTACTGAGGACCGCCAACCCCCTCTGCCCACACCAGCTTTGGCCATGCATAGCATAGGTTTGGCCACAGCCCCTACGCATGGCCAACCACCCCTGCGCATAGCCTTTGGCAGTGTTTACAATAGAGTAGGCCGCATGGTCTGGCCACAGGGAGGCCCTGAGTCCAACCCCGCCCCACCCTCCAAGGGCTAGAAAGAACCTGTTGGTCTTGTTACTTTCCAGAGGAGCTGCATTACCACAGGAGAATTATGCAGGGGCCGGGCAGAGCGCTGCAGTAGTACAAGAAAAATATTTTTGTTTCTTTTTAATTTGATCACCACAAGGGCCCGGGGTCAGGGATCCCTACTCTGTCCCCATATTCCTTGATTTTATTATTTTCTATGCCACAGGACCAGAGTCCCCGAGTCATAAAATGGCAGCCTGATCTGACTGGCTGGCTGTCATGTTGTGACTAGCCAATCATATTGCGTGTTTTGAGCTTGCAATAACGCTGTACATCGCACTAGTACTTATCTCTATATGTATAGAAATTATGAACCTTAATTTCTCAAAAACAATTAAACTGACTTACACCAAATCCCAAAAAAGCAAGCATTCTGGATCAAGATCTATATTTCTGGAAAATTTGGTATACTTCCGTTCAGGAATGATTGGCGTATTGCTGTTCAATTTTCCTATGAAAAAATTACATAGGGAATATAAATTTTGGACACCTCTCTAGTTTTCTCCCCCCGCTTGACGGATTACTCCAAAACCTTTCAGGAAATAGCTGAGTTGGCCTAACCATTTTTGTGAAAAGTTTGGTAAAGATTTGTCAAAATGTGCCCCATTTATTAACAAACTATAAAATCAATTTTCTATGGAAACGCGGTCCATAACTACAAAGTCAGGGCTACAAGGATTATTCAGCATGGATGACAAAATTATGCAACAAGTTTATCTAAAGTATGTGGCAAAAAATGCAAATTATGCAGCACAATTTTTGCAGTGTCCATCTCAGCCATGCATGAGATTTTTCAAATTATGTAGCAAATGCCTTAAATTCATAATTATCTGGTAAATGCTGAAGCCACAGAATCTCTTAAATCCACTGGCCCTTGTGACTAGCTGCCATTTAGTGAAAGGTAAGCAAACCCAAGACACTCTAATTCGAATCAGTCCCCATAATTAGCTGCACATTTTCAAATGAACTGCCTCAAAATGAACGTGAAATATATATTTTTTTTAACTACCAGGTAGTGTTGTTTATTATTGCACACGTCACTGTCACCAGCCCATGGTCGTCTGCAGAGGAGGGTGGCCGCAGAGCCTCACCTTTGGCTGGTCCTCTTTTTCTTTTGTAAGGGTTTACAGACCCTGCCCGAGGGTTTTCGCACCACCTGTGACTAGTAGACCTATACTGGAATTATGTGGGATCTTCGGACCTATTTTCGGATTTGCAGACCCCAAGGAAGGGGCAGCAAAGTTCCAAAACACTTGCTGTGAGCTGATGATCTATAGTTGACATTAAAGAATATAAAGAATAGCTATCAAAAATAAAAACAATATATTTCCATAAAAGGCAACCAGAGAGAGCTTGATGTCAAGAAAATGTTGCACCAAATATTGCTGTAGACACCCTGGTGTATAATAACCTACCTATTTTATTTTGAATAGCTGTATAAAGTTCAGAGCCTCGGTCTCAAACCGTTAGGGGCACAACTCTTATTACAAACATCAACCAAGGACTCTCGCAGGAATATCTCCGCCAAAAGTATTTAATGATTAAATAAATGTCAACAACAAATATGGCATGAAAAATGAGACTCACATTGGGCAGTGGAGGAAAAAAACATTTAAAATGCAGCTGAAACGACACATCCAAATCACACTTGACATCTTCCTAAAATATGTTTGTAGCTTTAATTGCTTTTTTGAAACTGTTTGCTGCAGTCTTCGAGTACCTGTCTTCCCAACAGCACGTAATTAACAAAGACACACTTTGTGATAAGGAAACTAGAACTGTAGCAACCTTAATCTGTTCTAATAAGAACTAATGTTTACTTTGTAATAACAATATTAGTACATACAAACATACATACAAACATACAAATAAAAAATACATAGGTCCAAAGTGTTTAAGATCCCAAAAGAGCTGGGGTTGCAGAATGCTGGGGCTGCTGAATGTGAAGGTCGCCTACTAGTGATTTTACCTAAAGCCTCTTTCCACCACCACCTTACTTACACTTCCGGTGTCTTTACCTGACTCTTGCAGTATCTTTTTCATCCCTGCTTTTCTCATGTTAGATACACTGCATGGTGGGAACGTGGAATTTCCCTTTTGCACTGTAGTAACGTGCTAACATTACTTTATTGGTACGCATGCTCTAACTTACATAGGATATGATGTAATTTCTCACAGTCATTAAACAGTGATTCACATGATAAGCAGTCACCAGCATAGCAAATGCGGTCCATCACTGAGCCAACCCTGTGATACAACCTCAACTGTGACAAAGCGTCACACATCAATAAGACAACCTAAACAGCGACTAAAAAATTCAAAAGGAATGTGGAGTAATGAGGCTACTGCCTCGGTATCCAAAAACTCACCACTGTCAGAAGGAATCTGACAGACGAAAACAAGACGGTAGGCACGGTTTCTGGGCCCTAATCCAAGCAAAATAAAAATGTCCCTGTATTGAAAGACAGCCGTAACAGGGATGCAGGGGGTCCCTCCCGCCCCCGGACACTGACGCTGCTACATCTCTGTACCAATGTTAGCTTACATGTGGGCGAGTTCCTCGTTCTACCTGTCTTTTCCCTCTCCGATCTTCATCCTTCCCTCCACTCTTTCCTTTTCACTTTCTTTACTACCCCTTCCTCTGTCTTTTTCTTCATTCCCGGCTTCGACTTGTCCTTCTATCTTTCCTCCATTTTTGACTGTGCTGCTGGCTTCCTTCCGTTGGGATTTTTAGGCTATCGCATGTGGTGTTCCGCAGGGGTCTGTTCTACACTTTTCAATATTTATGTGGCCCCTTTTCCACATCTTAATGTATTTTCTGGATTTCGATTTCATGGCTATGCAGATTGCAGAGGACGCACAAATAATTATCAGGATGGAGGACAATTTCTCATTACTTCAGGAACAATTTGGAAGCTGTAACCCCTGACAAGGTAGCTGCTGCTGCGAGAGCGCTTCGCGCGTTTTAGCAGTAAAAACGCTGTTTTAACTGTTCTTTTATTTCTGCTGGCTTTGGGCATTTTGGCCCTGTATTTTAAATTCCCCCCTTACCTGCACAATAATTTGAGCCCCTCACCGCCGTTTGGGCGGGTCTGGTCCTGGGGTGGGTGCCCTGCTCGTTTTGGCGGCCATCTTGGAGTGGGGTGAGTGGAGTGAGGCATCTCCACCTGCCAGCGCTTGAGTGCGCAGGCGCCACCTGGGAACACCTATTTAGGCGAGTCCCTCCTGCTTTCTGCCCCTGACAAGGTAGCTGCTGCTGCTGCGAGAGCGCTTCGCGCGTTTTAGCAGTAAAAACGCTGTTTTAACTGTTCTTTTATTTCTGCTGGCTTTGGGCATTTTGGCCCTGTATTTTAAATTCCCCCCTTACCTGCACAATAATTTGAGCCCCTCACCGCCATTTGGGCGGGTCTGGTCCTGGGGTGGGTGCCCTGCTCGTTTTGGCGGCCATCTTGGAGTGGGGTGAGTGGAGTGAGGCATCTCCACCTGCCAGCGCTTGAGTGCGCAGGCGCCGCCTGGGAACACCTATTTAACGCTCCTCCCCTAGCGCAGCGGGATCGCGCAGCGGGCGTGTCTTCGCGTGGCCAGAGTCCTGCCCGTCTGCGCCCGTCCGCGCTAAGGACGCGCTGGACGTCGCGGGATTCTGGTTTGACGGCTAGTGTTCCATTCTTGCGCCGCCATGCTAACATACTCGCGGGAGTGCCTGTATTCTATCGGTCAGGTGAGTCCTAGTTGCATCCATTTACCGGTGCACCCTTTGCGAGGCCCTTACCAGTGTCCTTGTAAAGGGTGGGCTCTTGACTCTCCGCGGCCCCTTCCTCGGAACAACTCCCTGGCTGCTCGCCGTACTAGAGACCCCCCTTCCTCTTTGCGGATCCTGAACCTTAATGTTAGGTCAGCTCTGAAACATCATCAGAACATCTATGACCTCATTGAGGAGGAAGCCCCGGACATATTTGCCTTAACTGAAACCTGGCTCCAGGATGTGGATAATGCTATTCCCAATCTAGCCTGTCCCCCTGGCTATTCTATGTACACCCTGAATAGATCGTCCAGAGGTGGGGGTATAGCTCTAATAGTAAGGTCTAGCTTTTCATGTGTGTGGAGTGCCCTTAATATCTCTGGGTGTGAAAGTGCCTTGTTCAAGGTCTCTGTCTGCCCTGAGTTTACGCTTTCCGGGATGGTCGTTTATCGTCCGCCCGGCAGCGATGTGGTGTTTAGAAATGCTTTCCCCGATATTGTTGGCCCTTTGGTCGCAGACTGTGCCAACTTTTCCATCATGGGTGATTTAAATCTGCACTTCGACACCCTCTCAGGTCTTACAGTGCGATCCGTTATCTCTGACCTTGAGGCCTTTCAACTTTCCCAGTTGGTCTCCCAGCCGACCCATACGGGGGGGCATATTTTAGATCCCTTTTTCACTAATTTACCGGAGATTAAAATTACCTCTATCTTACCGGTAGAATGGACAGACCACTTCTTGGTGTCCATTCTTTGTCCTGTCTCAGCCACCTCTTCCATCTCTTCGGCTAGGCGGGTACCGAGGAGAGCTTGGCACAAACTGAGGTTAGAAGACTTTCATCTTCTTCTACAAGAGGAGCCGCTGGGTCCTTTGACGGATGTAGAAAAGGGGTATGACCTCTTTTGTTCCTGGATTACCAGGGCTCTTGACTCTCTGATACCTATTGTATTGTCCAAAGTCAACTCTAGAGAGTCAAGTCCCTGGTACGATGGCGCCCTTCGTGCCCTGAAGGGAGCCTGTAGACGGGCGGAGAGGGCCTGGAGGAAGACCTATGGGGCTGATTTAAAAGCTGAATATGCCAGGTCCGTAAAGCTCTACCATCGGGCTATTTGCCGAGCTCGAGCGGCTTTTTATGCCGCAGAATTCAGGAACAGTGCCAATCCGTCTAAGGCCATTTTTAAGGCCGTGAAAGATCTTATGGCAAAGCGGACGACCTCCTTGACTGTAACCTCCCTTTCCCACTGTGAATCCCTTGCTTCATATTTCTTGGGGAAAGTCCAAGCCATATATCGGACATTCCCTAGCATAGGGTCCGGCTGGGAAAGTACCAGTGGGCCACCTCATCAGACTACTCTGCTTGCCTTCCCCCCTCTTACCATGGATGTGTTTGACAAACTTGCGTTGCAGATCAAATCTGGATCTGCCTCCGATCCAGTAAGGCCCGCTCTCTTACGAGATCAGGCTTTTATGGGACGCTCAGCTGTGCGGTCCCTTGTCAACCTTTCCTTGGAATCGGGTGTAGTTCCAGCTAGGTGGAAGCAAGCTGTGGTGTCCCCAATCATCAAAAAGCCCTCACTGGACCCGTCTAAGCCTGAAAGTTACCGTCCCATCTCGTTGCTACCCTGGCCGGCAAAGATCACAGAGGCCCATATCAACTTGGCCCTGTCTGAACATCTTGTCCAGACCAATGCCCTCGACCCCACACAAAACGGCTTCCGTGCTGGCCACAGCACAGAGACCGCGTTACTTGTGATGGTGGAACATCTCCGTGCAAGGTTGGATGCTGGTCAAACGGCGGCGCTTATATTGTTAGACCTTAGCGCCGCCTTTGACACGGTATCTCACAGCATCCTCCTGCATCGGCTCGAGAAGTATGGCATTGGCGGCCTGGCGTTGCAATGGTTCCGCTCCTTTCTTGATGACCGCTCCTTTTGTGTTGCCATTCCTCCCTTCAAGTCCAAAATCCAACCGCTGGCCATGGGGGTTCCGCAGTGGTCCTCGCTGAGTCCCACGTTGTTCAATCTTTACGTGAGACCGCTGGCTGATGTCGCTAGGCAGTGGGGCCTAACTTTGGTCTCATATGCCGACGACACACAGCTGGCGGTTACTCTCAGCGGGGATGCGGCGACTGAGGCCCCTAGGTTTCAGTCTGGACTGAAGGCGGTGGCTAGCTGGTTGACAGGTAACTGTCTCCAGCTAAATGCCACTAAAACAGAGGTGATGGTTGTCGGTAAGGGAGTGGAGCTGTGGGGCGACCAATGGTGGCCTTCAGAGCTGGGACCCACTCCGACCCCGGTGTCGGAGGTGAAAAATCTGGGGGTCTGGCTGGATGCGGGCCTCACCTTTGTAGGGCACACCAAAAAAACTGCTGCCTGCTGCTTTGGTCTGTTAAGAGGCTTGAGACCTGTTCTCAAGTTCTTCGACGCCCCGACCAGGCAGCTGATGATCCAGGCAACTATCATCTCTCGCCTGGATTATGCTAGCTCTCTTCTGGCCGGGGCCAACCAGGCCGAGTTAACTCTGCAGCGGGTTCAGAATGCTGCGGCTAGGGCGATTGTCGGCCTGCTCAGATTCTGTTCGGTGACAAATGTTCTGTGCTCCCTACATTGGCTTCCCGTAAGGAAGCGTATCCTCTTTAAGGTTTTGTGTCTTGCTTTCAAGATCTTGAGAGGTATTGGCCCGGAAATTTTATCCAGTTGTCTTTCCTTTTATGTTCCCACCCGTACCCTCCGTTCTCAGGGTTTGGCCCTTGCTGTGGTCCCCAGATTCAGACTTAGCCGTATGGGTGGCCGCTCTTTTAGTGTAAAAGCTGCAGCAGCTTGGAACTCCCTCCCTGTGGAAATTCGCCTGTTGGAGGACCTTTTGACCTTCCGGAGGGCTATAAAAACATTCCTGTTTTAAGGTTTTTTCTGTATCATCATTTTCTTGTTGTGTTATGTACTACCTTGTCTCTGCGCCGGGACGCTCCTTGGCTGGAGTATCTGCGCGCATAATAAATTAATATAACATAACATAACATAACGTATGATTAAAATGGCTAATTAGATTAACAAAAACTCGCTTTGCCAAAATACGGATAAAAAAGAAGTCTTGTTTTTTGGGACTTCTTCCAGCTGGTCTCAAATGTGGTGGCCAAATTTTTTGGGCAAATGCCCAGTACCCACCTCATCAGCTCGAAACTTAGGAGTGATATTCAATAGCAGACTTTTCTCCGAGTTACATATCAATAAATTGATGTCTACTTGTATTTTACTTCTGAGGCATTTTAAGAAGATAACTCAGTTCATCCCTCGTGAATCCAGGAAGTTGCTGGTGCAAACATAGGTATTTAGCAGATCGGATAATTGCAATGCCTAGATTTTGGGCTACCTGAGCATCTAATGTGGAGACTGTAACTTGTACAAAATGCGGCAGCCAGGTTGATTTTTTGAGAAATAAGGGGGGCTTGGCTAGCCGCCAACCAAGATGGCTGAACACTGAACGGGCTCTCGTAGCCATCAGTGATTAATTCTCTACCATCCGACATTATCCGAACAGTGCTCTGCCTAAAACTGCCTCACTATTACTCAGACTGTCCTGACCTGTGGCTGAGCAGCTCTGTGTGCCGGCAATGCTGTGGGGAGGAGTAATTGGTGATGGATTGCAAAGCCGCGAGGCCGAATCAACATGTGGCATCCTGTGACGAGACCCGTGAATAGCTGGTGGGCTGGTGGTCTCTCCCCGATGCGAGCACAGCAGGTTCCTGGGAGCTGTTAGGAAGGTAGTGGCAAGGTGATAATGGTGGATATTTAAAGCTGCTGTGGTCTGCATCCGAGGCTAGGTCGTGCCGTGGCGGACTACGAGGACTGCTGCTGCCAGACGCAGGCCTGTATTGTGGGCACTGCCTAGAGATGCTATTGGACTCCCGGCCAGCAGAACGCCGGCGCGATTGACTCTGGATGGGCAGTGGGCTTTGAGGAGCACGGAGCTGAGTCAGGCGGGATGATTGCAGCAGTCCCTCTCCCTCTGGCGGTGCAGCACCTGAGGCCTCTGGTCTGGACATGGCTCCTTCGGGAGCTCTGTGCAAAGCAAACTGAGGGCTCCCTCTTGGGGGTGACCTATGGAGCGTGGCGCCTTGGGCTTCAATTGAGGACATGGTCAAGCCCACTTCCCTACTTCTAACCATCAGAAAGACCTTTGAGGAATCTGCAAGGGTGTGATGGCAGTGCCACCTGAGGAGATTCGCCCATGGATAATACGTTTGGACAGCCAGAACAGTAATGGGAGCGACTCTGATGTATCCTTGCCCTACTTAACAGGCATCTAATTGGGGCCATGAGCCCTTACGAGGAGCGCCTAGATGGCGCTCAGAGGGAGGTATACTCTGCCCCAGTGGGTCCTGTGAGTTGCCTTGCCCACCTGATTGTGGCCCCTGGTATGCACCTGGCCTGGGGCTACAGCTAACTACAGTAACATTCACTGTTGGGGACCCAGGAAATTCGCCTAGGTATTGCCCTTTAGGAAGTCCCTGGCCGATGTGAAGGCTGTGGGACGAAGGGATGACTGCATTGACCCTTGTCTGGTGCTGTGACCCTTTAGGGTCCCTGGTGACATGGTGACAAATAACGGTCCCCAGCCTGCACAAACCAATCACAGTGACAAATATACTGTCAACATGGCAGTGGCTGGATGTACAAGGGGAGGAGCAACGGGTGCGGATGCTGATCAGGCGGCTCCCCCTTCACCTGAGCCCTCCATGAGAGAAATCATGGCTGCCATACAGGATCTTCGAGGGACACTTGAACCCAAAATGGATACTGTCATGGTAGATGTCAACCTGTTGCGTGCAGATGTAAGAAATATCGGCAAGAAAGTTGCCACGACTGAAACACAGATAGAGGGCCTGCTTTCCAAAACTAATTGGCTAGAACAGGTTGATACACTTACCAAACAGAATACCACTATTATGGCCGGCCTGGAGGACCAGGAGGGACACGTCAGGCGCAATAATATCTATGTGGTGGGGTACCAGAGGGAGCTGAGGGACATAGTGCTGATCTCTTTCTGAGTCCTAAAGACTCTCAGTCCTAAGAGACCATCCAACTACTTCTTGAGAGGGCACACAGGGCGCTGGCGAGACGCGATCCTCCAGGCAGATCGGGCTCATGGGGACCTTAATATTGAGAACTCGATAGTTTGTTTCTTTCCAGATTTCACCTTCCAGGGCAGCGCTCATGATTGAACTTTGAGTCTGTCAAGAGAGCACTCCAGGAACAAAACATCAAATACATGATGATGCATCCAGCCAAGTTTTGAGTTGTGGCGGACAGTAAGACACTGAACTTCATGACCAGGGAGGAGGTGTGGGACTGGCTGGAGAGGCTTGGAACGGAGAATGGGCAGCAACCATGGGACCCCTTTCAAGGACAGAGATCTGGAGATGCGCCCTTCTGGCCGCTCTAGAAGCCCGGACTCCGGAAATCCTCCCATGGAGAAATGAGCAATAGTCTCCGTTGACCCATGGAACCGGTAATACTACTCAGAATTGTGGCTGGGGGTGGGTTATGTGTGCCGGATAGTCTGCAACAGTATCAGTCCTTGTGATTCGCTGGTAGGGGGTGGGGGTGGGGGTGGGGAGGGGTCACTGTGTAAAGACACAACTTGAAAGCCAACTGGGCACTATGAGTATTTACCCATACACGATCCAGGGGAATTTGAGATACAATATGTTTATCATCTATCAGTTCATAGTTCATGTGTTGGCGGCCGTAGCACTCCCTCACTGCTACATGCAAAAGTTGGGGAGTCAGGCACTCTACAAGTTGGGTATGTGGGTGGTTTCTACCTCATTAGACAGGGACGCGGGGGTTGAAGGGTTTGTTTGGTTTAGCTGTGTTACTGAATTGTTTTGCTCTTCTACACAGCTTGCTGATGGTTGAAGAATTTGAAAATGGGACGGCACACCATGCACTCAAGCACAGGTGAACTATACAACTACACCAATGGCAGGAAATACGCATAATGAACAAAACGCCTGGAAATGGAATGTCAATGGATTAATGAACAAAATCAAACGCACACTAGTGCTGCAATATCTGCAACACCACTCCCCTGATATAATACTTTTGCAAGAAACATCTCCAGGGTAATTATTACAAGGCCTTAGACCACTTTGGCTACAAACTACTGACTTATGCCGGCTACTCCACAGATTCGAGGGGTGTTGGTCTACTGGCAAGGAAACTTTGCCGTTTCCTCCAATTTGCATGTGTCTGGATGCTCGGGGCTGCAACATAGACCTATCTGGAACTTGGGAGGGCTGCACCTTGATCTTCTGCTCCCTCTATGTGCCACTGAGACTCCACACTAAGTTCCTTCCTAAAATAAGTGCCCTACTCCTGGAAATGCCTACAGGCATCCTTCTGCTGGAAGGGGACATGAATGCAGTCATGAGCCCTGAGGTTGATAGACTGAACACTGCACCCACACTGACAGATGCAGATATGCCATCAACCTTTGCATCAGAGATCGGCTTGGTGGATTTATAAAGGGCACACTGTTGTCAACTGCAACAATACAAGTATTATTCATCCGAGTACGGTTCATTCTCCTGCCTAGATAACATTTTAAATCACAATGCCCAAGTTGTTTTTTTTAGAGCGACAACACATAATGCACGTGGGATCTTTGATCATTACCCAATGAGGATCAGGGCGAGGGGCAGAAATATGACACTTCCTCGATCCCTAGACTGGACCCTTGGTTTCTACATGACAGGGATGTTAAGGAAGAATGTAACACGGAAGCAGAGTTATATTTTCAAGCACACCAGTGGTCAGTAGCTGTACTTTATGGGAGGAACGAAGAAGGACACTAAACTTGAATGCAAGGCCAAAGTGAAAGATATCATAGCCTTTGAGACAAGAGCGGTCAGGGAGGGAGGGACTGTGTCATTGGTTCGCCAACAAGACCTATGGGCCTTGGCCGATTATGCAGCATGTACCCATCCATTGGCGACGTAGCGACGCCTGTATGATGTGAGGTAGTGGTTCCCAAACTGGGGTCCGCGGACCCCCAGGGGTCGTGACATTTTCCGAGGGGGTCCGCAGGCAGCAGTATTGAAAGCGCTGCAAAGTTCCTTGTATAATCAGCAGTTTTTGGACAACAATAAAAGTACCAAGATAACTCTGGTGATTAATGTTCTTGCTGGAGAGAGATGGGGGTTTTGTCCAGTTGCAGCTTTAAATCATCTTAGGAACCCCTGATGATTTACATGCCTGCTGCAAAGAATATTTACAATGCTTTTTTTTTAAAACAGTATTTTATTTGTGCATAGTTCAGTGGGTTCTTGCTTTTGCCACAGAGACTCTTTTGTTATTATGCAGTTCACAAGTTCACTGCCATCAAAGAGTTGCATGCAAACTGCATGGTACAAGTTAGTAAGTCATGCTTTTTTTTTTCCAAAACTCTTTTTATTGAGAGATTGCATAAAATCACAGCACTCCGAACCCTGGAGGAGCTGTAACTATAACAGTACATCATAGTAAGCGATTCATTTGACTGTAAGAATATTGTTCTCTCCACCCTCCACCCCACACCCCAACTTCCCAACCCTCCCCTCCCCCTCCCTCTTTTGCACAACGTCTCTCCGATACTGTATAGGTTAATCATACATGAATCAGTATATGTATCTTTGTCTCTACATGCCCATCACAACTGCCCCTCCTCGCCTCCCGTTGGTGTTGGAGGCTCCAGCCATAGGCCCCTGTAGTCTGCCCACCGTAAGTCATGCTTTTTGCCATTTCTTCATTATCCTGGTGCTGCTAAAAAGGTTTGTTTGGGTAGAAATATATCCTTATAATTAATGTCAACGGGGGCGTGGTCTGGCCACGCAGGAAGATGGCCGCCTGCTAGGAGAACTCCGCCGAGGGACGGACCCCTGACGAGCTTCCTTGCCCTACCTGCTCATGTGGGTCGTCTTTTGGGCGATTGCAGCACTTGGAGGCCCATGGGGATTGCTGCGGTGGTTTTCCTCTCTGGCTGGCGGCTTCCGTTCTTGAGATAGCAGGGTGAGGGTGAGACGGCTGCTCCTGTGACGCGCACTGCAGTGTTCGCGCGCTTTTGATGCCGCGCCTCTCCTCAACGAGGGCGGCGTTCTCGATACTACAGGGCCGCGCCTCCTCATGTTGTAGGCCGCGCCCCCTCAGACGGTGGGGGCGCACTTCACCGAGGCCAGACTGCCTTCCTCAATGCCTTTGCCTACATTTTAGAGTAAGCAGCGCCCTCCTCAGGATTTTGTTAAATGGTTTTTCTCGCAGCTGTCAGCGACCCTAATTGAAAAAGGCACCATAAAAGAAACGGAAAAGACATTTGTACGGCTGGCAAATTCGTCATTCTAATGAACTGCGTTTGCTTTCTAGTCAAATGTGTACAAGTGCCCAGGTGAAATGGCAATGCTTGCACAGTTACACGACTTATTGTTTTTAAGAATTGCTACTACATACAGAAGTAAGATATGAATATCCCTTGAAAGTCAGTATTAACGGTACAGGCAGATTTACTTGCAGAAGTACTGTTCCATCTTCTTCCTTGATTCTAAACACTTGACTTTGGCACTTTTATTCAGCCGCTTTAGGGGACATATATGATATTTGAGTAAGAGTTACTTGACTCTATCAGTCTTATCACTTATTTTTAATATGTCATTCTGTTCCTCTACTGTGACGCTTTGCCAGTTCTGCTTATAAAGGAGGTGGTAGATGGGGGGTAAAAGCAAAAGGGCTGCATCTTCATTTCCAATCACCGCTATATGTTATTAGCTCATGTGAATTGTTTCTCTCTGACATAGCCCTAGATGAATGCCCTGCTGCTCTATTGCCTCACCTTACTCACATGCTTTTCTTCAACAGGAGGGGGGGGTTTTTGGCGTGCAAAGCATTTTGCTCTTACTTTGAACCTGTTTCATTCTGTACTGCTTGCTATTTTGTGGTAACGTTATAGTGTTTCCTCAATTTGTTGCTTTTTTCGTTATGTTACATTTGATGGTCACTGCTTTATTGCATATATTTCTTTGCATTTAATTATTTGATGTACTCTTGGTCTCATCATTGCTTCACACTCCAATACCTTATCAATCCGTTTTTGTAGAACACCTCTACAACGGTGCGCTACGATGTCCAATAACAGAAATGTGGGTCGCGGTCCCAAACCGCCACTTTTTACTGAAGTGGTGAAACAAAATTCTAATGCACTGGTGAAAGGAACTGGCTCCGCATCGCCCCCCACATCGTCAGCTGCCTCATCTCAGAGCGACAAGTCTTTGTCAGATACTATGCAAAGTATTCTGCTAGAGCTTTCTGGTGTCAATCGCAGACTGGAGGGGCTGGACATCACAATGACATCCTTGGCTACTGAGACTAAGTCTATTCGTGCTGAGCTTACTACCTTCCATACACGGATTGATGCTATTGACTCTAAGATATCAGATATGGAAACAAGACTGGATACTGTCCACGGCTCAGAACAAGATCTATTATTTTTGCATAGTAAAATTATTGATTTGGAGGATCGTAGTCGTAGAGACAATATTCGATTTTTTGGTTTTCCGGAAAATGTTGAAAAGCAAGACATGAAGCTTTTTCTATGTGAGACTCTTCCTATGCTGAATGGTATTTCCTTTACTTCTCCTCTTGAAATACAACGTGCTCATAGACTAGGGCCTCCACGTTCTGATGCTTTTGCTCGACCTAAACCAATTATTGCTTGCTTACTTCGGCATGAGCACACTCGACAGATCTGGTCAATGGCTCATTCACGTGGCTCCTTCCTATTCCAAGGCCATACTATTCATATGGCGGCGGACTTCTCCAAAGAGACAAATGAAAGACGGAAGGCGTTCCTCTCTCTACGGCCTCAGTTGCGCAGACTAGACATCAAGTATGGCCTATTCGAACCCGCACGTTTTCGAATAACCAGGAATGGAGACTCCAAAGACTTCTACGATCCTGCTCTTCTTCAGCAATTTTTGGATACCATCACGACTGATGATATGGACACTCAATCTTCCTCCTGTGTTCAGACTTCTCAGTCTAAGGCGTCGTCTGCAGGTCCTACATCATCTCCTTTGAGACCCTCTAATGACCCTCGGCAACGTGGCAGGGATATTACCCGTCTGCCTCGTTCTCAGGATGATAAGGCCTCGGCACTGCATTCAGTTTCCTCCCTAACTAACATGCCACAAAGGAACAAGTCTTGGTCCCCTCTTAAACAGCCCTCAGATGCTGACTGATTTTTCTGCTTTATTGTATTTTTGCTATTTTATGGATTAGGATAATTCCTATTATCTGATGTTTAAACTGTTTCCTTAATTACTTGTGGATCTCTAGTATTATACAATATGCGCACTGTTTTATTTTGTGCTCAATCTCTTATTGTTATCCTGTGAGTTTTCAACAAATTTTGGAGTATTTATGCATTCTAGGTCTCTCTCATTATATGCTGCACATGCATTACTTATTACATGCGGGGCTCGCTTCCTGTTCATGCCCTTCTCCATGTTGTGTGCACTGTGTTTAGATTCACACTGTTCATTTGCTTTGTCAGATACTTTGGTTTTGACATAATGTAATTTTATTATATTGTTCTACTCATTTATATCTATGCTGTCTCTATTCATGCTCTCATATTTCCTTCTGGATGCTTTCCTTCTTTTGTTTACTAATTCTTTCTCTCTTTCTCTATATGGCATTCACGACTTTGTTCCCTTTCATACATTATTTCCCATGTTTCATTATTATATCTTCTTTGTTTCCTTTACTGTATGCTATGGGGGTTCCTTCATTTACTTCACTTCCTTTAGTCTATTTTTCTTTCCTCATCAAGCTATTATTTATTGTATAGTAATTATACCATGCATTTAATCATTCTCTTTATTCATTGGCTGTGTTTCATGGTGGTATTTAATGTTTTCATATGATCTTTGATGATGTTACCCTGCTCTATTGTGTCTCGTATATTTCATATTACCCTTTGCTCTTTAGATCCCCATTCTTCTTTCCTCGGAGGGGGTCCGGTTACCCCTTGGCGCTGCTTTCAGTGCGCCCAGACCCGTAGATAACAGTCTAGGTTCTCTTCTCTTTTCCTATCTTATTGTTTTTCTTTTGTTTCTACCTGCTTTGTCTCTCTTAGATACTCACTTTGCTTTTCTAAACTACTTCTGTATTTTCTTTTCCTTTTCTCTTCCTTTCTTTTCCTTTTCTTCTTTTCCATTTTATTAGTTTTCCTCTTCTTCGACTCATTTTGTCTCTTGCCTCCCAGTGCAACATTTTTCTTTTCTAACTTCTGCCCATTTGCTTTCTTTCCTTTCTGTTTACCTTCTGAATTCTCGTATCATGTCCTATCCTAATTCGCTGTCAGTGATTTCCTGGAATGTTCATGGTCTCACTCATTATATCAAGCGTACAAAAGTACTAACGTACCTACGTTCTAAACATATGGACGTTGCTTTATTGCAGGAAACACACTTGGATGATATTGAATCTAGTAAACTCAGCAGAGATTGGGTAGGTAAAGTGATTCATAGTAGTGTCTCCAAGCATGATCCCACCAACCCTAACCCTGTTCGTAAGTGCGGGGTAGCCATACTCCTTCAAAAATCACTTCCCTTCACAATTCTCAAAACATGGGCTGACCCGGAAGGTCGATATGTGTTTGTCAAGTTGAAGATTGGGAACTCTTTCATTTGCCTTGGTTCTATTTATGCCCCTTTAGACTCCAAAAAACAGTTTTTTCTCCGTCTGAATCGCCTTTTCACGGAAATCAATGCCTCCCAGTTTCTCATTGGAGGAGACTGGAATCTGGCACCAGATCCTGCTCTGGACAGAACAGGTTGCTTTGACACCGTTAATGCTCCAGATAGAGCCATTTTCCGGGACATTCTTGCTGATACTGGTCTAGTTGACCATTGGAGGCTGAGTCATCCTCAGGACAAAGAATATACGTTTTTCTCCTCTACGCATGGTACATTGTCACGTCTCGATTATTTTCTTCTTTCACAACAGGCAGTCCAATTGGTTACGCAGTCCCAGATCTTGGAGGCAGCCATATCAGACCATTCCCCTGTTCTCTTATCTCTTGATTTGGGTCTATCCAAACCAGGACGTAAACCATGGCTCTTGAATATAGCTAGGTATAGGGCTCCAGCAGGCAAACTCCTTTTGCAATCACATCTCTAAGATTACCTTATTCGCAATGATACATCAGTCTCTTCTAAGAGAATGGTTTGGGCAGCGGCCAAGGCAACAATTAGGGGTCAGCTCATGCGGGACGCTGTTTTTTGCAATAAAGAAAATGCAGTTAAACAGACTGCTTTGGAGGACGACATTCGTCAACTTTCTCAATCATATATCTCAAATCCAACCCTTCAGACTCGTAAATTACTGGAGAAAGCGTGAATGTCTCTTAATAGTCTTTTTACTTCTAAAGCCGAATATGCTTTGCAAAAGATGAAAGGGCGTCATTATGAACAGGGGGAAAAGGCTGGTCGGTTATTAGCTGCGCAATTGAGACAAAGGGAGGCCGCTATGGCAATCCCAGCTATTAAATCAAGTGGTGGTGACGTACTTACTCGACCACAGGAAATTGTTGAGGAATTCGCTTCATTTTACAGATCTCTTTATTCTCCAAGCACTCAAACAGACCCACTTGCGATGTCCAACTTTTTAGATGCAGTCCATCTCCCAAAACTCTCTGATGAGGGCAGAGCCCTACTGGATGGTGTTATTACTAAGGATGAAATCTCTTCAGCAATAGCTGCATTGCCATATCATAAAGCTCCGGGAGATTATGGTTTCCCTCCTGAATTTTTTAAATGGACCGGTCAGAGTATGGTCGAGTCTTCTCTTGGTCCTCTTTCCAACAAAGCCATTATAGCGGTTTTACCGAAACCTAGCAAGGATCCTTTGTTATGCAGTAGGTATAGGCCCATATCTCTTTTAAATTCTGATGTTAAGATACTTGGTAGCATTCTTGCATCACGTCTTCGTAAAGTTTTACCTTCTTTAATTCATAACTCGCAGGTAGGTTTTGTCCCAGGTAGGTCATCTCGTAACCATATACGCACTTTATCTCATACTTTATGGTCAGCTAAATATATCACTGACAATGCGTTACTTCTTTCTTTAGATGCTGAAAAAGCGTTTGATCGCATTGAGTGGGAATACCTTTTTTCTATCATGCAAAGGTTTTGGTTAGGTGACCAGTTTATAGATAAAGTGCGGTTGCTTTATGATGACCCATCGGCTCAGGTTAATTGCTGCGGTTTCCTATCTACCCCGTTTCCAATTAGACGAGGTACCCGTCAAGGTTGTCCACTCTCCCCTCTTCTTTTTCTTCTCGCAATGGAACCTTTAGCTGCTGCGATACGACAATCTACTAATGTGGTGGGTGTCCCCCTTCCAATTGGTCACTCTAAAATGTATTTATATGCGGACGACATTCTCCTCACACTCACTGATCTTCCCCGCTCTCTTCCTGCTCTCCTCCGCATCATTAATGATTTCTCTTCCTTTTCTGGTTACAAGATAAATTGGGATAAGAGTGAAGCATTACCCATGGCCATTGGTACAACAAAAGATGTGATTTCTGAGTTCCCTTTCCATTGGCAATCATCCCGGCTTAAGTATTTAGGAATCTTAATTAATAGAGGGTTGGATAATATAGTCACGGACAATCTGACTCCTTTAATCGCGCAAATGCAAAGAGACTTTGATAAATGGAAGGCTTTGGGTTTATCCTTATGGGGACGGGTCCAGGCGGTCAAGATGGTTACTCTTCCTCGATTTCTTTATGTTTTGGGTATGCTTCCTTTTCACATCCCTTTAACCACTCTGAGATCCATTGACTCCAAAATTAAACTTTTTGTCTGGGGCACGGCTAAACCGCGTCTTACCTTTGCAAAATTAAAATCTCATCAGTTACAAGGGGGTTTGGGTCTCCCTTCTATCGAGCATTACTCACTTGCTCTTCATCTTTTGCAACTTGTCTTTTTTCTACCTAAATCTAAAGACATACCTCAATGGGTCCCCCTTGAACGTCACTTATTAGCTTCTTGTCTTGGTTTGTCCCTTCTATATGGTAAAGGGGTCAGTTCTTCTGATCCTAAAAATCCTATCTTATCTGCAATGTTCAAATCTTGGCAGAGAAGTCATCGTATACTTAAATCTAATTCGCGTATCCATATCAAAGCTCCTTTATGGATTAATTCTGCCGTTCGTGTTGGGGTCGCACTCTGTCCTGGCCCGTATGGCAGGAAGCTGGTATTCAGACTATAGATCAGTTGTTTCATAATAACACTTTTAAATCTTTTTCTCAACTCTGTGAGGAATTTCATCTTCCATCCACACAATCCTACAAATACACTCAGCTCCAACAAGCTCTCACAAGACATCTAGGCCCTCCGCCTGACTTGATATCTGTATCTCCTCTTTTGTCCTACCTACAGTTATGGGGGAATCTTAAAGGTGTAACTTCTGGTCTTTATAAAACTTTTTTGCATCCTCTATTTTCACAGCCTCTCTCACACGCTCTCCAGTTGAAATGGCAATCTCGCCTATCGGTTGTATATGCCAATACTCAATGGGATCAAATATTGGAAGGATTACATAAGGGAGTTCGTGAGGCCCGTCTTAAATTTAGCGTTTTTAAAATTTTACATGAATGGCACTGGTCTCCAGTCAAATTGCACCATGCTAAGTTATTATCACATACTTTGTGTTGGAGGTGTTCAGCTTCTGGTTGTGATATTACGCATATTGTTTGTGAATGTCCTCGTACGACACCTTTTTGGCTTTTTGTACGGAAGACGTTGGTCAATACCATGTCACTTCCTCTACCCCTTACTTCTCTGAATATTATTTTGCATGATTTTCGTAGCCTTCCGAAGCTTTCTAGACCACAAACTCGTCTTCTCCATACGGCTCTGGCCACGGCAAAAATTTGTATACTGCGGCACTGGAAATCTCCTCTGCCTCCTTCGCAGGAAGAGTGGTTGGTGGCGATGATGCAAACAGCTCTACATGAACGTACAATTTTTAATTTGCAGGATCAAGCTTCCATTTTTCTCCAGGTGTGGTCCCCCTTTCTGGACACCACTGTGCATAATGATTCTGTTTCCACTCCTCCTTCTCCTCTGATTGTTCCACCTTCTTAGTTCTATTCTCTTGGGTTCTTATTCTCGTATTGTTCAACTTTACATTTTCTTTCTCTTATCTCTTTTTGTGTTTACTTGTGTTGCTCTGGGATTCTTGCTTATTCTTTTCTTTTTTCTCTTCCTTTTCCTTACTTTTCTTCACTTTTTATTCCTTTTTCCTTTCCTTTATTCTTCTTCTATAATGCATTTATTTTATAATCTTCTCATTATTATTGTATTTAGGATTATGGAATATACGATATCTTTATGTCCTCATGTTTCTTGTATTTTGTGTAATACTTCTCATTTGTACTATTTTTACTTATCACAGATATTATTTTGCTTTTTTTTTGCATCTGTACTTTTATTCTTAAAATTTCTAATAAAAAATTTCAACACAAAAAAATAATTAATGTCAATGCTAACATCTGTGTTATGTTCTGAATCCTGAGTTTGTGCTTCTCCAGACCAAGCACTCTTAAATAATGCCTACCAGTATAGCTGGCATGTGAATCCTACACCTTGTAGTCCCCTTTGCCTTATGTAAAATGTTGTATTCACTGAATTACACACATATGAATCATTGTCTCTGTATGAGTGTGATGTAAAGTGCCCTGACACCCTACAGTGGTATGGGAGGTGCTATACAACAAATTACATACATGTGACAGTGGAGCTATGGAGAGATGAGAGGCACTTTTGGAGGGCAGTTTGAGAGAATCATTGAAGATATTGTACCCTGGTGCATAGTATGGTCATTATTTAATATGCTTTAAAAACTAAAACAATTCCATATATAATGACAAATGTGTTGTAAAATGCACCATTTTCCACCACATTTTCTTGGGGTGGGGGGAGGGGAGGCCCCCAAAGCCCCCTTTGTTGTAGTCAGGCTCACTCGCTACACTTGGTGTGCACTGTGCGGAGACGGGTCTGACAACATTTGACAGAGCAGCTTTAAGTTTCCAGTCCAGTCTAGGCAGGAGCAGGAGCCTCGGACTGCGAAATAAAACCAAGCAATGAATAGTTAGTCGTGAGATGCAGCCCCAACCTTTCCTTTAGGATTGTTCGATTTTTGCAAATATATTAAAAATACTAAAATCTTTAGTAATTCAAGTCTAGTCTTTGTTTGATGTGCACATGAGTGTTTTTTTCTGAATTACAGTTTTAATGTTTGACATTTAAATTATACAAATTGTCTGGGGGTCCCCGGCTTCCAGTAGTGACTCAATGGGGGTCCTCAGGAGAGAAAAGTTTGGGAATCAATGAAAGGGACAAAGCAAATAAGCTTTTGGCTTGGCTCAAGAAGAGAGCTAGAGACTACTCTTGGGAAGTGGGTGTCCTTGACATGGAGGGAGTTCTACAGAGCACTAGCATGGCAATTGCCGATACCTTGCAACTTGCTACAATTTGTACACCCCCATGGGCCCCAGAGCTAGCGCCCAACTGTGAGGAACTTCTCTGGATCTTCCCCTTCAGAAACTTGCTGTGACCTAAGAGGTTTTGGAGGCAGGCCTAACAGTGGATGAACTTACCATAGCCATCCGAGACCTGCAATCTGGAAAGGCTGAATGGCCCAATGCCCTGCCCATAGAATTATTCAAGGGAATGGTTGATAAGATAGCCAAACCCATGTTAGATATGCTTCAAGGGGCCCAGGCTTTCTGTTTGCCTACTGGACGAACAGCCACCATAGTGGTCATACATAAACAAGAGAAGCCTCCGGCAAACTGCGGCTCTTATAAGCCTATATCCTTACTGAATGTAGAGGCAACGGTGCAGGCAACGGCCCTGACGACGCGACTAAGTAAATTCATTACTACCATTCTAAACTCAGATTAGCCTGGCTTCATACCACAAAGGAGCACTCGCCTCAATCTAAGATGTCTCTATTGCGTACTCCACATGACTGGTATGCCTTGTGCGGAACAGTCAGTGTTGATAGCCTTGGATGCCAAAATGGCAATTGATAGTATAGAATGGCCATATATCTCAGCCACCTTGAGAAGAATGGGTTTAGGACAGAAATTCTGTGAACAGGTAAGACTGCTATACCAAGCCCCCATAGCCAGGGTGCAAATTAATGGGACAACATCCTGTGTCTTTGCACTACAGAAGGGTACTCTGCAGGGGAGCCCCCTCTCGCCCTTGATCTTCGCCTTGGTGCTTGAGCCTCTTGTGACTGGATTCACCAGAACCAACTGATATGGGGAATTAGAGCTGACGGAGGCTGGGAGGAAAATGTCTACCGGTATGCCAATGAATCTTACCATATGTTAAAAGTCTGTATTTTTCAGTAGCCAGAATTTTAAATATTTTTAATCTCTTCGGTAGCTACTCTAGATACTGAATCAATTAGACTAAATTCTTCGTCTTCTCCTCTTCGGGATCCCTGCCACAGCTCCCACCTGAGTCCACTGCACCGGTGGTGACCGAAGGCTTCCAGTACCTGGGTATCTACGATACCTGTGACCACCAATTGTTCATACAGAGAAACCTACTCCCCCAACTGGAGAGACTCTGTGCTGATGTGACACATTGGCGTACCCTGCCATTATCCTTAATAGGTAGATCCATGCACTATAAAAATGATGACCCTCCCACGACTACAATATGTGCTCCAGAACACACCCTATCCGATTCCGATGGAGTTCTTTAGTAAGGTGGATCATGAACTCAGTTTGCTACTTTGGAATGGCACCATGCAGTGTCCTTGGTAAATTTCAAACAATGGTCTATGATGGGGGCTTGCAATTCCAGACATTAGTATATACTACAGGGCCTCACAGCTATTGGTGGTCAACGAGTGGGTTTTCTCAGACAGATGGGAACGGCCTATCGTGTCGATAGAGATGCATGGAGAGATGGTGTTCATAAGACAGTCCTCTACTGACGAAAATTAGAAAAGAAATTGCCATCGCACACGGAGATAGTTGCCAGGCTATGGAAGGAGGCTTGTGGCTATTGGGTTGGAAAGACAAACTTACAGTGCCGACCCCTCGGTGGCACAGTGACATGCTCTTTGAAGTCAGAACCCTAACAGGCTTTTTCCTATGGGCGACAATAGGTATAGAACATTTAGGTGACGTGCGGAAAGACAGATCCCTGATAAGGTGTGAGGTCCTCCGTCAGGAGTATGAGCTGGCAGAAACCGAACATTTTCGCCATCTTTAGGTGGCACATGTGCTGCACGTGCACATTTGTGACAGTACAGACCTGCCTGATGCATCATCTTTGGAAGGCCATTTGCTCACTGAACCCATACCTGATAAAGGATATTCCATGATTTACCGGAAATTGATAAATTACTCTCCATACCTGCTGGGGGCCATCCTAAACGCTTGTACGGAAGACCCTAGGTGAAATAGATGACAACGACTGGGCTGAGGCTCTCCAGGGTCCACGGGAAATAGCTATTCGAGCCCGGTTCAGACTAGTCCAACTTAAGATCCTACATAGGTCATATTACTCACACACTCTTCTACACAGGATTGGGACAGCGGACACGTCGCACCAAGAGGGCACCTTCTTCCAATCTTGTGGGAGTGCCCAGTAATCCAGGGATTTGGACATGGGGTGACGTGGGTGATGTCCCTGGTTGTGTCCTTACAGGTGCTTCTTGACGCCAAATGGCTTTTATTAGTGGTGCGGGGATTGGCTCGGTATCAAAGATTTGGTTGATGATGGCAGCCGGAGTGGCAATACATAATGTTGCAAGAAGATGGGATGAGAGTCTTCCCCTGAGTGTAGCAGAGTGGGAGGTGGACCTGGACTGGGGTCAGAGGGCGGAAGAGGTGATCTATTGGAGATGGGGCTGCCCCAGAGAATGGGAGAAGGTGTGGGGAGGCTGGCGAGAGACCCGGGGCACTGATATGGTGACAGACTGAGGGAACAAAACTTAAGCTGTGCGATTTATTGAATTATATATATTGTCTATCCTTGTATATCACAAGGCCGTAAAAGCGCCAGAGGTGATTTAAGTTCAGTGGTGTTACTCGCATTGTGTGCTTCATCAATGCAGTACTACACTTTATTAACTACTATGTTCCTCTCAGTCCTAAATTGTATGATGAACATGTTTAATAAAAAGATTATTTTTTGCCTAATTGGGGGAAATGAACATTTGACAGTGTCTCTCCCCTCATTAGGAAGTTTTACTGTCTGCCCATTAAGGTGCGATGTCAGTTTAAATTCTTCTGCATGGCTCATAAAGCTCTTTATCCAGAAATTCCCAGTTCTTATGTATCAGAAATGTTTCAAATATAGTGTCCCTCAAGGCTGCTTCGCTGCACATTGGCTGGTAGACGCTTATTATACCTAAAGTTCACAGAGCTCGTCCAGGTGTCAAGGCTTTTTCTGTGGTCACGGCTCAAGCCTGGAACAAATTGACTAATTATATTCGTCTCAAATTTGATCTATTGACATTTCTTAAAGGTTTGAAAACTTTTCTTTTTACTTCTATTTAGATATCTTTGATTGGTAGGCAGTACATGCGTTTGGCTGAGCGCCAGGACACCCGTTGGGTAATTGTGCGCTCAATAAACAGTAAATACATAAATACATTCTCACTTTTCTTCTTCTCTCCTTGCTTTTACACACCCGCTCCCTTTTCTTCTTTTGCAGTTCTCCCTCTTTCTCTCCTCTCTGGGCTTACTACATCTTACCCTCTTTCCCCCAGCCTCCAATATCCCCATCATCTCTGTACCCCCTTTCTCCAATTCACATCTTCGTCTCCATTGCACTTACCTACTTCATAACGTCCTCTTTGGCACCCTAACTTCTGCACTCCCCCCCCCCCCCCTATTACTTTTCGTGTTCTTCGATGGTTTCTCTCGCGTTCTTGCTTCCTTCACTCTTCTCTTACCTTTCCTCTTCCTGCTCACTTTGATATTCTCATTTCCCCCTTTTCCTTCCTCCTCCAATTCTCCCTTATCGTGCTTTCCTCCATAGCTCGCATTTACTCCTTGTTTTCCACCCACATTCTCCATTTCTGCTCACACTTTCTCTCTCTACGTACAATCTTCCCTTCCACCTTCATATCACCTTTCTCCGTATTTTTGTTCTTCATGCCTTTTGTCATTTCCTCTCCGATCTCTTCTCCGTCAATCAAAATGTTATAAATCCTAGCTTTTTTTTTACAACTGTCTTCCTGTCTCGCTTCGTTACACCTCCCACCCGAGAGAGCACCTTCACCCCCAACCACCTCCCTCCCAATATCCACCCATTTCCGGGGAAGGGTTAACACTGATGCAGGCCCAGTAAAATACCAGAAAAGAAAAATTGCGACGGGCCGTTAAATGAACGTCAGCAAGGCACGCAGGCAGGCCCCACCCGCACCTCTGGGTCCCGGTGCCGCTGCACCGGTTGAACCGCCGATACAGCTACCTACAATTAAAACAGAATGAGCGCTTCAAGCACTTAAATTCAAGGCCAGATCACAGCACACGCCTGATGCTCAGTGCACAGCGGTCCTGCTCGATCTAACCCGGTGTCACTCTTAAAACCTCGTAAAACCCGCCCGGGTTATGGGTCGCTTCAACTCCAACTTCCTAATGGCTCAAACGAATTTCCGCGGTGTTCGGAAGCGCCTACAAATTTCTGAAACTGCAGAAATAAAACGGTAGAGGTAATGAAATAAAAGCCTTCCACTCGGTATCAGCAGGTTCGCACTAGTGACGCAGCACAAAACGCCATTTCCACACAGCAATAAACTCGAAGGCTGGCAGTAAAAATGTCAGAAGGGTGGATTTACAGTCATGGAGTCACTTGCTTTCCTCGGGTCGCTTTTTATTCACACATGCCTGGCGCATCCCGTCTTACCAATTCACGCGTACTGATAATATGCAGCTTTAAAAGATGGATTTCTAGAAAAAAGAAGATAGCTCATCTCCGAGTGTCCGTAAGGCACTGGCAGCGTCCGCCTCTTGCCTGGGGTGTCACTGCAGTGGCTGAGCCCTCACGTTTATCAGGTCCAAGCATCCGTACCTTACCCAGTCCAAGTTTTTTTTCTCCTTTGTATTCTAGAATGTGTATTATTTTTCTCTCATTATTTAAATTAGCTCTACAAGTTCCAGAAATCAAAATAAAACCCTGACCTGTCACCTGGATAAACTACTCACGCATAGAGGTGGGTGAGCCAACGAATTAACAGGGAGAGCCGAGCCAAGCCACGGGTAGATAGAACCCGTGCACCAGCCGAGCCCTGAAAATGGTTCATATGTAAATCATACTACAAACATCACGTAAAATGTTACAGCCTTATCAAACTTCAAAAAAGTGTATTTCTTTTAGATGTGAAACCGTTAACATTAATATGTCACATAGCACTACACAGGGGAAATACTTTTTAAAAATTAGCTAAAAAGAAGAATTATGTAAACCCTGTACTGGCCCAGATTATTAAAGAGCAACATTAAAGTCCATTAAATGAACACAATAGGATTTTGTACCGCTGATTTTCTTTATTCACATATTCGAAAGTGCTTTCATACGGAATAATGAAGAAAAAAAAGTTCGGGTGAAATAAAATATTTGCCTAAAATAACACAATTTAAGAGGGGAAGCCACAATGTATAGAGGTGTTCTGGTCTCAGTTTGGGCAAATCAGCCATTAACTAGGTATCTATTTGTCTTTCCTTACATTAACGATTTGCCTTTACCACTTAATTTGCTACAGTTTCTATGTAGCGCAAAGTCAAGGAATTGAAGCACTTTACATGAGTACCAATTACATTACACAAGGTCACATTTGTGGTTTTGCGGCACAGGGAGATTAAGTGATTTGCCCATAATCACAGGATGTTAAGCTGATGCTGAGACATGAAGCCTGGTCAGCCAGTTTCAAAGTCTCCAGCTCTGGTCTAACGCCACATCCAGGGAGGGTTGCTGGTAGAACCTACCAACGAAGATCATAGCGCTAGCGCTTGAATGTGACCAGGATTTCTGCAAGCTGCTATTTCGTTTTAACAATTTAAAAAACCTATTGATGTGAGAATATTGTGTTTTTAAAATTACATTTCTGCAAGCTGCTATTTTGTTTTAACAATTTTAAAAACCTATTGATGCGAGAATATGTGTTTTTAAAATTACATTTCGGTGCTCTTACTTGTTTTCTGGTCGCTACTCCCCGGTCCACCACAGCTTGTGCTGATTGTGTGGAGGGAGGCTTAAGCGACACCACTTCCTGGTTGTCCCATCCTGGGCAGCCATCTTGGGGAGGTTGACGGGCTAGTCTCCCCCCTCGCCTAATCTATATGACCTCTTCCCACCCCGCGCAGCGGTGACGCGCAGCGGTAGCGCCGTATACGCGCCGAAGAGGCGCCAAAGAGAAGCCAGTCTGCGCCAGTCCGCGTCCAGACGCTTCTCGCTGGCCTTGGACTGGGGTGGTGACCGGCACCATGGTCGGTATTCGAGTTGTGTACAACTCTATGGGGTTACACTCCTTACGCCCCCCTGTCAGTCCTTCCTGCTGCCATTCTGTCTCCCCAGCTAATATCGACCATCATTGCAAGCACTGTACATGGAGCACCTTCCGCCCATATAGCGACTCCCTCCTTTTGGGAGAGACTTGGAGAATGTATCTCCTTAATTGCCGGTCGCTACCCAAACACTTTACAGAGCTGCATCTGTTGATTGATGAGCTTAATCCTGACGCTCTATTTTTAACGGAAACTTGGCTTCAGATTGACAACGACCCGTCCTTAATATGGGCCACACCTCCAGGCTATACCCTTAAGCGCTTCGACCGCCAATCGGGGAGGGGCGGGGTCCTAGCAATTATATACAGGGACAGCTTTAAGTGTCGGGTCACTCCTAATTCCTTGCTGACTTGCGAGAGCTTACACTTTGCACTTGATCTCTCCCCTACCACCACTTTTTCTGGTATTTTACTCTACCGCCCACCAGGTTCCTTGAATAATTTTATCACTCAAATTACTGATCTTACCGCCAACGCAGTCTTGACCTCATCTAACCTTACCCTGCTCGGGGATTTTAACATCCATTCAGATGACCCCCAGGATATGGCAGCTAATAACTTGCGGGCCAACATGCAAGCGTTAGACCTCTGCCAGAGAGGCCATCAGGCGACCCACAAGAAGGGACATCTCCTTGATCACATATACAGTAATACCAACCTTAATGTAGAGCCCCCTGTCCCACTGCCTTGGACTGATCATTTTTTGATACCGTTCACCTGGCTTTCTAACTCCTGTTTCCCCCGTGAGGCCTCTACCAAGTACATGGACAGGAAATGGTCCTCACTTCCACTCACCGACTGGACAATGGCTCTCACTCAAGACCCCCCGAGAAGGGCCTTGACCCCTGCCTCTGCTTCTAGCAACTTTGATCACTGGATCTCCAGCACCCTAGACCGAGTCCTTCCCAAACGCCCCTGTAAACTCATCAGAAGACCTATAGTCGCACCCTGGTACACTCCCGCTCTGAGGTTATTAAAGCTTGACTGCCGCAAACTAGAGAGAGCGTGGAGGAAGGACCATTCTCTGTCTAGGAAAGATGATTACAGGTCCGCAATAAGGCTCTATAAATCAGAGATTAAAATGGCGCAAACCTCCTTCTATGAAGGGAAAATTAGTGCTGCAGCCAACGCGCCTAGGGAAATCTTTAGGATAGCTAAGTCCCTTATTTCACCCCCGGCTGAGCGTCCTACTGCTGAAGGGGCACAAGACCGCTGTAATGAGCTAGCTGCCTTCTTTTCCAAGAAAATTTCGACCATATACTCTTCTTTTAGTAATCTTACGGTCAACGCCCCCTCCGTCCCATCTAAGCCAGCTGATTCTCCGGCTCTCTGCAAACTGGATACAATTCCGCTTCTTGATGCCGGCAGCCTGGATAGATTAATCTCCAAAGTTTCTTCCGGGTCTCCCAATGACCCGGCACCCCCCCGCATCCTTGTCAAGGTATTAGACGTTATCCGTCCTGTCATCCTGGAAGCCTTAAACACCTCCATCGTGTCCAGGTCGGTCACACTCCCCTGGAAGTGCGCCATGGTGAGGGCGCTTCTCAAGAAGCCCTCCCTGGACCAGAGCAACTTGTCCAACTATCGCCCCATTTCGCTGCTCCCTTGGCTGAGTAAACTGCTGGAGAGGCACGCCAACAATATCTTAACAGACTATTTGGAGTCCAACTGTCTGTTGCGTGCCTCCCAGACAGGTTTTCGCCCTCAACATGGCACAGAAACAGCCATGTTGGCGGTTACAGAGGAAACAAGAACGACTTTGGATCGGGGAGGAAAGGTGGCCATTATCCTGTTAGACCTTAGCGCCGCGTTCGACACGGTGAACCATGCCACGCTATTACACCGACTGGCGGGCATGGGCGTGTCGGGCGCGGCTCTAGACTGCCTTACCTCCTTTCTGAGTGAGCGCTTTTTTCAGGTCTTTGAGGGTGAGACAGTCTCTCCCAAATACCCTCTCAGGTGTGGGGTCCCTCAGGGCTCCTCCCTGAGCCCGACCCTCTTTAACGCCTACATGGAACCTCTGGACAGGATAGTCCATCCCTTTGGTGTGCGTATAGTCACCTACGCGGATGATACGCAGCTGGTGGTCTCGTTAGACCACGCAGATGGATCATCCAACACCTTGTGCCCCTGTCTAGAGGCTGTTGCCAGATGGATGCAAGCTTCCTGTTTGAAGCTTAACGGGGAGAAGACAGACATCATTCTCCTCGGAAATCCCTCCCCGTCTGCTCTTGCACCCATCTGGCCACCATGTCTTGGCGCCCCTCCTGCCCCCAAGTCCCAGATAAAGAGCCTCGGGATCTGGCTTGACACCGCCCTTGATTTCTCGGTCCAGGCTACTAAGACTGCCGCCACTTGCTTTGGACTAATGAGGATGCTCCGGCGGGTGCTCCCTTTGCTCCCTTTCCAGACGAGGAGGATCATGGTCCAGGCCCTGATTCTCTCTCGCCTGGATTATGGGAATGCTCTCTACCTGGGAGCACCGGCTTCGGTACTGCAGAGGCTTCAGGTCACACAAAACAGTGCAGCCCGCCTACTGTTCAATCTGTCCCGTCGGCAGTCGGCGAGGAAGGCTCTGAAAGACCTCCACTGGCTCCCAATGGCTGCCAGAGTGCAGTTTAAAGCTTTGTGCATTATGCACAAATCTTTTCACCGTGTAGGCCCAGCGATTCTGCACCCTCTGGTCATGCCTTATGTCCCAGCACGCCCCCTTCGGTCTGGTACCTTGCAGCTGGCCACCTCCTTTAAAATTAACAAAGCCCGTTGGGGTGGCCGCTCTTTTTCCCATTCGGCGACCAGACTTTGGAATGCCCTCCCTTTTGCCATCCGAGGAAATAGCAACCTCCTCTCGTTCAGAAAGGCCTTGAAAACGCATTTGTTTGCTAAATCCTGCTGATCTGCCCCAAGCCTGCGCTAAACCATTTTATCTTCAAGCGCTGCGAGGCCCTAGGGCAGTTATGCGCTATACAAATGCAATTTTTCATTTCATTTCATTTCAGAAGCCAAATAAAAGCCGTGCTCGTTATGGGCTTGAGGTTCCAACATGACCTTGAGTGCGCCAGAGTAAGGTAGGAGACTCGAGCGTGGTCTGATCTTTCAATGGCTCACCTACCTCCTCTCATGAGTGGACCTGGAAAACTTCAGAGGTCAGTAATGTTGGAACAGTTGGTTTTATCTTTTGAGATTGTTCATGAAAAGGACCAAAGGCCCAGATGGCAAGGGCATGAGGTGACCGTCTTACTCTAGGTCATTAAGCATAGTGTCTCCAGGCCTGACCTTTTCAACTACGAATCATTGATTTCAGATGAGTTAATCTAATTATTCTCAAGACTGCAACTCCCAGAATGCATTAAGTTATCACTTAAAATGTCATGGCTGTAAACAGTGTCCATAAAGACTTGGAAAGAAGTGGTTACCCTACCAAGGTGAGAACTTCCATATCAGATAGGAAAGGAGGGGCTTCACAAAGATGAACCGAGAACTTTAAAAAAGCACTCGTTTGCCTTTTGGATACGCGGCCACAATCTAAGGCTTGCTCTTCTGAAGTGATCAGGGTGTCCATAACCTTCCCAGGAATGTAGCACCTCCCAGCATTCAAGGGAAGACGGAGTGCAACATCTGCACTATTACCATACACAAGATCATTTTGTAATACTAACAGGCATAAATATTGGGATGTTCAGAAGAAGTAAAATGGTAGATGGTACATTTTAGTCTTGGTGCTAGTTTAAAAGGCTTCACACTGCTGCTAGATTCATCGAGTTTTCTAATTGTGGACAAGACAAAGTTCAGAAAGCAATAATCATACACCTGATAAGTAGTATGTCTTTTGTCCAGCCGGACAAGAAATTTATTATAAGCGTTCTGGTAAATAAAGTAGGATTCAAGAACTAATAGGTAACAAGTGGGCACAGCCGTGACCCACAACATACAAGACAAGACAACGAAGGAATGGCCAAAAGGGCAAAGCGAAAATCGGTCTGTATACTTATGATCAGTGTTACAGACTCAATTTTTTATAAACAACCACACCATCGCATTAAACAATATTGCATCATCATATTGCATATGGGTTTTTTGTCGACGTTTCAATGCCTTTTTAAATGTGGGACATCATCATCAGGACAAGCATTATTATTGTCTTGCACATCAATTAATAACACTATGCCTTATTTCGCATTACTTTACATACAAAAATTACATGGGAAGGAAAGGGAATGAAAGACAAGAAATATACATAAGTTTTGGCATGTTTGAGACAACTTTATCAAAGGTCAAGTGACTTGATAAATGTGGCGAGTGAGGAGGTGAAAACTAACACTATAAACCGATCGGTGGTGTTGCAGTGTCCATGTGGTCCAGAGAACAATAAAAACGGCAAGTGAAGAAGGTGTGTGATTAAGGGCCAGTGATTAAAATATGGCGCGGCGTTCCTACGAGAGAGTGATGATCAGGCATTGACAGCGATTGTATTGTGCAGAAGAGTTCTTGTGATTAAGGGCCAGTGATTAAATTGTGGCACGCAGTTCCTACAAGATAGTGATGGTCAGGCATTGACAACGATTGTATTGTGCGGAAGAGTTCTGTGTCCCAGATCAGGTGGTCGGTCCGGTGGGCGAGTTTGAGTGCGCCAGCGGCGGACGGGTGTGCATAGCTCAATGATTACAGTGACTGACGTTGATGCGGGTGACATGCAAAATTGGGAGCTATATCACTATATAACTGAGTGTCTGGTTTGGAGTTGTCCGTGAAGTGGCGTGGTCGAGGGGCCGAGTAGCTTACATGATTGATTTCTCGCGGGCTCAAGTAAATTGGAGAGTTAGCGCGGCTGGATGTGCTGTCGGGGGGGGAAAAAGGGAATCATTTTAATGGGATTCCGTGGGTATTAGGTAGGCGAAGGGCGCAAGTGACGGGGCATATTTACCGGTCTCGTCGAGTTCGGAGTCTCGAATAAATTGTCAGAAGCCGCCAGGGACGAAGCGTAAAAGCTCGATCTGAAAAACAGGGAGTGAGAAGGCTGGTCAGATACCTGCGAGGCAGCGTATCGTCTTGCTCTGTGGTTAGTTGGGAGAGGCGAGAAACACTTATTTGAGACAGCCGTGGGCACTATGGCGGATGTGGCAGTCCGATGGGATCTGCTACTGTGCAGGTGAAGCAAAGTGATCAAGACCCGCGGGCTGAAGACAGCGATGAGGGACTAAGGCTGCGAAGTATCTAGTGAATACTTTGCAATATTGGGGCGGCCATTTTGAAGTGGTGAAGTGATCGGGGTGATTGTGTGAGACTATTAGTGCAACATGCACTAGTGGACACAGGTGACTTTTAGAAGAATTACATTAGCCTGATATATAGTGAGAACTATAGGGCAGACATTACAGTAAAGAGGTCCAATCTTCAAGGCGGTTGAGGCCGTTTCTGATGCTGTAGGTTTTCAAAATCCAATGGAGTTCCTCTTTATTGAGCAATTGAGAAAGGTCCGCTCCTCTGGGGGGTGGTTTTATGATGGATACCACTGTCCAAAGTAGGTCTTGCTCACTGTGGCCTTTTTCGGCAAAGTTTTCAACAAGTGGTGCATTCGCTGTTTTACACCGGATCCTGCTCCGATGTTGGCCGATTCTCAGTTTCACCTTTTGACTTGTCTGCCCTATATAAATAAGCATACAGGGACAGAAAATTGCGTACACCAAATTTGCAGAATTACAGTTGGAAAAATATTTGCGGTCAAACTTAATAGTACCGTACTCAAAAGATTTGCCTTCAATTTTAGAGTCACAACAAATACAATTTCCACATTTGGTATGGCCTGTGAGGGGTGGGAGACCCCATGCGTCATTTACAGTGGTTTTAAGGGTTTGTTGAGGCAGGGATGCTCTAACTAAATGGTCTTTGATGGTTTTGGCCCTTTGAAGGCGAACATCGGGCGGTCTATTGTCAGTTGTCCTGCGTTGAGAACTGGCCAATGCTTGAGCACACTTTTTCTGATCGTGTTGGAAGCTGGGGAAAAAGTGGTGACACATATGAGCCGATTTTGTTCTTTTTTCTGTTTAGGCTCAAGAAGGGTTTCCCTTGGGCAGTACCAGGCCCTTTTGAGAGAACGGCGCACCAACTTGCACGGGTCTGTTTCTGAGTTTGTGACTTCGGGTTTTTGCTTCGGTGAAATAGTCCTCTTTGAAGTAACAGTTGCGCCTAATGCGGAGGAACTGGGAGAATGGGAGGGAATCTCGCAAGGCTCTCAGGTGATGACTAGTATATTCTAAAAGAGTGTTGCGTTCGGTGGGTTTGCGATGTAGAGAGGTGGTTAAGCGACCTTCAGTATGTCTTATTTCTAGGTCTAGAAATGGGATCGAGTCTTTACTGGTGGACAGGGTATATTTGAGTCCTCCACTGTTGTTGTTAAGCCAGTGTTGAAAGGACGTGAGTTTGTTAGATCATTCAGTCCATAGTAGAAAAATATCGTCAATGTAGCGCTTCCACAATGTGATGCCATTTTGGAAAGGATTGGACGTATTCAGAATGTTATTGGACTCCAGGTGGTCCATGTACAGGATAGCCAGGTTAGGGGCAAAAATTGCTCCCATGGAGGTACCCCTTACCTGGCCATAGAACTGTCCTTCGAAAAGAAAAAAGTTTTTCGTCAGGCAAATTTCAAGTAATTGGAGAATGAAATTAAATGGGACATTATGTGGGCATTTCCGTGTCTCCAGGACCCCTTCAATCACACTGAGAGATTCATATTGTGGGATGTTAGTATACAGTGATTCCACATCCAGCGTGCATGTAAGCTACTCGGCCCCTCGACCACGCTACTTCACGGACAACTCCAAACCAGACACCTAGTTATATAGTGATATAGCTCCCAATTTTGCATGTCACCCGCATCAACGTCAGTCACTGTAATCATTGAGCTATGCACACCCGTCCGCCGCTGGCGCACTCAAACTCGCCCACCGGACCGACCACCTGATCTGGGACACAGAACTCTTCCGCACAATACAATCGTTGTCAATGCCTGACCATCACTATCTCGTAGGAACTGCGCGCCACAATTTAATCACTGGCCCTTAATCACAAGAACTCTTCCGCACAATACAATCGCTGTCAATGCCTGATCATCACTCTCTCATAGGAACTGCGCGCCATATTTTAATCACTGGCCCTTAATCACACACCTTCTTCACTCGCCGTTTTTATTGTTCTCAGGACCACATGGACACTGCAACACCACCGATCGGTTTATAGTGTTAGTTTTCACCTCCTCACTCGCCGCATTTATCAAGTCACTTGACCTTTGATAAAGTTGTCTCAAACATGCCAAAACTTATGTATATTTCTTGCCTTTCATTCCCTTTCCTTCCCATGTAATTTTTGTATGTAAAGTAATGTGAAATAAGGCATAGTGTTATTAATTGATGTGCAAGACAATAATAATTCTTGTCCTGTTGATGATGTCCCACATTTAAAAAGGCATCGAAACGTCGACAAAAAACCCCATATGCAATATGATGATGCAATATTGTTTAATGCGATAGTGTGGTTGTATATAAAAAATGGAGTCTGTAACACTGATCATAAGTATACAGACAGATTTTCGCTTTGCCCTTTTGGCCATTCCTTCGTTGTCTTGTCTTGAATGTTGTGGGTCACGGCTGTGCCCACTTGTTACCTATTGGTTCTTGAATCCTACTTTATTTACCAGAACGCTTATAATAAATTTCTTGTCCGGCTGGACAAAAGACATACTACTTATCAGGTGTATGATTATTGCTTTCTGAACTTTATCTTGTCCACAATTAGGGACCAATGTTTTGTGTAAAATGATACTGCCCAAGGTCCCTATTGCATACCTTCTGGGTTCCTTGTCTTTTTGTAAACGCTAGATTCATCGAGGACAGACATTTGGATCCCCCCCAGAGGGCTTTGTTTCTGCAAAGGGACCGGCTGTGCTGTCACTAAGTTACTGTGTGCTTGATACTTCGCATGATATATCTACTTATGAAGGCTACAGGTGAGTATAATGGACCACCTTGTCTGCTGGGCACAGCTCGGTTATGCAAGACCTGAAAATGAGCTGCGACAAAGTAATTTTTTCTCTTGACAGAACTTGAACTTGTGGCTTGAAGGTAGGTGTAGGGTTCGAAACGAACTAAAAGCTGAACACAGTTGTAGTTTTCTAACCACAGGTTCTTCACCTTTAGAATATTCCCAGGTGCGGGACATGGACAAAACCAAACAGTGTGTTCAGAAACCTCTGCCTTTTTTGTTAACACAGAAACACCACTACCTCCTAAGATACTGAAAAGAACCTGCTTTTACAAATACATTTGTATCACCCACACTAGATTTCAGGAATAGAATCCAATTAGTAGCTAAAGGCAACTCCATTCAGAGACTGCAGAATATTCATGACATGGCTCCAAAGTTCTTTTAGCCCTAACAAATGATGGTCGAGTTACACAATACCTGCTCTCTCGCCACTGACTACCAGTCCAATAAAGTATTCAGTTTAAACGTCTCTATTTAGAATGCATCGAGCTCCCTAACACCAAGGTCCACTGTGTATTCAAGGAAACAACCAGGAGGCATGCTCTGCAGTCCTCTTACAGGTTCCTTCTCAAATGTCCTTCATTTTATCGTACAAGAATTGTGAGCAGAGCTGTCCCAGTTCAGAGAACTCAACCCTGGAACCCCCAAGTCTCAGGACCTGAATAAAACAGATGCACTGAATATTTAACTGTGATCCCCTAAGACAATTAGCAGGGTGCAGCCAAAAAATAAAGAGAACTATGAAATCAAAATCATAGGAAGAGAATTTAAACAAAGCAGCGCCAGAAAAAATAAAAACAAGCATTAGCAATGCCAGCAGGTCAGGCTTACAATTGAAAGTGTCTATTCAGCTAGCAGTGAGTTTAGGTACCCAAAATCTCAACATACATGGATAGAATCCATCACTTATCTTTGTACTCGTGCATTAATTCTTCCACCTAACATATTTTCACCTCCATTCACTCACAAATCCACAATAAACACACCCATAAACCCAACAAGCCTATGCAAGATAAAGTAAAAGAATAAACGTAGAAAACATCTACAGCATAAAGTAGTAAGCAATCACTTGTAAATAAGGAAAATCAAACAAAAGAAACCGCAGTGAGGCAGCTATGTTGGAATGGTATTGAGTGCAGTGATTAACTGCCGTACCAATCCAGTATAGTTTCTTAGAACGGTAAAAAAAGGATACACAGGGGACAATACCCTTCAAGGTGTCTGTTCAGTTTTGAAGCAGTGACCACATGTGATGCACTACACATGAAAAGACCAGTAAATAAGCTGCCCAGTTGTATTGTCTAACGGTGCTAAAAAACAAATATATATATATAATTAGGGGGACTGTTGGAACTGGCACGTTCTGGTTGGCTGAGGCAGTGCCCAAGCCAGGCAAAACCTTACACTCCCATCAGGGGCGGGTGATTACACTCACTGTATAACCTGCACTCACCCTTGGGTAGCTTGGCACTGAGCAGTTAGGCTTATCACAGAGACAATGTGTAAAGCAATGTCACGGCTCTCACACATAATAAATACACTAAGCGTCACAAAAGAGACTTTACACATGGTGTACGTAAAAAAAGCTTGTATTCAACAGAGTCATTAATTAACACAACATAAATATCATCTATTTCTGGGCATAGAACACATTTGGAAATATCACTAGCAGTACTAGGCACAACCGTGTTAAAATGACATCAGTAATATGCACACTTCGGAAAGATACTACTTTACCCCCTCAGCACCCTCATGCGGTGCACAACATTGTCAGAACTAGGCCCACCCTGGTAGCTATTATAATTCAATACCACACAGTTATAGGGTGCATCCCAGATTACAATAATATCAGAAACATGTCCACACAGATAATTACAACACTTTTAACGCCCTAGCTGAGGCCGTTATTTCGGCGCAGTGCTGGGCGTTCCAAAGAGTGGGCGGGGCCGCGTCGGCCGTTGGCAGCACCAGCCAGGTAGTGCTCCTTTTGGCAAGGAATCAACATGTAAAGCAACACTGCCGCACAGTGTCATCAAAAACACACACACCTAAACACACCTACACACACCTACACACACACCTACACACACACACACCTACACACACACCTACACACCTACACACCTACACACACACACACACACACCTACACACACACACACACACACACACACACACACACACACACACACACACACACACACACACACACACACACACACACACACACACACACACACACACACACACACACACACACACACACACACACACACACACACACACACACACACACACACACACACACACACACACACACACCTACACACACACACACACACACACCTAAAGCCACCCTCCCCTCGATATCCAGCAGGACACAGTTGATAATGCACATGCAGACCCTGTGGCCCAAGTACCCCTTCACCATTCAGCCAGTCCCGACTATCCTACATCTCCAGGGCTGGAGATAAAAGTAACCTTCCCCCGGAATCTAGACTGATCACGGCCAGAGTTACAATTAGGGTCCCAGAGAAGAAGCTCGGGGTAGGTAACATGGCTAATTAGGCAGCAGCCAACAAATGGATATTTGGTCACTACTTGGGAAGTTCACCAATGGTATGCAAAGTAGAAACAGGCTGAGGACGATAGTCGTTCAATCAAAGGATTCCGCATTGTGCATTCTGGCACCAGCCCAGTTTTGCGACTCAGGGGGAGGGTTGGGGGGATGGGGAGGGGAGTGTCACACAGTCTCTTGACCCGCTTTCGATCACTCTTTAAAGCGTTCCTTAGCCCAGTCAATTACTCTCACCAACCAGGCCAGATCCGGGCAATACTATCTGGCAACCAAAAGTCGTCAGGGTCGGTGAGGAGAGGGAAGTTGTTCCGTCGCACTGAGGGCATAAAAAAAACAATCAATTAATGGGGAATGTTGCAGGGGAGTCTCTCGGAAGAAGGAGGCACCCCGTCAGACACACATCTGTCTAAGTAACACCAAGGCAAGCCAGGCACAACTAAACACAAATCCACTCCTTTACACCTCCCTGGAAATGAGGCACAACGTCTAGTGAGTGTTGGTACGAGTGGCACCAGACAGTTCCGGTCACACACAATGAAGAGTTGCAAATTCTGCACCTCCTTAGAAATGAGGTACAACGTCAGGTGCGGGTTGAGCTGAGTCACACCTGATAATTACATACATACACATCAAAGAGTTACAAATTCTGTAACTCCCTGGAAATGAGACACAGCGTCTAGTGTGCGTTGATCTGTGTCGCACCAGACAATTCCAGTCACACACAAAGGTGCAAGTTCAGCAGTGCAGCACGAGGGAGAATGAGGCACTACTACGGGCACACCCTCACCTCCGAGGGTCACACCCGGTGAATCAGACATTGCATACGATGAGCATGCAGTCGGAGTGTCACTCAAGACTGATGCGGCACAATTGACGAAGTGGCCCGCGCAGGGTCCTGCAACCGGTGAATCCACTCACCACCAACAAGATGCTTATGCGTGTTGAGGGCCCCACGTTGCAGAGGCCACACTCCTTAGATGCGGCAGTCCTTTTGGGGCCACACACAAGGCAATCCAGTCTCAAGGCACAATACTGAGTTTCAAGCCGTGCTACCAGTTGGGATCTAGCAGATGTTGTGGTCACTTAAGAGAGCACCACTCTCCAGGTGTCACAAGTAGTCGGTGTGGGTTTCTCGCAGGAGGTCTTTGATGTCCCTGAGGTCACCACAGGAGAACAGGGAGCAAGCCAACAAGCCCTTTGAGAGCACACTTCAAGGTGCCACGCACCAGTAGGTAGTCAGACCTGGCCAGCCACCATTTAGGAGGGTGCATGGTCCCATCCAATGGCGGTAATCCTCCTTTTGCACAACAAATTCCACTGGCAGTGTGCACCATGGCAGTGTGCACCATGCAGTTTCAGGAACTCCGGTCCTACGTCCCCAAGAGTGTATAATTACCCTGCTGAATAATGACACCAGTAATTATACTGTAGAGTGCCTTTGAAGTCAGAATGTTTCAAAGGATTTCCCTCTGAACCACATATGTCTCCCCTAAATTTTAGTTCCGTCTGCCATGAGGCCATGGAATGCAGGCCTTAATCTTTAGTGGGGCCAGAGGCCAACTGTCACAGCCTTTCCCTTCAATCTATCCAGCCAGCCCCTGAAATGGCTGAGGTCTGTCGTTCCAGTTACATGCCCAATGTTTACAGCTGTCGCTGGGGAATGCACAGATGTGCTACGCCAACCTCCAATGTGGACTGGAGTCAAACTAAAAGGCACACAAAGACTTTTAGAGCAGAGAAAGGCCCACTTTCTAGAAGTGACATTTTTAAGCTATCAATGACAAATCCATCTTCACCACAGGAGAGGAGTTGTCATTGTGAATAGGATGATAGCAAACATTATGAGGCCGCTCCACTGTAAGGCACTGTTGCAGCTTTAAGTAATTTCAACCATTTCCCCTTCCTAACCTATAGGAAAAGCAAACCTCATAAGTAGTGAAAACACACATGGGTATTCTTCACAATCTGGGCAGGGAACATACATGTGTACCTGCCCTGCCTTTCACCTAACACTTGCTTTACCCCTCAGGGGTTACCCTAGGGGTGTTGTAGTGGTAATGGAAGTCCCACTCAGGGTTGGATAATGAGTTAGAAATGCCAACCTGAGCAGAGGCGCAACTGCGCACCCATAGGCCTGAAAAGCCAGGTTTGATACATGTTTAGAAAGGCTGTTCTGGTGGGTGGCACAATCAGTGCTGCGCCCCACTATTAGCCAGTGCAGTATCCACCCTGGATATGTGGTGCACCTCTTTACAGGGCACTCACAGGTACAACACCTAAACCAATCAAGTACGCACCACTTGCTAGCATGGGTAGGAATGGGGCGCACTCTTTCATATTGCATTTCAGCGGGAAAGCACCCAGCTTCCTAAGGCCACGAAGAGCGTACTAGCAAAATCCAGGAAAAGACAAAGCAAAACGTTTTAGTGAACTACCCTAAGAAGGGTCATGTCCAACAAGGAGCTACTATAAAAAGGAAAAAATGCAAAGCCAAAGGAACTGGTGCACAATCCCTGGCACAGAAGCACTTTACATTTCAGGTGTGCACATGTGATCAGGCAACATGCTGTCATTCAGAGAGCAAGAGATACAATAGCTGAAGTGGGCTGACCCATGCTGTATACTATTATGGGTGGAAATAAAATATGAGTGACTTTCATAAAGAACCGATGTCTGAAGAGGGCTGACCCAAATCCTTGACTACTTTGGCAATAATAATAAATGTTACTTACTGCCTTTGCCATACGTTTTCATAATAACAGATCAAACATATGGAGTTTAACAAATTACATCACTGGCCAATTCAGGCCCACAGGATTGAACATGAACTTTAAAAAAAAGACAAGAGTAGTACAACCAGTTTCTTCTAGCCGATTAACACATCTTCTATCTACTCAAATGCTATAGTAAGGAAATCAACATGTAGGATAGGAGGAGCCAAAGTCCCTTTCCAGTTGTGTTTCTTAAAACTCTTATTCTGTTCATCACATAAGGTATTGTCAAGCCAGTCCTAAAAGTGCTGAACGACACGGAGCGGGAGAACCCAGTGGCAGGAAAGTGAAAGACTGTAGTAGTGCCAATTGCATAACATGCCCTAACTAAATTTGAATTTTGCATATCTACCACACAGCAGACAGACTTTGACATGTGATTATAATTTCATTTAACAGTACTGTTGATTAACAGCAGAGATATGCATCCATATTGGATACGTATTTCCTTCTCTGCCATACTTGATTTTATTTGTATAGGAGAACCCAGAATGTAAATCTGAATTTTTGTTTTTAAAAACATATTTTTGAAGGAAATTGGGTTTTTTATTTAGGGGTTGAAGACCCTTATCAAACAACAACCACAATCCCTGTCAGGGTGAATCACAAAATTCATTAAATTAACCTGTGCTTAAATCTCATGGTAGCTTAGCACAAAGTACGGCTTAACTCAGAAGCCATGTGTATAGTGTTTATGCAGCACTCAAACAGTAATAAAGTGAAAACTTCCAAATACAAAACCAATTTTAAAAGATAGAGTACATGTTAATAATGAAAATGATACCAAAATGAATTAAATCCAATCTATTGAACCAGTCATTAATTTATTCAGTTTTAACTACAAAATATCTCCTAAAATACCAAAAGCACTAACTGTGGATATCTTATCGTGCAAGACTGAGGCAAAGTCAATAGTTAAAGCTGACTGCAATGTACACGGTCTGGTTAAACGAGGTGGATTGAGCCAGTCTTGGCTTAAATTCAGACTTAGGAGAATTTTTTAAGAAAAGTTCCTGAGATGTTTAAGTTCAGTGGGGCGAGGCAGCTAGCTGTGTCTGAGGAGACATTATCGTCAGGAAGCCACTGGATAGAGTTACAGGGAAGATTTCTATGTTCTGTCTTTGCCACTTTTCTGGAAATTGAAAATATTCAGTCTGGCAAGGCTGCAGGCGGTAGCAGTTGAGCGCTCCACAATGCCGGAAACCGTTGCTAGGCGGTCCCACTGAACAAGATTTGCTGCTGAGGAGGAAGAACGTAGTCGGAGCTACCACGAAATCACAGGTCGACTGGCGATTCACCTCGGGCAGATCAGCAGGTTGGTAGGTCCAGGTCTTCAGTCGTCTGTCGGTTCTCAGACACATTTTGCTGAAAAATGGTGTAAGTCTCAATTTTTTGAGTTGGGCAGGGACAGCACCTTTGAACACCAGAACCAATGGTGCAGGACAGGATGAGCACCACTTGAAGGGGGCGGGATGGTACAGGACTCACTCCAGCAGAGGCCATGTGCAGGGTTCAAGGTCTGTGGAGCTTGTTAAGTCCCTGTAGCTCACCTAGGAGGCCAGACAACTAGCCCTTTGAGTCACTCGGGTGGGCAAGGGTTCAAGGAGCACGTCAATGCCTCCTTTAATCAACAGGGCAGGAAGGCAGTCCTTCTAGCCGCAGGGCAGTCCTTTTGACAGCAGGGATGGGGGGCAGTGCTGGCAGTGGTCAGTCAGTCTAAATCTTCCATGGGTCCAAGAGTGTACTAAAGAGGTGGTTCAGGAGGTCCAATATGTATACCTGGTGACATCTTGGCTACCCACCACATAAGGCTTCTGGAAAGTTCTTCCCTTCCCCTGCCAGGACTCCTAGTAGTCTGGGGTGACAAAAGACTGGTGTCAAATTAATTTGCCAGTATGCTAGAGGCCGCACTTTAAAATGAAAGTGTGAAAGGGGACAGGTCTGGCCCACCAATCCTGGCAGAATGGCCCATCCTGCCAACGGCTAGTTTCCATTTGTCTCACTGTTTGGGAGAAATACACAAAGACAAACTGCAAGCTAATCACAATCATGTGACCCAGGACACAGGCTACATGCAGGGACCAAATGGTTGGGACTAGAAAATGTCATTTTAACAATTGTGACAATTACAATTAATTTTGGCCAAACATGACATGTCTTCCTGTTCCCAGTCAAATGTTAGCACTTGTTAAATGTAATAGGGTAATCCAGTGTTATCCAATGAGAAAGGTAGGCCTCAGTAGTAAAAAATCTAATTTGGGAGTTTTTCACTATCAAGATATGTAATGCTTAAAAACACATGCTCTACCTTTTAAACATAATACACCCTACCCTATGGGTTGTGTAAGCCCTAACTTAGGGTGGAATATAAGTATGACAAAGGGAGGTTTAGTCCTGGCAAAAGGTTTATTTGGCCAGGTTGTATTGTCAGTTTTAAAGCTGCACTATAGGCTGCAATGGCAGGCCTGACATTGTTTTAAAGTGCTACTTTAGTGGGTGTCACAATGAGTGCCGCAGGATCACTAATAACATTTAATTTACCGGCCCTGGGTACATGTAGTACCATATTCCTGGGACGTATAAGTAAATGAAAAATGCCAATCCAGTGTAGGCCAAATGTACCAAGTTTTCAGGAGTGCGCACAAGCACTTTAGCATTGGTTAACAGCGGTAAAGAGCCCATAGTCCAGAAAACAGGAGAGGTGAAGCAGGGGCTGTTCCTCTATTAGGGCTTAGGAGCGTCGCCCAACTGCTTTCTCAAAGTGCGAGAAGCAGAAACATTAAATGGTAAAACTACCATTTTATGTTTCTGCTTCTTGCACTGCGAGAAAGCAGCAGGGTTTGGTTGGGGGTGGGCGGGCCTGCTCTAGGGCAGGGGAGGAGTGGCTTACCCACTGCTGAGGGCGCTCACTGTATGGTCGGCTCCTCTGGGGCGGACCAACCAGTCATGCGCACTCTACCATTTCTCCATGTAGGCTGCATGCAGCCTACATGGAGAAAATAGCCTCTCCATAGGCGCCTGGTTGGTCAGCGTCCCGACCAATCACAACGCTGCCATTGCAGCATTGTGATTATCTTAGGGGAGGTGGAGGAAAGGTTGCCTGCTTCCTGTTCCTGCCAGAGGAAGGGAAGCAAAAAAAAACGTGGGACCTGGCCGGCATGCCGGCAGACACGTACATTTAATAAATATATTAACCCCCCCTGCCGACTCTCCTACGCGCCCCCCACCCCCCCGAACTGCAATTTATGCCGGCGGCAACTGAGGTGAAGGTAAAAAAGATTGCGGGTGACCCTGCAGAGACAGCCAAGTCGAACGAACAGTTGTACTTTAAAACTGGAAAATTAGTTTGCATCCTCTTTTATAGCTGAACGAAGAACCAGAGGAGGAGTTTTTACCCTTTGGGGTGGCCAGTCTAACCAAAACCCCTCCAGACCTGCTATCCACATTTCAGTGACGCTGGTACAGAACATGATTCATCATCATCACTCAAGTGATGCACCAATATATGCATACCAGATAAACGTGTACCATGCTGTTTGTTGATGTTTTGTTTCTTGTGTTCTCCGTTCTTCCATAAAGAGAGTATTACATGTTATTCGCTGATGAGGCCTCTCATTTATTTGTATTCCGTTGCCTACTTTTATTTTAATAGTGCAGCAACCATAAACCATTTACAACCAGCTTAACAATGGTATACATTTGTGAATATCAGGATTTTAATGTCACCAGCTACAAACTACATTAATTACTACAAATACACCAAAGTGGTCTCTCCTGGGTGCCAATGCAAACAATAATCTATGTGCTTCTGTAAGATGAATACAATGTACTACACATTCAAAATAGGTTCACTTGTGTGTGGCTATTGCCTTTAAATGTTGTTATTGAATTAACTCAATTAGGCGATCACTGAAGACATGTTCAGAATCCGAAAACCGCAGGATCCAATCATTGCAGGGCAGAATCAGCCCTTCAGTCTTATAGGGTATATAACAAAAGTATAGATGAGTTATTGACATGTGGGATACAGCACAATTCTGCAGTGAAAACAGCTATATGATAGCAAGTCATTATTAGCACATATTACACAGCATGATTACCTCTTCATTAGGGACAAGGGGTCTTTGGGAGGTCTTAGTAGTGGGTTTGTTTGGGTGCAAGGTTAAGAGTTAGTGATCCGGTGCACTAATCAACAGGATGCACTGGTGCAATGTCTCTCTGGGCCTGTTCTACAGGGGATGCCATTCGGGGTCCACTTAGACCAACGTAGGCCCAGGAGGGCTGAATACATGCCAGGTTTTGAAGACAAACACTATGTGAAAGTGCTCCATTTAGATTCAGCGTATGTACATTTATCTCGTTGGATATCCTAAAACCTGGCATGGATCACGCCCTGCTGAATACCCCCGGCACAGTGAAGAGTTACCAATTCACATCGGCGTATCCCCCCTATAAGCCTTCTCTCCCTCTTCCTGCCCTGTGTTTGTGGGCTGGTATTTTCTATGTACTCTAAATTCCTATCCTCCCAAGCCCTGACAGGAACGGATTGTTAGCCTGGACCAGACAGTCCTTTCATTGAGGCAGGCATTCTTGAAGGGGCTTGTTACATCTTACCTTTAACCCCAGGATAAATCATTTCAGCAGCTGTTTCCAGGAAGCTAGATGAAGGGGGCATCTAAGGAGCAGAGTCTTAATGACTAGTTTGCATTTAGGTGAGGGTGGAGTGGAGTTGACAATGGTGAGTAGAGCTGAGAGAGCTTTTCCAGAGAGAGCTTTGAAGAAAGGCAATTGTAAGACATTATCTTCATAGGAGGTGGCTATGAGAAAGTTGAACATGTCAGCAATATTTGCAAGATATAAGGCACTGAAGGATGGCTTTTGAGATGCTATCAGAAGAGTCTGCAGCTAACGCTTCGCAGAATTATTACAAGTCTTTCTAAGAACCGACTTCATTATTTCGCCCAGAATGGCTCGTTGAGCCACATCAAATCAAATCGTTTGGCTTCCCAGGGCCACCAAGGGGAATTGCTAATGCGACATAGCCCGGTAGCGGATACAATTTAACTAACTACGCATGGTTTATTGTACTAGGGTCCGGCAGTGGAATATCAAAAGGGATTACTCGCCAACTGTGCTGTCATTTGGAGAGGGAATATGTCTTACACACTCTATAGGGTTGTGTGGTTTTCCAAGTTTCCTGGAATTTTCTCAAGTTCTGTCTGATGGGCTGGGTTAGAGGCTCACAAGACTCGTACACTAGCTGTTCTGTTTGCTGACCTGGATAAAGAGAGAAGTGGAAATATGTTTATGCAACCGGGGCTGCTGATCACCAAAAGAGACAATGCACAGAAATGGAAGGATGCATGTTTGCATTAAAGGCATGTATATCTGCCTGGTCGTGCAGGTGCCTATATATCGTTTCTGGAGCAGGACCAACATACTTGAGTGATTCTGGGGACCGAGGATGTCTCCCTTCAATGTCAATGTGTCAAGAATATAGGTGGGACCTGGCGAGTGGTCTACCAGTCACATCTCCATGTCTCAATCCCATCAATCCAAAAACCTGGCAGTGTGCCAGATTGATAGTGATGCATTCTAATAGAATTTCAACTATGGATGTGAGGGGATGTATCACCATATACATTTATCTTGAATGCAAGATTTGAAATGCTAATAGAAAATGTTTAAAACAGTTTCCTTTCGCCAATCTGCTTTTTGCAAAAAGTGAACATTTGAAGCACTGGGAGTCAGGAAACAAATGTAAACTTAAATACAATTTAAGATAAAGTGAAATTCTTCCAGGAACGAAATAAGGTGGCTTCATGCAGCTTTTTCAGACAGAGACTGAGGACACCCGAGGTTGCTAAGTCTGAAAATGAAAGTATATTTTCAGATGACAATGGCCCGAAGGAAGTTTTCAGTGAACCACATTTTATGGGGAAATTTCATAGTTTAACGGCACTAAACAACAAAGTTGGTTTTATATGGGCACATTTCTTTTTGCCTGTGGCGCGAGTGCTGCCCTCATTCTACATTTGCTGAAGACGATACAGGAAATGCAGATCTTTGCATTTTTAAGTCAAATTCTTGAGCGCCCAGATGCTCAGTGGATCTCCACCAGCTTCAAAGACTCACCCAGTGCTTCTAGCCTCAACTGCTTTCTTCTCTTTATCCAGGCATGGGCTTCAGCTGCCATCTTGCAAACACGGTCACTGGCTTAATTATGAGCACTTATCACCTCCGAGGAGTCATTCTGCTCGCCAAGATAACCGTTTACATCTGTGAGGACATTTATGCTAATTGTGGTCAAGGTATTTTATTTAAGTTACAAAGCACTGTTAATCTAGGGGCCTGATTTAGATTGAGCTGCAGATGTCCTGTCGTTCACCCTATTTAGAGAAAAAAAGCAGCGGATGACCCGTTTACCTCATTTCGAGACAAAAACAGTGGATGACCAATTTACCCTATTTAGAGAAAAAAGCAGTAGATGACCCGTTTACCCGATTTAGATAAAAAAGCAGCGGGTGTCCCGTCCACCATATCTAGAAACAAAAGCAGCGGATGACCCGTTCACCCGCGGATGACCAGTTTACCCTATTTAAAGAAAAAAGCAGCGGATGACCCATTTACCCTATTTAGAGAAAAAAGCAGTGGATGACCCGTTTACCCTATTTACAGAAAAAAAGCAGTGGATGACCCGTTAACCCTATTTAGAGAAAAAAGCAGTGGATGTCCCGTCCACCATATCTAGAGACAAAAGCAGCAGATTAGCCGTTTACCCTATTCAGAGAAAAAGCGGCGGATTACCCGTCCACCATATCTAGAGACAAAAGCAGCGGATTAGCCGTTTACCCTATTTAGAAACAAAAGCAGCGGTTGACCCGTTTACTCTATTTAGAGAGAAAAGCAGCCGATGACCAGTTTACCCTATTTAGAGACAAAAGAAGCAGATGTCCGGTCCACCCTTTTTAGAGACAAAAGCAGGGGATGAACAGTTTACCCCATTTAGAGAAAAAAGCAGCGGATGCATACCTAAATGGGAACTGTATTTGAGATAAAAATGTAAATTTTCAGAACTCATTCGCTGAGGTTCCAAGAAAAAAGGCTACATTTTCAAAACATATTTAAAGCATGCCATTGGCCAAACGTATTACTATTATCATAACCTTGGTTTCAGGGGCATTCCAGCTATCGCTGCTATGTCATACTCTGGTTGAGGCACTTAAAATTGATAAAGCCTTGCTTACAATACTGCTGGCAATCCTGCCTGATGCACTGAGGGGATCACAGCTTGTAATCTTGTATACAGTGACCACTAATGGAATCTTGCCGGATATGGTCACTAATACAATGCAAATACTATGAGGAGCTTGGGATGATATTCTTTGCACCTAAGTAGCTCTTGTTACAGAAAAGGTTGAAGACCCTTGAGTTCGACAATAGTACTAGTGAACTTTGCATTGACGAACCGCCACAATGGTAGCTTACCCTGATTGACGATTATCGTCACATCATATTGGGGTGTGGGAGTTTTAACACAATACCTGGTGGATTTAGAAATGTTCAAAGAAGATGGGCGCCTGCTGTCTGATTCTCCTGCTCAATGTACATTTAGGAATTGGGATAGCCTCATCGACTATTTGTTTATAAATCTGGAATCTCAGCAGTTGGTTGGTGACATTCATGTTCAGAGAAGATTTCTTCAAGGAGCACTAGACAAGGAACAGGCCCAGAGTATTGATAAATCATAAACTGTATGTTTCAAGAAACAGGAAAACCACTGCTTGGCAATGTACTGACATCAAGATACTGATCATCAACTATCCTATAATCACTGAGATCTGGGGTGCAAAGAATATCTAGAGATTAGAGATATCTGTGGTGCAGAGATAACTCCGAAGCTTGAAAATTAATAGAGACAACTCATAGGCTAGGTACCTCTTGATCCACTCCATCATGTAGCCCCATTGATAATTAGAATTCTTTGAGGATTAACTGGTTCGGTGGGGAATGCCATAAGCTGGAGCAATTCTTAGCAACTACTCTGAAGCACAGGCACTTAGAGCCAGATGGCAAATTAAAACTGAAATCATTAAGGCATGGGGTGCAAACGTCTCATCAAACACAAGAGAAGGTGTCTTCACATAAATGCATGACTGGCCCTCAGGGATTCACTAAGAACCAGGAACACCAAGAGATTTCTGTAACTGGTTAGATGGGGCTCCAAAGGCAGCATGAGTAATCTACACACATGTATTCCTGGTATAATTATTTATCGACTCTGTACAGTACAGCTTGCTTGAACACTTAACCATCTGAGGCAAATCCTGGCCTGGTCTTCAATAAATAACATCAGTGTGGCAGCTCAATGCCTCTTTTCATTACAGCACCAGCTGCCACTGAACACTGCACAGAATTGACAGAAGATGAGGGCCAAGAAGTCAATTTCAGCCAAAAGCTACAGAAGGCTTCTGTCCCTGATGGAGTACCAGCTGACACTTTTTGGTCTAATCTATCAGTCTGGGTACCCATCTTAACTATTGCTTACAACACAATTTGGCTCCTCGGAAGGCAGCAATTATTATATTACTTCACAAAAAAGGCTTGCAGAATGATCCTGCCAACTACCTACCGATTTCTTTGCTCGACTGAGTCAGAAGGATCTATGCCAAACTGTTACTTACTCGTTTGGAAAACAGACTGGACCAGGGACAATAAGATTATTTCATCATCACAAGCAGCCTTTAGAAAAGGCCAAGGCACAAGTGATCAGGGAAAGAGATTTTATAATATAGGTCTGAAATACACAAATAATAAGCCCAAGGTTACACTTAACATGTATTGACCTTAAAACAGTTTTTGATTCTGTTGATCAACAATTGCTGTGGTGGAATCTACTAAGCTTGGGGTGCGCAGAGACTGGTGTCTGCAACAAAACTTCTCTACAAGGAGAATTTGTCATCAGTTAGATATGGACGCAGAGACAACCCCAAATTCTGTAATAAATGTTAGCCGTGAGACAGGGCTGTGTCTTGGCCCCAGCTTTGTTTAATATTTTCATCAAAGACATTGGCAAATTCTTGCTTGCCATGAATGTTTAAATACCAGCCTGTGGTGGGCAAAACACTATCATCTTGTTATTTGCCAATTGCGAAGTTCTTCTGTCTCACACCGAACTTGCAATGCATAAACTCCTTAGAGGATTATTGCAAATTAAAGAACCTCTCATTCAACACCTCAAAAACAAAGTATATGATACTACATTACAGACACAACCCAAGCAACACATTTAAAATATATGGAACGCCATTGGATCGTGTGAATTTTGATGATTATTTGGGGGCCAGATTTGAAGCAAAAATGGCTTGGTCTCCTCAATTATCGAAAAGTTAGATAATCTCGAGTCAATACGACAACTCTGTCCGATGACTGTCAAATAATTGTGGCACCAGGTTAATGGCCCCTGCTCTCGAGGCATATCAAGTAACGGCAGCAGCAGCAGTAATCTATGGGACTGAGTTGTGCAGGCACAAGAAAGATACTGGCCTGGTGATATCTGAGAACAGCTTTCTATGTCGCTTCCTTCATCGTGCTACCTGGTCTCCTATCGATGCTCTCAGGTCGGGGCTGGGCATAGTTTCTGCTGACCAGAGTGGATCAATTGCATTGGGATCAGAATTTGGACAAAGCCCTACCTGAGCAGCTACTTGAAAATCTTGTGCTTGCTTTGGTCAAATGCTAAGTCAACCAAATTACCTTGGAATAATCATGGTGCTGCCATTTTGAATTCTTGAGGCTGCTCCAAGTTCTTATCCAACCCGTAGAGTATGTCCTCTACAAGTGTGCAGTTCTAGGATTACAATATCGCACTATCGCACATCAAATTGGCAAACTAGCAATGCGTCACCAAGTTTTTAAACCTTTCCCTGTCTATGAACATTTCTTGGACCAGTTAAACCCCGAAAGGAAAATATCATTGCATCCAAGTTTCAGGTTAGGTACAAGGCCACTAATGACAAACACAAGCAAGAGGCCAGATGAACTTAGAAGTACTGCTCTTAGCAGCTGTGAATTGGGGGAGAAAAATCCATTACACATTTTATGTTGCTTTTCACCAACTCGCTGCAGGCTAGGAGAAAACATCTTCATCCTCTTTTTAACAGCAATAACATTAGACATTGCAAGGATGCACTGACCTTTTGCATGCGCACAGACACTAAACTAACTTTTAACCAGGTATTCTCATATACCGATGCTGCTTGAGATGTTAATAGGCCTCTTCTCAATTTTAAACATACTAGTCTCCACATATGATTCCACAGGTGGTACTCGTTAGAAAGTCATTCTTTTTGCGTTGCTCACCCCCATTTGTTGAATGATACTGGTGGTAACTGACTTTGACTGTGCCCCAGACTCTGCTAACCAGGTCCAGGTCCAGGACCAGTGCTCTGATGAAAATGTTATATGATAATTAGGTATAATTACAATTGGAAATGACAGACCCCTGTAAGTCCCTAGTATATAATAAAGCAAGAGAGATTCAAACTACCTACATGTCCCTAGTATATAATAAGGCAGAGTGGTTTAGAGTCACAGTAGATTTCCTGCACGGGAGTGTGCACTGCTGTGTTCCCTGCAGTCATTTTTAAAGGTAGCCCTGCTTTGCAGACTGTCTTTAAAAGTAAATTATATGCAAATTCGATTTTGGAATTAAAGCTATTTCCCAAGTGGTAATCTAGCTTATTTTTACATATAAGTCACCCTAAGGTCTCCCCTAGAAGGAAACAATGCCAATTTAGTTCTTCCCATTGTAGATTAGTAGCTCCATAGGCTAACATTGGAATACTTTAATTAAGTATAAATATTGCTGGGAAGAAATTAAAATGTCATTCAAAGACTTAAAAGATTGGTAATGATGAAACCAACAACGTGTCTTTGTTGAATTGTTGAATTTATCATAACTAGTACAGAAAATAAGATGTAGACTTATTTTTCCTGTGAGCCAAAATCCAGCCTTCTAGCTGTGAGAAGTTAGCCTGGCATATGATGTCCACTATTCTAGTGGGCACCTTGCACCAGTCTAATCGACCCTTATTGATGGTGGTTGTAAAGTCAACCTTATAGACAAGCTATCCTAGTGGCAGCATGGACCAGCAGTCATAGGCTAAGACTTCAGAGAGCATGTGAAGCCAGCTGTTTTACCAATTATAATCCCTTGAATACCAAATGAAAGGACACCACACAAGGTATATATCAAATATATATGTATTTATTCTAAACACAACCCCTCTGCACTCTTTATGAGGTCAGAGGTAAAAGTACATCACAAGTTACTCAATTAGCATACGATAAGTTGACAAATACAGTTATGCCCTAGGGGCCTCACAAACCATATACTAAAGAAGTGGTATAAGAACCACGTGAGAGTTAGACAGCAGCCCTAGGGCCTGTAGAATCGCTGGGACTACACTAAACAACCAAAGGTTAGGAAGTAGGAGGCCCACGGGAGATGCGTGCAGTGTCTAAACACAGTCGCGAGTTACCATTGACTTATAATGGGAAACTAAGAAGTTACAAAGTTACTGTTTAAGGGCACTTCCGTTTGGACTACGATAAAACCTCTTTAGACTAGGACACTTCGGGAGTCAAGACCCACGGGAGCACCGGAGTACTCGTGTTACCTCACCCAGGGAAGCCGGGTGCATAGGTGCCTTTTGGTGTCGGGTTTCGTCTTCGTTTTCTATGGAGATCTGCAAAGAAGTGCTGCAGGCGACCAGAGGAAAAGTGTCCGGGTGGATCCAAGGGTGGATCGACGATGTGAAGAACCTGAAAGCAGCGGGGACAGAGTCTGGGTCACTAGCCAGTGACCAGGAAGGAACCAGGAAGGAACCAGGCGATGTAGCGTGCTTGAAGGTGAAGAAGGTGAGCTTGTCTCTTCAGCCACGAGGTCCAGGAGGCATTGACGATGACCAGGCGCTGGATTCGAGCTGTCCCACGAAGGATCTAGTTGACTGCGGTGTCGATATCCAGATTGGACCCAACAAGCCTTGGCAACCGCAACCCTCGCAGGATGTCGAGATTGGCTCTGTTGCAGACCAGCAAGGTCTGTGGCGCTTCTCCTTTGAAGGGAAGCTGGAGCAAACCTGGAGCAACCAGGAAAGCAGTTTAGTTCAAAAGGAAAGTCTTCAGGGGGCTCACTAGCCAACGGGCAAGGAACTGGGAAGACGTGTCAAGCTGAAATGCAAGAGCGGGCCCCACGCGGCACTCGTGGAGTGTGGAGGGCTGAGCTTCGGTGCAAATGGTGCTCAGGTCTGGGGATTCTCTTACCTCAATGCACAACTGCGAGGGTACCTCGGTAGTCGAGCAGTTAGCAAAATGCAGGATGTCCAGGGTGTCAGGTCCCACGTCTCTCGTGTCCGTCACGGGTCTCAGCTTTGCTGTGGATTTGGGTCGGAGTGAGAGAAGTCTGAGAGTCCTGTTCCTGCATCTCTGAGTCTTCGGGTTCCAGCGGGAGCGTCGACAAAGGAGACCGGCAAGTTACTGGTGGTGCCTGTTTGCACAGGGTGGTCACTCCTTAACCACAAGGGAGATGTCTTCCGTCCTCTAGTCAGAATAGAAAGTCGAAGGTCCAAGAGTTCTGTATCAAAGTTTCTTTCCAGGATAATCTAAAGTCCTGGGGACACAGCTCCTATACTTATACTAAGCTAAGGGGCTGGATTACCTGCCTAGGTCCCTCCTATGGGTGGACCTGAGAAGGGGGTGGTTACACCCCTTTCCCTTTGTCCAGATTCGCGCTGGGGCTGGAGTGCGCCAGCAACTGGTTTGAACCGGGCTATGCATGGAGCACCTTGTGTGCCCCAGGCAGTGTCTAGATGCATTCACTGAATGCAACCCTCCCTGCCCCAATACACAAAACCCTTGTCTGGGGAGGTGCTGGCACCTCCCTGGACAGGAAACCTATTGTCCTAGGCCACCCTTGCTGGAGTTTCCCCCAGCAACAGGAGGTCAGACTCGTGTCTATGGCAGCAGCATCCATTTTGTGATGCTGAGGTTCTGTTTAACTTTAACTGGGTAAAGCAGTAACATACGTGTCTTTTCCCTCTAGAAGGGTGGAATGCTAGCCCCGCTGCCAGAATTGGCGGGGGGGGGTAGTATTCCAAAGCATATGTCACCTTACACGACATGTTTTGATAAAGCCAAACCAAAGTTAGCATTAACCGCGAGGATTATAATGCACTTAAGAGTATATGGTATGGCTATATCATAGAACAGCTATAAGGAGATGGTTCCGAAGACTGCAGAGGGGCTCAGCTCATGCTAGGGCACCCTCTCACATAAAACCAAGCACTCTGCTTCCAGGATTGTCGAGGCGGCCTACCATAGGAGTGACTTATAGGTGCATATGTGTCTATATATAAGGTAGATATAGGTATACTTTACCTAAGTAGGGTTTGATTACACCACTTTACCCAAGCTGAGTGATCAGCCTGTGGTGTCAGTTTGGAGGGCCAGCCTAGGGTGGCATAATACGTGCTGCAGCCCCTGGTAGGCCTTGGATGCACCTATGCCTTGGGTACCTATGGTACAAAGGTGACCCAATACCCAATCTGGTATGTACCTAAAGTACATGGCATCAATTTAGAGAGAGAACAGCTGGGCTGTGGGTCTGATTAGCAGGCCCACAGCCACACTAGAGTCGAAAAACCAGAAAATCACAGCAAAAAGTGGGGGTGGCCATAGGAAGCAGACCCTACTCTCCTACACTAGAAGCCTCTCCTGATTGGTCAGCCTTAACAGGCTTAACCCAGTCGTTTTTCTGAGGTGATAAGTGGCTTGCATACAGCACAGGTTATCTGATGGGTGGGGGAGCTCTGCAGCTGCAGAGAACAGGTCAGGAGCTGCAGAGAACAGGTCAGGATGAGGGCTGGGTAAATCAAACTGGGCTTCAAAGAGAGCAGAACAGTAAGGAATGTCAGCCAGGCCTACGCCCTCTTCCTGTACCCCAGGACTGGAATTTTTAGGCAGTCTGGAAAGGGAGTGTTAAGGGGAATGAGCCACACCAGTGGGTTGGTTAAGCCAGCTCTTCCTCCAAAAGAGAGACTATCTCCATATTGAATTTTAAATTCAGTGCTTTGTGGGACAACCATATGCCACACTTTGGAGGAAGTCGTCATGCTTTTGGGTGGCACCCTGCACCTCATTGGACAGGCCCCCCCTGCTTGTCGTCCCAGATCACTGAATAAATATGTGAGAGTTGCCTAGCAACTCTGATTTGCTGCCTGAAAATACAAGGAAAAAAGGACTGCCAAGATGGAACTCTGGTCTGCACTCCCAAAGGATTGCAATCTGAAGGACTGCTCCTGCTGCACACTTGGAACTACAGCCCTGAGGACTTTGCCTTGCTTCAAAAAGGATTAAGGAGTGGAGTCCATGAAAGCAACAGGTTAACAGAGCTTCCCTGCACCATCTCACTCTAAAAGTCCCCAGCTTGGAGTGCGTCCAGTGGACTTTTAAGGATCTGGCCAGGTGCAGTGTGGGAATTGTAGTCCCAAAATTCCAAGGGCTATCTTAGAGCTTCAATGCCAGTGGAATTATGTTTTGGACATTTTGAACCCTCAAGAGGAACTTCAGGAAGAAGTTCTAGGAATCTGGAGACGTTTGGTACAACTTTTGGAAAAAGCTCCATAAGTGGACCGACCCGACGTCGCGAGTCAAGCAGACTACCTTCAACCGCGACCCGGCCTGGGTTTAAGGTTCATCCTGCTGAAAGCTTCGGAGTGAAAGACTTCCAGGAGCTGACCGGGAGCTCCTGCGGAAAAAAGCCAGTGAACTGCAGCGATTCCGGCCTAATGAAATGCCTTGCTCACCGTTGAGAGAAAATCCTCCAGAAAAGTTTCTAAGTATGAAGGTAACATTTTTACCTCAAACTTTGACTTTGTCCTGGTCAATTGTGAAAAGATTTCCAAAGATGGTGCTATATGTTTTAAGCACCAGAAAGTGTAAAGTTTGTGTGACCCAACACTAGGAATACCATTGAGCCAGATCTGGCTAAACTCAACAAACTCAACGTGGCTGAGCTTAGGGTTCAGTGTGTTTTCAGGGGGCTACCTAATAGCAACAAGATCAGGAAGTCAGAGTTGATTAAGTCCCTTAAGGCCTGGGCACAAACAGTTCCAGAGAAGGAAGGGGAGGATGACCCCTTCAACCACCTCCAGGAGGTGGATGATGATAACTTTTCCATTTCTTCTAGCACCAGGTTTATACATCCAGCTCATGGGGGAGGGGGAGGGGGGAGTGGGGAGGATGGACAGGCCCAACTGATCTCTATTAGAAAGATTGAGCTTGTGGCTCGGTTAGCTTTCAAAGCTTTGGAAGAGAGGATGGTGGCCCTAGAGGAAAAGAAGTGGGCAAGGAAGAAAGAGAAGAGAAGTGGAGGCAGCAACAATGAAGAAGATGTTGAGATGCCGAGGAGTGGTGGGTTTAATCCCAGGCTTTACGAGGGAATAGTTTCCATCTACACGGATGGGGGTGATATTGACAAATGGCTGACGGCATTTGAAAAGGCCCTTGAAATGAGAGTGGTCCATTCTAAGTATTGGGGTTCGCTCCTGTGGGAAGTGTTCCAGTAGCTGGGAGGGATAGGCTCCTGACCCTGCAGGGGATGAGGAAAAATCTTACTCCCATATGAGGCAATGTTTATTCAGAAAATTTGGTCTGACCCCAGAGCAGTACAGGGTGAAGCACAGGGACACCAAGAAAGGTAACACACAGTCCATGAGTGGTCTTTGTGGACATCTCAGTGAAGGCACTATAAGTCTGGATTAGTGGCAACCAGGTGAGCACTTATAAGGGGCTGTACAATTTATTGTTGAAAGAGCACATCCTGACTCATTGTGCACAAGAGATGTTACGCCAGTAGCCAGTGAAGTGATGAGTGGTTCAGAACGCAGGCTTCCAATCAGCAATAGGTTGTTACCAGAAGGGAGGACAGTCCACCCCTGTTATATTTCATGTCATATTTCGTTGTACAGTGTAGCTTTAAGTGAATTGTCATGCTCAGCTGTCATTTACTTTATGATGTCATCTGCATCTTGTACATGGTGGAATGTTATGTTTCAAGACTTAAGAAACTGGTGAAGCTCAGATGACACTGGCAGATGAAGAGCTGTGTAGGTTTTAACTGAATAAATCTCATCTACTCATATTACTGAGTCATGGATCTACTACATAATTTGGCGACGAGGGCCTACACAGCTGAACCCACGCATCCAACTTCAACTCGACATAAAGATTTTTTATCAACTTCAAGCCATCTGCCTCAACTGTCATACTCCTCAAAGACATTTTCAAATCTTCAGGAGAACTTTCTACCCTTCAAAGAAATCTTCAACTTCTTTTTGTCAATTTCAACCATCTTTGAAGATCGTCTCCTTTTTCAAAACGAACTTTCAATTTATGGAACATTTCGACATCTCCAGATAAGTGACTCTTATATTATTTCTATATCTCCCAGCTAACTAATCTCCAGCATGTCATTCCTCGTTAACTTCACTGCAGCGTGTCAATTTCTAATGCCGTGTATGTGTTAAACTGTTGGCATTTTCTCTTCTAAAAACGGAGCGATATTTCTCCTCTAACTCGCACTCATGTGTACTGGATCCTGGCATTATTATTAATAAATAAAAATAAAAAAAAGGAGTTATATCTTATTATGCCCTGCGCTTCTGCCCATCGTTCATTCATTTTTATTCAACCTGAGTGAACGACTGTGACGTTTACTTAGTGTATTTTAAAGATATACACTTCACCCTCACCAGTAACGTCTCAGGGCAAGCCTTGGAGCGAGACCTCTGCACAAGTGTCTGGAGTGCGAACGAACAGGAACGAGCTGTGCGCGAGTGCCTGGAGCGCAGAGAAGCAAGGACGAGTGTCTCGAGCGCTTAAGAAATAATCCTTTGTTCAAGACATTCTCGGCTAACCACGTCATTACGCACGCAGGCATACTACGTCTGCTCTCTTCCTGTTCCTGTTACGCTTGCTCTTTTGTTTTGCCAATCACTTGTCTGCCAACCACGCAATGATTCGAGGAAACATTCTTTGTTTTCAACCACGCTGATTAAATTTTTCTCACGCTTTTCATTTTATCAAAGGAGGATATTGTGACATCATTACTTCTTCTATACTAATTCTTTTCTTGAATAGTCGAGTTCTACATTCATTTTTTGAGATTCCATCAACAATGCCTAACATTATTTCTCAAATGATGCTTTGTTTCTTTAGTCTTTGACAATTATTTCTGAAGGAAAGCATTATTTTCAAAGACTTTGGAAGGATTCTTTGATCTTAACACAGATATTCTGTCTACCACAAAGGAGAACACATCTGAGAGTTCATTTCATCTATAAGACATTGTATTTCCGTTTACAGGTTTTTCTTTGTTTAAATTTTTAATGTCTTCTTTACAGTCTATCAATGCTCCTCCTTCTTTCCTTGACACTCCGGGTGATCCTCCCGTGAAGTGGGACATCTGGTTTGACGCTTTTGAAACATATTTAGGTGCCATTGGAGCTTCAAGGTACCGTCCTGAGAGAAAGAAATGTTTATTATTGCATTCTCTTGGTTTTGAAGGCAGATCAATTTTTAAACACTTACCTGATCCTCCTGCAGACAATGAAGTCATTGATGAGTATCAAACTACTATCACTAAACTAAAACTTAGGTTTGATAAGAAACCCAATTTAATTGTCCTTAGGCATACATTTTTTATGAGGAAGCAGTCTGAAAGTGAGGATGTTGATTCTTATTTTTCTACTCTCAGGAAGCTGGCTTCTGTCTGTCTTTTTGAAAACTTTACAGAACAATTAATTTGTGATCAATTTGTTGGTCATTGTAAAGACAAACAGACTAGACAGAAGTTACTCACCATGGACAATCCCACTCTTGATGAAACTATTAAAGTTGCAAAAAGCATAGAAACTTCTCATATTTCGCTTAAAGAATTAGAAGACAAACCAGTAGATAGTATCAATTTTGTTGGTAGTTCCAAGAAAGTCAGGAATAAATCCACTAAAACTGTGAATAATTTCTCTCAAAAATTCAAAGATGGTGTTTTTGTACCTAACAATATTTGTTTACGATGTGGAAGTTCAATTCATAGTAAAGGTGCGAAATGTCCAGCGATAAATTCTACGTGTAACTACTGTAAAAAAGTAGGACATTTTGCCACTGTTTGTTTAAAGAGAAAATTTCAAAAGAAAACCATAGCATGTGTCATAGAATCAGATAATGACTCAGACACTGAAACCATCTCTATGGTCACTGACCATATAGAGACTGACGACACATCAATACCTCTCACAGGTGATCCCTCGACCTGTGTGGATCCTGTTGTTGAGATACTCGTTGGTGATAAGAAACTTGATCTTTTAGTAGATTCAGGTGCAAGGATCACCATGATTACTGAGGAACTGTTTCAGGAAACATGGGGTGAGAGAGTTTTGTTTCCTCCTGACAGAAAACCTATTTCCTATGAGAAACGTAGAATTGCTCTGTTAGGATTTTTCGAGGATTATTTAGAGTTCAAGGGTAGGAGAATTAGGGGAAAAGTTTACGTAGCTGTCAAAGGACTTAATATTTAAGATTGGTTTCATCAAGGTCTTTTTGGCATGCAGCTTAGACCAGGCATGAAGGAACAGGTTTTACTTGTTTCTTGCGAAGAAGAAAGCACAAGGTGGGTCAATGAATTTCCTTCAGTGTTTAGTGATCAACTTGGTAAGATCACTGGTTTCAAACACAAAATTATTGTTAAGGATGGTGCAACTCCTATTAAACACAAACTCAGGAGTGTTCCTTTTAGCATTAAGGAAGACCTTAATAAAGAAATAACGATGTTATGTGAGAAAGGAATAATAGAACCTACTGACTCTTCATTGTGGTTATCTCCCCTTGTTGTCGCACAGAAGAGAGATGAGAAACTCAGAGTTTGTGTGGATCTCAGATCCTTAAACAAGGAGATCTGGGTTGCCTCCCATCCTTTACCCAAAATTACAGACCTGTTTACTAGCATCAAAGGTGCGAACACCTTTTCGAAATTAGACCTAGCTAGTGCCTATCATCAAATAGAACTTCACCCTGAATCACGATCATTAACTGCTTTTGTGTCCCCACTTGGTACGTTCCGCTACAAAAGGATGCCTTTTGGGCTTGCTTCAGCGGCTTCTGTCTTTCAGAGGGTGATGCAAAATTTATTAAGAGATGTTGAGGGGGTTCTTGTTTTTCAAGATGATGTTTTGATTTATGCCAAGGATGATGAAACTCATGATAATATTGTTAGGAAAGTCTTAGAAATTTTTAAGAAAAGTGGAGTTGTACTAAAAAAAGAGAAGTGCAAGTTTAGTTGCAGTGAGATAGAATACCTTGGTCACTTACTCTCTTTTAAAGGAATCAAACCAGGGCAAGGACTAATTGATGCTATCATGAAGGCACCTATACCTAAGGACAGGTCTGGAGTTAAGTCTTTGCTTGGGTTGTTGGAATACTATTCGAGATTTGTCCCTGGGTATGCGTCAATAGTTAAACTCATTAGTAATCTGCTCAAATTTTCTACAAAGTTTTCTTGGACAGGTGACTGTGATCGTGCTTTCATGGAAGTGAAAGATATTTTGAAGAAAAGTGATGCCCTTACTCCATTTGACCCAGATTTGCCTTGTTTTATAACTGTAGATGCGAGCAAAGTGGGTCTGGGAGCTATTCTTACTCAACGTTCAGGTGAAAAAGAATATACAGTTGCTTTTGCCTCCAGGGTTCTTAGGAATGCTGAAATTCAATACTCTGTAATAAAGAAAGAACTGTTAGCCTGTGTATGGGCTATTGACAAGTATCGACCTTATATTTGGGGTAGGCATTTCAATTTGATTACTGACCACAAACCATTAGTGTCTATTTTGTCTGCTGGTCCTAGCAAATGTTGTACACCTAGGATCACTAGAATGGTAACTAAATTACTTCAATATCAGTTTGATGTCACACATATTTCTTTTTTTTTTCCTTTTTTTTGGCAGAGGCAAAAAAAAACCATACAAAAACAAAGCAGTATCTGATCAACAACAATCATTCACATTATTTCTAGTACATTATCGGTATAAAAAAAATATCATTACAATAAACGATAATTATTAGATTTATATCCAATTTTCAATAGGGAACCATAAATTCCTAGCGAAGATCTTCTTTTTCTGTCCCTTCAGTTTATAAACTGCTTTGTCCATTCTATATATATTTAGCAACTTTCCCAGCCATTGTTCAAATGTGGGCGAATCTATATCCAGCCATCTAGAAGTAATGCAAAAACGATATACAGCCATTCCAATAAACAGAAAATATTCCTGATTAACAGTTAGGTTTTCAGAAGGAAAATAGATACCAAAAATTATCAAAGAAGGGCATAGCTTAATATTGACATTGAGCAAATTAGTCAAGAATTTTTCAATCTTATCTATATATAACGCCAATTTGAGACAGCTATAAAACATATGACATGAGTCCGCTGCTAAGATTCCACAACGGCTACAATTAATACCCTTCGTTGCCTTCCATTTGGCTAGTTTCGCGGGTGTGTAGTATAGGTCCAGGGTAGCCATATAGTGTTGGCTCTTAAGAGAGCTATTAATTAGTACCTTCTTACTCATCTCAAAGGCCCTTGCCAAATCTATTCCTTCTGTGCCCAATTTTCTTTGCCATTTCTGGGCCTGCTGATCTAGATCATCATGCAACCTATTAACCATTAATTGATAAATCGTACCAATACGGCTATTCGTCCTGCAACTTTCTAAAATATCAACAGTCTCCATAGCATCATTATGTAACAGATTTTTTTTTCTCCAAAAAGCTACGGATCTGTAAATATTTAAAGAATTCATTCCTAGAGAGGCCAAATGTTTCTTGGAGTTCAGAAAAGGACACAAAAATCCCGCTTTGATACAGTTGCCCCAGTAGATAAATCTGTCTCATTTGCCATCGATATATTGGCGTATCTTGAAAAATCCCCGATAATGACATATTACCAGAAATAGGTGTATAAAAATTGAGCTTTGAGATTATCCGCAGGGTTTTATTGATTTGTCTCCAAACTAAAAAAGCGGACAAAAACACCTTGAATTTTGTTCTCTTATAATAGCTTGGTTCCATGAACTTCAGTAGACATTGACGAGCTTCTGTGCCCATTAGCATTTCAAAAATAGAGGGTGCCATAGAAGGTTCGGTAACATGATCATGGAATAATAGCACCCTAATTGCTTTAAGAGTAATAGCCCAATAATACAATCTAAAATTCGGAAATCCCAACCCAGCACGTTCTTGTGGAAGAGTACACCACTTTAAAGATCTTCTTGAGCGACGGTACCCCCACAAGAATCTGGACAGCATCCTATCAATCTTGTTAAAAAGAGACATCGAAAAAAATAAAGGAATAGTTCGGAAAAAATAAAGAAATTTTGGGAAAATCATCATCTTGATGACATTGGTACGACCGTGTAAAGATAAGTGTAAATTGTTTACCCTTTCTAAAGTTCTGTTAGTTGATATAAGCAAAGGATCCAGATTTAATCCAACAATGTCATCAATTTTAGAAGAAATAGTTACGCCAAGATATGTACCAGTAGAATTTAATGGAATATCAGTAGGTATACCAGTCTCAGAATGTATAATCTGGGTCTTTAAAATATTAAGTCTGTAACCAGAGAATTTGCCATATTCTTGAGCTACTTCAATTATTTTAGGTAGCGCAGTGGTAGCATCGGAAGTTACAATGGCCACATCATCTGCGTACGCGAAAACTTTATGATCTACCTCGTGAAGTTGAACTGGTGGAATGTCAGGTTCCATAATTAATCTGTCCAAATAGGGTTCTAAGTAAAGAGCGAATAAAAGCAGGGAGCAAGGGCAACCCTGTCTGGTCCCCCTAGTAATTGAAAAAGGTTTAGAAGTATCAGTGCCTAATCTTATTACACCCTTGGGGTTAGAATAGAGTGCTTGTATCTCTCTAATAAATTGTGGCGGAAAACCCTTCCATTGTAGCACCGTCCAAAGGAACCCCCAGTCGACCCTATCGAATGCTTTTTCAGCATCAAGTAGAATCACCCCGACTGGAGATTCCTTTGCCTGAGCCCAGTCCAATAATGTGATAACCCGTTTAAAGTGATCTGTAGTATCCCTGTGTCTAATAAAGCCGTGTTGAATATGGGAGACCAGGCCTGCCATTACATCATTTAATCTGTTTGCAAGGATTTTGGAATAAATCTTGCTATCTGCGGTGATAAGGGAGATAGGGCGATAGGACCCTAATTCTTTTGAGTCCTTATTCTTTTTTACAAAGACAACTATAGTGGCCATAGACCAAGAATCGGGAGATTTACCTTGAAACGCTAAATTAAAAAATTTTAACAGCTCGGGTTTAAGCATATGTCTAAATGTCCGATAAAATTCAAGAGGTATCTGGTCTGGCCCCATCGCTTTACCTGCCGCAAGACTCATAATGGCTTTCTCAATCTCGTCCCAGCTTATTGGCCTTATAAATGAGTCTGCCTCTTCAGGACACAGTGAGAGCTGGTTAGCACATCTAAGATAATCTACAGGATCAAGAGTCTTGTCAACTTCGTTATTGAGATCATTATACAGTGTCTTATAAAAATCATGGAATGCCTCTAATATTTCTTCCCTACGTTCATGAAAAACACCATTCATGTCTTTAATACACTGTATTTCATTGGCTGAGGCTTTTTGTCGCAGGCGTTGAGCTAAGACTTGTCCGGTGCATTCACTGTATTCATACCGTTCAGTTTTATATTGCTTAAATTTCGCGGCTACTTCATCAGCGATATGGGTACAGAGACCAGAGCGCTCAGTAACTAGATGTAATTGTGCGTCCTCTATTCCTACGTTGTTTTTACAGGCAATAGCTAAATTCATCTCGGCTATCCTAATCTTATTTAGCCTCTCCTTAAAATCTGTTTGGATTTTCTTCCTCTTATAATTTGCAAAGCTGATTGTCTCTCCCCGTACAATGGATTTAAATGAGTCCCACACTATTTGTGGAGAGGCAGTATCATTATTTATTAAGAAATAATCTTCAATAATTATAGCCATGGATTGAAGATATTCTTCATCTAGTAGCAGATTTCTCTGAAATGACCACAGTCTAATTGGATTTGGACAATCAGTGGGAAACTGAATCTCAGCGATCATAGGATTATGATCTGAGATAACTTGAGGTAGTATTTCAATATGAATTTTCTCTAAAAATATAGAGGATACAAAAAAATAGTCTAAACGGACGAATTTCCGATGAGAAATCGAGAAAAAAGTATATCCTGGATCTTTAAAATAACATTTATTCCATGCATCAGTTAGCCCATTACTTAACACCAAATCTCTAAGTGCTCTATAAGTTCTAGCCTTGCGGCCCGTGTATCTCATCCCTAATTTAATATTCCAATCAGCTGCCAAGTGGATATTTAAGTCCCCACATACTATTATTGGCTGCGTCCATGTAGCTAGCTCTGCATTCATAGTGTTAAATACTTCGGCGTCATCTAGATTAGGGCCATAAATACAGCATATAGTAAATTTGCAGCTTCCAATAATTAATTCAGCGAGCCCCCATCTACCCCATTTATCAGCTAATGTTTTCGAGCACTTCCCAACTCCCTTTCGCATACATATTGCTACGCCTCTTTTTATACCCATTTGTTTTGACGTGACCAAGACTTCTAATCCCAGATTATTCAAAAGAGAACGCTTGTCCCATGAAATATGCGTTTCCTGAATACATAGTAGATCAATATATAAAGTGGAGTTGTACTAAAAAAAGAGAAGTGCAAGTTTAGTTGCAGTGAGATAGAATACCTTGGTCACTTACTCTCTTTTAAAGGAATCAAACCAGGGCAAGGACTAATTGATGCTATCATGAAGGCACCTATACCTAAGGACAGGTCTGGAGTTAAGTCTTTGCTTGGGTTGTTGGAATACTATTCGAGATTTGTCCCTGGGTATGCGTCAATAGTTAAACTCATTAGTAATCTGCTCAAATTTTCTACAAAGTTTTCTTGGACAGGTGACTGTGATCGTGCTTTCATGGAAGTGAAAGATATTTTGAAGAAAAGTGATGCCCTTACTCCATTTGACCCAGATTTGCCTTGTTTTATAACTGTAGATGCGAGCAAAGTGGGTCTGGGAGCTATTCTTACTCAACGTTCAGGTGAAAAAGAATATACAGTTGCTTTTGCCTCCAGGGTTCTTAGGAGTGCTGAAATTCAATACTCTGTAATAGAGAAAGAACTGTTAGCCTGTGTATGGGCTATTGACAAGTATTGACCTTATATTTGGGGTAGGCATTTCAATTTGATAACTGACCACAAACCATTAGTGTCTATTTTGTCTGCTGGTCCTAGCAAATGTTGTACACCTAGGATCACTAGAATGGTAACTAAATTACTTCAATATCAGTTTGATGTCACACATATTTCTGGTGGTAAAAACACACGTGCTGACTTTTTGTCACGATATCCCCAGAATAATGATATGAGTGAAGGTACAAGTTTCCAGGATTTGAATGATGAAGATGAGGAGGATTGTTTCGTGGCGTCAATAGATGTGCCCATTTTAGCTGTAGGGTCTGAGGAAAATTGGAGAGAATGTTTATTAAAGGACAAGGTGTTACAAGAAGTGTTCAATTTTGTCAAGAATGGGTGGCCCAAGGAGAAGTCCTTGTCTTCTGTGTTACAACCTTATTGGAAAGTGGAGTCTGAAATTTCGATTGAAGATGGTTTAATACTGAGATGTGAGAAACTTATTCCACCTCATTGTCTCAGACCCACTATCATGAAGGAAGCCAATGAGGGGCATTTAGGGATTTCTCTTACAATTCGTCGAGTGCGACAGGATTTTTGGTGGCCAAGCATGGACAATGAGATCCGAATGTTTGTTGAGAATTGTCCAGTGTGTTCTTCATCTGAAAAATCACTCAAGGTTGTTGTTCCACCTTTGTCTCCCATTGAATGTCCTACAAGTCCTTGGGTTAAAGTGGGAATTGACATAATGGGTCCTTATGAAGTTTTACCTTTGGGAATGAGATTCATTATTGTCTTGATGGATTATACATCGAAATGGCCTGAAGTTAAGGTTGTAAAGGAGGCCAATTCTTCTAGTGTTATCAAATTTCTCAAGGAAGCATTTTTGAGAGAAGGGTTTCCTGAATTTATCATTTCTGACAATGGGACTCAGTTTGTTAGTGTAGAGTTCCAATCCTTTCTTAAATCTTGTGGAGTCAAACACCTTAGCAGCTCACTTTATTATCCGCAAACAAACGGTCTTGTGGAAAGGATGAACCGTGTTGTGGGTGATTGTGTTAAGTGGGCAGTTGGGGGAAGACATGATGTTTTTGCATCCATTGAAAGTATGCTTTGGTTTTATAGGACAACGCCACACTCCTCCACGAAGGTCTCACCTTTTGAAGTGTTAAGGGGGAGGAAAGCTAATACCAGTTTTCGACCAGGATGGATGTCTAAATGGTCTCATCCTTTAGTTGATGTTGAGTCTGTTTTGGAAACAGTTAAGACTAATTCCACTTTAGCGCAGAATAAGGAGAAAATGTGGTTTGATCAAAAGAAGAATGCCAAGATGGTCTTGTTGAATGTGGGGGACTTTGTTAAAATTTAAGAATTCCACACATACGAAGAAAGGGAAGAATAAATATAGTGAACCTATTAAAATTGTGAGAATTGGTGGAAATGGTGTTCAAGTAGAAGGTGGGTGTTGGTGGAATATTTCGAAAGTTGTAAAAGTGAAAGAAAGTGTTGCTTCTAGAAAACGTGATGTACATGTAAGCAATACGAACTCCTCTCGTAGGAAGAGTACTAGACTCATTAATTTGCCGTGTAGATTTCGTGATTAAACACTGCTTAATACTGCTCTTTATTGTACACTTAAATTGTTTTCCTTTCCTCCATGAAATGTTTAATTTTGTTTTCTCTGATTGTTCTTTTTATTTTGTTTTCTTTCAAGAAGAAAAGGAGGTATGTTATATTTCATGTCATATTTAGTTGTACACTGTAGCTTTAAGTGAATTGTCATGCTCAGCTGTCATTTACTTTATGATGTCATCTGCATCTTGTACATGGTGGAATGTTATGTTTCAAGACTTAAGAAACTGGTGAAGCTCAGATGACACTGGCAGATGAAGAGCTGTGTAGGTTGTAACTGAATAAATCTCATCTACTCATATTACTGAGTCATGGATCTACTACAACCCCCTCTAGGGGAAAGCCCAGGAGAAAGAAGGTCAAAAACAGAAAGAGTTCACAAGATCCACAAAAACGTGCGCAGGGGGAGGGATCCCGAGCCAAGCCTCTTTCAAGAAGAGGGGATATCAGGGGAAGTCCTTTGATCATGCAAAGGCAGGAAAATTCTGTGACCTTATGAAGGAAGGTCAGTATTTTGGTTGTTTTCAGTCAGGACACAATAGAGGAGATGCTATCTGTACAAAGAAGCACCCACTGGTGGGCAGTCCCAGGGGATTGGCAGCAGAGGTGTAGGGGGTGCAGACTTTACCAGAGCTGGGGAAGGGGTTGACAGAGTCTACTTTCAGAAGCATCATCTGTGCTGACTCTTGTGACTAGCTGCGAGAATGTGAATGTCTGGGATGTCCCAACCTTGGTGACGCAATCTAATGAGGACTCTCGTCCATCTGTCTCAGATTACTACTATTTAGGTGCTCTCTGCGTAAGCCCTGACGAAGTTCTCGTGGCACTAGGGGAACGAAACGCGTTGGCTGTGCCGTTTTTATGAAAAGAATGATTACGAATAAAGAGAAGAACTTTCAAATAAACCTTTCGCACAACTGATTTTATTGGAGTGCACCTTCCTTTTCCTATGAACATTTTGTTTCTTACACATCCTCTGGCAGCGGGTGTTGGGAGAAGTTGCACCAACGTATAATTGAAACTGACGGAATTGATGTGCTTGACCTTGGTCTGCTGCTGTGCTTTTTGTACCGTACTCCCTTGAGTAAATCAAACATCACATTTCACTTAAATGCCAAGTACACCCAAGTATACGTGAAAGTCACCGCCCACAATGACATAATTGCACTGAGAAGAGTGATGAAAGAGCTACAGTCATGGGTGACCCAACATCACCTCCAACTAAATTATCAGAAGACAGAATTCCTTCAGATCTCACCACCTCAATGGAACACTCCAGTACAAACTTGATTAGAAGCCTCAAGCGCTCTCAACTGTAGGAATGCTACTGTCGAGACAGCAAAATCCCTGGGCTTCACCCATGACAAGACAGAGTATGTATGCGAATGTCAATGCAATAGCAAGGAAGATGCAGCACCAAATCAGATTACTTTAAAACGTAAAACTTTTCATTGCAACCGCCGATTTCTCTTGCCCTCACAAAATTGACTAAAGAAATGTTGTTTTGACCATCATTGCCAAAATTCACCTAGCTCCTCAACAGCTTTGACAACCAACCCGGAAGGCAACCCACCCTACCATCAGCTGACCATCTTCCCCCCGTTAACACCCTTAACGCCTGGAACCCAATCTCCACTGAGGACACCATCCGCCTGATGAACTCCATCCACTCTGGATCCCCCACAGACCCATGCCCCCACCACATCTTCAACAAAGCAGACTCCGTCATAGCTCCGCACCTCCGAGACGTCATCAACTGCTCCTTCAACTCCGCTACCTTCCCAGAAGACTGGAAACACGCTGAACTCACCGCCCTTCTGAAAAAACCAACAGCAGACCCCACCGAACTCAAAAACTACCGCCCCATCTCACTTCTTCCATTCCCGGCCAAAGTCATCGAGAAAGCTGTCAACAACCAGCTCTCCGCCTTCCTCGAAGCCAACAAATCACTCGACCCCTCACAATCTGGCTTCCGAGCCAAACACAGCACTGAGACCGCACTCATGGCAGCAACAGACGACATTCGAACTCTACTGGACAATGGAGACACAGTCGCCCTCATCCTCCTCGACCTCTCTGCAGCCTTCGACACAGTCTGCCACAGCACCCTTTTACAACGCCTCAGAAACATCGGAATCCAAGGAAAGGCACTGGAATGGATCACCTCGTTCCTCACCGGAAGAACCCAGAGAGTCCGCCTCCCACCATTCAAGTCCGAGGCCTCTGAAATCATCTGCGGCGTACCACAAGGATCCTCACTCAGTCCCACCCTCTTCAACGTATACATGAGCCCCCTCGCGGCCATCGCCCGCCAACACAACCTCAACATCATCTCTTACGCGGATGACACTCAACTGATCCTATCTCTTACCAAGGACCCCAGCACCGCCAAAACTAACCTACACGAAGGAATGAAAGAAGTCTCCGAATGGATGAAACAAAGCCGTCTGAAACTGAACTCAGACAAAACAGAAGTCCTCATCTTAGGTAAATCCCCCTCTGCATGGGACGATTCCTGGTGGCCGAAAGCCCTCGGGAATGCACCCATCCCGACAGACCACGCACGGAACCTTGGCGTCATCCTGGATTCTTCACTCTCAATGAACAGACAAGTCAGCGCCGTATCCTCTTCCTGCTTTAACATTCTTCGCATGCTCAGAAAAACATTTCGCTGGATCCCCTCCGAAACAAGGAAAACAGTCACCCACGCTCTAGTCACGAGCCGACTGGACTACGGAAACACCCTCTACGCAGGTACCACCGCTAAACTCCAGAAGAAACTACAACGAATCCAAAACGCCTCAGCCAGGCTCATATTAGACATCCCACGCAACGAACACATCTCTGGTCACCTTAAAGACCTCCACTGGCTACCCGTCAATAAGAGGATTACTTTCCGACTGCTTACCCACGCACACAAATCACTCTACGACATCGGACCAGATTGCCTCAACTCTCGACTGTCCTTCTACTCCCCCTCCCGCCAACTTCGCTCTTCCAGCCAAGCCTTCGCCACTGTACCTCGCATCAACAAGACCACCATGGGAGGCAGATCCTTCTCATACCTGGCTGCCAAAACATGGAATTCACTCCCCACTTACCTTCGCCTCACCCAGAATCACCTAGCGTTCAGAAAGCAGCTTAAAACGTGGATATTTGACAAATAATCCACCTCCCCTTCCTAAGCGCCTTGAAACCCTCTGGGTATGTAGTGCGCTATATAAATGTTATGACTTGACTTGACTTGACTCCTCTAGGAGGGGAAACGGCCACTACAACGCGGCCGTTTCCACGAAATCCTTTACCACGCATGCATTACAACGCATGCGTGGTTACAACAAGAGGTTTTACCACGCATACCTTTACTACGAAATACGTAGTAAAGGCATGTGTGGTAAATGAAAAGAAAAAAAAGGGGGGGTTTGTGGGGTCTCCCCATAAAAAAAAAAAATAAAGCGTAGGAATAAAAAGGGGGGCTGGGGGGGTCTCCCCCCCAAAAACAAAACTAACCTGAAGAGCCGAAGCTGATGCAATCAACGTCGTTAGAGAGGAAACGGAAAGTAACTTCCGCTTCCTCTTAACGACGTACGATCGACGTAACCAAAGAAGATGGAGAGAAGGCGAGTTAAAAGGTAAGGGGCATTTTAGTAAAAAAAAATATATATATATTAAGGGTGAAGGGCAGGGGTAAATATAAGGAGTGGAGGCTGGGGGCATGTAAGGGGAGAGTTATAACCTTTATCGAGAGTATGCCCTCACCATGCATAAATTTACAACGAAAAACGTTGAAAATGTATGCGTGGTAAAGGAATATTCGAGGTAAATGTTATGCGTGGAAAACGAATTCCGTTGTAACGCATGCGTGGTAAAGGCATGCGTTGCAACGGAATTCGTTGTAACGTCATACAATCCTCTAGGAGCGGCTCTTAAGCCTGCAGTCCACTTGGTAACAGGAGACAACAAACTGGCTCCAATCCACGCCAGAAGTCAATTGAAACTAGCCTGTATTACCCACAGGACTCTACATAGAGGGACAGCAAGCTACCTAGCCTATATAATTATTATTTGGGGGGGAAGAGAATCCAAAATCTCAGAAGTATAGACTTTGTATCAAAAACCCTCTCTCCGAACAATCCCGCACACAGATCTAATCCTTTTTAGACATTGCGTCAAAGACCTGAAACTATTCCTCCAGCTATAAGAACCAACTTCTCTTTCGCCACATTTAATAAATAACTTGAACACCTTCTATTTGCTCAGTATTTTCAGTCATAATATGCTGTCATCTGGTTACACTTAGCTGGGTATTCACCGTAGACAAAGAAGAAGTCAAGTCGAATACAATAAAGTGTCTTAGGAGACTGCGTCTAACACACTACATTAAAGACAGCTCTTCGACCTGCATCCGGCCTACCTACACCAGCATCACCATTTTGCAACAGACAAATACAAATCTCCTCCTATTTACTCCTGTCACCTCTCACCATACATCCTTCTTATGTAAACATATATGTTCTTTATAAATATCTACCTTTTCTCCACATACTTCATGTACATCAAGCCTACCCTCAATATGGACATGCAGAACCATATACTCTTTAGGTTTAACACCATTACACCTTAATCCTATGCTGGAAAGTACTTTGATACCCAAGTAGGTCTGGTTAGCACTATATACAACCGTAAAAAATAAACTACTGTTGCAAATTTAGCCACAAGGACAAAACTTCGAAATTCAGAGGTACATTTTGCAGCTTCTGTTTGCAATGTGCTTTGTGGAGGGCATAGTTAATTGGCTACTTCAGGCCTACTGCAAGAGGCTACCTCTGGTAGTATTTTGCTTGTGAGAGCACTCTTCTACGGTAAGGGCTGAAAGGTGAGCAGTAGGTAAGGCCTCTTTCACTGTACCTCCAGGCATGGCCATGCACTGAAATCGTCTCTCAATGCACAGATTAACCCTTTCTACTCATGTTTGGCTAACTTCTCAGCCACAGTGTCTGTGAGAATTGAATTGTTAAATTTGGGCCTTGCTCCTTTATACAAAACAGACATTTTATTAAACCTGCTCAATTAACGGTGTCCAGCCGTAGGTCACACGTTTGAATATCCAGGCAGTGCCAACTCTGCTTTTAGTGATTTGCATGTTCTTAAAATATGTATCCTGAGTGGACTAAACATTGCACCAATCTACACACTGCATGGATGCTGAGTTTGGCTGAAACAGAAAACTTAAAATGCTATCATTAACTACTGTTTGTCTGCTTTCTATGTTTAGTGACAGTGTGAAGAAGGGAGGACAGAAACCAGACACAGACAGCTGAGTGGACAGACGGGTGCCAAGAGCCTTTTTTAGGTCTTGCCAAGGCAGCGCTTGCGCTGTCTGTTCAAGACATTCTGTATTCAGGATACGGGCTTTAAGCTCCATCCACTGCCTGCCCATGTTTTTAATTGGCTCTTGTGACTGTCTTTTATAAATGCTTTTTTCTTTGGTCAGTTTGCTCAGTAGTCACTCCTTACTCCTTCCTTTTCTACTCTTGTAACCTCCGATAATGACTGGCCCTCTTGCATGTGCTCTTAATCTGTGTGTTTCATTTACAATTGCAGAGCACTACTTTCTTAATAACCTGGAGTTGCAGGCACAAAGCTACCACTTCCTGACCGCATTTCCCAGACCCTAATAGTATTTTTAATGTATTTTATTTGTTTTGGTGCAGTCCGGCATGCTACGCTTTATCTTGAAGTATGGCGGACACGCCTTTCTCTTGTTCTGCACAGCGCGGGTCGCCCAAATCCTTTTTTTAAGTAAAGAACTGAAAACATATTTTTACTGTCAGCGCGTGGCCTGTTTCATGAGCATCACGCTTTATCTTTTAGTTGCTGCTCCAGTGCCGACCTCCATTTTTAAAATAAAGAATTTTAAACATACTTTTACTCCAGCACTGCATCTCTTTAATTTCAGCCGGCCAGTGTGCTTGCTTGTTTTGTTGCAGCGTGGCATGTTTGCAGAAACATATCTAATGGCATTTTTTATTTACTTTCTTTTGTCGCTGAGCATGATACATCCTAGGGTGCAGTACCTTATGTGACCAAAAGGTGTCCCCAAGGTACAACTAGTGATATCCTGGGACATTGCACCCTTTTACTGCTTCGTGCACATGAAATAGTTGTCGCCCTGTCAGCGCGGCACCCATTTCACACCCGCTGCGCTTTATCTTTTAGCTGCAGCTTGGGCGCGCTCGCCAATCTTAATTTTAAATAATAAAGAACTTAAAACATACTTTTACACCAGCGACACATCTCTTTCACCTCAGCCGCCCGCCATACTTGTGTCTTTTGTTGCAGCACGGCATGTTTGCAGAAACGTATCTAATGCCATTTTTTAATTATTTATTCATTTTCTTTTGTCGCATAGCATGATCCCTCACAGAGTGCAGTACCTTATGTGGGCAAAAGGTGTCCCAAGGGACACCTAGTGGTAACTTGTGGTACTGCATCCTTTCACTGCTTGTGCACATTAAACAAACGTTGCAGTACCCAGAAAACTGTGCTGCATAGCTAAATACTTATAAGATCCCAAAGGCGAGACCTAATGCTTTGCAAACACTTGCTGTTCACATGTTGTCGGGCAGTAACAGCTGTTAATTATCTTTCTTGTCTTTGGGCGCATGCGACATCGGCTCAAGGCCCTTAGCTGCGGGCCAGGCATGTTAATGTCCGCTGAAATGGAATTTGACAACTGTTAGCACCCTGAACAAAGGGCAATAATGTTTAATTATTTACATGTGTGGAGTAATATTGTGCTTGTCACTATATTAATAGCCTGTTACAGTTAACATTATCATTTTAGCCAATGGGATTCAGCAGTGAGCAATACCGATAAAAAAGGAACAGTCTGTCTGGTTTCCAAATAAACTTAAACTGCGTCTTTTAAACATACAACAAATATGATTCCACTGCATGCCAGCTCACCAGCAATGCTTAGAACATTTATGATACAGAGAAGATGGTTCTTAACAAGTGATAATGAGTCAAGAGAAAACATGCTGGCGCCAATAAGAAGCTGGTCACCCTTTTATGAGATGCTTACAAGGCGCTTAATCGTGGAGCTATTCCTGAAGGCTCCGTGGGAGCACTTCTGATGGTTTCTGACAGAGCGCATAAACTCCCGCCAAACTGATACGTCAATGTGTGTTGTGCCAACAGCGGATGCGTAACAGAGACTCGTATGGGAGATAGGCTGCTATTAACAGACGCGCCAGAGTTTGAGGAGGTCATGATATTTCTTAATGGCCCAACAAAGACCAAGTAGTAATGAAAAGGGGACTTGTATACAGACCCAGCTGCGCCAAAAGACAAGGAGGAAGCAGTATTAGTAGGCTACCAATCAGTTGCGCAAATTTAATGCATACAGCCTAAAAATGACCATTATGGTGTATGAAAAGCGCTCCAGGCAGCAAAAGTTGGTTTTTGGCCAAAACATCCGGCTAGTTCCTGCTGGATAGCCTTGAAGGCAGATGTAATGCAATATTTCTGCACACTCTTTCTTCAATCAATCAAACAGGAGTTTTAAAGCGCTGCTTATCACCCGTAAGGGGGTCCAGGCGCTAGGGGTATTCTGCTGCTGGATGTCGTCAGTTGAACAGCCAGGTCTTTGGGCCATTTGTGAATTCTTGCAGTGTGGGGGAAGCCTTGAAGGGGAGGCTGTTCCAGGCTTTGGCTGCCAGGTAGAAGAAGGAGTGGCCACCTATCCCGCTGCGGCGGTACTGAGGAGTGTGGGCGGGGGCAGTTGTCTGGTGGAAGTTCAGGCTTTCTTAAACCAAAAACATATTTTAAACTTCAGTTATTTACATAGCCTTCATACTGGCCTTTAGCCTATTTCTAAATGCTTAACAAAGTACAAAGAGATTAAAATAATGTGTCCAAGATCACAGAATGTGGTTAGCTGATGAAGCAGAGGAGGAGTGCTCTGGTCTCTTGGATCCAAAGCCAAGGACTTGGCCCTGAGAACCCATTTGTGTCAATTCAGTACACACAACACCATAACTCTGTTCTATCTTACTGTGAAGGGTTGATTTTAGTTTGAGTTAATTACCAAACAGATGGCATTTCATAATCCCCTTTCCGAGCTGGATTGATCAATCTTGAAAACGGTGTGACGATAAAAGGCTCAAATTGTACGTTACGCCGACATGACAGCTACTGAAAGTATTGGGGAAATTGAATATCACGCTAGCACTGTATAACATGTTCTTAATGGGTTTATGGGTACATGTTGAGATAGTGTGCCACATAATGCTTTCCTAAATAGAATGTTGCAATACGTAATGTACAGTGCTGGTAACATGTCTGTTCACTTGCCTATATGATAAATGCCAATAAAAATGTTTTTAAAAAAAAACCTCTGTTCTACAACAGAGTAAACAAACACAAACCCACAAGAAATCGTCCTAAAAAGACCAATGAAAAGAATTCCTTAACCAAAATATTCTGTGTTATAAGGACATGTGCTGCTGTGCAACATGGCTTAATGTAAATAAAAACAAAGTGCTATGGCGCAGACAGAGTTCACAGAGTCATAGCCCTTTTTGTTTACTTTAAGCCATGTTGCATAGCAACCTGTGCTACTTTGCAACATCTTTAAAAACATTACCAAAGCCAAATAGCTCTTTGAGGGCTATTATATTGTATTGTTTTTTTTCACAACACATTTTATTTGTTTTTAAAGATACAAAATGGGCAAATTGCATTACATATAATGAATAAGACATAGCGTACCAAGTTTTAGAGTTCCATAACAATTTGGCCTGTAGAACATCAGACCTGTCAACTAATAAACTGCACCGAACCCTACTAATTGTTTGTAACTGCAAGTGTTTAGGAGTGTGTCTTTTATTATTCAAAGTTACATGTCTATGACGTACAGATGTGCCACACATGTTTCTAGGGGAATTATGGAAAGTCTGAATGCGGCAGTGGGGGTAGATCAATGCCTCGATATATCGCCCAGCGGGACCAGATCTTTCTGTGCTTCTGTGGGCCACCCCATGCTTGAAAGACTACAATTTCGGTCCCCATGCACCTATCCATTGCTTTTTTCCATCCCCCTAAACTCGGCGGAGAAGTAGCTTTCCATTTCTGAGCTATGTCCCTTTTGTCCAGGGTTAGGTCCAGGAACAGGAGGTGCTGTTTATAGCGGTTTCCTCCAATCTTCTCCATGCTGTGAGCAGCAGCAGTCTGGGGTCCTGTGGAATGGTCCAGGCCAGGGCCCGACCCAGACAGGACGCAACATTCCTCAAGAATGGCTGTATCGTTTCGCAACTCCACACCGTGTGCAGAAAAGTGTCCTCATCATCTGTACAGCGGAGACACTCGGGGGACTGGATGACTCCTATTCTCCACAACCGGGATCGAGTGTAATATGCACAATGGAGATACTTAGATTGTATGAGGCGGTATCACGAGGAGATCACCGCGTGCCGGCGACTAGCTAGGGCCTCGGTCGAGTCATCATCTGTCAAGGTCGGCACATCGACCTCCCAACCTGCTCTGGTCTTGTGTAGTGTGTTGCGTGTGTGAGTGATCAAAGTCTGATAAATTTGTTTTTATCTTGTGCGCCCCCCAGGTCCATCATTAATAAACGACCTTCGAGGGGGTGGAATTCTCGTATAGCCTCAAATTGGAGGATATGAGGGTTTAAAGCATGTCGCATTTGTAGGAACGGCAATTTGCGCAAATGAAACTCGTTTTGTAATTGCTGAAAGGATTTAAGGATACAGTCATTATTATATTATGATGTAATTGCATTTATATAGCGCTTACTACCCCTGTCGAAGAGTCAAAGCATTTTTTCGGCAAGTAGCACGCTACTCCGGAACCCAGAGAGGATTAGTGGTGAATTAGTATAGGGAGGTATTAAATTAATTTGAGCGGTAGACATGTGAGTTGGTTATTTGGATTGAAAAAAGATAGTGGAGGAATAGAAGAGGGAAGGATTTGCATTTATTTGGAGCTTGCTACCCTTGATGTTGAAGTGCTTTTCTGCGAGTAGCAGTCTACTCTGGAGCCCAAACAGGATTAGTGGGGAATTAGAATAGGGGAATATGAAACAAATTTGAGCGGTGGACATGTTAGTCAGTTAGCTGGATGGAAAAGGATAGTGAAGGGATAAAAGAAGGAAGGGTCTAGAAGTTCTTTTTTGGGGGGGCTCAGCTACGTTACTGTTTATTTGTGGTAGAAGGGAGGGCCAGAGGGGGCATTACAAGACAATACAGAAAACAAGCCAAACAAGGGAGTTGTGGGATGGTGGGGAGGGAGGGCGCCCGAACAATGGTCAGTGATGGGATGTCATATTTAAAACCAGTTATTTACATAGCGCTTCAGACTGGCCTTTATCCTATTTTTAAATGCTTCACAAAGTACAGAGAGATTAAAATAATGAGAGTGACGGAGCACTAACAATGGTCAGTGGTCGGGGTGGGAGAGTTTAAAGCAACACCAGGGAGAAGGAGGAGAGCGGCACATGGACTGCAGAGATATGCGTTCTTCAAGAGTTGATGTCCAGTGCCTGCTGGAGCCTGAGGCCAGTGGACGGACACTGGCAGCAGACAGGAAGCTGTACTAGGTCCATGCTCTATGGCAGACACTATGCGGAAGTTCCGGTAGGAAGCAGAAAGGAGCAGGAGGGGAAGACCAATCAGAAGCAAGGATACAAGAGTGAAGTGTAAGCCAACCAATGGTAAGTAATAGGTAGGTTCTAAGCCCCTTTTCAGTTTTGTATTTTCGTTTACAAGAGAATTTGCAAGGGCTATGGACGCGAAACCTAAAAAGGGAAGTCTAGGGGTGGGTCTAGTTGTCCGGCAAGGAATGGCAATACCGCGGGCCCATGTCAATGGAAGATGCAGGGCATGGTTCTTTAGTTTCTTCTCAGAATAAAAAAGAGCCGGGTTTTGAAAGTAAATAGAGTAATCAAGAGTCCAACCCTGGCTATGCAAAACGAGGTAACAAATGCTGCAGCGCCGGACTGGAGGTGTAGCGTTGTAAATACATGTGTTTACTAGAGCTTGACAAATCCACTTGAGAGAAACTTTGGATGCAAAAAGCCTCAGTAATGCAGGCCGGAAAACAAGTCCGAATTAATTTAGAGCACACACTCCCAAAAAGGGAGCAGTTTTAAGTCTGTTTTTCTGCATTAATGATCAATCTGCGTAAAGCTCTCTCCCAGCCAAGGATGTATGAACCAATAGTCGCACAATGAGGCTCTCTTCTCTGTCACTAACCCTCGTCCTCCGAGAGTTTCTGCTGAATTCCCCGTGGATCAACTTTGATACCTGGCTGCTCCATCTTCTTCTGCAGTATTTAATGACCAGACGTCAGTGCTGCATAAAATGCGTCATTTTAATTTGTTTTGACACAAAGACACCGCGGTTGTTCCGCGTTGTCTTCAACATCAAACTTTATTTGGGTTAATATAACCATAAAAGTACACAGAAAATTATGTGAAAAACCACAAAATAGACAGTTCATAAAAGTACAAAATGCAGAAATATGATTTGCTAAATCCATACAACATCCTAGGCATGTTGATTTAAATGAAAAATAAAAGAGAGAAAATACTAGATAGATTTACTAAACAAGTATAAAACCAGTCTGCAAAAACCTCAAAAGTGTCCGCTATGCTCACCGGAAAAACATTGAAAAACACACAAGTATACTATTTGATCATTTGCTGGGCTTTGGCCCAGACAATTAGCTAGCAACCAATTCTCTCTTATAAGTTCATACTATTTAAAAATGCAAACAGCAAAACCCTATTATGTAGGGGGAATTCACTGCTGAGAAAACCTATGTAAAAATTAATTCAGATAATAATATCTAAAGTGCTCTGTGCTTTTGAGGTATGTCTAGAAATCATAATATAATACAAGGAGATGATGGACGGCGCGCGGAAACTTTTCAGACACTCGCCCCAAGTCACAGATCTGGGTTGAATCCATCATCGTTCTGATAGATCAGCTCGCGGCAGTACTTCGAACGGTGGTACTCCTGGACTATCCACTATGCTTCCTTCTCGGGAATCTTTCATTGGCTTTCCTGGATCCACTTCAAGCTCAGCATGAAAAATAACAGCAACCTGGTCCCGAAGATGACCAGAACACTTTAAAGGTCGAAACGCTGTTGTCCTTCCAGCGCAATCCTTGGCTTAAATCTACTGTTCACGAAATTGTGTATCCCTTGTAAAACAACTTTTACTAAAATCAATCGTGAAACAGAAAGTATCTTGTATATATTATTAATTGTTTTCACTCTGCGCTGTTCCTCGCTGTGTCACTTGTCACATGCGCCACTCACCATTTGTTCCACGAGCACTTGTGCACAAGTCTTTTCGGGTTACACCCACATTTATTGTAAACAGTGTTGATACTGTTCTCTTGCTTACAATTTGTCTTTAATACAGATTGCTCCTTGTTAGATTTGGGGGTCTCTAGTTGGCACAGGTAGGTACTTGTGACAAGAAGGGACCCTCTCCTCTAGTCAGGGTAAGGGGGATTACACTCCTAAATTAACCCCTGCTCTCCCTCTAGGTTGCGTGGCGCGAGCAGTCAAGGCTTATTTCAGAGGCGTTGTAAATTAAGTAGTTGTGACCACATACAGTAACCCAGTGACAACACTACAAATGGACACCACACAGGTTTTATATAAACAAATAAGTAGACTTTATATAGAGTTACCACAAGACCATTAAACGACAAAAAAACACACTATGATTACTTTAAGATGGTAGATTTAAGCTTAGTTCAGCTCAGTTCTTAGATGCGACACTCTGCGTCACTGTACCTTAAGTTGCGTTGAGCTTCCATGCCAAGCAATGTCGCAGCGATGGGGAATGCGGCAAAGTCAGGTGCAAAGAAATAAAGACGTGAAGAACTTCCAGATGCGGCGCGCTTTTCGGGGATGCGAGAAACTCTCGGTTCGATGCGTGGACTGTAGCGGCGACACCCTTACGATGCGACAGCAACAGCTCCAGCGGCGACGCTCTTCTCTACGATGCGTGAAGTTTCCGCTCGATGCGACAACTACAGCGGCGACATCCAAGATGCGACGGCAGCAGCTCAGACGGCGGCGCGCTTCTCGGGGATGCGAGGTGCTCTTGGTCGATGTGGTGCAATTTGACAGTTCCAGCGGCGACACCTTCCGGCTTGCGACAGCAGGCACAGCGACGGCGACACGCTCCAAACTCGTTGCGAGATTATTCTCCTGATGTGGTGCAGTGCGACAGCTCCAGCGGCGACACCCTCCTTCTTCGGAGTTGCGACGGCAGCAGCAGCGACGGCAACACGCTTCCTCTTAGTTGCGGCACGCTTCTCTCCGATGCGGTGCAGTGCGACAGTTCCAGCGACGACACCCTCCTTTCTCCGGAGTTGCGACGACAGGCACAGCGACGGCGACACGCTTCTTCTTGTTGAGTGACGCTTCCAGCTCCTTGCGACACGCAGTTCCTCAGAAGGCCCAAAACAGCAGCAGGCACTTCCACAAGAGCTCTTGGGAGCTGGGGGGTGAAGTCTGTTGTCCCTGAGACTTCAGCAGGAGGCAAGCTATTTTACAAGTCCTTGGACATCCTTCACAAGTTGAAAGCAAAGTACTCAAAGTTCCTTTCTCCTTCCTTTGGCAGTAAGGCAACCACTGCAGGCCAACCCCCCAAGCAGCACTTCAGCTTGGGAATAGTCTCTCCTCCGTTTCTTCAGGTTCCTCTCCTCAGTAAAGGTTTCTTTTTGTAGTCTATAAGTGATCTAATTTCATAGGATCAGGGTCCCAATATTTATACCCAGAAATCCTTTGTTCTCTGAGGGGAGAGGGACCTTTGCCCAGTCCAAACCAGTTGGCAGTCTGTTTACGAGACTTCTCCTTTCCTTTCACAGTGCAGGGCATGCACATCAGACGCCCCACAGGAGGTGGATCCAGCATTGTGGAAGGCAAGTACAGTCCTGGAGCACTCTGTTGACAGGACTCCTTCTCTTCTTTCAGTGTGCAGGGGAAAGACATCAGCCGCTCCCCAGGGGGTGGAGCCAGCATTGTGGAAGGCAGGCACAGCCCTATTCAGAGTTCAGGTGTACTCCTCCCTCCCATCAAGATGCAGATCTCTCTATTCACCACTGGGTGACTCAGCCTGTCTCTTGGAATTCCCCAGCCCCGTCACTCACAGAAACCAGACATAGGAATACACAAACTAGCAGAGGCAGGTTTGAATACCTACTTTCTAAAAGTGGTATTTGCAAACACAGAATATTAAAATAAACTTTACTAAAAGATGTATTTTATTATTCTGAGTTCAGGCATACTAAACTCGAATTTCTACCATGTTCTCTGAGCCTGTTAGGATTTTAAAATGTAACAGTTCTAACAGCCCATTCTGGCCTATGGAGAACAGGTAGCCTTGCAATAGTGAAAAACGAAAATGGCTGTAATTCACTATTAGGACATGCCACACACATCAGGGCTTGTCCTACCTAATACTTACAATGCACCCTGCCCTTGGGCCTACCATAGGGGTGACTGATATGAAGAAAAGGGAAGGTTTAGGGACTGGGAAATGGGTGCACTTGCCCAGTCAGCATGACAGTACCAGACTGCACGTAGGCTCTGCAATGGCAGACCGTAGACACATTTTACAAGGCTGCTTCTGTGGGTGGCAACCAGTGCTGCAGGCCCACCAGCAGCATTTGGATTTACACGCCCTAGGCACACTCAGTGCACTAGACTAGGGTCTGATAAGTAAACCAAATAGCCAAACATGGAACCACTGATTAGTACATCAATTTACAGTAGGGAGCACTTGCACTGTGGCATTAAATAGCAGTGGCACAGTGCCCAAAGCATCTAACACCAGCAAAAACACATGAGGCAACAGCAAAAATGAGAGGGAGACCCACGCGAATGGTGCCAGGTCTAACACTCCTTGCATCTCTTACCTACCTTGGAGTCTCTCTTTTCTTTTTTTGCAACTTTATGTGCATATTGTATTGAACGGCCTTACAAACATTACCTGTTGAGACACTGTTTATTGTTATATAAAGCTCAATTACATCACAGCCGGAGGAGGCATCAAGGTCAAGTCATAGCAGTGACACCTGCTACTGGCGCAGGAAAGGTATTTCAATTTTATAATGTGTACATAAGGATTAAATTAACCTGGCTCAGAAATAGACTGCACTTGTAAAGCACCTGCCGCAGTTCCACCGTGTGACCCTCCAGTCCCAAATAAAATGGCTCAATAGGTAAATGATGCAAGTTAATTACTGCATGGTCCTTTCTCCACCCCCACCTGGGTATCAGGTCCGCGGCAGATCACCGGTCAGATCACCCTTTCCAGGCCTCCCTCTGAAGTTTGTCAAAGCAGGCATTAAAGGAACAGGCAAGGGACTTATCCATATGCCATTTACCCAAAATGCCTAAGTGCCACTAAACCAACAGCTAGAAGTGAGCAAAATACTTTTAAAAAAATCTCTTTGTTGGATGGGGTCCGCCCGGTATGGGAGTATGTTGTCTGCATGTAGAGATATTGGGTCTACCCAGTCCAGGTCCCGGTTTTGGGTATCTCTGCATCCAGCACGCAAGCCGCTCAAGAGCAATGGCAAACAGCAACATGAGGCAGCAAACAACCCTGCCTGACAACCCATCCTATCGGTATTTCCTCGAACAGCATATCATTCACTTTTACCCGGCCACAGGATTTCGATATAGCAATTTGACCGACCACATGAAAGACATGAATCCCATTTTCCTCAGGACCGCCCTTAAGTATGGCCATTTCATGGAGTCAAATGCCTTTTCGGCGTCCAGTAATAAGAGCATCACTGGATCCCCAATCATCCCACTGCACAGCAGGCAGCCAAACAAGCAGCTGAGATTTTGTTTTTTAAATATATGTTTGGGGGCATTTAACCATAGTAATACAAAAATGCATACAGGAGCAAAATTCAGTACATGAGACACTCATTTGGATATTTCAGACTACACCCTGTTGCCATGCCAGTTCAGCTGTTAACATGCAACACATGATGACATCCTAACGTCCGATTAAACAAGGATCATAACTTATTATTCACATTTTATTCATAACACTCAGGTTCAGAGGGGCCACTTGTGTTACATAATGATGAATACCATGGGAAGGAATCAGTGTTCTTGTCTATTCCTATGTCCACATGTAATATCTGATGGGAGTTATAGATCTGGGCCCATTCATGCCAGAGTGCAAATAAGTAAAATCGTTCAATTTTAAAGAAAAGCAACTAAAGAGATAACAAAACAGCTATGAGGGTCTGAACACCAGGGAGACCTTTTGGGGCCCATTTTAGTTCCTATGGCTCCCAGGGTCCCGAGGTGCATGTGTCGGTATGTTGGGGATAAGAGAGGGGGAGGGGAGGATGTTTCGGAGGTAACTCGACTATCTAATCAAGCAAGCAAATATTCAGGGTGTTCCATGGCAACCGCCCCCTTGCTGCGTCGTATATTTTTTATTAGCCCCCTGTACAGCACCTCTTGGGACTCAATTTCTGTATATCTCAATCAAAAAGCCTTCTCCTGATCATCCAGACCACCTGGGGGGTCCACAGTGCCCCCATCTCATGAGGGGCCATCCCCAGGCTGTCCCTCAGTACCATCTCTTCTGCTATCCCATGCTCCAGGTACTTCTGCCCAAGGGCCTGCCAATGGGCGACGTCGTAACCCTTGTGCATTGTCTCTAATCAGAGTTCCTCTTCTGCTCTAGTCCATATGTCAACATCCCTCTCCCATGTCTCAATCGCTGGGGCCATCCTGGCCTGCCACAGCATTGCCATCTCTATGAGGCAAACCTCCATTGTACAGGGTACTGTGCGGTCTTGTACTCAATTAAGTGTGGCAACAACTGTATCCCAAAATTCCTGCAACCCTGACAGCTCCACGCCATGGTCTAAAATCCGCCTCAAGCTCCATGCACCGCCTCAGCTCTCCCCCATACATGCCCTGTAATCTATTGGGGGGGGTCAGATAGGTCATGTGTACATGAGTAAATTGGACATATTTAAATCTAGTATTCCTAGAAATAAGCTTAGGGCTGTCCATAATCTTACCCCAGCCTGAGACCGACAAGTCTCTACTCAGTAACGCTCCCCACTTTTCCCGGATCTTTACCAACGGTTTCGTAATCATCTCCAGCTGTGCCCTATAAAACCACTGCCCCAGCTGGCGTGCAGAGCCTAAGATCATCATCACCTGAAGAACAGCATGGGTCTCAGTCTCCTGCCTGCCCTCGGACCACAGGTCTCAAACGTCCTTATTAAAGCATGGTAGATCAGGAATTGTCTCGGAGGCAGCGCACATTGTGACATTAAGTCATCTAGTGGGATGAGTTTTCCCACATGGTAGCAATCACACAACGTAATCAAGCACACCATCATCCAGTCGGATAGCTGTTGTCTCGTAAAGGGAAAAGGGGGTCAAGTCTGGGGCATATAAAGTGGTCCCAGTCATTCTCTCAGACATGTCCGCCAGCACAGCAGTGCTACTAATGTTCCCTGTTGTGGAATTACCACTTTCGGATCAAGGAGTTTTGCGAACAGAAGCCACTGGTTGCCAACCAATCCAACTGAACCCAACGTCTCAAGGCCCTCGCCATCCAACCACTGGGCCAACCATTGAAGTTGGGCAGCCAAATAGTATAATTCAAAATCGGTGGCTCCAGGTCCGCTCTGTCCCGGATCTCTCCGGAGAATTGTCAGGGAGACTCTGTTGCACTCTCCATCCCATATCAACTCTGAGATTAAAGTATCTAAGTGGTTGAACCATGAGCGCGTTATTGTGATAAGGAGGTTGGCAAATTAGTATAAAAGTCGAGGCAGAATAATAATCTTGGATAAAGAAATGCGAGCCATCACCGGCAGTTTCAAAAGCGTCAGAACTGGACGCTGAACTTAAGAGAACAAACCGCTGGCCCTAAGTTACCTTCTTTAAGATCATCTAAGGCATGGAATACTTGAATTTCCAAGTATTCGCTTTTTCCCTGGACAAACGGTTGTTGTTTTCATGTTTAATGTTCCCTTGTTCTGCTAGGGGCAGCAGTGTGTGACCTAGTTGGCCTGACAGGTAGTCAGATATAGAAACTCTCTGGGATTTGAGAGCCCGTGTGCTTTTCCACTTATAAGGTCATGTCCCTCTTTACATCCAGCAGCTGTTGTCTGCTCTCTGGCATCTGTCAACTCTATATACACAAACCTTGAGACACTTTCTTCTTCTCTCGCAAGTACCACTGACACTTTAGTCGCCATTTTGTTTGCTCATTGCTCTTTTAATCTTTGCAACCCTCTTGGGTGGCAAACTGTAATCAATACTGAAAATATAAAAATGATCCATCTTGGTCAAACATTTGAGTTCTTCCATTTAGCTACAGTGTCTATTTCACACTTCATGAACATTATGGAACCTCATGCTTCTGTCTCTGTACTAAATTGTGTTGGTTTTGTGTTTCTTACATTCTAGGTGATGCCAGAGTTCTGTGTACATTAGAGATTCATGAACATTAAAGAATATTACACAAAGCTTATAGCCAGGGGTCAGTGCTTCACTGCCGTAAAGTGTATTACAATGTGCTTAGCTGTTATCATTTTCTACCTAGGATTACCTTTCTTAACATATAATTGCTTGCTCTGTGCACCGTACGGAGTTACATTTTATAATGTATTTTTAATATGATTTCAATTAGCTATTTTCAGCTGTAGATTGTACTGTAAATGTCTACTAGGAGAGTGAGAGGCATGGGGGGGTCCATTTTCTGTTGCTGACTTGGTGAACACTGGTTAAGCAGGGGCCCTAAGCCTTCTCTCTTACAGACAACTCAGTGGTCCGTGTGCCTGCGTGCTTCTCAGAACCCGGCTTGACAGAAATCATCAATGCAATGCATCACAGTTAAGGTATTGACAGCAGGGCCGGCCAATCCCCATACAGCAACACTGAGGAAATTAAATTTGGCACCCATTATGACCCTCCTCTTGACATCTTACCCATCTGCACCTCCCATTGGAAACCCTAGTAGGGGCTATGTGTGCTCACCAGTCATACCCTGCAGAGTATCTCAGAGCAAAGACCGGCCTATAAACAAACATCTGAAACTGATCTCCTTAACTGAATCACCCATTGAGTTGCTAAACTGGAGCTGAGAGTCAATGGGAGGGGGCGAGAGGGAGAAAGAAGGGCAAGTGGGGACAAAGGGGAATTAAAGCATTATATAATGTGGCTCGTGAAGTCAGCTGCATGTGTGCCCCTCTAAATCTAGGTGTCCTGGGAGCAGCTCAATCTTACAAAACCCAGTCCTGATTGACAGATACCCATATACAGTCATAAGCCTGTGTTTAATATGAAAAGACACATGTTAATAGGATGGGCGGTGATAACTTATCTTTTTATTTTAGGACCATTTAAAATAATATTAAATTGAAAAATAAAGCAGGTCAATGACCAAATCAATAGAAATACTACTTTTGGTAGTCACCAACTAACACTCAGTCCTAAACACTTAAAATTGCACTCAGAGAGAGATTTGGCAACACCACACACAACACACACCAGAATTCAATGATTTACAAATGATTAAGACATGCTTACTGAAAATAGTAATAAACCCACCATCTCGCCACTAATTATACAGCGGCACAAGACAAAACAGACTCTGGTCTGACCTGGAATTCTCAAAACCGAGGTTGGAAGATACCCAGACTCCATCAGCGATACAAGTTCATACTTACGATACAAAGCATACAATATAAACGGCTTACATAACATTTACTTTATCTTTTACTTAATATTCAAACCAGTAACAAAGCGATCTAACATGCATGTACATTGAGATAAAAAAAAAACACACAAAAAACCTTCACTGTAATTTGCAACAGACCTTGATCAGAGAGGAAATCCAACATGGTCTGCAAGAGAAAGGACAGATGCCGCACGGAGAGAGCAGGGTTTCCCATCCTTCTGGAGGCATACACCAACTCGTGAAGCAGGCGCATCTGCACTGCAGCCCATCCTTTGTGTGACCCTGCCAAAAAAAGAAATCCATGTCAAAATCTGATGCTGAATTGGAAACACAAAGAATTTCACTGAATCAATTCTGAAATAGAACTTTGGGATTCGAGGATGGAAAATTGAAAGGTAAGCTAAAGCTCTCAACAGAAGTTTCAAGGCGGTATCGTTGACCACCCGTAGACCCGTCCGTCTGCAGCTTTAGATCAGTTTTTAGGCTGCTGCTCCTCTAAACATCAGCTTTCATCGTCCACAGACGGCTTTTTTTTTTTATTTCAAGTCATTTTTATTGAATTTTCCAAAAATGAACAGATAAGTAAATAAATACAGTGATAATGATAGACAATAAGAAAACACAATGATAATGATAGAACAATAAGAAATACAAAGAAAATAAAAATAGACCCAACAAATATCAGGTTGCTCAAGTGCCTTACCAAGGGAGTTGCCGTGATGCTGTAATGACATACCGGTGGTCAAACAATGACAGTTACAGCCGAATAATAGTGTAAAATACAATACATTACAGGGTTATCGTGTAAGCACAATTACCCCATAGTAACAATAGAATACATAATAAAATACATTACAGGTGCCGCACATTTGAAATTGCGTTCGGTATGCATTATCTTGTGTGAAGTGTTAGACAGTTTTCACGGTGGGTCATATGAGAAAGAGAAGGCATCTAGGGAATCCAAAGCTTCCTGTGTGACTTGCGCCAAGGAAAGGCATGGCGTGTAACGTTAGCAGCTCCTCTTAGGAAGGATAACCATTCTTGCCACATCCTAAAGGAGACTTCTTTGGAATTTTTTCACTTACTCAAAACAATTTTACAGGCTACAGTAAGCATGAGATCTAATAAGTACCGATCATTCACATCTTTAATCTTAGGGTCAAGGGCACCTATAAGAATGTAGGAAAATTCCCTTGGGGGGGCAATGTTGAAAGTATTATTTATACATTCGTAGATCTTATCCCAATATGGTTTTAAGATAGGGCATTGGAAGAGCATGTGGCCAAGATAACCAACTTGAGACTTACAATTCCAGCAAGTGGGCCTTTCGCTGAGTTTAAGTTTAAAGATCTTCTCTGGGGTCCAATATGTCCTATAAGCATAAGCTTTGTTTGCGATAATATTGGGGACATTTTATTAGAAAAGGGGGTTATATGGATTTTCTCCCAGTCGAATGATATGTTGCTAGAGTTAGTCATGGCTTCCCATTTTGCATCATATTTCCTGTGGGATTTGCGAGGCTTAGGGGATAGGAGTTTATAAACTATAGATGCGGTATGACCTGACTTTAGAAGCTGATGCATCTTTGAGAGAATCAACGGATCGGAAGGCTTAATAGAGCGCAACGTGAGGAGTGATTTTAGTTTTAGAAATTTATCAAAATCTATTGGATGTAAACCGTGTTGAGACTGAAACTCGGCGAAAGGTTGGGGAGGGTCCCTTAAAAAGATTTTTGAATAGATTTATGACGCTTTTGGACCAGTGTTCCCAATAGAGCGTCTCTCCATCGACCTTCAGGTTCGGGTTGTGCGAGAGAGGTCTAGTTGGATTTGTTAGTTTTTAGTACGGATAAGTGTTCTAAACGTAGAAGGGCTCTTTTAGTGTCAAGCTAAATATATTTAGAATGGGGGATGGAAGATATATCCATGGTTAGGAGAGCAGACAAAGGCATATCGTTGATGATTGATCTTTCTATGTCCACACCAGGCAGGTGTGGACATAGAAAGGGGGAGTAGCCAGTTAGATCCCTGTTTACAAAGAAATGCAGTTTGATAGTTCCTAAAGTTTTGGAAGGCCCAGAGCACCTTTATCTTTGGGCAATTTAAGTTTTTTCATAGATATTCTGGGTCTCTTACGTTGCCAGAGGAACGTGTTAAAAAGCTTATAGATCCTATTCAGGAAATCATTTGAGAGTGTCATTGGTAGCATGCTGGCCAGATAGTTAACAAGAGGAGTAATTATCATTTTTAATGTCTTGGCTCTTCCCCACCAAGATAAAAATGTAGGTGACCAACCATCTAGTAATGAAGAGATTTTCTTGAAGAAAGCATTTTCATGGAGGGTGGTGATCAGATCTCTCGTAAAGTCTAAGCCAGGATATTTGAAGCAGTTAGGTTGCCACAGGAGACCCGAGTTGCCAATAATTTCTTTCCCTCCTCGGTTGTTCAGGCTTTTTACTTCTTTTCCTTATTTAATTCTTAGCCTGATACTGCAGCAAATTCATCTATTGAAGACATAAGAGCAGGGATAGCAGCCTCCGCATTCTGAAACAACTAATATGTCGTCTACGTAAGCAGTTATCTTGACCGTGCAGTTGTTGAAGCGTATCCCTGTGATCTGATTATTGTTCCTGAGCTGATAGAGGAAGGGATCAATTGTAAGAAGGAATAGAGACGGAGAGAGAGGGCAGCCTTGTCTAGTTCCCTGTTCTAACTTCAAGGAAGATGAGAGGCAACCTCCCGCTCAGACTCTGGCCGAGGGGTTTGAGTAAAGAGACATAATCATCCATGTAAAGTACTCACCCAGGTTGAATTTATCTAGTGTTGCTTTCATGTAGGTCCAATCAACATTGTCAAAAGCCTTTATGGCATCCAAAGTGATAGCAACTGTTGGTGAGTCAGTAAGTTAGGCTTTCTCAAGGACATGCGCTAGAATACGAGTATTATCACTAGAAAGTCTGTTTTTTTAAAAAGCCAACTTGTGAAGGGTGGATGAGTTTGAGTAAAAAATTTTTGGAGGCGCTTAGCGAGGATCATTGCGTAAATTTTGCAGTCTAAATTAATTAGAGATATCGGTCTATAGTTTTAAGGGGGGGATGGGTCTTTTCCCTCTTTGGGAATTACTGCTATAATAGCTTCTGCTGGCGTCCCAGTGATCTGACCAGAGTCACTGAATTAGTTGAACACATCTAGAAGTGGGAGAATCAGTGTCGAGGATAAGTACTTGTAGAATTTAGCGTTAAACCCATCAGGGCCCGGGGCCTTCCCTACTTTAAGGGCATTAATCATGTCTTTTAATTCTATAGTGGAAATTGGGCTGTTAATTTCAGTTTTTTCTTTCTTGCTCTGAGAGGGAGGGCAGAGTACATTTATTGAGATAGTCCTCTATTTTTGTGTTGTCCAGATCCTGGTTCTTACTATATAGTGTACTATAGGAATCTTCAAAAACATCTGAATTTTATTGGGGACAGAATGGGCTAAACCTTTTTGGTCAAATAGATTTTTAATCGTGATCTTCTGATGTTTGAATTTTAAGTATGACTCTTCCTCGCATTGTTGGATTCACAAAGCTTAATGCTTTTTTGTTTGTTCAAATCCCTGCCCTGTCACTAACTATTTTATTATACTCATATTTCTTTTTCACTATTTCATTTAAGACTGATGTGACTCTGGATATTAGATGCTTCTCTTCCACAGATGGCTTTAACTGCAATAAATTATTTCAGTTCAGAGAGCTTCATATTCACATACTATATTTAAGGGCTGCCTTTACCTTTTGGTGGAAGTCCTTTAGCATGAGGTCAATAAATTACCTTAAGACCATGTCAATGGGAATCAAGACCAACAAATTTCCCCTTGTCCTCTATAATAAAGGACACAAACCTAGTGTGTGTTCAACTATTTCATTTCTATTTACGTACAATCCGTGCAGATGTTGCTCTTTCAAAAAGGGATTTCAACTACCTTCAGATTGAACAAGCACTGGGAAACCCAGCAGGTCTGCGATTAATCTCTTACCGAACATTGAGTTAGCACATTAGAATGAGACACACAAGAGGGAGCCTGCAGGAGAGGACAGTAAAGGCTATAGTTGTAAAGCAGTACCTTATGCAGTTGAATGCAAGCGCTAGAGTGGAGGAGGAAGAATGCTTCCAAATAACCAATATTATTAGGTGAAAGTAAATACTGCAGTGGGATAAGCTATGATGTGATTGACACATTTTCTAGCCAATGGTATAAAGAGACTTGTCGAACAGACACAATAATTAAAAGTGGTGTACACAGAGATCATTCTGTGTATATTTCTAGCAACAGATCATTTTGACAGATGTGTTGTCATAACGCTGACTAAAATAGCTCATAGATAAGAAACAAATATTCAGGCAGGGTTAAATTCGAATCTATATCTCGTTCTCTTTAGGATATAAAAACGTAGCGCATATCTATTATTTCCCCCCGTTTGATACACTGTTACATCTGCCACAAACAACTGCTCTGCTACTTTTTCTCAATAATGGTTTAAGCTCCTGCAGGGTGGGAATTAAGAGTAGTCTTGGACCCACTGATCCATAATTACAAGTTGTGGGCTCCACTGCGCCCCCGCAGGCACTGGTGTCGCCTCATTACATTTCACATTTGTTGATGTTAAGAAGAAATGTGGAGAGTGCAAGAGCAGACTCTGGTTAGAGATCTACAGGTCTGTGTTGTTCAGCAGTCCTTGCAGTGCTCTGTGTGCGTTTTGGTGCACATACACAAAGGGGGGTGTACGGTTTTAAGCAGCCAAGCAAATCTTAACCTATAGTGAATAACAGTGGAAAAGGATGGCCTTTTTTTTTTTAACTTATGTTCTCCCGGCAGAGCTCTTAAGTGGCGGCTGGCATATAAGGAGGGTGCGTGAGCACAAAAATAAAAGTAAAAAATAAGTGAGGAAAAAATAATTCCACTTACCTTCCTGGCACGACGTCCTCCTCCTCGCTCGGGTCTTCTCCAGGCAGACAGGCAGGCTCAGGAAACTGCATGAACCAATCATGGCGCTGCTCTCATGCTGCATGAGAGCAGCACCAGGATTGGATGGAGCAGCCTCTCTCGCCGCTCCCGAGGACCCTGGAGCCCTAGGCTGTCTCTATGCAGGGCTTGGCAGAGGGAGGGTGCAGGGCTTGGCAGAGGGAGGGTGCAGAGCTTGGCAGAGGGAGGGTGGAAAGCATTGCAGAGGGTTTGTGCAAAGTATGGTGGCAGAGGGTTTGTGCAAAGCATGGTGGCAGAGGGTGTAGGCAAAGCATGGTGGCAGAGGGTGTAGGCAGAGGGTGTGTGCAGGGCTTGGCAGAGGGTGTGTGTGCATGGCTTGCCAGAGGGTGTGTGCGCAGGGCTTGGTAGAGGGGGTGTGTGCAGGGCTTGGCAGAGGGGGTGTGTGCAGGGCTTGGCAGAGGGGGTGTGTGCATGGCTTGGCAGAGGGGTTGTGTACAGGGCTTGGCTGCAGAGGGTGGGTGCAAAGCATGGCAGAGGGTTTGTGCAAAGCATGGCGGCAGAGTGTTTGTGCAAAGCATGGTGGCAGAGGGTGTAGGCAGAGGGTGTAGGTAGAGGGTGTGTGCAGGGCTTGGGATAGGGTGTGTGTGCAGGCGTGGTAGAGGGTGAGTGTGCAGGGCTTGGCAGAGGGGGTGTGTGCAGGGCTTGGCAGAGGGGGGTGTGCAGGACTTGGCAGAGGGGGGTGTGCAGGGCTTGGCAGAGGGAGTGTGCAGGGCTTGGCAGAGGGGCTGTGCAGGGCTTAGCAGAGGGTGTGTGCAGGGCTTGGCAGAGGGTGTGTGCAGGGCTTGGCAGAGGGTGTGTGCAGGGCTTGGCAGAGGGTGTGTGCAGGGCTTGGCAGAGGGTGTGTGCAGGGCTTGGCAGAGGGGTTGTGCAGGGCTTGGCAGAGGGGTTGTGCAGGGCTTGGCAGAGGGTGTGTGCAGGGCTTGGCAGAGGGTGTGTGCAGGGCTTGGCAGAGGGTGTGTGCAGGGCTTGGCAGAGGGTGTGTGCAGGGCTTGGCAGAGGGTGTGTGCAGGGCTTGGCAGAGGGCGTGTGCACATCACGGCAGAGGGTGTGAGGAGAGTTTGAATAGGTGTGCTTAGACAGTAGTAGGAGTTAGGGGGTGCAGAGCATTACTATGTTTGACTATGGCATGTGGAAAGTATGTCTCAGAGTGTGTGCGGTGCTTGTCTAGCGATTTGACAGTAGCGAGGGTGATGAGGGGGTGAGAAGGAGCAGAGTATGACTATGTGTATGGTTGTAGTCTGCGTTGGGCAGGATGTGCAGCGCATGGCTAAAAGTGAGGACATAGAGGATGTGCAGTGATTGACAAGGATCTGCCTAGAGTGTCAAACACACAAAAGCTGATGGGAAATGCTTACAATTTGTCTAACTAATGACAATCGCTCTGTTTAGCATTCCAACCTATTGTTCATTTGCTCTCTATGTCATTTCAGTTTGATGCAAATCAGTCTTGATCCTGCTCCAATAGGAACAGTCCAGCTTCAACTGCAAGGACAAGTCCTTGAACCAGAACACAAGCAACCCAAGACCAGTTTCACCCTGATCAGGGCAAATCAGTCAAGTATAGCATGGTTCTGTTGCAGGGATTCTGCACATACACAGAACTATGCGCAGGATTAGGAGACCTCTGTGTATAGGGGCTTAGCCTTCCTACCACCTTAGTGCCCACGAGCCCAGGACTGCCTACTATTGTGTCTCACTCGCTCTCCTACTCACAAACGGAGAAACCAATGATTAGACATCTCAGAACACTACTCTCCCAGGTCACTCAGGAATCGCTGTAACAAGACACACCTTTTCGCTCACAATCTCGTACTTGTCCACAATAAGATCTGACAGAGAAACGAAGATAGTTTAAAATATTTATTTTAACTAACGTGCTCTAAAATGCAGTATACGTGCCACAACAAGCATAAAGATGCATAACACCAATATTGTTAGCATTGCAGTAATGCCATATATCATAAAGGGAGACGTCATTAAACTAAGACTATGGCGAAAGGACTATAGTGCCTATGCTCCCTCCCCTTGGTAAACAGAAGTATTATTATATAATAGAAGAACTCTGGGCTTTGTCAGCAGACCCCATACCCCAGGCAATAGATCATATTTCTACATCACAGGTGCGTGTTGCTCTTCTCACTGTAAAGGTCCCTTTCCAAGTGTGTGTTACCTAAACATGCATCCCATAATATCAAGGTACGAGTCTCCAGCAAAAACAGCTGCATTGGTATATCTTGTCTAAGTGCTAGGGCCTGACCAGAACAGAATAACAAGAGGCAGTTCTTATCGACCTTGCTCACAATGTTCAGATTAAACTCCAGGAACAGGCAGAGAACGAGCACAGCAGAGAGTTCTCATGTGAAAGGCATCAACAGAGTTTTGCAAAAATAAAGACATTTAGTATTATGCGCAAAAGCAGCATCATGCTACCAGGCTCATGCTAACTTAAAGATGTCGACACTGCCCCTAGCAACCAGGTGACAGTTCCAGTGCCATAGTGAGTACCCATGTCTGAGCATACCCTTACCACTTAGTACATCCAACACAAACCAAGATGAGAGGATGGCTTGCAATTTGTCTAACCACTGGCTATAGCTTGGGGCAACATCCCAACCCCTCGTTTTATAGGCGTTGTTAGAAATGGGGGTCTCTAGCTGGCAGAGGTAGGTACCTTTGTCCAAATAGGGACACTTCCTTCTAGTCAGGGTAAGGGGGATACACTTCTAAAATAACCCCTGCTCACCCCCTTGGTAGATTGGCACGAACAGGCTTATCTCAGAGGCAGTGTGTAAAGCATTTGTGAACACACACAGTAATACAGTGAAAACACTACAAATGGACACCACACCAGTTTAGAAAAATAAGTAATCTTTATCTAAAAAAAACAAGACCAAATGACAAAAATCCACAATATAGTACTAAAAATATGACTTCCAACAGTTCAGTTCCAAGAAATTGTGTGATGGAACACTTTTTACACAAAGTACCTTGGGACACAAAAGCAAATATGTCGCCGTCTGGAAAGGAGGTGGAGATCATCACTCGACCCAGAAATTAAAGCTAATTATAAATCTGCTTTACTGGAGTATAAAAAACTCATTTTTAAAGAAAAAACTATTTCACAACGGCCATATTGACAGCAAAAAACTCATCAAAAGAACTGTTTTTCACAGTCAATCGATTAGCCAAAGGCGCTGAGGCCGCTGAATCGCCAAAAACTCAGGCATATTGCGACAAGGTGGCTACGTTCTTTCAAGATAAAGTGAAGGCGGTCTACAGCTGTTGCTCCAAAACTATAGATCAAGAAATAGCTGTTATTCCCGACATATTAGTTAAACCTCGGTTTGCCCGAACCACTTCCAGGATTGACTCTGAACTTAGGGATTCTCCTGAATTATCTACTTTTCCGACGCTCACAATGGAAGCAACAATTGACCTGCTAAGATCTATTAAATCAGGCTCTTCTTTGGATTTATATCCTCCAAAAATGCTTCATCTTTATTCTGAGACTTTTACGTCTCACCTGTTGCCTATTCTTAATCAAATATTTTCCGCTGGCACTTTACCCACCAGCTGGAAGTTGGCCTCTGTGCTCCCCCTTTTAAAGAAACCAAATCTGGACTATACTGATCCCAATAATTACTGTCCAATCTCTAGACTGCCGTTACCAGCGAAAATGGATGAGAACTCAATGAATAGTATCCTGTCTGAATACATTGAAAGGAATGATTTTTTAGATGACACTCAGTTCGGGTTTCAAAGCACCACAGCACCGAATTAGCATTGATCAGAGCATTGGAAATGATTAGGCAAACAGTTGATGCAGGAGGCAGTGTAGCACTTGTGCTGCTTGACCCGTCGGCCGCGTTTGACACGGTGAACCATCAGAAGCTCTTGGAAGTTCTAAGGAGTATTAGCATCAAAGGGAAGGCACTTACCCTACTTAACTCTTTAGTGTCAGACAGGGAACAATTTGTGGCGTTAGATAACCTTAGGTCGCCCAATTTTACATTGCCATGTGGGGTGCCACAGGGCTCTTCCCTGAGCCCGACCCTTTTTAACATTTATGTTGTTCCATTGGCAAAGTTGATCAGGTCCTTGGGCTTTTCGGCTGTTTTTTATGCAGACGATACGCAGATTATCATCTCTATATCAGGATTCCCCACTGACACTTTGAAACTATTCCACGCTTGCCTTCATCAGGTTGGAGAATGGATGACCTCTAATTGTTTGAAACTTAACTCTAGCAAGACAGAGGTCCTACTCTTCGGTGCACATACTAACTTCTGGTCACCGGATATTTGGCCCCTGGAATTTGAGCCATTACTGATGCCGGTGACCAAGGTTAAGAACCTGGGAGTCATCTTTGAATCCAAACTTTCATTCGAAAATCATGTAAACCAGGTTACCTCCTTCTCTTTCTATATGCTAAAACTTCTATGAAAAATCCTCCCTTTCATTCCGGTTGAGCTTTGTGAATTAGTGGTCTCAGCACTTGTCCTTCCCAGGGCCGACTACTGCAATGGGTTCTTTATCAACCTGCGGAAATAATGTCTAGCGTAACTGCAGGTTGTGCAGAATGCAGCGGCTAGGCTCTTGCTGAATATCCCAAGACACAAATCTGTGTTAAAGATACTCAAGGACCTACATTGGTTGCTAATAAGCAAACCTATTGAGTTTAAGGCTTTGTGTATGGTCTTTAAAACCACACAGGGAATAGGACCAAGTTTTTAAAAACGGAACTGGATACCCTACATCCCAGCACGCAATCTTTGTTCATCCTCTGCACATGATCTTATTGTTCCCAGGTTGAAAAAATGTTCCTGGGGGGGAAGAAGCTTTGTGTTAGGCGCAACTAAATTGTGGAATTCTCTACCTATAAAATTGAAACAGGAGACACATCTGTCAGCCTTCAGAGAAGCGCTAAAGACCTGGTTGTTTATTCATTAAAGCGCCTGTGAACTCTTCAGTCAAATTCAATGAGTAAGCGCCTTGACACCCTAGGGTGATTGTTTCGCGTTCTATAAATCACCATTTTATTTCATGCATCGAAAAATGCAAGCAAAATGGGTCACAATGAATTTGATGAGTCAGTTCCTTACACTCAGGAAAGTGATGATTCGGTTCCTTGCTCCAGGAGAGGTGATGCGTCGGTTCCTTACTACTGCACAGAGGAGGTGATGCGTCAGTTCGTTACTGGAGAGGAGGTGATGCGTTGGTTTCTTACTGCGTGGGAAGGGGATGCGTCGGTTTCTTACTGCATCCCCCAACGATGCGACAGACTTGGAGCTTTGACGCGATGCGTGACGATCCGTTGCGATGCATTGGTACTTCTCCAACCGGGTCTGCTTCAGAATCAGTGCGGTGATCTCGGACGTCTGTGCACAGGATTCGTCGCATGGCAGACACTTCAGCTGCGAGCAGGCGCTTCGCAGAAATCTTCTCTTGCACCACTGCAATGCGTTGCAAACAGGCGAGGCGTCAATTTTCACAGTTCTTGTAGTCTCCAGTCCCAAAACAACCTCCAGAGGCCCAGAACACTGGCAGGCACCACTCAGCAAGTCAGAACTCCCAATAGAAGAGTTCAGGGGCCTGGGGTGAAGTCTTTGTGTCCCTGAGACTTCAGAACAGGCGGCAAGCTCGATTCAAGACCTTGGAGATCTTCCTAAAGCAGGGGACACAGCAAACAGAAAAGTACTTTCTCCTTTCCTTGGCAGGAAGTAGCCACTGCTGGCCAACCCCAGACAGCAAACAGCACAGGGGCAGTATTCCTCCTCAGCTTCTCCTTGGCAAAGGTTCCTCTTGATTCCCAGAAGTGATGTAAAGTTCTGGGCCCCAATATTTATACAGCAAAATCATTTGTCTTATGGTGTCAGAGAAGCAGTGAGCTCAGTCAAAACCAGTTCTGTCATCTCTGGTGCAGCTTCCTGGCAGGAGGTGGAGACAGCATTGTGGAAGGCAGACCAGACCCATTCAGGTGAAAGGAAATCTCCTCCCCCTACTCTAAATGCAGCCCAGGTCTATTCTGCCCAGCCCTGACCCATCCAGACTCTTTAGAGCCACTGCACCTCCCCAGCCCCTGTCACTCCAAAGCCAGACATTCAATACACATCCTAGCAGAGGCACACTGTATGACCTACTTTCTAAATACCTACTTTCTAAAAGTGGTATTTTCAAACACAGAATGTAAAAATCACCCTCACTAAAAGATGCATTTTAATATTCTGAGTTCAGGCATACTCCACTGTATTTGCCTGCCTTGTTCCCAGGGATAGTTATGTTTATAAGGTATTATAAGCAAACTCCGCATTCTATCCTATGGGAACAGGTAGCCTTGCAACAAAATTGGCAGTATTTCACTATCAGGACATGCCACACACATCAGGGCATGTCCTATCTTTCACATACACTACAGCCTGCCCACAGGGGTACCGTGGGCCTACCTTAGGAGTGACTAACATGTAAGAAAAGGGAAGGTTAGGGCCTGGCAAGTGGGTACATTACCAGGTCGACATGGCAGTACTAGACAGCAAATAGTTTCTGCAATGGCAGGTCTGAGTTACATTTACAGGCTGCGTCTGTGGGTGGCACATTCAGTGCTGCAGCCCATTAGCAGCATTTGATTTACAGGCCCTGGGCACACACAGTGCACTGTACTAGGGACTGACTAGTAAATCAAATATGCCAATCATGGAATCACCAATCCATAACAATAATTTACAAAGGGAGCACTTGCACTTTGGCACTGAACAGCATAGAGAAAGTGCCCAAAGCATCTAGACTAGCAAAATGGAGTCCAACCCACAGCAAAAACACAGGAGGTAAAGGCAAAAAAATACAGGGGAAACCCACGTCAATGTTGCAAAGTCTAACCGGAGTGATTAGAGTGTAGCAGGGGTAAAAGAGGGAAGAGAGGGTGCAGAACTTAAGGATGTGTTTTGCATTGGGCAGGATGTGGCTGAGGGTGGTAAGGGGAGTACAGGAGTGCAGAACATATGGAGGATGCTTCATGCATGGGACGGGGCATGCAAAGTATGGCTCAAAGTGTTTGTCATTTAGTTTTTGGGTGCTTAAGTGTAAAAGGGAGTGCCGACCGGCGGGCTTGAGGGAGCTGCCGACAGGCCGTCTGGGGCTGAAGCCAGAGACCGCAATGCAGGCCCGCAGGTCTTGGCAGCCAGGAGGTGAACGGTGGTGCACTACCCCAGCCCAAAAAACTATATATGGGGCAGTTCTTCCTCCTGTTGGCTTGACCGCAGCACTGCCGCTAACCCCCCTAGACTTGGGCTTAAGCAGGGGCACCCTACACTCAACAGAGGCCACAAGGGTGTGAGTGGCACCGTCTGGAGCCCCATGTTTTGATGAGAGCAGCAGAAAGGTGCCTATCACTTAAAGGAGGCCCCAAACGTCCAGGATAGGAGTTACTAGGAGCAGACGGCGAGAGCATGGGGCTGTTGGCCCTAGGCTGCGTCATAGGGCAATCGACATCCGCAGGCTCCCGCTGCTTGTGCCGTCCACACCTTGGTCAAGGCAAGGCTGGCGGGCTGGAGTCTGAGCGTTCTACACCTTGCCGTCCTCTTGGGGTTACTGGGAGCCCAACCAGTGAGATCAAGATCTGGTGAAGCACCATGGGTCAAGACAGACCTTCATCCACTACAATGAAGGAGTGGAGGGCAGGCATGGACCACTCTGCAAAATTGGAGGAACCAATTTATCTAGATTGTGGTTGCCTCAGGAAGCACCAAAAGATATGGGGGAAATGGTGGGAGCATTACAGAGTAGAGACTGCTTTTGGTGAAGTAGGTTGAACGAGGGTCATTATCCTGCAATGTATTGCAGAGTCTCTGCTGGGCTTTGTGTTGGGTGGGAAAATTATGTGCCTACAATAAAACTAATTAAGTGTTGTTATAGGAGAAACAAAGTATGAACCAGTCTTCTTTAGAACACAATACTAATCCCAATATTAAACAATGACCACTAACCTTGGGGTCTGAATAGTGCTTAATTTGAGCTGGTGGTTTCCGGTGCTCAACACCTGCGCTTTTCATGTGCACCAGTTAAAGACACATTCACATTCATGTATGGTAGGCACGGAGAGATGAAGTGATTTGCCCAGAATCACAGGATGTTGAGCGACGACGAGAATCGAACCTGTTTCCACAGCTCCAAAGTCGAGCTCTTTCGTGATTGGTAGTTGGCTCTGTTTTAGGTGGAGCTAACAGGAGAAATGGGCTGGTGCAAGCTGTCGCCTGATCGGAGCCCCGGCACTTCTTTTTTTTTTTTTTTTACAAATTAAGCACTGGTTCTGAAGCACTTTATAAGTGCAATTACAATTACTCCTGGAGCGCTAGTGCTGATCTGACAAGTACCCAGGGCTTTATGTGGGCCGGGTCTCACCGGATCTGGGCACCGGCAGTTTTTTAAAGGGGGCCTCGAAACGGGTCTCTACCGGGCTCCATTTTGTGCCCTGGCACAGGCAGTCCGTGTTGTTTCCGGACTGCAGTGACTGTAGGCACATCGATGTGCGCTGCTCACACTGCTCACTTCTAACTAGTGGAGAAGTTACAGCATGACGTCATGCCAGGTGAGCTCTGTAAGGGGAAGGAAAATCCTTTAAAGAGAGTCATTTTCTCTCTGGATTTCCCTTCTCTTTTTGAAACTCAGGAGCAGCAACATTGTCATGGTGTCACATGCAACTAACAACCATTGACAAAGCCAATAGTCCTGACTTGTTGTAGGTATGATGTTACTTGCATAATATATCTGGATCAGAGCACAAGTCCTAAAAAAATAAGTGGGGGGACGCTGTCACCGGAAGGGACGTCACGAAAGGAAGTAACGTCACAAAAGGTGGCTTGCACCATTGGGCTCATTGCCTCCCCTCGCTCACCCCTCTGTTCATTTTTTTTTTTAACAAAATGTATTGAGTTTTGCCGGCCAGTACAATATATATTCTACCTCCGTTCATGGCACCATCTTTTTGGTAGTTCCTCCTGTACTTTTATGGCTCGAGCATGGATGGTAGTCGTTCTTCTGTGTTTAGCGCGCCAGTTCTTGGTCATCTCCTTTCTATGCCTGTGGCTCCACAGTTTGTTGCGGTTGCATCTGAGAAGCCAGCGCGTGAGCAGCGCGCTGTGAGCTTCGATCTCGCCCCTGAGAGGCCAAAGAGTGAAGTCCAGCTGTTTGGCTGGGGGGACAGCGTCCACCCAGTAAAATAAGTGGGGGGGGACGCCGTCCACCCGCGTGGTACCCCGACTCGAGCCCTGATCTGGATGCAATGACAGAAGCAGCACAGTACAAGTCTGGCGGCACTCTTTGCTAAACACAGATTTTTAGCTTACGTGTTTTAAGCCACGCCCTAATTACATTGGCCACGCCCCCTTTGAGAGACCCTCCCGTTTTTTCATCCCACTTAAAGCCCTGCACTCAAACTGACCGAAAGCATCGATTCCGCCTGGGCCTCGATACGGCCGGTTCCAGCGCGTCACCGCCCTAAGACCCAGACACCGAAGTTTGAACCGTGTCGACTGCCCATAAACCACCGCGCGGCTCCGTGAATTTCGGACTGCAGATGCGCACGTTACACACCGAAATGGAAGAAATAATCACAACGCGAGCTTAACGAGCCTCCATTTGCAATAATGTCCACTCTGCTCCGAGTCATAAGTGCTTTTTAATGCGCCTAAACATGCGCGCACAGACGGTAATGTTGCTCGCGCGCTTCCGCGCCGTTTGTGGCTCTTACCACATCATTAGTCAGTGACAAACTTGCAAATTAGAGCAAACAGAATTAACTTCATTTCAACAGCATGATCTTTTAATAACTGGTGCGCACACACTGACATCAGTTATAAGCAAGGACGCCGGGGGTTACACAGTGAGACAGCCCAAGAGAAGGAAGGGGCTTCATTCCAAGGTTCTGATATAAATAACAATATATTCGGTAGCTCCTTAGTTCCTGAGGGTGCCTCTTTCTTCTAGCCATCCCAGCCTCAAATATACCACATTAGGTTGTGCAGGAGACGCCGTCCCTCCGGAAGAGCACAGTCACATTTCCAAAATTCAACAGAAATTGAACTACCCTGAGAAATTACTCTTTCTGCAAATTTATGGCTGGGCGCAATAACTCGATACATGGTATAACACCCACAAGCATTGAATCCGCCAGAGTTGAGGTTGTCCAGCACCCCATAAAAATACCACCACCCATAAGAGAGTGGTAAACATTTGGTACCATCAAAAAAACCAACATCTAAGCACATACATCCGATGTATAAAGTGCTGCTGAGAGGCAAATGATGCTGTACATCTTTCCTGAATAGATAGTGAACATTTCTTTATATGCAAAGAATTGAGGACTAATGTGTCTTTGACCAGCGGCCCAAGAAGAAGCCCCTCGCTGTCACGTTGTCTAGCCATTTGGGGCCGCAGCAGTTTATCACTGCGGCGGTGCAAACATGGGTGCCAAGTCACGGAACATTAGTGTTATAGTTTTCAAGCATGTTTAACCGCTGCTCTTCTTATACGTTTTTTTCCCCACAACACTTTTTATTAGTCTGCACAAATATAAATGCAAAGCCCCGGTCACTGGGTTCTGTTGCATACATCAATGAAGCAAGCACAGTAGTGTCAGACATTTTTATGAAATACAAACACCCTCCCCACCCCCACCCCCCCCCCCCCACCCCGGTTGTGCTGCTACTATGTCCCAGTCTCTTCTTATACGTTTTTAATACAGGTTTAAGTAGGCTCCGAATGCGGTAATACTAGCACGAGGAGATATTTTTAAGTAAGTAGCACCAGATTGGGGTACGATTCAGAACTTGTTGCATTGGTAAGTTGAATTTGGGTGCCTAAAAAGGCCCCTTAAAAACACAAATTCCCAATCCCAAGACGTAAATTAACAAAAAAAGGATTTATTAATGTATTAATTCCGCATGTACTGCAGCATTTGCTGGATTCGAGACGGGTCATGGTGAGTTTCTGAGTTGACATACCAGTGAAGGGTTCCCTCTCTGGAATTGCATTAATAATTGCTAACAAATTCAGGAGTAAATGTTTATAAAGGGGGCAGAGGGGCAGGGGAAGAAACTCATATAATAGTTAATGAGGGTACAGGGGAGTTCCATAGAATAAAAAGTGTTAGCCATACACTGTATTTTCCACTTGATGGACTTCTGCATGTGTTACCGACTGACTTAGTCAAGGATAGCTATGAAGAAATGTGCTCCAAACATAAGTCAGTTAACCTTCTGCATTTATATTCATTCATTTATTGCATTCGGGCCTCAGAGTTTAAATAATGTAGCTTAAATGGCCGGTCAAAATGTTCCTATCATTTCTCAAGAATGAACGGAGTGCATTGAATGCATTGCTAACATGTCCATCAATAGATCTTTTTGCATTCGTCACCCAGAGTGGGACGGGTATGCTCAGACGTGATGAGTCCCTTGCGCTCCACACCACTAGAATCAAGCTATCCTGGCTGAAGAGGGGTGAAACCCCGAAACCGGTCTTAGGATGCTTGTTTCTGATCAAGGGAAGACCTGGCCTGGCAGTTCGGGCTGGACTGTTCCCATTGAGAGCAGGGTCAAGACTGATTTGTGTATGGCTGGGTCCAAACTGGAATGGCATGGTGAGCAAAAAAACGATGGATTTAGGCCCAGATCTCTGTACTGGGGTGAATGTATGACATAGTTCTGCATTCTGTCTATTAATAGTTCTTTTTGCACATGTTTGCAGCATTACAGCAAGTGTGCGGGTTTCACAACTCTGCTGAAGACGCTATGCACAGCTCCCATCAGCTCTGGGGGTGATCCCAGCTCTGCAGCTCGCCTGCGAAGGTGGGAAACTTTGTTCAGTGCAATACAGGCAACTGTGCCCGAGCTACACCCAACACTTCTTCTGCACAACATGGGCAGGACATCTGACAGCGGGAGGAAAAGATAGGGGTACAAAGTTATATCGATCATAGCGGCTTATTGATGATCAATCATTGCGCCTACAGTGATGAAGTCTAAAAAATCGAAAGCAACAAAAATATAACAGGTAATAATAAGAAGAAGCAAAGAAACCCTAGCCCCCTCTCTCCCCGCCCCCACTGACCGAACAACATAAGATCCGACTGGACGTTTCCTTCGGCTTCATCCACTCTGGGGTGTCCTGCACCCTTTATTTTTCTCGGGTCCTTGGAATCTGAGTTAGTTCTAAAAAGAGGAGTATAATCCAAGCTCTGTGTCTGAACTCTCAGCCTTAATGAGTAAAATGAATCATAAATGTTCCAGGAGCTTAACGCAGGCGTGGTATCCCCACACTCCAGAGCTTCATCTCCAGACTGCCCAGGTTGCGTGTTACTTTGTCCATTGCCATGACTTGCATGCAGAAAACCACTGCATGCATCTAGTGGCTCCATTGCTTTCCAGGGTAATGCAATCGACACGTTAGCAGCCACTTCCAGCATTTGTAACAAAAGTGTGCAATTTGCTCTGTTCGTACTCTCAAACTGATGCCTCACCCCATTTACAGACCTACGTCCTCTGGCAAGCTCTTGATATGAATTTCATTCCAGTACATCTGTATGCATGAACATTTTCACAACCTATGTGGGAAGGTTCCCTGGCCTGCTCAATACCTCAAACATGTATCGGGTACATGGTGAAACACTGTGCAGGGACATTGCACCATGTCCTGTACGCAGATTCCCTGGATGTAGTTACTGGTGAAAGGGTTGTAAGGCAGGTTGGATACTACAGTCACTACTCAGGGGCTTACCCTCCTGTACAGATCCTCCGTAGCTTCTATGACGACATCTGTGCCATGGCATTACCCACTTTGGAGCAACACAAGCATGGGCGCCCTTACAAAGGGGTGTTGAAGGTAGGCTTCGTAGTCACAGCAATGGTCAATTAAGAACATTGCTTCCATGAGAACAGCTAATGTCACAAAAACCCATCTGTTCAAAGGGCTTCTGTGTTAGGCGCCACAGGACAAGGTTGAGCTCTTATCTGGTAGTGGATATTCTCAACGGAGGGAGTAAATGCGCGAGATCAGTCAGATGACGTCCAATAGTATTGCTGGAGGTAGTAAACAATCCTTGGGCCTAATTCTTTGTCTCCGATACGATGGATATTTTACAAGCACCTACTTGGATACTGCACGCCACCACGTTTCAGAAGAATGATATCAAGTCATCAGTCAAACAAGTTAATCCAGTGGCAATAATTCCAACCACTGTTTTGGGCATTGAAACACAGCAGTGGATTTCTTGGCAGAGTTCAAGGTGATCAGAGAAGAATAGGTGGGCAAAGACTAGTTCATTAAGAACAAGGCAATCAATCTGCTAGTTCGTAAAGAACCCTCCCTCATTCATGGACAAAAAGTCTTGCACGAGAATAAGCTGGATGACTCATTCAGAATGAGGTGCAGGAAATACAAGAATTCTACTTGAGGGGCAAGGTTGTGGCCACTAAGAAGGCCAATGACCATGCCTATCTTTTTGTTCTTAAGGACTCCTGAAATCAGATTTGTTGGGGGAAAGGCATACACAAACCTCTGTGGCCAGACTGTCAGATGCAGTTGCATTTTGTGTTCAGATGAGCAACACACTTGTTTATGTCTCACTGCTGCAGATCCTCGAAGATGGAGTCATGGCCTCCCCAGTTCAGCTCCCAGTTATAGGGTGCAAATACACACTCTTTAGGCTGTCTGGCCTCAGCCTGATAATCCCTACTATGTGGGAGGCTGTTTGCATAAGTCCTTGTTTTAACACATAATAGATGACTGTGATGTTGTTGTGTGTATCACACCCATGGTAAACCTGACCCCTGGGAGGAATGCCTTAAAGGCCAGAAACACTAAATTTAACAAGTTTGCATATTGGAAGTAAAATGTTAATGAACAGGCCTCAGTGCTGGCCCTCCATACATTGTGGGGTGAGCTTTCTTGACCAGGAGCTGTAGACAGAAAAGAAACCCAACCAACAGCTAAGGAGCTGGAAACACACTGAGCTGGTGTGTTCTAGAGAGAGATCCAGTGTCTTTTGATGAAGGTCACACTTTCTAGGGCAGGGAAGGCTCTCACAATACACAGGTCCAGAATGACCCAGATGAACTGAATTCTCTTGGTGGCACCAAAATACATGTTTGTATGTTCACAGTGAACCCACCATCGAGGAGGTTTAGGAGAACTAAAGAGGGCATGCAGCCACAAATGTACATTATTGGCTGTTCCAGATAGGAGATACAATGGCAGTTTGCAGTCTCTATAATATTAGTAAATACTTGTGAGGAAGCGCTCAGGCAAAAAGGCAAAGTTCTGCACCCGTAACACTAGGGCTCCATTCTGAGCGGACTCAACATAATGCGATTTTAATTGCGGGCACATAAAACTATCCTCTGGGGAGCATAACCATTTATTTTAAACTGCAGGCAGGACCAGGGACACAACCTCTTGAAACTCTGGAGAGGGAGAATGAAAAGAGGACTGATGATTTCATGATGATCCGTCAAACAGAACACATGACAAAGTACATGAGATCAGCAATTTGGTACTAGAATATTCTATGCATTGCATGGAGTCTTGTCCTAGAGCAGTACACAGTATCTATATACTACAGAGATTCAATACAACCTAGCAAAGCATAGCACCTGACTTCTTTCCTTATATTAAAATGTAGGCACAACGCCAGGACAGTTTCTGCACTAAAATGGTGGAAGGAATTAGAATGCCCAAGCCATCAATGGAAGAACCGGAATCAGAGGTTTTCCAAATTACACTCTCTATGAAGTTCCAATGACTGGGCTTCTGGGAATGTTAGCAAAGCTTTCTGGAGTCCTCTCGGAAGCTGAGAGATCCTACTACCGGTCAGTTAAACCCAGCATAAAACCTCTGATTACAACAGGGAGACAAGTGGAATGCAACTTGTAGGCACTCTGAGTAATCTCCAGACAAGAGCAGGGAAATCAAAGCAGGACCTCAGGTATAAAATACAAGGCCAAATGGTACCTTACGAGAAATATAACATCTGGCCACCACAGGACCTGCTTTCTGATCAAAAGACTCTGTACCGGAATGACTTCCGGGGAAATATTTGTGAACCGCCATGTGAGGCCCTGACCCCCGAGAGTAGCCCATGAGTATAGGAAGACCTGACAATCTGTAGGTACCCGGAGCTGGTGTAAGGGGAAGGGGGGAGGAAGAAGAAGGGAGGTGGGGTAAGAATCATGGGACTTGAAGAATGTTGCTATGTATGGTGTCTACAAAGTGTATTCGATGAAATAGTACTATGTCTAAACTTACAATGGAGATGACTGTAGTTAATGGTTGTATGTAAACTCCTGAAACTAGAATGGAAATAATAAAAAAAAATTCTTTAAACAAAAAAAAAAAAAGACTCTGTACCGGGGCTAAGAAACAGAAGTTACCTTTCGTCTTGTTGTTACTTAAGAAACCCCTGCTTTCTTCTACAGAGCTCCAAAGTGCCTAGATTCCATTTTTCAGGCACTAAAGAGATGAGCTCATCCTGGCACATTATTGTGAAACGTGCAGTACTGAGCTCGGGATTGCCTGGTCATTTGGTGAACAGTTCTTAAGGTTATCTTGAATAGTGCCGTGCAATGTTCGACGTCAGGCAAACTTTTCTTTTTTTGAGTTGAAGAATCACCACTTGGGTAACTAGGCCTTAGGGAATCCTACGGTGGGACCACTCCTCCAACTTTGATCACCAAAGCTATTAAAACCCACCTGAAAATTTCACTGTCTACTTTTCTGTCTCACCGAGAGTGCCCGTCAGATCCATGGCACTCTTTGGCAAATCTCTACCATCTACTGCAGCTGGAGATATTTCTGCTTCAGAGGAGAAAGAGAAAGGTTCCTTAACAGTTATCAGAACCCTGCTTTAGGCCAACCAGGTGCCCCCAAAGCCATACTGTGTAGCGTATGGCCCATCTGTAAGTCCATAAGATTTTTTCAGTACCTATCCATCTTCTTGGACTTGAAACAGTAAGCTAACTTTAGGAGAGATCAGTAAACACTCAGTTTTTAACATCACCTTCCACCTTTCTTCACACACAGTTTTAAGAAATCCAATCATCTTTTAATAAATACCATTACACGAGCCTGGTCTTCGATCGAACTTAACTGTGATTTTTCTTCTTGCTTTCTATATCCACGCACCTCTAAAAGAGTAAGCCTTCTCAGCTGCACACCCAAGGGTGAGTCAACGAATACACCTAAAAGGTCTAAACTACCGGATGTGGGTGATGCGGGAGATCAGCTAGAGTATGTTTCAAAGTCCTTGCTCAGCCATGTCGTTTCTCACAACCAGATCCTGTGAAATGCATCCACTCAGCGTGCTGCAGAGGTACAAACACAGCTCTCTCAAACTTGCTTATTTGTTACCTTAGTAATCTGCAGCTCCATACAGCTCATTGCCCAAATCCCCTTCGAGGAGACAGGAGCTCAATAACAAAATAGTGCTAGCATGCTAGTTTATAATACACACGACTGGAGCAGCCCTGAATACCTGCACCAGGGGCAAATCATACTGAATCCTAACAAAGGTTCAAGACATCACTACATAAATCAAACATAGTTACATCCGACAAAATGTAATATCTGAAAACATCAGTGCAAAGAAAAAAAGAGAAGAAAGAGAAAGAACAAGCATTTGCAATGCAATAGGTGTCGCATTAGGAAAGTTTGAGCTATTGGTATTGTAAATGACACATTTTTTATTTATGTGTTGGTTTTGAAAATAGCAAAATTAATAGCTTTGCCATTTACAATGCCAACAGTTATAACTTTTGCAAATGTGACACCTATAGCATTTGTAATGCAATATGTGTTGTATTTACGTGACTTACATGTATTGATATTACAAATGTTATGTTATGTTCTGTTATAAGCTGTTTTGTAACGCGCTTAATTACTACCAGAGTATCCTGGCGCGGTATACCGCTGGGGAACCCGTCCTGGCTTTCCCTGTGGGATGGTCCCTACTGGGAGTCCCCAAGGTGAAGCCAGGCATCCCCGGCGTTGATGGGGCCGTTGTGGAGATTAGGCAAGCTAATGCCCAGAGTTGCCGAGTGGGACCCTTGGTTAGAGTAGGCACCGAGACGAGAATTATCGAGTCCGCTGACCCTGGTCCACGACCCTGCCGTGTCGGAAATTGAACCCTGGTCCCGGGCCGACTCCTGCTTCTGGGTCTGCCGCCTCTAACCAGTGAGCCACACCACTCCACACCAAATAACAATGGCTTTTATTTGTTTTTAATAATTAATACAAATTAAAGTTATTGTAATTTATAATGGCAATAGCTTAATCTTTTGTAAATAACTTTTGTGAAGATTATGTTCAGTGTATTTTATTGTGATGAAAATCCAAGAACAGAAGTGAAATATTAACATCTTTTTGTGACATTTGTAATAAAGCTTGAAACATTGAGAGAACATATTTGAACCAGTTGTTGTTGAATGGTTGCACAGATTGAATTCTGTGGTGGCACTGAGTGATGTTGTGGTGGTGAACGAGTGATGCTGTGGCGTTCAGTGATGCCATGGTAGCGCATAGTGATGTTGTGGTACCCCTGAGTGATGATGTGGTGGTGCTGAGTGATGCCGTATGCTATGTTTTGTTATCCTATGTTTTGTTTTGTTATGCTATGCTATGTTTTGCTATCCTATGCTTTGATTTGTTATGCTATGCTATGCTGTCTTTTGTTATGCTATGCTATGTTTTGTTATGCTATGCTATGTTTTGCTATGCAATGTAATGCAATGTTCTGTTTTGTTATGCTATGCTATGTTTTGTTGTGTTGTGTTTTGTTATGCTATGCTATGCTTTGTTATGTTGTGCTATGTTTTGTACTGCTATGTTTTGTTGTGTTTTGTTATTCTATGCTATGTTTTGTTATGCTATGCTATGTTTTGTTTTGCTATGCTTTGTTATGTTGTGCTATGCGTTGTTTTGTTATGCTATGTTTTGTTATGCTATGTTTTGTTGTGTTTTGTTATGCTATGTTTTGTTTTGTTATGCTATGTTTTGTTTTGCTATCCTATGCTTTTTTTGTTATGCTATGCTATGTTTTGCTATCCTATGCTTTGTTTTGTTATGCTATGCTATGCTATGTTTTGTGATGCTATGCTATGTTTTGTTATGCTATGCTATACTGTGTTTTGCTATGCTATGCTTTGTTATGTTATGCTATGCTATGTTTTGTTGTGCTTTATTATGCTATGCTTTGTTTTGCTATGCTATGTTTTGTTATTCTATGCTATGTTTTGTTATGCTATGCTATGTTTTGTTGTGTTTTATTATGCTTTGCTTTGTTTTGCTATGCTATGTTTTGGTATGTTATGCTTTCTTATGCTATCTTTTGTTATATTTTGCTTTGTTTTACTATGTTTTTTTATCAGTAGAAATCAAGACTGTCAATTCATTACAAAAAAGTGAAAACATGAAATAACAATAGTGCATCGGATAATTCTGTACAGAAAATACAAAAAAAAGCAGGAAAGAAAGCATTGTTAACCAATAAAAACTACATGAATAAAGTCAAATCAAATCAATTCAGATCAGATCAAGAGGGACATCTTACATTAGAGTACCAATCTGAAATTGGGGCCCAGATCTGCTTTGCTTTGTTTTGCTATGCTATGCTATGTTTTGTTGTGTTTTATTATGCTATGTTTTGTTTTGCTATGCTATGTTTTGTTATGCTATACTATGTTTTGTTATGCTATGCTATGTTTTGTTATGCTATGTTTTGTTATGCTATGCTATGTTTTGTTTTGCTATGCTATGTTTTGCTATCCTGGTGTTGTGTGTGTGGTTGTGTGTGTGTGAGGCTGACTGTGTGGGGTTGTGTATATGTGGGGTTGTGTGTATATGTGGGGTTGTGTGTGTGGGGGGTTCTGTGTGTGGGGTTGTGTGTGTGTGGGGTTGTGTGTGTGTGTAGTTTTGCACGTGTGTGTGGTTTTGTGTGTGTGTTGTGTGTGTGTGTGTAGGGTTTTGTGTGTGTGGTTGTGTAATTGTGTGTCTGGGGAGTTGTGTGTGTGGGGGGTGTGTGTGAGTGGTCTGTGTGTGAGTGGTCTGTGTGTGAGTGGGCAGTGTGTGAGTGGGCAGTGTGTGAGTGGTTTTGTGTGGGTGTGTGGGGCTGTGTGTGTGGGGGTTTGTGTGTGTGTGTGGTTGTGTGTGTGTGAGGTTGTGTGTGCGTGGGGTTGTGTGTGTGTGGGGTTATTTGTGTGTGGGGTTGTGTGTGGGGGGGTTGTGCATGTGTGTGGGGTTGTGTGTGTGGTTGTATCTTTGTGTGTGTGGGGGGTTGTGTGTGGGGGGGTGTGAGGGGCAGTGTGTGAGGGGCAGTGTGAGAGTGGGTTGTGTGTGAGTGCGCAGTGTGTGAGGGGGCAGTATTTGTAAGCAAGCTGGATGGAAGGGTGATGGAGCAGAGTTCATCTGCAGTCAGGCATTGTTTTATTTTTGTGCTACAGACAGACTGCATTGAAATTGCCACGCACATTTTGGTGCTAATTAAAAACATGGCACATGAAAAATATGAAAGTGAGGCCTAGCCAGTCTGAAATGCTTGTGCTGAATTAACATGTGTTTTTTTTTACAGTCTAGAGAAAAGTGGCCTTTTTAGCTTTGAAGATTAATAGAATGTGTTTCTCTCTTCCCAGCTCATCCCATGCAATCTAAATTCACTATTTCTGTCTTAAAAGACTTTGCCTTGTTGCATATTTTGATAAATATTTTCAGTTCATAACACCTCTTTTTATAATGTGTGTGAATTAATAATGTACAAAACACTATTTAGGGGGCTAAATGCTTTTTTGCATGAAAAGCTATCTAAAACACTAAAGCATGTTGCTGTGTGTGTTGTATTAACTGTGTGCGCTATATTAACTGTGTGTGCTTTTAAAATTTACACTAAAGCATGAAAACGCTATGTTGCACATTGCACATTTATTTTGCATGTTGTCATAAATAATAGAAAAGCCGTTTGAAACTAATAGCTTGGCTAGGTAAACATTTATAAGGGGTATTAGTATGGAGTTGGGAAACATAATGGGCTGATTTACATGAAATTAATATTATCTTTGTGTTTGTTTTATTTTTGGGGCCTACAATTAAATGGCTGCCTGTGAATCCAGCAAGGCTATGACTTGTAAAGAGAAGGGTGCATGCGCAGACTGAGCCAGCTTTCCTCATGACAAGAAGTCAAGGACATCTTGAACTATACATTCTTGTGACTGTGCCAATGTACCAGTTAGTTAAAAGTGTCCATCTGACTGCACTGTGGAAGGAAGGAAGGACGAAATAGAATGAAACATTTTTCCTAGTAAATGTTGCAAATGTTTATAAATGTAGTTATTCATGTATGCTTCTCTTGTTAAAACTGGTAAAGTCAGGTTTTTAGAATGAGTGAGAACTCATGCAATCATGACTGACCAATCACGTACAAGTTTTCCTTAAGATGCTACATCTTTGTGTAGACTGCCAAGGTTTAGAGTATAAATACTGACCTCTCCGGAGGAGGGGCTGGCTTTCTCAGCTCAGCAGGCTTCTAGGCTCATTAGGGGGGTGTGTGAGCTCTTGAGAGAAGGAACAGATTAGGCCAGACATCCTATAGGTTAGGTACGAGAAACGTCCCGGGAGATTGCTGAAGGGCAGAGTTGCGTCCGAGGAGAGTCAGGGGGAGGTTTCTTGCTTCCACGTCATATATTGGCACTGCAGGCCACATTCCTTTGAGGCCTGTGAAGGGCGGGCTGCTTTCCTCTTTAGACACAGATGCACAGAGCAGCAACAGATAGAAAGGCTCTTTAGATTTAGATGCTAAACGTTAGGTTTATGTTTTGACCAATTACTTAGGTCTAAAAAGATTTATTTGTTTTATGCATTTATTTCTCTTAATGGGAGATTTTTGCCAACTATTTCATTATTGATTAGCTTTGCAAGACTATTTTTGTTACAAACTTTTTAAGAATTTTGCGCCACATTTTCTTTCCTACATGTAATGCTTATATGCAGACTGTAATGTGTTCTGTATTAATGCTATTTTTCCTGTTATCCAAATTCTGTAACCTGATTGATATTTTACTAATGAATAAAGGGTCAGAGAAAAATTAACTTTTGACTAGAAAATAAAACCCTTTAAAATACTCAACAACTCTCTTTATTGGCTTGAATAATAATTGCAGTTTTTACTGTTCATGGTTATTTAAAATCTCCTGAAGGTAATACATGGTGTGAAGGGCCCAACACCTTTTGAGCGGTAAATTAGAGGTAGCATGAAGGTTTTACATTGAGAAACTACCAGAAGAAATTACCGCTCCATCAAGGGTGAAAAGTTTGCCAGGTGAAAAGGTGAATAGATGCAACGACAGAAGAATGGACAGATGGGAAACAGTGAATGAGAGGATATATATATGAAAGGATGAATGGACGGAGGAATGAAAAAGGTTGGATGGGGCAGCGAATGGGCTGTTAGAAATGTGAAGCGATGGCAAATATATTAATAGATCAAAGGGTGAAAGCATTGATGGATGAAAGGAGTGACAGCCTTCCTCGCATTCCACACTCGGTAATATTAGACAAGTGTTTCAAGTGGGCTGGGATATTTATTTTCTGACTAGAAAGGCACCCAAAGCTGCATTTAAGATAAAATATGTAATATTTTGATATCTGCATATCTGATACTTTTCTGTTCTAAGACAGCGCATTCCAGTTTTCACACTAGGAATACGATTTGCTAAAGGGAAAACAATATCTTGGATGCAAACGGAAAACAAGGGGATCCGAGTTGCAATGCACACATATCCGATTCCCTGCAATGCACTGTGAGGTTGGTGGTGGACGGGACCCAAGAAAAATACACGATGTGGGCTTGAAAGCTACAATATCAGGACTCACCACACTGAGAACACCATGCCACAAAGACATGGATGGACACTAGCTCAGATGAAAGATGCTGCTGAAGTAATGCAGAGAATTGTGGACAAATGAGTGGACGACGCAGCAGCTGTACAGTGCGTGACAAGTAGAGCAAGAGGGGGGGGGAAGTCGAGCCAGAGTGATATGAAGCAGACAGACGAAGATGGGAGGCACCTGAAAAGAAAGTGACTAATGATGTGCAAACACGCGAGAGGGATAAAGGAGGAATATTTGAAAAAGAATAAAGTGACAAAGTTATCAAATGGCAAGCTTTGCAGAGCCAATGAGTCCGTGTAGAATATCGTGACACGTGGCGTAAGCACACAGTAGCATGTCACACAGAAGGAGCAAGTAGAGGCTGGCAGGGAGGGCTAGAGTTGTAAAGTAGACCTTTATGCAATTCATTGCAAACACTTAAGTGGATATAGAAGGATGCACCCAAATAACCACAAGCATTAGGTGAAAGATGAATGCTCCACTCGGCTGACCCCGTATGTAATTGGCATAGTCTCAAGCCGATGGCTAAACGAGGTTGGTTGAAGAAAGCCAGTGGTTAAATTTGGCATACCCAAAGCCCCCTCTTTTTATTTTGTTAGCCACAGGTCTGTTCGACAGCCGCGTTGTCCAAGCATTTACAATGCAATGGTTTCGCCTTTGGAAAAGTTAGAGCCATTGGCATTGCTCACACACAGAGCCCCACACACAAATACACACACACACACACACAGAGCCGGACACACACACACAGATCCAGACACACACACACAGATCCAGACACACACACACAGATCCAGACACACACACACAGATCCAGACACACACACACAGATCCAGACACACACACACAGATCCAGACACACACACACAGATCCAGACACACACACACAGATCCAGACACACACACACACAGAGCCAGACACACACACACACAGAGCCAGACACACACACACAGAGCCAGACACACACACACACACACACAGAGCCAGACACACACACACAGAGCCAGACACACACACACAGAGCCAGACACACACACACAGAGCCAGACACACACACACACACAGAGCCAGACACACACACACAGAGCCAGACACACACACAGAGCCAGACACACACACACACAGAGCCACACACACACACACAGAGCCAGACACACACACACAGAGCCAGACACACACACACAGAGCCAGACACACACAGAGCCAGACACACACACACAGAGCCAGACACACACACACAGAGCCAGACACACACACACATACAGCCAGACACACACACACAGCCAGACACACACACACACACACAGAGCCAGACACACACACACACAGAGCCAGACACACACACACACACACAGAGCCAGACACACACACACACAGAGCCAGACACACACACACACACAGAGCCAGACACACATACACAGAGGCAGACACACACACAGAGCCAGACACACACACACACAGAGCCAGACACACACACACAGAGCCAGACACACACACACACACACAGAGCCAGACAGACACACACACACAGAGCCAGACACACACACAGAGCCAGACACACACACACAGAGCCAGACACACACACACACACAGAGCCAGACACACACACACAGAGCCAGACACACACACACAGAGCCAGACACACACACACACACAGAGCCAGACACACACAGAGCCAGACACACACACACACACACAGAGCCAGACACACACACACACACACACAGAGCCAGACACACACACAGAGCCAGACACACACACACACAGAGCCAGACACACACACACAGAGCCAGACACACACACACAGAGCCAGACACACACACACAGAGCCAGACACACACACACAGAGCCAGACACACACACACATACAGCCAGACACACACACACAGCCAGACACACACACACACAGAGCCAGACACACACACACACAGAGCCAGACACACACACACACACAGAGCCAGACACACATACACACAGAGCCAGACACACACACACACACAGAGCCAGACACACATACACAGAGGCAGACACACACACAGAGCCAGACACACACACACACAGAGCCAGACACACACACACAGAGCCAGACACACACACACACACACAGAGCCAGACACACACACACACACACAGAGCCAGACAGACACACACACACAGAGCCAGACACACACACACACACACACAGAGCCAGACAGACACACACACACAGAGCCAGACACACACACACACACAGAGCCAGACACACACACACAGAGCCAGACACACACACACACAGCCAGACACACACACACAGAGCCAGACACACACACACAGAGCCAGACACACACACAGAGCCAGACACACACACACAGAGCCAGACACACACACACAGAGCCAGACACACACACACAGAGCCACACACACACACACAGAGCCAGACACACACACACAGAGCCAGACACACACACACAGAGCCAGACACACACACACAGAGCCAGACACACACACACAGAGCCAGACACACACACACAGAGCCAGACACACACACACAGAGCCAGACACACACACACACAGAGCCAGACACACACACAGAGCCAGACACACACACACAGAGCCAGACACACACACACAGAGCCAGACACACACACACAGAGCCAGACACACACACACACAGAGCCAGACACACACACACACAGAGCCAGACACACACACACACAGAGCCAGACACACACACACACAGAGCCAGACACACACACACACAGAGCCAGACACACACACACACAGCCAGACACACACACACACAGAGCCAGACACACACACACACAGAGCCAGACACACACACACACAGAGCCAGACACACACACACACAGAGCCAGACACACACACACAGAGCCAGACACACACACACACAGAGCCAGACACACACACACACAGAGCCAGACACACACACACACAGAGCCAGACACACACACACACACAGAGCCAGACACACACACACACACAGAGCCAGACACACACACACACAGAGCCAGACACACACACAGAGCCAGACACACACACACAGAGCCAGACACACACAGAGCCAGACACACACACACAGAGCCAGACACACACACACAGAGCCAGACACACACACACAGAGCCAGACACACACACACAGAGCCAGACACACACACACAGAGCCAGACACACACACACAGAGCCATATACACACACAGAGCCAGACACACACACAGAGCCAGACACACACACACACAGAGCCAGACACACACACACAGAGCCAGACACACACACACAGAGCCAGACACACACACACAGAGCCAGACACACACACACAGATCCAGACACACACACACAGATCCAGACACACACACACAGATCCAGACACACACACACAGATCCAGACACACACACACAGATCCAGACACACACACACAGATCCAGACACACACACACACACACAGAGCCAGACACACACACACACACAGAGCCAGACACACACACACAGAGCCAGACACACACACACAGAGCCAGACACACACACACACACACAGAGCCAGACACACACACACACACACAGAGCCAGACACACACACACAGAGCCAGACACACACACACACACACAGAGCCAGACACACACACACACACAGAGCCAGACACACACACAGAGCCAGACACACACACACACAGAGCCACACACACACACACAGAGCCAGACACACACACACAGAGCCAGACACACACACACAGAGCCAGACACACACACACAGAGCCAGACACACACACACAGAGCCAGACACACACACACACATACAGCCAGACACACACACACAGCCAGACACACACACACACAGAGCCAGACACACACACACACAGAGCCAGACACACACACACACACAGAGCCAGACACACACACACACAGAGCCAGACACACACACACACACAGAGCCAGACACACATACACAGAGGCAGACACACACACAGAGCCAGACACACACACACACAGAGCCAGACACACACACACAGAGCCAGACACACACACACACACACAGAGCCAGACAGACACACACACACAGAGCCAGACACACACACAGAGCCAGACACACACACACAGAGCCAGACACACACACAGAGCCAGACACACACACACAGAGCCAGACACACACACACAGAGCCAGACACACACACACAGAGCCAGACACACACACACACACAGAGCCAGACACACACAGAGCCAGACACACACACACACACACAGAGCCAGACACACACACACACACACACAGAGCCAAACACACACACAGAGCCAGACACACACACACACAGAGCCAGACACACACACACAGAGCCAGACACACACACACAGAGCCAGACACACACACACAGAGCCAGACACACACACACAGAGCCAGACACACACACACGGAGCCAGACACACACACACATACAGCCAGACACACACACACAGCCAGACACACACACACACAGAGCCAGACACACACACACACAGAGCCAGACACACACACACACACAGAGCCAGACACACATACACAGAGGCAGACACACACACAGAGCCAGACACACACACACACAGAGCCAGACACACACACACACAGAGCCAGACACACACACACAGAGCCAGACACACACACACACACACAGAGCCAGACAGACACACACACACAGAGCCAGACACACACACACACACACAGAGCCAGACAGACACACACACACAGAGCCAGACACACACACACAGAGCCAGACACACACACACACAGAGCCAGACACACACACACAGAGCCAGACACACACACACAGAGCCAGACACACACACAGATCCAGACACACACACACAGAGCCAGACACACACACACAGAGACAGACACACACACACAGAGCCAGACACACACACACAGAGCCAGACACACACACACAGAGCCAGACACACACACACAGAGCCAGACACACACACACAGAGCCAGACACACACACACAGAGCCAGACACACACACACAGAGCCAGACACACACACACAGAGCCAGACACACACACACAGAGCCAGACACACACACACAGAGCCAGACACACACACACACAGAGCCAGACACACACACACACAGAGCCAGACACACACACACAGAGCCAGACACACACACACACAGAGCCAGACACACACACACACAGAGCCAGACACACACACACACAGAGCCAGACACACACACACACAGAGCCAGACACACACACACAGAGCCAGACACACACACACACAGAGCCAGACACACACACACACAGAGCCAGACACACACACACACAGAGCCAGACACACACACACACAGAGCCAGACACACACACACACAGAGCAAGACACACACACACAGAGCCAGACACACACACACAGAGCCAGACACACACACACACAGAGCCAGACACACACACACACAGAGCCAGACACACACACACACACACAGAGCCAGACACACACACACACACAGAGCCAGACACACACACACACACAGAGCCAGACACACACACACAGAGCCAGACACACACAGAGCCAGACACACACACACAGAGCCAGACACACACACACAGAGCCAGACACACACACACAGAGCCAGACACACACACACAGAGCCAGACACACACACACAGAGCCATATACACACACAGAGCCAGACACACACACAGAGCCAGACACACACACACACAGAGCCAGACACACACACACAGAGCCAGACACACACACACAGAGCCAGACACACACACACAGAGCCAGACACACACACACAGAGCCAGACACACACACACAGAGCCAGACACACACACACAGAGCCAGACACACACACACAGAGCCAGACACACACACAGAGCCAGACACACACACACAGAGCCAGACACACACACACACAGAGCCAGACACACACACACACAGAGCCAGACACACACACACAGAGCCAGACACACACACACAGAGCCAGACACACACACACAGAGCCAGACACACACACAGAGCCAGACACACACACAGAGCCAGACACACACACAGAGCCAGACACACACACACAGAGCCAGACACACACACACAGAGCCAGACACACACACACAGAGCCAGACACACACACACAGAGCCAGACACCCATTCCTAAATATAATATTTCTACCATGAATAGTTTGCAGGTTTTGCTCTGAAGCATCTGGACGCGACATACTATATTTTTCGTGAAATTGTAAAATAAAGGTTGATCGGGTTGTGATGCGAGTTCTTCCCATTAATAGTGCTACCCGTTCACAGCAGTCTAGCGGAGGAACAGGCGACCTTTCTGCAGCATCCGTCTGGTATTTAACTCCTGCCGCTCTGAAGCACAGCAAAAAGAAAAGAAAGGGAGCGGGTGCGGCGTAACAACCAGAGCTGGCGACTTTAGAACGGAGGAACCAGGTTGCAATCTCGGCGTGGGCTGAACATCCTGGGACTCTGGACAAATCACGTAATCTCCCCGTGCTTACAAAAATTAACGAGTCCTTGTGTAAGGTAACTGGTGCTCGTGTAAAGCGCTCCAATACCGTCGGGTCGAGTTCATGCTATTTAAAACAGCAACAACAAAAAACGAAAAAGCTGCCCAAGTATACAAACGAATGAACATTAATTAAAACAAGTGAGCTATTGAGGAGGGTGGGGGCAGTTGTAGCCTACACTGCATCAAACAACGAATTTCACCACGGATCTCCTCCACTCTGTGCCCGGCAAAGCGCTTTAATTGCCAAGTCGGGCTGAGCGGATTCTGTGGCCGACTGAAGGATCCGAGTTTTCAAGCAGGGAGGGTTAGTGCACGAGGGGCAGAAGACTCATCGGATGAGGGACAGTGAAGAAGAAATCGTGGGTAAGTGATGGTACGTAAACAAACCACACGTGATTCGCAAGTGCGGAGGAGCAAGGTGAATGGGAGGGTACCCATTGATGCGTAGGGAGGGCACCGTGAACCAGTGAAGATACGATAATGTAGGCGAGTGACAAGAGGCCACCACGGGTGAAAAGCTGTTGATGTGGAAGACGCCACAAGTAGAGAAGCAGAGACCAACAAGAGATTGGCAGGTGACGGCTCGGAGGCCAGTTTCGATTGGCTATCAGGTGCTTGAGGGGCACAACATCGATATGGGTGAGGGTTCAACCGTGGCTAGGAACAACTGCTCCGTCACTTTCCGTCCTGCTGTAACAGTTTGTGCTGCCCTATGCTATGCATGGAGACGAGTGGCGCATCTCTAAGTACACACCGCAGACTGAGAAGCAGCTGCAGAGGGAGATATATAGATTGTACACGCGGTCCGGTTGAGTCAGCGTGGGGAGTAGAGGGAGGCTGAAGTGGGGCTGTTTTCCCGCGCAGCCGGGTTAGGTGCTGTCAGATGGCGGGAGCTCTGCAGCGCCTTCTTGTTCCACGCCCTCCAAGCCAGCCCTACAGCTGCAAACACCGCTATCCGAAAGCGACCAGTCTTTTAAAGGATCAAGGTTGCCGCGAGAACGGTGCCTTCTGTTTCCCACAACAGGAACTTACCCGCCATTTGAGCGCCTTGGTAGCAACTAAACCAGAGCCAGCAGGAAGAGCGAATCAGCCACGCGCGCTCCGTTTCAGACGCCACCTGACGTACTTCCGGCGGTGTTGGGAAAAACAAACGCCTCCTAAAGCTCAGCATCAGAATGAGAGTGCAGGAAAGAGGCGAGAGAGCCGAGCCTGCTAGGCGCGATTGCACGTTTTGGAAAGAACACATGACTTTTGCGCGCTTTGGCATAGATCGTTTACAAAGCTTTCGGAAATGTTGTTCTCCCTTTGGTACTATACATTTGCAACCGCACGCAACTTTGGGGAAAACGAAGGCGAAAACTCGTCCGAAAGCATGCCAACAAGTAGTTAACCTCCGAATGTTTCCGAGGAGGCTGTGATGTAAGGTGCCGAGCGATGGGCCAATCCCAGCGCGGCCCTGAGGCGAGCCCCCCCGATGACGTCAGAGCTCCTTGACCAATCGGTGCGCGGCTCCCGCGTGCCAGCAGCCTATCAGAGCACGGCTCCTGCGTGCCAGCCACCAATAAGCTAGCTGCCCCTTCGGTTTGGTCTCCGTGGCTCTGGGGGCATTTTTGGTCGTTTAATAACATAACACGAACAAAAAATGAGTTCTAAACTCTTTTTTCAATATGCGCTATCGAAGCCTGCTTAAAAACAAGCACCTACGGGCACACGGGGAGGGGGGGCGGGTACGGACAGCGGGATGGGGGGGGTGGGAACGGTGCATGGACAGCGGGAGGGAGGGGGACTGCGCATGGACAGCGGGAGGGGGGCGGGAAAGAAACGGACAGCGGGAGGGGGGGGGCGGGAACGAAACGGACAGCGGGAGGGGGGGGCGGGAAAGGAACGCACTCACCTGGACTTCTTCCGGCGGCCGTGGTCGGCATAATGACGGACAAAAACACCCCAAAAAAAAAACGAAACTCCGCCCACCGCCCGATGACTACACAGAGGGAACGCCCAGGGAAAAAATCTCGGGAACGCCCCCGAATCTGGTCCGGCCTTGACGGACAGATCTCTGTTCCAATGGCTAGCCTCCATTTATGGAGCTAGCCAATGGAACAGAGGGCGTATTCCAAGAGTCCCTTACTGAAGACTAGAGATTTCTCTGGGGGCGGAGCTAACGCTCCGTGCCCCAGGCGAAACCTAAAAAGGGGTGAAGACCATGTACAAATGATTATAAAAGTATAACAAATGTGTTCAGTTCATTAAATACTAAAACATATAAGACAAATGTGTTGGTTCAGTTTTGTCCTGAACTCCCCATGTTTGCATAATTCCTTCCGTCAGCCATCTGTCTGGTTATACACTGTATTGTTTATTTATTCTTTGTTACCAGTCTATTGTTTTGAGCACCCTTTGTCTTATATGTTTCAGTATTTAATTAACTGAATACATTTGTTATACTTTTATAATCAATTGTACATGGGTTTCACCCTCTTTCTTTCTCTTTCTTCTCTTGTTTTTTTTTGCACTGATGTTTTCAGATGTTACATTTTGTCGGTAGCAACTATGTTTGTTGTATGTAGTGATATCTTGAACCTTTGTTAGGATTCAGGCTTAAGGATAACGGCTTAAAGTGCATCACAGGGACGCTAACTACAGGTTTGTCCTTATAAATCAATACAAAACAACACAGATAAACTGACATTTACAGCATAAAACATAATCCCAGGAAGGTCGATTTTACTCTTAGAGAAAAAGCATATATCATTGTATAGTAGAGCTTTTGTTTGCAGGGTCAATTTTCAGCCAGGGCTGCAGTGCATAGGTGCCACATGTCAACTAAGGTTGAAAAATAAAGAAAAAAAATTCGCAAGCAGATGATTCTCACTTTTTTTTAAAAAGGGATACGTGATCACGAACAATGCGGCAACTACAGAAGGCCCTTCATTTCTTAAGTAGAAATGTTACAGAGCCTGTGAGATCATTAGAAGTAAAGAGACATCACATCATTATTTTACTGCATGCAGCACCTTGTCTTGGCCTGTCTCTGAACACTGGATTGTTTCCTAAGGTGTCAAGTAATGAGGTTTCAACGTACGCCACTAACAAGGTACATACACGGCACATACCTCTCACAGACCCACAGGCAAAACCGTGGAATGGCAGATTTACATAAGGTCTGGAAGCATTTTGTTTGGTACCAGATAATTACAAAAAAGACACCGTGGTGATAATAGCATCTTCTCACACAAGCAATCCTCAAAAACACAGAAATGTCATTAAAGGGGAGCCAGTGAATAACTGTTGGATGAAAGGAAGAAGGTGCAATATAGCGGAGTCTAGGCATCTAAGCAAAGAAAGTACAGTATGGCGTATTCTAAGTAATGAAAGTACACTATGACAGACTAAGCAAAGAAAGTACAGTATGGCGTATTCTAAGTAATGAAAGTACACTATGGCTGACTAAGCAAAGAAAGTACAGTATGGCGTATTCTAAGTAATGAAAGTACACTATGGCTGACTAAGCAAAGAAAGTACAGTATGGCGTATTCTAAGTAATGAAAGTACACTATGGCTGACTAAGCAAAGAAAGTACAGTATGGCGTATTCTAAGTAATGAAAGTACACTATGGCTGACTCTAAGCAAAGAAAGTACAGTATGGCGTATTCTAAGTAATGAAAGTACACTATGGCTGACTCTAAGCAAAGAAAGTACAGTATGGCGTATTCTAAGTAATGAAAGTACACTATGGCTGACTCTAAGCAAAGAAAGTACAGTATGGCTGATTCTAAGTAATGAAAGTACACAATGGCTGATTCTAAGCAAAAGAAGAACAGTACGGCTGATTATAAGCAAAGGAAGTACTGTATGGCTGATTATAAGCAAAGAAAGTACAATAGGGCTGATTCTAAGTAATTAAAATACAGTATGGCTAATTCTATGCAAAGGAAAAACAGCCTGGCTGATTCTAAGCAAAGAAAGTACAATATGGGAGGAGCTTTGCGCGCATCCGAGATGGCCGCGTGAGCACAGGGCTCCCGAGACCCTCACCACCTCCCGCATCTATCCTGAATTTTATCCTGATTACAACGATGGGTTATTGAAGACGCAACCCAGCTGATATAATAGCTGCTTTCAGAAATCGAATTGGACTCCGGGAACCGCAACTACGATACTTTGAACTTTTGTGGCCCACTCCACGGAGCTGCCCGGGGCTCGAGTCATTGTGGTGCCCAGGCAGTAGTTAAACAACATCGGCCTGCGGGGCTCTGTCCACAACCTTGGAGTTAACTTTCAGTTTCGTTTTTGGTTCCTTGGCCTCCTCCCATCTCAGGACCGCACTGGTAGCCCGGAGTACGGCCGGACCTCGCAACCTCACCGTGTGCCAACTGCTGAGTGTTTATGGTTGTGGTGATATCCTGCTGAAATTCGCTTTTGGAGATCCCGGTGGGTGAATTGTGTTGAGCCATTTTTACCAGGTCTCAAAGGCCCCTCCGGGGCGCAATACCTACTATGGCGGGCAAACCCGATAGCGAGAAACGAAAGACCAAGACCATTCATCGGGGGGGCACTATTCAATTGAATGTTATGGATCGCTATACCCATCCTAAGGGGTCCCCCGGTGGTGCGAGTAGGTCTCTGGAAGTGGCGGGTGACGGCCCAGCTGCGTCGGATGATTTGACTCTACAGGATGTCATGGGCGCCATTGCTAGTATGAAGACTTCCATTGGCCAGCAATATGAGGCTCTGGCCCTTAAGCTTGACACTGTGGCAATTGACGTCAATCTGATCAGGGTGGACTTATCAAAGACTAACGAAAAGGTAAAATCCTTAGATTTGAGGACCTCCAGCCTTACGACTGATGTGTCCGAGTTACAGACTGAGGTTCGCAACCTACGATCCTCCAATGATCTCTTTGCTCGTCGGCTGGCGGATTTTGAAAGTCGGGCCAGACGCAATAATGTACGTATTATTGGGGTCCCTGAAAAATCGGAAGAACCAGCTGCGGATCTCCTTGTCGAGGACCTCATCCTAAATCATCTCGCCCCCAAAGGCCTGAGCAACTTCTTTGCAGTGGAACGTGCACACAGAGTGCCGGGTGGGAAGCCGAAGCAGGGTGCCCCTCCGCGGCCTATCATCGCCAGAATTTTCAACTTCAGAGATAGAGACGCTATCCTGCAGGCATCTTGGGTGGGCGGCCCCACGAAGTTCGAAAACACTACGGTGAGCTTCTACCCAGACTTCACCCAGTTCGTTCAGAAGCAAAGGATGGGGTTCCAGGGGGTGAAGCGACGACTGAGAGACATGGGTATGAAATATGCGATGCTTTTCCCAACTCGGCTACGTGTTGAATACAAGGATCGGACGTTTTTCTTTGATCGCCCTGAGGGAGTGAGTGACTGGCTTGATACATTGCCTACGCAGCGTGATCGCACGGAACAATCTGGAGGAGCTGAGGGTGGCCCGATGGAGCAAGAATGAGAAGTGGTTTCTGGTTTCCGGACTTTGAGTATAACTTGCAGCTGTGGTTCGCTGACTTTTACACTTGCGTTATTTATGGTGGGATACCCAGGGGTGGCGGGGGGAGTGGGACTCTTTCCTCCTCCTGGTTTCTTTTTGTAGACTAGTTTAATGTTAGGGCGACAGGCACACTGCAAGTTGGGGTGGCTTTTGAGTCTAACGCAGGGGTGCAGGGTGGGGGGTTGTATCGGGTACTTGTTGGGGGTTGGGGGAGGGGGTTTGGGTGTGTTGCATGTTTTCTCAAGGCAACGTATTGTTCTACTTCTGGATCTGGGTGTTGTGTTCGCTATGGGGTGGGTTCTGCATTCACTTCTGGGATGGGGGTAGGGGGTTGAAGTTACTGTGTTGGAATGTTAACGGGTTGGGGGATAGGATAAAACGTGGGGTAGTGTTGCAACTACTGAGACGCCTCTCCCCTGATATAGTTTTACTGCAAGAGACACATCTGATTGGAAACACATGCCATGCTATGAATCGGCGAGGATATCGTCTTGTTGCACACTCCGGATTCACTACTGGTTCTAGGGGGGTGGGTATTCTAGTTAAGAGCTCCCTCCCCCTGGAGGTAGACGACATAATCCTCGACGACAGGAGGCGCTATGCTGCTCTCACTGGTAGGTGGGAGGGGAAGACCGTCTCATTGCATTCTGTATACGTCCCACCTGGTCTGCAGACCACGACTTTTGCTGATTTGGGGAGAGTAGTTCTGGGACTTCCAGATGGCATTCTGGTGATGGGTGGAGACTTTAATTCTGTCGTCTCTGGCAGGGAGGACCGCTACCCCCCCAGGGACCTCATGAGATCGCAGTCATGGCTGAGTGGCTTTCTGGAGACGCTGGGACTGGTAGATTGTTGGAGGCTGCTTTTTGGAGGCTGCTCCATCCGGGACAGGCGCAATACACCTTCCACTCTGGTGCTCACGGTAGTCACTCTAGATTTGACTATGTCTTGATGCCAGCAGCACAGGCCTTGTCAGTTAGGGAAGTTCGACACCTGGCTCGGGGTATTTCAGATCACTCCCCACTGTGGCTTTTGATGGACACGAGGTTGGGGGCTGAGGGTCGAGTGACGCCGATTAATCCTTGGTATCTTCGTAACCCCAAAACCCGGGCAGAGTTGGTCAAGTCTCTGGATCAGTATTTTACTGAGAATGTGGGATCTGTGTCCTCTTCTGTTTCACTGTGGGAGGCTTTCAAGACGGTTATCCGTGGACAGGCGCTATCGTTAATCGCTGGTGCCAAAAAAAGCAAAAATGAAGCAGTGGTCCGCCTTGAGACCGAATTAGCTGAGTTGGAAGGGGATTTGGAATTGGGTATCACTCATGATAGGGTTCATGTCCTCAGTCTCAAACAACTTGATTATAGGGCGTTGGTAACGGACGCTGCCAGAGTTATGAGTAGAGAGCAGCAGGGACAGCTATATGATGTGGGAGACAAGGCTGGGAAACTGATTGCTTGGTTAGACAGAAAGGAGAGGGCGAGTCGTGTGGTCCCTGTGATTGAGGGAACAGATGGAGTGCGAGTGACTGACCCTGTTGAGAATGTTGAGTGTTTTGCTGAACATTTTCGAAAAGTGTATTCCCCAGTTTCCGACAGACCAGAGGAAGATTCACATCAGCTGTTACGAGACATCGCGTTGCCTTGCTTGTTGGATTCAGACAGGGACCTGATGGATGCAGCACTTTCAGTTGACGAGGTGGCTCTCGCTATTCGTTCCATCCGTTCGGGAAAAGCTATGGGTCCTAATGGTCTCCCCATTGAGCTTTACAAGCTGCGTCCTGACAAAATGGCACCGTATCTTCGTGATATGTTTCTGGAATCGCGAGACATCGGCTCCCTCCCCCGTGATCAGCGACTTGCGACCATTGTGGTTATTCATAAGGAAGGGAAGCCGCGGGATCGCTGTGCTTCTTATAGGCCTATTTCGCTTCTAAATGCGGAGCCCAAGATCCTCGCAAAGTTGCTTGCTAACCGCTTGATAAAAGTAATCAGTGACCTGATCCATCCGGATCAATCTGGTTTCATTCCACATCGTAATACAGCATTGAACTTGCGGCGCTTGCATGGCGTTCTCGCGAGAGTAGCGTCACTGCGTGAACCGGCCATCTTGGCTTCCTTGGATGCTACGATGGGCTTTGATACAGTGGAATGGCCGTATCTTTGGGCTGCCCTTGCAAAGTTTGGTTTTGGTCCTGGTTTCATTGGCTGGGTGAAACTTTTGTATAAGGGACCATTGGCTCAGATTGTGGTGAATGGTCGAGTTTCTGAGTCCATTGTTCTTGGGAGGGGCACGCAGCAGGGATGTCCGTTGTCCCCGCTTCTTTTTGCCCTCGCCTTGGAACCTCTTGCGGCCTGGCTGCGGTGGGAGCCATCGATGAGGGGTATTCAGTGGACCCCAGACTTTGAGGATCGAATATCACTCTATGCAGACGACATCACATCGCCTCGAAAGTCGCTGATTGTACTGTTTGATGTGCTGAACTCCGGCCTTGTGATTCATTGGGCCAGGTTTTGTGTCTACGTCCTCTCTGGTGACGCTCCCTCTTTGCTGCGCGGTTGCCCCATACAGGTGACGCAGAAGGGATTTAAGTATTTGGGGGTCTTTATTACATTAGACCTAGGGGTCCGTTATGATCGTAATCTGCTTCCTCCGCTCGAACGGTTAAAATCTGACGTTGTGGCCTGGCGCAAACTGCCACTGTCCCCCCTCGGGCGTGCGGCTCTTTTTAAAATGATGTCCTTGCCGCCGTTTTTATACGTTTGAGGTCATTCCGGCGAGTTATTTCCGGGAGGTGGAGAGTCTGCAGAGGCGGTTGATATGGGATGGGCGTTCACGTATCGCCCTCGCCAAACTGACGCTTCCCTGGTATGACTGCGGTATCGCACTTCCGGATATTAGGCGATACTATTGGGCCTCGCAGCTGGGGGCGATTAACCATGCAATGTACGGTCCTGCGTTAAATCCTGCGTTTGCGATGGATAAGTGGCTGCTACTGGGTGGTGATTATAACAGGGCGCTTTATTCCAAATCTGCTGGACGGATGCTTTCGGGACCCACTAAGATAGCGGTGCGAGTGTGGCAATGTGCGAATGCGGCAATGGGATGGAGGGATCGACTGACCCGGGTGACTCCGCTCTATGTGTCTGACAGACTGGGCAGCTTGAGGCAGACGAAAGGTTTTGAGAAGTGGGATATGATCGGTATTTGCAAGGTGAGTGATCTCTGGGCCAAGGGTAGGATTAAGACCTTTGAAAAGTTGAAGGTAGAATACGAGCTGAGTGACAAGGAGTTCTTCCGTTATTTACAGATTCGCCACGCGTTAAGTTCGGTTTTTCCTGAAGGTACTGTTATCCCGGAATCATCTCCACTCGAAGATCGGGTGCTTGACGGATATGTTCCCGACAGCACCATTTCTTTGATATATAAGAAATTGATTAACGATCGGGTTGACCTGTTGGTGCAACTCAGAGAGGTTTGGACCAGTGACGGTTTAGAGTTGGATGACGAGGACTGGCAATCGGCATCCTCACCTAAGGAGGTCGCGTTTCCGGCCCGTCTCCGGCTCGTACAGCTTAAGATCCTGCATCGGATTTATGTGACCGGCCCTCGCCTGATTCGTATGGGTTATTCTGTGGATGGGTTGTGTAAGCGTGGATGCGGTTTAATTGGTACTTTCCTCCACATAATTTGGGAGTGTCCGGAAGTGGTAGTGTTTTGGAATCGAGTGCATGCTGTGATGGAGGAGGTCACGGGTATTGCGCTGTTGCCTGAAGCCAGGCGTTGTTTGTTGAATGTTTGGGGACCGACTGATTATGATGTGGCGCAGACTCAGTGGGCGACCCTTGGGAATATGGTTGCCAAGAGAGATATTGCGCAGTTGTGGGGTTCCCTGAGACCGCCCACGGTCTTGGCATAGAAGGAGAACATGGACTGGTGTATGTTTAGAGAGAAGACGGTCTATGTGGCGCGCGGCAGACCTAAAAAGTGGGGTAAAATCTGGGGCCAATGGAACTCCTACCGGGGTGATATATGTACACCTCCCCTCGCTGATATACCGGATGTTCCTCTTTCCCCCTGACCCGACATTCCTAGTGTTGTTTAAGCCTCAATGTGTAATGACTCTGATTTCCCCTCTGCCCCCCCTTGCATTGATGATTTCTATTACATTGTAATGCACTTTCCTTCCTCCCTGAACGCATATCCAGCTGTATTGCTTTTATTGCCTTGTTTGTTTATGTTTTATTAATAATAAAAAGAGTTACAAAAAAAAAGAAAGTACAATATGGATGATTATCAGCAAAGGAAGTACAGTATGGCTGATTCTAAGCAAAGAAAGTAAAGAATGGCTGATTCTAAGTAATTAAAGTATAGTATGGCTGATTCTAAGCAAAGGAAGTACAGCCTGGCTGATTCTAAGCAAAGAAAGTACAATATGGATGATTTTAAGCAAATAAAGTACAGCCTGGCTGATTCTAAGCAAATAAAGTACAATATGGATGATTCTAAACACTGGAAGTACAGCCTGGCTGATTCTAAGCAAAGAAAGTACAATATGGATGATTCTAAGCAAAGGAAGTACAGTGTGGCTGATTCTAATCAAAGGAAGTACAGTCTGGCTGATTCTTTGCCCTTTTCACAGGTTCATGCAAGAATCTATTTTAAAATCTGCTGTTGGATCTTTTAAAGCTTACAATGTCTGGCATGTAAACACTTGAAACATAAAATCGAAAATACACTTCAAAAACAGCACTGGGATCTAGGACCAAGACCGTGTGCAGCCACAATCACATTATGTGGGGAGATGTGACAGAAGACAATTCATTTTGTACCCAACTTGACTGGTCAATGCATAGAACATTTGCTTTGTGTGAGAAAGTTATTTATTAGTTGGGGTGGATTGGTATCCATCACAGGTGAAAAAGGTCACTATCCTGTTAGGTTTGGTCAAAGTTTTCACTAATTTAAACTTGAGCCCAATTCCTGGTAGCTATGGCACAGAGTAGACAGGCTTAACTTAATGAAAATGTGTGAAAAGCATTTAGAAGCTCTAAAACAGTTAAAAAGTAAAAAAATACAACACAATAAAAATCTAACTCCAACTTATAAAAATATAGTAAAATTCAATGAACACAATTGTGCCAAAACAACAAAAATCCAATAAGGGAATCGGGGAGATAAATTATTTAAAGATTTAAGAGAAAATTGTACTTAGAAGCGCACATCACAAAGTGTGGTCAGTGGTTGTGGTAGACCAGGGCCTAGGTGCAATTTGAAGCTGACCATAATATAGCTAGGGGTTGGATACACCCAGCAGATTAGCCCCGCCTTGAAGGCCATTGAAGTGGCGAAGTTCAAATTCCTAATCTGAAAAAAGACTCTGTAGTTTCTCTGAAAAAAAACTCTTCTCCACATGGTGACCAGAAATTCAGTCCCAAGAAACGGAACTGCCAATTGGATAATTGTCGCAGCTGGTACCCTTGAAACTCTAAAGCAAACATTTTGAAAAGGTCCCCAAACTTCTGTTGGTACCAAAATGAATACAGAAGTATACTTCCAAAGTCTCCAGGACCTCAGAGGGAGCCTTTCGAGACTATCAGGGTGTCAGACAGAAGGCAACAGCAAAATACAGTCCAGGCCCAGTTGTCACTGATTAACTGGGATTTTTCACAGGAATGCCCTCTTCAGCTTTTTCCTGTTCATGGAGCCACCCAAAGGTTCAGCTTTATGAGCCCTGGAGATCTTTCTGTCCTTGGATTCAAAGTGGAAGGGGCCTCCACCGGTCTTTCTCACAGGCCACAGCTGTCAAGTGTAGCCTGTTCAGTCAACGTGGTATTGAGCAAGTCAGGCAGTGTTCTCAGAAAAGCTGGGTGAGGGTCCAGCTTTATAGAGCCTAGCAGCCTCTGAGCAAGGGACATCCATATACACTCATTGTCCTACTCTGAGTAATTTAGTAAATGTTCCCAGGCTCGAACTACCTACATAGGCAGTAGTTCCTGTATGCTCTATTGCAAACAGTCCCAAAAATGCATTGTATCAGGACAAATCCAAGATGGCCATTGTCTTCAACCACATTAAACTTCAGCTCGGAGGCTAGGTGTGTGCGTGAGGAGGGTACTATGGTAATTGTCTTCCCAAACCTACCACTAAAATCCTGTTTGAAGCAGGCACTGTACCCACAACAAATTCAGAGACAGAATGAAGTCTGGTAAGTCCAAAGCAGGGACTTTTCAGCATAAATTCGAAGATACACAAGAATTGCCCTGACATACTGTTTGATCTCTTTGAGAGGCACAACACTTGTACATGTGCTTCAGATCAGACACACCTGTCATGCAGATTTGATAGCGTGGTTTCACTCAGTGTGGCATAAACCCCATCCTGCATATTCTATTGAGCTCAGTGGAGTCATCTCTCCACATTCAGGTCAGCCTATTGTGTGCTCCTGGAAGGAATTTCAAACTTCCTTCTAGGCTGAACACAAGTTGGGGGTTGACAGAGGTTAATGTGTATTAGCATTCTGATAGTTCTGGCAGGTAAAGGGAAACTTTCTAAAAGTAAATTTTCCTTAATATTTATTATATTTGCCATGAATGTAACTTCATAAATGAATTGGATTTTCAATAACTAATAAACATAGTGGTTTAATTATTTTCTAGCTGGTAATCTTCCCAAGATACAGTATTAAAATTTTAATTTGCACTCTGGTTTTCTACATAGGGTAGCTTGGCATGCCACAGGGAAAATAGCATTTAGGGCCCGGTCACTGTAGGGACATAACTTTAATTTTCTACATCTTCTTTTAAATATCATAAGCCCTACCTTGTGGTCTACAAAGCTTCTACAGAGGTGGCGTAGTACTATTGAAACGGGAGTCTTTTACCTGTTAAAAAGTATTATTTTAATAGTTATTTTAACAAGTTGCACTCTAGGTTTAAGCTCCAGCAGTCAAGCTACAATGTTGAAAAATATCTTGAATATCACAGGTGGATTGAGTTTTTTCCACTCTATGAAGGACTTTCCACCTTAGCCCTAATAAAAGCTTGTAAGGCAAAAATTATACTTTTGGCCTCATATCGCTTCCCTGCATTGTTTCTGGGTCTGTAGTTTAATTATGAATGCCTCAAAGGTAGATTTTTGAAACATGCATCATTCCTTCCTCACTCTGCAATTGTCCAGGTGTCTCATGCTGAACTAGCATGGTTTTATTCACACACTGATGCCCAGACCATATTTTGTTATGCTAATTAAATAAAAGCAAATATCAATTGATGGGGCATGTTTGTCGTATCTTATCTCTGTGTGGATATTTACACATGGAGAAGCTCCTACAATCACCTGATTGATAATCAATTACCACGTATGCCCTTGATTTTGTATCAAAGATTAGATCCAACTTTAGACTGAACAAGAAACTTTTAAAATAAACTGCTTTCATCGAGTTCATGGTCAGAGCTGGAACTATGCCTCGGGTAAAAAGGGTTTGCAACTATGGGCACACTTTAAAACCTTTGTAGGAGTCAGTCAATATTTAACATCTAACATCTTAACCCTAACCATAGGTTCTTATTATTTGAGGATGTGGCTTGGCCTAAGTATATGTGGTATATGGAGTGATGGTACTTCTGACTGTGATCTAAGCAATATTTCTAATCTTACCCAAGTACTGTTTATTTGTTAAAAGTTTTAGGGCACAAGGAGGGCTATTCTATGATATTTGTACAATCGTAATTCTATGAGAACTACTAAAGCTGCAATAGTCCCCACTAATCATAACTCAATTTGTTTTGTCTGTAGGATTTTATCTGAGACAGCTAAAAACAATTTTATAATGTAGATGTATTTTTAATATTAGTTACTATATTCTGTCTGAGACCTTTTTCTCAATGTTTACATTAACATTATAGTACAGTGGTTCTTAACCTGTGGTCCGGGAACACCACGGCCTTCATGAGCCGACTTAGAAGGTACGCGACTGCTTAGGAAATTAACCAATTTATAACAGATTAATAAAGTGTATATAAATAAAGATAAATAAAGAAGCAAAATGTACAACAGAATTTTTGTTTTAATAATGTGAATGCATTTCAAATTGGAAGATAACATTTAAGTTAGTCCCCTCAAATTGATTTGTGGGAGCAGTGCATGTGCATCAAACAGAATATACTGTAGACAGGTGAGTGGCCTCAACTTAATTTAGAAAAGCTCCAACCTTTCTATTAAATTTACAATTTTGTTTTTATATTTGTTTGCAAATTATATAAAATATTTAATAATTTATGAATTTGTTTGGTGAATGCTTGTTTCTGTATTTTTTTGTATACTGTTTTGCAGTTTAAATCATTGAAAATACTTAGGCCGGAGTCCCCGACTGCCAGTAATGACTCAGTGGGGGTCCCCAGATTCCAATAATGTTTAAGTGGGGGTCCACAGAAGTCAAAAGGTTAAGAACCAAAGTAGTGACTTTTGATGTTGATGGGCAAGAAAAAATAGAGCCCATCTAGTAGTTGAACTACACAACGTAAAACCAAAAAATCTGGGGTCAATCCCGCTTTCTCGCTTGAACAAATTCTGTGATTCTAGGCAAATATGTTATGTCATCGAGTCTCTGTTTTCTTCACTTTTTTGTTTGAATCTGTTTATTGTAGTTTTTGTCTTACATTTTCGTACAATACAGCAGCAGGGCAAGAACACCATGCTTTATTATCACAAATGAAGATAAATTCAAATGCCTGCTTGTGTTTGACTTAACAGACTATAATGTTGCTCCATTATAATAAGAATCTACGACACATATGGGGCGCACACAGCTGAACAGTCTCTGAAGTCACTAGAGGAATTGCCATGGGGAGAAAATAATATTTGTAAGTTTATGTTTTAAAGTTACCACTTAGGGATCAACTGGCAACTCGTAAAGGGTGGACGACCTTCCCCTCGCCCATGACACCAATAGTGGACAACCCCGCCTTCCCTCCTGGGCTTGCTTCTCCGGTCTTTCATCGCTGCCGCGAGAAAGACTGTAAGAGGGTGGGCATGCTTTTTGATCTGGAGGGGCTTGTCCCCTTTGCGGAGCTTCGGGCTGAGCATTCCCTAACGGATGTAGCAGACAGCTTCGCCTATGCGCAGGTGGCTCACTGGGTGTCCAGCCTGGCCAATATGGCGCTGATGCCGCGCTCCCTCACGGCATTCGAGCAATGGCTTATGCGTAAAAAGAACGATCGGAGTCTCATCTCTGAAATATATGCCATGATTCGACGCGATACACAGCGGCCCCGCACAAAGGCGCAGGTGCGATGGGAGGTGGAGTTGGGGAGGCCGCTTTCGCAGAAGGAGTGGGAACAGGCATTTTATCGCGCACACCAAACGACAGTCAACACAACGGGCTCGGAGTCGGCCTACAAGCTTACGACTTACTGGTACTACACACCATCTCGCGTTGCGTCTTGGGATAAGGCCAAGTCTAGTCTTTGCTGGAGGGGATGCGGCATGTCGGGCACCCTTCTGCACTTGTTATGGCACTGCCCCAAACTGGAACGATATTGGAAAACAGTTCTTGATTAACTAGATGCGGCGTTCCAGATCACACTACCCAGACTACCTGAGCACACACTGCTAGGCCTCCCGCACTCGGCTTGCTTCCCTCTTCGCACTCCACTAGGGCGACAAATAGCAATGGGTTTGCTGAATGCACGTCCGGTCCTGCTAGCGCGCTGGGGCTCCCCGGATGTCCCAGATATACGCGATTGGTTGATGCGTCTGTGGCATGCCCTGGCGATGGAACGGCTTACCCTGAATGTAGACGGGAGAGGGTCTGAATATGCCACCCTGAGGGCTCCGTTCTTGAGTCTTCTATCTAAAGAATTCAGAGAAATTACGTGCCCAAAGTATTTGCAGGTCCTTCAGCTTATTCCTTTGGATCCAAGGGGAGCTGTCCCAGGGACCTGAATTCCTGGATTCTAGGGTGGGTCTGGCTGAGTTGGAACGTTGTGAGTGAGATATGGACGTGGGCTGATGGTGGATGCGGAGTTGGGAGGGGGGATGGAGGGTCTTGGGGGGGTTTCCTAGGGGAGGAGGGGCGGGGGGTTTGTTCTTGGGTTTTCTTTCTTTGTTTTGGCCGACGTTCTTACTTTTGAAAACTGCGGACTTGGCTATGCCGGTGGAGACTGTTCATGGACTTTATTGCACAGGACCGCCCTCCGGGTTGTAGGTCCAAATGCTGTGTTTAACTGTTGCCTGTTTACGCCCTGCCGACGAATCGATGTAGGCAGCTGGGCTGTGTATGGAATTTGACGCACAATAAAATGTTTGATTCTAAAGCTACCACTTGTATTAAATGCCTCTCAATGTAGTGACGTAATCTGAAGTATAAAGGTAAAATACATCCACAAGTAAAAGAAATGCTTTCAAAAGCAACGTTATCAATTTTGTATATGATGTATATTGCATTATATACAGGCCACATATTTTTATCTCTCAGCGTGAAAACAGACTTATAGAGTCAACTCGACCTTGCTTGGTTCTGGCTCCACTCTCCCTGTTGCTATGTTAGCTTCCCACCTCTACCCAGTCTGCAGGAACAGTGACTTGTCACTGTTTATACTATCAGACCAATAACGACTAAGAACGTATAAGGGGGTGCCCCACCCCATACACCCGCCTCCCCCCCTCAGCTACATTCCCTGTTTTGTGTTCACTATTCTACTGATGGGTTTACTCTCAACTGGTACACTTCCTGTGTGCAGATTATTCACCTCATGAACTATTTTTGCTTTCACATTGTGCCAATTTCCTCAATTAAGTACTGTCCTTTTCAATTTTGATCAATGCATGCTCAGATTTGAGTCACAATATCACTGTAACCGAAGACGGCATGGTCATTGTAATATGGAAGTTTTCACCTACTCAAGGACGGTCCACACAGATCATCAGCTGCTATATTAGACGCCTCAGGTCCTCCTCATATCTGTATCCACGTACAGTTAGGCAGTACTTTCAATGGCATCCCACACAGGCTGGATGTCAAAAGTTTGAAAACATATGTGCTTGTCCCTGCAGTAATACTCATTTGCCTACCCTGGCACAACTTCACAAGACTATTAGACTATTAGTACGCTTAAATTCGGACCGCATACAGTGGCTTTCTGTTGGTGGGGTGATATGCTCCACATTTTAGAGACTTCTGGCGAACATAATATGGGTGTTACCCTTTCGTTGAAAGGAACAATGGAACTGTACGTGTTCGGTTTGAATATAAAACCAGGATTGCCTTCAGTAACATATAAATGGGATACATCAAGGAAGGGACTACATGAGCCGTGTGGCTGCTGTTAAGTAGGAAAATTGGATGTACTGTAAGGTTCGAATAGGTGTAATGACTTATTCTTCCGTATTTTTGACAGCAATTGGATGGAATACAGCCCAGAACAATAGAGGGTTCGATAACCTTTGGCAGAGACGGAATAAAAATATACCGTCAAAAGAAAGAAAAAGATTTTAAGGTACCTATATAATGGCCTAAACAGATAAATGAAGGATTCATGTGAACTTCGCTAGAGTACCCTCTGAGACAGTCGTATTGGTTTTCATATTTTGTATGGAATATGCTACTTACCAGTATGCATCTGTTCTTGGCATGTAGGGCTGCTGATATTCATATCTTGTGCATAGATCGCCGCCTAGTGTTGGGTCCGGATGATTGCACATTGTTGTCCTGGAAGAGTCTTCGAAGTATCACGAGATAAGTGGCTCCTCCCCTGGACTACAGTGCGCATGGGCATCCTCTCCATCCTCAGATTGTTTTTGCCATTGTGGCAGGGATGGAGTATGATACAGTAAGTGATGTCCATGCTAGAGATTAATTCTGAGAGCTACAGCTGCGACAGGCACCGGGGAGGAGGGAGGGCGATATGAATATCAGCAGCCCTACATGCCAAGAACAGATGCATACTGGTAAGTAGCATATTCCGTTCAAGGCATGTGGGCTGCTGAATTCATATCTTGTGCATAGAATGTATAGCAGTCTCCCTGTTAGCGGTGGTTGCCCGTTCCAGCTGCGGCAGTCTGAAAAAGAGTCTTGAGAACAGCCTGCCCTACAGCTGCTTGCTGTTTGGAGTGTACATCTACGCAGTAGTGTTTGGTAAATGTGTGTATGGTAGTCCATGTGGCTGCTCTACATAGGTCTTCTAGAGGAATGTTCCCTAGGAAAGCCATGGATGCCCCTAATTTGCGTGTTGAATGCGCTCTTGGGGGTACTGTTAATGTGCGTTTAGCTTTTTGATAACAAATTTGTATGCACTTAACAATTCACCTGGCTTTACCTGATTTGGAAATGAGGTTGCCTTTGTGCTGTGGTGAAAAGGCAACAAACAGTTGCTTAGTTTTTCTGAAAAGTTTTGTCCTGTCTATATAGTACAGGAGAGCTCGTTTAACGTCTAAGGTATGCAGAGCTCTTTCTGCCACTGAATCTGGATTTGGGAAGAACACTGGCAGTTCTATAGCTTGATTGATGTGAAACTGAGATACCACCTTTGGCATAAATTTAGGGTTTGTTCGTAGCACAACCCTATTTGCGTGAATTTGTATGAATGGCTCCTGAATAGTTAGAGCTTGTAGCTCACTAACTCTTCTAAGGGATGTAATTGCCACTAGAAAGGCTACTTTCCACATTAGGAACTGTATCTCACATGAGTGTAGCGGTTCAAAAGGGGGTCCCATCAGTCTGGTGAGAACAATGTTCAAGTTCCAGACAGGTGAAGGTGGGTGTCTAGGAGGAATTACTCGTTTGAGTCCCTCCATGAAAGCTTTAATAGCAGGCACTCTGAAGAGCGAAAGGTGCTGCCTGTTCTGAAGATAAGCTGCCACAGCAGCTAAATGTATGCGTATGGAACTGTAAGCCAGATTGCATCTGTGTAAATGCAACAGGTAGCATATGATGTTTTGAGTAGATGTGTCGAGCGGATTTATGTCATTATTGGTACAATAGATGACAAACCGTTTCCACTTCGCCGCATAGCATGCCCTGGTAGTAGGTCTTCTTGCCTCTTTGATAATATTCATACAGTCAGGAGGCAAGTTCAGGTAACCAAACTGACTTCAGGAGCCAGATCGCAAGGTTCAACTGTCGCGGATCTGGGTGCTGAATGTCGCCATGGCTCTGCGTTAAAAGACTGGGTGTTTATTTTAGCTTTTGATGAGGCACCACGGCAAGTTCTAGGAACGTGGTGTACCATGGTTGCCTTGCCCACGTTGGAGCAACTAGGATGAGTGTCATGGAGTGTTGTCGCAGTTTCCGTGCCACTAGTGGTATGAGCGGGTCTGGTGGAAAAGCATACGCAAATCTGCCTGACCAGTTCATCCATATCGCATTGCCCTGAGACTGCGGATGTGGAAATCTGGCGTCGAAGCTTTGGCATTTTGAGTTTTCCTTTGTGGCGAACAGGTCTATCTCTGGGCGACCCCACTGCTGGAAGTACGGGTGCAGCACTGAGGGATGTATCTCCCACTCGTGCATTTGGTGGCTGTGTCTGCTGAGCAGATCCGCCATCTGGTTGTCCTTGCCTGGGAGGTGTTCCGCCATGAGGAAGATGTTCCTCTGAATGGCCCACTTCCACATGCTTTGCGCTAGATGTGACAATTGTGGAGAGTGTGTCCCTCCCTGCTTCTGTATGTAGTACATGGCAGTCATGTTGTCCGTCCGGATCAGCACGACTTTGTTGCACAAATGTACTTTGAACGCCTTCATTGCCATGAAGATTGCCATCAGTTCCGGCAGGTTGATGTGCATCTTCTTCTGTTGGGTTGTCCACAGCCCCTGGACAGTGTAATGGAGGACATGCGCTCCCCAAACAGGAGAGATGCGTCCGTCGTCAGCACTATTTGTGGTACAGGCTCTTGGAACGGTCGACCCTTGCAAAGGTTTTGTGGGTTCCACCAATGCAGAGAGTTGTATGAGCGACCGGTCACCAACACTAGGTCTTTCAATTGTCCGTGAGCCTGGTTCCACTGTTGTGCTAAGCACTCCTGAAGCGGACGCATGTGTAGTCTGGCGTGGGGGACTATGAAGATGCAGGAGGCCATCATGCCTATCAACTGCATAAACACCCATGCCGGGAGCGAGTGTTGGGGTCGGAATCCCTGGATCAGCGATTGAATGCTGTTGATTCTTGCTGAGTTTGGCTGAGCCTTTGCTGCCAGAGTGTCTATTGTCGCTCCCAGGTACTGTTGTACGTGTGCGGGTTGGAGATGAGACTTTGTGTAGTTTAATGAGAATCCGAGGCTGTGCAGGAGGTGAATAGTGCGGGACATGTGGTCGGCACATTGCTGGGCTGACTTTGCTTGGATAAGCCAGTCGTCCAGATAGGGGTAGACGTGAAAATGGTGCCTCCACAGGTGCGCCGCTACTGTCGCTAGGCACTTGGTAAACACCCTTGGGGCAGTTGTCACCCCGAAAGGCAGTACCTTGAACTGGTAGTGCTGATTTAGTATGGTAAACCTGAGATACTTCCGGTGTGCTGGATGTATTGGTATGTGGAAATACGCATCCTTCAGGTCTAATGTTGCGAGGAAGTCTCCCTGACGGAGTAATGGTAGAACCTGCTGTAAAGTGAGCATGTGAAAGTGTTCTGACAAGATGTATTGGTTTAGGGGCCTGAGGTCCAGTATTGGCCTGAGAGACCCGACCTTTTTGGGGGGATAAGAAGTACAGCGAGTACACCCCGGTACCCTGTTGCTCTATAGGGACGAGTTCTATGGCCCCTTTTTGCAGCATGCTGATGACTTCCTGCTGCAATAAGTGTATTTGCTCTACGGACATAGGACGGTGTCTTGGGGGTATGTTGGGTGGAGTGGACGTTAGCTCTAGACAATAGCCGTACTGAATAAGTTGCCTCACCCACCTGTCTGTGGTAATGCTCTCCCAGACTGGGTGGAACTGTTGTAATCGTCCCCCGACCGGTGTTATATGGTCTGGGGGCAGTGACAGGGCGTCACTGTTTAGTATTGGCGGAGGATCTGGTGTTGTTATTCCCTCGTCCTCTGCCCTTGTTGCTGTTGCCACGGTAACCACCTCTATTGTTCTTATTATAGGCGGTTGGCGTGCTCCCTTTACTGTATGGAGTTTGCTGTGATGCCTGGCCTCTTGTAGCTCCTCTGTTACCGGAGCGACGAAAGGAACCGCCTCTGAATTGTTGTGACTGCGAGGCACCCATGGATTTGGCTGTCTCTGTGTCCTTTTTAATTTTTTCTAAGATTATGTCCACATCAGGACTAAATAGAAAATCTGGGTTTACAGGCTGATTTAATAATGTGGTTTGAATCTCTTGTTTGAACCCTGAAATGCGCAACCAAGCATGCCTTCTGAACATGACACTTGTGTTGATGGCCCTGGCTGCAGTGTCTGCTAGATCCAGAGCACATTTAATGGATGCGTTGGATATCAGTTTCCCTTCCTGTATTAGAGTTTCCGCCCCTTCCTTGTAGGCATCAGGCAAATGTTGTAGCAGTTGCTCTAATGTGTCATAATGTGCCATAATGTGCCCTATCTTATCTGGCTAATAGGTGTGTTGGAAATTCTCCAGATGTTAGCTGCTTGAGCAGCCACCCTTTTTCCAGAAGCTTCTAATACTTTAGACTCTTTGTCTGGAGGGGGAGCATCACCCGTAATTTGGGAGTTGGCACGTTTACGAGCATTGGATACCACCAAAGAGTCCAACGGCAGCTGTCCCCGAATGTATGTAGGGTCCACAGGCGCCGGTCTCTATTTTCGTTCAATTCTGGGGTTAACAACCCTTGCTCTTGAGGTTTCCTTGAAAATGTCTCCAGCGTGTTTGAGGACTCCCTTTAATAGTGGCAATGTCTTAACTGATTTTTCAGAAGTGGAGAAAGTGTCAAACAAGAAATCCTCCTCAATTGGGTCAGCATGCATGTCCACATCATGATTTTGTGCTGCCCTCTCTATTAACGCGTTAAACGTGGCTGTATCCTCTGCTGGCGAAGTTTTTACAGGGTAAGAAGGAGTTTCAGGGATAGGTTGTGACTCCCCCTGGTCAATAGGGTCTGTCCAGGTGTGCGTCTGGTCCTCCTGCTCATCGCCTGCAGGGTAACTATATTGTTCATCATAGTCATACCCCATATCCTCATTAGAGCGTGTGGGTGAGCCTGCAGAAGTGTCCTGGCTATAGTACCTTACAGCTTCAAAATGGACAGGTGAGGTTGAAGAATCCCTTTTCTTCTTCAGTGGGATTTTATATGACTCCAGAGGATTTTCCGACCTGATCTTTCTTTGATAAACCATAAGTTTACCTATGTCGGCGTCGATATGGAGTTTCGACTGATTATCATAGGAGGGCTCCTGGTACAGAACATCCTCTTCTAGTGGATGACTCCTTTTCCCAAGTGACACCGATTTGGTCGGTTCGATCCTTGTCTTCGGATCGATCACCTTAGGCCGTGCTGTTGGGGGCAGTCCGAACTTTATCGGCGGCTTTGTGCCCGATGTCGATATCGGACTGACGGACTTCACCTTGTCGTTATGCTTTTGGGGACTTCGGTGTCTGTTGCGTCGGAGGCGCGCTCTTTTTCTTCGGTTCGACTTGCTCCTTCGAGGCGCCTTTAGGTTTCAGCTCGGGTGTTTTGCCGAGCTGTTGTTGTTCGACTCGGTGCCTCGGGCGAGGGCTTTCCGAGACTCGAGTCCTTTGTTTGTGTCGCTGTCCGTGGACACCGACCTCGTCGGTTCGACGTACTTGGCTTTAGCGATGGACTTTAGCGCACCAATCTTTGTCTTGACACCCTTTGTGGTCGACCCCGCAGGGTCGTCGACACTTGTCTTCGGCGTCGAGACTGATGTGGTCGCACTCTTCGATCCGAGGACTGTTTTCAGCAGTTTCGGTTTCGTTATTGTCTCGATAGCTTTCGGTTTCGCTTTCTGTAGGGCAACCGATGGCTCGTGTGAGATATTCTTAGCCGGGCCGAGACGCGGGGCTATAGAATGTTTGTCAAGATCTTGGCTAAGGCCTTGTGGCGATGCCTCGACCTGAGCCTTTGAAAGTCTTTGAGTGTCTTTTTGAGGCCCAGTACCCACTGTTGGGCCTGGTTCATCACTCGAGTCGTCATCGAGGGCTCCGATGGGGGACACGTCGTCCCTTACCTCTTCGACGTGTTGTTCCTCGACGCGTTCTTCTTCGTCTTCATAGTAGGTGGAGTCGTGCTCCGAACCTGGATCCGACGCTTGTTCCGGATCCTCAGTCTCGACGACCTCATCGTCGTCTTCATCGAAGATATTCACCGGGTCGGGCGCTGGCTTCGTCATCGTTTGTCTTGCTGCACATCGGAACCGAAGCGTCTTCTTCGACCGGAATCGAGCACAAGCTAGACAGTTGTCCTCGTTGTGGTCAGGTGATAAGCACTTGTTGCACACCGGGTGGACATCGATGTGCGGGTATTTCGAGTTACAAAGGGGGCATCGTTTGAACGGGCTCCGTTCCATCGACGATCGGGCCTCTGGTGTCGAAAAGGCCACGCGGCTCTCCTCGACGTCCTGCTTCGAAAAGAACTGGAACAAGAACTCGGCACCGATCGAATTAACAATACCGACGACCCCGAAAGCCTTTTGGCCTCATAGAAAAGTTTCCGAACTTGAGTAAAGAAAAGTACATCCGAACCCAATGGCGGAAAAAAACAATCTGAGGATGGAGAGGATGGAGAGGATGCCCATGCGCACTGTATTCCAGGGGAGGAGCCACCTATCTCGTGATACTTCGAAGACTCTTCCAGGACAACAATGTGCAATCATCCAGCCCCAACACTAGGCGGCGATCTATGCACAAGATATGAATTCAGCAGCCCACATGCCTCGAACATACAGGTTCCTTATCTTACGCAGGATAAATCTGCTAGCAACGGACATAAGCGAACTACAGATGTCATGGTCGTTGGGGACAATCAAAGGTAATGTCCTCAGATACAACGTTTGTAGGCTGAATGACCTACCCTCTCTGCCAGGGTAGAGATGTAACCTTTCCTCGTCAGGGAAAGATCGTGATGATGTTTCACAAACATAACTTTGAATTCTAGGGTAGAAGAATACATTTATTACACAATCTTTCCTAGACAAATCTTACAAAAATAAAAGATTTTAAGCCATGCCAAAATGTGAGCTCTTAAACCTATCCTCAACCATTTGGCTAGAGTAAATTGTATTACAGCTGGAATTTTTCTGCCGGCTAGCTTTTGACATTTGCAACAATCATACTGATGGCTGAAAAAGGGTAAATATTTTACATTTGAACGCTGAAGTGGATGATGTATCCGTGGGGATATAAAGGGCACTGGAAGAGCATAGTACTGGTGCCCATCACCTTTTAGAAGAAGCTGCCCAGAGCAAATACTGGTGACTAAAGACATATTGTGGGACCAGTGAACGAGGATCAATCACAAGAAGCCAAATTGATAGTCATCTAATCTACCTGGCTGAACACCAGCAGAGGGTGAGGCTTAGAGGGGAGAGCTACACATAGGAACAGTTCCTTCATGAACACATTGAAACACCCTCTTATTTATATTTTCTATGCCAAATGTTACTTGACACAATATTCAGACCCCAGTACAATACCATGAATTGGACTTAAGAAGAGGAGATAATTCCACATACCACACTTTATGCACCTCATAAGGTAATTGAACACATCAGATGTTCTTAGGGGTTATATAGTTTTGTTGGGGATATCTGAGGAGGCATTCAGTAAAAGGACTAGGGGTAAACTAGTGTTTACTTCTTGGGATGACTATCTTGTGGTACTATATTGCACCCCCTAAATTGTTCCAATTCCGATACACACACACACTATGAGGTACTGCACCCTAAACCCTAGCAATATCCTTGACTGTGACAATGTGATCTATGAGAGATCTTCAATAAAAGCTGTTGCTGAGCAGAGAAAAGATAAGTCAAAGTGTGTCTTAATCTCAAGAAATAAACACTTTTTCTCCTTCATATAAGTCAATGACCTTGTAACTGGTTTCTCTCTTTCTACTTCACGCTAAGGCTGGCATGATCCTTTAGTACTTGGAAGTACATTCAGGGGTTCTTAAAACTATGCTATTTTATGGTGTAAATGTTTAAATCCAAGACCCAAATTAAATTTGTGTTTAAGATTTGTGACAGTGAAAGCACTCACCTAGTTGCACACAACTAAAAAACAACAATGAATGCAGCAACTTAACCACGTTCTTGCACTCTGATCAATCAGGATATGATGTAAGACCTCTACATACCAAAGAATCCACTTTGTGTCGTTATTGGGAAAAGCATCACTTTATAAAATGATTACCCTCCCCAAATGTCTTTATATGTTTCAAAATACACCGTACGAAATATTAGAGACTTATTCAGGGCAACGGATGCGGTGACAAACCAGCTACTAAGGACGGGAGAGTCTCCTAAAATATCTTTGTCAACCATGACCAGGAACCCATATGACGGGGCATAGCACTCCCAGATCTGAAACTGTATTTCTGGGCAGCAGCTTCAGGTAGTGAACGACTGGTCAGAAGGAGGAAATGAAATTCAAGGACATCACGCTACTGCAGACATTAGTAAAGAGCAATGCAGAGCGGCAAGTGGTTAAAGATCAATATATGCCTTGGTTTCATAAAGATGCAATATAGGTTAAAGTTCATCAGAAAGCAAAAACACGAGTTCAGCAGGTTTTTTGTTAAATAGAAAAATATGTTTACAAGCCTTGAAGAGATTATAATCACAGCACACAAGTCCATTCTCGTTTTTAATTGAAACATGGTTAAAAAAATGTTGGTCAAAGGGGACTTTAGTCTAAAGCATACAGAGTCAGATACGTAGTCTTGGGAACAGAGCATTAAACTGTACACACTCAGAGAAAGGTGGTAAAGGTTTCATAAAAAGGTTGTTAGAATTATCTTCAATCTTCAATTGATCTTTATTTCGACTTTTTCAGCCATAAAAGATACATGTAAAACAGAACAGCCTAACACACAACATATATATAGCATATCCAATTTAAAATACATCTTATTATAAAATACTAAGATCATTTCCAATAAAAAAATAAAAATACATAATACATAATAAAAGAGTTATGTCACCAATTGCATTATTCCTCAAAGGGCAAAGTCATACACCATATTAGTTGGCGGAGTATTTACATAGTTTAGCTACTCATAACGGTTGACCAACCTTCCTTCTTGAATAATAAACTGATAGGAGAAATCTGCTAATACTAAATACGACAATTTGTAGGGTATTTGTCTTTGCAATCCTATACGCCTGAGAGCATGTTCTTATTCCTAGGATATTGCACAAGGCTTTAACCCATTTTTTTCTTGCTTTGTCGTACGCTGAGCAGAAGAAAAGGATATGTCTCTCGTCTTCCATATACGAGCCTGGGCACATCACACACTTCCCCCGTATAGAGTCAACCCCGTCCCCATTTTTCTTAGACCAGCGTTCAACATTACTGCTTGTCATAAGATTCCCGTACCTAAACTTCAGGAATAGAGACTTTGCGAGCGGAGGCTCAATCTCGTCCAGAAAAGACTCGAAAAAAGGCTCTTCCTTAAACTTTAGGAAGCTTTGGGTAAGGGATCCATTACTGTTACCGGTTACTAGACGGGTTGAGATGAAAGACCAAAATATGTGTTTCACCATGAGTTTTGCATTAAATGGTAACCCTTCCGGGCATTCCCAAAACTGTGATAGGCCCAGGATAAAGAACCATTTTTTTTATATGTTTGAGCCATACAATGGAATGTAGAGAATCAAGACCCAATATCTCCTGGAGTCCTTTCCTATAATCAATTAGTTCAGGGGTGGACCATAGACGTACCCAGAACATTAGTGGTCTTAAGGTTGCATAATTATCAGTTCTTTTAAAGTTCAAATCCATTTGGAGTGGAATCAAGGGGGTGCTTTTAGGGACCCTTACGATTGATCTCATGAATCTGTTATCCGGTCCATAAAAGCTATCTTTCGACCACGCTCCCCAGATCTCGGCCCCATAAAGGGCAGCAGACTGTGTTTTGAATTTGAATAGCTCAAGTGCAGGAGTAATACTTTTACTTGAGCAGTTTTTTAGTTTGCTGATAATTGGTCTAACATTATGGGCATATGACATCTTGCTTTTCTCAATTTGGTCTTTCCAGGTTAGGTTCGAATCTAACACTACACCCAGATAGGAAAAGTTATCCACTATTTCTAAGGTTTGGCCATCCAAACTTAGGGTCCCCCTATCAGGCTTGGGTGGGTTTAGAGCCATACATTTGGTTTTATTAATGTTTATCTCTAAGCCCTTCTTCATACAGTATATGCTAAAGGAATTCAGAAGGGTTTGCAGACCCTTCTTTGTTTGTGATACCAAAATGGTGTCGTCCGCGAAAAGTAACGCCGGCACCAACTCCCCATTAAGTTTTGGTGAATCGCTGGAACTACTGCTCAAATAATCAGGGATATCATTAACAAAGAGCGAAAATAAAGTAGGTGCCAGGACGCATCCTTGGCGTACTCCACGCTCTATGGGGATATCACGTGTCAGTTCTCCACATGGTCCCAACCTAATATTGGCATGATTCCCATCATGTAGATGGATTAGTTGGGCCAGGAGACATCCAGGAAGACCAGCTTCACTGAGTGACCTCCAGAGCAGATTACGAGGAACGAGGTCGAAAGCCGCCCTCAAATCCACGAAGGCGACGTACAAACGACCCTTCCTGATAAGCACATACTTCCAATATATACAGCAAAATCTAAACACCTGGTCTATGGTGCTGATCTTACCTCTAAAACCAGCTTGTAATTTGGTAAGTATGGCGTTTTCCTCAATCCACTCATTCATTCGAAACAATAAGTGTTTGGAATAAAGCTTTTGCAAAATGTCCATCAAGCTAATCGGTCTGTAGTTCGACGGAACCGACCTACTGCCCTTTTTAAATATAAGAACAACCTCTGCAGCACGCCAACTGCCTGGGAATTGGCAATTGCTAGACAGGGCATTGAACAGGTGATTTATATAAGGAGCCCAAACTTCGACCTCATGTTTATACAAATCACCTGGTATTTTGTCTGGGCCTGGGGCTTTGCTGCTTTTTAGGTCAGCAATGGCTCTTTCTGTCTCATTGATTGTAAAATTCATGCACTCGATTGGTGGGGAGGACCAGGGGGTGACATCAGACCCATTGTCATACTGTTTGTAGAGAGATGTAAAGTGATTTACCCAGGTCAGCTCATCTAAAAAAACATCCTTCACAACTCTACCTGCATGGGACCCATTAGCCACCAACCTCCAGAACCCCACATTATCTTTTGCTTTAGCTGCAGTCAGCATCTCTGCCCAAATCGACTCCTCCCAACTTCTTCTTGAGTTGTTTTGGGTAGACTTATAGAATTCCCTAGCCACTCTAACATCCTCCTTTGATTTGTTTTTTATTGCCATCAATAGATCCCTCTTGGCTGCTCTACAAGACTTGTCATACCATAGTTTTCCATGACACCCCATTCTCACATTTTGTTGGTTTTTTTTCGGCATTTTTGTCAAACATATTTTTAGTTTTTCAAAGAATACATGGTGGAGTTCAATAAAACTATCATAACATTCGGGTGAAAGAGAGTGATCATCTAGGGACCCAAAGATTGAGTCAAAGATTGAGTATACATTTGCCAGTGCATTTTCATGTTCAAGTACTTGGCACCATTTCAGCGCACGCCTATTATTACTGATATGATGCTCATCACATGAATTTAGGTTTGAAACCTCAGTTGTTACTTGGGAAGGGGTTTCACTGAACAAAGTACCATCAACCAATAGTTCCAGTGGGTAATGATCACTCGCACCCCTAATAGACACCACGAAATCCAACATATGTTGCCAAATGCACAATGAAACAAATATAAAGTCCAGATTGCTTGTCATATTGGACCTTACAAACGTGGGACATTTTAAGAGATCAGAGGGGAAACGACCATTGCATGCTCTAAGACTGTGGTCGATTGTTAATCTTACCAATTGTACGACCAATACAGAGCAATTGACAAATTTTGTGCTCTCAAGTTGGGGGATATTATTTGCAAGGTCTTCCTCCTCAAGAATGTCCGCGAATCCCAGGACGGGTTCGAAATTACAATTAATATCTCCGCCCATAATTACTGGGACCTCACTAACCACCCTTTTTAAAAAGTCATCTAAAACTTCAATAGTGGGAGATTTTTTAGAGTGCATGGAAGGTCTATTATAGATATTGATCAGATAACATTCTTCATTTTTTACAGATGTAATTCTCAACGCCAGGATGTCCAATGAGCCTGTGTCAATTATTTTGATCTTAATCTTTAACGTGACTTTGGCCCATATGATAAGACCCCCCGAGGGTCTTCCCCTACTTGCTTGGACAGCCTCAGTACCATAGGTTTTGTATCTCATCCTATGGGGTATATCTATTGCCCAAGTTTCTTGTAAGAAGCAAAAATCACAGGAATCTATGTATTCTGCCCATTCCGGGTCCCTCAGATTTTTACATACCCCCGCAATATTCCAGGAGATAATAAGCAAAGATGATTTTGCCCCGTTTGCAGTGCAGATGGGATTTACAATCAATTCTGGTCCCATCGTTGGGTCTTTGACTGTTTCATCACCATGGTACGGAACTAAATCAAATGGCCGGTCCACTACACAGTTAGGTACAACATCAACTGAACCAATCTGATTTTCCCCTCGATTATTCATACTTGGCGCAGTACCATGCTGCATATCTAAGGCCCCTTTTTTAGCTTGACAATCCTTAACACCCTCTCCAACTCGAGTCATTGTTTTTGAATTGACAGATTTACTGGAGATACCCTCAGTATCAACTAGGCGATCACTGGCGTGTCCACTAGGGGGCCCAATTCTCTGTATAGGGAGTCAATCAACTCCATCCAGGGGACTGAACCTATTGTAGGTAGAAACACCATTCCACCCAATGCCAGTGCCATGTCTGCCATGTCGCGTACCAGGCATGGAACGGTAATTAACCGTAGTCCAATTGCCTCCATTGTTCGCATGCCTCAAAGGAGGATAAAAGAATGACAGGGGCCTTACTTCGGGCGTGGAACGGTAATTAACCGTAGTCCAGTTGCCTCCGTTGTTCGCATGCCTCAAAGGAGGATAGAAGAATGTCAGGGGCCTTACTTCAATGGGGGATGTGCCTGCATAAGCAGTTTGTGAGCAAATATGTTGGGCGGTAAGAGAACCTTCAAAAGAAACGACAATACAGTCTCCCACGATGGTTTTATGTGTAGGACCGATCCACGGTACCCTTCTTACCATGAGGATTTTACTTTTAGTATCATTTGAAATGGGCTTATTCTCATTTAACCAATATATTTTTCAGGGACAAAAATGTTTCCTCATATTGGTTATCTAGCTCGGGAACCCCAGTTAGTACAATTACAAAGGGGCTTGCATCAGGTGGAAGATCTATAAATCCCCCCCTGGGAATTTTGCTAGATTGGGAAGTCTGGTCGTTTTGTATAGTCTTTTCCAATTTTTTGTTTAAAGGGGTCACCCTAGGGGTAGATGCTACACATACAGGGGGTTTGGGAACAATCAATTTGATAGGGCACGCATTTTTGGTACCCGCAGATCCTGCATTTGCTACAAAGGCAGGACCTTTGCCATTCTGGTTAATTGCATTATTACCTTTTGGAGGGACCAAGGGAGTAGCAGAAAAAGTATAAACTTGGGTCGCTCCACGATCAGCTACTTGGGGAACACTCATTATAGTAGTTTGTTTAACACCCATATTTGTTGTAGTAGGCACGGGGCAAGTGGAAACATGAGAGCTGCTAAGGGCAGCGTCTGGAGGCTGTGGTTTTATGCCACAAGTGTCTAAGCTAATACTGGACAGGGTGATAATACTTTTCTCCAATTCCAATAGTTGGTTTTCGATACTAGATAACCTAACTTCGAGTGGCTTTAATAGCTTTTTTAGAGTCTCCCATACAGTTTTAACAAAATCCTCCTTCCCCCCTTCCAATTCTAGCAGAGATGTACCTGTTTTCTCTACCATTGGGGCATCATGCACATCAATAATAGCGACATCGGCTGTACTATTAGTTTCCATCACATTATCTTTTTTAGACAACTCTATGCTGGGTAATGACTGAGAAAATAGATTGTTCGTACCCCCCTTCGGATTTGACCAAGCTGTTAAACACTGGCTTTTTGCCACTTTAGTTTTTTTCCTAAGGTACGCTGACCCAAACTTACATTTTCTCTTTAGTGTTAGCATTACCTTAGTGGGATACAAAACTTTGTTGATGCCCTCAGTGTCTTTGGTTTCATTGTCCTTCAGTGTCATATACATATTAGGAGATGGTACAGGTAACGTCCTCTCGTGCGTTTTCTCAGAATGATCCGGTGAGACATTAACAAATGGCAAAATTTCCTCGGGAGCTGGATGAACTTCGACCGGTATAACAAAAGATTTAGTAGCAGCAGAGCGTTCCGGAGTCTTAGCTAAGGCAATGCTACCTAAGGAAGATTTTTTGGCCAATCCTAAATCAATAGATAGTCTCCTTGCTTCCTCCAGCTCCAAGGAAACTCTGTGCTGGAGTTTGGAGATCTCATTATCAATGCTTGTGTTGGTCCTTGTTATAAAATCATCCAGAGTTCCCGTGACTTTTTTAACATTCTTAGCCGTGTGACGAGTTACACGTGTAGACATTGTTCGAAAAGTTACCCTGGTCAAGAAGATGGGGCAGTAAAGGATAATACAAACAGATAAATCAGCCACTCAGCCAAGAGGAATGGCCCGGTCCGGTCTCTCTCGGTCTAGAACGGGCCCGCCCTTGTCCCGGGCTTCTCCCGGCGCCCTCCCGCGCGCTCCCGCGCAGCGGGTTGAGTCACTTGTTTATGTTTGTTGCTTGTGAGAGGGGCGGAGCGTGCAGGGAGAGCGGCCCAGGTGCTTACAATTGGGTCTGGCGGGCGCTCCTGGGACTTGAAGTCCTGCGCCCGCACTCGCTCGCAGCCCTGCACGTGTCCCCGCTGTCCCTACCTCCCAGATGAAACACTGGCCCACGGGTGCTGTTCTTTGGCTGGCAAGCCCCCAAGGGCGAAGCGGGACCCGCGGAGCGGGTACCGCGAGCTGTGGCAGAAAGTCCGGTGAGGAAGCAGGAAAGCAGTTGCTAGAAGCGCTATGCCTTGAAATAAACACGAAGTGGTGACACGGCGGTATCAGGCAGTGTTGAGGCATAAATACTGATGAATGGGAATGGTGGGGCGGAGCGTGCAGGGAGAGCGGCCCAGGTGCTTACAATTGGGTCTGGCGGGCGCTCCTGGGACTTGAAGTCCTGCGCCCGCACTCGCTCGCAGCCCTGCACGCGTCCCCGCTGTCCCTACCTCCCAGATGAAACACTGGCCCACGGGTGCTGTTCTTTGGCTGGCAAGCCCCCAAGGGCGGAGCGGGTACCGCGAGCTGTGGCAGAAAGTCCGGTGAGGAAGCAGGAAAGCAGTTGCTAGAAGCGCTATGCCTTGAAATAAACACGAAGTGGTGAATTATGATAAAGAGAATGTAGAGAAAATGTTACAAGTTTAAAGGACACAGATGAGGATGTTTTTGTAAAAGTATATTATTAACTTTTGAACCGGTCTTGACGTGTTATTGACTTTTTATGACAATCGTGCGTAAGTCATTAATTTTTCAGCTATATAAACAGATGCCAGCATGCGGCAAACTAAGATCAGCTTTCAAAGCTCCACGGAGGCGACTGATCTGCTGGCTGTAATAAGTAAACCTACTTCTGCTTGCCAAGAGAAGTCTTGTCTCTTTTATTCCAGTTTTCCTTCAACACTGGGCATGTGCCTCCCAACAGGATCCGAGCCAATGGGCAGATAGGCACAGTACGGTACTAAGGTGTCTACGCAAGCCAGCTCTATGGTAGCGGCAAAATCAGGGGAGATCTGACCCTGACGAAGGCAGTTGTTCAAATATGGAGGAAATCCATGTGAGCAATGGGATGGGAGGGAGAGGTGATATTAAAAAAAACCTTATTGGGATCGCCCGTTTTGGCACATCTGCAGGGCATAAATGGCAGAAGGCAGTGGACATACTGAGCATTTTGAAGCTGCGGGACATATGGGACTCCCTGGGAGTACTCCCATTCAAAGAACTGAAATAACAGTACGAACAGTCAAAAACACAGCATTACTGGTACACCCAGGGGGAATATGTCCTGAGGAAATACATAGACAGGTTCATGGATGTGCTTGAGCAAATGCCATTGGAATTTGGTATATTGGCAACACCTCTCCACAAAAATGTCATATCCCAGATTTACCATCCACTTGTGAGTAATACTCACCTGCCGACATGGCATTCAGGAACACGTGGAAGAGCGATTTAGATAGCTTTCAAGACAAAGACTGCGTGGAGGTGTGTCTATACCCATGGGAGGTAGCCATTAGAGCTGGGTTCCATTAAATGCAGTACAAGATTTTACAATGTGCATATGACTCAAGGAACAGGTTGCATCGCATGGGGAGGACAAACACAGACTGTTGCCTTAGAGGCTGCGGTAAATTGGGCACACTTCTCCATAGACTTTGGGAATGTCCATGCATACAGCTCGTTTGGTAAATGGTGAGCCATAGAATTTCCTCAGCAATGAGGTAAGACCGGTCACTGGGCTCCCATGGCTACATGTGGTATTTGGAGGGGGCAGACCAGGTCAAAAAGTAATTTACTATGGTGCAATGTGACCTTTGAGGTGGCCAGGAGAGGTATTGTTAGACTGTGGGGCAGCCCGGAGATTCCGGGAGTGGAACGGTGGACTAGATATATCGGGTACATGGCTGACCCAGAAAGTTTGATAAGGTGTGGAGCCCCAAGCGGCCATTACGAAACATAGACAAATCTAATTCACCAGATGGATGGCATGGAAATGGTCACTTTGTGGCCATGGATTGTAAAGGTTGGCATTCCGATGGGTTGAGAGGTGGGGAAATGTGTTCTGTCCAGTATGCTGTTCAAAATGAAAGATTTCCCTTTTTATTTCGAACTCTCCTTTAAAAACTTTGTGTTATGTAAAACCTCATGTCGGACAGTTGCTCACTTTGAATTGTTTATTATCATTGCAATCTCGAACAAAGATTAATAAAAAATAGTAAAAAATAAATAAAAAAAGAAAATGCTTTGCGTACTTAACCTTTTATTATGTAACCAAAATTCAGGATATTCAATTACTTGCTATATATGGTCTTGACAGTGTATGTTTGGAATTCGATTAGCAATCTATATAATCTATACATTTATTCTTAAAACCTTTATTTATGCAGTTTCATATTTCAACCTAAAGTGCAACGTTAACAAGTGCCATCATCACATTCAAAGAAGAAACTTAGGTATGTAACTACCCATCAGTAAATCAAAATAATTTTCCAGCGGTCAAGACATATCATAAAATATAAATATTAAATTTGCAATCAAAACGCACTTGATATATAAACTATATTAACGCACAATTTCATTGTTGTCCTAGGTATAGCTAAATACAAAGATATAAGCGTTCCCACACTGATCAATATTAAAAGATACAAAGTCAAACAATCTGACACAATTGTTCCATAGCTCAGGATGTCACTAAGGTGAAATAGAGGCCTGTGTTACTTGTTTTGGTGTATAGCACACCAATGCCCTCATGCTTACCCTTACTGAAATCTTTGGGATCGAGGGAGAGGCTGTAACCAGGAAGAGTCTCCAGGAGAAGTTTATAGCAGGCCCTCCAGCCCGGGTCGGATATGCTTGGCGCCACGCACTGCATCGCTGCCACGCGTTTGAAGAAGGCGGACTTTCTGTGGAAGCCAATGAGCTCATAGAGCTCAGACAGGATGCTGTACCGCTGGATCTTCTCCTCTTCTGAAAGCTTCAGCACAGAAAAATAAAGAGGGAACAAGTTAAACCTTCTTATTGCATCTACACATCTCATAATAAGTCTTCAAAGGAGGTTAGACTATTAGTTGAAAACGGTATAAGACACTTCATTTATCAGTACCTCTGTAGAACTACAAATCTCCAGACTGAAACACTTCTTAAAACAAAGTTGGATTTGTGTTGCAAGAATTAGAACTATCCAACAACAGAAGACCCACCATAATCATGCATAATCAACCATGCCTTGCATTTGTTGGTGCTACATCCATTGTGCAATTCACCTTCACAACAGGAAACCTAGGTTGTATAGTCACTTTCTCCAGTGACACTCTTCTATTCACTATTTTATAACTATATGCTATATTACAAGGTATAGGGCCACATATACTGCATCAAATGTTGCTCCATTTCTACAATGTCATGAGAAAAACCCCAAGTATTTTCTTTAACGGAAGACCAAATTAACTAAACATCTTCTGTGCTTTGTTTGCAATCACAATGTGACACACCAAACTAATACCAAAGGAACTATCTTATAATTGAGATTTTAATTTATTGAAAGGTACCGCAGTTGCCCAGAAGCACAATAGCGGATGGGCAGCATGCTACACGATAGGGTGTGCTTGGTTGTTCGACTGTTGAATTGTAGTGCGGCCTATGTAAGAAATGCATCGGTGCCTTGCGTGAGGACCAGAGTGAGGTGACATTGCTTGCTGCGCTTCAGCGTGTACTGGAGTGACGACTGAGGGAAAGAACACCCAAGCTTTATATGAATGTATTGTTTCAAGTGGTTGGTAGGGTGTGGGTTATAACTGCAGCCTATTGTAGGGCTGTAAAGTAAATCTGATTTATTCTGGCATGTGAGCACGATAACACAAAATTACGTTTCTTAAACGTAAAGTGTGGCCAGTCGTACCACATGTGATTGACTTGTGGAGTACAAATGTGTGAAGTTCTACGTAGTCACATGAAACTAACTTACTACAATTTTATACTCCATGATTAAGAAAAAAACTCACCACAAGGCAATAATGTGTTTAATGGCCTAATTGCCCCCTCGGTTACATTGACAGCGATATCAGACAGAACAACTGTCTTGGGGAGATGGGGAAATGGACATTCTGCAATTAGCTCCAACTGAAAACTCAAAAGGTAGCAGATTTTGTGGCTTCCCAAACTAAGGTGCAGTCTTGTGTCCTTCACTGGTTCAAACCAAACGCCTGCACACAGAATTTGCCAAAGAGTTAATTCAAGACATCTTATTCTGTAAATAAATAACTGCCCGAGTGAAAAAAGATCCTTTACAAGTTCATGAACAACTGAAAAATTGGCATCTCAAATCAAGCCACTTAGAGATTTAAAAAAAAATTGTTTATTATTATTAATTTTCTAGGAAAACGATACAAAAAGGAAAAACAACACGGCACAGTACACTGCATCATTGAGGCACATAATCACGGTTACATCATTCCTTCGCATTATGTAGTACAATAGAAGGGATCTTAGATCCGAAAGGCACAGTGTCTAAACCTGGGTACCCAGGAAGAAGTTAAGGTGGGGGTTGTTCGGGGAGCGGGGGGGGGCAAGTGCAATAGACAGTAGGGCCAGCAGTGGCGCTATCGCTAATGGCCGGTGTGTCTCCTACGGGGGAACTCGAAGAAGCCACTTACATAAATTTGCTCTAAATTCAGCCATAAGACTGGGTGTACCATTAATGACTCTAATGTGACTGGTTCTCACAAACCAAATCTTTTCCCTTAGAGATTTTATGACAAAACTGTCCAGGCCCACCAGGAATGACAGTGATCGTGCATTGCACCAAAGACAGGGATTTAAACAAGTACTGAAGATCATAATGTAAACATATTTAACTACACGCCAACTAGCACTGCCACACCTCCTCAGATACATTTCAAACATGATGAAATCAATACAAAGAGCTGAACTGTGATATATAAGATCCACAATGCAACGCAAAACTAAATAGAGAGGAAGGGCTAGTAATGCCCTGGCACACACCCATAAGACATTGATGCTGGCATGTAGGGGCAACCTATGCGTTTAGATTGGTGGATACGGGGGCACCGCCTTCACCTTACAACCAGGATACTGAGCAGGAGGCTGGCTTCATTAATCACGTGGGATGACAAGTCAGAAGATTTCAGGATTGCTATCCTTAAGAAGGTCTGGATTTCTGGACTTCGGTCAAGATTGCCTTCCAGAATCTGATCAGTTTTAGACCGCTGATGATCATATACTATGGCGCGCAAGTAGCACTCTTACAGTGTCAGCAGGCAGGAGAGGCGAGAAGGTTGTTTTTAATGTCTTTTCTTGCATCCATATATGAAGTGCTGAAGGGAGCATGGAGGGCTCTTTAATGGGACTCTCCTTATCATGCCAGTTAACTTTTGTTGTTTTGGAGTTTGCAAATTTGTTGGTTTAGGGATTCGTAAATTATTAATGCTTTTTAAGGGTGTGTGTGTAGGTGTGTAGGAGTGTAGGAGTGTAGGTGTGTGTGTGTAGGAGTGTAGGTGTGTGTGTGTAGGAGTGTAGGAGTGTAGGTGTGTAGGTGTGTAGGTGTGTGTGTGTAGGAGTGTAGGTGTGTGTGTGTAGGAGTGTAGGTGTGTGTGTGTGTGTAGGAGTGTGTGTGTGTGTGTGTGTGTGTGTGTGCGTGTGTGTGTAGGTGTATGTGTGTGTAGGTGTGTAGGTGTGTGTAGATATATATATATATACATCCAATATGCTAAAACATACATATAAATAAAGGAGTGGGCAGCAGCCCAGGCACACCTGTGACTGTAGGACACATATATATATATATTTTTTTTTTATTGCCGACATGCCAAGACCAGACCAACTGGCTTTGCCAGTGCTTGATTAGTATTAGGCCCAATGTCAAAATCTTTTTTTGTAGGTATGCTCTTTATGGTCCGTCAATGGTCCTATCTCTTTTATTCAGCGTTTCGAACGATCACTTGAATGTGCGACTTTGGCGCTAAGCATCTCCTTTCTTACCTTAAATAATGTACTACTCCTTCAAGTTATTCATAATAATGAGTGTTACTTACTTAGTAGCCACACTAAGTTATAGCAAAACCAGGGAAGATACATATGTCCTCTCGCTTTCTGAGTTCAGATGATGCGCTGCTTTAACAGGATCTCTTTTGTTACCCAGGAACTGGATTATTTTATTCCACGAATAGGGTAGCAAATACATGGAATACCCTCCCAGCAAAAAAGGATAAGGCTTATTTATTTTTCAGGTCTCCTTCGACCCCGCAGTATATATTAATTTTTTTGTGCTACGAGCCACTCGGGTTAGCCTCGGTGTGCTATGTATGAGAAATATTGGTAGAGGGATTAAGGGCCTGACTTCGATCTTGGCAAACGGGTTACTCCATCACAACGGTGACTGATATATCATCTACCGATATAAAAATCCCATTATATTCTATGGGATTTATATTTCGGTGGTTGGGATATCGGATCGCAGTTGTGACGCAGTAACCCATCCTCCAAGTCTAAATCAGGCCCTAAATAATTGTATAGTTTGCAAAGATAGCAATTATGGCAAATAATCCGAGACGAAGATGTAAAAGTCTTAGGTAGAGTCAGAAGATGGGCCTCGGGTGGAGTGGCTTGTTTTATGGCTTAACTCGGTTTAATTTGAGTTATATAGCTACATGTACACTCACCTACAGCCAGAGGCTGGTGGGCTACATCAATGCTGCAACAGTAAGACATATAGAAAATCAAAAAACACATCTCTACCCCCAACTCCATCACCTATACTCCAGCGACCACTGCTAAGAAGAGACATGACAATAAACAAAATAGTCCAGCCAGCAATGGGAAATGGTGGAGTCCATCTCAAGGCGAACCCTCTCCCTGGTAGCTCCGGGCAGGGCTCGTTCGTTACTCCGCGCCATAGGATTGTGTGATACGGGTAAGCTCCCTAAACTCATGAACCAAGAAAGTTATGCTTTGGTTCCAAACTTTCTCACAATGACCCTCTCTCCCCTCCAAGCCAGCTGAGGTTTTGTCCATTCCCAGCAGTTCCCACATTCAAGTGAGCCATGCTCTGTATTTCAGGGCCTTCTCCTTCCCCCATACTGCAGTGGAGTGGCCAATCAGCAGGCCCAGGTCTTCGGGAGTCAGGCGGCCAGCTGCTTGATGCTAGCATAGGTCTAAGCAGAGTTAAACAGGACAGAAAGTAATTTAGAATATGTAGGCGGACTGTCCTTTTTTACTACCAAAACCTGTTTTGGCCTTGCTTTGGCTGAATATTAAAATATCTCATCCAGTGGTGAATTTGTATAAAACACAAGTGCCAGGGCTCTCGCCAGGAGGCAGCTTGCACCAGGCCATTTCTCCTGAAACACCACCGCCTCAAACATGAAAGTGGGGTGAGGATGTGGCGTAATGGTGGTGCCGCCTTCAGTGCTGGGGAACGAGGTTCTAGTCTTGACATCAGGTCAACATCTGTGACTCAGCGCAAATCACTTAATCTCACCGTGCCTACCAAAAATGAGTATGTCCTTGAATTGGTGCTCATGAAACTATAGTGTTGTGTTGACGATTAAGTGCCGGTGCTGAGCCCCAGAAACCCCTGGCTCAAATTAAGCGCTGATCTCATCACTTGAACACATTTTTAATGAATTGGACAAAACTTCCTCCTGAATCCCACTTCCAGCAGTAGTAAAGCATACAAAAAGATGTGAAGGGTACGCCAATGTTACCTGGAACTAGGAAACTGGGGATTGCTGGAGACCAGATCTGAAGTACCGCAGACTGGGACTCCACATGCCAGGTATGCTACCTTGAAATGCCAGGTGTGATCACTCAGGTTCTGTGGATGGCGCTCAGACTATTACTGGTCTTAAGCGCCACCTGTCCTTGCTGAGCACCCAGAATACTTTGCTTGCATGCTCACAAAGCAAGCGGCTGCAGACTGTACATCAATGGTCCACGTCATGGGCGGCTCTGCTGGATAGTGGTCCCTGCTCATGCTTGGGTGCTACGTGTGGACATATAGTAGACAGTCTGGGTGTCACCACAGCTACCAACAGAGAAATGCGATCACTGGCCGAAATGCGGCCTATTCTATATATTGTTGGAATTCTAGTGTAATGATGACCAGCCTTAATGCAATGCTTCCACTGACATAACAATGGCAACTCGCAGCATCTCTATAATATTATCATACTGTTGTCTGAGGACTTAGCCTATAGAACTTGTGGATCTGACTGCATCTATTCATGCATGCACTCACCCATTCATCCAGCCACATATTGTATTGTAATTGCTTTTTTATAGCACTTACTACCCTTGACGAGGCGTTGAAGCGCTTTTTCGGCGTGTAGCACTCTACTCCGGAACCCATAATGGATTAGTGGTGCATTAGTATAGTAAAATATGAAAATCCAATTGAGTGGTGAATAGGTTAGTCAATTATTTGCACTGAGAAGGATAGTGGAGGGATAGAAGAGGGGAAAAGGTTTGCATTTATATAGCGCTCAACACCCCTGATGGGGTGTTGAAGCGTTTTTTTGGCGAGTAGCACGCTACTCCGGAACCCATAAAGGATTAGTGGTGAATTAGTATAGTGAAATATGAAATTCATTTGAAGGGTTTCAATGCATGCATCCACTTCTTCAGTCAATCACCCATTCATCAATCTATCCACTCATCCATTCACTAATGGCTCATTCCCACATCCACACATAAATCTGTGAAGAACCGCTACTTCTTACAAAATAGCCAGAATTATTGTGTCTGAATATGGTTGATAAAAGTATCAGCAGGCATAAATATTTACTTGAATATTGTTTACAAAATATCCCGTATGAGGTTAAATATCAGTTTTTACCTTGAATGGAGAAATAATGTTTTGTAAAAGATACTGAGGACACAATATTTTTGTCAGACGATATTTAGCTCAAGTTAGCCACATATCCCAGAGCCCTTGGCTTTCCCAATGCTTGTTCTTTACAGCCGGAACTCCCCATTCATAAGTGCTCTGGCGGCCCGGTTTCAATTGTGCTACGGTTATTTCATTAAAAGAATTAATAGCGCAAATATGGCCGATCAAATTGTTTACTGCATCTGTGCCAGCCTCGAATGTGCAGCCGGCCAGCCGCGTGGGAGTTGCATTAGTCGGGAAAGAAGAAAACAACATAAAAAATAAGCAGAGATGTGCGTTTGTTAACGTGGAATCAGGCACAAGCGATCTAGGCAGAGGGAAAATAACCGAACTTGAGGCAAACTTAAAGGACTTCCTAACCTAGTATACTACGCGCAGCGCAGTAGAATGGGTGTTTTTTTTTGCCTGTCGCAAAGCTTCAAACGTTTCCAAGTTTATCTTGGTCTTTGTGAAGTTATCCTCTGTACTGAGAGACCCTTTTCACTGCACAGCGAGGTCCTTTTCACGCTAGACGAAGCCAGCCATGTTGGAAAATGCGTCCAGACGGTTTTCAGCGAGTTTACATGTTCACACCTGCCAACTCACACGGTGGTACCGTGTGACACACGAGAACGGCACCCAGTCCCATCACACGGTCTCTCCCTGTGTGGAGTCGATATCACACGTTAATAGAGAAAATTATCTGAAAACCACTGCAAATAGTGGTTTCCCAGCTCGTTGTCCGAGGCTTTGAACTGCCAGTACACCTGCAACAGCAAGCTTTTTTGGGGGGGAGGGAGGGTGTTCAAAAGTGCCTCGTAGATACTTCTCGGCACGCGGCGTCGCCCCTTTCAATACCCCACCATTCCTCACAAAGGATAACGAAAGACCGTAACTAAAAGTAACGGGAAGCAGGACTAGGGTGAGAACGGGGTTCGTACTTTAATAAGGATTCCCAGATGTGGATTACTGCGCCACGCAGAGTTTCCCGACATGAGTTATGCGTGCCCAGTAAAAAAGGTTTGGGAGGGGGGTGGGGCGAGGGAAGAGAGAGACAGTGAGAGTGAAGAGAGAGTTTTTGCGAGTGTGCATGTGTGTGTGTTTCACATTCTGAGATCCTCTCCTCGACGGGTAAAAACACACATTACTGAGTTATTCCCCATTCCAGCAATGAACATACGCAAAGATCACACCTCAGTGTCTGTATTTCCCAGGTGCGATATTTCTGCACCAAAGAAGCAGTAAAAAATAATCTCCTATCTACTGTTTGGAAGATATATTGTTTCCATTTTAATTTTACTCAAACATGCCGTCGATTACGAACAAAATACGCTTTAAAAAAGTGTGCATGTTTCTTGCGTGAGCTATTTGAAGCTGAACTATGGTCTCACAGCTAGACTGCCGACTTTGGAGCTGGGAAACCAAGGTTCGAGCCTTGGGGACGCGTCCACATCCTGTGATTCTGGGCAAATCACTTAATCTCCCCGTGCCTACCAACAAGCATTTGCAATGCAATAGGTCTCGCATTAGGAAAGTTTGAGCTGTTGGTATTGTAAATGACAAATTTTATATTTATGTGTTGGTTTTAAAAATAGCGAAATTAATAGCTTTGTTATTTACAATGCCAATAGTTTTAACTTTCGCAAATGTGACACCTATAGCATTTGTAATGCAATATGTGTTGTATTTACGTGACTTAAATGTATTGATATTACTAATAACAATGTAGGATAATTATGTGGCAATGAGTGGTATTGTGTGGAGTGTGTTGCATTCAGTACAGTGTAATTATGTGGTGTGTAATTATGTGGCACTGAGTGGTATTTGGAGTGTATGTTGCATCAAGTGCAGTGTAATTATGTGGCATGTAATTATGTGGCACTGAGTGGTATTTGGAGTGTATGTTGCATTGAGGGCAGTGTAATTATGTGGCGTGTAATTATGTGGCACTGAGTGGTATTTGGAGTGTATGTTGCATTGAGTGTAGTGTAATTATGGGGTGTGTAATTATGTGGCACTGAGAGGTATTTGGAGTGTATGTTGCATTGAGCGCAGTCTAATTATTTAGCATATAATTATGTGACACTGAGTGGTATTGTCTGGAGTGTATTTTGTATTCAGTAGAGTCTAAATATGTGGCATGTAATTATGTGGCACTGAGTGGTATTGTTTGGAGTGTATGTTGCATTGAGTGCAGTGTAGTTATGAAGCATAATTATGTGGCACTGAGTGGTATTGTGTGGTGTGTTGCATTCAGTAGAGTGTAATTATGTGGTGTGTAATTATGTGGCACTGAGTGGTATTTGGAGTGTATTTTGCATTGAGTGCAATGTAATTATGTGGCGTGTAATTATGTGGCACTGAGTGGTATTTGGAGTGTATGTTGCATTGAGTGCAATGTAGTTATGAAGCATAATTATGTGGCACTGAGTGGTATTGTGTGGAGTGTGTTGCATTCAGTAGAGTGTAATTATGTGGCGTGTAATTATGTGACACAGTGGTATTTGGAGTGTATGTTGCGTTGAGTGCAGTGTAATTATGTGGCGTGTAATTATGTGGCACTGATTGGTATTTGGAGTGTATGTTGCATTGAGTGCAGTGTAATTATGTGGCTTGTAATGTGGCACAGAGTGGTATTTGGAGTGTACGTTGCATTGAGTGCAGTGTAATTATGTGGCGTGTAATTGTGGCACTGAGTGGTATTCTGTGGAGTGTGTGTTGCATTCAGTAGAGTGTAATTATGTGGCGTGTAATTATGTGGCACAGAGTGGTATTTGGAATGTATGTTGCATTGAGTGCAGTGTAATTATGTGACGTGTAATTATGTGGTGCGGAGTGGTATTTGGAGTGTATGTTGCGTTGAGCACAGTGGAATTACGTATTATGTGGAGTGTATGTTGTATTCAGTAGAGTGTAATTGTGTGGCGTGTAATTATGTGTTGCTCTGACTTGTTACAACCATGGCAAATCAATGTCAAGCTATGAAAAATTGAATCCTTTCTTTGTCTAAAACATTTTAAAGGATGTGCTTTTAGTGAGACAACCAACTTATACTAATTTTACTTTTAGCTACATAACAATGTACAGTTATCGTCCGGGCTTTTCTTTAGAGACGGACTTGTCACTTTTTGCAGCTCTATTTACATATGTTGATTAACTATTTGTTGCTTTCTTCAAGCTCCCGAACTCACAATACCATGTGAATGGGTGCCTTTAGAAACGGGCTCCACTCAGCCACTAATGCCGCAAACGTTTATCATGCCGGGTGGAGGGCCGTGGGCACAACTATTGCAGTAACAGAGTGTGGATCTAACCACTGCCACTTACACCCAAGGTCAGTACATGCTACACAGATACCTAGTAAGCGTTAGAGAACGCCCACCGCGTGCCCGGGCTACCCAAATTGCGTCCCATATGACAGCTAACTAACTGGCCTGCTGTCTAAAGGAAACAGATAACTCCAACCACACGCGGAGGCCCTGACGGGTCCAACCAGCGTTCCCTCCACGGATCCTTCATGCTGTCACGGTGTCACCCCCAAACCCCGGGTTAGCTTCCAAATTCGAAGGCGGGCAGCCCTTTTCGGCTGAGACGTGTAAAGCTAGCACACGTACCTGCACAACACCTTTGAAGCGCTACCTGGCAATCTATATTTCCCCCAACTCACTTAAACAACACCAGAAACGGCGTTGTGTCCTTTCCACGGACGACTTTTCTTGAGCATTCTTTCTAAGATGAGCACTGCCATCTGCAGAAATGGAGGGAACATCTGGAAGATATTCTGTGCTCCGTGACGCGAATGGGAGAAAGATGATGTTTTTTTAAGCAGAGAAATGGTGGGGAAATCCTAATAACTGTGAAAAACGCGAACAAAGCAACAAATACTCTCTAGCTACCTCAAAATATTGTGTATTCCGCACAAAAAGCCCGTGTTTCATTTTGCAAAGGCCCGCTCCTTCATTTGGCCAAATCAACTCGGCATAAAAAAAAAGGCACAAGGTCCTCTAAAAAAATTGCTAAACTCTGGCCGGTGGCTCCTGCCCAAAGAAACACAAAGTTTAAAGGCTGGCACAAGGTTATCTACAAAAATAAGATTTTGAAAACAGGGATCAAAGCTGCCTAAAAATGCACACAAAAAAAAAGTCCCTGTCCCAAAGAAGAAATTGTTAGAAACGCAGGCAAATAAAATTCCTTAATGGAGGTTCCTTCCTACGAATCAGGTTTAAACCCGCGTGCCAGCCAGTCCCGAATACCCCTGGACGAAAAGTGATGCCTCTGTCCATTCACAACTTATACACTATGATGTGAGAGCATAACAAGACGTTCCTTTTAAACATGAATAACTGCCAAGTGAGAGTTAAAAAAACACAGCTTTCTTCCACCAGGTGAGAGTAAAAAAAAAATAGCTTTCTTCCACTCCACGAGGAAACCAGCTTGCCACCTTTAAGCCCTCACACTCCGTCTAGACGGGAGCAGGGGTGTAAACATTGCACAATATCCCGGAGCCGCGCGGGGCTGGTGGCAGACAATCACTGGAGGCCGTGCCATCCTTCCCTGCTCTGAGGGAGGGGGATCAGCAACAGTTGGCATCGCTTGCCCGGTGCCAGGCACGCCCACAGCTGACAAACCTACCGGGGGTCCCTGGTGTCCAGTCTGCGCTGGGGGGGTCCAGGGGCTGCCGTGACGTGCCGGGGCTTGGAGCGGGCGTCCTCTTCGCGCTGCTGGAGCTGAGTGTTGTTTTCAGAGCGAGTCCTCTCTCTCTCGCACCACTCCCGTCCCTCCCCCGCCCTCTCCTGCTGAAGGGTGAGGTCACAGGCGGAGGGTGTGGAAAGAAAATAAAGAGCGCTCCCTGGAACTTAAAACAAGCCGTGAGCGTGCACTCTCCCGAACTTCCGGTCTTGGGATGTGCACGCTCACGGCAGTCGTGGGGCGGGACTTCCGACTTTGCGAGAAGCCCGCGCCCACAGAGTGGATGGCAGCAGAAATAAGGAGAGGCGGCTGAGGCGGTAAGTGGGGCTTGGCACCTGTGTGTGAGCGTGTGTGTATGCAGTGTGTGTGTGTGTGCGATGGCGGCGGCGGGGGGTCTTTGTATGTGTGCGTCGTGCGTGAGTGTAGGTGCGCTGGTGTATGTGTGGGGGGTCTCTGTGTGTGCGTGTAGGTGCGCTAGTGTGTGTGTGTGTGTGTAGGTGCGGGGGCGATGCGGGGGGTGTGCCTGTGTATGCGTGTGGCTGTGATGTGCGCATGCATGAATGTGGGTGCGCGTGCGCGCAGTGTAATCCAGCCGAAGAGAAGCTCGTGGCAGTTTCTTGTCCTTCATTCCCCCGAGTCAGCTAGCTATAAGTCTCCACCTGGACGCATCCTTTGGATGCGAATTCCAGGCTCGACCTAAAAATGAATGTGTCCTTGTGTAAAGTAACTGGTGCTCATGTAAAGCGCTCCAATACCTTCGGGTCGAGTTCGGGTTATATAAATCTGCCAAAAAAGACCGTAAGTCCTCGAATTGCATTCACCAATGCCTGTTGCGGAGAGGGGCGCCTACTCTGCGTGGTCAGGGTCAGCCTCAGCCACTTCGGGGAAGGGAGAGCTCCTGGACCGCCCCTACTGGTTACAACTCACGAGTCAGACTACACCAAGGAGTCAACTTGAAGTATCTGCTTGGGGCAGAGGTGGGTACAGAGGAGAGTAGGGGCTCAAAGAAGAGGCTATGGAGAGTAGGAGAGGGCCTCCTGGCTGGCTCGCCCTACTGACGGTGAGCGTGGCTGAACCTGTGAAATAGAGGCAGTAAGAGGGAGGCAAGGTGGGGGAGGGGAGGAGTGGACGATAGTGGAGTGCAGTAGATAGGGGACAAGTAAGGTGTGCAGGTGGAGAACGTGTCCTCCAGTTCGTTCATCAGTCTGCAAGTCCTTAATTCCAGTCAAAGCGGTACAAAAGGGGGTGATGATGGACGGAGCATCTGAACCAATCAAACACTCACACCCAGTCAACAGATCTGGGTTTAATCCATCACCGTTCTTTAGCCCACTCTGCCACCCCAGTTCAGACATGGTCATATGCAAATCAGTCTGACCCTGTGCCTCATGGGAACAGTTCAGCCCGAACTGCCAAGCCATGCCTTCCCTGGACCGGAAACAAGCTTCCTAGGATCGGTTTCTGGCATTTCAGCCGTCTTCAGCCAGGCTTGCTTGAATCCAGTGGCAAAGTGAGCAAGGGACTCACGTCTGAGCATACCCTGCCACACTTATGGCGAATAAAGCGGTACAAAAGGGTAGTCCCTTGCTCACTTTGAGTGTGGATGTGTTAGGCAAACCAGAGTTTGGTTCTAGACGCATCCTCCCTCCACCCAACACCACTTCACAAACTGGTTTGTATCTAGCATCCCTACTTAAGGTACAAACACAGGCTTAACCTGTTTCCACACATGACATACCGCAGAGCATGCCACTAGCTCAAGGCGGTGCTTGGAAATGGCTTTGCTATTAGAGGTGCACACTTCACCAACAGTGCTGGAAAACCATCTCCCCAACACATAGATCCAGACATCTCAGTGCACACAAAGCAGTGCATCATCTATAGGTCGCCAACCGACAATTTACTCTCTGGGCCATCCGGTCATCCAGGAAGTTGAAGGAAGAGGGCTGGCACCTTTACAGTGGTTTTGTTTGTCAACAAGGCTATAACTCGTCACCAAAACTGGAAGGATGACAACTCATTTATGGCAAGTCCTTTATTGCAGTTCAGGTGCAAAACACCCTCCTTCATCAAAAGCAAGCTTTCTAGTGTGATGTAAAAGAATACACTGTTGGGCATATGCGGCCATCAACACACCAGCTCTTCAGGTTACTTCAGAAGTTGGAGGTGTTTTTTAATAAACATTACTAGGGGCCCTCATTGGTCTCGAGTAATCCTCTAGAGTCTAACTGGTTAACTCAAGCTGATGCCACCAATTTGATTCCGCACACTCTGTGTAATTTGCAGACACCCACCCGCACGGTTGGAGCACAGCATGTTCTCCTCTAGGTGTGCCACTCCTCAGTCATAGACGTGGCCCACTCTCACCAGCCTTCACCAGCAATGAGATTCCCAAGTGGCCATAACAGCTTTCCCCTCCCTATTTCTTTTGCAGCAAGAAGGTCTCCCCCTTGAGGGGGATGTATGATGTATGACGTTACAACGCATGCATTTACAACGCATGCCATCACAACGTAACTTTTACCCCGCAGATTCCATTACAACGCATGGCATTACAACGTAGGTGCTTTTACAACGCATGCCATTACAACGTAAGTATAGGTAAGTATTTTTTTTATATTAATTTAATTTTAATTAAATTACAAAAATTATTCAATAAATAATTGTAATTAATTTTAATTTGTAAATATATTTTTTAATTATTAATTTTAACTCCTTGGGTTTGTAATAGTAGGGTAAGTGGTGGATAATGTAGGGGTAAAATTTACTATTCTAACTCCAGGGGGTGTAATAGTAGGGTAAGTGTTGGATAGTGTAGGGGTAAAAATTACTATTCTAACTCCAGGGGGGTGTAATAGTAGGGTAAGTGTTGGATAGTGTAGGGGTAAAAATTACTATTTTAACTCCAGGGGGGTGTAATAGTAGGTTAAGTGTTGGATAGTGTAGGGGTAAAAATTACTATTCTAACTCCGGGGGGGTGTAATAGTAGGGTAAGTGTTGGATAGTGTAGGGGTAAAAATTACTATTCTAAAAAAAAATGTAATACAAAAATTAAAAATTAATAAAAAAAATTAAATATAATTTAAAAAAAAATTAAATATATTAAAAATGTTATAATTATTTTAAATACATTAATACTTACCTTACCTATACTTACGTTGTAATGGCATGCGTTGTAAAAGCGCCTACGTTGTAATGCCATGCGTTGTAATGGAATGCGTTGTAATGGCACCTGCGGGGTAAAAGTTGCGTTGTGATGGTACTTCGTTGTAAAAGTTGCGTTGTAAAGGTCGTTCCCCCTTGAGGGTTGTAGATCCTCAAGACAGAAATGTTGATCTTCTCCCCATCACATCAAACTTACAAGTATCCCACCTATTACTGATGGAGCTAGGACTCGCAGAAAAGAGACTTGCTTGTACTTGATCCACTCCTTTACCTCACTAACATGGTATTAAATGCGTTTTGTGAATAAGTAATGTGCACCATACAAACACACAGGTTAGTGAAGCTTGCATATGTGTTTGCTAACATTAACAACTTGAACGAATTACTAAAACCGCTTTAATGGGGAAATCTTTACTGTGCATGCGTGAACTGCATCTACGCAGTGTGACGAAATAACGCTTGGAGGGAAATTCTTGCGCATGAGCAGAAGGCACTACAATGGAGTCTTAAAGTCTCGCGTGCATGGCACCGGCTTAGCTAAAGCAAAGATTAACTATTTTACTAATGCTAATGCGGGGAAAGTATTAATAAATAAAGGGGAATAGAGTGGAGATGGGTGGTATACAGTGAAACCATTCATTTTTCAAATTAACATTTGTCTTTCTGAATTTATCAATAGTGCGCATTCGGGCCTATCGTGTATAGCTGAAGTAAGCCGAGTCATATGACAGCTGCGCATGACTATTGAGTGTGGACCAGGAAGGATGACACAGACGGTCGGAAGAGAGACAAAGTCACAGAATGTCCGAGACTGAGAACAGGCAGTGAAAAGTTCAAATGAATGGGTCTACATGTTAGATTTTTAACAAATGTTGCAGATGAAATGTGAATGCGGGTGGGAAATAAAGATCATGAATAAAAATTAAGGGGATGGGTCTGTGAACAATGGGCTAACTGAAAAAGGGATCTGTAAGCATGGTGTGATGACCTCCCCCTCCCGACCAATTAGATTTCGTATTTTTACAATACTGAAACTTTAGTGGGTTGTACATGAAGAACGAAAGGCATAATTGAGATAGTTTTAGTTAGTCAGATGAAGATTTGCTGAATGCTGCAGAGCTCAGGATGCTGTTGGTGTAGCGGGTGATGCTGATGTCAGGAGAGATGCTGTGAGATGCTGATGAAGAATTGAATGCCAAGCCTGAAGCAAAACTTTCTATCCTAATTAAATTGGGTTAGTTAAGAAGATCGTGGAAGAATCTCGTGGAGGAAGAGAGCGTCAGAGAGGGGTGCGGCGCAATCGTCGGTTCTAGAGAGGTCAACTATCCTGTCCTGAATCCTGTCCTGAAGTCTTTGTCTCCTGAACTGTCCCAGGGGACCCTTACCAGCCCTTTGGCCAGGGGGTTGGTCTTCACACCATTCTTGGTAAATATGGTAAATATAACTTTGTGCATTTGCAGATGTTCTTTTCTCTCTGACCTCTCCCTTTCTGAGCATAAGTCATTGCAAGAGTTCAAAGTATGTGTTTGATGATTATTTAATTGAATTTTCTCTCCGAGTGATGGTGTCTGTACTGTGTTTTAGAAATGGTTCACATGCATTTAATGTAGATAAAAACTTAAAATTTTCATGAGTCAGTGGTTATTTATTTCAAGGTATAGAAAAGAAAGTTAGAATTATGTTCATTATCACCATCAATTAGTTCAACTAATGGTCCATCGACCAGAGGAAAGAACTTTTTGATCAGTGAAAGGTTAGTTAAGGATAGTCAATAACTAATCCTGATATTGTGATCACACATAAAACTTTGACTCCAGCGGTTTACTCAATTGTGTGTTTTATGGGCCCAGGTGAGTGTACGGTAGTAGATTATCTGTTGTTGGTACGCTGCTGGATCAGTATATCGGGTGTAATCACTTCTAGATGGGGAAAGAGAAAGGGGGGTACATAACGTATCCCCTGTGGCTCCGCGCTATTCAGTGCGGTGAAGGAAAAAAATATTTTTTTTATATTTAACCCTCACAAACTCTAGTAGTGTCATGCTTCATTATCAGGTTCACCAAGACTCATTTTTTTTTAAACAGAGTTTATTAGTTTTTTGCAAGAAAGCCATTTAAACCACAGTAAACAAGGCCGCCATTGCGCAGATGGCTCGTGCTGCCACAGGATAAAAGCAAACATCGAATACTCATCCCTCTCCCCAAAACGCCCCTCCCCCTGCCCCTACCCTCCCCCCGCCAGTGTGCCCCACTTAGGTCGATCATAGGAATAGCAGCCAACTACCCATCTACACAGCCGTGTAAACCACCTAGAATCAGATGTAGCAACATGGTAAAGTGCCTTCACAAGATAATCAGAGCCCTGCAGCCCCATCTAAGGTCGCAAGCGCAATCAATCCTGGATCACCGTCAGGTGCCCCTCCAATTCACACGCACGTCTCAGTCCCACTCAACGCGCTCTCCACCTGTCTGGCTCTGGCAATCAGACCCCCCGACTAGTCTCAGCATTCTCCCCACCATCCTCCTCCCCGGTATCTGCAGATGGGGTCTGCAGTTCGGTCACCAGTGCCACCCACGCTCTCGCTGTTTCTAACGCCTTCTCATTAGACGAGCGTCTAGCCAACTGCAGGCGGAGGGTGCCTTCGCTGCCCGCCCAGGTCAAGAAGCTCGTCCGCCATCTCTGATAGTTAGGGCCCGTCCTAGACTTCCAATGCATGATGAGTTCCCTTTTTGCCATGATCAGCCCCAAGTCGTAGAATTTACTAGTAACTTTGGTACAGGAGGTATGTGGAAACCAGAGCAGCAGGCAAGTAGCCATCTCAGCCTCCAGTGCCCGCCCCGTCACACGATTCAGGCACGTCACCACCTCTTCCCAATAGGATCCCAACCCCGCGCAGGTCCAGAACATGTGCAGGAAATCGGCACCGTCCGCGGTGAATCTCGGACACGTTGAGTGGGGAACCCCAAAATACCTCAGAATCTTGGCCGGAGTCAGGTACGCCCTATGGAGCGTGAAAAACTGTACCAACTGGAACCGGGCATTACGCGTACCCTTCCAGGTTCGCCGCAGTAGGTGGGGCCACGTCGTCTCCGGTATGGGCCTGCCGATGTCCGTCTCCCACTTACCTTTTAAGGTATCTAGTAACGATAAGTGCTCAGTCGACAGGCGTCGGTAGAGGCAAGTGACGGCTTTAAAAGTGCCCGCCGCCATGGTGACATACTGGCAACCCAGCGAGGACGGAGGTTCCTGCAGCCCCGCCTTCCAGCAGCGCTGCAGTCCCACCACCAACGCAGCATGTAATAAATAGTCTCCTCTTGGCAACCCAAACGTGTCTTGTAAATCCTGAAAGGACAGCAACACGCCATCTCTATACAGATCTCCCACCATATGGAGGCCCAGCTCCTCCCAAACTGCCAGCGCAGTTCAGTTACCCCCGTGGGGGAGGGCCGTACACATGCCCAACGGTATCTCCGGGGCATACGGGAAGGAGCAACCAACCCTGACTCCGATTCCAGCACAAGCGAAGAGTGCGCTCTTCAAGAGTGAGCTGGCTAAGATCGATCTTTTGTTGGAGGACTATGAAAGACAAAACGTGTCGAGGGATCACTCTGCCACAGAGTCCCTCAGGTCCCCGAAACTCCCGAGCCACCGCCAGCGTAAGCCACTGAGGCTGCGTCGCCAGGTAGTACCATTCAAAATCAGGTACCGCCAGTCCCCCATCAGTCCGTGGACGCATCAGGGTGGTAAGCGCAACACGCCGCCTACCCGCGCCCCAAAGGAAACCCGTGGTCATAGCCCGAAGTGTCCGGAAGACCGAGGTCGAGATCCACACAGGCAATGTGCGGAAAAAGTAAAGCAAGCGCTGCAGCGCCACCATCTTTAAGAGTGCCACTCGGCCCGCAACCAACAGAGGAAGAGAGCTCCAAAAAGCCATACTGCCCCTCAGGCCCCTTATCGCCTTGTGCACGTTACCTTCCAAGAGATCAGACTGTGTATGATAAATACGGGTGCCCAGATAAGGCAGGCAGCAGGGCTCCCACCTCAAGTCCTCCCCTGCGGGGGGTTGCCGTCCAGTCGGGGTCAAAGGGAATAGGCAGGTTTTGTTCCAATTCACACACAGGCCTGACAGTCGACCAAACTGCTGAAGCAGCGCTCTGGCACCCCGTAGTGCCTCGTTTTCTCCTGACAAGAACATCAGGAGATTATCAGCGTATAGAGAAATGTAATGGGCCTCTCCACGCAACGACAGGCCATCATACGACCTCCCCAACCTAGCATGTGCAGCCAGCGGCTCGATCGCGAGTGCAAATAATAGCGGGGATAATGAGCAGCCCTGCCGGGTGCCCCTCCCCACCTGTCAACCAGCTGATATGGTCGGCCCCGTTTTGACCCTGGCGGAGGCTGAGTTGTACAGTAACGCTGTCCACTGCACAAACTGATCTCCCAAGCCGAGTTCTCTTAAGACCTGAAACATATAAGGCCATTCCACGCTATCAAAGGCCTTCTCAATATCTACTGAAAGCACAGCAGCGTTCGGAACATCCTGGCAACCCCCCTCCATAACTCGGAGCAATCGACGTATACACGTCACCGTGTTCCTGGTAGGGATAAAGCCTGTCTGATCTGGATGCACCAAAGTCGTCATGTGCTCCAGAAGCCGGGTCGTGAGGATTTCACTGAGTATTTTATAATCCACCGTAAGCATAGAGAGCGGACGGTACGCTGAGCGCAAGCTGGCATCTCTGCCCTTCTTCAGCAACTGTATAATAATTGCCTCTCTGGCAGATGCAGGCAGCATTCCCAGATCCCAAGCTTCCCTATATACCAAGAGCAGTCTTTGCGCTAGGAGGTCCAAATGTTATGTTATGTTATGTTATGCACTTTTGTATTGCGCACAGCTGCCCCAGCTAAGGGGCGTCCTGGCGCATGGCAGGCAAAGTGCAACAGGTAGCAGAAACACAACACCGATAAAAAAAATTATTTAAAAAGAAAAGTTTTCAGGGCTTTGCGAAAGGCCAAGAGGTCAGCCAGTAGCCGCAAGTCCACTGGGAGGGAATTCCAGAGTTCAGCCGCCCTCACCCGAAAAGAGCGACCACCAACCCGACACAGCCTGTATCGGGGAACCACCGCGAGCGCCTGGCTTCCCGATCTCAGAGCGCGGGAAGGAACATACCACGACAGGAGATCAGCAAGAATTGGCGGACCTACTCCCCTCAAGATCTTAAACGCCAAGCACAACACCTTAAACTGAATGCGTGATTTAATGGGGAGCCAATGCAAAGATCTCAAGACTCCTGAAACAGAGCTCCTTCGGGGTAGGCCAACAATGGCTCTCGCCGCGGCATTCTGCACTCGTTGGAGGCGGGTAGTCTCCGCCACATTGGTCCCTACCAAAAGCGAGCTGGCATAGTCCAGGCGAGATAATACCGTGGCCTGGACTATCAGCTGCCTGGTACCACGGTCGAAGAACTTAAGAATGGGCCTCAGCGACCGCAAGATGCCAAAACAGCAGGCCGCGATTTTCTTCGAGTGGCCCTCGTAACTGAGAGCGGGATCCATCCACACCCCCAGGTTCCTAAGTTCAGTGACCGGGAGAGGGACCGGCCCCAGTTCAACTGGCCACCACTTGTCCCCCCACAGTTCCGCCCTCCTGCCAACGATCATGATCTCAGTTTTCTTCGCGTTGAGCTGGAGACAGTTGTTCTTCATCCAGCTTGCCACCGCCCTAAGTCCACTCTGAAACCTGGGGGCATCCCGGTCCGCATCCCCGCTGATAGTAACCGCTAGCTGAGTATCGTCAGCATACGAGACCATAGTCATGTCCCATTGCTTGACGATCTCAGCCAGCGGTCTCACATACAGATTGAACAGCGTGGGACTCAGCGAGGAGCCTTGCGGGACCCCCTGTCTCAGAGGAAGGAATTGGGACTGGTACGGTGGCAACGCAACGCTAAAGAAACGATCGTTCAGGAAGGAGCGGAACCACTGGAGGGCAGCGCCACCCAGCCCGACCTCCTCCAGGCGATGCAACAGGATAGGATGGGACACAGTGTCGAACGCGGCGCTCAGATCTAATAAAACGAGCGCCGCTGTCTGCCCGCATCCATCACTGTGAGAAGGTATTCAGCCATGGAGAGAAGGGCGGACTCCGTGCTGTGACCAGCTCGGAAGCCATTTTGGGTGGGATCCAAGATGTTAAACTGGATAAAGTGCGCCGAAAGAACTTTGTTAACATGGGCCTCCATTACTTTGGTAGGCCAGGGAAGCAAAGAGATAGGCCGATAGTTTTCAGGCTTGTCTGGGTCCAGTGAGGGTTTTTTTAAGATGGGGGAAACCATCGCCCGCTTCCAACTACGGGGGACCGTGCCCGACTCCAACGAGATGTTGATCAGGGAGTGTACCACGGTCTGACCCACGAACGACTCATCTCTAAAGAGAGCCGAGCTAAGAGGGTCGGCGGGGGACCCAGATTTCACCTGCTTTGCCAAGATGTTAAACCCTTCCAATGTCAACAGGGGCAGCGAGTGCAGGGGCGTGTCTCCACAGATGGAAATCGGAGACTCAACAGGAGGTGCTGTGGATGGAAAGGTCATGTAGATGTTTTGGACCTTTTCCTGAAAGAACGCCGCAAGGGCCTCACAATGAGCAGTAGAGCCCGTTGTCGGAGCATCAGGGCGCTTAGCTAGAAGGTCCTTCATCAATTTGAAAATAGTTTTCGAGGGGTTAGAGCTGTTGCCGACTTCGGCAGTATAATACGTTGCCCGAGCACGGCACACAGCCCGATGGTATACTTTGACGGAGGCGAGATAGATAGCTTTTTTCCCTGAATCGTACGCCTTCCGCCAAGCCCTCTCTGCACGCCTACAACTGCCCTTGAGCGCACGTAGGGCGCCATCGTACCATGGGCTAGATTCTCTAGCACTGGTCTTACAGGCGGTGAGTGGAATAAGCGCATCTAGCGCCTTGGAGATCCACGCGCAGAACCCATCGTAACCTGAATCAACAGTTACAAGCGGATCTAATGGCTCTGCAGCGAGGACACGGTGCAGATCTTCCAACCGTAATTTGCCCCAATGCCGCCTTACGACCAGCTTGGCAGGAGGGATGACAGTCCTATCTGGTAAAGGGGTACTAATGGCGACCAACGAGTGGTCAGTCCAACCCAGGGGCGAGACGGCAGTGACAGAGGCATCTGTCAAATTAGTGAAGAAGGGATCTAGCGTGTGGCCACCACTGTGGGTGGACTGCTGCACAAGCTGCAACAACTGTAAGGCCTCCAGATCCGCGAGAATGCCACTGACCACAGGTAGATTAGGTCTATCGAAATGGAGATTAAGGTCCCCCAAAATCGAAAAATTGGGACACCCCACCACCAAGGAGCTGACCACATCAGGGAAAGCAGCGCGAAACGCCACCTCGCTCCCTGGGGGACGATAGACCACCATCCCCGAGAGTGAAAAGTGAGGAGTAACCAGAATCTTAAACAGCGCACTTTCACATCCCGCAATGGTCAGTGCGGTCCAGGAGCAAGTGAAACTAGAACGGATAGCCAGGGCAATTCCACCTCCCCTAGAAGATCGATTAAGGGTACGGACTATATAGTCCGGGGGGAATGCCAGATTAATGATGGCTGCGTCCTCGTCTTTCAGCCATGTTTCAGTGATAGCCACGATGTCCGGGCTTTCCTCCTGCAACAGGTCAAATACTGCCTGATAGTGCGACACCAGAGACCTAGCATTGAAACTAAAAATGCGGAGCACATGCTCCGAGCGAGTATTGCAAACGGCTGCCACCGGAGGTGTGGAAGCGATGGAAGTAGCTCGCTCCAAAAGCCACTGACAGCCAGCGCAATAATAAGGACCATCCAATGGGTGTAGGAGAGGTAAACCACAGCCAGCAGTCCGGCGTCCCAGGTCACGCAGGGTGTCACCGGAGTATGTCAACATGGCTGTGAAAAGACCACCCGCACACCGCACCAGCAGGGCCCTGCCCGAGTCCTGCACGTCCTTAGCGCGGACGGGCGCAGACGGGCAGGACTCAGGCACGACTCCGGCTAAGCGACGGCGTCCCAGCTGCGCGTTCCCGCTGCGCGGAGAGGACGACTTTAAATAGGCGTCCCCTGGACTGAAATATTTTGTGTAAAACTCTACCGGGAGACCATCAGCCCCGGCGTCTTCCGTCGCGCCATATGCTTGATCGTAGTTCGAATTTCACTCAGGGAAATAGCTTCCCCCAACTTGTCTCCCTGAACAGGGTCCAATCGTGGGAGCTGGGCCGCTAAGAGGAAGTCCTGGGTCTCCCCCGGTAGGTCCGGCACCGCGCTCCGATAGAGCGCAGTGTAGTAGCTAAAGAACTGATCATTGATCTCCGTCTGCGATTACACAAGGTCCCCAGCAGCCGCGCTCAAGGACAAAATCGGTGTGCCCCGGGCCGCCGGGTTCGCTAGCCATGCTAATAAAGAACCCACTTTGTTCTTTTCTGCATGGGCCCTCACCAGATATTCCTTGTAGTCAAGACAACGCAGGCCCTTCACCTGAGTGGCCACCGCCTCACGTGCCTCCAGCACTGCCGTCCTGCCCGCCGCATCAGTATGGCTAGCCCTTTCAGCGTGACGTAGCCGGTCTTCCTCCCGCGTGATATCCCGCAACAACATCTTGCGGGCTCCCGCCATGGCCGAGATGCACACCCCTCTCATCACCACCTTAAACGCGTCCCACTCATGGGCTCTACTAGACGCCGTTCCTGCATTTTCAGTGAAATAATGTTCTATGCTATCGTTAACCTCAGCACTAAAAACAGGGTCTTCCAAGGCCATGGGATTCAACCGCCACGTGGGTATCGCCTGGTGCTGCCACGTCCACCGCACCGCAATTAGGCAAGGGCTGTGATCCGATAGCATCCTTGCCAGATACTCACTGTGATAGACCATGCCCTGGGCTTCCGGTGAACACAGGATACCATCTATTCGCACATGTAAATCATGCGGTACGGAGTAGAACGAGTAGTCCTAATCCGTTGGGTGATGGGCCCGCCACGCGTCCACCAGGCCCCATGTACTCTGCCAGTCCCGCCGCATCCTCGCTATCCTATGTACCGGCGACTGGGCCAGTGGAGGATGGGAGCGATCCAAGCCCACATCAGCGACCGAATTGAAATCGCCCCCCAAAAACACCGTGCCAGTCAGGAGGGTCGCCAGCTTTCCAGACAGGCGCGAGAAAAAGGCCGACTGTTCTACATTTGGAGCATACACACTGCACAGGGCCACCTCCCTTCCATCCATACGCCCCTGCACTGCTACAAACCTCCCCTCGGGGTCAATCACTGTGGTCAAAGGCTGGAAAGGCACACCCGCACGCACCCAAATCAATGCACCTCGCGCGTACGCAGAATATGTAGAATAAAACAATTGACCCCGCCATCTACGCTGCAGCGCCCGACCTTCAGATTGAACAATATGGGTCTCCTGCAGGAAAGCTACCTGGATCCTCCTGCGCACTAGATATGCATGCACCTTACACCGTTTCCTCATGGAGTTCAGCCCTCGTACGTTCCAGGAAATGCATTTCAATTCAAGGTGGGTCCCCATAGTGGAGCACGTCAAGGCACGACTTCTCCCTCTCCCAAGAGGGCACACTGGCAACACCCCAATACCCCAAACATCCCCAACCAACCCCCCTCCCTCCCTTCCCCAGAACAGGCGCTAAACTGCAGTTACCCATCCAAACTTGGTCCCAAGAGCGGGAACTCTCTGGCAACTACCAGAGTCTCACACCTAGCGTGAGTATGGGGGGGTGTCTCTACACCTGAACGGGCAAGGCGAAAATAACACCCTACGCTATCAGCGCTCAGCCTTTAACATAAATCCCCTAGGTCCTCAGCACCCCGCCCCGAAGGGACTCCCCAGCAAACTCCGACAGCGGCCATCCCCTCCTAACACAAATAAAACAATAGGAATATTCACCCATCCAGACGACAGTCCCCCCCGGCTCTCATCCCAACAGGGCATCCCAAGTCCAGGTTAACACCCCCTTACTGTACACAAGCTGGGCAGAGAGGAGTCACTCGTCCATGAGGCCATCAGCAGTTCCCGGCGTGACATGCGGCAGGGCCCGACCGTCCACATCAGAACCCTCAGTTATTAGGTCCTCCGACCCCTGCTGGGAGCCCGAGTCCACCACAGGCTCTACGACCACTGCCCCCGAAATGGCGGAAACCGCCTGGAGGGCCGCCCGGCGGTCCAGTTCCGTCTGTGATTGTGATGGCGTTCGGGTAGATGGCTTCGGGCTGGTCTCCGCCGTCTTCTCCACTGCCTTCTCCGTCACTTCGTCGCCATCTCTGCCAGCCCTATATGTTTCCAGCCAACACCAAGCATCCTCAGGAGAGTCAAAAAAGTACGTTTTCCCATCCACCAGTAGCCTCAGCCGTGCAGGGAAAAGGAGAGAGTACCGTATGCCCTCCTCGCGAAGGGCCTTCTTGACCGCCAGGAAAGTGGACGGCTACGCTGGACATCATATGAATAGTCAGGATAAATGGACACAGATGCATTATCCACCCGGTAAGGACCCAGTGCTCGCGCCTTCTGCAGTATGACATCCCGGTCTTTAAAATGTAACAGCCGTGCCACCACAGGCCGGGGAGGGCGGCCGACGGCTGGTGGGCGGGCAGGCACTCGGTGGGCTCGCTCCAGAGTGTAAAACTGCGACAGACCCTCAGGGGCCACCACCTCACGCAGCCAGGCCTCCAGGTAGGCGACCATGTCGTTCCCCTCGATTTTTTCCGGCAGGCCCACCACCCGGACAATGTTCCGCCTGTTGCGGCCTTCAGCATCCTCCGCCCTATTCTCCAGGTGTTGCACCCTGCGCAGCAGGTCTCCCACCGCTGTATCAGTCGCTTTGTGCGCTGGCTCCAGGACCTCCAAAGTCAGTTCTGTGGCCTTAACTCTGTCGGCCAGCTTGCCATGATCCGCCCTCAACAGGCCCAAGTTCGTGGACACCTGCGTGATGTTGTGATGCAACGCCTCTCTCGTGGCTGTGATAGCTTGTAGGATCTGCTCCAGCTGTTGCTGTTGTAGTCCCGGATTCCTGATCCTGGCCCACCGACATCTCCTCTACGGGATCGGGAGGTGGCACCCCTGGTTTTGCCTTCGGCTTCCCCATGTCCCCCCGGTGCCCGTGCACCTCTCAAGGCCGTTCAAGCGGTGGCCACACAATGCGCTCTTATCCGTGGCAACAAGAGAAGTACAAGGTCAGGCCCTCGCCCCACACCAGGCCAAAGTCACAAGCCCCTACCAGCCGCCTCACCACTAGGCCGCCCCTGGGACAGATGGGTATCACAGGCGCGAGGCGCGGCCTCCCAGCGTCCGCCCTCCCCGGCGGTGTCTCCATCCCCAAATTGTTAGGTTAGCGCTATCGTGGGGCAGCCGCCGTCGCTCCACGCAGTCCTGAGGTGGTGTCACTAGTTCCCCAGGCGACCATAATCCGGGGCCGCTCCGCCACTCCAGGCCTCCCCTACGTGGCCCCAGCCGGGTCATGCTCCTCACCGTCGCCGCCAGGACCAGGCAGCAGGGCTATCACTCCCACCGGGGTGCCCCTCACAGACCCCAACGTAGGGTCCCCGTTTGCAGATGAGGTAGGGTCCGGTCACACCCACGGCGAAGCGCCGCCGCCGTCCGCCACCCGGCCGCCGAGCAGGCCGTCAGACAGCCAAGGCCCAACCTTGAAGCCCCAATGCGGGCAAATCCGCAGATAATGAGGAGCCTCCGGCTCAGGCTTGACCCATGACCACCATTTAGGGGCCCCGCTCAGTATCGGGCACAGGAATCAACCAGTGATGCATGCAATCCTAGTCCCAAGGCCCAGCTGGAGCAAGCGTCGTAAAGTGCTTTCCTCGACGTCACAGGGCCACGGTGGGAGGCCCCACAGCCATCCGGGTCCGCCACCAAGGAGGGCGATCCCCGCGGTAGCAGCCCCGCTGTCTCTCCACCGCTGCCGCCGGCCGCGGCAGGAAAAGTCCGATTCGGCCGCAAGATGGCCGCTCCACCTCCGCGACGGCCTCCTGAGCACGCGAGGCCGGGGATGAAGTGCTGGGAACAGGCCCCACCAAGATGGCCGATCGTCCGACTGCAGGTCCACGACAGTTTTCGCTCCGGTGGCGGCAGTGGGCTTCGTCGGCCCCCTCCGGTCAGCGCAGCGGCATCCCTACAGCTTAGGGAGCCCCTCCAGGACCCAGGCGCCGCACCCCAGGTATGATGACAGGATAAATCCACCGAGGCATGCGCGGAGCTCCGAGCTCAAGCAGCCATGCCCGTCGATGGTCAAGCCACTCCCCCAGGTTCACCAAGACTCAAAGGTAAGGGTGGGCTCAACCGTCTTCCAGGGAGCTCTCAAATATCTTGTTTTAAGCAATCCCACTATATTGCAATTATTCATTTTGTTTTTTTCATATTGAACCATCTGACAGGACCAGGAAAAATGAGATATTTCACTCCATTTGCCATAATGCGATTCATGTACCATGACCCAAAGTTTACAGACCACACACGACAAAACCTTTGGGACATCATTCTGTGTTAGGGCGAGCAGGTCTCGGCATTCGTGCCAATGGGGATGAAAGAACAGTCGGGGGGGGGGGGGCTACAATGTCGTTAGTACCAAAAATCTGAAAATGCCACAAAGTTCTAGAACATGGGTGCGAGATTTGTAAAACCGTGTCAATGGCGATTAGAAAGTCAAAAAGGTTTACAAACATAGCCCTGAACCAATCATGGTCGTCAAATCACGTCTTTTTCACTGACCATGATCAATCACATTTCATCAAACACAAAAACCCATTCACAAAGCGAAACTCCTTAAATGAGCAAAGCTCCCAAAGCACTCGCCCCGCTCCAGAAACTTCTAAACAATGACAAAACATGGGAAACAGATTTTACAAACCAGTTTCGATCACAGACACTACAGTGTGTGAGCGCTCTAGGTGTCTGTCTGTCTGGAGGATGTATGAGAACCAGTGCCCTGGAGACCTCTGTAGGCGTGACTTGCTGGAATGTAAGGTTAGAAGAATGTGGACATGGGTCTGGAGTACAATATGCAACAGTTTCACAAAAATTCCAACTGTAACCAGTTTTATGAAGACTGTATAGCTGGGTCTGGTGGCTTACTGGACTAATGCGTCCACTGCAGGGGCCTGTGGTCACAGGTTCAAATCCCAGCGGGTCCACTCAGCCTTTCATCTGTCTGAGGTCGATAAAATGAGTACCATTGAGTTGGGTAACAATAAACATCTGTTATGCAGCGTCTAGATGCCCTTCTAGGTGGAAGTGTGTGTTACAAATGCACGCGTGTTACAAATGCGCACGTTATGTAATTACACATGCGCTTCCGTGCTCAGGGTGAATGAGTGCAGCGTAGGTGGTGGGAACGTTCTGTGATTGGTAGAGCACCACTGGAATGAGATGAAGAGTGAGAATGGAGATGGACTGATCAGTGCATTCCTGCTAGCTGCTGATGGGGTGCTCATAAGAAACTTGCGAAGATGCAACTGGTATTGCAGGCACAACACACTGATATTCATAAAAAGCAGCACACCTCCCTCCAGCCCTTCCAATGCCAGCCCAGGAGAGGAACAAAGGCAGCCGGTTGTTGAGTGAGAGAAGCTCCAGGCCAGGAGAGGGACAGACAGTAGGGAGCTGCAGAAGCGCAAACCTTCAAAAAAGGCTTTGCCAGCTACTCCCACGAGATGATGTTGCTGCTCCAGAAGGGAACTGAGGCAGCTTTAGCAATAGTCAGCAGAGATGTTTTAAGGCATGGGCATAGTGGGTTCTGGCCCAAGGCCTCAGCCATCCAGGGAGGTCCCCTAATAGAGCCAACTATGTTCTGCAGACAGTCTTGCCCTGATTACCTTGAATTATTTATTAAACAGATTGTTGTAAATAGCGTTTTTCTATCATTCATTTTTTATGTGTGAGAGTCTATTACAGACATTTTGCAGACAAAAGGTTTGTTTCATGCAACATCCATATACATTTTTTTTCTTTTAGATCAGTATAGGACCCGACATGAGAAATGGGATGGGGTCACAGAGAATATTTGCAGTAATATTAGTGAGCTGCTGCTGTGTTACAATACTGAGAATACACATCACTATCCCTGAATATCCGATGTACACACATTTAGAATTTGACCAAAGAGGGCATGAAAGAGCTGAAACTGGATCATAAAATCTAAATTGTTCCCAACAGGGACCCCAAAATTACATTTGGCCCAGTGTTGTGTTTACTGTTCTCAGTACCATGCAATGCACCAGCACGCTCCTCGTGCTGGATGGTTCATGACGTCAGTGTGTTCTGATGTGGAACGCTGGCAATGTTATGACAGTTGGGGTGATGACAGTTACTGGAGGGCTCTTAGCAGATGATACGTCCCTGGGTGTCAGTGCGCTTCATGAATAAAGCTTTTACCAACTTACCTGTCTCACGGGACATCTCTACAATTTGGCGACGATATGGGATCACTGACACCGCGACAAACTCACGTGTGGTCAGCTGTTCAACATTTTCATCAGAGGACGTCTTTGTGTTGCTGACTCCTGCCATTCTTGCTTTCCTTCTTAATCGTCAGGGAGTTACACGCTCTGTGATACTTTCTGTCTTCTATGGCAAGTTCTTCATGGTAGCTATCCAGTCGTCCTGTACTGTGTGACGGCCATCCCTGCAAGCAAGATATGGTCATCATTCCTGTCAGCGATTGTTGAGCCGGTGAGTGTTGCTGCTGCCGGACAGCTGAGGGAGGACTCTGCGTGCTGTCGGAGTCCCTAGTTCCGTGCTCACCGATTGCCAAACTGGTGAGTGTTTCTCCTGCCGGACAGTTGAGGGAAGATTCTGCGCGCTGTCAGAGTCCCTGGTCCTGTGGTCGGAGACCCGAGGTGAGGGTGCTGTCGCCTTAATGGGGACCTGTGTTGGCCATATCTGACCAGTGTGAAAATTTTGTTGGGTAACTTCACTCGCTGCCCGTTCCTGTCAGGGCTCCTGGCGTACCTCAGGCGAATGGCGCATTTCCCTCAGGACGAGCTATGACGTCAGTGGAACGCATACGCTGATCGACGTCTGGCGGCCATTTTGGGAAGGGAGTTCTATCTCAGAGTGTCTCCCACTACGGTGACACGCACACCAATCCTTTTAGGAATTTTAAAGCGCAATTCCTACGGTGCAGTTTGTGCACGTTGCAACGGTGACACGCACACCTGTTATGGCATAATTTAGCGTGTCTATAATTTAGCGTGTCTCCAGCGGTGATACGCACACCTGTGGCTAACATAATCTGTGGTTGTTCCTACATCGGTGACACGCACACCAATTCCTGTAATTATTTCATGGAACTAATATAGGCATCAGAGACATACACTCTCCTGGGTTACTTTTTATTTACATCCATTTAGAAACCCATCTACAGATTCACACTTATATAATTCTGATTGGGCCATTAAGGAACTATTGGAGGCGTTACCTAACTGGGATACACATAGTGGAGGATTGCTCACACGCTATTCACAAAGTTAGCGAACCAAAGTACTTTATCTTCTGTTTCTACAGTCATGGCTTCTGGGAATGTGTGGAATCTGTCTCCGCCGCTACCTTTCATTCCTTCAACGGGTGATGATGCACTTAAATGGGAAGAGTGGCGGGAATATTTCGAGAACTACATGTCTACTTTCGAGGATGAAGAAGAATTGACTCCTGAAAAGAAGAAAAACATTATTTTTCATTGTTTAGGAGCTAAAGCTATGAAAATTTACAATCGTATTAACAAAAAACCTAGAGTAGGTTATGTATATACAATCGCGTTGGAAGATTTAACTATGTATTTCAAGCCCACTATTTCTATTTCAGTTAACAGGTTTAAGTTTTTTCAACGTAAACAGGGCCCAGAAGAGTCGGTAGAAGATTATGTGGCAGCGTTGAAAAACTTAGCGCTTACTTGCAGGTTTGGGGCATTACATGATGAATTAATTTGCGACCAAGTTGTCATGAGGTCCTCTAATAAACATGTTCAAGAGAAATTGTGGGCTAAAGGCGAATTGCCTTTAGAGGAAGTAGTGGAAATTGTTAAATGTACTGAGCTCACTGGAAGATGTGCCAAAGCTGTGTTGAAGGAAGAACAATCTTCCACGGAAGACAAATCCACTGTTGCAAAAGTAATAGCTTCTAAAAATACTAACAGCAAACCCGGTGCTAGTTATGTACAAAGAAAAGATTCAAATTATAAGGTTAAACTTTCTGATGATAGGAAATGATTTAGATGTGGTAGCAGATACCATTTGGCAAATGACAAATCTTGTCCAGCTTTGAGGCAAAAGTGTTCAAATTGTGGGGGAGTTGGGCATTTCATTGCAATGTGTCCGAAGAAACAGAAAGGAGGAAGAAATGTAAAAGCAATTGTGCTTGATGAACAAGAAGATAGCATCTTTTCGGATGAGGATGATATCAATTTATTTGTGTTGAATGTTGATGATGGAGGAAGCAAAAGGAAGAAATCGATTTGTCACATGAATATTGGTGGGGTGGACATTTCAATAGTAGCTGATTCGGGTTCACCTCATACCATCGTTAACGAAATGGTGTGGTTGGAAAAATGTGTTCCTGTTATAGGCAGAGAATTACAAAGTCCTGACATTTTTCCTAAATCTTTTACATACGAACCTATCGAAATGTTGGGTTTCAGAGAGTTACAATTTCAATTTAAGTCCCGTCAAATACTAGGAAAACTGTATATCTCCAAGGTTGGTCTGTCTGTATGAGGATGGATCGATCAAGGAGAATTAGGAATAATTCTGGATCCTAATAGCCCAGATCCTGTCCTGATTTTACAAACTGAGGAAGAGTGTAACAATTTCTTTATGAAAAGATATCCCAAGGTGTTTTCAGAGAAAGTTGGAAAACTTAAAGGTTTTGCTCATGAGATCAAACTCAAAGAAAATGCGGTCCCTTGCATACACAAATCTAGGAACATACCGTTTTCCATCATTGGTGAAGTAGAAGATGAATTAAAGAGATTACAAAAAGAGGGTATTATTGAGCCGGTAGAATCAGCGGAATTGGTTTCGCCTTTGGTTATCGCGAAGAAATCCAATGGCAAACTTCGTCTATGTGTTGATCTACGCGATCTCAATAAGAACATCTTGGTTGACCAATTTCCCTTGTCGAAGATTAGTGAGATGCTTTCCCACACTAATGGAGCAAAGTGGTTTTCCACGATTGATTTGAGCTCAGCCTACCACCAAGTGGCTTTGCATCCTAGAAGTAGGAGTCTCACCACGTTTGTAACGCCTTTGGGATGTTTTAGGTTTAAGAGGGTACCTTTCGGACTGGCTTTGGCTGCGGCCATGTTCCAAAGGTTAATGAGCACACTCTTTAAGGAAGAGAAGGATCTCTTAATTTTTCAGGATGACATTATGGTAACAGGCGCCACCAGAAGAGAACATGATGAGAAATTGAACAGAGTCTTAGGGGTACTAGAACACCATGGCCTTACGGCCGATTTGTGTAAGTGTAAATTTGCTACAAATAAGGTTACTTATTTGGGACACGAAATTGATGGCAGTGGCATAAAACCTAAGAAATAACTGTTGTCGGCCATTAGGGAAGCTCCCTCACCCAAGAACAAGGAGGAATTTTATGCCAAATTTGTGCGTAATTTTTCTGCAAAGACTTTTCACTTAAGAGAACTTATGAAACAAAAAAACAAATTTGAATGGGGTGCCACGTGTGAGGAATCCTTTATAAGGATTAAAGATGATATTTGCAAAGCTCCATCCCTCCAGGGGTTTAATCCCTCTTTCCACAGCGTGGTCACCACAGATGCGAGTAATAAAGGGCTGGGAGCTGTATTGTCAAAGATAACTGAAGAGGGAAAGGAGGTGACTGTAGCCTTTGCCTCACGATCGATCACACCCACAGAAGAAAGGTATTCTGTGATTGAGAGAGAGGCACTGGCGTGTGCTTGGGGTTTGGATCATTTTAGGCAGTACATTTGGGGTTACAAGTTCACCCTAAGGAGTGATCATAAACCTCTTATTAAGGTACTTTCTACAAAAGGTCTCCAAATTGCATCCCCCCGCTTAGCTCGCATCTCCATGAAGCTGCTTGAGTTTAACTATGAGGTTGAGTATCTCGCTGGGATTAAAAATAAGGTTGCTTACTGTCTAAGTCGTTTACCTTTACCCAACAATAATGGCCAGGTCTCGGACATTGATACTTTTTGCATAGCCAACATTGTAGATGAGATACCATGCATTTCGGGTGCAGATTGGTCTGCAGCTATGGAGGAAGACGTTGTTCTCCTTAAATATATAAGAGCTGGTTGGCCGGCAACGAAAAGAGTTCCGGAACATTTACGTTCATTTTGGGAACTCAAGGATGAACTGTCTGTGGAAGGAGATTTGGTACTGAGGAATGGCAAGGTTGTTCCTCCCAAGTGTTTACGTGCCAAACTTCTAGAGATTTGTCATGAGGGGCACCTGGGAATAGGTAAAACCAAGAGTAGAGTCAGAAACTCGTACTGGTGGCCCGGGTATGACATCGAAATTGAAAGGAGTGTCAGGAATTGTGTGGCATGTGAGAATTCGGACAAATCTAAACACACATTGAGGCCACCCCTTCAACCCCTTTCTTGTCCATCCATGCCCTGGGTTAGACTAGGTATTAACATTTGTGGCCCATTCGAGAACACGATGAACTTTTGTACCTTATTGTGTTGGTAGACCATTTTTCGAAGTGGCCAGAGGTAGAAGTGGTCCAGAACGCTGAGGCCAAAAGTGTGGTAGGATTCTTACGCAAGTTATTCCTTAGAGAAGGCCTCCCAAATTGTATAGTATCGGACAATGGTCCACAATTTACGTCTGCAGTATTTAAAGAATTCATTTCTAAACATGGAATCAAACATAAAACCACTTCTGTGTACCATCCTGCAGGTAATGGCGCAGTTGAGAGGTTCAATCGAGTGATTAAAGGAGTCATTCAACTGGCTAACCAAAATGACCTGTCATGGAGAAAGCAACAGGCCCGGACTGGGAATGCCGGGCACCGGGCAATCCCCCGGTCGGCTGGAGGGGGTGGGGGCCGGTTTTCAAAAAGGGGGGGCCGGTTTTGTGGCTGGGGGCCGATTTTCAGTCCGCCCGTCACAGCCTGTGACGGTCGGACTGAAAATCGGCCCCCAGCAGAGTCACGTCAGTCACTCACTTAGAAGAAGCCACAAGACTCTCTCTCTCAGCCAGACTTCCAAGTTAGTTACAGACAGTTCCGATGCAGGCCTGCCTGCCCCGGCCCCCGAATAGTAGCGCCGCCGGCGCCGCCAGCAAGCCTGATTGACCGGTGCATGTGTGCACTGTACTCAATGTGCAACCTAACCTAAATTAAACAAACAGAGCGAGGAGGAGGAGGTGCCTGTGCGCAGCGCGCAGAATTCCATTTCCGGCCCCTGCATAATTTTATTCCTACAGTGGCTACTGGCAGTGGCTAGGAAGCGCCGCCGCCTACCCCCGACCCCCCTGTGTCTGCCATAGTGCCAGTGCCACCCCGTCCCGTGACCCCACCAACAGCAGGCTTCAAGACGGCAAACGCGGTATAAAACCAGCAAGGTAAATGTCCGGTTGGACGTTAAAAGACTTTCATAATGGCAGACTCACTATAGGGTGGAAAAGCAGTGTATGAATTACCTGATTGCTGCCAGTGCATAAGGGCTGGAAGAGAACGAGTACTCCACCAGCTTGCTTTTTCATGAGCTGGGACTGAAGCTCTTCGGTTAGGCTGGGGAGGGGGGCCATGGACTGCAGCAGCAAATGGCAGTTTAAGGATGACCCAAGTGTCTGAATATAATTTGGACAGATATGAGTCACAGGCAGCTCCTCGACCAGAGCTCCTCAGCCGGCAGCAGGGAAACTAATTATTTGAATAATTCCTACGTGAGATAGTCACATCGCAATTTCAAATTGTGATGTGACTTGTTGAAAGAAATTATTTAAATATTTTAGCACCTCTGCTGCCAGCCAACCCGCTTCCAGTGTTTACAGGCTCCCCATGCATGTCAGAGGTTTCTTGGGGTGGAAATCTGCTTCTGTGTTCCTTTCGCCAAGATGCCACCCACGCCAGCAAAAGACCCCAACTTCCATAACTCACAACTTAGCCGCCTGACCGTGCTAGATGGGAAGCAGCTAGACGTGCGTGTCAGAGGGGGCACTGGCTGGGGCCGCAGAGGGAGCACAGTTTGTTTTTGTGGGGAATGTAAAATAATGTATCCTACTGTGCCGATCCACGTCACCATAACAACGAGTCGGTGTGAATAGATTTAGCGCTGTGCTCCAGTTTTGTTTTTCTGAGCGACACATTAGCCCCAAAGCATGTCAGAGTGCTCTCTATGCGTGGCAATACATTTTCATGCAGTGATGTCGACACCAACATCAAAATGCAATTTGTCTAATTCCTGATGTGTGGTACTTGTTAGAGTTGTGTGATGATGTACTTGACTATTTATTGTCTGTCGCAAATTAAAGGTGCGCATTAACATTTACAGGAGGTGTGGTGCAGCCGCCACGGTGACTGGACGCTAGGGATCACGGTTCGATCCCCGGCTCCGGTAGGGATCTGCCCCGCACCATGTGACTCTGGGCAATAGCAGTCGCTTAATCTTCCCAACAGCCCCCAGCGCCTTGACACCTTCGAGTAATGGTTCGCGCTTTACAAATACTGGACATGGACACATAGCTGCCAAGTTTTCAGGTTGCTTATGTGTGACATTTCCGTGGTTTCAGTGTACCTATGAGAGGCATTCTACAACCGACAATTTGAGTGACCCTTTCTCGCCAGTAGAATTAAATAACAAAGCCCATATAAAGTGCTAAATACAGACATTACCAACCTTTCTGCAATGAGAAGCACTAGCCTGACTATATATGGTCCATTCTAGCCCCATTAACACACGTTGGAATTAGCCTTAACAATCCCAGTCCATTCTAAAACTCCATTAACGCTCATCAGAGTGTTTGAGTTTTAAGTATGCATTGAGAGGAGCTTTACGTGAGTTTCCTTTATTTGTGTGCCAACCAGGGTATTCAAGTACTGGTCAGGCAGGTAAAAAATCACAGCCATGTTGCAACCCAGTGGTAATACTCGATAGATATGGGGCTAGAATGGTGTGAGCTGGTATTTGAACACACAGGGTGGGGATGGCTGTCTTAGATGGGAATGGGGCTTCTAGTGGGGACTGGACAGGACCACACTAATTTGTATAAAAGAATTTTAGTAAGAACAACATTGTATGTCCAACCGTATGAGTATAGATAATCCGTTTCACAACTGTTTCTATGACGAAATATATTTTATGTTTTCTCCTAGTTTTAATTCATTTATTTGTCCTGAAGAATGTGGGATAAAGCTCAAGGTCCCACTGAAACACTGCGTCTACACAATAACTTTTTTTGTGTTTTTATTGTATACACTTGTATTCTAAGTTATTTTTGGACCACATATTTTTGATAATGTATTTGGTCCAATGCATGATGAACTATATTAACAAATGTAGTATTTTATGTGTATTTTGGGAGAATTATTGGTTATTTTTTTACTTTGAAGTTCTGTTCTTCTTATGTTGATAAGCATCCACATAGCAAAAATCTGGATTTTAACAAGTCCAGGGGAAAAACTTTTGTATTGGTTTAGCTGAATCCTATCCCTTGTGCCTTTATAAAATGGGGTTCTCTCTAAATTGTTGATAAAGAGTTGTATGTCGGCCATACCCATCACCCCCATTGTGCACTGAGAGGCGACATTTATCCATACCAATGCGAGGCTGTTGGCCTGCACAGAGAAAGGAGTGGATCCCAAACTTTAGGTTTTTTTAAACCATGTGCTGGGTATCATCAGTGGGAAGATTTGGAGTACATATAGGAATCGCAGGAGTATCATCATTTTAATAAGGACTACTCAGCCAAGTATGTTTAGCAGCTGGAGTGCCCTTCGCTGGAGAATTCTTTTCGTTTTTGCCCGGAGGGGAATAAGGTTGAGGCTCCATATAAGGCCTGGTCCCCAAGATGTAGCGAGGCCCAGGTATTGGAAGATAATGCACCTAATAGGAATCGAGGAATGCCATTCAAGATCTTGCTGTTCCCCTGAGTGGAGACCAGCAGGGATTTACTTTTGTTCACTTTGAGGCGAGAGGCCTTCTTGTAGAGTTATAAGAGGGAAAGGCAGTGGGGTCTGGACGCCATCTGTGTATAGCACGATTCTGTCCTCATCCCCACCCTTCCATTGGCAGTCGTGATTTTGAGCATCACAGCCTACCAGTCTGGTCAGGGATGATGGCTTGCACCAAAAGGAGTGGGGAGAGCGGGCATCCTTGTCAGGTACCACAACGAATAGGAAAAGAGGCCAACAACACACCATTTATTTGCACCCGTTCAAGGGTTGGAAATAGAGTAGTTTAGCATACCTACGAAAACATGGGCCTAAGCCCATACGTTCGAGAACCCCACCCAAAAAGCTGCAGTCTATTCAATGAAACTCCTCCTCAAAGTCAACTAGAAGAAGGGCACACGGGTCTTGACATTTCTGTAGTCCGGCCAGCGCTATATGCACCGCTGAATACAGTAGCAGATTCTAGGGCCAGGCATAAAGCTGCATTGATCCGGGTGGACAAGATCGGGCAGAATGTATTTAAGCCTTTTTGCAAAGATTTTTGAGCTCAGTGTTTATTACGGAAATGGAACAACATGCCGCGCAATGGTGGCGACTTAGGGATGACGGCAATTGTGGCCGAATCCAGGTCCACCAGTAAGGCTCCAGTCACGAACGCTTCTTAATAAAGGGCAAGTAAATGAAGGGAGAGGATATCACGGAATCTATGGTAATTCTCAATTAGGAAGCCACTGGGTCAGGTGTCTTACTGTGTTCATCCAGAGGACTGTGTGCTCTATGTCTTCAACAGCGAGGGGTGCATCTAGGTGAAATCTAGATGCTATGGAGAGTACAGGGAGTGGGATCATTGAGAGCAAGGGTTGGTGGTGTTCACAGGATGGCCTTGGGTGGTATGCAAAAAGGTTACAGTAGTAGTTGAAAAGGACTGCTACTATTTCGGTGGAGTGACTAGTGGTGTCGCCCGCAAAGTCTCAGATCGCAAGGATAAATCTGAAGGTCAGATGCCTTGTGACCAGTCTGTATAATAGTTTGCCAGTCTTGTCCCTGTTTTCATATACCTTATTTGTTGAGGATCTCTAACACTGCTGGGCCTAGTCATTAGCGATTTGGCGCAGGGAGATTCTTGCAAGTTCTAGCCAGCAGTGAAGGTTTTCTGTTTCGCCCTCTTGACACTGAGGTTTCAGCTGTAATATTTGAATTTTGTGGGTGGTAATGTGGTATAATCTGTCGCTCTCTTGGTGCCAGATGTACCCTTACACAACACCTCTCATGGTGGCTTTACCTGCCACCTATAGTTTATTAGGAGAGGTGACTGTGCCCAGGTTGTCTGCTGATTCTCCTCCTGAATGTTCAAATTGGTAGATATTTGGAATACAGGCTCTGTTCACTGTGGCCTTTCCGAATTTCGCCACCACTTTCCCCAATACCCTTGTCAAAAACATTTGATAAGGCACAATCCCACAGCTACATCGGTCTCAATTTATACTAGCCTATTATTAGTATGATCGCACTTTCCCTGGCTTCAAGAGCAAAGGGAAACACCCTACTTTTCTGGAGTGCCTGTCAACTATTCCCCTTGTAATTTGACCACCCAATTTGAATATGTGATGAAAATGTGCTGTAAAATTCACCATTTTGGTCTGTCGTTTTCCAAAAATTTCCCCCAAACCCCCCTAGTAATAGTCGGGCTCGCTCGCTGCGCTCACTCGCTACGCGCCGGACGGGGGCTGGATAGCTACGTGCCGGATGGGGGCTGGTCTGACAAAATTTGCCAGGGCTGCTTTCAGTTCCCAGTCCGGCCCTGGAAAGCAACTCATCAACAACCTTTGGGCTTTCCGAGTAACTCCTTGTGAATCCACGGGTGCCAGTCCTTTTGTGCTCTTGAGAGGGAGGACCCCTATAACTAAGGACAATGTGGGTTGGGCTATCCCCAAAAGAGAGTGTTGGTCCCCCGATGAAGTTCAAAGAAATTTGCGGGAGTCACAAATGGTGGGGAAAAGATACTATGACTCCAAACATGCTTGCAAAGAGGTTTCCATCCAGGTGGAAGACAAAGTTAGAGTGAAGAAATCGAAGTGCTCAAGCAAAGGGCAGAATCACTACTCACAACCTATGAAAGTGAAGAAAGTTTTTTGTAATTCGGCGCTACTGAGTGATGGTAAAACATGGCATTTTTCCTCATTGTCAATGTGTAAAGAAGGGGTGGCCACGTCTCATCCTCAGTGTGTACCTGTTGACCGAGATGGTTCCTATGCTCAAGACTACGATTGGATTCTGGATCGTGAGGTGTGTGGAGGCTCTCACCCACATGGTACAAATGATGTATCTTCGGGCACAATTGATGTATCTTCTGGGTGCGAGCATACTTCTGACAGTTCACTGATTCGTGTGGACAGTAGTAGTAGATTGAGCAAGGAGTTATCGGAAGTGTACAAAGGATATCAGACCACTAGTGATACCAATGTTGATTTAGAGGATTCCGTTGATGAAGATCTTACGGCTCGTGACATCAGTTTAAATGGCGAGCCTACTGTGAGCAGATTTGGGAGAGTGGTCAAACCGCCAGCTAAGTTACACGATTTTGTGTGCGACTAGTGTTGGTCTCATCTCTGTTCCAAGCGGTCTCACATGTTGATTCCACACAGTCCTGTTCTGTTTTATTGATAAGGAGATGTGTTGTGTTTACTGTTCTCAGTACCATGCAATGCACCAGCACGCTCCTCGTGCTGGATGGTTTATGACGTCAGTGTGTTCTGATGTGGAACGCTGGCAATGTTATGACAGTTGGGGTGATGACAGTTACTGTTGGGCTCTTGGCAGATGAGACGTCCCTGGGTGTTGTTGTGTTCTTGGTGGCTGCTGATCGGGGAACCCTAGGGGCTGTAGCTGGGACCCTACTCTCAGGGGGCACCTGGAGTGATTACAGGCCTCACACCTGGCCTAGAAATAACACAGGCGGACACTAATAGACTGCTTGCTGGCTCTCTGCTCCGCACCCGAATGAACGTGCGTGCGTGCGTGCCCCTTTTATTATAGGAGGTCACATGACCTAACGTTGTGCGCTGGGGGCGTCATGAGCGCATAATAAACAGGAACACAACATTCCTCCTAAAACATGAAAAACAAAACAAAGTGCTTCTTCGGTTCAACAGTTCAAACTTGATCAGGCACAATTGGCATCCTTTGTATATCATGATTTAGCTTAAACAGTAGCAACATGTCCCGGGTGACACCACGATGCCACACTGGTCTATGAAACAAATTGGAACAGTCTTACGTGAAATAATTTCGCAGCCGACAGGAAGGCTCTGGATTTCTTCTCAGGCGGTACTGCGAACTCTCCCGCCCGGTGACAGTTCCTTCACTGGTCCCATCGGTGAGTGGATGACTGTTCGGTATCTCATCGGACGCCTCCTGAGCTCCAGTATCACTGACCATTTCTTCTCCTTCACTGCCAGAGTCATCAGAAGGAACGTCTCTCCAAGAGTCCTCCGAGCTGGCCATGGGATCTGCACAGACTGACCCATCCTTCGCCTTTTGCACCGTGTCCTCATGGGGGCTCACCATTGGATTCAGTTCCGTGTGAAAATGCTTGAAGTGCGACACATTCCTAGTTACTGTTTCTCGTCCTCTGGTGGCCATTATGCGGGTACCCTTCACACTGATCACCCGCCAGGGACCTTTTTCATAAGTTAGCCTGAACTTGCCACTGGTCACTCTGTTCTTCAATAGCACCACATCTCCTATACGGAATTTCACTGCGGTGGCTCTCCGTCTTTGGCTGACCTGGGCATACGCTCTTCTCCGGCTGTTCGCAATCTTATCTTCATCCGTCTGCTCCGGCATCCAGCTGGGGTGATGAGGAATGGAGTCCCTTACCACACGTCCCATGAGGATGTGCGCCGGAGCCACTCCAGTGGTAGTGTGAGGTGTTTGGCGGTAACTTCGGAGAAATGTGAATATAGCCATTTCCACTGACTGCCCTTTATCATGCGCAATCCTTATCACCTTGTTAAGGGTTCTCATGAACCGTTCCGCTTCTCCGTTCGCCTGCGGCCAGCGGGGAGTTATCCGACGATGTCGCACACCGAGAGAGTTCAGATAGGTGGCTAGTTCCTGGCCTTGAAACGGGGGTCCATTGTCAGTGCGCAATTCTCTCATTACTCCATGAGCAGCTATTATCTTTTCTAGTTTGGGGATTACTTCCGCAGCACTTGTATTGGCTATGATTTCAACCTCCGGGTACTTGGAGTGATCGTCAATCACCACCATGGTGTGTCGTCCATCTGGAAGACTGCCAAAGTCCATGCTGACCTGCTTCCACGGTTGTTGCGGACGGGGCTCCACTATGACCGGTGCTTCCCGCGGTACATCCCCCGTGACCTGGCAGGCAGTGCAGGATCTTACCATCTTCTCCACTAATTCATCCATGAGAGGGAACCACACCTTGGCTCTCAGACGTGTCTTGGTCTTGACAATTCCTTGGTGACCAACGTGGGCCAGTTGAACGACCTGTTCCGTTAGTGCTGAAGGTATTACCAACCGATGTCCTCTAAGTATACAACCAGTGTTATCTTCATTCAGATCATCCTTCACATGGTAGAGACTCTCCATGATTCGTTGAGCTTCTGGTGTGAGTGTCTTCCAGCTCTCCTTGACTCTGTGCCAGTTTCGCTTCTGCATTGCTTCCCTGGCCCTTTGGAGGCAAGTGTCTTGGGTGGTGGCCTCTGCCACTTCACTGACAGAGATGGAGCGGGGACACGACCTGGCCATTACGCACTTGACATACGCTTCAGTTTCTTCAGCCTCTTCTATCTCTTCAGGCGTTGCAGCCCGAGGGTGTCGTGAAAGATAGTCAGCCGGATTCTTGACTCCTGGTTGATATTCAATGTTACAGTTGTACTCTTGTAGTTGCAGCATCCACTATTCTATGCGGGGTGGTGGTTTCGTTGAGGTCCCCGAGAACAGGGCCACCAGCGGTTTGTGATCTGTTATGATAGTAAATGGTTTTCCATACAGATAGAGATGAAAATGTCTGCAACCCCAATGTATGGCTATGGCCTCCTTTTCAATTTGGGAATAACGTTGCTCAGTGTCCGTGAGTGAACGACTCGCAAAAGCCACCGGCATCCAGTCCAACTCATCCCGCTGTTTCTGCATGAGTACTGCGCCCAAACCTGCGGGACCGGCATCTACGGCCACCAGGGTGAGATTTCGGGGGTCAAAGAAAGCGAGAGTGGTGTTATCCGACAGCGCCGCCTTGATACTCTCGAATGCCTTTTCTTGTTCCGGTCCCCATGTCCAGGGAGTGGAGTCCTTCGTAAGTTCTCTCAAAGGAAGTGTTAGATTGGCAAGATCTCTAATGAATCTTCCACAGTAGTTGACCATTCCTAGAAAACTACGGACTTCGGTGACCGTGGAGGGAGGTTTGGCATCCTTAACATCTTTGACTTTCTCCGGGTCCGGTTGAACTCCATCGACCGAGAACGTGTATCCAAAGAACCCTATTTTCCGCCTCAGGAACTCACATTTTTCTCGATGTAGGGTTAGTCCAGCCTCTCTTAATCTTCTGAACACTTGTGCCAGTCGCTGATTGTGTTCCCCAATGGTTCTCGCGTGTACCATGATGTCATCACTGACATTGATCACCCTAGGTATGTCTGCAATCAGTTCCTGGATCACATTTTGAAATACTTCAGCCGCACTGGATATTCCAAAACTGAGTCTGGTGTATCTTCTGAGGCCTACATGTGTTGAGAACGTCGTGATGTTCCTCGACTCTTTGTCCAACACCAGTTGATGGTACCCCGACCGAAGGTCCAGTTTTGAGAACCAACAGGCCCCGGCCATTTCTCCGATGAGGTCATCGATTGTGGGTGTGATGTGTCTTTCTCGTTTGATGGCAGCATTAGGGAGGCGCATGTCTACACAGATCCGAACAGCTCCTGGTTGCTTCGGCTTCCTTGTTACCACGATGGGTGACACCCAGGGAGTGGGGCCTGTGACTTTTTCAATGATGCCTGCTGCCTCCAGTTTTCTGAGTTCCTCTTCCACCAGAGGCCTGAGATGGAAGGCTATGCGGCGGTGTCGCAATGCGACTGGCTGCACTGTCGGGTCCACGTGAAGATGTATCTCACGCCCTGTGAAGCGTCCTATGCCGTGGAAGATATCGGAGAAGTCCATTATAAGTTGCTGCACCGATTCTTCATGGACTCCAAACGCAAAGGTGATGACGCCTAAATCTTCAGCCGCTCGGCATCCCAGTAGCATGCCCTGCCCATCTTCCGAGACAAATACGTTGGTATTGATGGTTTTATCCCCATGAGTAATGGATGTCCGGAACTTTCCCCTTATTCTGAGGGGTGTCTCCTGACCATATGCAAAGACCGTGATGGGTGAGGGATGTAGATCCGGAGGGCGAGCCAATGTTCTGTACAGAGCGGCACTCATGAGATTGATGGTGGCCCCTGTGTCTACCACGGCCATTATTTCCTGCTCCGCCACTCTGAGTGAGCATTGTGGCAGTTTCCTGGTACGACGTGCAGCTGTTCCTATCATGTGTACCTTGTGCACCGCCCTTTCTTCCTCCTCATCATCATCCATATCACTTTGACTCTGATCCCCTTCCGGCAGTGCGTTTACTCTTTGTCGGGGCTTGCGAAACTTCTTCGAGCGGCACACTTTTTCAAAATGGTTGAGTTTGCCACATCCTGAGCACCGCTTCCCTCGAGCTGGACATTCTTGTGCTGGATGAGTCGGGCCTCCACAGTACCCACACGGGGAACCAGAGGCGCCTGCCTGTGTCCTCGCAGGTTTCTTGGTCCACTTGGCCGGCGCTCGCACTTGGAGCTTATTGACTGGTTCAGCCTTGACCGGTGCTTGTAGGGCTGCCTCCATGTGGGCGGCTCGTGCTTTGGACAGTTCCTTGGTACGCCCAAGGGTCAGGATGTCAGCTAGCGGCTTACCCGACTCTTCCAAAATCCGTTCTCTCAGCTTGGCCGATGCGCAGCCTTGAATGATTTGACCCCGTATCTCCTCGGTGGCATCCGCAAACCCACAGGACAGCGCCAGTCTCTTAAGCCTGGTGTGGTACGTGTCCAACGACTCCTCGGGCAATTGCCTCGCTTGCCTGAACACAAATCTTTCATAGTCCTGATTAGCCATGGGTTAAAAATGAGCATTCAGGGCATTGATGAGTGTGTGATGAGTTTTGGGAGTAGCTTCTACCAGCGTTCTGGCAATGGAGTGCACGTCCTTGCCGCCTAGGTGGAGCATCATGGCCCGCTTCTGTTCTTTGTGGACTTTCGCGGCTTCAAAAAATACCAAGAGTCGATCCACCCATTCCTTCCACTTGGGGGCTAATGACGACGGCGATCCCTCTACCACAAACGGTTCGATCGGCGGAATTGTGGCCATGTCGTGACTGGTGAACGGTAGGGCCCTTCGTGACAGGTGGGGCGGTGAGCGTTACTCGTAGGCCTCGTGATGGACCCCACAACCCGTTGCCTCGCGTGTGGGTGGGTGGGTGGGTGTACCCCCTTGTCAGGATCGTCCACAGTATTGGGGTGTCTTGTGCACAGGTCCTTCTTTCCTTCCACGAGGAGCCCCCCCCAACAGAGCACGGCGACGCAGCAGCGGCCAGACGCCGAACACCGCGTCCGCACGATGCGTGGGAGACGGCAGGGCGCGGCCCCGTGGAGGAGCGTCGGCCGGACGGGGCCAGACAAGAGCGCGCTTCACGCACCAGCAGGGAAGCCGAGTGCGGCGCTGATTCAGGAGCACCGTGGCCCCACCAGGCAGCCCACGGACCAAGGGAGCACGGGGCGCATGCCACGTAGGGCACCAAGACGGAATGAGAGCGCGGCAGGCCTTAAACGGGGGCGGCGATCCAGCTCACCTGCACGCCCAACCGGCGAAAGTCCGTGGATGTGTGTGCGCACAGCGTGTGGGCAGCAGTGTGGCACGAGCACCGCGAGCGGAAACACACGCTCGCGGCCGCCGCACAAAGGGGCTGGCACCACCCACACGTGGCGAGGGTTCGATCAACCACCCTCGTCGCCAATTGTTGTGTTCTTGGTGGCTGCTGATCGGGGAACCCTAGGGGCTGTAGCTGGGACCCTACTCTCAGGGGGCACCTGGAGTGATTACAGGCCTCACACCTGGCCTAGAAATAACACAGGCGGACACTAATAGACTGCTTGCTGGCTCTCTGCTCCGCACCCGAATGAACGTGCGTGCGTGCCCCTTTTATTATAGGAGGTCACATGACCTAACGTTGTGCGCTGGGGGCGTCATGAGCGCATAATAAACAGGAACACAACAGGTGTCAGTGCGCTTCATGAATAAAGCTTTTACCAACTTACCTGTCTCACGGGTCATCTCTACACCCAGGGCCCCCAAAATCCTTAAAACGTCCCTGACAGTCAGTTCTGAGGCTGCTGAAGAAGAAGAGGGGTAAGCTCTGGTGGAACAGCTGGACAGGAGAGTGCACTCCAAGAAAGGACAGATTTCGGTCCTGGGTAGGGCAACAAGAGAAGCCGCGGTGTGTTAAAAAGTCTTCTATGAAACTAGCTACAAGAGATGGAGGCATGGCGTCCTAACGATGCTGGTGTGTGTTACGCACGCAGCGCCATGGCAGGGCGTCAGCAGGAGTTTACGTGAACGTAGGAGCGCGGTGACGTCACCTGCCCTTCACTTTTAGGCTACACCAGAGCCTCCTGTGGTCACAAAGGTGCCTTGAGGAGCGAATTACTGCTCTGTGCCTTGTGAGGCAAGCTGACAGCAATAGTTGGGTGTCTGAGCCTCACCGGTTCAATATCATGTTGGGGCAGCCCGCTACTGTGACGCGGTTGGGGGACTTTGGAAGCCATGGTTGTGAGCTGCACAGTGCATTTTGAGTGTGCGTCAGGATAGGTAAGCGATGGAAGTGGTCAGTATTTCAACAATTACTGCCTTCTAGTGAAACTATTTGTCTAGAAACATGGAACTACGAAAGAAACTCTGCTTTCAGGAAAAACGTTTATTTTGCGACAGTTTCAGAGAAAATTCCACAAATGTTTCGTCTTTTGAAAATTTAATGCACTTGTAGATTTTACACAGTACTTTATAGAAGTTTACGATTTTTGATGTTGAGAATTACAACACACTGACATGCATTTATTACCCTAGCGATTAGAAACATGTGATACAAAGCCAAAAGCGGAGTCCTGCAGGCTTCAAAAGTCAAACATAGTCATAAACACTATTTATTTTTCTATAATTCTTACATGCAAAAAAACTGTCAAAAAAAATGTAGCCCATGTATTCTGCCACGCGTGAAGTTTTTTCCGTGGCAAGAGTCACAAATGTCCCATCACTTTTTATGCATATTGACGTCATTTGGCCTCTTCAACAATAATTGATGTATTACATTCAATTTCGCCGTTAGATTAAAAATAAACTCTTATATTACGATAATACAGTATATTACATATAAAGACTTCACCGGATTTTAGTCTTTAAGTATTACTTTAAACGCATCGTCCCAGCCCCCTTATTCAATTTAATTCCCTTCTAACTTGGACGTGTCTCTGAACAAGTAAACGTAGCATGGAAATAGGCAGTTCTATAGCGCCACCCAGTGGACATTTTCTTGTTGACACTACGCATGCTTCTTTTGTAGCTCCGATACACAGCTAGGATTAGCGGTACACCGAAGCGAGGGACCCGCGAGCTAATTTCAGATAATTTCGGGATAATTTCAGAGAAGCTGTAATTTTCCTTCAGTCTGAGTCTGCAGCTCCCTGCTGCCATTCAGTCTTATTAACCTTTAGCTGTCTCGTGTTCCATCTCTTCCCACAAAACAAATGTTGTCCTCACTGGCCCTATCCTGTCCTCATCCCGCTATTACTGTAGCTGCCATATTTCTGGACTGCTTGTGTGTGGCATTTTCATGTTTTCAGCGGGGGTAGACGTGGCATTTCATCCTTTATGACTGACACTTTATCACTAATAGCCTTTGCTAAACACAGATAAAAAATCTCAGAACTTACAAAAGAGCAACGTTCTTAAACTTTGAGGCCAAGCAGGAGTGGGGCAGGAATTCTAGGAGGCTGCAACCTCTGTTGACTCCTCTGACAAATAACCGTGCCATATCTGGGCGGGATTATTACCTTTGTATTACTAAATACTTATACTTTATTTGTTACTTTTTTTCTCTAATGAACTTTCTGGCTGAATTCAGATTCTGTACAGTGGTCATTTTTGTAAAACTGTAAGTGCCAGGGCCCTCATCAGCAGGACACAGCAGGTTGTACCATCCATTGCCCCTACCAGCGCGGCCAATCACAGTACCAACACAACTACTAACATCACACTCCTACAAGTGTAACAATTCAGACTATTCCAGGCCCTCAAAGCTGTAAGAATGACTTGGGTGGCACGTATTAGGGATTTTTAATATATATTACATTAATAAACAGTTGTAGCTGTGCTCATACCCAAGTTTGGCTAGACAGCGCCATTCCTCTAGCCCAGACCAACACCCCCCTGCCCGATCCCAAGCTCTGGCCTCTTTTCCGACAATCGGCAAAGAACATACAATACTATTATTAGGTCAAATAAAGTCTGGCTCTCCACTTAATCCTGCTCCCCCTCACATTTTACCGCAGGGCAGAGAGACCCTATTCTCTCGACTATGGCAGAACTTATCTCACTATCACTGAGCCACTAGGATAGTCCCCAAGACGTGGAAACACGCCATTGTGAAGCCTCTGTTGAAAAACCCCAACTGGATCCAGGTGAGTATAAGGTAGTAGAGTATCTGTTTTGGGGAACTTTCGCCCCATATCATTACTACCCATTCTGGGGAAAGTCACAGAAAAGCATTTCAAAAGCATCATCTCACAGTTCCTGGAGGAAAACAAAATCCTGCACCAGACACAAATGAGGTTCTGTCCAGGACATAGCACAGAGTCAGTACTTTTAATTACAACCAATAAATTGAAAATGATACTGGACCAAGGGGGCTCCGCCGCCGTTCTACTTCTGGACCGAGTGCGGCGTTTGACACCGTGGACCACAATATCCTAATTCAGAGATTAGGCGAAATTGGCATCCAGGAAACAGCCAAAAAATGGCTTACATCCTTCCTAAGCGACAAGTCATTGCATAGAATCGGCAAATTTCTCCAAAACTGTTATGGCTCCCCATGGTGTACCTAAAGGCTTGGCACTCAGCCGGACCCTGTTCAATGTCTACCTGACTCCTCTAGTTCAAATTGTTCAGGAGCTTGGACTTACCAGTGTGTCCTACACTGCCCGAAAAAGATAGCCAAATGGATGGCTAACCCCTATCTAAAACTGAACGGGGACCAAACTGACCTGAAGTTCCTGGGCAACTCCCAGGGCTTTGGTCAAGGATCAGCTGACCAAAGGACTGGGGTGCAACTCCTACCCCAAAGTGCTCCATAAAAAACTGGGGATGTGGCTGTACCACAACCTTTCGATGGAAACCCAAGCAAACAAGACTTTCCTCAGTTTGTTTCATTATCATGCAGATGATCGGCAAGATCCTGAGCCTCTTACCAGAATAGGCATGGAGAACAGTGGTCCAGGCCCTAGTGATATCAAGACTGGATTACGGCAACTCTCTGTATCTGGGTTCCCCTAAATACGTGACCAACAGGCTACAAGTTGTTCAGAACGCCGCAGCAAGGATGCTCCTGAAGATCCCTAGACAGGAGTCAGCAAGATCCTCACTGAAAAAACTGCACTGGCTCCCCCATTCAGTCAAGGGTCAGGTTCAAAGCTCTATGCCTAGCTCACAGAGCAATGTCTGACAAGGGCCTAGCTCTGATAAAAACCATTGTCACCCCATATGTCCCCAACAGAACTCTCAGGTCCTCATCCGACCACCTTTTGAACACCATAAGGATAAAGAGATGTAGATGGGGAGGGAGATCCCTCTCACACCTTACTCTAAAGTTATGGTACTCTATGACCAAGGAACTGAGACTGACCAGAGATGAGAGAAGTTTCAGGAAAAAACTCAAGATGTAGTTGGTTCCTTAAGCTCCCTCCTCTACACTAAGTCTCTACACTGTGCCCTCTCTCGGTAGCGCTAGGAAGCCCCTGGGCAGCCATGAGCTCTATAAATCTCACAAACATAAACATGTGGCAGACTGTCACAAACGCCGGTGCGAAGAATTAAGTGCTGGCGCCGAGCACCAGAAACCACCGGCTCAAATTAAGCAGAGAGTAACATTTAGAATTTGATGTGGTTTAAAACATGAGAAAAAAACATCATGAGCAATGTAATACCTCGTTTACATAATTAAACAGATCTGTTTTTTTCTGTGTGAGCTCGATTACACATTTAATTGACACCGGATTTGAGTTACATATCAGAATGAAGGTTAAGTACCAAGTGGACTTGGGGGCGTGGCTTGGTGGCCGATGGAGGAAGACGTGTGAGCGCTGAGCTCCACAGCGGCCTTCCCCCATTAATCCTGTCGTGGCTGATCCTGGAGGCCCTGGCGCCCTGAGACTGCCCGTGTCTCCTCCCGCACTCCTGGGGACCTGACCGGAGGCAGCGGAGGCGAGCCCCCGGCTGCGTGGAGCCCGCGCCGCACCGACGGGCTGGTGGGCGGCGCCGGCCATATTGCGGCCTTGCAGATCAGCCGCGTCCCCGGCCTCGGGTACTCCGGCGGCCGACCTGCGACGTTACTTGGCCGGCCACTGACTGCCGAGTGACCTGGAGTTCTGGGCGAGGATTTCACCGCAGTGGCGGAATTTGACCCGCTTCCTTGTGGGGTGCCTGCGAGGACCCGTCGGGGGTTCCTGCACGCGGGGGATCCAGGTGAGGCGCCCGGCCCGGGGGGGGCCCTACTGCTGCCCGACCGGGAGGCTCACGCTTGGAATCGGACCTCTTCCTGCACGGCCCACCAGGGAAGCGGCGACCGGCGCTGCCCCCTCCCGGCTTGCTTTGGGGCCCCCGCTGTGCACCGCCTGTGGAGCGCAGGCTTGGAGTGCGGACCGGCCCGGTGACAGCAGGAGGAGTGGAGTGCTGCGGGCCCCGGGATTGTGGTGCATCCGGACTGTGAGGCCGCCGACCTAGGGGGGGATGCCCCTGCGCGACCCCTGGTCATCCTAAGTTGAGGGACCCTACCACCACTGACTGGCAAACTGGTGCCCGGCGCCTGAGGACGCCCGGGGGCTCCTCTCTTGGGGCCCGGGCACGCTATACCTTGGCCCTCGTGCACTTGGGTCCCTGCAGGGCCGCCCTGCCGCCATTTTGGACTGCCGGAACTGCATGTCGCAGTTGGATTTGAGGGAGTGCTGCCGCTAGGGGGGCCCTTGGTGGCCGGCGGACTGGATTGTTTCGAGGGGGTCCCGGGCATCGTCGGAGAGTGGCTGGCTTTGAGGACCGGCGGACCCGGAGGGAGTGCCGCACGTCAAGAGGCCCCGTGGATTGCGATCTGGCGAGCTGTACGCGGGGTAAGGCGTTGACCCTGGTGCTGCGGGGGAGAGACGCGGCTGCCCCCATGGGGAAGCGCCCCTTGAAGCCCCCCCCGGAGGCTGCTGGGGGGCCTGTGGTTGATGGGGGCCCCACACCGGACGCTAACCCGGCGGCGGGTCTGCCGCAAAGTCAGCTGGAGCAGATCCTGAAGGCCATCGCTGATACCAGGGAGGCCTTGCATCGTGATATCGGGCAGGTGTCCACGAGCCTGGGCCTACTACGTGCAGACCACGGCAAACTGGCAGATCGGGTCAAAGTGACCGAAACCCGGATTGAGGCGCTGGAACCTTCATCGAAAGCGGCTGGCGCCTTGCTGGGGGAGCTGCAGCAGCGGGTGCACCTGCTGGAACAGAGGGCGGAGGACGCAGAAGGGCGAAACCGCCGCAATAACATTCGCGTGGTGGGCCTGCCGGAGAAAATCGAGGGGGCCGACATGCTGGGCTACCTGGAGGTCTGGCTACGGGACGTGGTTGTCCCGGAGGGGCTGTCGCAGTTCTACACCCTAGAGCGTGCCCACCGCGTGCCAGCTCGCCCCCCGGCCGAGGGCAGGCCTCCCCGCCCGGTGGTGGCGCGATTGCTGCATTACAGAGATCGGGACCTCATTCTGCAAAGGGCGCGAGCTTTGGGACCCTATAAAGTGGACAACGCCCAGGTCTCCATTTATCCTGATTACTCCTTGGAGGTCCAGCGGCAGCGATCTACTTTTCTGGCGGTCAAGAAGGCGCTTCGGGAGGAGGGCGTCCGCTACTCTCTCTTGTTCCCAGCCCGCCTCCGGATCATGCTTGATGGCAAATCCTCCTTCTATGACAACCCCGGTGATGTCTGGGACTGGCTGGAGCTCTACAAGACCGGTGCGGATGCACATCACGCGCCTGGGGAACAGCGGCGGGCGCCACCGAGACCTAGACGGGGCAGGCGACGCAAGAAACGACCGCCGAAGGTTCGGACTCCCACGGTCTCACAGACTGAGCAGGAACGCAGGGATGCCCTCCAGGCGGTCTCCGACATCTCCCAGGCGTTGGACTCCGCGACGGCGGTGGAGTCGGGGTCTCGAGGTGGCACTGATGGGGGGACCTCGGAGGAATCGGTGATTGGGGACCCCGCACCGCCGCATGTCACGCCTGGGACTGCAGATGGTCTGATGGACGAGTGAAGCTACTGCTCTCCTGAACTGGTATCGTATGACCTGCTGTGTTCGTGCCCTGGGATGGCTACACTGGCCTACTGGGCCTGGGACTGGAATTGGGCAGCCACCACCTGTAGTGTTGATTGTTTTACTTGTGGAGGGGATGCGGGCGGCGTGGGGCGCGTAGGGGAGGCCTCACTGACTCGGGGGAGTGTGCTGCTGGCGGTCTGGCGAGAGAGGCAACAGGCCACCCCCTCATTTTTTCCCACACTTACTGTGGGACTCTGGTAGTTACCAGGGATTGTTGCTGTTGGGTGCTACTTATTTGGATGGGTTTCTGCTGTTGGGGACCTATTCTGGGGAGGGGTGGGATCTGGGGCTGTTGGGGTGTGTCGGGGTTCATTTCATGGGGAGTAGCCAGTGTGCGTGCGGAAGTTGCCTTCTTTGGGGTTGTGCTTGTTCTGAGATATGGGGACCCTCCTTGACCTGAAGTGTGTGACCTGGAATGTGAGGTGTCTGAATTCCATGTTGAAACGCCACAGGGTCCATGCACATCTTGTCCGCAGGGGGGTGCAGATCGCCTTCCTGCAGGAAACTCACATTGATCAATCTGAGGGGCGGGCCCTACAGCGCAGGTGGCGGGGGCATGTGTTTTGTACCACTTACTCGGCGTTTGCACGGGGGGCTCTGATATGGGTTCGGGCGGGGGTTCCCTTTCAGCCTCTGGTGACGATAATTGATCCTGAGGGAAGGTTTGTTGCTGTACAGGGCCGCCTGGATGGGAGGGACGTGACACTCTGCAGTATCTACGCTCTGAATGTGGACCAGCTTGCCTTCTTTGCGCGACTGTCTGGGAAACTGGCGACTGTTCTGGCCGGCACGGTCCTGCTTGGGGGGGATTTTAACTCTGTGTTGGACGTGGAACTGGATCGATCACACCCGCCACTGGCGCAGGCTGCGGCTCACAAGTTAGCGCAGGGTAGGAGGGATTGGCAGGGTAGCTGGGGCCTACTCGATGCGTGGCGGACCCACCACCCGTCGGAAAGAGATTACTCCTTTTATCCCCCCCCGCACGATCTACATGTTCGCTTAGACAGCATTCTGTGCTCACTGGACATCCAGAGCCTGATCCGCCATAGCGAGTATTTGACTAGAACGGTGTCTGACCACAACCCTTGCCTGGTGTCGGTACAGTGGATGCGACGACGCCAAGCTATTCCAACGTGGCGGTTGAACCCACTGACGCTGGAGGACCCGGCATTTAAGGCAAGTGTGCGTAGTGGGGTGGAGGGGTATTTTGACACCAATGTGGACACGGCCTCCAGCAGAGCTGTGGAGTGGGACGCCTTTAAGGCGGTGGTTAGGGGCGTCTGCATCTCGGCCACCGCGGGTGTCCGCAAGACCCTGCTGCAGGATGTGGAACGCAGTGAGGACCGCTTGCGTGCGGAGGAACGGCGCAACCACTCGGACCCCGAGGCTGGTGGCGCGGTGTCGGAGGCGCGAGAGGTGGTGGCGACGGCGTTGGAAAAGCTGCGCTGCTTTGATTATAAGGAGTTCCTGGTCCGAGCTCACGCTGAGCGGGACAAAGTGGGTTCGTTACTGGCGTGGTTGGCCAGTCCTGGGGCCCGTGGCTCCCCTATAGTGGCGCTTGCCACCCCGGAGGGGCGCATGGTCTACACGCAGTTAGACATTAACGACCAATTCCTTCAGTATTATGAACACCTTTACGTGAGCAGGATGCCGGGCCTCCCGGCAGGGCTGGAGGAGTTCCTGGTGTCGGCGCAGTTACCCAAGCTCGACCCGGAGCACGTGACGCAGCTGGGCGGAGATGTCTCCGAGGGTGAGATCAGGGTGGCCATCAAACACATGGCTCGCCGAAAGACTCCGGGTACGGATGGCCTCCCGATAGAATTTTATGCGGCCTACGCGGATGTGCTGGTCCCCCGACTGCGGGCGGTTTACCAAGAGGCCTGGGATCTGGGGCGCCTGCCGGCGTCTACTCGCGAGGCCTTGGTGATACCCTTACTGAAGAGAGGGGGTGAGGCGAGCTGCCGTTGGGCGTACCGCCCGCTCTCAATGCTCACCACGGATTATAAGATCCTCAGCCGGGCTCTCGCGACGCGGCTTTTGACCCACATGCGCTCCCTGGTGCATAGCGACCAAGCGGGCTTTATTCCTCAGCGCACCACTGCCACCTGTGTGCGCCGGCTGCTCAGGATCATGGGGGGTGAGGCCGCCAGCTTTCCGGATGCCGCAATCCTCTCAATTGACATCGAGAAGGCGTTCGACAGCGTCGAATGGCCATACCTGCTCCGTGTCCTGGAGACATTTGGGCTGGGTGAACGCTTTGTGAAGTGGACTGCTTTGCTCTATGCTGCGGCCACAGCCCGGGTCAAAACGGGGTCCACCATTTCGGCCTCGTATGTGGTGGGGAGAGGAACCCGACAGGGGTGCTCTCTGTCACCCCTGTTATTTGCACTGGCCATAGAACCGCTGGCGGCGCATGCCCGGCTGGGACGGGCGTATGCAGGGCTCCCGCTGAGGGGCGACGCCCACTACATCTCTCTCTATGCGGATGATTGCCTGTTGTTCTTGGCAGACGCGGACGATTCTCTACGCGGGGCCGAACAGCTCCTGTCGGACTTTGGTCACCTCTCGGGGCTGCGAATCAACTGGGGGAAGTCTTGCCTCTTCCCGTTGATTCCGAGGGCCGATGACACCCAGCTGGAGGGTGTCTTGCAGTGGGAGCACCACTGTCTCCCCTATCTGGGCACACACATCTATCACTCGCCTGCGGCCCTCCTAGACGGTAACATCAACAGGGCAATTCGGAACCTACGGGGTTGCATGGGCTTCTGGCAGACGCTGCCGCTCTCGGCCGCGGGTCGAGTCGCGCTGCTGAAGATGGTAGCGCTTCCCCGATTGCTATATCTATTCCGCACTCTGCCGGTCTCGATACCCGTATCGGTTTTCAGTGGACTCCGTTCCCTGATGACGGGGTTCATCTGGGGCTCGGGCAGGAGGCGGGTTGCGCTGACCACGCTGATGCGCCCCAGGGCGGACGGGGGCCTTGCAGCCCCGGACTTCGAGTGGTACTATCTGGCAGCGCAGTTGCAGTGGCTGACCCAGGCAGTGGCTTTGGAGTTCCGTGGACCGGAGGACGCGCCAGGCAAAGTGTTCCCGAGACATTTCATCTCTTTTACTGTTTTGGGACAGAAACTGGACCTTGCTCTGCTTACGTTGGAGGAGCGGACGATCCGCAGCTGCTGGCTTCGGGCGCACAAGCGCTCCGGTGCTGTTCGCCCTTACGCCCCAGACATCCCGCTCGGGATGTGCACTGCCCTCCCTCATGGTGGCGACTGGTCCGCCCTAGCAGTCTGGGAGGAACTCGGCCTGCATGTGGTCGGCGACCTCTACAGGGACAGCTCGCTGCTCCCGTTTCAGGAGCTGCGGGACTCCTACGGTCTGCCGAGGGGTGGATACCTGCTGCATGCTGCGTTGGTGGCAGGTATTCGTCGATATTGGAGGAGTGGGCTCACTGAACCCCCGACCTCGGAGTGCTGCCAGTACGTGGTGACGGCCGCTGGCACTTATAAGGCCGTCACGTGCCTTTACCGGCGGCTGACATCTACGGCCTTGCGACCCTTAGACGGGCTGCGAGCCAAATGGGAAGGGGACATCGGGCGTCCTATCCCTGACACGGTGTGGCCACAGTTACTGCGCAGAGCATGGAAGGGCACAAGGAACGCTAGGTTTCAAATGGTCCAGTTTTTCACTCTACACCGAGCGTACCTGACACCGACGAAGCTCTCGCAGTATTTCGAGGGGGCTTCCTCGCTTTGCCCCAGATGTGGGACCGCGGATGCGGACTTCGCCCACATGTTCTGGACTTGCACCAAGCTAGCGGATTACTGGGAGGCGGTAATGTCTTGCCTGAATGCTGTCACGGACCGGCAGATCGATCTTGACATGGGCGTATGCCTTTTGTTGTGGTTCCCTCACACCCCACGCAACCGAGTTACCAGCAAATTTTGCGACCTGGGTTTAATACTGGCTAAGCGGGAGATCTCCATGCATTGGAAGTCAATTCAAGGCCCCAGCTACCTGCGCTGGAAGACCACACTAGAGCGCTGGGCGAAAGCGGAGAGTACATTGCGGCTGCGACAGGCTAGGAGTCTTGACAATGACAATGCGCTGGAGGTGGCCAGGGCGTGGGAGGCCCTGGTGGTAGCGCTCCAATTGCCGGATGGCGACCAGAGCGAGGATGAGGGGGGGACCCCGAGGTGAGGGCACCGAACTTGGGATTCTCTACACTCCCCAAGGTGCACACACTAATTACACTCACTGCTGACTGATCTGGGGGGCGGGACTCTCCGTTGAGGGGGGCCTCTTACCCTCCACTGTGGGCCTTATTTAGGACGAGTGCTGTTAACACGTCATCGACTGGAAGGGGAGAGCACGACACACTGGCTACAGGGGGGGGGGAATATGGGAGAGGGGGGGATTAGTTGGGGACTGTTCATCATAAAAGGTGTCTTGTTGGAGCTGTGCCGTTTTATCGCATCGTTACCTGATGCCTGCATTGCTTTATCCTGTAATGTATCTTTCCACCTGATTGCCAATAAAAACCGTTTTTGCAAAAAAAAAGTACCAAGTGGACTTAAACATGAAATTAACCATATTTATTTCTTATTTAACCTTCACATCACTAATATAGCCACAGACACCACAAAAAAGGCAAAGAGAAAAGTAACGTGAGCAAAGAAATAAAACCTCCACATGGTGCTATCCAATAATAATGTTTCTGACCTTGATGTGCCATACATTATGATGCCTCGACACTCTGTGTGCTTCCAGCCAATTAAACTAACAGCGCTGGCAGCGCATGGAAACTCAGTCACAGCTATAGGGCACTGAGATTAGCTTTCCCCTGGTTCATAGAAGTGTCTCTGCAACTGCTCCCATGGCTTTTCCTTCCCTGCATCTCGTCCTTACCCACATCTCCGAAGGAGCGAATTAAGCTGCCCCTTTGAATCTCATGTGCAGCATATGTAGCTACCTATCCCCTACAACTGTGTTTTAGGTTGGTGACAAATGCAAAAATAACTATTGATGGACAGAATGCAGAACAATGTCATACATTCACCCCAGTACAGAGATCTGGGCCAAAATCCATCTTTTTTTTTGCTCACCATGCCATTCCAGTTTGAACTCAGCCATATGCAAATCAGTCTTGACTCTGCGCCCAATGGGAACAGTCCAGCCCAAACTGATGAGCAAAAGAATGATGGATTAAACCCAGATCCTTGTGACTGGGGTGAATGCTTGCATTGTCCAGCATTCTGCCCATCAATTGTTCCTTTCTCACTTTGCCACTGGATTCAAGATAGCCTGGCTGATGAGGGTTATGAACCCGAAACCGGTCCCAGGATGCTTGTTTCCGGTCCAGGGAAGACATTGCTTGGCAGTTCGGGCTGGACTTTTCCCATGAGGCACAGGGTCAGACTGATTTGCATATGGCCATGTCTGAACTGGGGTGGCAGAGCGAGCTAAAGAATGATGATGGAATAAACCCAGATCAGTTGACTGGGGGTGAGTGCTTGCATTGTTCAACACTCCGTCCATCATCCCCTTTGGTTATGCTTTGTTCGCCCTAAGTTGGCAGGGTATGCCCAGACGTGGGTCCCTTGCTCACTTTGCCACTGGATTCATGCTAGCCTGGCTGATTAGCCAGAAACCGGTTCCACAATGTTTGTTTCCGGTCCTGGGAGGACATGGCTTGGCAGTTCGGGCTGGACTGTTCCCATGAGGCCCAGGGTCAGACTGATTTGCATACGGCTGTGTCTGAACTGGGGTGGCGGAGTGAGCTAAAGAATGATGATGGAATAAACCCAGATCAGTTGACTGGGGGTGAGTGCTTGCATTGTTCAACACTCCGTCCATCATCCCCTTTGGTTTTGCTTAGGTTGGTGAGGCGGAGCTACCCACCATGCCATGAGGATGTGGATGGTGCGAGTTCTTTGCGGACTGTGAACTCCTGGCATCTTGGAGCCACAGCACACACCTGCTAGGCCCAGCGGCATGCCCCTAGTCTGCTGTGAACACAGCAGGGCCTGCAGAGGACTGACCAGCATTCTGGACTCATCGCTCTCAATGACCCAGCAAGTCAATGCCATCTTCTCCTCCTCCTGCTTCAACACCCTCCGCATGCGCTGCAAGATCTACAGATGGATCCCCACCGGAACCAGCAGGACGGTCACACATGCCCTCGTGAGCAGCAGACTAGACTACTGCAACGCCCTCTACGCAGGGACCACAATCAAACTCTAGAAGAGGCTCCAACACAAACAAAACGCCTCTACATGCCTCATCCTCGACCTTCCACGCCACACCCACATCACTGCCCCCCTGAAAGACCTGCACTGGCTCCCAGTCAAGAAGAGGATCACCTTCAAGCTCCTCACCCACAAAGCACTACACAACGCCGGACCAGCATACCTCAACAAGCGTCTCACCTTCTACACCCCGAAAAACCAGCTTCGCTCCACCGTTCTCGTCTTCGCCACTGTCCCACGCATCCACAGGACCTCCATCGGTGGCAGATCCTTCTCCTACCTCGCTGCCAAGACATGGAACACCCTCCCCACACAGCTGCGACAGACCCAGGACCTGCTGACCTTCAGGAGACTTCTCAAGACCTGGCTGTTCGAGTAGTAGCTGCATCCCCACCCCGCTAAGTGCGACCTCACGGGCGATTAGTGCGCTCTACAAATAATTGACTGATTGATTGCTGTGGGAGACGACGGAACCTGCTCCGCTGCGGCGCCGCCCGCTCTCAAGATGGCAGCCTGTGACAATTGCGAGGGCCGGGAAGAAGATGGCACAGCACTCTTACGATCCCTACTCGTGTCCCTCTGAACACTTGTTGCTCGAAGGGTTCTTTCTACTTCAGCTCATACCCCGCTCTCTCGCATTGCACTACTGGTGTCTGGGTAGAGAGGATAAACCGGTCACCTGAGGTCTTGGGAAACTGGATAGTAGACAACTCCGTAGCTAACCCCAGCCTCCACTTGTTGCTGCTAGGGCTTCCCTCACTACCACTGCCATTAAAGATCCTCTGTTGGATGATTGTGACTGGTTGGCCGATATCTCAGGGCCCTGATACTGTTGACGATCACTGCTGTTATTCTCTTGCAGTTGCCCCCTGTGTGTCCAAAGCTGCCATGGGTCGACCTCAGCGAGCCAAGGAGGCTATTTTGGCCGGCACCTCCCAAAAGGTGGATCAAGCAGGGCGCGATTGATACCGCTCACACTGACCGTAATTTTGACAAATTCCTGCCCGTGATCGATGCCCCTGGGGCTGTCTGGAGGGTCAGATATTTTTAATTGCAGTGGAACTGGGTCAAATCCGAGAGGACTCCAGAAAATTATCTGAGAGCGTCACCGCTTTAGAGTTCTCTCTGCAGACGTTAGCACCTGCAGCCTAAAACACGTAACGTCGCCTCAGAGAACTAAAGGCCCATACACAAAGGTTGGCTGCTAGGCTGAATGATCAAGAGGGGAGAGCCTGCCAGAACAACATCCAGGTTCTGGGGCTATCGAAGGAAATTGAGGGTGGCTCTATGCTGGGCTTACTGGAAACTTGGCTCCAGGAGGTGGTGGCCTAAGTTCTGTGCCCTGGAACAGGTTCATGCGGTGCCTGCAAATCCACCTCACTATAGTGGACCACCTTCTATATTTTCGGTACAGAGACCATCTGCTGCAGCAGGCCCGTAATCATGGACCCTTAATCATGGCACCTTTGTGGTTAACAATGTACCCAGACTTCACCCTCCAGGTCCATACCCAGAGGGCCTTGTTCCTTCCAGTTAAGAGGAAGCTGCACAAACTGGGATGCTCTGCTCTTTGTTGTTTCCGGCATGGTTGAGGATTTAGAGGTGATCAGGAACAATTCTACACAGAACCAGCTGCAGCATTGGATTTAAAAAAAAACTTTTGTTTATTGTTTTACAGCTCTTAACTTTACATTGACAGTACAACAGTATTCTCTCCCTTCTAAAGTAATGTCAGCAGTATGATGCTCGCAACAATAGTTGCCATATTACGTAACAGTGCATTCAGTTGTCGTAATAGGTAACATATAATGCAACTCTTAATCAGATTCCCAACATTAAGATAAATCTGATGTGCTCATCTATTCTTGCATTACATTTCCCACCCCATGCATTTACGTGCATCCTTGCCCCTCCCACCTTTGATCCAATGTTCCACCGTGATTACTGGACACCCTCCTCACAAGCCCTGCTACGCAAATAGTCTCTCAGAGGTTGCCAAATGTCTCTGGGTCTTGACGTAGGGGGTGGTGGGGGGTTGCACCTTGGCATATAGTTCACTATTGGTATCACAGTACGTCAAACTTTTAAGCCACTGTGCTACCATTGGCATGCTCTACTAACCCCAGTGTATGGTCAACTCTCTCTTTGCCATGAGCAAAGCAATTCCAACATACCTGCGCATCGCCTTGGGAATGTCCGCAGCATACCCCCAACAGGGCCAGTAAAGGAGACTGCCCAATCTGTAAACTAGTCATGTGTTGTAGTGCACGAAAACTTTGTTCCCAATATTCTGCTATCCTACTGCATGCCAACGTCATGTGAATAAAGTCTGCTGCTGGGGCCTGGCATTTAGGGCATTGTGCCATGCGGGATGGTTCTATGCGTGCCATCTTTACCGGTGTCATGTAGATCCTACGTAAGTATTTGTAATGTAAACGTTTATGACTGTGATTGCAGGACACTGTGCAGGTGAATTTGCAGCATTCCTGCCACATCTAATCTGTGAGTGGGTGTCCCAGGTCTGTTGTCCATATAGTTCTTACTTTGGCGTCATGCGTGGGCATTACCTCCAGACAGCGCAATACAATTTCGAGATTAGCCTGTCCCCCTCACTGTCTGATATAAGCAGCGTGAAGGTGTCAGGCTCTAGTGGATAAGAAGGCATAGGGCCCATATTGCATTCTGGAGTCTGGCTAATACGAAATGGTCTAGATGCGGGGCATCTACGAAACTGGTGCCCTCGGTGCGCGAAAATATGTGACCCCTGGGAAGGCATCCCCAAATGTATATAGTCCATACCATTGCAACATGCGCTTTACTAATGGTCGTGACGTAGTAGGCAACCATGAGTTATCAATCACTTTTCCGTTGACATCCACCCACAGCTGTAGATCATTCCTTAGCGTAAACCAAGATTGCGTAGCGTTGCCTTCACACCTGCATACTTTCGTCGAGCCCCCTGCACTACTATGGTGAAGTCTGGGATTAAGGATAATGCAGATCCTTGCCAAGTTAATGGACCTTTTTACCTCGCCAATCTCAGGGCGGTTTCACGGTCTCTGAAGTTTAACAGTCTTGCAATGATTGGCCGGGACGGAAGGTCCGGATTAGGATACGGTCCAAAAGCCCGATGAGCGCGTCCCACACGAATGCAGAAGTGAAGGATTCTGCGCTGAACAATTCAGTCAGCAACCGCTCAACAAACTGGTCCATGCGTCCGCGGTTTGTGGACTCTGGTACCCCAAGGATGTGTATATTATTTCTCCTGCCCCTCGCTTCCGAGTCTTTGCTCTTCATAGCTAGCGTCTTGACTTCTTTCTCAAATTTTTCCACCCTTTTTGCCGTTTGAGCCGCCCCATCCTCCAGGTCTGCCACTCTGCTCTCTGCCACAACTAATGTCTTCTCATGGCTGTCCAGGTGCTCATGCATCTTGTCTAATCTTTTGTCGAGTGGATCAAATCTACCATCTAGCGCTTTGAAGCCACTTCGCAGTTCTGTCAGAAGCACTTCTGCACTCAACAGCGCCACTTCCCCAGCTAGCCCAGAGGCCGCAGTCTCAGCACAAGATAACATTGACTTTTTTTTTATAGCATTGAAGGGCGGCTTACGCTGTTTTGGGTCTTTTCGAGCCATATCTTCTCTCATTGAGGTGTCGGGCCCGCCCACCGGTCCAGTCGTAACACACCAGCATGAACACTGCTGGTAACCACCAAGTAGGGGGCTGTCCCCTTTGTCCAGCTATGCAGGCTCAGTTGAGGGCCCGCAGCACCACAGCCCCAACCGCGGATAACAGCTGGCAGAGACCAGAATCAGGTAAGCCGGACGGCCCACCTGCTAAGGCCGGGAACCAATCTCCTGCCACCTCTTGCCTACCGGCAAGCGCCACTTCTTCGTGCTCCCTCTCGCCTCAGCCCAACCTTTCAGATATCTTGTCTTCAGCCACACAATGGCCTATGCCCTGGCGTGGAGGGAGCGCAAGGGTATAGGCAGTCTCTCTCTGCACCCACGCACTAAGCAGTCCGCTGGACCCCACAGGCAAAGCACAGAGATGAGGCAAGCCTGCACCAGCGCCTCAAGTATATATTGAGCTGCACCCACCTTGCCGGTGCACACCGCCGCAGATCGCTGGCCCGCACCACTCATCAGCTCTGTTCCGGTGCCAGAGCAGCACCTCACTGCAGTGCCACCCCACTCAGGCCTCGGCCGGCTGTCCACTGATTCTTCTGACCCGAGTATATCCGACGGGCGGAAGACCCACACAGGAGCAGCAGCTCTTCCTTTCATGCACTGATCCTATGAACGTCTCAGGCCAGCTTCCAGGACGCGGGCAGGGTGCACATATTCCATAGCTTCTCTTCAGTGGCGTCAACACAAGCTCAAAGCAGGCCGCAGCCAGACACCGCCTCCTCACCCCGGGGTCCAGCTCTCACTAATCACATTCCGTCCCTCAAAAGGCATCGGTTTTCTTACAGGCCATGTTTGGGCATACTTGCTAGGGCATTCGCACAAGTGCAGCTGCGTTACATGCCCCTGGGGGCCCGGATTCGCAGGATGGCCGACGGAGCTTCAACTCCACGTCTGCCACGCCCCTCCGCTGCAGCATTGGAATAGACGGAGTTGCATGAAAAAGACATTGTAAAACCAGAACTGGCAGAACAATGGAGACTACCACTCCAGCGGCGGCAGTGTTCTTGCTGCAGAGGGGCACACAGGCCTACTTGATCACAGGTGACACTAGAATGGATGAGGGCAGTGGAGACTGCTGCGTCTATAGGGGCTAGTGAAGGCTCCTCACGGTGTGCATCATCTGTCCGTCGAAGCTCTACCATTAGCTCGGAAGACTCAGTGGTGCTGAGACATATTTCCAGGGGTTACCCCGGGCACAGCAGACAACCTCATTGGACACTTGGCTTGGTGTCGATAGCTGATAATGAGCTCACTACCTTGACTGTGGTAGGGTGTTAGGTGACAGCAATTCTTACAGTAATATCGATTTCTCTAGTATAGTCATTTTTATGGGCTGTGGGGAGCTGGACAGGGGGTTTGTACTGAGTGTCCTGTTATACTGTTCTCCTTTCCTCGACTACATCATTCAGTTATAGAACTAGTTAGCTCCTTTGTTGGGCTTTAGTTAGCTGGTTGGTGAGCTTTTCACCATCCATTGTTTGGACAGGATGTCTCTATATCACATTTTGGGTGGGGGGGTATTGGGATATTGTTGTTTGAGTTTACTTATCCGTTTTATATTTTGCTCTCTTTTAGTGGGGTCTGTATGGCAGAGGGAGTTGAGCTGTGTGACTGATGAAAGTGGCTCAGATCAATTGGTGGGCGCAGTGTGGAGTGACCCACAGGTCTATGAATGGTACTGGCTAATTGGCGGACCAGATTAGATTGATTACTTGGAATGTGCAGGGCCTATTAACTCCCTCCAAACATTATAATGTCAAGGCGCACTTAAAGCATAGAGGGGCGCAGGTTGCATTTTTAAAGAAACCCATCTGACTGAAACCGAGGGTCGAGCCCTTGATAAGCTGTGAAGGGGGCAGCTATATAACATTACTCATTCCACTTTTCCATGGGGAGCCTTGGTATGGATTAGACCTGAAGTGCCCTTTCAATTGCAAAGGGCAGTAATTGACCCTGATTGTTATGTGTTGGTTCTGGGCTGACTGGATTGTAGAGATGTTGCGCTGTTGAATGTATATGCCCCGAATGTGTACCAGTTGGCTTTCCTGTTCAGCTTGACCCCTCTCCTCCCACTGATGCTTCCTTATTTATGTATAGTGGGAGGTGACTTTAGTTGTGTAGCAGACCTTGACTTGGATAGATCAAATCCCCCACTACGCACTGCACCAGCGCATAGTTTGGCGGAGGCTTTCCATGCCTGGGCTGCGCAGTGGGCCTTCAATGATTGCTGGAGGGTGTGGAACCCAGAAGCACGGGTGTATTCCTACTGCTCTAGATTACATTACTTGGAAGGGAGACTAGATGGAATCTTAATCTGCACAGGGATGTGTGAAAGAGTGTTAGATGTAGAGTATTTGGCGAGAACGCATTTCCACCATTCCTCCCTGCTGTGTTCCTTTAGATGGTCCTCACATAGTCCAAGTGTCCCCACTTGGCACCTAGACCCGACCCTGCTTGGCAACCAGGCCTTTCTGGCGTCTCTGGGTGATCAAATTGCCCGTTATTGGCTTGATAACACAGGTTTGGTCTCGTCAGTGGGGATGGAACGGGAGGCCATGAAGGTGGTGATACGGTGTTACTGCCTCTCTAACAAGATTGGGGTACGCCCCCAGTTACACTATAACATTAAATGTCAGGAAGCGGATCTTGATGAACTCGCCCATGCCATAGAGGTGACCCCAGAGGGTAGGGAATGCATTCTAGATGAAATGGAGAAATGATTCAATATGGAGGAATGCCTGCAGCAATAAAACTATAGAATATATGTTACCAGGGCACATGCTGAGCGAGAGAAATCTGTGAGAATGATTGCTTGGCTCTCACTTGGCTTGGTGTGATGTCTTTACTCAGTAAGAGATTACTACTGCAAAGTGAGGAAGGGACCAACTTAGGGCAAACAAAGCAAACACAAGGAGATGATGAACGGAGCGCTGAAACTTTTCAGACACTCACCCCCAGTCACAGATCTGAGTTGAATCCATCATCGTTTCTTTAGCTCACTATGCCACCCCAGTTCAGACACAGTCTGGATTTGGGATTTCCCATAGCTAGTTTTCATTTATTGTTTCTGCACCTATGTTCACTTGTGATCCCATACTGTTTCTACTTACGTGTTGTATTGTCTCCCCCCTCCCTTTTGCTCCACCTCCAGCGTTGGTCTGCACAAAGGTGTGTTAGCAGCCCTATGATGAAGCATGACACAGGTTTCTGTGTGTGAGGGCAGTTTTAAAATGCTTCAGCGTTCCCCACCAACCTTAGATCACAGCGATCATTAACACAAAGTCCCCCTTCTATTTGTGTGCATAATCCTACAATTAGGTCCGATTGGAAGTTCAAACTGCTTGGTCATCGTTGCCACACTAACCCTTGTTTCTGATGTCACCAGATAGTAACTTAGTGCAGATGAGGAATGATGACATCAAAGGAAATATCTTCCCCAGTCTACTAGGTATCCTTATTAGCGAGGATCTCTCGCTAAAAAGACAGGTTGGAGCGGTGGTATCCTCCAGTATCTTCCAACTGAAGAAAATAAAAAAAATCGCTCGTTTTTTTTCCTCAGCAGCCCTCGCACAGATTGTCATCTCCTTGGTTCTGTCCAGGCTTGACTTTTCTAACAGCCTCTATCTTGGCCTACAAATTGGAGAGCTCAAACGTCTCCAGCTTGTTCAGAACCAAGCCGCCAGGCTTCTTTTGAATATACCTAGGAGGCAATCTATTAGACCTGGCCTTAAACAGCTTCACTGGTTGCCAGTTGAGCAGCGTGTGGCCTTCAAGGCCGGGTGCATACTGTTCAGGTCTCTGAATGACTCTGGCCCTTTATTCATCAGAGATCTATTCAAAAAATACTGCCCTTCCCGTCATCTCCGTTCGACCTATAAATCACTTCTGATCGTACCCCCATTTAAAAGGAAACGCCTTGGAGGCAGTTGTTTCGACCACCTTGCTGCAGGTCTTTGGAACTCTCTCCCCCTCCATATAAAACTCAACGATAACATCCTCAGTTTCAGACACTCTCTGAAAACCTGGCTTTTCACTCAAGCTCACTATTGATAGCACAGTTCCTTCTATTGTCTGCCTGCTTAGTTCATTTTCTATAGCGCCATGAAGCCTCCGGGCGTACGAGCGCTCAATAAATTTCCAATTAACATTAACATTAACTCATGGGGCACCCGCTGCGTTGTATCTGTGATATGTTTTCCTACTATTTTCTGTTTCATTTTGTGACTCCCAGAGTTTTACAGTTTTCTCTCTCTGACCGTCTCATTTTGCCGACAACAGCGGGCTTAGACTCATGTGCAGAGGTTGAAAGACAAGTAAGTGTGTATGACGCACTGCACTAGTTATGGGGCCCGCCAGTGGTGACGGGTAGCAGTGAAAAGGGGCGCTGTGGTCAGCAGCCAGGTGCTCTCCTCACTCGGTCTGCCTTCGGTCCTCACAGAGGTCTGAACTCCCTGAGGCCACATTCGCCATACAAGCACAGCAACAGCATGTTAGAGCACACGTGTAAGGCAGGCCTAGCCAAACTCAACCAATCACACAGCGCCGTGAGCAGGATATGAGGCGCTCAGCGGGGATGACCTATCAGCAGGGCCACTGGAATTATTATGCTGGGAAAGGTCAAATAATGAGGCAGGCGAGGGTAAATTTTTGAATATTTGAACCGTTTGAGCTAAAAACAATTTTTTTGTCAAATCTGCAGATTATGCAAATTCAGCAAATCTACAAGTATGCGAAAATCTGCTCACTGTCACATAATTCCAATGGCCCTGCCTATCAGATACACAGATGTAAACTTTTTTCTGTTTGGCTATCTGCACCACGGCGAGGAAGAAAACGTTCAAGGACCGAAAAACAGGATTTTTAAAGAACACATAATTCTCGAATTTCCATGAGACATCTGAACTGTTGCGTTAATGCATGCAAGTACAAAGAATGAGTTTCTCTAACCCTCAATGAGTAAGACTTGGCAGGGTTGTATCATTTCCACTCATGGACACATCTTACACATGCCTGCTCGCTGCGCCCCCTGCCTGCTCTTCCCTTGACTACAGGGGCGACTACACAAGGACCAGAGGCATTATTTATGTCTGTCTCTCAAAGGGATGTAGCTTAAATCCCTTTAACTCATTAAGGTTGGTGGATTTATACATATCACTTTTACAACATAGTGATTAGTGTTTCTTGACATAGTATTAGAAAAGATGTCTGATATAAACATTAAGTTCTGTAATATCCAATTAAAGTGTCTTTTGCACATCTACTTACTGACAATACACTGTAGACATGCTACTTGCTTCCAAAAATGTTGCAAGAGTGATATATGTGCACGAGCGCACAACCACCGAATGTTCTTTGCTATTGTCTCACCTGTGAATGAGTCTCACTGACACCTAGTTATGCACCAAAAACAATAACTAGCCAGACCTTTGAAACTGCATGAATTTAGACCTTGATGAGCTGCTTAAAACTAATGGCAAGAGCTTCCTGGGTTAGTTTTGCTTACATGAGTATGTACCTAAAATCAAGGTTTGTATGTGCAGAAGAAAATTCACTGAAACATTCTTTTTGTATCTTTTTGTTTCAAGCTCTGCAAAATCAAACTTTGTAAAGATTAAAAATGAGTGTGGAAAGGTTCTAATTGCCATTTACCTTATGTATGCATCCAGTATTCAAGGATGGGTTCCCTGCTGAGCAGGAGTGACACTGAGGGGATACTACAGTACTATAGAAAAGGGCCTGAGGAATTGAATGATCATACTGAAGAGAGACACGCGTGAACCAAGAGAGTTGTTTATCTTCCACTGCTTGAGAAAGGCTGGTATGTGTTGCACACTTACCTGTCGGAGGTTGATGTAAACTGCGTTCTGCAAGAACTCCGAAGCCTCCATGCTTCTCTTTTGTATCGCTAGAACCCTCACGGCTTTAACACAAGCTTCCAGCTCGATCACTCCAGCATTCTTGTACTGTTGAATAACAAAAGTTACAGTGTAACAGATGCAGCAAATTGACTTTTTCACTACTGAAGAAGTAACAACTCTGATAGCAAACCAAGAGTAGACATTTTGACTTCAATTCCCCCTTTTCGCTAATTCAGCAAGTAATGATATAGTTTGATGGGCATCTGGTGGTTATGTCTAGATGTCTTGGACAGATCAAACCCTTCAGAAACAAGACTTATCATAACTGAACATGTTCAACTGACGTCACTGGCCCTCGTGTCTTCTTGAGAAGTCTAGCATGACATTCTCATCACCCGCAGCGGGTGGAATTGTTCTTAATGTGAACGTCTTGTCAAAAGCCCGACATTTAATACAGACATAGTCGCATTTTTGTCCGACATTTACAATGGAAACCTATTGATTATAAATAGTTGGTTGGTTATATATATATATATATATATACACATATAGAGTAGGTGAGTATATTGAGTAGGTGGTTGGAGCAAACTATTTCCTCAGCTAATGAGGTTCAGAAAGGAGTTTTTTCAAAACATTTCTTAACAATAATTTGCAGCCTTCACCCAAGAACTGAACAGTGGCAGCCTTAGTCACAATAACTGTATTAAACAAGAAGTGAGCCAATGTTGGCATGTAATACAGAGTGGCACTGTTCATTTGGTGATTAGATCTCACATGAAGGACTGAACTAATAGCCTCATGTAGGTAATTCTTTGCAATCACAACGCTTGCGAATCACACAAAAAACAGGCTCTGTGACCACATCAGAGCGTTTTTTATCATGTACAAACCCCATTTTATGAGCCAGAAAAGTCTTTCTGACTTGTAGGCGGGGATTTGTCAATGAAAGGGACACCCCATCCTATTTGGGAGATGCAATGCAATGTATTAATGCTTTGAGACCACATTCACGGTCATAAACCAATAATTACATACCTCAAAGGGGATGGTTGTCTGATTTGGAAAGGGAAAGCTGTCCTGCTCCGACAGCTTACCCTTTTGGAAATTGTGTACGGTAGCCTTGGGAGGAGCAGGTAGTGATGGTTCCCTGGTGTATTCCCAAATGTAGAACATTTATTTTGTAAAAGCAGCACTGATCCATTCAATAAACACTGATTGCTTCAAAAGAAAAAGTCTACTGTTTGGAAAAGCCAATACAAGGATGATGGTCTGCTTTCCCTTGCAGGCCAGCAACCATGCTTGTGAAGCCATTCACAAGTGATTACCTAATGGCGACCTACCTATTAATATTTGTTTGGGAGGTTGGTTTGCATCCATCCTCCCCCCTAGAATGTACAATGTGTGACATGACCTTTTAATATACAAGTCACATCGTAAACTGCATTACCATTTACAAACCAGTTGGTGAGCTAATTGCACAGCGTGGTTTGTGGATGGATATTTGTACCTCAGGGCCTATATGTATCTAACCTTGATCCATTAGCGGTCAATGAAATTTGAGGATTGCAACTGTTTCGGTCTCAAAATTATGAAAAACTCTCAGATGACTGCATAGTGCACCTTTCGTAAACCGCACAGGAGTACCATTACTGAACTGCATGCCAGGTAACCACCTGCAGGTTGATGCACCACAGGGAACTCCAAAATACAATAATTATCCTAGAGGTCTCTATGGTCCATGAGCAGCAGAGCATGGGAAAGAATTCCCCAGTGGTCAAGCTTAAGCAGAACTTCTTTTCAGTTCACCGCACCGGGCCAGTTTGACAGCATGCTTTTGATTGAACTCAGTGTTCATTTCCTAGGGAGAGCTCTACATGAAATAAGTTAGATTTCCTGTTGTGCATTTGTGAGGTGTGACAGCAGTGTAAAACAGCATACAAGGATGCATCGACATCACGCAAAAAATATATATTATATGGTTTTTCTTAAAGACTTTGTGGGAAGCAGTTTCCGTAAAGCCATCTGAAAAGAACATCTTTCAGATATCTTTCTAAGGGATGCACGTTCTTCCTACCCATTGCATTTTAATCTCATCGGTACTGGGTACCTATTCATGCCTCGACAAAGTTCAGTTCTGAACAGAGAATAAAATGTGTGATAAGTTGCTTTGTGTCATTCCAGGGTAGCTAGAATTCCATTTCCCTAGAGGTGTATGATCTGCATGGGATGATGAATGTTTAAGTCATGTTCTTCCTTGATATGAGTTCAGTAATTTAAGAAGGCAAAACAGAGAGTCTCAAATAAACTGGTGTGTTTCGCTTGTGTTGCTTACTCCCTGGAAAGGGATTCTCCCAAAACTCTAGGAGCACCAATGGTTAAGTCTTTCATCATCTTCAAAAAGGAAAGCACTCCAAGTACACTAAAAATAAAATGGATGCTGCACGTCTTAAAGCCTAAAAGTTCTAATGTCTATTCTTTATCGGTACATGAGGTGTACCATTCAGGAAGATGGTGCATATCTGTACTAAAATACTACAAGAGAAGAGCAGCTCCTTCCAGGTAAGAGTTTGTGGGCAAGGGAGCAGCAATATTTATAGAAAAAAGGCTTTTGAAAAGTATTAAAGACCAGCAAAGGTGAGAAAATAAAAGAAAGCACTTATTTCCCCTATTTTCTTGACAAAATGTCAAGTAATTTAAGCATTGTATTCAAAGCATCATAGCATGAAAGAATGAGAGCACAAGCCAGGATTTGCCCTTTCATTCGCCAGTCCTTGGTCTTACCTTGCCGTAGTAGGAGATTGCCTCTTTGTATTTATCAATGATATCTTCAGGGCTCAGGCAGTTCTTTGCACGCCCTATTTCGGTGCTAGTGTCTGCATTTATTCCATTGGACGTCAGAGCACCTAGGAAAGGAAAACACATTTTAAGAATCCCACTAGTTGCCCAACTGAATGATATTCTATCACTCATACAGATTCTATTTTGCAAAGATGTGACACAGATCCTGAAATCTCTTAGGAAACAGGAAGCTCACACTCATTGAGCTTGACTTATGAAGGTAGAAGCCTGAAGGCGGCTTTTAACCTGACAATCCCTAGATTTTATCAGTGATGTGTCGATTAGGGTTCACTTTCAAACAAGGCTCCAACCACTGAGGCAGAAATCCATCGATTACTCCATACTGGGTCAGGCAGGCTACCATGATGATGTGAATCATCCCTTAAGCACCACAGGCTATTTAATAGAACAAATGTAATCCAATCACTGATGCTATTACACCGTGACGAAGGCTAACACTTTAGATCAGAGACAATCAGCAAAATTTGGGAGCACTGTATCACTTAACACACCTGGCGGAAGCTCCTTGCCATAGGGACACAAGCATCGAGTATCTCCATTTTGGGAAAAACACAATTTTGGAACATTTCAACTAAATCATATTGCTGTAATGATGATTACCTGGATCAATGAGAACTTCCTGAGCACCTAGAAAAAGAAACAAACGGATCATTGAGGTTACACAAGGTTACAGTCACATATAAAAAAGACATGATGTACAAATTCTTTATTGCATTTGTCTATAGTGTTCTATATTGCTCTGCATGCGGGAGAAGTCACCGCAGAGACCTTGCCTACAAGGTGCACAGTCTTTTTTTTAGCAACATTTAATTAATTTGTCTTTGGCTATGATTTTCCCTTGACAGGCTGTTAGTGATTACCTAATTGCTTTACCATATATTAGCTTTATGACAAACGATGTGTCCTTGCAAGCGCACTTGAATGTATGTTTGGCTGAAGAAAATTTGAGGCAATTCATAAGAATATGTAAATCTTTCACTGAAGTGCTGACGATAAGTGTCTATTCTGTGGTCATTCCTAGTAGCCGTGCACCAATTCATTACGAATCTAGTATCCTGAAAATGCATCAAAGAAATGACGATTTCCAACTCGAGTTTTCATCAACACATAGAATAGCAGTGCAGAGGTCTGTACCGATAGTGGCATCAAACAACTTCATGAAAACATAGTCCAAAAGTCTTTATTTGTTGCAGGACATGGACCAAGTTCATGACTGGTTCATTTTGAAAAGTGTTAGTTGAATGCTCAAGTCATGGACATTTTGTGATGGGATTGGGCGATGTAGTCAATGTGATGTTAGGGGAGGCTGTACCAATAGTGGAGAGCTTGAAGATAGAAATACATGACTCGAGAAGAGGCACTGGAGATGTTCAGGGACAGGGAGGCACTGGGTGGTTGTGACCAGAGAGAGTAAATGGTGTTGTTGGGGTGAGGGTTAAGCATCGGATAGAAAGTTGAAGGACATGAAGACTAAGGTTAAAAACTTGAAAATTGATCAACTAGTCTATAGGGCTCAGTTTCCAAACTTTAGTACTTTGTGGATGGACTTAAAGAGTAAATATGGATTCGAAGAATGAGACTGATATAGTATGTGTTTAATGCAAATCCAAATGTTGACACAGATTTCAGCTGCCTCAGAGGCGAGTAGAGATTTTGCAGATGTTTAGTACTAGACATGGGACTAAAAACAAAACTCAAATTGGTTTTGCCTAAGCTTACATACTTTATTATCAATCCAATATACTGCACGTACCTGGTCTGTGCCTCTTTCCAGCTTCTGCAGGGACCGGGGCTCCTGACGCATTTCTAGCTCCAGCTTTGCCACCTGTACCACCAGGGTAGAGTGAAATGACCGAAACAGAGCATAATCCTTCCAGGGCAGCTGAGGATGATGAAGTATGAGGGAAGAAATCAGAATTTCACGTCAAAGGAATTGTGATACCAGATTAATTCCCGCAAACAATTACACCCACTCCTGGGGGAATAATATCACATATTACTAAAGTACATTTTATCAATTAATACCATAAAAGAAAAGGGCATCGGAAAAAATCTTGCCTCATGGAAGCATTGACTAAACAGCATTTCTAAGAGCCAGGAAGTCCCAAATTCAATCTGTCTGTTCAGAATAAAGACCCTAACTTAGTAGTGAAGACTTGGAGTATGCAAGGAAAATAAGAGGCTTAGGCTAGTTGCGGAAGTTAGTGCCTTCTGCTTGATAAATCACTTTATTTTAAATGAAAAACCTGGGTGGGGGAATTGGAGAAGAGTACTGCACTAGTCACATAGAAATTTAAAGAATTGGTGCCTTTGGAAAAAATTTCTGTCACCCAAAATTACCTCCAAGCCATAAAAAGTCATTGACAGCCCGAAGAAGCTCAACAGCCATGTGATAATGTACCAGGGCATCCTGCAGCATCCCCGCCTGGAGACACAGGTCACCAACATGTTTCCGCATACGACCTTGGCACCGCTTTTTATAATGTCTGAAAAGCAAGAAACACGCTATGAATCATCCTGGCTGCAAGAAAACAGCATGATTTAACACACTAGAAAATCCACAATATTTTCTCAAGATGAGGGCAGTTTGTGAACAAATGGGTTATATTTGGCCACATATTCATGTACTACCATTTGTCAATAAAAGGTACAGCTTGGAAAAAAACTTCCTCTCAAACATTAACATGGAGGGCCATGGGCCAAGTGGCCAGCCTGTAATTCCCATCCAATCTCGGAGTACATCAGACAAGCAACACAGCAGCACAACCCCACAAGTACAATTCCTTCTACCCTCAAACTGTTTTTTTACACAACCGATATATTTCTTCCTTGTTTCATCAGGTCAAGATCAACTGAATGCTTCATTGAGTTGAAATGAAAATTCAGTCTTCCCTCCTGGACGCATCTCCAGATAAAATCCAGAAAGTGTACAAGGGCTATCACTGGTTATCAACAATTCCCTTTGTTGAGGCTGAAAGTGGTTATTTCTCCCCTGCTAAAAAATCCCTCTCTCAAATTTTAAACATTACTGCCAATTTCAAATAACCAAATTGTAGCCAACATGCAAGACAATGTTATGATAACTGTTCCTTCATCACCCTACAGGATAATTGCCAGCTAGGTCGAGGTAAAAAATTGCTCATGGTATAATGATTATTGGCATACGCAGTATGGTGGTGGTGTGTCTACATTTTGATCCATGTGTCTGTCTAAGCAACCATTGACATTTCCAACCTTGGCGTTTTGGAGACTGACGGTCTACAGATGTTGGACTCAAAAATTAACTTCAGTGTTCCTGGTATTCGTTAATACTGATAAATGTAGAATTCACTTGATTTAAGAGCACCTTCATTCCATTCGATCAATATCAATATTCTTTGACAGATAATATGTGGACCATATTTACATTTTATATGTATGCTAATATACAAGAGGTTGAACAGAGGTCGGAGAGCAACACAAAATCAATGCTGGCCAGTGTTTCCATGCTGCTGATAAAGCAAATAAAGCAAAACTGCAAGCACGGGCAGTGCCATTATGTCTGGCTTATAACTGAAAGTGCCTCTTCAGTCACTGTTAAGTCTAGGGTAGGGGTCTCCAAACTTTTGTGTAATTAGAGCGACTTATGTTCAGTGAAAATCATCGTGAGCTACTAATATTAGTGTTGTAATAGTGACCACATTAGACAAGATCATATTAGTAGGCGACCATATGCAAGATGACGAACAGTGGGGGAGATGTCGAGCAGGCTAAGATGGCAGTGATGCCTCGCTGACCTCCTCAACCCAACCTGCACAATCGGTCAATATCCTATTCTTCGATGGCTGTCCAGTCATGAAGAACGAAGCCTCTGACGCTGATGACTGATTCCTAGTCGACAGCCACCCCAGTGGAGAGAGCTGCAGTGAGCGTGTCCATGACACGAAGGTGTGCTCGGCACCAGTGTCAGAAAGAGGAAGGTGACAGACTACCCGTAGGAGAAAGACACTTGAGCGGGTCCCCCTTTAGAAACAACGGCGGCATGCACCGAAGACCATGGGGAGCACCCTACCCACACAGATGGCAGGGAGCAGCAAAGGGAGAGTCACGAGGTGCGGTGCACGGTTCGATGTGCTGTGGCAGGCGGGCACTGATTAGGGGTCCCAGTGTGGTCGAATGCTAAACCACCCAAAGCTATGAGGCAGAGGAGAGGCGCAGCCGGCAATACCTGTGAAGCTGAGGAGTTCAGACATAACATGGTGTGGAAACATGTGCCTTTCTAATGCCCCTCTGGCCCAGCCTGAGCAGGGAAGCCAGGCTTCATGCAACAGGCACTGTGAGCCTGGAGACAGCCCCTCTGTGAACCTGGCTGCAGGAAGGACCGATTTGCAAACTGGCCTGGTCTGATTTTCCTGGTCCCCTAGAGAACAGGGCCACAGCGGGCAGTTGGCAACAACTGGCAAAGAGATGACAACGCAGTGGTACACATCTGACCGTCCCATGAGCCCACTGTGTAGGGACACGCATACAATCAAGTGTAAGTTAGCATGACTCAAGCACTAACTTTAATGATGTGAACATCAATGGGCTGTTGAACAAAATTAAGAGCGGATTTGTCTCTAGGATGCCAACACAATCCAAACCGGATGTGGTCTCCTGCAGGAAGCACGCCTCATTGGAACATGTTATGTTATATTGATTTGTATGGCGCACTAATTTCCAGAGAGGGCAACCAGGGTGCTATGCCACTGCGGGTTCACATCAGTCTTCAGAGGGGAGGCAATACTAATCAGGAAATCAGTTAATTTTTACCCCTCACAAGTATAGATAGACCACAGCGGTAATTGGGCATTGGAAGGAGACTCGCCTATTGCTAATGTGCATTTACGTGCACCAAGGCCTGCAGACAGACACACTACAGACACCGACACAGCTACTGTCTCCATAAATGGATCTAAGGATGCGCAGGAGGTAAAGAAATGGTTGATTCTTAAGTGGGAGTTATGCGCAGTTGAGTAATAGGAATCACATCATTCCTTTGGGTGTGGTGTTCTACATAGGTCAGCCATACCCATTGCCGGTAGGAAACCCTTCCAGTTTTCCCATCGTATTTTGGATTGGATGACTGGATCCAGTCCGATCTAGCTGTGGGTGGACTACCATGTTGAAATACCCTCCCAGGACTGTCAGAGAACGAAGACAAACTCACTGAGGAGGAGATAGGAAAGTCAATCGCACAATTGCAAACGGAGAAAATTCCTGGACGTGATGGTCTATTCATTATTTTTTTTATTATTTTTAAATGGCAACTAAGGTGATTAAGCCACTACACGATATGCATAAGAAAGTATTTCAGTCACAGATATTCACAACGGACTTATGAACAGCAAAAATAGAGCTGATCCACAAAGAGGGTAAACCCAGGAACGCCTTCTGTTGGGCTTAGCCCTTTCGGCAGGGCATGTACTTTTTGGGTATTTATAAGGCACACCCTCATCCCAAAGGTGATATTCTGGCGCTAGATCATACTTTGCTGGTTCCAATCAAGACCTTAACGCGAGTACAACCAGGTCTTCCATGGTCTCCGAAATGCTAGTAAATCTGGCACTGTACGTTAATTCTGGGGAAGATTATTCCAGTGTGTTGCTACCAGAAAGTTAAAACTGTGGCCACCCATCTTGGATTTCATAATTCTTTTGCAAGCTATTAAGGCTTGATTAGAGGATTGAAGGTTTCAAGCAGACTTGTAAAAAGTGACTCTAGTCAATAAAATTGCTGGGCCATTATTATGGAGAGCTTTGGCATATTAGCTTAAATACAGCTCTTTTTCAAACTGGCAGCCAGTGCAACTGATTGCAACAGGCTGAGGTCCTGTTTGTTGAAAGCCAATTTTGCTGCCATATTCTGAATAATGGAGCCGTGTAAACAGGTACTCTGCCATGCCAACATACAGCACGTTTTCGAAGTCCAGCCTACTCAAATAAGGCTTGGACGACATTCATTCTCCATGCCACTGAAATCCACTGAAATAATTTCCAACGGGTACGTAAAAGACCGAAACTGGTCCCGCATACCCTAGTTACTGGTTTCAACAATCAAAGATTCCTTAACACCTTTTTGGTACTGGAGCAGAGTCTTGCAAAGCCAGCCACCACAAGTCATTCCAGACTCCCTCAAGATCAGCATTTCTGTGTTATCTGCATTAAGTTTTAGGCAATGCGTCCGTAGCCAGTTGGCCACGTCTGAAAGGCAATCATTTTAGATTTTCCTGAATCTCCGCCTGCTTGTCATCAATGGAGATAATCAGCTGGGTATTATCGGCGTACATAATAATCTCGAAGCCCCATGCCCTTACAATGCTTGACAAGGGTGCCAAATAGATATTACAATAAGTGGAGCTTAATGAAAATCCCTGAGGCACCCCGCAATGCAGATTACGAGGGCTTGATCGAAAAGGGGGTATCTGCACCGTAAAGGATCTATTGTGCAGGAATTAACTAAACCACTGCAAAGTGGAAGAGTGAAAACCACCTTCATGCATCTTTAAAAGCAAATGCTGGTGAGACGCTGTGTTGAGAGCTGCCAACAGATTTAAAAGAATTAGTGCAGCAGCTTTGCCTTGGTCTACTAGGGATCTAACACTGTCCATCATCGTCAATAAGGTGGACTATGTACAATTTCTAGCCTTTAAACTATGTGCGAGAGGGATCTAACAAATTATTGCACTCCAGATATTGGGTCAATTGGCGATTGATTAATCTTTCCAATACTTTAGTCAAATAAGGCAACATGGAGATGGGACGATAATTTGATAGAGTATAGGCGTCCTCGTGAGTTTTCTTTGCCAATGGTACCAATAAAGCTGGTTTGCAAGCTGCTGGACACTTTGCCCCCTGCAGGGATTTGTTCAAAAGAGCTGTTTCATGTGGTGCAAGTATGGTGGTTAAGAGGGAATAAATGAAGTGTGGACAAGGATCCAATGAGGATCCTGATGTCACCTCCACTGAAAAATCGGCAAACATACTCCAGCTGGAAGAGGCTTCAAGGTGTGGTCTGATATTTTCAAGCTATTCCTCCTCCATTGGAGGGTTGATCCTCAAATGTTGTATAGATGTTCATAATTTTGTTTACATAGAAAGTAGCCAGTTCCTCACTAAAGGAAGCGGAGACTTTAGTTGACTGATCCAGGGCCAGTGGATATTCTAACTCTTACTATTTTGAACAGTTCTCTGGATGAGTTACTGTTTTCTTTAAGTCAGTTTACACAATATTGTCTCTTGGCTAGTCTCAATTGTTTATAGTAATCTTTCAAACGATTTTCATAGTTCACTCAGTCCTCTATTCTTAGTACATCTTCACTTGCGTTCAAGGCCTTTGTAATTTCTTTTTATACCCTTCAATTCACTGGCCCATCCCCAGACTGTTTGCCTTCCTCCTCCTATTTTTTGCTGAATTCATTTTTGTTGGCCTTAGGACTCTGTGCATTTTACCACTGCTGACCAGTGCTAAAGTGCTTGTGCTCTCTTCTTTAAACATGGTAGCATTGGCTTACACCCAATTGGCATATATAATTTACTTATAAGCCTCTAGTAAAGTGGTACTACATGTACAGGTGTGGCTACAGCACTGATTGTGCAACGCACTTAAGTAGCACTTTAAACATGTCTCATTCCTACCATTGCAGCTTTTGTGTGCAGTTTTAAACTGCTGTGTCAACCTGGCAAACTAAACTATTTGCCAAGCCCAAACCTTCCTTATTAAACCATAAAAGTCGCCCTTCGTGCAAGCCCTGGACATACCCAGGGCAGGGTGCATTGTATTTAAAAAGCTCGACATGTACTTTTAAGTTTTACACGTCCTGGTACTGAAAAACTCTTCGATTTGCGCTTCACTACTTCAAGGTCTTCCATCTCCCATAGGACACTATTGGGATTAACTGAATACATTTAATAAAGACTAATTTACAAATGTTTACCATTTCAACAAAGTGTTTCTTGGGAATACTTGCAAGGGTGTGTTTTAAAATTAGACTTAGGGACATAGTTAGATAAGACTGAGGTCTTGTTTTGTAGTCAGGCACCCCCCGTTCGTGCCTCTGGTGGCCCATGAGTTCATACGGACTCAGCAAGAAACCTTGGCATCAGGTAGGAGACAGATCTATCTTTTACGGCACATGTTTGACAGGTTTCGTCAGCATGTTTTGGGACGCTGAGAATCATTAGGTAATTCTTACATTTGCTGCCGGAGGAGAGCCGCAGGATCACGGTTCATGCCCAATTCATAGACTTCGGATGGTCCAGAACACGGAGGTGAGGCTAATTCGCCGGGTCCCCTTTTGTCATCATATCTCCCCCCACCTGAGACGGTTGCATTGGATCCCGGTGGCTAGGAAGATCGAAATTAAGGCACTGACCCTTGCTTTTCGAGCAATGTGCGGCATGTGCCCAGGCTATCTTAAGCTAAGGGCTCAGACCATATCGATAGGAGCGGGCTTTGAGATCCAACTACCAGCGACTGATTTTTGTTCCACGATACTCCAAGACCCGACAATGTGGCAGGTCCTTTTCGGTTAGGTCTGCAAATTTGTGGAACTCTTGCCAACCCAGTTACGCCAGAACATGAGTTTAGGAGTGCCCTAAAAACCTGGCTCTTTAGGCAAGGGTAGTATTATTGGCTATTCTCTCACTGTAGTCTGCGTAGTGCTGGGACACCTCTGATGGAGGTCGCTGCGCTTTATAAATGACGATTGATTGATATATATATTACTAAAGCATGGTGTGGTTGCGCACTGTCCATTACATACAGAACATTTTCCATTAAAATGGCCACTAATTTTGCACAGTCATTCCGTTTCACTGATAAAACTATATAGCACACAAATATATGTGGAAATCGGGTTTCTGTGAATATTTATTATTTGTACATCACCAAGTGTCTTGATTTGTTTCTGATCCTATCAACATTCCATCACAATTCAGAACGCAAAAAAACATTTGTTTAATTTTTGCTTTCCAGATTGCAGGTATACTCTGAAATATGTGCACTTATCATTTACAAGTATTTACATTTTGTCTGTTACAAACACCGATAACCTGCAGCCTTCCCTTTGACACTCCTTGTCCTCCAGGAAGATTGATACATATTTCAAATAACAGACTCCTCTCACTTTGCAGTCAGAGCCAAAAAGTAAACACCCATCTCCATGTTAAAAGAGTAGGTAGCAATTTGCCTGTCATTTGACCTCTGTCTTTGGTAGCACATCATGTATGACAAAATGTAATGGCCTCTTCATTTATTCTCTTTCGCATCCCATCAGAAATGGGCTAGGAACCCACCAGTGAGTTGTGACCCACAGTTTGGGAAACACTGCCTTGCAAATGGCCGCATGCTACTTCATAGCTGCCTTCTCTCATTCAGGTAGGTGAATAATACTCAAATGGGCTCAACCAAAGATGGGAGCCCAATATAAGATATTTTCCTGGGCATGTGCATGGTTCCGATTGTATACAACTGACTATGGGTAAACCAAGATTTCTCTTTTTTCATTAATTGGGTACCCATGTCACAATAAAAAGCAAGGGACTCATTACGATGTCGGGCAGAAGGCCATCCGACAACTCATTGGTGGCGGTCCGCCGAACATCTGAGGCATCAGTCCAACCCCGTGTTACAATACAGGCGGTCCAACCAATCCCTGCAGGAGGGAATCCACTCTGCCTCCGATAGGCTACAGGAGCCCGTTGGAGCTGCGGGTGGATCGTAATCTCCAAAATGGAGGCGGTGCCTGCTCAAGCACTGCCATGGAGATTACGATGCACCTTTCGACAGCCTTTTCATGTTGGTTCTGTCACCATGAAAAGACTGGTGGAAAGGGTCTTTTGGGGCCCTAGCAGGGCCCTTGTCCCCTGTGGCCCTCTGCTATGGGCCCTGGGTTACTCATGTGGTGCCCCCTAAATATCCATGCATCGTGTGGCAGGCACCGCATGGTGTCTGCACACGGTACATGGATGTTGCAACAGTGTATTTTACATGACAGTCCACTCTGCTGTACGACACATCACTTCACTGTATGATCCGCCACTCAACTGTACAACACGCCATTCCACTCTTTGGCAAACTACTCTACTCTACATCCCTACACTCTACTCTATGACATACCACTCTACTTCACTGTATGACACGCCACACCACTCTACTCTACAACACGTCATTTCATTCTAAAACACACCACTCTATAACACACTAATCCAATCTACGACACGCCACTCCACTCTACGACATGCCACTCCACTCCATGACATGCCTATAACACGCCATTCCACTCTACGACAAGCCCCTCCACGACACTCCAAACATATATTAAAAAAATATATAAAACCATATAAATACTTTTCCGTGCCTATACAGACTTTGCTAAAGTCCCTCATTTCTTCCTCTAGCTTAGAACAACAGTAATCATTCAGTACTTGTAGAGCGTAGCTTGTCACTCGTGAGGTTTTCCAGGCCTGGATTTGGTCAAAAAGCCAGGTCTTGAGTAACTAACTGAAGTCCATCAGCAAGGGTGATGTTCAGAGGTGGAGAGGGAGGGCGTTCCAAGACTTGGCGGAGAGGTGGGAGAAGGAGCGGTCTCCGCTGGGGCTATGATGGATGCATGGTGTCTGTGCAAGGGTGAGGTAGGCGGAGTGAAGGCTTCTGAATGATTGGTGGAAGTTCAGGCGGTGGGTCGTGTATGCTGGTCCTTGGTCGTGGAGGGCTTTGTAGGCGTGTGATAGTAATTTCAATTGCAATCTTTTCTGGACGGGGAGCCAGTGGTAGTTCCTCAGATGCTGGGTGATGTTGGTCCATTTGGGCAGGTTGAGGATCAGTCTGGCCGCTGAATTCTGTATTGTCTGGAGCCTTCTCATGAGTTAGGTGGTGGTTCCTGCATACAGTGCATTGCCATAGTCCAGAAGGCTTGCGATTAGGGCTTGGGTTTTTCTCGTGCTTATGGAGAATCAATTGAAGATTCTTCAGAGCATGTGAAGGGTGTGGAAACAGGCAGAGGAGACTGTGTTTATCTATTGTTTCATGGTGAGTTTGTTGTCCAGGATGATGGCGAGGTTGTGGGCGTTGTCTTTTGGTGTGGAGGTGGGTCCGGGTTTAGTGAGCTACCAGATGTCGTTACAGAGGGAGGTATGGCTGCCAAAAATCAGGACTTCTGGCTTGCCTCCGTGTTGAACTTCAGAAAGTTGTCCTTCATCCATGCAGTGACGTTCTTTTTTTAAAAACATTTTTATTCATGATTTTAAAGAGACCGCAGTGAAAAATAAGAGACAGTTACATGCACCTTATGCCATACCACAAATATGTCAGTACATAAGATATTCGCAATGTCCACAGATGGTGTAGAGACATGACAAAAAAAAATACAACAAGTTACAAAGTACAAAAAGTTGGAAGGCAAAATGTCATATACGCAAATCCATTCAGGGCACTACCTCTGAGGATATTGTAGCAAAACCTGAAGCAAAGGCTCAGCAAAAGGGTTTCATATGATCTGTTCATTAGCGACCTACCAATGTGAAGTGTAAACCAAACCCCTACGAGGCGGAGGCCTGTGAGCCAGCAGATGGCATTGGTCGAACAGCATTGTTCACAGAGGTGTCCCTCGTCCTAAGCCAGATCGTGAAAGGCTTCCAAATGTCTTTAGGGCAAGATACCAAAGGCATGAGGTCCTAGTAATTCGCCAGTTGTTCCTACCAATAAACACGTGGGCAGCTAGGGGCACCCCAGTTTAAAGTGAATCTTCGCCGTGGGAGTACCAATAACATTGCAGTTAGACAACGTATCTCAGGTGGGGCCTGCTCCACATATCCCAGCAGCATCACTAGCGGAGAACACTCAAGGGTCTGACCTGTGATGACCTGTATGATGTCACACACCACCCCCCAGTAGCGAAAGACAACAGGGCATTCCCATGCAATGTGTAAAAAGGCAGCACCCTCTCTTCTGCAATTCCAACAATTGTAGTCCGCTCTCAACTTCAACTTAAATAATTGTAAAGGAGTACGATAGTAGCGATGATGAACTTTAAAGTGTATGAGCTTTAACTTGTAGTTGGGGGATAAGTTCTTCATTTGTGAGCAGCAAAACGCCCATTGCTCGTCCGTGGGCTGATCCGAAAGTTCCGATCTTCACTGTCCACGCCCTCGGATCCGCCCACGGAGTGTGTGCCGACGTATGAACATATAGCCTGGTAACTAATTTATTGGGGGAGGGTGTGACTAATAAGTGTTCTAGCGGGTGCAAGGTGTCTGGGGAAAGCGGAAAAGCAGGGTGTAACACCCTGCAGGAGGCCTTGAGTTGGTGGTATAATAACCATTCCAGTACTGGTGTCCGTTCCCCGGCCTGCTTCAAAAAATTACCTTGTGGGTAAAGATCACCTAATATCCCAATGCCCATTTTAAGTGCCTGATCAATGGTGCCCTTGTCATGTAAAAAGGGAAAATGTGGGTGAAATGCAATTAGTATGGAGGGAGCGCAAAGCAGCGGGGTCTGTATATGCTTTCCTAAGCCATCCCATGCCCATCTCACAGTTTCAACAGTATTAATTTCGTTTGGAGTCCTATGGTAGGGCTGATACACAGCCATGTACAAAGGAGTAGGGTCCGCTATATCTTTCTCAGTGGCCACGTGGGGTTGAAAAGGGACTGGGTAGATCCAGTAATGTAAAAATTGAGCTGCGCACTCAGAGCATAGCGTTCGAAGTCTGGTGCGCCCAGACCGCTCCTTGACAGAGGACTAGTCAACAAATCCCAGCTGATTCTGGGTTGGCCTCCAGCGCAAACCATTGCGATAGCAGTAGAATGCAAAGCTTGGGTGAGTGGTATGGGTATATTTACAAATCGATACAACAACTTAGGGAGGACAATCATTTTCAATATGGCAATCCTACCCACCAGTGACAAGGGCAGTGCAGACCAAAATTAGATTTTATCTACGAACCAGGATTGTAGACATCCAAAGTTTAAGCGCCAGATGTGCTGGAAGTCTCTGCATAGCCAGATGCCCAAATATTTGACAGCGTCATCAGCCCATGACAGCTGAAAGTCCAATGAAGTATCTAATGGGGCATCGGTAAGGGGCAGTACAGAAGACTTGGTCCAGTTTATGTTAATACCAGACATTCCACCAAATCGTAGCACCTCCCGCAGAACCGGGTTTAGATTATCATCTGGATGTCTAACATACAATGTGATATCGTCGGCTTACATGGAAATGTTAAATTTCTATCCGTAAAAACCAAGCCTCGGGTGGAGTGATACTGGCGAATTCTAGCAGCCAGTGGCTCCATAGCCACAGCAAATAAAAGGGGTGACGAAGGACACCCCTGCCTGGTACCACGAGAGATGGAGAAGGCATCCGATATCAGACCATTGGCCTGAAGACAGGCAGTGGGTTTGGTATACAGCAACTGTATCAATTTAACTAAATTGGGACTAAACCCTAATCTGGGAAGCATAGTGAAAAGAAAGAGCCATTCCTGAGAATCAACAGCCTTAGAGGCGTCAAGAAAAACTGCGACAGTGGGGAGTTTAGAGTCAATCTGGTGGAGTATGGAGAAAAAGGTGCACAAATTGTGGGCCGTCGACCTGCCCGGTATAAAACCGGACTGGCCAGGTCAGGCAATAAGGGGCATCAACGGCTGTAATCCATTTGCTATTAATTTGGCTAATATTTTGGCATCCACATTTATTAGGGATAGGGGTCTGTAGGGATCACAGAGGCAGTGACGTTCTTCATGCAGTTGTGGAAGCTGGTCTAGGTGGTGGCAGGGTCTGCTGAGAGCGAGAGGATGAACTCGGTGTCATTGGCATAGAATATGATGCTGATATTGGGATGATAGAGGGTGGGCTGAGGGATGAGCCTTGAGCCTTGAGGGATGCTGCAGATGGTGCTCGTGGGTACCGAGGTGAAGGGGAGGCAGATTCGCTGCATGTGTCCCATAAGGAATGATGCAATCCATCTGAGTGTGTCTCCCTTGATTCTAATCTGGTGCAGTCTTTTGATGAGTGTGTGTTGTGGGAAATGGCCTTGAAGGGTGCGGAGAGGTCTAGAAGGATCAGGGCAGCCGATTCTCCTATGTCTTACTCGATGTCGAACAAGGTGGACTCGGTGCTGAGTTTGGCTCAGAAGCCGAATTGGGAGGCATCTAGCAGGTTGTTTCTCTCTAGGTATTTGGTGAGCTGACATTTGATGGACGTCTCCAGGACTTTGGTGGGAAACGGAAGGAGCAAGATGGGGCAATAGTTCTGGAGTTTCCTGGGGTCTGTGGAAGGTTTCTTGTGGTGAGGTCTGACGTCTACGTGTTTCCATGCACCAGGAAAGGTGGATGTGGTGGTGGATGCGTTGAGGAAGGTAGTGAGTTGGTGGCTGATATCGTTACTTACTAGGTTGACGAAGTGGTGGGGGGCAGGGGTTGGTGAGTGCTCCAGTGTGGATAGAGTTCATTATGGCTGTGGTTTCCGGTGTGGTGAACTGTTCCCCTGCAGTGAGATGTTGGTTGGGGGAGGCTTCCGTTGAAGTGAGGAAGCAGAGGATGTCAGTGGGCTGTGGCTGAAGTTCATGTAGATGGTGGATTTCTTGTTATGGAAGTGGTTCGCTGGAGCATCGCAGAGGATCGTGTTGTGTTCTCGGTTGCTGTTGGGCAGGGGAGCTCTCTGACGATGGTGAAGAGTTCCTTGTTGTGGTTGGCGCTAGCCTTGATGTGGTCCTTTTTCATTGTTTTGAGGCGTTGGTGGTATTTCTTGAGGGCTAACTGGAAGGTGGCTTGGTCTGTATAGTCTCTGCTGGTGCACCATCTTGTCTCCAGTTGTTTGCAGCAGTGTTACATTGTGCTGAGTTCCGGTGTGTACCAGCTGGCTTGTTTGGTGGATTGGCGGGTTTTGGCTGGTTTGATGAGGGCAACTCGGTCAGCGGCATTGGCGATCCAGGTGTTGCCGTTTTCGACTGCCTGTTTCAGGTTGGTTGCGTCATCAGGCTGGGTGGTGTTGAGGGCGTCCGTCCATTGGTTCTGTGCCACTTCGGTCCAGCTGTGGTAGGAGGTGCTTGAAGGGTTGGGGTGGTGCGAGGTGGTCCTGTGATGGTGAAGTGGACGATGAAGTGGTCGGTCCAGGTGAGTTCCGTTGTGTGGCTGTATTTGACTCTATTGCTGGACGAGAATATAGGGTCCAGTATGTGTCCTAGTAATAAGCTATATATCACATTCAAACACAGAACAAACACAAGTGTGGTCTGAACATTATGGTTGGATTTTTATTTTGCAGGGGCTTCCATTAACTAATAATATTGTGTTTCGTCACTGCTATGTATCATAATATACTGCGCAATTACTGCAGTATACCGCGGCCCAATATATCACAAACATTTTGGCCCTTAGGAATTAAAGCCTAATGAACTAATTTGGATTAAATACAAAAACGACCCTTTCCACACCATAATCCAATATTTCTGCAAAATTTCATAAAAATCCATTCCACCATTTTGCCACTACATGTGTTTAAAAGGTCTATGAAGATGCCACACCACTGCACTCTACGCTACTCTGATCTTATCATCACCACTCTAGTGTACGCCACTGCCCTGTATCCCACTGCACTCTATGCCACTCTGCTCAACACTACTGCACTCTACTCTGCACCACTCAATTGTACGCTACTGCACTCCATGACACTCTACTGCACTGTAAACAATTGCACTCTACTATACTCTGCACCACTGTACTCTACGCCACTGCACTCTAATCAGCACCAATGTACATCACTGTACTCTACGCCACTGGACTCTACTGTACACTACTACACTCTATGCCTCTGCACTATATGCCACTGCACTGTACTCTGCACCTCTCTACGCTACTGCACTCTAATGGATGCCACTGCACTCTACACCACTGTAGACTGCACCACTCTACTGTACGTCACTCTACGCCACTCCACACAGTATCACTTACCCCACTCCACAGAATGCCACTCTACTCTAAGCCACTGCACTGTACGCCAATCTACTCTACGCCACTCTACAGCACCAGACTCTATGCCAGTGCACTCTACTTGGCACCACTCTACTGTAACCCATTGCACTCTGATCTACAACACTACACTCTACACCACTATACTACATTCTGCATCACTGCACTCTATGGTACTCTACTCTACTACACTGTAAACCATTTCTTTCTACTATACTTGGACAATTGTACTCTATACCACTGCACTCTTCTCGGCACCACTCTTCTTTACACTACTGCACTCTACACCACTGTACTCTGCGCCGACCTACTGTACACTATTGCACTATATAGCGCTGCAAACAACTGCACTCTACTATACTCTGCATCACTGAATTCAGCGCCACTACACTCTAATCGGCACCACTGTACATCACTGAACTCTACACCACTGTACTCTATGCCACTGTACACTACTGCACTCCATGCCACTGCACTCAACACCATTGCACTCTACGCCACTGCACTGTACTCTGCACCACTCTACACCACTGCACTCTATTGTACGCCATTCCACGCTAATCTACTCTACAACACTTTATTCCATGCCACTGCACTGTACTCTGCACCACTCCACTGAATGCCACAGAACTCTATTGTACACCACTCCACGCCACTCTCTAATGCTCCACTCTTCGCCATGCTCTCCATCCTATGCCTCGTCACTCCACAGAAAACCACTCGACTCTCAAAAGGGATCCTGCTTTGCATCATATAATTAATACGGTGAGCCACACTTGAGGATAAACATCACTAACATCCACTCCAGCATTGCAGAATGTTCTTTTCAATGTTAGCACTATTTACCCATAAATCTTCTCACATTGCGATGTTCATGAGAAAACTGCTTCCGTCAAGCACAGCCTGAAGCTCGATACTTCTTGGTATATGTATACAAACGTTACTTTATGTTTTCTTGACCTAGTCATAGCCCAGCAGTGGACAAACAGTTCTTCTGATTCTAGTGCCCATCAAAAGAATCACTATCATCATTTACAAATTATGCTCTTTCTTCCTACAACCTGCATCCTCAAATTGCATGCAATTTCAAAAAGCAACATCTATATTTCTAAATCCAGAATACAAACTAACCCAACTTTTGACTGTTGCCTCTCCTTTTTTAGGTCCAGCCTGGAAGATATGATGTATGTACTTTGTGGGATCTGGGGATCAGCCCTAGGACTTGTATGCCTCCACCTTTGCTTAGGGACTTTTTTCTGTTCAACTGCCTCTATTTAACTGTCTTGATAGGAAACGACCAGAAGAGGTCAGTAAAATACTGGAATTGCTTCCTGCTTGTTCAATTGCCTCTAATTAACTCTCTAATTAACTCTCTTGATTGAAAATGACCAGTAGAGGTCGGTAAAATACCAGAATTGCTTTCTACATAAGGGATTTTCTTTTTTTTTTTTTTCAGGCAACTGCCTCTATTTTACTTTCTTGATAAAAAACGACCCGCAGAGGTCAGTAAAATACCAGAATCACTTTAGCATTCCCTAGATTCCAGGCCACAGAAACTTGTACGAGCACCCATAGATAATAATATTTTTTTTATTCTTGTATTTTCAGTGATACGACCACTGATGGGGTGGATTTTATATTAAAAACTGAGCTTTGGACAATACAATTTCCCGTTGATAGGCAGTATTTCTCTCCATGTATTCCCATATCTGGCGTTTTCCACAGTTTGGTGCTTACTTTCCCTCCAAGTTAAAGAACAGTAGATGTTTCAGCACCCAGGCTAATGTGCTGCAATGCTAAATACATATAAGATCCCATAGGTGAGACCAATTGCATTGCAAATGCTTGTTCTTTCAAATTGTCCTCTCCTTACTTCCCAGCCTCTGCAAGCCTCCTTCCTCGGAGCACAATCTGCTCTTAGTCACATTCATTTTTGCCTTAATCTCCATGATTACATCTCTGAAAACTGCCCACAACTCATATCAAAGATCACAACCTCCCCTTCTTTCGAAGTCATACCCATGCAACCTAACAATACCTTAAGTCCTCAAGCTCATCCACTGGCCCCACCGACCATCTGCATGAACTCACATACTCCCAGAACCCTAATGATCCCTTCTAACTACAGTTAATGCAATCTATCACTAAGAGACTGCAATAAATGCATGGAATGGTTGCTGAGCAGACAAGACTAATCCCAATAACTAACAATACTAAACTTAGCACCACTGTACACTATGCCATTGTAGTCTGCTCTGCACCACTCTACTGTACGCCACTGCACTCTACTCTGCACCATTGCACTGTACTCTACGCCACTGCACTCTACTGTGCACACCTGTACTTTATGGCGCATCACTCTACTCAGCACTACTCTGCTGCACTCTACGCCACTGCACTCTACACCACTGCACCACTCAACTGTACGCCACTCCACTCTACTCTGCACCATTGCACTGTAAACCACTGCCATACTCAGCTCTAGCGTACTCTATGCCACTGTACTTTACTCAACACCACTGTACGTCACTGCACTGTACTCTGCACACCTGTACTTTGCGCCACTGGACTCTTTTCAGCACCACTCTACAGTACACACCTGCACTCTACTCCACTGCACTCTATGCCACTGCACTGTACTCCGTATCACTCCACGCCACTCTACTCTATGATGCTCCAATTTATGCCACTCTACTGTACGCACTCTAATCCGCACTCTATTCCACGCTACCCCACTCCACACAATGCAACTCTACTCTGCCCCATTTCACTGTACACCACTGAACTGTACACAACTGTACTGTACGCCAATCTACTGGACTCTAACCCACTCTACTGGATTCTAGACCACTGGACTCAATTCCAGTCCACTCTAAGCCACTGTAGTCTGCACTACTAAACACCACTGCACTGTACACAACACTACTGTATGCCACTACAGTGTACACCAGTGCACTCTGCGCCACTGTGCTCTTCTTTGCACCACTCTACTATAAACCACTGCACTCTATGCCACTCTACACAATTGGGGTGATTGTATGACATTGCTCTGCATTCTGTCCATTAATTGTTCTTTTTAGGTCTCGCCTGGCGTTAGCAGCGTGCATGTGCTGCTCTCGCCATGTGAGGGCTTCTTGGAATCAATACGGTTTCAGAAGTCGTGTCTCTGCTCCGCCTGCAATTTTCATTTGTGCGCGTCGTTTGACGTCATGGATTATGCAAAACATAGTGTAATGATTGCACCGGAGGCATTTTAATCCTTCTGGTTGCCACCCTGTCCGCTTTTGGCCCTGCTCACCGGGATTTGATCTTTTACTTGCGGCGGGAGACAGTGTCTCTTAATTAGCCACTAAGCATTTTTTTTTACTATTACCGCATTTATCTTCAACAATGGCTGCCACGCCTTTCATTTCTCAGGCGCGGCTTGTTTTTTAAACCAGCCCCACACGTCTGATGTTTCTTTTCTCTGAAGAGGCAGCATGGGATGCGAGGGGCCGTAGTATATGTCAACCTTTTTTTTCTTCAATAAGGTGCTAGCATGGCACCCTGGTGCATTTCTGTGAACGCAGACAACAATGGCAGCCGCAGCTTAAAGACACCCATCCCGCTCCCGGACACCGCACTTTAGCTTTAACATGAGCGCCGCGCACTTTGCAGCATTCCAGGCCTTTTAGTACTTGGCACAGCAGGTGCCCTCATTTTCGCACTTTATTTCTACATCCTTTTTTTACCCCTACCATATCTGGATTGTCAGTAGTGGGTCCACAAATAAGGCTGCCAGTGTGCTTGTAACCCTTTTATTTAACATCCGTTTCCCTACGATATCAGTGCCAGGGGGCTGCAAACGAGAGCGTCGTTCATGCCCGATCAGAATGACTCGCAGACTGAGGTAAGACGAGTGAGCGGCTTCGAGTGGTACAGCTCTTGGGCTCTAAGGAAAGTGCCTTCTACATGGGCCGGCTATTACTGTGAGTGTGATAAAGGCCGAGCATGAAGTGTGGCTTTGAAGCTACTGTGCGGCTGTTATGACTTGGAGTTGTGCTTTGGGGGTTCCTTCCAGAAGAGCCCCTCCAGTACCATCCTGTCTGCACCTTAACTTTGTACGCTAGGTCCTTTTTGGCCTCTTTTTTTCAGTCCAAGCTGTGAATGTTGTTGCCCCACCTCTGCCGTGGAGTGGTAGTTCCGAGTATTTATCATTGCCAGTTGTTTGTGGCCACGAAGTTGTGTTTTTTTTCTGATGAATGATGTTACACTGCTGCCAGAGGAATTAAGCCCGTTGGACGGGGCTTTCTTTTACACTTCATATGAAGTAGCGGGATTACGGAACCCGGAAAGCCTTTGCAGAATGGCACCCCTAAAGCCGACTCTGAAAAGGGCCTTCGTCCCCCCCTGCCACGGGGTCGTCCTCACACCAAGAGCAGAAGCGGGCCCAAAGTGATGATGAAAATTGCGCTTTGTGTAAAGTAAAACAAGCATTAAAAATGCAACAGGTCTCGCCCTTCATTAAGTTAAAACCATTTGCTTTGCTACACAATACCATTAGCAACGCAAATGGCTTTAACTTAATCAAAGGCAAGACCTATTGCATATTCAATGCTTGTTACATTTGTTACCCCAAATGGGACAGGTATGCCCAGACGGGGGCCCCGTGCCACTGGAGTCAAGCTAGCCTGGATGATGATGGGTGAACCCCTAAAACAGGTCCTAGGATGCTTGTTTTCAGTATAGGGAGGACCTGGCCTGGCAGATCGGGCTGGACTGTTCACATTGGGAGCAGGGTCAAGCCTGATTTGCATATAGCTGGGTTCAAACTGGAATGACATGGGGAGCAAAAATACAATAGACTTAGGTCCCGATCTTTGTACTGGCATGAATGTATGACATTGTTCTGCATTCTGTCCATTAACTCCATTAACTGTTCTTTTTGCATTTGTCACCCAGAGTGGGACGGGTATGCCCAGACGTGGGTCACATACTCTCCATGCCACTGGAGTCAAGCTAGCCTGGCTGATGAGGTGTGAAACCCCAAAACCGGTCCTAGGATGCTTGTTTCCAGTATAGGGAGGACTTGGCCTGGCAGATCGGGCTGGACTGTTCACATTGGGAGCAGGGTCAAGCCTGATTGCATATGGCTGGGTTGAAACTGGAATGACATGGGGAGCAAAGAAAGAATGGATTTAGGTCCAGATCTTTGTACTGGCGTGAATATATGAAATTGTTTTGCATTCTGTCCATTAATTGTTCTTTTTGCATTTGTCACCCAGAGTGGGACGGGTATGCCCAGATGTGGGTCCCATGCTCTCCATGCCACTTGTGTCTAGCTAGCCTGGCTGATGAGGGGTGAAACCCCAAAACCGGTCCTAGGATGCTTGTTTCCAGTCCAGGGAGGACCTGGCCTGGCAGTTAGGGGTGGACTGTCCCCATTGGGAGCAGGGTCAAACTGATTTGCATATGGCTAGGTTCAAACTAGAATGGCATGGGGAGCAAAAAAACTATGGATTTATGCCCTGATCTTTGAACTTGGGTGGATGTATGACATTTTCTGCATTCTGACCATTAATTGTTCTTTTTGCATTTGTCACCCAGAGTGGAACGGGTATGCCCAAACTTGGGTCCCGTGCTCTCCATGTCTCTGGAGTCAAGCTAGCCTGGCTGATGAGGGGTGAAAACCAGAAGCTGGTGCTAGGATGCTTGTTTCCAGTCCAGGAAGGACCTGGCCTTGCAGCTCGGGCTGGACTGTTCCCATTAGGCACAGGGTCAAGACTGACTTACATACGACTGGGTTCAAACTGGAATGGCATAGGGAGCAAAACAACAATAGATTTAGGCCCAGATCTTTGCACTAGGGTGAATGTTTGACATTGCTCTGCGTTCTGTACGTTAATTGTTCTTTTTGCACTCTACAAAATTCAGTACCAATGCACTCTATGTCACTCTACCATATAATGCACAACTGCACTCTACGCCACTACACTTTATGCCACTGCTCTCTACAAAACTGCACTGTGCACCAATCTACACCACTGCACTCTACTCTACACCACTCTACTGTACGCCCCTACACTCTACTTTGCGCTACTGCACTCTGCGCCACTCTACTGTGCATCACTCTACACCACTGCACTGTATGCCACTGCAAGCCAGAGCACTCTACTCTGCACCACTCTACTGTACGCCACTGTGCTCTACGCTAATGTACTCTACACCACTGTATTGTATGACACTGCACTCTATGCCACTGTAGTCTATGCCAGTGGACTGTACTACGCACAACTGCACTGTATGCCACTCTACTCTACTAAACCCCATGCCACTCTACATCACTGTACTCTATGGCACTGCACTCTATGCCACTAGAGTCTGCACCACTGCTGTGTATAGCACTCTACTGTACTCTACGTCACTGTACTCCACTGCACTCTCCCCCAGCGCACTATATATATATATATATATATATATATATATATATATATATATATATATATATATATATGTATATATATATATGTATATATATATATATATATATATATATGCATTTGATTTAATCCCACGGGCACTGCTGTGGGAATCATTGAAGCAACAATTGGTCCCTAACAACCTGCTTGACTTAATAGTAAGACTGCATAATGATAATTATGCGAAAGTAAGGTGGTGGATGAGGGGCAAACTAACTGAAGCAATACCCATAAAAAGGGGGGTTCACCAAGGACGTGTACTGGCCCCCACATTATTCTCATTGTATGTAAACAATATACCAGACTTTTTAAATATATATGAGAATGATGCACCTAAGTTGGAGGGTGAGAGGGTGCCTGTCCTTTTATTCGCAGACAACACCATACTAATATCCCAAACCCCAATGGGGCTGCAATGCCTAGTTAACACATTCGACAAATATTGTAAAACCAAGGGCCTCGAAATCAAGATTAGTAAAACAAAATATATGGCCATAAATCCCGACAAAACATTCCAGGAAAATTTAGCCCTGAATGGTCAAAAGCTGGAGTATATACAGAGCTTTAGTTATTTGGGTATATCTTTAGATGCAAAATTGTCTTGGAAGGCCCAAATAAAGAAAAGTAAGCTAGCTCTCGTTCAAACTTCATTCCCAATAATGACACTGTTTGGACACTTTTTTGTTTCTTGAGATAAATTGACTACCGATGATGAGAACAGTGGGCTTATCTGGCCAGTACCTGCCAGTTACCCCCTTGGTGGTTCGTCCGTGAGGGGTCACTTTGTCTTCTCACATTTTTTCACCAAGAGATGGTGTGTTTTGCTTATTGAGAAGCTGATTGGTGTACTTAGTAGATTGAGAAATGTGTATAAATCAGTCACCATTTTTTCCTTCTGGAGGACTGTCAGTGGAAAGAGAGTTTTAAAATATTAGGCAAGAGAATGTTGCTAATAACCATAAGAAAGAAGGGGGTTTTTGCTTTAGAAAATAAAAAAATAAAATATGAGGTGATGTACACACCGCGCTGAGTAGGAAACCAAAGCGATTGACACACTTTACACTTTGCCTTAGAGAACGAGTTTTGTTCTTTTTGTGATTTATGAGTGGAGGGCAACCCGTAATCTCTTCCACCCTCTGGGCTCCTTTTTTGAAGATATAGCATTCATAACAAGACAAATGACATGTTTAATGACATGTATCATGAGAATACTGTGCATGGTAGAGTGCCGAGTTACAGTTTCATCGAATTTAGGTTTTCAGGAACTGAACGTTGGGGAACTGCTTAAGGGAACTGGACAGGTGGATGGCTGGGTTCTGTTGACTGCAATGGGCCGGCGTGCAATAGAGAAAATCAAAAGCAGTATTTGAGTAGTCAGTCCACACCCTCTGACCTTGGAAGGTTTGGTGTATTGAAACAGATGAATTCCAGTATGTCTCCCTTTATGTGTGCTGGGAGAGTGGCTTTCAAGCTACTTTTGGCATTACTGTGTTCCCTACTGGAAACAATCCCACAGTGCCCCTCACTCACTAAATCCAAGCTGGGGAAACCCTTGTACAGCTCCTGTACATCCAGCCAGAGGTGTGGCCAGGGTAATGAGCTGCCCTATCTCGGTTGTCACACCAGTTCAGTTAGGGGGACAGCTTTCCCCCGCTGGGTTTAGAGCCTGTCTTACTGGGAGGACAATGCAACGGACCTTTGCAGATGTTATTTGGTAATCGATTCTGAAAGTAAATTAATTCCTAGGCACAGCCCAACTGTTCTTCCTGCCAGAAGAACAAAAACTCCTCCTCACACCAGGGCTATTGTCTCTGCTCTGGGTGCAGTTTTCACACCTCATCAGGGCTATTAACCAGCTGGGTGACAGTGGGAGGTAAATACATATTAGCCTCCTGGAGCTTCGGGCAAGAAAAGGTTAACTTTCTAAAAGTCGATTTCCTTAATATTTATTAAAAAGCCGACTTCACCGTTAAGTTGGGCTTTTAATCAATATTAAAAATAGTTGGTTCATGATTTTTCTAGTTGGCCCCTAGACTGAGCTAGTAGAATTAAAATGTAATATTGCTTCTGAGTGTCTTCTATGGGCCTGCCAACCTTCCTACAGTAAAAATTGATTTTGGGTGCTAATCACTGTAAGGACGTCACCTTTAAATTTCTACATGTCTTACTTTTAAATACCATACACCCTGCCTTGTGGGCTACAAGGCATACATAGGTGTGACCTATTAATATATAAACGGGTGGTTTTCTCCTGTCAAAAGGGTTGACTTTAATAGGCTGGGTTGCAGTTTTAATACCTCAGCTGCCAGGCTACAGTGGTAGGCCTGGTGTCATGTCATACTAAATGGTATTTCATACGTGCCATTTAACTTTCGATACCATGTGTGTACTTGGGCAGCATAAACTATCGCCTTTTAGCCAATGTTAATGTGTTTTGGGGGTTAGAGCACATACACTGAGCATTGGACAGCAATGCCCAGAGTGCAGAGTCTAAAAAACAGCAAAACAATTAAGCCACAAATGGGGATGACTACACAAAAAGGAGCAATGCTGAAAAGCCTTCTCACTACATGCATGCAGACAGCTCATCAACACAGCCAAGGCTAAATAGTACACTAACTCCATCAGCAAAGACTACAACACCAGAAAAAATCAGCAACATGTTCAAACATTGTATGAAGCACACCTCATATCGCACAAGCCCCAAAAAAAAATTCAACCTCATTGCTATTTTGGATACTTTGTGGAAACTCTTTGCAAGACACTTAGGTATACTATAAATAAATTGGTACTTGCGGAAAACTGGCAACTTTGGTCCCCAGTAGACTTTAGACTTGGCATGAGCACCATTTATAGGTTTATGTCCTTGGTAATATCATCATTTCGAACATTTGAAAAAACACAGTGCTCCCAGCCTATAGTTCTACATTTGGTAATGTGGATCAGAGTAGACTGTGAAACAAGTTGTATACTTTTGGGATTGTTTACGTTGCGGATGATTAGGAGTCTCAATGCACCGACCGGTGTAATGGAACAGGTTAGGAACAAATATTCAATGTAACGAGAGAATTAGCAAACATAATGGCTGCTTGCTTTTTCACCTTATTTTTATATGATTTGCCTCAGAAAAACAAAGGACCTCATTTGGTTGAACTACAAATCCTACAATTTCTGGATTGAGCAGAATCAATCGGCTACATTTCTTCCATCATAAGGGATGATATTGCAAAGGAAATTCACCCGGTGGATTCTATTTATATTTAAGAATTCCCTCCAAAATTGGAGGACTTTCAGTTGACTCCCCAAAATTAGGCAAGAAATTGATAACTGATTTCTCTACATATCTATATTAAAAAATAACTATTTGGGGAGGAACTTGTTAAAAGAGAAAGATCTGTGCTGTAGCATCAAAGTGTAATACAGCTTGTTCTTGGGTAGTGGAGGGAATTCAGATCAAAATGGCCACTGAATAGGACTATTCGGGAATTAGTTTTAATTCAGCATTGTCTCAGGGCCCCAAAACTCAAATTATCTGCAAATAAATGTTCTGGAGATCTGCAATCTGTAAATTACAGTCCTTTCGATGGCAGTGTACGTGACTACTGCCTTGTGTTTATTCTTAGCTATTGAACTATCAATCCCATCCTATGGTGGATACAGTGCTATAGAGTGGGCTTTGTAGGAAAAAATTTAGATCAACTTCAGCAGAAGTGCTTTAATCAATAATGAAATTCAGGAAAAGGTCTCCTCGAGTGGTAAATCGTCTGAGGTTGGCCCATACAACTATAAGAAATAAGGTGTTGAAATATCTCTCAAATACGTCTATGCTACCCCTGCTCCTTAAATGACATGGGTCACATGATATAAAAAGTATCTTTGAGGATGATTTCTGTTACGTACAAGTGAGGGCATTCCCAATAACTGGATTTCCTTTTGAAAAAGATATGAGCTAGAAACATTATCACTTAGAAATTCTTTTATAACACAGGAGCACTCCTACATTATCAATATGCGTTTTAGCGCAGTTTTACATGCGGATGGTCATGCAAACTTTTGAAGCAGCAGTGGCAATTAGCTACAACTGTCCTGCTGCTCAAACTTAATTGTAAATCGCTGTATGTTCAGTATGTCATAAAATATTTTGATTTAGACTACAATATACACTGCAAGCTATTGTTGGGGCCCACTGGCCCCATCTAGCAAGCTGGCAAGGTACAGGTGTGCTACTCACTGAGAAAGTGAATGAGCAATAAAGATGCCTTTAAATCTTTAACTTATGTTGTCACATTTGCTCTGGATTTAAAGATGGAGGGCAATGTCAGGTTATGTCGTCTGACATTTTATCCTAGAGATTGGCGTTTTGTTTGAGTAAAAAGTCAGAGGATTTTGCAATGTGAACAATCATACTGGGCTCACAGCATTTAAATAGATTGTAAATGAACAGTACAAATGTTTCAAAATATATTTCAGTTCTCAGGAAAGCATTTTTTTGTAAATCTGATGTGCGATGGAAACAAAGATTTTAATATCAGAATACATTATTTGGTGATGTACAAATGATAAATATTTCAGAAACCCGATTGCCCCACATTATTGTTTGTACCTATATGCTTTCATCAATAGAACTGCATGTCACTGGGAAAGTTTGTGGTTATTTCAATGTCAAATTTTGTCTGTACATGACAGTGTGCTACTACACCATACTTTAGTGATATATTTGTTAAATGTGAGAGTTTTTAAATATAAACTGAGACACATTCCTGCCCTCGCCCTGATGACAATTCTATTACTGAACTACGAGGCAAGTCTGGGGCCATGTGCACAGTATATGTGGGCTAGGTTTTTATTATACATACAACAAAGGTTTAGCCAATTAAATCAAACAAAAAGAGGTGTTTTGTACAGCAGACATGCTGAACTCACATATTTGAAGGTGGTCTTGTATGTGGTAATAAAAAAGTGACTCAGTGAAATAAAATATTTGCCTAGGATCACACAATTTGAGACGAGTTCATGGGTCATGCGCATTACAGTTAGGTCAAGTAGATTATTCAATTCACTAGACATGCAGGCCTGGTAAAAAAAATTCTGATTTTTGAGGCCTGAAGAAGAAAAAATAAAAACAACCATAGGCAGACATGTATCTTATTTTAGTTTTCCACCTTTTATATGAATTAAATGCTGTTTCCATTTGATGGCGAGAGAAAAATAGCAACCACTAAACAAGTTTTTTTGTAATTTGTTTATGCTGCTTTTCTAATAACATGTTTATTTTTGGGGCGTGGCTTAAGGGACAATGACGATGGTCGTGTGAGCTAAGAGCTCCGCGCCAACCCCGGCATTTCTCCTGCTTAGGGACCGACTCAGTCCCAGCAAAACGGAGCTGGCGGTGTGCTGCGCCTCCCTCGTGTTGACTGCGGTGCCTACAGGGGACGAGATCGTTGCAGAGGGAAACCGGAGGCGATATGATGCCGGGATCCCGGGCGCTCAAGATGGCGGCGGTCAAGGAGGAGCTCTGAGCCAATCTCGGGTGGAAGCAGCTGGTAAGAAGGAGAGCCGGACTGCTGTAAGCTGCCCACTGGGTGGAGGAGCCTGAGGAGTGGTCCCGGCAACTAGCGGTAGCGGAGGTACCGGGGCGGCGGCGGCTGCCGCAGAGCTCTCCCTTCCCCCACCCCTCTGGCCTCGGTTCTCCTGGAGCAGCGCGGGGAGGCTAGAGCGGCTGCGGCAAGAGAAGCACAGTGCGGTGGAGCGCAGAAAGCCAGAGATGCCCTGCGGGGTAGCGCTGCAACACGCATGGACTGGGAGGTTCCCAATAAAAAAAAAATATATATATATATTTTTTTTTAAGTGCAACCGCAACTGTATGATTACGTGGAATACATGCCGCAGTCAGTGAATCAACCCTATATTTTTTCTACCAGACTCAGTCCAGAGGTTTGTTTGTTTGTTTTTACAATGGACCGTTGTCGTGGAGCAACACGGGGAGGCTAGGGCAGCTGCAACAAGAGAGGCACAGTGCAGCGGAGTGCAGAAGGGCAGGGACGCCCTGAAATGGTAGCGCTGCAGCATACACAGTCCGGGAGTGGAGGTGGGTGCAGAAAGTTTATGGCGAGCGTGCGGCCATCATTGAATGAATAAAGAATTGTGACACCATTGAGGGCCAGGAGGCAGGTGTGAGTTCGGCGCTTGCCCTGGAGGCATAAAAGTAGGGGGTGAACCCCCTGTGGGAGAATACTGCCTCAGATGGACCCTGAGATGCGATGGGACTCGCATGGAGACTCATTGAGAAGCCTGGGGTGATGGCTAGTTGAGCTGCTGACTTGGAGACTGAGGGGGTGCGAAGAGGCGGCGGAATGTTATGTTATGTTATATGAATCTTTTATAGCGCACGGCTACTCCAAGGAGTGTCCCGGCGCTTTTATTGTAAACCTGTAGCAGATAACACAACAAGGAAAATAAGAGGCCCCGACAACCGAAAAAAAGAGTGTAGCTAAAGAGCAAAAAGCCAAGTTTTAAGGCCCTTCCTAAAAGTCAACAGATTGGGAGTACTACGCAATGCCAAGGGCAGAGTATTCCAGAGCTGTGGCGCCAACAGCCTGAAGGACCGGCCCCCAATGCGAGCCCTTTTTACTCGAGGGACGACGGCAAGGAACAGAGACTCAGATCTCAGAGATCGGGCAGGATGGTAGAAGGCTAACCTCTTTTGGAGATATTTCGCTCCAGAAGCGTGAAGAGCCTTGTGGGCCAAGGCCAAGGCCTTAAAAACTATCCGCTTCCGGATAGGCAGCCAGTGAAGTGACTGCAGAAGGCCAGAAGCTCTAGCTCGCCTGTAAAGGCCAAAAATGGCCCGTGCAGCCGAGTTCTGAACCACCTGCAGCCGTTGCAGGAGATACTCCGGCAGGCCGAGATAAAGGACATTCGAATAGTCCAGTCTCGAGCCAATTAAGGCCTGCACCGTAATCTTCCTATGATCTTCCGAAAGCAAAGGAAGAAACTTACGGAGCATCCTGAGGAGGCCAAAGCATGTACCCGTTAGACCCAGGATCTGTGATCTCAACGTCAGGCCATTATCGATCTTAATCCCCAGATTCTTGGCTAGCTGGGAAGAGCCCGCTGGAGGAAACATGTTGATAGGCCACCATTCCTGCCAGTCTGGGTCAGACCGGCAGCCGAAGAAGAGTACCTCAGATTTATCTGAGTTGCACTTGAGGCTGTTAAGCTAGAACCAGTTAAAAACAGCCCCAAGGCACCCGCGAATACTCTCTCCATCAAAATCTGCTCCTTTCCCACACGTAAAGAGGAGCTGGGTATCATCGGCATAGGATACGATCTGGGCCCCAAAAGACTCCGCCAGTGCCGCCAGAGGGGTCATAAAGATGTTAAACAGAGTCGGGCTCAACACTGAGCCCTGCGGGACTCCGACTCCCAATGGCGGCATCACGGCAGAGCTAGGAGAGGCCCAGACCGTTTGTCGGCGGCCAGCCAAAAACGATCTAAACCAGCTGAACACCGTCCCCCTCAGACCGATCTCATGAAGTCTAGCGAGGAGACCCTCATGGGGGACGGTGTCAAAAGCCGCCGACAGGTCAAGCATCACAAGCATAGCTTTGCCTCCTGAATCCAGTACTTCCTTGATAGCTTCCGACACCTCCAAAAGCGTCGTCTCGGTGCTTAGGTTGGTGCGGAAGCCGGATTGGGTGGAATGCAGCAAATTGTGGGACTCCAAAAAGTTGGAGAGCACAATATGCGCATGCTTCTCCAAGATCTGAGCAAGCGCAGGCAGGAGAGAGATGGGCCTGTAATTGGCCAAAACCTCAGGATCTAGACCAGGCTTCTTGAGAAGGGGAATGATCATCGCCTGCTTCCAGGCCTGCGGGACCACCCCCCCACTCAAGGAAAGATTCAGAATTGGATTCACCAAAGGATTAATGACTTCCGCCATTTTCGCCAAAAATTTGGCAGGGCACGGGTCAAGAGGCGACCCATATTTAAGTTTGGCCATAAGTGCCAGAGACGAGGAAACTGAGAGTGGCGGAAAGTCTGCCAGGACCGGATCCAGACAGGCCGTTAGATCTGGCCCACCCTCAGTACTGGGAAACACTCCAGCCACCCTCAGGGGGAAAGAGTCCTGGATCAATTTTATCTTGGTGGTGAAAAAGTTGGCAAGGGCACTTACCCACGGCTCAGAAGGAGCTGCCTGGGTCGAATTAGAGCGTGGGGCCGTAAATTCCCTCACGATAGTAAAAATCTCTTTGCACAAATTAGAGGCAGTCTCAATCCTCTTTGCAAAATAACCTTTTTTTTCAAGGAGGATGTCACGTTGGTAAGCTATCACAGCCATCCTGTAAGCAAACCTGGCCACGGAATCATACTGTGAGCGCCAGGCCCTCTCAGCCACTTTGCACTGCCGTCGAGATGCCGCCAGTGCTTCAGTAAACGAAGGGGCAGAAACCCGTTTGGCTGTTTTTCGGGGGGCCATCACAGGGGCAAGGTCGTTCAGCCTGTCCGTCAGCCACGCCTGCAGAGACTCTAGATCCCTTTCCAGGTCTCCTGTCAGAGGACAGGGATGATCCAGACATGCCTGTGCCATCATTTCTGGAGTCACCCGATGATACGCCCTAGGTGCTTGACCCTGCTGCCAAAGAGCAGCACTCGATGGTTTCTTTGTACCCAACACATGAAATTTGATCAGCCTGTGATCCGACCAGAGCACCGGCAAAGGTGCCAGCACCTCTATAAGAGTCGTAGAGAAGACCTGATCCAGGGTATGCCTCTTTCATGCGTCGGTCCAAAGAGATAAGGGGAGAGGCCTAGAGGAGCCATAACATCAATCATTTAAATCGTGTCAGGGTCCAAACCCTCGTCCATATGGAAATTAAAGTCCCTGGCCAATACACAATGCTCGGACCTCAACACCAAAGCAGAAACTGCCGACTGGAGCTCTTCAAAACAAGGAGCCTATCGGGCCTGTAGACTACAAGCCCTTTAAAGGATTGGTGAGGCGTTAATGCTATGGAAAAGGCAAGAGATTCAGATCCTGTGATAACATCCATAGGGATAGTGGAACATGTGGCGAGTTTATTCACCACAAGTGCCACACCACCGCCCCTCCCCTTCAATCCATCTTGCCTGAAGATATTATACTCAGGGGGAATTGCTGTAGTAATATCGGGATTAGACGACTCCCCTAACCACGTCTCTGTCAACATCAGACATAGAGGCTTTTCCGTGACCAGGAGATCGTAAATATCCTGAGCATGTCTGCTCAGTGATCGAGTATTTAAGAGCAGGCAGAGATGCTTCACACTGTCTACCTCCCTGTCAGATATAGTAGCCGGGGCATTGCCTGGCAACCACCCACAGCCAGGGCACCGCCTCTTACCCCTATATCGACCCGGAAAAACTTTATAACAGGAGCACGCAACCTTTTGCAGGGACCGAAGCTCCAGCGATGTATAGCAGACCATAGTGGCGGCAGGAGTAGATATCCCCAAATAGACCACCCTGCGGGTGCTACCCGGATCGGTTGCCTGAGCTGACCTGGGGCAGTGGAAAGCTGTGAGTGGAGGTTACCCGGGTGCCCCAGTGCTTAAAAGGCCTGCATCTGACGGCGAGAGAGAGCACATTGATGGGCTGCCATTGACGTTGCGGCAAGGAGGCTTAAATCTGTGGGGACGGCACGGCGAGCAGGGACTGAGCCCTGGGCGACGGTGTGCGCCAGAACAACGGTGGGCATGCTTGTGGTTGCTGACCGTGTGCCCAGGATTTGAGGTGGGGCAGCCAGAGACTGTTGGTCTGGGACCCAGACCATGGTGATGTACACTCAGGAAAGTGATGGCCTAGGGGACCAAGTGGACAGTTGAGCGCCACACTGTGTAGCACCACGAGCTGAGAGGAGCAACCAGGGGAGTGACCTGGGCATATTGAGGGCTGACTGGCAGCTGGCCCTCTACGGCGGAGGACGAGCGGGGCACTTCGAGGCGTGGACCATTGCGAAGACTCTCCGGTGGCGGAGGAGGATGGGGGAAGATGAAGAACGGCACCGGCTTGGAGTTTTTAGACTGCAAGGAGGACGACCATGGGCAAGCCACGGGGCAAACAGGGGCGGGGGGTGTACCCCTGGAACAAGAGGAAGAGGCGGTGGAACACCGCAAAACGGAGGCATCGGAGTCTCACCCAGAGAGGGATGTTGCAGCAACAGGTGGAGGTGATACTTAAAGCCATCCCGGACACTAGAGAAGCTCTTCAGAAGGATACGATACAGAAAAGGGGGGTGGTGATGAACAGAGTGTCTGAATTAAGCAGACCACTCTTACCCAGTCCAAAGATCAGGGCTTGATCCATCACCGTTATTTAGCTCACTGCCCCATCCCAGCTCAGAACCTGGCTATATGCAAATTAGTCTGTCCCTGGCCCAGTGCATCATGGGAACAGGGCAGACCAAACTACCAAGCCAATTCTTCACCAGAAAGGAAACAAGCTACCGGGGACCGGTTTCTGGCATTTCAGCCTCGTCGGCCCGGCTTGCTTGAATCCTGATGGAGCAGTGAGCAAGGGACTCATGTCTGAGTATACCCTGCCACACCTATAGTGGCCAAAAACGATACAGAAAAGGGGGTGGTGATGAACAGAGTGTCTGAATTAAGCAGACCACTCTTACCCAGTCCAAAGATCAGGGCTTGATCCTTCACCGTTATTTAGCTCACTGCCCCATCCCAGCTCAGAACCTGGCTATATGCAAATTAGTCTGTCCCTGGCCCAGTGCATCATGGGAACAGGGCAGACCAAACTACCAAGCCAATTCTTCACCAGAAAGAAGACAAGCTACCGGGGACCGGTTTCTGGCATTTCAGCCTCGTCGGCCCGGCTTGCTTGAATCCTGATGGAGCAGTGAGCAAGGGACTCATGTCTGAGTATACCCTGCCGCACCTATAGTGGCCAAAAACGATACAGAAAAGGGGGTGGTGATGAACAGAGTGTCTGAATTAAGCATACCACTCTTACCCAGTCCAAAGATCAGGGCTTGATCCACCCCTAGTTGTTAAATATTTTGTCCATCCCAAGCAAGCCGGGCCGACGACGGCTGAAATGCCAGAAACCGGTCCCCGGAAGCTTGTTTCCTTCCCAGTGTAAGAATTGGCTTGGTAGTTTGGTTTGCCCTGTTCCCATCATGCACTGGGACAGGAACAGACTAATTTGCATATAGCCAGGTTCTGAACTGGGATGGTGCAGTGAGCTAAAAAACGGTGTTGGATCTAGCCCTGATCTCTTGACTGGGTGAGAGTATTCTGCTTAATTCAGAAACTCTGTCCATCACCACCCCTTGTTGTTAAATATTTAGTCCACCCTAAGCGTGGAAGGGTATACTCAGATGTGAGTCCCTTGCTCATTGCACCATCAGGATTCAAGCAAGCCGGGCCGACGACGGCTGAAATGCCAGAAACCGGTCCCCGGAAGCTTGTTTCCTTCCCAGTGTAAGAATTGGCTTGGTAGTTTGGTTTGCCCTGTTCCCATCATGCACTGGGACAGGAACAGACTAATTTGCATATAGCCAGGTTCTGAACTGGGATGGTGCAGTGAGCTAAAAAATGGTGTTGGATCTAGCCCTGATCTCTTGACTGGGTGAGATTATTCTGCTTGATTCAGAAACTCTGTCCATCACCACCCCTTGTTGTTAAATATTTTGTCCACCCTAAGCGTGGAAGGGTATACTCAGATGTGAGTCCCTTGCTCATTGCACCATCAGGATTCAAGCAAGCCGGGCTGACGACGGCTGAAATGCCAGAAACCGGTCCCCGGAAGCTTGTTTCCTTCCCAGTGTAAGAATTGGCTTGGTAGTTTGGTTTGCCCTGTTCCCATCATGCACTGGGACAGGAACAGACTAATTTGCATATAGCCAGGTTCTGAACTGGGATGGTGCAGTGAGCTAAAAAACGGTGTTGGTTCTAGCCCTGATCTCTTGACTGGGTGAGAGTATTCTGCTTAATTCAGAAACTCTGTCCATCACCACCCCTTGTTGTTAAATATTTTGTCCACCCTAAGCGTGGAAGGGTATACTCAGATGTGAGTCCCTTGCTCATTGCACCATCAGGATTCAAGCAAGCCGGGCCGACGACGGCTGAAATGCCAGAAACCGGTCCCCGGAAGCTTGTTTCCTTCCCAGTGTAAGAATTGGCTTGGTAGTTTGGTTTGCCCTGTTCCCATCATGCACTGGGACAGGAACAGACTAATTTGCATATAGCCAGGTTCTGAACTGGGATGGTGCAGTGAGCTAAAAAACGGTGTTGGATCTAGCCCTGAACTCTTGACTGGGTGAGAGTATTCTGCTTAATTCAGAAACTCTGTCCATCACCACCCCTTGTTGTTAAATACTTTGTCCACCCTAAGCGTGGAAGGGTATACTCAGATGTGAGTCCCTTGCTCATTGCACCATCAGGATTCAAGCAAGCCGGGCCGACGACGGCTGAAATGCCAGAAACCGGTCCCCGGAAGCTTGTTTCCTTCCCAGTGTAAGAATTGGCTTGGTAGTTTGGTTTGCCCTGTTCCCATCATGCACTGGGACAGGAACAGACTAATTTGCATATAGCCAGGTTCTGAACTGGGATGGTGCAGTGAGCTAAAAAATGGTGTTGGATCTAGCCCTGATCTCTTGACTGGGTGAGAGTATTTTGCTTAATTCAGAAACTCTGTCCATCACCACCCCTTGTTGTTAAATATTTTGTCCACCCTAAGCGTGGAAGGGTATACTCAGATGTGAGTCCCTTGCTCATTGCACCATCAGGATTCAAGCAAGCCGGGCCGACGACGGCTGAAATGCCAGTAACTGGTCCCCGGAAGCTTGTTTCCTTCCCAGTGTAAGAATTGGCTTGGTAGTTTAGTTTGCCCTGTTCCCATCATGCACTGGGACAGGAACAGACTAATTTGCATATAGCCAGGTTCTGAACTGGAATGGTGCAGTGAGCTAAAAAACGGTGTTGGATCTAGCCCTGATCTCTTGACTGGGTGAGAGTATTCTGCTTAATTCAGAAACTCTGTCCATCACCACCCCTTGTTGTTAAATATTTTGTCCACCCTAAGCGTGGAAGGGTATACTCAGATGTGAGTCCCTTGCTCATTGCACCATCAGGATTCAAGCAAGCCGGGCCGACGACGGCTGAAATGCCAGAAACCGGTCCCCGGAAGCTTGTTTCTTTCCCAGTGTAAGAATTGGCTTGGTAGTTTGGTTTGCCCTGTTCCCATCATGCACTGGGACAGGAACAGACTAATTTGCATATAGCCAGGTTCTGAACTGGGATGGTGCAGTGAGCTAAAAAACGGTGTTGGATCTAGCCCTGATCTCTTGACTGGGTGAGAGTATTCTGCTTAACTCAGAAACTCTGTCCATCACCACCCCTTGTTGTTAAATATTTTGTCCACCCTAAGCGTGGAAGGGTATACTCAGATGTGAGTCCCTTGCTCATTGCACCATCAGGATTCAAGCAAGCCGGGCTGACGACGGCTGAAATGCCAGAAACCGGTCCCCGGAAGCTTGTTTCCTTCCCAGTGTAAGAATTGGCTTGGTAGTTTGGTTTGCCCTGTTCCCATCATGCACTGGGACAGGAACAGACTAATTTGCATATAGCCAGGTTCTGAACTGGGATGGTGCAGTGAGCTAAAAAACGGTGTTGGATCTAGCCCTGATCTCTTGACTGGGTGAGAGTATTCTGCTTAATTCAGAAACTCTGTCCATCACCACCCCTTGTTGTTAAATATTTTGTCCACCCTAAGCGTGGAAGGGTATACTCAGATGTGAGTCCCTTGCTCATTGCACCATCAGGATTCAAGCAAGCCGGGCCGACGACGGCTGAAATGCCAGAAACCGGTCCCCGGAAGCTTGTTTCCTTCCCATTGTAAGAATTGGCTTGGTAGTTTGGTTTGCCCTGTTCCCATCATGCACTGGGACAGGAACAGACTAATTTGCATATAGCCAGGTTCTGAACTGGGATGGTGCAGTGAGCTAAAAAACGGCGTTGGATCTAGCCCTGATCTTTTGACTGGGTGAGAGTATTCTGCTTAATTCAGAAACTCTGTCCATCACCACCCCTTGTTGTTAAATACTTCAGAAGGATATAGCATAGGTGTCCCTGGGGCTGGGCATTCTCCGTGCTGATCACACAAAACTAATTAATTCAAAAGGTAATTACCTGGTCTTGATTAATTAAAGGCTGTTCTTTATTTAAAGCAGACGGTATACCTCGATACATCTATTCGTAGGTACTGACGTGTTTATCATCAACAATTTTTTACACATGTCAATTTCCACAATTGTTACTTTCAAAATGATTAAGTTGTCCTACCTGGTCGTGTAAGGACAAGACCCCCCTTCGGTTACGGATCACACAAAACTGGCAGACCGGGTGAAAATAACCGAAGTCACGCTGGGAGATCTGGAGCCGGCGCACAAAGCTCTTGAGGCATAGATGGGGGACGTGCGCCGACGCCTGCAAGCCTTGGAGAAGAGGGCGGAGGATGCCGAGGGGAGGAACAGAAGGAATAATGTAGGCGTGGTGGGCCTGCCTGAAGGAGTGGAAGGAGACAGTATGGTGGACTATCTGGAGGCCGCGTTGAAGACGGAAGTTGCGCCAGAGGGACTATCCTCTTTCTTTGCCCTGGAGAGGGCGCATAGGGTGCCGGCGCGCCCATTAAACCCTGGGAGTCCGCCCAGACCTGTTGTGGCATGCCTATTACACTACAGAGATAGAGACCTGCTTCTGAACAGAACGCGCACCGTGGGCCCCTTCAGGGTGGAAAATGGCCCTGTGACGTTGTTTCCTGACTATACGTTCGAGGTGCAGCAGGCCTCCTTCCTGGAAATATAGAAGGCACTCCACACAGAAGGGTTACAATAATCCCTGATGTTTCCAGCGCGATTGAGGGAGGCCTTGGACAACAAGACCTTTTTCTTTAGCACCCCTGAGGAAGCATGGGACTGGCTGGAATCCTACAGGACAGGACAGGGAGAGGCTGGCCGTGGCTCGGAGGCTGCCTGGGGGGCCCCGCGCCCTCCCCGACCAAGGCGCACTGGAAGGCGGAGGCTCAGATCCCAGAAGCCGACGGTCTCTCAGACGGAGACAGAACGCTTAGCAGCGCTGAAAGCAGTGACAGAGATATCTCATGAACAGGAGCCGGAACAGGGGGGCGCGACTGACCCCGAGAAGGGATCGGCCGGGTCGGCGTCTGAAGAATCGGACTCGGCGAGTGTTACTATGCGTCATGTCACTCCAGGGACTGCTGATGAGATTGCTGATGCATAGTACAGTAAGACCCTTTCCAACACTGGAGGGTGCTGTTGGTTACAAACATTATTCCTCTTTTCTTTTTGTTGTTGTATTATAGGATGTGATGTGGTGGAGGTGGGGGGGTGGATAGGGAGGAGTTCCCTTAATTCGGGGGTCTACAGTGGTGCTGTAGCATTAGCGGGGATGGGGGTAAGGCGTGAGATGGTTGACAGAGTTGGAATCGGGCCGTGTGGTACTTGGCCACTTCCCCTCTATTGTGAGTAGAGATCCATGGTAGCTACCGGGGAAACGGTTTAGTTGAGAGTTTGGATGGGTCCTGCTTTGTTGGGACCTGTTCTGGGGTGGGGCTGTTGGGGACAGTTAAATGGTTTGATTGGAGTTGTGGGGGCTGCCGCTGTGTCAGTGGGGAAAGTGCAGAGGTACTGAGGGATAACGGATCAACATGGGGACAATACTTGATTTTAAATGCCGGACGTGGAACGTGAGAGCGATGTATACGATGAGAAAGTGCCACAGGGTACACGCTTATTTGATATTGAGAGGGGTGCCGTGGCCTTTCTGTAGGAAACCCACATTAATAAAGCGGAGGGCAGCGCATTGCAACTTAGATAGCGTCGCAAGTTTATTGTACAACATATTCGTGTTTGCGAGGGGGTCGCTCATATGGGTTACGGCAGAAGTAGCCTTCCAGATGACCCGCCAATTTGTTGACCCGGACGGGAGGTTTGTGGTGGTGGGGGGGCATCTGAACGGCCTGGATGTAACATTGTGTAGCATATACGCCCCTAATGTTGAGCAGGTGGCCTTTTTTGAACGGTTGTCGGGAAAACTGGCGCCTTACCTGACCGGATCTGTGATATTGGGAGGGGACTTTAATTCGATAGCTGATGTTGTTATGGATCGGTCACACCCATTATTGCCGGAGGCTCCGACACACAGGATTGCTAGCGCCAGGAGGGATTGGCAGGAGAAGTGGGGGCTTGTAGACACATGGCGAATGCAACACCTAGACGACCATGACTATTATTTCTTCTCAGCCTTGCACGACTTGCATGTGCGCCTGGATGCAATATTATGCACTCCGGATGTACATGCAAAAGTTCTTAACAGTGAGTATTTGGCGAGAACGCTCTCGGATCATAATCCGCTATTGCTAACGATTAGCTGGGTTCGAGAGAGACCTGCGATACCACTGTGGCGACTACGCCCAGAGGTGCTGGAGGACGTGGCCTTCCGTAAGGATATAGACGCGGGCATTAAACAGTTTTTACAGAAAATGGGGGGACGGCATCTAATATAGCGATGGAGTGAGACGCCTTCAACGTGGTGACGAGAGGATTGTGCATTTCTAAATCGGCGGGAGTCCGGAGGACGGTGCTAAATGAGGTGGAAGCAGCAGAAAACAGGTTGCACAAAGTTGAGAGGGAGAGGCCAGAGCACCCCGAGCAGCAGGAAGAAATGGTGGGGGCCAGGGAAGAGGTGGCGACTCAGATAGAGAGATTACGATGCTATGATCACAGGGCTTATCTGGCACGGGCGCATGCAGAGCGGGACAAGGCGAGCACGTTGCTTGCTTGGTTGGCTAATCCGGCGCCTCGGGCACACCTATCTTGGCGTTAAATTAATCGTTGGGAACACCGTTCTACACCCACAGAGGGATTAACGATTTGTTCTTAGAGTATTGCGAGGGCTTATATAGGAGTCGGTTGGAGGGCACTGGCGAAGTCCCGGAAGACTTCATGGCCGATATTACCCTGCCCCAGCTGGAAGAGGAACAAGCGCAATCGTTGGGGCAAGACGTTAAATACATGGCTCGTAATAAAACACCGGGTACTGACAGTCTGCCCATTGACTTTTATTCCACTTATATTGATTTACTTGCTCCGCAATTGGTGGTGGTTTATAAAGAGGCGCGGGCCAAGGGGAGGCTCCCAGCTTCCATGAGCAAGGCCATTGTTATCCCACTTCCGAAACCAGGAAGGGACCCATTAGACAGATCGTCGTATCGCCCGTTATCTATGCTGACATCTGACTATAAGATATTAAGCAGAATTCTGGCGACTCGGCTCTTACCCTACATGGTACAACGGTCCACTGTGACCAGGCGGGCTTTATCCCGACCTGGTGTATGGCTGTTAATGTGCGACGCTTACTTCCCATACTGGACGCAGATCATAGGGATGCTCCAAATGCTTCAGTATTGTCGGCGGACATAGAGAAGGCATTTGATAGCCTGGAGTGGCCTTATTTGTACCGAGTAATGCGTGCATTCGGCCTTGGGGTGGCATTTGTGGGATGGGCGGGATTATTGTATAGGGCGGCTACTGATAGGGTGCAGACGGGGATGGTGATATCCTCCCCCTGCTCAGTAGAAAGAAGAAGGCAACAGGGATGTCCATTGTCCCCACTGCTGTTTGCATTGGCCATCGAACCGTTGGCTGAGCATGCTAGGAGGGGGTGGTACTATAGGGGCCTGACCTTGCAAGGCGAGGAACTGTGGAAAATTAGTACGATTTTGGTAAACATTATCTGCGCCATCTTGCCTTTCCCCCTGATGCCACACTTTTTGTCGTGCGCGCCCGCCATTTTAGGTGCCTCGATCAGAACAGCCCTTTTGCATGCCACAGGCCCCCGACATAGCCCTTCGCCCTCACCAAGCCTGCACGCTGACCAACCCCCCTTGCTCGCACCTGCCTTGAGTCATAAACCCCTCTTCAGCGCAGCTCTGCCTCAAAGCCCCATCCTGTTCCCAGCGCGACACCTCCCTTCGTTCCTTTCATAGTCCCAGATCCTTTGATGCAAAGACCCCTTTCCTGTGCCCGCTTGTCTTCCTCGTTCCCAGGCTAACACCTAGCCCTGCCGATACTGTTTGTTGCCCCTCCCCGTACAGTAGAAAGCTTCCCTCGTCAAAGGACCCCCGAGTTGATCAAAGCCCCCACCCTATGAGATCCGATCGAACCCCCACATTCCGCGAATCGGCGGAATATCCAGCTGCGCGATAATCAGCACCTGTTGTGACCGGGGTGGGGACTTCAACTGTAAATATGTGTGGGAACGGGCTTGGAGCGGGGATTCCGAGAAAGTCTTTCCGTACATCAAAGTATTTCCAAGAATGTGTTATATGTAATAAAGCTATAAACCTGTATATAAGAGGCCAGTCCTCAGAGATGTAGTTAGAGCACCTCGTGACGATATTTGCTGTCCGAACCGATGTGTTCTCCTCCGGAGAGAATAAACCTTGTTTCCTGACTTCCCGTCTCCAGCGCCTGCCTCTTCATTGGTTAATATTCTGTGGGTTCAAGTGGCGACACCGCCGGGCAATACTTAAGGATCTTGTTCACCAGTTGTCCGTGACCCTTTTTTACAGAACTGTATATATCTCTGTAAGGCTGACGATCTACTTGTCTTCTTGGCTGACACTGGAGAGGCACTGGAGGGGACGACGAGCCTGCTGAGGATATTTGGGGGGATTTCGGGGCACCTGCTGATTTACTGGACGGGAACGTGGGAAGGGCTTCACGGGGACTGCCAGGTAACTTGGCCTTTTGGAGCACTCTCCCACTGTGTGGCTGGCAGGGTGGCACTCCCGAAGATGGTGGCGCTCCCCCGCTTGCTATATTATTTTAAGACATTGCCATTGTGGATACCAGGGGCCATCTTCAAGCAGATCAGATCCATAGTTAGCGGTTTCATAAGGGGACACGGGAGACGGCGGGTGGGTTTGCCTACAATGATGAGGCCGCGGTCGGATGGGGGTTTAGCGGTACCGGACTTTCAATTTTATTACTGGACGGCTCAGCTGCAATGGCTTACTCAGGCGGTGGTTCTGAAGTTCAGGGGTCCAGAGGTCCGGTGGATACAGCTCCACGTGCTATTGTTTACAATATTACAGCAGGGTCTGCATGCCGGGTCACTAACCGCGGAAGAGCGGACACTGAGACAGTGTTGGAACCAGAGCCAGCGTAGAGCGGGCATTAGTCGCCCGTATGCTCCGGAGATACCCCTGGACATGTGTACTGCCCTACCGCATGGAGGGGATTGGTCGGCACTGGCAGACTGGGAGACGATGGGAGTCCAGGTGCTGGGGGATTTGTATGACGATGGGGTATTATTGCCTTTTCAAACGCTACACGAAAGGTACGACCTGCCGCGAGGGGATTATTTATTGCATGCAGCCCTGGTCTCAGCGATACAATGCCACTGGAAGGGAGGGCTATTGGAACCACAGACCTCTATAGCATGTCAATATGTAGTGATGGCGGCGGGAATGTTTAAGCGGTCACTTGTATTTACAGGCGACTGGTCACTGAAGGCCTGCAACCTTTGCAAGACCTGCAGAGAAAGTGGGAGGTGGACCTTGAGAAGGAAATACCGGATGCTATGTGGGCGCAGTTGACCCGGAGGGCTTGGAAGAGTTCTAGAAACGCTAGGTTTCAATTAATACATTTCTTTATACTGCATAGGGCCTATTTGACGCCGGCCAAGATTAATCGGTATTTCCAGATAGAAACGGCCCATTGCCCGCGCTGTAACCTGGAGGGGGCAGAGCAGCACCATATGTTGTGGAGCTGCGGACAGTTAGAAATGTACAGGCAGGTGGTTGGCCTGCTATGTGGAGTCACATAGCGACAAATAGAGGCTGACATAGGCACCTGTATTTTGCATTGGTTTCCTCATACTCCCAAAACGAAAATCACTAGCAAGTTTATAGATCTAGGTCTGCTACTGGCTAAGAGAGAGATCACGGCCCAATGGAAGTCACGGCGACGGTCTAGCATAGGGAAGTGGAAATCAGAACTACTTACGTGGGCTAGGAGTGAGGGCACAGTTAGATTGCAGCAGGCTATACGCACTAATAATGAGAAGGCGATGCAGGCAGCAAGGGCGTGGGAGGCACTAGTGATAACGCTGCAGATTCCAGAGACTGGCTCGGAAGGGGATCCAGTTGGGGAGAGTCTGATGGCTCCCCATGAGGAACCAAGAACTGAGATAGGAATATAGATCTAGCCCTGTGACAATGGAATGGGGGGTTCAGAGGAGTACCGGGACCAAGAGGTACTGTCCACCCACCGTCCCGAATCAACACGAGAAGGAACGTATGTTGTTACTATAATAGGTGATTAGGGGTTCGGACACACTGGCGGCAGTGGGATGGGGGAGGGTGTTTGATTGTGATGGCTTATTGTAAATTATACGACTTGTATTGGTAATTGAAGGCATTTAAGAACCTAACACCCTGTTTTATTACAGCACTCATGAGCTCTTTGGGAAGATTATCGCGGATGGGATAATACTGTATTAACATTGTAAAATAATAGTGGCTTAGTGAGGAAGGTCATTAGGGTGCTGGGATGGATAATATGATGAGAATTATGGAAGGTGATCATTGTTGTACACTGGCCATGTGCTGATTTGTAACTTAATAAAAAATAAAAAAAATAGATTAAAAAAAATATATATATGTTTATTTTTCTTACTAACAATTGCTGGATGAAAGCCAACTGTAGAACCCTCTACACCAGGTTCACCAACCATCCAGAACTCTGCAACCAGACTCATTCTCAACCTCCACACAGAACTCGCATCACGCCACACCACAGGGAGCTCCACTGGCTCCAGGTAAACAAACATGCTCATTTCAAAAGTCCTCACATACATATTCAAGCCACTACAAAACTGAACCCCCATCTATCTGAACAGTCGCACCCCCATCTCTACCCACCCAGGCTCCTCGGCACAGCAGGACTCTTACTTACACACATCCCACGCATAAACGGAACCAGGTCAGGAGGATGGGCGTTCTCTTACATCGCTTCTAAAGCGTGAAATCCACATCAGAGCCTGTTCCTCGCTTCTTGAATCTTGCAAAACCTGGCTTTTCAATTAATGTTATGTTATATAGAATTTATAAAGTGCAGCTTTCACTCCGAGGAGCATCATGGCTCTATTCGGGTCCCCACATAAAGTAAAGGCATAGCTCAGAGAGCTCAGATAAGTGAGACGCATAAAGCGTCGGGAGCACCAAAAATCCAAGTTTACAGGGCTTTTCTGAAGTTAGTCTCTGTTTCAATGAAACGAAGTTGACTAGGAAGAAGGTTCCAGGCTTTGGTCCCTAGGACGGCAACTGATTGGCCACCCTTGGTGATGCACCTTAAGCTAGGGGGCTTAAGGAGGTTGGATGACGAGGATCTGAGGGGGCCCTGCGTCACATAGGGAGTGAGCCTGGACCTTAGGTATTTAGGTTCCGAGGATCTGAAAGCTCTATCAGTAATTACCATGATCTTGAACAGGACGCTTTTGTGGATAGGCAGCCAGTGTAATGATTCTAGGGCAGCTGAGGCTAGGGACACACACGCTTAGCGGCAGGATTACCCTCGTGGGAGACAGTGCACTTTAAAAATACACTTGACATAACAATTGCTTCCTTGCAACAAGTCACTGTAATGCGAGGATGATGCAACACAGATCCCATCTTCAATGCCGAGGACGTTGCCATCAACAAGTGAGCAGTGATACGGCTCGTCCTGCAATCAGAGGACATTGATAAGACTTACTCAGCTATCACAACTAATTTCTGCTTCAATGCGCTTTATGTTCAAGCGGCGCTTGATTTTTAATAGTGTCTGGGGGTCACCAATGAAAACAACAACTGGATTTAGACGTAAAAACGTTAAACAAGCACAAAGCCACTCTTCCTTACACAATCTCAAAGCAATTCTACATGCCAATCCCCAGTCTATTCGTGTGTGACACATGTAATAATTTACCATCGATGGCGTAAATCCCATTAAGTTAATTATGCTGAGGTACAGATCTGTATCACAGCCACACACATCAGATCAGCGTCAGATCAGCATCAGCTGGTGAAAACACAATTTCACACTGAAAATCTACTCCACGACCACGGGAGGTCGCTATCCTTCCAAATATTAATGTCGCTCGAATAGGTCCTTAATTCTCTCACACCGAATAGGAGTGGAATGCATTGTATTTCTTCTCTTCATCTCCTTGAGTGTCTGGAACAAATGACGGCAGAGGCAGAAAACCATGTATCATTGCGATTAGGCCGAACAATTCGGCAAGCTGAGAGGTTGAAAATACCCATGGATACATATGTTTAATAAAGAAGACTCCTGTGTGTGGGAGAGAGTGAGAGAGTGTTGCAAGAGTGACAGAGGTTATTCTAAACATTGAGACACCTTATATTATATTTTGTTTTTATCACAGGAACACACCACCTCCTATTAGTCAACCACCATCAACGCGGTATACTACAAGTCATTTTATCGTGATGCTGTAAAAATGTATGATCAGGTAAAAGCTACAATTCTCCAGACCTTATACCTTTAGGTTTTACCTTTGCGATTATATATTGATACCAACAGTCCTCTTTGCATTATATCGTTCATTCAGGATTGATTTTACTCATCAATTGTTCACATATGAACAACACCATACGCATAGAGGTGGTTACTACGGCGCCATATCTCCTCATTAGGCGTGCATAATTTTGAGGTAACAATGACATATCAAATAAACCTTACTTAGATTATCTGGTTGTTCTGTTTGCGGTTTACCACGTCATTATTCTTGTGATTTCACAGGTTTACTTATCCCACAGAGGAATGTAACCGGAAACATCTTTTTCCGACAATTTTAATATACTGATCCTAAAAAGTATAAATGAAACATTTGCATAGGCACTTTTCATCACCTCTGTTGTCATAGGAACAACAATGGGAATTTTGGCTTTTTTCTTTCCCTTGGTTCGAATTCACTTTCTCATTATTCTTTATTTTTCTGTTCTTTTCTTAATGTTTTAAAAAATAAGGTTATCAATGAAGGTATATAAATAATTATCTGTATAGTGAATCTTGGTCAGTATGTGTATTTCTTTAGAGAGTAACGTACCATAGTTGTTTTAATTGAATGCAAAATTATCAACACATGTACTGTTACTTAGCGTAATCTTTTTTATCAATTTCAGGTGTTGTGTGGCTATTCCTGACGAAGGCGTGTTTCACGCCGAAACACACGAAGACTTATTATTCATTTGCCAAAGTATTGTGTTTTTATATTACATTTTCAGCTTAGCAATATTATGTGTATAGCATAAGTTTAGAGAAATAATTGTGTCAATAAACTTGTGTTTTTAATCTGTACAATGAAATCATATGATCTAAATTTTGAAGAATTTTTCATTAAAATTTTGCATTTTTTATAGTTGGGTCGCTACATTGTCTCTATTTTCAGTACATTCAGAATGAGGAATGTTGTTTAATTATATTGCCTAGGAATGTATTTTTCATTGTATATGGCTAAATTATAACATTTTAGTATACTAGGAAAACGGCACTACACGTACTAATGGGGAAACCATGTTAAAGTTCAGATGTACATCAGAGTTGATGTTGTTTTTGTCCTTGTTCACATGAACTCAGAAAGAGTCCTTTCTGTAGTACAGTGGTAGAGTAGAAGGAGTCTGTCCAGTTAGGTAGCGGACAGAGAGACCATCCTGGGCTTCCTCTTGCACATTAAGGTACCATTAGCCAAATAGTTTCAACGCCTCGGAGCCAGCTAACACATGCTAGCCTAGATGACCCCCATCTTCTTTAAACTCAGTCCAACCAAGTCCAAATGCGTCTTGATCAAAGACCGCACACTTGAACCACAGATCCCGGAACTGCTAAAGTGCGTGGACATCAGTGGCTTTTCATCTGCCCTTATATCCTTTCAGTTTACAAACCCAAACCAAGTTAAGATCATTTTGCCAGTATAATACTCAATCCTGGAACCTTTAGCCAGGATGGACTCTTTAAGTAAAGACTTCAGAGTATTTTTAGATTAAGAATGTAGTTCTTAGAAAGGTTTAAATTAAGATTTGTGACTGATAGAACATATTTTGCTTTAATCATGCTGCTCCTTAAAAAGTGATGCAATGTTCTAGGGTTTTTCTAATAATGCCAGGGAAAAAACTAAGAAAAAAAAAAATATATATTTACCTTATTGAACTAGGTCACTGAACTGGCCTGAATTAAGAGGCAGACAGCCCGAAGCATAAACGGCCTTGAATCTAAAGCAGCCAGTTGTTGAGAATGGATCACAAAATGCAGTTTAAGTTAGAAGTTAGCAGACTTAGTGTCAGAAAAAGAAGGGTGTTCACTGGCAGCGACTGCCATTACATTAGAATTTTTTTTATTGGAACGTATGGTGCCAATAGAGATTAACGCATGCAAATGGATGCAGACGGGTGTGGGCAAAGCAAAGGAATAAAGGAGAGAAAAGAGTGAATATTGTGGATTGGCTCATTCTGTTGAGGATCATTTTAAAGAGGAGAACGTAAACCCCCCTTGATATGGTACTGAGAAAGCCTACCCTCTTTCAAATGTCAGGCAGTCAAACACCATTAACCTACATAGAGTGTATTGTGTCATTTAGGCACAGAATAACCATCTAGGAAACATGTCAACATGTGTAATTTGTCCAAAACCACCTAGCACATACAAACCATTATCTGAGCATCAGCCTTTCAAGAGATTCTCTAGACTGTCTTTAGGCAGTCTCTAATCAACAACCTGGAAGGAGGGAGCTCCACTATTGAGCCTGGAAAAATATGACAATAATTCTCTGAACTCTTGAGTATACATTGTTCTTTTCATCATTTATTGTCCCATCAGTCCAAAAAGTTGCTAATTACAGACAGGTCATTCAAGTGAGGACACCATCTCAATAAAAATGGTTGTACAAGCCCATGTTCTATAGCCCAGAGTGGATCACAGCAGATACACCATACCAAGCAATGAGCGACTCCCACTGGCCAACATCTACCTTCACAGCCCCTCACCGGATTACACAACGTAAATAAAAGTATGGGTTATGTCTGCCCTCTTTTAACTCTACAGAACCATAGCTACATAGGGGTGTACAACACTACCTACCTTTAATAATAATCCACATTTGTAAAGCGCACAATCACCCGTAAGGGTCTCTAGGCGCTGGGGGCCGTCGGGAAGATTAAGCAAGCTATTGCCCAGAGTCACATGGTGCTGGGCTAATCTGCCGCCGGTGCCGGGGATCGAACCGTGATCCCCAGATTCCGGAGTCAGTCGCCCTGGCCGCGGCGCCACACCTCTTCCACCTTTGGTAAAATGACTCCTCTGCCCCGCTGGCGATACCGCAGATTTACAAAAATGATGCCATAAACCACATAGATCAGCAGGCAGAGTCCATCACAGATAGTTAGTAACTGCATGGAATTTCCTTTTCATGTGTTTAAGCTAATCAACATATGTACAAACCAGAATAAATATCAACACAAAAAACAAATATATTTAAAAATGCTACAAACAAGTCCCACGTATCCTCAGAAACTGAAAGAACGACATTTATAGAATGACTCACCTATTATCAGTGTCAAGACCTACGAAGTCTTTCTTTTCAAAAGGAACACAAAGCAGAATCTTATCTCCAGACTTGTCGGTTGCCCGGTCGAGACGCTTGGATTCCAGCACGATGAAAAGAGATTCGATGAAATCTTCCACTCGCTTCTCTATGTTGTCGCATTCTTCATAGCTCGGGTAGAAAGCTACGTCGGTGCGGGGCTGGTCTGCGATCTCCCCCTGTAGCCCAAAGACGAAGAGCCGCGAGTCATACAGCGTGGAGCCATAGATCTCCTTCTGCAGGTGGAACTTCTCAAAGGTTTGGGGCCAGTCTTTGGTGTGGCTGCAGTCCGTGATGGTAATGAGTCCCACAACTTTACGGTGAGCTTGGAAATCGCCCCAGTCATTGTTTTCTGGAGGATAATGGTGGCGGTAGCGGATGTAGAGGACACGTTGGTTGTCACGGACACTGACCTGGGAAACAGTGGAAATTCTCTTAAATATCTTGAAGAAGCTCTCCTCTGGGATAACCCCAACAGGCTGAACTGCCACTAAGAGTGTTTGGTGGTCTTCAGCACACTGCAGATAATCTGGCACACTCATGGTCAAACCAGTGCAAGCTGAAAAATAGAGACAAAAGTGAGATGTTAAATGACATTTTGATACTAGACTCAACGAACAATCAATGCAAAGGATCGCAAGACTCCTTCAACATACGTATGAATCAATGTATTACTTACTTGACCTATATTCCCTGCCCTTTCCCTGCATGATATAGAGTCTGGTTCCCCTGCCATGAATGTGTGTACCTAGTATGCTGATTTTGTATGTTGACCTGGCCATGAAACTAATCTAATATACTAAGAGGCCTAGGAATGACCTATGACATGAGTAGGTCCTGGGTCTGTCCTGAAGGTGCGCACCAAGCACGCCCTCAAAAACTGTCCCTGGGGGGGCGTGGCCGAGACTGCGATGTGAGCAGACGCGTCTCGTGTGAGCTCCGTCGCCCCGCTGCTCCGCTAAGCCTGTTTAAGCGAAGTCCCGGGGGGCAACTGCTCCTGGGGATCCCCTGACCGCTGCCGCCCTGCTAGCGATCCCCTCCAGTGGCGGACTGCAGCCGTTGAGATCCACGCCACCGGAGATCAGAGCCCGGAGACCTCCGAGATCGGCCTCTGGCCGCCATCTTGCCGCGGGGTTTGCTGGCGGGACGCCTGTCCCGATCCCTGCGGAGTGGGTTGGAGTGACGGTCTGCGGGAGACACCGGAGGCCCCCTAACCCCTTCAGCGGCTGTGTCCCTGCAGCGGACCCCCATCGGCTGCCTGCACGGCTAATCTGGGGCTGCGGGTGCCGGACTGCCTCCAGCGACGGACGCAGCGACCGCCCGGACGCCACTGCTACGTGAGGCCCCGGCTTTGGCGGGAACACCAGGCCTGACCCGGAGAGATCACCGGAGGACCCTCCCGCGAGTGCCGACCACGACCTCCACACCCGTCGAGGGATCTCCCGGTGAGCTGCAGAGCGCCGCCCCCCCCTCCCCCTGTCTTTCCCTGGAGGGGCCCGGCGGTGGGGGGCCTGATCGCGGATCTGCCCGCCATCTTTGCCCCTAGGTGAGCTCTTGGCTGCAACGAATCTGGGCATCTGGGGAAAGTGACTTGGCTCCCCTGTACACGCGATCCCTGCCTGCGCTCCTTGCTACCCTGGACTCATCGGCGGCGGGCTGAGGGGCTGTTTGGGGATCGAGTGTGGGTGAGGCCCGGGCCTTGAGGGCCCCAGCGCTATAAGCCTCTGCTCCTGGCCGTTTCTCCCACACAGCCCTACCGGACCATTGCCTCAGCCACCTTCTGCCTAGCAGCCTGACGCCCCCGCCTATCGTTGGGTCGGTGGCGCTTTTGGGGGACCCCCTTGGCCGCACTCTCCGGTTACAGCCGCAGGACCACGCTGGCCCTGCCTCAGGCAGAACCAGGAGGCTGAGCCCCGCCGCAAGCCTTCGGTGGCTCTCTGCCTGTGGGCCCTGGACACAACTCATCGCGGGACATCCGCCGGCGGCGGCCCTCCGCCGCCCCCCCTGCCAGCGTACTTCCCTGCCTCCCCGGCTGGGCCGCCTTGCCTGCACAAGCGACCCCCCAGCGTCCTGGACCCCTGCTGCTCGGGCGAGCCTAACCTGCCACCAACGAGCCGGGCCTGCCCTACCTCGGGCTTGTGGAGGTTGTCCCTCGCCGTCTCCGGATTCCCGGCCTTGAACCCCTGATTGTAGGACCGGGACTGCTTGACCACCGGGGCGCCGGTGCGGCCTCCCTTGAACTTTTCTTCTTCACGACCCGGAGGCTCCACGCAGCAGCCTGCCCTACCTCTCACTATCCCTGGTTACTCTGAGTAGATCATGACTCGGGGCAGAGGGACCAAGCCGGAACCCCCCCCAGCGACGACCAGGGGTACATCCGTGGCTTCCATGTGGGGTAAGGCGGGTTCGTCGCCATCTTCTGGGGGTCCCCCGTCATCGGGGGGAAGCCTCTGCCGCCGGCCGACTCCCCTCCGGTGACCCAGGCCTTCATGTCCTCCTTCATGGCAGATCTTAAGTCCGAAATTGGGTCCCTCAGGACGGAGGTTCACACATGCGTCAAGGAACTGCGCAAGGAGGTCACCGATCTCGGCGACCGGGTTGATGGCCTGGAGAAGACGGTCGATTCCCGCACCGACGACCTCGAGCAGCTCTGGCAGAGAGTGGCGACCCTCGAAGAGCAACACATCCAGCTCCAGATCAAGCAGGAGGATTTGGAAAACAGGGGGCGCCGCAACAACCTCCGCATACGGGGTGTGCCACTCGGAGAAGAGGGGACTAATACCATGGCCTATGTGGCGCTACTCCTGCAAGCGGTGTGGGGCGAAGAGGACGCACCCCCGCCGCGTCTTGACCGCGCGCACCGAGTCTTTGGAGCGGGGGGCAAAGCCGGCCTCCTCCCAGACATTGTCGCCAGACTTCATTACTTCACGGAGAAGGAGGCCATACTCAAGGCGGCTAGGGACGCCCCTGACCTGCGGTACGAAGGCCACAAGATCCAGATCTACCAGGACCTGGCCCCCACAACGCTCCACAGGAGGAAAGTCTTCCGCCCGATCACGGAGAAGCTCCGGACCCTCAACATTTCCTATCAATGGGGCCATCCTTTTGCTCTCATCTTCAAATGGGAGGGCAAACGAAGGGCCCTCCGGTCCTACCAGGAAGCGGCGCAATTGCTTGAAATGCCGGAGTCCCCGGATCACAGCCCAGCCCGCTCCCACTACCCAGAGAAGGCTCCTCCGCGCCCCGACTGGTCCACTGTGCGTAAACGTCGCCGGTCCCCCCCTGTGGACGCCCTCTCTGCCTCGCAGACCAAGCAGGACATTATTGCTCACATTCGCTCCCTCGAGGGCGACTGCGGGGAGCAGAACTCACAGCTTCCCGCTTCTGGCGCTGAGGGCGGGGACCGTCCTATGACACCAGAAGACCACTGATTGTGACCACTGAGGCCCGAGCTGCCTTAAGCCTCCACTCGCCCCTTGGGCACACGGACTTACCCTATCGCGCCACGGCGGCCTGTTCCTACTGCTTTTGGGGGGGGACCTCCCCTTCTCTCTAGCGGGCCGCCCCTGTGGCTTCCCCCCCCTGTGGGGGTCGGGAACATCTGGCACTGGACAACACCTCTCCTGGGTCTTGCACCACACCACTGAGCTTCGATGCCCTCTCGGCAGCGGGTCTGCGCATGCGGGCCCATGACTCACCCCCGGACTACCTAGCGGCAGCGGGGTGGACGAGCTGCGAGACGACTGGACTTCACTTCATCTACCCAGATCTCTGCTCCCTCCCTTTGTCCCATAGGAAGTGACATTCCTGAGTTCATCCAAACCCTCGGGTGGAGGATGCCTGGTACCTGGGACAATGTACACTGGCCCTGTTGGCCTGTTTTGGTTATGCCTCTTCCCTGTGCCCTTTATATTCCTTCTCTCTCATCTCTTCCTACTTTTCTCTTGCTCTGCCTTCTCTTACTGTTCTCTCCCCGCGCCTGCGGAGGGATGGCATGGTGGGTCTTACGGGGGTTGGCACGCTGGGGGCGAGGTGAGGCTGCCCCTACCCTGACTGCGGGGGGTTTTGCTACACTGGGTCTTGCGCTGCTCCACTCCCCCTTGGCACTATGACAGCGAACATCCCTACACCCTTGAGGGTCCTCTCACTCAATGTCAAAGGGCTCAACTCCCCCAACAAGCGGAATCAGATATGGCGCTACCTCCTACACCACTCCCCTGACATTATCCTCCTCCAGGAGACGCACCTTCTCAAGGGGGACACCAAACGCATGGCACACCCTAGATACCCCACACAGTTCTGGGCATCCTCTGACACCAAGACAGCGGGGGTGGCAATTCTCTGCAGGGCTGGCATTAGGCGGGGACCCACGAAACCCTTCAAGAGTGCTGACGGGCGTTTCCTCCGAGCCACGGTACAGGTGGGTCGTATGCAGCTCACCCTCGGATGTGTATATGCGCCCAACCAGTCGCAGGACAAATACCTCCAGACACTCCTGCGGGATCAGTTCCCTTCGGGTGACCCCAACGTGATCCTGGGTGGAGACTTCAATCTTGTCTGGGACCCTGAGTTGGATCGTGCGGGGGCCTCCTTCAATGGCACGGGAGCGATGTCCGCTACCCTTAGAACGCAGCTTACAGACCTGGGACTCGTGGATGTGTGGCGCTACCACAACCCGGGGACCCGGGACTACTCCTTCTATTCACACTCCCATCGGACATACTCCCGAATCGACTATCTCTTCACATCCCTTGAATTGGCCCGAGACTCCTTGGCTGCCGCTATATCCGACATTTCCCTGTCAGACCACGCCCACGTGGAACTTTTGTAGCAGGACCCCCTGGCCCGTGCCACTCGTGAGCGCCGGTGGGTGCTCCCGCCGAGAGTCCTTCGGGACCCAGAGGACGTCGCCAGCATCCGTGACGCCATAGACTCGTATTTCGCCGTTAATGACACCCCTGACCTGCCCTTTCATACGATCTGGGATGCCTTCAAGGCCACCATTCGGGGTCATATCACCTCCCTGGCGGTGGCGCGGAGGAAGGAGGCGTTCAGGATGGAAACCGACCTGGCTAGCGAGATCAAACAAGCGGAGGCCCGGGACCGGGACTCCCCTTCACGGGCGTCGAGGAGAACTCTCGCCAACCTCAGGGGGCAACTCCGCGCTCTGCGCACCAACAAGGCGGAACACTCCCTACTGGCGCTCAAACAACGCTACTACGAGGGCGGGGACAAAGTTGGCCGTCTGCTGGCCGGCAGGCTGCGGGCACGTGCTGCTAGGGCCCACATCGCCAATGTCAGGCGGCTAGACGGCACCTGCGCCACCACTGAGAAAGCCAAGCAGGCCGCCTTTGTTGCTTACTACACTTCTCTATATGCTGAGGAGCCTACCTCCGAGGAGGCACGGGAGGCCGTTCTTGCGGATTTCGAGGGGTCTCCACTGTCTCCGGCGTGTGCAGCTACACTAGAGGGCCCCCTGCAGGAGGAGGAAGTAACGGAAGCTGTTAAAGACCTTCCCACTGGGAAAACCCCGGGACCGGACGGCCTGCCGTTGGCCTTCTATCGCCTGTTCCTGACCCAGCTCCGCCCGCACCTGCTGCGGCTCTACGGTTCCTTCTCGGACACCACCGGCCCGTCCCCTGACATGGGCCTGGCGGAAATCGCCCTGATCCCCAAGCCTGGGAAGGACCCCACCTTATGTGCCTCTTATCGCCCCATCGCCCTCCTGAACACTGATCTTAAGATTTACACTAAGATCCTGGCTAAACGGCTGGACCCGTACATGCCGGGTTTGGTAAACCCGGATCAGGTTGGTTTTATACGGGATCGTCAGGGGGCCGACAATGTTCGCAGGCTGGCACATTTAGTGGGGAAGGTGTGGCATTGGGATATCCCGGCCTGCCTCCTCTCCCTAGACGCGGAAAAGGCCTTCGACCGGGTAGATTGGTCCTTCCTGCGGGCGGTCCTCCGGAAACTAGGCCTAGGCCCTACCATGATATCTAGGTGCATGGCCCCGTACCTCGGGCCGCAGGCCAGAATTCGGGTCAACGGCCAACTGACATCGCCGCTCTCGATCCACAGGGGCACGAGGCAAGGATGCCCGCTTTCACCGCTCCTGTTCGCCCTAGCGGTGGAACCCCTGGCGGAGCTGATTAGGCGCACTCCTGACATTCACGGGATCCCCCACGGGGGGCGCTCCAACAAGGTAGCACTGTTCGCGGACGATCTGATCCTTACTCTTACGCGCCCTCGGGACTCTCTCCCAGCGGTGCATAAAGCCCTCACACTATTTGAACAAGCGTCCGGCCTTAAGGTTAACCACACCAAATCTTGGGCACTTAACCTTACCATCCCCGAGGAGGAGGTCTCTTTCCTGAAGGGGGTCGCGCCCTACCGTTGGGCGGAAGACCACATTAAATACCTGGGTCTGGACCTCACGCCCCACCTCGACTCGTGGTCCTCGAGGAACTGGGCCTCTTGCCGCAAGGAGGTTCTGGCGGACCTGCGGAAATGGAAGCCCTTGATGATTTCTTGGCTGGGGCGACTAAATGCGGTCAAGATGTCGGTCCTCCCCCGTATTCTATATGTTTTCCAGTGCCTACCCACCCCGATCCCGCTCCACTGCATTAGGAATCTCCAACGTGACCTCACATCCTTCATATGGGGTGGCAAGCGACCCCGGTTCTCGCAGAAGGTCCTCATGGAACCGAGAGACAGGGGCGGTCTCGCCTGCCCAAATCTCCTCCACTACTACTGGGCGGCGCATCTCCGGTTCGTGATAGAATGGGGTGCACGCGAAAGCGACAAGCACTGGTTCCACATGGACCGAGTAGTCACGGGGCGCACCATATGGGATCTCCCTTGGCTGCCGCGTGTGGCGCGCTCCAGAAGTGCATACATGGCGGTCCCGACGAAGACGGTTCTTGACGTGTGGGACAGCGTGGCAGTGCCCAAGGGCCTAACCACGTTCCCCTCTCCGCACACCCCCATTGCAGGTAATCCGCACTTCCCTCCTGCTGCCCGGACCCGGGCTTTTGAGAGCTGGACACAAGGGGACTGCAGGGTTGCAGGGGACCTCTTTCTTGGAGGGTTGCCTAAGTCATGGCCAGACTGCAGGGAAGAATTTAACCTCCCTTTAACGGGCAGCTTACAGTATGCGCAACTGCGCCACTGGACTTCGGGCGACGACATGTATCGGGCTGCTACCAGGGCATACACTCCATTCGAGAAGTTGGCACGCTCCCTAGGGGGACTGAAGCGGCTCATCTCCCAGATCTACAACATCCTGCAGCACCCCACCGCTCCGCCCGCACACCCCTACCAAAGGCAGTGGCAATCGGCAACTGGCGCCGATATCACACCTTCTCAGTGGGCTAGGCTGTGGACTGACATTCCCAGAACCTATCGCAGCATCCCGCAGAGGGAAAACGCATACAAGATGCTCACGCAATGGTACTACACCCCCCTGCGACTCAGCAAAATGTTCCCCACTTCCTCCCCACTGTGCTGGAGGTGCGGCACTGCGACTGGCGACTTCGTACACATCTGGTGGTCGTGCTCTACCCTGGCTGTCTTCTGGAAAGAGGTCCTTAGTCACATCAAGAAGGTGTTGGGTTTCCCCCTCCCTGAGGAGGTTTCCACGCTCCTGCTGGGCATTCGACCCCCCACACTTAGGGCCCTCACGCGCAGCGACTGGATCCTCACCCTTCACATGTTAGGCGCTGCCAAACAACTCATTGCTCTGTACTGGAAGCGGGCTGAGGCACCGCCGATAGCTTCCTGGTTTGTGCGCCTCTGGCAGGTCCTGACTATGGAGCTGCTCACGGCGCGGATACAATCGAGGGGGGTGCGCTTCAAGGCGGTGTGGGAACCTCTTGTGCGCCATCTGTGCTCCATCAGCTATGCCCGCCATCTGCCTCCCAGACTTCGTGCCCTGCAGTTATTTGAGGACGCCCTCATCCCTGCTGATCCGAGCAGACTTGGCTCTTAGCCGCTTCCCCCGGAGCAGGCTTGCGTCCCCTGTCCCCGACCGGCGACTGCAGTTTCTCCCCCTAGACCCCTCTCCGTCTTGCTACTGCTCAATCCTCTTCCGACTTTTTCTTCTTTCCTACTTGCCTCTCTGGCTTCCGCCCCTCTATGGGGCAGTTTGGGCCCCGTTAGGCCTTTTGAAAATGTGACATCACTGCTCTCCCTTCTATACGCGCCTCCCCCGCACAACGATGCATCGCCAGCGTATGGCCGCCTCTTGCCATCATTGCCCCTAAGCCATGCAGCCGGCCCCCTCTAGGGGTTGTAGGCAGGGCGCTGTGTTAATGCTTCATCCTCCCCTGGCTACATGAGTCTACACACTCTTTTTTGCGCGGCCGGCCCCGACATGGGGTTGTAGGCTTATCGCTGTGTTCACAATAAAACAGTTTTGAACAAAAAAAACTGTCCCTGTCACTGGTTTTGCATACAGCACTGCTGGCAGCGTATAACAGTCTATTGAGATTCCATAATGTCACCTGACCTAGTTATTTACAACAGAGGAAGGAGGCCTACTGCCTCACTCTTTTAAAGTTCCACTTCTGTGTGCTTAGCCAGTTCCTACTGCTGACATCCCTAGTATATGTCGTGTGTGCTTATGTGTGGGTAGATTGCATGATACATGCATGGTGATTGAGCCAGAGTAATAGAGGCCTGTGGGCCCTTTTCTGGACACCCCAGGCCTGGCCTTTGCACAAGATGGAGATGAGGCTGTTTCCCTGACAGGTAAAGTGCATTGCTTGCATTCTTGAAGCGGAGGGAAACCTAAACACTGAGGTGAGGGAAGTGGAGGCAGGGCAACTTTGATTACGCTTTTTACTAGAAAGGAACTGATTAGTCTTGCTGAATACTCCAATTTGCTGGATGGTAGGAGAGAGGAGTGGGACTGTAGACATTGCTATGGCAAAGTGAGGAAACCTTTAGGTGAGTCCCAGGCCTTTTGTCTCTGCCTGATTACTCTTTCAGTTGGCGGTTGTGAGCCAGGAGCAGGAAGCTCATACCTATTTGTGTCTCTGATGGGGCGCTCTAAGATGGAGACTACCCTGCTCTGTGAAACATCACTCTACACAAAAGCGGTGTCTGGAGAGCAGCTTGGAAAGAACACTTAAAGGAGAAAGACCTCATAGTGGTTCTACAGTTGCAGACACACCTTTCCTGTCTGATTAAAAGTGGGACCCCTCTACTCCAATTGTTTTAGTTCCAATTCCTCTATGGCCAAGCAAGGGCGTGTTTCAAAAAGTACTCAGAGGACAGGTGTGCAGCCAGCACTAGTGTCTGCATGCTAGTCAGCTTCCCATAGGGGAGGAAACAAGACCCAATTTGGATCTCTTGCTGGATGGGCTATATACCAGTCCCGAAGAGCCTAAAAGCCTGCCTGCTTGCGTGCTGGGAGAGGATAGGAGCCTGCTAACCCAGCAGAAGGAGTGAGTGCATAAGGTGGTTGAGCAACAACAGCAGAGTGGCCCAAACGGAGATTTGAGATGGACAGCTCCCAAGAATGAACTGGAGCTATTGAATCCAAAGTATTTCGGTCTAAGGCACAGGAAAAACTTGCCACAGTGATTACACATATGAGCTCAGATTATATTATTTGATTAATCATATAAGTACATTGTTGTGATCAGAAAGTCACACATGATGCTTTGAGGATCTTTGGGCAGGAAGGGAGGGCCGACTAGCTCACAGGGAAGAACAGATCATAACCGACATAGAGCAATACCTGAAGTATGTTTGGATCGACCATCTCAAACAATATGGTTTGAATTATCCGAACAGACATATTTTAGTTCAATGTTCATTTCTTATGTTTACAAGGAGGAGACTGCTTTAGTCGCTTCTTTGGCAGGGCAGTTGATAATTGTTTCATGGGTGCTGGAGCTAATGCAACATGCTCTGCTGCAGAAATGGAATGTTGCATTAATGTGTTACATAGCAATGCTGGTATTGATACTACCATGGGGGACAGGTCTTTCCAGTTCTTGCTACATATGCAGGGCTAAAAAAAATCCACTCGCTATGGCGAACCAGATTTAATCAGGATGAGCTATTTTTAGGGACTATGCGCCCATTTTGGCGAGCTGACAACAGGTATTCTGCTTGCTCACAAAGTGAATGAGCAATAAAGATGCTGTTAAACCTTGTTATCTTGCCACATTTGCTCTGCTTTCAGAGACAGAGGTCAAAAGTCAGTTGTGTTCCTACATTTACTTTTCTTTCTGTGACTGAAGTTAAAGGATTTAGTAAAGTGAACTGTGTGACAATCGCGCGCGGTGCAAAGCATGTGAAATGAAAGGCTGTAAGATTTCAGGCTTTTTTTAACACAACACTAAAATAGCTAATAAGTGAACTATTCAAACAGTTGTTATATTTCACTAGTTATGAAGACACATTTTTGTAATTATGTGGTAAAAAAAGGTTTTTGTAGGATCAAAACAAATCAGAACACTTTACTTGGTGATATGCAAATTTAAAATATTTTTGCTGAAACCCAATTTCCAAAAATTGTTTATGCTCAATATAGTTTTATCAGTAAAACTACATGTTAGGGGGAATGTTTTGTGGCCATTATAATGGAAAATATGCTGTCTGTAAAACATGAACTGGGCAACATTCCTGCCCCTGTCAGATGACAATGTAGTGAACTAAGAGGCAAGCCAGAGATCATGTTTATATGTGAGCTTGATTCTTATTATAAATGGAGCACATTTGGTCTAGCAAATATAGTTTTTTGTACAGTAGAAATTGTGAACTTGCTTATTTGAAGGTGCTCTCTTATATGATAATGAAGAAAAAGGCGGCTCCATTAGACAAAATATTTGCCTAGTATCACACAATTTTAAACAAGTTCACGGGTCAATTACATTACAGTCGAGTAGATTATTAACGTTACTGCAGGTCTAGGAACATGTTTATGATTTTTCAAGCCCTGATTTGATATCTACTTGTGGCAAGCCACGTACTTATAGAATTTTGACTTGAAATGGGAGGGGAATAGGAGCGGATAGCAAACGGCACCAGATATTTGCCAATCTGACAAGGCATCATGTAGATATATCTTATATCCAAGTAACACCTAAACACGATAGAACTAATTAGACTAGCTAAGAGATGGAGGGGCCAGATTGTTGAAACAACCTATTTGTTATATTCCAGAAGCACACTGATATGGGTGACCCCAGGAGTGCCAAATGTCATGAGTCACATGACAGCAGACAGCGAGGGCAGGTATGCGGTCCTTAAAGGAAGTTTACACAGAAGCCTTAGCGTCAGCTTGTACATATGCCCCAGACACTAAACATGCAGCATATTTGGACACACTAAATCGAAATAATTTTGCAATCCCTGCACAAATTGTATATGGGCTGGGGATTTCCACTGGGGTTTCTGATTCAACTTATATCACTCATTCCCACAATTACAAAGAGCATTGTTCAAAGGATTATAGAAAATTTCAATGCATCAGGAACACATAGACTTTTGAAAGAAATATGGATTATCATGCACCGAACAGCAAAACAGCAAGAGAGTACTCCTTCTCCACCGGTACACCAATAAAACACAATAACTAAAATTGATTATAAATAGGGCTCCCGGTTTCATGGTATTTATTTTTTGGCCATTTCCGCCTGTTTTTATCCATTTGTATTTGTTGCTAATTTAATCAGTATTTATCCATATTTATGTGGGGTTTGTGGAAAAATTAAGCTGAAATTAGTATATTTCCACATTTATTTAACATATAAATATGCACTCATGCTTGACTGTCTGGCAAGTTTCAGTGCTGTGAATACCTGCAAAAGATAAATCAGTGCACTTATATGAAGATATGCAAATTTCAGTATCAACCTTGTGCATGTCTACTGCTCTTAAAGCCTCTGTTTGTTTGTGTCCCAGGGCATGAGTGCTATGCTCTGGCGTCCTGCTTGAATTTGCTGCTAAAAACTGACCGCCCATACTGCTGCTAAATTGTTCGCTCTCATAACGATTTTAATTGCATTTCTTTGCGGCGTGTTTTAAACAAACATTATTGTTTTTAAACTCACTTGTGTACTGTACTACCTTCCTGTCTGTGCCCCGTTCCACCACGGGTTCTCCCGTTTGAGTGGAGGGCACGTTGACAGACATCGGGTCCCCGCTCCCATTGGCTGGTGGCAGTCAGGTGGGATGCGAGAGCTGACTCTTGAAAAACTGGGCGAGTCTGAAGCCTCGGCTTGTTTGTGTCCCAGGGCATGAGTGCTATGCTCTGGCGTCCTGCTTGAACTTGCTGCTAAAAACTGACCGCCCCTACTGCTGCTAAATTGTTCGCTCTAATAACGATTTTAATTGCATTTCTTTGCGGCGTGTTTTAAACAAACATTATTGTTTTTAAACTCACTTGTGTACTGTACTACCTTCCTGTCTGTGCCCCGTTCCACCACGGGTTCTCCCGTTTGAGTGGAGGGCACGTTGACAGACATCGGGTCCCCGCTCCCATTGGCTGGTGGCAGTCAGGTGCGACGCGAGAGCTGACTCTTGAAAAACTGGGCGAGTCTGAAGCCTCGGCTTGTTTGTGTCCCAGGGCATGAGTTCTATGCTCTGGCGTCCCGCTTGAATTTGCTGCTAAAAACGGACCGCCCATACTGCTGCTAAATTGTTCGCTCTCAAAACGATTTTAATTGCATTTCTTTGCAGCGTGTTTTAAACAAACATTATTGTTTTTAAACTCACTTGTGTACTGTACTACCTTCCTGTCTGTGCCCCGTTCCACCACGGGTTCTCCCGTTTGAGTGGAGGGCACGTTGACAGACATCGGGTCCCCGCTCCCATTGGCTGGTGGCAGTCAGGTGGGACGCGAGAGCTGACTCAACTCACTTATCTAGGATGACGTTATTCGCGTACAGCGAATGCGCACAGCGAATATGCGCCGAAGTTGCGCCTAAGTAAAGCCCGTCTGCGCCCGTCCGCGCTGAGGACGGGCTGCAGGACGGGCTGCACAGGGAGGAAACCCCGACATCGCTGGGCAGCCAGGTAACGTGGTCCTATGCCTATAGGGATATAGTCACACTTAAACCCCCCTTCCTACCCTGCCACCACAGTCTCACCCCGGAAGCTTTCCTTTTCTTTCCCCCATGTTTCTGCTTTCTTAGCCACACGGAGCCCTCTTACTCTCAATGCCTGAACAGAAGCACTACGGTAAAAACGTCTTTCATGCCTACTGCTCATACTGAAAAAGGTTTTCTTATCAATGCTAGGTCATTGATCAAAAACAATATCGCGTTTCACGACTTTGTCACTGCCGGAACCCCTCATGGGTTTTTATCACCGAAACCTGGGCATCTGATTCCTCTGGTCCAGACCTCTTGCATGCAATCCCTGAGGGCTATGCGTTACATAGATTGGATAGAGTAGGTCGCAGGGGTGGAGGGTTGGCGATTCTTTACAAGGTCTCTGATGTCTGTCGTATTACAACTCTTTCCTCCCCATCAGATCCTTTTCAGGCTATTCATTTCGTTATATCCTCCTCTCCCTCTGCTTCTTTTTCCGGTCTTCTTATCTACAGACCCCCTGGCCCTAGATCCAGTTTTAGTCATAAACTCCTTAAAATCTTGGAACCGTATTTTGGCAAATCTCATCTTACGGTTATGGGGGACTTAAACTTTCATCTAGATGATCGTTGTTCGAAGGACACCCTCTCCTTAGTGGATCTTATGGCCGCTTGCGGCCTTCACCAGTTGGTGAATAGTTCTACTCATCTGGCCGGCCACATTCTAGACGGGGTGTTCTCCAACGACCCCCATCTCTCTACGGGCCAGCCCATTCCTCTGGCATGGTCTGACCATCTGGCGGTACCTTTGGAACTTGAACTCCCCCTCTCCCCTTCTCTGTGCCATGGGTTCACTAACAGGGCACTTAAACGGAACTATAGGGGCATTACGAACGACTCCCTTTCCCCTCTTGTAGCGCAGACTACCACGTTAGCTGCAACGGATGCCAGTGATGCTGCGCGGGAGTTTGCTTATTCTATCTCCAGAGCAGTTGATCTTCTGGCCCCTGCCTCCTATCGCTATTCAGTGAGGCGGAAACCTTCAGCCCCCTGGTTCACTGAGCCTCTTAGGCTCCTAAGACAGAGCTGTAGGAGGCAGGAAAAGCTATGGCGGACAACTTGGAACTCCAAAGACAGAGAAAGACATAAGCTCCCGCTGGTAGATGTCAAAATAAGGGTTATCAAAGAAAAACAGGCTTACTTCTCTAAGCTCACAACGTCCCTTACCTCCTCTAGGGATCTATTCAAGACCGTTGACTCTCTCTGCTCCTTATAAACCCCTGATCCTATCATAGGCTCCCAAGAATTGCAGTTCTTCCACACTAAAATTGCTGACATTTACTCCACTCTTGAAGCACAGAGAGCCCTAATGAGCCCTCCTCCTCTTCCGACTCAACCTGCCTTAGAATGTTGGGGAAAAGTTCCTTCAAAGATCCTGTCCGGCTTCCCACCCCTTACCCTTGAGCAACTAGATTCTCTCCTAAATAGGATCAAGTCAGGCTCGCCACTGGATCCCTGCCCTCTGAAGATCCTGAAAGAATGTAGGGAAACCTTGTTGCCCCCTATTTTGGAGATAATGAATTGCGCTATGATTCAGGGCACCTTCCCAGCTGTTTAGAAAAAGGCCATAGTAAAGCCACTGCTTAAAAAGCCGACTCTGGATCCTGAACTTCTTAAACATTTTAGACCAATATCGCTGCTGCCTGCCCCTGCTAAAATGCTTGAACTCCATCTTAATCAGCATCTGACCTCTTTCCTGGAGGTCTCTGGGTTTTTGGACCAATCTCAGCACGGCTTTCGAAAGCTCCATAGTACGGAGTCGGCCCTTACGGTGGTGGTCAACAATATTCGATCTAAGGTTGACCAAGGCAAGACTATTCTGCTGGTCCTACTCGACCGGACTGCAGCTTTTGACACCCTATCTCCCCTGACCTTAACAGCTCGGCTAAGGGAGATAGGGGTGGAAGGCCCAGCACAGAGCCTCTTGTCCTCCTTTCTCAGTCAAAGAGAGCAGAGGGTCGAGCTAGGAGAGTTCCTCTCCCCTGCTAAACCTGTGCAGTGTGGGGTTCCACAGGGGTCGGCCTTGAGCCCGACCCTTTTCAACATCTATGTGGCCCCACTTGTCAGGTTAGTAAGATCGCACGGTATGGAGGTGGTGTCATACGCCGATGACACGCAGATCATGGTGTCCCTCTCCCACTCGGTGAGTACCTCCGCTTTCAGCTTCAGGAACTGCATGCAGGCAGTCTCCGAATGGATGATTTTAAACTCACTGAAGCTGAACGGAGAGAAAACCGAGGTCCTGATCTTCGGCAAAGATCTGGACATATGGTCCAGTGACTGGTGGCCCCCTTCTCTGGGAGTATGTCCTGTGCCTGTAAAATCAGCCCGCAATTTGGGCGTGATTATTGATACGTCACTGGACATGACGCAGCAGGTTAATCGAACTGTGTCCACCTGTTGGGGAGTCATTAAGATTCTAAGGAAAATAGCCCATTATCTTTCCCCTCAAGCCCGTAAACAGACCGTGGTTGGCTTGGTGACATCACGGCTGGATTACTGTAACGCACTGTATGCGGAAATAAATAAGAGCCTCATTTTACGCCTTCAGTCCGTTCAGAACGCAGCTGCTAAATTTGTCCTGGCCGTTCCCTACACCTCTTCTGCCACCACCGCCAGGAAGAGTCTGCACTGGCTCCCGGTCCATCTTATGGAACACTGTTAAAATTCTATGCCTGGTTTTCAGTGCTTTATCAGGTGGAGGCTCAGAAGCCATTAGTTCCCTTCTTGTCCCTTACACCCCCAGCAGAAGCCTTCGTTCTGCCTCCAAGAATCTCCTATCTACCCCTCGAATAAACAGAGTCAGATGGGGTGGAAGGACCTTCTCCTTTATGGCACCCAGACTATGGAATGACCTCCCTCCCGAGTTGAAAGCACAAACCTCTATGGCCCTCTTTAAAAAAGCTCTAAAAACTCGGCTCTTCATTGAGGCCTATCAGTAGCATGCTCTCTGACTCTGGACTATGTTTGGTTAGGCGCCTTGACGCCCGTTGGGCAAAGTTGCGCGATATAAGTTATGTTTCATTTCATTTACTAAAATTCCTTTCTTTTTTAAATGGCCTTATCTATCAATCCACACATCAATTGTCTTGACCGTCATGGCAGACAGTATTTAGAATTACTCAAAAAGCAAACCAATTTCCGCTTTTATCCACATTTTAAAATAAATACAGACAAGAAAATGAATGTTTTCTGTCTGTATTTATCTGTAAAAAAACAGTAAAAACGGAAAACAGGGAGCCTTAATTATAAAGCATACACAGGTAGAAGTCTCACAGAAGGAGCCAGGGCTGTCAAGATGCTTACCCGACTCCCAAAGTCGGTAGCCCCTAGAACCCCATATCCTCAATTCGAACAAAAACAAGTGATATATGCTACATACAGACTGACAGAATGACACCACATTTGCTTACAAATTTTACACCACATTTTACACAAATATACCCCTGAAAGTTCAGGTGCCCAGACAGAAGTATATGTAGAGGCCATTACCATGAAGACCCTCACCTCAAAACAATGCAGTTGGTGGAAGCAAAAATGATGGTCGAAGAACTTAACTAAGCAATTGATCAATTCGCAAGATGGTTTCCTGGTAATTGTATACTTGCTACAAATCCAAAATAACATCCAAATTATTGAAAGTATATCAGATAACTGAGCTACAGGGGGCCATACTAAACTAGTCCATGAGGGAAGCAGTTCTAACCATCCTACCGAAGGCGGGATGAGATCCCTCTAATTTTGTCTAGGATCACCCTTTATCCTTTTTAAACTTAGATTATAAGATTCTGGGAAAGTCACTGGCAATTAGAATAATGGTAATAGCAGAAGACATTACACACCTTTACCAGACCAGATTTATTGACAGAAAAAATGTCTCAACCTGAGGAGACTGTTTCATGTCATGGGCAGGTTCTCAATGGGAGAATGGTCTAAGTGGCCTCCCTAGATATAGAGAAGGCCTTTGATACACTACATTGGCCTTACCTACTGACAGTACTTTAAGAAAACCGGTGTGGTTCCCACCTTCCTGTAGCTGTAACGTTATTATACATAGGATTTGTAGGAGTCTGGCTTAGTATATGGTGCACACTTATTTACGTGAAGCACCTTGCACTAATCCAGGCAACCCTTGTGGTGATTTTAATGGTCTTATACAACCTTGGAGAGCTCTCTAAGTGGTAGCTGTGGAGAGCAGCCTTCAGGCTTATCCAGAAGGAGTGTTAAGCAGCTTGTTTTACCAATTCTAATCATGCAGTGTAGGTTAAACAAAAAAAGAACCACACTGAATATATATATAAAAAGATGACTATTTGTTACACAACACTCACTAACAAATTGGTATATCTCCTATCCGCAGATATCACTACAAATACATAACAATACTTCAATTGAAAGAGGCAAGTAAGCACAATACACAGTGGTCTCCATGGGGAGACCAAACCATATACTAAAAAAGTGAAATGCGAACTGTGACCGAAGTCGGGACTTGGACCAGTGTTATGAGCCCCAATGTACCCCAATAAAGGCCAAGGTAGTTGCACAACCTTTTACCTACATTTGTCCCACCCTGCTCTACATAACAGCTCTGGCGCTGACCTTTTACCTAGTTAGGTGCCGAATAAATGTTGTAGGGTTTTCTTCAAAAACTAACCTAATTTATTATGCATGAGGATTCTTAGTTTTACAGCAGAATTACCATCTTCTGCATAATAACTCTATACAAAAGTCACTGCTACAGTCATCCTTGCCCGACATGCCCACAGTACTATGACACATCAAGGTAGATCCCCTGAGCTCCCGGCCGGGCAGTTCCTACTCCATGCGTCGGTACTGCGGGCATACACTGACTCCTGGGGTGACATCCAGGTTGAGCCGCCGATGCACCACCTGGTCCAATATCTACATGTAATGGGCAGAGGATCGCACATCACGCATTGGTTAGCGCAGGCGCTTCTCATCCACACGCAAACACCCACACAGCAGATCAGGGCTAAGTGGGCGGCGCACCGTGGGAGGGATTGGACGGATAAGGAGTGGAACATGGTACTAGCTAGCCCCGTAAACATCCCCCGCAACTCCCGCTTCCGCATCATCCAACTGTACATATTGCACCAGGCATACCTAACGCCAGATAGAATAAACAGATACTTCGCGATCGACACTGCCGTTTGTCCCAGATGCGACCTGTTGGGCGCAGATATCCTGCACATGCTTTGGCACTGCCCAACCCTGACCACGTACTGGGGGGAGGTGACCTCACTCCTGAATCACAGCACGGGCCCGGGCCTGCCAGACACGTGGGAGGCGTGCATTCTCGGACTCTATAACAGAACCAAACTGAACAAACCACAGGCACGATTCTGGGATTTGGGCCTCATCACGGCCAAACGGCTGCTTACGCGACACTGGAAACGGCGGGAACCGCCTACCCCAAAACACTGGTTCGCATCCTTTACAAACTGGGCCAGGGCGGAAGGCACGGCGCTCCACCGGGAAGAAATAGCGGGTCTGCGGCAGTTCCCGATAGCACAGCTCTGGGATGGCATCCTGGGGACCATGCAGGGGGAGGGCACTGCCAGAGGGCTCACGTAGAATAAGTGAAACCGGAGGTGGGTCACAGAGGCTAATGCTGTATCGCAGGAACCACCGCAAGCGACGCCCCCCCCCCCCTCCTGACACAGACAAGAATCAGCCAGCGCGTAGACCTCGGATACGACCCAACGCCAATGCGGGCGCCCATCAGCAGCCATTGCCCAGCAGCGCGCCCCAAGCACAGAGTTGCTGACATCGCCCCCGCAAGCACACTCCACCCCCCCCCCCCACCCACTTTCACATATATGTTTACATGTTTACAGTATCGGACCCCTGCTCACAGACGGTGGCCTCCCTGACCCCCCCGTGTTGAAGTGGGTAGGAGCCACTGGCGGCACTACAGACGGCGACTGCAGGCGTAGACGCCGATAACCACACTGACAGCGAGGCTCCTCCACCTGATTGCAACATGCTCCACTAACAAGGCCGGCGACCGATGACACATCATGGCCCACAGGGGCTGTCCCACTCTAAGTTCAGGCACACTTGCGCACACACACCTCTGACCTCCAGTTGCACTGTAACAGCATCGGCAAACAACACACCGGTCAGAGGTGGTTCCTACTAACACCGTTCTTCGAGTGGGGAAGTCGCGAAAGGAACATTGGGACATACCGATACGAACTGTTTTGTTTAGTTTGCCGATTTCATGGCTAAGTTCTAGGAAAAAAAAGAAAAACAAGGCGTCATTTATGGACTTTTCCTTTCTAGACTTACGAAAATGTGACTATCTTATCCATGTCCTAGCACACCGGGGACACGAGGGACGCAATGACATGCCCTTTTATGATGACCCACACCCTCACGATTCACCGTTCATTTGCAGCCGGCCCGCAGGGTTGTAGGCTTTGCTATATGTACTGTACCTTTGAACACTAATAAACGTCTTAAAAAAAAAAAATAAAAAAAATAAAAAAAAAGGTAGATCCCCTGACAGTACCTTTCAGTTATACAAGTACCGCATCTTCGCTGGGCAAACCACAGAAGCTTCCATGCTGAAACGCTGACATGAGACACTGACGTTTCTGCACGCAGACACTCCAGCACACAGTGGTCTGACATCCCTTGCGGGGTGTGCAACTCGACACCAGAACGGGGTCCATCGCTCTCTCACATCAAGTAATAGGGTTGGTTCTTTCCTAGGCGGATTCTTGGCTATACACCTACATACATGCGAGGTACACTTAGGTACACCCATTTAGGGTTTGCTTCATAGGTGTACTTATAATTACTGCCATGTATCTATATGCCTGCTTATATTCAGTTTCAGCACCATGGTAGAATTCTACCTTTTTTTTACTCAGTTGATGCTTATACTCAAAGGTTCAAAATATGCTTTATTCGATATTCAGCAATGAAATATCATATAAGCGAATAGTTTCATAAAATATCATACAAACATACAATTACAAAAATAATTTAAAACAAAGAATTTGGTCAATTCATTAAAATGAGTAAATGGTAACCAATTAAAAAGCAAGATCTGGAAAACCAAACTTAGAGTGATAACTAAAAAAGGAGCAATCAATTAGGCCTTGATGCATAAAGACAAAATGACATAGCATGTACAACAGGATACATATATACAATTATTAAGAACAAAATGGGCTTTTTCCATTTTACATGTCTGAGTAAAACACATGGTGGCCAGAGTCCCCTTTCACCAATTGTTATTATTCATTACTCTGGGACCCGGGTAAAAATCGAACAAGTCCCAAGTAGAAATAGGGGCATCACCGGGTTTTGGTTGAGAAAGTCTTAAAAAGGGGACAATGTTCCTGTGTTTAAATCTGATCAATATCAGATCTCCCGAGATGTCTTTAGGCAGTCTGCCTAACCACCCCACCCTCCTGACGCTCACAATTCCGCCATCTAGGGCGGGCGGCAGCGGTCTATTGTTGTGAAGCCAAAAGATGGTCTTATTTAGCAGCTCCTCGGTTGTTTCATGATTTCCCTGACCAAGTTCAGGCACCCCGGAAAGAACGTACACGTAGGGGGCAGCTTCAGGGGGTAAATTAATTCTATGCCTTCTTGGCTGAGGATATCTAGGGGCTTTAAAAGGGGCACTAGTGGGGTTAGGAGCGTTATTATGGCCCCTTGGGAAGGGTATACTCAGGGCAGGGTCAATTGTTCGTGCTTTTCTGAGTTCAATAGGTTCAATAGGCTTGTCCGGGTTTATACAGAGCGTGGAACGTGGGGAAACAGCAGAATTTACAGTAGGTGGATAAGACCTTTTTACTATTAGTTCAACACTGGTCAACCTGTCTCCCAACTCCTTAATTTTAGTGACCAGGGGTAACAAAGCAACATTCAACAATCGCTCAAATTCGGCCAATAGGGTCGATTGAAAGGGGGAAACAGGATTATTTAATGTAGACCCTGCTTTATGTGGCGTTAACACATTTGGATTGGCAGGGAGGGATGGGGAGCTACGACACATTAGATTAACATTTAATGGAATTTCCTCATTGTGGAATTGGATTAAATCAGGGGATACAGGCACAATCTGGGTGGTACAGTTTATGAGATCATTGTCTTTGCCCAGTCTGGGGGGAGTTAATATATCAGGGACATAGTTAGTGCCGCACACGACATTGAGCTCTTCCCAAAAAGACATCATGGGAGGACTATGTATGGCCCGTCGACGACACTGGACAATGGAACATAGATAAGTAAACTGTATGGTGTCTCTGTACCTCTTATGTTAGGACCAAGTGGGGTGGCCCGCCCCGGCCTCCTCTGGCCTCCGAGGGCCACAGAGGGCCCGCCCTTTGCCCGGGCTTAGCCCGGCGCCCGCGCGCGTCCCGCGACGCGGGGGGAGTGTCCTCTTCAAGTAGCGCCTCCGGGCGCGCTGTGGGCGGAGTCAGGAAGTGGGCGCTAAGCTCCCTGGGAGCTGTAGTCTCAAGCCGCGAGGTGGAAAGCGGTGGCGGCGAGACTGCAGCGTCAGGGACCCAGGAGCTACTGTGCCAGCGTGTACCCTCCGGTAAGAAGCCCTCCGGCTGGATTAACACCCCCGCTCCACCGAGGGAGCGTCCTCTTCAAGTAGCGCCTCCGGGCGTGCTGTGGGCGGAGTCAGGAAGTGGGCGCTAAGCTCCCTGGGAGCTGTAGTCTCAAGCCGCGAGGTGGAAAGCGGTGGCGGCGAGACTGCAGCGTCAGGGACCCAGGAGCTACTGTGCCAGCGTGTACCCTCCGGTAAGAAGCCCTCCGGCTGGATTAACACCCCCGCTCCACCGAGGGAGCGTCCTCTTCAAGTAGCGCCTCCGGGCGCGCTGTGGGCGGAGTCAGGAAGTGGGCGCTAAGCTCCCTGGGAGCTGTAGTCTCAAGCCGCGAGGTGGAAAGCGGTGGCGGCGAGACTGCAGCGTCAGGGACCCAGGAGCTACTGTGCCAGCGTGTACCCTCCGGTAAGAAGCCCTCCGGCTGGATTAACATGCTTATACTCATATATCTCTGTTTCTGTCTAATGGTTGTCGCAGCACACGTATTTTATACTAGAATAAAGCTGGATCAATAAATACTTACTGAAGAAAAAAAAATGTTTATTCTGTGTATCTCTCTGAGAAACAGTGAGCACGAGTGACTGAGCGAAAAGTACTGTAGCCACGATGCCTGAGGGGTCAGGGTTGTCATATTCGATAGTTGCCAGAAACTATTCGCTCCTTGGTAAGGTTGTGGGGCTTATAGTGGCACTTTGAGCTAGCTGGTCTACAGGCGAACATATCCTCTGTGGGTGTTTGGAATCAGTCTGGTCACCAATGCTGTAGTTTATGTTGTTTAAACGAGCAGATTCTATATAGATTTGTAGGAACTATATGACACCAGGAGACTCAGAAGAGCTGGGCACACAAGGAAAGGCCCAAGGTAAGTACCCAGGAACCCCACTGAGGCTGTGTGAAGAGTGGAAACACAGCTGCGTACTCAATAGAAGTCAACTGGAAAGTCGCAGTTGCAGTTTTAAAGAAGAAGGACCCTTCCCAGTGGACCTTGATGAAACCCTGTGGAAAACAGAAGGTTGGAGAGTCACCCCACCCGAGGTAACCCCAGGATCTAGAAAACCTACACCAGGGAAGGCGGGTGCATAGGTGCGAAGTGACGTTGGGAACCGCCGTAGACCACAATGGAGGACTTCAGTAAAGATGTCGCTGGCGAAGACTGTGTAAGAGTCCGGTGGAATCAAAGGATGAATTCTTGAAATGAAGAACCTGCAAGCAGTGGGGACAGTGTCTATGCCACTCGGAGGTGACCAGGAGGCACGGAAGAGCAATGCCCACCAATGTCGGAAGATGCAGGAGTAATGATGGTGACCTTGTCGCTGCAGCTGTGAGGAGCAGACAACGCTGAGGAAGACCAGGAGCTGTGCTCAAGCTGTCCCACATCGGAAGTCAGGAATCAGGTGGTTGTTGTCCAGCGGGAGCACCAACAAGCCTTGGAAGCTGCAAGAGGCGTGTAAGGCAAAGGAGCAACTTTGGAACAAGCAAGGTCAAAGTGACTCAACACAAGCAGGGGAATCAGAGCAGGCCCCAAGCAAGCAGGGGAGCCCACAGAAGCAGGAGAAGACCCTCAGGACGAACCATAAGCCAAAGGCACAGGAGTGGCAAGAGGACCTCAAGCATCTCACCAAAGATGAAGGCCCACGGTGCAGAGGATGCAGTGAGGATGCTGATCTTGGCAGTAAGAGATGCTGGAGACTGGAGCTTCTAGTAGCCCGAAAATCTCTGCAGTGCAGAACCAACAACTTGGCAACGGCAAGTCAAAGCAGTATTCAGGGGTTCATCTCCACCTGTTCTAACAAGGGATACTGGCCTCAAAATTGCAGAGGGGAGAGGTCAGGCCTCGAGGGAGTTGCAGAACCACCACCTGTGTTGCTCAGCAAGTCGAAGTCCGTGGGACATCAGGACCAGCAGAACGGTCAGCTTTGGTGCGGTGCCTGCAGATGCAGGGTAGGGACTCCTTCACTTCAAGGGAGATTACTTTGGGTGTCCTTGATGCCCACAGGTCTGTTGAAGATCCTGGAAGAAGCACAGACACAGATGATGAAGAAGACTTGCATAACAGCGAGACCAGGAGCAGCATGTGTCTTCCTTGATGCAGTCTCAGTTCCAGGCGAAGTCCAGCAAAGTCCAAGTGTCCAGACTGTTGAAGAGTGACGTGGTTTCATGCTTGAGTCCGGTCCCACTACGAGGGATACTGGCCTCAAAATTGCAGAGAGGACAGGTCAGGCCTCGAGGGAGTTGCAGAACCACCACCTGTGTTGCTCAGCAAGTCGAAGTCCGTGGGACGTCAGGACCAGCAGAACGGTCAGCTTTGGTGCAGTGCCTGCAGATGCAGGGTAGGGACTCCTTCACTCCAAGGGAGATTACTTTGGGTGTCCTTGATGCCCACAGGTCAGTTGAAGATCCTGGAAGAAGCACAGACACAGATGATGAAGAAGATTTGCAGAACAGCGAGACCAGGAGCAGCAGGTGTCTTCCTTGATGCAGTCTCAGTTCCAGGTGAAGTCCAGCAAAGTCCAATTGTCCAGACGGTCGAAGAGTGATGTGGTTTCATGCTTGAGTCCTGTCCCACTACGAATCTGAGGACCCACCCACAGGTAAGCCCTTTTACACCCTAAGAAAGGGGTTATGATGACTCCGGGGTCCCTCCCAGAGGAGGGGCGGGACAGAGGGGAGGATACTCCCATGTCCTTTGTTCAGTTTGGCGCCTGAGCAGGAGCCAAGGACTCCCTGAGCTGGCTCAAGCTGGAGTATGCAAGGAAAGCACCAAATGTGCCCTTCAAAACAGTCTGGTTGCCCTGGCAAGCACCTCCACCCCAGTCCAATACAATAAGTCCCGTCTGGGAGGTGGTCACACCTCCCTGTGACAGGAAACCTATTGTTCTACTTTCCCCTGCTCAAGTTCAGCAGGAGGAGGACATAATCATGTCTGGGGTCGGTAGCAGCACTAGCTTGCTGGCAGACCCTGGAAGGCTGTTACCGGGAGTACTGGGGGCTGCCCGGAGGAGGCCCCCAGTGCATGCAATCCTACCTCCAACACCGATAAAGGTGTTGGGGTATGATTCCAACATGTTTGATACCCAACTTGCCTATGGTCGGCGCAGTCACTTTATAGTTAGCCATTGTCTAATGACGGATGGCCACTATATGTATAAAAAATGCTGACCTCACTTACAAAGCTTGGAGAATCGACTCTGGGGTGTGTAGGGGTGTCCTGCTCATGCAAGGGCACCCACACACATATAACCCAGCACATTACTATCAGGATTGAAAGGCCTGTCTTTTTTAAGTTTTAAGTGTAGTGACCTCATATATAAGAAACCTTATTTATGTCGTAAGTGGGGCTAGCAACAGCTTACACAGGCTGCCATGGCTGGCCTGTAGTCACAGTTTGAGAGGTCTCTCAGCAGCAGCACAATACATGCTGCAGTCCATGGGAAACCCATGGTGTACCTATGCCCTGGTTACCTCAATGCCATATGCTAAGGACGTATAGGGGTCCAGCAGTAGCCAATTGTGTAAGGTACAGAAGTACTTACCATGTCAAATTTAGGGAGGAAGCACGGTGACTGGGGTCATAATTAGCAGGATCCCTGTCAGACTTGTCAAATCAAATCAAAAGTGAGCTTTATTCGATTGTTGACAGGCAATCATAAAAGCGCATAAAGCATATAATTACTACAACATTACATGTGTGTTACAAAAACAAATTCATTACATTAAGAAATGTTTAGCATTCCATGGGGAATAAGTCATTATTAAATTGTTAGTTCACCTCAAGTTAAAAGGTAATAACGATACTATCTATGAAACAGGTTCATATTAAAATCATTAAAACAAATTTTTATGTTCCCACTGTAATTTAAAAGTACATTTTGATAAGGATTTATTTCCCTAAACTAAGAACCTTTTTCAGGAAAAAAAGTCATCCTATAAACGCTGTGTACATTATCTGGATATTGCAATGCCAAAAGGGCGGTACGACAAGGACGGAAACCCAAGACTTTTCAGCACAGGGAGCAGACACAATTTCCTCACGGGAGAATAACATTTACAAACAAGCATTGGCATAGCCAATAGGTCTCGCCTTTGGGACCCTATAAGTGTTCAGCCATGCAGCAGTTGATGTTGTTGCACCAAGGATATTGTGCTGCATAACTAAATACTTATAAGGTCCCAAAAGCGAGACCTATTGGCTATGCCAATGCTTGGTGGTATTGGTAGTATTGGTGGTGGTATTGGTAGTGTTGGTGGTGGTGGTGGTACTGGTAGTACTGGTGGTGGTGGTACTGGTAGTATTGGTGGTGGTACTGGTAGTGGTAGTATTGGTGGTGGTGGTACTGGTAGTGGTAGTACTGGTGGTGGTGGTACTGATAGTGGCAGTATTGGTGGTGGTGGTACTGGTAGTAGTATTAGTGGTAGTGGTGGTACTGGTGGTGGTGGTACTGGTGGTGGTGGTACTGGTGGTGGTAGTACTGGTAGTGGTAGTATTGGTAGTGGTAGTACTGGTGGTGGTGGTACTGGTGGTGGTAGTACTGGTGGTGGTGGTACTGGTGGTGGTGGAACAGGTGGTGGTGGTACTGGTGGTGGTGGTACTGGTAGTACTGGTGGTAGTGGTAGTACTGGTGGCTGTAGTACTGGTAGTACTGGTGGTGGTGGTACTGGTAGTGGTAGTACTGGTGGTGGTACTGGTAGTACTGGTGGTGGTAGTACTGGTGGTGGTGGTACTGGTACTGGTGGTGGTGGTGGTAGTGGTACTGGTAGTACTGGTAGTGGTAGTACTGGTAGTGGTAGTACTGGTAGTGGTAGTACTGGTGGTGGTGGTACTGGTTGTACTGGTGGTGGTGGTAGTACTGGTGGTGGTGGTAGTGGTAGTACTGGTGGCTGTAGTAGTGGTAGTACTGGTGGTGGTAGTACTGGTGGTGGTAGTACTGGTAGTACTGGTGGTGGTAGTACTGGTAGTACTGGTGGTGGTGGTGGTGGTACTGGTAGTGGTAGTACTGGTGGTGGTGGTAGTGGTAGTACTGGTGGTGGTGGTACTGGTAGTACTGGTGGTGGTGGTACTGGTAGTACTGGTGGTGGTGGTACTGGTAGTGGTAGTAGTGGTAGTACTGGAGGTGGTGGTACTGGTGGTGGTAGCACTGGTGGTGGTAGTACTGGTGGTGGTGGTACTGGTGGTGGTGGTACTGGTGGTGGTAGTACTGGTGGTGGTAGTACTGGTGGTGGTAGTACTGGCGGTGGTGGTACTGGCGGTGGTAGTACTGGTAGTGGTGGTACTGGTGGTGGTGGTACTGGTGGTGGTGGTACTGGTAGTGGTAGTACTGGTGGTAGTGGTGGTACTGGTGGTGGTGGTACTGGTGGTGGTGGTACTGGTGGTGGTAGTACTGGTAGTGGTAGTATTGGTAGTGGTAGTACTGGTGGTGGTGGTACTGGTGGTGGTAGTACTGGTGGTGGTGGTACTGGTAGTGGTAGTACTGGTAGTGGTAGTACTGGTGGTGGTGGTAGTGGTAGTACTGGTGGCTGTAGTACTGGTAGTAATGGTGGTGGTGGTACTGGTAGTGGTAGTACTGGTGGTGGTGGTGGTACTGGTAGTACTGGTGGCGGTAGTACTGGTGGTGGTGGTGGTACTGGTAGTACTGGTAGTTGTAGTGCTGGTAGTGGTAGTACTGGTAGTGGTAGTACTGGTGGTGGTAGTAGTGGTAGTACTGGTGGCTGTAGTAGTGGTAGTACTGGTGGCTGTAGTAGTGGTAGTACTGGTGGTGGTAGTTCTGGTGGTGGTAGTACTGGTAGTACTGGTGGTGGTAGTACTGGTAGTACTGGTGGTGGTGGTGGTGGTACTGGTAGTGGTAGTACTGGTGGTGGTGGTACTGGTAGTGGTAGTACTGGTGGTCGTGGTACTGGTGGTGGTGGTAGTACTGGTGGCTGTAGTACTGGTAGTACTGGTGGCTGTAGTACTGGTAGTACTGGTGGTGGTGGTGGTACTGGTAGTACTGGTAGTACTGGTGGTGGTGGTGGTACTGGTAGTACTGGTGGTGGTAGTGATGTAGCAAGATTTCGCATATTACGCGACTTGCTTGAATTCATGAACCTCGAATAACATATAATAAAATAACTCAACCTGTACGTCTTACTAATATCCCTTTTATTTTACACTTGGGGTGTCCTAGCGACGCTTGCCTATGTGTTTTACTAACTCCATAACCCTTGTTCCTAAAATGGCTGCTGCTTGGCGGGTTTCTACTGCGCATGCGTTAGTCACACTCACGTGACGTGACGTAGTTGCAGTTCTGGTGGGAATCTTTGCACCTGCGTAATTACTTCCAAGATGGCTGTTGGTGTCCTAACGAGGTGAAGCTTGCGCAGATGCTTTCGTGTTATTGTCTGTTTGCACTAATCACACACGCAATAGTATATTATGGAGTAAGGGGTATAGAGTAGCTAATCATGGTATACAGTGAATCATTTATTTCTATGTTTTTAATTTGTTCTCGCTTACTTTTCATGTACCGCGATATTGGGGGTCTGAGTGAGACGGGAACCATCTTGAAAGTCCCTACTGCGCATGTCGCGCGGCCAGGGAGAAGACAACCTTGAGCAGTGGAACTCTGCCAGCTGGCAGTCACAGTCAAGATGCTCCTGTGAACACAACCTCTGACCCAGAGGGATGGGGTTGAACAGTTCCTAACTCGCAACAATTGTTATTTTCTATTGTATTCTGTCAAAATCTCTCATGGGAACCCCAAACCTGCTAGGCTGTTCCATAAAATGTTAATTTAGGCTTGTAGAAGCTTGTTCTGATTGGTGTGTAGACATGGCCTACTTGGGAACCAATCGAAAATTGGGGATTCTGACACTTGCAACATTTTGGGGGTGGTACACTGACCCGAAAACAGTATAACTAGCCTAGGTTTAGCTAGAGAAATTGTCCGACTTGTCTGAATAGCTGACCTGTCACTGACCCAACGCACTCAATAGGTGACTGATACAGAGGTGCTGCGGAGCACTCTGTCCGAAATATAACATAGACTCTGGAGGTCTTACTGAACCTTAAGTGCTGGCGGAGCACTTTGCTGGGGAATTCGCTAACCCAATCGGGGTTCTGGCTGATAGCTGCAGAGAGGGTGGAGCGCAGGCGTTGCTTCCAAACTGCGGGTGCTGGTCGTTCCTTGGTGTCCTGTCCTGATCCTAATCTGGTTTCCCTGTCCTGTCCTGGGGTGTCCATTCTGCACCTGCTGTCCCATTGATGACGGTCCTTCCTTGGGGTATTTCATGTCCTTTGACTGATCCGTGGCCAGGGTTGGTCTTCACACCATTCTAGGTAAATATATATAGTGCTGAGAACTCTATACTGCACCTTTCTATTTTTCTGTCTTTGCTTTAATAAAGACATACCTTTGCGCATAATTGATTTTCCTTGCTTTTGCAAAGCTACTGACTGAAAGCACACATGTTATTGCGGTTTTCTTAGCATGTTCCTATGTTACCCTTCCTTTATGCACCTTTCTCTATACTGTTCATGACATATAGATGTGGTTTATAATTTTCTCTTTTGTTCCAAGCTGATTGAAGTAAAGTTGCTAGAACCTAGCGTGTTCCATTTCCCCCCCTACCTATAGATGCATAGGATTTTCCAAAACTTTATTCAACCTTTGTAGTATTTCCCAGTAGTACATTTCTAGTACATGCATGAATTTGCCCTTTATAGATATTCATTATCGAATTCCAAATTCCTGAAATCTGTTTAGCATATTTCTCATGTTCTTACCCTCTTTAGACTCATAAATGGTTGCCCTGATATATTTTCTATATGGTTATGTGCTTTTCGTTATCTTGATTATCGATTGCCTTTTGACTGTAAACTTGATGCTTTCCGAATCTGATTTCTAGATAAACCTTTAAAACTTCCCAGTTGTCTGTGGTTATTTGATGAATACAGAAGAAATAAAAGTCGGTATTGTATTTTGCCTGCCTTTCTTTTACAGCTAGCTCCCTGATCCATTGTGGTCATAGGTACCCGTAACGGTGGATTGGTAAGTCGGGTACACTAGAAATAAATAGAAGGAATCAGGGTTACTGGTAGTAGAAAGTAAGGTCACCTGATTAATGTATATATGGTGAATTGAAGTTGTATGGGCCCGAAACGCATATGGTAAAATTGTTGGTCGGGTGACCTGCGATGTCTATCAGTAATTTTCTGGTTGCAGAGCTATGGTTAGGGACTAGTTAAAGTTAGGTAGGACTAGTTAAGCTAGATAAATTGGATGCTGCTAGAATTTATTGCTGCTAGTCGGAAAAAAAAATTATTGCTGCTAAAAAGGTAAACATTTTGGTGAACTGATCACTCACGTGAAATGCTTTGCTTTGAAAAATTATGAAATGTTTTAAACTGTTTTTCTTATTGATATACTGATATATGTATTAACCTACTCGTTAGTAAAGAGTTTTTTATGTTTGTTGGGAATCCCCGGGGAATTGAATAGTGAGTGGTGAAGAGAATCCACTTGCTTTGAGGTCACTGGCTCAAGAAAAGTTGGTGCAGGTTAGGCAGAACTGGAAGCACTGATTAGGGTTTTTCTGAATGAATAGTTGAATAAATGATAGCAACGAGTTCGCTGGCAAAACTTCTATTGTGATATAAACCTACTAAGGGTCGCACCGGAAGGAGTAGCAGGTTCGTCGGAGCTTGGGTGATAGCAAAGGGGTTCGCTGGTGAAACTTTAGACTTAGTATATGTCCCGGAAAGAAGTGGATAAGTCTAATAAGTAGCAGGTTCCCTAATGTTTGAGTGAAGGGTAGGCAGAAGAGATCTATCCGTAGTGTGTGAAAAGTAAATGGAAGTAGTTTACTTGCAGTGAAACAAATCTTTACTGTCTAGACACTTGAGTACAGTGGCGAATGTGTTTATGTTGTTAAAATACTAAAGCACTTGCACTTTAAAAGAGAAATCAAGTTTCCGTTACCTTGTAAAGGAGGGAGTCAGTTGCGAAGCTGCTCTGACGTCACTCTGTGCCGCGCTGGGATAGGTCGAGACAGCGGGTGTGTAGCGGAGCTGAAATTGTAAAGGAGGGGTGAGTGCCGAAGCGTGAGAACTGTCTCACAAAAAGGCCGCTCACCCATTGGTCGAGATTATTTAAACCGTGCACTTCATTGGTCGCACAAAAATAAAAGACGCATTTAGATTGGAAGTGATTTTGTAAACAAAGTCACTCGCAGTAATCGTATGTGGCACACGTATAGACCGCATACTAGACCTGATCCAAGACAGTTAGGGTTCGAGAAAGATCAGTTTAAAGGTCATAACACTAGCATAATGTACGGAAATAAGAGAAAATTGTCTCTTGTAAACAAAGTGAAGAATTATTTCAAGAAAGACAAGCCTATTAGAACTCGAGAAGGTGTTGTCATTCCGCCACCGAATACTCCCGCATCTTTCATGATGTTTGATAAAGGGTACCACTCGTATGTATGGTTGGAAAACTGGGCGGAATACACCAAGGATGACGGAATTTTGGCTTTTCCGTTAGAAGGTACATTTAATGGCAGGATTCTATTTAATTTGAGAACCCGGATGAATGATTTACATCCCAGACCTAGATTAACGCAGTACGAAGCACTAGAGGAATGGGAGATTGAGGCTTTTGAAAGAGACAAGCCCCGCATGGATAAAGGTTTAACAAAATGGTATCCGAAACTGAAACAAGAGACCCGAGACAAAAAGATGAAACAGTGGAGACAGAATATGATTGTAGAAGGACTGTTTCCAATGATGCCAATGGGTGGTCCTCCGGCGGGGGAGAAGAAAACAGAAAAGTGCAAACATTGGGTGCCCATTGGGGAGTCGGATGATGAATTATTAGATGACCTGTTTATGAGAAGTCCGCCTCTTTATAATGAAAGAAATAAACCCTCTAGTGTAGGGAATACTTCCCAACAACCTCCGTGTCAGGAAGGGAATAGATCTGTAAACCCAAGAGACAGTTGCCCAAGGCCTGCTTATAATGAGGGCCTAGGACCCATAGGTGCTAAAGATACCTGTTCAAGACTACCATTTAGTGGGGAATCAGGATACTCAGGTGAGAGAGATTTCAGTCCCAGACCACCCTATGAAGGTGAGGCAAGACCCCCAAATACAGGGAATCCGTTCTCAAGACCTCCATATACGGAAGAACCAAGATCCTTAAGCACAGGAAGTTTGTTCCCGAAACCCAATTATGGTGAAGGATCTAGTATGACGCACCCAACTGCCCCAACATTGACTCCGCAAATAGTACCTGAAATAAGCCTGGATAGACTACTGCAGGAAAGAGAGCGAGAAGCTCTAGCTCAACAAAGAACTGAGATAATTCAGAAAATTTCCCAGTTAAATACAAGTCCTGAAGCATTGACAATTCCGGTAACTATCGGACCAGTGGTTCCGTTGTATGGGGACCGACAAGGGAGTCCAAAAACTCCAGTTATTACCCCAGTTATAGCACAGCTGAGACCAGAGCCCTTGATAGTGGATGACCAGACCAGTGAATGCGAATCTGAGGTCTCGCTAATGGATCTACCCATTAGGAATGCAGGGAAAAGATTACAGAAAAGACATAATCCTTTCGATACAAGGGAGATTCAAATGGAATCAACTTCGGGTACTAAGAGTGTCACGTTAGTGACTCCTGAAGAAATTGAAAGATGGAGTCGCGAATTAGAAAAACAGGCTCCTCAGACGAAACCTTTATATATCTACAAACTGAGAGTAGAAATAGAAGAACTGATGGCAGGAAACGTAGGTTTAGATAGATTAAATACCTATTCTGAAGAAGAGCTGCTGTTTATAGTTAAGAGTCTTACCCGAAATGCCCGAGTGCTTCATGAGAAACTAACAGACACTGCAGCTAGTATGGGAATAGATATTTCAAAATCAAAACCCTTGCAAAAACCATACAGAGCAGATTTTTCGGACAAAGATTTGGAAAACCTGAATGTGTCAGGAAAAAAGGCACAGGTCAAAGAATTATTGACAGTGCTGCAAAAATGGGGAGATGCAGAAAGATGGAAAGCCAGATGGGCCAAGAAAAAAGATGAGGCTAGATCCAAACAGGCAACTCCTGAATTCGTTCTAAAAGAAGCTGACAAACCAGAGCAGTTATACCCTATGCGCAAAGTGCCAGGTGGAAAATATGTGCACGTTCCATGGTCCAGACAGGATATTGTGTCCTTTACCAATGACTTTCCAAAATTACGAGGGAAGCCTGTGGACTGGTACAGGCAGGTGGAAAGGTTTGTAAAGGTGCAAAAATGCCTATGGAAAGACCTGGATGTTTTTTTCGATATAGTAGTTCCTGTGGATTTATGGACCGAGTGTAAGGTTGCCATTGGTTGGCCTAGTGAGGAATACCCGAGGGACCCTATTACAGGAGCTCCTTCCAATGAGGTAATGAAAAAATACGAACAGGTAATGTTACACCTGAAGGGAAAGGTGCCTGCAAAGGAAACTGATTGGACCAAGATAGATAGAACCACGCAGGAAAGGGACGAAACTGTGCACTCCTTTTATGAGAGACTGTTACAAGTGTTTAAAACGTACAGTGGTATAGATAACATCGAGATGAAGGATATGACCCACTTCATTTACAGGTTTGTAAACGGTTTAAGACCCGAAATTTGTCAGTGGATCAAAGACAATAAAATCTGTTGGCAGTCTAAGAAAATGGATGAGGTCTTGCGATATGCAAAGTATTGCGAGGATGAGATGGCAGACAAGCGAAAGGCTCTAAAGGAGAAGGTTATGTGGGCACAGGTGAAGTTGGCAGAACAACAGGAAAAACAATTGAATAAAATGAATAAGAATACCCAAAATCAAGGCTCTGGGGGTGGAGGGAAGCCCAAAGTAAAAATGAGCAGAGAAGAAGCTAAAAAGAAATTTCCCTGCCACCAGTGCGGAGAAATTGGGCATTGGAGAGACGAGTGTCCATATTTACAGCCTGATAATACCCAAACCCCTGATTTAACTCCACAGACGCAGAATGAGAAACCAAGAAAGACCCAGCATCAGGTAAAGGCAAGTCAATTGCCCCGTGCGCCAAAACCGAATTATAAGGGAAAATCACCGCAGGGTGATGACATAGAAATCTGGGGAGGCAATGAGAATAGGAATGCAGCAACTTCACAGTTTCTGTTGAATGACACTTTTTTCTGTAACGATCAATACTGACGGGGCCTGAGAGGGGAGGACGAGGAGTGCGTGCTTGTCGCCTCCTTGCCGGTAGACCAGTCAGGGCCATACATTGAAGGAAGGGTTGATGGAAATGATGTCACCTTTCTATTCGACACTGGTGCTACCCGTTCTACTGTGAGAACAGCAGACGTTCCAAACCTACCCCTCTCGGGAGAAGCAATCCAAGTAGTGGGTGTGTCTAATCAATTGATTAGTACTCCAGTTACTGAGCCCATGGAGATCACAATAGGGAATTTCAAAGAAATGCATAGATTTGTAGTTTGTGATACCAGTCCAGTAAACTTACTGGGACGTGATTTGTTGTGCAAAATGAACTGTACCATCTTTTGCACACCAAAGGGCGTCGAAATTCAAACCCCTGACGAGGATGGCATATACAAATTAATGTTAATCAGACCTGACTCAGAAATTAAACAAATGACTATACAAGACTTACCCGAAGAACTCCAAAAGACAGTGAAACCAGAGGTATGGGACTTTACTGGAAAGGATGTAGGATTAATGGCAAATGTAGACCCAATCCAAATAGCTATGAAAGAAAATGCAGTTCACCCCAATACCAAGCCTTACAAAATGAGTGCAGAAGTGAGAGCAGGAGTTGCCATTGAAATAAAAAGATTGCTAGAAGCAAACATCATACAAGAAGTGATGAGTAGCCCATGTAACTCACCCATACTTGGAATCAAGAAACCTAGTGGCAAGTACATGGTAGTGCAGGACCTGAGAAAGGTAAACAAGATCGTTGTTCCTTGCTGTCCTATTGTCCCAAACCCAGCAGTGATCCTGTATCAGATCCCCTGGGATGCTGAGTGGTTCACCGTGATTGACTTGTGTCACGCATTCTTTACGATCCCATTGCATCCAGACAGCAAATTTCTTTTCTCATTTGCTTTCGACAGTCACGTGTTCGTTTGGAATCGCGTCCCTCAAGGGTATACTGAAAGCCCTTCTATCTTTAATCAGATCCTGAAAAAGTGCCTTGAATCTCTACTCTTACCGGGAAAATCAGTTTTGGTGCAATATATAGACGACCTCTTGGTGGCATCTAAAAGTCAGAGAGATTGTGTTGTTGACACCATTGCCTTACTGAATCACCTAGGTGAAAAAGGACATAAAGTGTCACCTGACAAATTGCAGTTCTGTACAAAGTCAGTGAAATATCTGGGGCACCAGATAGAAAAGGGCATCAGAAAGGTTACCTCAGAGAGAGTCAAGATAATTCGGAACATGCAGTTACCCCGTACTCAGAAAGAAGTCAGAATGTTCCTTGGAGTTGTAGGTTATTGCAGGCAATGGATTGTGGGATTTGCAGTCCTAGCAAAGCCTTTGATAAAAATGACCAAGAAAGGAGCAAAGGATCCCGTGGAATGGGATGATGAAAGCTTAACCGCCTTTACTAAATTACGAGAATGTCTGTGTACAGCCCCTGCATTAGGGATGCCTGATTATTCTAAAGAATTTGCTCTATTCTGTGACACACGAGATAATTGTGCACTATCAGTCTTAACTCAGGAGCATGGTTTGACTAGACGTCCAGTGGCATATTTTTCTGCCACATTGGATCCAGTGGCTGCTGGATTACCTGGATGTCTGAAAGCAGTAGCTGCAACTTGCACGAGTCTAGAACAGAGTGAATCTATTGTTATGGGACATCCTGTAACTGTGTATGTTCCACATGCCGTTGTAATTTTACTGACCAGAACTAAAACCCAGTATCTCACCCCTAGTCGGCTGACTAAATACGAGAGGATTCTCGTGGGTGCTGCAAATGTAGTCATTACTCGGTGCAATATTCTGAATCCAGCCACCCTGCTCCCTGACTCCATGATTGTAGAAGCTCAGGGAGAGGACGAGCATGACTGCATTGACCTGACCGAATTCAGTACTAAACCACGCCCAGACATTAAGGAGGTGCCTTTGTCTGTGGAAGATGAAGAATTTTTTGTGGACGGCTCATGTATGAGACACAAACTTGTAGGCCTAAGTGCTGCTTATGCTGTAGTCTCACTAAACCGCATTGAAGAAGCATCTTGTCTATATGGAGTAAAGTCTGCACAAGTAGCCGAATTAATTGCGTTGACAAGGGCCTGTAAAATTGGGAAAAACAAAAGAATAACAGTATATACTGATAGTCAATACTGTTATGGGGTTGTGCATGACTTCGGCCAATTGTGGCTGCAGAGGGAGTTTCTGACTTCTTCAGGTACTCCCATTAGAAATGGAAAAGTTGTACAAGACTTACTGGAGGCAATCCAATTACCAAAAGAATTGGCAGTGGTCAAATGTGCTGCTCACAAATCTGGCACTGATCCTGTAACCTTAGGAAATGGATTTGCTGATGAAGTGGCCCAGCATTGTGCCAGAAATCGCATGTCTGTAAATATCAAATTGGGGGGACCTGGAAACAGCTGCCAACTTATGATGTTTGAGGATGTGCCTACCTGGGATGAGTTGAGAGATTGGCAGCATGCTGTGCCATCAAAGGAAAAGGAAAAATGGAGGAAACTTGGTTGTCGACCGAGAAGTGAGGATGGTGTCATTGTGGGCCCAAATGGTATGCCTGTGTTGCCTAGACATCTGCTTGCTTCAATGGCCAGGTTGATACATGGAGATTCACACATTGGTAGGGACGCCATGGTTCTGGTTTTCCAACAAACATGGTATAATCCGAAGTTCAGGAAGGTAGCAGAGTCACTCTGCCAGAGGTGCTTGACATGTCAGCAGTTCAACGCTGGGAAAAGAACAGTAGTTGAATTAGGGAAAATTGGGAAATCAGGGGGTCCCTTTGTAAGAGTACAGATTGATTTCATCACCCTGCCCTGCTGTGAGGGAATGAGATATGTCCTTGTCATTGTCTGCCTATTTTCAAAATGGGTGGAAGCCTACCCTGCCAAAAAGAATGACGCCATAACGGTAGCCAAATTATTGCTGCGAGAATTGATACCTAGATTCGGGGTGCCAGTCACAATTGAATCAGATAGAGGCGGACATTTCCAGAATGAGGTAATCGATCAGCTTTGTAAAGCATTCAAGATCACACAAATACTGCACTATGCATATCGTCCAGAGGCTTCTGGAGTGGTGGAACAAATAAATGGCACTATAAAATCAAGATTAGGAAAGATGTGTGAATCTACTGGCATGAACTGGATAAATGCTTTACCTCTTGTTCAGATGGGACTCAGAAGTATTCCAGACCGAAAAACAGGCCTGAGCCCTCATGAAATCCTGATGGGAAGAGTAATGAGACAGGCATGGGTACCAGGATACAAACTGTTAAGCATTTCTGATGATTTAGTACTTGAGTACTGCAAGCAACTGGGTGACCAAGTGCGTTCTATCTCTCGCCAGATTGGGGAAGACGCCGTCGCCAATCCAACAACCCCAGTCCACAAATTGGTTCCTGGCGACTGGGTTGTACTCAAGAAACATACTCGTTCAAGTTGCCTTGCACCGAGGTGGGGAAAGCAACGCCAGGTGATACTGGTGACCACGACAGCGGTGAAGTGTGCCGGCGTTCCAAAGTGGATCCATGCCAGCCATACACAGAAGGCGATTCCAGACGAGAAAACTGACGCTGAAGGTTGTCCAGCTGAGGGGTCTCCAGACGATGGTCCTGAAGTAGCTGACGACGAACAACCGAGCACCAGTCGAGATGAGTGGATACCCATAATCGACCTGACTGACGACCCCATCAGAACAAGAAGTCGAACACAAGCAGATAGAGAGTGGGATAGAGAGGAAGAGACAGGCACAGGCGAAGACTATCAGATTATCGAAATCAATGTAAAATCTGAAAACGAAGAAGGTCAGACAGGGACAGAGCAAGTGATTGATACACCTCCACAAACTCCTGAAGTTGAAAAGGGACAGTCTAGAACTAGTGAAAAGGTTCAAGCAGAAGAAAATCAAGGAATCGCAGTGCTTGAACAGGATCAGACAGAACTAGAAGAACGTGTTCAGGACACAGAAACCGAAACACCCAAAAGCCAAAATCAGAATACACCTGAACAAGGCCAGCTTAGTGATCAGGCAGAAGACACTGAAGTAAGACCTGAAACTAGTCAGACAGGAAGGGAAGAAACAGAAGCAAAAGTGCCACAAACCAATGAAAATAAAAGAGCATTAGAAGAAAGCCAAACCACAGTGCCAGCTAAAAGACTAAAGAAAAAGAAGCATATCGAACCAAGATATATTAAAAGATTGAGGCTGAGAATAAAAACAGTAGAAGAAAAACTTGAAGAAAAAAGGAGAAGTTCGCGTATAGCAGAAAAAACTGAGGAGAGCTCCAAAAGGAGAAGTGATCGAATAAAAAGACTGAACGAAAAGTACCAAGACCCTGAATGGACGTATCTGATATTGGAGGAGTTTGAGGATCTTGATATAACTGACCAAAGTGACGAAGAACAGATTGCTGATCAGTCTGCTGAAGAAGAAGAACCAACTTGAAGTTGCTCAGTGTAAGCTACCTGTGCAAAGTTACAAAGAGGGGTTGAAAACTTCTTCTGTGCGAAAATGTCTGATTCAAGTGTGAATGGAAGACCTAAACGTAGTTGTTGTAAAACATGCTGCCAAGTATGTTTATGTAGTGTAGCAATAGTACTGATCCTTTGGATAGGACTAACTGTAACCCTTCTTTCCCTGATGAGTAAAAACCCAAGTTTGTACCCGAATAATAACTTACCTGACGACACTGTAGAAACACATACTAAGAATGCACCACGAAGAATAGACACCTTGGACAAACCCCTGAGCCTGAAACGGAGACAGTTAACTTTAGAAGCACCAGATGAGGAAGCATTACACTTCAATAAGATTAAGAACAAGACTCATTTAAACGTTTTCGCAAACCTATTATTGCATTATGTAGAGACCATGGAAATAGACGACTGTTATGTCTGCATGAAGCTACCTACTTCTGTAGCTGAAGGCGTGACCTATCATCACTTACCCTTAACATGGAATTTCCTGTAGTATACTGACTAGCTTATTTTACAAAAAAGGACCCCTACAGTATCTCTATTCAAATCATGACGTCACTTTTTCTGAACTTCCTGTTCAAAGAACTCTAACCCCTGTAAAGACAACTAGAAATGTAGCTAAGTTCATGAGTGATTATTTTCTACATGAAAAGGAAAAGGAGTTCCTGGACATGGTAGAGAAGAGAAGAGAGAGTTTTCAAAAGAAAGCCAAAGACAGGAACCATAAAGTTCCTAAATGGTCCGAAAATATAGAGAGTACCTCAGATGGTGGAGCTACTGCTGCTATACTCCTTGACTTCGAGAAAAAGGGGAAACTCTGTCTTAAAAGGGAAATGACTAGTTATTATAACAATGTTTTCATCGGTTCCAGTGAGTGCGAACATAATTACAAGGTAATTGGGGGTTGGGGGTTTCAAAGATGGGACCGAGCCTGTGTTTCCTGGAATCTATTTTATTTGTGGGAACAAGGCTTACTTCAAATTGCCCGACCATTGGTACGGGAGTTGCTACTTTGGTATTGTCTTCCCAAAGATATACCATGTGGGAAAAATCACTGGAAGCAATGAAGAAACTAACCCATTAGTACGCAATAGAAGAGAAACTGCTGGAGAGATTGTAGGAGATATTTTTAGCGCAATAATACCTGCAGTGGGAGTGGTTCTGAACTCAAACAAACTTTGCAAATTGTCTACAGTAGTAGATCGGTTATCTACCGACACTGCTGGGGGTTTCCTGATGGTCAATACCGAAATGGTTGCGATCAGATCAATGGTTTTACAGAACAGACTTGCGCTTGACACCTTATTAGCAAAAGAGGGCGGAGTCTGCAGAATATTGAAAATGCAACATTGTTGCACTTACATACCTGACAAAAGTGTAGGAATTCAAAGGTATGTGAGGAACATTACAAATTTGGAGCAAGAACTTAAACCACTGGAGGTTGACAGTGCCTGGAAAAGACTCACTGATGGTCTCTCTGCTGTAGGACATTGGTTTGCCCAATTAGGTAGAGGTTTGTTGTTTAAAGTACTGATGCCAATTGCCATAATAGGTTTCGTCATAGTCCTTATATTTGTCTGTTGCAAATGTCGTAAGCACACCAAAAGGTACACTGTAAATAAGAGAGGTGTGAAACGAAGTGTGGATGAACTTGAATTGGAAGAACTGAATAATCAGATTTACAAAAAGGTGAAAAATGCTCACCCTAACAAAGATGTGAAAGAGAAATTGAATCGAATGCTGGAAGAGATTGAGATGAACAAAGTGTGAGAGAAGTTGGCATCTGATTCCATTAGTTTGTGATGATAGTAAATATCATCAAAGAGGGGATTGATGAAGCAAGATTTCGCATATTACGCGACTTGCTTGAATTCATGAACCTCGAATAACATATAATAAAATAACTCAACCTGTACGTCTTACTAATATCCCTTTTATTTTACACTTGGGGTGTCCTAGCGACGCTTGCCTATGTGTTTTACTAACTCCATAACCCTTGTTCCTAAAATGGCCGCTGCTTGGCGGGTTTCTACTGCGCATGCGTTAGTCACACTCACGTGACGTGACGTAGTTGCAGTTCTGGTGGGAATCTTTGCGCCTGCGTAATTACTTCCAAGATGGCTGTTGGTGTCCTAACGAGGTGAAGCTTGCGCAGATGCTTTCGTGTTATTGTCTGTTTGCACTAATCACACACGCAATAGTATATTATGGAGTAAGGGGTATAGAGTAGCTAATCATGGTATACAGTGAATCATTTATTTCTATGTTTTTAATTTGTTCTCGCTTACTTTTCATGTACCGCGATATTGGGGGTCTGAGTGAGACGGGAACCATCTTGAAAGTCCCTACTGCGCATGTCGCGCGGCCAGGGAGAAGACAACCTTGAGCAGTGGAACTCCGCCAGCTGGCAGTCACAGTCAAGATGCTCCTGTGAACACAACCTCTGACCCAGAGGGATGGGGTTGAACAGTTCCTAACTCGCAACAATTGTTATTTTCTATTGTATTCTGTCAAAATCTCTCATGGGAACCCCAAACCTGCAAGGCGGTTCCATAAAATGTTAATTTAGGCTTGTAGAAGCTTGTTCTGATTGGTGTGTAGACCTGGCCTACTTGGGAACCAATCGAAATTGGGGATTCTGACACTTGCAACATTTTGGGGGTGGTACACTGACCCGAAAACAGTATAACTAGCCTAGGTTTAGCTAGAGAAATTGTCCGACTTGTCTGAATAGCTGACCTGTCACTGACCCAACGCACTCAATAGGTGACTGATACAGAGGTGCTGCGGAGCACTCTGTCCGAAATATACCATAGACTCTGGAGGTTTTACTGAACCTTAAGTGCTGGCGGAGCACTTTGCTGGGGAATTCGCTAACCCAATCGGGGTTCTGGCTGATAGCTGCAGAGAGGGTGGAGCGCAGGCGTTGCTTCCAAACTGCGGGTGCTGGTCGTTCCTTGGTGGTCCTGTCCTGATCCTAATCTGGTTTCCCTGTCCTGTCCTGGGGTGTCCATTCTGCACCTGCTGTCCCATTGATGACGGTCCTTCCTTGGGGTATTTCCTGTCCTTGACTGATCCGTGGCCAGGGTTGGTCTTCACACCATTCTAGGTAAATATATATAGTGCTGAGAACTCTATACTGCACCTTTCTATTTTTCTGTCTTTGCTTTAATAAAGACATACCTTTGCGCATAATTGATTTTCCTTGCTTTTGCAAGGCTACTGACTGAAAGCACACATGTTATTGCGGTTTTCTTAGCATGTTCCTATGTTACCCTTCCTTTATGCACCTTTCTCCATACTGTTCATGACATATAGATGTGGTTTATAATTTTCTCTTTTGTTCCAAGCTGATTGAAGTAAAGTTGCTAGAACCTAGCGTGTTCCATTTTCCCCCCCTACCTATAGATGCATAGGATTTTCCAAAACTTTATTCAACCTTTGTAGTATTTCCCAGTAGTACATTTCTAGTACATGCATGAATTTGCCCTTTATAGATATTCATTATCGAATTCCAAATTCCTGAAATCTGTTTAGCATATTTCTCATGTTCTTACCCTCTTTAGACTCATAAATGGTTGCCCTGATATATTTTCTATATGGTTATGTGCTTTTCGTTATCTTGATTATCGATTGCCTTTTGACTGTAAACTTGATGCTTTCCGAATCTGATTTCTAGATAAACCTTTAAAACTTCCCAGTTGTCTGTGGTTATTTGATGAATACAGAAGAAATAAAAGTCGGTATTGTATTTTGCCTGCCTTTCTTTTACAGCTAGCTCCCTGATCCATTGTGGTCATAGGTACCCGTAACGGTGGATTGGTAAGTCGGGTACACTAGAAATAAATAGGAAGGAATCAGGGTTACTGGTAGTAGAAAGTAAGGTCACCTGATTAATGTATATATGGTGAATTGAAGTTGTATGGGCCCGAAACGCATATGGTAAAATTGTTGGTCGGGTGACCTGCGATCTCTATCAGTAGTACTGGTGGTGGTAGTAGTGGTACTGGTAGTACTGGTAGTGGTAGTACTGGTAGTGCTAGTACTGGTAGTGGTAGTACTGGTAGTGGTAGTACTGGTAGTGGTAGTACTGGTGGTGTTGGTGGTAGTAGTGGTGGTGGTAGTGGTAGTACTGGTGGCTGTAGTAGTGGTAGTACTGGTGGCTGTAGTAGTGGTAGTACTGGTGGTGGTAGTACTGGTGGTGGTAGTACTGGTAGTACTGTGGTAAATAAATAATTACCAGTACTATTTTTCTATGCATTAACTGAAACAGATAGCTCAATAAATAAGAGGCAGGATCCGTGATATCTGAGTCAGAATGGGCTTTAATCAGATGGCTCGAGCCAATGGACCATCGTGTTCCATCACCTGCAAAGGTTCAGGAAGGGACAGACACAAGAAAAGGGGACTGGCATGGAATGGCAGCTGCAGCAACAGGAACGGGACAGCTAGCATCTCATTAACATTATACAGTATATATAGTAAAACAGTACAATTACATTGAGTACAGTAGGCGTAACAAGTGACAAACGAAAGATAAGAACACATGGGCGTGAAAAGAAGGCGTGCACAGGGCGTGCACGGAGACATGTGATGTAAACGTCACAGAAGTGTCATAAATGGGTGGATACATGGAGGGGGCTACCTGGGCAGCTGGAACCTTTAACCTACTGGTGCGCGCAAACGGGCCATGACGTGTAACTAGGGAGAGCTGGGGGCTCTGACTTCTGGCACTAGAAGAGGAGACTAAAGTCTGGGATGTCAAGACGACATGTACCTATAGCATATCTGATATCTCGTGTTTGGAGAACATGTTGATAGAATCTAAAAGTCATCAGGGTACAGGCTACTGGACACTAAGGCTGGTGCATGCATATATTTCTTACTGTATTGCGTGTGCTATGAATCTTCTATGGATATTAATTCAGCAATTCTCTTGTATGGAGACAGGAAGACTAGACTATAGCTGAAGATGTTTATGCGGTTCGTTAGCTTAGGAATGTGAAGCCGGGGAGCTGAACTGATAACTAGAGGCATAACATATTCTTGGCAGACAGGCAGGCAGGCCAGGCCGGGCACCGCGCTGCTTGGCAGAAAGTAAGTGAAGGGTCAGGGATGCGGGAGGGGCTGCATCGCTCCTCAGAGTGGTTTCAGGAGACTGGAGCTTGAATCTGGTGTACGGGCCTTATGAGGCCTAGAAACGGGGACAACTCGATGAATTAACGTGCACAATGTGAAACGTTGGCAACATAGGCCTAATACTTGTTGCTTTCACGAGAACTGGATAACTGGCATACTAACGTTGGACACAACTATAATTGCGTCTTTATTCGGGCAAGGGGGTAAATATGCATATCGATCACGCACATATAACATATAATGGGGAACACGTAGGGACACATGACAGGGCAAAATTCAATTTTCCTCATTCCCTCCTTGTTCCCTACGTTTCCTTCAAGAAACATCAATATTCATGATACCATCTATCTGTTCATAGAGCATCATTTGCTCGTCTCTTATCTTCCTGGAATGGGACTTAGGACTTGGAATACAAGAGGTAGCGCACAAGCCGCAAATCGCAGGGCCACATTGTAAACATAGGCAACAACTGAATATGATCATTACTACTATTCCTAGGAATGACAATACTTTCCATCCCCAGGCAGATATTATACTCCAGAGCCAACCGGACCATGTCCAGGTGCCTGGATTCTGGTGCAACTGATGGGCTATTTTATGAAGTCTGGTTATAGCTGAATAAACAGACGGTGCATTATTAGGAATGAAAATGCAACAACTAGATCCGATGACTCTACAAGCTCCGCCCCTATCGGCCAGTATGACGTCAAGAACAAGGCGGTTTTGAAGAACGACAAATCTGATAGCAGATTGTTCTTCTGTTAAGTTACCTAGAGCGGAAGTAGTCTCATTCACTACTGCTTCAAGGGTTCTGGTTAACCTACGTATTAGCTTACTATTCTGGACAGGTCCTATGAAGAAAAAGAAACCTTTATTGAAATCTGTATACTGTTCTAATGCAGTTTCAGTTTGATCGACAATTGGGGACTCGATCTCCCTTCTATGTCTGACGTGTACTAGATGTGTATTCCTGTGATAATCAGATGGGGCTAGGAAGACTGGTAGCAGTAGGAAGGCAATGTAACATGTTCCATCCCAATCCAGGGGCAGACGTACATATGCGGTCTGACCACATACAAAATACGAATGACGTGAGGCTTTGAAAGTAGACTTCCCACTGTCACTATACTCGACCACAGTATTACAATCACTGTGTCCTAGATGTACTGAACCATTCTTTCTGACACATAATTCGCCTTTCACTGGTAGAACTGTAATAGCAGGTAAGTCTGGAGTTGTCTCGGACTGAAAATTCAAAACCATGAAATTAGAGGAAAAGTTACCTAGATCATATACTTCATTTTCTAGATCTAACCCTGTTCTATGGGAAAGACCCTCCTTGTCTGGGAAACATGTTCTATTCAAAAGGGACTTATCGTCTGAGGATGATGTTAACGTAAACCATGCTCCACACGAACCATTGTGTGAAAACGGATAGGGAAAGAGTGGCAGAACTCCCTTCGGTGTCTGGAAAGGGGGGAGTCGACCACACACCCAACAATTAGTGGCATTGCTGGTCTGGTGTGAATAGTGTAGCATACGGATAAAAGTATTGTTGCGCATGGCAAGTCGGTAGGATAACTCGTGAGGAGGTAGTTCACTAAAAGTATGCTCTACTGTATCATTAGAGGACAAATGTACATGTGAATCAATAGGAGGAAAAAATACATGTAAAGCATAACTTATGCATGTAATCGTAAGACTCAGAAATAACATAAACAATAAGGTAATCGCACATCTGCTGCGCAGATTTTTACAATAACGTATTTTCTTGGAGTTTCGACTAACTCTCTCACTATGGGGGTCTATCTCATACATGTCAGGAACCTGTCTAACCGCTTCACCCGAGAGGGACTTAAACAATTAAACTGTCTGACTTGCTAGACCGGAGCTTAAGTTTATACTCCTGCTGCGGAGTTTTCTCTAACAGGGGAAGTTTAGAGTCAGTATCGGGGCAGTCCTTGAAAAAAGTCTTTGGACGGAGTCCACGAAAACGTTTGACGTGACTGGAGTGAAGCCAGCCCTTGCGGCCCTCCACTTTGACGGCGGTCCTTGTGGTCATCAGAACGAGTTTCGGCTCCTTCCAGCGGGGCTCCAGCGGGCTTGAACGATCAAAGTTCCTAATCAGAACGAGGTCGCCTGGAATGACCTCGTGCGGTTTCACTTGGGTGTTGTCTGGAAAGGCAGCCGCGACCTGTGAACGACAAGAGAGTAGTGCAGACATCAAGGAAGCCAGGTAATCTGTCAGCATAGTACTGTCAACATCAGTAATTTTACGTGGCATCGGTGTACCCCACATGTTCGGGGGACGACTGAAAACAACCTCAAAAGGGGACAGACCTGAACGGGAGTGAGCGACCATTCTCATGTAAAAAAGGGCGACTGGCAGTGCTACCATCCAATCTACGCCTTTCTCGGCACAGACCTTTGCAATGCGGATTTTCAGAGTTTGATTATGTCTCTCGACGAGGCCAGCTGCCTCGGGGTGTCGTACACAGTGGAACTTCCACTGGTACCCTAACAGAAGAGATACTGGTTTCATAAGTTCGGATGAGAATGGCTGGCCGTTGTCTGAATACACGACCCTGGGCAAACCATAGCGGGGAAAATACTCACGAACCAACTGCCTGGCAGTGGTCGCGGCAGTGTAATCTGGAACTGGATATGCTTCTGTCCATCTGGACAAAGCGCATACAACTACGAGGACATACTTGAAACCTCGACATCGATCCATCTGAATATAATCCATCTGAAGGACTTCGAAAGGGTGGTCAGGAGGATGGAATCCACCTTGTTCCACCGGAACACCTTTACCTGGATTGAATTGACAACAGATCATGCAGGTACGCACTTTCTGCTTCGCTGCTGCTCGTAAATGCTTGTTAAACCAGAGGTTCTGGATGCTGTCTAACATGGCTTTTTCTCCTAAATGTGCTGGGCTATGTGCGGTATTGATAATAACTTGAACCATAGAGTCGGGGAGAAACCATGTGGCTTTTCCCTTCGTCAACCATCCCTGATCTGTCTGGACCCCTCCTTGTTCAGACCATTTCTTGATTTCATCGGGAGTAGCATGTGTCTGTATGTCTAGTACGTCTTGTGTAGGGTCCTTAACTGTCATACAAGTAGTCTGATCGAGAACACCTGTCTTTGTCGTGTTAACTGGAATGTCTGGAGTCTGAGCTGTAAGCTTGGCTGTTCGATCTGCTAGATCGTTACCTTGGGAAATGGTGTCAGTGGCTTTCGTATGTGCTTTGCACTTCATAATGGCAATGGCTGTCGGTAAATGTATTGCTTCTAACAGAGCTTGAATGAGGGGGCCATGCTGAATCTTGGCTCCATGAGAGGTCATGAAACCTCTTTCTTGCCAGAGGACTCCAAAGTCGTGAACGACTCCGAATGCATAACGTGAATCTGTATATATGTTTACTTTCAGGTTCTTAGCTCGTATGCAGGCTTGGGTCAGAGCGATGAGCTCTGCTGCTTGAGCAGACAAGGTGTCAATACGATGTGTTTCTATAACTTCAGTTTCAGTAGTCACTGCATACGCGGCTACTAACTTTCCTGTACTTGTTCTCATACATGAACCATCCACGTAAAGTGTCAGGTCTGGATCAGGTAATGCAATATCCGTCAAGTCTTGTCTTGGCTTTGTCATAATGTTAACAACTTCCACACATTTTTGAAAAAGCACACACCCAGGCAGACTTAGGCTACAAGGAACTGGCTAAATCACAACACATTTGTGTGAACACATTATGATAAATACACAAAAAGAACAATTAGTACAACAGACTGTTATGATATCAAAAAATATATTTTTAATTTCGATTTCTTTTAAAACATTATAAAAAGAAGAGTTAGTGAGTATCACTTGATTATATATGGTGTATATAGTTATGAATTTGATACATTGATAATGAATAACAATTCCATGGTATATTGATAAAATCAGAACAGAAAAGAAAACAGTTAAAATTCAGTTTCAGAGTTATTTCTCCAAATTTTTGGCAGACTTGGGCTGTGTCAACGCGTTTCGACAATCTTTTGTCTTCATCAGGACTTTTTAGAATATGCAGCCACTTTTTCTCTAAACAGAATAAAACAATATTTTTTTTTTTTTTTTTTTTTTTTTTTTTTGGTAAGACATTTATTGTGCATTGTCAAAGAAAAATTACAGTCAATCTCGCCTACAACCTTAAGAGGCCGGCTTTGCAAAGTACGCAAGAATAAATGCACAGTTCATCCATACACAGCCCATCAGCCGACAACCATAGGTCCGGCGGCGCATGTTCTGTAGTAGCGTAGGCGGTGGTTTCGACAGTGCATCCGCATGGTAAATTTGCCTTAACAGTCTTACATTTTGTGGTATTTTTACAAAATCCCCCATAACCTAGTGGGGACAAAACAAACAACAAAGCAATAACCCCCTGTAAATCTTAAAGCACTGTGTCACAGCATTCTCCCCCCCTCATATGCCTAACAAGTGTAGCTCATAGCGGCAACATGTCTTTAAAAAAAGGAGCGCTCAGCCCTCATTATCAGCAGATGCCATTGACACCATATATTGTTGAAAGGGCTCCCAAAAGTCTCTGGGGCGGGATCCCATAGGCAACTCTTCCTCATACGTGACTAAGGTGTCTCTACAATAGGTCAGATCTTCCAGCCAAGTTCTCACTTTAGGCTTTCGCCTACTGTTCCAGTGTAGGGATATTCGTCTCTTCGCCATTAATAACGCAATCACACAAAGTTTGCGCCGTCTCGCTCGCAAGTGCGGCACCAATCCCAGGAGACAAACTTTAGCAGTACACGGCAATTGGGCTCCCAACATAGCGTTGAGTGTCCGTATCACCTGGTCCCAGTATTGTGTTACAGCCTCACAGTGCCACGCCAAGTGTATGAAGTCCGCGTGTTCCCGCCCACACCTAGTGCAATTAGAGTTGTCTCTCAGCCCATATCTGTGCAGTCGTGCAGGGGTGTGGTACATCTGGTGCAAATATTTGTAATGGATCAGTCTAAGGTTCCCGTTGGGTGTTAGCATCCCCGTGAGCATGCAGGAGGCCTCCCAGTCCTCTTCCGTAAGATCCTCCCCCAGTACCGCTTGCCATTTCTCCCTGGCTCTTGCAGTGTCACCACCATTGCTAGCTTGTGCGCAGCGGTACAGTCGGGATACCAGGTGTGCAGCTGAGGGGGTGTTGATCATGAGTGTCAGTGGCTCTAGTGCCTGCGGTTCTGCTGGGAAAGACACAAAGTGTTTCTTCACCGCCCTCTGGAGCCTATAATAGGTGAAGCTAAACAACAGAGTTGGATTCTGGATATATGTGAGTTGGTTCAGCTGCACAAAGTGCCCTTCCCTGTACAAATCCCCAAGGGTGTCTATGCCAGCCCGTTTAAGGAGGTCCATCCCTACCTGTTCTTGCGTGACAGACAGCGCCGGGTGGTGAGCCAACGGGAGTGTCGGTGCATAGAGTGGTGTGCAACGCGCCATCCTACTGAGTGTCTTCCATGCTTCCACCGTGGTGTTCACTGGGTTAATGTCGTGGGCGTGTAATCTGGGACGTTTGTGTGTCAATATACTCGTTAGTGGGATGGGGTCAGCATCTCCATGCTCGACAGCCACATGGGTGAGGAAAGGTATCTCGTGAAACCAGTAATGCGCGTATTGCGCCTGAGCACACTGATAGTATAGATAGATGTCTGGCACCTTGAATCCCCCTCTAGCGTATGGGAGCGTCAGAGTCTGCAGGTCTAGTCTAGCCTGTTTACCCGCCCAGATTAAGGAGAGCATGAGAGATTTAATGTTACGAAACACCTCCGCCGGGGGCTTGATAGGGATATTATTAAAAAGATATAAAAATTTGGGCAGGAGCACCATCTTCACAATGGCAAGTCTGTCCGCCAGAGAGAGCGGTAGTCGTATCCATCTCTTGACCTTGTCCTCCAAAGCAGAGACAGCCCTCCCGTAGTTGGTGCGGATGACTAGCTCTGGGTCCCTGTGGAACCAGACTCCTAGATATTTCGTCGGCTCCTCCTGCCATTCCAGGGGATAGTCCAGAGGCGCGGGTTGGGTGCTATCCGTCAGTGGGAGTATGAGGGATTTGTTCCAGTTAATTTGGAGCCCTGCATATTGACCGAATCTAATGTATTCCCGCATTAGGGCGTTGAGGTTTGACTCCGGGTTTTTCACATATAAGACCATGTCGTCCGCATACAGGGCAATGTGTATGGGCCGCGTAGGTAACTGAATGGCTGAGTAGTGGTGGTGCTGTCTTATTTTGCACGCCAAGGGTTCCAATATAAGGGCAAAAAGCATAGGCGATAGAGGGCACCCTTGTCTGGTGCCGCGTCGGATGTCAATCGGGGATGAGAGATGTTTGTTCACCCGTATGCGGGCCGTCAGGCCCGAGTACAGCATCGTGATCCAGCCAATGAATAAGGGGGGGAATCCCATCCGGAGCAGAACTGCGTGCAGGAACGGCCAGTCAATCGTATCGAATGCCTTAGCCGCGTCCAGCAAGACAGCAACCGCCTTGATATCCGGGGCCAAGTAGTGCGCCAAGGCAAAGAGGGTGCGAGTGTTGTGTGCGGTCGACCGGTCTGGGATGAACCCCGCCTGGTCTGGTCTTATTAACATCGGCATTAATGGCTTCAGTCGGTCCGCCAGTATGCTGGCTAGGATCTTGGTGTCAACGTTTATCAATGAGAGAGGACGGTAGGAGTCGCACTGTTCTTCATCCTTACCAGGTTTCAGAATGGCGATAATCAACGCCTCTCTCATAGACGGTGGCAGAGTCTGGGCTTCATGAGCGGCCTCGTATAGATTCACCAGATGTGGTGCTAGCGTGCTAGCGTATGTTTTATAGAATTCTATAACGAAGCCATCCGGGCCCGGTGCCTTGCCTTTGGGGAGCCTTTTGATGGTGTCCATGATTTCTTGTGTCGTGAGGGGCCTAGCTAGGTATTCCCTGTGCCCGTCTGCCAGCCAGGCAATCTCTACGTCAGCCATGTATTCCAGTATCTCCTCCCGTGGCACCTGTGGTCTGGCCTCGTATAGAGCCCCGTAGGTTTCCCTGAATTCGCCCATAATGGTCGGTATGTCGTGCGCGCGTGTGCCTTGTTTGGTGCGTATAGATGCTATATGTTGCGGTGCCCTTCCCGAGCAAATCTTTTCTGCTAGGGCCCTGCCCGGCCTACCCCCTTCCCCATATCTCCTGGCCGTAGTCCTCTTAAATATGTATTTGAGTTCGTCATCAGCAAACGTGTTGTACTCCAACAGTATGGATTGTATGTCGCTTAGTAGCGCCGTGTCCCCAGTGTTTGTGTAGCGCTGTTCCAGATCTCGGAGCATCTCCTCCCTCCTGGTAAGTTGGTGGCGAATATCTTTCAGTATACCAGCAGACGTGGTAATGCACACGCCCCGTATTGTCGCTTTAAATGCTTCCCATAGAAGGCACGGGTCCTCTGTGGTAGGGGCATTTAGCTCGAAGTAGTCAGTGATCGCCGTTTGGAGGGTATCTACATAAAGCGGGTCGCGCAAGGCCTGTGCGTTGAAGCGCCATGTGTAGGGTGGTGGGACATAGTGTGGGATCCGTACCCGTAGGAGCACGGGACTGTGATCTGACAGTGTTCTAGGGAGATGTGTAATCTGCTCCACCCAGGCAAGGACGTCCTGTGTGGCTAGCCAAAAGTCTAGTCTGGACCAGCTCCTATTTACAGCATTGATGTGTGTGGCTGCCTGTTCCCCCGGATGCAGTAACCTCCACAGGTCACCGACGTGCAAATCAGACATTGCGTCAAGCAGCATTTCTCTCGCCTTGGTATGGTGCTCAGGCGTGTGTGCTGCCCTGTCAAGCCCGTCCCTGAGTGTGACGTTGAAGTCCCCTCCCCAGAGAACATTGTCCGCACGTACATCAGCTACAATATGCCATAGCCTTTCAAAGAAGTCTGCATCGTCCACGTTCGGACCATATACATTAACAAGAGCCAGTCTATGATGCCTCGTCTCGCCTACTACTATTACATATCGGCCCCCCGGGTCAGTGTGCGTGTCTGTGATTTTGAAATGAGTGCCTTTTTTTACCAGTATACTAACGCCACGGGAGTATGATGAGTAGTATGAGCCAGTTGTGGATTCTGCCCATTTGTTACCCAGCCCGTGCGTGGAATTGGGTGCAAGGTGAGTTTCTTGTAGGAAGGCCACATCGACCTTGAGCCTGTCAAAGTACGCAAACATTTGCCGTTTCTTTTTCGGGTTCCCCAGCCCCCTGACATTCCACGTGATGAGGTTGAGTGTGTCAAAGCGCGCCATTAGCGTGTGGTCCGGCGGAAATGTGTATCGCGTGATCTGTGTGGCCACCTATGAAACAGCACAATCCTAACATTCGCTATGCAGGCAACAACGGAGTTCGCAATGCTTCTCAGACACAGTGCAAATACAGTAACTTCAATCAGCTTCCCCATCCCCCCACCACCCACTTTAGCACCCAAACTTCGCCAAAGCCATTCCCCCCCGAACTTCAGAACAGTGAGTAAACTTTTTGTGGGGAACACCCTCCTGGGGGTGCCGCCCGGAACACACATCTCCATCCACATAGTGGATGTGGACGGGCGCGATTAGCGTGCTATAACATCATCAATACGAACTTCCTATCCCCCCCACCCCATCCCCGATCCCCCGCAGGCACGTAGTGACCTCAACAATTTTCCAAACTCCCCCCCCCAAAGTACAAGACCACTCTTAGGTAGTGTCGAGCACCCTCAATGCCAGTGTCTCAGGGCTACACAGTGAAAGGCAGGTAGCGTACCTAGTTAGTTTTCTGTCAATAGTTAGTGGAGGCCCAGTGCTCCTGTGCTGGTTCTGTATTAACAGTTCCCCATATTACTCACTGCGCTACCGCCAAGTACGATTCCCATCCAGGGTCCGCCAGCAGTGGGTGTCACAGTCTCGTGGCTCGCCACGCGAAGCTTCACCCAATTTGTAGTGTCCGTCGTGTGTCGTCCACAGTGCTGAATTAGTCCGAAGAGGCACACGTTGAGCCATCGCGCTTTCAGTCGTTGTCGCTCATTCTGCTCGCATTCTCCTGATTCTTCCGACGTTTGGTGAGGGTCTTGACGTACTCTTGTGCAGCTTGCACCGTCGTGAGGACCACCGGCTTACCATCCGTCAGGATTTTGAGTTTTGCAGGGTACAGCATCGCGTACCCAATGTCCAGCTCGCGGAGCTTCTTCTTGACTGTAGCAAATTCCTTCCTGGCCTGTTGCACCGCCATGGTGTGGTCAGGGTAGAACTCCAGCGAGTTGCCCTGATGGTTAATGGCGCCTTTTTCCCTCGCAAGCCGGAGTATAGTGTCTCTGTCCCTGTAGTTGAGTACCCGGGCGATGATTATTCGAGGCGGAGCCCCTGGTTTCGGAACGGGGGCCAGAGAGCGATGAGCGCGCTCAATCAGGAAGACGTCAGAGAAGCAGTCAGCCCCGAAGATGTCCTTCAGCATATTTTCCACGTACGTCTCCATCTTGCCCGTGTTGGTGGATTCCGGCAGGCCCGAGATGCGCACGTTGTTGCGGCGGGACCTCGCTTCCTGGTCCTCCACCTTCGCCTTCAGGGTTGCCAGGGTCCCCTCAAGGGCGCTGTGCGTTTTTGCGATGTCTCTGGAGTGATCCTCCACTGAGGAGATCCTGCGCTCCGCCTCCACCAGCCTCTCCTCGTGGTTTTCCAGCTTGTTAGACAGGGAGTCCACCCGCGCCACGACACTGTCCATCTTGCCATTCATGTCATGGAGACTCTGTTGGATAGCCCGCAGTACCGCCTCCATGCCGGCGCCCTCCTCCAGTACCTGGTCTCCAGCAGCGTCCTGAGCAGCGCCTGATTTCGTCGCTTGCTTCCTTGCTTCAAAGGGCAGCCTTGACTGTTGTTTGTCCGGCTTGCCCATCGCGCTCGGGGAGCCAACTGGGCTAGTGAGTTGCGGGCTCGTAGGTAGTGCTGTCGCAGTCGCTGTCCGTGCGCGTCGCAGCCGTGTTCCAGACGTCCTCCACGTCTGGGCCCTGCTCATTGGGCCATGTGGCGGGCTCTACGGAGGTGCGGGTCTGCTCAGTGCGCCACGCAGGAGTGTCATGTGCCAATGCGTGCAGTGCAGGGCGCTGACCGTGTCCCCCTATCTCCCCGGCCGTGTGGAGCGGACTCGCTGGTGATAGCGGGTCAAGTTCGCGCCGTCAAGGCAGCGGTCAGCATCAGAAAGCAGCTTCTGACGTGCACGCCCCTCTCCAGCTCACCTCCGGTCGATACTCCTCCCAAGGCACCGCAGTGGCCGCACAAAGTGTCACGGTAGGGAGCTGGCAGTGTCCGGCGCAGGGTCGCCGAGTGTGCGTGTCACCGCCGTCGCCATTTTGGCCGCCGTGGAACGCATACAGTCCGCCGCGATTCCTGCAGGTTGTACAGGTACACCGTACCTGCAAGCCGCCGATATTAGTGTTCCACAGCTAGCGCGTTGAGGGGGGGTTTGTCCAGTGGTCGTCTAAAGGCGGCACCGTGTGGTTTCATCCGCGGTCCCTGCAGTCGCGCGCCGCCATTTTGGGCAGTCGGCCCGCTTCATGGGAAGTCATGCCGGTTCTCTGCGGCGTGCGGTCCGTTTCCCAGCCGAGATCGCCACAGAGTGAAGGCGAGTCTCTCAGCCGTCCATTCCGCCGTTTTTCGCTGGAATCGGGGCAGGTTTAGGGCCAGGGGTTCCGAGGAGACGCGCCCGTCCGGCGGAGCCGACTTAGAAGTCAGCCATCTCGCAGTGCGCCCTCTAGCGCCCCCCCAATAAAACAATATTTTTAGATAAATATTTGGCCAACACTTTCTAGGTTACAGTCAGCAACTCTTATTTTAAATAACCGAGGGTGACTAGCAAAATACAACAGTTCATAACAGTCCATTGATAATTAAAAATATTATACATCCGCTCTAAAAGAGTCAAAAATAAATTCATTTTCTTAGCCAGACTTGTATTTGTATATACGTGATAATACAGAATCGAAGAAACCAACAGAGCGCATTCATTTTATTAATAATGACTACATTATTCTATATCTGAGTTCTAGAGAAACCAGATGGCAGAAACCAACAGAGCGCATTCATTTTATTAATAATGACTACATTATTCTATATTTGAGTTCTAGAGAAACCAGATGGGTAACCATTGTCTCAAGATGATAGATGAAACAGAGGGAAGATAGGTATATGGCGAGGCGGGAGTTTTTTAAAAAAAAAATTTTGTCTACATATGTTATCTAACCATTAGGGGCTTATTTTTCTTAGACAAGATCAAAAGTCATTGAGAGAATTGTCATCCCAGTATTGTTATAATACATTATTAAGTAACCAAGCAAATCGCAGTATATATTCACCATTATTTTGTTGCAGCTATTCGAAAAACTGCAGTTGGGAGTGAGGCACCTTCTCTATACTAGATGTGGACGGTATGTGATATCTGTTTAATAAAGAGACAAACCATATTGGAATTTAAGGTTCTTAATGCATATTTTAATTTTACTAAGTCACACGAGTTTCCAACTTTGACCCCTATTTTTTTATATTCATTGGAGGTTTTACCTGATATAGCAGTATTCACTGCAAGCTTCTCACCCCCTCCTCTGTTAACTTCTCATGAGTCTTCAGCATTAAATAAGGCCACGACTCGATTTCTGTAGCCGTAGGTAAAGTAGCGGTCCACTTAATCGTTACAAGTGGGAAAGTTCCTGTGCAAATACAACATGAATAGACTCAAATCTATTTATTCCGTTAATATTGCTATTTATTAGTCTTAGGTAATGTTCACTGTTATTATTCTCTACTTCTTCATAATTTACCTTATTTGTTGGATATAGTTGTTCTAAATCAGAGAGTGCGTGTTGAAGACTCGGTATCTGTCAGGAGCTGCGATTTTTAGGGGCGTGGTTCAGCCTCGCCGTACCCGGCGTCTTACGAATAATTTTGGTCGAAGTTAGGGCTACTGATTGTTATACTCTTCCAAGATCATTCTAAAATAAGGGAGAGGGAAAGAGTAACAGTCATTTGTTGTTTATCCCTTAGGTTTGGTCGATGGTCGGTCCAGTTAATTAGAATCCTTTCGCCCTAGTCCTTTAGTGTTTTGTTTACCTGGCGGATTCAATCCGATTTGATGAACGGAGACGGAGGCGTTCTTATGTTTATTTGCTTTCCAGGGTCCTATCGCTGTACGGTGTCCCCGCAAAGGTATCAAATGCGTTATGCCGGGTGCCCGTTACGTTGTGGTATTGGCCCAAGATTCTGGGGGAGATATAAAAAAGAAGAATATACTGTCCTTAGTGACTATTTTATGGTTACTAATCATTAAGTCCCCAAGATGGAGCCTCACTAAAGCGGCTTCCAGTCCAAATAGAACACGGTAATCTGCAGAGGGGCAGGTATAGCGCGGAGTTGAGTCGGCTCTTACCGTGTTCGGGATAGCAAGATTCGGCGCGTCTCCTTCCGTCAGGGCTTCAAGCGAATGAATGAAAGATCACGAGAAGTCCTTCTTCTACTTCTTTAAATATAATTCCAAAGGAGGAGGCGGGCTCAGAATTTAAAAGGATATTACCTGATTCACAGTATAGGTTAATCCACAAGATTGAGGAGGGCGGGTCTCAAGATTTAAACGCATATGCCCCAATTCTGCGACCAATAATTAAATATTCAAATATTAGATATTTGAAGTTAGGTCGTTTGAAGTTAGGTCGTGGGGAATGCGCTTAATAACGATTAACTATGTTTTTAGATTATTGCGTTCTCCCAGGGTAGATCTTGGTTCAAACCCTGGTCAAACGTCCCAAGGGTGAAGATCCAAAAGACCTCACGTTTCTTTCGAATTTGATTGCCACCTTGGTTTTCTTGCAAATGTATTTTCTCCAAGATGCGCCATCTTATGTCCTCCGGTTTATGTTTATACTCCACAAAATGACTCACAAGTGGGGCTGCCAGTCGTTTTGTTTTCACTGCTGACCTATGTTCGGTAAGTCTTGTTTTAATCATGCGTGAAGTCTACCCGACATAGCCCAAATTGCAGGGGCATATGATCAGATATATCACGTTTTTCGTGTTACAGTTCCATAGCTCCTTTGCTCGAATGGTTGTCCCATTAAATTGCATGCTGTCACCAGTTATAATGCTATCACATGAGTGACAAGACCCACACCGTGAGGTACCTCTCACTGCGTTTGTTCCAGTAATCGATTTCTGGATAAATGTGGTATTCTGTGTTTTGAACTTGTGTCGAGAATGAACTATCTGATCCTTTAGATTCCGATTGCGTCTATGTGCATACATAGGTTTCTGGATTTTCTCTTGGTCATCTGAGGAGTTTAGTAGATGCCAATTGGAGTTGATTATTTGTCTTATTGTTGAATCCATCGTTGAATGTTTTGTTATGCACACTAATTTGGGATCAGTTTTTTGTTTTTGGGAATTCAATAAAGTGTCTCGATCGTAGAAACGAGCTCTTTTGTAGGCTGTTCTTACTAAACGGTGCGGATAGCCTCTCTGTATGAATTTCTCTTTCATTTTTACTGCTTGGGCATCAAAATCTTTGATGTTTGTGCAGTTCCGTCTGACTCTCAAAAATTGAGAGAACGGTATACTATCTTTCTGACACCGCGGGTGGTAACTGCTGAAGTGTAAGAGTGTGTTCCGGGCAGTAGGCTTAGAGTATAGGTTGACCTCAAGGGAGCCCCCATTGTTTTGTATATAGATGTCCAAAAATTCAACTTTTGACTCGTCTATATGTGCGGTAAAATGTAGGTTATTATCGGTGAGGTTCAACCAGAGGAGGAATTCCTTCAGAGTCTGTTCCCCATCGGTCCATCCAAAAAAGATGTCGTCTATGTACCGGGACCAATGGGAAACAGACTCGAAGAATGGTGCCATTTCATTATAGATGAATTTGCTCTCAAAAAAAATCATGTAGATATTGGCTATCGAGGGCGCCATTGAAGCACCCATGCTTACGCCCTTGGTTTGCAAGAATAGATCACTGCCAAATTCAAAGAAATTTTCTTTTAAAACCATAGTTAGACATTCTTCAATGAATGTCTTGCAGCAAGGGATCTGATGTAAGTCAATAAACCATGAGGTGGCTTCAATGGCTTCTTTCTGAGGTATATTGCTATACAATGACTCTATGTCTAGGGTCACAAGTAGATCTCTGCCCTCATTGAATGGCAAATTCTCCACTTTTTTAATGATGTCGCCTGTATCTCTCACGTAAGATGGTGACAATGAGATATACGGTCGTAGAACCTGATCTAAAAACTTGGAAATTGCTTCCAACGGAGTCCCAATTGTTGAAACAATTGGCCTGTAGGGTGGATTTGTTTGATCCTTGTGGATCTTGGGTAATCCATATATGCAAGAGGTTTTTCTTTCCGAATTATTTAGATATTCGAATTCCTTTTTGTTTATGATACCCTCATTTAAAGCTTTTGTCGTTAGTTTGTTTATGGTTTTGACTATTCTTTCCGTAGGATTCGAGTGGATCCTTTTATAGAAATTTGTGTCATTAAGCATCTTTCGCATATTTTCCTCATATATGGTACAGTCCAAAAGGACTATCCCTCCACCCTTGTCACTACTCTTTACTATTATCGTGTTGTCATTTTTCAATTTTTCAAGGGAGTCATGCTCATCTTTGGATATATTGTATTTTGGTTTAGGGATAAACTTAAGGGCCTGTTCTAGTCTTTCGAATTATCCCAGGACTCTTTGTAGACATCAAGTCCTTTCTAATAAAGTGGAGCATGATAGCGAGCCGCTGCTCAAGAGACCTGATGATTTTAATCATCTCCACATCAAAAGAATTAGCAGCTGATATTAGGAAGGAAATAGAGGTACTTGAGGATAAACTAAAAAAGTCTACTACCCTAGATGAAGCAGATAAACAGCTGGACTCTATCAAAAAAGATATACATCTTACGTGAGAGATACAGGCGACATCATTAAAAAAGTGGAGAATTTGCCATTCAATGAGGGCAGAGATCTACTTGTGACCCTAGACATAGAGTCATTGTATAGCAATATACCTCAGAAAGAAGCCATTGAAGCCACCTCATGGTTTATTGACTTACATCAGATCCCTTGCTGCAAGACATTCATTGAAGAATGTCTAACTATGGTTTTAAAAGAAAATTTCTTTGAATTTGGCAGTGATCTATTCTTGCAAACCAAGGGCGTAAGCATGGGTGCTTCAATGGCGCCCTCGATAGCCAATATCTACATGATTTTTTTTGAGAGCAAATTCATCTATAATGAAATGGCACCATTCTTCGAGTCTGTTTCCCATTGGTCCCGGTACATAGACGACATCTTTTTTGTATGGACCGATGGGGAACAGACTCTGAAGGAATTCCTCCTCTGGTTGAACCTCACTGATAATAACCTACATTTTACCGCACATATAGACGAGTCAAAAGTTGAATTTTTGGACATCTATATACAAAACAATGGGGGCTCCCTTGAGGTCAACCTATACTCTAAGCCTACTGCCCGGAACACACTCTTACACTTTAGCAGTTACCACCCGCGGTGTCAGAAAGATAGTATACCGTTCTCTCAATTTTTGAGAGTCAGACGGAACTGCACAAACATCAAAGATTTTGATGCCCAAGCAGTAAAAATGAAAGAGAAATTCATACAGAGAGGCTATCCGCACCGTTTAGTAAGAACAGCCTACAAAAGAGCTCGTTTCTACGATCGAGACACTTTATTGAATTCCCAAAAACAAAAAACTGATCCCAAATTAGTGTGCATAACAAAACATTCAACGATGGATTCAACAATAAGACAAATAATCAACTCCAATTGGCATCTACTAAACTCCTCAGATGACCAAGAGAAAATCCAGAAACCTATGTATGCACATAGACGCAATTGGAATCTAAAGGATCAGATAGTTCATTCTCGACACAAGTTCAAAACACAGAATACCACATTTATCCAGAAATCAATTACTGGAACAAACGCAGTGAGAGGTACCTCACGGTGTGGGTCTTGTCACTCATGTGATAGCATTATAACTGGTGACAGCATGCAATTTAATGGGACAACCATTCGAGCAAAGGAGCTATGGAACTGTAACACGAAAAACGTGATATATCTGATCATATGCCCCTGCAATTTGGGCTATGTCGGGGAGACTTCACGCATGATTAAAACAAGACTTACCGAACATAGGTCAGCAGTGAAAACAAAACGACTGGCAGCCCCACTTGTGAGTCATTTTGTGGAGTATAAACATAAACCGGAGGACATAAGATGGCGCATCTTGGAGAAAATACATTTGCAAGAAAACCAAGGTGGCAATCAAATTCGAAAGAAACGTGAGGTCTTTTGGATCTTCACCCTTGGGACGTTTGACCAGGGTTTGAACCAAGATCTACCCTGGGAGAACGTAATAATCTAAAAACATAGTTAATCGTTATTAAGCGCATTCCCCACGACCTAACTTCAAACGACCTAACTTCAAATATCTAATATTTGCATATTTAATTATTGGTCGCAGAATTGGGGCATATGCGTTTAAATCTTGAGACCCGCCCTCCTCAATCTTGTGGATTAACCTATACTGTGAATCAGGTAATATCCTTTTAAATTCTGAGCCCGCCTCCTCCTTTGGAATTATATTTAAAGAAGTAGAAGAAGGACTTCTCGTGATCTTTCATTCATTCGCTTGAAGCCCTGACGGAAGGAGACGCGCCGAATCTTGCTATCCCGAACACGGTAAGAGCCGACTCAACTCCGCGCTATACCTGCCCCTCTGCAGATTACCGTGTTCTATTTGGACTGGAAGCCGCTTTAGTGAGGCTCCATCTTGGGGACTTAATGATTAGTAACCATAAAATAGTCACTAAGGACAGTATATTCTTCTTTTTTATATCTCCCCCAGAATCTTGGGCCAATACCACAACGTAACGGGCACCCGGCATAACGCATTTGATACCTTTGCGGGGACACCGTACAGCGATAGGACCCTGGAAAGCAAATAAACATAAGAACGCCTCCGTCTCCGTTCATCAAATCGGATTGAATCCGCCAGGTAAACAAAACACTAAAGGACTAGGGCGAAAGGATTCTAATTAACTGGACCGACCATCGACCAAACCTAAGGGATAAACAACAAATGACTGTTACTCTTTCCCTCTCCCTTATTTTAGAATGATCTTGGAAGAGTATAACAATCAGTAGCCCTAACTTCGACCAAAATTATTCGTAAGACGCCGGGTACGGCGAGGCTGAACCACGCCCCTAAAAATCGCAGCTCCTGACAGATACCGAGTCTTCAACACGCACTCTCTGATTTAGAACAACTATATCCAACAAATAAGGTAAATTATGAAGAAGTAGAGAATAATAACAGTGAACATTACCTAAGACTAATAAATAGCAATATTAACGGAATAAATAGATTTGAGTCTATTCATGTTGTATTTGCACAGGAACTTTCCCACTTGTAACGATTAAGTGGACCGCTACTTTACCTACGGCTACAGAAATCGAGTCGTGGCCTTATTTAATGCTGAAGACTCATGAGAAGTTAACAGAGGAGGGGGTGAGAAGCTTGCAGTGAATACTGCTATATCAGGTAAAACCTCCAATGAATATAAAAAAATAGGGGTCAAAGTTGGAAACTCGTGTGACTTAGTAAAATTAAAATATGCATTAAGAACCTTAAATTCCAATATGGTTTGTCTCTTTATTAAACAGATATCACATACCGTCCACATCTAGTATAGAGAAGGTGCCTCACTCCCAACTGCAGTTTTTCGAATAGCTGCAACAAAATAATGGTGAATATATACTGCGATTTGCTTGGTTACTTAATAATGTATTATAACAATACTGGGATGACAATTCTCTCAATGACTTTTGATCTTGTCTAAGAAAAATAAGCCCCTAATGGTTAGATAACATATGTAGACAAAATTTTTTTTTTTAAAAACTCCCGCCTCGCCATATACCTATCTTCCCTCTGTTTCATCTATCATCTTGAGACAATGGTTACCCATCTGGTTTCTCTAGAACTCAAATATAGAATAATGTAGTCATTATTAATAAAATGAATGCGCTCTGTTGGTTTCTGCCATCTGGTTTCTCTAGAACTCAGATATAGAATAATGTAGTCATTATTAATAAAATGAATGCGCTCTGTTGGTTTCTTCGATTCTGTATTATCACGTATATACAAATACAAGTCTGGCTAAGAAAATGAATTTATTTTTGACTCTTTTAGAGCGGATGTATAATATTTTTAATTATCAATGGACTGTTATGAACTGTTGTATTTTGCTGGTCACCATCGGTTATTTAAAATAAGAGTTGCTGACTGTAACCTAGAAAGTGTTGGCCAAATATTTATCTAAAAATATTGTTTTATTCTGTTTAGAGAAAAAGTGGCTGCATATTCTAAAAAGTCCTGATGAAGACAAAAGATTGTCGAAACGCGTTGACACAGCCCAAGTCTGACAAAAATTTGGAGAAATAACTCTGAAACTGAATTTTAACTGTTTTCTTTTCTGTTCTGATTTTATCAATATACCATGGAATTGTTATTCATTATCAATGTATCAAATTCATAACTATATACACCATATATAATCAAGTGATACTCACTAACTCTTCTTTTTATAATGTTTTAAAAGAAATCGAAATTAAAAATATATTTTTTGATATCATAACAGTCTGTTGTACTAATTGTTCTTTTTGTGTATTTATCATAATGTGTTCACACAAATGTGTTGTGATTTAGCCAGTTCCTTGTAGCCTAAGTCTGCCTGGGTGTGTGCTTTTTCAAAATTGTTGTTTCCCTGACCCAGGAGTCGATCCTTAACAGGGGGTCCCTGATACTTACCTTAAAAAAACAACTTCCACACAGTCATGTGTGGCAGGGTTTGATGTAATTGAGGGTAACAGTGTAGCAGGATTTAAAATGTTGCAGCGTCTGATTTCTATGTGTGGCTGAAACAGTGTCAGTTCATATCCTGTTAAACGTGCAATTGTCAGGTGTTGAGTCTGCGTTCGGTTTAAAAGAACTTCCACGGAGTGTGGAACTTGAACTGTCAGGGAGTGTCCTAACACTATGGAATCACTTTGTCTGATAGCTAGAGCTGTGGCTGCAACTGACTTGAGGCACGCAGGCAGAGCCTGGGCTACTGGATCTAATGTGCTAGAAAAATAAGCACAAGGCTTGTGTTGTCCTGCTTGATCTTGCGTGAGGACAGACAATGCTGTACCATCACGCTCAGTGACAAAAAGTGTAAAAGGCTTACTGTAGTTTGGTGTCGCTAATACAGGTGCATTACATAAAGCTTTCTTTAACTTATTGAAAACAAGTGTATGTTCCTGGGTCCAAGGGAGGACAGTCGATGTGGCTGCCTCCTGTGTCGTTAACTGTATCAGTGGTTTGGCTAGACATGCATACTGAGGAATCCATTGTCTGCAGTAAGAAGTGAGGCCGATAAAAGCTCGCACCTCCTTCTGTGTCTTGGGCTGTGGAAGATGTGCTATTAACTGGATACGGTCAGGTGTCAACTGTCTACCCCTCTTGGACAGTAAGTGTCCTAGGTATACCACTTGCTGGACACAGAATTGCAGTTTCGAAGGGGACACCTTGTGCCCCATGTCTGCCAGGAAATACAAGACTGTCAGTGACGCACGTTCGCAGTCACGTTCTGTACGGGCTGTGATCAATAAATCATCGACATACTGGAGCAGGGCAGTGTCAGTTGGCATGTGAATACTGTCTAGTTGTCTTTTAAGTGCTTGACTGTAAATACTAGGACTTTCTGTGAAACCTTGAGGAGCTCGTGTAAATTTATAGCTTCTTCCATTTAAACAGAATCCGAAAAGAAACTGGCTGTCTGGATGAATGGGGACACTAAAGAATGCGTTCTTGAGATCAATAACAGTAAAGAACGTAGCTTCAGAATCAATGGCAGTTAATAGAGAAGAGATATCTGGAACCACTGGGTACTGGGGTATGATACATTTATTAAGTTCTCGGAGATCAATCACTAATCGATAAACTGGAGGTGCATTTGGATCAGTACGTTTAAGAATCGGAATGATAGGAGAATTACATACATTGGAGTCAGTTTCTACAACTACTCCTTGGGCAATGAGCTCGTCAATAATTTTCGATAAGGCTGCTACAGCCTCAGGTGGCAATTTGTACTGTCTGATTCGTGGTAATACAACACCTTGTTTCAGAGTGACACGATAGGGTGTAATATGCATACAACCTACATCAGTTGGACCTTGCGCCCATAAATGCTGTGGTACATTCAATAATCTTGGATCAAAATCACGTAACACATAATGACCTTTAAAATCACGTAAAAACAAGCTCACTCCTTCCGGAGAACAGCATATGACTGCACCTAATTCTTTCAATGTTTTAATACCTAGTAAATTTTCAGGACATGATTTCGTAAGTAACAAGTCTGTAGTTCGGGACAATGGACCAACTTCTAGGGAAACTGGTTTCGATATTTCATTAACAATAGGCTTTCCTGAAAATCCCAGGGAAACATTTCTTGAGCCTGAGAGTGGAGCCCCTGGAACCTCGTCATGACTGATGGTAGTCCTACTTGCCCCTGTATCAATCAGAAACTTTCTGTCTTTCCCTAATACTTGACTGTGTACATAGGGACCCTCTTGATCTACAGGAACCTCGATGAGAGGCAAGCCAACCTCCCTCTCTAGGCTGTTTCATGAATACTGCTGATATTCTGGATAATCTGACTGTGCGTACTGGTACATCTGTTGTGTAACGTGTTGTGTGGCAGCTATAGGCTGCGGTACTGTAACTGTCTGTTGTGCGTTCTGCGGTGGTTGCGTATTCTGCGGAACATGTTCTTGTCTAGGAGGACGCAGTCTCTCTTTCATCTTACCAGTAGCTATGTTGTGTTTCAGAACTGCACATTCATTTATATAATGACCTGGCTGTTTACAGTAATTGCATGTCCCTTTAACGGGAGCTGCAGAATGACTAGTTTGATTCGTACCCCTCTTCTGACCATCTGCTGGAACAGACTGTGCAACTAGTACTTTCATTTTCGTGTCTTTCATACGTCTCTTTTCGTGTTCCTGCTCTTCCCTGATTCTGTTCTGGTGATACTGTAGCATCTGGAGCATCTGTGACGGGGTATTAGCTTGCCATGTACTCTCGACTTTCAATACTCGATTTTTAACTTGTGGTAAAGAATTATCAACTAGTTTGGTAACAAAGAGATGTGGATACGACTCACTACTTGTTTTCAGACCGCTATTAATAATGAAACATTTCTCAAATCTGGAATAAAAATCACTAGTGTCTTCGTCTTGTTTCCGTTTACAGGCTGAGATGGCATCCCAATCTTCCTTTTTCGTGGCTAGTAATCTTGGCAAGACTTGTATTAACAGTTCGGGCAACGCTTTAGCTTTTTCCCCAAGACCAGTACCTGGGACTCGTGTATTATCTTCGTTTTCTAACGCGGTCCAGTCAATCTTTTTCTCTCCCACCTCCCATTCTTTTTCCTTAAGTTTTTCATATATGCCCGCGGGCAACAGGACCTTTAACATTTTGATGATATCAGGATACGTGTATTCTCCCATACGGAGCATGTCTTTTAACTCCCGGTGGAACCCTGCTGGATCTTTATCGTGACAGGGCACTAACTTTTTCATTTCTAGTAGTTCTATTTTCGTTATAGGGGTGTAAACAAATACTCGTTCGAGCTCACCCCCCGTTCCCTTAACAGGATGCACTTCTCGCAACGGATTCTGTCTATCTATGTAGAATGGGGGTGAAACAGGAACAAAATGCGGAGTCAGGAACGTTCTGTATTTGTGGCGCTGTTCTAAAATGACACTAATTAAATCGGTACCTAGACCTCTCCATCTGTTTAGGAGTAACTCGTTTAGTACATTATATAACGGACCTGGATCAGAATGTTGACTCTCATACAGTGTAATGAGGTGCTGGATCATGTACATACCCACCAGTCGCTGCTCGGCTGGGGGCAGTTTCAGAAACATTTGAGCCACTACTTCGTCCGGAAACGTGGTAGAATCACTAGTCCATCGAACTGCTGATCGGGCTAGTTCTTGTTCATGCATGGTACTAAGCTCACTATACCTATTCGTAATTTCAGAACTTTATCGGTAGCCTGGAATAATTGTTCAAGAGAACACTGTTCTGGTACGGGAGAAGGAAAAGCTTTCTTGTAATCTAGGCGTGTGTGTCTATCAGAAGGTCTCGTCCTACCTACATACGCTATTCTGGTGGGATTCTCGTTGTCTACATCTTCGTCTGAAGATTCATTCTCTTTCTCTGCTACTATTCTTGCTTTCTCCCTCTCGTGTATGCCTATAATTTCTTTACGAATCTTTCTGTACATGGTTTCTATACTATTTTGTGTCTTGTGTTTTCCTTCGGCTATATTGTCGCTCCATCTTGTCAGGACTTTCATCTCGTCTTTTTCTTTATCAGGATGATCTTGCTCTCTTATTAAACAATTTATCAAGAACTGTAAAATCATGCTTTGAATCTCGACCTTTCTGTGTGCCATAGCTTCGTGAATACTTTCTGGATTCTCCCCTGTTCGGATAAAATGATATATTCTGTCTAGATGTTCTTTCATATCTGATATAGTCATCAAGAAGTTTGCAACTCGTCGTAAACGTACGGAATACAAGATCATGTGATCTTCACCTGGCACTGGATCATATCTACAATCATATTTACTATCAGTAAGGAACTTTTTGAGGGCTTCGTACGTAGCTACGTTTGGTGTGTGTTGTAACGCTGCGTCTCTCAGCGTCAGTCGTTTTGTTTGAGGCGGGGTGATAGGAGTACCTCCCCCTGCTCCTCCTGAACTGGAATCGTCAGTTAATACTGAATGTGCTGATGAAGTGACCGGTAAAGTAGGCATACGTAATGTGGGTTGGTCCTGGGGTACTGGCGGATTAACGGGATTCCCTGGACCAATGGCTGGAGGCACAGTAATTACATTATTAACAGGAGGTGGAAGTTGAACAGGTGGAGTAGGATTCGTATTAGCATATTCTGGGACCGTGTCATCTAAATAGGAAGAAAGGAAAATTTCAGCTGCAGTCGGTTTATGACGTAGCTTAGTCGGGACCAATGGTGGCGGTAAATTACAGGGCGTTTCCGGGGTCGCCTTCGGCAAACCCTCGGCGAGAAGAGGATACATACCTTTAATAAGGGCATTTCTCTGTCTGTCTGACTGTTCTGCTCTAACTCGTTCACCTTCTTCTAGTAATTCCCTTTCTTGGGCTTTTTCGGAGGATTCCCTACTTAATTCTGCTTTTCTGAATTCTTTTTCTGTTCTTTTATGAGATTCTTTACGCCATAATTCTATGGCATCTTTCTGGGATTGTCTGGCTTTCTTTTTCCATAATGCTTCTTCTACTCTCATGATGCACTCGGCATCCCATGTTCCTGAAACAGGCCATCTATATTTCTCTTCGAGATGCTTGGTGTAATCAACCCATAAATCTAGATACAGTATGGCATCTAAGCCATGCTTATGATACATGAAATGTCCAGGTGACAGGAACTGATTCTTCGAGTAACCCTTTTCTGGTTTTTATCTGACGTAACTTAGAAAACAGCGGCATATTTGAACCGTACTTGAACTTGAACACAATACACAATAAACACAGTAATGAATAGCAAAACAATCATTCATACCACGACATCAAGAACACATAAATAACAGTTCGAACAGAATACTACCTGATACATTAAAAACACAATACTTGAATTTCTCGAGAACAGACTTACTAGAATTACTGGATGCACTGCTAAAACAGTACAGAACATACCGGTCTCCTACAGAGACACGTCATACCGTATCCACCTAGGTGAACACGTCGGACCGGATCTGTGTACCCAAACCCGTCGGACCGGGGACAAATTAATGAACCCGTCTAGATACCCCCAGCAACGGTACTCACCGGGAAGCAAACTGAAGGCCTCGGACTGGACTGGACTGCTACGACGTCTGGTTACTACGCACTACGCATGCGCCTCGGGCTTCGGGCTTCGGTTACAGGTGGGCCTCCGGATACCTCGGACCTTGCTTGCTCTCTCAGCTTGGGCTCTGGTCGGGACGACCCGCCTTCCTCACCGCCTCGTCTGGATGCCGGACCGCAGTCTCCGTCTCCTCCGTGGGCCTGAGGGAGACTTAAAGCAGAAATATCTGCAGGTGCGCAGTAGGGGTCCGTCACGGCTGTAGAAGGGTCAGGGGGCCTGCGTTACATCGCCGGCGCATGGGGAAGGGGCTCGTCCCTGTTCGGGCGCCATTTATGTGGTAAATAAATAAATAATTACCGGTACTATTTTTCTATGCATTAACTGAAACAGATAGCTCAATAAATAAGAGGCAGGATCCGTGATATCTGAGTCAGAATGGGCTTTAATCAGATGGCTCGAGCCAATGGACCATCGTGTTCCATCACCTGCAAAGGTTCAGGAAGGGACAGACACAAGAAAAGGGGACTGGCATGGAATGGCAGCTGCAGCAACAGGAACGGGACAGCTAGCATCTCATTAACATTATACAGTATATATAGTAAAACAGTACAATTACATTGAGTACAGTAGGCGTAACAAGTGACAAACGAAAGATAAGAACACATGGGCGTGAAAAGAAGGCGTGCACAGGGCGTGCACGGAGACATGTGATGTAAACGTCACAGAAGTGTCATAAATGGGTGGATACATGGAGGGGGCTACCTGGGCAGCTGGAACCTTTAACCTACTGGTGCGCGCAAACGGGCCATGACGTGTAACTAGGGAGAGCTGGGGGCTCTGACTTCTGGCACTAGAAGAGGAGACTAAAGTCTGGGATGTCAAGACGACATGTACCTATAGCATATCTGATATCTTGTGTTTGGAGAACATGTTGATAGAATCTAAAAGTCATCAGGGTACAGGCTACTGGACACTAAGGCTGGTGCATGCATATATTTCTTACTGTATTGCGTGTGCTATGAATCTTCTATGGATATTAATTCAGCAATTCTCTTGTATGGAGACAGGAAGACTAGACTAGACTATAGCTGAAGATGTTTATGCGGTTCGTTAGCTTAGGAATGTGAAGCCGGGGAGCTGAACTGATAACTAGAGGCATAACATATTCTTGGCAGACAGGCAGGCAGGCCAGGCCGGGCACCGCGCTGCTTGGCAGAAAGTAAGTGAAGGGTCAGGGATGCGGGAGGGGCTGCATCGCTCCTCATAGTGGTTTAAGGAGACTGGAGCTTGAATCTGGTGTCCGGGCCTTATGAGGCCTAGAAACGGGGACAACTCGATGAATTAACGTGCACAATGTGAAACGTTGGCAACATAGGCCTAATACTTGTTGCTTTCACGAGAACTGGATAACTGGCATACTAACGTTGGACACAACTATAATTGCGTCTTTATTCGGGCAAGGGGGTAAATATGCATATCGATCACGCACATAGAACATATAATGGGGAACACGTAGGGACACATGACAGGGCAAAATTCAATTTTCCTCAGTACTGGTGGTGGTAGTACTGGTAGTACTGCTGGTGGTGGTGGTGGTACTGGTAGTGGTAGTACTGGTGGTGGTGGTACTGGTAGTGGTGGTACTGGTAGTGGTAGTACTGGTGTGGTGGTAATGGTAGCACTGGTGGTGGTACTGGTAGTGGTAGTACTGGAGGTGGTGGTACTGGTGGTGGTAGTACTGGTGGTGGTAGTACTGGTAGTGGTGGTACTGGTGGTGGTACTGGTAGTGGTAGTACTGGTGGTAGTGGTAGTACTGGTGGTGGTGGTACTGGTAGTACTGGTGGTAGTGGTAGTACTGGTGGTGGTGGTACTGGTAGTACTGGTGGTGGTGGTACTGGTAGTGGTAGTAGTGGTAGTACTGGAGGTGGTGGTACTGGTGGTGGTAGTACTGGTGGTGGTAGTACTGGTGGTGGTGGTACTGGTGGTGGTGGTACTGGTGGAGGTAGTACTGGTAGTGGTAGTACTGGTAGTGGTAGTACTGGTAGTGGTGGTAGTGGTAGTACTGGTAGTGGTAGTACTGGTGGTGGTGGTAGTGGTAGTACTGGTGGTGGTAGTATTGGTAGTACTGGTGGTGGTGGTGGTACTGGTAGTGGTAGTACTGGTGGTGGTGGTACTGGTAGTGGTAGTACTGGTGGTGGTGGTACTGGTGGTACTGGTGGTGGTGGTACTGGTACTAGTGGTAGTACTGGAGGTGGTGGTACTGGTGGTGGTAGTACTGGTGGTGGTAGTACTGGTGGTGGTAGTACTGGTGGTGGTAGTACTGGTGGTGGTAGTACTGGTGGTGGTGGTACTGGTGGTGGTGGTAGTGGTACTGGTAGTACTGGTAGTGGTAGTACTGGTAGAGGTGGTAGTGGTAGTACTGGTGGTGGTGGTACTGGTAGTACTGGTGGTGGTGGTAGTGGTAGTACTGGTGGCTGTAGTAGTGGTAGTACTGGTGGCTGTAGTAGTGGTAGTACTGGTGGTGGTAGTACTTGTGGTGGTAGTACTGGTAGTACTGGTGGTGGTAGTATTGGTAGTACTGGTGGTGGTGGTGGTACTGGTAGTGGTAGTACTGGTGGTGGTGGTACTGGTAGTGGTAGTACTGGTGGTGGTGGTACTGGTAGTACTGGTGGTGGTGGTACTGGTAGTGGTAGTAGTGGTAGTACTGGAGGTGGTGGTACTGGTGGTGGTAGTACTGGTGGTGGTAGTACTGGTAGTACTGATGGTGGTGGTGGTGGTACTGGTAGTACTGGTGGTGGTGGTACTGGTAGTGGTAGTACTGGTGGTCGTGGTACTGGTAGTACTGGTGGTGGTAGTACTGGTGGCTGTAGTACTGGTAGTACTGGTGGTGGTGGTGGTACTGGTAGTGGTAGTACTGGTGCTGGTGGTGGTACTGGTGGTGGTGGTACTGGTGGTGGTAGTACTGGTGGTGGTGGTAGTGGTACTGGTAGTACTGGTAGTGGTAGTACTGGTGGTGGTGGTGGTGGTAGTAGTGGTGGTGGTGGTAGTGGTAGTACTGGTGGCTGTAGTGGTAGTACTGGTGGCTGTAGTAGTGGTAGTACTGGTGGTGGTAGTACTGGTGGTGGTAGTACTGGTAGTACTGGTGGTGGTAGTACTGGTAGTACTGGTGGTGGTGGTGGTACTGGTAGTGGTAGTACTGGTGATGGTGGTAGTGGTAGTACTGATGGTGGTGGTACTGGTAGTAGTGGTGGTGGTGGTACTGGTAGTGGTAGTACTGGAGGTGGTGGTACTGGTGGTGGTAGTACTGGTGGTGGTAGTACTGGTGGTGGTAGTACTGGTGGTGGTAGTGGTACTGTTGGTACTGGTAGTGGTAGTACTGGTGGTAGTGGTGGTACTGGTGGTGGTGGTACTGGTGGTGGTAGTACTGGTGGTGGTACTGGTAGTGGTAGTACTGGTAGTGGTAGTACTGGTGGTCGCGGTACTAGTAGTACTGGTGGTGGTGGTACTGGTGGTGGTAGTACTGGTGGTGGTGGTGGTAGTAGTGGTAGTGGTAGTACTGGTGGCTGTAGTAGTGGTAGTACTGGTGGCTGTAGTAGTGGTAGTACTGGTGGTGGTAGTACTAGTGGTGGTAGTACTGGTAGTACTGGTGGTGGTAGTACTGGTAGTACTGGTGGTGGTGGTGGTGGTACTGGTAGTGGTAGTACTCGTGGTGGTGGTACTGGTAGTGGTAGTACTGGTGGTAGTGGTGGTGGTAGTGGTAGTACTGGTGGCTGTAGTAGTGGTAGTACTGGTGGCTGTAGTAGTGGTAGTACTGGTGGTGGTAGTATTGGTGGTGGTAGTACTGGTAGTACTGGTGGTGGTAGTACTGGTGGTGGTGGTGGTACTGGTAGTGGTAGTACTGGTGTTGGTGGTACTGGTAGTGGTAGTACTGTTGGTCGTGGTACTGGTAGTACTGGTGGTGGTAGTGGTAGTACTGGTGGCTGTAGTACTGGTGGTGGTGGTGGTACTGGTAGTGGTGGTGGTACTGGTAGTACTGGTGGTGGTAGTACTGGTGGTGGTGGTGGTAGTGGTACTGGTAGTGGTAGTACTGGTAGTGGTAGTACTGGTGGTGGTAGTGGTAGTACTGGTGGCTGTAGTAGTGGTAGTACTGGTGGTGGTAGTACTGGTGGTGGTAGTACTGGTAGTACTGGTGGTGGTAGTACTGGTGGTGGTGGTACTGGTAGTGGTAGTACTGGTGGTGGTGGTACTGGTAGTACTGGTGGTGGTGGTACTGGTAGTACTGGTGGTGGTGGTACTGGTAGTACTGGTGGTACTGGTAGTGGTAGTACTGGTGGTGGTAGTACTGGTAGTGGTGGTACTGGTAGTGGTAGTACTGGTGGTAGTGGTACTGGTGGTGGTGGTACTGGTGGTGGTAGTACTGGTAGTGGTAGAACTGGTGGTGGTGGTACTGGTGGTGGTGGTACTGGTGGTGGTAGTACTGGTGGTGGTGGTACTGGTAGTGGTAGTAGTGGTAGTACTGGTGGTCGTGGTACTGGTAGTACTGGTGGTGGTGGTAGTGGTAGTACTGGTGGCTGTAGTACTGGTAGTACTGGTGGTGGTACTGGTAGAGGTAGTACTGGTGGTGGTACTGGTAGTACTGGTGGTGGTAGTACTGGTGGTGGTGGTAGTGGTACTGGTAGTACTGGTAGTGGTAGTACTGGTAGTGGTAGTACTGGTAGTGGTAGTACTGGTGGTGGTGGTACTGGTGGTGGTGGTAGTACTGGTGGTGGTGGTGGTAGTACTGGTGGTGGTAGTACTGGTGGTGGTGGTACTGGTACTGGTGGTGGTGGTAGTGGTACTGGTAGTACTGGTAGTGGTAGTACTGGTAGTGGTAGTACTGGTAGTGGTAGTACTGGTGGTGGTGGTACTGGTAGTACTGGTGGTAGTACTGGTGGTGGTGGTAGTGGTAGTACTGGTGGCTGTAGTAGAGGTAGTACTGGTGGCTGTAGTAGTGGTAGTACTGGTGGTGGTAGTACTGGTGGTGGTAGTACTGGTGGTGGTACTGGTAGTGGTAGTACTGGTGGTGGTGGTAGTGGTAGTACTGGTGGTGGTGGTACTGGTAGTACTGGTGGTGGTGGTACTGGTAGTGGTAGTAGTGGTAGTACTGGAGGTGGTGGTACTGGTGGTGGTAGTACTGGTGGTGGTGGTAGTGGTGGAGGTAGTACTGGTAGTGGTAGTACTGGTAGTGGTGGTAGTAGTAGTACTGGTAGTGGTAGTACTGGTGGTGGTGGTAGTACTGGTGGCTGTAGTAGTGGTAGTACTGGTGGCTGTAGTAGTGGTAGTACTGGTGGTGGTAGTACTGGTAGTACTGGTGGTGGTAGTATTGGTAGTACTGGTGGTGGTGGTGGTACTGGTAGTGGTAGTACTGGTGGTGGTGGTACTGGTAGTGGTAGTACTGGTGGTGGTGGTACTGGTAGTACTGGTGGTGGTGGTACTGGTAGTGGTAGTAGTGGTAGTACTGGAGGTGGTGGTACTGGTGGTGGTAGTACTGGTGGTGGTAGTACTGGTGGTGTAGTACTGGTGGTGGTGGTACTGGTAGTACTGGTGGGGGTAGTATTGGTAGTACTGGTGGTGGTGGTGGTAGTGGTAGTACTGGTGGTGGTGGTACTGGTAGTGGTAGTACTGGTGGTGGTGGTACTGGTAGTACTGGTGGTGGTGGTACTGGTAGTGGTAGTAGTGGTAGTACTGGAGGTGGTGGTACTGGTGGTGGTAGTACTGGTGGTGGTGGTAGTACTGGTAGTACTGGTGGTGGTGGTACTGGTAGTACTGGTGGTGGTGGTACTGGTAGTGGTAGTACTGGTGGTCGTGGTACTGGTGGTGGTAGTACTGGTGGCTGTAGTACTGGTAGTACTGGTGGTGGTGGTGGTGGTACTGGTAGTTGTAGTACTGGTGGTGGTGGTGGTACTGGTAGTACTGGTGGTGGTAGTACTGGTGGTGATGGTAGTGGTACTGGTAGTACTGGTAGTGGTAGTACTGGTAGTGGTAGTACTGGTAGTGGTAGTACTGGTGGTGGTGGTGGTAGTAGTGGTGGTGGCGGTAGTGGTAGTACTGGTGGCTGTAGTGGTAGTACTGGTGGCTGTAGTTGTGGTAGTACTGGTGGTGGTAGTACTGGTAGTGGTAGTACTGGTGGTGGTGGTACTGGTAGTGGTAGTACTGATGGTGGTGGTACTGGTAGTACTGGTGGTGGTGGTACTGGTAGTGGTAGTACTGGAGGTGGTGGTACTGGTGGTGGTAGTACTGGTGGTGGTAGTACTGGTGGTGGTAGTGGTACTGGTGGTGGTGGTACTGGTAGTGGTAGTACTGGTGGTAGTGGTGGTACTGGTGGTGGTGGTACTGGTGGTGGTAGTGGTGGTACTGGTAGTGGTAGTACTGGTAGTGGTAGTACTGGTAGTCGCGGTACTAGTAGTACTGGTGGTGGTGGTACTGGTGGTGGTAGTACTGGTGGTGGTAGTACTGGTGGTGGTGGTGGTGGTAGTACTGGTGGCTGTAGTAGTGGTAGTACTGGTGGTGGTAGTACTGGTGGTGGTAGTAATGGTAGTGGTAGTACTGGTAGTACTGGTGGTGGTAGTACTGGTAGTACTGGTGGTGGTGGTGGTACTGGTAGTGGTAGTACTGGTGGTGGTGGTACTGGTAGTGGTAGTACTGGTGGTAGTGGTGGTGGTAGTGGTAGTACTGGTGGCTGTAGTAGTGGTAGTACTGGTGGCTGTAGTAGTGGTATTACTGGTGGTGGTAGTACTGGTGGTGGTAGTACTGGTAGTACTGGTGGTGGTAGTACTGGTAGTACTGGTAGTACTGGTGGTGGTGGTTGTGGTACTGGTGGTGCTAGTACTGGTGGTGGTAGTACTGGTGGTGGTAGTACTGGTGGTGGTGGTACTGATGGTGGTAGTACTGGTAGTACTGGTGGTGGTACTGGTAGTGGTAGTACTGGTGGTGGTGGTACTGGTAGTGGTAGAAGTGGTAGTACTGGAGGTGGTGGTACTGGTGGTGGCAGTACTGGTGGTGGCAGTACTGGTGGTGGTAGTACTGGTGGTTGTGGTACTGGTGGTTGTGGTACTGGTGGTGGTAGTACTGGTGGTGGTAGTACTGGTAGTGGTAGTACTGGTAGTGGTAGTACTGGTGGTGGTGGTACTGGTGGTGGTGGTACTGGTAGTACTGGTGGCTGTAGTACTGGTGGTGGTGGTGGTACTGGTAGTGGTGGTGGTACTGGTAGTACTGGTGGTGGTAGTACTGGTGGTGGTAGTGGTACTGGTAGTGGTAGTACTGGTAGTGGTAGTAGTGGTGGTGGTGGTAGTAGTGGTGGTGGTAGTAGTGGTAGTACTGGTGGCTGTAGTAGTGGTAGTACTGGTGGTGGTAGTACTGGTAGTACTGGTGGTGGTAGTACTGGTGGTGGTGGTACTGGTAGTGGTAGTACTGGTGGTGGTGGTACTGGTAGTACTGGTGGTGGTGGTACTGGTAGTACTGGTGGTGGTGGTACTGGTAGTGGTAGTACTGGAGGTGGTGGTACTGGTGGTGGTAGTACTGGTGGTGGTAGTACTGGTGGTGGTAGTACTGGTGGTGGTAGTACTGGTGGTGGTGGTACTGGTGGTGGTAGTACTGGTGGTGGTGGTACTGGTGGTGGTGGTACTGGTAGTGGTAGTAGTGGTAGTACTGGTAGTCGTGGTACTGGTAGTACTGGTGGTGGTGGTAGTGGTAGTACTGGTGGCTGTAGTATTGGTAGTACTGGTGGTGGTACTGGTAGTGGTAGTACTGGTGGTGGTACTGGTAGTACTGGTGGTGGTAGTACTGGTGGTGGTGGTAGTGGTAGTACTGGTAGTGGTAGTACTGGTGGTGGTGGTGGTACTGGTAGTACTGGTGGTGGTGGTAGTACTGGTGGTGGTGGTGGTACTGGTAGTACTGGTGGTGGTAGTACTGGTGGTGGTGGTACTGGTGGTGGTGGTAGTGGTACTGGTAGTACTGGTAGTGGTAGTACTGATAGTGGTAGTACTGGTGGTGGTGGTACTGGTAGTACTGGCGGTGGTGGTAGTACTGGTGGTGGTGGTAGTGGTAGTACTGGTGGCTGTAGTAGTGGTAGTACTGTTGGCTGTAATAGTGGTAGTACTGGTGGTGGTAGTACTGGTGGTGGTAGTACTGGTAGTACTGGTGGTGGTATTACTGGTAGTACTGGTGGTGGTAGTGGTGGTACTGGCAGTGGTAGTACTGGTGGTGGTGGTGGTGGTACTACTGGTAGTGGTAGTATTGGTGGTGGTGGTACTGGTAGTACTGGTGGTGGTGGTACTGGTAGTGGTGGTACTGGAGGTGGTGGTACTGGTGGTGCTAGTACTGGTGGTGGTGGTAGTACTGGTGGTGGTAGTACTGGTAGTACTGGTGGTGGTACTGGTAGTGGTAGTACTGGTGGTGGTGGTACTGGTAGTACTGGTGGTGGTGGTACTGGTGGTGGTGGTACTGGTAGTGGTAGTAGTGGTAGTACTGGAGGTGGTGGTACTGGTGGTGCTAGTACTGGTGGTGGTAGTACTGGTGGTGGTAGTACTGGTGGTTGTGGTACTGGTGGTTGTGGTACTGGTGGTGGTGGTACTGGTGGTGGTAGTACTGGTGGTGGTAGTACTGGTGGTGGTAGTACTGGTGGTGGTGGTACTGGCGGTGGTAGTACTGGTAGTGGTGGTACTGGTGGAGGTGGTACTGGTAGTGGTAGTACTGGTGGTAGTGGTGGTACTGGTGGTGGTGGTACTGGTGGTGGTGGTACTGGTGGTGGTAGTACTGGTAGTGGTAGTATTGGTAGTGGTAGTACTGGTGGTGGTGGTAGTACTGGTGGTGGTGGCACTGGTAGTGGTAGTACTGGTAGTGGTAGTACTGGTAGTGGTAGTACTGGTGGTCGTGGTACTGATAGTACTGGTGGTGGTGGTAGTGGTAGTACTGGTGGCTGTAGTACTGGTAGTACTGGTGGTGGTGGTGGTACTGGTAGTGGTAGTACTGGTGGTGGTGGTGGTACTGGTAGTACTGGTGGTGGTAGTACTGGTGGTGGTGGTAGTGGTACTGGTAGTACTGGTAGTGGTAGTACTGGTAGTGGTAGTACTGGTGGTGGTAGTAGTGGTAGTACTAGTGGCTGTAGTAGTGGTAGTACTGGTGGCGGTAGTAGTGGTAGTACTAGTGGCTGTAGTAGTGGTAGTACTGGTGGCTGTAGTAGTGGTAGTACTGGTGGTGGTAGTACTGGTGGTGGTGGTACTGGTGGTGGTAGTACTGGTGGTGGTGGTGGTGGTGGTGGTGGTACTGGTGGTACTGGTGGTAGTACTGGTGGTCGTGGTACTGGTAGTACTGGTGGTGGTGGTAGTGGTAGTACTGGTGGCTGTAGTACTGGTAGTACTGGTGGTGGTGGTGGTGGTACTGGTAGTACTGGTGGTGGTACTGGTAGTACTGGTGGTGGTAGTACTGGTGGTGGTGGTAGTGGTACTGGTAGTACTGGCAGTGGTAGTACTGGTAGTGCTAGTACTGGTAGTGCTAGTACTGGTAGTGCTAGTACTGGTAGTGCTAGTACTGGTAGTGCTGGTAGTGGTAGTACTGGTGGTGGTGGTGGTAGTGGTGGTAGTGATAGTACTGGTGGCTGTAGTACTGGTAGTACTGGTGGCTGTAGTAGTGGTAGTACTAGTAGTGGTAGTACTGGTGGTGGTAGTACTGGTAGTACTGGTGGTGGTAGTACTGGTAGTACTGGTGGTGGTAGTACTGGTAGTACTGGTGGTGCTGGCAGTGGTAGTACTGGTGGTGGTGGTACTGGTAGTGGTAGTACTGGTGGTGGTGGTACTGGTAGTGGTGGTAGTGGTAGTGGTGGTAGTGGTAGTGCTGGTGGTAGTGGTGGTACTGGTGGTGGTGGTACTGGTGGTCGTGGTACTGGTGGTGGCAGTATTGGTAGTGGTAGTATTGGTAGTGGTAGTACTGGTGGTGGTGGTACTTGTGGTGGTAGTACTGGTAGTACTGGTAGTGGTAGTGGTAGTACTGGTGGCTGTAGTACTGGTGGTGGTGGTACTGGTAGTGGTAGTACTGGTGGTGGTGGTGGTGGTGGTACTGGTAGTACTGGTGGTGGTAGTACTGGTGGTGGTGGTAGTGGTACTGGTAGTACTGGTAGTGGTAGTACTGGTAGTGGTAGCGGTGGTGGTACTGGTAGTACTGGTGGTGGTGGTAGTACTGGTGGTGGTGGTGGTGGTGGTGGTACTGGTGGTGGTGGTGGTACTGTTAGTACTGGTGGTGGTAGTACTGGTGGTGGTGGTACTGGTACTGGTGGTGGTGGTACTGGTAGTGGTAGTACTGGTGGTCATGGTACTGGTAGTACTGGTGGTAGTGGTAGTACTGGTGGCTGTAGTACTGGTAGTACTGGTGGTGGTGGTGGTGGTACTGGTAGTGGAAGTACTGGTGGTGGTGGTACTGGTAGTACTGGTGGTGGTAGTACTGGTGGTGGTGGTAGTGGTACTGGTAGTACTGGTAGTGGTAGTACTGGTAGTGGTAGCACTGGTGGTGGTGGTACTGGTAGTGGTAGTACTGGTAGTGGTAGTTCTGGTGGTGGTGGTACTGGTAGTACTGGTGGTGGTGGTAGTACTGGTGGTGGTGGTAGTACTGGTGGCTGTAGTAGTGGTAGTACTGGTGGCTGTAGTAGTGGTAGTACTGGTGGTGGTAGTACTGGTGGTGGTAGTACTGGTAGTACTGGTGGTGGTAGTACTGGTAGTACTGGTGGTGGTGGTACTGGTAGTGGTAGTACTGGTGGTGGTACTGGTAGTGGTAGTACTGGTGGTGGTGGTACTGGTAGTACTGGTGGTGGTGGTACTGGTAGTGGTAGTAGTGGTAGTACTGGAGGTGGTGGGACTGGTGGTGCTAGTACTGGTGGTGGTAGTACTGGTGGTGGTGGTACTGGTGGTGGTGGTACTGGTGGTGGTGGTACTGGTGGTGGTGGTGGTGGTACTGGTAGTGGTAGTACTGGTGGTCGTGGTACTGCTAGTACTGGTGGTGGTAGTACTGGTGGCTGAGTACTGGTAGTACTGGTGGTGGTGGTACTGGTATTGGTAGTACTGGTGGTGGTACTGGTAGTACTGGTGGTGGTGGTAGTGGTACTGGTAGTACTGGTAGTGGTGGTACTGGTAGTGGTAGTACTGGTGGTGGTGGTAGTAGTGGTGGTGGTAGTGGTAGTACTGGTGGCTGTAGTAGTGGTAGTACTGGTGGCTGTAGTAGTGGTAGTACTGGTAGTACTGGTGGTGGTAATACTGGTAGTACTGTTGGTGGTAGTACTGGTAGTACTGGTGGTGGTGGTGGTGGTACTGGTAGTGGTAGTACTGGTGGTGGTGGTAGTGGTAGTACTGGTGGTGGTGGTACTGGTAGTACTGGTGGTGGTAGTACTGGTGGTGGTGGTAGTAGTGGTAGTACTGGTAGTGGTAGCACTGGTGGTGGTGGTACTGGTAGTACTGGTGGTGGTGGTAGTACTGGTGGTGGTACTGGTGGTGGTACGGGTAGTACGGGTGGTGGTAGTACTGGTGGTGGTAGTACTGGTGGTGGTGGTAGTGGTACTGGTGGTGGTGGTAGTGGTAGTACTGGTAGTACTGGTAGTGGTAGTACTGGTAGTGGTGGTACTGGTAGTACTGGTGGTGGTGGTACTGGTAGTGGTAGTACGGGAGGTGATGGTACTGGTGGTGGTAGTACTGGTGGTGGTAGTACTGGTGGTGGTGGTGGTACTGGTAGTGCTAGTACTGGTGGTAGTGGTGGTACTGGTGGTGGTGGTACTGGTGGTGGTGGTACTGGTGGTGGTGGTACTGGTGGTGGTGGTACTGGTATTGGTAGTATTGGTAGTGGTAGTACTGGTGGTGGTGGTACTGGTAGTGGTAGTACTGGTAGTGGTAGTACTGGTGGTCGTGGTACTGGTAGTACTGGTGGTGGTGGTAGTGGTAGTATTGGTGGCTGTAGTACTGGTAGTACTGGTGGTGGTGGTACTGGTAGTGGTAGTACTGGTGGTGGTACTGGTAGTAATGGTGGTGGTAGTACTGGTGGTGGTAGTACTGGTAGTGGTAGTACTGGTAGTGGTAGTACTGGTGTTACTGGTAGTACTGGTGGTGGTGGTAGTACTGGTGGTGGTACTGGTAGTACTGGTGGTGGTAGTACTGGTGGTGGTGGTACTGGTACTGATGGTGGTGGTAGAGGTACTGGTAGTACTGGTAGTGGTAGTACTGGTAGTGGTAGTACTGGTAGTGGTACTGGTAGTACTGGTGGTGGTGGTAGTACTGGTGGTGGTGGTAGTGGTAGTACTGGTGGCTGTAGTAGTGGTAGTACTGGTGGCTCTAGTAGTGGTAGTACTGGTACTGGTAGTACTGGTAGTACTGTGGGTACTGGTGGTGGTAGTACTGGTAGTACTGGTGGTGGTGGTACTGGTAGTGGTAGTATTGGTGGTGGTGGTACTGGTAGTGGTAGTACTGGTGGTGGTGGTACTGGTAGTACTGGTGGTGGTGGTACTGGTAGTGGTAGTAGTGGTAGTACTGGAGGTGGTGGTACTGGTGGTGCTAGTACTGGTGGTGGTAGTACTGGTGGTGGTGGTACTGGTGGTGGTAGTACTGGTGGTGGTGGTGGTGGTACTGGTAGTGGTAGTACTGGTGGTCGTGGTACTGCTAGTACTGGTGGTGGTAGTACTGGTGGCCGTAGTACTGGTAGTACTGGTGGTGGTGGTACTGGTAGTGGTAGTACTGGTGGTGGTACTGGTAGTACTGGTGGTGGTGGTGGTAGTGGTACTGGTAGTACTGGTAGTGGTGGTACTGGTAGTGGTAGTACTGGTGGTGGTGGTGGTAGTAGTGGTGGTGGTAGTGGTAGTACTGGTGGCTGTAGTAGTGGTAGTACTGGTGGCTGTAGTAGTGGTAGTACTGGTAGTACTGGTGGTGGTAATACTGGTAGTACTGGTGGTGGTAGTACTGGTAGTACTGGTGGTGGTGGTGGTGGTACTGGTAGTGGTAGTACTGGTGGTGGTGGTACTGGTAGTGGTAGTACTGGTGGTGGTGGTACTGGTAGTACTGGTGGTGGTAGTACTGGTGGTAGTGGTAGTACTGGTAGTGGTAGCACTGGTGGTGGAGGTACTGGTAGTACTGGTGGTGGTGGTAGTACTGGTGGTGGTGGTACTGGTGGTGGTACTGGTAGTACGGGTGGTGGTAGTACTGGTGGTGGTAGTACTGGTGGTGGTGGTACTGGTACTGGTGGTGGTGGTAGTGGTAGTACTGGTAGTGGTAGTACTGGTAGTGGTAGTACTGGTAGTGGTGGTACTGGTAGTACTGGTGGTACTGGTAGTACTGGTGGTGGTGGTACTGGTAGTGGTAGTACTGGAGGTGGTGGTACTGGTGGTGGTAGTACTGGTGGTGGTAGTACTGGTGGTGGTGGTGGTGGTACTGGTAGTGATAGTACTGGTGGTAGTGGTGGTAATGGTGGTGGTGGTGGTGGTACTGGTGGTGGTGGTACTGGTATTGGTAGTATTGGTAGTGGTAGTACTGGTGGTGGTGGTACTGGTGGTACTGGTAGTGGTAGTACTGGTAGTGGTAGTACTGGTGGTCGTGGTACTGGTAGTACTGGTGGTGGTGGTAGTGGTAGTATTGGTGGCTGTAGTACTGGTAGTACTGGTGGTGGTGGTGGTACTGGTAGTGGTAGTACTGGTGGTGGTGGTACTGGTAGTGGTAGTACTGGTGGTAGTGGTGGTGGTAGTGGTAGTACTGGTGGCTGTAGTAGTGGTAGTACTGGTGGCTGTAGTAGTGGTATTACTGGTGGTGGTAGTACTGGTGGTGGTAGTACTGGTAGTACTGGTGGTGGTAGTACTGGTAGTACTGGTGGTGGTGGTTGTGGTACTGGTGGTGCTAGTACTGGTGGTGGTAGTACTGGTGGTGGTAGTACTGGTGGTGGTGGTACTGATGGTGGTAGTACTGGTAGTACTGGTGGTGGTACTGGTAGTGGTAGTACTGGTGGTGGTGGTACTGGTAGTGGTAGAAGTGGTAGTACTGGAGGTGGTGGTACTGGTGGTGGCAGTACTGGTGGTGGTAGTACTGGTGGTTGTGGTACTGGTGGTGGTGGTACTGGTGGTGGTAGTACTGGTAGTGGTAGTACTGGTAGTGGTAGTACTGGTGGTGGTGGTACTGGTGGTCGTGGTACTGGTAGTACTGGTGGCTGTAGTACTGGTGGTGGTGGTGGTACTGGTAGTGGTGGTGGTACTGGTAGTACTGGTGGTGGTAGTACTGGTGGTGGTAGTGGTACTGGTAGTGGTAGTACTGGTAGTGGTAGTAGTGGTGGTGGTGGTAGTAGTGGTGGTGGTAGTAGTGGTAGTACTGGTGGCTGTAGTAGTGGTAGTACTGGTGGTGGTAGTACTGGTGGTGGTAGTACTGGTAGTACTGGTGGTGGTAGTACTGGTGGTGGTGGTACTGGTAGTGGTAGTACTGGTGGTGGTGGTACTGGTAGTACTGGTGGTGGTGGTACTGGTAGTACTGGTGGTGGTGGTACTGGTAGTGGTAGTACTGGAGGTGGTGGTACTGGTGGTGGTAGTACTGGTGGTGGTAGTACTGGTGGTGGTAGTACTGGTGGTGGTAGTACTGGTGGTACTGGTGGTGGTAGTACTGGTGGTGGTGGTACTGGTGGTGGTGGTACTGGTAGTGGTAGTAGTGGTAGTACTGGTAGTCGTGGTACTGGTAGTACTGGTGGTGGTGGTAGTGGTAGTACTGGTGGCTGTAGTATTGGTAGTACTGGTGGTGGTACTGGTAGTGGTAGTACTGGTGGTGGTACTGGTAGTACTGGTGGTGGTAGTACTGGTGGTGGTGGTAGTGGTAGTACTGGTAGTGGTAGTACTGGTGGTGGTGGTGGTACTGGTAGTACTGGTGGTGGTGGTAGTACTGGTGGTGGTGGTGGTACTGGTAGTACTGGTGGTGGTAGTACTGGTGGTGGTGGTACTGGTACTGGTGGTGGTGGTAGTGGTACTGGTAGTACTGGTAGTGGTAGTACTGATAGTGGTAGTACTGGTGGTGGTGGTACTGGTAGTACTGGCGGTGGTGGTAGTACTGGTGGTGGTGGTAGTGGTAGTACTGGTGGCTGTAGTAGTGGTAGTACTGGTGGCTGTAATAGTGGTAGTACTGGTGGTGGTAGTACTGGTGGTGGTAGTACTGGTAGTACTGGTGGTGGTATTACTGGTAGTACTGGTGGTGGTAGTGGTGGTACTGGCAGTGGTAGTACTGGTGGTGGTGGTGGTGGTGGTACTGGTAGTGGTAGTATTGGTGGTGGTGGTACTGGTAGTACTGGTGGTGGTGGTACTGGTAGTGGTGGTACTGGAGGTGGTGGTACTGGTGGTGCTAGTACTGGTGGTGGTGGTACTGGTGGTGGTAGTACTGGTGGTGGTAGTACTGGTAGTACTGGTGGTGGTACTGGTAGTGGTAGTACTGGTGGTGGTGGTACTGGTAGTACTGGTGGTGGTGGTACTGGTGGTGGTGGTACTGGTAGTGGTAGTAGTGGTAGTACTGGAGGTGGTGGTACTGGTGGTGCTAGTACTGGTGGTGGTAGTACTGGTGGTGGTGGTACTGGTGGTGGTAGTACTGGTGGTGGTAGTACTGGTGGTGGTAGTACTGGTGGTGGTGGTACTGGCGGTGGTAGTACTGGTAGTGGTGGTACTGGTGGAGGTGGTACTGGTAGTGGTAGTACTGGTGGTAGTGGTGGTACTGGTGGTGGTGGTACTGGTGGTGGTAGTACTGGTAGTGGTAGTATTGGTAGTGGTAGTACTGGTGATGGTGGTACTGGTGGTGGTAGTACTGGTGGTGGTGGCACTGGTAGTGGTAGTACTGGTAGTGGTAGTACTGGTAGTGGTAGTACTGGTGGTCGTGGTACTGGTAGTACTGGTGGTGGTGGTAGTGGTAGTACTGGTGGCTGTAGTACTGGTAGTACTGGTGGTGGTGGTGGTACTGGTAGTGGTAGTACTGGTGGTGGTACTGGTAGTACTGGTGGTGGTAGTACTGGTGGTGGTGGTAGTGGTACTGGTAGTACTGGTAGTGGTAGTACTGGTAGTGGTAGTACTGGTGGTGGTAGTAGTGGTAGTACTAGTGGCTGTAGTAGTGGTAGTACTGGTGGCGGTAGTAGTGGTAGTACTAGTGGCTGTAGTAGTGGTAGTACTGGTGGCTGTAGTAGTGGTAGTACTGGTGGTGGTGGTAGTGGTAGTACTGGTAGTGGTAGTACTGGTAGTGGTAGTACTGGTAGTGGTGGTACTGGTAGTACTGGTGGTACTGGTAGTACTGGTGGTGGTGGTACTGGTAGTGGTAGTACTGGAGGTGGTGGTACTGGTGGTGGTAGTACTGGTGGTGGTAGTACTGGTGGTGGTGGTGGTGGTACTGGTAGTGATAGTACTGGTGGTAGTGGTGGTAATGGTGGTGGTGGTACTGGTGGTGGTGGTACTGGTGGTGGTGGTACTGGTATTGGTAGTATTGGTAGTGGTAGTACTGGTGGTGGTGGTACTGGTGGTACTGGTAGTGGTAGTACTGGTAGTGGTAGTACTGGTGGTCGTGGTACTGGTAGTACTGGTGGTGGTGGTAGTGGTAGTATTGGTGGCTGTAGTACTGGTAGTACTGGTGGTGGTGGTGGTACTGGTAGTGGTAGTACTGGTGGTGGTGGTGGTGGTACTGGTAGTACTGGTGGTGGTAGTACTGGTGGTGGTAGTACTGGTAGTGGTAATACTGGCAGTGGTAGTACTGGTGTTACTGGTAGTACTGGTGGTGGTGGTGGTAGTACTGGTGGTGGTGGTAGTACTGGTGGTGGTACTGGTAGTACTGGTGGTGGTAGTACTGGTGGTGGTGGTACTGGTACTGATGGTGGTGGTAGAGGTACTGGTGGTAGAGGTACTGGTAGTGGTAGTACTGGTAGTGGTAGTACTGGTAGTGGTACTGGTAGTACTGGTGGTGGTGGTAGTAGTGGTAGTACTGGTGGCTCTAGTAGTGGTAGTACTGGTACTGGTAGTACTGGTGGTGGTAGTACTGGTAGTACTGGTGGTGGTGGTACTGGTAGTGGTAGTACTGGTGGTGGTGGTACTGGTAGTGGTAGTACTGGTGGTGGTGGTACTGGTAGTACTGGTGGTGGTGGTACTGGTAGTACTGGTGGTGGTGGCACTGGTAGTGGTGGTAGTACTGAAGGTGGTGGTACTGGTGGTGCTAGTACTGGTGGTGGTAGTACTGGTGGTGGCAGTACTGGTGGTGGTAGTACTGGTGGTGGTGGTACTGGTGGTGGTAGTACTGGTGTTGGTAGTACTGGTGTTGGTAGTACTGGTGGTGGTAGTACTGGTGGTGGTACTGGTAGTGGTAGTAGTGCAGTTCAGTTCATCTAACAAAGAAGAAGAAGGTACCTTTGGGAGAGGCGGGGCAAGGGAAGCTCAGTAGGACGTGTCTCCGATAGGTCGAGTGAATAGGCGTTTATATTTGATATTTAGTGGAGTAACATTTGTCACCCAACAGTTAAAGACATGTTATGATAAATCAATGCGTAAAGACACTGAAGCAAAAGGGGGTGACAGAAGGGGAAACCGAATGATCAAACAAGACGGAGGGCATTGCTGTGGGGAGGGGGGAGGAGAAATGCGACACGGCGGGCCGGGGAGGGGGCTGAGCGGGGAGAGCGGCATGAGGGTGTGAAGCAGCAGGGGCCTGAGACGCGCCGCCTTTGATGTGGTAATGCGAGGCAGACAGGCAAGCGGCTGGTGGCATTGTGCATGCGCTCTTTAGGGCTTGCGCTTGCGCAATGACCTAAAAAGCACATGCACTGCAACAAATCGCCAATGGAATCGCCAGTTAGGTAAACTCTTGATAAGCCCCTTTATATCTCGCTAGGTCGCTCGACCTAAAAAGGATAACATGGAACAAAGTTTGTTCAGAAATGTTATCACAAGGGCACAGCTGGAGGTTTTGAGACCAGTCATTTACGATGGGAAAAGTGACTAGCCTATGGAAAACCCCCAACCGAAATCGGATTAGAAGGACCTATTGTATGCCCCCAGGACATAAGTAAGATAGGGTTGAATATTAAAAGTAATTAAAATTGTCTGATTGTGTAGGACAGTGTGCTTTACTATCTCAGATGTCAATCTGATAGTATCCAACATAGATAAGGCCATTTTTAGGTCTCGCCTGTCGATGCGCATGCGCATCGAGCAAGCGAGACTATAGGGGCTCATCGACTCTTTATCTAACTTGCAAGGAATCGTGGCGATTCCTTGCAGTGCCCGTGACTTTTAAGCTCAATGCGCATGTGCATTGAGCTTAAAAGCGCGTGCACAGCCGCCCGCATTCCTCCGACACCTTTGAAGTGAAGCTTAGCTTCACTTCAAAGGCCCGGCTTCTTCACACCCACATGCCGCTCTGCCCCGCTCCGCCCCCTCCCCTGAGTCATCCTGCCTGCCCTCGACGTTCCCCCCGCCCCCTCCCGCCACGCAATGCCGAGAGCTTGTTTGTGTAACTGTCACCATCACAATCACCACGACCTACTGAGGCCCAATAGAAGACAAATACCCTCATGCAATATATTTCTTCCCATAGATGCAGCGTATTTACGTAAGCAATCTCCTGATTACTGGCGTCTTTTGCTTTTTTTCTTGCGGCCACGTTTAAAGCATATTTGCTGCCGCATCGAATGTATACTCGCGGCCGCGTTTCATGTTTAATTGCGGCCGCGTTTAGTGTTAAGTCTCGTGGCCGGCGTTTGATGTTTAATTGCGGCCGCGTTTAATGTTAAGTCTCGCGCCGCATTCATTGTTTATATTTCTCTTTTTTTCAACACTATTTTCTATCTTTGCCTTCTTATTGTCTTACTTTTCTGCTTCTCACTGGGTCAAAGTTTAGTGACGAGAAACAAGTTTACAGACATGGGAGCCGGCGTTCACTACCTGCACATACAGAACTGCTCCGTGTGCATACTGTGTAATATATTAACTGCCGCGTTTAGTGTTAAGTCTCGTGGCCGGCGTTTGATGTTTAATTGCGGCCGCGTTTAATGTGAAGTCTCGCGCCGCATTCATTGTTTATATTTCTCTTTTTTTCAGCACTATTTTCTATCTTTGCCTTCTTATTGTCTTACTTTTCTGCTTCTCACTGGGTCAAAGTTTAGTGACGAGAAACAAGTTTACAGACATGGGAGCCGGCGTTCACTACCTGCACAAACAGAACTGCTCCGTGTGCATACTGTGTAATATATTAACTGCCGCGTTTAGTGTTAAGTCTCGTGGCCGGCGTTTGATGTTTAATTGCGGCCGCGTTTAATGTGAAGTCTCGCGCCGCATTCATTGTTTATATTTCTCTTTTTTTCAGCACTATTTTCTATCTTTGCCTTCTTATTGTCTTACTTTTCTGCTTCTCACTGGGTCAAAGTTTAGTGACGAGAAACAAGTTTACAGACATGGGAGCCGGCGTTCACTACCTGCACATACAGAACTGCTCCGTGTGCATACTGTGTAATATATTAACTGCCGCGTTTAGTGTTAAGTCTCGTGGCCGGCGTTTGATGTTTAATTGCGGCCGCGTTTAATGTTAAGTCTCGCGCCGCATTCATTGTTTATATTTCTCTTTTTTTCAGCACTATTTTCTATCTTTGCCTTCTTATTGTCTTACTTTTCTGCTTCTCACTGGGTCAAAGTTTAGTGACGAGAAACAAGTTTACAGACATGGGAGCCAGCGTTCATTACCTGCACATACAGAACTGCTCCGTGTGCATACTGTGTAATATATTAACTCAGAACTTAAAGTGCTAAGGAAAACCGAACGGTGAACAATACCTACGAACGCTATAGAACACCTAAGCATTTGAGAGTCAGGGGAATAAATGGCAAGACTGCATTTAGAAGGGATAGCACTGCTCCGATGCTTTTAATGAGAGAGTACTGACACATCTCAGTACCAAATAGGTACTCTGTAACAAGGAGTACCTGTACTTCAAAATTTCGATTTCAATCACTGGGCACCACATTTTATTGTAAACCTTGTACTTCCCCTCACCCCGGCCTTCAAACATCGTTTCATAGCGTAGAAACCTCTTCAGCTAGTTAACTGAACAACTCATAACTTCTGGTCCATACCCTTCCCAAGAGAAAAACAAACACTAGATTCCAGTGTGCTCAATGATCCCTCGAAGACTTCCCTGAGTGCTCCCTCGTTTATTCTTTAGCAGAATATCTGTAGCAGGTCCCCGTCTGGTAGGATCGTAGTACCTATGGCTCACACTCACCCTCACTCACCCTCACCCTCACCCTCACCCTTACTCACCCTCACTCACCCTCACCCTCAACCCCTCACCCTCACTCACCCTCACCCACCCTCACTCACCCTCACTCACCCTCAACCCCTCACCCTCACACAGTGGAATAGGTCTCGGAGCATTTGAGTTAGAGCTTTTAGAAATGTTTATGGGTTTTTTTTTTTAATTCTTTAGCATTGGCTACAGGAAACAAAAATGCTAAAGATTTACAAAAAAACCCATAAACAATTCTAAAAGCACTAACTCTAATGCTGCGAGACCTATTGCATTTCCAATGCTTGTTTTTAGATCCTTCCTAGTTATGTTCCCAATGGAGCTAGGATTAGTAAAATACTCTGGGTGGCCAAGATCTTGTAGAAAGTTACGAACGTAATTTAGCCATGGGATCCTCAGGGCCCCTTCCAAACTCAAGACATCCAGGAGTATATCTCTGCTTAATTTTACCTCTTCTTTTGTCCAGAGTCTGTGCCATAACAGCACAGGCTAAAGTTTAATCAAATCGGAAATAAAAGTGAGGCCCAGCTCCGCATGACATATGTATGTTGAGGAACCATTTGGAACGGATATAATATATTTTTAAAAATAATTTTCTACTTTTTGAATGGGAAGCAGGTCAACTGGCGCCCATACCCCAGTCCCGTAAACAGCTGCAGAGACACATTTTGCTTTATAAATCTTAATAAGTTCCTCCGGAGGCCTCTTGCCTGGTTTTTTAGCAAAGGAACTAATAGCAGATGTACTACGTTATAATACTAGTTTTTTTGCAGCCACAGCCTGTGTCCATAAATCATTGTTGGCAAAAAGAATGCCCAAATAAGAAAATGTTTTAGTAGGCCTTATCTTTTGTCCAGATACAAACATGTCTTTGGATTTTATGTTGCCAGAACCGCAATGTATTATAAAAGTTTTTGAGGAGTTAACTCTTAACCCTAAATCATTCATAAAATTGGTGAAATTATTTAGTACCTTCTGAAGTCCTACTTGAGTGCGGGACATAAGCACCGCCTCATCTGCATACAAGAGGGCTGGATTCGGGCGTCTCGAAACTTGGGGAGGGTCATAATTATCGTTTAAAAGGGCCTCCCCGGGGGAGGAGCCTAGACGGCGGCCAAAATGGCCGCATAGACGCCCGGCTCCGCCGCGCGCCCTCACCTCCCATGCCATCCTGGCGTCGATCCTGCATCCCGATTGCGGCCAAGTGTGTATGAATGCCCGTGGAGCCCGGCTGTGTTATTCCGGCACGAAATCTGCCTCTGATGGCCGAGATACATCGTCTCAAACTTCCCGGCCCTTGCGCTGAGTGAGCTGGGACCTCGAGTGACGCTGCATCCGGTGCGCGACTGAACAACATCGGCTCCGACCGGCCGGCTTCGCCCGGTTGCCCAGACCGGGACCTGTGATTAGACGCGGCCAGAGACGGCTGGTCGGAGATTGGCGCTGGCACCCCTGAACAGCCCAACAAAGGTTTATGCCGGTGCCTGCTATCGATCATACACTCGGCTACACCCACCGACATACGGCCAGGCTTTGCCCTGTCCCGGGAACTGCCGGCGACCGATGGATCTCCTTGCAATTCTGTTTTAAGGGAGGAATCGGATGCGCCTGGTAAGCGACTTCTACAGTGGTGGGGGATCGTGGTCTTGAGTGTGCCTGCTAAGACCCGCTATTTTGCTGTGGGCGGCGGTTGACTTTCTGGCTACCGGTGGTGCTTGCTTCCCCTTCTGCCCTGGGGTTCCTTGGACGAGAGGTGCACTACAGTGACCTGTGGAGTGGCGATGGAACCCACACTGCGAGACGTCCTACTGGCTCTCACGAATTTGCACTCCTTTTTGAGCTGCCGCTGGATGCTCGTTGATGACCCGCAGGCGGCGGCGAGTTGTACAATGGCGGACGGCCAAAGTATCGATCCGGAGCCCGACCTTCCCCGGTCTGCCGATGCTGAGGACCCCTTGAAGTGCGTGGAACTGGACAGTGGACTTGGTGGATCATGCGGCTGAGCCTATGTGTCTGCTGACTTTCTCACCCTCCAACTGGCTATCACCGCTCCTGACTTGCATTACCCTGTTTTCTTGCCGGCTGGTGTGTCATGGAGTCGCACTATCGCATTTACTTTTTTGCTTTTACCTACTGCCACATTAGTTCCAAAAGGGACTGTGGACTCATTGAACCTGCCTTCCCTTGCTGTGCGACGCCTTACTACCTCAACTCGGACCGGACAAGGCTGAACCTGAACTGTTTAAGTATTTGCTGGATGTTCTTGGTGCCGGACTGTGACATGGCTTTTGATGGTATCTTGGGGTGATTCGGATGACCCTACATTGCTGTTTGCCCTCCGTTATGGTGGGCTTACTTGTTTTTCAGGATGGGTGGGGGGGCGTGTCTGGGGCTGGAGCTGGGGCCCTCCTCCTCTTTTTCGGGGTTTCCTGGGGCGATAGGCATGCCTATGGGGGGGGGTGGGCCGTGGCCTTCCGCTGCATGCAGGGTGGGGGGTGGGGGTGGGACGTGTGTTTGCTTCTTCTTTGTCTCTATGGCCCACTTTTTCTCCTTTCTTTTCTTGGTCCTTCTTGGTAAATCTTCCTTTTTTATGTTTTTTGTGGTTGGAGTCGGGGGGTTGGGTTCCTTGGGAGGATCATTGCTTGTGTCCTTGTATGTTACAAAATACTGTTAACATTGCTCGATTCGTGAGCGGGTCACTATGGTTCGGTGGGATTGTTCTCAGACTTATGTTTTCCTGTTGTTCTTTCAATGGTACGCTCGATTGCATGCTGTTGTCCTGTCCTGTGATTAGCTTGGTAACCGGTGTCGTCCTGTGGGTCAGGTTTTGTTTTTTGGGAAGAATTTTGCATTTTGTGCTCATGTTTTTTCGCATTGTTTATTGATTCTCTGGATGTGCCTCTCGTGCTTAGCCACTGAATGCTTACATGTCCTGCTTTTTACTTCCCACTTCTACTTCTATTTGAGGGCGATTAGCTTGTTACATGACTTGCTCCACGTAAGGTTTTGCTTTATTGTATGTCACTGGATCCTTCCATCTCTGCTATAGACTGAACCCTCTCACATCCTATTATACGTGGACAGACTGAACTGTAACTCCTACGGTGTTATACCGATTGGGCGGGCACTGACTGGTGCGTACTGCAATTCCGCGCTTGGGTATCCTGCTTGCGATATCTCACGCCAGTATCCCGATTATTGTCGTTCCACTAGTGGATATCCTGTTATATGGCTCGCCCTATTGGCTCTCTGGCCTGACTCTGTGACACTTCCGCAAAATTATAAAATTAAACCTACGTTCTCCTTTTCCTGCCATTTTGTACCACTGCATCGTAATGTTATTATTTTTAGCTTTTTCCGCAGCGCAAGGTGGCCTGAAATGTTGTTATTTGTCATAGCGGCCGGCCCGCAGTGGTTGTAGGCAGAAGCTGTGTACTGTGCATACGATAAATAAAGGTTTTAATAAAAAAATAAAAGGGCCTCCCCAAGTCCGTTTAAGTACAAGTTAAAAAGAAACGGAGCAAGAACACACCCTTGCCTAACACCACTTCTTATATGTAGGGCGCTGATCGTTCACCCTTTAGACCACAGCGCACTCGCGCATTAGCGTTGCAGTAAAAATGTTTAAGAAAATAAATAATCTGTTTATCAACCCGCATTGCTTCTAAAATTGACCAGAGTTTGTTGTGGATCACGCAATCAAATGCGGCTGTAAGGTCAACAAATGCTAAAAATTGGTGCCCCTTCTTTGCCCTTGTGTATTTACCTACCAGGAGAGACAGATTTACTCCCTGCTCCACGGTTCCTACACCAGCTCGGAAACCATATTGCAGGTCTGACAGGATGGAATTTTCGTCTGCCCAGTCCTGGATAGGCTCCAATATTATTCTACGCGCAATTTTCGTTATGGCGTCTAATAAGGAAATTGGCCTATAGCACGCCGGATCTTGTCTGTCCCCCTTTTTAAAAACGGGCACAATTGTTGATTCTACCCAGGTAGGTGGAAAAGCTGCACTACAGCTAGAGTTTAAAACTTGCGTTAAAAGAGGGGCCCACAGAGGAATATTAGATTTGAACAGGTCTACAGGGACCCCATCGGGGCCAGACGCTTTACCAGCCTTACTTACAGAGAGAGCCCGCTCTACCTCCTCTAACCTGAATAACAGGGCGGAGTGTTGAATAAAAGAGCTAGAGTTGTGATCATCCAATGCACAACTATTTGACCTGTCTAGATTACCCTCGCCCTGATATACTTTTGCAAAGTGGGCTATCCATTGGTCTTCTGCTGTTGCTATTTCAAGCGAAGGACCAACTTCTGAAGACAAGAAAGGGGCCCTGATAATTTTCCAGAAAACCGTACTATCATTGGCCAGGGAGGCAGAGTGCAAAGCATCCCACGCCTCCTGCTTTAGTGTGGTTATCTGTCCCTGATTGCGAGTTTGTAGGCTTCTCTAGCCATCCTCACGTTACTTATATTTCTCAGATTATTATGTAACTCAGATTTTAAATAAGAGTAAGCTTTAGTGCATCTAGTGTCAAACCAGCCCTTCTGCCGTCCCTTACCGCGATTCTGTCTAGTAAGTGACTCATTAATCATGCTAGTTATTACCTTAAATGAGGCTAGAATTTTTTCTGGGGTGTCAGACTCGCTTAAACATGTTTCAATAGCTGGGTTACATTTCCCCACCACAGTTTTAACCAGTTTAGCTTGATCCACTAAAGACCAGCGTAAAGAGTAACCATTGGTATTTCCTATGGCTATATTTTCTATCTGTTGATTTTTCTTGTTATTTCTTAACATTGTGGTGGACGGAAGAAAAAAGCTAGACTTGTCAAAAAAACATACTGACACCAGCAAAAAGTGGGGGTAACCATGAAAGCAGATCCGACCTTCCTACAGGACCCACAGGCAGGGTTCAGAAACATAAATTCTCAGGCGGAAACCAGTACTGGGTTGCTTATGTTGCAAGAGTGATTGCCAGTGGTCAGACTTATTGCATGCATTTGTCCTATTACCTCTTGTGTGAATCAAATAATCTCTACAACATGGGACCTGAAAAGGGAACTAGACAGGGCGAACCCCTCCCTCCTATATTGCTCACTGTGGCCATTGAACCATTGGCCTGCATGGTGCAGCAAATTAATCCAGAATTGGGGATCCGAGTGGACAACCGCTGGCATGCTATCTCTTTATATGCGAATTATGCATATTGTACCTGCAAGAAGAAAATCCGGCTTAAAGTAGTTGATGAACTTACTAGATGAGTTTGGTGTGATGTCAGGAATGTCTTTTCCCACTTCACTCACTGTCTGAGACTGAACATATGCGCAACACGCCTAACTGCCTGGAGTTAAGTTTTGGTATCTTTAAGTATATAGGTGTCCGGATTTACTATTCTTCAGACCACTTTATTAAAGGTAAATTTGGAAAGGTCATCAACATGACTAAACAACTGATTCCACTTTTTACCAAACATCCATCGTCTCCAATGGGTAGGGTAGCAATAGCCAAAATGTTAGTGCTGCCCAGATTACAGTTTTGTAGGTCTTGCCTAGCGACGCAGCGCATGCGCTGCCCGCCTTGGCAAGATCTATTGTTGTCGTTTTAGTTGCAGAAGGGGGACAGGACATGTGCACGTGTGCAGAGGACAGGAGTTGTGCACACGAGCAGAGGACAGGAGCTGTGCACGCATACGCACATCTCCTGCCCCGCGCTTTCACTCTCACTGCGACAGCTTGTTCACACTGGGGGCGCTTTCATTTTGCAAGTGTGCAACAGTGCTCTTTGTACCTCCCTAACTTGGCAGCTCTGAAATCAGTTAACCATTTCTGTTGTGGGAGTTCTGTACATATCACTCACCCTATCGCTTGGAGTCCCCGTAGTCCCCACTTATTTGGGGCAGATGTTTAGTAATCCCACCTTCTCTAACACTACAAAATGAGAGGTCCTGGGATATAAACCCTTGCCTGAAAGTTTATGGCTGACGGGCGGCTGTCATACCGCCTACCCCTCAATGTACAATTCTGACGGGTTCGGACACTGTATCATTTTTAAACCATCCTCTCATTTAAAAATAAAGGAATGTGACCAGGGGTATGTCAACACCCTCCACATGTTTATTTCCATCTCACCCCAGAATCTTTTTTTTCTCTATTTCCATGGTCAGATACAGTGATAACAATAGAGAACGGACCATCGTTTTTCGAGGTAGCACCGCCTCCTCCTCCCTGATTACTTCAGCTAGTTCTTTGCGGCGCACGCGCGCCCACCTTTCGCCTGCGTGCCTCTAGCAACGTACAGAGCGTCAGTCGCCTCGTAACATAGGGACGGGGTCTGGTTCTGCCTGGACTGAGGAGGGAGCCCTCAGAAACTGGATGCTGGAATAACAAGCATTTGCAATGCAATAGGTCTTACATCTGCAAGAGTTTGATCTATTGGCATTGTAAATGAAAATGCCTTTAATTTATGTTTTTTGTAAACCTGCAAGCGGTGGGTAAACACGCACTTTGTTCTTATAGTCCTTACTTACGGGAAGCAAGAATAGCAGTTAAGAGGTGCAGTTACTGCCAGCCTTGCTTCTCGTAAGCAACGACTATAAGTACAAAGTGTGTGTCTACACACTGCTGGATCAAAAAACATAAATAAAAGGCATTGTAATTTACAATGCCAATCTCTCAAACTCTTGCAAATGCGAGACCTATTGCATTGCAAATGCTTGTTTCTTCAGCATTGCCAGTGATATTAAATGCAGTCTTCTTTCTCGAATTATATGGGATGCTGTTGGACTTGATAGGCACACAGATAGACCTCCCATCACGTTTTACAAGACACAGTGGACTATTCAAGGAGGAGCACTGGGTGCCCCTATTTATAAAGTTTACTTCCTGGCAAGCCATTTGCAATGGATGATGAGATGGGTGGGAGATCACAGTAACTAAGAGTAAGACAACATACAAGCGGCACTACCTAGGGGCATGAAACTGGGCTGGCTACTGAGTGCTACAAGACTTCCACCCTCTCGCCAGATCTTGTTCCGAATAGCTAGAACCTGTTGGCATTGTTTTCTATAGTGGGTGGGTAAAACTGTGCTGTACTCGCTGGACATCCCTCATTAGTGTCTACCCATGTTTCACAAGATCACAAGCACAGGATAACAGACTGGGCTAGAAGCAGGCCTTACAATAATGGGGGACATATTCGACCAGGGACAGTGCTTAATTTGTAAAAGGGTATGTGCCAGGGCCCTTCTCTGGAGGCCACTGCATCTTGCACCACCCATTGCCTCTGCCAGTGCTGCCAATGACAGACCCAACACAACTACTAAACCCCACACTCCAACAAGTGTGACTGTTCAGACTTTTCCAGCAACCCAAAAGGTATGAGAATGGTGTGGGTGCAGGTAAAAGTCATTTTAAATGTATAGTGACTGATTAAACAAAAGTTGTTGTGCACATCTCAAAATAAGACAGCTGCGCCACCATGTGGCAGACTGTCATAAAAGCTGGTGCTGAGAATTAAGTGCTGGTGCCAAGCACCAGAAAACACCGGCTCACATTGAACTATGAGCAGGGATCTCTACGCATGTTTGATAATGTGCTAGTGATCACATATTGACAGAGCACCCACTGGAACTATTCTACGCGCATCTACTTTCTGCTCACACATGGACAGAGTAAAAAGTTCATTATTGTACTATGCACCGCGATACTATCTCAATACCTGCATGGAAACTGAAGTCTGAAATTGAAATGGGAAATGAAGGCTGGCTACACGATGTAGGAAAGCTAATCGATTAAACGTCTAGATACACCAAAACTGTTTCCACAAATCCATGGTTGAAGTACACTCAGTTTAACTACCCCCATCATATATTCTTTTCACACAAATGCATTAGTCAATGCATGAGGGAGCGAACTAGGAATGTTTTAGGTATAGAACAGCGGATGCAGACTTCTACCATACAGTATGGGCATTCCCTGCTATTATAAAATATTGGGAGTAAATACTTAAGTAGTGTTGGAAATAACAGACAAGAATATAATATTCAACCCACTAATACTAAATCTTGCAATTGAAAGAAACTAAATATATATATAAATTGGTTGACCTTATTATAGTATAAAGGATAATAGTAATGACTTGCAAAGTAACTTATAGAAGAAGGATGTTAAAAATGGGCTAAAGCTGAAGACAGACATGCTAAAGCGTATTCACAATCGAGAAGGCAAACATGTGGCATACAACCCCTGGGATGTGCTGATGATTAAATTAGAAGCAAAGTCAAAAAAACGCCCTCAATTAGCGTGTAAGTAAAATTGGATTCTTGATATATTAATTATTCCGGTGATGAGGAAGAATGAGTATGCATATATAAATTGCACTCAGTTTTTTTTTCTTCTTGCTCACACATGATAATCTTGGAATATAATAATGTAAACATGGCTAAGCATGTGCATATTAAATTATAGGAAGATCATAGCCGTATACTTGGTGCCTCGGCGGTGGCTAGAGTTCGGTCGGGCCCGCTGATTTCCCAATGATACCCAGTGGAACGGGGCACGAGACAGGGATGCTCGCTGTCCCCGCTGCTGTTTGCCCTTGCGGTGGAACCTTTGGCGCTATCGGTCCGCACCGGGGCCTATTACAGGGGACTACGGGCCTTGTCGGGACAACAATACATTTCCCTCTATGCTGACGACCTGCTGCTTTTCCTTGAGGATGCTGATGCAGCCTTGGCCGGGGCCGACGCAGTACTCACTGCTTTCGGCGAGGTGTCAGGCCTCAGAGTGAATTGGGCGAAAACTTGCCTGTTCCCGGTTCGCAGAGATGAACCCCAACCGGACACTCCCAGGGCGATCAGATGGGAACCGAGCTGTTTTAAATATCTAGGGGTGTACGTTTATCATAGCCCTGCTGACATCCTTGAGGGCAACATTGCCAGATGTGTCCGGGCATTGAAGGGTAGTATGTCCTTTTGGGCCACCCTGCCGCTGTCGGTGGCAGGACGGATCGCACTGTTGAAAATGGTGGCGCTCCCTCGGCTATTATATTACTTTAGGACACTTCCGGTCTGGATTCCACCGGCTGTCTTTCGGAACCTGGATTCCTTGATTGTGGCGTTCCTTTGGGGATTGGGCCGCCGCAGAGTGGCGCTCAAGACCCTGATGAGACCAAAAGCGGAGGGGGGGTTGGCCGTACCCGACTTTGAAACATATTTTATGGCTGCCCAACTGCAGACTTACACTCAGGAGATAGCGCGGCAGTTTCGAGGCCCGGAGGAGGCACGGGGGCGTGGTATACCCAGGCACGTTCTATCCTATATCGCGCTGCAACAAAGACTAGCTTTGAGGGACCTCACTCAAGAAGAACGCACGATACGATCGTGCTGGAACCGGGTACACCGCAGGTTGGGAGTGACACGTCCTTATGCCCCGGAGATTCCGCTAGGGATGCTCACTGCACTACCGCATGGCGGCGACTGGTCGCAGCTGCGGGTTTGGGAGGACGCGGGCATACAGCTCATGGGCGACCTTTATGAGGATGGAGTGCTGCTGCCTTTTCCGGTGCTTCTGGACCGCTTTGACATCCCCCAGGGCGACTTCTTGCTTCACGCGGCGATCACGAGGGCACTCCAAGCACACTGGAAGAATGGTCCTGAGGAACCGCAGTTGTCAGCGGCGTGTCAGTACGTCATGATCAAGTTTTTTTTTTTTTTTTTTTTTTTAGTACGTCATGATGACGGCAGGGACGGTCAAAGCAGTAACGTGCTTGTATTCCAGGATGGTCAGCGAGAGGCTATCCCCCCTGGACACACTCAGGACCCGATGGGGGGTAGACATAGGGAAGGACATCCCGGAGACCACATGGGCCCAGCTGATACGCCGGGCCTGGAAAAGTACGCGTAATGCTCGATTCCAATTGGTCCACTTTTATATACTGCATCGGGCCTACTTGACCCCGGAGAAAATACAGAAATACTTCGCCTCGGACACGGCAGCCTGCCCTAGATGCCGGACGCTCGGGCCGACCTCATTCATATGTTATGGTCCTGCTCCGCGTTGACCTTATATTGGACGTTCATAGGGAACACGCTTAACAGGGTAACTGAAAGGTCCCTGCAGTTTGACGACGCAGTGGGGATTCTGCACTGGTTCCCGCATACCCCCAAAAATAAACTTTCTAGTAAGTTCATCGACTTGGGGCTGCTCCTGGCGAAGCGGGAAATAACCAGACACTGGAAGGCACGGCTTGGTCCAACAGGCACTAAATGGCGCAATGAACTTCTTAAGTGGGCAGGGGGGCGAGAGTACCTTGCGATACCAGCTGGCGAGGCGGCAACAGAACGAGCAGGCGCTAGAGGCGGCGCAGGCGTGGGAGGCATTGGTGCATGCCCTGCGCGATCATGACACACCCACTGACACTGATAGTGTTGATGGTGACCAGCCTCCGTCCCTGTAGAGTAACACGGATGTGGTGTTCCCGTCAGAAAGGATAATGTCTCTTACCACACGCTCTTTGAACTTATACTAGGTCACCGATGGCGGGGTGGGAGGGGGAGGTGGATAGAGGGAGGGGGAGCGTTATCAGCTTCCGTGAGCACTGGAGACTCATGGCACTGAAGATTTGGAACTTAGCCCTCTGAGGGGGTCTGTTTATTTGGGAGGGGAAGGGAGTTTTGTTTTGTTTTTCCTTTTTATTTATTTTTTCAGGTTGTTTAGAAAAGCAGAAGAGAACCTTTCATTTTCACCTGTTCAATATTGACGGACCGCTGGGCCCTTATGCAACGATTCGATGTAAACGCCGCCCGACCTCCGGGTTGTGGGCTGAATGGCCGTGTTTGGGTGTTATTACATTGTCGATGCTTACATCGCAGATTACTATACGGGTGACCAATTTGTACCTTTGACTGATTCCTGCAATAAAATATATTTTAAAAAAAAAATCATAGCCGTATACTTGGGACCGAGTGTTTGGTGTTATAGAAAAGGGTTTGTTGAACATGGTGATGTATGGCTTTCGAACATGTAACAAGTGGAGTCACATTTGGGCAAGAGAGTAGAACTTGCTATGTGTGCTATAAACGTACAAAAATGAATAAAGAGCTGTGAAACAAAAAAAACGTAAGTGACTGAGGGAAAACGGCCTGATTATGTACCGTTAATCTTCATTACTCTAAATCCTACTTCCACTCGTCCCAATCATTACCTTTTGTCCACATCCTTACTATGTGAGGCATACCAAAGCAATAAAGGACTTTGATTTAAAAGAATCGTTCTCACCAATATAATGCAACAAACATAATTTTAATACACAAAGGTGAAACGACATGTGAAACAATTAAAAGAGCAAAATCAATCATATTTCCAGCTCTTAATAAACAAGCGTGCAAACCATATTAAGCTGCTGTATAATGGAAACACCATGCCCAAGTTCTCCCCAATAAACAAACGTGCAAACTAGATTAAGCTACTGCATAATGCAAACCCCACGCCAAAGTTCTCCTCAATATTACAAATATTCTGCAGGGAATGTTATGTCCTATACAGCGTCTAGCTTAGGTTTAAGTTCAATAATCCATCAGAGAACAACTGTCACAAGCTCCAAACAGCAGCATAGTAAGGGGCAACTGTCTACGAGAGTATAGCGTGTGCATCTCACCTATCTCAGTTCTTGTCCCTTCCGATCCACTGGCACCGGCTGCAGAAACCAGCTGCTCCCGCGTCTGACCCAAACAGACAGCACAGGTCCCCCTCACCAGTCACGTGATAAAAAGTAAGCCATCTTTGAATGGTACATATATTTCATTCTGTGTGATAAAATGTTCATACAAATAGGATTTAGAGAAAGAACTGCTCAAAAGTTAATTTTGATAGGTTTGTAAAGTACTTTTAAATCTAAGCATAAAAAATCCACGTAAAAATGTGAATACAGCCAAGGTACGGAATTCGATCTAAATGTCCACGAAAACGTTGATGTTTTCCTTCACCGTCAACTAAGCAGTGTGTCCATTCTATCGCACAGCATGCCACACTTCACAGCAAACTTGCTCCCTTCAGTGAAAAGCGGCCGCAAGGATTTGCGCAACCTACACAATAGTTGCACATTTCAGTCCCCTTTTAGTTTCTATTTTCCTCTTCTTTCTTCATTGAAAGATCTGTCCACAATTTCTTACTTCCGGATTTGTAGAGACCAAAACAAACCACCTCTTCCTCGTTTACGGGCTGGAAACACCAGCCGTTCCAGAAATCTAGGCCGCAAGTCACAAATTCTGTGACGCCATATTGCATGTGTAACCTGGCCTCAATTTACCATTCATACGTTTCCCAAACACCAAAGATGGTCGTAATAACGGTTAGCGCTCTAGTTTATAACGTGACGGGTTTTAACTGTAGAGCGCGTAGCCCATAGAGTTTGTTCTATTGTGTTGATGAGCTCACAATGCTCCCGGTATTCTGCTGATTGGCTAAGCTGTGATGTTTCGACCACTGTACTGCGCCTGCTCGCTTTACTGGTCAAAGGAAGAAGATGGCGGGTACCGGTGGCGAGAACCGGCTGATGTCGCTACCAATGTCCCGCATTCGTGTCATCATGAAAAGTTCCCCAGATGTGTCCAACATCAACCAGGACGCGTTGCTTCTCACCACAAAAGCCACGGTGAGGGTGGCAGGTGAGGGAGGGACGGGACGTGGGGTAGAACGGTCCCTGAAGTTTATAGACATGATTCGGAATGGGGTGGCCAGAAACGATGCGTCCAAGGTGCTGGAGAAAGGGTGTGGGAGACAATAGATGGGGGGTACCGTAAACTCTGACCGTTTATCAACCACTCTAATTAAGGGCTACACAATGATAACCTGTCTCGGGAGGTAAAGATCACTCACTCCAATACTCTCTGTGCAATTCTTCAGTGGGGATTGGACGCAGAAATGAGGACAATTTCCTATGTGAGCTAAATGAGAGATCTCTTGTTTTCCTATTTACCTCTTTTTTTTCCCCATAGTACTGATTATCTCAAAACGTGTTATTCCGTAAATTATTTAAGTAGGCTGATTGCCAAGTTTTTTTTCTTCAAAGTATTTTTACGGGGTCAAAAGTTATAGATAGTTAAAAAAAATGCTTTTCAACGGAAACGCTGTCCAAACCTTAATTGCACAGTGGCGAATGCCATTCTGGCAGAGGTATAATGTCTGTATAACAAAATAAGGAGTACCACCAAAGACAAGGCTTGGAAACCAATATCGGTGGGATGAGACTCTAATGTAAAAAAAGAAGAAGTCCTTCTTTGTTTTTAAGGAACCCCTCACTCACCGACCTGGTCGGTGACATGCTTCATCATCGGGGCCACCCTGACAGCCGAGTGCCGTCAAGGTGTGCTGCAACACCTGAGATACAGTGGAGCGGGTATGTGAGTGATGAATGTAATGAAAAAAAGTCAGTGAATTAAAAATTGTCCTGGTATGACTTATCCAAAGATTATTTATTCTAAGACTACTGGACAATGTTAAAAAAAGGTGTATGTCGATACAGTGAAGGCTTAATTAGGACCTAATGTATCTGTGGTATGTGTTAGGTCTACATGTTTCAAACCAACAAGGGGAATTTACCGGTTTTTCTTCAGGACCAAAAAATTAAAAGGAGTTGGGTGGTCAGGGTACACTAACACCCTGCCATACCTGCAATCCTTTTTAGACCCAAACTAGCAATTTGCCAAGTGGGTAGAGAAAAAAGTAACCCAGAAGTGGTTACATTTAAAATGCAAAAAACCTGTGAAGAAAGAGAGGATCATAAGTCATAAAAACTGGTTACATGCCTGCAACGTAGTGAAGTGACGTAGTCCGCTCTATCTGTGAATCATCCCACATTCAATTAATGCGAATTATCCATAGTGCGGTGTATCAGCATTGCTTCTGAGTGGAAGTTTTTTAGATTCTACCAGAACACACATATCAATATAAGTGTGAAGGTGAACACGCATAGATATATTTTTTAGCCAGTTTGTTACAAGCTAGATAGTGCGTGACTAAGTCATAACTATATATTAATAGTGCCAGGGATTACCGACGTGATAATAGTACAACTTGATCCAAAGTTACATACAATACAAGACAGACGACACATTAGACACACATTGCCAAATAATGAAAGAAGTGCTCACTCCTCAATGGGGGAATGTTGGCTGCACGGGGATTGAGGGGAGAGATCACAAAGCTCGAAACGTATTCTGTGAATTCAAAGAGAGAGGGGAGCAAATCAGTTTGCAATCCGGCAGAGAATACCTCATTGTACTCCTTCTGTTCGAAAGAAAAGGCAAGGAAACGAACGCGTTTCCTACTGTTACAATCTCTACTTACAGTTTCTGATGTTCAACATCGACCATCAACCTATGCCGCCCCTCCGCGCACCCGTGAGGAAACGAAGGCAGCGCCAAAGGTAAAGGCGGCCGCCATTGGGGGCGTGGTGGGCGTGGTTAGCGATGCGTGCTGTAGTCACGTGGTAGTAGTACGGGAGCCCGTTTGGAAAAAAGGGGGAGGGTTGCCAAAGGAACGCAGGTAAACAAACCTCCGTTCCGCGTGAAACTACGGGCAAATCCAAATGAATATTTCACAAGACCATGCAAGAAGTATTCTACAAAAGATTATGCAAGGAGTATTTCACAGAAGGGAAAAGGGGCCCCATTAATATAAATGACTGCTCAACTGGTATAGATCGGGGCAAGCAGTAAGAATCATGGCAAAGAACTGGAGTTGGGGTGTTTATTTAAGAGAATGGGGCGAACCCGTAAAAATGTCTCCGACTGCTCAGCGACACGAGAAACTATCAAGTTTTAAACACTGATCCCACGAGTGATTTGAAAGCTGAAATCTGTCAATTAGTTGAAATTGCAGAATCCAATGGTGCAATATCTAAACAAGAAGCGGATTATCTATGTACTACTGAAGGAAAAATCCCCTATTTTTACATCTCACCTAAGATGCATAAGGGTAGATTACCCCCCCCCCCAGGACGTCCTATTGTTTCTGGTATTGGCTCCTTGTTAGAACCTCTCTCTAGGTTCTGTGATTTTTTTCCCTAAGACTATTGTACAAAAATCAACCACCTATTTGCAAGATACAAAGAGCTTACTAAACCTGTTACAGAATGTGGAGGTTGATGAAAATACTGTGTTACTAAGTTTTGATATTGAGAGCTTATACACAAGCATACCCCAGGACGATACCATCCGAGTCCTGGGCAACACCCTAGAGAATGCAGACTGGCCTTTTCACACTCCTAGGGCCTTTATTTTGGAATGTGCCACTTTGGCCCTGAAACGCAATTACTTCGAATTTGAGGGAACACTGTTTCTACAGACCGGGGGCACTTCAATGGGCAGCGTTTTTGCCCCCAGCATAGCTGGTATGTACGTGTATGACTTCGAAAGCAAATTTGTTCTGAACAACACAAATCCATATCGCGAAAATTTGACTTTTTGGAGACGTTACATTGATGACGTCCTTGCCATCTGGCAAGGACCGACTGAACTCCTTGAGCAATTCATAGCTTGGATTAACACCTGTGACAACAACCTCAGGTTCACTAATTGCTACGACAAAGAGGAAATTGTTTTTCTCGACGTAGTAATAAGCAAAGAAGGCAATCATCTGGAGACCAGAACTCATTACAAACCGACCTCAAAAAACAATCTCTTAAGGTTCGAAAGTTTCCACCCTCGACCACTAAGGGAGAATCTACCATATGGGCAATTTTTAAGACTGCGCAGAAACTGCAGCAAACTGTCTGAATACAAAAGACAGGCGGAGGACCTATCTTTGAAATTAGGGAACCGTGGATATCCTAATAAGATAGTGAAAAAATGCCAAAAGAGGGCCAGGAACCAGCCCAGAGATGCACTCCTTGAAGAAAAGACCAGCACCGATGAGGAAATACCTCTAACATGTGTGACAACGTTCAACTCAATATCAAACCAGGTGACCAGAAGTATAAACAAACATTGGAATATCATAAACACTGGCAATCTACACTGGGAAAAACCTTTGTTTTCTTTCAAGAAGTCACAGAGCTTAAAAGACACTCTTGTCAACACCAGACCAAAAATAAAGATGGCTCCTACCACACAATCCATTACCAAAATTTGGGGTCTACCTGATGTAACCGGTCATTATCGCTGCGGAGATTGCAGTGTGTGCCATTTAACTAGGAATACAAAAACTCTGGACTTAGAAATTGGGAAAACCTGGAGGCAAATTTCACATACTAACTGCAACAGTGAAAATGTAGTATACTTGATCGAATGCACTTGTAAGAAACGGTACATCGGGATGACAACTCGAAAGGTCAAACAGAGGATATGTGAACATCGCAGCACCATACGCTGCAAGAAAAATGCAACCCGATTGACTGACCATTTTCTTGAGAAAGGCCACACACCTAATGATATGTTTTGGACTATCATTGAGCAAGTAACTCCGGGACCAAACATACAGAAACGCCTATATGAGAAGGAGCAGAGATGGGTATACAGACTATCTACCCACAAACATGGTCTGAATGACAATATACCCTGGGCAACTGTGCTTTCTTGAACATCCCACCCAACCCTCATGGTCTGTGTTTGCCCAGCTAGATAATGATAAACAGTCCCTTCATGATATTACAATGCTGTACAGAATCCACTTGGTTCTGCTCTGGACACAGCCCCTTTGTCCACTAGTTTTAATACACCTCTTCACTTAGACTTATTCCAGTCTGTTGCTAAGCCCCGGATTTATAGAGAATTCCTCTATTTTTACGGGTTCGCCCCATTCTCTTAAATAAACACCCCAACTCCAGTTCTTTGCCATGATTCTTACTGCTTGCCCCGATCTATACCAGTTGAGCAGTCATTTATATTAATGGGGCCCCTTTTCCCTTCTGTGAAATACTCCTTGCATGATCTTTTGTAGAATACTTCTTGCATGGTCTTGTGAAATATTCATTTGGATTTGCCCGTAGTTTCACGCGGAACTGAGGTTTGTTTACCTGCGTTCCTTTGGCAACCCTCCCCCTATTTTCCAAACGGGCTCCCGTACTACTATCACGTGACTACGTGACGACAGCACGCATCGCTAACCACGCCCCCAATGGCGGCCGCCTTTACCTTCGGCGCTGCCTTCGTTTCCTCACGGGTGCGCGGAGGGGCGGCATAGGTTGATGGTCGATGTTGAACATCAGAAACTGTAAGTAGAGATTGTAACAGTAGGAAACGCGTTCGTTTCCTTGCCTTTTCTTTCGAACAGAAGGAGTACAATGCGGTATTCTCTGCCGGATTGCGAACTGATTTGCTCCCCTCTCTCTTTGAATTCACAGAATACGTTTCGAGCTTTGTGATCTCTCCCCTCAATCCCCATGCAGCCAACATTCCCCCATTGAGGAGTGAGCACTTCTTTCATTATTTGGCAATGTGTGTCTAATGTGTCGTCTGTCTTGTATTGTATGTAACTTTGGATCAAGTTGTACTATTATCACGTCGGTAATCCCTGGCACTATTAATATATAGTTATGACTTAGTCACGCACTATCTAGCTTGTAACAAACTGGCTAAAAAATATATCTATGCGTGTTCACCTTCACACTTATATTGATATGTGTGTTCTGGTAGAATCTAAAAAACTTCCACTCAGAAGCAATGCTGATACACCGCACTATGGATAATTCGCATTAATTGAATGTGGGATGATTCACAGATAGAGCGGACTACGTCACTTCACTACGTTGCAGGCATGTAACCAGTTTTTATGACTTATGATCCTCTCTTTCTTCACAGGTTTTTTGCATTTTAAATGTAACCACTTCAGGGTTACTTTTTTCTCTACCCACTTGGCAAATTGCTAGTTTGGGTCTAAAAAGGATGGCAGGTATGGCAGGGTGTTAGTGTACCCTGACCACCCAACTCCTTTTAATTTTTTGGTCCTGAAGAAAAACCGGTAAATTCCCCTTGTTGGTTTGAAACATGTAGACCTAACACATACCACAGATACATTAGGTCCTAATTGAGCCTTCACTGTATCGACATACACCTTTTTTTAACATTGTCCAGTAGTCTTAGAATAAATAATCTTTGGATAAGTCATACCAGGACAATTTTTAATTCACTGACTTTTTTTCATTACATTCATCACTCACATACCCGCTCCACTGTATCTCAGGTGTTGCAGCACACCTTGACGGCACTCGGCTGTCAGGGTGGCCCCGATGATGAAGCATGTCACCGACCAGGTCGGTGAGTGAGGGGTTCCTTAAAAACAAAGAAGGACTTCTTCTTTTTTTACATTAGAGTCTCATCCCACCGATATTGGTTTCCAAGCCTTGTCTTTGGTGGTACTCCTTATTTTGTTATACAGCTACCTAACCAGGGGATCGGGAGTACCCTTCCGTCCACCTAGGTGGATAAAAATCCCTTTGCTCTCTAATTTTGTTTAATACAGAGGTATAATGTCTGCATCGCATCACACTCTCCAAGGTCGCCTGCACTGCAAACCAGATTCTAGCATCTGTAACCAAGACCACTGTGTTCATTGATGTCATCAAGATTAGCAATATCTGCACTGGCTCTCGAGCCACTGGCGGTCTGGATCTAGGGGGGAATTAAAAGGGGGGGGGGGGCTGATACATGGCCTTAGCTGGTCGGCAGACTGAGGAGATAGAATATTAATTTTTTGCCGATGATATCCTCCTGTTTGTGTCTTCGCCCAGAGCCTCCATCGCCAGAATCCTAAATGTCTTCGTCACCTACCGAAAGTTCTCTGGATACACGAACAACTGGTAAAAATCGGTGGTCCTCATTCTACACGGGCAGGCACAGAGAGTGCCAAAAGATTGCGAGGCACAGGTGGTGACAGATGGGTTCCGATACCTGGGCATTTTTGTTACAGCCAACCGTGAACCGTTTATGGCTAAAAAATCTACACTCTTTCTTACCCCCCCCCCAATTCCGATTGAAGGAAGACGTGCACCACTGGGGAGCACTTCCTCTCTCCCTGTTGGGAGAGAGGAAGTGCCATCAAAATGATGGCACTGCCACGCTTTCTCTATGTCCTTCAAAACACTCATTTCCCGGTGCCGGAAGACTATTTCAAATCCATACAGGGCGAGATAAGAAAGTTGTGGTGGGATGGGGGGGGGAGGGTCTCCAAGAATAGCACTGAATAAACTCACTAAGGGATGGTATGACTGGGGGATAGTTCTCCCTGATATTCGGAACTACCACAGAGCAGCACAAGTAATGGTAGTTAATCATTGGGCCCACATGCCCATGACCGAAACGGCATACCAGATGGACCGGCTAACCCTGGGTCCCCGAGGGTACCTCCGTGCTATACACCCTGCCGAAAAAACTCCAACTATTGGTACCTACGGCTCTCACATTCCAGACTTGGCACTCGACATTGGGGGAGATGTGATGGAAAAAGAAAATCATGCAAGTGACACCCTTGTGGGAATCCCAACTCCTTGACAGCCTGAGAGAGAGAGACAGGGGTACGACAAGTGGGACCTTCTGGGCAGTGAGAGAAGTGTGGAGGGGAGGGAGAATAAAACCATTCACAGAACTACAGAAGGAGTGCAACCTAGCTCCCACTGAGGCGTTCCGCTACTTACGATTCCGACACGCCCTGCAGACAGTCCTGCCAAAGGGTGTGCCTCTCCCAGAATCCTCCCCTCTTGCAAACAGATTATTGGAGGAACATATCACAAAAAAGGCGATCTTACTAACATATCGGAAATTGATGAATCATGCACCAGAGCAGTTAACCAACTTAAGTGGGAAATGGGAGAAAGACATCCCAGATATGCAAGATGAGCAGTGGCTGGAGGCACTTGGTTCCCCTCGGGAGGTGGCTATAGAGCCCATTTTCGCCTGGTGCATCTTAAAATCCTCCATAGGGCCTACATCTCATGCACCACATTGGTAAAGATGGAGAAACTAACCAATGCTTTCTGTCGTAGGGGCTCTAGATTGGAAGGGACATTCTTTCATATAATATGGGCTTGCCCTAAAATTCAAGAGTATTGGATGGCAATAATTCAATGTTTAAATGAAGTGTAAAGGGGTGAGTTGCTAATTTCGTCAAAATGGTGTCTCCTCAATGTATGTGAGTCAACGGATTTGGGGAGTGGAGACCAAACAGGGGTGACTTGCACAGATGATTGCCAAAAGAAATATAGCACATGCCTGGGGTTCTGATGTGACTCCCTCCTTGAGGGACTGGAAGAGGGATATGGACTGTTGTATGGTTGTGGAGAAGGAGGTGTATACCAATAAAGGATGCCACCGCAAATGAGGGAAGGTCTGGAATAAATGGAATGACTTTAGAGGCAACCCATGTACGGCTCCAGAGCCACACAGGAGGTGGGAGGAAATGCAGGAGGGAATTGATTAAGGAGGAAACAACGGAGGACACCTTGCATAGTGGGGTTGTAAAGATCGTTGAGAATGTTAAAGTTGTAACCAGGAGAAGTGACAGTATATTACATTTGTGGTGAATGTAACTGCTTTGTTAGTTTTTGAAATAAAGATATGATACATAAAAAAAGATTAGCAATAGCTATCTTTTTTTACCCTGTGATCTCGGCAACAAAACAAATTCCAAAACCTGGCCTAACGCACTACCCCCTTCAGAGCTTGTAAAATTGCCTTTAATTTTGTAATCCTAGCCATGCCATTTATTTTGAAATCCTAGAGAACAAAAGCTGATCTCACACCTACTTAAATAGTATTAGAGGGTCGAAACTATCATATTTGTGGTCCCACTAACTTGAAAAAATAGATCACGTGACTAACCTAATGCAGCAGTTTACGACAACAGTTGAACGTGGCTTTTATGAAAGATCCGACCACATTGGTTGAAGTCACATAGGTTTAGTCTCAGGGGCAAGGTAGGTCTTGTCGCTGTCTGTCTCAACCGTCCCCTTCCCCCCCCCCCGCCCCCCATCCATCTTCCCACATTCAGTTCTATCACAGAGTATTCTAAGACTGACCTAACACACACACCCCTTTCTTTTGTTTTTCATTCTTTTGAAACGTATGCCCTACCCCAAAAATACCATAAAATGAACACCTGTAATTCTGCAAAATAACACGTAATTTCTTCCCACAAGAACTTTTTCAAATAAATTACACGCTACAAAGGAAAATTATCAGAGATATAATCTTCCAACCATACTGGTGGTAGCTTTTAACGTTTTATTTGTTCTCCTCAAATTAAGTGCATCCTTCAGACAAATGTTCCTTTTCTCTATCCTCTTGGGAAGAAAATTCACGGACAGTAACCTCTCTAAATGCATTAACATCCTCCTGTACAGGTATAGTAACTTCAGGAACATTTCTGTCGGCATTTTTGTCAACTCTGTTCTCATCAAATACACAATCCATTACACACCCCTTATCTGCAGTAACATTTCCCGTGGATGACGGAATAGAGCGTTTAGCAATCCTTTCCAAATTCCATACCTTTCCATTACTTAGTTGTACTGCATTATTCAATTCTTCTGCAACCTCCATAGGCTCATAAAACCTACTTTCCTCTTTTGGGACCTTTCCATGTTTTATTCTCTCACCCATTGTCCAACAACAATCTTACATTGTTTAGTTAAATGCATATTATCATACTACTTTATTTTAGATTGCATTGATTCCAGCCTCTCTTTTTAATGAATCCTCTGGCCATTGTACAATACGGGATTTGAATAACCATCCTGGTGCATACTTTTTCCTTGGGTTTCTCCCTCTCATAAAAGTAAAAGAAAAATACCCTGTAACTTCGCATACCGATACCCTGTAAGCCCAAACCATTTTATCGAGCTGCACTTCCCAATCTCAATTTCTTTTGTACAGCATACTGAATGGTGTTTTTTAATGACACGATTAAAGCGCTCAACCATGCCAATACTATTGGGATTGTACAAAGCTGTTGTCCTGTGTTTAATTCCTAATCCTTTCAAAATATTCTCTGCCCTTGACCAATGTCAATTGCACCTCATTATCACTGATAAGACTTGCCGGAATTCCTTGTACCAAAAATACATGATCCAAAAATGTCAACACTTAAGTGGTATCCACTTTCTCTTAGATCCTAAAGATGAGCCATCTAGAATACATGTCAATTAGTACAGTGATGTACTTGTGATTTGTACCAATCGGTCCCATAACATAAATTGTCACACAGAATGTTGGGTACTTGACTTGCTTTCATTGGAGGCCTCAAAGTGACTTAAAGATTTATCAGCTGTTGTACATACTTCACAATTCCGAACATATCTTTCAATTTCCACGTTCCTACCAGGCCACCAAAATGATGCTTTTACAATTTGTTTAGTTCTAACAATGACAAAATGTGCTTCATGACATAGGTTTACCATTGAATCTCCAAAACTTGTTGGTGGAACCACTCTCTCTCCTCTCAAAACATATTCTGCCCGCACACCTAGTTCATATCTCACTTCCCAAAACAATTAGCACATTTTCCAATCTGACTTTACCTGCCCATCCTTTTTAGGTTTCGCTGGAGGGCGGAGCTCTTAGCTCCGCCTCCAGAGAAATCTCTTGATTCCAGTAAGGAAAATGGAATACGCCCCCCTGTCCCATTGGCTAGCTCCATAAATGGAGGCTAGCCATTGGAACAGAGATCTGTCCGTCAAGGCCGGACCAGATTCGGGGGAGTTCCCGAGATTTTTTCCCAGGGCGGAGTTACGTTTTTTCCCGTTCCCTCCCCTTTCACTGAAAGTCTGTCCATTCCCGCCCCCTCCGTGTGCCTTTCCGCCCCCCCCTCGCTGTCCTGTGCACGTTTCCCGCCGTCCGTGTCCTCTCCCGCCCCCTCCCGCCGTCCGTGTCCACTCCCGCCCTAATAATGATTGCTAACATTGAAAAGACTAACGAGATGATTACAAAATGAGTATAAGGGATACAATAGTAATTTAATTGTGAAACCGCTATTGGAAACTATTAATTAAATGTGGTGTTTGGCAAACAATCAAAATAAGACTAAGTTTCAAATGGGATTTTTTGTAAACAATATATATTTGTGAAAATCCTTGACAGTGCAAGATGGCCGCTCCTGTAACTCCGATCGAAAAGAAAGCACGCTTGGTAAATGCCTAGGCAACCAGACAACAGGTCTGCGTAATAAAGTGGCCATTATGAAACAGAAGTAGGGTCTGCATAAGTGGTAATTTAAATAAAACATGCACAAAGAATCAATAATTAATCAATAACAAAACATGCTCCTAATACTTACTCGTTCCTTAAATAATTGCCGTTTTCTAACAGTATTGCTTTCTTGATATTGATAAGTAATACAGTTATAGTCATATGTTATTTCCTTGTCAAGTGATGCTGAAACAAATTGACTCCAGCAAACGTTAGTCATAAATACCTCATAGTTTACATGTTATATGCGGTGATTTAGTCACTCTTGAAACCTCATTGGGACACTGCTTTTGCCAATGTGATCCGTTTCAAGATGTCCGCTATGCTGCTGTGCGTCCCGAGGGGGCGGTGCGCTCCAAGAGTCCTCTCTCCACCTTCCTATGTTTGGCCACGTCCCCGGGCCACGTCGCTCGTCGCTCGCCATTTTCAGACCTACCCCAGCTGCAGTACGGAACCGGGCCCTTTCATTGCCAGGTGTGCAGTCAGTCAGCGTTATTTCACCAGGGCCCTGGTCGCAGCAACCCCCTCATCATGAACGTCTTCAGACTTACTGGAGATCTGTCTCACCTGGCGGCTATTATCATCCTTCTGCTCAAGATATGGAAGACCCGGTCTTGCGCAGGTAAGAGGGGCCAGCAGGTGCAGACAGTATTACTTCGCAGATCCATGGGACCTTCCCAGCCTGCAGTGTCTGACAGTTCCAGGGAACTCCCCTGCTGCAGGATATTCCCTTCCAGGAACCTCATTTCTCTACACTCCCTGCAGCATCCAGGAAATCTCCAACACTTAACAGTTTTGTGCACCAACATACTGCACTGCCTGCTGTGAAAAGTAATACAATGTCTTCTTTTTCGTAGGGCATTTGGATGCCCCAGTCTGTTTTTTTCTGCTAGATTAAGGACACCGCAACTTGCTTTACCTGCCAGATACTTGAGCCACCCAGTGTCCGTTGTGTGCAAGATGTCTTGCCAACTTGGATTAAGAAGTAAGACACTAATTTTCAGACTGCTTGACTGTATGTCAAATACCCTCTGGTGCTTCCCACCAGTGCGTGTCAGTTTCTTAGATTAGATCCGTCACTGCACAGCATCTTTTTATTTCAGCGTAACCACCCGAGACGTGGGTGTGTTAAAATTCGGAGATCCCCTTTCCTGTAGACTTTCAGGAATGTGTCTCATGACCTAGTACTTCCCATCACCATGACTGCCTTTTTTATTACACCTTGCTTTTTACTCTACGTAGTTTGTCTGGTACTCCTGCCTCTCCCATTACGGAACTTTCATACTTGTGACCGGTATCTAAAAGATTTCCTCTCTCTTGTAATTAATTGATTGTGAGATTCAGAATGCACAAAATGAACGGATCCAAAATTTATATTTTTTTACTGTGTCCCTGAGGGATTGTATTGTGTGCATGCATCCGGCTCCGGCAGGATTGGGGTCAGGCTTAGTTGAAGTGGGAACCACACCTATTTTAAGATGTCAGAGCCACTCCATATGCTGATTGTATTGTCCCTGTTGTGTTGCGATCTTGTGTGACTCCCGTTATTAAATCAGAACACATTAGCTGACCCTAGGCAGTTCTGCAGGGCGCTGTTTAAAACTCACAAGTTTCCAGTTCTATGCAGGATTAGCGCTTTCATTGTGTTTTTGCTTTGCAATCTGGGACTTGTAGTGCACGTTTTGCCATTGCGATAAACAGGACTAGAAGTTCCAGGATGTAAAGTAAAACACCGGACTGCGTGAGATAGTCACGTAAGGAGCTGGTGGTACAATTGAGCGCTCTAGCATTGCAGGTAACTTGGGTTGAAGCATTGTAAAACTAGTGAATGCTATAGTACATTGTATAGTCTTCTGTTAAGGATCTCACCAGAGTGTCATAAACGGTCCAACAGAAATAGAAGGGATGTCATACTGTATTTACAGTATACCTAAGCTTATGTCTGCCATCGATGTGGCAAGAGTGACATTCACCACCCCGGACATTTGCCCTCTTCCTAGAGAGTGCAGGTGTCACGGGCGAGAGCTTGAATACATTCGAGGTCGGCGATCGATTGGTAGGCCTGGTCCCCCTCTGACGTGGCGGCTTCCTCTGTGCTGTAACCCGCAGGCATTACATTTCAGAGTGGGATGGGAGTAGGAATGCCGTTGTGGCACATGAGGGCACTCTGCTCGGGGCTGATCAAAACCTACTAGCAAGCTTTTTGCTCCTTCCATACACAGCACTCATGCCACCGGGGGAGGTGTCAGGCGCATCGCCCCTGATGTAGCAGATTTTATTATTTTTCTGCTCTCTCCAAAAATAACTTCCTCCGTTCATTTCTATGTGAGCAGTGGTTGATGTCAAAAACTCCAGTCCCGCCTTTGAGTTTGTTTTACTCGTTGCCGAATGGTTTCATTAACAATAAATTATCGCACACGATTCATAATTGGGTTAAATATGAATCTTGTTAAGTTCACGGCTATTGCTTTGCTACTGACAAAGCGAGAGATTGCATTACATTGGGACAGTAAATGTTGCCCGCGCGTTACTGCTTGGTTGAGCATCCCGACCTTTCGAGAGACCACCTGTGAAATCTGTGCTGTGACAGTCCCCCTCTGCTCGGCCTAAAGACATTTGGCAGCCACTTCGAGAATACCTACCGTCTCTGGAGACCCGGACGGAGTGACATGCGAGGCTACTATGTCTATGTATGTGCCACCGGTTGTATTTGTCATATCCGAAAATATACTGTTGTAACCGTTCTAAAATGTGTCAAGGTCACTACCACTTTATCTTCCCACCCCCTTTATTTCTTTGACTCACTTATGTTGCGATGGTCTTACTGCTCCTAATGGCCCTTTCCGATACACGAATTTTGTAAAGATTTTAATTAATCACATACAAATAAAATATTTACTTACTTACTGATACACGAATGCACTACTCTTGTTACTCTGTTACCCATGTAGTGTGTTGTTTATTTGCAAGGTTCCGTGGCTTACCTGAAAATGATGAATAAAGTAAAACACAAAAATCTGGATCTTGTATTCCAAACCCGAATCTCCTTCTTGTTGTAGTAGCCTCCATCCATTAACTATCGCGGGCACTGTCAAGGGTGCATTGTTTTCCTGCGTGGGTCAGGCAAGCCTCCTTTGCAGTCGTGGGTGGGTTTCTAACGACCATTTGTACACATGAGTGCGAGATTGCGTGGCTCATCAAGCTCCTGTGGCACCCATGAACCCTCTGCACCAGCACTGTGAAATATGTACCTAAGTGGGGCATAGACTGAGCCCTACTGGTGAAACACTCACTCACAGAAGCATAGGTGCTGACATCAGACTTTAACCAAATGGGTGGCTCTACCAAACCAATCTGCATCCGTGATTTGTGTGGTGTCAGACCCGTGTGCTTCTAATAACGGGCTCTTGAAGCTATGCTTTGCACTAATGAATGAGTGGCTACCAGAGAGAGCCCTTAGCATCTTTGTCGTTTCCAGATCCATCTGCATAGATTGCTAGGGTGGTTCCAGACCCTCTGCACCCACAGGTGGCTCTTGCAGTAACTTGGACGGAGTTGCAGATTGAATCCCTTGCATCCTGACAATCGTTGATCACTCCACTTAAGGAACTCGTGTCAAAGTAACTTTCAGAGAAGTTTGGAGGGGTCTGTAACATGATCGAAAGGCAGGAATTATCTTTTAATTCAATAAACTACATTTGAGAATAGATTCATTTGGATCCACTTTTTGAATGCTATTAAGATTTCTTGGCCTGATGAGCTTGAAGACAGTGTGCACTCCAGCTTCCATGGTGCCCCTGCCCACACCACAAATATTTGAAGTCTGCAGGGTCCCTTGTGGTAGAGTAGTTCTACTATGAGCATAGCTGAGGGGGTAGGAAGTGTTTGAGGTTTTCGTTGACAGATTGCCAAACACCACGACGGGGGAGTCTCTGAGGCAGCCCACACCGCTGGGGTATGGTGATTTCCCCATTTCTAAAGCAGACACTTTACAAGAAGAGTTCCCCAAAAGGCTTGCCGGACTATGGCGACCTCCTCAGCATTATTTTGTTTTTGTGGAACAATCCCTAAACTGGGGGCTAGCTTATAAACAAAAGTAGAACTCCTAACAGCATATTGGGCCACGGTCATGAGAATAATGTCGCAGGTGGTGAAGGAATCTGTAGTCCCGGAGCCAAGGCGCTGTCTACTGAACATCTGGGAGCCAAACGATCTTATCCAACCTGTCCAAGATTGGGTGACATTGGGTATAATGTACGCCAAACAAAATATAGCCAAATATTGGGCATCTGGGGAGGTACCGGCACTTGTAGACTGGTGCAGAGACCTTGACGCAGCAATGTTGGCAGAGAGAGTGGTGTACCTGCACCCGGGGTGCCCTCGGAAATGGGACAAACTTTGGGGTGCCTGGAATGAATATAGAGGGTATCTGTGCGATCCACCAACGACAGATGGAGGGAGTGATTCGGATTAGGAGACGGGAAGGACTTGGGGACTCGAGAGTTGTACCAACGGAAACGGATTTAAGCCATTTTTGTCTATTGCAAAATGTACTGACATTGTTTTATAGAATGCTCTGCCATACCCAGTGTAGGTACCTTTTATCTGTCTTGAGCCCTGCTATTGTTATTTATGCCAATAAAAATATTACCCCCCAAAAAAAGTAGAACTCCTAAAGTTTCTGGCATGGTGACGGTTTCCTCCTAACGTAAAGGACTTTTTGGTCATTCTTCATACCTCGGGTCACTATCATAAGGCCTTGTGTGGCGGGCCAAGAAAGAAAAAAATATCAGAAAGCGCACCTTAATTAGGGTGGGCTTGGAAAACTGAAGAGCTTTCCAACAAGTAGTGCTAGCTGTTTGCCCACTAGCTAAAACCCAGAAGTTTTCCTCCGCCTCTGAACGAGATGAGGGAGCTGTGGCTTCGGCTGAGTGGCACATGCAATGGTTTACAACAGATGTAAAACTTCTACCCAGCTCTGACCCACCCCCTTCGTAGCATTCAGTGTGTTCTTTCTTCTGTAGCTGGCAAGAGAGTTATGGCTAGTGGCTTTAGATTACTAAAAGCTCGGAAGATCTGTCAGACAATTGATGATCAATCTTTTTTTAGATGGCAAAAGTGCATCTTATTTGGAATTTTCCAGAAAATAGCATTGTATCCTGACACGTGACATACCCAGCATGTGTTTTTTTCCTGCATGCAAGTATTAGGTTACTCCCTGAATTACCTTTAATACTTCCCAAAGTGTGAAACAGCATTGGTAGCAGCCTTTATTAATTTTTAAGCAGCATGGTCTAAGCAACATGGTCTAACTATTCACAAACCAAAAGGGTGTAAATGCATGGCAGTAGCACCTCTTTGTTGTCACCCCCGTTTTGCAAGATCTGCCGGCTCCATCCTAATTCATGGCAAACGTGGGGTCTGTCAGACTGTTAAATCTTGCCCGGATCGTGCATGTTTGGGAAGCCAAAGACTCACTTTTTGGCCTGAGTTTTGCTTTTTGTTAATTTAGAATATACTTTAGTGCTGTTATTGTGATAAGTTCCAACTTTGCGGCCACTAAGAGCCATGCTGCAGTGTTGCAGACATCTTTTTTGCTAGTTTGTGAGGATGCGCATAGTGGAAGTCCTTCCGTACAATCTTTACTGTATGAGAGATAGATAGCATTGACCTCTCATCCTGGCTATAGAAAGGGAGAATCAATTTGTTTACGGGGCGTTGGGGTATCCTGGTAATGTGGAGTTGGAAAGAGGATGACTAGATCTTGAAACTCAGGATCCACCCGAAAGTAGACTCCTATTTTAAAAAAAAAAAAATAGGAATTTAACCGTGCGTAGGTATCTCTTTATTAGTCTTGTATGCTCAAACGTCACTCTAAAATAATCGCCTACTTTTACTTCTACTCCTCCCGTACAATCGGTGTGTGCACGCGCACTACTAATTTTCAAACAAGTTTACCTATGACAGGACCTTATTCCTTTGGTGGGATCATTAACCGAGGATCCACCAGAGCCGTTCCTGTACTGCTTTAAATGGGCTGATGCAGTCTGTTTTAAGAGATGACCTACGTTCCATACTAGAGCCACACCCGTGGAAGTCAAATGCTCCCTCCCTCTTTTAAAATAATACGATCTGTATTTGAAGTTGCTAAAATCACCGTAGCAAGCTTCTGAAAACCAATACGGCCTCGTGAAATATGGGACATCTGGTCACTCTCATTCATTGCAGTTTTATATAGCGCGGACATTGACCAAAGGTGTCCGAGTGCTTTACAATAGCGCCATAACCTTAACAAGCATTTACAATGCAACGGTTTCGCCTTTGGAAAAGTTTGAGCTATTGGCATTGTAAATGACAACATTTGTATTTGTGTTGGTTTTGAAAACAGATAAATAAATGGCATTGTCCTTTACATTGCCAATCGCTCTAACTTTTCCAAAGGCGAAACCGTTGCATTGTAAATGCTTGTTCTAGATTTTCCCTAACTTTGGTTAACAGTTCGTCCTTAATGTACTCGGTATCCCATATTTCTTTTCTTATACCCCTATCTCCTAGGTTATGTACATACGCTATTTGGTCTGAATTCCACAACTCATCCTCACAAACATCCAGTTGCTTAGGCATCCTTGACAGGAAATCATCGATCACATTTTCCTATCCTAGAACAAATTCAAATGTGTAATTGTAGTCCTGTAGTTTAATAGACAAGCTCGTCACTCTAGCAGACGTATTGATTGTGCCCTTGGTTGTAAGGATTTTCATCGATGGTTTGTGGTCACATCTCCACGTGAAACATTTTCCCCACACAAATGCCCTAAAATGTTTTGTCACCAAAACACAAGCAAAAGTTTCCTTTTCTATTACGGAATGCTTTTCCTTAGTTGGTGAAAGTGATCTGGAGGCATAAGCGATCACATTTTCCTTTGTCATCCCTTACCTGGGACAGGACAGCCCCCAATCCCTTACTTGTTGCGTCTGTAGTAATTACACTATGGTCAAAGAAGCCACATTCGTATTGCAATCTTTTAAATTACAAAACTCTTACTCGCACTCTGGAGACCACTCAAACTTGCACTTCTTCTTCAACAGTTATATTGTATATTCTTGTTGCAAAAGTGGAAATATACTTTGAGCAGAATTCTATCCAATCTGTTCTTCCTGTACAGTAGTATGTCATCTTGAAAACCTTTTCACCCTTAATCTTGTCAAATAACTGGTTCATCAACCATTGAAGCATGACCGCTGCCAAAGCCACACCAAATGGCATCGTCCTATATTGGTAACAGCCTTGCGGCATGATGAATGCAGTGTATTGCTTGCTCTCACTTGACAATGGTATCTTGTGATACCATTTTGTTCCTTTTTAGCAATGACAACATTTTGTTGATCTTTGGCCAGGGAAATTGATCAACTATAATGTTATTTACGTGGCGCCAGTGAATACCTAGCAAATACAAGGAGATGATGATTCATAATCTCAGTTTCCCATTACTCTTGCATGCCACTACCAAATGTGAAACCCAAGGGGGTGCCTCAATAGGTTCTATTATCCCTGCATTAACAAATTCTTTCACCACATCCTTTTTCAGTGATGTATGAATATTCCTGACTTTGTGTATTCATAGAAAATTCAGGTTTTTTCTACATGTCCAAACATCCATACGAGATATTCTAAACTAGTTTACTTCTCAATTCCAAACTAGATTCCGAATAGCCTTCATCATTACTAGTAGTATCACCATCTGATTCTTCATATTCCTGTACACATTTCACTTGTTTATTTCTCGTCCTGCAAATCTTTACATAGTGTTCAACGCACCACATGTGCTACATTTTACTTTTCTAGCAGGGCACTATTTCGCAGACGCTAAATGTTCAGCACTACCACACCTATAACGCTTGGGCTGTTCCTTATGTTTTCACACGTGTAGAAGTACTGCCTGGATTTTTCTGCTTCACATTTGCTTTAATCTTTGCTATAACTTCTGATAGAGATTTTTCTTCCGTCCTCAATGCACTCGCACACCTACTAGAAGTTTCAGCCTTGCGTTAATTTGATAGTATATCCTCCAAACATGCATCTTCATTCATCCACAATCTTTCTTGAATTGCAGGATTTGACACATGCATAATCACCTGATCACGGATCAGATCCTCTAGCAATCCACTAAACGCACAGTCTGTCGCCAATTTCCTTAATTTGCTCACATAGTCGTCAATGGACTCGGACTTAAGTAGTTTCCTCTGGAAAAATGTTAACCTTGTTATCCCTATGCAAACTTTTGGTGAAAAATGCTTACCCAAGGCAAAAATAAAAGCATTTCTACCTCATCACCCTACCCTCAACCGTTTTGTAAATTTAGTTTTAAGACTCTGTGGGGCTAAAGAATGTCACAAAATCCGTTTTTTGTGTTTTGGAAACATTTTACCATCAAACTGTACATTGAAGTCGTAGTTCAAGAAATACTCTTTCCATTCTCTCCATCTCAACCCAGGTTCCGATCACGCAGCTCAAAACGCCTGTGGTGACTTACCGAAAATGTTTAACGCATTGTAGTAACAATCCAGTGCACACAGTAAATTAAATGTAGTGACTGGAATTTTTCTGTGTGCAGCAATATACAGAAACACACGGTCCTTTCTTCACCACAAATTAATTATGTACCTTTCTGCTACAAATCCAGATGTAATCACCCAAGCAGGAGTAATGAATTCAAACCCTTCCTGAAATAAAACTTGCTGTGATGAAAATTATGTTCAATTATCCATAGTGTGCGTAACTAGTGTCTGCTAATTTGACAATTAGCACAGGAAATGTCCAAAATGTTGCACCGCTTCAAACCTATCTTCATATGGAAATGGAAACGCATGAACTGCTAACTTCCTTGAAAGGACGAAAAATGTGTAAAAATTGGTCTTCCAAAAATGGTCACTCAGCACGTCACGACACTGTAGAGCTAACGCTATCCTGCCGGCGGCACCTTAAAACATGTAGATTACAAATCTGTTTGCAACTTGGGACTCCCAAGTTCAATGTTGCTGCAAGATTTCTCTTCTTGCTCTCTTCCTCTACGTGAGATTCGACCACACTGGTTGCAGTCACAAGTTTATTCTCATTAGAAGCAGCAGGTACAAACGGATGCAACCCCACACAGGTCCTGTCGCTCTTTCTCAGCTGTCCCAGCATCCATTCTTCCACCATCATCCCACATTCTATTCTATTACAGGGTATACTAATAATTACATAACAGTGGCCTTTTCCCTTGTTTTCTGACTACTAAAAGCACATTAAAGTGCATGTAGACTCAGGTGGAGTTAGAGTTTTGAGAGAGATGAAATTCTCACATGCTTCCAGATTAGGACATGAGGCATCTGTGGCTCAGTCCCAGAAAGTATGATTTCATGTTGCTAGGCCCTGTACATTATTCAGGGATAGGGGACGCCCTTAATTGGACAACAGGACATGCAGGACACTGATAGTTGTGATGTGTGCGTTCAATGATCTCCGATACAGATAGTTGGTCTGATATATTATTTTTACCCTCTTTTTTTTATTCACTTACAGAAAAATATTCATTGCAGTTTCTTAGTTATAATTAGGGCTCCCGGTTTTATGGTATTTTTTTTTTTTTTTTGCCATTTCCGCCTGTATTTATCCATATTTATTTTTGGGACATTTTTTCTGTATTTATCCACATTTAATTTTGCCACAAGCAAAATACGACGGTACAGCTAGTATTTTTCCACATTTATTTAAAGTGACACTGCACTCTAACTACACAGGGAGAGAATTGAGTAACACCAATCTAGTAACAAGCATATGATGATCATCCTTCGGTGTTAGCAAGTATTATGGCACATATTTGTATTAAAAAATAAAAAAAATATCTATTGCACCAGTTTGCGAGAGTCAGACCTATTGACTTTGCCATTGCTTGTTTTCCTTCGACGTTATATGTTGCATTAAATAGCTGTACTGCAAGTGAAGTGACAGAATCGGAGTCTGGCCAGGTGTGGTTTTGAACTGTGGATGACAGATGCAGTCAGTAGGACCTAGCCAGGTGTGATCTTGTTTACTTTTTATCCTGCCCAGCCCATTCTGGGGATTGAGAACGTCGTGGTGAAAAATGGCTGCATTCTTTGACTACCATGCAGATATCTGCGGCCAAGGATAATACATTCTTCAAATACCCTCTGATTCCCTGACGTCCTTGCTGCTGAAATAGCTCATACGGTTAAGCGCCAGCTGCTGAAATCTGCTGAAATCTATGTTCACACTGCTATTACGGGTTCCTATCCTGGCTGGTCTACTCAGCCTTTCATCCGTGTGAGGTCGATACAAGCCATTGAGTTTAACAACAAAGCATATATTACAATGCAGCTGCCTGTATGTTATGCTATCTGGTGCCCCAGCTGGAAGTTGGTCTTATTGCCTGTGGACCAGGTGCTGCTTAGTATGGCACATGCCATGTGTGATTATGTTCTCTGACTGCCATGTGTAGCCTCGTTGGAGGTACGTCACCAGGGTTTACCTTGTTCCCCGGATAAAATGTGTGACCAGCTTGAAGGGGGCTTGCCCCGTATCAATCGTCCTGCCTTCTGCCAATCGTAGCTGCGCTAAATTGAGCACGCCAGGTGTGATCTTTTTTCCAGACTGCCACGGGTTGCTAAGCAGATCACGTGCCAGGTGTGAGCGTGCTGTCTCTGACTCCTCGTGGTGAGGTCTACTGTCCAGAGCGACTGTTGCTCTTCTCTGCCTGGCATTTCTTAACAGCGTGTAGGAGGAGACTGCTCTCATTCCAGAGAGAGCCCCCCCTCCTCTGCCCCACTCTCCCCCTGCCCCCTCTCTATGTGGTCCCTCGGCTTGCTGAGATCAGAGAAGGATGCTAATCACACCTCTGCTGCCAGCCACGGGAGTGAAGTGCAGAGCATTTTAACAGACTACGTCGTGCAGCCCCAGAAGAGAGTGATCAGAAAAAAACTCTAATGGGACACAGGGAGAGTGTAAGGAAATGGTAACTAAATAAGAAAATATTTTTTAACACATTATTAACATTGTACAATGTCTTCCTCCTCCCATTCCCCCCGACGTCACCCAGTCAAACAAGCTTCCGAGGACCGGTTTCTGGCATTCCAGCCGTCTTCAGCCCAGCTTGCTTGAATCCAGTGGTAAAGTGATCAAGGGACTCGCGTCTGAGCATACCCTGCCACACTTATGGCGGCCAAAAGCGGTACAAAAGGGAGTGGTGATGGACGGAGCATCTGAATCAATCAAACACTCACACCCAGTCAAAAGATCTGGGTTTAATCCATCACCGTTCTTTAGCCCACTCTGCCACCCCAGTTCAGATATGGCTATATGCAAATCAGTCTGACCCTGTGCTTCATGGGAACAGTCCAGCCCGAACTGCCAAGCCATGCGGCTGTAATGCCAGAAACCGGTCCTCGGAAGCTTGTTTCCGGTCCAGGGAAAGCATGGCTTGGCAGTTCGGGCTGGACTGTTCCCATGAAGCACAGGGTCAGACTGATTTGCATATAGCCATATCTGAACTGGGGTGGCAGAGTGGGCTAAAGAACGGTGATGGATTAAACCCAGATCTTTTGACTGGGTGTGAGTGTTTGATTGGTTCAGATGCTCCGTCCATTACCACCCCCTTTTGTACCGCTCTTTTACAAGGAGCATTTTGGCAAACAAAGTAGTTTTGTTCAGTGCCCGGAACTGCTGTGGCAATGTGTGCTTTTTGAGACCAAAAACTATTTTTGTTTTTGCCAATGCTTGTTAGAACGGTGAGGGCCCGGCAGCTCCAACACCAAAAAGGTTTTACAAAAACCATGCCAAAGCAAGTCACACATTGAAAAAAACAAAAGCCTGACCACCAATTTCAGAGCTACTGACTTTGCCACTGCTCGTTTATTTTTGTGTCCCACAATCGTATTTTAACTGGTTACACTGATTTTCCATTATGAATATTTTGGGGAAATAAAAGCATAAATCAACATGTTACTAAATGATGCTGCAAAGATATGGTACCAAACATCTTACAGTAGTTTAGCAAAAAAGAATTTTCCTACTTGCATTTTTTTGTGAACATTTTATTTTGAAAGTAAAGAATCATCTCTGTTGCTTTCAAGCTTCTGGAAATATTTACATATAATCAGAGAGCATTGTGAGAGCATTATAGATAGCCTCATATTACTAAACTTTGAAAACGTGCGTACACGTTTATACTGGAACCACCGTCCGTAGTGCAGGCCGAGATTACAACATTGACTTTTAGTGGAGGAGGGCGTGGCTTGGCCACCAACGAAAATGGACGTGTGAGCGCTATGCTCCGTACCCGCCTTCCCCCTTTATCCTGATCACCCTTATCCTGGTGTCCCTGGTGGACTGGGACCGTTCACCCACCCAGCCGTGAACGTCGAGGATCGGCCCGGAGCGGTGGGGCCAGCTCGGCGGCGGTGGTGCAGCGCGCCGCAGGCGGCGCCGGCCATCTTTTCTGCGGCCTGTGCGCCCGGCCTCATCCCCGGCCTCGATTGGTTGGCTAGCCGCCTTGAGGTGGGGGCCGGCCGGTCTCCGGTTGCAGTGGGGGTCGGAGCTCCGGCGTCGCCCCCAGACGGCGGCGATTGGCGGCAAGACGATCCGGGATCCTGTGGAAGACCTCCGTGGTGCCCAGTGGGGTGCGCGATCGGTGGAGGGGCCTCGCACCTCCCGTTGCTGCTGGGACCCGGCGGACGCGGTCACGGTGGGGCTGCGCACTTGAGTCATTGCAACTTGTGCCCCTCGGCGAGCCACCATCCGGGACCTGGAGGTTTGGGTGCATCCCCGGACCTATCTGGCTCTGCCGTGACTTTGTGGAGGTGGTTGGCTGGACCGAGGCGCTGGTGGGCCCTGCCGGTCACTGAGGGCCTGGGGGGTCGGCGTTGCGGGCTCCGGCGGTGGCGTGGACAGTCTGCCGCGGCCTGCGGAGTCGCGCTCCTCTCCGGCTTTGGGACTGTGGTGTGGACCTGCCGGCTGCTGTTGGCGGGGGACGTTGGAGCTCCGGTGAGGTGCCTGGCGGGGCCTAGTTGTGGAGGCGGCCGATTGACGAAGAGTGAGGGTATTGGCGCCTTATAACTGGGGCGGGCGACGTCCGCCATTGGGACAGTAGGGCTGCGGCGGCCGCGCCCGCCACCACAAACCCGGTTTGCCTCTGATTCTACGCGGGGGGCGGCTCGGCCTTGGAACTTTCTTGTGGCGTCTGCCCTGGGCTGCGCACCGCAGCTGGTCGGATCTGGGAGCGGAGGCATTAGTCTGTAGGTCCGCGGCAGCGCTGGCACGTGCACGACCTTGGGAAGCGGACCTTGGTTCATGTGACTGAGTACCTGACCTCAGTGGGGGCCCCTGGTGGATCTACCTCGGGGGACACCCCACGCCTACAGGCCGAGCGCTGGAAGACGGCTGCTATCATGGGGAAGCTGCGCCAGAAACCGCCTCCCGACCCTGCGGAGGACTCATCGGGCAGTCGGGACCTTGCCCCACCCGGTGACTCTGCGGTGGGCCTTCCGCAAAGCCAACTGGATCAGATCCTGAAAGCCATCACCGACACAAGGGAGGCCTTACACCACGACATCGCTCAGGTGTCCACGAGTTTGGGGCTTCTACGGGCGGACCACGGCAAACTAGCGGACCGGGTCAAGCAAACTGAGGCTCGGTTGGATATGCTGGAACACACTCACAAGGTGTCGGAGGCCTCCCTGGGAGATCTGCAGCAGCAGGTACAGTTGCTTGAAAAGAGGGCAGAGGATGCAGAAGGACACAATCGCCGTAACAATATACGCGTGGTGGGCCTGCCTGAAAAAATTGAAGGCACTGACATGCTAGGCTACCTTGAAACCTGGCTCCAAGACGTGGTTGTCCCGGAGGGCCTGACGCCATTTTACACACTGGAGCGAGCTCACCGCGTGCTGGCCCGCCCTCCTGCTGCTGGTCGACCCCCTCGGCCGGTGGTGGCGTGCCTCTTGCACTTCAGGGACCGAGACATTATCTTACAGAGAGCGCTGGCACTGGGGCCCTACCAAGTGGACAATGCCCGAGTTTCCATCTACCCGGACTATTCCCTTGAGGTCCAGAGGCTGCGCTCCACCTTCTTGGCGGTCAAGAAGGCTCTCCGTGAGGATGGTATCCGCTACTCCCTTTTCTTCCCGGCCCGACTGCGGATCATGATGGAGGGCAACTCCTCCTTCTACAACTCTCCTGAAGAGGTGTGGGACTGGTTGGAATTGTACAGGGCCGGTGCGGACGCTCATCCGACATCTGGGGAGGTGCGGGACGCTGCTCCGAAGCCTCGACGAAACAGGAGAACCAGGAGACGGCCGACGGCTACTCGGACCCCCTCCATGTCGCAAACTGAACTGGAACGCAAGGAGGGCCCTCAGGGCGGTCTCTACTATTTCCAGAGCGGCGGAGTCGATGGCGGCGGTGGAGTCTGGCTCCCACAGAGGCTCTGAGGATGGGACATCGGAGGGTTCGGGAGGTGGTGGCCCTGCGCCACCTCATGTCACGCCGGGGACTGCAGATGGCCTGCTTGACGAATGACCCCTGTATCTCCCTCGATGTGGTATTGTAAATGTTGATGTGATTTATGCTATGGGACGGGGGGGAAATGTTTACCCCGGGCTGGCTGGGGGTTGTTGGGCTGATGCCGCGTATACTTAGTGGCTCTTGCCACTGACAAAGTGGGGGTATGGGACACCCGGGGAGTAATGTGGGAGGCCGGGCTAACGACATACGTGAGTTAACTGTCCGTGTGGTGTGGTGCCGACCCCCCCCCCCCGATGTCACACTTATTGTGAGACTCTGGTAGTTGCCAGAGACTGTTTTCATTGGGGATTCTGTATTTGGATGGGTTCCTGCGGTTTAGTGCCTATTCTGGGGGTGGGTGGGAAGATGGTTTGTTGGGTTGTTTCAGGACTCAGGTTTTGGGGTATTGTCAGTGCGCCTGGGGCTTTACCACTAACTCGAACTGTATCTGCTATTTTGAATGGGGACCCTACCTGAATTGAAATGTGTAACTTGGAATATACGGGGACTGAACTCCATGCTGAAACGTCATAAAGTGCATGCCTATCTTGTTCGCAGAGGGATCCAAGTAGCTTTCATGCAAGAAACGCATATTGACCAGACGGAGGGGCGGGCTTTGCAGCGTAGGTGGCGAGGCCAACTGTTTTACACTACGTACTCGGCCTTTGCACGTGGGGGTTTTAATCTGGGTGAGAGCAGGGGTTCCTTTTCAGCCCTTGGTGACGGTGGTGGATCCTGAGGGGAGATTTGTGGCTGTGCAGGGCCGACTAGATGGGAGGGATTTGATGCTTTGCAGTGTTTATGCCCCGAATGTAGAGCAGTCTGCCTTCTTCACGCGATTATCGGGGAAACTGGGGCAGTCTTAGCAAGCACGGTCTTGCTTGGAGGGGATTTTAATTCAGCGTTAGATGTGGAGTTAGACAGATCACACCCACCACTGACGCAGTCTGCGGTTCATAGGCTGGCGAAGAGCAGGCGAGAGTGGCAAGGTAGATGGGGCCTGGTTGATGCATGGCGCACACAACACCCTGCTGAGAGGGATTATTCCTTTTACTCCGCCCCCCCCCCACACGCTCTGCATGTCCGACTTAACAGCATTCTCTGCTCACCAGACGTTCAGTGTTTGATCTGCCACAGCGAGTATTTGGCTAAAACGATATCTGACCATAACCCTTGCTTGGTGGTGGTCCAGTGGACTCGGCAGCGTCAAGCTTTCCCCACGTGGCGGCTGAACCTGCTGGCGCTGGAAGACACGGCTTTTAAGGCTGCTGTGCAAACTGGGGTGGAGAGCTATTTTGCCGCAAACGAGGGCACGGCGTCGAGTAGGGCCCTGGAGTGGGACGCCTTTAAGGCGGTAATTAGGGGAGTTTGTATCTCTGCTACCGCAGGAGCCCACAAGACCCTCCTGCAGGATCTCACACTGAGCGAGGATCGCTTACGCGCGGCAGAGCGAACTAGCCATGAGGATCCTGAGGCTCATGGGGCCGTTTCGGCTGCGCGCGAGGAAGTTGCGTCGCAGATGGAGAAGCTCCGCTGCTTTGATCATAAGGAGTTTCTTGTTAGGGCCCATGCTGAGCGCGACAAGGTGGGCTCCCTACTGGCTTGGCTGGCCAACCCTGGGACTCATGGTACTCCGATCGTGGTTTTAGCTACAGCGGAGGGGCGCCTGGTCTACACTCAATCAGAGATCAACGCCCAGTTCCTCGAGTACTATGAGCACCTCTATAGGAGCACGATGCCAAGTGCACCTGCGGAGCTTGACGACTTCTTGCTTGCGGCGCGGCTCCCCCAGCTCGATCCGGACCGCTTGGGCGGGGAGATCTCTGAAGGGGAGATACGCGCAGCTATTAAACACATGGCTCGCCGCAAGACCCCTGGCGTGGATGGTCTACCGATTGAGTTTTATGCAGCTTATGCGGATGTGTTGCTCCCACGATTACATGCTGTTTTCCGGGAGGCCTGGGATACCGGGGCTTTACCTGCGACTGCACGTGAGGCTTTAGTGATACCCTTAGTGAAACGTGGTGGCGACGACAGCTCTCGCTCGGCCTATCGCCCGCTCTCCATGCTCACGACGGACTACAAGATCCTGAGTAACGTCCTCGCGACGCGGCTTCTTGCTCATATGTGGGCTTTGGTACATTCCGATCAGGCGGGCTTCATTCCCCAACGCACCACTGCCACCTTTGTGCGTCGACTGCTTCGGGTCATGGGGGGGCGATGTTGGAGACCTCCCGGAGGCCGCTGTACTTTCGATTGACATCGAGAAGGCCTTTGACAGCGTGGAATGGCCGTACCTGCTCCGTGTGTTGGAAGCATTTGGACTGGGTGAGCGGTTTGTGAAGTGGACTGCCTTGCTTTATACTGCAGCCACGGCTCGAGTCAAGACGGGTGCCACGATCTCGGCCCCATACCAGGTTGGTCGTGGGACGCGACAGGGATGCTCCTTATCCCCTCTATTGTTCGCGCTGGCCATTGAACCACTTGCGGCTCATGCCCGGATGGGCCGGGCTTATGGAGGCTTATCGCTGAGGGGTGACTCCCATTACATTTCCCTCTGTGCGGACGATTTGTTGATGTTCTTGGCGAATACCGGCAGTTCACTTCGTGGTGCAGACGCTTGCTCCTTGACTTTGGCTGCCTCTCGGGACTGCGAGTCAACTGGGGAAAGTTTTGCCTTTTCCCGGTGACTCCGAATGAGGACGAACCCCAGCTGGAGGGGGACCTTCGCTGGGAACACCGTTGTCTCCCCTTCCTGGGCACGCATATCTATCACTCTTCACTAGCTCTTTTAGAGGGTAACATCAATAGAGCGATCAGAAACTTGCAGGGCTCCATGGGATTCTGGCGGACACTGCCCCTGTCGGTCGCGGGCCGGGTGGCGTTGCTGAAAATGGTGGCGCTCCCCCGCTTATTGTATTTGTTCCGCACCCTGCCAGTCTAGGTTACAGCAACGGTTTTTCGCTGACTCCGATCTTTAACCTCAGGGTTTGTCTGGGGATCGGGCAGGCGTCGTGTTGCTCTGACCACTTTGATGCGCCCTAGGGTGGATGGGGGGCTTGCGGTCCCGGATTTCGAATGGTATTACCTAGCGGCGCAACTACAGTGGCTTACCCAGGCGGTGGCTCGGGAATTCCGGGGACCAGAGGGGCTGCAGGGCAGGCTGTTTCCCAGGCATATCATCTCTTTTATAATCCTGGGCCAGAAGTTGGACCTAACTCAGCTCGCACTTGAGGAGCGTACTCTCCGTAGTTGTTGGCTTCGCTGCCACAGGCGCTCGGGTACCGCTCGCCCCTATGCCCCTGAAATTCCTTTGGGGATGTGCACGGCCCTCCCGCATGGGGGTGATTGGTCGGCGCTGGCAACCTGGGAGGAACTGGGACTGCATATGATTGGAGACCTTTACAACGATGGTGCGCTACTCACGTTCCAAGAGTTGCAAGACACTTATGACCTCCCGAGAGGAGATTATTTGCTACATGCCGCCCTGGTGGCCAGTATTCAGAAACACTGGAGGGGGGAACTCACTGAACCACCGACATCTGCGGGTTGCCAGTATGTGGTCATGGCGGCTGGTACGTTCAAGGCCATCACTTGCCTCTATCGGAGGCTCTCGACCGAAACCCTCTTACCCATGGATGGACTACGAATCAAATGGGAACGTGACATTGGGCGACCGATCCCCGAGACAACATGGCCGCAGTTGGTGCGCCGCGCCTGGAAGGGCACTAGAAATGCCAGGTTCCAGTTGGTTCAGTTCTTTACGCTGCACCGCGCATACTTGACGCCTGGTAAGATTTCACAATATTTTGCGGGCGCATCATCGCTCTGTCCGCGTTGTGGGACGGCCAGGGCTGATTTCGCTCATATGTTTTGGTCTGTGTTGGGTTAACTGGTTACTGGGGAGCGGTGCTGGCTTGCCTGAATGCTGTCACGGACCGGCAGATAGAGGTGGATATGGGCACCTGCTTGTTACTGTGGTTCCCTCACACCCCCCGAGCAAGGGTCACTAGCAAGTTCTATGATTTGGGCCTGATTTTGGCTAAAAGGGAGATCGCCATGCACTGGAAATCCAGCCAGGGTCCCAGCTACTTGCGATGGAAAGCCACTCTTCAGCGCTGGGCGAGGGCTGAGTGTACACTTAGAATGCAGCAGGCCAGGCGCTTAGACGACGACAAAGCCTTGGATGTAGCCAGAGCATGGGAGGCCTTGGTAGTGGCGCTTCAGCGACCTGAGGTAGCTCAAGCGAGGAGGAGGAGGAGGAGGCAGCGTAGAGTTGGCATTCTGGAGGGTAGCCTACTTCCGAAGAAAACGCATGACTGGCGCACACACGGCATGGGATCTGGGGTACCGGTCTCCCCGCTACGATTGACTGTGCTTGGAAGCAATACTGGAGGAAGAGTTTAAACTGATATTATGTTTATTTAAGAGTGACTGAGGGCGCACTGACAGGGGTGGGAGGGGTGGAGGGTGGGGAATCTCCTGGGGTTTGTTCTATAAACGGCATAAATACAAAATGTGATATCATCCTGGGTTGTTAATGACTGAGGCACTGTGTTGCCAAATGTACCTTTTTTGGATTTGCTTGCCAATACATTTTTTTTTTTTACAAAAAAAACATTTACTTTTAGTGCTCACCCTAATAATAAGGCTTTGCATTAATGAACCATAAATACAAGTTTGAACAGCATTAACACACGGACACATATATTACCTTAACTGTGGACAATGCCCTTCCTTGATCCACAATGTGGCACTGTAAACTGGCAGCCAAAGGGTTTGTGCTACAGGAGGTTGGGCCTTCTTGTCCCAAGGACAAAATACACAGGAAAACTTGTTGCCCTTGACCCCAAACAATATGTCCCGGGCGTCGGGCTATAGGAATTCCACATCTTTGCAGGCATCTGGATCAATCCCCCTTCACTTATCTTTCCACTACAACCCGTAGCTTAGGGCGGTGGAGTGAGTCCAGCTCCAGTCTCTTTCATAAGTCTTGCCTATGTGGGAATATCATTTCCCTCTCTACATTATCCAGCGGCTCCTGGCTGTGCCTCTGTTGTATGGCTCATGTGTTGCCCTGTATTTACTAGTTGCAGGCTTAGCAATGTTTGATAAAAGCGGCTAGGACTTTCTTCCCGCAGATATGTTATAGGCCGTCCTCAGAGTCCACTCTTCTCTTCCCCTAGTACTTCTATACCCTCAGCATTATGTATTAGCTGGGCCATCTGCCATATTAAAATGGTGGTAGCTACCTTGCAATTGAGATTTTTTATTAGGAAACCCAATGCAATATTAAGTTTTGCCAAGCACCACGCATCAGGTGTTGGATTAACGCATTTTAATGCGGCTGTCCGCATCACCGCATTATCACGCATTTTCAGTTTCTGATGTCCACCTGCGCTGGATGTGAAGCTTTGTGAACAATTCGACTCTGTATATTACAATATGTAACACCATATCGTAATATAGAGAGTTGAATGGTTCAGTTAACCGCTGCCGCGCCGTTTTCACAGGGGCGTAACGCAGGCCCCTACAGCCCCCGCAGTGCGGGAGGGCCTCGAGCTGCAGGGGGCCCCCTCAGCACGGGAAACGGCCTTTACAACGAGGCCGTTTCCACGAAATCTTTAACCACGCATGCAGTACAACGCATGCGTGGTTACCACTAATGCCTTTACCACGCATGCCTTTACTACGATGTTTGTAGTAAAGGCATATGTGGTAAAGGTAAAAAAAAAAAGGGGCGGGCTTGGGGGGGGTCTCCCCCCCCCCAAATAAAACAACTCACCTGAAGTCACGTCGGCATCAGAGTCGATTAAGAGAAATCGGGAAAAAATGCTGTTTTCTCTTAACGACGTATGACGTCACCACGCAAATAGTCGAGGAAATGTTTATGCGTGGTAAACTAATTCCGTTGTAACGCATGCGTGGTAAAGGCATGCGTTGCAACGGAATTCGTTGTATCGTCATATATTCCTCAGCACAGTACTGCGGCCCGAGAGCTCTAGATGAAATCCGTAGCGGGGGCCTCACTATAGTTGATGTAATCAAACCGAAGAGAAAACTACAGCGAGCACAATATACATGTGCCCAAGTATTTAAGAACATACTTCCATTTATTGAGAAAGAAAAACGCAAATGCCACCATGCTCGTGCAACTAGCATTTCCTATCTGCCGTTCTGCCTAGCATTCCCCCCCATCACCGAAACTATGGTAAATGAGTGTTAAAATATTCACTCTTGGAAGCTAGCTCTCAGGATCAAACTAAATCAATAGAATGGTATTTGCCTGCCACAGCAAAACAAAACACCTCTGTGTTCGGCAAAATATTTAAGCATTGGTAAAGCCAATACGTCTGGCTATAGGCTTCACTGGCATTGCCTCTTTATTGCCGAGTTTGTGCTGTTTTAGTGGCTTCATTGGTGAATCTGACAATGTACAAAATGTTGAATGGGTGTGTACATGAATGGATAAAAGAGTGTTTCAATGAATGGATAATTGATAGATAAGTGAATAAATGCATGTTTGGGTATTTGAATGGGTAATTGCTTGAAAGAATAGTAAAATAAAATGTATAATGGATGAATGTGTGATGGCAAGGATAGGTGCAGAGAGGTTAAACCAATCAATGGCAGAATTGATAATGTTATTAATATGCTAGGGATTGACAATATTATTCCAGTGCAAGCATAACACCAAGCTAAGGCACTATTATACCAACAATGTCCACAATATATAAAGAATAACCTCAAATATGCCATTTCAGTCATCTCATAGGAGTGAGCAGTATCATGCCATGGGGGTCAAAGCTGTTCCAAAGAATTGCAGCCCTAAGGCTATAGCCAGCATTGGGCAAAGGTAAAGTTAGGCTTTTGGTGTAAGTTTTGAACAAAAGGCTAACTTTACTACTTTTTGTTTTTCACAAATATAAGTTACGAGTAGTCCCTCTATGATTGAGGAGTTTCCTCACTCAGGTGGACCTCTGCTCCAAGTGTGGAGATTCCACTCCGAGTGCAGCGACTCTGCTATGAGTGTGAAAACTCTGCAGTCGTAAAGATTTTACTGGCAACTTATGTTGTGCACACCGAAAAGTAGTAAAGTTGGACTTTTGGTCTAAACCTAGACCAAAAGTCTAACTTTGCCTTTGTGAATTGGGCCTGTTGTGTTTGAGGTGGTTATGAACATATCAGTAGACAGAGGTAGACAGGAGCAGGCAGGGGCTGTCAGGAGAAGGCAGGGGAAGACAGGAGCAGGCAGGGGCAGGTAGGAGCAGACAGGAGCAGGCAGGGGCAGACAGGAGCAGGCATGGTCTGACAAGGTCGGACACAACCAGGCAGACAGAGGCTGGGACAGGCAGGAGTAGGCAGGACCTGACAGGAGGATTCAGGGGCAGACAGGAGCAGGCAGTGTCTGACTGGAGCAGGCAGGGGCAGACAGGAGCAGAGCAGGCATGGTCTCACACAGACAGGCAGACAGAGGCAGGCAGGACCTGACAAGAGCCAGCAGCAGGCAGGACCTGACAAGAGCAGGCAGGGGCAGACGGGAGCAGTCAGAATCTGACAGGAGCAGGCAGGGGCAGACAGGAGCAGGGAAGGCCTGATAGGAGTAGGGGCAGACAGGAGTAGGCAGGGGCAGATAGTAGCATGCGGGGCCTAACAAGAGCAGGCAAGGTCAGACTGGAGCAGTCAGGGCCAGACAAGAGCAGTCAGGGCCAGACAGGAGCAGTCAGGGTCTGACAGGAGCAGTGAGGATCTGACAGGAGCAGTCAGGGGCAAGCAAGGTCTGACAGGAGCAGGCAGGGGCAGACAGTAGAAGGCAGGGCTTAACAAGAGCAGGCAGGGGCAAACAGGAGCAGGCAGCACAGGCAGGGTCTGACAGGAGCAGGCGGGGTAGGCAGGGTCTGACAGAAGCAGGCAGGAGCAAACAGGAGCAGTCTGGATCTGACAGGAGGAGGCAGGGGCAGGCAGGAGGAGGCAGGGGCAGACGGGTGCAGTCAGGATCTGACAGGAGCAGACAGGCGCAGCTTGTTCCACACAGGAGACCGTTATCCAGCCATGGGCTTCACACTGTCCGCAGGGCTGACATTTGGGTGCCGCCGTCTGCCTCCAGTGATAGATCTAACTTCTGGGCCATGCTTTGCAGGGGGCTGTGGAGCTTTCCAGGAACTCTCAAGTATTTCCAGCAAACTGCAAATCCAGTCGAGAAAGGTATAAACATTGCTTTCTCCCGCGAGTGTTTGAAGATCTTGGAAAAGTAATGTTTCAATTAACTGACCCAGAATGGTGAGAGAGAGATTGGACTGAAGTTAATAATATCCAGAGGGTGCAGCAAACCTTTTTCAGGAGGGGTTTCACAGCGGCATTTTTCCAGGCAGTGAGGAAGGTGCCTTGTCCTAAAGGAGGACTCAACAATTCCAACAAGGGGATCTTGAGAAGCAGAAACAGAGCTCCTTTAGCTTCTCCGGGCAGAATCTGAAGGGGGTCTTGTGGGAGCAGCCTGCAAGGTTGGCAGCAAGGTTGGTTGCATCAACACGTGCACAGGAGGTGCAATATCAAGGTTGGTTGCATCAACAGGTGCAAAGGAGGTACAGGTGGTACGATCTTGAAGAAAGATTGTTGGGTGTAGGCATTATTTCAGTCAGAATGTTTTCACATATTTGTTTAATCTTAAAAAGAAAGTGCCAGACCGTTGCAAAGTTATTGAGACTTTTAGAGAGTACCTGAACAAATATTGGGAGATTGCGATCTCTCTAATAAATGAATTGACTCTTTCGAGAGGTTCAGAGCTGGAGAAATGCAATCTAAAAAGCACTTGGGAGAGGGTCTCTGCCACAAATAAGTGACGAGAGACAAAGATGAAGGCCTAGTAAGAGAGCAGCAGAATGAATGGTGTGTTCAATAAATGCAAATTCCCAGAGTCCACATCATGTGAACATGTAAGAGCTGCACCATCAGGATACTCCCGCCATAAACTGAGGTCTCCCAGGACCACCAGGAGACTTCAGCCATAACCTGAGGTCTCACAGGAACATTAAGAGACTCCAGCCATAACCTGAGTTCTCCCAGGACCATCAGGAGACTCCAGATGGAGCCTGAGGTCTCCCAGGACCATCTGAAGACTCCAAATATATACCAGGACACCATCAGGAGACTCAAGCCGTAGTCCGAGGTCTCCTAGGACCATCAGAAGCCTTCAACCATACGCTGAGGTCTCCCAGGACCAGCAGATGTCCTTTCTGGGGGCCAGAATAGAACGTTCCTCCACCAAGGAGGAAACATTCAGACCCCGACATTGCCATATCAGAACTGGTTTGTGAAGACCGGGGGCATATTTGTGAGAGCCTTGTGGCAGTGGCATAACAATGCCCCCGCTGCCTCTGCAATGCTCCTAGGGTCCCCTTCAGGTCAGTGGCCTGGCCTGAAAGATCCTGAGTGAGTCCGTAGGGGGGCCCCTCCATGTACTTTGCAGGGGGCCCCCCTCATGTTTTGTTACGCCACTGCGTTTTCTATTTTGAGGATGTTTGTGTCTGCGTCATCATGTCCTCTTTCAAAATAGGTTGCTGACTGAAGCCGCTGTAGCTGCACACGTCGTGGCAGAACTGTTATTGATGTCACAGGAGGGGCCCAATGGCTGCTCCTGAGACAGGCACGAGCGTGCGCACTGTGCGCAGGCTTGATATTAAATTGGTTGGGCTAGCAATCGCGGGAGCGCAGATCACGGTGCCCGTGGGCCCAACAGGAGAACATCAGCCCTCTAGATCATTAGTCCTGCCCGAGCATTCCATTGCCGCGGGGCAAGGGCTTGGGCTGTACCTGCAGACTTACACTTGCCACTAGCTGCCAACTCTGCAGGTGGCATGGTTTGGCAGCACCCGTTGGGTCAGGACTTCTTGGACACAAGGCAGCGCTCGTAGAAGGTGATTCAATTAGATGCATCTTCATTTGCAAAGCTGTTCCACTATAATCTTTTTATTTTTGTTATAGCTGGTTGAACTGAAAATGTAAAATGCTATATCGTGTGCTAAGGCGCTGTGCTAAATGAAATGCAAATTGTATCCTGTGATACTGGGTTGAACGATGACTAGCAGCTTACGCCCTTAATCTATTGACTTATTTTCCAAATTTGGCCCTTGGTAGGAGCGAACATTTTCTATGTAGAAATGCACATATCCTGACTGTACTGGCTTCTTTCACCTCCTGCCTCCGGTAAAGCTTTATATTTTCTAGTCTCAGCTTTTTCCTCGTGGAACTGTTCCCCTTTTCCAGCCTGTTAGCCTTTGGAAGTTTCCCCATGGTCGCCTCCAGCGGAATACCTAAATATCCGTTTATTCATGAGACTTTCCCTCTGATTGTTTACGTGGCTCGACCTCTGGAAGGTAACTATGGATGGCTGTTCTTTATCAATGGAGGACGATTACAATCAATTCGGACCAAATACGTTGTTAATGACTATAAGTAGTGTGCGCCGTGTTTGCAAGTATTTTAGTTTTACACCTACTGCCGCCTTCCTTTCCTCCAGAAATGATCATACAACTATAACAAGCACTGGCGTTGCCAATAGGTCTCGCAGTAGGAAAGTTGGAGCTATTACAATTGCAAATAACAATGCCTTTTATTTTTCTTTTCATTTTAAAAACATAAAGGGCTTTGTCATTTACAAAACCAATAGCTCCAACTTTCCTACTGCGAGACCTATTGGCAACGCCAGTGCTTGTTTCATGTTGGATTTGGAGGGTGGAGTTGGAGGGTGGAGTTGGAGGGTGGAGTTGGAGGGTGGAGTTGGAGGGTGGAGTTGGAGGGTGGAGTTGGAGGGTGGAGTTGGAGGGTGGAGTTGGAGGGTGGAGTTGGAGGGTGGAGTTGGAGGGTGGAGTTGGAGGGTGGAGTTGGAGGGTGGAGTTGGAGGGTGGAGTTGGAGGGTGGAGTTGGAGGGTGGAGCTGGAGGGTGGAGCTGGAGGGTGGAGCTGGAGGGTGAAGTTGGGAGTTGGAGAGTGGAGTTGGAGGGTGGAGTTGGAGGGTGGAGTTGGAGGGTGGAGTTGGAGGGTGGAGTTGGAGGGTGGAGTTGGAGGGTGGAGTTGGAGGGTGGAGTTGGAGGGTGGAGTTGGAGGGTGGAGTTGGAGGGTGGAGTTGGAGGGTGGAGTTGGAGGGTGGGGTGAGGGTGTGAGGGGGCGTGAGGGTGAGGGGGCGTGAGGGTGAGAGAGGGTGTATGAGGATGAGGGTGTGAGGGTGTGATGGTGAGAGAGGGTGTATGAGGATGAGGGTGTGAGAGTGAGGGTGTGATGGTGAGAGAGGGTGTTATGAGGATGAGGGTGTGAGAGTGAGGGTGTGATGGTGAGAGAGGGTGTATGAGGATGAGGGTGTGAGAGTGAGGGTGTGATGGTGAGAGAGGGTGTATGAGGATGAGGGTGTGAGAGTGAGGGTGTGATGGTGAGTGATGGTGTGTGAGGGTGAGGGTGTGAGGGTGAGTGAGGGTGTGTGGGTGTGAGGGTGTGTCTAGCAGAGAATATACATTAAAATATATTTGTTCAATTCACTTGGTAGAAGCAATCTTATAAATCGGCTGCTTTTTCCCTTTGACTTTAAAGGCTACAAATATCTGGCAGCGTATAGCACCTTTCATTTAAAAAGTAAATAGTACATGTTCTAAGTGCAAGCGGGCACATATAAATATAAAAGGGCTTGAGAATAGCGAAGGCCGAAACAAGATGCTTTACTCAGAAATATGGCCTGCAGCATCCCCTAGTCCATGACGGGGGAGGGGGGTAAAACTATTCCAGCCCAATGAGAGTTGCACGCCTTTCTTGGCTCTCCTGTTAGAAAAAAACTCCAATCAGAAAAAAACTTTGCTAAGGGCTGGATGGGATAATCTGCTTCACAGTCGCAGGGCAGCGTTTTGTACAGCATAGGTGAGAAGGGCGTAGTGAAGTGGGGTCAAAGGTCCATGGTGCAAATTCTGACAAGTTCGTCAAAAGGGGCACAAAAGACAGGCTGAAACAGGGGTGGTTAATTGTTTGAAGCAGGAATCAAATGGGAGTAAAGGATAGTGTACAAGCGTGTCAAGCTTGATGGGGAGGATACAAGATTTTTTTATTTTGGTCAGTAAAGCCACAGATGCCCTTGCAGTGTCGCTGTATGTTGAGTCTATGAAAAGAAAAAAAATGTAGAATACATGCAAAGCTGATACAACAGGAAGTCAAGGTCTCACCAAGAGAGGCGAAAGAGGAAGTTATGTGATTGTAGACCGGAAAACAGGGCATATAACATCGACAAATTATTTATACACCGGAAGTGTTGATTAGCGCCATGAAACCCTTCAAGCTTATGAGCAATTACATAATCGCATATATAGTAGCCTGCCGAGAAGAGCCGCCATCTTCAGGTGGCACCATTCCATCCGTTTCAGAAAGTAAACATTGTGTAGCTAAAGAAACGCGAGCTGCCGCCATTAAGATCAAGCATGGTATGCCCCTGCATAACAAAGTATAATTTAAAAAAAAATATTTGTTGAGCCACACTATAAGAAAGGCACGCGGCAGACACTGTTCCAGCTGAAACGCGGCATGCCAGTGTGGTTGAAAAAGTTTAGCAAGGCGCACATAACAAAACTAAACAAGTATTGAGAGCCTGGTGGGGGGGGGGGGGGGGCGAGGGAGCCAGCGAGTGGGAGGGATGGGGAAAGGAGCATATGGGGATGGGGTGTGAGTGAGGGGCAGTGAAACCGGCAGTGAAAAAAGCTTTGCTGTGGCGGGGGGTGGGGAGCATTCCTTTGACGACTGATGCGGCGGGCGGCGGAGCGGCAGCCTTTCCTTGAAGTCTGAGGTGGCGGGCACGTGATAGGCTGGCAGCACTGTAAACAAGTCTTTGGAGGAGGGCTGATTACGGTACAAATATCTGGCAGCGTATCGCACCTTTCATATAAAAAGTAAATAGTACATGTTCTAAGTGCAAGCGGGCACATATAAATATAAAAGGGATTGAGAATAGTGAAGGCCCAAACAGGATGCTTTACTCAGAAATATGGCCTGCGGCATCCCCCAGTCCATGACGGGGGTGGAGTGACTGGAGAAGCAAAGAGGAGAAAAGAAATGCGACACGGCGGGCAGGGGAGGGGGCGGAGCGGGTAAAAAAAAAAAACAAGACGGAGGGAAAGGCAGATAAGGGGAGGGGGGAGGAGAAATGCGACACGGCGGGCAGGGGAGGGGGCGGAGCGGGGAGAGGGTGTGAAAACAGCAGGGGCCTGGAGTGCGGCTGAGGGAACTGATGTGCACGCGCTTTTAAGCTCAATGCACATGCGCATTGAGCTTAAAAGTCACGGGCACTGCAAGGAATCGCCACGATTCCTTGCAAGTTAGTTAAAGAGTGGTTAAGCCCCAATAGTCTCGCAAGCTCGATGCGCATGCGCATCGACAGGCGAGACCTAAAAACGTCACGCTAACTCTGTGATTAATGTCCTTCCTGGAATGTGATCATTATGTCTAGGGGAAGTTTTGACTGATTATAAAGTAGAGCAAAGGGTTAATATGCCTGCTGCGAAGTACATGTTCCATGCAGATCACGGAGTGCATATAATGTAAATAGGTCAGTGCTTTGTTCCAAAGATTCTTTTTTACGTGCAGTGTATAAGGTAAAATCACGATATAGAAGTGTGCTAATAACTGCCATAAAAGAGCTGCCTGTAAATTGCAAGGTATAGATTAGAGCCCGTCCTTCTTATTAAAATGTTGCAAAAGGGGTTCATTTTGGTAAAAAAAATCAGTTCTGCTTATTAAAGAGAACCCTCAACCACAGTGTAAATGTTTTAAATTCTGAGTTTGTGCTTCTCCAGACAAGCACTCAAACTATACTGTGTATCGTTCTGGATGACATGTGACTCGTACACCTGGTAGCCCTCTGTCTTATGTAACATTCCTATACACTGATTTACACATTTTTTTTTGTAGAGTTTTATATAGCGCGAACTAGACCCGAACCGAATCAGGTATCCGAGCGCTTTACATAGCACAAGTTACGTTTTACATGAGGAAACACACTTCCATTTTTTTTTTTTAGGCACTGGGAGATTAAGTGATTTGCCCAGAATCACAGGAGGTTTGGGGGTTGTTACCGAGACTCGAACCCAGGTCCGAGGTCGAGCGCCTTAGCCATTAGGCTAACTCCTCTCCCCTATTTTGATTGATTGTCTCTGTATAATGTGTGAGTGATGTAAAGTGTTCTGACACACTTCACTTGTATGACTAGCACTGTAAACCTAATAAGTGCATGTGAGCGAGAGAGTGGTTATGGAGACTTGAGGGGCACTGTTAAAGGGTGGTATTGAGGGGATCTGTACTGAAGGTGGTCATTGGGGTGTCAACAAACAAACAAGCATGCATGGATCCAATAATATTCGTACATCGGACAACAAGCAGAGTGCTCTTCTGCAATGGCCAGTCATACAACTAAATTGAATTACCGCCTGTCTTAGTGACTCCACTGCTGATTGAGCGTTCGTCTAGTATTAACAGGATTGAGAGCAGCAATGAGCGCCCTCGCTGGCTGTAACCTATGTGTGCCTCAGCCTCACTCTCCTCGGAAATGCTCGATGTGGAGTGTCTTCCACTGACTGATCAGTTTACAAGGGCAGTAGGTTAGTGCCCTTCCATTTCTGGTGCTTTGCATATATGTTTTAAGATCTTCTTAAGAGTTTCTCATTGCTCAAATGGGTGTCATTTCTGATAATTGTATGTTTCCCTCGTCTTCATTACTTGATTTTACTCGTGAAAAAGTGTCACTCATAGTTATTTAAATCTCACTCATAATGACACTGAAATTGACACACTCATAGCAATCTGAAACCTTGGCAGCTATAAATATTGCTGATTATGCATGCGTACACATGCACTTCCAATTTTAAAAAAGCATTGGCAAAGTCAACTGCCCTGCCTTATTGAGCCTAGACTTAATGGCTTTGCCAGTGCGTGTGTGTTACAACAAGAAACAAGCATTTGCAATGCAATAGGTCTCGCAGCATTTAAGTTTGAGTTGCTGGCATTGTAAATAACAATGCTTTGCATAATTTTTTTTTGTTGGTGTCCGTGTGTGCATGGCAGTGGTGGTGTCTGTGTGTGCATGCCTGTGGTGGTGTCTGTGTGTGCATGGCAGTGGTGGTGTCCGTGTGTGTATGGGAGTGGTGGTGTCCATGTGTGCATGGCAGTGGTGGTGTCCGTGTGTGTATGGGAGTGGTGGTGTCCGTATGTGTATGGGAGTGGTGGTGTCCGTATGTGCATGGCAGTGGTGGTGTCCGTATGTGCATGGCAGTGGTGGTGTCCGTGTGCATGGCAGTGGTGGTGTCCGTGTGTGCATGGCAGTGGTGGTGTCCGTGTGTGTGTATGGCAGTGGTGGTGTCCGTGTGTGCACGGCAGTGGCGGTTTCCCTGTGTGTATGGCAGTGGTGTTGTTGCTGCTGCTGTAGTATTTTGACTGGTGGTGCTGGTAACGCGTGGTATTGATTGCACTAGTATTGCAGCTGCTAGACCTGCTGGTGGTGCTACTGGTAGTGGTTGTTTTACTGCAGAGACTTTTTCTGCTGCAGGTAGTGGTGGTCCTCCTGCTGTCAGTGGTGGTACTTCTAGTGGAGCTACAGCGGTGCTGCTGCTTTTGGTGGTGTCCCTGCTGCTTGTGTTGTTGGGGCTGGTACTGCTGCCTCTGGTGGAGTTTTAGTGCTGCAGCAACCCCTTGCTGGTAGGGCTGCTCACACACTGCCCCTGCACACTCACACACTGCCCCTACACACACACAGACTGAAGATGTATAGGTGCCCGAGTCATCATTCACACGCATGTATGCATCATAATGCACTAGTGACCCGAGCGTGGTGATGTACTCACGCATGGACCGCCAGGCATGTGTACATTTGTTACAACTGAAATGTTTTCCCCCTTTTTTTAATGCACCGTTCCAAGATGGCGTTCGGTCATCTTGGACCGCTAAAGTAAAAAATAATATGAAACGCTGCTGAGAGGAGCAGCCCAGCAGCAAATTGCAGCTGCTGGGACGTCTGAAATATAATCAAATAGGGAGGGGTGGGGAGTGCTCAGCGAGCGTAGAGGAACGGTAAATAGAGAGGGATGGGGGAGCAGAGGAGATATGAGTGGGGAAAAAAGTGTAACTTGACAGGGTGGAAGCAACGTGTGAGCTGAGCAAGAGTGAGTGCAACAGGTAAAGTGCATGGCGAGGAGAGGGGAGAGCAAGGAAAAGTAGAAGGGAAAAAAATAAAGCCCTGGCGTAAGTTACCAAATCAAAAGGATGGTAAGAGGCAGAAACACAAGTGGAGGAAAGAAAGCTATTGATTAAGAAGCCAGCAAATGAGATCGGCAAGAGAGCCAAGCAATGATAATGGGCTGACGCTGTAAACATTGGTAGTGCCTATATGTGGGCGAGATATGAAAACATAATTTCCCTACCTTAAATCTTAACCTTTTTGTGCTGGTAGGAGCAGTGTTGTTCTGTCATTTTATACAAAATTATGTTTGTGGGATGGAAAACATAGATGTTCGCCCTGGTCAGGTACTGTGCTGCTGCAGACTTCACGCGTATGGGGCGTGGCTGTCTGTGCCTGGGTGTCTCCTGGTACATCCGCCCTATGTACGGGTGCACCTGGGCAAATATTACGTCGAAGGGGGGCAATTCATCCGTTGGCATATAACAATTCGTTGAATAATACAAACGAAACGGCCCTTGCTCTGCAGAAGGAATAGTCCCCGCGTCACCTGGTGGAGTCACGTTATGGGGCGCGGTGGGTGTTTCGGGGTGTCCATGGAGTAGGGGACCGCGGCGGCGGCCTCGGGGTGCTCGTGGCGGCTGCTCCGTCTCGGAGGAGGCCCTGGTCCCTGCCGCCGAGGCCAGGTCTGCCCAGCGCCGAAGCAGGAAGGCCTGATAAGGCTGGAGCACTGAAAGCCGCGTCTTATCTCGGGCCGCACATGGCCCGAGAGTGCATCCTTTTCCTGTGCTGGACGGGAGACGTAAACTGGCCGTCTCCTGACAGCCAGGGGCCTCGGGCGCCGCCCCCGCTCTGCGCGGCCGGAGGGGCCAGCTCGCCGAAGGAATGGCAAGTCAATAGTAATGTTTCTTATAGATGGAGCATCCTTACGGTCTGTTAATTCAAATATAAAAGGTGCTTGCGCAGCGCACACCATGAACTAATAAAGAAAAATGGTCTCGATCTCCACTCCCATGACGGCAGCTGGGAAAAGAAAAGGGGGTGTCCTCGCGCGGGCTGGCTCTGGCTGGCACCCCGGGCTGGGACGTGCTCGTGATGCCTTGGCGGGGCTTGCTGGGCTTGCTTGTGTGCTTCCCAGAGAGACAGGAGATTGGGAACGCGCGCGCGCGGCCGGCTCCGATCGCTTTCCTGAGCGTGCGCGCGCCAGTCTCTGTCTCCTGGGAAGCAGACTCCGCAACTATAGTATCGCGCCTGCGCGATGCATATGGCTTCGCCATATGCATCGCAGGCGCGAGACCTAAAAAATGAATTTAAATCTTCATACGCTGTTAATTTAGTTTTAACCTTTAGGTGGCGATATTGAGCTATCTTCAAGCATCTGTTTTACTGCTTTTCACTTAACTCTTTTTTGCACGTGTTCAGCAATTCATCCTCGCTGTTAATATGAGAGAACACAAAGCTTGAATAGTAATGTGAATGCTGGTTAGGGGAAGGGAAATGTTTTATTTTCAGTGGGATGCAGCATTGGGTTCATTTTGCTGGTACTTTTTAGGTCTTGGCTGGCGTGGCTGCGCACATGCGCAGCTCGCTCGGCGAGATTTTATGTTTTTGAGGAGCTTTCAGTCACTAATTTTAAGCCCCGCCACTCTTTCCCATTGGCCGGCGTCACCGTTTATGCTAAACGGTGGCCAGCCATTGGAAACGAGCTCTTTGTGATGTGTTCTTTTCTCTTTTTGAGCCGTCCCACTTGGGCGGGCTCACCTGCCTTCCTCCCGTCGCAAAAGATTTCTTATCTTTATGGGGCCATGTGTTTCAAACACATGGCCCCATAAAGACAAGAGGTCACCGCCGGGAGCTTCATTGGCTGTGGGCTCCTACGTCACCGCGAGCCACGCAGGGATTGGCCCAGCGTCGCAGGTTGCCTAGCAGCGGAGGAGGGCTCGTCTCTTGTTTTAATTTCAGGCCAGGGGCTCCTATTGGGATTTAGTTCTTTTATCTGCCCGCTCCTGCCCTTTGCCACTCTCTCTGAGTCAAGTCAAAATGTAGTCCATAGGCACTTAGTTTCAGGCCAGGGTCCCCGGCTGGGTAATAACCACCACAGTGACACGGCCTGCAAACAACCAGATCGAGTCTCCTAAACTGGGAGCCACGTAAAACTAAACCCCACCTCAGTCCTACAATTGTAGTTAATGACTAATGCCCAGGGGATGCTCTCACTTTAACAGTAATTAGCTTGCGTAGTGCACATGTTTGATAGCCGAGTCAGGTTGCTATGATCTGCAGCTGTCCTCTGCTGGCCCCCAGGGAATAGGATGTTTTACCTTTAAGGCACAGGCTCCACTCTTGCTCCAAAGCTGTGTGCTGTAGGCTGTCCCTTTAAGGGGTGGGGGCGCGCCTCTGCCTAATCTCTTCTCTTGCCTGACTGATAACAATGAAACCGGCCACTGCCGCTCACCGCTATGGTGGTCCTCAAAGCCTTCCCCCGGCTACCTGAACGTGGTAGCTATGGGCCCTCGCGATGTTAGCCTTGAAGAGTCGCGTCTCCACAATTAAGCAGCGGTCCTCTGCCCATAACTAGCCTGGGTTCTCCAATTGCTAAGGACAGCAATGGACCCGCGTGCGGTTGGCCACGCAGAGTCACATCGCCACACTAAGTAGTGGTCCTCTGCCTGCAATGGGCCTGGGTCAGGTCGATGAGTCACTCTCCTGTCTTCTGCATGCAGTCCCAGTATTGAAGCGAAGAGCCTGCGGAAGGGCCAGGAATCGTCCATCTGAATTTTTAGCAAGGAAGTGTCCAGATACCTTCACACAAGGCCAGCATTGCATGAGGTGAGCTCGGGCAACAGTTTTGTTGACCCCGTGGCGCTGTCCCAGCATTAACAGTGATGGGTACGGGCCTTGATGCCCAGCGGTCACCTTTCAAATCCGCACTCTCCCCCTATTGGCCTGCAGGTTTTGTGCCACTCTTTTCCATTTTGGCGCTTCCCCTCCCCCCACACGCCTCTCTGTTTGTTCTAGGGGGTGGGGTGTCCTTTCCTGCCATTTGTGTCCCCTCCCAGTGATAAACTGTTAAGAGCAAAATAATGTGGGTGTTTCTCTGCAACTTTAATAGGGAGGGATCACACATGAGCACACAGGCACTCAGTCTGAGGACTGCACAACCGGTAGTGACCTTTAAGAGTAAGTCACTCGACTGTAGTGACGAGTTCTCTTTTTTTAGCCGGACCGCTGCAGTTTCATAAGGTGCAGTAAATCTGGCTCTCTTGACATAATGTTGAGGAAAGGTGTGTATCCGATCTTTCAGCCTGCTGGGGAGGCAGGGCCAAGTCCTGCGCACGTGCTTCTTTATATCTGCTAAGGATTTTATAAATAAACTTTCATGGAATAATAAGTCCACCCACAAGTGTTTGGCTTTTTTAAACAAATTCCATGGGAAGAGCCCCCCTTGACCCCTGACTGACTGACACGCTGACTGACTGACACGCTGACTGACTGACACGCTGACTGACTGACACGCTGACTGACTGACACGCTGACTGACTGACACGCTGACTGACTGACACGCTGACTGACTGACACGCTGACTGACTGACACGCTGACTGACTGACACGCTGACTGACTGACACGCTGGCTGGCTGACACGCTGGCTGGCTGACACGCTGGCTGGCTGACACGCTGGCTGACTGACACGCTGGCTGGCTGACACGCTGGCTGGCTGACACGCTGACTGACTGACACGCTGGCTGACTGACACGCTGACTGACTGACACGCTGACTGACTGACACGCTGACTGACTGACACGCTGACTGACTGACACGCTGGCTGGCTGACACGCTGGCTGGCTGACACGCTGGCTGGCTGACACGCTGGCTGGCTGACACGCTGGCTGGCTGACACGCTGGCTGGCTGACACGCTGGCTGGCTGACACGCTGGCTGGCTGACACGCTGGCTGGCTGACACGCTGGCTGGCTGACACGCTGGCTGGCTGACACGCTGGCTGGCTGACACGCTGGCTGACTGACACGCTGGCTGACTGACACGCTGGCTGACTGACACTGACTGACACTGACTGACACTGACTGACACTGACTGACACTGACTGACACTGACTGACACTGACTGACACTGACTGACACTGACTGACTGACACTGACTGACTGACACTGACTGACTGACACTGACTGACTGACACTGACTGACTGACACTGACTGACTGACTGACACTGACTGACTGACACTGACTGACTGACTGACACTGACTGACTGACACTGACTGACTGACTGACACTGACTGACACTGACTGACTGACTGACACTGACTGACACTGACTGACTGACTGACACTGACTGACACTGACTGACACTGACTGACACTGACTGACTGACTGACACTGACTGACTGACTGACACTGACTGACTGACTGACACTGACTGACTGACTGACACTGACTGACTGACTGACACTGACTGACTGACTGACACTGACTGACTGACTGACACTGACTGACTGACTGACACTGACTGACTGACTGACACTGACTGACTGAAACTGACTGACTGACTGACACTGACTGACTGACACTGACTGACTGACACTGACTGACTGACACTGACTGACTGACACTGACTGACTGACAGACACTGACTGACTGACACTGACTGACTGACACTGACTGACTGAAACTGACTGACTGAAACTGACTGACTGACACTGACTGACTGACACTGACTGACTGACACTGACTGACTGACACTGACTGACTGACACTGACTGACTGACACTGACTGACTGACACTGACTGACACTGACTGACACTGACTGACTGACACTGACTGACTGACACTGACTGACTGACTGACACTGACTGACTGACTGACACTGACTGACTGACTGACACTGACTGACTGACTGACACTGACTGACACTGACTGACTGACTGACACTGACTGACTGACTGACACTGACTGACTGACACTGACTGACTGACACTGACTGACTGACACTGACTGACTGACACTGACTGACTGACACTGACTGACTGACACTGACTGACACTGACTGACACTGACTGACTGACACTGACTGACTGACACTGACTGACTGACTGACACTGACTGACTGACTGACACTGACTGACTGACTGACACTGACTGACTGACTGACACTGACTGACACTGACTGACTGACTGACACTGACTGACTGACTGACACTGACTGACTGACACTGACTGACTGACACTGACTGACTGACACTGACTGACTGACACTGACTGACTGAAACTGACTGACACTGACTGACTGACACTGACTGACTGACACTGACTGACTGACACTGACTGACACTGACTGACTGACTGACTGACACTGACTGACTGACTGACACTGACTGACTGACTGACACTGACTGACTGACACTGACTGACTGACACTGACTGACTGACACTGACTGACTGACTGACACTGACTGACTGACACTGACTGACTGAAACTGACTGACTGACTGACACTGACTGACTGACACTGACTGACTGACACTGACTGACTGACACTGACTGACTGACACTGACTGACTGACACTGACTGACACTGACTGACTGACACTGACTGACTGACTGACTGACACTGACTGACTGACACTGACTGACTGACTGACACTGACTGACTGACTGACACTGACTGACTGACTGACACTGACTGACTGACTGACACTGACTGACTGACACTGACTGACTGACTGACACTGACTGACTGACACTGACTGACTGAAACTGACTGACTGAAACTGACTGACTGACACTGACTGACTGACACTGACTGACTGACACTGACTGACTGACACTGACTGACTGACACTGACTGACTGACACTGACTGACTGACACTGACTGACACTGACTGACTGACTGACTGACACTGACTGACTGACTGACACTGACTGACTGACTGACACTGACTGACTGACTGAAACTGACTGACTGACACTGACTGACTGACTGACACTGACTGACTGACTGAAACTGACTGACTGACTGAAACTGACTGACTGAAACTGACTGACTGAAACTGACTGACTGACACTGACTGACTGACTGACACTGACTGACACTGACTGACTGACACTGACTGACTGACACTGACTGACACTGACTGACTGACACTGACTGACTGACACTGACTGACTGACACTGACTGACTGACACTGACTGACTGACACTGACTGACTGACACTGACTGACTGACTGACACTGACTGACTGACACTGACTGACTGACTGACTGACACTGACTGACTGACTGACTGACACTGACTGACTGACACTGACTGACTGACTGAAACTGACTGACACTGACTGACTGACACTGACTGACTGACTGAAACTGACTGACACTGACTGACACTGACTGACTGACACTGACTGACTGACACTGACTGACTGACACTGACTGACTGACTGACTGACTGACACTGACTCTGACTGACACTGACTCTGACTGACACTGACTCTGACTGACACTGACTCTGACTGACACTGACTGACTGACACTGACTGACACTGACTGACACTGACTGACACTGACTGACACTGACTGACACTGACTGACACTGACTGACACTGACTGACACTGACTGACACTGACTGACTGACTGACTGACACTGACTGACTGAAACTGACTGACTGAAACTGACTGACTGAAACTGACTGACTGAAACTGACTGACACTGACTGACTGACACTGACTGACACTGACTGACTGACTGACACTGACTGACTGACACTGACTGAAACTGACTGACTGACACTGACTGACTGACACTGACTGACTGACACTGACTGACACTGACTGACTGACACTGACTGACACTGACTGACACTGACTGACTGACTGACACTGACTGACTGACTGACACTGACTGACACTGACTGACTGACTGACACTGACTGACACTGACTGACTGACTGACACTGACTGACACTGACTGACACTGACTGACACTGACTGACACTGACTGACACTGACTGACTGACACTGACTGACTGACTGACACTGACTGACTGACACTGACTGACACTGACTGACACTGACTGACTGACTGACACTGACTGACACTGACTGACTGACTGACACTGACTGACTGACACTGACTGACTGACTGACACTGACTGACACTGACTGACTGACTGACACTGACTGACACTGACTGACTGACACTGACTGACTGACACTGACTGACACTGACTGACTGACACTGACTGACTGACTGACACTGACTGACTGACTGACTGACTGACTGACTGACTGACTGACTGACACTGACTGACACTGACTGACTGACTGACACTGACTGACACTGACTGACTGACACTGACTGACTGACTGACACTGACTGACTGACACTGACTGACTGACACTGACTGACTGACACTGACTGACTGACTGACACTGACTGACTGACACTGACTGACTGACACTGACTGACTGACACTGACTGACACTGACTGACTGACTGACTGACACTGACTGACTGACACTGACTGACACTGACTGACTGACACTGACTGACTGACACTGACTAACACTGACTGACTGACACTGACTGACTGACACTGACTGACTGACACTGACTGACTGACTGAAACTGACTGACTGACTGAAACTGACTGACTGACTGAAACTGACTGACTGACTGAAACTGACTGACTGACTGAAACTGACTGACTGACTGACACTGACTGACTGACTGACTGACTGACTGACTGACTGACTGACTGAAAGACTGACACTGACTGACTGACTGAAAGACTGACACTGACTGACTGACTGAAACTGACTGACTGACACTGACTGACACTGACTGACTGACACTGACTGACTGACACTGACTGACACTGACTGACTGACACTGCCTGACTGAGACTGACTGACTGACTGACTGACACTGACTGACTGACACTGACTGACTGACACTGACTGACTGACTGACACTGACTGACTGACTGACTGACACTGACTGACTGACACTGACTGACTGACACTGATGACTGACACTGATGACTGACACTGACTGACACTGACTGACTGACACTGACTGACTGACTGACACTGACTGACTGACTGACACTGACTGACTGACACTGACTGACACTGACTGACTGACTGACTGACTGACACTGACTGACACTGACTGACTGACTGACACTGACTGACACTGACTGACTGACACTGACTGACTGACTGACACTGACTGACTGACTGACACTGACTGACTGACACTGACTGACTGACACTGACTGACACTGACTGACTGACACTGACTGACTGACTGACTGACACTGACTGACTGACTGACTGAAACTGACTGACTGACTGAAACTGACTGAAACTGACTGACACTGACTGAAACTGACTGACTGACTGAAACTGACTGACTGACTGACACTGACTGACACTGACTGACACTGACTGAAACTGACTGAAACTGACTGAAACTGACTGAAACTGACTGACACTGACTGAAACTGACTGACTGAAACTGACTGACTGAAACTGACTGACTGAAACTGACTGACTGAAACTGACTGACTGAAACTGACTGACTGACTGACACTGACTGACACTGACTGACACTGACTGACACTGACTGACTGACACTGACTGACTGACTGACACTGACTGACTGACACTGACTGACTGACACTGACTGACTGACACTGACTGACTGACACTGACTGACTGACACTGACTGACTGACACTGACTGACTGACTGACACTGACTGACTGACACTGACTGACTGACTGACACTGACTGACTGACACTGACTGACTGACTGACACTGACTGACTGACTGACTGAAACTGACTGACTGAAACTGACTGACTGAAACTGACTGACTGAAACTGACTGACTGACTGACACTGACTGACTGACACTGACTGACTGATTGACACTGACTGACACTGACTGACTGACTGACTGACACTTACTGACACTGACTGACACTGACTGACTGACTGAAACTGACTGACTGAAACTGACTGACTGACACTGACTGAAACTGACTGACTGAAACTGACTGAAACTGACTGACTGACTGACTGACACTGACTGACTGACTGACTGACACTGACTGACTGACACTGACTGACTGACACTGACTGACTGACACTGACTGACACTGACTGACACTGACTGACACTGACTGACTGACTGACTGACTGACACTGACTGACTGACACTGACTGACTGACACTGACTGACACTGACTGACACTGACTGACACTGACTGACTGACTGACTGACACTGACTGACTGACACTGACTGACTGACACTGACTGACTGACTGACACTGACTGACTGACACTGACTGACTGACACTGACTGACTGACACTGACTGACTGACACTGACTGACTGACTGACACTGACTGACTGACTGACACTGACTGACTGACTGACACTGACTGACTGACTGACACTGACTGACTGACTGACACTGACTGACTGACTGACTGACTGAAACTGACTGACTGAAACTGACTGACTGACACTGACTGAAACTGACTGACTGAAACTGACTGACTGACTGACTGACTGACTGACTGACACTGACTGACACACACTGACTGACACTGACTGACTGACACTGACTGACACTGACTGACTGACACTGACTGACTGACACTGACTGACTGACACTGACTGACTGACACTGACTGACTGACTGACACTGACTGACTGACACTGACTGACTGACACTGACTGACTGACACTGACTGACTGACACTGACTGACTGAAACTGACTGACTGAAACTGACTGACTGACACTGACTGACTGACACTGACTGACTGAAACTGACTGACTGAAACTGACTGACTGACACTGACTGAAACTGACTGACTGAAACCGACTGACTGACTGACTGACTGACACTGACTGACACTGACTGACTGACTGACACTGACTGACTGACACTGACTGACTGACACTGACTGACTGACACTGACTGACTGACACTGACTGACTGACTGACTGACACTGACTGACTGACACTGACTGACTGACACTGACTGACTGACACTGACTGACACTGACTGACTGACTGACACTGACTGACTGACACTGACTGACTGAAACTGACTGACTGAAACTGACTGACTGACACTGACTGAAACTGACTGACTGAAACTGACTGACTGACACTGACTGACTGACACTGACTGACTGACACTGACTGACTGACACTGACTGACTGACACTGACTGACTGACACTGACTGACACTGACTGACACTGACTGACACTGACTGACACTGACTGACTGACACTGACTGACACTGACTGACTGACTGACACTGACTGACACTGACTGACACTGACTGACTGACTGACTGACTGACTCTGACTGACTGACTGACTGACTGACTGACTCTGACTGACTGACACTGACTGACACTGACTGACACTGACTGACACTGACTGACACTGACTGACACTGACTGACACTGACTGACTGACACTGACTGACTGACACTGACTGACTGACACTGACTGACTGACACTGACTGACACTGACTGACACTGACTGACACTGACTGACACTGACTGACTGACTGACACTGACTGACTGACTGACACTGACTGACACTGACTGACTCTGACTGACTCTGACTGACTCTGACTGACTCTGACTGACTCTGACTGACTCTGACTGACTCTGACTGACTGACACTGACTGACTGACACTGACTGACTGACACTGACTGACTGATTGACACTGACTGACACTGACTGACTGACTGACTGACTGACACTTACTGACACTGACTGACACTGACTGACTGACTGAAACTGACTGACTGAAACTGACTGACTGACACTGACTGAAACTGACTGACTGAAACTGACTGAAACTGACTGACTGACTGACTGACACTGACTGACTGACTGACTGACTGACACTGACTGACTGACACTGACTGACTGACACTGACTGACTGACACTGACTGACACTGACTGACACTGACTGACACTGACTGACACTGACTGACACTGACTGACTGACTGACTGACACTGACTGACTGACACTGACTGACTGACACTGACTGACTGACACTGACTGACTGACTCTGACTGACTGACTCTGACTGACTCTGACTGACTGACTCTGACTGACTGACTGAAACTGACTGACTGAAACTGACTGACTGAATCTGACTGACTCTGGCTGACTCTGGCTGACACTGACTGACAGACTCACACTGACAGACTCACACTGACAGACTCACACTGACAGACTCACACTGACAGACTCACACTGACTGACTCACACTGACAGACTCACACTGACAGACTCACACTGACAGACTCACACTGACTGACTCACACTGACTGACTCACACTGACTGACTCACACTGACTGACTCACACTGACTGACTCACACTGACTGACTCACACTGACTGACTCACACTGACTGACTCACACTGACTGACTCACACTGACTGACTCACACTGACTGACTCACACTGACTGACTCACACTGACTGACTCACACTGACTGACTCACACTGACTGACTCACACTGACTGACTGACTCACACTGACTGACTGACTCACACTGACTGACTGACTCACACTGACTGACTGACTCACACTGACTGACTGACTCACACTGACTGACTGACTCACACTGACTGACTGACTCACACTGACTGACTGACTCACACTGACTGACTGACTCACACTGACTGACTGACTCACACTGACTGACTGACTCACACTGACTGACTGACTCACACTGACTGACTGACTCACACTGACTGACTGACTGACTCTGACTGACTGACTCTGACTGACTGACTCTGACTGACTCTGACTAACATTAGGTCTCACCTTTCATTAAGTTAAAGCCATTTTCTTTGCTATACAATACCATTAGCAAAGCAAATGGCTTTAACTTAATCAAAGGCGAGACCTATTGCATTTTCAATGCTTGTTTTTTTTTTGTTAGTCTGGTGTTTGAATGAAAGGTAATAGTGTAGATTCAGTGGAACGTCTCACATTTTATGGGTGTGAAACCCTCAGGGTGCATTTCAGATAGCTAGGCATCAGTTTATTGTTCGTGGTAATTACTCTTGTCATTGCATCTAATTTAAGGCATATCATAAACTTAAGAGCCTTCCTGTTGCATAGCCCTAATTGTTTTATTTTTACTTAAACACATATATATATGTGTGTATATATATATATATACATTACCTACTGGCAGTCGCCAGTAGGTATATATAGTTAGGATTTTTTCTCTATGGGATTTTTGAAAATTCTATGTCTAATAACTTTGGCGTTTTGTGGACGGAATTGGCTGAAATTTTCAGGAAAATGGAACATTTTGTTTCTGAGCAGCCCCTGAAAATTTGGGGGGGTTTGTCAAGGGGGGGCCGAGAAAAAAGGGGGGTCCCAAAACGTGTTTTTCCCATTCATTTTTCCATAGGGCGGTTGGCCTCACTTTTAGCCCGAACGGCTGAATGGATTTGCACGAAACTTGGCAAAATTGTAGGGACTGGTAGCCCGATGTGCCTTTGCTAGGTCTCAATATATGTGCTCCAGTGGATTTTGAGAAATTAACGTTCAAAAAAATATATATATCTGTAAGCGCGCTCCGGGCAGTGCCCCGGTTCGCGTACCTGACGCGTAACGGAACTTCGCGAAGCGAAGCTGATTGGCTCTCCGGTGTCTGTCAACATTCTAAACAGTCCGGAGCGGCAGCCATCTTGTCTCTCGGTAGGATCGAGAGACAAGAGGAGGCCAAAACAAAGGGGGAAATGACCATAAGGGGGCATAGTAGATCCTCCCTGACCCCCTAGGTTTGATGTGGAGGCTTTAAAAGGGGCCCCGCGGGGCAAAAAAAAACAAAACTTTTTTTTGCGTCGAGAGCGCCCGGTACGCGCACCGGGAAGCGGTCCGAGGAGCGTACTATGAGGAAAAAAGAAAGACAGGGTATAAAAATGTTAGCAATTTTGTTATAAATGGAAGGTAGTTCTGGAAAGAACTGTTTTTTTATTTTTTTTATTAATTTTCTGAACAATTTTTAGATTTTTTTTTTTTTGATTTTTGAAAACTATTTTGTGTTTTTTTAGGGGAAATAACAAAAAAGCAGGGTTTGAACATGTCTCAACAGGAGCAAAAAAAAATAAAAAGGATTCATTGTTTTCTCATCTTGTTGCATTTATGATTTTCTCCAGCTCGGTTAATCAAAGTAATACTCTTCTCTCCATAACAAATAGTTCCTCCACAATATATACAAACTATTTTGTAGTGTTCAAAAGGAGCTTGAATATTGTGGATTATTTCTCGGCCTTCTGGTCCGGCGAATGAGCTTTGTCCACTGGAGGTGCTGGGGATGACATTTGGGGGGTTGGCAGCAAGATCCCTTACTTGTGCTTGGGAAAGATTATTAGGATGCCATCGCTCCATGTGGCGGATCATTGTATGATTCCCAAAGCTGTATTTCTTGTTGGGGTTGCCACGAGAAAGTGTATTTTTACATATCAAACAAGACACCTGGGGTGCATTGACCTTCTTTTGTCCAGGTGGAATTTTAAAAAATTGCCATATGTAGTGCTCTTTAATATGGCTCTGCCTTGGTGTTTCTGGCAGGAACTGCCTTACTTGCTCTTCCTCCTCCTCCTCCTCTTCGTCCTCATTATCTTCCTCTCTACCAAAGTCCAGTGTTGGAGGTGGTCCTGGTGGTGGTGGTGGTGGTGGTTGCTGAGAAGCACCAGCTGCAGCTATTACAGAAGCCATTGTCAAAAATAGGTCTTGCTCTCTGGAAGTAGAAAGTAAGAATGAGGTAAAAACAAGGAGGGGTTTTCATCATTTGGGGAAAAAAAATAGTTCTAAACCAATGAAAAGTGTTATTTTTAGGTCACATGACCTAGCCTAACAACATTAGGAAACCAAAAGTGAAATGAACCAATGAAAAGTGTTATTAACAAGTCACATGACCTGTTATGCTTACGTTACGCGCTCCGCGCCCCGGATCGCTTCCGGGAAGCTGCGCTTCGCGCCTCGCTTCGCGGACCGGAGCGCTTCCAGGTGCGCTAACGCGACGCATTACGCGACAACGCGACACGTCGCGTTTACGCGACGCGTCACGATGTTGTTTTCTAACACGGTAGTTGCGCAAACGGAACGTTTACCGGTTCGCGGACCGAGTCGCGGCACCAAATTGAGCTAACGGGAAGCTCACCGGTTCGTGTACCGGGAGCAAAACAAAAAAATAATTAAAAAAAAAAATACATTTAAAAATTGTATTAAAAACATATAAAATATATTTTTCGATTTAAAGAAGAATACATTTTACAGCTTTTGATATTTGCTATTAAAAAACCATTGAAATTCACTGAAAAAAACATAGGTTATAGACCATATATAGTTAGGAATTAGCATTTACAAACCTTGAAAATTCACTGAAAAAAACATAGGTTATAGACCATATATAGTTAGGAATTAGCATTTAAAAAACCTTATTTTACTCACACAAAACCATTGAAATTCCATATATAGTTAGTTGCACTAACTATATATCGCGCACCCGCAATCCACTGCTGATGATGTCACATATTACATCATTCATGACATGGTCAGTGACATCACTGGTGACATCTCAAATGACATCACTGATGACATCACTGATGACATCTCATTTGACATCAATGACCACATCACTGATGATATCATTCATGTGACAATACAATGCATCTCCTCACATTTTAATATAACCTCTGTTACACCCAGTGTTAAATACAGAGTATAATTTTTTAAACCATTGACACACCAATACTAGTTACTACATACGCACTCACTGATTCCTACGTCTACACACACATTCACTCATTCACCCATACAATCATTCATACATACAATCACTCATCTTTACAACACTATCATATGCACTCATACACCTATACAGACACTCACACTCTGCCACTCATCCATGGAGTTACTCACACACCTAGTCAGTACTGTAAAGAATCAATCACACTTCCATTTTCTTGTCTATACAGTTAAACATAGAGCACCTTACATTTTCAAACATATACGAACACATACTTACTCTCTTATACAATCATTGATACAAGTACACATTCATCTGCACAGAGTCACACACCTCCCAGCCAGCCACACACACACTCAGTCTCCCATACAAATACTTGGGCAACCAATCAATAACCCATATAGTTACTCATATAGCTACTGATCAACACATGCAGCAGTTTACAGAACAACAGACATAATGATGCACAAATTAAGACAGTTTAGTCACTAACCCATGCACTTAGTGAGACACATTTAATCACTCACTCATACATTCAGTCATGCACCTACTAAATCCTTCGTCCAGACACTTATACTTCCACTCATTCTTCAATATGTAAGACATATTTTAACTTTACAGAAACATAGTCACTGGATGTTGTCATCAGTGATGTCATCAGTGATGTCATTTGAGATGTCATCAGTGATGTCACTGACCATGTCATGAATGATGTAATATGTGACATCATCAGCAGTGAATTGCGGGTGCGCGATATATAGTTAGTGCAACTAACTATATATGGAATTTCAATGGTTTTGTGTGAGTAAAATAAGGTTTTTTAAATGCTAATTCCTAACTATATATGGTCTATAACCTATGGGTTTTTCAGTGAAAAAAAAAAAAAAAATATATATATATATATATATATATATATATATATATATATATATCATATACAAAAAAAAACTAATAAAGCAACCCTCCCCACTCGTTGTTGTCCTAGTCACCCACACTGAATATTAATTTAAAAAGAAACATACATTTGAATACTACACACTGGTTTGAATCATCTCGGCATACTTGTATCTACACCACATGAAAACTGTTTGCGGTGTACTCCTACAATTACATTGTTTTGCATTTCACAACCAGCACGGTAATACTTTATTTCCTTAATATCCGTTATTTACATTTATAAAAGTGAAGCAGAGTAGTGGAAAATAAGAACATTAATGGAAGGTTTCATCTGATTTTAGTGAATGTCTCCAACGTGATTTCCCCTGCTTGTCATTTTATACGTTTGGTTGCTTACGTGATAGCAGAGTGTAAGGTTGACCGCTCAAATATTTGCCGTCATAAGCATATAGATATCACCAGACAAGAACCAGCTACATACATGCCATTAACTGCCCCTTATCACCGGAAATGTTTGGCTACTAGTCTGTAGCAAGTGCAGATAGGAGACAGGTACCACCTCTGCCTTGCACCTCATTTCAACCACCTGTCCGTAAATTAACATGCTGGAGAAAGAGCTGGTAAGATAGATGTTGATCTTAAAATAGAGAGATTAACAGGAGTTGCTAGAGATGTTGGTATCTAGGTGACATTGATATTGTGCCTTATAGATTACTGCCAAGTCTCCTCCAGGCATGCCTAATGAATGAATAAGGATTAAGAAGTTGGACGGAATGGCATCCACTTGATCAGGCCCGAAGCTTCATTGTAAAAACTCAGTCAGGGTTGAACATCAACAGAAAGTCTCCTAGTTCTACCTTGTGTTTTATCATTGATAAAGCATTGATTAGGAACTCTTTAAGCGAGGGTTCCAACCTCCCTGTATTGTCACATAACCCAGCTGGTTTAGTAACACTATGAAAATTACCCAATGAACCAGTAGGCAAATGGGATGTCCTAAAACCACATGTATTACAACCACTGTGCCTATGATCCTACATTTCAACACTGCTAAATGCAGTACAGAGGTTAAGCTTACCGACTACAAGTGGACTCAGAAGCTGCATTCTAAAGTATACTATGGGAGAAGATGTGCGAGCGCCGATCGGACCAGAGGTCCGGATGCAGACTGGCTGGCCTTTGGCGTGTCTTCAACATGTCTGCGATCGCATAGCCCTTAAGTAGCATTTCTGTCAGAACGATTTAAGCGATAACTATCTGAAAATGGCCTCCTGAAATACAACCAGGAAGTGGGCAGTAACAGGCCTTTCCCACCACCACAATCGGTTCAGCCGAACCGCGGTGGACCAAGGAAAATGTAGGCAAAGTGCAGTGCAACATAAAAATATTCAGTATATATTTCAAAACATCCTTATTGACGTGTAAATGTCTTCATAGTGTGATTATTAGAAATGGAGGTGGGGGTTTGAAGTATATTTGGAGTCCCTTCCCTTTTGACACGGTATCTCCCCCACCCCCACTGAAAACAAAGTACTGTTATCAGCATAGTGCTTCTTTTGGCCAGCGCCTGGTGCCCTCCCCCCTGGGATCACTTGAGATCTCCCCCAATCCCCCCCCCCCCAGTATAAAGACCCCTGCGCTATTGGATGGTGGCTGATGATATGGTGCCGCATTGCGACCCAACATGAGAAAGTGAGTTATTCAAGACCTCAACCGCAGTGGCAGACATGCGCTACATCACCAGGGGACCCTCCCCCGCTGGACCCGCCGTAGAGTGTGGGCACGCGGTCAGCCCCTGACATCCCTTCCAACCATGACCCTACACACCTGTCCATCATTGTTGTGTTTGCAGTTACCGCTCTAAGTGTACTGGGGATGCTCAGACGTGAGTCCCAGGCACTCCACACCACTGGAATCAAGCTAGCCGGGCTGAAGAGAGGTGTTACCTCGAAACCGGGCCGGTCCTCGGATGCTTGTTTCCGTTCTGGGAAGGACATGGCTTTTGTAGTTCGGACTGGACTGTTCCCATGGGGCACAGGGTCAGCGCTGATTTGCATATCGCCATTGTCTAACCCAGGGTGGTGTGGAGTGGAAAAACGATGGATTTGGGCCCAGATCTTTGGACTGGGGTGAATGTGTGACATTGATCCACATTCTGTCCATCATTGTTGTGTTTGCAGTTACCGCTCTAAGTGTACTGGGGATGCTCAGACGTGAGTCCCAGGCACTCCACACCACTGGAATCAAGCTAGCCAGGCTGAAGAGAGGTGTTACCTCGAAACCGGGCCGGTCCTCGGATGCTTGTTTCCGTTCTGGGAAGGACATGGCTTTTGTAGTTCGGACTGGACTGTTTCCATGGGGCACAGGGTCAGCGCTGATTTGCATATCGCCATTGTCTAACCCAGGGTGGTGTGGAGTGGAAAAACGATGGATTTGGGCCCAGATCTTTGGACTGGGGTGAATGTGTGACATTGATCCACATTCTGTCCATCATTGTTGTGTTTGCAGTTACCGCTCTAAGTGTACTGGGGATGCTCAGACGTGAGTCCCAGGCACTCCACACCACTGGAATCAAGCTAGCCGGGCTGAAGAGAGGTGTTACCTCGAAACCGGGCCGGTCCTCGGATGCTTGTTTCCGTTCTGGGAAGGACATGGCTTTTGTAGTTCGGACTGGACTGTTCCCATGGGGCACAGGGTCAGCGCTGATTTGCATATCGCCATTGTCTAACCCAGGGTGGTGTGGAGTGGAAAAACGATGGATTTGGGCCCAGATCTTTGGACTGGGGTGAATGTGTGACATTGATCCACATTCTGTCCATCATTGTTGTGTTTGCAGTTACCGCTCTAAGTGTACTGGGGATGCTCAGACGTGAGTCCCAGGCACTCCACACCACTGGAATCAAGCTAGCGGGGCTGAAGAGAGGTGTTACCTCGAAACCGGGCCGGTCCTCGGATGCTTGTTTCCGTTCTGGGAAGGACATGGCTTTTGTAGTTCGGACTGGACTGTTCCCATGGGGCACAGGGTCAGCGCTGATTTGCATATCGCCATTGTCTAACCCAGGGTGGTGTGGAGTGGAAAAACGATGGATTTGGGCCCAGATCTTTGGACTGGGGTGAATGTGTGACATTGATCTACATTCTGTCCATCATTGTTGTGTTTGCAGTTACCGCTCTAAGTGTACTGGGGATGCTCAGACGTGAGTCCCAGGCACTCCACACCACTGGAATCAAGCTAGCTGGGCTGAAGAGAGGTGTTACCTCGAAACCGGGCCGGTCCTCGGATGCTTGTTTCCGTTCTGGGAAGGACATGGCTTTTGTAGTTCGGACTGGACTGTTCCCATGGGGCACAGGGTCAGCGCTGATTTGCATATCGCCATTGTCTAACCCAGGGTGGTGTGGAGTGGAAAAACGATGGATTTGGGCCCAGATCTTTGGACTGGGGTGAATGTGTGACATTGATCCACATTCTGTCCATCATTGTTGTGTTTGCAGTTACCTACACACTAATGAGGCATGGTACGGTTGGGATGCGGGACGAGACGCTTGTCTACACTTTGGCTGGCTGGGCTCTCGGTTTGTTAATAGCGCCCCTCCTGACTAACCACGCTGGTTTATTGGCTCTCCTCATTACATGCGAGTGCCTGGCTTGCCGGCACTTTTGGGATAATCATCCTTTACGCACCATTAATTTGTGATACTATGACCTCCAGCATCACAATCTCGTTATACCATTACTTCTCTTAGGACACTGGAAATTCCACAATGCTTGACCTGTCGGACTCTAATGGGGCCAGGCTATTTTAGCTTCTAGGTGAGTGTGAGAAGTTGGCCTGATGTGCAGTGCTCACTATTCTAGTGATCACTATATATCAGTCCAAACAACCCTTATTGATGATTGGTTGTAAGTCAACCTTATAGACCAGCTATCCTAGTAGCATGGATACGAGCAGTCTAAGGCTAAGACTCTAGAGGGCGTGTTAAGCCAGCTGTTTTACCATCACATTACCCCTTGAACACCCAGTGAAAGGACACCACACAAGTGTTATGAAAATAAACAGTGTATTTATTAGAATCACAACAACCCTGTACTCTTTATGAGGACAGGGTGCTAGGCACACAACAAAACTCTTACGAAAATACTTAAGTTAGCACGTTATACACAAATGCCCGAGGGGCACGAAAAACCATATACTTTAAAAGTGGAATGCGAATTACTAGCAGGTAAGTAACCGTTCTAATAGGCTTTGGAATCGCTAGGACTTGACTAGGGAATCGTTAGATTACTACTAGGAGGCCCAGGGGACTCTGGTGCAGAGTGTGCACTCTCACGCGGGATGCGGGACAAAGTCTATGGAGGCTAGTAAAGGCAAAGTTAGTGTTCACGGGCGAACCCGGCCTGGTAGGAAGAAAACGACAGTGGATCCTGACCCTAGGATAGTGAGGCTATGCTGGGACACCGAAGTGCCGAAGTTACCTAGCCCAGGGGCTGCAGCTGCATAGGTCTGAAAAGACGTCGGGGATCTCGTTGCCGGACCAGGAGCCTGGAAGGAAGAAGTTGCTGGCAGGCGACCAGTGAAGAAAAGTTCGATGGATCCAAGCCTGGATCAAGGAAGAAGAAAACCTGAAAGCAGAGGGGACCAAGTTCTTGAATCACTAGCCAGTGATTAAGTGGGCACCAGGATGGCACCGGGCGAAGTCACCGCAGTCAGGTGAGTGGGCGCTGCTGGGCTCTGCAGTCTCTCGGACCAGGAGGCGTTGTCGGCGACCAGGATGGAGGTGCGAGCTGTCCCACGAAGGTTCTTGCTGTCGACGTCGCTGGACCCAGGATTGGGCAACAAGTCTTGGCAAATGCAAGGCCCACGCGGTGGACCTAAAATGGCGTCTTGGGTGGACCAGGAGGGTCCAGGGTACTTCTCCGATGGAGGGAAGCAAGGGCCAGTCTGGAGCAACCAGACCAGCAGCAGAAATGTCGTCGGGCGTCGTCAGGAGGGCCACAAGCCAGCGGGCTAGTAGCCAAACAACGCGGTGAGCAGTAAAAAGCAGAAGGGCCCCACGCAGATCGTGGAGATGCTGGGGGGCTGCTCTTCGGTGCTGGAGCTGCTCAGGGTGGGGGCTTCTCGGACCCCAAAGCACTCACCAGGAATTCACTCGGCGGGCTTGCTGGAAAGAAGTCGTGCAGTCTTGAAGATGGCCGGTCCCTCGAGGTCTCGTCACACCCACGAATCTCAGCGTGACTGATGATGCAGGTAGAGGTCAGAGGTGCCAGGGAAGCCGGTTCTCGTCGAGCTGGGCAGTCGGATTCCGGAGGAAGGACTTGCAGCAGACCGCAGTGTTCTTAGATGGTGCCTGCGGGTGCAGGGTGACTACTCCTTAGTCACAAGGGAGAAATCTTAGGAAGAAGTCTTGAGTTCCTTTCGTGGAAAGTAGTTTCAGGATTCAAAGATGATCTGATTTGGAAGGGGGCCAGTCTCTACCTTTATCCTGTAAAAAGGGGCTGGCACGCGACTAAGTCCTGCCCTATGGGTGGGACTAGGAGGGGGGTGGTTACACCCACTTCCTTGGCGGGCTTTTCCCCAGCACAGGGTCTGGAGTGACCCTGGAACTGGTTCCAGCCAGCCTATGCACAGTGAGCACCGGGGTGCCACGTGCAGTCACCTTCCTCTAAAGCCCTGCCTACCTACAATACACAAAATCCTGTCTGGGACGGTGCTGGCACCGCCCCTGGCAGGAAACCCTTTGTCCTTATCTCCTGCTCTGGGAGGACTCCCAGCAGCAGGAGGGCAGACTTGTGTCTCGGTGGCAGCATCCATTTTGTGGATGCTAAGGCTCTGTCTGACTTTAACCGGGGTTAGGGGTTACATACATGTCGTGTCCCTCTAGAAGGGTGGAATGCTAACCCCGTCGCCAGAATTGGCGAGGGGTTAGTATTCCAATTCGTATGACACCTTACTCGACATGTTTTGATAAAGCGATACCAGAGTTGGCATATAACCGCGAGGATTATAATGCACTTAAGAGTATATGGTATGCGATATCATGGAAACGGCTAAGGGATGGATCCCGAAAGCCGCAGACAGGCTCAGCTCATGCCAGAGCACCATCTCACACGATTCCAAGCACTCTGCCTTCAGGATTGTTAAGGCCTGCCATAGGAGTGACTGATAGGAGATCTGTGTGTCCATTTTTAGGGTTAGATATAGGTATACTATATCTAAAGCAAAGGGTGATTACACCACCTTGCCCCAGCTGTCAAGCAGCCAGTTGTGTCAGATTTGGATGGCCAGCCAGGGGTGGCATAATACATGCTGCAGCCCCTGGTAGGCCCTGGGTACACCTATGCCCTGGGTACCTAAGGTACACTGTACAGGGACTGATAGGGTGACTCAGTATCCAATTTAGATATGTACCTAAGGTACATGGAATCCATTTTACAGAGAGAGCAGTAGGCCTGGGGCCCTGAATAGCAGGGTCCCAGGTCAACTAAGTCAGAAAACCAGCAAAACACCAGGCAAAAAGTTGGGGGCAACCATAGTCAGGGTTCTACCTTCCTACAGTGAGTCAAATGGCTGGTGATACGCGTAAGCTACCATCTTAAATACAGGATATCCACCCTGGCTGTATTTTTTGTGTTTTTAGCACTTTACAATTACTGGTTGCCATGCAAACATCATACCGATTACTATGTTAGTTTTTATCCACCACAATTCTTGCCTTTATGTCAGAGATCACTCTGACATAAAGGCAAGAAACATGTTGACCACATGAGGCTGTGTGCAACACCCTGACACATAGCATCAGGTAGCCGCCACTTTTATTTTAACCAGGTTGGGAGCCAGTTCCATTAAAATGTAATTAGTCTGGACTTCCTTCCCTATTTTAACTCACTCTACACATCTACTCTCAGTAGGGCCCTCACACCCTCGGCACCATACAGCAAGGAATAAAAGATCTCCACTAAAGAGCCCCTCATGGGCTGACCGTCAGGTATTGCAGCTCCGACCTGGCTAGGAGTATGCCCTATGATCAGTGGTTGAAGTGGGCGGGAACGGCAGGGCACTGCGTGCCCCTACTTCTTTAATTCTGTAGATTCCGTTCCCCTACTTTTTAGGTTTCGACTGGCCGAAAGCTGCGCAGTGCGCAGCTTTTCGGCGCAGCCGAAATCTTATGTCTACAGTATGTGGCTTGGGAATCCGCCCTCTGTTCCATTGGCTAGCTCCATAAATGGAGGCTAGCCATTGGAACAGAGATCTGTCCGTCAATTGCGGAGCAGATTCGGGGGCGTTCCCGAGAATTTTAGGCTTTCTGCCCACGTCATGCGGCTGTGGGCGTGTTTATTATTTTTTTTACAGCTTTGTTTTCGCCATTTCGGAAGTGTCCTTTGCAGGGATGGGTTGCGCGATGTCCCGCTGTCCGTTCCCCCCCCCCCTCCCGCTGTCCGTGTGCCCGTTCCTGCCCCCCCCTCCCGCTGTTTGTGTTCCCGCCCCCCCTCCCGCTGTCCGTGTGCCCGTAGGTGCTTGTTTAATACATGAAGTGGAACTTGCTTTTATAGCTTCATGTTGCGGCAACGGGGATCGCTAAATAAATAATACACTACGGTCACAAATATACGTGCGCATCATCTGACTCTAGTGCACTGTATAAAGCTTAGAAACACTTAAACTTCTCTCCCCAAAAGTACGTTTTCCAGCAGCCCCCGGACAGACCCCCTCGCTGCCTCTGTTGACAGTGTGAGGGAAGGAATGCCGGCTCTCGGGTTACAACAAAAGCCTGTGATATCACCAGCGCCGCCTGAAATGGCTCTACCTGCAGGGGGTGTGCTCTGGGATGGGATGGGGCGTTTCCTCAAAGGCTAGTGAAAGCTGCCAGGAGAAAGTCTGGCCGAATTTCTGCAAGACGGGTCGTACATACTAGGAGCACCTCAGAGCATGCCGGTCCGCGAGCTCAGGACAAGACAGGAAAGTGGACATTTCCAGCCGGCAAATGAGAGCTGGTGAAAGAGAAGGTAGCTGCAGAGGGACGGCGAGCTGTTCAACGTAAGTGCCCCTGGACCATTCAAAGTTTCTGACTGCATGTGGAATGGGGGTGCCTTTGTCGTCCTTTATTCAAAATCGTATTTTTGTGGGAGAGTTGCGATTGCTGACGGGCTCACGTGCTTTATAAACTCAGCTTCTAGATCTTTCAAACTAACTATCTTAAAAAAAGTATAAAACATTTTACAAACAATCATTTATTTTTAGGGCTCTTTCTGTCACGGACTGGAAGCTCGTAGCACTAAATAGCACATGCTACTTTTACCCAATGCACCAACTAGGATTCGAACCTTTGACCTTCGGTTTGCACACACAGACATGGGGAATGTTTGCATCAATCCACGGATCCGTTTTAGCTGCTGGTTTTCCAGATTCAGATGAGAACCACAGTAGCTCATATTCTGTTCAGAGACAGATGGGCTGGGGAGTCGGAAGAGCAAGGATAGTTCCGGCCGACAGGCTGCGTCCTGCCCAGCGCGGGAGGGTGCGCCACCATGGCACCCTGGCACCCACCGCCGCAGCGAGCCCTGCTCTGGCTGACCTTTGGGATCCTGTGCTGCGCGCCCAGACCGGTAAGGGGGCAGCTGATGGCGGGTGGTGACCCGGGGCACTGCTGTTAGGAGGTGCTTGTTTGCCGACTCTGAACTGCCTCTCCAGTGGCATCCGGGCTGTACAATGTGTTGTGGGTGACTCTGAGCAAGATGTAAGGGGGGCAGAGTGGCATGTCGTGATCGTGCCCTCAGAGGTTGTCATTAAGACAGGCTCGCATCATGTGCAGAATGTAACCCTGGGTTTGGCATCATGGCCCCCTGGCAGAGTTCAGAGGTGTTTAAAGGAGAGGATGGAATGTACCAAGTGCTTTCATGACTTGTCATTAAGTTAAGATGGCATGCCCAAAGTAAGCATGGGTTTGAATGAGGGCACCATGGCATGTGCTGGGTATTCCTCTGAGGTAGGCATTACGTGCTGAATGTGTCTTTCCAGTTGCCATAAGGTAGGAAGCCACGTGCTGAGTGTTACTCTGAGGTTGGCATTAACGAGGAATGGCATACGAAGAGTGTTTTCTTGGTTTGACATGCGAGTAGGCTGGCATGGGCTGAATGTGTCTGCGTGGCTGGCATAAGGGGCATGTGCTGATGGCGTCTTTGCGGTTGGTGTTAAGATTGTGTCACTTGGAATAGCCACAGGACCGGCTGGTATGTGATGAAGGTGACTCTGGGGCTGGCATCATGACACCGGTGTTGCCCTGAGTTTCACGTCATGACATCATGTGACGCATTATGGGTGTTTAGGGGGCATTTTAACTAGGCAAGGAGGAAATGTGCCAGGTGTGTCACAGGTGTGAGCTACGTATTAAAGGTAATGTTGAGTGTTTCTCTGACGCTGGTACAAAGGTCAATCAATCAGTCAAATAACTTTATTCGCAGTAAATGCATAAAAGTACAAGTAGTTATCACAGTACGAATTGATCAAGGAATAATTCAAAACAGTTAAAAATTAATTGTATACATTTTTCCTTTTAAAAGATATCAACATTTATATGCATCCACATTACTGGAGCAAGCAGCTATACATTTATGAGAGGAATATTTGCAGTAATCAATTTATGATGGTAACACCCTCACGTGTGGTTTGTTCAGAATAGCCAAGCACTGGAAACATGGCTTCCCTGCCCCCTGGCTGTGCTTGCTTCCCTGCCCCCTGTCTGTGCTTGCTTCCCTGCCCCCTGTCTGTGCTTGCTTCCCTGCCCCCTGTCTGTGCTTGCTTCCCTGCCCCCTGGCTGTGCTTGCTTCCCTGCCCCCTGGCTGTGCTTGCTTCCCTGCCCCCTGGCTGTGCTTGCTTCCCTGCCCCCTGGCTGTGCTTGCTTCCCTGCCCCTGGCTGTGCTTGCTTCCCTGCCCCCTGGCTGTGCTTGCTTCCCTGGCTGTGCTTGCTTCCCTGCCCCCTGGCTGTGCTTGCTTCCCTGCCCCCTGGCTGTGCTTGCTTCCCTGCCCCCTGGCTGTGCTTGCTTCCCTGCCCCCTGGCTGTGCTTGCTTCCCTGCCCCCTGGCTGTGCTTTTTTCCCTGCCCCCTGGCTGTGCTTTTTTTCCCTGCCCCCTGGCTGTGCTTTCTTCCCTGCCCCCTGGCTGTGCTTTCTTCCCTGCCCCCTGGCTGTGCTTTCTTCCCCGCCCCCTGGCTGTGCTTGCTTCCCCGCCCCCTGGCTGTGCTTGCTTCCCCGCCCCCTGGCTGTGCTTGCTTCCCCGCCCCCTGGCTGTGCTTGCTTCCCCGCCCCCTGGCTGTGCTTGCTTCCCCGCCCCCTGGCTGTGCTTGCTTCCCCGCCCCCTGGCTGTGCTTGCTTCCCCGCCCCCTGGCTGTGCTTGCTTCCCCGCCCCCTGGCTGTGCTTGCTTCCCCGCCCCCTGGCTGTGCTTGCTTCCCCGCCCCCTGGCTGTGCTTGCTTCCCCGCCCCCTGGCTGTGCTTGCTCCCCCGCCCCCTGGTTCCCCGCCCCCTGGTTGTGCTTGCTTCCCTGCCCCCTCGCTGTGCTTGCTTCCCTGCCCCCTCGCTGTGCTTGCTTCCCTGCCCCCTCGCTGTGCTTGCTCTCCTGGGTGGGTGTGTGTGGCTCTGGGTGGGTGTGTGTGGCTCTGGGTGGGTGTGTGTGGCTCTGGGTGGGTGTGTGTGGCTCTGGGTGGGTGTGTGTGGCTCTGGGTGGGTGTGTGTGGCTCTGGGTGGGTGTGTGTGGCTCTGGGTGGGTGTGTGTGGCTCTGGGTGGGTGTGTGTGGCTCTGGGTGGGTGTGTGTGGCTCTGGGTGGGTGTGTGTGGCTCTGGGTGGGTGTGGGTGGCTCTGGGTGGGTGTGGGTGGCTCTGGGTGGGTGTGGGTGGCTCTGGGTGGGTGTGGGTGGCTCTGGGTGGGTGTGGGTGGCTCTGGGTGGGTGTGTGTGGCTCGGTGTGGGTGTGTGTGGCTCTGGGTGGGTGTGGGTGTGTGTGTGGCTCTGGGTGTGTGTGGGTGTGTGTGTGTGTGTGTGTGTGGCTCTGGGTGGGTGTGTGTGTGTGTGGCTCTGGGTGTGTGTGTGTGTGGCTGGCTCTGGGTGTGTGTGTCTGTGGCTCTGGGTGGGTGTGTCTGTGGCTCTGGGTGGGTGTGTCTGTGGCTCTAGGTGTGTGTGTGTGGTAGTAATTGCTGTCTGCTGAGCTTGTCCGTAGGGTACAATAGGTCTCACATTCGCGAGAGATTAAGCTAATGGCAATGTAAATGACAATGCCATTTATTTATTTGTTTTCAAAACCAACACATAAATACAAATTTTGTCATTTACAATGCCAATAGCTCTAAATTTTCCAAAGGCGAAACCATTGCATTGTAAATGCTTGTTTTATTATGAACACGCGTCCCTGGACGTCAGAAATATTCTGTTCGTGGACGGGCGGGGAGCAGAGAAAGGAAAGGTCAATGTCTCTTCCTTCCTGCCCAGACAAGACAAGGAAGGTGTCCACTTCTGCTAGGCCGCTGGCAGCTGCCCCTCTTTCTTACTCCTATTCCCTCTCGTTCTGTCTAACTCCTTCTCACTTACCGAAAATCATGAATCAAGAAATGGTTCTCACCGTCTCTTCCTGTCGTCCATTTGTACCCCTGTGAAATGGATGCAAAAAAGAAAACCACTTTTGCTGGAAATGCCGTTTTTACATTTTTCTATTCCAAAGTGCAGCCTCGGAAATAAAATGTTCAAACTCTGAAAAATAATTAAATAAAGCAAGATGGAGTGTTCTTAAAGTGGCCAGATTATTTTTTTAAAACCCCAACACATTAGCGCCACTTTACAGAGTTTGCCAGTAAAGAGCTACTTTTGGTTTCTTGTCTTTCTTTGAACAGCATTGTTTTCCTCCAGTACCTCCTACCTGGAGGTACTGCAATACCTTGTTGATGGGTGGATTGGAAAACAAAATATGTTCGCGGCTTTGTGTTCACAAATGTGGTATTTGAAACCATACTGCTTACGTTTTGTAAGCATATAAGCAGTGGACATAGAAATGGGTCCTTTCTGGGCCCTGTTATGTCCCTAACTTTTCAGTGAAAAATACTTGTTGATTTCTGAATAATGACTGTAAAAGCGTTAAGTTCACCATGTTCCTGCTTACATTTTACATGCTTTATTAAATCTTTCATTCCTTGTGAGTGTTTGCTTTTTCCAGAATGTTGTTACCTTTTCTTTTAGGCAGCATATTGCTCTTGCCTAGTGCGTAATTTGAATTGAGTCGCATCCAGTTATTTATAGCAGGTCAAATTGGATTGTAGTTGAAGGCAGTATGAGTTTGTCTCAGTGGGGCAGTATGGTGTTCAGTGAGGGAGCAGATGTAGCACTGGGGGCAGAGTTGCTGAATTTAGAACTGGGGAACCAGGTTCAGCCTTCATGAACAGTCCCCCGGACCACTCTCCTGAGGGAGCACATTCCCATGCTAGACCTTAGAAGGCAACAGAAAAGCCCTGATGTGTTGTCACTGCTAGGGTCCACCTGATGGTGCTAAGTGTGGGTTCACCTTGAAGGCTTGCTCACCACAATCCATACTGAAGTTCACCTCCAGTCTTGCGGGCAGGCCTACGAAGTAGCAGACCCTAGAGCAACAGTGACTCTGTCACTGAGGTCACAGGACCCCTGAGAAGAGCTGGCTCTAGGGCAGTGCGACTGGTGTGATCGCAACGGGCGCTGACTTTGAGTGGGGCGTCGTATATTATGGTTTTAAAAGCACTTGCTGCCTCCTTCCTGGCCGCCAGCTATTTTCGGCAATAATAAAAATGTCATGATAACTCTGATGAATAAACTTCTTCCTAGAGCGAGATCGGAGATTTGTCTAGTGTAAGTTTTGACTCATGGAAAGATAGCACGGAGGGTTAATGTACCTGCTGCAAAGAAAATGTACCAGACCCCTCACAAAGTGCACATAGTGTAAGTAGGTCAGTGGGTTACTGCTTATGTCAGTGAGATCCTTTTGCTACTTGCATTTTATAAGTTAAAATCCTAACAAAGGGGGGCGTGGCCAAGACGGCAAGCATGACGGACGTAGCCTGAGAGAGCTCCGTCCCGCCGGCGAAATATCCGACTACTTATCCTGCATCACCCCAACCCAGAGGTGTCCTGACTGGGTGAACCGCTATCGGAGGTGACGGGCGAGCCCTGACAGCGATCTGGGCGAAATTGGCGCACGGACAGCGGCGGACCGGGCCCTGAAACGGTGTGGCCTGCGCGCGCACAGAAGCCGGGACCTCGAGTTTGGTGGGCCTGGGCGGAAGTGCAGCGACGCTGGGGCCGGCGAGGAGCAGTGCGCCTGATTTCATTTCCGGGCGAAAGGGGTCCGAGGCTACGGACTTCAGCGGGTAGACATCGCAGGACAGAGGCGGCGGTGAGACCTGCACATCGCCGTTGCGTTGGGGCACTGGCGGATGCGGGGTAAGCTGGCGATGAGAGGCGAGCGGCCTTGAGGGGGGAGGGGGGTACACCCTCAGGAGCAGCGCCGCAGCGAGAGGAGCTGATCCCATTCGGCGGTCGTGCCGGACCGCGGTGGGCTGGTGGGCTGGGGGTGCCGGGGGGCTTCTGTCTTAATCTTTCTCCGCCCCCCCCCCCCCCTTTCCTCCAGCGGATACCGGAGTGCCGGGGCGGCGCGCGTTGCTGCTGAGGTTGGCGGCTAGATACAGGCCCGGGTGGGGCCCGTGTACCGCTGTGTGCCAGATGCAGTACGCCATCAGATACCCCCCATTCGGCGGTTAGGTCGGACCGCGGGGTAGGCCTTCGGGAACGGGAGTGATTGGGAATCGACGCCTGAGCCCTAAACAGTGATAGCCCAGCAGTGGCGGGGGAGACAGCAGAGGCGGGGGCAGATCATCTCCCACTGGCCCTGGAGCTGGCCAGGCATACGAGGCTGCATAAAACCGCGAGAGGGAACCTTTGCAGAGGGGTGAACGCATCCCCGGAGTGGTCCTCGGACTAAGGCAGGGCATACATCTGGTGCCGGGGATGGATCTACCGAACACGGCAATAGTGGAGGGGGGTGACGACGTATTGGAGTGAGGTGGCAAGTCACTACAAGCAGACGTACAGGCCACTCGAGAAGTAGGGACAGAACCCTCTGGGCCCGGGAGAGGCCCTGACAGCGACTCCCAACTTGAGCGGCGAGTGCAGCCGCCCAACACCCCCCACAACAGGTTCAGGCCTTGTACCCGTATTCGCGGACCATCATGACGAGGGGCGGAAACAGTGGCGGAGCTACGAAACAAGGACCTATTGACAAGTTTACAGGGCCGAATGGAGGAGCAGGGGCCTCGGGGGGCCATCAGGCGCCGGGACCGGACAACGCGGCCCTTATGGCGGCGATAACACAATCTAGAGACATGCTGGATGCAAAAATTGGGGCAGTTGGGGCGGATGTTACTTTGCTACGCCAGGACTTGCGGAATGCCGTTGCCCGCATTACTGACACTGAAACCAGGTTTACGGGTGTGGAGGATGACGTGGCGACCCTAAAGAAGAAGGTAGCCAACATGGAAGGAATTTAAAAGGGCCTTGCACTCTGAGCTGAGGATGCGGAAGGGCGGGCTCGGCGAAACAACCTGCGGTTTGTGGGATTCCCGGAGGGCTGTGAGAAGGGCAACATGGAGGCCTTCCTGACCCAGTGGTTGGAGGGATGGCTCCCTCCGGAGTCCCTCTCGCGATGCTTTGTAATTGAGCGAGCGCACCGAGCACTTGTCCAAAAGCCACCGGTTGGAGCTCGCCCTCGACCAGTGATAGCCAAACTGCTCAATTACCACGATCGAGACACTATCCTGCGGCAAGCGCGAGCAAAGGAGCCCCTTCTATGCGAGAATCACAAAATCCTGATATTCCCGGACTACACTAGGCTGGTGCAGCAACAATGACAGTCCTTTACCGCGGCTAAAGCGCGCTTGAGAAACCTTAATGTCCAATACGCCCTACTCTACCCGGCCCGCCTGCGAGTGGTTTTTCAGTCCCGGACCCATTTCTTTAACACTCCGGAAGAGGTCTTCACTTGGACCGATGAGACGGTCAAGGTCAGGGTGCATACCCCCCGGGCCGCGACTCTGACTCATCCTCCACGGCAGGGCCCCCGAGGACTCCCCGGCGGTCGCTAAGCAGGAGCAACTGGAGATCGTGTTCTAAGAAGGAGCCTCCTCCCAGTGATGGGGCGACGGAGGCAACCAATGTTACTGACGCTCAGACTCTGGAGGCATGAGGCCCTGTGATGCCCTGCGGATCTTTGGCATAGGGCCCCCGAGGATAGCTGGTGGGGCGTGCTCACATCATGGGCCCAGGAAACTCTTGGGATTCACCATCAGTGATTTTGACTAACAGTAGATGTATAACTATGGGATGTGGAATGGAGGGTTGGGGGATGTCGAAGAGAGGGCAGACACAACCCCTGACTTTTAGCGGAGTTAGTTGGGTAGGGGGTGATTTGGGTCTGAGTGGGTAGTTCATGGGGATCCATTGGGATAGTGGGTCTCCGGCCTCCTGTTGGGGGTTGGATATAATCTATACCGCGACAGATACTTCAATGTTGCTGAGGTATGGGGGGGGGGGGGTGGCGGGAGAGTTGCAGGGGTAGTTTGGGGCGGGGGGAAGGTAGGGGGCTGTTGGGGAGAATCTGGGAGAGAGTTGAGGGGGGAATGGAGGGGTGGGAGTAGCTTTCAGCGGCACAGAGTCCATTGAAGTCCTATTTGAAATGTATGTGTGTGTGTGGTCCCTGACACCTAGGCCATTAACTTTTCTGCCCGTAGATGGCGGTTGACACCCCCATGACAGGCCTTCCGAAGGCATCGCTGTGCGTTGTGAGCTGGAATGTACGGGGGATGCTTGATAAAATAAAGAGGGGCGCAGTTCTGCAGCTAGGGAAGAAAGAAAAGGCAGATGTACTACTATTGCAGGAGACTCACCTCCTGGGCACCAAAACCCTTAGCTTGCAACGTTATGGATACCAGCAGGTGTATCATGCTGGTTTTGTGAGGGGGTCCCGGGGGGTAGCAGTCTTGATACATCGCAGACTGTCCTATGTTCATGAGACGCAATGGGTCGATGTGCAGGGCAGATTTGTTTTTGTTAAAGGAATGATAGGTGATGAGCCGATGGTCTTTGATAGTGGTAGTGTATATGCCCCGCCCCCATTGCAAGGGGCACTCATAGAAAGGCTGTTTGGTGTATGGGCCGAGATCCCGGACGTGATGGCTGTAGTGGGCGGTGACTGGAATGACGTAATGAATGGGCGGCTGGACCGTCATAGGCCGGGGGGGTGCTACCAGCGGACACACCCACTAAACTGAGCGACATGGTGAGAGGGATGGGCTGGATAGATACATGGCGCTACCAACACACCCGTAGCCGTGAATATACCTACGTTTCTGCGGTACATAAGTCCTTTTCCAGGATTTATTACTTGTTTGTTCCCCACAACTGGATAGGGAGGGTGGACTCCACATCCATGCTGCCACGCGGCCTGTCAGACCACTCCCCGACAACAGTAGACTTACACCTAGATAGGAGGCGGCAGCCATTTAGGTGGCGCCTCTCCACGTGGCATCTGCAACAAGACAGTTATCAGACGCGTATGAGGGAGGCCATAGCCCATTACTGGGACGACAATGATAGGTCCGACACTGATGACATGACCCTCTGGGAGGCTCTGAAACCCACGCTCCGCGGAGTGGATATCGCCTGGTGTGCGGCAGCCCGAAGGGCACGCAGGGAGGATATAGAAGAGGCAGCGGGTCGGGTTCGAGACCTTGAGGAGAAATGCCATGCAGTAGGGGATGCAGAAGACGTTGGACAGTTGCTACTGACGCAGCAGTCATATACCTCTCTGCTACTTGATGAGGCTCGACAGCTGTCGCTGGCAACACAGAGCATAATATATCAGTGGGGCGATAAGTCCAGCACAATGCTTTATAGGCTTTGCCAGGGTACCTACCAGGCGCAGTCCCTACCGGGACTTCGTGATGAGGCAGGGGAAGCCATGACGGCCCCAGCAGACCTAGCAGCCAGCTTTGCACGATATTACGCGGCCCAATATACCCCCCCCCGGGAATCTCTCCCAGCGGAAGACATTGGCAAATTCCTTGCGGACCTCCCGCCACGGGCAATTTCGGATGAGGGACGTGCTCGTCTTGAGCTCCCACTGTCGGCTGAGGAACTGGGCACAGCCCTCGGAGAGCTGAATGCTGGTAAGGCCCCCGGACCCAAAGGGTTCCCATGTGAATTCTTTAAGAAATTTCATCTCCAGCTAGGGATGTACTATAAAAGGGCACTGGAGGCGGCCAGAGACTGTGGCCGACTACCGGCAGACTGGCGACATGCTGAAATCGTGGTCTTTTGTAAACCGGGAAGGCCCCCTGAACACCATGAATCTTACAGGCCAATATCGCTCCTGAATATTGAAGCGAAAATACTGGCGAAGGCACTAGCCAATCGTCTCCTCCCCTACATCACCGACCTTGTCCACCCGGACCAAGCCGGGTTTATGCCCCACAGGGCGACGAGACACAATAATCAGACGCGCGCAGGTGGCAGTAGAGGCGTCCCGGGCTGCCGAGATCCAGGCGGCACTCCTTCTGGCCGACATAGATAGGGCCTTCGACTCGTTAAGTTGGGTCTACCTCCGTGCGCTCCTATCCCACCTAAACCTCGGGCCCATTTCCTATCGTATCTGCAGCTGTTATACACGGATCTGACGGCGTCGGTGAGAGTGGCTGGGGCGGTGTCTGACCCCTTCTCAATAGGCCGAGGCACCCGACAGGGATGCCCCCTATCGCCATATCTGTTTGCCCTGGCCATGGAGCCATTGACGGCGTGGGTACGGATGGACGCACAGATGCGAGGCATCGAGTGGGAAGCGGGCCCATCAGACAGAATTGCGCTCTATGCCGATGACATCCTTTTCTTCCTCACAGATCTGAACAGATCAGGGCCGAGGGTCCTCGAAATAATGGGGATATTCGGAGAAGTGTCGGGTCTCCATTTAAACTTGCGGAAATCCACACTGTGGGTATTGGGAGAGCGCAGGGGCCTGGGATCCTGGGCGTCAGCGTTGCAGGAGGTGGCCGGAGGCCTTCAATATCTGGGCGTATTCCTGACAGACCTACATGAGATATCCTGGATGCGTAATGTTTTGCCTGTCTGGGACCGAGTCCCCTCGGACATGAAAATATGGTCCCGCATGCCCCTGAACATATATGGCCGTTCGGCCATATTCAAGATGGTGGCTCTCCCGCGTTTACTATACCAACTGCAAAATCATCCCTATCCTATCTCACCGCTGTGGTTCAAACAGGTGGATTCGGGGCTGGGACAGTTTCTCTGGGCTGGGGGGGCGGCGAGAGTGGCACTCCGCACTTGTTTCCTCTCCACATATTGTGGTGGTTTGGCAACATCAGATATTTTGTCCTACTATCAGGCGTCTCACCTATTGGTACTGAACGAATGGTGGTATGGGGATCGGGGCGACCCGGCCTATGCCCTTGAGAGATACATGATGGACCCGGACACGCTGCACACTATATTATACTCGGCTGCGAAGAGAAAGAGGCTCCCGGCTGTCACTCAAGTGGTTTTCCGGATATGGCGCGGGGCACTACACCGTATGGGGTGGTGGAATACACTGACAAGAGAAACCCCATTGTGGCAGAATGGGCAGCTGCCGGCACTGTCGTCCTTGCAGGGATTCCGCGGCTGGGATGCAATTGGAATATCGGCATTGGGCCACGTTCTGAAAGGCACGACCCTTAAATCGTTTCAAGAGCTGAGGGAAGAATATGACATGCCCCGAACCCAGTTCTTTAAATACCTGCAGTTCCGTCACGCCATAGCACCCGCCTCAAACGGCCTAGACTCATTGCCTGAATTTAGCCCCTTGGAAGCTAAGGTGTTTATGGGGGACTTGGAAAATAAGAAAATATATTGTATCTACCAGACACTGGTTACGCATTTCTCCTCTTCCCTAGACAAGCTGCGGACTAAATGGGAGGGAGACATAGGGGAGTTGGAGGAAGAAGACTGGAGAGAAGCCCTTGAGGCCCCAAGGGGAGCGGCTATTGCAGTACGCCTGCGATTTATTCAATTCAAATACCTACATAGAGCGTACTACACTAGGGAAAGGCTATGGAGGGCTGGCTTGATTGCATTCCCTGATTGTCTGAGGTGTGGTCGAGAGGCGGGCACATTTATGCATACGGTGTGGTCATGCGATAGACTGATGAGGTTCTGGACTGGTGTGTGGGACTGCCCGTCTGAAGTGTTGGGCTGGGAGCTCCCCCGCTCACCGCAGTTGGGCCTTCTTCATGTAATGGAACAAGTGGGGGGCAATATTTATAAACGGCATCTGTTGCTCCTGGGCCTCACGGTGGCCAAGAGAGATGTGGCCCGGGCCTGGAAAGACCCCAGGGCCCCCCTGGTGGGAGTGTGGAAAAAGGGATTAGATTTTTACATGGGACTGGAACGCCCGGTCTTCGAGGCCAGGGGCTGCCCCCGAAAACATTATAAAATATGGAAGAGATGGGCAGACTATCGAGGACTATGGTTGGAACCACCAGTGCAACATAATGTTGATGCAGGACAATTGAGTTTAGATCCTGGGTGAAGAGGAGTACACACCGAATGTTTCTCAACATGCTTTCTGATCTTGGACCAAGTAGACACTGTGCAGGGGGCTGGGGTGGGATCCGGGTTGGGGGAGTGGGAGGGGGATGGGAGGGGGGACTCTGGGAGGTTAATCTATTTTAAATTGTTGATTGAATTGCCTATATGTGATTGTTACTCACCTGCTCACAGCTCCTCCGGCGCCCGAAGAGCTGTGCCTTCTTTGCAATCTCTCAATAATACAATAAAAATTTTGTTCTGAAAAAAAAAATCCTAACAAAGAACATTGAGCTATTAACTTTCATCTAAGAGCTGCATCCAAACTGCAAGGTATAAACTAGAGCGTTATGGTTTTTTCCCTAAGCCTTTGATTAACCTAATGTTGCAAAAAGTGTTATTTTATGATAGAAATCAATAATGATTATTAAAGAGATCCCCCAATCATGGTATTAAGTTTTAAATTCTGAGTTTGTCTTTCTCCAGGCCAATCACTATTAAACTATACTGTCTACTAGTATGGTTATCACGTGACTCCTACACCTTGTAGTTATTTGTCTTATGTAACATTTCCTATACAGGGATTTACACATGTAAAATTGATTGTCTCTGTGTATATTGCTGACGACAGAAACTCCATGGCTCGGAAACAAATGGCTTGTGCTTCCACTTTTAAGCATATATGGGACATTCTGTGATTAGAAACATATTCCACTTTGTGAATTTATTTTAATGTCAATAGCTCATATCAATAGTTAAATAATCATGTGTATCCATTGGTTGAATTACATAACATAATAAGCTGTGACTGGTCAGTGAAATGCCAAACAAATAATAAAGATTGGGATGCTTTGCGCATCCTGGCCACACCTCTAACTCCGCCCACTGATCTAATCCTCAGTTTATTCCCGCCCTCTGATTCTCCGCCCACAGTTCCCCTACTTTTTTCCCCCACTTCGACCACTGCCTATGATGAAGCATTACACCCAGCTGGCGGGGTGTGTGAAGGCCCAAATTCCGAAAGGAGGGAGTCCCCTTTCGCAACAGGACATCCTATTGTTCTTTGATTCACGCTCGCCCTTCTTATCTCACGGACCTACATAGGACTGCATACCCTTTTTGGTTGTTGGAATTGTCTGGGCATGTATGCTGGGCCTTAAATAAGCCATTGCCCCCCCCTCTTTGGTTTGACTGATGATATGCTAACACACAACTCATGGGGAGGAAAAAGGAGCGGAGTGAACTTGGCAAACTGAAATGTGGAGATGAAGAGGAAGGTCTAACGATCGCAGCTGCGGAATGCTATAACTTGGCAAGACCACAAACATTTTTAATTGGGTGGTGTGATGAGAGGGAGAGCAAGGATTCGGATTTAGTAGCTAGATTGAGTACCATAGCAGATTTGGGTAAATCTCCACTGGCCCCAGACCAACTCCACCATGGAATCCCGTTTTAAAATGACTTGGCATCTAAACATTGAATTACATTTACAAAAAAAATAATAGGCAACTTTTTTACTGAAATTGGTACTACCACGGGACCTCCCTAAGTTAAATAAATCACTAAGTAATGGTAAAATGGGTGGATGGAGGATGTGTTCAGAAGGGAGATTCACAGTAGACCGTGATTAAGGGGCAATTTCACAGATCTTCTAGCCTGTGCAACAATAAGACGAGTGAGTTGAAGATTGGAGATAAACAGAAAAGGGATTGTGAGGTAGTGTAAATGAAACTGGAGCGGATAAAAGCTTGTTAACTTATTTCAAGGCCGTCTAGTAATGCATAATTTAAGTTGGTACAGTGTAATTTTTTGCATCAAGTGTACACTACCCGTAGTCCAGTGTATAAAATAGGACAAGGACACACATTGGAAAAAAACAATGGATAGGGATCTACATTCAAGTAAAGCACAAATTCGGACTCAAACGGTACAAGATTTGTTTTGAGATAACTTCAACGGCCAGCCTAGTTAATTATTGTTAATATGAACACAAAGATATTATTGTGGTATGAACAGAACCATGTACTGTTTGGAAATGGGTGCTATTTGTTAACTAATAAATAGACCTTTAAAAAAGATGTCAGATATTGAAGAACTCATTTTATGAATTCAAAGATATGTGGTGTTGGTTGCGCTACAACATAATCTTTGACAGTATTCGCTTAGCCTTTTGACCATGTGTTTACTCCCGCATTTTCAGTTTAATACCGGCTGTATCCTCTTTCATTAGAAGTTACGCACACATTGAGGGCGCCATGAAGCCGTCCTATCGCACGCATCATTCCAGTTAGCAGCTGACGTCTCCTACATTTATACCTTCCATGAATAAACATGTTGTTGACTTCTGTAAGAACTGCCACAGTTAGAGGACATTAATGTTAATGGTTACTATGCTTTACTCATGGTGTAATACATCGCTACATTGACCTGTTTTGAAATATTCGTAGTCTAAACATTTTCTCATTTTTAGGAACTTTTCGTTCGGTATTTGGCTGCTTACTCCTATAAGAATGGCACCGGGAAACAGAACAAAGAGCTAACATATGATGACCTTTCCAGCACAGCTGAAGAATCGGATGTATTTCAGTTTCTTGCCGGTATGTAGAAATTTCAAGTCTAATGTAGCACAACCACAGGGGACCACTACAGCATTATGGGGCTTAGTAAAACTGTTAAATTCACTATGTAGGAGTTACCACATGTTCAGTGTAGCATTTTGTTGTAGTGGTGCTTTAATGCCGCTAGCTGGATACCTTTCAGCGGTATTACTGAACATGTTTGAGGGACAGCAAGTTAGTAGAGACTTCACTGCCTTGCTGTGCCATGGAGAGGGGAGCAAAGGACACTCGTGGAAGCTCAATGGAGGGATTTTTATCTTTAATGTGAAATTTTACATCACCATTTTGGAGCGGCAGCCATTTCATTCATGAGGAAGTTGTTGCTAATGAGGGGTGGTGATTTTGTGGGATGTGGCTGACTGACTAAAATGGCGAACGCTTTCTAAGCCCACTCCGCATCCCTTCCCCTAATTATCCTGATTTATCTACACGAGTTGAGCATCTGACAGCCAGTCCATCGCTGCTGATGCCACCCTACCATAGCTGCCAAGGTTTCAGGTTGCTTATGTGTGACATTTCCATAATTTCAGTGTAATTATGAGTGACATTCAACGACTATGAGTGACACTTTCTTGTGAGCAAAATAAAAGCACTAAAACCTCTTCGAACTGCTCAAAATCCCTGAAATGGAAACTTAAGATACAGATACCGATGAAACATATGTTCGGTAGCAGTCAGAAAGGTAATATCAATAGTGCTGAATGTTAGCCAAGGGCTACAGAGTGTGCAAGGGGAAGCTTGTCTGTAGGATAAAACTGTGGAGACAGCTGTGTGTTACCGCGCTACCACGCCTACCCTCGACTCGAGCCCTGGCTAGCCTGCTGTCTGGGAATACCCCTCAGCCTTGCGGTTTTTAAGCCTGTGGGGCCTAATAGCTAACTCAAAGTGTCGATTCCTCTCCTGCTTTTGGCCCCCAGACCCACCAGTTAACACAGGAGTGTTAACAGTAGACCTACCCAGGGCTTCAGTCGCAGCCAGTAGGGCTGGATCGGGGGTCCGTAACTGACCAGGCTGTATTTTCGGTGTCCTGCTCTGATTGTTCTGTATAATGAAAGGAGGCCAAATAGTACCTGCCCTCTTCATCCTCTCTGCACGGATTGGCCTCTCGTCATTTTACAGAACAATCAGAGGAGGAAACCGAAAATACAGCCAGGTCAGTTTTGTTGCATTGCTTCGTCTTGAGTCCGTGGCGTTAGCAACAGGTTGTGGTCCTGGGATGATCAATGACGAGACTAGAGATGATCGGGAGCGGCGGGACTTGGTTCCCTGACATGACAGCAAAACAAAAAGCAGCAGCAACTATACAATTTTACTGGAACTGTGAACATTATTCACAACTTCGTTACTTATTCTGCCAGAAAATATCCCCTCTTTGGAATCTTGTGGGGTGCGGCGACTGGCACAGACTTGATTAGTCCGCCTCCTACTCTCCTCTTTTCACAGCGATTGATTACGTTTCCTTTACACTTTTGGTCTCGCCTAGGTGCTGGACCTCGTGTGGACTCTTCTGAAACCCATGTACAGCTGCTCTTCTAGTAACAGGGGCAGACAGCAGCACGTACCCCCGGGCACTCTGGGCACGACAACCTCAGGCACGTACTTGGTCACACACTCCCCACCGGCTGCCTGCAGCCATGTTTGGGCAACAGAACTCTGAGCTACAGGAATATTTCGAGATTTTTGTTGTTTCTCATTTAATGGACGGTTTACCAAAAGAGTAGTTGTTCTAGGTTTTATGCTTACGTCGTGAAAACCTCTTCTCTAGTCGAACTCCAGGACTAGGCTGATTGGAGACACAATTTAATGCCGTCTCACTTACATTCGTCAACAAATCAGTGTCAGGAGTGCAGTCCAAGTGACTCTAAAAGTCACTGAAACCAAATCCCTAACTCCGGTTATATGAACTTCCCTGAATAAATAGCAAATGAGAAAATCCTGTGAGTGTCCCAAACTTTATAGAGCGTGGCAATTAATTGCTACATTTCTATGTGTCACTCTTCAATTAAAAAAAGAACACGGGGGGCGTGGCTAGCAGCCGGAGATGGCGGCAGCATAGAAGGAGCGCTCCGTGGTTGAAGTGGCCTCCTTGACAATCCGAATACTGATCCGGTGACATTTTATTCCCTGCGGGCAGGTTCCAAAGCCCAGGACCGGGCGGCGCACACTGAGACCAGCGGAGAGTCATTCCGCCGGGCGGAGGTCGAGTTACGTGAGTGACCCACTAAGGCCGTGCATAGACACTGAAGCAGGGGAGCTGCCTGACGAGGCGAACGGACCGGAAGTGCAGCGAGCTCAGCGTTGCGGCGCCGGAAGCGCCCGCTTGTAACAGTGCACGGAGGGTCGGAGGTCGAAGCGACTTGGCGCTGACATCGGACTGAAAGTGCCCGGGAGCGAAGGAACTGCCGGCACTGCGGGCGCCTTGGCGAGCTGCGAGGGAACACCAGGTTGGAGGCGGACCCGGACGGCCCCGCTGATTCAAGGACCGGGGCCGCCATCTTGCCGCTGACTGCGGTGCGGCCCGGAGCATAGGGCTGTGAGGGAGCCGACCCGTTGACCAAGACCCCAGGTGAGACCTGGTCCTGATTCCAGGGGCCCGCGCCAGCCGGTGGCCGTTGTTGATAACGGGGCGCCGGTGCATCTCCCCGTGTTGGTCCCCGTTGGTGGGGAGCGGAGTTCCGCTTGACATATTGAGCCCCAGACTGTTGCAGCCGGATTGTGGTGCGGACGCCCTCTGCTTTGGGTCGCACTGCAGGGCGGACCTCGTTACCGACGAAAATACTCCGAGAGCAGCGCTTGAGGACCCCCACGCACGCTTCCCCAGCGGCAGATGCACTGAGGGGGCCACATTGAGAACGACCTCCAGGCCTCATCCACCACAAACTCCGACCCCACGGGTGCCGTGCGCCGCTGCGGCAAAGGGGTAAGACGGCTGTTGGCCTTCAGCAGCCCTGGACACTTGCCCTGAACCATAGGCGGCCTGTGTGCGGAATCGGCCAGTACTCTCTCCCGCTGGCGACCTGGGGTAACTCCGCCGACAGGTGATCGCTATCACTGATCGATCAGAGCAATCCGACGGCCCAGTCACCGGCCGGAGGCCTACACCGGGGCTTCTTCTCGTCAAACCCCAACTCCGCGGGCAGCGATCCCACAGTAGCCAGGGACGTGCTCACCAAGATGGCCGGCAAAGGAACGAAGGGAGGGACCACGCAATCCCGTCTTGATAAATTCGCCTATGATAAAGCACCTTCCTCCCCAACGGACGCCAGAACGCAAACGGGCAAAACCGCTGAAACAGCGGGGGGGAAAAGAGCGACCCTGGACGATGTGATGCGCGCCCTGACCCAGGTTCAGGCAACGGTGGGATCGATCTCAGCGGAAATAACTCTGATAAGAGCGGACTTTCACAAAATGTCCGAGAAAGTGAAGACAATGGAAGTAGTGACCAAGTCCTTGGTGGAGGATGTCTCGGAACTGCAGCTGAGTGTGGAACGGATCTCGAAGGAAAACAAAGACCTGCGTGACAAGCTGGACGATCAGGAGGGGCGCTCGAGGCGGAATAACGTCCGCATTTTAGGGGTTCCAGAATCGGAAGACACGAGGGCGATGGACCTGTATGTGGAGGAACTGATCAAACAACACTTGAAGCCTAAAGGTCTATCTGCCTTTTTCACAGTGGAGAGGGCGCACCGAGTCCCGGGGGGTCGCCCGAAAACGGGCGCTAGCCCCAGACCGATCATTGCTCGACTCTTTAATTTTAGAGACAGAGATGCGATCCTACAAGCGGCGAGGAACTCACCCCCGTCAAACTCCAGAATTCCACCCTGGCGTTCTTTCCTGATTATACGGCGGAGGTTGCCCGCAGGAGGAGGACATTCTTTGAGGTCAAGAAGGAACTGAGGGCGAGAGAGATTCCGTATTCCATGCTCTTTCCAGCCAAATTGAGGGTGGTAGCAGACAATAAAACGTGGTTCTTTGACTCACCGGAGGCAGCACGAGACTGGCTGGAGGGTTGGAGAACGGCGGGGCAGCCTCGCCGCTCTACCAGACCAAACAAGTACCGCGCCAATGGAGCCCGTCTGAGCTCAGAGGCATCAGGAGGAGAATCCGAATTGCACTCACCGCTGACCAACTTGCCAGAAACGGAAGAAACTGAAGATCAATGACCTGCCGCTGTGGATACTGTAGACTGACTGTAAAGATGAACAGAAGCGCCGCCAAGGACACTGGGCAGAGGTCCTCCGTGGATAAGGAAGGGGGCCGCCGACTCCGGAGAGTCTTTCACCCCAGCGAGCAAGTACTGTGTTTTGGGATTGGGTCAGGCACTCTGCTGAGTTGGGCGGGCGGGCAGTTCTACGTCCGTCTAGCAGGGGGGCAGGGAGGGGGGGAGTTGGGTATTGGGAGTTAGGGCAGTTTTTAGTTAGTTACACTGGTCTAGATTGGAATAACATGGAACAGGCACGTAGTATATGGCACACATTTACTGTCAACCACAGAAGCTATGGCACACACCACACGAGCTGACGCGGGGAGGGGGGATCTAGCACGGGGCCAACGACACCGTTGCAACTTATGTCTTGGAATGTGAGGGGACTGGGAGACAAGGTCAAACGAGGTTTGGTACTGCATAGCATAAGAAGATTTAATCCGGCCCTGGTCCTACTACAAGAAACGCATCTAGTGGGCTCAGCAACACATGCACTAGATAGAAGAGGTTACCATATGATTGTTCACTCCGAATTCACTAGAGGGTCCCGGGGTACGGGGATTCTAATGCACCGGTCTTCTAACTACATAGTCCAGTCCACGAGGGTAGACGCTCAGGGACGCTTTGCGGCGGTACATGGACAATGGGAAGGGAGGTCGCTGAATGTGGTCTCGGTGTATATCCCGCCGGCGCTGCACGCAGTCGCTCTCCCGGAACTAGGGAGATTCCTGCTCGACCTCCCGGAGGGAGACCTTATCTTGGGTGGGGACTTTAATGCAGTGGCGCACAACACACTAGATAGATTCCCAGCTAGTGCACGGACTTCCGGGCCGTTCCGGCTGCATGGTTTTCTAGAAGCGCAGGGTCTGGTGGACATATGGAGGCAGTTACACCCGGGCGACCGGCAATACACATACCACTCGGCGGTCCATGACAGTCTGTCGCGCATTGACTACTTTCTGACACTGGGAGAGGGACTCCTTACCATAACCGACGTTCAAATCAAACCTAGGGGTGTCTCAGATCACTCCCCGTTGACACTAGTTCTCTCCGTCCCGGAGAGGACCCGAAGACATATATACCCGATATACCCAGGATACCTTAAGGTGCCACTGGTGGCTAAAGCTCTGAAAAAAGCGACGAGGTGCTACCTCGCAGAAAACACCGGCTCGGTTTCGTCCCCCTCAGTCTTGTGGGAAGCTTACAAGACGGTACTCCGGGGGCAGGCCATATCCACCATAACACGACACAAGCACACCCAAGGGCAGGAATTAATAGATCTAGAGGATAAACTCGCCAGGGCTAACGAAGCACATACGGCTACACCGTCGTGTGAAACGCTGCACACGCTCCGGATGAGTCAACGGCGTCATACCGATTTTGTACGCCAGAAAGTGATAGGAAATATAGCGACCACAGCACACAGGGTGTATGATGTCGGGGATAAGGCTAATAAGCTCCTGGCCTGGCTAGAGAAAAAGCAGAGAGGACAAAGAAATATACTACAGCTGAGGGACCCTGCGGGTGTACTACAGACCCGTCCATCACGGATAGTGGAACTATTGGCAGACCATTTCCAGAGGGTCTACTCCCCTGAGATGGAAGTCACGCGAGAGATGACGGAAACGGCTCTCGTGGACGTACCCACCCGCACCTTGTCGCGAGACGTGATGGAGGAGCTGGAGATGGACCTGACCGTTGAGGAGCTGCAGGCGGCCATTGCGGCACTGCACTCGGGGAAGGCACTGGGCCCCAACGGGATACCAATTGAGTGGTACAAAACTATGTCGGACTCACTCGGTACGCCCCTACTTAATATGTTTGCTGACAGTCTGGGGCGCGGACAGTTGCCGCCTGACCAATGTTTGGCTACCATAGTGGCGATCCCGAAACCCGGCAAGCCACCGGAGGATTGCGCCTCATACCGTCCAATTTCCCTCCTTAACGCTGAAAGCTAAATTTTGGCGAAATTATTGGCCACTAGATTACTGCCTCATCTATCACACCTAATACATCCAGATCAGTCGGGGTTTATGCCGCATAGGAGTACGGCGATGAACCTCAGACGGCTACATGGTGTGATGGCACAGGCTCCATTATTGACGGAGCCGGCGGCAATCCTCTCGCTTGACGCCAAAATGGCGTTTGACTTGGTGGAATGGAGTTACCTCTTTGCGGTACTGGAGCATATGGGTTTCGGGCCGAAATTCATAGCGTGGATTAAATTATTGTATAGTAACCCTGTGGCGCGAGTGGCGGCGAACGGCCACCTCTCCAGAGAAATACCACTAGCTCGGGGTACGAGACAAGGCTGTCCGCTCTCGCCGCTGTTATTCGCCTTGGTGCTGGAGCCGTTGGCCACCATCATTAGATCTACCAGGCTACTGCGGGGCATCGATTGGGGAGACGGTTGGGAAGACAGGGTGTCGCTGTACGCCGACGATATGTTAATATATCTGACGGACCTGGAGGTGGGGATTCCAGTGCTACTAGCGTTGTGTGAGAGACACGGGGTGGCCTCAGGTTATACAATTAACTGGTCGAAGTCGGTGGTCTACATGCTGCAAGGAGCGCCACCTAACATTGTAGGGGGCTGCCCACTAATATTTGAGACTGCATCCTTCCGATATTTGGGGATCCAAATCACGAAGAACCACACGTCGTTCCAGGACCTGAATCTCAAGCCGCTGCTCGACAGGTTGAAAACAGATGTCAAACACTGGAAAACCCTCCCGCTAACACTGTTGGGCAGAGCGGCACTATTCAAGATGTTGGCACTGCCCCGTTTCCTGTACGTCCTGGAAAACACGCCAGCGATGGTCCCATCATCGTTTTTCAGACAAGTAGCAAGTCAACTGTCGGGCCTACTATGGGGAACCCAGCCAGCTAGGGTTGCTCAGGTGAAAATGGTCAGGGACTGGTATAGTGGGGGAGTGGCACTCCCCAATCTGGAATTATATTACTGGGCGGCTCACCTCAAGGTGATCAACCAATGGCTGCATGCACCACAGGATGATCCGGCGTATTTGGCAGACAGGAGACAGCTAGGTACTAACACCCTTCTGGCCCCTCTCTACAACAAGAGACTGGTGACAACACTGACTGGCCCGACTAAACACACAGCATTGCTATGGCATAGAGCGCAGATACGGCTGAAATGGGAGGGGGTGATTACACAGCTCACACCCTTGTGGGACTCCAAAGCCCTGGGTAATCTACGACAAAGTAAAGGGTTCACCCAATGGGATAATATTGGGATATCCACTGTAGGTGATATGTGGACGAAGTATGGAGTGGTTACATTTGAGACCCTGAGGGAACAATATGATCTGGGTGTTACTGAAACATACCGTTACATACAGATTAGGCATGTGTTAATGAATGCAATTGCACCAGGTACCAGGGTCCCAGAATCTGCTCCGCTTGAAGACCGCCTACTCACAGGCTTTATGGAAGCCAGCGCCACTTCTCTCACCTACCGCAAATTGATAAACAATCTACCTGACCCACTGCGGAAGCTGAGAGAAAAATGGGAGGAGGAACTGGGGGAGATGGATGATACACACTGGAATGCAGCTATGGCGTCACCCAAAGAAGCTGGTATCTCCATGAGATTTCGGCTGGTGCAATTTAAAATATTACACCGGGTGTATTACACACGCAGCACCCTACATAAAATACAGAGGGCAGATCACCCTTATTGCTTGAGGAACTGTGGGGCAGAGGGTACACTGTTACATACGTTGTGGTCCTGCCCCAGTGTGGCGGACTATTGGAGGCGCATAACACGCACTATGGCCCAAACACTACAACTGTCCGTCACGCCTGATCCTAGAGTGTGTTTATTGAATGTGTGGGGTCCAACCAACCTGAAGTTGCACGGACGGCAGTGGGTGGTTATTGGAATGATGTTGGCGAAGCGAGATATAGCGCAAAAATGGGGGGCATCGGAAACACCAACCTTAGCGCAGTGGTGCAGGAACATGGATATGCTCATGGTGACAGAAAGGGCGGTCTATCAGCAGAGAGCTAACCCACGTAAATGGAATAAAATATGGACACCCTGGAACAAGTATAGAGGAGATCTGTGTGAGCCGCTGCCCGAAGAGGAAGAGTTAGATAGTTCGGGGGAGGAAGATGAGGTGGATATGACCAACTAGTGGGGGCGGGGACATACAAGGTAGGGGGTGCTCCAAGATTCCCGGGATCTTCCGTTATGAACGGTGGCTATGCGAACTGTGACATACGAAACTTTACTCGAAATACTACCCTGACTGGAAGTTTTAATGTGTATATTACTTACTGCTAAGATTCCAATCTATAACCATGTAAGTTGGAAGTTTCATACAATTAAACCGGCTGCATTAGCGGTTGGGAGTGGCTGAATGTTGACGCTACCCTGACGAATGTTTGATCATACTGATTTATGTGTTTTGCAGCAACAATAAAAACAATTTAAAAAACACAAAAAAAAAGAACACGGGAAACTTACCGAGCCGAGGATCTGTCGAATGCAGAAATTAAAGGCAAAAGTTAACACCAGTATGAATCGGCCAGGTGACAGTCCCCCGCCGCTTCTACCTCACTTCCTCTTCCTCTGGACATGACGCCACTAGTACGGTCACATCAGGTAATCCCGGGCCCCCATGGTGTGCCACAGTGACAGCCAGTAGTAACCATTGCTGAGAGGGCAGGCCCCCTCCCCCCTCGGTAATTGGCAGCAGTGTGTCAAAGCCGCACAGTGCTGCAGTAATTGTTATGCAGCCTGAGCCAGGCACCAGCAGGCTGAGCAGATTTGTAACATTGTAGCGCTCTCAGCCACTCCAGAGCTGAGAGCAGATAATCTTAACTCTTTATGCACTGACTGAGTCCAGCAAGCAGCTGCAGGCAGCACGTCTCGGAGTAGCAGATCCAGGGCACAGGTGCCGCCGGTGGTGCTCGCTGGCGAGTGACATTAAATGCATGACGATGCATTTCAGTGCGGTGACACCACACTGAAATGCATGAGCGTCACACCTGATGCGTGATACTTGGCAGGCATGCCCTACGGTTGTTGACTCTACTGCCCAGATAACCACAGGCCCCCTCCCCCTGTAGATGTACCTGCTGGGGCTGTGGCCTGGTCATGCGCTGCCACCATGACTCACCTCTCCTTTTGGTCTCCGCCCCAGCCCTTGTGAGTTGTACGGCCGGAGAGGAGCTTGGTGCCTCGTCTCTCCGGGCTCTGCCGCCGTGAGGCACCCTCACATCAGCTGTGCCGTGCAGACGTCTTGCTGGTGTCCGGTGCCGGATCGGGCCACCTACAGGCCTGCAATGTGAAAACCCGAGCTGGGCATCATGGCGCCGGGGTTCTCAATACTCGAGCCTGGGCGGCGCCTCGCCATCCTGTTATCAGAGGTCGGGCCTGGGGCTGCCTGCCCCCTCGCTTCAACGGTCTGCGTGCGGGTTGCCTCCGCCTGGTTCCCCGGACCCGGCAACCCACCTGGCTGTGGAAAGTGAGTCCATTGGGGCGCCACTGCCAGAGCGGACCTGTGCAGCTGGGGTGCCCGGAGGTCATTCGGGCCTATGGTTGGTGGGGGTCCCTCTGCTGGTAACATCTCGGCAGGCCCTGGGCCGCACAGTCTCACGCCCCACAAATCACGGTTACTGGTGTGCTGACAGAGGTGGGGGGCCGTGTCAGGCCCACGCTGCTTCTCTCCTCCTTCCTACTGCTGGCATAACCCACCAGGCCTCGCACTTACGGGCGAGGTCCGGGCATTGCACCGGATCTAGGTAATTCCCTCTGCCGCATATCCTTTGGATGGTCTGAGCCACGGGGACTGGCCGGGCCTGGGCCTCTGCAGCACAACGAGTTGGCACTTACACGATAATGACATGGCCAGCTGTCCTATCGCTCACAAGGAGTCGCTGCAGGGCTGTCCTGGTGTCAGCTGTGATCCCTTCGCGCTTACTGGTGGGTACTAGAGGCGATCCTGGTCACTGCTTGTGGCTGGTCCCTCACCTATTGCTCACCTGACTCCATCCAGACAACCTCTCTGCAGGCCGTATTGTCTCCTCTTCACTGCCCGGACTTTGCCTGCTTTCACAGTTTATACATGAGGTCAAACCACTCATTGCCTTGGAAGGGGGGGGACAATCTGGGAGTCGAGTTAGACCAAGCTCGCCCCCGCTTCATTCTACCTGACGCCACGACCCACAGCTCCAACACTGCCGCGGGGTGCCTCCTCTGCACACAGCCACTGACCACCATTATTGGCACCATTTTCACTCCTGCACGCCTGGGTCCTGTCTGCTGCTACCTGGGGCACTCCTTAAGGGGCATACGCTCAGCTGCCGGGTGTAGTGGCTGGGATGTCACTGGAATAGCTGCCATGATTCCCCCCTCTGCACTCCCTCCACTCACCCCTGGGTTCCTGCTATATAACTCACTGGGGCCAGCAAGCACATCCCTTGCATACTCTCTTATTATATGCCCACTGCGCAACAACTGGTCCTGGGCTTCCTCCTCTCCACCACTCCACACCTCAACAGCAATCAGGAGATGGGAAGATCTTCCACCATCTGCCATCTCAGCCAAGCTCGACTTGTTCCTCATGGCTGTGGAGAAGATTGGAACGGTGCTAAACCATGCGTGCATATCACTGGGGGTGAAAATGGACAAAGTGGTGTCAGACTTTAATCTGTTGAAAAACGACCATCAAAAACTCGCTGAAAGGGTGCGCAAGACCGAACTTACACTTACCGATTTGCGTCCCCAGTCTCGCAACCACACCAACGCGCTACAGGATCTGCTGGACTGGGTGTGCACTTTGGAGTGTAGTGTAGTTCCTATAGTCCCAATAGGCTCTGCGCATTGGAATAATATCTTCAGTAGTGTAGACGTAGGACTGCGGTTATCTAGGTCTCTACTGACTATATTAGACTTAAGTGTTTGCCAGCTAGCTCAGAGTTCACTAGAAACTTTCTCGAATAAGCGAGGAGGAGTCTAACCTCCCTGGATAGACAAGAAGGGATTTAGTTTCTGACAACCATAAAACATAACAACTTTGCTCTCCCTGAATAAGAGTATATCTCTAGAGTCGTGTGAAAACAAAAGACAGCTATTTCACTCAGTCAATAAGTGCGTACTTAGTTTCGCCAGATTGCAGAGAAAAAGAGAGACGGGCGTTTTCAATAAAAGGTGTTATTTATTGAGCAGTCTCTTTCCTCATACAAGAGAAATGAATTGCTACAATTGCAATACCTATAGTTAAGTAGAGTGCATACAGTAAAAGCAGGATTATGAAATAATACTGTAAAAGCATTGATATGGTTTCTTAGCCATATGATACTTTAAAATGGATAAAATAGATACATACATATATACATTGACTAATCGTACTCAACTGGTGCTTCTGACTAAGCCTACCCCGGTGTACCTGACCTAAGCCTAATACGTGGGAAGGAGTAAGTAAGTAGCAGGTTAAGTTCAGTTTGGTTTGCCAAGAATCTGACTCAAGAATTCTCTGTAAGGGTTTAGTCAGTTCAGTACCTGGGTAATAGAAGGCAGGAGGGCTGGTATCTCTCTCTCAGGACTCGATATCCCAGTCACCCGCAAGGGTATGCTGGAAACGCCGGAGGCTGGATTTCTCGGCAAGAGAAAAGACAGCGTCTTTCTCAGCGCGTCAAAAGGGAGGGGCAGCGTCCGTGGGCTCTCGCATCAGCTGGGCTCTCGGGCAAGTAGTCGGTGCTCCAGATTCGCCACCACCGTGTGTTTGCTTAAGGCAGCGTTGGTATATTTATACCTGAAAGGTGCCGGGGTTGACGTAAGGATGGACATAAGACGTCAATAAAGATGTCACTAAGAACTGGTCGTTCTTACAGTGCTTTACAGGAGTTCTCGGACGAAATCAAAACAATAGCAGGCGGGGATTTCCCAGGTTGCTGGAGGCTTGGATTTGTTTAAGAACTCTGTGTGCTTTCTAGGGGGCTGGAGGAATAGGCTTGCTTAATGTGACAGCAGGCGCTATGACCGAATTATGAAAAGGGTTTCTGTGCCGTTGCAGGGATATTATTGATTTATAACCGGACAAGGGCAAAGAATAGGATATTGATTCAGGTACCTAGATAAAACACACTACACCCACTCCACGAATTCATGTCCATAATTACTAAACTAAGCAATAGTAAAGATATCCAACGGTGCATGTGTATACCGATCACCCCAAAATACATTATTTTGCATCTGAAATGGTATATGCGAAATACACGAAAATGAGTATAGGTACTGTATGCTTTCAAGCAGTGTAATCATTCATTAAAAGGATGCACATATATTTCAGCATGAATGATTTGCGAAAATTACACATGAAATGGCTCTTAAAACAGAAAAGAAAAGTGCGAGACCACTTCATCACATATAAATACAGTTATTTTTAAATATGCTAGAGGCTGAGGTAATATATTGTCTCTAGAGTTCCTAAAAATAGAAGCTCTGTTCTCTAAGAATAGTTCTACTTTAAGCAGAGGATAAGTGCCAAAAATAAAAGGTAAATATTTTGGAATCGGGGAAAAAAATAATTTCGTTTTCAAGGGAAGAAGTCAAAACAGTTCCAAATATTTTCAGAAGCTTTTGTTTTTCAAAGCTGAAGGCCAAATCCAGAGTTCAGGGAACGCTGAGTGCTCATTTGCTTAAAAGTTTATTCTTTCTGTTCGGGCGAGAACATCATTTCAGACAGACTTTCAAAAAAGCAGTTTACCGCTTCAGGTGAAAGTTCGACCAAGTTGGAAAATGCCGCAACTGTGCAGTCGTGAGAATGATTGCTATCATCGATGACAGGATCAGCAGTGCTCACAGAGGGTCGTACCTGGTTGATGCTGCTCTCATCTTACACTTCACTACCCTTCAATCGCAGTGGTGAAGTCTCAACGAATGCCGTCATCAGGATGGGTAACCGCTGGGGACAACACAATGCATGAGCCTTTACTGGACTGAGCAAAGTATCTGTATCCAATGGTACTTCTGATTGTAGTGTAAGACAGACGTCTAACACGCATTCTTCTCCGCACAGCATACATCTTAACACAGGTAAGATACAATTTTGCCAGATGGGTCTGAATGAAAGAAACCAGGTCATATTCAGATCTCTTAGCCGGGCTAATCCAAGGACTTTAGTTAAGCGGTCCCGATAGCATATAGCAAGGATCGTTTCTTCCATTGTAGCTGGAGTCTTGTCTGCGTTTTGGCTTGCCATAACGAAGCAGGTGAGTCAAAAAAAAATGCCTGCTACGAGTCCCAACAGGAGTGGAAGGCCACCAAAGAGTGAATGGACAAAATTAGGAAAAATGCCCAGGACTGCTTTGAAAGGTGTCAACAGTCCCGAAAAAAATTGTCTTAAATACACTCGCGATACCATTCGTATCAGAAATGTTTAAGATTTCGTTTAGCATTTCTGCGAAGTGTAGGGGGCAATTTGTTGATAAAAGGTTATGAATCTCTACTCCTATAACACTACACCTATACCCTTAATCCGCTGCTGTATGTACACGTGCATGGGGGGGTGGGGTAGGGGGGAGTTGCTGGGAGTTGGGGGGGGACAGGGGTCGTGGGGTCGGGTGGGTTCGGGGTTTGTTAATGTCGAGCTTATTTTCACTGCATACTTGAATACTTGCTACTTATCTGATATACTGTGCCTGTAATGTTGGTGGTGATCTCCGATTGGTGGGATGCCACTCTCTTATTGCCTACTTGCTCAATAAAATTGGTTTTGAAAAAAAAGGTTATGAATCTCTGCCGTTGTCCTTGCAACTTGGAGATCATACGTTTCTTTCGATGACATCAAAGGCACTGGCGTCTGTAGAAGCACAGTCTTCATTCTGCTTAAAGTATCAATTCGAATAGAAGAGATTTTCAGACTGGGCCAAATATTTTCCTCCCTGTCTGGAGTGTCGTTTGGAAACAATACTCGCATACAACAAGTGACCATGGAACTTACGCTTACTAGATAAGCTTTTCCTGGCACCATGCCACAACATCTGTGGTCCACAATTAGAATATAGCTCCCGTTAGAAAGCCGTTTAAAGAATGGCTCTAATCGAGTTGCAGGTGTGCCAAGCTGGTGACATGAAAGGTTATTTGAAGTCCCCTCACAGGCCCCATGTAAATTTATACCCTGACACAGAAGTATACCACTTAGTGATTTTTCACAATTATTACCACTAAAAAATACATTCTGTCCTTTTTCACTATAACATGTGTGTGTGTAAGGTAATTCCCATGTTGACTTAATGTATCCTTTACCCAATCTTTCATACTGGCCTGCCTGTATATACTGTTGGCAGTATCGAAATTGGAAAGTCGTTATAGGAATAGTTATTATCCCATGTATTATCCATTCAATGACCGGTCGTTCTGACATTGTCAATGGTAATCTCTCAAGTTTTTCAATGCTCAGAATTGTATATTCTGCTCCCTTTTGTGCCAAGCTGATTTGTATATCAGTAAGGTTAAAGATAGAGAATAATGACGTTGTGTTGATTAAACGCCAAGGCACGTAGCCTGAACGCAGATTCTGTAACGTCCAGCCAAGCTGTACAATAGAACGCAATTGGGACTGACCATGTTGTAACATTAGCATGTCCTGTTCTATTATATCGATTGCAGATGATACAATACTGTCCAGTGAATATATTCTGGAAGACAGTCATTAACCCATTGTCCACAACAGAAAGTGTTTTTTCCAAATTAATACGGTCAATTTCCCGTATTTTCTCTGTTGTTTCAATTTGAGTTACTTTCCAAGCTTCGTTGTAAGCTGCATATATAGAGGCCGCTATGAAACGCTTTTGACGCTGTTTGCGTGGTCCCATAATGAAATCACGCAAGTCAGCACCTTCTTTAAGTAAAGTCAAGTGTTGCTTAATTTCTGCCAGTGTGGATGTATGTAGCCATTCGAGGCACAGTTTTCCTACATTGTATGTTGTTACAATCCCTGGATGTTGTCTCTGGGAGTATCTAGGGTCTGGCCTGGTCAATTTGAACCCCTGTATTTTGTTCAGCAATCTATCTTGACAGTTATTTGTGTCTGTGGGCCAGATCAACCATTTCTTTCAATCAGGATGTGTTCTGTTTTGGTTTAAAATATGGGATACGTCTATCTCAACCTCTGTAGTGCTATTACTGTCAGGTGTTGGCTTTGGAATAGACGGTTTGTTTAAGTCTTTAATTTTGGCTAGGCCAAAACAGGATGTTTGTTGAATTGTGTCATTCAAAAATATAATTTGTTCTGGGATCATGCAGGCTCTGAATAATGAATCTATACCTTGGACCTGCCAATCTCTGGTACCCCAGATTGTTTTTGTTTCAATGTTTTTGTTCCAAAAATCAAAACCAAATGTATTCACTTTTTCATAAAATGATTCTGAATAGATTAATTTTGTATTTGTTAGCATGGGTTTCATTCCTGTCTTATTTAACAGTTTGAAATAAAATGTTTCTGCGTCACTTGTGTTAAACCCTGAGAAGTATGGAAATTTCTCATAGAATGTCTTCGAGCTATCTTTTGGTGGAGTTGCACAATGTTCCCATTGATTATAATTTAAAACATTTCTAGGCTGAGCAGATTTATGCAAATAATGGTTACCATAGTGGTTGTAGCAGTACATCTGATCATAATTTGATGAACCCTGTAAATAATCATGTTCTGTAAATTTTGCTGACATAACTAAGTCTGACATCATATCATTAATACTTTCAAAGTCCCATTCATCAGAGAATGTACTCGGTTTTACAAAGTCACTTAATGAAACCTTAAATTGATGAGGATACTTCAAGAGTTCGACCGGGCCATATATATCGTAATCTGTTTTGTCCCATGCTACCCCACCGGGTAATGGATTGGCTGTGAAGTTTACTGAAGAAAGTTCTCTTTTCTCGATGTGTGAAGAGTTGTGTGGCTTTAGGACCAGGTTGATGTGCTGGCTTGCTGTGTCCATTGTAACATATTTTCCTTCAATGAAGTGTCCCAAGCATAGTACCATGATGAGCCAAAGCAGGAGAAAAAGTACACCTAGCACCACCCAAAATTCAATCCATGGAGAAATCAGATAGGTTTCTTGTAGTTGATGAAAGAGTTCTTTAGCTTTGTCTTTAAAAGTTTTTGTTGTTGTTGGCTGTTCCTCAGGTTCGCTCGGATCCTCAGAAAAGTCTTCGAAATTCATGAAGTAGCCTGATGCAGTTCTGTCAATTGTTGGATTGCTTCTGGATTTTCTTTGTTTCATTAGCATATTCTGTGGCTACATCGTTGTAGACAGGTGTTTCTTGACGAATTGTTGTAATTTGGGTTTCAAGAGGAATAAGTTCCATGGCTTTGTTGCATAGTCCTTGTTGATTCACTGTAGGTTTATCAAATGTGATTAGTCTCTCAGTTTGAACCTCTAGATTTGTAGCAAACTTTGGTGTTCTGCTATTTCTTGGGAGTCCACTTGGCCTACTACTTAATATTGGCCACATGATTGTGGTTTAACCAGGTCGATGGATACTACTCGGTTCTCCTTTTTACCAGCAAGGGGCGGTAGTACAACTGATCTTGTTCCGTTGACAGCTAAGACAGGTACTGCTTTTCTGTAAGAAGGCCCCAATTCCTTCTTCACCGCGATTTTCTCTCTGACCAGATCCCCAATCTTTGGAATCCAGACAGGCCTTGCTGGGACAGGTGGTTTCTCTTCAGTGGCTGTTGGCTGTTGTTTCAACTTTATGTTGCTCAGGTCTTTTCTTGTTTCATTTAAGTCCTGTAAAATAGCCAAACGATCTTTGATATCAAAGCATTTTCCTTCCACCACTGAAGTTTGACTATCGAGGTCCTGGATTTGCATTCTAGTCCCGAACAATAGTTCGTACGGACTGAGACCTCTCAGAGAATTTCTTGGCAGATTATTAAGACTACGTTGGACACTTATTAAATGTTTGACCCACCCAACACCCGAACCTAATACCTTTGCCGTTATAGATTGCTTTATGTCTCGGTTTTTTCTTTCCACAAGGCCGTTTCCCTCAGGATGGAAGGGACAAGAATACCACAATGCAATGCCCATGCTGGTCATGGCCTCCTTATAAGCTCGAGAGCTAAAAGCAGGACCCTGGTCAGAATGTAGCATGCCAATTGCGTATGTGCCGCTATAGACTCGCAAATCTTTTTATAACAGTTCAGACGTCAGCCGAGAGCTGGGGTCTACGTTTTAAGTGAAACTTCTCTATATGTTAATATGACGCATTATTCCTACTGGGTTTGCATATAGATAGCATTGTCCTATCTAAGCGAAGGGCCAAGGCAATACACCGGCCGGTTCGCCACTGCGATCTCTGTTGCAGTCTGGGCAGTTTATTGCGAATTTGTGATGTTGCAGGCTCATTCCTGGCCACCAGTATATTGATTGTAATTCTTTCAGAGATTCCTTAATCTTAAGGTGTCTAAGACCCTCACCCATGTGTGCGTCTGCTATTAACAAGTTTCTCCTGTTCGTGTTTGGAATTACCCTATCCCCCACTCCAGGGATTTGAGCAAACGGAACGGAGTTTGCATCGATTATGTATGTATAATTGAGTGGATAGTTGATGGGTAGCGCTGCACAGTCGCCTTTTGATGACGTTTTCACCGCCAGCATGGTTTCCCCATCTATGTATTTTTCTGAACGCTTTTTTGTAGCTACGGAAGCCTGTTTAGTTGCTTCCACTGTGGCTGTCTCAGCCAATGAATTCCCTGAAACGTGAACGCCATCACGTTGATGACTCAGTGTATGTATCACGTGAGTTTTTTGTAGTTCCTTTTGTAAAAGAACTACTTGTTCCCAAAGCGTTTATGATTGATTGTGCCACCCTTTGCATCTTTGAAACCATTTTGAACCCAATTTTGCAAGTATTCATTATAAGACTGAACGCAATAATATGAATCGCACACTATGAGTGTGGGGAATTCTCGATCGGTATTTTCAAGCGCCATCTTAAATGCTAGTAGTTCAGCTCGCTGAGCTGTGCAATCTCCTAGAGATTGTGTTTTAGTGACCAGTGGTCTGAATTTCCCTTCGTGCCAACAACCTTTAACAATCGCGCATGCAGCACTGTAAGCTTGTTTACCCCCAACTGCGGGCTGTGCTGATCCGTCTGTATATATTATACAGCCGTAGTGCTCAAGAGGCAAGATTTCGGTCGGCAGAGGACATTCAAATTCATATTGGAGAAATTCTTGTGTTTTTAAATTGGGATCAAATTCGTAGACCACGTCTGTTGCAGCAAGAGAATTAACCCATTGTATCCATTTTGCATTTAATGCCATAGTAGGTAAATTACATGGGCTTGTTAGTGCCTCAAAGGCTGATTCTGCTGTTCTAACAGTAATCCGTCTGCCTTCAGCCTGGGCTCTTTCTTTTGCTACAGCTGTTTGAACCGCATGTACAATGTTTTCCTTAATACTGAATGTTTTTTCAGCTTCTGTGTACAAATGTGATTTGTATGCTATTGGTACAGTTTCTCCCTCATTAGAGGTTAGGTATGTGAATCCGCATCTTCCTGGGATGACTCGAATCACAAGGTTGCGCGTGTTATCGCGTGTTTGCAATTTTGTTTTAGCTAACATGTCTGTTTGCAATGATCTCAAAATTTCTGTGTGTTTTTGAGTCCAATTGATTGTTTTAAAATCTGGTTTTATTAGTTCATAGAGAGGTTTAACCCTCTCTGCATAATTTAGAATGTAAGTTCTTCCGAAATTCAGGAAACCTAGAATTGATTGTAAGTTTTTCAGCGTTCTTGGTGCTTGGATTACAGCACATTTCTCTAAGAAATTGTCTGCCAGGCTTTTGCCTTCACTTGATAATTCATATCCTAAAAACAGGACAGTTAGATGGGCAATTCGTGACTTTTTAAAGTTGAATTTGTAACCCTCTGCTGCGAACCCAAGTATTATGGTGTTCACTCTTTTCAAGTGAGTATCCAAGTCATCATCTGTAAGATAATGTCATCGACATAAGATAATGCCTCATCATCATACATTTGTAGTAACTCTGTTACTCTTGCTGAGAATAATCCTGGGCTGTTCTTGAACCCCTGTGGGAGTCGACAGAATTTTTTTCTGTGAGCCCATTATTGAGAAAGCGGTCAAATACCTGCTTTCAGGTGCAATGTTTTGACAAAAGAATCCATTAGAGATATCTAATGTTGTTTTGTATTTTTTGCGCACAATGTTATTCATTAGTGCTGCACTATGTGAGTTTTGTACTGCAAATGTTTTGCAACATGAGTTAAGGTGTCTGTAGTCCAAAACTAGACGATATGACTCGTCTGGTTTGGAGACAGGAAACAAAGGATTGTTCATTTGTGAGGTGCATGTTTCAATCACCCCCTGGTATTCAAGTTGATCTACGATCTCCCTGACCTGTTTTTTAGCTTCTTGCTTAATTGGGTACTGCCTCTGTGCAGTTGGTTGACATTTTAACTGGATTTTGTGAGGAGAGTCCTCATCCCATCCAACATGATTTTTATATAATGCAGGAGCTTGGGCTACTGCCCACTTTCTTGCAAGTGTATATTTTTTATGAATTGGAATGTGATTTGAGAAGGCAGGCATAATCATTTCTTCGCCATGAGGGCACTCCCTTACAAACTCCGGTGGCCAGTCTTTTTCAGCTAAAAGGATGTCATAGCCTTTGGAGAGGTTATCCCAAAATAGACCCCTTATTTTCCTAGTCTTATCTCCCTCTATACGTAATGTTATTTCGTATATCTTATGAGGTTTGCTATCTCTGGTGTCTGCAGTTTCCACCTGAATGTATTCATTCGTGTCCACTGTCTCCAGATGATTCATCAGGATCTTGCGAGCTATGCCCACTTCTGCTGCGCTGTCGAGCATTGTCTGAGCCCACTCTCAGTTTTTCAGCTGTGTCCTCAGGATCCTCGGCATGTTTGATTACTTTAATGCTAGCTACCTTCTTTTTTGGAAATTGTAATTTTTTACTTTGATGAGCAGGTTCTTTGTCTTTGGACTTGACGTGCTCTTCCCTGTGTTCTGACCGTCCTCTTCTTTCCGATTTCTGCGAGGAAGTCTGAAAAGATCGAGAGGGACGTGTATCAATATCTTGATATCTATCAGGTTTCTTTAGATTATCCCTATTTCTAAGGTTGTATCTTTTCTCAGAGGGCTCCCTCTGGGGAGACTTGTGTCCTTGGTTCGGAGATCTTTCTCTCCGCCGAGGAGACTTTCCTCTGGACTGGAATCTTTTTTCTTTGGGAGTGGATTGTTTATTTCCATCCCAGCTCTTTTTGGAGTGTTTAGATTATTTTTAATAAATATTTTTTCAGGATTTTCAGTTAGTTGGGGTTTCACTGATTTCCCACCCAAACTATCTCTTCCTAGCTCTTCATAGGATTTTTCTATGATTCTGGCAAGTTCAAATGGTTGTTCTGCTATATCTGTTTCTTTCAACTTCTGGAGGAAAGTTATATCCTCAGTTGCCAATTGAACTAAGTCTCTATATGCCTCTGTTAATTGTTTTATTTTAACTAAGAGTTCTTCGCTTGACATTTTATTAATGTCAGGATGTGGTGTGTAGCTGGCTAGAACCGGCCACGTTGCTCCTGGTCTACCTAGTGGACCGAGCCTGGTGATGTGATTATTATGTTTTAGGGCGCCTTTAAACCAGAGCAGATGCTCTTGGTATTTTAATGGGATTTCCACCTCCTCGAAAGGAGTGTAGTCATCCGGAGGTTCCTCTATTTTGTAATAGTGGAACTCACGTGTGACAGCGTTTGCTGCTGGAAAGTTTATCCATGAATAGAATACCTCTGTCTGCCGATATTCATGTGCCTCAATTACGAATATGACTGTACCACCTCTCGATGTTAGTCCATTTTCTATTAGTTTAAGAGTTATAGTTTTTCTTATGTTGACCGGGATGAGTATTGCATCCGGGTCAGTCTGTAGGAGACTATTGTCTTCCTCTAGGAGTCGAGCTGCTATTCTAGCTGCCTCCCTTTCTTCTTCACCGTCTGACATTTTTACTGACAGGAAGGTTTTTGTTGCAGATTAAGTTTTCAAGGAAACAAAGATTAGGTGCACAATATTTTGGAACACTGTATCCTTCAATGTTGAATAAACCAAAAACTATACATAGAAATCTCTTCCTACTAAGTTTCGGCGGATTTTTAACCTTTGACCCACTCCAGACGTCTTTGGAGTATTTACGGGAGAAAGGGTCTGTGTGAAAAAGCACGACTGAGTTACTCTAATGTCTTGCGTTAGATTTATCGCCTTACCAAACGTTGGGCGCCATGTAGTGTAGTTCCTATAGTCCCAATAGGCTCTGCGCATTGGAATAATATCTTCAGTAGTGTAAACGTATGACTGAGTTTATCTAGGTCTCTACTGACTATATTAGACTTAAGTGTTTGCCAGCTAGCTCAGAGTTCACTAGAAACTTTCTCGAATAAGCGAGGAGGAGTCTAACCTCCCTGGATAGACAAGAAGGGATTTAGTTTCTGACAACCATAAAACATGACAACTTTGCTCTCTCTGAATAAGAGTATATCTCTAGAGTCGTGTGAAAACAAAAGACAGCTATTTCACTCAGTCAATAAGTGCGTACTTAGTTTCACCAGATTGCAGAGAAAAAGAGAGACGGACGTTTTCAATAAAAAGTGTTATTTATTGAGCAGTCTCTTTCCTCATACAAGAGAAATGAATTGCTACAAGTGCAATACTTATAGTTAAGTGGAGTGCATACAGTAAAAGCAGGATTATGAAATAATACTGTAAAAGCATTGATATGGTTTCTTAGCCATATGATACTTTAAAATGGATAAAATAGATACATACATATATACATTGACTAATCGTACTCAACTGGTGCTTCTGACTAAGCCTACCCCGGTGTACCTGACCTAAGCCTAATACGTGGGAAGGAGTAAGTAAGTAGCAGTTTAAGTTAAGTTTGGTTTGCCAAGAATCTGACTCAAGAATTCTCTGTAAGGGTTTAGTCAGTTCAGTACCTGGGTAATAGAAGGCAGGAGGGCTGGTATCTCTCTCTCAGGACTCGATATCCCAGTCACCCGCAAGGGTAAGCTGGAAACGCCGGAGGCTGGATTTCTCGGCAAGAGAAAAGACAGCGTCTTTCTCAGCGCGTCAAAAGGGAGGGGCAGCGTCTGTGGGCTCTCGCGTCAGCTGGGCTCTCGGGCAAGTAGTCGCTGCTCCAGATTCGCCACCACCATGTGTTTGCTTAAGGCAGCGTTGGGATATTTATACCTGAAAGGCGCCGGGGTTGACGTAAGGATGGACATAAGACGTCAATAAAGATGTCACTAAGAACTGGTCGTTCTTACAGTGCTTTACAGGAGTTCTCGGACGAAATCAAAACAATAGCAGGCGGGGATTTCCCAGGTTGCCGGAGGCTTGGATTTGTTTAAGAACTCGGTGTGCTTTCTAGGGGGCTGGAGGAATAGGCTTGCTTAATGTGACAGCAGGCGCTATGACCGAATTATGAAAAGGGTTTCTGTGCCGTTGCAGGGATATTATTGATTTATAACCGGACAAGGGCAAAGAATAGGATATTGATTCAGGTACCTAGATAAAACACACTACAGGAGGACAACGTCACTCAGGGTTGCTCACGTTGCAACAATGTGCAAGTGGTGGGTCTGCCCGTGGGCGCAGAGGGCCGTGACCTGATCAGTTACACCGAGTGCTGGCTAGCGGAGTTACTTCATCCGGGAGTCCTGTCTTCTCAATTTGTAGTGGAGCGTGCACATCAGGTCTCGGCTCGGAGGCCTCTGCCTGGCGCCGTCCGCTGCCCTTCCTGTTTTGGCTATTAAATTTCAGAGACGCGATCCTCGGAGAAATCAGGAAGCTGTCAGGAGTCACTGTCCAGAATGCTTCTATCATGTTTTTCCCGGACTACACCACTCAGGTTCAAAGGTGCCGTGACTCCTTTGCCTTGTTGAAGCGCCAGCTGCAGGATCTCAAGGTAAAATATTCCTTATTGTTCCCGGCCCGACTGAGGATGGTGTAAGATGGTACCACCTGTTTTTTTGACACTCCCTCCAACGTTTGGGATTGGCTGGAGGAGGCTGGCCTGTCCGCGGCTCCCAGACCTGCTAAGGCCCCCCTGGCACCCAGACGCAACAGGCGTGGCTGCTGAAGGTGCAGCCTACGCCATTGCATCCCTTCGGATGGTCCCCCGGACTGTGAACAGATAATATCTGAGCGCCAGGTGGCGCTGCATTCGGCGGCAACACTCCGCAGCACGAATCCTATTCCGGAACCAAGACTGTCACCACCTCAACCACTCAGCGCGGAGGACTTGCTGCAGGCATGGTCTGAGGACCCGGACTCACCCATTCCCACCCCTGTTGTGCCCCCCCCCCCCCCCCCCCCCCCCCCCCCCCCCCCCCCGGGACCTCGGGCAATATCATTTGATTGCTCTGTCTATACTGTTTCCCAGTGGGTGGGTTGACCCTCCCTCTCCTGCACTATACCCTGGCACACAGTTGGCCATCGAGATGACACGGGGTGGCTGGGGAAGTAGAGGGATCATGCTGTATATTGTGCTGGGACCGCCCGAGCTCTGTATTATGGCCCATCTTGGCATTGTACAGGGTCTCACCATGTTAACAGTATAAGATATCTCTCCCATTTGCTCAATCCAACATTAGGGGATAGGAGTTTGACTTTGACAACACACACACACACACACACACACCTGAGGCGCAAGCCGGGAGTTAGCTGTAATTCTTTTTAAAATTTTGTGTGTCACTTATAAATATTGCTGATTTTAAAAGCACCTACCTGCCCAGGCACCACAGGACTCGGATCCTGAGCACACCGCACAGCTGTCTCTGCGCTGTCAGCGGACTTTAAAACTACAAATAATTCACGGCGCCATTGCCAGCGTGCAGATAGGCCACGCCCCCTTGGAGGCCACGCCCCCTTTCTCGCTCGGTATATAACGCTGAATACAAGCGCTGTCTGCCAGAACCACGTTCCTCCTGAGGCGGAAGCCGGGAGTTAGCTGTAATTCTTTTTAAAATTTTGTGTGTCACTTATAAATATTGCTGATTTTAAAAGCACCTACCTGCCCAGGCACCACAGGACTCGGATCCTGAGCACACCGCACAGCTGTCTCTGCGCTGTCAGCGGACTTAAAAACTACAAACAATTCACGGCGCCATTGCCGGCGTGCAGATAGGCCATGCCCCCTTGGAGGCCACGCCCCCTTTCTCGCTCGGTATATAACGCTGAATACAAGCGCTGTCTGCCAGAACCTCGTTCCTCCTGAGGCGGAAGCCGGGAGTTGGCTGTAATTCTTTTTAAAATTTTGTGTGTCACTTATAAATATTGCTGATTTTAAAAGCACCTACCTGCCCAGGCACCACAGGACTCGGATCCTGAGCACACCGCACAGCTGTCTCTGCGCTGTCAGCGGACTTAAAAACTACAAACAATTCACGGCGCCATTGCCGGCGTGCAGATAGGCCACGCCCCCTTGGAGGCCACGCCCATCGCCCCCTCTCCCTCGATAAAGTATGTGCTTTCACCGTACGCGCAGCGGACGGGCGCAGCGGGCTCGCCGTTTGCGCGCCAAAGGCGCGCCTAAGGCAAGCCCGTCTTCGCCCGTCATCGCCAAGTCATCGCCTCTCGCCGGTCCCCCTGCTCAAATTACACGGACGGCATACCACTATGATAAAAACTATCTCCTTGCACTTAACCCGGGCCAACGCTGTGACAAGCTAGTGGGCTGCATTGGCCAGACTGATCTTCATTGTAAATCCTGTAACTTAGTCATATCTAAGCCGAGCCTACTTCGACACAAAGCCAGTATAAGAAAACATACTCTGCTCACGATTTTTCAGCTTAATGTCAGGTCCCTGGTAAAGCACCATCCTGAGGTCAATACTCTATTGACCGATGAGAACCCAGACATATTATTCTTGTGCGAAACCTGGCTCAAGGACGAGCTAACCAGCATTCCTAACCTTACGTTGCCGGATGGATTCTCTGATATCCATCAATAGAGACTCTAGGGGAGGCGGCATTGCCGTTATCTACAGAACGCCATACTCTTGCTCCTTTCTGAAGGAAGACATCACGGGATGTGAGTGCGCCCGTTTCAAAATCACCACTAGCCCTCATTTCTCCCTCTCTGGCCTTTTCATCTACCGACCCCCGGGGCCCACCTCTAAATTTACGGAGGAACTTTTAGAGGTAGCCCACGCTCTGGTTATGAGCTCCGCCAACTTTACTATTTTGGGAGACCTAAATCTCCACTTTGACTCCACCGCGGATCCTACCATCAGTAATCTCCTGGCGGACCTAACAGCCCTACAGCTGATCCCTCTTATACAGTCCACTACACACTCTGCTGGTCACTTACTCGACCCTGTTTTCACCAATATCCTGGAAGCCAGAGCTGATCCACCCAAACCCATGGGCTGGACTGACCACTTTCTCATCAAATTTGTGATATCGGCCGATACCCAATCCAACAAGGATTCGCCTTCCTCCTGTCTGAAACGGCCCTGGCATAAACTCCAAAATAAGGATCTCTCCGCTATCTTAGGAGAACCTAACCTCGCAATCACTAACAACATCAATACGTCGTATGCCTCCTTTCAGGACTGGATCACTAAAGGACTCGACGCCCTCATACCTGCCAAATGGACTAGAGGACGTAGCACCCCCTCTAATCCATGGTATGACGAAAATTTGAAACTTCTTAGAAAGGAATGCAAAGTAGCTGAACGTTACTGGAGAAAGGACTATAAGGACAAGGACAAAGCTTTTTACCTGTCCAAACTTAAATCATATCATAAAGCTATACGCGCGGCCCGTGCATCCTTCTATGCCAAGGAAATCGACTCCAGCTCCAACCCTACGAAAACCATTTTTAAACTGGTTCAAAAGCTGAAAAACTGTGGCAATCCTGCCTCGTGTATCTCTTCCACTCAGCAGTGTGAGGACCTCGCCACCTTCTTTATTGAAAAGGTGAGGAAAATTTACAACACCTTCTCACAGCATCCTTCCGACCGCACTAGTTCCTCCAACTCCCCCTTTAAAGGCACCAGACTTACTTGTTTACCTGCTACCTCTCACGAGGATCTAGCTAAACTCTGCAGAAAGGTGAAATCCGGTGCCCCTTCAGATCCCATGAGACCGGCTGAATTTTTAGAGGCTCTGGACTTCTTTCTTCCATCCCTGGCCACACTCCTCAACCTCTCCTTCTCCTCGGCAACCGTTCCTACATGTTGGAAACAGGCATGGGTCACTCCCATTATCAAAAAGCCTACCCTGGACCCCACAAAGCCGGAGAACTATAGGCCCATCTCACTGCTCCCCTGGGTGTCCAAACTAGCAGAAGCCCATGCTAACACCGTACTATCAGACCACATGGCCCAAAATAACATCTTGGACCCTTCCCAACACGGGTTCAGGCCAGGGCATAGTACGGAGTCCGCCCTTCTATCCACCACCGAACATCTCCGGAGGGTACTAGATACCGGTCAAAGTGCTGCGCTGATACTACTCGATCTCAGCGCAGCCTTTGACATGGTTTCCCATAATATCTTGCTGAGTCGCCTGGAAAACATAGGGATCAGTGATCTGACCTTCGAATGGTTCCGCTCGTTCCTGACAAGCAGATCCTTCCGTGTCTCAGCACCCCCGTTCACCTCCCGATCACACTCTATCGGCCAAGGAGTTCCGCAGGGTTCGGCTCAGTCCATCCCTTTTTAACCTGTATATGCAGCCTCTCGCGGCAGTGGCCAAAGAATGGGACCTCACGCTGGTGTCGTACGCTGACGACACACAGCTGGTAATTACCCTCACTGAGGCGCCCTCAACCTCTGCCACGAGATTCAGGGATGGACTGGCTGCAGTCGCCCATTGGATGACGGCTAACTGCTTACAATTGAACGCAGGGAAAACCGAGGTGCTGCTCCTGGGTAAGAACCCCAGCTGTTGGAGCGACCACTGGTGGCCCCCCTTGCTGGGCCCCATCCCTCCTTCTAAATCTCTGGTAAAAAACCTGGGAGTTTGGTTGGACTCCTCGCTGAGCTACCAAACTCACACCAAAAGAGTAGCAGCTACGTGTATCGGGCTGCTGAGAAGCCTTAATTCCATTCTAGGGTTCTTCGACCCCAAAACACGGCAGCTTATAGTCCAATCCACCATCCTTTCCCGGTTAGACTATGCTAGCGTCCTACTGTTAGGCGCTAACAAAGCTGAAACAACCAGGCTTCAACGAATTCAGAATTCTGCGGCCAGGGCAATAGTTGGCCTTCCTAGAAGATGCTCTGCTAGAGCCACCATACAAAGACTCCACTGGCTCCCAGTGGAAGCCCGAATCCAATTTAAGGCCCTTACCACTGCCTTTAAAATCCTCAAAACTGATGGCCCTGAACTCCTCCGTCCGCTTCTAACACCCTACACCCCCCAGCGTAACCTCCGCTCCCTAGGTCAACATTTAGTAGTGGTCCCCCGCACGAAACTCTGCCGTGTCGGGGGTCGCTCTTTCAGACTTTTGGGAGCAAAACTCTGGAATTCCCTTCCCCTGAGCATCCGCCGCCTTGACAACTTGTCCGCTTTTCGCAAGGCAATAAAAGCTCACCTGTTCCCACTATTGTAAGCCTCTGGCCTCCCCACCCCCTCCCAGTAGGTTATGCTATGGTTTCTCAGCGCCGGGACGCCCCGTTGCTGGGGCAGCTGTCGCGCTTTAACAAACTCGTAACATAACATAACATAACACACACACCCACCCACCCACCCACCCACCTCAGCCGAGTCACCTTGCCCGTTTGTTGCCATGGTTAGGCTCTCCTGTTTAGGTCAGCTCGCGTTGCGAGTTCGCTCTTATAAAGTTACACATTATAATGCCAGCTTGTTATGTCCTTCCCAAATAGTTGCATTCGCTGAGCCTGTCTGCTCTTCCCTCACAATACCACAATGCTGACTGAACCCAGACACTACTACCATCCCTTATGGCCAACATTAATGTCATCACCTGGAACGTGAGAGGTCTTCACTCCGCCTCAAGCAGGAACTCCATCTTCGCATACCTACACCGTAGGTCCACTGGCATTGCACTGCTCCAGGAGACACATCTCACTTCTCTTGAAGCAGAGCGGCTGCGCCGCCGCTAGTGGGATCACGTGTATAGCACTAATTTTTCCTCTTCAGCTAGAGGCACTCTGATATGGGTGAGGTGGGGGCTCCCTGCGAAGTGGAGGAGGTCGAGGTTGATGCAAAGGGCAGATGTATTTCTCAAAGGTACACTAAACTGCCAGCCCCTCCTTATTGGTTCGATTTGCGCTCCCAGCGTAGACCAAAACTCCTTTCTAGGGTACTAGCCTGCTGGAGCGGCCAGCCCTAGATTATAGGGGGTGATTTCAATTCTGTTCTCAACGTCTCTCTGGTCCCGCCCCTGACGTGCACCTCTGCAACATCCAACGCTCAAGCTCTGCGCGCATGGCTCAATCACTGGTCCCTAATGACTCTATGGCGCTCCCGCAGCCCTGATGCCCGTATCTACTCCTAGAGTAGATACGGGCATCTTCATGCCCCTCACCTCTGCCTTGGTCCATCCGGATCTGAATGGGTTTGTCTGCATTAACCGACGCACGAATGACCTTTTCGACAGAAACCTGGGCAGAGCGATGTCAGCTATTCGTGCTCAGCTCACGTTTTGGGATACTCTATCGATATCTGTCACGGGTTGGATTGCTTTCACCAAGTTGGTGATCCTTCCTCTGCTCCTCTATTATTTTACTAATTTTCCTATCTATGTTCCCCCTCCTTTCTTTACTAGATTGGAAAAAATAATCAGAGATTTTATTTGAGGCACCTCCCACCATTGTGCTTCCATTAAGAAGCTTTACTTTTCCACGGATCGGGCGGCCTTGCAGCTCCTAACTTGGTGCATAACTATCTTGCTGCACAATTACAAAGGATTGCCAGCTTGGTGGCCTCTCTTCACCTCACCGACACAGCTATACTTAGCCCGCCCCTACCACACTCTTCCCTACTTCACCTGTTCCACCCTTGTTCGAAGCCCGGGGCCATAGACTCCATGTTGCCTAGAGTTGCACACAAATGCTACATCAGAATCCTCTTTGTCACCCGCTCCACAATACCATATGCCCCCACCATACCACTTCAGGGAATGCCCAGACGGTTACTGGTCACCATGGCGGCCGAACTGCACAACTGGGGGAGGGGGGCTGAAATCCATGAAACTGGGGATCTCTTCAAGAAGGGGTCCCTTATACCGTACACCACACTTGTCTCAAAGGAGGGGCTACACCCGGGCTGCTTCCTGCTCCACTGTTCCCTTATAACGGCCCTTGCGGTTCACTGGGGAGACTTGACCACAGTTAGATCTGGGGGTCTCTAGTTGGCAATGGTTATCACCTTTGTCCAAATAGGGACCCTTACTTCTAAGTCAGGACAAGGGGATTACTCTCCTTAATAACCCCTGCTCACCCCCTTGGTAGCTTGGCACAAGCAGACAGGCTTATCTCAGAGGCAGTGTGTTAAGCAGACCCCCCAGGATATAGCGGCATGGATTAGCAAATTTAGCGGCACAAAAATGGAAATTTAGCGGCACAAAAATGGAAATTTAGCGGCAATTTTGCGGCATTTATTTGGCCCTGGACCTTGATAAAGCGGCCTCCAGTGACCCCATTTGTCACCCGTCCTTCCTTACACTCTTTCTGCCTCCAATTTCTCCCTCTCTTAGTTGTGTTTTGCCGCTTTTAGCTCCTCTATCTTCCTTCCTGTTGCACTCTTTCCACTGTCCCATTCAGCTTTCTGTTTCTCATGCCCCTTCCTTTCTGTGCCTCATTCACTCATCCTCTCTCACACACACACATCTTTCTCTCCTTATCGATATCTCTCTCATCAGCCCAGTCTCTTATCCCCTGTCCCTCTCTCTTTCCATCTTCGGATCTCTCTAGCACCCTGCCTCTCTAGTTCTCTCTTGTCTCCCTCTCTCCCTTCCTCGCCCTCTCTTCTCTCTCTAACTCTCATACTTTCGTTCTTCCAGACACTGTCTTTCTTCCCCTTCCTCTCTCGCCCTCTTTCTCGCGCATTCACCCTCCCTCTTTCTCTCCTGCTCACTCCTCTCTACTTTTCTCCACCTTTCAGTTTCATTCGCCCAGTTTCTCTCACCCCATACTACCCTTTCCTTCTTTCCCACCTCTGACTTCTTTGCTCACCCCCCCTCTCTTTCACCCCTTCTTTCTCGTCTCACCTGCCCCATACCCTCAGTTTTCATTCTTGCTCCTCCTCTTTACCTTTGCGCTCCACCTTTCACCTTTATCCTTCCATTTTCTTTTACCCCTTCCCTTTCCTTCTAAATGCCCCACTCTCCCTTGCTTTCACCCCTTTCCTCACACATGTGCCCCCAGCCACTCCTCCTTTCTTTCACCCCTTTCTTCTCCTCACACGTACCTCCAACCCCTCTTTCTCTCTCCCTCCGGTCTGTGATCCTCCGTGCAGGAAGCCGACTGTCTGATGAAAGCTTGCACCACCGCAATCCCCTGACACCTGCCAGAGCCGAGGATAACAGGCGGGGGCGTGAAAAACTAAGCCTCATTAACAAGTGAAAGGTCTTTAAATGACCTGTGAAGTACTCGGGTGCGGCTGGCAGTTTTGAACTGCCAGCAGCACCCGAGTACTTCACAGGTCATTTAAAGACCTTTCACTTGTTAATGAGGCTTAGTCTGACTCTCTGTGTGTGTCCCGGGAAGCTGCTGACACACACGAGTGGGGGGGGGGGGCGGCGCGCACAGCCAGGCATTCTTTGTTTTGCTGTCTCACTTGTTAATATCGCGGCCAATATGGTTTTTATCGCGGCCATCGCGGTAATCTGCCGATTTCGCGATTTTTTCGTGAATCGCGAAATCGCGATAAACTGGAGGGTCTGGTTAAGCATTTGTGAATATACACAGCAATACAGTGATGGCACTACAGATGGACACAACAGAGGTTTTATAAAAATAGGTATTCTTTATATAGACTTAAACACAAGACCACAAATGACAAAAATCCACAATACTATACTAAAGGTTACTTAAAGGATGATAAAAGTCTCTTAGTTCAAGTTGTTGGTAAATGCGACAAAGTTCTCAACAAAGTACTTGGATGCGGCACGCAAAGTAAACAAAAGGCTCGCAGAAGGGGAGATGTGTCGGTTCCGTGACCCGGGGGAACGGTTGCGTCCTTCCTCAATGCTTGCGCAGAGTAGGGGACTCGTCGTGAGCCTTACCGGTGCGGAGGTGATGTGTAGATTCTCAACCTGTTGCGGTCCGCAAGATGGTGCCTTGATGCGATGCCGATGCGATGATCCAGTTGTGATGCGAGAAGATGGCGCCCTTGATGCGGCGATGCGATGACACCCTGGCAGCCTTGCGACGACTCTGTACTTTGGAGCCGGGACAGGCCCTGCAATGCGCTTCTCCGGTGATGCGATGACAGCTCTCTCGATGCGTCGCGCTTCTCTGGCGATGCGACAGCAGACAACTTCGATGAACACACGCTTCCAGGGAGATGTGATGTACTCTCGCGTCTCCGGCGTTGTGATGATTTTAGCTGCGGCGGCGACACGCTTATTCTCGATGCGTCGCGCTCCCAGCGGCACGCAAGTGACTGGAGTCAGGATTCCCAGCAAGGAAATTCAGGAGGGAGCTGGGGGTGAAGTCTTTTTGGCCCTGAGACTTCAGCAGGAGGCAAGCACAGTTCAAGCCCTTGGAGAATATTCTGTAGATGAAAGTCCTTACAAAGTTCCTTCTCCTACAAAGTTCCTTCTCCTTTCCCTTGGCAATGAAGTAACCACTGCAGGCCAACCCAGCAAACAGCACACTGGCAAAGGGGCAGTCCAAACTCCTGCAGCTTCCTTGGTTCTTCTCCTTGGCAGAAAGGTTTCTTGTTCCAGAAGTGACCTAAAGTCTGTGGGACTGGGTCCCAATATTTATACCCCAAAATCCTTTGTTCTTTGAAGGCAGAGAGGCCTCTGCCTAGTTCAAACCAGTTCCTGAGCCCTGTGTTTACATGACTCTTCTCTTCCTTTCACTGTGCAGGGCAGAAACATCAGACGCCCCACAGGAGGTGGAGCCAGCACAGGGTAGGGAAGATGCAGCTCTGGAGCACTCTGTTGACAGGATTCCCCTTCTCCTTTCACTGTGCAGGGCAGAGACATCAGACAAGCCACAGGGGGTGGAGCCAGCATTGTGGAGGGAAGGCCCAGCCTATTCAGGTCCCAGGTGCACTCTCCCCCTCCCATCTGGAGGTAAATCTCCCTATTCACCGCTGGGCTGTCCCAGACTGTCTCCTGGAATTTCCCCAGCCCTGTCACACACAAACCCAGACAAGGAATACACAAGTCCGCAGAGGCGGGCTCAAATGGTTAGGCAAGCAAATACCTACTTTCTAAAAAGTGGTATTTGCAAACACAGAATATTAAAATAAACTTTACTAAAAGATGTATTTTATTATTCTGAGTTCAGGCATACTACACTCGAATTTCTACTATGTTCCCTGAGTCAGTTAGGATTGTAGGGATGTAACAATCTTCACTGCCCATTCTAGTCTATGGGAACAGGTAGCCTTCAATAGTGAAAAACGAAAATGGCTGTAATTCACTACTAGAACATGCTACACACATCAGAGCATGTCCTACCTTATACGTACAATGCACCCTGCCCTTGGGCCTACCATAGGGGTGTCCAATAGGAAGCAAAGGGAAGGTTTGGGGGCTGGCAAGTGGGTGCACTTGGCCAAGTCGACATGGTAGTCACAGACTACACACAGGCCTTGCAATGGCAGGCCTGAGACACACTTTACAAGCTGCTTCTGTGGGTGGCACAACCAGTGCTGCAAGCCCACCAGCAGCATTTGCTCTACAAGCCCTGGGCACACATCGTGCACTGTACTAGGGGCTGACAGTAGATCAAATAAGCCAATCATGGAATCCAATCGGTATATCAATTTAACATAGGGAGCATTTGCACTGTGGCACTGATTAGCAGTGGCACAGGTCCCAAAACATACAACCAGCAAAAATAGGTCAAAACAGAGGAGGCAATCCGTCAAAAATGGAAGGGAGACTCACGCCAATGATGTCAGGTCTAACAACCACCAAGACCTCCACACATCTCACGATTCAGTACTTACATGTGATGGGTACTGTTGTGCATCTCACTCAATGGTTCGCAGCCTCCATTAGACAACCTGCTGCAGTCTCATTAGATCCTCTAAAGCTGCGCAGGGAGGCAGACCTAGAACGCCCTTTCACTGACTGAATGGGCAAAGGCCTTGGAGATCACACCCATATACCCTGCAATCATCGCTTCCGCCAGATCCAATTTTTAGTTTTGAACAGAGCGCGTCTCACCCCAGCTAAGATTAACAGATATTTCCACTGCACAGACACTGCCTGAGCCCGTTGCCTGATGGTCGACGCTGACCTTCTACATATGTTGTAGCAGTGTCCTGACCTTGGCAGATACTGGAGCAAAGTGGCCAGCATCCTTGCCCGCTGTATCGGGCGAGCCGTCCCCTTGCGCTGGGAATCCTACATCTCTCTGTCGGAAGTAAAAAACACAAGGTCACATTCCACTTCCTGGATCTGGGTTTGGCAACTGCCAGATGACTGATCACCAGGAGATGGAAATCCCCTGAGTCCCCACATGCCCTTGGTGGTGCGCTTTATTAAAATGGGCCAAGGCGGAGAGCATCTCCCTGCATATGGAAGACTTACTGGGTCTCTGCGGGCTCCCACTGGTGGTCAGTTGGGATGTAATATTTGATGCCCTGCTCGGCGACAGTAGCGCAGATTTGGGGGGTTCGTCTCTGGATCGGTAAACGACCGCTGAGGTGTCAAGCGCTTAGGGTATAGTGAGCAAAAAGGGTATGGAGTGCCTCCGAATCAGTGAATGAACGTAAAGATGCAGATGGGAGTCGCACCAATTGATGGTCCTCCCACCTGGAGTAGAAACGGGGGGGAGAGAGGGATCTCTCTTGTCAGAACAAGGGCTCTCACACACCTAGCAAGCTAGGTGTCATGCTACATCATATGAGCCTGTCCCTCGTCCGGTCGGACCTGCAATACCTGACTGGCACCCATTACGGGGCTCTTTGGCGGGGATCGTCTGCTCCTGCCGTTGGGTGTAATGGGGGTAAGAGGCCTCGTGTGTATGTGTAGATGTGAAGTGAGTGGATTAAAACAGGTCACCCAGTCCTAATAGTAATTTATTCGGGAAGGTAAACTGCCTGGCTAAAACAGGAAGAGCGGCAGTGAACTACATGTTATGTTGACCACTAGAGAGTAGACCTGTTTCGTGCTCTCAGCGTCGGGAGGATCAAAGCACTTCATCAGGACCAAATAAACTATCTACACAACGTGATAAGTGAAAAACCTACATACCACGTATTAAGATAGGTACCCAAAGTTGCTTTCTAAGTAGGCTTGCAACGGAGTCCGGCTATCGTTCGGACACCAATGTGTGTCCCACGTTCAGTGAATGCTGGTTTCTTGACCTACCCTGGCGCCGGATCCAGTGAATAACCATTCTGTTTCATAGTTCCATGTCCCAAAGCAGTCATTGTGCATTTGTGACAGTTAACTTGAATTATATCTGTTCTTAATCTGAGTAAAACACCTTTCAGAGGCTGTAACTTCTAGTCAGACCAGATCTGCCACAGCAGGGCTTGCATTGTGAATAAAGGGCATGTCATAATATGGAGGCCAAGTGGCTGAGTATGTCTAGCAGTCCTGAAACCACATCCAATGTACAATCTAGGAGACCTTAACCTAAAATAATCTGGGTATTTTTACCAGAGTAGGTGGAGTTAATCACCAAAGTATTTACCTTTCTATAGGAGAAATTTGGAGTAGAGGGTAAGTCTGTTATTAAATCCTCTGTGTGTTTTTGTTAATGGACCAGATAGAATTAAACAAAAATGTAATAGCCCATGGTTTTTAGGTCTCGACCTAAAGCATTGCTTGTTTATCGAGATTCTAGTAAGCGGTCCGAAAACTCTACCAAAACTGCGGATTAGCCACAGTTCATGTGACACAGGCGCGTGCACAAACAAACCACCATTTGTCTGTGCCGCGCATCAGACTTCAAAGCTGCCTCTCCCCCGCCATCATACTTCAAAGGCTGCCGCTCCCCCACCCCCGCATCAGACTTTAAAGGAATGCCCTTCTCTCCCTATACAGTGTCTTTCCCTGCTCTCGCGTTGGTCTGGCAGTGTTTTGCATCTCCAGCCCCCTCCTCCCACACCGTGTCTAGGCCCTCCCCAGCCGCCCCTCCCCAGCCCCCTCCGCATCGCTGGCTCAATCTCTGCCTCTATCTTACTTGCCCATCCTCCTCCACAGAGCGCGTCTCACCACCACTCGCCCTTTCCCTCACTCGCTTTTTAGGTTGAGCCTATAACGGCGCATGCGCTGTTTGCTCAACTTTAAGTAAAAGGGGAGCTCAAAAGTGCTACCCACGTTTGCTGGCTGGCAGTGGCTAGAAGCTTCAGTGTGCGTGCACGCGCGGCTATCTGCCTTTCCTCATGGAGCCTCTCACAACTGCCCCTCCCCCACCATAGAGCTCGTCTCGCGGCCGTGTCGCCATTTATCACTTTCACGGCCGCGCGGCCGTGTCTCTTTATTAATGTCTTTTTTATGAAGGCGCCTCCTCTGCACGCGCTCAGATCTGCTCATGTAAGACGCCCTAACTTTTTATGTGTTTTTGCAGATTATACAGCGCGAGTTCGACCCGAAGGTTTCATAGCGCTTTACACGAGCAAATTCATATTTGTTAGGCGCAGGCAGATCCCTTTCACCCTTCTGTCCCCTCTCCCTCCTCCTACACATCCCTCCCCTGCAAATCAAAGTACTTGGCTGAACTGACCTGCACACCCTCCGGCTCACACTCAACTTCAGAGCCGCCGGAGCAGACGGGCAGCAGGGCCAGCAGCCCCCAGATGCAGCCGTGCAGGGTGCCGTGCAGTGCCATGTGCCTCGTTCTTTTTTTTTTTTTCTTGACGTAAGTGAAAGCCTACCGTGCTTGTTTGCAGTAGCCTTGCTCCTCAAATGCTGTTGCTGTGTTGCCCTCTCTCTAGTTTTCCTCTGTGCCGCTTCTTAGGTTAGATAGCGAGTTCACCATTCCTCCACGCTCGCTCCCGCCCGCCCCCCCCCCCCCTTGTGCTTTCACCCCGACCGGCCGTGCATGCCTACTGGCTTTGTCACCATTCCTCCACGCTCACTCCCGCCCCCCTTGCGCGTTCACCTCGACCGGCCGTGCATGCCTACTGGCTTTGCCCCAGTCTCACACGATCAATGACTGTGCCCCAGCCGACTCTGTCCCAGCCTCACATAGCACCGACTCTGCCCCAGCCTCGATTCTACCCTTGAAGGATAGATCTGACTGGCCCTCATGACTCCGCCTGTGCTCAGCCATCCTCACCTGTACCCTCCAGGCGAGGCGCAGATCTAGTGCTTCGCCCCCCTTTCAGCTCTATGAGGCACTGAGAAGTGTATGCCCTCCCCGCCTGCAGCTGGCCTTGTTTAGTAAAGGTGTGCGTTATATATTTTAAAAGCCTTTCGATTTGTTTTATAAATTAATTTATTTACATCCGAAAAGGGCAAGGTAGCGTGTGTGTGTGTGTGTGTGTGTGCATGTTTCAAAGCATCCCCCCACCCCCTTCTTCCGGCTTATGTTTGTTACTGCCCGCCTTCGGTGCATGTTCAAATCTCTCCGGACTCACAGGGTAAGTCTTGTTATATGTAAAAGCATCTGAAAGCTACCACTTCCCCTCCTAACGTGGTGGCTCGTCTCATATGGCATTTGCAGGTTTCTTCTGTGCCTTTTGCGTGCTTCAGTTACCTATTTGTATCATTTGTTCAAGTAAGAAGCTGGCGTTGTTATTAGTTGAATGCCCTTGTTTGCATTTGGGCCAATGGCACCCTGGCGACATCACAGTAAGGGCTACAGTTCAAAGTGCTGCAAGCACTACACAAGCTCAGGGCATGATTAGAAGTCTGACTGGTGGATTACTGTCACAAATGCGGCGGATATCTTGTATGTCTTATTACCAGTGCCAGGATATAATGCACTTGAAGTAAGGCGGATGGGTCAGAGTAATTAGTCCACAGTGCTGAGTACAGTTGCCAAAGCTCTGTTTTGAAGATCTAGGCCTACTGGTATTTAATGCTGGCGCACCAGTTACCAAGGCTGGTTGGTCTTGAAGCCCCACCCTCACAAACCTCTCACCCTCACTCACCCTCACAACCCTCTCACCCACCCTCACCCTCACACCCACACACACACACTCACCCCCCCTCACCCTCACCCCCTCACCCTCACCCCTCCACACCCTCACCCCCCCCACATCCCCTCACCCTCTCACCCCCTCACCCTCTCACCCCCACACACCCTCACCCTCTCACCCCCACACCCCCTCACCCCCCCTCACCCTCACACCCCCTCACCCTCACACCCCCTCACCCTCACACCCCCTCACCCTCACACCCCATCACCCTCACACCCCATCACCCTCACACCCCATCACCCTCACCCCCCACATACCCCCTCACCCCCCACATACCCCCTCACCCCCCACATACCCCCTCACACACCCCCTCACCCCCACATACCCCCTCACCCCCACATACCCCCTCACCCCCACATACCCCCTCACCACCACATACCCCCTCACCCCCACATACTCCCTCACACCCCCTCACACACCCTCACCCACCCTCACACCCCCTCACCCTCACCCCCCCTCACCCTCACCCCCGCTCACCCTCACCCCCGCTCACCCTCACACCCCTCACCCTCACAACCCTCACACCCCCACACCCTCACCCCCTCACCTTCACACACCCCTCACCTTCACACACCCTCACACCCCTCACCCTCCTCACCCTCTCACCTCACATCACTCAGCGACACCACAGCACCCCCACACACCCTCACCCCCAACATACCCCCTCACCCCCAACATACCCCCTCACCCCCAACATACACCCTCACCCCCAACATACCCCCTCACCCCCAACATACCCCCTCACCCCCAACATACCCCCTCACCCCCACATACCCCCTCACCCCCACATACCCCCTCACCCCACATACCCCCTCACCCCCACATACCCCCTCACCCCCACATACCCCCTCACCCCCACATACCCCCTCACCCTCCCTCACCCACCCTCACCCACCCTCACCTACCCTCACCCACCCTCACCTACCCTCACCCACCCTCACCTACCCTCACCCACCCTCACAACCCTCTCACCCTCACAACCCTCTCACTCTTACAACCCTCTCACCCTCACCCCCTCACCTTCACACACCCCTCACCTTCACACACCCCTCACCTTCACACACCCTCACACCCCTTCACCCTTTCACCTCACATCACTCAGCGGCACCACAGCAACAATCTGTGCAATCGTTCAACAACAACTGTTCAAATATGTTCTCTCAATAATTGAAGCTTTATTACAAATGTCACAAAAAGATGTTATTTCACTTATGTTCTTGGATTTTTGTCTCAATAAAATACACTGAACATAATCTTCACAAAAGTTATTTACAAAAGTTTAAGCTATTGCCATTATAAATTACAATAACTTTTATTTAAGTATTAATTATTTAAAAAAATTAAAAGCCTTTGTTAATTGTAACATCAATACATGTAAGTCACGTAAATACAAAACATTGCATTACAAATGCTATAGGTGTCACATTTGGGAAAATTATAACTGCTGGCATTGTAAATGACAAAGCTATTAATTTCGCGATTTTCAAAAACAAAACATGAATAAAAAATGTGTAATTTACAATACCAATATCTCAAACTTTCCTAATGCGAGACCTATTGCGTTGCAAATGCTTGTTACTCGTATGCATTCATTACACTTATGAGGTAATCTAATGCTTTTCCTGAGCATTGCCACTCAAACATATATTTAGATTAGGTGAAGCCTTTCAGAACTCAGAATGACTGGCGTAGAAGCATCTTGACACTTATTTCAGCTCCATTGCAACCAAACTCAACATAACATTTGTTCCGGAGTAGCATGCTACCTGCCACTTCAGATGTAGTAAGTGCTGTGGAGATACAATTATAGTGCTATACTTCCTTACCCTGAAGTAGGACAAATGTATGCTGGGAATTTTACTTTGAAGCCTTTTCGCGTAACTAGCTTTTTAGGTCTCGCGACCTATCCATGCGCATCGAGCGGAGCGAGAATTCAAGCGGCGAAAACATCATGAAACCACCAGCTTTTTGCTGGCGTTTTCATGAAGTTCATGTGAACCACGTGTTCAAACCTGAACGCGCATCAGCCTCCCTCCATTTGCTGCACAGCACATCAAAGGGCTTCGCCCAGCGTGCGCTCTGCGGCTTCTCCTCCCCTAATTACGCCGCACACAGCCTTCCTTTCATTTCTCCTCCCCCTCCCCAGCCATCTTCCCCCAGGCCGTGTTCCCTCAGATATGCTATTGCATATCGTTTTCTACCTCTTGTATTTTGTTGCTCTTGATACTTGCACAACTGTCACTATTGTCTCATGTAACGTAACGTTTGCTTTTGTAACATGCTCACTTGTAATTTTTGCTTCATGTATCACTACTGTTGTCCTCGCTTTATAAAAACTGCTCCCTCGCTCTTCTGCCGCCGCCATCGCCTTGGGCTCTCGCGCTCCTTTCTCCCTCTCTCCCGCTGCCTAGTCCTCCCACCCCCTCCCTCTCCAGCGCGCGCTCCACTCGCATCTGCCTGCTGCTCCGACCCAGCAATGCCGAGAAGCTTGTTTCCTCTAAGAACATATCGTTTGCTACCTCTTGTATTTTGTTTGCTCTTGATACTTGCACAACTGTCACTATTGTCTCATGTAACGTAACGTTTGCTTTTGTAACATGCTCACTTGTAATTTTTGCTTCATGTATCACTACTGTTGTCCGCACTATATAACAAGCATTGGCATAGCCAATAGGTCTCGCTTGTGGGACCTTAAAAGTATTTAGTTTTGCAGCACAATATCCTTGTTGCATAATCGGATATTGTGCTGCAAAACTAAATACTTCTAAGGTCCCACAAGCGAGACCTATTGGCTATGCCAATGCTTGTTTAGAAAGCTAGTTACGCGAAAAGGCTTCAAAGTAATTTATTACTGCCTCTTAAAATACTGTGCCATCCTTATAACAAATTTGTCATTTTATTGGGAGGATCGACATTCCCCCTTATTCATCTTAGAATTAAAGCATGTTGGCCTTAGCATTTATATAACCGGGATAGACCATGTTAAAAACAATAAAAATAACGAAGAAATATGTAGACCAAGTTTATTTAATGTATGACTCTGTTTTCCGGAACCCTAGATTTCGATTGTCATTTTCACAGTGGAACGTCAGTGGCTCCCTAAAGATGGTGCCTCCAGTATCTCTTACCAAACTGTCTAATTTTCTGCTGTTTTCAAGAGAAGTAGACCACTAAGAGTCTCCGGTGAGCCGTGGGATTTAGGTAAAAGTAGGGCCCCGGTTGAGTAAGCAGAAGCACCGCCCATAATGATGAATTGGGAGAACATGCTCTGGTAGTTTCCATACAACAGTGGTGGCATACAGTATCCCAAAAGAACCATAGAACTCTTGGGTCTTTTCATTCCAGTGGAACAATTGCTCTTTTCCTAGTAGAAAAATCAAAGGATAATTGACTTCACAATAATGGGTAATGATTCAACAATTCGTGTTTTTAACCCCAGTACACGTTTCTTGCACAGTTCCCATCTTCTGCCTCTTCTTTATTAGTGCTATATTCAAACTTTATTGGTACAGATGTACCAGCATGCCTTTTCTGGCAATATGTACTTAATCTCTTCTGTGAAGCTAACCACTATGCAGCATAGACACTCCAATAGCATAACAGCAAACCCATTGAAATTCATGTCCCAGATGGTATTGGTTCTAATATCTGAAATAATAAACGTTTGTGTTTATTGTTGGGGGATACTCACATTTTTTATCGTATTGACAATCTGCATAATAAGCAAGGAATTCCAATCATCTCTCTGGCTTCATAAAGGTTTTTTTTGGTTTATCACACAGCCCAGCATCATTACCCCTCTGGTAAGCAAGAATTTAATGTAATAATGTCAACATGTTTTATGCTGAGCCTCTGCATAATATCAATATTAATATACAGTCCGAACCTGAGAACGCGAATGCATGCCTTCGCTATCCAAACACTGGGCACACATTTACATATCTATGCTTCACGAAAGATACTTTCAAATATGCCCCGTTATGATGCTTCACAGCATAAGTGAAACATTGTTGTGCATGACTTTTGGGGAATGGAGGAGCTAATAATTCGGGGTCACACAAATAAGGTGGCATCTGAACACCTTATGCAAAACTTGTAAATGCCAAAAAATAACTAGAGAACTCAAAGTGAAAAACCGGGAATACAAGTTAATGTGCGGGATGAGTGCTTAAACCGTCCTTCTTCAAAGCTCTGTTAATTTCATGTTATTTCGAAATGCCCCTAACAGTATTAATCTGCAGTTTAATTACAATTTCATTCTAATTAACCTTATCAACTCCACTTCAATACAATTAGTATAAAGTTGATTATGTAGTGAAGTGACAGTACTCATTAATGGTTTCTTCTCTTATGGAAAAAAGGAATCTGTCTTGGTCCCTCGTGCCACTGACCTTCATCTTTAAATTAAAGAGCACAGAAATTAAATTTCTGCACAACCTTTCATGATGGTTTGCAAGGTGTATATCTGATGTCGGTCTCTTTGTGTCTTTAAGATATACTACCTAAGAAAATTTCAATTGCTGAATATCTCCAGCTACTGAAGAAAGAGCAAGACGGTATAGACAACGAGGAAGAGGTGACAGAAGTGGAAATTGATGTGGACCAAGAGAACAATGACGAAGATGAGGATGAGGAAGATGATGGTGAGGGAGAGGGAGAGGAGGAGGAGGAGGAGGAGGAAGAGGATGAAGACGACGGTGAAGATGGAGAAGATACAGATACTTAGGATGGCGTTGTGTGGGGATGTTTGAAGCAGTTGTTGACCTGAGCAGCTCAAAGTAGCCTTGATGTAAACATTTTATATTTCCGAACATGAAAGCTGGTTACTACGTTTCTTAAAACCTGTGGAGATTTCTGAAGTGCAGTTTGACCAAAATGGGACCATCACCTGAACGTGTGTAATCTGGAATGTTATGTTGTATACGCATTGTTAGTCTTTGAAAAAGGAACATGCTAGCAATCCGCCCTTTTTTCTGTTCAGTAGTAGAAAAGAAGGGTTGAACCATAGTGGTAAGTAAATATGGTGGATAGCCTGCTTTTTCTAGTAGAATTATGGGAGGAGGGGGGTTTGTATTTTTTGGGAATGTATTTGTTTGAGTTCAGGTATCATATCAAAAATGCAGTTTGGTGTGATCCGTTTTCTTTAGTTATCTAGTGTGCTTATTTTGCTAAATGTACTTTAGGGAATATACTAATTGTGGGCTCATTAAATTATATTTAATATTTTAGAAGTGCATTTCAAGTGCTTTCATCTCTTAATGTTTGGGTGTTTAGATACTGTTATCGAGTGTGATATGGTGAATTAAATATACATTTTTGTATAAGAAGAAAATGCTATTTCACTGTGTGAACTATATTAAATTGCCAGAAATATCCATCACATTTTTGTTGCTGTATTGCATTTTTTTCTGTTTTGTAAATATATAGCTATATGTTTTGTAATTCCTTATGAAACCTGCAATACTGGAATAAAGTGAATTTAAGAACTAAGAATGTACTTTATCTGTGGTTGAGCTGCATAAGAGAACATTAGAGCTTATAAACAGGTAAGCAGACACGTCAAATTAAGGCTATAAATGATCACTGCTATGGCCCTGTAGAAGAACGGATAGCTGTCATTTTATAATTTGTTTAATATTGTGTCTAATTCTTTGCGACTCTTTTGAGACCCCGCTCATGCAACAACAGTGAGCTTGCTACGGGTCTTGTGAGTATTTGTATGGGAGGAACAGTAAAGACCTTTCTTTCCTCCCTGAGTCAGTGGTTGAGACGTTTAGGACATGGAATGCCCCGCGCTTCATTTGTGCTAATGATTGCAGAATGTGGACATGAATGCACATTTTTGAGACTTCTTTTTCATTGTCAGACTTTGATCTGGAGCAGGAGAATGAAAAGCTGCAAAGATGATCTAAAGAGGAATATAAAGATAGAAAAATAATGGCCAAGGGAGAAAGAAGATGTGAATAAAGAAGCACTGTCAGAGTAGAGCACAAAGGCCTATGTTGGATTGAGGACTAAACAGCCTTGGTATTCAGCAACCCCAGCATTCTGCCCCTGCGCTTATTTATTGTACTAACTAAGCACTTGGACTACTAATCCCATATACTTTTCCCTGTACACCAACAACGCTCATCTCCTCCAACCCCACCTACTGCTTTGTATATTTTGCCTTGTCATTGCTATATATCGTGTTTTTTGGGCTCTAATGCTGATGTAAATTCAAATCTATAAAAGCACAACGATGACAAATTAATTCTTAGTCTGTGCTTAAATAATAGCTGTCACTTTAAACCATGTAAAGGGGGCTTGCTAGGTTCATCAGTGGATGATGGAAAGGAGAGCTGAACATCACCTGCAGGTCTCGGATTGTGCATTCAGTCTCTCAGCTGTCGTAGCAGATGACAAAAGGTTCTGATTAGCAAAATATTCTCCCGATTCAAGTTTGTTCATTGGCGTCAGTAATATTTTAGAACACTTTTGTTTTTTAATTTGAAGGCGGCTAAACATAATACAAAAATGATTTCTCGTTATTGGATTAGCACCCATATGTTCCAACAACTGCTTCTTGAGTTTGTATTTTCTGTTGTAAAGGATCTCTGGCTACTCGCCTTTGTTTTTTTTTTTTCTTCATGTGGCAGTTCAGTGTAATTGCGGTGTCCTTTTCATGTGATTTCCCGTTTTGTTTCCCTCCAGAATGTCGTTCTTCTGGCAATAATTTGTTGGTCTGGCCAAAGAGAGCATTCATTCATTTTGTTGATCGCATAAGACAAGTCAAAGTGGGGGCCATATTATGCTGCCATGAGAACTTTCATCGGTGTGAAAAGGCAGCGTCAATTAAATCTTGTTTCCATGATGTGTACACACTGCATCAGATTCAATATAGTGACATACCCTTCTATCGGGCCCAAGTATATATTTAACAGTCAGGCAAGTACATGGTTAGTGATGGAGTTAGGTTGAAAATAATTGTTAAATTTTAATATATGTATATAGAGATACCCTAGGATTTGAAAGTTATGTCAAATCAGATGAATTATCATTTTGATCTACTTATAAGCCCTACGTAATAAAACGTAAAGTAATTGTGTAGGATTTAGTGCAACTTGAAATGGGTAATCACCAGGTGACCATGCAAAAAAAGAAAACAAACAATTGCAAATAAGTAGGCCACAATGTTTTTTACTTTTGTTTTTTTTTATTTGCAGTTGAGTTATCATATTGCATAGCACTATTAGCAATGTTATAAAAAAGCAAAAGTTACTCATTTTCAACACCAATAGCTCTAATTTTAACAAATGCAAGACCTATTTTATTGGAAATGCAGTCGGTCTCCGAGTGTTGGAGTTATTGTAATTAGAAATGCCAATGTTTTTTTACCAAGGCAGGGTGCAGTACCATATGTGGCCAAAAGAACTGGGGACCTCCTTTGGTCACACATGGTACTGCACCCTGCAGAAGATATGGTAAATCCACTTTACCTATAATGCATCACATGCAAGACAGAACCACAAGTATATTGAAATAGCTATGTGCATATATACAATTAGTACCTTTGAAATGGGACAAAATAATTATTATATTAATTCTGGATTAAGTTGTACTCTGTGTGGAGCTGATGAAGGTACATTTATAGAAGGTCTCCTATAAATGTGAGAAGTGCTAGTGAGTAAAGTAACCACTGCCAGCCTTACTTAGGACAAAGGTGTGTCCTGCTTGAAGCCCTAAAAGAAAATAGTGATTTGAGGGTGTAATTAAAACCTTGGGAGTAACAACACATGTAACATGGGGTGTCCTTGTCCTCATGGGAGGTTACAAGGAGAGACAAGGCAGTACTAAGGAGGACTACTATTGACCAATGAAAAGCCACCATTTACAAAGGACAGCAGTCAATTAAAAAAAATGTGGGCAAAGTTTTATGCCCGTATCCTGAGAGACAGCGCAACCTTCCATGGTTTGATGGTAGGAGATCTAAAACTCTAAGAAAAGAAAACATTATTGTGGGATCAAATGATAGCCTGGCAAGCATCAACTGGGTTAGGTATTGTGGGACATATTTATTAACGGTTTGCAATATATTTTTTTGAGGGGTGGGATTTAATTTCCAGCACAAAACAGTTGCCTAACTGTAACTCCAGGTAGCACTGCGCTGCTTTGCATTATTTTCCATAAAGATAGCGTTTCATGGGTGGTACATGGGCATTGCCATGCAACCACCCATGGTTTTTGATGCATGGCTTTTTGTCAAACAGTAGCCCCTCTTTGAGCTAGGTGTTAAAAAGAACTGTACAGCACACCTCCAGAACGGGAAACGTTTTATGTTTGTAGAGTGTACCCTCCCAGTGCAAACCTATACTAGACATCACACAGACACCTTTGCAGAGCTTGTGGCTCCAGTAATCGTGATTGTGCACAAACGGTAGAAAAAGGATCAGGTGTGCCCTATTTTAGTAGATCTAGTTCTGTCCTTCTCTCGCAACCCAGTGCAGTAACTTTGGTTGCTGCACTCTATCTCATGACAGCTTAATAAATCTGCCTCATAGAGTATCTTTTTAGGTCTCGCCTGATCCAGCGCATACACTGGTCTGGCTGAGACATTTAGTAGGTGAGTTTTCAAGTGCTACTGGCGTGGGGGGCGCTAGGTGGCACACGGGTGGAATGGCCGCCATGGAGTGAGGCTCCCACAGACCGACTGTTAATATCCGGCATTTATCCTTCCACTCGAACACATTTTGAATGCAAAAGTGTGGTATGACATCCTGAAACTCTGGGCATCGCGGCGGTACCGGAATATTGCTGAGCACAGGTGATCGGAGCAGCTGCAGAGAGAGCACGGTATGCGCCGGGAGAGGCGCTGGCTGCCTTTGGAGCAGGCAGGGGGAGTGGCTGTCTACGCAAGCTCCTGGCTCACCACGAGGTGACTAGGCCAGGACGGGGCCGCATTGGAGAGTCCCTGAGGTGACGAGAGGTGGTTGCTGTATGCTGGTTAGCGCCCGAGGCGTCTCTGATGAGCGACAAATGAGGTGCGGTAAGGAGAAAATCGGCTGTGCTGTGCCGATGGTGTCCTGACCTGCCAGCTTGCTAGCGGAGGGAGCATAATCAGCGGCCGAGCTAAGCGGCCATATTGACAGCTAGTGACTCGGACCTGGCGCTGCTAGTATCCTATTCAGCGCGCCATCTACTACCGCCGTAATTCCCCATTACTGACCCCGGGGGCAGATCGGTGCAATCCTGATTCCCTGCTTTGCAGTCTGCCTCGGAGGGAATCGGCGGGGTGAACGCACTGCGGGGGCGCGAGAGAGGAGCAGCTGTCCATAGCGCTTAAGCCCGAAGAAGGTGCCTTGTGCTTTGCGATCTGTGGTGCATTGTGCTGAAGGATTACACAGGTGTGGGGGCTGGCAGCTGATAATCCACAGCTCCGTGGGGATAGAAGATTTATCCAAAGCCCTGCCACAGTTACCGTGAGGAATGCTGAAGGGGGAAATGCTTAAATGGTGGAACCATTTAAGCATGGCCTAGGGACTGCCATTGCACACAATACTCAGCGGTCTGGCAAAGTAGACGCTCTGCAGGGGGTGCGGACGTGGCCCTCGCTCCAGTTTGAAGGGGGCAACTATTGACTGGCGCTTCTGTGTACACCCCATTGGAGCACTGTAAACGGGTGTGGGGGCTTTAAGATACCAGCCAGAAACATAGTGAGGTGAGGAACCTGGTATATTGACCTGCCGCAGCTGTCACGAGTAGTATTGGAGGAGGGGAGTGGCATCACCTACAAGCTCTTCCAAGGGGGCAGTGCAGTGCAAATACAATGAGGCGCTGAGGAGACAGCAGACTAAGGTCTATATTCGCCTATCTGCGGTGGAGTGGCTGGTTGCAGTAGCTAACTTATACAGGTACGCTGGGAAGCAGATTGTACTTGACCGGGTATACCTGAATCTCGTTCGCCCTCTGCTTGCTGCATTGCAGTGGGTTATACCAGGCGACTCGGTGGGGTTCACTAGTGACGCCAAAGCTGCATCGTCGAGAGGGAAGAGATCTGTTAGTGCCAGGCACAGGAGCTACAATGGGGAGGCCAGAAGCCCACCAACCGCGCCTAACTTTTGAAAGCTCGAAAAAAAACGCCAAGCACCAAAATGTGGAGGAGGACCCTGAAGCTAGTGCCCCTCAGCAAGAACCTCAACAGGGATCTGGGGACGACCTCAAATCGCTCCTAAACTAAGTCCGACAAGGCTTTGCAAATATGGCTGATAATATCGACACAGTCTCCACGTAGATGGACGCCATTGTCCGGACAATAGAAGGACATGAGACATGACTTAAAGAAGCGGAGCAACATGTGTCAGATTTGGAGGACCCCACCGTTAAATTGAAAAAGGCGACCGCACAAATGGACAAGTTGCTCAAAGTTATCGCGGCAAAGAGCGAGGACATTGAAGCTCGCAGCCGGCGGAATAACATACGGATTTTAGGAGTGCCGGAGAGTACAACGAAATACTGGCATGATTGGGATGCTTCAGTGGGAGGTAGGGGGGACAGTTTGAATGTCACAGTGGGAGGAATACACGGTTTTCTTTTCTTGGAGAGCTATGGTCACAATTGCAGGTATTGCAATGTAACTCCTTATGTTAGATAGATCTGATGGGGGCAGTTGGCTCTGACACAGGAGGATAGTAACAACACAAGGGTAATTTCTTGGAATATCCGGGGCCTTGGAGACTCGAGGAAAAGGCGACAAGTACTGGCCTATTCAGATAGGCAACGCATTCAGGTGGCTCTTTTGCAGGAAACACACATAGTGCTGAGTGCCACTATAGCCTTTGCAAGTCGATGGGCGAGCTGCCGTTTTTTTTCCTCCTATTTATATGCCCGGGGTACGGCTATACTTTTCAGTAAATACACAAAATTTGAGAAAATAGGGGTTCTGGAGGATCCACAAGGGCGGTACATCATATTATGGGGACGTCTGGGTGGTGACACTGTTACAATATTGAATTGTTATGGTCCCAACACTGACTGCCCAGATTTTTTCACGAACCTCGGGCAAAATTTTGTTGGCAGGTTCGACTCACATAATCTGGGGGGGTTGACTTTAATGTTGCGTTACACCCGCACGCAGATAGATCCAATGCGGGTCCACAGCATTACAGGAGGGCACAGGATGTTATGCAGGGAATCCTAGCGGAGGGCGGGCTAATAGATAGTTGGAGGCACATACATCCCTTACAGCGTGAGGGCACACATTTTACATCCTACAAGGGTACCTTGGCGCCCATAGATTATTGCTTGCTAACTAGAGAGCTATGTCCAACTATTGTAAGTGCTGTACATCTTGCTCGGACATTTTCGGACCATTGCCCAGTTATGGCCTCCCGCTCACTTCCAGGATATGGTAGACCTTGGCCGTGCTGGCGGTTGCAACCTGTGGCTCTTCTGGATCTGGTTTTCCGCACAGAGCTAGGGAAGGACATTAAAAACGTCTTTGTCCGCAACAAAGGCTCTGTGGATAGTGTTGAGGTAATATGGGAGGCGTTGAAAGTTACGGTTCGCGGGTTCTGTATGTGTAGGAGTTTGTGGGTACTGAGGGATTTACAAAATAAGCTACGTAAGCTGGATCGAGAGTTGAAAGACATGGAGAGGCGCTTGGCAAGGGGGAGGAGGGGCAAGTACTTAAGGATTTTCGCAAAACACTGACTGAATACGAAGAAACTGCGCATAGAGAGGCGAAATTTCGGGGCAAGTACTGGACAGCGCGCAGATATGGGGAGGGGGAAAGGCCAGGAAAGGTGCTGGCTACACTGACCCCTCGGTGTAATGCGCATGTTATAGAAATACAAGGGATGGGGGGGCAAACGCATAGAGACTCGAAGAGCATTCTGGAGGCATTCACTACACATTACTCTGCATTGTATGCGTCTCAAAGGCGGGGCACTGTAGAGCTGGAAAGGTTTCTGGGTGAGGTGGCGCTCAGGGACACGCAGCGGAAGTTTTTAAGCATCCCATTTGAACTTGACAAAATCAGGGAGGCTATTATGCAGCTCCTGAATGTGAAAGCGCCGGGGTCAGACGGCCTTCCGGCTGAGTTCTATAAGGCCTATATAGACATCATGGCTCCAGTGCTTAAGGAGGTGTATGAGGAGTCATTGGAAGTGGGTACGCTACTGCCCTCAATGAGAGAGGCGATAGTCACATCATTGCTAAAACCTGGAAAGCCACCTGAGTCTTGTGATTCCTATAGGCCGTTATCCCTAATGAATTGCGAAAATTCTGGCGAAAGTTTTAGCCAATAGACTGTCTCTGTTGCTCGATAAGCTTGTATTGCCTGACCAGTCGGGCTTTGTGACTGGTAGGGCCACATCGCATAATCTTCGGACCCTCTTCTCACTTATCCAGAATGTTGCGCCCGACTTCCCGCTCACCACAGTCTTTTTAGAGGCCACTAAGGCGTTTGACTCGGTAGAGTGGAACTATTTGTTTGGGGTGATGCGGCATATGGGCTTCCCTACAATATTCATGTCCTGGATCGAGCTGCTGTATCGCCTACCCACGGCCTAGGTGTTAATAAATGGTTACCTAAACCGACCACTCGTAATTTCTAGGGGCACCCGCAGGGTTGCCCGTTGTCCAGTCTCCTTTTTGCCCTTGCAGTGGAGCCCTTGGCTTGCCGACTTAGACAGCTGCATCAGGAAAAGGCGTTTTGCTGCTGCTTGCAACCACTATTGGTGTCGATGTACGCTGACGATATTACGCTTTATGTCAGAGACCCACAACTAAATATTAATACAATTTTACTTGACTTTGTGAGGTTTGGGTATTTGTCTGGTATGGCATCAATTGGAGGAAATCCCAGATCTTTCCGCTTACGTCGGTGGTCTCCAAGTTCCCGCTGGACTTCCCAATAGAGTGGTGTGAGTCAGAATTGCAGTACCTGGGTATACAAATCACAACTGATCGAGAGGAAACCCTACGTGCAAACTACGACACAGCCAGCGAATGTAACGCAATGGATTTTGTTGCCTCTTTCCCTAACGGGTAGAGCCTCACTAATAAAAATGGTTGTTCTGCCTCAGTTCCTTTACTTGTTCCTTAATATTCCCTATGCCCCGGGGAGATTTTTTGTAAAACATTGCGCACTGAGTTGCTCAGATTATTGTGGGGGGGAGACAGGCGAGGCTTAAGTGGTCAATATTGACGAAGCCATATGAGCAGGGAGGCTTCGATGTCCCTGATTTTGAATTATACTATTTGAGTGCGCAGGCACACTTCACATACTATTGGATAAAGCCATCTCATTATATGCCGCAAATAGCTGTGGCGGATTGGCTTGCTGAGCCTATACCGCTAACTGGTGCGATACATGGTCCTGTTAATACACGGGCGACATCCCCTACCACAGTCTCGTGTACGGTGACTGCCTGGCACCAGATCAGGGAAGTTATTGATCTACCTATTCTTTATTCGTCGTGTCTTCCGCTCTCGTATCGCCCGGATCTCTCATTTCTACAGGAGAAGGGATTTCAGGGACTGTGCAAGCGTGCTAAAATTACTACCTGGGGAGATCTCTTTCATGATGGGCACTTCCGATCTCTAGAGCACCTTCTTCAGGGACTGCCATCAACACCTCTAGATGTCTTTTTATATGTACTGCTTAGACCGGGGATGCGGTCTATACTCTCCGATTTCCCCTGTGAGCCGATGAACCTTCTCCCACTTCACCAGATGCTAGGGTAGGCTGATGGGAAGCATCTGGTGTCAGGATTATATAAAAGCATCCGAGAGAATAGACAATGGCTGCATGATGGATCCCGGGAGCGCTGGGGGGAGGAGTTGGGGTGGGAGTTTACTGATGTGCAGTGGCAGTACTGTTGTAGACAAGCGGCACAGATTTCTGCTAGCAGTCGCTTGCGTGTTATACATTACAAATATCTTCATAGATTGTATTATATGCCGGTGAAGAAACTTAGGTTTAAGTTGGCTGCCACAGACAGGTGTGATAGATGTAAGCAATCAGGGCGGGATTTCTTCACCTGGCATGGGAGTACCCGGCTATACGGGACTTTTGGGAGCAGGTACTGTTGGCGCTGGATAGCATGACGGGCACTGGTCTGGAGAGGGATCGGTTGCTCGCCCTGTTTGGGCATACAGCGCAGATCGCTGCTTCCCACAGGAAGTTAGTTGCTCTGTTTCTGCTTCTGGCTAAGCGTAGAGTGGCATGCAGGTGGGGAAGGGGCAGAGCCCCAAAGTTCAAGGAGTGGATTGCTGACCTACTCTACTGTCAGGAACAATATACCATATATGCGGAGTTGCTACCACCCACCTCTAGGCCATAGATATATGGGGGCATCTCCAGGAATATATCTTCTCACACGGGGATACAGAGCCTACTGATGAGTCTTTTATTGTCATGTAAACAAACCTGTCGATACAACCAGATAGACATTGTGCTTTAGAAAATGTGTACCACTTTATTCGCTATTGCTTTGTATGTATTGCTACACTCATGTAGTGATTACTTTGTGGTTTGTGTATTACCCTGACAAGGAATGCTGAATGACTGATGTCAAGTTAGGTGACCATGGAATGGGCGGGTTAATGAGATGCTGTGCTTATTCACTGTGACCATTGTTATTTACTGTGCGATGTTCTTTGAAAACTACAAATAAAGTTTTTAAAAAAATGCTACTGACGTGCCACACGCTTGCGTTTACGCACGCAACCGCCATCTGTCTCCTCTGTCATGGGTCATTAAGTTGCTTGTTTTTATTTCCCGTGCTTTCCCCTCTGCCTCCGTCCGATCACTTTCACTTTCATTTGAATCCAAATGTAAATTACCATGGTGTGCAAACTTTTTCGAGTTGCATCAAAATAGTCTTATTATTATTAGTCTTATGAATAAACTTATTGGTCTCAAACTTTGTAGTCTCTTCCGTGCATGACCACGTATTTACTCTGCTCGTCAATGCCTACCAACTATACAAATTGGTATCGGACCTAATTTAATTGCTCCCAACATGCAACTTGCATGGATTACAGCATGCGCACACACACAACCACACAAAACCACACCCACACACACAACCACAAAACCACACACACGCCCAGCCACACACACAACCACACACACGACCACAACCATGCCCCTACCACACACACAACCACATACACACAACCATGCGCATACAATCACACACGACCACACACAACTATACACACCACCACACACAACCACACACACACACCACCACACACACACAACCACACGCACACAACCACAACCACCACACACACACACACACACACACACCACACCACACACACACCCACAACCCCAACCCCACACACAACCACAACAAAAGGTTTTAAGAAAAATTGACTCTTAAAAATTCTGATTCCACCAGAATCCGACTCCTCCACAACACCTTTTTTCTGGCTGTCAGATGTGAAAAGGAGACCAATATGGCCCCCATTTTTACTATTCTGATCCTCGGTTCAATTGTGGGGTGCTTTTTTAACTTTTCTCTAGTTCATTGCAAATCTTACCGTTATTAATTCAAATTGTGTTAGCTTTGGCTTATTTGCAATGCAAACTTTATCTCTATAAGTTGCTGTAACAAGCTGCAAGTCCGCTACGGAAGTCTATTCATTTGCTAATTATTTTCCACATAAGGTTGCAAGACCATGAAGCGTAGTAGTCAGGATTTTGAATAGTTTCTTGTTTTAAGATGTTACTCTCTCCTGCGCACCCCACTCCTGTACTAAGGTTACAAGTGACGTGGCACCTGCCTTTCAGAGGTTCGTGCATCTACCCAAGTCTGGCCTGGCACACACCGGGTGATGATCTCCGCACCTCCTTCTAGACCCCAGCTCACTACTGTTTGCAGTCTGTCACTCACCCCTCACCTACCTGGCACTCACCCTTCACCCACCTGGCACTCACCCTTCACCCCTCAGGCCTGGCAGTCACTCCTCGCACCTGGCATCCACCCTTCTTCCTCTCTGGCACTCAGCATTGACTCTGCATGACACTCAACTGTCCCCTCCCTGACACTCACCCATGTCCCTCCTGGCATTCACTACTCGCCCCCTTGGCACTCACCCTTCACCTCCATGGCACGAGCCCTTCATCCCCCTGGCCTGGCAGCTACCCTTCACCCCTTGCACACCCCCTTCCCCTCCCTGGCACTCACCCTTGACCCTCCTAACTCTTATGTCTCACCTGCATGGCACTCACCCTTCATCCCCCTGACCTGGCACTCAACCTTCACCTCTGTGGCACTAGCCCTTCACCCCCCTGGCCTGGCAGCTACCCCTCACCCCTGGCACTCATACTTCCCCCTTCTCTGCACTCACCCTTGACCCTCCTGACTTTTGCGTCTCATCTCCCTGGCACTCACTCCTCACCGGCACTCACCCTTCACCCCATAGCCTGACAGTCACCCTTGTCCCTCTTGGCATTCACTCCTCACCTCCCTGTCACTCACCCTTGACCCTCCTGGCACTAGCCCGGTTTCCCCCAAGAACAAAAAATAACAAACATTGGCATAGCCAATAGGTCTCGCCTTTGGGACCTTATAAGTGTTTAGCTACGCAACAGTTGATGTTGTTGCACCAAGGATATTGTGCTGCATAACTAAATACGTAGAAGGTCCCAAAAGCGAGACCTATTGGCTATTCCGATGCTTGTTCTAACCTGTATTGGATCCAGGAGGACATTTTTAGCAGCGTGAGCTCTATTACCAGACAAATAATGGGGTGCCAGATCTTTGGCACTGGCGTCGTCCTGAGTGTGGTGTTGGGCCTCAGGCCCACATCACTGAAATAATGGACACAGATACCGGTGAATATATGGTAGTAACTGGCCTCGAGCGCGTGCGCTCGGCCCCCTTTATTGACCGGGTCACCTGACTCGTGACGCCGGTGTAGGGGGGGGGGTGTATAGTGTGGGCTGTACGTCAAGAAAGACTAGAACGTGTCCAGCAGGACACTACATTCCTCCCAAACTTTAATAAAAATTGAAAAGAACAAAGTCCGAACCTGCGGGAGGAAATAGACATATAATATACTATTGTCACAATTTTACAAAAGTCTCTTCAGCTTCTTGACGGATGACGGCGGTGGAAACTTGCAGCTGGAACTACTAGTTCACATGGGCACGACGTCCTGGTGCTCGGTAGATGTACCCTTCTGGACTTTAAGACGCGCTCTCGTGGTGACGACAAACAGATGACAAAGATGGTAGATCTGATGGATGTTGTTCTCTACCAGTCCGTCTGGTTTTTTCACTGGTGGCAGCGGGGCTTTACTTTGCAAAGGAGCGAGTAGTTGAAAGACATCTTTCTCACTAGGACGCCCCTCTCGTGGGTGTTCTCCTGCCACGAGATATCCCGGAGGCCCTCTTCATCAGGTTTCCACTGGGCCGGGCATTCTCCGCAGCGTTGCTCCAACTCCACAGTCTGCGTGTGAATGGAGGAGACGATGAGAGTACTACCTCAAAGTCCGTAGCTCCACCTGGAGGGTGGTTGTTGACTCCTGCCTTTGTGCACAAGTTCCTCTTCTTCCTGGGACGTGCAGGATGGACGGCGGTGGATCCCTCTCTCTTGTCGGGACCCTCTGCCACAGGTGTCCCTGAGGCCTTTGCCCCTTGGATATCCATGGGCTGGTGTGGAGTGGTCAGTTCTCCCTCTGCCGGACGTCTGAGCGCTCTCCCCATCCAGACTTCCGCTCAATCCCAAAGGTGGGTGTTGACAATAGTCCAGCCTGTTCATTCCTGCATCCGACAGGTTGTCAGAGGACTTGTAAGTAGATGCCTGTTCTTCTTCTAGTGCTACCGATGTTCCCCTGGACTTGTAAGTCCTTGTATTCGATGTTGTGGCGCGTGTCACCTCTTCTGGTGCGTGTTGGCTTGCCACACCTCTTCACATCTTCCAGGACGTTGTTGTTTCTGGTGGCGCCATGCCCTTCGATTGCTTTCTTCCTCGCGACGCGGTCCGGTCATCTTGCTGCTCATGTCCTCCTGACCAGGCTTCTCCGAGCGGCATGCACTCCGCCCGTTTCCCTCTGGTCTTGTCCTAGCTCTAGGACACTGTCTTCTTTTCACTCTGTGACTGGACCAGTCGCCGCGACCTTCTTCTGTTAATAGTTTTACTTCTGGTTCTTGATGATGTCGAAGTTCGTTGGTCCATGTTCACGGACCACGTCTTATTTGAACTTCTCGGACCTCTTGCCAGTCCCCTCTGCCGATCTCTGGCAGTGGTGGTGTTTGGCGCAGGTGCTGATGGCTGGGGTGATGGTGGTTGCCAGCCATGTAGTGACTCAGGATGACAGGTGTTGGTGACTTGCTGGGAGTGTTGGATGTCCGGAGAGACTTGCCAGCCATGTGCCTCCGCCTTGCTGAGGTGGAGTGTCTGTGGCGGCTTGACACGTAGAGTGCGGGGATCCTCTCTTGCCTGTTGTGGGGCCACTGCCGACTCCATCTTGAGGCGGTGTGAGGTTGGGCACTCAGTGCTGATCTTCACCTGTGGCATCTGCGGACAGGAGCAGGGATGCGCTTGACTTAGACTGCCGACGCTCAGGGACGGTGGGTCGCCTGGGGAAGCGTTAGGATGAGACGCGGTTGGCGTATGCTGCGGCTTACGTTGGTTCATCCGTGAAGCTGTACCCAGGGACGTCGGTTCGCCTTGGTAGCTGTCTGGTGTGTCAGGGTGTGCTTCTTGGCTGGCTGTGAGTCCTCTGTCTTCTCCCTTTGTTGGCTTGTTCAGCCCACCCGTGCTCATCCGGTCTTCGGGGTGACAGGGCTGTCACTCCTCTTCATTTCTTCGAGGGCGTTGCGTTTGGACCCCGAGGCGGCGCTGTCATGGCGCCGGCTTCTGAATTTGCTCTAGCATGCTTGTCTGGACTAGTCACTTGGTGAGGTGCTCCTTGCTTGCTGGGCGACGTGACGTCCTGTCTTGTGTCGCTGTTCATTGGAGCGCATGGTGCTGTGGCGGCCTGCCACGTGGGGTGTGCGACTCCTCTCTTGCCAATCTTGGGTCGCAGCCGACTCCGTCTTGAGGCAGTGTGAGGGAGGACACCGTGTGTGGTCTTCGGCCTACTGCGGGGCTTCGCTGGGGCGGTGGAGACGTGGGTGCTCTCCTACCTGCATTCAGCAGTGCTTCTTTGTGGAGAGGTCTCCTTCTTGGACGCTTTCTCCTGGCACTTGGGGTGCCTGTGGTGTGTTTGGTGGTTGTGCCTATTCACCAGTAGCAGTGGGTAATGCGACCTCTACACTGGTGGTGGCGTTGGGCAGCCACGTGTGGCGTGTGCTCCGCACCAGACTTTTTTGTGCTTGTAGTAGGGTAGTTACCTTGAGGTGTTGCTGTCTGGCTGCTCGTCTACTCTTACTGGTGGGGCTTGTATCGCCGTGTTCTTGCTTGAGGTAGTCATGTATCAACAACAGGAGCAACAACCCGTCAACCGTGTTGGGATTGGGGTATAGTATAATAGAAACATATGATATCTCAACTGGTATTATTCGAAGGCAATTAGTAAGGATATGAGTTCAACATTATCAACAAGGAGACTCTATATGATTGTAGCATGTGCTCAGGGCATCATTTATATAAAAACATTTTAGAAAATACAAGGAAGAGCATTTAGCAGTTATTACAGCGCTGCAGTATACAAATAATAAAGTTGAAAACAACCCAAGATTGCACGTGGTGCTCAAGGTGTGCGAGTGAAAACCAAAGTAGCGACGCATGTGACAATGTGGACAGCGTGGGCGGCGCAAAGTGACTGGTGAAAAAATATACAGTGAATCATTTGGTACAAAATAGTTCCAGGTAACTTCAGGAGGTTGTATCTTATTTTGGTTATATGTAATGTTCGTGAACCACTTCGTATATCGCGCCTATGATCGCGCTGGATGGTCGACGGCGTTTCGATCCACAGAAATCAGGATCTTCATCAGGACTGGGTCGAGGGCAGTGCAGGAGCACTGGTGTGGGATCCGCTGATGAGGGGGAGCAGGGTCCGTGGAATTAATGAGCGTCAGGGCTATCGGATAAGTCACGTAGTAGGTGGGGGCCTGAGGAGGAGGAAATCCATGTGATCGATCCGTCAATGATCGGAGGGGAGAGACTGGATCGGTTTGTCGAGCAGCTTCACTGGAGTTCGAGTGGTAGCTGGCGTTTCCTAGAGGTAGAGTCAGGCAGCCACCGGTGGTGCGCGCTTGGCTCTAGTTTTCCCTGTGCCTCAAGGTGTGGCCGCTACCTGGAGACTTTGCTGTCTTTAAGAGTGTTCTTGGTGCTGTCATTTGCAGCGTGCAGAGGGCCGCTCTCTGGGCATTCCTCTCTGAGGGCACGTCTTGTTGCTCCTGGCGCAGTCTGTCTCAGCAACTGGGTTTGAGTAGGCAGTCCTTCTCCTAGTGGCGGTGTGCACTCTTGGACCTGGTGATTTTTTTTTATTTATAGCAGGGTCTTGCGGTGCTTCAGGAACCACTGTGTTGCCTGTCTGCGTTGAGAGAGGAGGTTTGGCGTACTCTTTGGTGACCAAGGTATGGTTGCACAAGGCTGTTAAAAATATGGCCATTGATTTGTAGACTTGTGCTGTGGTACCCTTAGTCTTCAGATGGCACTGCAGCCATAGTCCTCAATGTTGTGCCTTTGACTGTTGGTCGCTTTGGGCAGCCAGCTTGCGTAATTGTTCTTCAGGACATGAGCCTGGATCTGGGGAGAATAGGTTGTGAGGGCAGGCTGGCGATTTGTTCAGGCCAGGCAGTATGTCTGCTTCTCACAGCATTGCTTCTGGGAGGCCATCCGGTGGCGCTGTGGTCGTTTCTCGGCAGTCACGGCAGTCCTAACTCCTGCTGGTGGCCTTGGGGGTGGCTGAACACGCCGGTGCAGAGCCATGCGACACCAGGACAACTCGTCCTTCTTTCAGGATGTTGGACGCACCTGATGACTTCCGGTGGGCAAATGCAGTAACTTTGCATGGAAGCAATGCGGCAGTCTCCCCCACGCTGCAGCCTTACTTTGCAGGGGGTGCGCGTCCGCTGTTACTGCGTCAGGGAGAATTGACTTCCCCTCCAGTGCTCATGGGGCAGTGGCTATGTAGCACGCGCAGCTTCTACGCTGGGTAGGTTCAGTCCTACCTCCGGTGATCACTGGACTTCCCTTGCTGCCGGGAGTGCTGAGCAGGCAGGTGCTAGGTGGCGCTGTGGTCCGTTTGCCGCAGGCTTTCCGTTGTGTGGTGCAGGTACCTGGAGACGTGAGCACTGGCCTGCGGTAGCGCTCTTATCAGGGGCGCGGGAGGGCTCTACAATCTCAGGCCTACCTGCTGCGAGGATGCATCGGGCTGGATCGTCTGCAGGGCCTCCTCTCTTGCCTTCACGCGGTGCTTGACGTCTTCCCTTTCAATAGGCAATGTCCGGAACGAGCACAGGCTAGGCACTTTCTCCCGCTGTCCCCAGGGCCGCTGCACGATGTGTGCCCTCGTAACTCTATTGCGGGCGCTACCGGGGACAGGCGCGGCCTCGCAGGTTAGTCGGTGCTGGCTCCCTTTCTTCGCCGCAGGGAGGGTGTTGTCAGGCGGGGGCGCCGCTGGCTTTGTCGTGCTGGGAGGCAGTAGGAGCGCTGGAGGCACCGGTGCCGGCACACACCTCGTGGTGCGCTTCAGACCTGGTGAGGTGCTGGGTCCTGGTCTGCTCGCTGCCCTGTGGGGGTCATCTGGATGCCCCTTACATGCGATGGAGTCCTCCTGGATTTACCCGCGGCAGCCGATGCTTCTGGCCGGAGTTAGAGTCCGATCGGTGCAGCCTCCATTCTTGTTTTCGCCGTGACGGCCTTAGTGCTGGATGGCAGGGCGATGCAGGCAGTGCTCGTCTAACCTTTTGGAGCCGGCATTCAGTGTTTCCCTGCATCCGCCAATAGCGCTAGTTGCCGTGTGTTCTGTCCAGGGCAGACGACAGTGCCCATGTCGTCGCAGTCACCCTCCACAAACACGCGAGGGGCAGACCCGCCTCGTCGCCAATGTGGTGTTGGGCCTCAGGCCCACATCACCGAAATAATGGACACAGACACCGGTGAATATATGGTAGTAACTGGCCTCGAGCACGTGTGCTCGGCCCCCTTTATTGACCGGGTCACCTGACTCGTGATGCCGGTGGTGGGTGGGTGGGTGTATAGTGTGGGCTGTACTTCAAGAAAGACTAGAATGTGTCCAGCAGGACACTACACTGAGAATTGCCGTAGTATGTTCTGCTACGTGCAGGGGCATAACACAGGCCCCTGCAGCCCCTGCAGTGCGGGTGGTCCGAGCAGCAGGGGACCCCCTCAGCATAGTAATCTGTAGCTGCTCGGAGTTCCTGCATGTCGGTGCTTAATTTGTGCCTGTGGTTTCCGGTGCTAAGCAGCACCAGCACTTCATTTTCAGGGCCGGCTCTACACTCGATATTGGCTGCTCATTAAATTCACTCTGGTTTCCCGGGGAAGAGCTGATCTAGCATGCGATTGTGTGTAAACTATTACAACTTGGACGCTGCAGCAGCTCGCCTTTTGAGGCAGACACTCAGAAACTGCCAGGGTCCCTGCCTCGTTGTAAATTACAGGTTACTCCAATCAAGCGCTATCAATGATGACCGTTTACAAACTATATTACTTGCCCGCTCTGTCCGTACTTGGCAATGGGGTCCTCGGGGGAAGTGAGCGCTAAGCGGTCTTCTCCCGAGGATTTTCGCCCGGGTGGTACAGGCCAACAAAGCTGATTGTCTAGGAGGCAGGGAGCAGCGCGAGTCAGGTAGGGACGTTAGTTTAGGCGGGGAGTGAGCGCCGTAATTGCGCAGTTTAGTGAGGAGAGTAGGAGGGTTTTTTCTGCGAGGCAGAACAGCGGCTGCCAGAATATAAAATATAAAAAACGAAAGCCTAAGCATCATGGTAACCCAGGAAGCACTGCGAGAGGCGGTTCGACTTATTGAGCAGGCAGGGAGAAGTGACCTGCTGTTTCACAATATTGAGGATGTCGCTGCCCCCCCCCCGGTGAAGCCGCCAAGGAGGAATGTGGCGAGTGGTGTACAGCGTGCAGTGGAGGCTTGCCGTCCGGGGTCAGCGCATCGAAGCGGCCTGAGGAGAGCGCGCTCGGCGAGAGGTCGAAGGACGCTAACAGCGAGAGGCGGCCACCTGTCGTCTTCAGGAGGAAGGAGGACTTATTCGCTTTCCCCGGCGTTGTTGAGGGGGAACAACTGGCGCGGAGGGTTGCTGGGTGAGTCGTGCAGGGTCACTGGGAAGAGGGGTATCGTAGTTAGGGGAGGCCCTTCAACCGAGCGGAGGGACATAGGAGGAGGGAGGAGCCGTGGTACAGGAACAAGTTTGGTAAGGCTGACCAGACCTAGACCGGTGGCGGTTTTTAGTGTGCCTCAGAGTGCAGTCATTGCTCAAGGGACTGACGCTGACCAGCAGGAGCCAGGTAGCCTACTTCCAGGAGAGGAAGGGGTTCAACCTCTGGCGCTGGTTGATTATTCAAGTGGCAGTGAGGAGGAACTTGCAGAGCTGCACCAGCAGGTAGAGGCTGGTATAGTGCAAAAGAATATGGGGCCAGCAATTTTCATTAGCAAGGAAGCAAAAGACACGGGGGGATATGGCTGGCGTGGGGCAATTTAAAATTGTCAAGAATACCAAAGATGCTGCACGAGATAGGAAGGCATCTGAGAAAGAGCGTCTGGGTCCACAGGATAAGGGACAAAGATGGCTGGTGAAGGAGGGTTTGCACCAAGGGAGTACTCATGAGGATTACATAGATTTCATGTATGACAAGGGATTGGAGCATACTCGTTTTAACAGGGAATACATTTTTCCTGTTGCGCGAAAGGCGGCTGTGGTCCGGAGGAGCAAGACTTGGAAGAGAGTTTAGATGGTCAATGGGTGTGGGTGGAACATGCTCCAGCGGGGGACATGCGCTGTCACAAGAGCAACAAAGGGGACACCAGTAGAGGTGTTGTTTCGGTGGGCAGACAGGAGGAGAGGTCACGGAACAGTATACCTACTCACAATAGGGCCAGGAAGCAGACAGGCACAGACGGAGGATATGGCAGAGCAGCTGAGGCAACAAGAGCGGCCACTGAGCAAAGTGGTTTCAATGTTGAATTTTCAGCGGATTCATCACAAGCGGGCAGGCTTTTAGAGCGAAGGCCTGTTTTGAATTGGAAAACTTATGATGGGGGAGTGGGAGATGGAGAACGTCCAGGAAGAAGCCAGCAAATTATTTTTCCCCAGAGCACGTGGGCAAGGGATCATGAGATTGAGATAGATTGGGGGGAGGGGGGATGGGAGGAGGATGTTTGGGACAATATGGAGGTTGTCCCGAATAAAGAAAAGAATAAGGGGAGTGGGACAGCAAACTCTGCTCAATCATTTAAGGTTGAGCGTGAAGATGCGGCATCCTTGGATCAACAAGAGAATCCTGAGCGGATATCTCAAATGGATGTGAGGAGGAGAGCGGAGCAACTACCAAAGGGTAAGCCGCAATGGTGGGGGGCGTGGGATGTAGGGGCAAAAATGGGGGGGGGAAGCAGCTGGGGGGCATCGAGCAGGATATACCGATGCAGGAGGTGGCGCATCCACCAACAGGTGAGGAGGTTGGTAGTGAGGGTCAAGGTAAAAGGCAAGAAGACCTTAAAGAGGGGGCAAGTTTACCAAAAAGATTGCCTTATATGGGTTTGGCAATGCCTTTCGGCTCGCATTTGTCACTTAAAACTAAACAGAAAATATGGCAGCATGAGTATGTTGATGTTTTTCGTTTGCTGCATCGGGATGTCCAAGCAAAGGAAGGTTCAAAAGAGGAAGAAATGGAAATAGCAAGGCGTCCCAGAGTCCCTCGTAGTATAGACAATTGGACATCGGCCTTTTTAATATTTGCCAGCATTTATTGCGAGAGATGCCCTGAGAGGGCGGTATCATTATTTAAATACATAGATGTAGTGCGGAAAGCACACATGCATTTTGGGGTTTTTTCATGGTTAAACTATGATGAGGAGTTTAGGGCAAGGATGGGGCTGGCTGGAGACAGACCATGGGGTGACATAGACGCTGAACTGTTGCTTCAGTGGATGTCCTCTTCACACCCTCCGGCAACGACACACACAGCTAGTGGGCTGCCAGTGACGTACCGGCTATTTCTGGGACGCGCCGCCCAGGGAGGGGCGGGGATGATGGCTAGAGGGCAAACAAGTGGTCTGGGAGCCTTCTGGAATTACAACAGGGGTTATTGCAGCTGGCCATACTGCCGATTCAAACATGAATGTTCACAATGTGGGGGTAGGCCCACACTCTCTCAATGCTTTACAGCAGCGCCAAGTGCGATGGGACATAAGTTTCAAGAGCAAGGACAAGCAGCAAGGGGGAGAGGCGCACCACTTCATCCTTTATCAAAGGGCTTTTACCCCAATTAAGTGGGAATTGCTTATCCCTTGGCTTAATTCTTACCCAGACAGGCCGGCGGCAGCTAAACTATATTGGGGATTTAAAGAAGGCTTTAGAATAGGCTACCAAGGTCCTAGAATCAAACGATGGGCTGACAACCTGAAGTCTGCAAAAGAATTCCCAGAAGTGGTGAGGAAAAAATTGGAAGAAGAGGTAAGGTTAGGTAGAGTGGCAGGCCCTTTCCTCAATTGCCCTTTGGAAATTTTATAGTTTCCCCGTTGGGGGTCATTCCCAAGAAAACACTGGGGGAGTATCGAATGATACAGCACCTCTCATGGCCAGAGGGCATGTCTATTAATGATTTCATTGCGGCTGAAAATACCTCAGTTTCATACACCACAGTGGACGAGGCAATGAGAATGGTCAGAGAGTTGGGAGAGAATGCGGAGCTATTAAAATGCGACATCCAATCAGCGTTCAGATTGATCCCGATACATCCAGCAGACTTTGAATTAATGGGAATGCAATTTGAAGGCTATTTCTATTTTGACAAAGTTCTCCCAATGGGATGTGCAGTTTCTTGTGCTCTTTTTGAACTGTTTAGCTCATTTTTGCAGTGGGTTTTCCAACAGTTGTGTAGCACAGGAAAAATTTGTCATTACTTGGATGTTTTTTTATTCATGGGGAAGGCACAGTCTAGGCATTGTGAATTCGCTTTGAATACTTTTCAGAGCATGTCCACGGAATTTGGGGTACCTCTGGCGCCAGACAAAACAGAAGGCCCAGCTACAACAATTACATTTTTGGGCATAGCAATTGATACAGCTGAGATGATGGTAAGGCTTTCACAGAACAAGTTGGTGGAGATTAGAGCATGTGTCACAGATGCGTTGCAGGTGGACAAGTTACAGTTACGACAGGTGCAGCATTTATTAGGCTATTTAAACTTTGCGTGCGGAGTTGTGAGGGCAGGCAGGACTTTCTGCAGACAACTAGGTATGGCCATGTCGGGTGTAACTATGACGCATCACAGGATCTGACTCACTAAAAGCATGAAGGAAGATTTGAGAATATGGCTTTTGTTCCTTGAAGACTTTAATGGAGTGTCCTTAAATTTTATTGCGGAAGGTATGCTTTGGCAGGTACAGCTTTATTCAGACGCATCAGGTTCAAATGGATTTGGGATTTTTTGGGATGGACGTTGGTGCGCGGAAGAGTGGCCTGACAGGTGGAAGACACAAGGCCGTAGTATCACGTTCCTTGAGCTATTCCCACTATTAGTAGCACTGCTGGTATGGGGATCTGAACTTAGTAACAGGACGATACTGTTCCACGTGGATAATATGGCGGTGGTTAACTTAGTCAACAGACAGAAAGCAAAAGACCTGAGAGTTCTGAGCTTACTGAGGGCTTTCATGTTGTTGAGCCTTAGATTGAATATAGTGTTCAAGGCAAAACACATCTCAGGAGTAAATAACACAATCGTTGATGCACTTTCTCATTCCCAGTGGGAAAGATTTCGGTCGCTGGCCCCGGGAAGCAGCAGTCATGAAAACACCTATTCCTCGCAGCGTATGGGCCCTAGGGGATTGAGGATCGTGCAGCTTGTGGAACAATCTATAGCGCCAGCCACTCAACGGAGTTACATGCTGGCATGGCACGAATTTATAAGTTATGGCAAGATTTTTAACCATATACAACGTGATGAGATGTTGTGTGTATATCAAACCTAGGCCTTTAAAACAACATTGAGGGAAACAGGATTGCAAAAAAAGGGAGCAATTAAGACAAAATCTATTAAAAAGCTGTATTATCTTTAATTAGACATACATATAATAAAAAACATAATTCATATTTAACAAAATACAATTATAAACAATTAATTACAAAAAGTCATATACAACTTATCAGAATAGTCTATTAAAATCAAAAAGTGGCGATCATTAGTATCGACGCGCGTTTTGGCGTTGGAAGAACGCCTTCTTCAGGAGCCACAGATATTTTAAAAAAAGAAGAGAGGTTGATTTCATTTATCAGTATTCAATATCGTGATAACGATGGCCTGATTTAATTTTTGAGTCGGAAATAGCCGTGTTGGAGATATCACAGTCTGTGCCGATTAAAATAAACCAGTCATAATATCTTAAAAATTGGGTCCTTCACGGGAACGAAGCAACGACGGATTGCAGATATATTTTCTTCAAGGTGGTGCTTTCTAAATATTAAGACTGTTGTCTTCTCAATCATTACAATTGTCCTCAAGTGGGTTTCTCTCTTTTTATATTTTCTTTAGGTTAAAACCATGTGCAATCGAAAGATAGTCGGTAGCACGTATTACAGACGAATCGATTGGAACTCCTTAACATGAGATGTCATAAGGGGTTTCAATATAATCACCTATGTGATAGTAATGAATTCGTATAATTTCTACGGGACAAACAAAGATGTACATTCAAATGCGACTTCGTATTTCATAGTCGAATGCCGTGGTACAGGCTCAAACTGTGCGAGTCGAGATGCGGCCGTTTGTCTGGTTAACAAGAGCCGGGACAGAAGATGGCTGTCGGCGTCCTCTGGCGGTTAAATTCAACAAAGCTAAGCGGTGTTCCCCTGAGGATTTTCGCCCGGGTGGTACAGGCCAACAAAGCTGATTGGCTAGGAGGCAGGGAGCAACGCGAGCCAGGTAGGGACGTTAGTTTAGGCGGGGAGTGAGCGCCATAATTGTGCAGTTTAGTGAGGAGAGTAGGAGGGTTTTTTCTGTGAGGCCCACCCACCCAAAAAAAAAAAATTTAAAGAATAAAAAAACAAAAAACAAAAAAAGAGATAAAAGAAGAGAAGGGTGTTATAAGTCCCAATGCCACTATAGGACAGGCAATTTGCTCTAATCTATAGTCCACAGGCGGAATGGGGGGAGGTCAATGTCTAGAGCGGACTTGATCGTCCTTCATGAGAGAGGGTGGGGGGAGGATCAGGATGGGAAAAGGAAAGGAAAAACCAGCAAATTGAAATATGTTTGAAATATGGGGTGAATTCATAAAATGAAGCTTATGGTTGGTTTTGGTCAAAACAGTTATAAGGGAATAAAGTTTGAAATGAAATATAAGGTTTTGGTTTATAATTCAAAATTGTACGGTTTCGAAGAAAAATATAAAACATTGATTTAATATTTTGATATTAGAAAATTGCCTGATCTTATGAATAAAGTGGCCTTTTATGCTACAAGTGATGTTGTTTGTGTTTGTTGTGGTCTGGATCATTTTGGGCGATGGCAAATCAGCAAGTGTGTGTCCAGAGTCGGACCAATGGGATCAGTATTTTCATCGCGCCCACCCAAGCCTACTGCGCAGCCGCAGCTCTTTTCGAATGAAGAAAGCAGCGTGTTCCGCAGCAGGCCTCAGAATAATTAAAACCTAAAGGCAGTCCCAGTAAGTGGCGATTTTGTAGCATGATGCTAGTAGTAGAGTTTGTGAACTGTGAAGGCAAAGCAAGTATGGAATGTCAAATGTACGCTATGTTGCATGTCTTATCATTGTGTAGTAGGTGGTGTCTCAAGATATATTAGCTTGGAAATTCCCAGGACAGTCAGAGAGTTCTTTTGCACATTGTGTGTATTATTTATTTATTCTGCCCTCCCTCCGTTTTAAGTCTCTCCTCGCACACCACCTCTGCACTGAAACGATAACTCTAGCAGGCGCCATCCGTGGGCCCTAGCTGCTCGCCCCCTCTCTTGAGGTTGAATCGAAGAGACGTGCGCTTATTTTGTCGGTAATGTTCTCAGCGCACCCTCCTTTCTGTCTGCTTTCCCCTCTGTCATCCAGAGGCAGTCGCTCACCTGGGGAAATATGACACCTTCCCAACAAGCCTCTGAAAGGATAGAAGAGCTGGGAAGGAGTCAGTCTGGTATTACATCTGTGGTCACAAAACTCAATACTGATTTTATGTGCCTCATCAGTGACAGGACTACAGGATGTCACCTCATGTTACATAGGATTGGCGGAACCCTATTGCAAGGTCATTAACCTCAAATATTAGTTAGAGCCCCCTACAGTTAATGCCTGGCTAAAATGTGATTCTTCCCGCTAAGCTACAAGGGTTTCGTGTCTCCTCACTTGAAAGCCTCATTATTCAGAAAGCAAAGGCCACGTTTCACTGCCTCAGGCCCAGATGGGGATGTGTGAGGAGAACAGTCAAGCTCAGCCACGGAACCACAAGTCTTCCTGTGGCTGAATAAAGCCACATGTCATGCAGCCTGACTCGGGCTGTGCAGATAGTTATAACTCAGCAACAACAGATCTGTGTACAAGTCATGACTGATACGAACTAAATACATTTTGTTTGCAAACCCAGTGTAAGAAGTGCAGACTTTCCGGGCCTCCAGTTGTCAAACTTGATTGTAGGGCCGTCAAACTTGATCGTAGGGCCGTCAAGACCTTCTTATTTCCTTAAATTGTAGTATCCTTAGTTTCCCACTTTTTAGCTGTGTTGTGTTGTTACCTTGTCGGGCGCCAGGACGCTCCTTTGCTGGAGCAGCTGTGTGCTTAATAAATGCACATAACATAACATTGAGGAGCACTGACTGTTGGATATATTGTGCCTCAGGTAACAGTCTATCAAATGTGTTACACTTTAAACTGTTATTTTTCCTAAGGTGGACTGCCCTGCATGCAAATCGGAAGATTTTGTGATAGATCAAAATGGAACAAGACAGAAAAACTGTGACTAGGGGAAACCAGCATTGGCATTTGGGACCTTATAAGTGTTTAGCCATTCAACAGTTGGTGTTGTTGCACCACGGATATTCTGCTACATAACTAAATACTTATAGGGTCCAGAAAGCGAGCCCTATTGGCTATGCCAATGCTTGTTGTTATCTGAGATGGAGAATGAAAAAATACCAGAATAATTTGTACAGAAGTTAAATCAGAATGATGTTGATTATATACTGTTGCATTACGTACATGCAAATAAAATGTAATGCCTGGATATTTACCTCAACTAAAACCCCACATAAGTGTCCTAAGCTTCCCAAATTGTTTACTGCAAGCAACATACATCAAAAACACCTCAAGGTGGAGTATTCTGCTGGAACATACCGAATGTTAAGATGTTACTACTAACTAGAGTCTGTGATGGAAGCTAACAGAAGGGATAGTGAGAAAAGGCAAACTAATAAATGAATAACATTCATGAAACGTCTCTTTAGAGTCTCTCTGAAGACATAATTAGAAGCCAGAAGTAGTATTTTCAGAACCTATAAGATTCAAAACAAATGTAACTGTCGAGCAGAATAAATGAAGATGATTCACCAAGGAAAGTGTCAACTCTGTAAGGGCATATGCATCATGATGCTGAGCCTTTTAAAAAATATATCTTTTATAATTTGTTTATTGTTCTAGATGATGGATGCCAATCTTGGAGATTGTTTTTTTTATGTGTGCATTACAGATAAGAGGGGCCTGGTACAAAATCGCAGCTACTAAGTTTTCCTAAAATGGGAAAACCACAGTGGGAAGGGGTGAGAGGAGCTGGTGGAGGATGCATGTCAGCACCATTGTGAGAGCATGCGGATGAGGGCGCAACAGGGGAACTGGGGGAGGGCAGAGTAACACTGGGAGTATAGGGGTGGGGATGTGAAGGAAAAGCTGCACACAGAGAAGCGAGCATAAAAACGCTTACACTCCCACGGAGTGCTGAAAACTGAAGAAACTAGAACTTTTTTTGTGTGGAGCTGTGGATGGATACAAGTCATCCACTTGATAGAATCATAAAGAAACTTTGCTGCACGAGAGGGACAAACAAAAGAACATGAAGAAAAGCCATTGATTAAGGTGCAAGCAAATGATAGAGTCAAGAAAGCCAACCAATGGTAGGTAGTAGGCTGACCTTGCACCCACTGTAAGTATTGGCATTGTCTACACTAGTGTTGTGAGCCTCCCAATTTACCAGGCGCACCAAGTTAAATCACCTTAGCAAAGCAACAATGCATGGCAGACCCCCTTTGGAGAAAAGGAAAGCAGACAGGTGTGTTTAACTCTTTTCTGTGATGAATTGAGCTCATCCAGATTCTGTTTTATCAGTCTGACAACCCTTCCAGAGAAACTGGTATCTGCAGGGGGGATATCTACATATGTGTACACCCTCACCCCATCTCCTACAAACAATTGACAAACACAGCTGTTGCTATTTTACAATAAGAGGTTATACATTATGCACAATCAGTGTATAAACCTCATGTATAGGTATGATCATAAATATTATGGTAATCTCAGAAGTCATTATACAAAACAAAATGATCATTATTAAATCCCAAAGTATTTTGCATCACACATCCCTACTTCCCCCTTAGAGATTAGTCTAATCCCTACCTAGCATCTGTCTATGTTGCTAAATTTATAGTATCACATTATGTGAAATGTTTGAATTCACCATAACTACTTTATGTCAAGCTCAGTATCTATCCCTGCTTACCTCAGAAAGCTGTGGGGCATGCCGTCGGATAATGGTACTCTGGCATGTCCCATCTAGCAGTTAGTAGGATCTGGTTTTATGGTAAGCCCCACTTTTTGCCTGTTGCTATGCTGTTTCTGACTAGTCTAACTGGGACCCCAGTGTCAGTGCTTTCTCCCCTAAATTGGTATGGTAAGTACTTAGGTACATCCTAGATTGGACACTGGTGTACCCTTATAAGTCCCTAGTATATGGTACGGAGGTACCCAGGGCATAGGTCCACCAGGGGTCACCCCATGGGCTGAAGCATGCATTATGCCACCCATGGGAGACCACTCAAACTGTAACTACAGGCCTGCCATTGCAGCCTGCACTTACTAAAGATATAGGTTTCCCTATATCTAAGGTCACTGCACTTAAAACCTATAATTCACCCCTAAACCAGGTTGTTAGAACTGGGGTCACCAATTCCACCACGGTAGCTTGGCGTGAGGCAGGAAGGCACCCGAAGGCAATGTGTAAATCAGAAGTGCAGCACACACACACACACTGAGACAGGGAGGCACACGCAATAAAATGACACCACACCGGATTGTTGCTTCAAACAAGACTCTTTATCTAGACTTTCTTCAGGGCAGGTAAGTAACTTTTCCTAGGTACTAGGCATCAATTCAGGTATTCAACATTTCTCATACATCAGGCGAATTTCACTGTTCAAGCATAGGCAATTGGGGTCAACCTCTCTAGTACCAATTCAATGAACATAACACTCTGCTCAGGGCAGACTAGGCAATAACATTTCCAGCAAACATAAGTATCAACAGGGTTTACTCCTGAACATGCACCTCTGCTACTATTCAGGGGAGATGGCAAGAACAACATTAACATTCCCTAGGAAGGGATTTGGCATACATTAACATTCCCTAGGCATCATTACCAGTTCCCAGGCAGGAACGCTCTCAAAAGGACATTCCCCTAGCAAGGGGTGACTTTAAACACAGTACTTCCCTCTCACTCTAGGTCTTTAGGGTTAATCAGGGCCAACGAGGCCCAACTACAGTCTCCGGCAGGGAGGGGTGGTCGCGGGGCTGCCTCTCTGTTCTCTCGAGGCTCCTCAGCAGCCCCCACTGTCACTGCAGTCCCTCGCCTTCCCCCGGGGGTGTTACCTGTGTTTTATAGCCTCCTTGAGGCCCTTGCTGCGTGGTCCAGGCCTGGGCAGGTCGGGGGCTCGCGCTCTCCTATGAGCCCCCTCGCCGGTATTCCGGGCCTACTGGTGCTCCCTCCGGCCCAGGGATCAGTAGGGATGCGGCCTGAGGGAGGCGCGGCAGCCTCAGCCAATGGCTGCGCAGCACCCGAGGGCCAGCCACCAGAGCCAATCAGAGGGTGGCTCCTGGTAGGCGCGTCCCGAGGAACCAATCGGGCCGCGCCTGCCTCCTTGCACAGCCGATGAGGTCGGCCTCAGAGAACGCTCCGGGGCCTAGTGCGGCCTTCCTTCAACCACAGCGGCCCTCCCCAAGCTCCAGGGGCGGCAGAGGGAATCCTCAGCAGCGCCTCCTCTCACGCGGTATTCGGCGCCTCCTGTTCTAGCGACCCCAAGGTCTTGGCGGTGATGTCGACAGGTAGCGCTTCTCCCAGCAGGGCCAGATCCCCGGTACCGGGCTGCGGCGGTGATTGGGAGGTAGATAGTGCGCTCACATCACACAGCACTTCTGGAGCACAGCGCCAGGGGGCCGGCCCAGTGTGTAATGCAAGTAGCACCTAGAGGCCCCAGCAGCCGGGGGTAGTTCTGGACCGGCACATCGCGCGTAAGGGGCAAGCAGTTCTTCCAGGCCCAGTTCAGGCAGATAGCGCTTAGGAATCACTGCGCTTTGCAGGTAGAGCCCGGTATGACCTTTGGGCATCCAGCAGCAGCCTTCAGCAGTTCAGCGCTAGGTGGGCATACAGCGCTTTAGGAGCACAGCACAGGGGGGCACAGCGCTGGCAGCACAGTTCTGTCAGGAAAGCACTTAGTTGGTGCAGCACGGTTTACCAGGTTGATCCCCCAGCAGGGCTCTCAGCAGGCAGTCCAAGTCTCCTTGACAGCATGACAGCACTGGATGGACGCAGAGCCTTTCTTGGGGGAATGAATAGCAGGTCCTTGTGTAGGTTCTTGGGGGGAAGTAGGGGGTTGAGTTGGTGGGCTTCAGAGGCAGGATGGTTCCCTGCAGCACACTGGAGATGGTTTCCTGGGTCCCCCCTTGCTGGGCTAGATCAGCAGGCTAGCAGAGTCCCTCATCTAACTTAGAACAGCAGTGCCTAGGCCCAGTCAGTCCCAGTAGTGTAGGTTCCTCCCCTAGGCCCAACCGCCTATACTCCTGCAGAGGTTCCCCCAGGTACAGTGGTGCCCCAACTGACAATCAGGTTTCCCTCCTTTACTCTTATATCCCTAGGTCAGGTGATCCTCCTCTAAAGGCGGCAAAGCGTAACCCCTCCCATGGCTGGAAGGTTTCAGGAGCTTCCACATATTAGGCTATGGAACAAAAAAGCGGGATGGCAGTGATACTGTAACATGATGTCCCAGCCTGCTCCTAACTACTAGTGCGTGTCTACAGAGGCCACTCTGCAGTAGCAGGGGCCTGTGGCAGCCATGTTGTTAGGAGAGAGCACCTGCACCTCAGCACTGTTTGGCAGTAGTAAGGCGCCCAGAGACCTAGGTCCAACAAAAGACGGTGGCAAAAATAAGGCAAAAAGGACAAATAAAACAGGGTAAGACCTCCCTAGGGCTGACAGGCCTAACACAGGTGTTTCAATCTTGAAGACCAGGTGCTCTGTTCTAAGTGTGAGAGTGCATCTGCATGAGCAGGACACCCCTACAACCTTCGGAGTCCATTCTCCCGGGTTGTAAGTGCATCAGCCATTACGATACATAGAGTGGCCATGCATCATTACGTGATGAACGTCTCTAAGCTGGCTGGACAGAACCCTGTCATGTTTAGTATCAAACATGTTGGAATCATACAAACGATGTGGGAGGTACGTTTCCATGCACTATAATGCTCGTCTGGAAGGCCCTAAGTTCTCCCAGTACCAGTGTTCTAGACCCGGACAGCACAACATAGCTGCTGCCGACCACAGACATGATTCTGGCCTCCTGCTTCTGAGCCAAGCTCGAGCAGCCGAAGGAAGAACAATAGGTATTCTGTCACTGGGAGGTCTGACCACCGCCCAGACAGGGTTTAATGTATTTGGGACTGGTGGGAGCGCTTGCCAGCTCCACTCAGTCTGCTTGAAGGGCACATTTAGTGCCCTCCTTGTATAGTCCAGTTCAAACCAGCTCAGGGAGCTGTTGGCTCGGCGCGAAACTGGGCAAAGGACATGGGAGTATCCTCCCCACTGTCCGGCCTCCCCCCTGGGAGGGAACCCTGAATCATCCCAACCATTTCCTTAGGGTACTTGAAGGCTTGCCTGGAGGTGGGTCCCTAGATTCTTTGTGGGACAAGATTTATGTCAAGACACCACTTATTCGATCGTCTGGGCTCTCTGGACTTCGCTCTGGGCATCAAGACTGCAACTAGGAAGACTCCTGCTGCTCCTGGTCTTGTCGCCCTGCTCGTCTGCTGCAACCAACATCTGTATTCCTTGCAGGAACCTACCAAGGCCTGTGGACAGCCAAGACACCTGGAGGAACCTCCCTTGAAGTGAAGAAGTCACTTCCCTGTATCTGCAGGCACTTCAATGAAGCTGACCGGTCTGCTTATCCTGAGCTCCCACAGACTCTGAAAGGCTCAGCAACGCAGGTGGTGGTTCTTCACATCCCTTGAGGCCTGCCCTTTCCTCTCACCAAGTTTTAGGCCAGTATCCCTCCTCGGAGCTGCAGGTACTGAACCTCTGTGGACCGCGTCGACTTGCTGTTGCAAAGGCTTGTTAGCTTCCTTCCTCCAAGATCATTGTGCTCCAAGCAGCCCCAACCTCCAGCATCTCCAGTGCCCAAGATTTTCTTCCTTACCGCAATTCTTGCATTGTTGGCTTGCATCTTTGGTGAGCTGCTCAAGGTCCTCTCACGACTCCAGTGCCGCCGGCCTGTGGGTCCTCTTGAGGGTCATCATTGAATTCAGCAGGCACCCCTGATTGCTCGAGGCCTGCCCTGACTCCCCTGTTTGTGGTGAGTCACCTGACCCTTGCTGGTCCTGACACAGAACCTTCTTTACTTTCCATGTTGGTTGCAGTTGCAAAGGCTTGTTGGTGCTCCCAACAGACACCATCCCCTCAACTCTCGACATCCGACAATCCGACATGGGACAACTTGTGCACGCTTCCTGGTCTTCCACAGCATCTCCTGGTCCCCACAGCTGCTTTTTCAAGGTCACCATCAGCTCTCCTGCAGCACTAGACATCGGTAGGCAATCTTTTTCTGTGCCTCCTGGTCACTCCTGAGTGGCATGGACTGTGTCCCCACTGCTTGCAGGTGCTTCTAAACTTGAATCCACCTTTGGGTTCCACCAGACACTTTCACTTTCCCCAGCAGCGGCATCTTCCTGGAGTTCTCCATTGAGTTTGACTGTGGTTTCCGATGCCACTTCACACCTATGCACCCGGCTTGCATGGTGTAGGTATCCTGGTTCCCAGGGTATCCACGGGTGAGGTCCGCTGGCAAGGGTCCATCTTTAAAATTACAACTGCGACTTACCAATTGACTTGTATTGAGCCCACGGTCATGTTCTCACACAACCTCTGTGGGGTTCCTAGTTACAAACCTTGTGTGGTTCTTTGGGTCCCCGGCACTTCTAAGCCTCCTAGGTATAGTCTTGGCTTGAGTCGTGGTTCGCACACCACTATTTTAGTATATGGTTTGGTCTCCTCCTGGTGACCACTGTGTATTCCTTCTACTTACCTGTTTCCATTGAAAAGTATTGTGTGCATTCTCTATATCTCTGTCAAGGAGATATCTGTATGTGTTAGTGAGTGTCTTATAATAAATACATATTTTTATAAATACAATGTGTGGTTCTTTTTCACTTTATCTATACTATAAGATTGCATTCTGGTAAAACAAGCTGCTTTACACTCCTTCTGGACTAAGCCTGATGACTGCTCTCCACAGCTACCACTTAGAGAGCTTTCTAAGGTTGTCTAAGACCACTAAAATCATCACTATAAGGGTTGTCTGGATTAGTGCAGGGTTCCCACTTACATAAGTGTGCACCATATACTAAGCCAGCCTTTCACAGTCTCCCTGTCTGTTTTTTCCAAATTCCTGTCTCTTTATACTTTTCTTCCCCATGATTCCTTATGGAGAGGGGAGGGAGAGTTCCTGTGCAGCCTCTTGTATCTGCACTCTAGAGCACATACAATGTTTCTGTTACGGATGCACTTGAAAGGCAACCAGCTGGAGCTGACTCTGCTTCAACCTTCCATCCAATCTTGCTCTGCCTGAGGCCGAGTGGTGTTGCAGTATTAATCACAACACATTGTTCTCCATACATCAGACTTGAAGATTACTCTCTACTATGTGATATTTTTGTTAGCGAGGATATTGGTCTGCTACTAAATATTGTGGTTTAGCACACACCTACACACTTGTTGGCCAACATTACTATTCACAGTATAAGTTCTCTAGGCCCTAATCATCATAACTTAATAACATAATAGTGTTGGAATACAATTAGGCCTGGTTTGTAAGTTGTAACATGTATGCATTACCAGAAAAGCCCTGCCATACACACCAGCAGATCTACAACAACAGTGAAAAGTTGTTTGTAGACATTACCTAAAAACAAAACTTGAAAACTAAAGATGCGAGTGTAGTACTGTGTTTTCATATTTTTTTAGAGGTAATCTGATATATAAACTACCCGGTGTCAGTCACCACCTTACCACTGGGTAGTTATCATTAGGACCATGTTTTCATAGGAAATAGATTTTTTGGTTTGCTAATTTCTTTGGTGCAGTTTGGCGAATCTTTACAGAACTTTCCCAAAAAGTCTCCTCCACCTCTGCTTCTTCCTGGAAAGTTTTGAGATGATCGATCAAGCGGGGGTCAAGAAAAAGGGTGGAGATCCCCAAATGTTTTTTTTTCATTCAGTTTTCCATAGGAAAATTAGACACAGCTACAGCGAAAATGCCAAACGAAATGACACCAAATTTGACAGAAAGCTAGATATTGGTCCAGAAAGACTACACCCTCTAAATTCTCAACCCATGTGGGGGTTGGGCATATCCCTGATCCTGATCGGAGGAGTCCCACTGTAGGAAAGTAGTATCTGCTTCTTATGGTTACCCCCACTTTTTGCTGGTGTCACACTGTTTTTTGTGCTAGTCTGACTGGGACCCTGCTATCCAGGACCCCAGTCTATCTGCTTTCTCCCTTAAATTGCAATACATGTACATCTGAAAGAAACAAGTTAGTATTAGATTCCTTACCTTAGAATATCCCCAGGCGTCAGTCTGGATCCGGAAACTTTTGCGTAGCAGTACCCCTGCGCGTCGGTAGGCGTCGTCTGCAGGCGTCCCCTGCGGCTCCGCGTCGTCGGCGCCGTGCGCCGTGATGACGTCGCTGGAGTATATAGACGCCGCCTCTGCGTGCTGACGTCAGTTCTTCTTTTTTCCGCGCCAGTTAGCGCAGATCCGAAGAGCAGTACTCCGGTCTTTTGACCAAGTTTTTTGTTAACTCTAACTCTTTCGGTGCCGGTAGGATGCCCGGTTTTAAAAATTGTGACGGGTGCGACCGCCTGATGTCGGTCACTGACCACCATCGACTCTGCCTCCGGTGCCTGGGCGCGTCGAGTCCTGCGTCGACTGCCGGGCCTTGACGAGTAAGGCTAGGCGGGAGCGGTCCCGCAAGCTGCTCGAGTTCCGGATGTCGGCCCCGCGTCGAGAGCGGTCCCTGTCCGGCCGGAGGTCGAGGGAGCGGTCGAGAGAACGGTTGCGGAGCCGCCACGAGCGCTCCGGAAGTCGTCACCATTCCTCCGGTTCCTCAGGTAAGCGACACAAGAAGTCGGGGCGTCGTCATCGCACCCCCGACGCTCGCGCGATGCGGCCGGGGGTTCGGGTGATCCCACCCCCGCTGCTCCGCGTGGGTCGCCAACGCTGCCTGCTCCATACCCGTCAGTCCCTGGGCAAGGCGCGTCGCGCGAGGAAATAGAGGAGTTCCTCATGGCCATGAGGGCGCTGTCTCCGACGGGGCCTACGGCGCCTGCGGGCCCGGTGGTCCCGTCCGGGGGCCCGAGCAGTTCGGGTGCTCCCGCCCCGGCGCCGTCTGGTGCTCCGGCCCCGGCGCCGCCGTCGGCTCCGGCCCCGGCGCCGCTGGGCCCTTCAGGGTCGTCGCCGGCTGGTCAACCGGCCTCTCCGGCGCCGATTCCATCGGGGCAACCCGTGGTGCCGCCTCCGCGCGGCGCCGTGACTCCGACGCCGGTTCCGGCTGGCGTCGGGGCTCCGGCGCCGGCCCCGGGCGGCACCACCCCCATTCCCTCTCCAATTCCGGACGCGGAGTCGGACCGGCGTCGCCCGACGCCGGCGCCGATGGGGCCCATTGACCCCGAGGAGCCGGTCTACATCGTTGAATCCGAGTATGGTGATGATGTAGATTATGGAGAGGGTTGGGAGGGGTCTGAGGACCCTCTGTCACGCGAGTGCCAGTACGACGTGGACTGGACAGGTGACTTGGGTGATGCCAGTGGTCTGGACGAATCTCCTAACCCTGGTTTTGTCTCGTCTCCCACTGTGGCGTCGGAGGCTGGGGCTGCCTACTCTGTGGTGCTGATGAGGGCTGCCAAGGCCTTGAACCTTGAGCTCCCCGTCGCAAAGGTGAAGCCTAACATCCTCACCGAGGTCTTCAAACCGCAGTCATGCCCACAGGAGCCTCTGCTGCCGTTTAATGAAGCCTTGACGGACGTTCTGTTGGGCACGTGGTCCAGGCCCGCTTCAGGTTCGCCTGTTGATAGGAACGTTGCCAGGCGCCACCGTCCGTGTACGGACGACCCTAAGTTCCTGTCCACCCATCCCACCCCTGAGAGTCTGGTGATCCAGGCCTCAACATCCCAATCCGCATTCCCGTCGGCCCCGCCCGACCGGGAATCTAAGAGGTACGACCAGTATGGCAAGAAGGTCTTCTCGTCCCTGAGTGCGGGACTGCGGTCTTGCAATACCGCATGCCTCTTGGGCCGCTACACCCACTCTCTGTGGGATACGGTCGCGGAGTGTCTGCCGCAATGCCCGCAGGAGGTACGGGACAAGCTCAGCCAGGCTATGGTTGAAGGCCGAGACGCGGCGAGGTATTCCATCAGGTGTGGTCTTGATACGACCGACTCGCTGGGCAGAGCAATGTCCACGACGGTGGCGATTCGTCGCCACGCCTGGCTGAGATCCGCCAATTTTTCGCCGGATGTCCAAAATGCCTTGATGGACATGCTGTTCGATGGCAGTCGCCTGTTTGGCGACAAAGCGGACAACGCGCTTGAGCGCTTCAAGGACTCCAGGGTCACGGGCAAGTCCTTGGGTCTCTCGACCCAGCGCCAGCAAATGGGTTCGTTTCGCTCCTTTCGTGGCCAAGGAAGGGGCGGTCCCACACGTGCTGCCAGCCACGCACCGCAGAACACTTCTCAACGCGGTGGCGGCCGTGGATTCCGCCGTGGTGGCGGTCGGGGACAGCGGGCCACACCTCCACCCGCAGCAGCCTCCAAATCCTCCTAGTCCGAGCTTTCAGGCCCATGCGACGCCAGTGGGTGGCAGGGTTCGCCATCACCACTCCCGCTGGCGCTCTATCACGTCGGACAGGTGGGTGCTGCAGCTCGTCCGAACGGGCTACTCCCTCCCCTTCGAGACCACTCCTCCAGCCATGCCACCGCAGAACCACCGTGTGTCGGGGGACCACTTGACACTTCTGCAGGAGGAAGTTACGGCCCTCTTGGCCAAGGGGGCCATCGAGCGCGTTCCTGGGCCAGAAGTAGGGTGTGGTTGCTATTCCCACTACTTTCTGGTACCCAAGAAGGACAAGGGGGGCCTGCGCCCTATCTTGGATCTACGGAACGTCAACGGCTTCCTCCGGAAGGAGAAGTTCAAGATGTTGACTTTGGCTCAGGTCTTGGCTGCTCTAGACCCACTAGACTGGATGGTAGCGTTGGACTTGCAGGATGCGTATTTTCACATCCCCGTCCTGCCGGCCCACCGGCGTTACCTGCGGTTCACGGTAGGCCACGAGCACTTTCAGTTTATCGTGCTCCCATTCGGCCTTACCAGCGCCCCACGGGTGTTCACGAAGGTGATGGCGGTGGTCGCAGCTCATCTGCGCCGGTTAGGGGTTTCAGTCTTCCCCTACCTCGACGACTGGTTGTTGAAGGCGGGCTCGCCCCAGACAGTCGTCCACCACCTTCAGATGACGGCAGACCTCCTGCACGAGCTGGGGTTTTCCATCAATGTGCCGAAATCACACCTGTGTCCCTCCCAAAAGCTCCTTTTCATCGGAGCGGTTCTCGACTCGGCGCAGTTTCGGGTTTATCCTCCGGAACGGCGGGTCCGGGATATTCAGGCTCTGATTCCCATCTTTCAGCCGTTGTCCCGGGTCTCGGTCAGGTTGACGCTGCGGCTTCTGGGGCTGATGGCCTCCTGCATCCTTCTGGTGCATCACGTCAGGTGGCGGATGCGGGCTCTGCAGTGGGACCTGAAGTTTCAGTGGGCCCAGCATCAGGGCAACCTATCCAACCATGTCCTGATCTCGGAGGGCACTGCGAGACAGTTGCAGTGGTGGCTTACGGACCGCGATTGGGTCAGAGGCAGGTCCCTCTCCCTTCCCCAACCGGAGCACGTAGTTGTGACGGACGCGTCCCTCCAGGGCTGGGGAGGCCACTTGGGAGAGGCGGAGATCAGAGGCATCTGGTCTCCGGCGGAGTCCCGGCTCCATATCAACATGTTAGAGCTGCGGGCGATTCGCCTAGCACTGAAGGCATTCCTCCCCTTTGTCAACGGGAGTGTAGTGCAGGTGTTCACGGACAACACCACCGCCATGTGGTACTGCAACAAACAGGGCGGAGTGGGGTCGTGGACCCTTTGCCAGGAGGCTCTGCGCCTCTGGCAATGGCTGGAACGTCAGGGCGTGACTCTGACGGTTCAACACCTGGCAGGTTCTCTGAACGCCAGGGCGGACGAGCTCAGCCGTCGGTGCTCGGTGGATCACGAATGGCGTCTGAACTCGGACGTGGCGAAAGGCCTCTTTCTGCAATGGGGAGAGCCTTGGTTAGATCTATTCGCCACCGAAGAGAACGCGCAATGTCATCAGTTCTGCGCGTTGGAGTTTCCAAGACGGCACTCGCTCGGCGACGCCTTTCGGCGCGAGTGGAGTTGCGGTCTGTTGTACGCCTTTCCGCCTATACCACTTCTGCCCAGAGTGCTGAAGAAGATCAGGCGCGACCGGGCCCAAGTCATCCTTGTGGCTCCGGACTGGGCTCGAAGGTACTGGTATCCCGAGCTACTCAGCATGTCAGTCGGTCCCTCGATCCGCCTGCCCCTTCAGGAGGACCTTCTGTCGCAGCAGCAGGGGACGGTCCTCCACCCGAACCTGTCCAGTCTCCACCTCCATGCTTGGAGATTGAGCGGCGACAGTTGAGGCCATTTGACTTGCCTCCTGAAGTCTGTGATGTGATTCTGGCAGCCAGGCGTCCCTCCACGAAGTCGGTATACGCCTGCCGGTGGAACAGATTTGTGGCATGGTGCACAGCAAAGGAAGTAGTTTCTGCTTTTCACATCGGGCAGTCCATCACCTTACCCTCCTTCTTCCCGCCTCCGCATCCTTCAAAAGATGAAGAGCGGCTCCATCGTCTGGACCCAAAACGTGCGCTTTTATTTTATATGGATCGCACACGCCAGTTCCGGGTGGATGACCAACTGTTTGTTGGCTACGTGGGTGAGAAGAAGGGAAGGGCGGTACAGAAACGAACCATCTCTCGGTGGGTCGTCCTGTGCATCAAAGCATGCTACTCTTTGGCTCGGAAGGAGCCTCCTGTTGGGCTGAGGGCCCATTCCACTCGGGCCACGGCGGCTACTGCTGCCCTGGGCCGGGGAGTCCCTTTGCAGGACATTTGCCAGGCGGCTACGTGGGCCTCGCTGCACACCTTTGCGAGGCATTACTGCCTGGACAGTCAAGTCCGGAGGGACGGCTTTTTTGGCTGTGCGGTCCTCCAGGATTTTCTGGTGTAGGATTGTATTGGTTCGCAGACCCACCACCGGGGTTGGTATTGCTGGGGTATCTATTCTAAGGTAAGGAATCTAATACTAATCTGTTTCTTTCAGATGAACAAGTTACTTACCTTCGGTAACGATATATCTGTAAGAAACAGTAGTTAGTATTAGATTCCTTACCGCCCCACCCGTCCTCCCCGTTCTGCGAACTGATACCTAGGGTTAAGGACATCCCTTTCAGGGCCCTAGTTTCACATGGCACCAGTGTTGGTTCTCACATGGCTCTGCGTGTTCTGGCGCGGAAAAGCTGTGTGCAAAGAACTGACGTCAGCGCGCGGAGGCGGCGTCTATATACTCCAGCGACGTCATCACGGCGCACGACGACGCAGAGCCGCAGGGGACGCCTGCAGACGACGCCTACCGACGCGCAGGGGTACTGCTACGCAAAAGTTTCCGGATCCAGACTGACGCCTGGGGATATTCTAAGGTAAGGAATCTAATACTAACTACTGTTTCTTACAGATATATCGTTACCGAAGGTAAGTAACTTGTTCTTTAGGTACACTCCGGGTTGGATCCTGGGGTACCCTTATCAGTCCCTAGTATATGTTACCCCATGTACCCAGGGCGTTGGTATCCCAGAGGCCTCCCATGGGATGAAGCATGTATTATGCCACCCCTGGGAGGCCATCCAAATTGACACGACCAGCCTGCTACAGCAGACTGTGTAAGCTGGTGCCTGCACCATCTACTTAAGATATAGGCTCACTATATGTATTTAAATCTCTACACTTAAATACCTATCAGTCACCCCTATGGCTGGCCTTAACAATCCTGAAAGCAGGGTTTTACGTTAGAGGGTGCCACTGCATAAGCAGAGCCCCTCTGCAACTTTCAGAGACCATTCTCCGGGGCTGTCTGTGATGCAGCCAGACATATATGTTTAAGTGTATTATAACCTTGTGGTAAATGCTAACTTTAAAACGGCTGCTTAGAAACATGTTGTGTTTGGTGTCAAACACCTTGGAATCATACCTCCACACCAGTAGCTGGTGTGGAGGTATGATTCCACCCTTCTAGAACCACTACTGTGGGTCACCGGTCAAACCGGTACCAGCTTTCTCGACCTGGGCAGCACAAAATGGATGCTGCCAGCCACAGACACGGGTCTACCCTCCTGCTGCTGAGTCAAGCTCGCGCAGAGGAAGTCATGACAATAGGCATCTTGTCACAGGGAGGTGTAACCACCTCCCAGAAAGGATTTGGTGTATTTGAGCTGGGTGTGGCCACCCCTCTATCCTGCCCCGTCCACAGAATCTGCCCAATCCCTTCCCATGGGTATAAAGTAGGTTAGCTGACTACAGGACTTTAGATTTTACCTGGACAAGATTCTGCTAAGAAGAAACAAAGGGGCATAATATCAAGCACGGTGTTAACATTATCGCCACTTTAGCGGCTGAAAACGGCAGCTTGATAATACGCCGTAGAGAATGCCCATAGAAGCCCATGTTCACACCAGAACATGGGCTTCCATGGGAATTCACAAGGGTGTATTATCAAGCCCATTATTGCCACGTTAGGGGCAGTTTTCTGCCGCTAAAGCGGCGATAATGTTAACGCTGTTTCTTGATAATATGCCCCAAAGTACTTCGACTGCCTGCTCAACGCTGGATAACTGAAGAATCTCCCTTGGAGTAAAGGAGTTACACCCCTGCAAAAGCAGGCACCTAAACGCATCTGACCGGTTTGCTTCTCCCTAGCTCCTGAGGACTCCGAAAATTTCAGCAAAACAGGAGGTGGGTTCCCGAAGGTCCCTGAGGTTGATCTGCCCGCTCAGCGATTCTGAGACCAGTATCCCTCGGATGGATCGTGCAACCCGAACCCCTGTGCACTGCGTACATTTGTAGTTACATAGGCTTAGTGATGATTCCTGAGCCTGTGCAGTGCACTCTGTGTAGTCCCGACCAGAGTAGTATTTGCACCGAAGATTTCTGGCCTCCACTCTCCGAGTGTCCTGTGGGCTGCTCCTTTGCAAACTCGCGATCTCTAGTCCGTTGGCCTGTGTGTCCTGGTGGGGGTCACCTTGTTTGTTCTAGGGCTTACCTGGTTGCTCCAGATGTGCCCTGAGTCTTCATTGATTGGAGAGTCCCCTGGAACTTGCTGGTCAACTCTGTAACCTGTTTCCTCTGACCGTGTGGGTTGCATTTGCCAAGGCTTGTTAGTGCTCCAGCCGGACATCAACCCCTCAGCACTCAACATCCTTTGTGGGACAGCTCACCTACGAATCCTGGTCGTCCTCGTCATCTCCTGGTCCTCATTGGCTGCAGAGTCAAGCAACCCTTCTTTGCACCTGAAGCACCCGACATCGGTGGGCATTCGACTACCGACCCCTAGGTCACCTGAAGTGACCCAGACTCTGTCCCCTCTGCTTTCAGGTTCCTCTCACCTTGAATCCAGGCTTTGATTCCACTGGACAAACTTCACCTTTCCGGCAGCAGTACTTCTTTGCAGCGCTCCATTGAAAACGAGGTTACCGAAACCACTTGACCCCTTTCCACCCGGCTCCACTTTTATAGCTAACACGGGTGCCTCAGTACTCACTGGTGGGATGACCTTAGAACATCCTATGTCCCAAAGGGTTTGCTCAAAGTCCTCGTAGAAGTGTCCTTAAACTTTAAGGGCCTCATTTATGAGAAGTGATGCATCGCTGCGTGAAGTCAGCGATGCGTCACTTCTCAGTGCGCCCTCCTTGCGACATGTTGGATGCGTCATATTTACTATATGACACATCATGTTGCAAGGAGCAACGGATACGTCAGTACTTCTGATGTATCTGTAGGCGCAAAAGTGAAGCATTGCTGGAGTGTGTCACAAAAGTGATGCAACTCCAGCAATGTGTCCTTTCACATTGGGCAAGCCCCGCGTCAGTCTTACTCCTGCTGTGAAGCAGGCGTAAGATTTTGACACATTTGCACCCTAGAAGTGGAGCAGTGAAATCTCGTAGATTTCACTGCGTCACTTCTACGAGGCTTACTTACGTGGGAACACCCACCCTGCATACATTATACCGGACGCAGGTATAATGTAGCGCAGGGAATTACAAAGTGACGCATCTGCTTACATGCGTCACTTTGTAAATAGGGCGCACCAGGAGGCATGTTTTATGCCGCCGATGCATCACAAAAAGTGACGCAACGGAAGCGGAAAAGCGGTCGCAAGGCCTCATAAATAAGGTTCTAAATTTGCAACTGCGACTTTCCCATAGAGTTGTACGGAGCACGCATCTGTGTTTCCTCACTGCACCCGTCCTCCTTGGGCTTCCTGTGTCACTCCTCTGGGTGGTTCCAGCGATTCTACGTGCTCTAGGCACTGGGTCTAGTTAAGTCGTTGTTATACCATTTATTTAGTATATGTTTCTGCCTCCCCCTGGAGCCTGCTGTATATTGTGCTATTTACAAATGTTCTATTGATTCAGTATTGTGTGCTTTGTGCCCTAGTCTCACATAGAGACTAATAGAGAGTGTTATATTTATAAGTACATATTAGTTATATAAACACTGTGTGGTTCTCCTTTCATTTAGTCATTTGGGAGGTGATATTCTGGTAAAACAAGCTGCTTTACATTCCTACAAGATTAGCTGCCCCCCATAGCTACCACTAGGATAGGTTTCAATAAGGTTATCTTTGGCCTCATACATCATAAGGGTCGTGTGGACTGGTACAGGGTCCCCACTTTAATTAGTGGACAGCATATAATAGGCCACTCTCTCACACCCACCATTTTCAAGAATGTGGGCACTGAAAAGTGGACGTAACCTTGCCTCCAGCACCTGAGGGATGAGGTTAGCAGAGGGGTCACACCTGCTCCCTCCAACAGGAGAGGCACAGGTCGCAATACAAAAGCTCCCTGCTACGGATGGCTCCTACTGACCAGGAGGAGGTGTGAACACCTCCACCCAGGAAAATCATTCTTCTTGGCCTCAGAGTGCACCTGCTCTCTCCCTATGAGGTCATAACACTGTCTGGTGGTAGCAGGCTGCCTAAGGCCAGTCAGTGACCACATTAAGGATTTACAGGTTTGTTAGACATGGATTTGATGCTCTGCGCCTCCTGGCCTGGTCACCCCCACGCTCCTGTGCCTGCCTGCTCAGCCCCAGCCACCGAGGGCCGCCGAGCACTCCAGCCTCCCGCCACCCCAGCCACCCGAGGCCCGCCGAGGCCGCGCCAGATTTTCCCGCCACCCCAGCCACCCGAGGCCCGCCGAGGCCGCGCCAGATTTTCCCGCCGCCCTAGCCCGCGGCCCCGCCCCTCCCGCCAGCCGATTGGCTCCCGCTCCCGCCCTCCCGCAGACCCTCCCGACCGGCTCCCTTTTTATGACGCCCCCAGAGCGACCGCGCAGCGGACGCGCGCAGCGGGAGCACCGACTGAGCGCCGAAGGTGCGCCAAAGGTAAGCCCGTCTGCCACCGTCCGCGCCTGGACCGCGCCCAGGGCCAAGACCCCTGGCCCCCGCCGGACGTACGACGCCGCCACCCTCAACGCACTCAACACCGGCCGAATCCCGGGATGCTACCGAGCCACCCCGAGACGAGCCCACGGACCCTTCAGCTGCCACGCCTGCAAGTTCACCTGCATCCGGACCTGCCCCGCCAGCGCCCGCCAAGCCGAACACCAGCAGCAACCACCTCAAGTGCATCCTACTCAACACCCGCTCCGTCCACAGACACGCCATCGAACTCTGGAACCTCCTCGACACCACAGCTCCTGACGTCGCCTTCCTCACGGAAACCTGGATGAACGACTCCTCAGCGCCCGACATCGCCATCGCCATCCCAGAGGGCTACAAGATCACCCGAAGAGACCGCGGCAACCAGACTGGAGGAGGCATCGCCATCATCTACAGAGACACCATCCGCATCGCGACCAACACCGACGACACCCTGACAACCGCCGAACACCTGCACTTCCAGATCCACACGGACCCCAAAACCACCCTCAGAGGCACCCTCATCTACCGACCCCCGGGACCACGCACACAATTCAGCGAAGACATCGCCGACTTCATCAGCCCGCACGCCCTCCCCTCCGCTGACTTCATCCTCCTGGGGGACATCAACTTCCACCTGGAGAACAACAACGACCGCAACACCACCACCCTGCTTGACAACCTCGCCATCCTCGGACTCCAGCAGCTGGTGACCACCCCCACCCACCTCGCCGGACACACACTCGACGCTGTCTTCTCTTCCAGCAAGGACATCGTCTTCAGCCACGCCACCGGACTCCACTGGAGGGACCACAGCTGCGTCCACTTCACCTTCAGAAGATCCACGATCCACCACCACCAGCAACAGGTTGCTCAAAGAAACTGGAACAAGATCACAGCAGACCAGCTCGCCACTTCCCTGAGCCAACACCCTCCCGCCAGCTCAGCGAACCCCAGCCAGGCCGCCGACAACCTCACGAAGTGGATCAGCAACTGCGCAGACTACCTCGCCCCACTGAGGACCCCGCCTAGCAGGCCCGGCAGCAAGAAGGCCCCATGGTTCACCGACGAACTCAAGAGCTCCAAGAAGAACTGCCGAGCCCTCGAGAAAGCCTGGAGAAGGGAGCCAACACCGGACAACATGACCACCCTCAAGCTCGCCACCCAGAAGCACCATCAACTGATCCACGCCACCAAGAAATCAGCATTCAAGGACCGGCTGGACGGGGGCGTGGCCAACCAGGCAGCGAAATGGCCGCTCTGTAAGCGTGCTCCGCCGGCTACAAAGATAAATCCTAAATAATCCTTCTCCTGATCCCAGAATTGCCTCACTACAACAACGCCTTGGCAGAAGACGCTTACCTCCACCTCCGACCCGAGACTGGTGCGTGCTGGTAGCTGCGGACCACGGGTGCAGCCTCCCGTATTTACAGCGACCTACACTCCTTGACGGACCTCGCCGCTGTGGAGCCGCCGCTGGGCTGAACTTCCGGCTACAGGCCGGGGATTGGCGGGCCCTCCGGCGCCCGGGCGGGATTGCTACGTGGTTCGCGGAGATTCTGCGCCACCACCTGTGCGGACTACCGCTGGATCGCGGATGCGCTGGGACGCGACAGAGAGCCAGAAGAGTCCCCGTGGCTCTGGTCGGACTGCCGCTGGAAGTCCCGGAGAACGCTGAGGGTGCGGACCTGCGGTGAGCCCGCCATTTTTAAGGCGTATTTGATTCGCGCGGCGGCTGAGACCTGAGCCGGCTCCCGCGACTGGGGGGCCGCGTTGTTGGGAACTATCTGGTTCTGGGGAGGCCCCCGTGACATGGCCCTCTAGACCTCCTTATTGCACCCCTGCTGCAGATAGAGCCCGCTTCTGCCGTGCCAGTTCCTTCACCCGGCTGATGGGACAGACGTCCTGAGTCTGCTAGTCGACCTAATTAGAATCCTACGTGGCGCAACATTGCTGGGGGCCTCGATCCTACTGGTGAGTGCAGAGACTTTACTATTGCCGCCATTTTGGGAGCTTGAAGCGCCCGCCTAAGCCCACGCTGCGATCCTTTCACCCCCTGTCTGCCTGCACTAATTGCTGACATTCGTGCATAGGCTAGAAGACCTAACAGGGCTGGGTGTGATACGACCCTTTGGAAACCTAAGCCTAAAGCTGCCCTGATCTTCGCTGGGAGTGCCACCACAAGCTCGTTCCACTGTGTAACGTCTCACGCGCCACTCCCTTAGCTGCAACATGGGGAAAAACGACGCAAGGCAGCCCAAGATAACTTTTGAGCAAAAGCGCTCTGATAAACATAATCCGGCAGACCAAGCTGAGAGCGCTCAAATGCCGCAAGGCTCAGGCGCGGACATTGACTTTAGTGCATTGATGATGGAGGTGCGTGCGAGCCTCAAGAGCATTGACGCCAAACTAGATGCGATGGCCTCACAACTAGAATCCGTTAAGGCGAAAGTGGATACTCACGAAACGAGGCTAGATTGCTTGGAGAACAGGCAAACCGAGTGCAGCGAATTTCAGCAACACACCAAACAGCACGCCACTAGCGTCGAAAAGGAACTAGAGGCCCTACGAGCCAAGGCAGATGATTTGGAGGCGCGCTCCAGGAGGTCGAATATCCGCATCACGGGAATTCCTGAGACGGACAACACTGGCAAGATGGAGGTGTTTGTGACGGATCTTCTCCACGAACTCTTCGACCCTCACCTCTCACAGGTCTTCACGGTTGAGCGAGCACACAGGTCGCTTGGGAAGGTACCGGCACCGGGCACACCGCCCCGTCCTATTCTTGCCAAACTGCTTAATTTCCAAGACAGGGACCTCATCCTACGCCTCGCGAGGGAGAAGGGTAAGATTACACATAAAGGTAATAACATCTCATTTTACCCGGACTTTACCCCCCTGGTCCAAGCGGCGCGAAAAGAGTTCATGCCAGCAAAGAAAATACTGCTGCAAGCTAACATCAAGTACGCACTTCTGTACCCAGCTAAGTTGAGGGTAATTCATGAACACACCTCACACTTTTTCACTGACGCGAAATCAGCACTCAAGTTTGCAAAACACATTAGTGGGCCTGGAGCGAGGCGAAAGTCGCCTAGACTTGAAACCGATTCTGATCGAATGAGTGATAATGACTAATGTGCTGATATTGATACATTATTGAGCTTGCTATCTCCATTCTCTAGTTTTGCCGTACTGACTTAGGCCCCCCTTTTCACTCTACTATCACGTGTACCTTGCCTGAAGGGGGAGGAGGGATCCGAATTGCTACCCTGAAGCGTTGAAAAGTCTTATGGGGCGCATGTTTTTTTTTTCTGTTTTTTTTTCAGTGTTTGATATATAATCCTGTTGAGGCCCTATGTACTGATAGCCATATGAGACATGGAGATTCATACTTGAGTGTAGCCACCCTGTGAAAACAGGGGTGAAAACCTGGAGCACCACGCCTCACGGGGTGTATCCCACTGTTTGAGTGTCTAGTTTGCGACACGACATGGGTTTTGATAGATGGGCTTTGTCACGACCTGATTGTTAATTGTTCAAAGTTGGTGCTTTACTGGATACGATCGTAATGCTGACACAAATGCAGAATTACTACATTCAAATTGGGCGGGGAGGATTGGTGTAGAGAGTGCAGAAACCGGCCTAATAATTGCTGTGCTATCTGTAAAGCGACATGGGGAGTGTTAAACTGTGGACTTGGAACATTAGAGGTCTGGGGGATCACAAGAAGGCCAGACTGATGCATGGCATGCTTGCTAGACACAATGTGGATATATGTTTTTTGCAGGAGACTCATGTAAATTCTACCCCTTCATCCAGATTGAAACACTCGAGATGGGCACAGGTGTATTCTGCGATTTATTCAAATTATGCTAGAGGAGTAACGGTGCTTATTCGCAGAGGCCTGGATTGGCGAGAACATGAGGTTGTACTGGATGGGGAGGGCAGGTATGTCATTGTGCATGGTTCTCTACAGGGCAGGCCACTGGTACTTGCTGCCATCTATGGCCCGAATGTGGATGACCCGGAGTTTTTTAGAAATGTCTGGGCCCGGATAATGCTGTTGGATTGCTCACGTGTTGTCCTCGGGGGGGACTTTAATGTTACACTCAATGATGATTTGGACCGAAGAGGGGTGGGCAGGCCTACGCACACTGGGGCCAGACAGGCCATTCTTGATGTGATGGAGGAGGGGGCGCTGTCTGACGTGTGGAGAGCTAGACATCCAGCTGACACTGTGGGTACGTGTATAACCGGCCACCATGCAGCCTGGTCCCGGCTGGACTACTGGCTGGTGTCACCGGTCGTGGCATCGTGGACGATCGACACTTCCATACGGGCTAGATCACTCTCTGACCATGCCCCTTGCCAGTTGGAATTTAGCATACCCGGGGTCCCTAAACGGGCGTTTACATGGCGACTGCCCCCACATGCCCTAACTGACACTGCCTTCACAGAGGAGATCCGAGCGGACATTGTGAACTATTTTGTAGAGACTGAGGGGTCGACGTCTGCGGTAGCTACGGTATGGGACGCCTTCAATGCGGTTATCCGCGGACAATGCATTGCTAGACAAGCCGGAGTGCTACGCTCTATACGTCTTTCGCTAGCTAACCTTGAATCGGAGTTGCGGGAACTAGACCTGACATTCTGCCGGGATCCGTCTCCGGAAACGGCAGGTCGGATGAAGGCAAAATTGCTCGCTTTTAATGAGGAAGCCCAACGAGAGATTGCCTTCCTGGGCAAACATGCTGAGGCCCGTAGATATGGTGAGGGAGACAGGCCGAGCAGGACACTGGCACGTATGATAGCTCCTCGCACTCAATCTCACTACATACACTCCATTAGAAGGGGGGATGGAACTATGGTTGTTGGTCAGGAGGAAGTGCTGGGAACGTTTGCTGCATTTTACGAATCTTTATACACCTCCAGGCAACCCACGGTCCCTGAGTCACTGGAAGACTTTTTAGACTCCATTGCCATTGTCTGGTTCAATGACTTCCACCGCCAATACATGGACGTCCCCATTACTGTCCAAGATATAGCTCAGGTGATTAAAAGCATGCCTGCAAGCAAGGCCCCGGGCCCAGACGGTCTAACTGCGGCGCCTTCTACTAGGCATATGCCGAGGAATTGGCGCCCAAGCTGCATTCTGTCTTTGTTGAGGCTCTGGAGGTGGGTTCTCTACCCGAGACAATGCGTGAAGCTTTAATTATAGCGTTGCTCAAACCAGATAAGGACAGCCTGAACCTAGATTCATACCGCCCTCTTTCCTTAATCAACGTAGATGCGAAGATCTATGCCAAGATCATTGCGGACAGGCTGCAGTCTTTGCTACCGATGGTGGCACTACCTGACCAGTCTGGCTTTATCCCTGGCAGAGCGACGTCCCACAACCTCAGGACAATTTTTTCCGTTCTTCACTACTTGCACCCTTCTACACAGGCTGCGGTGGTGTTTTTGGATGCTACCAAAGCATTTGATTCACTAGAATGGCCCTTCCTTTTCAGGATTCTGGCACGAATGGGATTCAGTCCCCTCTTTATAAACTTGATTAAGTTGCTATACGTCGCGCCTAGAGCTAGAGTGAGCATAAATGGGCTTGTCTCGGAATCATTTGCCATATCCCGCGGGACCAGACAGGGCTGTCCTTTATCCCCGCTACTATTTGCGATAGCAATGGAGCCCCTTGCCGCTCGGATTCGACAACACCACACAGCGAGAGGGATCGGATTCAGTTCGCGAAGCCTGCTTATATCCATGTACGCTGACGATGTCACGCTGTACGTCCTCGATCCCTTGGAGAACCTAAACCCCCTATTGCGTGAATTTGTCCGTTTTGAAGGCTTGGCTGGGATATCCATAAACTGGTCGAAGTCCGTAGTCTTCCCTCTCACTGATACCACACGTGAGACGCCCTCTGATTACCCGCTGCGCTGGGAAGTTGATGCTGTAAAATACCTGGGGGTTTGGATAAGCCGTGATTTGCAGGAATTGTGGTCTCTTAACTTTGGGAGAGCAGTAAACTGGCTGGAGGGCAAGGTGGAAATATGGAACAAACTACCCTTATCACTGGTAGCAAGAATAGCTCTGGCGAAGATGATTTTATAGCAAAGGCTAAGGACGACGTTGGGTTTACTGCGGTGCACTAGGGATAGTACACTAAAAATAACACTGTTAAACACTCCACCAACTACCGGGGCACCGTCCCACCCCGGGTGAAACTGAGCTAATACAAAAAAAGAGAGCTGGGAGTGCAATATTTATGTCAGAAACAGTTTAGGTATTTTAATTTGCAAAAAGAATCATAAATCCATTACTGTACAAGGTACAAGATCCTAAATTACGAAAATACAATCAAAATTCTTCTTTTTCTTGTTTTTTCTGCAGCCGACGCGTTTCGTCCTAGAGGCAGGACGTCATCAGGGCTGCAATAGCAAACACACAATACAGATCCATCAGTATATGTATACAATATCACTCAGTGATCTTAGTAACCTGTGAAATAAAACAATACATCTTCAGATGGCATATACAATCCAATACAGCTCATTGTGCCAAATGGTACTGTCCTAATATTGTTCAAATTAACAGTTTCTACAGATCAACGGGAAAACATTCCTCAAATCATCAAGTTCAATTCAGCAAGTATATATTCCACAGCATATTTGTTGTGCCTATTATGCACACTTACATATTTAATCTACATCCTGTGATGAAGTGCTAGCAAACTGTTGTACATGTGTTAAAAACAATCCTTAGTGGATAGTGGACCGCTCACCTAATATTATTGAAATAGGACTCTTCTTTTATATATGGCTCCTAGTTTTGAACCAGTGGTCTAGGCAACAATTGCTTCAAGAGGCCGATTCTTCATATAGACTCTAGTAGTATTATCAGGCTGGGGTGAAGCAGAAAGAAGTAGAGACCAATAAGTTATCCAATCAATTTCTTAGTATCCACCCAGATGTAACCTCCACTACTCCCAATCTTTTTTAATCCTGTACTACCTCCATGTGCCAAACTTTAGTAGCATCCATACCTTTTCAAACTTAGCGTTTCGTCCTCTCTCTAAATCGATTTAACCATTCTTTAAATCGAGAGTCACTTAAAAACGATCCACCCGTGGCTTCTCGCACCTATGAAATGTCCAAGATACAATAATGTAATTTAGAGTGCTCTGTTTGCCCTCTTCAATATAAGCCCAGGTTATGTTCCTATTAACTCACCGCTTTCCAATATAGAGTAGCCCAGCGGGAAAATAACTTCTATGTCTGCAGTCACAGTATCCGTTTGTTCATAAACTGCTCATTCTAAAAGATAATTTTAACAAAAACGGAACAAATGCTATAAACTTGGCAGATCTTGTATCAAAATTTCTCTCTTACATTTAACGCTACCTAAGTTTTTAGCTTACCTTCGTAATCTCGCCTCCTGAGCCTATGACCATGCCAACCGGGTGCGATAAATCCCGGAAGTGCGGTTACTCCCATCTCCCTTTGTTAAAAAGAGTTCAACGCCCAATCAGAACTCTCGAAAATTCCGCGCGCATACTCATGCCATGCACCTGTGACAGAATATGAGTTTCCATTCAGGTCCGCTACCTTTTTGTTGCCGCTTTGTCGTTTCCGATCATGCGCATTGCACTGTTACGCGCGCATTGACATCCCGTTCACCCGTCAGTGAAAATAAGTTCTCATTCAGGTCCGCTACCCCTTAGTTGCCGCTTATGCTTTCCGTTCATGCGCATTACCCTGTTACGAGGTGGGTCGCTACCTCTGTTTTTTACTGGTTCATCATTCGGCTGTGCGCAACAGACTATCCTTCAAGTCAATAAGTGCACCATAGTGTTTCCGGTCCTGCGCATTCAATGCGTATAAGTTTCCAGTCTGGTCCGCCATGCATAAGAAAATATCTTAATGTGTACTGAACGGAGGTTTTCCCTGAATAATCCTTATCAGCTCTGCGTGATGAATAACCCTAATGATACGCATATGCGCCCTCGTCTACAATCATGAAAAACCATTATCACATACTCGTTTCTAGTAAGGGCTCCTGATCCGATGCCAGCGTACATCATTATCCTTTCTGCGCTAGTTTGCATCTTTTGGTAAACACTAACACGTTCGATTAAAATCTCCAAAACCAATCCACAAACTTTCATCAGCAGAGGAGTATATCCATAAAATACCTCCGTGTACCAGCACACTTATAACGAAAATACCGTTGCGACCTCTACCTCTTATTATTATTGCTATGCTTATTTATTCACTTTTAAGTCAATAATTGGTGAGTGTGTTTACATATAAATAATTATCATACCGGGACATATTTATGTAATGTTTCCATATTATTTCGAAGAACTTGTAGTCTGGTTGATCTAATGATAGATATATATATGTCTACACTCGATAAGAAAGCATCTTATAAGGAAAGTATCACCTGGTTGATCTAATAATAGATTATATATATCTACACTCGATAAGAAAGTATCCTATACGCAACCAACAGTTTGCCTGCTCAACATCTCAGGATGTGTACAATAAACACATAAAGTCTACAATTGATACGAAAGTATCAACAAAGAAAACAATGATCCTTAATGATTTATGCCAAAAAATAGTGTAGTTCAGAATCAATATTTAAACCATGAGTCATACTACGACATCTGATTATCCAACGTGCTTCTGTTTGTCGAATTCGTAGTTCCCAATTCCCCCCCCTTACATGCTGCGGCACCTTTTGTATACCATGGAATTTAAATCCCAGGTTGGCACCATGTTCCTTTTCCATATGCACGTAGAGTGGGGATCTGGTATCCCGATTCATTATCGCTCGTCTATGCTCCTGCATTCTTGTTTTTAAGGGTCTTTTGGTGCTGCCTATATATACTCTGTCACAGCTACAAATAATGACATAGATTATTCCTACACTGTTGCAATTAATGAAATCATTAATGTGAAATAGCTTGGATCCATTGAAGCTGAAAGTTTTTGTTTTATTGATTCCGTGCGAGCATATAACACAGGATCCACAGGTGTAAAAGCCTTTCGGCTGGGTGGATAACCAATCTGTCGTTGGTTTCTTTATCGGACGAATATAATTCGTCGAAACTTTGTCCCTAATAGTCGGACATTTTTTGAACGTAATTGCGGGTCTATCATCTAGTATCATAGATAGACCCGGGACACCTTTCAACAGGGTCCAATTTCTACTTAGTGCTTGTCTGATTTTTTCTTTTTGCACACAGTACGCTGTGACAAAGGAAAGTTTGTGCCTGACCAATTCTCTCTTTTTTGAAAGTAAAGTAGTTGCTCTGTCAATTTGAGACACTTTCTCACTAGCCCTTGCTAGATCTTTTTTGGCATAACCTCTTTTACTGAGTCTCAGTTTCAATTGATTGAGTTCATGAGTATAGTCTTCGTCCCGACTACAATTTCTGCGGGTTCTGACCATTTCACCGTAAGGTATTCCCCCAATCACAGATCCAGGGTGAAAACTGTCTGCTCTTAAGATGGAGTTGGTGGCCGTTGCTTTTCTAAATAGAGTGCTGTTGATTTTATCACCAACCACTGTCAGTGTCACATCTAAGTATTCTATACTAGATGTACTTTGATTCATTGTCAGTTTTACATTGAAATCATTTATATTCAAGTAGTGCAAATACTTTTTTAGATCATCCGAAGTACCTCTCCATATTATTAGGATGTCGTCGATGAATCTGGCCCAAAATACCACCAGATCCATCCACTCGCCAGCTCTGCGGCTCCAGGCGTGCTCCCTCTCATACCAGCCCATGAAAAGATTGGCATAAGAGGGAGCAAACCTGGATCCCATCGCCGTCCCCCTGATCTGGTGGAACCATTCATCCTCAAATAGGAAATAATTATTTTTCAAAATAAGCTGACTCATTTGAATTAACATTTTTGAGTGGTGTCTTAGGCTCGCACTTCTGCTACCCAAAAAGTGCTCTAGCGCTTGAATACCCTTGTCCATCTCGATGCAGGTATACAGACCCACCACATCTAATGTTGCCAAAATCATCCCATCTTCCCACTTGAAATCCTGCAATTTATTAAGAATGTCGGTGGTGTCCCTTACGTATGAAGGTAAGTTCACCACTAACGGCTTAATAAAGCCATCAACAAACTCTGACATGTGTTCTGTGACACTGCCAATGCTGGAGACTATGGGCCTGCCTGGTGGATTAGCTCTGTCCTTGTGAATTTTCGGTAATGTGTAAAGGAAGGGAGACATTGGATAGCTAACATTTAAATACTTATATTCTGAATCTTCTATCAGTCCTTCCTCTTTCCATACACATAAGTGTTCCAAAATATTTAGGGAAATCTCTTTCAACGGATTGGTTTTAACTTTTTTATAACAGTTCTCATCCTTGAGTTGTTCCCTTATCTCTACCACATAATTTGCCCTATTCATCACGACGATGTTCCCCCCCTTATCAGCTTCCCTGATGATTATTGAGGGGTCTTGTTTTAAATTTGATAGGGCTAGTCTTTCTAGCCGGGACAGATTATCTTTATAATGGTGGTTCAATGTGTAATTGTCTTGTAATTTGAAAAATTCATGTAAAGTCTTTTCCATGAAAAGGTCGATTGCTGTGTATTGGCTACCATGGGGAATAAACTTAGATTTACTGCGCAGTCCACTAGTGCATTGGTAATTTGTTTCTATTTCACATAGACTTGCAACATCATCTACGGTAAGATCCATTTCCCCCGACAAAGTCATTAACAAATGAACATCTTCTAACTCAGATAATGTCATTTCAGAGTCTTTATTCAGTATTTTCTTCTGCACATTTACATCCAGTGTTGAAAAAAAACTTTTCAATTTTAAGTTCCTACAAAATTTGAACAAATCAATGTGTAACTCAGTGTAATCACAATTAAATACAGGACAATACTTCAATCCTTTTTGTAATACTGAAACCTCATGTTCATTAAGATGCCTATCCGACAGATTAATGACTTCCAATTCCCCAGGGGCAGCCTGACACTGTTCTAGTTCTTGTTCCTGTTTTGACTCCTGGTGCCCATCCTTGTATTTGTGGGATTTCCTCCTCCCCCTTCTAGTCCTCCTGTGAACTTTTTCCGACCTTTCTTGATCATTTTTAGTTCGTCGCAAAAAGAAGAATTCTTTTTCGGTGCTCCTCCTGCAGCACCCATCGTATTATCCTCAATAGAGGAAATGCTAGAACTACTATAGTTTGTAGATGTGCTTAATTCACCTGATTGTGCTGCCCCAGCCATTTGATTCGATTTCGGTTTAGGTTTGGCCACCTCATCGTACCCTCGGGCAAAAGTGAAGATTCTTCCCTCATTATAGTCCCGCTCATCTCTTTTTAGTTTACTTAGTTTTTTATCCTTAATTTGCAGTTGATGTTTGTTAATAACATCTTTAAGAATAAGATAATTTTTGTCTGTAAGTTCAGGTAGATTCATCTCTTTGATTTCCTTTTCTAAATCAGCTATTTGTAGTCTTAATTTCTCTACTTTTCTGTCCGAATTCTTGATCAGAATATTCATCATAGTAAATGATGAGGCGTACAGATTCTCTTCCCACTCCTTCAAGTGGTCTTCCTCAAGATCATCATAAGTTGGGAATATGAGGATACGGAGTCCTCGAGGTACCCTCTTTTGTTCCATATAATTTTTGAGGGTTACACCATCCCACCATTTACTCAACTCGGATTTGCGAAGCCTCTCTAATTTCAAAAATTTATCTCTAAGACTGATCTTGGTGTCAGTTCTTTTAGTACCTGCGGCACCATTGGGCTGTCTGCTCTGAAAAACTTCTGCGGCTAGTTTATCTCTGTCATCATCCATAACTTTACAGGTCCCTGTGCTACTACCACCCCAATAATAATTTTATAGCAAAGGCTAAGGACGACGTTGGGTTTACTGCGGTGCACTAGGGATAGTACACTAAAAATAACACTGTTAAACACTCCACCAACTACCGGGGCACCGTCCCACCCCGGGTGAAACTGAGCTAATACAAAAAAAGAGAGCTGGGAGTGCAATATTTATGTCAGAAACAGTTTAGGTATTTTAATTTGCAAAAAGAATCATAAATCCATTACTGTACAAGGTACAAGATCCTAAATTACGAAAATACAATCAAAATTCTTCTTTTTCTTGTTTTTTCTGCAGCCGACGCGTTTCGTCCTAGAGGCAGGACGTCATCAGGGCTGCAATAGCAAACACACAATACAGATCCATCAGTATATGTATACAATATCACTCAGTGATCTTAGTAACCTGTGAAATAAAACAATACATCTTCAGATGGCATATACAATCCAATACAGCTCATTGTGCCAAATGGTACTGTCCTAATATTGTTCAAATTAACAGTTTCTACAGATCAACGGGAAAACATTCCTCAAATCATCAAGTTCAATTCAGCAAGTATATATTCCACAGCATATTTGTTGTGCCTATTATGCACACTTACATATTTAATCTACATCCTGTGATGAAGTGCTAGCAAACTGTTGTACATGTGTTAAAAACAATCCTTAGTGGATAGTGGACCGCTCACCTAATATTATTGAAATAGGACTCTTCTTTTATATATGGCTCCTAGTTTTGAACCAGTGGTCTAGGCAACAATTGCTTCAAGAGGCCGATTCTTCATATAGACTCTAGTAGTATTATCAGGCTGGGGTGAAGCAGAAAGAAGTAGAGACCAATAAGTTATCCAATCAATTTCTTAGTATCCACCCAGATGTAACCTCCACTACTCCCAATCTTTTTTAATCCTGTACTACCTCCATGTGCCAAACTTTAGTAGCATCCATACCTTTTCAAACTTAGCGTTTCGTCCTCTCTCTAAATCGATTTAACCATTCTTTAAATCGAGAGTCACTTAAAAACGATCCACCCGTGGCTTCTCGCACCTATGAAATGTCCAAGATACAATAATGTAATTTAGAGTGCTCTGTTTGCCCTCTTCAATATAAGCCCAGGTTATGTTCCTATTAACTCACCGCTTTCCAATATAGAGTAGCCCAGCGGGAAAATAACTTCTATGTCTGCAGTCACAGTATCCGTTTGTTCATAAACTGCTCATTCTAAAAGATAATTTTAACAAAAACGGAACAAATGCTATAAACTTGGCAGATCTTGTATCAAAATTTCTCTCTTACATTTAACGCTACCTAAGTTTTTAGCTTACCTTCGTAATCTCGCCTCCTGAGCCTATGACCATGCCAACCGGGTGCGATAAATCCCGGAAGTGCGGTTACTCCCATCTCCCTTTGTTAAAAAGAGTTCAACGCCCAATCAGAACTCTCGAAAATTCCGCGCGCATACTCATGCCATGCACCTGTGACAGAATATGAGTTTCCATTCAGGTCCGCTACCTTTTTGTTGCCGCTTTGTCGTTTCCGATCATGCGCATTGCACTGTTACGCGCGCATTGACATCCCGTTCACCCGTCAGTGAAAATAAGTTCTCATTCAGGTCCGCTACCCCTTAGTTGCCGCTTATGCTTTCCGTTCATGCGCATTACCCTGTTACGAGGTGGGTCGCTACCTCTGTTTTTTACTAGTTCATCATTCGGCTGTGCGCAACAGACTATCCTTCAAGTCAATAAGTGCACCATAGTGTTTCCGGTCCTGCGCATTCAATGCGTATAAGTTTCCAGTCTGGTCCGCCATGCATAAGAAAATATCTTAATGTGTACTGAACGGAGGTTTTCCCTGAATAATCCTTATCAGCTCTGCGTGATGAATAACCCTAATGATACGCATATGCGCCCTCGTCTACAATCATGAAAAACCATTATCACATACTCGTTTCTAGTAAGGGCTCCTGATCCGATGCCAGCGTACATCATTATCCTTTCTGCGCTAGTTTGCATCTTTTGGTAAACACTAACACGTTCGATTAAAATCTCCAAAACCAATCCACAAACTTTCATCAGCAGAGGAGTATATCCATAAAATACCTCCGTGTACCAGCACACTTATAACGAAAATACCGTTGCGACCTCTACCTCTTATTATTATTGCTATGCTTATTTATTCACTTTTAAGTCAATAATTGGTGAGTGTGTTTACATATAAATAATTATCATACCGGGACATATTTATGTAATGTTTCCATATTATTTCGAAGAACTTGTAGTCTGGTTGATCTAATGATAGATATATATATGTCTACACTCGATAAGAGTTGAGCTGAGATGTTGAGCAGGCAAACTGTTGGTTGCGTATAGGATACTTTCTTATCGAGTGTAGATATATATAATCTATTATTAGATCAACCAGGTGATACTTTCCTTATAAGATGCTTTCTTATCGAGTGTAGACATATATATATCTATCATTAGATCAACCAGACTACAAGTTCTTCGAAATAATATGGAAACATTACATAAATATGTCCCGGTATGATAATTATTTATATGTAAACACACTCACCAATTATTGACTTAAAAGTGAATAAATAAGCATAGCAATAATAATAAGAGGTAGAGGTCGCAACGGTATTTTCGTTATAAGTGTGCTGGTACACGGAGGTATTTTATGGATATACTCCTCTGCTGATGAAAGTTTGTGGATTGGTTTTGGAGATTTTAATCGAACGTGTTAGTGTTTACCAAAAGATGCAAACTAGCGCAGAAAGGATAATGATGTACGCTGGCATCGGATCAGGAGCCCTTACTAGAAACGAGTATGTGATAATGGTTTTTCATGATTGTAGACGAGGGCGCATATGCGTATCATTAGGGTTATTCATCACGCAGAGCTGATAAGGATTATTCAGGGAAAACCTCCGTTCAGTACACATTAAGATATTTTCTTATGCATGGCGGACCAGACTGGAAACTTATACGCATTGAATGCGCAGGACCGGAAACACTATGGTGCACTTATTGACTTGAAGGATAGTCTGTTGCGCACAGCCGAATGATGAACCAGTAAAAAACAGAGGTAGCGACCCACCTCGTAACAGGGTAATGCGCATGAACGGAAAGCATAAGCGGCAACTAAGGGGTAGCGGACCTGAATGAGAACTTATTTTCACTGACGGGTGAACGGGATGTCAATGCGCGCGTAACAGTGCAATGCGCATGATCGGAAACGACAAAGCGGCAACAAAAAGGTAGCGGACCTGAATGGAAACTCATATTCTGTCACAGGTGCATGGCATGAGTATGCGCGCGGAATTTTCGAGAGTTCTGATTGGGCGTTGAACTCTTTTTAACAAAGGGAGATGGGAGTAACCGCACTTCCGGGATTTATCGCACCCGGTTGGCATGGTCATAGGCTCAGGAGGCGAGATTACGAAGGTAAGCTAAAAACTTAGGTAGCGTTAAATGTAAGAGAGAAATTTTGATACAAGATCTGCCAAGTTTATAGCATTTGTTCCGTTTTTGTTAAAATTATCTTTTAGAATGAGCAGTTTATGAACAAACGGATACTGTGACTGCAGACATAGAAGTTATTTTCCCGCTGGGCTACTCTATATTGGAAAGCGGTGAGTTAATAGGAACATAACCTGGGCTTATATTGAAGAGGGCAAACAGAGCACTCTAAATTACATTATTGTATCTTGGACATTTCATAGGTGCGAGAAGCCACGGGTGGATCGTTTTTAAGTGACTCTCGATTTAAAGAATGGTTAAATCGATTTAGAGAGAGGACGAAACGCTAAGTTTGAAAAGGTATGGATGCTACTAAAGTTTGGCACATGGAGGTAGTACAGGATTAAAAAAGATTGGGAGTAGTGGAGGTTACATCTGGGTGGATACTAAGAAATTGATTGGATAACTTATTGGTCTCTACTTCTTTCTGCTTCACCCCAGCCTGATAATACTACTAGAGTCTATATGAAGAATCGGCCTCTTGAAGCAATTGTTGCCTAGACCACTGGTTCAAAACTAGGAGCCATATATAAAAGAAGAGTCCTATTTCAATAATATTAGGTGAGCGGTCCACTATCCACTAAGGATTGTTTTTAACACATGTACAACAGTTTGCTAGCACTTCATCACAGGATGTAGATTAAATATGTAAGTGTGCATAATAGGCACAACAAATATGCTGTGGAATATATACTTGCTGAATTGAACTTGATGATTTGAGGAATGTTTTCCCGTTGATCTGTAGAAACTGTTAATTTGAACAATATTAGGACAGTACCATTTGGCACAATGAGCTGTATTGGATTGTATATGCCATCTGAAGATGTATTGTTTTATTTCACAGGTTACTAAGATCACTGAGTGATATTGTATACATATACTGATGGATCTGTATTGTGTGTTTGCTATTGCAGCCCTGATGACGTCCTGCCTCTAGGACGAAACGCGTCGGCTGCAGAAAAAACAAGAAAAAGAAGAATTTTGATTGTATTTTCGTAATTTAGGATCTTGTACCTTGTACAGTAATGGATTTATGATTCTTTTTGCAAATTAAAATACCTAAACTGTTTCTGACATAAATATTGCACTCCCAGCTCTCTTTTTTTGTATTAGCTCAGTTTCACCCGGGGTGGGACGGTGCCCCGGTAGTTGGTGGAGTGTTTAACAGTGTTATTTTTAGTGTACTATCCCTAGTGCACCGCAGTAAACCCAACGTCGTCCTTAGCCTTTGCTATAAAATTATTATTGGGGTGGTAGTAGCACAGGGACCTGTAAAGTTATGGATGATGACAGAGATAAACTAGCCGCAGAAGTTTTTCAGAGCAGACAGCCCAATGGTGCCGCAGGTACTAAAAGAACTGACACCAAGATCAGTCTTAGAGATAAATTTTTGAAATTAGAGAGGCTTCGCAAATCCGAGTTGAGTAAATGGTGGGATGGTGTAACCCTCAAAAATTATATGGAACAAAAGAGGGTACCTCGAGGACTCCGTATCCTCATATTCCCAACTTATGATGATCTTGAGGAAGACCACTTGAAGGAGTGGGAAGAGAATCTGTACGCCTCATCATTTACTATGATGAATATTCTGATCAAGAATTCGGACAGAAAAGTAGAGAAATTAAGACTACAAATAGCTGATTTAGAAAAGGAAATCAAAGAGATGAATCTACCTGAACTTACAGACAAAAATTATCTTATTCTTAAAGATGTTATTAACAAACATCAACTGCAAATTAAGGATAAAAAACTAAGTAAACTAAAAAGAGATGAGCGGGACTATAATGAGGGAAGAATCTTCACTTTTGCCCGAGGGTACGATGAGGTGGCCAAACCTAAACCGAAATCGAATCAAATGGCTGGGGCAGCACAATCAGGTGAATTAAGCACATCTACAAACTATAGTAGTTCTAGCATTTCCTCTATTGAGGATAATACGATGGGTGCTGCAGGAGGAGCACCGAAAAAGAATTCTTCTTTTTGCGACGAACTAAAAATGATCAAGAAAGGTCGGAAAAAGTTCACAGGAGGACTAGAAGGGGGAGGAGGAAATCCCACAAATACAAGGATGGGCACCAGGAGTCAAAACAGGAACAAGAACTAGAACAGTGTCAGGCTGCCCCTGGGGAATTGGAAGTCATTAATCTGTCGGATAGGCATCTTAATGAACATGAGGTTTCAGTATTACAAAAAGGATTGAAGTATTGTCCTGTATTTAATTGTGATTACACTGAGTTACACATTGATTTGTTCAAATTTTGTAGGAACTTAAAATTGAAAAGTTTTTTTTCAACACTGGATGTAAATGTGCAGAAGAAAATACTGAATAAAGACTCTGAAATGACATTATCTGAGTTAGAAGATGTTCATTTGTTAATGACTTTGTCGGGGGAAATGGATCTTACCGTAGATGATGTTGCAAGTCTATGTGAAATAGAAACAAATTACCAATGCACTAGTGGACTGCGCAGTAAATCTAAGTTTATTCCCCATGGTAGCCAATACACAGCAATCGACCTTTTCATGGAAAAGACTTTACATGAATTTTTCAAATTACAAGACAATTACACATTGAACCACCATTATAAAGATAATCTGTCCCGGCTAGAAAGACTAGCCCTATCAAATTTAAAACAAGACCCCTCAATAATCATCAGGGAAGCTGATAAGGGGGGGAACATCGTCGTGATGAATAGGGCAAATTATGTGGTAGAGATAAGGGAACAACTCAAGGATGAGAACTGTTATAAAAAAGTTAAAACCAATCCGTTGAAAGAGATTTCCCTAAATATTTTGGAACACTTATGTGTATGGAAAGAGGAAGGACTGATAGAAGATTCAGAATATAAGTATTTAAATGTTAGCTATCCAATGTCTCCCTTCCTTTACACATTACCGAAAATTCACAAGGACAGAGCTAATCCACCAGGCAGGCCCATAGTCTCCAGCATTGGCAGTGTCACAGAACACATGTCAGAGTTTGTTGATGGCTTTATTAAGCCGTTAGTGGTGAACTTACCTTCATACGTAAGGGACACCACCGACATTCTTAATAAATTGCAGGATTTCAAGTGGGAAGATGGGATGATTTTGGCAACATTAGATGTGGTGGGTCTGTATACCTGCATCGAGATGGACAAGGGTATTCAAGCGCTAGAGCACTTTTTGGGTAGCAGAAGTGCGAGCCTAAGACACCACTCAAAAATGTTAATTCAAATGAGTCAGCTTATTTTGAAAAATAATTATTTCCTATTTGAGGATGAATGGTTCCACCAGATCAGGGGGACGGCGATGGGATCCAGGTTTGCTCCCTCTTATGCCAATCTTTTCATGGGCTGGTATGAGAGGGAGCACGCCTGGAGCCGCAGAGCTGGCGAGTGGATGGATCTGGTGGTATTTTGGGCCAGATTCATCGACGACATCCTAATAATATGGAGAGGTACTTCGGATGATCTAAAAAAGTATTTGCACTACTTGAATATAAATGATTTCAATGTAAAACTGACAATGAATCAAAGTACATCTAGTATAGAATACTTAGATGTGACACTGACAGTGGTTGGTGATAAAATCAACAGCACTCTATTTAGAAAAGCAACGGCCACCAACTCCATCTTAAGAGCAGACAGTTTTCACCCTGGATCTGTGATTGGGGGAATACCTTACGGTGAAATGGTCAGAACCCGCAGAAATTGTAGTCGGGACGAAGACTATACTCATGAACTCAATCAATTGAAACTGAGACTCAGTAAAAGAGGTTATGCCAAAAAAGATCTAGCAAGGGCTAGTGAGAAAGTGTCTCAAATTGACAGAGCAACTACTTTACTTTCAAAAAAGAGAGAATTGGTCAGGCACAAACTTTCCTTTGTCACAGCGTACTGTGTGCAAAAAGAAAAAATCAGACAAGCACTAAGTAGAAATTGGACCCTGTTGAAAGGTGTCCCGGGTCTATCTATGATACTAGATGATAGACCCGCAATTACGTTCAAAAAATGTCCGACTATTAGGGACAAAGTTTCGACGAATTATATTCGTCCGATAAAGAAACCAACGACAGATTGGTTATCCACCCAGCCGAAAGGCTTTTACACCTGTGGATCCTGTGTTATATGCTCGCACGGAATCAATAAAACAAAAACTTTCAGCTTCAATGGATCCAAGCTATTTCACATTAATGATTTCATTAATTGCAACAGTGTAGGAATAATCTATGTCATTATTTGTAGCTGTGACAGAGTATATATAGGCAGCACCAAAAGACCCTTAAAAACAAGAATGCAGGAGCATAGACGAGCGATAATGAATCGGGATACCAGATCCCCACTCTACGTGCATATGGAAAAGGAACATGGTGCCAACCTGGGATTTAAATTCCATGGTATACAAAAGGTGCCGCAGCATGTAAGGGGGGGGAATTGGGAACTACGAATTCGACAAACAGAAGCACGTTGGATAATCAGATGTCGTAGTATGACTCATGGTTTAAATATTGATTCTGAACTACACTATTTTTTGGCATAAATCATTAAGGATCATTGTTTTCTTTGTTGATACTTTCGTATCAATTGTAGACTTTATGTGTTTATTGTACACATCCTGAGATGTTGAGCAGGCAAACTGTTGGTTGCGTATAGGATACTTTCTTATCGAGTGTAGATAGATATAATCTATTATTAGATCAACCAGGTGATACTTTCCTTATAAGATGCTTTCTTATCGAGTGTAGACATATATATATCTATCATTAGATCAACCAGACTACAAGTTCTTCGAAATAATATGGAAACATTACATAAATATGTCCCGGTATGATAATTATTTATATGTAAACACACTCACCAATTATTGACTTAAAAGTGAATAAATAAGCATAGCAATAATAATAAGAGGTAGAGGTCGCAACGGTATTTTCGTTATAAGTGTGCTGGTACACGGAGGTATTTTATGGATATACTCCTCTGCTGATGAAAGTTTGTGGATTGGTTTTGGAGATTTTAATCGAACGTGTTAGTGTTTACCAAAAGATGCAAACTAGCGCAGAAAGGATAATGATGTACGCTGGCATCGGATCAGGAGCCCTTACTAGAAACGAGTATGTGATAATGGTTTTTCATGATTGTAGACGAGGGCGCATATGCGTATCATTAGGGTTATTCATCACGCAGAGCTGATAAGGATTATTCAGGGAAAACCTCCGTTCAGTACACATTAAGATATTTTCTTATGCATGGCGGACCAGACTGGAAACTTATACGCATTGAATGCGCAGGACCGGAAACACTATGGTGCACTTATTGACTTGAAGGATAGTCTGTTGCGCACAGCCGAATGATGAACCAGTAAAAAACAGAGGTAGCGACCCACCTCGTAACAGGGTAATGCGCATGAACGGAAAGCATAAGCGGCAACTAAGGGGTAGCGGACCTGAATGAGAACTTATTTTCACTGACGGGTGAACGGGATGTCAATGCGCGCGTAACAGTGCAATGCGCATGATCGGAAACGACAAAGCGGCAACAAAAAGGTAGCGGACCTGAATGGAAACTCATATTCTGTCACAGGTGCATGGCATGAGTATGCGCGCGGAATTTTCGAGAGTTCTGATTGGGCGTTGAACTCTTTTTAACAAAGGGAGATGGGAGTAACCGCACTTCCGGGATTTATCGCACCCGGTTGGCATGGTCATAGGCTCAGGAGGCGAGATTACGAAGGTAAGATAAAAACTTAGGTAGCGTTAAATGTAAGAGAGAAATTTTGATACAAGATCTGCCAAGTTTATAGCATTTGTTCCGTTTTTGTTAAAATTATCTTTTAGAATGAGCAGTTTATGAACAAACGGATACTGTGACTGCAGACATAGAAGTTATTTTCCCGCTGGGCTACTCTATATTGGAAAGCGGTGAGTTAATAGGAACATAACCTGGGCTTATATTGAAGAGGGCAAACAGAGCACTCTAAATTACATTATTGTATCTTGGACATTTCATAGGTGCGAGAAGCCACGGGTGGATCGTTTTTAAGTGACTCTCGATTTAAAGAATGGTTAAATCGATTTAGAGAGAGGACGAAACGCTAAGTTTGAAAAGGTATGGATGCTACTAAAGTTTGGCACATGGAGGTAGTACAGGATTAAAAAAGATTGGGAGTAGTGGAGGTTACATCTGGGTGGATACTAAGAAATTGATTGGATAACTTATTGGTCTCTACTTCTTTCTGCTTCACCCCAGCCTGATAATACTACTAGAGTCTATATGAAGAATCGGCCTCTTGAAGCAATTGTTGCCTAGACCACTGGTTCAAAACTAGGAGCCATATATAAAAGAAGAGTCCTATTTCAATAATATTAGGTGAGCGGTCCACTATCCACTAAGGATTGTTTTTAACACATGTACAACAGTTTGCTAGCACTTCATCACAGGATGTAGATTAAATATGTAAGTGTGCATAATAGGCACAACAAATATGCTGTGGAATATATACTTGCTGAATTGAACTTGATGATTTGAGGAATGTTTTCCCGTTGATCTGTAGAAACTGTTAATTTGAACAATATTAGGACAGTACCATTTGGCACAATGAGCTGTATTGGATTGTATATGCCATCTGAAGATGTATTGTTTTATTTCACAGGTTACTAAGATCACTGAGTGATATTGTATACATATACTGATGGATCTGTATTGTGTGTTTGCTATTGCAGCCCTGATGACGTCCTGCCTCTAGGACGAAACGCGTCGGCTGCAGAAAAAACAAGAAAAAGAAGAATTTTGATTGTATTTTCGTAATTTAGGATCTTGTACCTTGTACAGTAATGGATTTATGATTCTTTTTGCAAATTAAAATACCTAAACTGTTTCTGACATAAATATTGCACTCCCAGCTCTCTTTTTTTGTATTAGCTCTGGCGAAGATGGTTGTCCTCCCCAAATTCCTCTACCTATTTGTCAATCTTCCCATACCACTAACGGCGCACTTTCATGCAAGAGTACGATCGCTACTTCTGACACTTGTGTGGGCTGGTGGCCAGGCGAGAGCATCTTGGGCGCTACTCACGCTTCCGCTGCAGCAGGGCGGTCTGGGAGCTCCGGACATGAAATTATATTCATTATGTGCACAGGCGCAGTTTCTGCACTTCTGGGCTTTTCCTACCCCTTACCAGCCGCATGTTGCGGTGGAGATGGCTGTGGCGGCCCCATCCCCCCTTGCCGTAGCGTTGTATGGCAAGGTGTCTCGCCCTTCGAAAGACGTAGACACGGTGGATATGCTTCGCTGGACGTGGCGAGAATTGTGAAAAAGGGCCAAACTACCCCTGCTATATGCGCCAGCGATCCCGCTGCGAGGAAACCCTATGTTACCCTGCTTGTGTATGGGCGGAGGCGTACTTAGGCTTCGAGGGCAGACACTACACACATTTGCTGATCTTTACCCAGGAGGCTCCTTTAGAGACCTGGGTCCATGCGAGGAGGGACACCCGGAGTCATTTTCTGACTTACTTTTATACCACTCGCTGAAGGCGACCTGCAAGGCGATGTGGCCCCAGTTCCCCGACGAACCGCCGCAACTCGTGGCTCTTCAGAATCTGCTCTCAAGACCCTCCCCCAGAAAGCTTGTGTCCCGATTGTACAACTGTATGCAGGACCAGTCCCCCGTCATAGTGCCTTCTTCCATGCAGGCTTGGAATGCGGAGCTGGAAGTGCCCCTTACAGAGGAGCAGTGGGAATTCTGTTGCGGACAACTTACGATGTTATCGCCCAATTACAGGCTAAGATTAGTACATTTTAAGTTTCTGCATAGGTATTACCGCACGTCGATCTCGCTACACCGCATGGGCCTTAAGGATGACTCTGGGTGTTGGAAGTGCGGCCGCGAGAGTGCCTCTTTTCTACATGTGGCATGGAGTTGCCCTGAACTGGAGCAATACTGGCTAGATATCTTCACTGCTATTAACCAGATACTCCATAGGTCAGACGCACCGTCCCCGCTCCTGGGACTACTAGGTTGGGTTCATAGCACATTGCCTGCACACAGAAAGCTACACGCGATATTGCTCCTTTATGCTAAGAGACAGGTAGCGGTGCACTGGGGCAGGCGAGCGACTCCTTCATTCGCTGCATGGGTTCGAGATGTGACATACGGTAACGCGCAGCTTGAATGCTACTGGGAATTGATGCCTTCCGCCTCCAGGCCTAACGACATCTGGGAGCCATTTCTGCTGTGGACGCGTGAGCGCCATTCCTCACCTAACTCTACACAATCGCTGCCAGGAGAGATATCAGATGATATGGGATGATCCCTCTTTCCCTGCAGCTGCGACGGCGAGCCCTGGGGAGACGCTGCAATTTATGTGTGTGATCCAGTTATGTTGGGGTCGTGCGAGTGGCTTTGCGTCTGTGAACGGCTGGGGAGTGGTCTGCCTCTCCGGAACGCTGGACCTTCTCCCCCCTCCTGCACGAATAGACTCCTCTTCTTCCTCTGCGCTTCCATGCCCCCCCTCCACTGCATGGACTTCTGCTTCTACCGGTATGTTCACTCTGTGTCACCCCGCCCAAAGACATTAATACTTCCCTACACCTGACCTACTGCCTGTTAGTAGTTTTATCCCACGCACCAAAGTTTGGTTTTGTTCCTGTTTTTCTTTAGGAAGAGGGAGGGGGAGGGAGGGTGGGGGGAGTAACTGGTAGATGGACATTGCCAGATTTGAACTGTGCTGCTTTCTGCTTTTAAGGCGTTCGTATATATGCAGTCACCCTGTACTCCTTTTTCATTACCTACGGAATGCTGCATGCCTATCTACCGGATACTTGTAAACGTTAATGATTTTTTTGCTGTTGCATATGCTCATTGTTGATGCGCCTGAGATGCTGCTGCTGTTCGCCTATTGCATACTGTAACTGTAATACATCCTTAATGTCGATCTGTTGCTTAATAGCGGCCGGCCTCAGGGTTGTTGGCATGACGCTGTGTGACTATAATGTGATCTCAATAAAAACTTTAAAAAAAAAAAAAAAAAAAAAAAAAGGACCGGCTGGACAACAACGCACACAACTGCAAGGAACTCTTCAACATCGTGAAAGAGCTCTCCAACCCAACGCCGGAATCAACGACATCACCCCGTCGCAAGACCTCTGCAACTCCCTCGCCTCCTACTTCCACAACAAGATCGCTGACATACACAACAGCTTCAGCCCACAAACAACGCTCCCCACGACCGCACCAACGCCCCCCACCACCACCCTCAGCGCCTGGACCCAGATCAACACAGAAGACACCATCTGCACGATGAACTCTATCCACTCCGGATCTCCGACAGACCCCTGCCCTCACCACGTCTTCAACAAGGCCGACGCTGTCATCGCACCCCACCTGCGGGACATCATCAACACCTCCTTCGACACCGCCACCTTCCCTGAGAGCTGGAAGCACGCCGAAATCAGCGCTCTACTAAAGAAACCAACAGCGGACCCCACCGAACTCAAGAATTACCGCCCCATCTCGCTCCTCCCGTTTCCAGCCAAAGTCATCGAGAAGACCGTCAACAAGCAGCTGGCCGCCTTCCTCGAGACGAATGGATCCCTCGACCCCTCACAGTCTGGCTTCCGAGCCAACCACAGCACCGAGACCGCCCTCATCGCTGCCACCGATGACATCCGAGCCCTGCTGGACAACGGTGAAACAGCAGCCCTCATCCTCCTAGACCTCTCCGCGGCGTTCGACACTGTTTGCCACCGCACCCTAGTGCAGCGCCTCAGCAACATCGGAATCCAGGAAAAGGCTCTGGAGTGGATCATCTCCTTCCTCGCTGGAAGGACACAGAGAGTACGCCTGCCACCGTTCAGATCTGCAGCCACGGAAGTCATCTGCGGCGTTCCTCAGGGCTCCTCGCTCAGCCCCACCCTCTTCAACGTCTACATGAGCCCCCTTGCGGCCATCGCACGCCAACACAACCTCAACATCATCTCCTACGCCGACGACACCCAGCTGATCCTCTCCCTGACCAACGACCCCGCCGCCGCCAGAACCAACCTCCACGAAGGGATGAAAGACGTAGCCGAGTGGATGACGACCAGCCGCCTGAAACTGAACTCAGACAAGACGGAAGTCCTCATCCTAGGCTCCTCGCCCTCCGCCTGGGACGACTCCTGGTGGCCCCCCGCCCTGGGCACCGCACCCAAACCGACAGACCACGCACGCAACCTGGGCTTCATCCTGGACTCCTCCCTCTCCATGACCAGACAAGTCAACGCCGTCTCCGCGTCCTGTTTCAACATCCTGCGCATGCTACGGAAGATCTTCCGGTGGATCCCCACCGAGACCAGGAAGACGGTCACCCAGGCCCTCGTCACCAGCCGACTGGACTACGGCAATGCCCTCTACGCCGGAACCTCCGCCAAGCTCCAGAAGAGACTCCAGCGGATCCAGAACGCCTCAGCCAGACTCATCCTCGACATCCCCCGACGCAGCCACATCTCCGGACATCTGAGAGACCTGCACTGGCTCCCCGTCAACAAGAGAATCACCTTCTGTCTCCTCACCCACGCACACAAAGCCCTACACGACCAAGGCCCGAGCTACCTCAACAACCGCCTCAACTTCTACGCTCCCAAACGCCACCTCCGATCGACCAACCACGCCCTCGCCGCCGTCCCCCGCATCCGAAGAGCGACAACAGGAGGAAGGTCCTTCTCCTACCTGGCCGCCAAGACCTGGAACACCCTCCCTCCCGACCTTCGCCTGACCCAAGACCACCTCTCCTTCAGGAAGAAGCTCAAGACCTGGCTGTTCGAGCAGTAGCGGCACCCCCTTCAAGCGCCTTGAGACCCTCCGGGTGAGTAGTGCGCTCTATAAATGCCTTGATTGATTGATTGATTGTTCATTAGATGCTGTCATGTCCCTTGCGCGCTCCCAGTGATGTAACTGGGAAGACACATAGGCACCCTACTGCTAGATATTTGAACCTTGCCCAACATGGCTACAGACTAACCCTGCTGGGCACACCTGCTTACTCCTGTGCCTCAGTGAGCTATACTACTACACATATTGCCACTTCACGGACAGCAACGCTGACTCAGCATTGGAGACACATCTACTGCCGAACCCCCTCCCCATTACCGACTAACCACGGCTGACTCTTACATGGCCTGCGGGACCTTGGGAGGCTACCATCATGGCGCCACTGCTGGGTGAACATTGCGAAACGAATTTTGATGAGAAATTGCAAAACCATGAGATCTAACACTTATATCACTAGACGACAGATGGTTATACATGTTATCGCATGGAATTCGCCGCCGGACCCCCGGGTTGTCGGCTGAATGGCTGTGTCATCCTGTCCAGAACCTACCTGACTGTTATACGTTCACACAGTCTTTGAGAGGCGTAAATTGTACAATGTATGATAACCACTTACTGCATAATAAAGGTCTTCTGAAAACCAAAAAAAAATAAAAAATTAAGGATTTACAGGTTTCTGGGCCACCTGTATGCCCAGGTACCTAAAATTCCCAGTCTCCCATCTCAGGCCCAGTTGGGGGAGAGACTCCTCGCAGCGGCCAACCAAACTTGCCAGGGGAAATACCAAAGATTGTAACCTATTTAGCCACAGCCTGGAGCACCTGCCAAACTCCTCCAGCACCGATAGCAGTCTCGGAACAGCTTCCTGAGGTGAGGAGACATATAATAATGCGTAATCTGCATACAGTGATATTACCTGGGATGTCCCGCCAACATTGATACTTCAACAGGCCAGGTACCTGCGCACCCAGATTGGAAGGGGCTCTATTGCCAGTGCGAAAAGTAGTGGGAAAAGTGGGCAGCCCAGTTGCATCCCCCCTTCAACCTCCACTCGCCTGACAGGCTATGTCCCACCCGGACTCTAGCGCTGTGTGCCATGTTTAGGATCTGCACCCATCGTCTAAAATACGGGCCAAATCCAGCCACCCTAAGCACCTCCAACAAATACCCCCAATCCACAGAATCAAAGGCCTTTTTCAAATCTATTGAAACTAAGGCTAGGTCCTCGTCTCTTTGTCATACTTTGTGCAGGATGTGGGATAACCTTCTGAATTTCATGCCCATATGTACCAAGTGATTCATATGAGGTGGCCAGTCTAGCAGCCAGAACTTTGCATAATATTTTAAAATCCAAGTTAATCTTCGTAATGGGTCGGTATGCTGAGGGATCCTGATTCTTTCCTGGCTTAAGAAGCACAATGATTTCACCTTTGCACATTGAGAGGGTAGCACCCCTACCTCAAAGGCCTCCTCATATTCCTGCAGAAGGGTTGTACAAGCTGATCTGAGTAGGCCTGCAAAAAAGCCATGGATAACCCATCCACCACACGGACCTTGATTCCCGGCATGGCTCGAAGCGCCTTCTGGCCTTCTTCAACAGTGATTTGGGTGTCGAACACCTCTGCGCCATTAGACCAGAGTTGCGGAAGCGCCAAGCACTCACGATTGTGACTTACCTTTCCGCTGTTACTCCAGGATCTTTAGTATTGACCAACTGAAAATGTTACTGTTACACCTCCAAAACGCCAGCGATGGTATGGACAAGTCTCCCTCCCTCGGCTTTCAAAGTGGTGGTCAAAGTGGGAGCCTGCTTCCTTTGTAATATCCACGCCAGCAAGCGACCTGACTTATCACCCTCAGCATGCACCAGCTGGTAGTAATATGTCAGGGTATACTTATCCCACCTATCCCAGATGTCAGCTATATGCTTGTGCTGTTAGCGTTCCCTCTTGCCTGCATAAAGGTCAGTTAGGCTCCCCACCTCTATAGCAACCAATGTCTTCTCAATCAAGATCCCAAAGCAATTGCCTCCTCACCTAGTGATGAGCCCCACACTCGCACCGTGTGTCACTGCTCTTAAAGCCTCCCACTCTGTGGCCCCTCCAGTTCGTCTCTAGATAATCTGTGATCGACTTTTCTAATGCAGCATTCCCCACTTCATCTTCCAATAGGTCGGGCGGGAATTTCCAATCCCTCAGACCCAGAATAGGAGTCCCCCACCTCACTGTGCATTGCACAGGGGAATGATCAGACAAGCGTGCCAAATGAGTTACCTCCACCTCCGGGAATGCCGGCACACCGGACACCAACACTCTGTCCAACCTGCTCTGTGTTCCTTTCGTCAGTGATTGGCAGGTGAATAATGGAAGTGTGGGATGTGTCTCCCTCCATATATCATGAGCCCCCAAATCATGCACGACCTTGCTGAGCATCTGCGACATTCTGGGTTTTGTTCCAGTCTTAGGGGGAATGCCAATATTCAGATGCTTGAATCTAATTCTCCAGTCCCCCTCCCTTGGACGGACCACTTTCTGGTCCCTTTCTCTTGGCAGGTCAGGAATGATCTTCCTCGAACCCCGGTTTTATACACTTATGACAGAGCTTGGTCCAAGCTATCCGTTGAAAATTGGATGCACAAATTGGAACAGACTGATCCCCTTCACGACCCTGATCCTGTGAAGGCGGACGGTGTGAGAAGTTGGCCTGATATGCAGTGCTCACTATTCTAGTGATCACTATGTATCAGTCCAAACAACCCTTATTGATGATTGGTTGTAAGTCAACCTTATAGACCAGCTATCCTAGTAGCATGGATACGAGCAGTCTAAGGCTAAGACTCTAGAGGGCATGTTAAGCCAGCTGTTTTACCATCACATTACCCTTTGAACACCAAGTGAAAGGACACCACACAAGTTGTTATGAAAATAAATAGATATTTATTTATAACAAGACTACCCTGAACTCTTTATGAGTCAGGGAGCTAAGCACACAACAAAACTCTTATGAAAATACTTTAAGTCGCACAATTTACACAGATGCCCTAGGGGCACGAAAAACCATATACTCAGTAAGTGGAATGCGAACTTGCTAGCAGGTAAGTAATACTTTTCTAGACTCAGGAATCGCTAGGCCTACAATTCTAAACACTGGGAATAGATGCAGGAGGCCTGTGGACGTCGTGTGCAGAGTGGGAACTCTCACGCGTAAGGCGGGAAAAAGTCTATGGAGGCTAGCAGTTGCAAAGTTACTGTTCTCGGGCGAACCCGACTAGGTGGGTCGAAAACGGGAGTGGATCCGAACACTTAGGGTGTTGGACTACGCTGGAGTACCGGAGTACTCAGTTTACCTAGCCCAGGGGCTGCGGCTGCATAGGGTTGAAGTTGCGTCGGAAACCCACGTTGAAGAACCAGGAGCCTGAAGAAAGAAGTTGCTGGCAGGCGGCCAGTGAAGAAAGTTCGTGGAGATCCAAGCCTGGATCAGGGAAGAAGAAACCTGTAAGCAGAGGGGACCAAGTTCTGAATCACTAGCCAGTGATTTAGGTGGGCACCAGTGTGGTAAATAAATAATTAATTACCGGTACTATTTTTGAATACAGTGAATAAAACAGATAGCTCAATAAATAAGAGACAGGATTCGAGGTATCTTGAGTCTACAGGCTTTAATCAGGCATAAGGGACAGGAACAGGACAGCCTGCATGGGAATAGACGGATGGCAGCTGCCGGGGAAATGGGAATCGAGGAATTGGGGTAACTTTTAGTAACAGTGCACAGTATATATACTTAAACAAATACATTACATTCAATACAGTAGGCGTAGCAGTAGGCGTAACTAGTAGCAGTCGCGAAAGATAAGGACAAAATGATGTAACAAGAAGGCGTGTACAGGGCGTATACATAGACATGTGATGTAAATGTAACAGAAGTGTCACAAACGGGGCGGAAACATGGAGGGGGCTACCTGAGCAGCCGGGACCTTTAACCTAGTGGTGCGCGCAAACGGGCAATGACGTGTTACCAGGAGGTACTGGGGGCTATGACTTCTGCGCTAGAAGAGGAGACTACAGTCTGCAGTGTCAGAACGACATGTACCTAAAGCATATCTGGTATCTAGTGTTTGGAATACATATTGATAGAATCCAAAAGTTATCAGGGCAAAGGCTACTTGACACTAAGACTGGTGCATGCATAATTCTACATGTATTGCGTGTGCTAGGAATATTCTATGAATATTAATACAGTATTTCTCTTACATGGAGACAGTAAGGCTAGACCATGGCTGAAACTGTTGATGCGATTCAGTAGCTTAGGAATGCAGAGAAGGAGGGCTGGACTGATAACTAGAAGCATAACATACTCTTGGCAGACTGGCAGGCAGAGCCAGGCCGGGCCGGGCACTGTGAGGCAGGAAGTAAGTGAAGGGTCAGGGATGCAGGTGGGGGCTGTATCGCTCCTCGGAGAGGGTTCAGGATACAGGAGCTGAAACTGGTGTCCGGGCCCTTTTGAGGCCTAGAAACGGGGACAATTCAATGAATTAACGTGCACACTGTAAAACGTGGCAACATAGGCCTAATACTCGTTGCTTTCACGAGAACTGGAAACTGACATACTAGAGATGGACACAACTGTAATTGCGTCTTTAATCGATCATAGGGGGATACATGCATATCGATCATGCACATATAGCATAAGATGGGGAACACGTAGGCACATATGACATGGCAAAATTTACTTTTCCACATTCCCTCCTTGTGCCCTACGTTTCCATCAGGAAACATCAATATTCATGATACCATCTATCATTTCATATAGCATCATTTGCTCGTCTCGAATTGTCTTGGAACGGGATTTAGGGCTAGGAATACAAGAGGTAGCACACATGCCGCAAATCGCAGGGCCACATTGTATACAGAGGCAGCAACTGAAAATGATCATTACTGCAATACCTAGGAATGACAATACTTTCCATCCCCAGGCAGATATGATACTCCAGAGCCAACCGGACCATGTCCAGGAGCCTGGATTCTGGTGTAACTGATGGGCAATTTTATGAAGTCTGGTTATAGCTGAATAAACAGACGGCGCGTTATTAGGAATGAAAATGCAGCAACTAGATCCGATGACTCTACATGCTCCTCCTCTATCGGCCAGTATGACATCAAGAACGAGACAATTTTGGAGCACGACAAATCTCATAGCAGATTGCTCTTCGGTTAAGTTACCTAGAGCAGAAGTAGTCTCATTCACTACTGCTTCAAGGGTTCTGGTTAACCTACGTATTAACTTACTATTCTGGACAGGTCCTATAAAGAAGAAGAAACCTTTATTGAAGTCTTGATATTGTTCTAGAGCAGTTTCAGTTTGATCGACAATTGGGGACTCGATCTCCCTTCTATGTCTGACGTGTACTAGATGTGTGTTTCTGTGATAATCAGATGGGGCTAGAAAAACTGGTGGCAGTAGGAAGGCAATGTAACATGTTCCATCCCAATCGAGGGGCAGACGAACATATGCGGTCTGACCACAAACAAAATAAGAATGACGTGAGGCTTTGAAAATAGATTTCCCACTGTCACTATACTTGACAGTAGTAGTACAATCACTATGTCCTACATGTGCGGAACCATTCTTTCTGACACATAATTCGGCTTTGACTGGTAGTACTGTAATAGCAGGCAAATCTGGAGTAGTATCGGACTGAACATTCAGGACCATGAAATTCGAGGAATAATTACCTAAATCATATACTTCATTTTCTAGATCTAACCCTGTTCTATGGGAAAGACCTTGCTTGTCTGGGAAACATGTTCGATTCAGAAGGGACATATCAGTTGAAGATGACGTTAACGTGGACCATGCTCCACACGAACCATTATGTGAAAACGGATAAGGAAAGAGTGGCAGAACTCCCTTCGGTGTCTGGAAAGGGGGGAGTCGACCACACACCCAACAATTAGTGGCATTGCTGGTCTGGTGTGAATAGTGCAACATTCGGATGAATGTGTTGTTACGCATAGCAAGACGATAGGATAGCTCGTGAGGAGGCAGATCACTAAATGTGTGCTCTACTGTAGCATTAGAAAACATATGTACATGTGAAATTGGAAAACATAAATGTAAAGCATAACTTGTGCATGTAACCATAAGACTCAAAAATAACAAAAAGAATAGAACGATAATACATCTTTTAGAGTTTTGACTAACTCTCTCACTGTGTGGGTCTGTCTCATACATGTCAGGAACCTGTCTAACCGTTTCACCCGAGAGGGACTTAGACAATTAAACTGGCTGACTTATTTTACTAGACCGGAGTTTATCTTTATACTCCTGCTGCGGAGTTTCCTCTAACAGGGGAAGCTTGAGTTCAGAGTCTGTTTTTAGGCAGTCTTTAGGAATAAGGCAGTCCTTAAGAAATGTCCTTTGTCGTAATCCATGGAATTTCTTGATATGGCTGGTGTGGACCCACCCCTTCCGGCCCTCTAGCTTGACCGCGGTCCTTGTTGTCAACAACACCATTCAAGGCTCTTTCCACCGGGCTCCAGCGGACTTGAACGATCAAAATTTCGGACCAAAACATATTCTCCAGGAACGACTTCATGCGGTTTCACCTCGGTGTCGTCTGGAAATGCAGCGGCAACCTGTGAACGACAAGAGTGTAGGGCAGACATCAAGGAAGCTAGGTAATCTGTCAGCATATTACTGGAAACGTCTGTAATACTACGGGGTCTAGGTGTACCCCACATGTTTGGAGGGCGGCCGAATACGACCTCATACGGGGACAGACCTGATCTGGAATGTGCAACCATCCTCATATAAAACAGAGCAACTGGCAGAGCTACTAGCCAGTCTACACCTTTTTCTCTACATACTTTAGCAATTCGGATTTTCAAAGTCTGATTATGTCTCTCTACGAGACCGGCTGCTTCAGGATGGCGTACACAATGGAACTTCCACTGGTACCCTAACAGAAGGGAAACATGTTTCATGAGCTCGGATGAGAATGGCTGGCCGTTATCAGAATACACGACCCTAGGGAGTCCATAGCGGGGAAAGAACTCACGAACCAACTGCCTGGCAGTGGTCGAGGCTGTGTAATCTGGAACTGGATATGCTTCTGTCCACCTGGACAAAGCGCATACAACTACGAGGACATACTTGAAACCTCGACATCGCTCCATCTGAATATAATCCATCTGGAGAACTTCAAAAGGGTGGTCAGGAGGTTGGAATCCCCCTTGTTCCACCGGGACACTTTTACCTGGATTGAACTGACAACATATCATACAGGTACGGACTTTCTGCTTGGCTGCAGCTCGTAAATGCTTGTTGAACCAAAGGTTCTGAATACTGTCTAACATAGCTGTTTCTCCTAGATGTGCTGGACTATGTGCGGTATTGATAATGACTTGAACCATAGAGTCGGGGAGAAACCATGTGGCTTTTCCCTTCGTCAACCATCCTTGATCTGTCTGGACCCCTCCTTGTTCGGACCATTTCTTTATTTCTTCGGGAGTAGCATGTAACTGTATGTCTATGACATCTTGTGTAGGGTCCTTAACTGTCATACAAGTAGTCTGATCTGGAGTGAGTGTCTGTGTCGTGTTAACTGGAATGTCTGGAGTCTGAGCTGTAAGCTTGGCTGTTCGATCTGCTAGATCGTTACCTTGGGAAATGATGTCAGTGACTTTCGTATGTGCTTTGCATTTCATGATGGCGATGGCTGTCGGTAAATGTATTGCATCTAACAGAGCTTGAATGAGGAGACCATGCTGAATCTTGGTTCCATGAGAAGTCATAAAACCTCGTTCTTGCCAGAGCACTCCAAAGTCGTGTACGACTCCGAATGCATAACGTGAGTCTGTGTATATGTTTACTTTCAGGTTCTTGGCACGTATGCAGGCTTGGGTCAGAGCGACTAGCTCTGCTGCTTGAGCAGACAGGATGTCAATACGATGTGTTTCTATAACTTCGGTTTCAGTAGTCACTGCATACGCGGCTACTAGTTCTCCTGTACTTGTTCTCATACATGAACCATCCACATAAAGTGTCAGGTCTGGATTAGGTAATGCAATATCTGTCAAATCTTGTCTTGGCTTAGTCATGGTGTTAACAACTTCCACACAGTCATGTGTGGCAGGATTTGAAGTAACTGACGGTAACAGTGTAGCAGGATTTAAAATGTTGCAGCGTCTGATTTCTATGTGTGGCTGAAACAGTGTCAGTTCATAACCTGTTAAACGTGCAATTGTCAAGTGCTGAGTCTGGGTTCGGTTTAAAAGAACTTCCACGGAGTGTGGAACTTGTACTGTCAGGGAATGTCCTAACACTATGGAATCACTTTGTCTGATAGCTAGAGCTGTGGCTGCAACTGACTTGAGGCACGCAGGCAGCGCCTGGGCCACCAGATCTAATGTGCTCGAAAAATAAGCACAGGGCTTGTATTATCCTGCTTGATCTTGTGTGAGAACAGATAATGCAGTACCATCACGTTCTGTGACAAAAAGTGTAAAAGGCTTACTGTAGTTCGGTGTTGCTAGGACAGGTGCTTGGCATAAGGCTTTCTTTAACTCATTAAAAACAAGTGTATGTTCCTGGGTCCAAGGGAGGACAGTCGATACGGCTGCCTCCTGTGTCGTTAACTGTATCAGTGGCTTGGCTAGAAATGCATACTGAGGAATCCATTGTCTGCAGTAAGAAGTAAGGCCGATAAAAGCTCGTACCTCCTTCTGTGTCCTGGGCTGTGGAAGACTTGCTATTAACTGGATACGGTCAGGTGTCAACTGCCTACCCCACTTGGACAGTAAGTGTCCCAAGTAGACCACTTGCTGGACACAGAATTGTAATTTGGAAGGGGACACCTTGTGCCCCATCTCGGCCAGAAAATACAGGACTGTAAGTGACGCTCGCTCGCAGTCACGTTCAGAACGGGCTGTGATCAGTAGATCATCGACATACTGGAGCAGGGCAGTGTCAGTTGGCATGTGAATATTGTCTAGTTGTCTCTTAAGTGCTTGACTGTAAATGCTAGGACTTTCTGTAAAACCTTGAGGAGCTCGTGTGAATTTATAGCTTCTTCCATTTAAACAGAAACCGAAAAGGTACTGGCTGTCTGGATGAATGGGGACACTGAAGAATGCGTTCTTGAGATCGATAACTGTGAAGAACGTAGCTTCAGAATCAATGGCTGTCAATAGGGATGAAATATCTGGGACTACTGGATATTGTGGTATGATACATTTATTAAGCTCTCGAAGGTCAATCACTAATCGATATACTGGAGGTGCATTTGGATCAGTACGTTTCAGGACTGGAATGATAGGAGAATTACATACATTGGAGTCAGTTTCTACAACCACTCCTTGAGCAATAAGCTCGTCAATAATTTTGGATAAGGCTGCTACAGCCTCAGGTGGCAATCTGTACTGTCTGATTCGTGGCAAAACTACACCTTGTTTCAGAGTCACACGATGGGGTGTGATATGCATACAACCTACATCAGTTGGACCTTGCGCCCATAAATGCTGTGGTACATTCAATAATCTTGGATCAAAATCACGTAATACATAATGACCTTTGAAGTCTCTCAAAAACAAGCGAACCCCCTCTGGGGAACAACAAATAACTGCTCCTAATTCTTTCAATGTCTTAATGTCTAACAAATTTTCTGGACAAGATTTCGTGAGTAACAAATCAGTAGTTCGGGACAATGGACCGACTTCTAGAGTAACTGGTTTTGATATTTCATTAACAATCGGCTTTCCTGAAAATCCAAGGGAAACATTTCTAGAGCCTGAGAGCGGAGCCCCTGGAACCTCGTCATGACTGATAGTAGTCCTACTTGCCCCTGTATCAATCAGAAACTTTCTGTCTTTCCCTAATACTTGACTGTGTACATAGGGACCCTCTTGATCTACAGGTATCTCGATGAGAGGCAAGCCTACCTCCCTCTCTAGGCTGTTTCATGAATACGGCTGATAATCTGGATATTCTGTCTGGGCATACTGGTACATCTGCTGTGTAACATTCTGTGTTGCAGCGATAGGCTGCGGTGCTGGAACTGTCTGTTGTGCATTCTGTGGTGGCTGAGAAGTCTGTGAAACTTGTTCTTGTCTAGGCGGACGTGGTCTTTCTTTAGTTTTACCAGTAGCTATGTTGTGTTTCAGAACTGCACACTCGTTTATAAAATGAGCTGGCTGTTTACAGTAGTTGCAGGTCCCTTTAGCGGGAGCTGCAGGATGACTGGCTTGATTCGGACCCCTCTTCTGACTGTCTTGTGGAACAGATTGTGCAACTAATACTTTCATTTTCGTGTCTTTCATACGTCTCCTTTCGTGTTCTTGCTCTTCCCTGATTCTATTCTGGTGATACTGGAGCATTTGTAACATTTGTGACGGAGTATTAGCTTGCCAAGTACTTTCGACTTTCAAAACTCGATTTTTAACTTGTGGACTTGAATTCTCGACTAGTTTGGTAACAAAGAGATGAGGGTAAGATTCACTACTTGTTTTCAGACCACTGTTAATAATAAAACATTTTTCGAATCTAGAATAAAAATCACTAGTATCTTCATCTTGTTTCTGTTTACAAGCTGAAATGGCATCCCAATCTTCCTTTTTCGTGGCTAGTAATCTTGGCAAAACTTGTATCAATAACTCGGGCAAATCTTTACATTTCTCCCCAAGACCGGTACCTGGTACTCGTAAATTATCTTCAGCTTCTAGAGCTGTCCAATCTATCTTTTTCTCTCCCACCTCCCATTCTTTTTCCTTAAGTTTTTCATATACCCCTGCGGGCAACAGGACCTTTAACATTTTAATGATATCAGGATACGTGTATTCTCCCATACGGAGCATGTCTTTTAATTCGCGGTGGAACCCTGCTGGATCTTTATCGTGACAGGGTATTAACTTTTTCATTTCTAAGAGTTCCATTTTCGTGATAGGGGTGTAAACAAATACTCGTTCTAGATCACCACCCGTTCCTCTAACTGGGTGTACTTCTCGTAACGGATTCTGTCTATCTATGTAGAATGATTTACTTTCTGGGGGTGAGACGTGAACAAAATGCGGATTCAAAAACGTTCGATATTTGTGGCGCTGTTCTAGAATGATACTAATTAAATCAGTACCTAGACCTCTCCATCTGTACTGGAGTAACTCGTTCAAAACATCATGTAGTGGACCTGGATCAGAATGCTGTCCCTCATACAGTGTAATGAGGTGTTGGATCATATACATACCCACCAGTCGCTGCTCGGCTGGGGGCAGTTTCAGAAACATTTGTGCCACTATTTCGTCTGGAAAAGTGGTAGAATCAGTAGTCCATCGGACTGCTGATCGGGCTAGTTCTTGTTCATGCATTGTACTAAGCTCACTATAGCCTATTCGTGATTTCAGAATGTGATCGGTAGCTTGGAATACTTGCTCAAGAGAACCTTGTTCTGGTACGGGAGGAGGGAAAACTTTCTTGTGATCTAGGCGTAAATGTCGGTCGGGAAGTCTAGTTCTACCTACATACGCTATTCTGGAGGGATTCTCGTCGTCTACCTCTTCATTATCAGAGTTGTCTTCTTTCTCGGTTACTTGTGTTGCTTCTCGTTTCTCGTGTAACTTTATTATTTCCCTACGGATTTTCTTGTACATACTCTCTATACAGTTCTGTGTCTTGTGTCTTCCCTCGGTTATATGGTCACTCCACCTGGTCAAGACTTTCATTTCTTCTGGATCTTTATCCGGATAATCTTGTTCTCTTATTAAACAATTAATTAGAAACTTTAAAAGCATAAGCTGAATCTCGACTTTTCTTTGAATCATGGCGTCGCGAACACTTTCTGGATCCACTCCTGTACGGATAAAACGATATATTCTGTCTAGATATTCTTTCATATTGGGCAGGGTGTCCAAATATTCGGTCACCCGTCTTAAACGTAATGAATATATGACCATATTACCATCGCCTGGAACTGGATCATAACGACATTCGGTAAGTGCTCGCTTGATATCTGTAAATGTTTGAGTTTTCGGCGTACGCTGTAACGCTCGTTCATGTAGCTCAAGTAGCGTCATACGTCTGTTGAGGCGGGGTTCCAGGAGGACTTCCCCCCGCGGCTCCTAAACTAGAATCGTCGGTGGGTACTGTACGGGCTGGCAGAGTGACTGATGTAGTGGGCACATGTACTCTGGGCTGGACCGGGGGTGCCGTAACAGATGCTGTAACGGGTGCCCCGGTGGCTGGAGGAACAGGAATTACATTATTTACGGGAGCAGGCGGAACAGGATTTGCATATTCTGGGACTGTATCGTCCAAATAGGACGAGAGAAAAATATCAGCTGCGGTCGGTTTGTGACGTAGCTTGATCGGAACTAATGGCGGCGGAAAATTACATGGTGCTTCCGGGGTTGCTTTTGGCAAGCCCTCGGCAAGAAGAGGATACATACCCTTCATAAGGGCATTTCTCTGTCTGTCTGACTGTTCTGCTTTAACTCGTTCACCTACTTCGATCAATTCCCTTTCTTGGGCTCTTTCTGAGGATTCCCTACTTAATTCTGTTTTTCTGATTTCTTTTTCGGTTCTTCTATGAGATTCTTTGCGCCATAACTCGATGGCATCTTTCTGGGACTGTCTGGCTTTCTTTTTCCATAATGCTTCTTCTACTCGCATGATGCACTCGGCATCCCATGTACCTGACATGGGCCATCTATATTTCTCTTCTAACTCCTTGGTATAATCCACCCATAAGTCTAGATATAATATGGCACTTAAGCCATGCTTGTGATACATAAAATGACCTGGACTGTCCCTAGGCGGAACAGGAACTGCTTCCTCTAGCAACCCTTTTCGGGTTTTTAACTGACATAACTTGGAGAATAGAGGCATTGTCTAGGCTGGAATTCGAACACAATACAATACACGATAAACACAATAATGACTGGAAAAACAAATCATTCATACCACAACATTGAAAACATATTAAATAACATTTAGAATAACAGTTCGGACAGAAATATTACCTGGTGTACTGAAAACAGAGACATGAATTTCTCGAGAACGGAACTTACTAGAATTACTAGATGCACTGCTAAAACAGTACGAAACATACCGGTCCCATAAAGAGACACGTCAGGACCCGCATCCACCTAGGTGAACACTTCGGATTGGATCTGCGTACCCAAACCCACGGACCAGAGACAAATTAATTGACCCTGTCTAGATACTACCCCAGCAACGGTACTCACCGGGCAGCAAGAACGGAAGGCCTCGGACTGGACTGGACGGCTACGACGACGGACTATGAACTTCGGACTTCAGTTACAGGTGGGCCTCCGGATACCTCGGACCTTGGACTCTCGGCTTGGGCTCTGGTCGGGACTCGTCGCGTTCCTCACCGCCTCGTCTGGATGCTGGACCGCAACCTCCGTCTCCTCCATGGGCCTGAGGGATACTTGAAGCAGAAATATCTGCCGGTGCGCAGTAGAGTTCCGTCACGGCTGCAGAGGGTCAGGGGGCCTGCGTGGCTTCGCCGGCGCGTGGGGAAAGGGCAAGTCCCTATTCGGGCGCCATTTTGTGGTAAATAAATAATTAATTACCGGTACTATTTTTGAATACAGTGAATAAAACAGATAGCTCAATAAATAAGAGACAGGATTCGAGGTATCTTGAGTCTACAGGCTTTAATCAGGCATAAGGGACAGGAACAGGACAGCCTGCATGGGAATAGACGGATGGCAGCTGCCGGGGAAATGGGAATCGAGGAATTGGGGTAACTTTTAGTAACAGTGCACAGTATATATACTTAAACAAATACATTACATTCAATACAGTAGGCGTAGCAGTAGGCGTAACTAGTAGCAGTCGCGAAAGATAAGGACAAAATGATGTAACAAGAAGGCGTGTACAGGGCGTATACATAGACATGTGATGTAAATGTAACAGAAGTGTCACAAACGGGGCGGAAACATGGAGGGGGCTACCTGAGCAGCCGGGACCTTTAACCTAGTGGTGCGCGCAAACGGGCAATGACGTGTTACCAGGAGGTACTGGGGGCTATGACTTCTGCGCTAGAAGAGGAGACTACAGTCTGCAGTGTCAGAACGACATGTACCTAAAGCATATCTGGTATCTAGTGTTTGGAATACATATTGATAGAATCCAAAAGTTATCAGGGCAAAGGCTACTTGACACTAAGACTGGTGCATGCATAATTCTACATGTATTGCGTGTGCTAGGAATATTCTATGAATATTAATACAGTATTTCTCTTACATGGAGACAGTAAGGCTAGACCATGGCTGAAACTGTTGATGCGATTCAGTAGCTTAGGAATGCAGAGAAGGAGGGCTGGACTGATAACTAGAAGCATAACATACTCTTGGCAGACTGGCAGGCAGAGCCAGGCCGGGCCGGGCACTGTGAGGCAGGAAGTAAGTGAAGGGTCAGGGATGCAGGTGGGGGCTGTATCGCTCCTCGGAGAGGGTTCAGGATACAGGAGCTGAAACTGGTGTCCGGGCCCTTTTGAGGCCTAGAAACGGGGACAATTCAATGAATTAACGTGCACACTGTAAAACGTGGCAACATAGGCCTAATACTCGTTGCTTTCACGAGAACTGGAAACTGACATACTAGAGATGGACACAACTGTAATTGCGTCTTTAATCGATCATAGGGGGATACATGCATATCGATCATGCACATATAGCATAAGATGGGGAACACGTAGGCACATATGACATGGCAAAATTTACTTTTCCACACCAGGATGGCACCGGACGAAGTCACCTCAGCCAGGTGAGTGGGCGCTGCTGGGCTCTGCAGTCTCTCGGACCAGGAGGCGTTGTCGGCGACCAGGATGGAGGTGCGAGCTGTCCCATGAAGGTACTTGCTGTCGACGTCGCTGGACCCAGGATTGGGGCAACAAGTCTTGGCAAATGCAAGGCCCACGCGGTGGACCTAAAATGGCGTCTTGAGGGGACCAGGAGGGTCCAGGGTGCTTCTCTGAAGAAGGGAAGCAAGGGTCAGTCTGGAGCAACCAGACCAGCATTCTTTGTCGTCGTGGAGCGTCGTGAGGGGGCCACTAGCCAACGGGCAAGCGACCTGGACAACGCGGTGAGCAGCAAAAAGCAGAAGGGCCCCACGCAGATCTCGTGGATGCAGGGGGACTGAACTTCGGTGCTGGAGCTGCTCAGGGTCGGGGCTTCTCTCACCCCAAAGCACTCGGTCGAGGGTCACTCGGTGGTCGTGCTGGACAAGCGTTGTGCAGTTCTGAAGATGGCCGGTCCCTCGAGGTCTCGTCGCACCCACGGATCACAGCTGGGCTGATGATGTAGGTTGAGGTCAGAGGTGCCAGGGAAGCCGGTTCTCGTCGTGCTGGAGCAGTCTTGATCCGAAGGAGAGACTGGCAACAAACCGCGATGCTTGGTTGGTGCCTGCTGCTGCAGGGTGACTACTCCTTAGTCACAAGGGAGAATCTTGGGAAGAAGTCTTGAGTTCCTTTCGTGGAAAGTAGTTTCAGGATTCAAAGATGATCTAATTTGGAAGGGGGCCTGCTCCTACCTTTATCCTGAAAAAGGGGGCTGGCACGCGACTAAGTCCTGCCCTATGGGTGGGACCAGGAGGGGGGTGGTTACACCCCTCTCCTTTGGCGGGCTTTCCCCAGCTCAGGGTCTGGTGTGCCCCTGGAACTGGTTCAAGCCGGCCTATGCACAGTGAGCACCGGGGTGCCACTTGCAGTCACCTTCCTCTAAAGCCCTGCCTACCTAGAATACACAAAACCCTGTCTGGGACGGTGCTGGCACCGCCCCTGGCAGGAAACCCTTTGTCCTTGCCTCCTGCTCTGGGAGGACTCCCAGCAGCAGGAGGGCAGACTTGTGTCTCGGTGGCAGCATCCATTTTGTGGATGCTAAGGCTCTGTCTGACTTTAACCGGGGTTATAGGTTACATACATGTCGTGTCCCTCTAGAAGGGTGGAATGCTAACCCCGTCGCCAGAATTGGCGAGGGGTTAGTATTCCAATTCGTATGACACCTTACTCGACATGTTTTGATAAAGCGATACCAGAGTTGGCATATAACCGCGAGGATTATAATGCACTTAAGAGTATATGGTACGCGTTATCATGGAACAGCTATTAGGACTAGGTTCCGCAAGCTGCAAACGGGCTCAGCTCATGCCAGAGCACCATTTCACATTATTCCAAGCACTCTGCCTTCAGGATTGTTAAGGCCTGCCATAGGAGTGACTGATAGGAATATAGATGTCCATTTTAGGGTTAGATATAGGAATACTATATCTAAAGCAAAGGGTGATTACACCACCTTGCCCCAGCTGTCGTGCAGCCAGTTGTGTCAGGTTTGGATGGTCAGCCAGGGGTGGCATAATACATGCTGCAGCCCCTGGTAGGCCCTGGGTACACCTATGCCCTGGGTACCTAAGGTACACTGTACAGGGACTGATAAGGTGACTCAGTATCCAATTAGATATGTACCTAAGGTACATGGAATCCATTTTACAGAGAGAGCAGTAGGCCTGGGGTCCTGAATAGCAGGGCCCCAGGTCAACTAAGTCAGAAAACCAGCAAAACACCAGGTAAAAAGTTGGGGGCAACCATAGTCAGGGATCAACCTTCCTACATACCCCCCCCCCAAACGAAAGGAGATAAGGCTATCCTTGACCAGGTAAGCCTATATTGCCTAAGTGGCCATATAAGGAAGTACCAGCACTGGCATGGTTACCCCCTATCTCATGGTCCACTAAGCAATCCCTCCCCCTAAGGGTATCTGAGGGTCTCCACCATAGGGAATCTCTACCTGTGGTGTGTTTTGGCAAAGTAAAAGACTGGTGCTGGGATGGAGTACTGAAGTGAGACTCCACTAATGTTGGGCTCAACTTCCTCCAATCACCATCTACCATGTGTGCCTTTCTTTCCAGGACTGAGTTGCTATGAGCTCTCAGGGTCAACCTCTGGCTACCTAAAGCTGGAGGCTGGGTCCCTCTGTTTGGCTTACTGGAGGGACAGGTCAGGTCTGGGGCCCTCAGGTCCCAAGTTTAGCTGTGCCCAGCAGTGTCCATCTGTGGGAGGTCCCTAACTAATTTTAAGGGGGATCCCTCAGGAGTTTGTTTTATTTTCACTTGGCTAGGACTACTAGCTTCAGTGCCCTTAATCTGCTGATTGGGGAATTCTTTCGGACAGGGGGCCCTTTGGGGTCCAACACTGGCCTCCCTGACCTCTACAGCCCTGGGCTGACTGAGGCAGGGTAGAGAGGGGCAGGTTACCTGCTCCAGACTGGGTCCCACCTTGGAAGGGTCCACTGACATCAGGGGTTCTGCCAGGCTAGGCCTGACTACCTCTGGGGCAGTTTCTTCACAAGGGGTCAGATCAGTTCCCTGAGGAGGCTGATCCTTTCCTAAAGTCTGGTGGGAGGGAGATTTCTCTTCCTCCTCAATGCTCTCTGTCTGAGTGGAGTGATCCATAGTTTCAGGCTTCACGACACTATTATCTGTCTGAGTTTGAGCTGTGGCCATCACAACTCTACCAACCTTTTCAGGAGGGGACTCAGTTTGGGTATGGGCTGTGACCATCACAGCCTTGACAACCTGTTCTGGGAAGGAAGTTGTCTGAGATTGGGTTGTGACTGGCCCAACCCTCCTGACCTGTTCAGGGAGGACATCTTGGACTGGGGCTGTGGCTATCACTGCCCCACTAACCTTACCATGGAGGTTTACCATTTTAGAATGGGTTTCTTGCTCTACTTCAGCCCAGGCTGAGAGCTCTAAATCATTCCCCAGTAGGCAATCTACAGGCAGGTTTGGTGACACTGCCACTCTCTTGTGGCCAGTGACACCTCCCCAGCTGAGATTAACCACTGCCATGGGATGATCTCTCTGTACTCCATCAATATTGGTCACCTGGTATGTGGCACCAGGTAAAAGTTGCCTTGAGGGGACTAGACTCTCAGTCACCATGGTGATGCTAGCCCCTGTATCTCTATAGGCCTCAACTTTTATACCATTGATGAGGGGCTCCTGTCTGTACTTGCCCAAAGTGTTGGGACAAGTTGTGAAGTTGGCAAACCCCATGCCAGTCTCACAGACAAGAGTATCTAAGTTTGGGGACCTGGTTAGGCCAGAGTCCCCAGGAACTCCCAAAGTAAATGCACCCAAATTCTTGGGGGCACTCCCACCACCTGGGGGATTACTACTAGTAGTAACAGGAGGTTTGGGAATGTTACTTGGGGGTATGTTCTCCTTATTGTTGTTCTTTGGGCAACTGCTGTCAGTTTTTAAATGACCCACCTGTTTACAGGGATAACAATAAGGTTTCTTCTGGTTAGTAGAAGGATTCTGGGACCCACCCCCCTCAGAGGATTTTTGGGGCCCTGATGTGGTTTGATCTGTAGATTTATTCCCACCCTTCTCTTGAGGCTTGGTTGGTTCCTTTTTCTGGTCACCACCTTGGTTCTTAGGCCTAATCCTGGTTCTGACCCATTTGTCTGCCCTCTTACCCAATTCTTGTGGAGAGGTCAGATCAGAGTCTACCAGGTGCTGGTGTAATAACTGGTTCTGACAATTATTTAAGACTTGCTCTCTCATAATTAGATTATACAATCCTTTGAAATCAGTAACCTTACTACCCAGTAGCCAGCCTTCCAAAGCCTTAGTGGCACAATCAACAAAGTCAGACCAGTCCTGAGACTGAGTTTTCTGGGTGTCTCTGAACAGCAACCTGTACTGCTCAGTGGTTAAGCCAAACCCATCAACCAGTGCATTTTTCAGGACCTGGTAATTGTTAGCATCCTCAACTCTAGTAGTGAGGAGCTTATCTCTACCTTTGCCATCAAAGGAGAGCCACAGTATAGCTGCCCACTGACTCTGGGGAATGCACTGCACAGTGCAGGCCCTCTCCAAAGCAGCCATCCATTTCTGGATGTCATCCCCTTGTTTAAAGGGGGGCACTATCTTTGTCAGGTGTTTAGTATCTAAACCCTTCTCTTTATCTCTTGGGAGATTGCTGCCACCAGTGGGAACTATCCCACTCATCTGCTGCTCTCTAGCAAAGGCAAGCTTCTCTTTGGCCAGGGCAAGTTCTTCCCTTTCAATCCTCCGTTTAGCTTGTCTCATCCTTGCTTCATGCTCTCTTCTCTGAGGGGAAGTCAATCTCCTCTGGGGAGAGTTCCTTCTCCCCTGAGAAGAGGCATTAGAGTGCAGAGATCTAATGGAGTCCCTAGAAGGAGATCTATCTCTCCTAACTCCAATGTTAGGCCTGATTAGGGTCAGTACTGGGGGGCCCCCAGTTCCTTCCCCAAGCAGGTCTAAGTTGGCCCTAGTTAGCCTTCTGACTACCTCAAGACCTTTGTCTACCTCATCCCCAGAGAGTTCCTCTTGATACTCCTCCTCAACTGCATTTGCAGTGTTGGGGAGGTCTGGATCCCCAGAGGTACCCTCTAAGGCTGGCATATTCCCATCTAGCTGAGAAATCTTTCTCGCATCATAAGTCTCTAAGAGACCTATCAGAAAGGGAATGGTGGGGTTAGACCCCTGTTTCAGTTTCCTGGAGGTACACACTTGTCTCATCTCCTGGAAACTGAGAGCTGCATATCTTGAAGTGACCTGTGGAGGGTCAATAACCACAAGGGGGGTCTCAGTAGACTCTCCCTGGGTAGACATGCTTTTCTAGTGAGGTCTAAGTGGTGCACTTACCTACACTATATGTTTGCCTACTGATCCCTTGCTAGAGTTGTAGTTTAGGGTGTGCTAGGCCCTAGGAGCTACAACAGCTGGTTCAGTAGAACTCAGAGTATTCTAAGCTAAGTTATATGTACCTCAGTACTTATGTGATCTTTCAAATGATATTCTTAGGATATGTGTGGTAAAACAACAGCAAGCTCAAATCCCACTGCTGCCACCAATGTGAGAAGTTGGCTTGATATGCAGTGCTCACTATTCTAGTGATCACTATGTATCAGTCCAAACAACCCTTATTGATGATTGGTTGTAAGTCAACCTTATAGACCAGCTATCCTAGTAGCATGGATACGAGCAGTCTAAGGCTAAGACTCTAGAGGGCGTGTTAAGCCAGCTGTTTTACCATCACATTACCCTTTGAACACCAAGTGAAAGGACACCACACAAGTTGTTATGAAAATAAACAGATATTTATTTATAACAAGACTACCCTGAACTCTTTATGAGTCAGGGAGCTAAGCACACAACAAAACTCTTATGAAAATACTTTAAGTCGCACAATTTACACAGATGCCCTAGGGGCACGAAAAACCATATACTCAGTAAGTGGAATGCGAACTTGCTAGCAGGTAAGTAATACTTTTCTAGACTCAGGAATCGCTAGGCCTACAATTCTAAACACTGGGAATAGATGCAGGAGGCCTGTGGACGTCGTGTGCAGAGTGGGAACTCTCACGCGTAAGGCGGGAAAAAGTCTATGGAGGCTAGCAGTTGCAAAGTTACTGTTCTCGGGCGAACCCGACTAGGTGGGTCGAAAACGGGAGTGGATCCGAACACTTAGGGTGTTGGACTACGCTGGAGTACCGGAGTACTCAGTTTACCTAGCCCAGGGGCTGCGGCTGCATAGGGTTGAAGTTGCGTCGGAAACCCACGTTGAAGAACCAGGAGCCTGAAGAAAGAAGTTGCTGGCAGGCGGCCAGTGAAGAAAGTTCGTGGAGATCCAAGCCTGGATCAGGGAAGAAGAAACCTGTAAGCAGAGGGGACCAAGTTCTGAATCACTAGCCAGTGATTTAGGTGGGCACCAGGATGGCACCGGACGATGTCACCTCTGCCAGGTGAGTGGGCGCTGCTGGGCTCTGCAGTCTCTCGGACCAGGAGGCGTTGTCGGCGACCAGGATGGAGGTGCGAGCTGTCCCACGAAGGTACTTGCTGTCGACGTCGCTGGACCCAGGATTGGGGCAACAAGTCTTGGCAAATGCAAGGCCCACGCGGTGGACCTAAAATGGCGTCTTGAGGGGACCAGGAGGGTCCAGGGTGCTTCTCTGAAGAAGGGAAGCAAGGGCCAGTCTGAAGCAACCAGACCAGCAGTCTTTGTCGTCGTGGAGCGTCGTGAGGGGGCCACTAGCCAACGGGCAAGCGACCTGGACAACGCGGTGAGCAGCAAAAAGCAGAAGGGCCCCACGCAGATCTCGTGGATGCAGGGGGGCTGAACTTCGGTGCTGGAGCTGCTCAGGGTCGGGGCTTCTCTCACCCCAAAGCACTCGGTCGAGGGTCACTCGGTGGTCGTGCTGGACAAGCGTCGTGCAGTTCTGAAGATGGCCGGTCCCTCGAGGTCTCGTCGCACCCACGGATCACAGCTGGGCTGATGATGTAGGTTGAGGTCAGAGTTGCCAGGGAAGCCGGTTCTCGTCTTGCTGGAGCAGTCTTGATCCGAAGGAGAGACTGGCAACAAACCGCGATGCTTGGTTGGTGCCTGCTGCTGCAGGGTGACTACTCCTTAGTCACAAGGGAGAATCTTGGGAAGAAGTCTTGAGTTCCTTTCGTGGAAAGTAGTTTCAGGATTCAAAGATGATCTAATTTGGAAGGGGGCCTGCTCCTACCTTTATCCTGAAAAAGGGGGCTGGCACGCGACTAAGTCCTGCCCTATGGGTGGGACCAGGAGGGGGGTGGTTACACCCCTCTCCTTTGGCGGGCTTTCCTCAGCTCAGGGTCTGGTGTGCCCCTGGAACTGGTTCAAGCCGGCCTATGCACAGTGAGCACCGGGGTGCCACTTGCAGTCACCTTCCTCTAAAGCCCTGCCTACCTAGAATACACAAAACCCTGTCTGGGACGGTGCTGGCACCACCCCTGGCAGGAAACCCTTTGTCCTTGCCTCCTGCTCTGGGAGGACTCCCAGCAGCAGGAGGGCAGACTTGTGTCTTGGTGGCAGCATCCATTTTGTGGATGCTAAGGCTCTGTCTGACTTTAACCGGGGTTATAGGTTACATACATGTCGTGTCCCTCTAGAAGGGTGGAATGCTAACCCCGTCGCCAGAATTGGCGAGGGGTTAGTATTCCAATTCGTATGACACCTTACTCGACATGTTTTGATAAAGCGATACCAGAGTTGGCATATAACCGCGAGGATTATAATGCACTTAAGAGTATATGGTACGCGTTATCATGGAACAGCTATTAGGACTTGGTTCCGCAAGCTGCAAACGGGCTCAGCTCATGCCAGAGCACCATTTCACATTATTCCAAGCACTCTGCCTTCAGGATTGTTAAGGCCTGCCATAGGAGTGACTGATAGGAATATAGGTGTCCATTTTAGGGTTAGATATAGGAATACTATATCTAAAGCAAAGGGTGATTACACCACCTTGCCCCAGCTGTCGTGCAGCCAGTTGTGTCAGGTTTGGATGGTCAGCCAGGGGTGGCATAATACATGCTGCAGCCCCTGGTAGGCCCTGGGTACACCTATGCCCTGGGTACCTAAGGTACACTGTACAGGGACTGATAAGGTGACTCAGTATCCTATTAGATATGTACCTAAGGTACATGGAATCCATTTTACAGAGAGAGCAGTAGGCATGGGGTCCTGAATAGCAGGGCCCCAGGTCAACTAAGTCAGAAAACCAGCAAAACACCAGGCAAAAAGTTGGGGGCAACCATAGTCAGGGATCTACCTTCCTACAGACGGAAACTTCAGGAGCTGGCTTGTCAGCTCACTGGATGTAGTTCTGCCTAAGAAAAAAATTGAGAAAAAGGGCAGAGGGTCTAAATCCTCTTGGTACACCCTGGAACTCAGGGCCCAGAGGAAAAAGTGCAAGAGACTTGAGCGTATCTGGAGGAAGGACTGGGCTGACCACAGTAAGATAACCTACCGGGTGCCGATTAGAGCCTATAAAGTCTCTCTTAAGAATGCCAAGAGTGCATTCTTTGAAGAGAGAATTAGGACATCCTCCAATTCATCGAGAGAAACTTTTCAGATCATTAAGGAATTACTAAAGATCCCTGACCCCCCTCTGGCCCCGGACATCTCGGGATTGAAATTTAATCAGCTTGCAGTGTTCTTGGACTCTAAAATTCAGAACATTTTAACCCTGCCGCAATCAGGGGACACTCCAGACTTAAGTACTAAGTCTCATGCACATGGCCCACAGATGAATACCTTTGCTCCAGTTGCAGTGGAAGACGTGGAAAAATGCCTAATAGCTATGAAAAGCGGGTCGCCGAGTGACCCTGCACCAATGTACATTCTTAAACAGGTCTGTGCCACTATATCACCTCCTGCCACTGGCTTAATTAATGCCTCGCTCTGTCAAGGCACTGTTCCTCCCAGCTGGAAAGGCGCGATCGTAAAAGCTTTACTAAAAAGCCTCAGATGGATCCCACAGACCTGGCCAATTTTAGACCCATATCACTGTTACCAGGACTTAGTAAGATTGCGGAGAAGATGGTGAATCAGCAACTATCCCCTTTTCTGGAATCTAACGAGCTACTTCGGAGCTCGCAGACAGGTTTCCGACCTGGTCAGGGAACAAAAACGGCCCTGATAGCAGTTATGGAAGAGGCGAGGTGCATTCTGGACTCAGGAGGATCAGTGGCAGTGATCCTCCTGGACCTGAGTGCAGCCTTTGATACAGTTAACCACCGTATCTTAATTCAGCGCCTATCGAACATCGGAGTTTCAGGCATGGCATTGGCATGGCTAACTTCCTTCCTTGACAATCGGACCTATCAAGTCTGGGAAGGAAATGCACGATCTAGTCTGATCCCCCTCCAGTGTGGTGTACCGCAGGGCTCCTCATTGAGCCCTACCTTATTCAACGTGTACATGTCCCCACTGGAGGAGGTGGTCGCTCCGTTCGGGATAAAAATAGTGAGCTACGCCGACGACACCCAACTCGTCGTCTCACTTACCCAACGGGACCAAAGTTCTGGAACCCTCCATTCATGCCGTGCCGAAATACATACATGGATGAGTAAGTCCGCTCTCAAACTTAATGGCTCAAAAACTGAGCTAATGCTCTTGGGGCATAAGATGACATCATTGCCCGACGCCATTTGGCCGGCCTGTCTGGGTGACCCCCTGCCCCCTAAAAGTGAAATCAAAAGTTTGGGAGTGTGGATTGATCAGGACCTCTCATTTAAAGTTCAAGCCAAGAAAACTGCTGGCATCTGTTTTAGCTTGCTTCGTTCAGCCCGTAAGGTCCTCCTCCTCCTTCTTCCCGCCCCCTCTAAGAAACTTCTGATTCAGGGATTGATCCTTTCAAGGTTAGACTTCAGCAACGCCTTATATTTGGGCGCTCCTGAAGCTACTATTAATAAGCTACAATATATCCAGAATTCAGCAGCCAGGCTGCTAACAGGTACTCGAGCAAGGTCATCAGCAAAACCAGCCCTTAGAATGCTGCACTGGCTGCCTGTTCGCGAAAGGATAAAGTTTAAATCCCTTTGTATTGCCCATAAATCACTACAAGGCAAAGGTCCCCCTATTTTGAAAGACCTAGTACTCCCCTATAAAGCTAATAGGCCCCTTCGCTCAGACCATGAGTGTCGAGCCAAAGTCCACAGAGCGAAAAAGGCGCGATCAGGTGGCTGGCGGTTTTCCATTAATGCAGCAACCCTGTGGAATTCCTTACCGCTTAAGCTCCGAGCGGAACCTAGCCTTCTTCGGTTCCGAAAGCTCCTAAAAACATTTCTGTTCCCTCAGGGCCTTTAATTCCCCCTCCTGTCCTCAGTAGTCTGGGTGTTTGCAGCGCTGGGACGCTCCAGGGTAACCACACGCTTTATAAATCTGCATCCAATCCAATCCAATAGCTATCAAGGGCTGAATCCAGAATGCAGTTAAAGTTCCCCATCCATATGATTGGAGCATCTAATTCATTGGACAATAATTCCTGGGTGACCTGGGAAAAAGAGGGATCATCTATATTAGGCGCATATGTATTCAATATGACAATTTCCCTACCATCTAGCGAGCCTTGCAGCAGTACATATCTGAGATTCACATAAGATTCACTATATGTTGTGGTAAATGGTATGCCCCATGGCCACCCAAATCATTGTACCCCTGGTGTAGGTAGAATAGGTAGAGTGATGCATCTGTCCTCACCACTTCATTGCTACTCTAGCTGCACAGCTATCATCCAGGTGCATGCCCTGAAGGCAAGCAATTGATATAAGATTACGTTTAAGAAATGTTAACACCCTGTGCCTGTTGGTACTGGTACTCAGTCCCCCACATTCCAGGTCAGGAATTTATACTGATTCCCCATTGCGGAGTGTACTCATTTCAGCCACCAGTGCTGAACCCTGCCCACCCTTGCATTTGTCACTACAGTGCACACTTTCTGAACAAACCAACACAAATTAACTAATAGCACCCAAACCCATCCCCCCACCCACGGACATTTGCAAACAACAATCTGGTTGTCTGTATACACACTCAAGCCACCCTATATGAAGAAATCTGAACATAACAGCCCCCACACCCTGAATTTCGTCCTCATCAAGTATAAGTATCCTGTGTCATGAATTCAGCTGTCGCCGAATAGGAGCAAACAACACTTATTGGTCGTCGTCCCCCCCCAGCGCCCATGACAAGCTCCCGCCCTTCCAATGTAAAAGCTCGCTTCTGTCTTTAAATATTTTGCTTATTGATGATGTGTCTCCCAAGCCAGCCCTGCCCAGCAGCCCCTACACAACCCCTGCCCCATGTCCCCCACCGGCATCCCCCTCCTGATCGAGCAGCGTTTCCGGGACCACATCCACCAATGCATTTGGCCATTGTCTGGGTTAACAGTGTCTCCCTCGGCCTCCAGGGTCGGAAGAGTGTCCGCACTCATATGCAGAGTTCCATGGCTCCCAACTGTGATCCTTTTGTCCGGACCTGTGTCCTCGGTAAGTGACCCTTCTTCTCCCCCCCTTGTTTGTGTTGCTTGTAGGGATCTGGTGCCCCATTTCTTGTTCCGAGTCCGAGGCTCTCGCAGAGGGAATGCATGCCTCCTTATCTCCAACCATTCCCACACTTCATCAGTGTTCTCGAAGTACGCCTCTTCCTGCATCAGGACCTTTAGCTTCGTGAGGAACAGTAGCATGTATTGCATGTGCAGGTCCCTCAATTTCCTCTTTACATGTAGAAACGATTTCCGTTGCTCCTGTACATGCTTGGTATAATCAGGATAAATGGATATCTTACTGTTTTCGAAGAAGAGGTCTTGTCATTCTCTGATGGCCGGGAGGATGCAGTCCCTATCTCTATAGTTCAAGATTTTCACGACGAACGCCTGCAGGGGCGCTAGGGGGTTGAGGAGGCACCAGTGCCCTATGTGCCCTTTCAATGGCAAACATGTCTGATAAGCCCTCTGGGCACAACTGGGCCCTGATCCATTGCTCCAGAAACGACTCTACTGTCCTCCACTCTGCCCTTTCGGGGAAGCCCAAAATGCGGATGTTACTTCGTCGGGCTCGGCCCTCCGCATCTTCCGCAAGGCGCTCCAGAGCTTTCGCTGTGGAGAATAATTGAGACACTTGCTTCTTGAGGGTGGCCACTTCTCCCTTGAGGCCAGATTCATCCTCTTCAACCACTGTGACCTTGTCCGCTACTTTGCGGAGGTCTGCCCGTAGGAGATTGACATCAATGGAGACGGTATCAATCCGGGCCTCCAGCGCCTTTTGGGATCCCTGTATGGTGGCCAATAGCTCCGTTCATGTCGGCTCCACCTCCCCTCCACCATCTTCCTCGTCGTTGACGGCGGTTTGACATGTTATGCGCTGCATGGGATGACGCAGCGTAGTATATTAAGTGATGGTGTTGGATGCCCCTGCTCAGGCTGCTTTATCTTTGCCCATGTCAATGTGCAATTAAGGCCACCCCGTGTCAAGCTGTGGATCCTCACTCTCCCTACAATGTAGTTGTGTCAAATAGGTCCAACTTCTATTATCGCCGCGCCGTTTCTGTGTGGACTGCCTCCGATCCAGCAGGCCCATTGGTTCACATGTCTCGGCCACGAGGATTAGCCCCAGACCAGGTTTAGTTCAGGTGTAATGTACCTTTTGTGATAGTGGGCCCACCTTCGCTGATAACCACGTTCTTATATAAAAGCCAGCCACCACATACACATCGTGCCTCAGTGCACAGCCAGTGTTTAACTCACAGTTCAGCATGGGTGGGCACCTTTGGGATTATCCTGGGTGGCAGCTGCGCCCAATGGAGTCCGACTGGCTCTCCTCCTCCTCAATTCGCACTAGGCCCCCGCAGTTTCTCCGTACCGTGTACTGCAAACTCCTGCGTGTGGAGCCTCCCTGGGATGTAGGCAAGGCTCCTGTCCCAGCCACCACAGCCGTACTGGCAAGAGAGCACACCCAATTCCACACACTCCTGCAATATTATGCCGAGCCCTTCCGCCATGTCGAGGCCCAACCCTGATGCTCCTTCCGCTCTATCGGGACTGACCCAGGACGTTAAGACATGTCCCACAGTCGGTGGGGGGCGTGGCTAGCCAGCCATCATTGCGGACGAGACCTGCTAGTGCTCTAGCATAAGTCCCCTAATTATCCTGCAAAATCTCCTTAAGGGGTGTCTAGGGCGATTCTCATACGTGGGGAACGTTGCAGGGACACAGAGGGGAGCTTGTGAGGCCCAGAGGCTCCCGAACGGAGAGAGCAGAGAAGGAAAACGCAGGACGACTGCTGTTGAGCGGCCCCGGGGCCGTGGGCGCGAAGTGAGCTCCGAGGCTCAGCGGCTGCTGGTGTGCCCTGCGGCGGCGCTGTGACACTGCCGCGGACGCTAGGAGCTGTCCAGGTGCCAACTCGGCAGAGTCTGGTGCCTCTGAGTAAGCAGCTAGACGGAGCGGCTGGTGACTTTGGCTGGGCCCGTTGTCCTGGGCTGCTGGCGCCTTCTGCTTGTGGTGCGCGGCCCGGAGTGGGCGGCGGGCGGAAGGCGCACGCGAGCGCTGAGACAGCAGCGGGGAGGCCCAGACTCGAGGCCGGTGCGGCCTACTGAGGAGGTATCGGCGGAGCCTGGGATCTGGAGGTCATCCCTGCGCTGAGGCAGGGGACTGCAGTGGAGGCAGGCGCTGGAGTAGAGAACGGCTGGGGAGCCCCTCAAAATTCCCCCAGTTTCGGTGAGACGGAGCTGCGGTCTGGGCCCCTCATCGCCCAACGCTGAGGCCTACTGTGAGCTGCGGGCCTGGCTTGTCTGCCGCTCGTTTGATACCCCAGGTGAGGAGTGCGGACCCGGGGCGAAAGGAGGGCCTGGGAGGACTTGGCGGCACCGTACCCTGCGGAGAGTGCACCAGGCACTGCATCTGAGACCTGCGCGGCCATCTGTGACCCCGGGGGGCCCGCTGTCATCTACCTGCTGGAACGAAGCTGTGAGGAGACGCTCCTGAGGTAGCTGTAGCACCTGCAGTCTGTGGCCATTGTACCAGCAAGCTTGGAGGCGGAGTGAGCCAGCGATCCCCCCGCAGCTGATGGCATAGTGGAGTTTGTGGGGACTATAGCAGATGGTGGATGGTGTGGTGCAGTCCTGGTGAGAGCCCTGATGGAAGATTGAGGAAGGCCGCGATAGCCATTCTGAGGCGTTCGCTGAGTGTGTGAAAAGGACCCCTCTCCCCCTCCCCGGTGAGACAGTGCCTGTGACGCCGCGCCACGCCGCGCCGTGCCTGCTGTGTTAACCAAGAAGTAGTCTGCGGGTGCAAGGGAATAGGGCTACTGGTGGGTCAGCAGTGCCCGGAGGTGCTGCAACAGCCCCAGCCGGTGCGGCCTCAGCGGCTGTGGCCCGTCATCTTACGCCCTGGGCGCCATTTTGGAGGCGGAGACAGTTTGGGCGCGACTGCAGCAGCGGTGACACACCCCCTGCGTGAGAGATACACCGTGCAGAGAGGAGGCCTTGTGAAGTCAGTGGTGGCCTGGGTGTGCTGTGCCCACCCTCTTGTGGTGCTGTGAAACCTCGTAGGCGATGGGTGATGGCTAGAACTGTGCGGTGCTGTGTGAAGGGGCGAGAGCAGCGAGACACCAACTGGTGAAGTGCACGAAGAAACATCCCTGGGCCACAAGCGGTGCATGAGTTACTAATCAGGTCGCTCACTGGCTGAGTAGCTCCTTGACCCCTCAGGAGAGATCTAGGTCCAGGTGACCAGTGTTTGATAGAGCTCGCCTGAGCCAATGACCGCCTACGGATGCCAACGGCGCAACAATTAGCAATGGGCCGGCTGAGGGACAAACCGAAAGTTGGACAACAAAAGACTGACAATCTTGATTCCCCCTCGGGACATCAGAGTGGAAGCATGGAGCCCCAGACGGCGGCCCTTGCGGCTAAGATGGATACCGTGCTGGCAGCGGTGGAGCGGATCGGAATCACCCTGGAGCAAATGAAAGAGTTGCTAGAATGACGGATTGATAAAGTCAGGTCGGACTTCTCTCTCTTTCATGCCGATCATCGCAAGTTAGCGAACTCAGTTGCCTTGCAAAACCAGACGCTCCAAGAGATTCAACCAGTGGTGCAAAATCACACTACAGCGCTCCAGGATATGATCGACCGAGTCCATGCACTTGAGGATCGCATCGAGGATGCAGAAGGGCGCTCTCGGCACAACAATGTCCGTGTGGTGGGCCTTCTAGAGGGCGAGGAGGGCAGAAACCCGGAACAGTATGTCTAGAACTGGTTGTGTGACCTTCTGCCCCATGGGGTGCTGTCGCCGCAATTTGTGGTGGAGAGGGTGCATAGAGTGCCGGCGCAGAAGCCCAAACCCGGAGCTAGACCTCGTCCATTCCTCTTCAGACTCCTTAACTTTCGGGACCGAGATGTGGTGCTCCGTGAAACCAGGAAGCTAGGCGACATCAGGGTGGGAAGTGGTCTGGTGATGTTCTTTCCGGACTACACAGCAGCGGTTCAGAGACGGAGGAGCACCTACATGGCGGTGAAGCACCAACTGCGGGAGCTGGAGCTGCCATACTCCCTGTTATTCCCATTGAGGCAAAGAGTGATCTCAAAGGAGGGCGCACATTTTTACGATACTCCGGACATCTGAGACTGGCTGGAGGAGACGGTGCAGTGGAAAGGAGCAAGGCTCACAGGCCTGGACGACGGTGGTTGGCAGGAGAAGAGGTTGCACAGGGGTGCTCGCCGAGGAACGGAGTTAGGTACAGTTGCGCCCATTCCAGGGAAGATTAGACTGGAAAGGCAGGAAGTTCTTGAGGCGGTGGCGACTCTTGGAACAGTGAACAATACTCGCAGTGTGGAGTCGCGGACACACAGTGACCCGGAAACCAGTGGTTCATCATCCCCATCCACCGTGTTCTCAGAAGATTCGAATATGCCAGTAGTGCCACCCCAGATGGCCGACCAGATCATGTGACTGAGAGGTGATATGTTGCTTTCCTCCATGGCCTACACACACGTGTGCACTGCATGTTGTCTCTCTTTAGTATGTTCGCATATGCTCTTGAGGTTCCGTGACGATTTTAACCCGTGTTTTCATCATTGTCGTAAACACATGATTTTGGTATCAGTGAACCGCAAATGATCCATTTAGTATATCCTGGTGTTTTCGCTATGCCTCGAGCAAGAGCACTCCTGTTATGAACACATTTCTGATCTACCCGTGGCATCCATCTTAGAACACGGAAGCCATTTTGTATTCCTTGCCCTCACATAGTCAATGGACACGCAATGACCTCTTTTCATTTAAGGACACGTAGGCTTTAGCCGGCGATTCACCTTGCGAGGGACACGTGCACCTTAGGCCAGCAACGCTGTGGCAGCATGACTCGGCAAGAACTGCCTCCCCAGCCTGAGGCCAGTCCTGCTATACTGGTTCTTGTGTTCGTTAGCCTGATCATGATTAGGTGGCCGAAGCTGGTAACCGTGCCCATTTACGACCCACAAACATCTCTTATCCTGTCTTTCTATCTTCTGCACCTGGCTCTGCTCCTTTCCTTCTGGGCCTTTATTAGGGGGAGGTAACGAAATTTACGATGAGGCGGTCCGGGTCTTGAATGAGAAATTGACATGGGATTATGATGAAATAGTGGGAACCCCTCATTCGTAATGTTTTGACATCAGATACTGTTGACGAGTCCTGTGCAACGCCAAATATTTATTGTTTAAGACACGAATGTTTAGAATTGTGGTAACATGTAAAGAATTTGCCCCGAGCAGAATATTTAGTATTTAAGGAGTAACCCTCTTTGTACAAATTGAACAGGCTCCTAGACGCTGCCCGTGTGCAGTTTCTGTGACTTCTGTGTCCCTGCAGTAATAAACCTTTGGTCTTTGACGCCACCATCGAGAAGCCCGTGTTTCTGTTTATTTGTGCACCGAGACAGGTAGAACTCCGGGGTCTTCGGATGTTATCCCTGACACCTCTGGACAGAACCAAAAAGTCCAGAACTCCAATTGGCGCCCAACGTGGGGCGACGTCATTCGGTACCGGTCCAAAAGCCTGAAGAGTTCGAGGAGCTTCGTGTGAAGATTTCAGAGGGAGGCGCCCCACTTCATCGATCCCGGCATATCGCAAAAGTGGCCCGACGTTCTCTTCCACGAGGGTTCCCGTTCAGACGGCTGCAGTGGTCCGTTGCCTTGACCGTCGCCCTGTCTTGGACCCGAGGTGCAGTCCTCAGTACGGCGAGACGTGACGGGTTTCTCCTTGGTGACGTCTTCAGTGCCTCAGTTAAGTATTTTGTGAGGGTTGCTCCTGTTTGGATAATCCTTTTAGTTCTCAGTTCAGTTCAGTTCTGTAAGATTATCACTGGTTATTCTGGTTACGATAATCATTCTGTTCAGTTCAGGTATCGATACATTTGTCAGTTCTGGTAGGCCTAAGTTCTTGGTTCGAGTGCGCACCTTTTTTTGTTTGTATTTTGTCTGTTCTGTGTTCCGGATTATAAAATGGTAAGTCGGAAAAATTGTATGTTGTCTTGTTTTAGTTGCAACAGTGATTCCCAGTTGGAGGACTCGTGTTTGGTTCCTCCGATTGGAACTCCCCTTTATGATCTATATTGCAAGTTTGGTGTGGGCCCTATCTCTTATAACGAGGTATGGATCCACTATACAGAGAAAGATGGTGTCCTTAGTTGGCCACTACATGGTAGTTTTGAACCTGAAGTTCTCGATAATCTAGAAAGAAGGTTGTTTAAGAAGAAAGCCCGGCCGGCAATGTTTGATTCTTTCCGTTATTGGCGAAAAGAATCTAAACAAAGAGAAATTAAAAAGTTGAAGAAAGAACAGAAAGAGCAAGAGTTGACTTTAGAACAGTCTGCTAAGCAGCTGCAACTCAACGAGTCTGAGAAGGCAATGGAGGTGGCCAATAGAGAACGTAATTTAGCGATAGACAAGTGCTATCCTGCTTTGCCATCGAGTACGGCTAAGATAGTAGAGGACCCTGAAAAGGATCCCCTGTTGTCTTACTTGTTACGATCACCCCCACCGTATGCACAGGGTGCTACGGCTCCACCTATACCGAATGTTCAATTACCGGTTGCTGGACAACCTGGTGTCCCTGTTCCCGCTCCCCTGAATCAAGTTCCTGTACCTCCTGTGGTCAATGTTAATGTTCCTTTGACAACCCCTCTTCCAGGGTTGCCGGCTTCTTTGCCTATGCCTGTGTCGCTCACACCTGCTAGTTCACAAGCTATTTTGCCTATTACTCCGACTGTTCCTGATCTATCTGTTCCAACTGCTACTCTATTTACTGCTTCTGCTAATATTATGACTCCACTTTCTGTTCGTCGGAGAATCACTGATTCTGTCTCTAATATTCTATCTCCCTTCTATAAAACTCTGATTAAGACTCCTACCTCTGACTCTGTGCAGAGACGTAGTCAGCTACCCAGTACTGAAGAAAGAGGAATATTAGATTCCACTGCTCTTAGATGGGTTTCAAAAGTTGGAAGATATAATGTACAAGATGTATTAGATACATTTATGCAATGGAATGAACCGACACAACGATATGTGTTCGATGAAATGTGTTTCCTTCTACGTGAGGAATTGGAAGAGGATGACCCTGAATCAAATCTAGGAGAATTAATTAATGTTCAGAAAGAATTTGCTGCAGGTATGATAGTTGGTCAAAATATAAAAGAAGCGATGGAACTAATTTTAAGTTATAGGAATGACCCATCCCTTCGTTCACCAAGAGAGTTAGGAAAACGTAGTACGAAACAAAATCGTCAATATCCAATGAGAGAGGTTCCACCAATTTGGCGTGAAGCTGTGCAAGCTAATGCACCGCTTGGTATTGCAGCCGCTCCGGCACAATTCCAGAGAGTATGGATACATATTCCATGGAAGCGAGCTGAAGTATTAGCAGTGAAACAGGCCTTGCCAGATCCACGTAAAAATCCTGCAGGGTACTACAAAGAGTTGGCTCAAACAGTTGACGCTTGTGTATTGAATCTTGCTGACATAGATCTGCTATTTGGTAATGTAGTACCACAACCAATTTGGGCTAAAATTCATAAAGAGAATCATCCGGTTGCCCTAGGTGGTGATTGGGCAGCTATAATTGCAGCGGATGGTCAACAAATAGGTGGTTCTAAACCTGAACCCTTAATTGCTAATTTGCCCGGTAGAATAATCGACTTAATGAAAACCTTGATGCCAGCATTGCGCGTTAACTGGGACAAATTGTCCGCGTGCAAACAGAAGAAAGACGAAAGCGTCTCCGACTTTTTCACAAGATTCGAAGAGACTTTCGTGGATCATAGTGGTCAGGATATGAGCACAGAAGGAGGCCAGAGATTATTTGTTGATAAATTTGTGCACAATCTGTTGCCGGAACTTAGTGGTAAATTAAAGAATTCTGAAAGTGCGTGGGCTGTCTCTACGACTGCGCAAATACTTGCGACTGCCCAGTACTATGAAAATAGGGATAAAGAAGAGAAGGAAAAATCAGATAAAAAGACGAAAGATTTAAAAACTAAAGTACTTTTACAGCAAGCATATCCGCCTCGCACGAATCAGACTAACATGCAGCAAGGGTCATATCAAAGAACGGATTATAATTTTCAAAGGCCACAATACCAATGGAATCAATGTGCTTATTGCAAAATGGAAGGTCATTACAAAAATGAGTGTCCAGTTCGAACGCAAAATAATACTGCGGCTGCTCAGAGAGGTCGTGGTAGTTCTATGCAAAACTCTAGAGGTCGAGGACGAGGTGCTATGCCTCCGCAGACGAGTGATCGCCCTTCTAATTATTTCGACCAGCGAAATGGACAATCTGCCCAACAGAATAGGTCTCCACAGTATCATGTTGAAGACTATTATGAAGCTAGTGAGGAAGTTCAGCAAAGTGAGTACTAGGACAGCCATGGACAAAGAGAGGGAGTAGTATCAGTTCCAGTAGATCAGAGTGGGCCTTATGTCGCAGTAGCAACATCAGGTATAGTCGAACCGTTTCTGTTGGATACTGGTGCAGCAAAAAGCTCTATCATACATGCGAAACTCCCTGGCGCACCTTTGTCTGGCTCAACAAACGTTTCAGTAGGTTTTTCTGGCGCCCCTGTTCACAACCCTGTTTCTGGTCCTTTGTCTATTTCTGTTGGACCCTGCCACTTGAAAGCACCCCTGATTTTGACGACAGGTTGTAACGAAAATCTGCTTGGTTTAGACTTGTTAAAACGCCTGTACGCGACATTGTACTGTTCTCCAGCAGGAGTACAGCTTACGTTGGGTAAAAGAATAATCTCTCCGATGTACTTGTCGATGAATGCGCTCCCACCAGAGCTGCGTTCACTCCCTGATACTCTTTGGGCGACTGGTCCTAATGATGTAGGTCTATTGGAAATTCCACCCTATGTAGTAACTTTGAAAGCAAATGTCAAACTTCCACGAATTCCACAATACAGAATCTCTAGTGAAGGTGAGCGTGCGCTCCTACTGATAGTACAAGATCTGATCAAGAAGGACGTTATAGAAGAAACTAGAGGTAATGTCTGTAATAGTCCTGTACTGCCTATTTTAAAACGAACTGACCCAACAAAACCTCCAGTATATAGGTTTGTAATTGATCTTAGAGAGGTTAATAAAATTGTGATTCCACAGTTTCCTGTGGTTCCAGACATTACTGCATTGTTAACATTGATTCCTGCTACAGCAGCATGGTTTTCGGTTGTCGACTTGAAAAATGCCTTTTTCAGCATTCCGATAGCTGAGGAAAGCAGAGATATCTTCGGTTTCTCTCTAGGAGGACGAAGCTTCAGGTTTAAACGCGCTCCACAAGGCTATTGTGAAAGCCCATCCATTTACAGTCAAACATTAAAAAGCCAGTTAGATTCCTTCGTACTTCCTCCTGGTTCTGCTTTAATACAATATGTTGATGATCTTCTAGTGGCTGCCGATGACAAGGAAACATGCAAAACAGCTACAATTTCTTTATTGCATCACTTGTCAGATTTGAATCACAAGGTGTCACCTTCAAAAATGCAATACTGTTGCCAAGAAGTGACCTACCTAGGTCATCTCTTGTCAAAGGAGGGACGGAAGTTGACCCCAGAGAGAATAAAAGCAATTATACAGATGAATGTTCCTAGCACGCAGAGAGAAGTACGTGCCTTTTTAGGTATTACCTCATATTGTAGGCAATGGATCCCAAATTTTTCTCTTTTAGCAAAACCATTGGTAGCCTTGACTGGGAAAGGTGTTCCGAGTCCGGTACCATGGTCTGCTGAATGTCAGCAGAGTTTTTCTGAATTGCGAAATGCACTGTGTTCAGCACCTGTATTGGGTACACCCGACTACAGTAAGCCATTCACGCTCTATGTCCACGAGAGAGAAGGTTGTGCATTGAGTGTTTTGACGCAGAAATTTGGTGATAAACAACGCCCTTGTGCGTATTTTTCATCAACGTTAGATCCGGTAGCCAGAGCATTGCCTAGTTGTTTGAGAGCTACAGCCGCAGCTGCAGCTTCCATTCGACAATCTGCTGGTGTAGTAATGAACAACATGCTAGTGGTCATGGTTCCTCATGCTGTGGATACACTCATGAACCGAACCAAGACGCAGCACCTTACCAGTGCTAGATTATCAGGTTATGAACTGACACTGTTAGCTAGTCACATTCAGATCAAGAGATGCAATATATTGAATCCAGCAACATTGTTGCCGACTAGCCAAGAGTCGAGTGATTCCGAACCACACGACTGTTGTTTCAAAACTGAGGAAGAAACAAAAGGACGAATTGATCTAAAAGACACTCCGTTATCAGATCCAGATGGCACGCTGTATGTTGATGGGTCTTGCTTTAAATTGGAGAATGGTGATGTGACTGCTGCTTATGCAGTAACGACTTTGAGTACGATTGTGGAGACTGCAAGAGTGAGTCAGAATTCTGCCCAGGCTGCAGAATTGATTGCGCTAACAAGAGCGTGCGTTTTAGCTAAGGGAAAGAGAGTGAATGTGTTCACAGATAGTCAGTACGCGTTCGGCGTGGCCCATAGTTTTGGCCGTTTGTGGAAAGAGAGAGGTTTCATTACGTCCCATGGGACTAAGATTCAACATGGCCAGCTAGTTAATGACTTGTTGGAATCTCTAACCTTGCCGACTGAAGTTGCGATTGTGAAATGCAGTGCTCATAAAGCAATCACGGATGATGTTGGTCGTGGGAATGCTTTTGCTGATGAGACTGCAAAACAGACAGCTAGAAATATGATGAGTAGAATGTATGTTGCAACGTCTGCAAGATGGATTTCTGAGTCTGGAATGTGTGAGGACACAGTGGAAAGCGTGAAGGAAATTCAGAAAGAGGCGACTGAGGAGGAAAAGCGTGCATGGAAAGAGAGCACGGGTAAATTGGACTCGAGTGGGTGTTGGATTGACTTGTCGGAACAACAGCGTTGGATGTTGCCTGATGCGTATGTGCTTGCAGTAGTAACGATGGCACATGGAACAGCGCACATCAGTTCAAAAGGGATTTGTAAGATGTTGGCTCCGGTCTGGAAGAATGATGGGATTAGTAAGTATGCAGAGAGAGTGGTGAGAAATTGTATGGTATGCTTGATGCATAATCCTGGCAAGGGAATCCCCACACCTGCAGGTCATTTCGCTCCTCCTTCCTGCCCCTTTGAAGTGATCCAGCTAGACTTCATTCACATGGATCGTTGTAATAACCTAAAGTACGTCCTAGTGGTAGTTTGTGCTTTCTCCAGATGGATCGAAGCATACCCGCTAAAGGACAATACTGCCTTATCCACTGCCAAAATTCTTCTTAAAGAATACTTCCCCAGATACGGAATGCCACGGATTGTATGGTCAGATAACGGAAGTGAGTTCGTAGGGAAAGTTATGCAGAGTGTGTGTGCCGGCCTAGGGATTAGACAGAAGTTTCATAGTGCGAATCATCCCCAGTCCGCGGGTTTAGTCGAGGGTTACAATGGCACCCTTAAACTGAAACTTGCTAAGATACAAGCATCCACGGGTTTGCCCTGGCCAGATGCACTGCCTTTGGCTTTGTTATCAACAAGAGCAACTGTACATTCTAGAGTAGGGCTTAGTCCATATGAAATAGTTTTTGGTCGTCCTGCAAATGTTTGGGCGGTACCTAGACCAAAAGAATTCAAGCAGCTGGAATACCCAATGTTAATTGATTACCTTTTCGACTTGACTGCTAAATTGAGTCTTATTCACCAACAGGTTTTCGATGCATTGCCAAAGCCACCGGAGAGTCCAGGCCATCAGCTGAAACCGGGTGACCAGGTGGTCATTAGAAATTTTGCAAGAACGAAAAATCTTCAACCCAGATTCATTGGCCCTTTCCAAGTCTTACTAGCAACGAGAACTGCTATTCGTGTGGCCGGAAGGAAGAACTGGATCCATACGACACATGTCAAACGTGTGCCTCTGCCACTTCCTTACGACAACTGGGTAAAGAAAGGAATCGGTACCTCTGAAACAGAACAAGTCCCCAGGTTCATACCTTTCAGCGATGCAGAACTGATCACGGATACATCAAACACTGACTCTCCTCCTGAAACTGCTCTTTTGAACCCTGAACATTTGTCATCTGAAAACGTGAACATTGCAACGTCGGCTGAAAATACACTGTTTCCAGATCAGACAGCTCCTGCAAAACTGAGATACAACTTGCGACCTCGCAATATGGACAAATAAAGCAGGAAACTGCCTATTTTCACATTTTTGAATTTTCGGTACCTTGCCTCCAGCCAGGAAGTTTGCTATTATTTTGTTGTTTTAAATTTTGCCTTGCCGTCTGGGTAGCCGTAGGGTCGTGGCTGTGTGCCTAGTTGAATCTGCGGGGGTCAGACACAAGGTCGATCTTTCTGTTAGTTCTGGGAACTCCCAGGGCTGATAGAGGCATTTTCATCTACGTACACATCATCAGTGGTCGCGAACGGTCGTAGAAGATGGAGCTTCCTGAGCTGCAAAGAAAGAATGTAATTTATGTTCGCAGAAATAGACTGTACAGAATACTTCACAGCAAATGCTTTCTAATGCAATGTGCAGTTACATTTTTAATTGTTTTGATAACGTTGGTGGGTGGAATCATCTTTGGTGTGCATTTGATTTTTATGCCAGTAACTACAGTACCTCCCCTTGATCCTACTACTTCTACGGTTTCTTCTATGCATTCTTTTCACTCATTTCCTGAACACGAACAAGCTCGACGCTCAGAATTTATTAACAATACATTTGTACAGCTCTTGCATCAACACCAACTGGTAGTTAATACTACAGACTGCTGGGTGTGTGGCTTGATACCTCACACTATGGATAAAGGCATTCCCTATCTAGTCTTGCCTTTTAGCTATAATGGATCATTTCAGGCCTTTCAGACCATTTTTTCATATGCCCTTGAGACCTATCCTCCGCGTCCACCACGGTCCACTAAATACAACTCAGCCAACAAAGCTTTAGTCCAGGGAATTATTGACATGATTAAAGACGTCAATAATACTCCATCTTACCCTAGAGATGAATTACGGGTGTATTTAAGTTGGAACTCTACAGAGTATCGCCTTAGTTTGGGAGAAAGCAAGCGTAAAAGCTCCACTTCAGTTTGGGTCGTGCCTCACCGAGGTCAGGTCTGTTTGCAAGGAAATGGGAGAAATCTGAGAGCTCAGCTAGGGAGGAGTGAGTGCGTTGAGACTTACGTATTTCCATCTAACTCCTCCCCTGCCTTCCTTACTGCTAGAGGTACCTACTTCATCTGTCAGGACAGAGCATATACATGGCTGCCTGCTGACTTTTCAGGTTCATGTTATATTGCTCGATTGTTACCTCCGACATACACTGCTTCTTCAGATTATCACAAGACCAGAGTAGCAAGAGGTGTCTTCAGCAAGGAAGATACCGCTGGTCAGGAAGCTGGAGACTTCTTCAAAGGTTTCCTTCCGTTTTGGGGGCCTATGGCCAATAGTAGAAATCTATGTCAACTAACACGGGTAGTTGAATCTACTATCACAGAAACGGCTGGTGCCCTTAGTAACTTAACAGCTGAGCTTCAGGCGGATCGTCTCATGACGTTGCAGAACCGAATGGTTCTAGACGTAATACTTGCAGATCGAGGTGGGGTATGCAGAATGATCCAATCGAGCTGCTGTGTTTTTATTCCCAATAATGCACCGACTGTCTATGAAGCGATCTCTAAGCTACACAAGATTTCCGACTCTATACACGTAGACAAGGGAAACTGGTCCTTCATGGAGTGGTTTTGGACTCTGGTATCAGCGTGGGGATGGAAGGTCCTGATGGTCATTGGCGCCATCCTAGTATTTCTGTTCTCGTGCTGCCTTATTATCCAATGTGGTCCCGCTCTGTGTAGTCTCTGTGCTGCAACCTGTTTCAGAAAACCACCTGCATTAGGAGAAAAGGCACGGGACAGGATGATGGTGCAACAACATGTCACTGACCTAATGAGCATAGAGTTAGACTCTGACATAGACTGAGTAATTGCCTATGTAAGGGCAAAAGGAGGGTCTGAGGTTCCGTGACGATTTTAACCCGTGTTTTCATCATTGTCGTAAACACATGATTTTGGTATCAGTGAACCGCAAATGATCCATTTAGTATATCCTGGTGTTTTCGCTATGCCACGAGCAAGAGCACTCCTGTTATGAACACATTTCTGATCTACCCGTGGCATCCATCTTAGAACACGGAAGCCATTTTGTATTCCTTGCCCTCACATAGTCAATGGACACGCAATGACCTCTTTTCATTTAAGGACACGTAGGCTTTAGCCGGCGATTCACCTTGCGAGGGACACGTGCACCTTAGGCCAGCAACGCTGTGGCAGCATGACTCGGCAAGAACTGCCTCCCCAGCCTGAGGCCAGTCCTGCTATACTGGTTCTTGTGTTCGTTAGCCTGATCATGATTAGGTGGCCGAAGCTGGTAACCGTGCCCATTTACGACCCACAAACATCTCTTATCCTGTCTTTCTATCTTCTGCACCTGGCTCTGCTCCTTTCCTTCTGGGCCTTTATTAGGGGGAGGTAACGAAATTTACGATGAGGCGGTCCGGGTCTTGAATGAGAAATTGACATGGGATTATGATGAAATAGTGGGAACCCCTCATTCGTAATGTTTTGACATCAGATACTGTTGACGAGTCCTGTGCAACGCCAAATATTTATTGTTTAAGACACGAATGTTTAGAATTGTGGTAACATGTAAAGAATTTGCCCCGAGCAGAATATTTAGTATTTAAGGAGTGACCCTCTTTGTACAAATTGAACAGGCTCCTAGACGCTGCCCGTGTGCAGTTTCTGTGACTTCTGTGTCCCTGCAGTAATAAACCTTTGGTCTTTGACGCCACCATCGAGAAGCCCGTGTTTCTGTTTATTTGTGCACCGAGACAGGTAGAACTCCGGGGTCTTCGGGTGTTATCCCTGACACCTCTGGACAGAACCAAAAAGTCCAGAACTCCACTCTGTTGATATATGTTATTCGTTTGAAGCGCTTTTGTCACACGAAGTAATGCATGTAGATGTCTAAGAAATGTCTCACTGGTTGAAAGGCGGGATGTGCCGCGCAGCTGTTGCATTTTTCGTAGTCTCCCACAGCGGTGATCCGCACTGAACCTGCACGGTTACACACTCTGTGACACAATGTACACCTCTTGCGAGCACGACAGGCTTGAGACAGGGGCGCAGCGCAGACTAGTTGTGGATACTACACGCACCCCACCGGTTCCTATTCTGGACTAGCACTTCATTGCAAGTGGTTTCGCTTGCGGTTTGGACGTATGCCATTTCGGGGATTCGCCCCACTAGTTGCATTGTTCTTGGTTTTTGTTATGTTTACGCTGCGACACACAGATACGCTCCCCATGGTTAGTACCTCTGGCCCCCCTGGGAAAACTCCTTCGCCGTGCGCTGCGCTAACTACTCCAGAGACATGACACGTACTAACATCGCGACCTGGAATATCCGTGGTATGTACACACCGTCTGTTAGACCTGGCACCTTGGCGTGAGTTTCCCTTACACTTTTTGCTGATGTGCCTCAGATGTTTTTGCTGGTGTCCGCCGCTCAGGGCACTGCGCCACGGCCAACCCGTGCCGCAGTGCAAGTGCTCCCTATGAAAAGTATAACTGTGATTGGTATACCTGATTGGTTCATTGAATTTACTGTCAGTCCCCAGTAGAGTGCGCCAGGAGTGCCAGGGCTTGTGAATGCCAATACTGCTAGTGGGCCTGCAGCGCTGGTTGCGCCACCCACAGAAGCAGCCTTAAAATGTGTCTAGGGTCTGCCATTGCAGACCCTGTGTGCAGTCTGGTACTGTCATGCTGGCTGGGCAAGTGCACCCACTTGCCAGCCCCTAAACCTTCCCTTAACTTCATATTAGTCACCCCTATGGTAGGCCCAAGGGCAGGGTGCATTGTAAGTGTAAGGTAGGACATGCTCTGATGAGTGTGGCATGTCCTAATAGTGAATTACAGCCAAATTCGTTTTTCACTATTGTAAGGCTACCTGTTCCCTTTAGGCCAGATGGGCTGCTGGAATTATTACACTCTATAATCCCAGCAGGCTCAGGGAACATGGTAGAGAATAATATTTAGTATGCCTGAACTCAGAATAATAAAATACTTCTTTTAGTAAAGTTTTTTTTAATATCCTGTGTTTGCAAATGCTACTTTTAGAAAGTTAGCATTTGCTTGCCTAACCATTTCAGCCCGCCTCTGCAGTATGTGTATCTGACTGTCTGGGTTGTGTGAGTGACAGGGCTGGGGGATGACAGGTGGTGAATGAAAGGATTACACCTTAGTGGGAGGTAGGAGTGGCCCTGGACTCTTCATCAGGCTGTGCTCTGCCACCACAATGCTGGCTCCGCCCCCCTGGGGGGCGACTGATGACTCAGCCTGCTCCTGGCCCAGGAAGGGCGAAGCACTGTCAACAAGGTACTCCTGGCAGCCCCTGTCCCCACAATGCTGGCTCCGCCCCCCTGGGGAGCGTCTGACGTGCCTGCCCTCACACTGAAAGCAACAGCCAGAGTACACCCAACAAGTGCTCAGAGACTGAAAGGAATTATGCAGAGGCCCCCCTGGTCTGGAAAGACAAAGGAAATGGTGTATAAAAGTAGGAGCCCTGCTCCTTGTAAATTAGATCCTGTTTGCGCAACAAAGAAGAAGCTCTGCCTGAAGAGAAGGACCCTGGAAGCTGCATGGAGAAGTACTGACTCTGACCCCAAGAGACTGGCCTGTGGTGGGTGCCTTGCTGCTGAAGGAGAGCAGGAGAGAAAGACTGAAAAGACTTTGCTTTATTTTTGAACTTGTGCCAAACTCCTGAAAAGATCTCCAAGCGCTTGCTGTGGAACTTGCCCCCTGAACTGCGCCCCAGGAACAGTGGGCGCTACCCCCCCCCCGAAGGAAGCTGCTGCTGGCGTGGGTTGTCTGTCCCTGCAGCGCCGAGTGAAGGAGAGCTGAGAGCGTCGTGCTTCTACGCCGCGCTCTCTACCAATTTGAGCATCTGTGTCCCCTGAGCACCGTGACTGTGGCCTGATCGTGTGCCAGCTGCAAAGTGAAGATCAGCCCCACGCTGGTCCGAGCACCGTGACTGCCCCCGTTCTGAGCCGTAGCTCACACCGTGAAGGAGGACCTGTCCGGTCTGAGCATCGCCGCCTGCTGATCCCCGTGTTGCAGGCTGCCCAGCAAAGACGGACTCTGCCTGTGATTGTGCCCTCCGTGACCCGTGCGCTGAGACCCGCTCCCCGTAGCTGTGAAGTGAAGTGCTGCGGGGCCGCGCCTGGCTGGTACCTCTGGTTCAGTGGATTGTACCCCCATCGGCCCCGCCTGCAGCCGCTCCCCCTCCAGGGTCGAAGCGTACGCTGCGGGTACGTCTGTTTGCCCCACAACGCACCGTCCTTTGAGAGCCCTTCGCCTACGTCTGACGAGCCGTAGCCCGCCTTGCCCCCAAGGAGCACCGCGACGTGACCAGACCTGACCCCCGCTGCTGGGCCCTTTGCATCACCCCCAAGAAGGTACTGTGACTGTGTGTAAAGTGCGTGGCGCTCAGGACCCGAAGTCCGTGAGGCACGCACTCCCTCGAGCCCCCTGAGGCCCCTCCGCTGTGTGGCCGTACCTGCGAGACGTCCCCATCCTGTCTCCCAGCTTCGGTACGACTCGCACAGCTCCAGTGCCCAGTACGCCTCGCATCCCCTTCTTCAGCGCCGTACGCTTCTCACGCGAGATGCGTGAGGTTTAGCGGGGCCGCGCTGGATTTACCGAAGAAGACGATCTAAAGCTCTGTGAAGCGTACCTAAGGGAGCAAAAGGGGTACACACGCAGCCCACGGTGCCTGGACCATTGTAAGCCTAAAGTAAGCTGGGAAAGGTCATTTTTCACCCAGTAACATTGGTCCAAGAAATAAGAACTATTTTTAAAGCTGAATAAGAACTACCATTGCTTTTGGAACCTGTGACATATTTAGAGAGTAACTGGAACCGCTTCTTGCAATCTGAAAGACTGTATTTACAAGGCACTACTTGAAGAGTATATGTACAACCTGAACAAGTAACTGGAACCATTTTGAACTGTACAAAGACCATATTTACAAGCCTGCTTAAATCTATATAAAAGATATATTTTTACAAGAATACAGTCTGGAGTCATTGTGTGGGGGGTTGATGGTTATTGTGTGTGATACTGCAAATGTTTAACCCTATGTACTCCAGAGTTTAGCCTAGACTGCTTGCGCCACACTACCTAGAGGGTGAGCAGGGGTTATTTCTGGGAGTAATCCTTTGCCCTGACTTAGAGGAGAGGGTCCCTGCTTGTCGCCAGTGCTGCACTGCGCCAACCAGAGATCCCCAATTCTAACATTGGACGCAGCGGTAAGGATCATGAATTTACATTTGCAGTGTCCATGCAGTGATTGTTGACTATTGCACAGTGATTACCGTCCAGTAACTAATCCACAGAGTTTCTTTTTGCTTTGCTGAAGAAGAAGATCCCTAGTGTTGAAATCATGCCTGGCCCAAACAGCGTGGACAGGGCGGAATCTGAAACCTCTGAAGTATTGGAAATAGAATGGGATGAGTCAAAGTTGAATGACTACTTGAAAAAAGAACTGAGGTTCTTTTGCAAGAAATTCAAGGTTCCACATGCAGGATGCAGAAACAAACCAGAGTTCTACAAGGCACTGAAAGCCTGGATGGAATCAAGGAATGCACCTGAGGATCAGAATACCCCTGAGGATATTGTTGTACCTGAGCGACCAGAGAGCGTCCATAGCTTTGGCAGAGGCCTGTCGCCAGAGGAGCTGGCAGACAGACAAGCAACCAGGGATCATGAAATGAAGCTGGCAGAATTAAAATTGAAGGGCCAACTGGAGCTTGAGAGCAAAAGAATGGCTCTGGAAGAGCGAAGAATCCAAATGGATCATGAAGTGAAATTGAGGGAGATGAGTCTAAAGGAGAAAAGTTTGGAGCATCCTCCCTCTGGTGGCAGCACAACGCCGGTGCAGGTAGAGTCCAGGGTGTACATCCCCAAGGATGTAGTTAAGGAGTTCTTTAGGGGGGATGACATAGGACAGTGGTTTAGGGCTTATGAAGTAGCCATGTCCGCCCACCGGGTCCCTGACAAGGATTGGGGAGCGGGGTTGTGGGGGAGGTTCCTTAGCGAAGGGCGAGATACCCTGCTAGATTTGCCCACTGAAGAACAGAGTTCCTATCCCCGCATGAAAGAGGCCTTAATGACCAGGTATGGGCTTACCCCTGAAATGCATAGACAGAGGTTCAGGGGGTGTGAAAAGCGTCCTGGGAATACATATGTGGAGTATGTGACTTTTTTTTGCAGAGCCCTGGATGGTTGGGTGAAGGGTAATAAGGTGAATGATTTTCAAGGTCTCTTTGATTTAATTGCATGGGTGCACTTGTCTGGTAATTGTTTTCCTGAGCTACGCCAGCACCTGATTGATAGCAAGCTGTCCAACCCGAGGAAGCTTGCTGAGGAGGCGGACCGCTGGCTCAGCACCAGGGTCCACAAGGGTCCAGTGGGAGACTCCGCCAAGGGTGGTCAGGGTCCCCAGCAGAAGAGTGGGGGGGACAGGGGTAAACAGAAAGGGTTCCCTAAAGGCCCCCAAAGTAATCCCCAGGGGAACCAGCAGAAAGGTTCTCAGCCTCCCCCACCACCGAAGCAGAACGGGGCCCCGACAGGTAGACCTGTTCCAAAGGGGCCCTTCAATTGTTACAGATGTGGTGACCCGGGGCACATTGCCAGTGACCCCAAGTGTCGCCTGTTTGGTAAAACAGCACCCACTGGTGCTCCACCCCGGCAAGTAACTAGTGTTAATTTGGGGGAAGAAGTAATAGTCCCTGGGGGTGGAGATCCTGTTCAGATGACCCTAGTCTCACTAGGAGACAGTGAGATGGTCCCTACGAACTACCTGCCCTCTAACACTAAGAAATATGGGCAGGTGGTGACCATCAATGGTAGGAAAGCTGAGGCTCTTAGAGACACAGGGGCCAGTGTGACTGCAGTGAGGCAGCACCTGGTGTCTCAAGAGCAGGTTGTACCCCATGCCTACTGTAGGGTTGTCAATGCTGACAACTCAGAGAGTCAATGTCCAATGGCTCAAGTTCCCTTTGAGTGGGCGGGGTCTCTGGTACTCTGTAGGTCTGTGTGAGGGAAGCCATGCCTGTAGACTGTTTGCTAGGGAATGACTTGGAAGACTCCCCTTGGGGAAAGGTGGAGAAGACGACTCACCTGAGGATGGTGGGTCTGCCTGACTGGGCGTGCGTGACCACCCGGTCAATGGCAGCCAGTAGGGGTGCTCAAGAGGTCCTGGGGCCTGAAGGAGAGCCCAGGAACCGGCCTTAGGGAGAAGGCGCAGGGGGCGTGGGAAACCGGCCCCTGTAGTTCCCACGGTCCAGGAGGAAGCAGACCTTGAGGGGGATGCCCTGGAGCCTACAGGGGAACAGATTGCTGAACTGGGGGACCTGCCTGAGCTGACCCATTGGCAGCAAGAAGGAGGCCCCTCCAGGGAGGAATTCTGCAGGGAGCAGAAAGAATGCCCTTCTCTCGTGGGTATGCGGCAGCAGGCTGCAGACCAGGCCAATGGTGTTCAGGCAAAAACACATTATGTGTACTGGGAGAATGACCTCCTGTATTCAGAGCCTAAGGCTGCTGAACCTGGGACAGCCCGTGTGCTGGTGGTACCCCAGAAGTTCAGAGCCTTCCTACTGGGGCTGGCTCATGATGTGCCATTAGCAGGACATTTGGGGATGGACAAGACCTATGACAGACTTGTCACCCACTTTTACTGGCCCCAAATGCACAAGAGCTCAGACGCTCATTGTAGATCCTGTCAGACTTGCCAGGCAAGTGGTAAGAGCGGAGGGAAGCACAAGGCTCCTCTGCAACCCTTCCCCGTGGTCAGTACTCCATTCCAACGAGTGGGTATTGACATTGTTGGGCCTCTGGACCCCAAGACAGCCATGGGCAACAGGTTCATCCTGGTCTTGGTGGACCATGCCACCCGGTACCCTGAAGCCATCCCTCTGAGGACAGTGACGGCCCCCGTGGTGGGACGGGCACTGATGGGAATTTTCTCACGAGTGGGATTCCCTATAGAGGTGGTGAGTGACAGGGGGACCAACTTCATATCCAAGTACATGAAGTCCCTTTGGCAAGAGTGTGGTGTAACCTACAAGTTCACCACCCCTTACCATCCCCAAGGAAATGGGTTGGTTGAGAGATTCAACCGAACCCTGAAAGGCATGATCATGGGCCTAGAAGGTCCAATGAGGCGTAAGTGGGGCGTCCTCTTGCCATGCCTTCTGTTTGCATACCGTGAGGTGCCACAGAAGTCCCTAAGGTTCAGCCCCTTTGAACTACTGTATGGTCACCCAGTGAGAGGACCTCTGAGTTTGGTAAAGGAAGGCTGGGAGCAATCTCCCAGGAAACCTCCCGAGAATGTATACAGTTACATGCTGGCCTTCAGAAACCAGATCAGGCGATTCAGGCAACTTGCTGAGGCAAATTTGGAAGCCAGCCAGGAAGAGATGAAGCGGTGGTACGACCAGAATGCCACTCTGGTGGAGCTTCAACCTGGACAAAAGGTGTAGGTCTTGGCCCCAGTGGAGCCTTATGCACTTCAGGATAAGTGGACAGGTCCATTTGAGGTTGTGGAGCGCAAAAGTCCTGTCACCTACTTGGTGGACATACAGTCTCCCAGGAACCCTTTGAGGGTCCTACATGTTAACCGCCTTAAGCCCCACTTGAAGAGGTCCGAAGTGGGCATGTTGTTGGCAACTGATGATGGGATGGAGGAGGAGACTGAGCCTCTTCCTGACCTCTTAGTAGCCTCTGAGAAAGATGGGTCAGTGGATGGAGACAACCTCTCACCCACCCTGACGCCTGAGCAACAGGAGGACTGCCGCCAATTGCTGGGGCAGTTTCCAGATCTGTTCTCCCTGGTTCCTGGTGTCACAGATTGGTGCATCCATGATGTGGACACAGGAGACAGCTTACCTGTGAGGCATAAGGCCTACAGAGTAACTGACAGGGTCAGGGCCTGCATCAAGGAGGAGGTCTCCAAGATGCTTGCTCTTAGGGTGGTCGAGTCCTCCAGCAGTCCTTGGTCCAGCCCCGTGGTCTTGGTCCCCAAGGCTGCTGCGCTGGGAGCCACACCTGAACTCCGGTTCTGTGTGGACTACAGAGGGCTCAATTCAGTCACCAAGACTGACGCGCACCCTATCCCCAGAGCTGATGAGCTCATTGGTCGGCTAGGGGCTGCCCGGTTCTTCAGCACGTTTGATTTAACGTCTGGGTACTGGCAGATCACCTTGACCGATGGGGCAAAGGAGAGGTCAGCATTCTCCACACCAGATGGGCATTTCCAGTTCCCGGTTATGCCATTTGGAATGAAGAATGCCCCTGCCACCTTTCAGAGGTTGGTCAACCAGGTGTTGGCTGAGCTGGATGAGTTCAGTGCCGCCTACCTGGATGACATTGCAGTGTTCATTGGTACCTGGCCAGAACACCTGCGACACCTCTGGGAAGTGTTGCCGGCCCTGCGCAAGGCAGGCCTCACAATCAAGGCAAGCAAGTGCCAGATTGGGCAGGGTTCAGTGGTGTACTTGGGACACCAAGTGGGGAGTGGCAAGGTGGTACCCTTGCAACCCAAAATTGAGACCATCCTGGCTTGGGAACCCCCCAAGACCCAGACTGCAGTGAGAGCCTTCCTGGGGCTCACTGGGTATTACAGGAGGTTTGTCAAGGGCTATGGCACTATTGTGACCCCCTTGACAGAGCTGACTTCCAAGAAGCAGCCCAGGAATGTGATTTGGACTGACACCTGTCAGAAGGCTTTTGACACCCTGAAAACTGCCATGTGCACGGCGCCCGTGCTCTTGGCTCCTGATTTTTCCAAGGAATTTCTAGTGCAAACAGACGCTTCAGAGCATGGTGTAGGGGCTGTTCTCTCACAGATGACTGAGGAGGGCTGGGACCAACCTGTAGCCTTCATCAGTAGGAGGTTACTTCCACAGGAAAGTAGGTGGAGTGCAATAGAGCGAGAAGCATTTGCTGTGGTCTGGGCACTGAAGAAGGTAAGACCCTACTTGTTTGGGTCTCACTTCCGGGTTCAGACAGACCACAGGCCCCTCAGATGGTTGATGCAAATGAGGGGTGAAAACCCAAAACTGTTGAGGTGGTCCATCTCCCTACAGGGTATGGACTTCACGGTGGAACATCGCCCTGGCACAGATCACGCCAATGCTGATGGTCTGTCCAGGTTTTTCCGCCTTAGTGATGAGGAACTCCCTGGGGAAGGGTAGTTCCCCCCACATTTCAGCTGGAGGGGACACGTGTTAGACCTGGCACCTTGGCGTGAGTTTCCCTTCCACTTTTTGCTGATGCACCTCAGATGTTTTTGCTGGTGTCCGCCGCTCAGGGCACTGCGCCACGGCCAACCCGTGCCGCAGTGCAAGTGCTCCCTATGAAAAGTATAACTGTGATTGGTATACCCGATTGGTTCATTGGATTTACTGTCAGTCCCCAGTAGAGTGCACCAGGAGTGCCAGGGCTTGTGAATGCCAATACTGCTAGTGGGCCTGCAGCGCTGGTTGCGCCACCCACAGAAGCAGCCTTAAAATGTGTCTAGGGTCTGCCATTGCAGACCCTGTGTGCAGTCTGGTACTGTCATGCTGGCTGGGCAAGTGCACCCACTTGTCAGCCCCTAAACCTTCCCTTAACTTCATATTAGTCACCCCTATGGTAGGCCCAAGGGCAGGGTGCATTGTAAGTGTAAGGTAGGACATGCTCTGATGAGTGTGGCATGTCCTAATAGTGAATTACAGCCAAATTCGTTTTTCACTATTGTAAGGCTACCTGTTCCCTTTAGGCCAGGTGGGCTGCTGGAATTATTACACTCTATAATCCCAGCAGGCTCAGGGAACATGGTAGAGAATAATGTTTAGTATGCCTGAACTCAGAATAATAAAATACTTCTTTTAGTAAAGTTTATTTTAATATCCTGTGTTTGCAAATGCTACTTTTAGAAAGTTAGCATTTGCTTGCCTAACCATTTCAGCCCGCCTCTGCAGTATGTGTATCTGACTGTCTGGGTTGTGTGAGTGACAGTGCTGGGGGATGACAGGTGGTGAATGAAAGGATTACACCTTAGTAGGAGGTAGGAGTGGCCCTGGACTCTTCATCAGGCTGTGCTCTGCCACCACAATGCTGGCTCCGCCCCCCTGGGGGGCGACTGATGACTCAGCCTGCACCTGGCCCAGGAAGGGCGAAGCACTGTCAACAAGGTACTCCTGGCAGCCCCTGTCCCCACAATGCTGGCTCTGCCCCCCTGGGGAGCGTCTGACGTGCCTGCCCTCACACTGAAAGCAACAGCCAGAGTACACCCAACAAGTGCTCAGAGACTGAAAGGAATTATGCAGAGGCCCCCCTGGCCTGGAAAGACAAAGGAAATGGTGTATAAAAGTAGGAGACCTGCTCCTTGTAAATTAGATCCTGTTTGCGCAACAAAGAAGAAGCTCTGCCTGAAGAGAAGGACCCTGGAAGCTGCATGGAGAAGTACTGACTCTGACCCCAAGAGACTGGCCTGTGGTGAGTGCCTTGCTGCTGAAGGAGAGCAGGAGAGAAAGACTGAAAAGACTTTGCTTTATTTTTGAACTTGTGCCAAACTCCTGAAAAGATCTCCAAGGGCTTGCTGTGGAACTTGCCCCCTGAACTGCGCCCCAGGAACAGTGGGCGCTACCCCCCCCCTGAAGGAAGCTGCTGCTGGCGTGGGTTGTCTGTCCCTGCAGCGCCGAGTGAAGGAGAGCTGAGAGCGTCGTGCTTCTACGCCGCGCTCTCTACCAATTTGAGCATCTGTGTCCCCTGAGCACCGTGACTGTGGCCTGATCGTGTGCCAGCTGCAAAGTGAAGATCAGCCCCACGCTGGTCCGAGCACCGTGACTGCCCCCGTTCTGAGCCATAGCTCACACCGTGAAAGAGGACCTGTCCGGTCTGAGCATCGCCGCCTGCTGATCCCCGTGTTGCAGGCTGCCCAGCAAAGACGGACTCTGCCTGTGATTGTGCCCTCCGTGACCCGTGCGCGGAGACCCGCTCCCCGCAGCTGTGAAGTGAAGTGCTGCGGGGCCGCGCCTGGCTGGTACCTCTGGTTCAGTGGATTGAACCCCCATCGGCCCCGCCTGCAGCCGCTCCCCCTCCAGGGTCGAAGCGTACGCTGCGGGTACGTCTGTTTGCCCCACAACGCACCGTCCTTTGAGAGCCCTGCGCCTACGTCTGAGGAGCCGTAGCCCGCCTTGCCCCCAAGGAGCATCGCGACGTGACCAGACCTGACCCCCGCTGCTGGGCCCTTCGCATCACCCCCAAGAAGGTACTGTGACTGTGTGTAAAGTGCGTGGCGCTCAGGACCCGAAGTCCGTGAGGCACGCACTCCCTCGAGCCTCCTGAGGCCCCTCCGCTGTGTGGCCGTACCTGCGAGACGTCCCCATCCTGTCTCCCAGCTTCGGTACGACTCGCACAGCTCCAGTGCCCAGTACGCCTCGCATCCCCTTCTTCAGCGCCGTACGCTTCTCACGCGAGATGCGTGAGGTTTAGCGGGGCCGCGCTGGATTTACCGAAGAAGACGATCTAAAGCTCTGTGAAGCGTACCTACGGGAGCAAAAGGGGTACACACGCAGCGCACGGTGCCTGGACCATTGTAAGCCTAAAGTAAGCTGGGAAAGGTCATTTTTCACCCAGTAACATTGGTCCAAGAATTAAGAACTATTTTTAAAGCTGAATAAGAACTACCATTGCTTTTGGAACCTGTGACATATTTAGAGAGTAACTGGAACCGCTTCTTGCAATCTGAAAGACTGTATTTACAAGGCACTACTTGAAGAGTATATGTACAACCTGAACAAGTAACTGGAACCATTTTGAACTGTACAAAGACCATATTTACAAGCCTGCTTAAATCTATATAAAAGATATATTTTTACAAGAATACAGTCTGGAGTCATTGTGTGGGGTGTTGATGGTTATTGTGTGTGATACTGCAAATGTTTAACCCTATGTACTCCAGAGTTTAGCCTAGACTGCTTGCGCCACACTACCTAGAGGGTGAGCAGGGGTTATTTCTGGGAGTAATCCTTTGCCCTGACTTAGAGGAGAGGGTCCCTGCTTGTCGCCAGTGCTGTACTGCGCCAACCAGAGATCCCCAATTCTAACACCGTCAAAACATTACTCGATCTTCTCCTATTTGCAGCGCCACGCGATAGGGGTTGCCCTCCTGCAAAAGACCCACATGACACAGATTGAACTAGACAAACTCTGCAGGCGTTGGAGAGGGCAAATCTATGGCACTGTCTTCACAGCGCATGCGCGAGGCACCCTGGTATGGGTAAGAGCGGGAATTCCCTTCATTTGTGAGGAAACGAAGATAGATCAGAAAGGCAGGTACTCCCTGGTGCGGGGGAAACTAAATGGTCAGGAGGTGCTATTAGGATCGGTTTATGCCCTGAATGTAGATCAACCCTCCTTCCTAGCACGACTGACCCAGGCCCTCCACCCTTATGCTGGGCTTTCTTGGCTACTTGGCGGAGATTTTAATATGGTGCTGGACGTTGTGAGAAGTTGGCCTGATATGTGATGTCCACTATTCTAGTGGGCACCCTGTATCAGTCCAAACAACCCTTATGGTGATGGTTGTAAAGTCAACCTTATAGACCAGCTATCCTATTGGTAGCATGGACAAAGCAGTCTTAGGCTAAACTCAAGAGGGCATGTGAAGCCAGCTGTTTTACCATATGTAACCCCTTTAATACCAAATGAAGGAAGTTGAAACAGGGTTCCAACCCTACCCTTCAGCACCTGATAGAACTCTTAGAAGAATCTGAGGTTCTTAAGGCCTCTAGCACAGGGCCTACAGGGAATGCAGAAGGCATGCCCTCCACAGAAGATGACCCCCCTGTCCTAGAAAGTGAGGAAGAGGAGGTTGAAGAAGATTCTGAGGAAGGGGTAGACAGCCAGGTCCAAGTTAGGAGACTTAGCCAGGCTAGCCTAAGCCTACATGGGGCTGGAGAGGGGCATGGCCCATACAGACCTATCAGTAGACTTAACCAGAGGTATAGGAGGGAAAGATCCCACTCAGGGGAATCTCTCCACTCCAATGCCTCAAGGGGTTCTCAGAGGGGAATGACTTCCCCTCAGAGGAGAGAACACCAGGCTAGGATGAGGGAAGTCCAAATCAGGATAGAGAGGGAAGAACTTGCCCTAGCCCAAGCAAAACTTGCTCTGGCAAGGGAGCAAAAGTTAAGTGGACTAGAGTACACTGGTGGCAGCAATATCCCTAAGGATAAAGACAGGTCCTATGACAATAGACACCTGAGTAAGATTGTGCCCCCCTACAAAGTTGGGGATGATATCCACAAATGGATAACTGCTTTGGAGAGGGCCTGCAAAGTACAGGAGGTACCCCAAAGTCAGTGGGCAGCAATCTTGTGGCTCTCCTGTGCAGAAAAAGGAAGAGACAAGCTCCTCACAGTTAGTGATGATGATGCTAACAATTACACTGTCATGACGAGTGCTCTGATTGATGGGTTTGGCCTAACCACTGAACAGTACAGGTTGATGTTCAGAGATACCCAGAATACAGACTCAGGTTTGGACTGATTTTGTTGATTGTGCCACTAAGGCCCTGGAAGGCTGGTTGCTGGGAAGTAAAGTTAAGGACTATACAGGATTGTATAATTTGATCATGAGAGAGCAAATACTTAACAATTGTTAGAACCAGTTGTTGCACCAACACCTGATTGACTCAGATCTGACCTCTCCCCAAGAATTGGGAAAGAAGGCAGACAAGTGGGTCAGAACCAGGGTTAAGCAGAAAAACCAGGTCCAAGGTGGTGATCAGAAAAAGGCAGACCAAAAAGGTGGGGATCAGAAACCAAAAGACCAGAAGTCTTCATCAGGCCCCCAAACGTCTAATGAGGGGGGTGGGGGGTGGGGGGGGGGGCAAACTTTCAAGAAGAAGAAGAAAGAAGGTCCAAAGAAACCTTGGTGTAATTATTGTAAAACTGCCCTCGCTGGTTTAGTGAGTGCACCAAGAAAGGTACAGCCCCTACCACTGTAGCCCCTAAGGCATCTGCACCCCCTAGTACAGTTAACAGTGGTAGTTCCCAACCCAAGGCTATAGTGGGGTTAACCGTGGGTACTGAGGTGGATTCTGGCTTAGTCAGGATACCAACCCAGGCTGTTCTCGTCTTTAATGTGGACATGGCTATGTCCTCTACTGTGAGTCCCAGTACTCTGGGCAAGTACAGGCAAACACCTTTGATCAATGATAAAGTGGCTCAGGCCTACAGGGACACATGTGCCAGTGTCACCATGTGACACCTAACGTTGTGGACCCTGGACAGATTGTACTGGGTGATAATTACCTGGTGACCAATGCAAGCAATGTCAATACTACACTTACGGGCACATGCATCATTCATACATTTTGCATTTCTTAATTTGCGAAAATTACCGAATCGCAAATTAAGAATTGCAAAATGCTATGCATCATTTTTTTCGGTATTTGTTTGTGATTCGGTAAAAATCGCAATTTTTACCGAATTGCAAATAAATACCGAATTCCTAACTGCTTTTTCGCAAATCCCATTGATTCCTATGGGCCAAAAGGCCCATAGGAGTCAATGGGAAGGCATTTACGAATTCGCAATTTGTTGATGCATTCCAAGGGTGCAGGGGGGGTCCAAAGGACCCCCCCCTGCACCCCTGAAATGTATTTGAAAGTGCATGTTTCAAACACACATGTCCTAAGGACATGTGTGTCTGTAACATGACAGTGTAAAAAATGCATTTTTTTGCATTTTGAAAGATTTTCGCAAATTAACACGAGGGTCAACCTCGTGTTAATTTGCACTTCCAATTTCAAAATTCGCATTTTTTTTAAATTGATGCATTGCATTTAAGGAATCGCACAAATGCGATTCCTTAAATGCATTCGCATTTTTAAGAAATGCAAAAAAATGCGAATATTGAAAAAGTGTTTGATGCATCCCAAAAACGTATTTAGGAAGTGCAAACGGCCGAATTTACCGATTCGCACCGTTTGCACTTCCTAAATAGGTTGATGCATGTGGGGGATAGTGTGGTAGTTGTTAACTTCTCCTGGGGAGGGGTAACTGGCCTCAAACGAGTTGTGGTAAGTGCAGACCTCCCAGTTGAATGTTTGTTCGGCAATGATCTTGAATCCTCAGTATGGTCAGAAGTGGAGTATAGGACTCACGCAGAGATGTTAGGCATATCAGCTCATGTCCTTGCTGTGACCAGGTCACAGGCCAAAAAGTGCCAAACTGAACAGGTCTTGGATCCTGTAACTATGGACCAAGTACCACCCAAGAGAAAGAGCAGTAGGGTTAAGGCAGTGCCTTCCCCCCTGCCCTCAAGTGAGGATCAGCCTTCTCAGGAAGCTGATTGTGAGACACCTGAAGGAACTGTCCTAGAAGAACTTGAACCTGACCAGATTGAGTTTCTTGTTCGTGACGTGGTTCTTATACCACTATTTTAGTATATGGTTTTACGTGCCCCTAGGGCTCTACTGTATTTTGCGCAACTTATTGTATGATAATTAAGTCTCTTGTTATGTGCTTGTGACTCTGACCTCATAAAGAGTTCAGAGGATTCATTTAGTAATAAATACATATATATTGTATATATATAACCTGTGTGGTGTCCTTTCATTTGGTATTAAAGGGGTTACATATGGTAAAACAGCTGGCTTCACATGCCCTCTTAAGTTTAGCCTAAGACTGCTTTGTCCGTAGTACCACTAGGATAGCTGGTCTATAAGGTTGACTTTACAACCATCACCATAAGGGTTGTTTGGACTGATACAGGGTGCCCACTAGAATAGTGGATATCACATATCAGGCCAACTTCTCACAGACGTGAACCTGGATAGGGCCCCCCCCCCTCAGAGCTGCAGTGGTAGAGTCCAACACGCAGGCGTTTCGCAATTGGCTTACACACTGGGCGATACAGGACCTGTGGCGAGTGCAGCACCCGGTAGATAGAATCTATTCGTATTACTCATCAGTCCGCGACTTACATGTCCGGTTGGACAGGATAGTGGGTTCCCAGTCCCTGCTCCCACTCATCACACAGTCAGAGTACCTGGGTAGAACACATTCCGATCATAATCCCCTGCGGTTCCGGATTAGTTGGGAGGCGGACCGACCACCCATTCCCACGTGGAGGCTACAACCTACGGCGTTAGAGGACGCAGAGTTTCGCTCATCGCTGGGCACGGCCATCCTTGCGTACTTCGATGCCAACGAAGGGACAGCAAGCAACGCCTTGATAGAATGGGATGCGTATAAGGTGGCCGTTCAGGGACACTGCCTGGGACCACTTGGAACATACGCAGAACGTTCTCTGACTTTCTGGCGCGTCTGGAGGCTGAGCTCCTGCAATATGAGCGGGAAGGGGGGTGGTGGGCACTCACTCAGACTGGGGGACCTTCGCACTAGACACGCGGAGCTTCTAGAGAGGCTGAGATGCCATAACTATGCGGCACACACAGCCAGAACACACGCCAAGGCAGACAGGGTAGGCCACTATTGGCCTGGTTGATAAAGCAGGAGGGGCGTGGTGCCCCAATAGGGGCCCTTCGCACAGCTGGGGGAGGGATGGTGTTCACGCAATGTGAGAAACACCGTGCCCTGACGGATCACTATACGCAGCTGTACAAGGCCCAGGGCACTGGCCCGAGGCACGTCTTGGAGGAGTTCTTGGACTCTGTCCTATTGCCCACGGCCTCGGAGAATCACAAAGGGGCACTTAATGCGCCCTTCTAGCTGGAAGAGGTTGGGGAGGTGATTCAGTCCATGGCATCCGGGAAGACCCCGGGGCCAGATGGCTTACTAGCGGAATATTACAAAGCATATTGGGAAACCCTGACACCACTGCTCCACAAAATGTACACTACAAGGATCGCTGCCCTCTTCAATGAGGGAGGCGTTTCTGGTTTTTCTGCCTAAGCCAGACAGAGACCCCACAACCCTGGGCTCATACAGGCCTCTGGCGATGCTCAACGTGGACTATAAAGTCTTTGCTAAGGGGCTGGCGGAGCGATTGGCGCCGGTACTTCCCCACCTGGTACACACTGACCAACGGGTGTGTCCCAGCGAGATCTATGTCGCTCAACCTTAGAACATACTTCAGGGTGGCAGCTGAGGCTACGTGGGAGTGGCCTAGGGCGGGATGCCTGATATTGGATTTGGAAAAGGCATTTGATTGCCTGGAATGGGGATATCTATCGGCAGTGTTACTGCGCTACGGATTGGAGGTAGACTTCCTCCAAATGATAGACTTGCTATATAGAAATCCCGTAGTCCGAGTGCGGTTGGGCCCTTACATCTCAGAAGCTGTGGCGGTGGGCAGAGGCACTCGGCAGGGGTGCCCTCTGTCCCCGCTGCTATTCGCGCTGGCAATCGAACCCCTGGCAGCGGCCATACGACAGACTCGGAGATGGTATTCTGTTGGGAGACGCAATATATCAGGTATCGCTGACTACCTTTTGATATTCGTGAGGGATTTGGGGTGCATACCGGAACGGCTGACCCAGCTGCTGCGCACGTTTGCTGGAGACTCGGGACTCCGTGTGAATGCGAGTAAATCCTGCCTTTTTGCTTTTAGTGAAGGGACCGGAGACCCTGGGTATTACCTCGAGGGCACACGAGTCAGTGGAAAGCAGATACCTTTAGGTACCTAGGGATACAGATATACCACCAGCCGGGTGATTTGTTCGATGGAAATCTTGTAAGGGCGGTCGCAGCACTCAGGTCCCAGATACGCTTTTGGAATACGCTCCCGCTAACAACCACAGGCAGAGTGGCACTTGCCAAAATGGTCATGCTTCCCCGCCTGCTGTGCTATTTTGTCAACTTGCCGCTCTTTGTCCCGGCCTACTTCATCTGGGGCACTTCTAGGCACAGGCTGGCACTGGCTAAGCTTGTCCTGCCAACAGACCGGGGAGGATTGGTTGCCCCTTGCTTTGAGCATTACTACCTAGCAGCACAGCTGAAGTGGGTTGCTCGTTGGTTGGCAGACAAGGGCAGAGAGGACACAGCCACGGTGCTACCGCCATACTCCCTAGAGAGTATAACAAAACTTTCCATCCAATAGCAGTGACTTGGTGCCCACACCGCTCCTTTTGGCGGTGGCATTTAAATGTTACCGGAGAGCCTTATACCTCACACGCACCACGAAGCCTTATGCGCCTGCAATACCATTGGAGGGTTCACCCAGTGGCGACGGGGTACTCACAGCCTCCATGCTTGCGGAGTGGCGGGAGGCTGACATACACACGCTTGGGGACCTGTATAGGGAAGGGGATCTCACGGCATACGAGACACTGGTAGTAGAAGAGGGACTTCCACCCGGGGGGTTCTTAATGCACAGCTCTCTGATCGCAAAACTGACTGCCAATTGGGGAGATGTTGCAACGGAACCCAAACAGCATCTAACTATGCAGTATCTCCACGTCATGGGGAGGGGCAGACACTTGATCCGCTGGTTTGCGGCTTCACTAAGGGAGCACGCAGCGATTAGTCTAGATCCCCTCAGAGGCAAATAGGAGCTAGATCTGGGGCGACCATTAGCAGACAAGGAATGGGAAAGAGTCCTTAAAAGCCCAGTGCGCATCCCCAGAAACATGCGATTCGGACAGATACAACTTTTCATTATTCATAGGGCCTACCGTACACCCAAATTGATCAACAAATACTTCTGTTGCGATGATGCGCGCTGCCCCAGGTGTAACGAGCTAGGAGCGGGGCTTCTGCACATGCTGTGGAGCTGTCCCGGGCTGGGCGCTTACTGGCGAATGATCAGTGAGATGCTGCAGAACTGCACAGGTAGAACCATACCCTTTGATTGGCCCGAATATATACTACACCACTTCAGGAGAACCCTCAAAAATAAGGTGGCATCCCGATTCCTGGACCTGGGGCTGGTAGTGGCACAGCACCTACTCACGAGGAGATGGAAGGCGCATGATCCGCCATGTGCCTGGGCGTGGACCTCCTCCTTCCAGGCATGGGCCAGGGTGGAAGGGAACGCCATACGTAGGGAAGAGACAGTGGGGCTTCGGAAGGAACCCATGGCGGCACTCTGGGGGCAAATGCTTGATGCATTACAGCAGGCAAATAGGGAGGGGGCCGCGGATGGCGCAACGGGGATGGGAGGCACACATGGGGGCAGGTGCATACCACAAGTCGTTCTCCTGCCGAGATAGTCTGATGTGTTCATTTCCTGGTCCAAGTGGGCGTATGAATGCTCACGTCACAGCAGTCATGGCTGAGGGGCACGTGCGACGGGGTGGAAGCTGGGGCTGGGGGGGAAGAGCGGGGAGAGACAGTCCATGAATGAGAGCCACAATACCGGGTGGGGGGGAGGGGGGATTTTGTTACCGCAGCTTACGTTTTTCTTTCCCGTTGTTTCAAATATAATTCATCTGTTTGCAAGCTCAATTTGGAGGGTCAGCCCTGAACTACATGGGCTATTGAGAAGTCAACGCATTGGCCCCCCTGGACAACCTCAGAGTCTGAGCCTGCATAACGGCAGACGCACTACAATCCAAATGACTCTGGGCAAACATCGCATGTCTCATCTATTGTAACAAGTGAATGATGGTACCATGACGTGCTAATGCGACAACGCATACATGGCCGATGTGCCACCGCCTATGAGCTTATATATTGATGATTGTAATGTAATGTAAAGTGCAATCTTTCTAAAATGCTAATAAAAACAGATTTGAAAAAAAAAAAAGACATGTCCCACAGTCACGGGTGGGCCCCACTATGAACAGACCATGGCCCCCAGGTCACGTAGGCTCTCCTGCAGCAATCCACCTCTCCCCCTCTGCCAACACACCAAAGGAGGGGGAGGGGCAAAGTCAAGGTTTCACTGGCAGTGCTGGGCCCAGCTGCGAGCGTCCGCTCCAATTTCCAAATAGTTGCGTTCCCTCTTGGGCCTCTGCGTCACAGCACACCATCTAGGACCGGGCCCAGTGAGGCTTCGCTCACAGCTCCTCCATTCAGCCGGTCGCGTGTCCCGGGTGCACCACGGATTACTGGATACACAGTGGTGGTCTGGGCTGGTAATAAGGTCCAGACTTCAGGATTATTGAAGGATTTTACTGCGGGCCAGCCGGAAGCTCAAGAGCTCACGTCCTGTCGTACAAGTTACTTACCTTCGGTAACGATGCATCTGGTAGAGATGATTCTAGCCGCAGATTCCTTAATGTAGAATTATCCCCAAGCGTGAGACTGGATCCGGAATTTTTTTTGCCACAGCATCCCTGCGCGCCGGGGGGACAACATCGCGCGACTCCGCCCAGGCGTCGTCCGCGCACGTGACGTCAGTGAGGTCACATAAGTCCCACCCCGGCGCGTCTACTTCCGTTTTCTTCTGAGAACTTTTCGGCGCCACAACGCGGAGCCACCCGACAAACCGTGGGAACATGGGAACAGTGTGAGAAATATCAGAACATTTGGAAACAAGCATTTACAATGCAATGGTTTCGCCTTTGGAAAAGTTAGAGCTATTGGCTTTGTAAATGACAAAATTTGTATTTATGTGTTGGTTTTGAAAACAGATAAATAAATGGCATTGTCATTTACATTGCCATTAGCTGACTCTCTCGCAAATGTGAGACCTATTGTACCCTACAGACGAGCTCAGCAGACAGCAATTACTACCACACACACACACACCCAGAGCCACACACACACCCAGATCCAGCCACACACACACACCCAGATCCAGCCACACACACACACACACCCAGAGACACACACACCCAGAGCCACACACACACCCAGAGCCACACACACACCCAGAGCCACACACACACACACACACACCCACCCAGAGCCACACACACACACACACACACACACACACACACACACACACACACACACACCCAGACAATGAGGACGACCAAGTGTAAGAGTCACATGTCATCCACACTGGTAGGTATCAGATATTAAGAGTGCTTGTTCTGGATTGAAGACTCTGGAGGAAGATGGCGGCAGGCTGACGCCGGCTGCGAGAGCTCTGTCCCGAGCGAGTGAATGCCAGACGGATAGGAGTGCCTCGATGCGGAGAGAACGGAATTAAAAGACTCCAACTAATACTTTAATGCGGTGAGATTATGGGGGGGGTTCGGCCGTAACGCTGAATCATTTCCGTGTGTTAATTGGCTTTGTGCCTTACATTCATTCTTTTTCGAGCTGGGAAGTGGTGAGCGCTAAGAACTTGGAGTCGGCGGGCGGCCTGGCCTGGACTGGGAGGCAAACCCGAGCACGGAAGCAAGGTAGCAGATGACGTGGCTTTGGACGGCGGAGGCGGAGAACAGCAGGAGCAGTGTGTGGAGTAGCGTGTGGGGCGCAAATCGTGCCAAAGCCTGGTGCAAAATTCGTACAGCAGCAGCACGAGTCTACCCACGGCATGCTACAGTAGCGGTGAGCCAGTATTGTTCCAAATTTAGCCCGAAGTGGAAAAGTCAGCCTTGTGCCCCTGATGTTTTCAATATCATAAAATCAAATATTGAGGTGATTGTTAAGGCAGCGGGGGAGTTAGATTCTTCAGAGCCGGAAGGCAGTAGGGGAATGGACATTACAACTGAAGGTACCCCCCCTCATGTACAAGCAGAATCTCCTGGTCAGAGGGAAATCGGAAGAGGGTTGGAGGTTGGAAAGGGGGAGAGAACAGTAGGGGGTGCATTTCAGTTAATTGTGCCGGCTCAATCAGCTCAATCAGCTGTCCCTATTGTTAGGAATAGATATCTCTTACGTTCACAACCAGAGAGAGCCTTGTTAGGCCCTGCAGCAAATCAGATTACTAATCAACGGGTTCCTTTGACCCTGCGTAGGAAGAAGAGGGAAAGAAGGGAGCGAAGTAAAACAGAGGAGACAAAAAAATCAAAGGGAGGCTTCACCACATTAAAACCTAAACCGACTCCCTCTTTAACCCCTTCGCTGCTAGGCCTTTTACCCTCCTGTGCTAAGCCTTTTTTTGGCGATTTGGGGTAGTGCGCGCTTAGGCCCCTGTAACTATTTGACCACATAAGGTATCCACGCCAAATTTGCGTCCTTTTCTTCCAACATCATGTGGATTCTAAAGGTGCCCAGGGTTTGTGGATTTCATTGGAGGGGTCCCAGAAATTAACCAAAATATGGTGAAATATTTGTTTTTTTCAGAAAAATGGGAAAAACGGGCTGCAAATGAAAGCCTCTGGGTTTTTCCCTGCAAATGGTATCAAAAAAGGGTTTGTGGGGCTGAAATCTCCATTTTCTCAGCCTTTAGGGAATGACAGTCTTTTGTCAGAGAACCAACATTTTTCACACAGTTTTGGCATTTTTCTGGGACATAGTCTATTTTTGCTATTTTTAGAGCTTTTCACCTCCTTCCAGTTAATGGTAGAAATGAGTTTGAAAGCAATAATGGATCCTGGAAAGCTATACAGTTTCGAAAAGTAGACAAATTTCTGAATTTAAAAAGGGGTCATTTGTCTAAATCCATAAAGGTTGCTTTGTAGAAACTAACAGTTAAATATTGGAATAATTGAAAATTTGTTGAAAAAAACAGCCTTTTGTCTCAACGTTTTCACCTATAACTTCTTGTAACTTTGACAGCTCTTGGAAAGCAATGTACCATTACATTCGTTAGACCTTCTTGGTCGACGGGTTATATAGGACTTGTAGTTTCTCCAAGAACCCGACGAACCCAGATCTAAACACTGAGCAGCAACTTGTAATGATTTTTTTTATTTACTGGGTATAGAGCACTTATTCTTGGAAAATGTATATGTGGATAAATCGGTATGAAAGACACCTATGTATTTCTGAATTGGGTACAAATTATAGAGTCTATAAACAGTATATAATTGCACATTTTCAAAATTGGGAATACTCATACTAGCATGAGAATTATTGGTCATTTTTGAAAAATGTTTTTTTTTTACACAATGTCTTTCATTGGGAAGGGAGAAATGCATGAAAACTCAATTGGTAATAACAGTTGATTTACAAATCTGAATTAACCTAAGTCTCCTGATAAAAACGGTACCTCACTTGTGTGGGTCAGCCTTGTGCCTGCGACAGGAAATGGCGCAAAATGCAACATGGTCACACCTCAATTTTGCAGTTAAAAATTGACCCTTTTATGGCAAAGTGCCTACCTGTAGTTTTTGCACCCTAGCTCTGCCGGCACCTAGGGAAACCTAGCAAACCTATACATTTTTAAAAATTAGACACCCAGGGGAATTCAGGATAGGGTGACTCGACTGCCTACCACCAGCTTTTGTTACCCAGAATCCCTTGCAAAGCTAAGAATTTGACCCAAAAAAACACATTTTCCTCACATTTCTGTGGTGGAAAGTTCTGGAATCTGCGTGGATCAACAAATTTCCACCCACCCAGCGTTCCCCCAGGTCTCCCGAAAAAAATGGTACCTCACTCGCGTGGGTAGGCATAGTGGCTGCGACATGAAACAGCGCAAAACGCAACGTGGTCGCACCTCAATTTCCCAGTGAAATCTTGCCCTTTTTGGACAAAGAGACTACCTTTTGTTTTTGAGCCCTAGCTCTGCCAGCACCTAGGGAAACCTAGCAAACCTATACATTTTTGAAAACTAGACACCCAGGGGAATTCAGGATGGGGTGATCCGACTGCCTACCACCAGGTTTTGTTACCCAGAATCCCTTGCAAAGCTAAGAATTTGACAAAAAAACATTTTCCTCACATTTCTGTGGTGGAAAGTTCTGGAATCTGCGTGGATCAACAAATTTCCATCCACCCAGCGTTCCCCCAGGTCTTCCCAAAAAATGGTACCTCACTTGCGTGGGTAGGCATAGTGGCTGCGACATGAAACAGCGCAAAACGCAAAGTGGTCGCACCTCAATTTCCCAGTGAAATCTTGCCCTTTTTGGACAAAGAGACTACCTTTTGTTTTTGAGCCCTAGCTCTGCCAGCACCTAGGGAAACCTAGCAAACCTATACATTTTTTTTAAACTAGACACCCAGGGAAATTCAGGATGGGGTGACTCGACTGCCTACCACCACGTTTTGTTACCCAGAATCCCTTGCAAAGCTAAGAATTTGACAAAAAACACATTTTCCTCACATTTCTGTGGTGGAAAGTTCTGGAATCTGCGTGGATCAACAAATTTCCACCCACCCAGCGTTCCCCCAGGTCTCCCGAAAAAAATGGTACCTCACTTGCGTGGGTAGGCAAGGTGGCTGCGACATGAAACAGCGCAAAACGCAACGTGGTCGCACCTCAATTTCCCAGTGAAATTCTGCCCTTTTTGGACAAAGAGACTACCTTTTGTTTTTGAGCCCTAGCTCTGCCAGCACCTAGGGAAACCTAGCAAACCTATACATTTCTGAAAACTAGACACCCAGGGGAATTTAGGATGGGGTGACTCGACTGCCTACCACCAGGTTTTGTTACCCAGAATCCTTTACAAAGCTAAGAATTTGACAAAAAAAAATTTCCTCACATTTCTGTGTTGGAAAGTTCTGGAATCTGCGTGGATCAACAAATTTCCACCCACCCAGGGTTTCCCCAAGGTCTCCCGGAAAAAATGGTAACTCCCTTGCGTGGGTAGGCATAGTGGCTGCAACAGGAAAAGGTTCAAATCGTACGGTGGTGAATTTACAATACCCTATAGCAAAACTACCTTGATTTTTGGGGGGGGCACCTGAGTTTGTGGCCCGGGGCTCAGTGGCCATCTTTTGAAACTACCAAACCCAAACAGTTCTGAAAACTAGACACCCGGGGGCTTCCAGGGAGGTATGGCTTGCGTGGGTCCTCCAACGTTCCTTTACCCAGAATCCCTTGCAAACCTCAATTTTAGCTGAAAAAAACAGTTTTTTCGCTCTTTTTGTGTGTGGGAAAGCGTGGCATCACTGGGCTCACACACATTTCCTCCCACCCAGCGTTCCCCCAGGTCTCCCGATAAAAATGGTACCTCACTTGCGTGGTTAGGCATAGTGGCTGCAACAGGAAAAGGTCCAAATCGTACCCTATAGCAAAACTACCTTGATTTTGGGGGGGGGGCACCTGAGTTTTTGACCCGGGGCTCGGCGGCCATCTTTGGAAACTACCAAACCCAAACAGTTCTGAAAACTAGATACCCAGGGGAGTCCAGGGAGGTATGGCATGCGTGGGTCCCCCAATGTATTCCTACCCAGAATTCCTTGCAAACCTTAAAATTAGGTAAAAAAAACACTTTTCCAAACTTTTTTGCGTGGGATCTCCGTGCCGGCAAAAATGTCCTACCACCCAGCGTTCCCCTTGTTCTCCAGAGTAAAATGATACCTCACGTGTGTGGGTGCCCCAAAGCAGAACAGGCTAAAAATGAATTTAAAAAAATCTAGTACAGATGTTTGACAAATTAAGCACCCCAACCTTAGTCACAGGGCTTTGGCCCACCCACACAAGTGAGGTATCATTTTACTCGGGAGATCAAGGGGAACGCTGGGTGGTAGGATATTTGTGCCGGCAGGGAGATCCCACCCAAAAATGTATGGAAAAGTGGTTTTTATAACCTAAATTTAAGGTTTGCAGGGATTTCTGGGTAGGAAAACATTGGGGGACCCACGCATGCCATACCTCCCTGGACTCCCCCGGGTGTCTAGTTTTCAGAACTGTTTGGGTTTGGTAGTTTCCAAAGATGCCCGCCAAGCCCCGGGACAAAAGCTCAGGTGACCCGCTCAAAAAATAAGATAGTTTTGCTAAAGGTAATTTTTAAGTCTCCACCGTACGAATTGGGCCTTTTCCTGTTGCAGCCACTATGCCTACCCACGCAAAAATCAGATTTTTCACACATTTTTGTGTGGGAAAGCGTGGCATCACTGGGCTCACACAAATTTCCTCCCACCCAGCGTTCCCCAAGGTCTCCCGATAAAATGGCACCTCACTTGCGTGGGTAGGCATAGTGGCTGCAACAGGAAAAGGTCCAAATCGTACGGTGGAGAATTAAGTTTTCAATTTGAGAGCGTGCGATTCAAGGGACAATATTACATGGAAATTGTGACAGACAATTTCAAGTTTGCAGGAGATTGTGGATAAAAATCAACATTAGAATTCACCAGAAAGACATGATTGTCTAACAATAATATCTAAATTTAGTAAGTTATTTATAGCTATAATGTACACCTTAACAGAGTTACTCAAAAGTCAAACATTCAAGCACGGCTATCTATTCCTCAAAGACACACACATACAGGTTGGATTTGGCACGAGGGCGAGTGATGGTTCAGTACATAAAATTTTATTAACAAGATATTTCAAAAAATAAAATGCTCTGTCAATAAATAAATGCATAAAAACCGAACCAGTGACTCGCAACTCGTGAGCTGTACAGCCACGACAAGGCACCAACCGTTTTACAGGCCATTCACGCACCTTTCATACCTGATACAAACCAGACCATTGACACCATCCGGAAGGAACAGCAACACATTACAACAATCACAATAAGGGACAAGGTACACCCTACTTCAGAAAGAGATAAAAGACAAATATTACTGCACAGCCATCTATTCCGCAAGCACACACACATACTGGTTGGATTTGGCACGAGGGTGAGTGATGATTCAGTACATACAATTGTATTCGCAAGTAATTTCACAAAAATGAAATACACTGCGTATAATTGAAAGTATGATAAACTGAACCACTGACTCACAGCTCGTGAGCTGTAAAGCCACGTCAAGGCACCAACCTCTTTACAGGCCATTCATACACCTTTCGTACGTGTGACACATACACAGCATTCACACCGCCAGCCGCGGACCCATCACATTTCAATACTCACACCAGCAGACAGCGCCATTCAAGGGCCCATCACTTTCACACGGCCACATTTCTGACATTGCAACAACACAAAATGATGGACTGCGTGGAGTGTCACTCAACTAGCAGTGTGTGTAGTGACCAACAGAAAGTAACTACTCACACACCGCCAGCCGAGCGCCAGTCCACCCACACCACCATCCAAGCACCAGACCATGCACACCGCCAGCCAAACACCACTCAGCGCACACCGACAGCCAAGTACCACTCCACACACACCACCAGCCAAGCACCACTCCACGCACACTGCAAGCCAAGCGCCACTCCACACACACCCCCAGCCAAGCACCACTCCGTGCACAGACAGCCAAGTACCACTCCACACACACCATCCAGCCAAGCGCCACTCCACACACACCGCCAGCCAAGCGCCACTCCACGCACACCGCCATCCAAGCACCAGACAATGCACACCACCAGCCAAACACCACTCAGCGCACACTGACAGCCAAGTACCACTCCACACACACCACCAGCCAAGCACCACTCCACGCACACCGCAAGCCAAGCACCACTCCGTGCACAGACAGCCAAGTACCACTCCACGCACACCACCAGCCAAGCGCAACTCCACACACACCGCCAGCCAAGCACCACTCCGTGCACAGACAGCCAAGTATCACTCCACGCACACCACCAGCCAAGCGCCACTCCACACACACCACCAGCCAAGCACCACTCCATGCACACCACCAGCCAAGGACAAATCCAAACACAACACCAGGCAAGCGCAAGAGCACGCACACCGCCAACCAAACACTAGACCACGCACACCGCCAGCCAAGCACCAGCCCACAGACACCGCCAGACAAGCACCAGTCTACAGACACCGGCAGCCAAGCGCCAAACCATGCACACCGTCAGACAATGGACACTACACTCAAACCAACATCATACTTTAATTTTTTTTGTAAATAAAAGAAAAACAAAAACAAATTGCAAATTGATACAAATCTACTAACTCAACAACTAAATCTAAAAAGACTACACAAATGCAAACTTTGAAACTGAACAATAAGACCAACCTGTTCACTTTACCACTCATTGATACTCCCAAAACTTCTTTTGCGTGTGGTACAATCTAAAACAAGCAGGTACACACAGCCCGGGGTTTGAAGGGCAGTCGGGGCAGTACATACGAACCTCCTTCCGCAAACCTCTTCGCCAACAGACTCTACATCTCCGACTGGGAAAGTCTTTTAAGATTGTAGGAGGAATTGTATCAGGAAAGTGGCGATCTTTCAATCTGGCAATATCCTCCACCACTCCAACTCTAGGAACACTTGCCTGTTTCACTAAAACAAGGCTGCCATTTACAGACTCCTGAAACTTTACAAAAGTCATCTTTGACTGGGGACAAGATTTCTGGAACACAACAAAAGCATTAAAGGTTGCCAAGTGGAAAAGATGGATAGCCAACTTCTTGTACCAAATGTAAGCCTTACGAAGAGCAGCATACGGTTCCAACCTCTGATCTACTCTGTCAACACCACCCATGTACTTATTGTAGTGCATTATGCACACAGGTTTGCGCACTTCTGCAACCTGACCCCAAACAGGCACCGGTTCAGTGCTTTCATCATGTATTGTAGTCAACATGTAGACATCTCTCCTGTCTGAAAACTTCACAGCTAGAAGCTCCTCACAACGCAATGCACTGCACTGTCCCCGAGCAAGCTTTAGACAAGCAAGTTCTTTTGGGAAACCTTTACGGTTTGAGCGGATTGTGCCACAATCAACAGTGTCCACTTTGGCCAATTCCCTGAACAACCGCACACCAGTGTAGAAGTTATCGACATACAAATGATGGCCTTTGTTAAAAAATCCACGACCAAGTTCCCACACAATTTTCTCAGTCACTCCAAAAGTCGACGGACAACCAGGGGGGTTAATCCTGGATTCCTTACCAGTGTACACCCTGAAATTAGAGACATATCCAGTCTCACTGTCACACAGCATATACAGTTTCATTCCATAGCGTGCCCTCTTACTAGGAATGTATTGCCGAAATACCAAGCGGCCCTTGAACAACAGCAAAGACTCATCCACTGCAATTTCTTTCCCAGGATAAAAGATCTCAGAAAATCGATCAACAAAATGATCAATGACAGGCCGAATCTTGAAAAGACGGTCACAATCAGGGTGATCTTGTGGCAAAGCAAGACTATTGTCAACAAAATGCATCATCCGAAGCAGAAGCAAATACCTATCACGACTCATGACTGCCGGAAATATAGCTGTTGCCATCAAGGGACTAGTAGACCAATATGAAGCCATTGATGGTTTCCTAAGCAAGCCCATCAAAAAAGTTAAACCCAAAAACTTTTTCATGTCCTCCAAATTTGTGGAGTCCACCAGGTAGCTCTAGCGTGGGGCTTAAGGCTGGCACTGTTCACACATCATCCATAAACAACTTGAAAAAATCAATAGGCAAAAAGTTTTCAGTGTTCACCCTACACCCTGGAACACCAGTAAATTCAGGCAATGCCGGCTGCACCATGCCTGGTGCAAACCAGAGGTCGGAACTTTCAACGTCAAGTCTTGCAGCCGCAGGCTGCCGCCCAGCTGCCTCTTGTCTCACTACACCAACTGGAAGTCTAGCAGCCCCAGGCTGCAGCCCAGATGTCTCTTGCCGCACTATTGGCATAGCAATGTCCTCCGTCCTCCGCAACCACAGGCACATCATCCACACCAAAAGTAGCTTCATCAGCACTCAAAGTGTCTTCATCATCAGATGAAGCCATGTGTAGAGAAAACTCACTACCTGAATCTTCACCTCCCACCTCTGGCTCAGAATCAGAGTCAGTCTCTGGACCATGGTCAGAGGAAGAATTAAAAAGTATTCCAACAACTTGCTGAGCAGTAATCCGGCGGCTAGCCATTATCCTTACAAATAAAGGAGTCTGCACAAACAACTCAACAACCCCAACACTGCGCAAAGTAAGATAAAAAATGTAAGCCTTTTTCACAAAAAACTATATTTAGAAAAAATATACAATTCACTTACAAGACACAACTACACTCACCAGCACCTACTCTGCAAAGACACAGCAAATAGGCAACGATATCCCACTAGAAAGAAGAAAAAAAAACTTACATCTACAGAAGGACACATCAAAAACAAATGCAAAACATGTTTTACAATCACAACAAACAGAAACCAAACATACTCGTATTACTACACACTTTGCAAAATAAACAATTACATCACAATTGAACAAAAAAAAGGTCTCTTACCAAACACATGCAACTACAGAAACAGCAGAACAACAGACCACCAGTAACGGAACCGCACACTGCAACAATCTAAAGAGAAAAAAAAACAATACACATTAGAAGAAACAAAAACAACACACATTACAACAGGCTATGTCACAAATGGGGTGTCTGTCCCCATGGGGGCAGAATATAAATCATTATAAACGTGGGCCCCCTGGAAGCAACCCCACGGAGGGCAGAGAGGCCAAATAAAGACACGGCAGAACATACTTTTGAAAACAAATGGGCCCAAGGAAGCAACCCTTAGCCAAGGGGTCGCTCCCTATATAAAAAAAATAAAATAAAAAAAACCCTGGAGTCTAGTGGGATTTTCTATTCCTCCCTGGGTCCAGAAACGGTAAAAAAAAACAGCCAATCTGCCCCCAGGGGGGGCAGAACAGTCTACAATATTTATAATGCCCCCTGGAAGCGACCCTTGCCCAAGGGGTCGCTTCCTTTATAAATATAATAAAATCCCTGGTGTCTAGTGGGCTTTTCTACCCTCCCCTGGGTCCAGATGCGGCCCAAAAAACAGCTGATCTTCCCCCAGGGGGGGCAGACAAGTTTAAAAAAAATAAGGGCCACTAGGAAGCAACCCTTCCCTAAGGGGTCGCTTCCTTTTCAATTATAAACAAATCCCTGGTGACTAGTGGGCTTTTCTGCCCCCCCTGGGTGCAGATCGGCCAAAAAGACTGCCGATCTGCCCCGGGGGGGGGCAGAAAAGTCTGAAAAATATTTTATCCCCCTAAGGAAGCGACCCTTGCCCAAGGGGTCGCTTCCTTTATAAATATAATTCAATCCCTGGTGTCTAGTGGGCTTTTCTGCCCCCCCTGGGTCCAGATGCGGCCCAAGAAAACGGCGGAAAAGTAAAAAAAAACCATTAGGGCCACTAGGAAGCGACCCTTCCCCAAGGGGTCGCTTCCTTTTCAAATACAAACAAATCCCTGGTGACTAGTGGGCTTTTCTGCCCCCCCTGGATGCAGATCGGCCAGAAAAACGGCCGATCTGCCCCAGGGGGGGGCAGAAAAGTCTGATAAATAATATGGCCCAAACAGGAAGCGACCGTTGCCCAAGGGGTCGCTTCCTCAACAAATAATTATGCCCAAACAGAATCCCTGGTGTCTAGTGGGGCATTCCTGGTGCACGATCGCGACGCTGTGCGCGATCGTGCACCAGGAATGCCGTGCATTGGGACATCAGGGGAGAGGAAACACAGTTTTCTCCCCCCCGATGCCTCAAGGCACCGAAAAACGCCCCCCCGCCCCACCGGAGCACCAAACACTGACCTGTCTGCTGGACGCGCTGGAAACAAATGGCTTCCAGCGCGTCCAGCGCTTCCTGATGACGTCGGCGCGCGCTGTGCGCACTGACATCACCAGGAAGCGTGGGGGGCCAGGGGGTGGCAGTGGAAAGTCTTCCGCTGCCACCCCAGGTACAAGCACCAACATCGATGCCCCAGGGGGGGGGAGCGCCAGCGCTCCCCCCCCCCAGGGCTGTACTGATGACGGAGCGGTTCCGTCATCAGCACAGCCCAACCGATGCTGATGACGGAACCGCTCCGTCATCAGCATCGAAGGGGTTAAAGACCTACTTCAATATAATGGAAAGAGCCGTATCAGCTGCAGGAGGGGGAGGAACATCAGTAGAATCGCAATCAGGATTACAGAAGATTCCTCTACCTCAGAGTAAAGCACCTGTTGTATTGCAAAATAAATATGCCCCGCTTCTGTCTGAGCCGGAGGCTGACTTAGGCGAGGGTGGCATATTAGCTTCCGATTCAGAGTGTCCAGAGGTTAGCATAGAGGGAGACTCCCAGCCTCCGCTCCAGCCACTGGTAGCTACCTCTCAGCCCCTAGATATTCCTATCATCGCATCAACTATAGGGGTGCAATGCAAAGAAAATGAAACTTGCAACATGGAGAGTTTATTTAGATCCCTACATGAAGACCTATTGGCAAAACTACTCCCCAAATTTGAAATCTCAGAGGGAAATCAGCGAGAGATAGCCGAAAAATGCACTAATCTAGAGAGCAAATTGGATGACATCTGTTCCCGAATGGAGGTCTTGGAAGAGGAAGTGGCTGTCCTCTCTAGGGTCTCCCAGGCGCACTCTAAGACTATTTCCAAACTAAAAGCTCATAATAAATCCCTACAACTGGATATGGAACGTCTGGAGATACATGCCAGGAGGAATAATCTCACATTTTTAAAAATCCCTGAAGGAGCGGAAAATGGAGATGTGAAATCCCTAATATGTAAATTACTGAGAGAAGGTGTATTGAATGACAGACCAGATATCCACCTTGAGGGTGAGATTCAACGGGCCCATAGGGATCCCTTCCGCCGGCATCCCGATAGAAGTGCCCCAAGGAAGATTCTGGTCAATGTCCAGACATATTCAGTAAAAGAGCTAATATTGACTAGAGCTCTGGTAGATCCATCTCTCCAGATTGACTCCTCTAAATATTTAATCCGTTCGGATGTGGGGAGGGCCACTGCACATAGGCACTGGGAGTTGGGGTCTCGTATGACTGACCTGAGAAGCCAAGGAGCACAGGTCATGATGAAATTTCACGCAGCATTAAAAGTAGTTTGGAGGAATAAAACATACAATTTCACCTCCACCCTAGAAGTAGACAGTTTCCTAATTAGTATGAAAGAATGAGCATCAGAAAAGTGATTTCTTATACATCCAACAGTGGTAGCCCCTGTGCTAAATGAATGGATTCGGAAATGAATACTGTAGATTAGACTCCTAGATTTAAGGCATAAGGTTTAAGGTTTATCAGTATATAGGAGTAGCTAAACACAAATGGGCGGTTAGGGGTAGATAATTTTAGCAGGAACAAAACGCATAACAATCACATTAAATGGGGAAAAAAAAGGGGGAGGGAGGAGAAAGTAATGAAAATATTCAGGTTTAAGCCCTTCGATGCTCATGACGAGCTCAGCTTGTCATGCAGTACACTGCTCGTGTGCTCATGATGAGCTGAGCTCGTCATGAAACAATGGATTTACATATTATTCAGCACAGCAGAATAATCTCCCTAGCAGCCAAGGTGTTATGGGTAGTAGGCACACCACTTAGTAAATACATGTAAGGAGGCAGAATCCGAGCTTGGGACAGGGTCTCACAATGGCGGCATGATCGCCAAAGTTCAAGCGGGGGGGTTCCTCAAGGGGGAGGGGGTGGGAGGGGAGGGAGAGGGGTTGATAATAGAAAAATATATTCCTCATAGAACTAAAAAACTGGAGAAACCTCTATCAAATAGAAATGTTAGGCCTAGTGTCGAGATATATTTGAAATACTCATCTAAATCTAATGGGTAGTACTACTAACAAAGTAAAAATAATAACATGGAACGTGAATGGCCTGAGGGAGAGAAAGAAGTTGAATAGAATTTGCGAGTTCTTGAATAAATCGGGGGCGCACATTTTGTTGTTAGAAGAGACCCATCTTGAATCATTAGAATGTAAGGAAGCTTTTAAAAATCAAAAGTGGATTCAAGACTTGCTTTGTTCTAGACAAAGTGGAAGCACTAAGGGGGTGGCAGTGATTATTTGGGCTAATTGTGGTATCCGAGTAGAAAGGTATGAAACAGATTGTTCAGGCAGATGGCTAACTGTCTCTCTGATTATGGATAATGTTAGATTTGCCTGCGCAACATATTATGGACCTAATTTAGACTCTTCAGAGGCCCTTCTAAATTTGAAAATTAGCCTTTCTGATAGGAGTATACCTGTCATTCTTGGAGGCGATTTTAATTTAGTTTTCGATCCAAGTTTAGATCGTACCTCCAGGGCCGTTTTTTCCCCTCCTTACAAATCGAAAAGAGAATTGAAAAATATTATGAAAGATTTTAATTTAATCGATGTCTGGAGGATTAAAAATAGGGAAAAAAGGGATTATTCGTTCTACAGCCATAGACATAGACACCATTCACGTATCGATTTTTTTTTAGTAGAACAAGGTTTTTTTTTCCGCAGTTGATACTATTTCTTATATCCCTGCTATTCTATCTGACCACTCAATAGTTGAGTTAGGTATTAAGATCCAGCAAGAGACGCGGAGTAGACGGTGGACTCTAGATAGATCTTTACTACTCCAAGAAGATCTAAAAGATGGTATCTTGAAGCAGATGGCAGAATATTTCAGATTTAATAGTGCCACTGCATCCGACCAAATAGTGTGGGAAGCTTTTAAATCGTACTTAAGGGGTTACCTCACTACCGCCATGATCAGCAGGAATAAGGCCAGGAGAAAAGCGGAGGAGGACTGTATCCTCAATAAAACAAAAGGAACAGCAGCTGCAGACAGCATCGTTAGATCAGCAGCAGAACCTGGTTTCTATCCAGAAAGAGCTGGAGGGATTAAAAGCTAAATATCAGGCTAGTCTAGACAAGATTATTAAGGATAGATGGGATGCGAGTAAGTTGCAGAACTTCTCGTACAGAGAAAAGTGTGGACATCTCTTAGCATGAAAGGCTAGGATGGATAGAGCCAGAAACCAAATAAGTGGGTTAAAAATCAATAGTACAGGTACCATATCATATAGTAAAGCTATATGCAGGGAATAGCGACCCGTTACCCCAAAGTGCAGGGAATTGGTTGGAACAACTTGACTTACCTCAGCTAACAGCGGCGGATAGTTCCTTTCTGAGTTCCATTATTAAGGAGGGAGAGGTATATAACCAGCTGATAAAAATGGCGAAGGGAAAGGCAGCAGGCCCAGATGGGCTTCCAATTGAAGTTTACCAAATAGGTTCAGACATCGTAGTGCCTGTCCTCACAACTTTATTTAATAAAATATATTTGACAGGAGATCCTATTCCTCAAACTTGGTTGGAGGCCACAGTTACGTTGGTTTTGAAACCTAATAAAGATCCTCTGGCTATAGAGTCTTACCGGCCGATCTCGCTGCTCAACACGGATTATAAAATCTTTGCTGGGGTCTTGGCAGCGAGATTGGCTAAGGTAATTAAATCAGTTGTGCACGAGGATCAGAGAGGGTTCATGCCAGGGAGGCAGCTGAATGAATTAACCTTCCAGGCTATTGCCGCAATAGATTATGCCACCGACAAGAAACTCCCCTTAACAATTGTGGCGATAGATGCCGCTAAGGCATTTGACCAAGTTAGCTGGCCATACCTCTGGGAAGCTTTGACTGGATTTGGATTCCCCAAAAATGTTATATCTTCAATCCAAATGTTATATCTAAACCCAAAAGCCAGAATTTTAGTTAATGGCGCTCTCACAGATTGGGTGAAAATATCTCGAGGTACAAGGCAGGAGTGTCCCCTATCCCCTTTATTGTTTAATTTATATATTGAACCGCTGGCCACCCAGTTAAGATCAGATATGTTGATTACGCCTTTTCTTTTGCATGAACTAGTTTTAAAAATTGCATTATATGCAGATGACCTTTTAATGTTTACTACCAATCCTGAAGTGGCAATTCCCCGACTTTTTGATCAAGCTGAGGCTTTTGGTGAAATTTCAGGATATAAAATAAACAAGGATAAAACGGAGATCATGCAGTGGAATCAGGCAGCAGGATTGCATATAGCGAAGCCGCAGATGAGATATCTCGGAGTTCTTTTGACACAAGATATTTCAGAGATATCAAGAACAAATCTCAGCAAAGTGCATAAAGAGGTCTGTGGGCTCTTACAGCGTTGGTCTGGCCTTCCCTTAAATATCTTCGGGAGAGTAAACCTGATAAAAATGGTCATCTTGCCTAAGGTGACCTTTTTGTTTAATTCAATACCACTGAGTTTTAGCCCCAAGGTTATAGCGATCATTCAGAGGAAAATAGGTTCCTTTATATGGAATTCAAAATCCCCTCGTATCTCCTGGAAAAAACTAAGGAGGAAATTTAGGATGGGAGGGCTGGCACTACCGGACATATTAATCTACTGTCATTCATTCCATCTTAAAAACTTTAGGTTAATGGCAGATAAAGCAGACACGTCCTCAATGGGTAGGTTATTTCAGGCGCTATTGCAGGGTATTCCGCAAGGTCATGAATATTTCCTGTTTAAATTTGGGGATCCTAGATTTTACAAAAAAGTGAGGTTGAAGATATTGGATACAGCCCTGAAGAATTGGGTATTCTTCAGGAGAAAGCTAGGAATACCGTATTATATGCCTCAGGCTCCAATATGGGATTCCCCAGGGACACCTGAATGCCTGAAAGACCAATTATCAATTCCCCTTAGAATGGCGGGCATTTCACAATGGCAAGATCTCCAAAATAACTCACAGCTTTTAGATTGGGATACCATTTCTAATTTGACGGCTGGAACCTTAACTCGATTTAAGTACTACCAGCTGTCTAGCTGGTGGGCTACAATATCATGGGCCCCAGATGATTTAGTAGGTAAGGTAGATTTAGTAAATAGAAAGGGAAGGTGGAAAAGAGAGGTATCCTATTGGTACGAGACTATGTTAGAGACAGAGGGAATAACGCAACAAGAACTCCATAAACTATGGGGTGGGGTAGCGGTTTTGGATTTTAATAATCTAGAAAACTTGTGGAAGGATTCATTCATGATGCTACATACAATAGTGAAGTCCGCACCCCTAAAAAGGAATCACTTATTGACTCTGTATAGAGTATACTTTTCACCCAAAAAACTTGCCAAGATCACAAATTCAGAATACCTCTGTCCAAGATGTAAAGCCCCCGCTGCGGATGACCTACACATGTTTTTAGAATGCCCTAGGCTCACAAATTTTTGGTCACAAATAGAAGGATTCATAGCAGAAGTGTTGGACATACAATTTTCAATTACAGTTGTGACAGTTTTGTTTGGGCTGATTCCAGAGTACCAGCTTAATGACCTGGAGACCAAATTTGTTTTCTATCGAATGGTCTTAGCAAGAAGGGAAATATGTAAGGCATGGAAGAATATCAATCCACCTGTTTTTGCTGAATGTTTAAAATACATCATTTACATCTTGGAATTGGACATAGCCTGCGATAGTATCAGCTATGATAAAATCTGGGCGGCCTTAGTGGCGTGGCGGAATAGATGAGCAAAAACTATATTCCGATGATTTCACCTGGGCTCTGCCTCCAGTTAAACCGAGGGCCATAGACATACGAAGAACTGGAGTGGAAAGCAAGCAGAAGTGACCAGTGGGGTCTCCCAAATCTCTTTATTCTCCTCTGTTGTACATTGCTGAGGGTGGAACATCGTAACATTGGAGAGAAGAGAGGGGTTACCCCATCTGGTAAACCCATCATTGGTATATGAGGAATAAAAAAATAAAAAAAAGAGTGCTTGTTCTGGAAGAACAAAGTGGCAGATTTAATAAGTTTTCCCACAGTATAGCAAACAAAGTTGCTGCACTGTTTTGCATGAAATGGAGAGACCACAACACCACCAACTCTACTAAGATATATCAGCACTAGAGGAGAGACCAACAGCACCATATCACAAGAGATATGATGCTGCTGTGGTCTCTCCTCTAGTGCTGGCGAACCTTAGGCTGCCTTGCGCCAATGTACACAGCCTTGCACTGCAGTGCAAGGGTGTGTGCATGCTGTCAAGCATATTTTTTTTTATACTTTTGGCACATAATTATTTGCCTTGACAAAGTTAAACAGGTTACCACTTTGTATGTGTGTTGTAAGGTGAAGCACACGTGGAAAGGTTTAAAAGATTTGGAGAAAATAAATATTTACTCAAACTTTACGTGTGCATCAAGGAGCGTAATTTTTGGATGCATATCGCTTTCAACCAATGTAAGTTTATTAGAATCAAAATCTTTGGGTGGGTGCAAAGGCACGTCTCCTGGGTGCAAAGTAGCGCACAGTGCTACTTTGTGTTGCTTTAGGGCACCCTCTCCATCCTCCTGTGTCTCCCGACCGGAAGTTAACAGTGGCCACTTTAACAAGTTCCGCCCAGACTAACACTGTGGCTGGATACGGGCATGGGTTGCGGGCAGAGGTATGCCCAGCAACTACCCCGTCTCTGCAGCGCCACGGGACGAGCAGATACTTCTCCCCTAGCATCTTTTCTGCCCTTCCAGGCCCTTGCTCACCCCTCCACAACTGCCCCTGACCCACAAATCAAAGTAGCTGGTGAATGTCAGCGGAAATGACCGGTTAGGATAATGTGGCTCAGAAATGGCGGCCGACTCATTTTGAAGCACTATATCTGCAGATATAACATGTGGCAAAGCAGACGAGCGGGAGAATACTTTCATGGTCGCCTTATCCCTCTCACCAAACAACCAAACAGGGCCCTTAAGAATGTGGAACGGAACATTAAAAAAGCAATGGGAGGGTCGGAACGGAGACGCGGGGGAAGGCAGGACAGCAAGCACGAACAGGGGGGGGGCAGGACATCAGCAAGCCCAGACTAACACTGTGGCTGGAGACGGGCATGGGTTGCGGGCAGAGGTATGCCCAGCAACTGCCCCGTCTCTGCAGCGCCACGGAACGAGCAGATACTTCTCCCCTAGCATCTTTTCAGCCCTTCCAGACCCTTGCTCACCCCTCCACAACTGCCCCTGACCCACAAATCAAAGCAGCTGGTAAATGTCAGCGGAAATGACCGGTTATGATAATGTGGCTCAGAAATGGCGGCCGACTCATTTCGAAGCACTACATCTGCAGATACGACATGTGGCAAAGCAGACGAGCGGGAGAATACTTTCATGGTCGCCTTATCCCTCTCACCAAACAGGGCCCTTAAGAATGTGGAACGGAACATTAAAAAAGCAATGGAGGGGGCGTGGGAACGGAGACACGGACAGCGGGAGGTGGGGGCGGGGGAAGGCTGGACAGCAAGCACGAACAGGGGAAGGGGGGGCAGGACAGCAGCAAGCCCAGACTAACACTATGGCTGGAGACGGGCATGGGTTGCGGGCAGAGGTATGCCCAGCAACTGCCCCGTCTCTGCAGCGCCACGGGACGAGCAGATACTTCTCCCCTAGCGTCTTTTCTGCCCTTCCAGGCCCTTGCTCACCCCTCCACAACTGCCCTTGACCCACAAATCAAAGCAGCTGGTAAATGTCAGCGGAAATGACCGGTTATGATAATGTGGCTCAGAAATGGCGGCCGACTCATTTCGAACCCCTATATCTGCAGATATAACATGTGGCAAAGCAGACGAGCTGGATAATACTTTCATGGTCGCCTTATCCCTCTCACCAAACAGGGCCCTTAAGAATGTGGAACGGAACATTAAACGAGAAATACAAACATGTGACCTTCACTCATAGACTAAAGAGGTCGGCTACGAGAATGAAACTATTTGGGTTAGGAATTCCTTGAAAAAATACGCTCAAACTTACCCACTTTTCTGGAAGCCTACTCTGGCACTTCCAGGTACTCTCTGATTGTCAGAAGCAGTTCCCAGAGGCCGTTATGTGCCACCACAGCCTTCACTCAGGGGGTGAAGAGATCAAGCTCAGGCGTCCACAGACAAGGGAGAGTCACGGAAGTAGAGCCAGGCAAGGACAGAGGTACACCCCCGCTGCGGTGACTCCTGCCGTCTGCAGCTCGCACCCGACACCACACTGCTGCGGTGACTCCTGCCATCTGCAGCTCGTCTGACATCGGCCAGCAGCCTCAGTGCGCAGCCCACCCCTTCCAAAGACACGTCCAAAATGGCCAAAACATGCCGAGACAAAAAAATAAAAATAATCTCCGCCCACCGCCGGAATGACGTCACAAAGGGGCGGGATGAGAAAAATTCGACGGAACGCCCACGAATCGCCTTGCACAATGACGGACGCCTCTCTCTTCCAATGGCTAGCCTCCATTGATGGAGCTAGCCAATGGAAGACAGAGGCGGGACAAAGCCACATACTATTCTCAAAAGATTTCGCCTGCGCGAACGCTGCTGCGCAGCGGATCGCCAGGCGAAACCTAAAAAGGAGCAGTGCCAGACACTGCAGTACCCAAAACCAGGGAAAAGAATAAAGAGTAAAGAACAGAGCCCAGCCCTGTACCGTCACCCTGACAGAATGTAGACCGTACACCCCTGAGAAAAGGCAGACATACAAAATGTCATGACAACCTGTTCAGGAATATAATCCCAACCAAGAACAACGAAGGGGAACCAGTTCCAAGTCAAACAGAGAACGACAACCCCCAAGGAAAGAAAGAGCCAAGCACTGCCAGGAGACCCCAAAGGATAGCAGATGGGCCAGAAAGCTAGAAACAAGAGGGAGGAAGGGGAGGGACGAGAGCAAAGGCAGGCCCATAACCTGAAGCAACCAGGACAGAGGGGCACAGGAGTACCTATAGGCTCATCCCCTAAATTGCAAAGAGGAGGAGGGACAAGAAACAAGACAAAAACATCTGTCAAAGAGCGAAGAATGCACTCACAGAAACATAGCCATCCACCGGAAGGCGAATGCAGAAGGCCAAGCTAAAAGGGGCCTCACAGAACGGGGAGGAAGGGGGGCCATGAAGGAATCTGCGGCTAGAATTGTCTCTACCAGATACATCGTTACTGTTAGATTTGGGGGTCTCTAGTTGGCACAGGTACTTGTGACAAATAGGGACCATTGCCTCTAGTCAGGGTAAAGGGGATACACTCCTAAAATAACCCCTTCTTACCCCCTTGGTAGCTTGGCACGAGCAGACAGGCTTATCTCAGAGGCTGTGTGTAAAGCATTTGTGACCACATACAGTAACCCAGTGACAACACTACAGATGGACACCGCACAGTTGTATATTAAAAATAAGTATTCTTTATATAGACTTAACACAAGACCATTAAACGACAAAAATCCACAATACTATACTTAAAGAATGGCAGTTTAGCTTAGTTCAGTTCAGTTCTTAAGATGCGACACGTTGCGTCAATGTACCTTACGAGGCGTTGCGCTTCCACAACATGTAATGTTGCAGTGATGGAAATGCGACAAAGTTCCGGTGCAAAGAAATAAAGACGTGAAGATCTTCCAGATGCGGCACACTCCTCGAGGATGCAAGGAGTCTTGGTTCGATGCGTCAGCTGCAGCGGCAACACCCTTGTTCAGCGATGCGACAGCAACAGCCTTGGCTGCAGCACTCTTCTCCGACGTTGCGAGAGGCTTCCGCACAATGCGACAACTACAGTGCCGACATCCACAATGCGACGGCAGCAGTTCTGACGGTGGGGCGCTTCTCCGGGGATGCAATGCGTTTTTCTCGATGTGGTGCAATAAGACAGCTACAGCGCCAACATCCTCGATGCAACGCCAGCGACGGCGACACGCTTCTCCTTCGTTGCAAGACTCTTCTCCTGATGCGGTGCAATAAGACAGCTACAGTGGCGACACCCTCCCCTTGGAGTTGCGACGGCAGCAGCAGCGACGGCGACAAGCTTCCTCTTCGTTGCGAGACGCTTCTCTCGATGCGGTGCAATACGACAGCTACAGCGCTGACATTCATGATGCGACGGCAGCAGCAGCGACAGCGACACGCTTCTTCCTCGTTGAGTCGCGCTTCCAACTCCTTGCGACACGCAGTCCCTCAGAAGGCCCAAAACAGCAGCAGGTACATCCAAAGAACTCTGGGGAGCTGGGGTTTGAAGTCTATTGTCCCTGAGACTTCAGCAGGAGGCAAGCTCTTCTCCAAGCCCTTGGAGATCCTTCACAAGTTGACAATAAAGTATACAAAGTTCCTTTCTCCTTTCTTTGGCAGTCAGGCAACCACTGCAGGCCAATCCCCTAAGCAGCACTTCAGCTTACGAATAGTCTCTCCTCAGTTTCTTCAGGTTCCTCAGCTCAGCAAAAGTTTCTTCTTGTAGTCCAAAAGTGATCTAATTTCTTGGGATCAGGGTCCCAATATTTATACACCAAAATCCTTTGTTCTCTGAGGGGAGAGGGGCCTTTGCCTAGTCCAATCCAATTCTGGAGCACTCTGTTTACAAGACTCCTTCTTTCCTTTCACAGTGCAGGGCAGAAACATCAGACGCCCCACAGGAGGTGGAGCCAGCATTGTGGAGGTAAAGCACAGCCCTGGCGCACTTTGCTGACAGGATTCCTTCTCTTCTTTCACTGTGCAGGGCAGAGACATCATCCGCACCCCAGGAGGTGGAGCCAGCATTGTGGAAGGCAGGCACAGCCCTATTCAAGGTTCAGGTGCAACTCCTCCCTCCCACCCATCTAGATGCAGATCCTTCTATTCGCCACTGGGCTGACTCATTCTGTCTCCTGGAATCCCCCAGCCCTGTCACTCACAAACTCCAGACAAGGAATACACAACCTAGCAGAGGCAGGCTTGAAAGGTGAGGTAAGAAAATACCTACTTTCTAAGTGGTATTTTCAAACACAGAATGTTAAAACCAACTTCACTAAAAGATGCATTTTATCATTCCGAGTTTAGGCATACTAAACTCGAATTTCCACCATGTTCCCTGAGTCAGTTAGGATTATAAGAATGTAATAATCTAACTGCCCATTCTGGCCTATGGAGAACAGGTAGCCTTGCAATAGTGACAAACGAAAATGGCTGGAATTCACTATTAGGACATGCCACACACACCAGGGCATGTCCTACCTTATACTTACAAGGCACCCTGACCTTGGGCCTACCATAGGGGTGTCTGTTAAGAAGAAAAGGGAAGGTTTAGGGACTGGCAAGTGGGTGCACTTGCCCAGTCAGCATGACAGTACCAGACTGCACGCAGGCTCTGCAATGGCAGACCTTAGACACATTTTACAATGCTGATTCTGTGGGTGGCACAAACAGTGCTGCCAGCCCACCAGCAGCATTTGGTATACAAGCCCTGGGCACTCCTGGTGCACTGTACTTGGGTCTCACAGGTAAACCAACCTAGCCAATCATGGAACCACTGATCAATACATTAATTTACAGTAGGGAGCACTTCCACTGCGGCACTGGACAGCAGTGGCACAGTGCCCACAGCATCTAACACCAGCAAAAACACATGAAGCAAAAGCAAACATGGAAGGGAGACCCACACCAATGGTGCCAGGTCTAACACGTGCCCCCTCCAGCTAAAATGTGGGGAGAACTACCCTAATTCCTGGGAGTTCTCATCACTAAGGCGGAAAAATCTGGACAGACAATCAGCGTTGGCGTGTTCTGTACCAGGGTGGTGTTCCACCGTAAAGTCCATACCCAGTAGGGAAATGGACCACCTCAACAGCTTTGGATTCTCACCGCTAATTTGCATTAACCATCTGAGGGGCATGTGCTCTGAGCCCGGAAGTGAGTCCCAAACAGGTATGGTCTCCACTTTTTCAGTGCCCAGACCACAGCAAATGCCTCACGCTCAATAGCACTCCACCTCTGTTCCCTTGGAAGTAACCTCCTACTGATGAAGGCTACAGGTTGATCTAGGCCCTCCTCATTCATCTGTGACAAAACAGCCCCCACACCATGCTCTGCAGCGTCTGTCTGAACGATAAATTCTCTGGAGAAGTTGGGTGCCAGGAGCACGGGCGCCATGCACATGGCAGCTTTCAGGGCCTCAAAAGCTTTCTGACAGTTGTTAGTCCAAATCACTTTCTTGGGCTGCTTCCTGGAAGTCAGCTCTGCCAAGGGTGCAACAGTGTTGCCATGCCCCTTGACAAACCTCCTGTAATACCCTGTGAGTCCTAAAAAGGCTCTCACCTCTGTCTGGGTTTTGGGGGGCTCCCAAGCCAGGATGGTTTCAATCTTGGGTCGTAGGGGCGCCATCTGGCCGCTCCCAACTTGGTGTCCCAAGTACACCACGGAACCCTGCCTCATCAGGCACTTACTCGCCTTGATCGTGAGGCCTGCCTTCCGCAGCGCCAACAACACTTCCCAGAGGTGGCGCAGATGTTCCTCTCAACTGGCACTGAACACTTTGATGTCATCCAGGTAGGCGGCACTGAACTCATCCAGTCCAACCAACACCTGGTTGACCGACCTCTGATAGGTGGCAGGGGCATTCTTCATCCCAAAGGGCATAACACGGAACTGGAAATGCCCATCTGGTGTGGAGAAAGCTGACCTCTCCTTTGCCCCATCAGTCAAGGCGATCTGCCAGTACCCAGACTTCAAGTCAAACATGCGGAGGTACCGTGCAGCCCCATGCCGATCAATGAGCTCATCAGCTCTGGGGATGGGGTGCGTGTCAGTCTTCGTGACTGAATTGAGCCCACTGTAGTCCACACAGAAGCGGAGTTCGGGTGTGTCACCCGGTGCTGCAGCCTTTGGGACCAAGACCACTAGGCTGGCCCAAGGACTGCTAGAGGACTCAATCACCCCTAGCGCAGCATCTTTGAGACCTCCTCTTTGATGCAAGCCCTCACCCTGTCAGTTACCCTGTAAGTTTTGTGCTTCACAGGTAAGCTGTCTCCTGTGTCCACATCATGGATGCACCAATCTGTGACACCAGGAACCAGGGAGAACAGATCAGAAAACTGTCCCAGCAACTGGCGGCAGTCATTCTGTTGCTCCGGGGTCAGGGTGGATGAGAGGTTAACACCATCCACTGACCCATCTTGCTCTGTTGCAGACAGGAGGTCAGGAAGAGGCTCAGTCTCCTCTTCCATTCCAGCATCAGTTGCTAAGAGCATACCCACTTCAGACCTCTCTCAGTGGGGCTGAATGGGATTGACATGCAGGACCCTCAAGGGGTTCCTGGGAGACCGCAAGTCCACCAAATAGGTGACAGGACTTTTGCGCTCCACAACCTCAAATGGTCCGGCCCACTTATCCTGGAGCATGCAGGGCTCCACTGGAGCCATGATCCACACTTTCTGGCCAGGTTGAAGCTCTTCCAGAGTGGCATTCTGGTCATACCATCGCTTCATCTCCTCTTGGCTGGCTTCCAGATTTGCCTCTGCGAGTTGCCTGAAACGCCTTGTCTGGTTCCTGAAGGCCAGCATGTAGCTATGTACATCCTGGGGAGATTTCCTGGGAGATTGCTTCCAGCCTTCTTTGACCAGACTCAGAGGTCCTCTGACGGGGTGTCCATAGAGAAGCTCAAAGGGACTGAACCCTAGAGATTTCTGTGGCACCTCATGGTATGCAAAGAGTAGGCATGGTAAGAGGACTTCCCACTTACGCCTCATGGGTTCCTCAAGACCCAGTGCCATGCCTTTCAGGGTTCGGTTGAACCTTTCAACCAACCCGTTTCCTTGGGGGTGGTAAGGAGTGATGAACTTGTAAGTTACCCCACACTCCTGCCACAGGGACTTCATATACTTAGAAATTAAGTTAGTTTCCCGGTCAGACACTACCTCGCGGGGGAATCCTACTCGTGAGAAAATTCCCATCAGTGCTCATCCCACCACGGGGGCCGTCACTGTCCTCAGAGGTATGGCTTCTGGGTACCAGGTGCCATGGTCCACCAAGACCAGGATGAACCGGTTGCCCATGGCTGTCTTGGGGTCCAGTGGCGCCACAATGTCAATCCTCACTCGCTCAAAAGGGGTACTGACCACAGGGAAAGGCTGGAGAGGAGCCTTCTGCTTCCTCCCACTCTTTCCACTTGCCTGGCAAGTCTGACATGTCCTGCAATGAGTGTCTGAACTCTTGCGCATTTGGGGCCAATGAAAGTGGGTGACAAGCCTTTCAAAGCTCTTGTCCTACCCCAAATGTCCTGCCAACGGCACATCATGAGCCAGATCCAGTAGGAAGGCTCTGAAACTCTGGGGTACCACCAGCACACGGGCTAACCCAGGCTCAGCAACCTTAGGCTCACTATACAGGAGACCATTCTCCCAGTAGATCCAATGTGATCCTGACTGATCGCCTGCTGCCTGGCTTACGGCCTGTCGTCGCAGGCCCTAAAGAGAAGGGCATTCTCTCTGCTCCTTGCAGAATTCTTCCCTGGAAGGGCCTCCTTCCTGCTGCCAATGGGTCAGCTCAGGCAGGTCCTCCAGTTCAGCTACCTGTTCCCCGGTAGGGCATTCCGCTCAGGATCTACCTCCTCCTGGGCCGTGGGAACTTTGGGGGTCGGTTTCCCGGGCTCCCTGCCTCTTCTCTCTGAGGAAGGTTCCTGGGCCTCCCTCTCAAGCTCCAGGTCCTCTTGAGCACCCCTACTGGCTGCCATTGACCGGGTGGTCACACACACCCAGTCAATCAGACCCACGATCTCGAAGTGAGCACTCTTCTCCACCTTTCCCCAAGGTGAGCTCTCTGAATCGTTCCCCAACAAACAGTCAACAGGCATGGCGGGCCTCACAGCTACCTGAAGAGTACCAGAGACCCCCCTCCCCCACTCAAAGGGAGCCTGAGCCATAGGACAATGGCTCTCTGTGTTGTCAGAGCCAACAACTCGGCAAAATGCATGAGGGACAACCTGCTCTTGAGATACCAGTTGACACTTGACAGCTGTCACACTGGCTCCTGTGTCTCTAAGAGCCTCCACCTTATGGCCATTGATGGTCACCCACTGCCATATTTCTTAGGGTTCCTGGGCAGTGGAGTCTCTCGGACCACATCACAGTCTCCTAAAGAGACAAGGCCCATTTTTGCGGGACCCCACCCACCTTGGACACCAATCTCCTCCCCCAAGGCTGCACAAGCCATCTGCCGGGGTGGAGCACTAGTGGGTGCTGCTTTTCCAAATAGGTGGCACCTGGTGTCACTCGCCTTGTGACCCAGGTCGCCACATTTCTAACATCTCAGGGGTCCCTGTGGAACAGGACTACCTGTCGGGCCTCCTTGCTTTCTCTCAGGGGGAGGCTGGGAACCCTTCCCTTGGGGACTACTTTAGGGCCCGTTGTGGAACTCCTTTTGTTTACCCTTCTCCCCCCCTTGCTGGGGACCCTGCCTACCTTTGGCTGAGTCTCCCATGTGACCCTTGTGGACCCGGGAGCTCACCCAGTGGTCCGCCTCCTCAGCAAGCTTCCTAGGGTTAGTCAGCTTGCAATCAATCAGGTGCTGGCGCAGCTCTGGAAAACAATTACTAGACAAGTGCTCCCATGCAATCAAATCAAGAAGCCTCTGAAAATCATTCACTTTGCTGCCCTTCACCCAACCATCCAATGCTCTGCAAAAGAAAGTGACGTATTCAACCCAGGTACCATTCTCCATCTTCTTACAAGACCTGAACCTCTGCCTATAGAGTTCAGGGGTCAAACCATACCTAGACATCAATGCATCCTTCATGTGGCTGTATGAATTGTGGACTTCAGAAGGCAAGTCTAACAGTGTGTCCCGCCCCTCACTAAGGAACCTTCCCTACAACCCCACTCCCCAATTTCTCTCAGGGACCCAGTGGGAAGACATAGGTACCTCATAGGCTCTGAACCACTGCCCAATATCATCATTTTTATAAAACTCTTTCACCACATCTTTGGGAATATACACTCTAGCTTCCACAGGCACGGACGGTATGCTGCCACTAGAGGGAGTACTCTCTAAACTCTTGGTTTTAAATTCCAACTCCCTCAAAACCTTTTCATGCTCAAACTGTAATTTCTTTTCCTCTATGTCTAATCTCCTATTTTCTATCTCTAGTTGCCTATTCACCTTGAACTTTATCATCTCCATTTGGTGCCTCCTAGATCTCTCTCTGTCCTCCAGCTCCTCTGGAGACAGACTCTTGCTACCAGCGGGGGAAGGTGCTTTCGTTCCTCCTGGACCCAATGGCCCTCCCAGCTGCACATCTGCATGGTCATCCCCTTCCTCAATCTCATGGGCTTTCCTTGCTTCTACCCAGGCCCTCAGCGCCTTGTAGAACTCCTCCTTTCTTCTGAATCCAGCAGTGGAGACATTGAATTTCTTGCAGAAGTGATCCAGCTGTGTTACTTTATAGCTATCTAGCCTCTATTCTTCCCACTCACAATCATTAGAGGCTATGGATTCTGTTTCCTCCATGACAACTGAATCTGGCATCTTTCAAAAATAGAAAATCCAAAAAGGAATCTACCAAAAAGTATGTGGTTGCGTTATGGTCTGCACTCACTAAGTAGTGTTCACCAATCACTGTACATGAGTCACAAATGCAAGTCCAGAATCCCACCGCTGCCACCAATGTTAGATTTGGGGGGCTCTAGTTGGCACAGGTAGGTACTTGTGACAAATAGGGACCCTTGCCTCTAGTCAGGGTAAAGGGGATACACTCCGAAAATAACCCCTGCTCACCCCCTTGGTAGCTTGGCACAAGCAGACAGGCTTATCTCAGAGGCAGTGTGTAAAGCATTTGTGACCACATAAAGTAGCCCAGTGACAACACTACAGATAGACACCACACAGTTGTATATTAAAAATAAGTATTCTTTATATAGACTTAACACAAGACCATTAAACGACAAAAATCCACAATACTATACTTAAAGAATGGCAGTTTAGCTTAGTTCAGTTCAGTTCTTAAGATGCGACACTTTGCGTCAATGTACCTTACGAGGCGTTGCGCTTCCACAACAAGTAATGTTGCAGCGATGGAAGTGCGGCAAAGTTGCGGTGCAAAGAAATAAAGATGGGAAGATCTTCCAGATGCGGCACGCTTCTCCGAGGACGCGAGAGTCTCTGTTCGATGCGTCAGCTGCAGCAGCGATACCCTTGGTCAGCGATGCGACGGCAACAGCCTTGGCCACGGCACTCTTTTCTGACGTTGCGAGAGGCTTCCGCAAATTGCGACAACTACAGCGCCGACATCCACGATGCGACGGCAGCAGCTTCTCCAGGGATGCGAGGCGCTTTTCTCGATGCGGTGCAATATGACAGCTACAGCGCCGACATCCACGATGCGACGGCAGCAACAGCGATGGTGACACGCTTCTCCTTCGTTGCGAGACTCTTCTCCTGATGCGGTGCAATACGACAGCTACAGCGGCGACACCCTCCCTTGGAGTTGCGCCGGCAGCGACGGCGACACGCTTCCTCTTCGTTCGAGACGCTTCTCTCGATGCAGTGCAATACGACAGCTACAGCGCCGACATTCACGATGCAACGGCAGCAGCAGCCTCGGTGACACGCTTCTTCCTCGTTGAGTCGTGCTTCCAGCTCCTTGCGACGCGCAGTCCCTCAGAAGGCCCAAAACAGCAGCAGGCACTTCCAAAGAACTCGGGCGAGCTGGGGTTTGAAGTAGGTTGTCCCTGAGACTTCAGCAGGAGGCAAGTTCTTTTCCAAGCCCTTGGAGATCCTTCACAAGTTGAAAATAAAGTACACAAAGTTCCTTTCTCCTTTCTTTGGCAGTCAGGCAACCACTGCAGGTCAATCCCCTAAGCAGCAATTCAGCTTAGGAATAGTCTCTCCTCAGTTTCTTCAGGTTCTTCTCCTCAGCAAAGGTTTCTTCTTGTAGTCCAAAAGTGATCTAATTTCTTGGGATCAGGGTCCCAATATTTATACCCCAAAATCGTTTGTTCTCTGAGGGGAGAGTGGTCTTTGCCTAATCCAAACCAGTTCTGGAGTACTCTGTTTACAAGACTCCTTCTTTCCTTTCACAGTGCAGGGCAGAAACATCAGACGCCCCACAGGAGGTGGAGCCAGCATTGTGGAGGTAAAGCACAGCCCTGGCGCACTTTGCTGACAGGATTCCTTCTCTTCTTTCACTGTGCAGGGCAGAGACATCAGCCGCACCCTAGAAGGTGGAACCAGTATTGTCGAAGGCAGGCACAGCCCTATTCAAGGTTCAGGTGCAACTCCTCCCACCCATCTAGATGCAGATCTCTCTATTCACCACTGGGCTGACTTATTCTGCCTCCTGGAATCCCCCAGCCCTGTTACTCACAAACTCCATACAAGGAATACACAACCTAGCAGAGGCAAGCTTGAAAGGTTAGACAAGAAAATGCCTACTTTCTAAAAGTGGTATTTTCAAACACAGAATTTTAAAACCAACTTCACTAAAAGATGTATTTTTATCATTCTGAGTTCAGGCACACTAAACTCAAATTTCCACCATGTTCCCCGAGTCAGTTAGGATTATAGGAATGTAATATTCTAACTGTCCATTCTGGCCTATGGAGAACAGGTAGCCTTGCAATAGTGAAAAACGGCTGTAATTCACTATTAGGACATGCCACTCACACCAGGGCATGTCCTACCTTATACTTACAATGCACCCTGCCCTTGGGCCTACCATAGGGGTGTCTGATATGAAGAAAAGGGGAGGGTTAGGGACTGGCAAGTGGGTGCACTTGCCCAGTCGGCATGACAGTACCAGACTGCACGCAGGATCTGTAATGGCAGACCGTAGACACATTTTACAGGGCTGCTTCTGTGGGTGGCACAATCAGTGCTGCAAACCCACCAGCAGCATTTGGTTTACAAGCCCTGGGCACTCCTGGTGCACTGTACTAGGGTCTAACAGGTAAACCAAACCAGCCAATCATGGAACCACTGATCAATACATTAATTTACAGTAGGGAGCACTTGCACTGTGGTACTGGACAGCAGTGGCACAGTGCCCAAAGCATCTAACACCAGCAAAAGCACATGATGCAACAGCAAAAATGGAAGGGAGACCCACGCCAATGGTGCCAGGTCTAACAGTTACCAAAGGTAAGTAACTCGTACATCTGATAGAGACTGCTAGCAGTAGATTCCTCAACGTAGAATAGATACCCTAGCCATACCCACGGGGAAGGAGGATCTGCGAAAGGACCCCACCAGCCTGGACATACCAGAAGAACCTACAGGGTACCAGTCCAATGGACAGGGTGAGGAGCCCCTCTCCCCAGGCAAGGGGAACCCCACAAGCAGAACCCCCGACCCCTAGAGGGGTGTGGGAAGAAGAACAGAGAACGAGAAACCCGTTCGCACTTAACAGAGGAAAGAAGGCCGGGGGAGGCCGAAGCACCCCATGCCTCTAACAAGGCAACCGGACCTCCATCCATTTCCAGGAAAGGAAGAGGAAGAAGAAGAAGCCTAGAGGGCCCAAAGAAACGAGGAAAAAGAAGGCGAGACAACCATATTCGGAAATCAACAGATCAGACAGTGCGGCGCCGGCAGCAATAAGCAGACGGAAAACAGAAAGAAGAGCCCGGGGGCCCCAGGAAGACCAGGCAGGCTACACCTGAAAAAGGGAAAAGCATGAAACCATCCCAACCTCCAGGACAGGAGCATGAAGGCGAGGAAATGATCGGACACACCACCACGACGGGTCCGCGCACACGACCTAAAGAAGCATCTGCAAAATACATAAACGCCATGGAGAGCAGAGGCTCGAAGGCAACCACAACCCCCTAGCACAGCGCAAGCTATAGAACAGCTACCACTATCCCACATAGGGTACGTTAAGTCCCAAGACATGGGAACCCTCTTTGGAAGAAACTTCCGCAGCAGAGGAAAAACTAAAGAGCCGCGGGGAAAAAACCCCAGCAGAAGACTTGTCAAGCAGCCCAAGAGAAAACAGAAGGCCTAATAGTCAGGGCAGATAACTCAAGCAAAAAACACACACACACAGGCAACAAGGGCCGTCCAGCAGCCAACAAGCCACAATCCCAGCAAGGAGGGCTCAAGTGACCATAAAACACACAGCACAACAAGGGCGACTCACCCAAAAGGAGGTCCAAGAACCAGATCAACTCACCAGTCACTGAGGGGGAGAAGGAGGCGGCGGAGGAGGAGGAGGAGGACGAAGCATTGCCAAGAACCTCTGGATGGCCGAGTCTGCCCGGGCATGAAATAACAGGGTGCCGTCGAAGGGAAGATCAACCAGTCTTTCCCTAACATTCTCAGGGAACACACTGTACAGAAGCCAAGCGTGGCGGTGAAGGGTAACCGAAGAGGTCATGGCACGACCAAGCACCTCTGATATGTCCAGCGCGGAGCGAAGAATGAACGCCGCCAGCTCCCGGCCATCCAGCGCGTGATGCCGCACGTCAAGCTGATCAGTCTCCTGTGAAGCGGCGGATCCCAAGAACTCAGCCGATTCCCGGTGGCCCTGGCCAACACACATAAGGTGTTAAGGGCCCGCAGAGCGGCGCTCGTCGAGGTGAACATGTTGCGCCCCCAAGAGTCCAGCCAGCGGGCCTTCCGGGACGCTGGAGACAACAGTGGCGGCAGGGAGGGAAAAGCAGTCCACAAAAGAGGGCTGGAAGCAGAGGGGTGGAGGTCACTCGGAGCTGAAAGGTGCAGGAGGTGATGGGGCACTGGGTCCCTAGTGGCGGGATGCCCCCAAGTCCCCATCAGGGAAGAAAGGAGCAAACCCTCAAAGGGAAGCAACAGCTCCCTCCCACCAGAGCCCTGGTGGAGAACCTCCAGAAGATGATCTGCAGGAAAATGAGCAACCGGGTCACACATGCGCAAAATATCCACAGCCGTGGACACAGCGCGATCGAAGACCCGCCTCCGTAGGGCCCCGCGGTGGAGAAAGCAGCTCCTCTGTGGGGGACGGCTGCAAACTAAGGCAGACGTCCCCGAAGCCAAGCGGGACAGGCAAAGGCCGGACCTGAAATGTAGAAGGAGGGACCGAGGAGTGGGGGACCTGTTGCTCCGCTGGTGAAAACTATGGTCTCGGAATGGTGGGGAGCTGCCTTTTGATGACGCCAGGTAAAAAGCCACCACGCTGCGGCCCGACTCCGGGGAGGACAACACTAGCAGGCACCCAACCTCTGGAGAAGAGGGAATGTCCTAAGACGAGTCCGCAACTCTACGCCTGTCCGGTACCGTAGAGTCCGCAGCCTGAGGCAGGACGTCATCACCATCCGGCGCCAAAGGAGACGCCGGACAGGCCTCTCCCACGTACACACAGCGCCAAGGACCGGAGCTGAGCCGGAACCGGAGTGGCCAAGGGACGGTGCCGGAACGGCACCGACTCGACCTCCGACGAGGCAGCTGCCTGCGTGGAGGGACGAGAGGGACCGGGGGAGTGACAAGAAGCCCTCCACCAGCCTCGACCCAGAATGGGACGTAGGGAATCCGCCGACCTATGCGGTACCGCCAAGGCCGATTTAACGTCCAATGAGGCAGCCACCTGCGTGGAGGGACGAGAGGGGCCCGGAGGGGGACGAGGGGTCTCCTTTCAGCCTCGACCCATAGCGGGACGAGGGGGGGTCCACCGACCCCTGTAGCACCGCCCGGGCCAGCAGCTGCAGGCGCTGTAGCGGCATCACCTCAGCCATGGACAAGGCCGCCGCCTGTCCAGAGGGCCGAGAGGGGCTTGGGAATGCGACCCGAGCCCCGGCGACCTCCAGCAACACCACAGGGACTCCCGCTGGAGTTTGCGGCGAGGCAGAGGCGCTGTGGTCTGAAGGAGGGACCCTCGAAGGGCCGCACCCCAACGGCACAACATCCTCCAAGCCTGGAGCCAAGCCAGCCGGTCCGGTGACGCCGCGGACGGCCCATCGCAATGCAAGGGATCCGCCGACGTCCCAGGAGGGGAAGGAGAAGGAGAAGCCAGCGAGGCCTGCAAGGCTGCCGCATACAACTCCATCTGGGCTCTCGATAACCCCACACCGGGAAACAGTGGATAGGGGTGAAACGCGGGCCGGATCACCCGCGGAGAGTCTCCCCCCCCCCCCAACAGGCCGGAACACAACTCGCGGGGACAAGCTGCGACACTTACCCACCGGGGAGCGACGCACATGCGGCACAGGAGAGGGATGAGGACGATGACGGCCGCTCCGAAAACCTTCCGCAGAAGCTGATCGAGTAGATGAAGCCGACCTTGAGAGACGCGCCGAGAGCAGTTTCATCCAACGCTCCCGCCGCGACTTCGGCTTCAAGTGTTGGCACGCCTCGCAATCAGTGGAGCCGTGATCTTCCCCCAAACACCACATGCAAATGAGGCGAGGGTCCTTCGCCGACATAAGGCGCCCACACGACGTGCAAGTATTAAATCCCGAAGGCTTTCGCACACTGTTCCACACAGATAACCACAATAGTAGAGAGAAAAGGGGCCTTAACAGGCCCGGAACAGAGACCGGATCTGCGTTGCATGCAAAAAGGAAAAAACTGACGTAGGCGCGCCGGGGTGGGACTTATGTGACCTTGCTGACATCACGTGCGCGGACGCCTGGGCGGAGTCACGCAAGGCCGTCCCCCCGGAGCGCAGGGATGCTGTGGCAAAACAAATTCTGCATCCAATCTCACGCCTGAGGTTAATTCCACGTTAAGGAATCTGCGTCTAGTAGTCTATCAGATTATCATGTTGCTAGGCCACGCACCTCTATTTCCACCACACTTAAGAATGACAAAACAAGCATTCTTCATTTCATCTTTCCCAATTCTGACGCATTCTTAAATATCAGCACCATTCATTTTTGCTGTGTGCTAGAAAAAAACAACATCCTACAGCCCCCACTCACATAAGTATCCAGCAGGATTGTCACATAAATTCTCACACTTTGAAGTCAGAGAAAAGTAAACATAAGCTCCCTCAAGAGGCAAATCGTGACAGTTGACCTCTGTCTTTGAACACCCAACAAATGTGACAAGATAAGAACAAGATTTAAAGGCCTGGGAAGAGAGTGCTCAGAAGGATACAGTAGTCAAGGTATGCTCCATGGGAGGGAATAACTCAAGATGGACATGCTAAAACAAATAAAGCCAGCTAATAGAAGACAATCAACTAAGTCACAAACCACAACACCAATAGTAAGCAATGGGCGAAATGTATTCACAGTGAAGCTTTCAGAAGGCCCACAAGATGCCGCTAGCAAACTTTGACCTAAAAAAGGACAACATTTGTGGGGACCATTTAAACAATGAATTGCTCATTTATAGTGTGTAGGATATATTATTATGTAAAGTGGCTAATGATAATGATATTACCCTGGCTGACTCTGTAAAATCGCTGGGAATCACCCTCGATTCAAAACTTGACATAGCCAAGTACATCAAAATCTCTGCAAAAAGCGCCTTCCTCAACTTGAAACTACTCAACAAAATAAAACCCTATATCCCGCCTAAGGACCTCAAGCAAGCTACTCAAGCACTAGTGCTATCCAGACTAGACTACGGCAATGCAGCCCTCACAGGTACAGCTAAATGCCACTTAGCTCCTCTCAGAACGTCATTCTGCAGCCAGAATGATCACAGGAGCAAAGAAATACGAACACATATCACCTGCACTCAAAGAGCTAAAATGGCTCCCAGTCGAAATGTGTGCCAATTTCAGAACTGCTTGCCTCACGCATAAAGCCCTGCACACCGGGAAACCAGCCTACTTGGCCTCCAAACTTAAGAAGGTCGTCCAGACTATGACCTTCAGGAGCTCCAATACGCTTCTCCTCATCCCACCGAAAATCCGTAAACAAAAAACCGCAGCCCACTCCTTTTCTGGAAACACGCACAAAATCTGGAATTCCATCCCAGTCCACAGCAGAACTACCCCATCCTTTCCAAAATGTAAAATGCAGCTCAAAGACCTCTTTCTCAATCGTCCGCCCATGTATTGATAGCTGCCAATGGAGCACACTAGCCAGAACCGGATGGATGCCAGATTCTCTGCCATCAAGTCAAATACCTCTGCCAAGCCACCGGACACCTACCTCATACCCACACCCATAAAGGGGGCTGGCTTGAGCCAACGTGCACACAACTATGACTCCATCTGACCTCCTTTCTTCAAGGCGGTACAGCGTACCCATGCCTAAACAAAGCGCCAGGATCCATTATACCATTATATATACTACCACGCTATTATGTTTTCCTCAAGACTAGTGCGTTTATGGGATTTCCTGACTCATATGTTGTAAAGCGCTCTGATACCCATGGGTCTGGCCAGCGCTATATAAAGCTCTCAAATAAATAGAATATCTTTGCTAAATTTATCTTAGAATGAATAGGCATGTATTTTTATATCCCATTTCATAATTAAAAATTCATAAGTTAAAAAAACTCTAAAGTTAGAAAAATGAATGGTTAAATTCACAAAATTGGAATGTAGAATTGCCACTCCCTGAAATAAGAGGTCCTGAAAAGGAAGCTGAATTGGAGGACAAAGATGGAGTGATGAAGAAAAGGTATTGGAGGAAAGGAATCGTGTAGTAGGAAAATCATCTGACTATACCTTGTGGAGGAAAATCGTAGGGCACCCTCAGTTTCCAACCAGGATACACATTGTGGAATAACCTAGGGGCAGTCTGCCCTCATAATGCCATCAGGAAGTAATGCTCCAACCCCTGGCCTTAGGAGGAATGCTGCAAGGAGCCCCCCCAATGCTTGTGCCCATGACCAAAGGTCAGGAGGACCTGCAAAAACTCATGGGTCTGGGCTCAGACCGACCCCCAGGCCAGAGTACTCATGGATGCCTTTATTGCCCAGTATGTGAGAAACTGGGTCCCAGGTAGACCTTCATCCACTGGAGAGTCCATTGTGCGTAGTATGCCATCTGCATATGCCACCCACAGTTTACATGCCTGCCTCTAGCCACTGTTCCAGTCTACGCTCCGTGATGTATCCCACACGACACTTAGGGTGGTCCACCAGTGGAATCGCCGGTGGTGCAGTCTCGGTACATACCTGCCAACTTGGAGAACAATCTCAGTGTGAGGGGGGGCCTTGGAGGGGGAAGGGACTGGCACGATTAGTACCTAGGAGTCACTTTTGAATCCCACCCGCCTCCAAGCCCCCTCCTCACAATAAAAGCTTGCTGAGACTGGTCCTGATGTCTTTTCACAACCTTGAATGAACGTCGGCTGTTCAAAACCTCTCGAAAACGACCTGGAAAACCACTATTTACAGCTGCTTTCAGCTTGTTTTCCCTGCCACAGTGTGGTTTCGGCTGCTCACAAAGTGACCATGGGATGGGAGCAGATATTGTGTGTCACATAGTGGCACCGTGTGAGTTGGCAGGGATGTCGTTGCCAAAGCTCTCCAGCAACTCATTGCAAAAGTCAGAAGTCTAGACTAACGGTGACATCATGTAGTAGGAAAAGCATCTGACTAGGACCTTGTGGAGGGAAGGTTGGATCAAAATGGAGCACACTAGCCAGAACCGGATGGATGCCAGATTCTCTGCCATCAAGTCAAATACCTCTGCCAAGCCACCGGACACCTACCTCATACCCACACCCATAAAGGGGGCTGGCTTGAGCCAACGTGCACACAACTATGACTCCATCTGACCTCCTTTCTTCAAGGCGGTACAGCGTACCCATGCCTAAACAAAGCGCCAGGATCCATTATACCATTATATATACTACCACGCTATTATGTTTTCCTCAAGACTAGTGCGTTTATGGGATTTCCTGACTCATATGTTGTAAAGCGCTCTGATACCCATGGGTCTGGCCAGCGCTATATAAAGCTCTCAAATAAATAGAATATCTTTGCTAAATTTATCTTAGAATGAATAGGCATGTATTTTTATATCCCATTTCATAATTAAAAATTCATAAGTTAAAAAAACTCTAAAGTTAGAAAAATGAATGGTTAAATTCACAAAATTGGAATGTAGAATTGCCACTCCCTGAAATAAGAGGTCCTGAAAAGGAAGCTGAATTGGAGGACAAAGATGGAGTGATGAAGAAAAGGTATTGGAGGAAAGGAATCGTGTAGTAGGAGAATCATCTGACTATACCTTGTGGAGGAAAATCGTAGGGCACCCTCAGTTTCCAACCAGGATACACATTGTGGAATAACCTAGGGGCAGTCTGCCCTCATAATGCCATCAGGAAGTAATGCTCCAACCCCTGGCCTTAGGAGGAATGCTGCAAGGAGCCCCCCCAATGCTTGTGCCCATGACCAAAGGTCAGGAGGACCTGCAAAAACTCATGGGTCTGGGCTCAGACCGACCCCCAGGCCAGAGTACTCATGGATGCCTTTATTGCCCAGTATGTGAGAAACTGGGTCCCAGGTAGACCTTCATCCACTGGAGAGTCCATTGTGCGTAGTATGCCATCTGCATATGCCACCCACAGTTTACATGCCTGCCTCTAGCCACTGTTCCAGTCTACGCTCCGTGATGTATCCCACACGACACTTAGGGTGGTCCACCAGTGGAATCGCCGGTGGTGCAGTCTCGGTACATACCTGCCAACTTGGAGAACAATCTCAGTGTGAGGGGGGGCCTTGGAGGGGGAAGGGACTGGCACGATTAGTACCTAGGAGTCACTTTTGAATCCCACCCGCCTCCAAGCCCCCTCCTCACAATAAAAGCTTGCTGAGACTGGTCCTGATGTCTTTTCACAACCTTGAATGAACGTCGGCTGTTCAAAACCTCTCGAAAACGACCTGGAAAACCACTATTTACAGCTGCTTTCAGCTTGTTTTCCCTGCCACAGTGTGGTTTCGGCTGCTCACAAAGTGACCATGGGATGGGAGCAGATATTGTGTGTCACATAGTGGCACCGTGTGAGTTGGCAGGGTTGTCGTTGCCAAAGCTCTCCAGCAACTCATTGCAAAAGTCAGAAGTCTAGACTAACGGTGACATCATGTAGTAGGAAAAGCATCTGACTAGGACCTTGTGGAGGGAAGGTTGGATCAAAACAGATAGCATTTCCTGTTCCAGAAGTAACAATAGGTTCAACTGGGAAACCCAAGGTCTGAAACATCAGAGACAAAACACTCAAAAAATATCCCATTCATAAGCTTTTTGTTGTATTGTTTTTATTGACTTTTCTGCAAAGAAATAAGAGACACAGGGCAGGCATGCCCTGGCAGAAATATGCATCACATCAACAGCTAATGGATAATCATAGGGCCCCCCCCCACCACTCCCAACCAGGGTTCAAATTGTGGAATAACCTAGGGTCAGTCTCCCTGCATAATACGACCATAGGATGTGTCATATCGACCAGAGATGCCAACTTTGGCGATGGTCAACAAGGTTTGAGGCTCAGCATCCTGTGATTCTGGACAAATCATTTAATCTCCCTGAGCCTACTGAAAATGAATTTGCCCTTATGTAATGTAACTGGTGCCCATGTAAAGTGCTCTAATACCTTCCATTCAGCAAAGGGACAATGATAATGATTGGGGGGGCATCTGTATCCCCCAGGGGAACGGTGGCAACGCAGCCACTTGGGCCGTGACGGAAGGGGAGGGGGGTCCCAAACTCCTTTGACCCTCCTTCCCCACACCTCTTATGTGTCAACGAGTTATGGATCGGAATCCCTTCCTCGTCACTAGTCATAAAAGCCTCCAGAACCTCTAGCCATGGGCCTGTCAGAGGTTGTCTCTGCGTCTCTCTTCGTCCCTCAATGCACAACCTCTGTGTGCAGGCCCAAGGCTCCAGGGACAATCATTAGCGAGTATGCAGAAGACCTTCCAGCGACCTGCAACTGAGCGCAATTTCCCGCTTTGCCAGGACCGTTGTTAAATCTAGAAACCGATCCCCAACCTTGAGTAGCTTATTCCACGTGTAAATGCTAAAAAAAAGCAGACCCCCAGGGTACCAAAATCCCTCCTGTTCAGTGTGCACTCCACGGGGCAGATTTACAAGCCCCTTGTGCCACTTTTGTGTCACTTTTCCCATGTTAAAAATGATGTAGAAAGTGTCGCCAGGGTCTTATAAATAAGCCCCAAGTCTGTAGCCACTGAGTGCCAGAAGAACCTGACCACAGGTCATTCCCAAACCATGTATATAAGACACCAGCATTCCGAGAGCAAATCTAGGGCACAGCAGGTGTTCCGACAGCCTCAAAACATTTATTCTGTGGGGTCAGGTAAGTGGTGAGTATGTAATTGAATTGTGTGTATTTGAAACCAGCGTTTCGAGAAACCTTGTGAACCTGCTCCAAGGCCATCATCCATTCGCTGTCTTGAAGTCTCCTGCCCAGTGCCGCCTCCCACCACTCACACCTATGAGGCAGTTTATCTGCAGTCATTTCTTCCACTGATTTGCAGACCCATGAGATCAGCTTGTGCCCATGACCCATCAGGTGGACCTGCAGGAACTCATGGGTCTGGGACTCTTACGGACCCCCAACCCAGAGACCCCTCATGGTCACCTCTATTGGCCCATGTGAGAAACTGGATCCCAGGTAGGCCCTCCTCTTTCACCGGGGAGTCCACACTTATTTGTATATATATTTCAAACTCAAGAACTTATTTTCAAGGTAAGCACAGTTTTCTATAAAAATTAACAGGCAAGTAAAGCGTTTAAACCTGTGCGCTTTTAAGTGCAAATGCAATCCTATGAGAGAAAAAGTGAAAGATGCATATTCGGTAGGTACCGTTGGTTTCAGGGGTTCACCTTCTGGAATTGTAATAGTAGTGGGCAAGGTTCAAAGTACTACCAGCAGTTCTTTGGGAACCACCCGGGTTCTACCAGGAGCAGAGTGCTGGTGAGGCTGGTAGCTGGCACGCCATGGTGAAGGGGGGCCAGAGGAAAAGAGGCTGTACAGGGGGACTTGCGGGCAAGTCCAAGGGATTCCAAATGGTGCTCAGGTCGCAAGGGGTCTTGGCACACAGGGGTACAGCCGGTTCGTCGAGAACTGGGCTTGGGAGCAGAATGGTTTGTTCGGCTGGACTGGTGCACAAAGGAGCACCTCACGGTCAGGGACAAACAGCTGGAAGAGGAGAAATCAAGGCAGCTGGGCCTCTCTCGAAGTCGGTCTCAGTGATGCTGACATTCTTCAATGGCTGCTCTGTCTTTGGTGCAGGACGTCCGGTACCCCAGGGGTTGGTGCTGCAAGGCTCTGGTTGGTCCTGGTGTCTTCACACTCGGTGAAGAGACATCGGACCTTCCAGAGCATGAGTTTTTTTCCTGGTCACCTGCGGCCGTCGGTTGGGCAGGGGAGCTGCAAGGCGGTGGACCAGACTTTGCTGGTCAGTGCCTGCGGACTGCAGGGGATTAGCTCCTCTACTCCAAGGGAGACTTTGTTGAAGTGTTGGCAGGCTACACAAGGCTTTAAAAGTGCTCCGGCAAGCAGGATGAGTCACTCTGTTGCGATTATCAAGAGAGGACAGGGTTCCATGCCAAAGGTCTGCTGCAGTTCTCGCTAGGCAGTGATTCATCTTCATCCTTCTGTTGATATGTCGAATCTGAGTTCTTGGGTTCAGGGGTGCCATCTAAATACTCAATTTAGGGGTGTTATGGGGAGTGACAGGTAGTACCCAATGGGCTACCTACCTTTAGTGTGTCTACACCCTCTGTATGACCACTTGCTGTGAGAAGTGGGCATAAACCTGACCCTAGAAGGTTAATTCCTGCCAAAACAACATGGAGGAATCTGAAAAGTGGGGTCCACATCAGCTGGCTCACCCTACAGGTGGTATAGGCTGAAGATGGTCACACCTCCTAGTCTAACTAATTTTCACACCTGTCTTGCCACCAAAAATTGAGTTCAGGACAGGGGGGTGGGCATCTCCACTATCTGGAGAGGACCGAGGTCACATTAAGGTGGCAGAGCCTTTAAAGCTTCCCGCCCTGGAATGACCATCCTGCTTGGAGGAGGAGTGAAAACCTCCGCCCAGAGCAGGCTTTGTTTCTGTCCTCCGAGAGTGAAGGCTCTCTTCACCAGGAGATCAGAAACCGGTTTATGGTGGATGGCGGGTCGAGCCAATCAGTCAACACACTAGTAGTCGGTAGGTTTTCAGTGGCACCTCTAAGATTCCCTATGTGTGAATTTATCAATAAATCCAGCACTGGCATCAGTGTGGGTTTAATAAGACTAGTTCTCTGGCACCAAACATCTTGGGGTACAGTAAAGCCATCATGTAGCTGGGTAACTCGAAATTACAAATGTCCAGCCCATGTTCTCGTTATGACGTTCATGTGCACTGGTAATATTGAAGGATGAACTTAGATATCACCAGGACATATAATCTCTCGCAGATATGCCCTCACATGGGTATAGTGCACCCTGCCTTAGGGCTGCAAGGCCTGCTGTGGGGGGGTGGGTCTTACCTATGCCACATATAGTGCTGATAGGTATGGCACACAGGGATGTGTGCCATGTCGACCCTTTGGTTGGACCCAGTCTGTAATGCATGAGCTTGGTGAGGGGTCCCTTAGGGTGGCACAATTTGTGGTGCAGCCCTTAAGGACCCTCTTTAGGTCCAATACCCTAGGTACCAGGGGTGCCACCTACTAAGGACTTAAAAAGGATTCTAATGGGCTGCCAATTGTGGAACAATCGTACAAATTAAGGAAAGAACACTGGTGCTGGAGACCTGGTTAGCAGCAACCCAGTACTCTTTCAGTCAAAAATGCACCAGATATCAGGCTAATAGTGGGGGGTAACCATGTCAAAAGGGACACATCCCTACACCTCTGAAAACAGTCACCCACAGTTTCTGTTCCACCTCAAACCACTGTTCTAGGCTATGCTCTGTGAAGTATTCAACCTAAAGGGTAGGAAGTTCCACCAGTGGAATCACCAGACCATAAAGCATTGAGTGGTGCATGCTTGTTGTCAAAGCTCTCCAGTATCTCATTGCAAAAGTCAAAAATTGAGACTGGGGGTGGGGGAGCCCCCTTGGATCCGGGCCCAGCAACCAGTCAAACACCCCCAGGCCCTGCACATCTCTGCAAGCTAACCACCTCGTCAGCCACTGTAGCTGTGCAGACAAGAAGAATAGTAGGCAAATGTAAAGTGGCAAGAGGCACTCGATTTGCACCCCTCCAAATCCCAGATTAATTCCTGGATCATCACCAAGGGCATGAAACCAACTCTGAGGTATTAAAATTGGGAGATTGTCAAAATAATCTAAGACCCTTGGAAGGAGCACCCTCTTATTAAGAGCTACTCTCACCATAATGGGGAGTTTAAGGGGCCGGCAGAATTTCACAGTTGGCCTCGCTCGTATCCTCCTCATCACAAAACCGTTCTGATTGCATTGCACAAGTGCAGGCAGATGATCGTGCAACTGGTCCGCAAGTATTTTACTCAAAATCTTATAATCAATGTTTAACATTGAGAACAGCCTATAAGCCCCTACTTCCTCAGTACCCCCCCCCCACCTGTTTGGGCACTGATACAGTTAAAGCCTCCTAACACGAGGCCAACTGGCGTGCCGCCTCCTCCAGCGTGTGATCAGAGTGTAGTAATCCTGGGGGGCAGATTTCAGACACAAGTGCAGTAAAATTGAACTGGCAAAACATCCGTGCCTGGCTGCCAATCTTCCAGTAGGAATTGCAGAGATGCTCCTCCCTGTCAGGCCCAGTATAACTGGGTTATGGTCAGAGAGTCTGCACACATCCAACACATCTCACACGAGGAATTTAAGGACATGGTCAAAGCAAGCAGGCCTGCCGGCAGCTCTTCGGATCCCTGTCCACCATAAACTTTTAAGACAATTCTTTTAACAACCTCTGCTGTCACTCCAGTAAGAAGAATCATGAACGATTCCTTAACTACCGTAATACTTCCAGAAGAACTCAAAAAGTTACACATATGCCCTTTACTGAAGAAAACAAACTTGGACCTGCTGAACCCTGCCACTACAGACCCATTACAAATGGACCTTTCCTGGGTAAACTGATAGAAAGAGCAGCGTTTGACCAGATGTCACAATTCATTGAAGAGAATGACGTACTTTCAGACTTCCAAACAGGATTCCGTCCTGGAAGAGGCACTAAATCTGCCCTCCTTGCCATCTGGGATGACCTGAAGAATACAGCAGACCGCAACGGGTTTACTGCGCTACTCCGCTTGGCCTTCTCGGTTGCCTTTGACACTCTAAACAAAGACTTTATGAGGTCGGCATATAGGGAACTGCTCGAGACTGGATTGCGTCCCACCTTCAAAACAGAACTAATGTCATCCATAGCACACCTTTCTAGTCAAAACCATACTCCACAAAAGAAGGGGTGCCTCAAGGCTCTATCATCTCGCCCATACTTTTCAACATCTACATGAAGTCATTACCGGAACGGATCAATTTTACCTCACGTGCTATGACTATGCAGATGACACGCAAATACTCCTTCAACTGGAATGCCTCAAAGACATTGGAAACGCCCCAATTTTCAGTTCTCCGAGAGCCGTGGATCAGTGGATGACTTGGAGCCATCTCAAATTGAATGCTTCCAAAATGGAAATACTCACACGTGGCGATTGGAGATATTATGACCCGCATGCCACCTGACCTGATGAATTGGGATCACCACCTAAAGTATCGAAGGAAGTAAGAAACCTCAGAATGACCATGGACTCCAAGCTGTTGATGAATGCCCAAGTGGACAAACTAGCAAGATCAAGCTTTGTCACTATAAAACCGCTACAACAAATGTTTCCTTATTTGGGATTTCCACAGAAAGTCCTAGCTACCATCTCCCTTGTTCTGTCCAAACTCTATTACGGCAAGAGCCTCTACCACGTTAACCAGCCAAGATATCTGTCAACAAAGATGATCTTTTGCTGCAGTGTTTATTTCACGACTCAATTAATGACCTAAAATTGGGCATTCTCAGTCAATAGAAGCCCTTCATGAACAGAAAATTCAACATGTAAGACAGTTAAGACCACTAGCATTTTGTAGGTACATGAAAATGGATGCGTCTGAATCCATGCAGGAAGTAAATAACTAACCTAACTGTTACCATTGTCTCTCTCCCAAAAGAGATTAATTTCTGAACTGGATGAAAATCAGAGCCAAATACACAACACATTCCCCCCATGAACTCCAGTACAATAGTATGTCTAGAAATCTTGTCTCTTTTATATGGAAACACAGAAGTCCGAGCCACCCCTAAAACCTAAGCTGATGTTCTCTTCACTGTATTCTGTGCAAAGCAGACTTTTCTACTAGTGCTTCTTTTTTCCATGTCAGTAATGACTTTGGGCATTAAGGATCCACCAAAGCAGCAGAGGAAGTCAAGACCTATGCTGAAGCCACCAGGCTTCACAATGGTCCCAGGATCTGTCACTAAAAGTGGCGGCTTGTGACATTTAAAATTGGTGCGGCGTAAATGTTGGGCATTATTTTTATATAGCAAGCGATGTGAACAAGGTCTATGGACAAACCTGGGGTCCAGGGGGAGTCCCTCTCCTGAGAAAGAAATGAAAAAAAGATTGGCAAATGGTGCATTTTAAAGCAAATGAATGTAGTGGGAACGTATAGTCTTGACATATTAAACACATTAATAACTGCCCCATATCTTCTTGCATTCATTTGTTCAACTTTGTAAAGTGTAAATTGTTCTGCATGACAACTTTAGCCATTTAAAATGTATGCACAGCATGCAGCATTAACTTTGGAAAAATATGTCAGACTTCGAAAAGCACCCACAGATGCTAGCTGTAACCAGTCATATTCATATAGAAATATGTGCAGACAGGTCTTTAAGTGAGATGAAACAGGTGGGTGCTCTCTATAAAGGAACATGCCAAATACATTTCTGTGATTCCCATAGTGTGCCATCAGACCAGTATTTTGCTTTCTCTCTGAGATGTAATTTTATCCAGATAAATGGCACAGCAACTGACATACGCCTAAAGTGTGTCAGTATGATTGGCTTTGTCACTGGGTGTTAGCTGTTTAAGTTAAATGAGTAACAACGATTTCTTATAAATAATTAACATTGGAAATATTTAAATTCTGAAATAGTGAGTCTGTGAATTAAATAGCATTGAGGCCTGTGGAAGGAGTTTTGGCCTTCAATTATGTGTGCTGTATCCTCTTTTTCTCTGCATATCCTGTCCATCTGCACATCTTCAACCCCCTCTCTTTTCTCTTCAGCATCCTCTTTTCACTCTTCCCTGAATGCCCTTCCTCGCATCTGTGAGCTCACCAGCCCCCAACATGCACTGCACTCCCTCAAATGTAAGCACATCAGTGTACCCCCTTGTGAGAAAGTGCCCTCTTTCTGCATGGTTGCCCCCACTTTTTGCTGAACTGCTGATGTGCTTTGACTGAGTGTGCCCTGGGCTCCTGCCAATCAGGTAACCAGGGCCTATGTTCTTTCCCTAAACCTGGATTAAAAACAAAGCCCCATTGGCATCTTGGGCCCCAGGTCAGCCCCTGGCACCCAGGGCACTGTGACCAGGGAAGACCTCTAAGAGCTGCAGCACTTATTGTGTCACCCTTGAAGACCCTGTACCATTACACTCACACACTGCCTTTTAAGGCTGCGTGTCTAGGTGCAGAACAAAGTGAAGAGTTGACATGGCACACAACACTGTGCCATGCCATCAAATCACTGCCCTGGCATAGATCAGTCACCCCTCTAGCTGGGAGCCCTATGCCAGTAGTGAGGGTACAGGTGCATGAGCCCTGTACCCCTACAGTGTCTAAGTCCATTCTTAGACATTGTAAGTGCAGTGCTGCCATTAAGAGTATATGGTGCTGGGAGTTTGTCATTACGAACTACACAGCACCATAATGGCTACACTGAAAACTGTGAAGGTTGGATTTATCAAACTTCTCAGCACATTAAAGCCACACTGATGCCAGTGAGGTATTTAATGAAAAATGCACACTGAGAGCATCTTAGAGAAGCCCCTAAAAAACGACCTACCACTAGTGTCCAGGCTGAGAGGCTCCTTCAGCTGCCACCACCAGACAGGTTCTTGGACACCTGAATCGAGAGCCTGCTGCTCTCAGGGGCCTGAAACAATGCACATCCTGATACGAGGTGCCAAGCCACCTCCCCCAAGATGGGTAGGGTGCATGAAGGGGAAGCTTCAAAGCCTAGCCGCCTTTGTGAGCTTCCCCAGCCACTTGCTGCTTTCAGCAACTGGTCCCCTCTAGTTCTGACCACCACTTTGGGTGGGAGAACTGGCAGGAAAAACAAGTGAGGAAGAGAGGTGTGCCTACCTCTGTCAACCCCACCCCTTAGGTGGGGGAGGAGAGGTGAAGCACAACTCTCAGCCTCGCCATCTTGCAGATGGGGGGGCCCCAGCCAACCAGGGAAAGGTTTATGCCCCTCTCCACCTGGAGTGTGGCATAAAAGGGGGTGTACCCACCCCAGGGAAGGGACCCATTGGTCTCAACCTTATACCTACCTGCAACTCCCCTAAATCTAGTATTAAGGAGCATCCCTGAACCTTGCTTCCTCAGACAAGAAATCAGAAGAAGAAAAGAAGAAGAGGACCGAACAGCCCTGCCGAAGCTAACAAGAGGATGACGCCCACTGACTTGGCCCCAGCCCTTCTGGCCTGTCCCCACCTTGAACGTGCTCCAGTGAAATCCTGGTGTGTCGTGCAGCCAGCAACCGCCAGAAACCCGGAGGACCTGCCTGTCTTCCATCCCAAAGACTGTCTCCCATGAACACTGTATTTGTTCAACAGACTCCAGCTCCGCATGGATCTGCGTGTTTGCACCACTGGGCACCGGACGACCACAGGCCAAGACTGAGTGGCCCAACACCAAGAGGAGGTCTCCCCAGCGATCCTGACCCGAGATCTGGTGACCCCTGACCTGCCTCAAGCCACCAGCCGACACCTGCAGCTTCAAACCAGAAGGCCCCTCCCCATGAGCTGGTAAGAATATCCTTCCCTAAAAGGCACCCCTCCACCTGACGCCCCACGGCCTTGGGTGGCCCAACTGACGGTGCCTAACCAACCACCAACATTCCAACTTAACTCTCCAATTGATGGTCGCAATCACAAGGCCTTCAACCCGAGCCTGCAGTGTGTTTGCAAACCAGAGACTCTCCATTGAAAGCTACAGGGCACCCGATGCCAAAACAGCACTCTGCACCCGGCCGCCCGAGTGCCGCTGAGGGTGCATCTTTTGTGCTGGCCTAAACCCCCATTTGCCCTGAGCTTAAGTCCAAGAGCTTTGCTCCCACAACCCAGTGGCCTACTCGACAGCAGCCACCAACTGGAGGCCCCCTATCCTCATTGGGCCTCAGCACTCTGCACCCGGACACCCTAGTGCCGCTGAGGGTTTAACAAGAGTGCATCCTTGACCCTGGGGGACCCAGAGTCAAACCCCAGAATACCAATTCCCACAAAACAGTACTTACCTTTGAACTGATAACACTATTTTCCTCCATAGGATAACATTGACTGTTTTTCTATGAAAAGTTTCTAAGTGTGGAGTTGGAAAATCTAAGGTATACTACAATGTGTAAGAAAAGTAATCTGAAAGTAATGTACTGGTCATTTTACTAAAAAGCCCATTCAAAGTATATGTACTGTATTTCCAAAGCATTTAATTTCTCAGTAACAGTACTGTAAATCAAAATAAAGTGCATATACAATTACAATCCAAACTGTGTTATAGCTGTATCTTTACTGCAAAGTATTTATCACTTACCTGTGGCAGGCTTGCTTGGTTCTAGGAAATAAAATAATTAAAAGAATATTTTTATACAAAAACAATTGGTCTGAAGTTCAGTCTCTGAGTGTGTGAATTAATTTGCTGACCGAGTGTGTACAACAAATGCTTAACACTGTCCTCTGATAAAGCCTTACTGCTCGACCACACCACCACAAATAGAGTGTGAGGTGCTATCTACTTTACCTCTGCATACCTTTTGGGTTCCACTGGACTCTGAGCACACTATACCTCACTTTGGTGTAGTATATACAGAGCCAGCTTTCTGTGTGCTCTCCAACCCACTGACAGGCACTTTGTTTGGCTTTAGCCTAAGCGCCTGAGCGCTCAATCAAAGCCACGCATAAACATCTGGCATGGCTTCAAGCTTCAAAGTATGCACAGAAAAAAATACAGATAAACAACATTATAAAATAGCGAACTTGTGAGGAATGCAAGATTAAGTAAAACGTTAAATAAGAGAGGAACTGAATCGATGAAATGCATTCCCTTGATGTTTTAAACATTCATTGTTTCAAAGTCAATCCATGTTTTTAGCATCACTGTTAACTTAGGGGCATGTACACAGGGCCAATGTTAATTTCATACACCAGAGAACTGGCCACTGTAAGCACGTTACACAGTAGGCACATATCTCTCGCTTTGGGCCGGACTCTGCTATTTGGATCCATTACGCAAGGGAACAAGAGCGAACCCTGCTCCTTATTTGGATCCATTTCACAAGGGAGCAAATGCCGCAGCTCCACTTCTAAAGCAGCAAGCAATGTGCAGCGAGGGCCTGGGGTGTCACAGTGGGGGAATTAGAGTGATGAGGGGTCTCAGCACAATATACAGAACACAGCATTAGCTTGCAATCCTTTACCATTACCGAGAACAAGGCACCGGATCAGAAGTGCTTGCATCCACTCTCACGTATGACAGAAGGGTGGGATCTATGTCTTTGAATGACGGATGTCTGAAATCACGCAGGGAAGAAGTCTCTGGCCTACAGTGTGCATACAACCAGAGACCCCAATGGCAATGAAGTTATATATCAAAAAACAAATGATGCCTAGGACACCAATAGAACACTTTTAGTATTAGGTGAGATAGCTAAATTGTTCCATCCTATGACAAATATATTATCTTTAACAAAATGACTTCTTTTATTTCTTTTTGTAAGGATTCCCACCTCCACACAGAGCACACAATATATTCTTTTTTTCTTATTTGCTTTTCAATTTAATTATTCACTTATTTTTAAGCCCATTTCGTAAGTATAAACAAACACATATATGAACACAACACTTTTTACATAAATATATACAAACAAATATACATATATTGATCCATTGGCATTTCTTTTTCAAATGTTGTAGCCCAATTTCTTTCTAAAGGATGCTTGCTACATGTAAAGACTCAGCATTCCTTCTCAAGTAAGATCAACCAGACCTATCAACAAGGAGAATAACAAGTCTATATCTTTTTTAGACCTATCTTAAGTCCTTTGCTCCTTGCAAAAAAAATGTTTTCTTCACAACTTAATATACTTTGGCTGGAGTCTTCTTTGAACAAAATATCGACGCGTTTCAGCCCTCACAGTATGGGCCTCATCAGGACTCGGGCTAATAGGATATTCCGTCTACGGGATCAAAAAATCATATATAACTATATACATCCTATAGTAAGTATGTTAAGAGATCATGGTTTTATATTAAATATTTACATATATACATATTCGAATACCAAAGTAGCCTCGAAGTGGTCAGACTAGATAAGGAATCACACCCTTAGTGCCTTCACTCTAAAACGTGTGTGCACCCCGTGCATTTCAACTTTCAACAGACCTTCCACGTTGCTGTGAATGAATAAACCACCCTGTGTCGTGTTTCAATAAAAAGCCACAAGTAACAAGCCACCTTCATGCACCTATAGTCGTCCGTGCAAAAACCTATTTACCGTTGTATTTGCCTTCAGTAATGTATGTGTCCTCTTAAAATGGACTTTCAATGAAACGCATTTATTCCGTCATGGAGAACTAGAAAAAACAGCCACCGACACCTTTTAGATACTGCTTGTGTCGTTTTTAAGACCACATTGGCCACAACTCTTAAATATGGCTCACCTATTGTGTCCGTGGGAGTCACTGGACATAACTCCGTAGCTGATTCTCTTAATTTTCGCGTATGGGCCCCCTTGCAATATGGTCCCCTTTCAACAATTTCCCAGCTCTTGTTCTCGAAGTACACTAGTAAAACATGGAAGAGCGGGAGAAATAACGGATATGCCATGGCGTACAAAAACGTTTTTCTTATATAGAGCCCGCAGCTGGGAAATGCCACTTACTTAATATCATCCAGAGAAATCCAGCTACTTAATGTGCACACTGCCATACAAGAGTGAGCTTGCTCATCCTGCATTTAAATCGTATCCGGGCTCTTCCTCTCTACGAACCCTAATAGTACAAGGGAAACGTGATTAGTTCTTGTCACACTATAGCATTTAAAACCACTTTCTGTTACTGGGCCCAACAACCAATGCCACTTACTTTATTTTTTTCGGAGCAATCCATAGTTTATACACCTTCACTCAAACGCGAGCCGGTTCCTACTGCCGATCACGTGACACGAAACAAACTCCTCACTACTCGACACTAAAAAAGGACTCCGTAGCCTGTTTTCATGATAGATATAGAAAACAGAGGCTGTGTAGAATTAAAAGAGACTCAAAGTATAACTCTATACTACGCGCCCACTCTCCAAATATGTTTTAATTGTGGCTGAATGAAAATAGAATGAATAAAACTACCACATAGTAACTAATAAGAACAAGCATTTGCAATGCAAAAGGTCTCGCATTAGGAAAGTTTGAGCTATTGGTATTGTAAATTACATTTTTTATTTATGTGTTGGTATTGAAAATAGCGAAATTAATAGCTTTGTAATTTACAATGCCAATAGTTTTAACTTTCGCAAATGTGACACCTATCGCATTTGTAATGCAATATGTGTATTATTTACGTGACTTAGATGTATTGATATTACAAATAAAAATTGCTTTTATTATTTGTTTAATAATTAATACTTAAATAAAAGATATTGTAATTTATAATGGCAATGGCTTAAACTTTTGTAAATAACTTTTGTGAAGATTATGTTCAGTGTATTTTATTGTGACGAAAATCCAATAACAGAAGTGAAATATTAACATATTTTTGTGACATTTGTAATAAAGCTTGAAACATTGAGAGAACATATTTGAACCAGTTGTTGTTAAATGGTTGCACAGATTGATGCTGTGGTGGCGCTGAGTGATGTTGTGGTGGCGACGAGTGATGCTGTGGCGTTCAGTGATGCTGTGGTAGCGCATAGTGATGCTGTGGTGCCCCTGAGTGATGCTGTGGTGGTGCTGAGTGATGCTGTGGTGATGCGATAGAGTGAGTGTGATAGATAGATAGAGGGAGGGCGATAGATAGAGGGAGGGCGATAGATAGATAGAGGGAGGGCGATAGATAGATAGAGGGAGGGCGATAGATAGATAGAGGGAGGGCGATAGATGGAGGGCGATAGATAGATAGAGGGAGGGCGATAGATGGAGGGCGATAGATAGATAGAGGGAGGGCGATAGATAGAGGGAGGGCGATAGATAGAGGGAGGGCGATAGATAGAGGGAGGGCAATAGGTAGATAGTGATGGCGATAGAGTGAGTGCGATAGAGTGAGTGCGATAGACAGATAGAGTGATGGCGATCGATAGATAGAGGGCGACAGATAGATAGAGTGAGGGCGACAGATAGATAGAGTGAGGGCGACAGATAGATAGAGTGAGGGTGACAGATAGATAGAGTGAGGGCGACATAGATAGATAGTGAGTGCGATAGATAGTGAGTGCGATAGATAGAGTGAGGTGGCCTTGTGGTGGACGTGGATGTGGTGGTGGTGGTGAATGTAGTGGTGGACTTGGTGGCGGACTTGGTGGTGGCAGTGGATGTGGTGGTGGTGGAGATAGACGTGGTGGTAGACGTGGTAGTGGCCTCGTGGTGGACGTGGTGGTGGCCATGGTGGCCATGGTGCTGGTGGTGGACGTGGTGCTGGTGGTGGACGACGTGGTGGTGGTGGACGTGGTGGTGGTGGACGTGGTGGAGGTGGACGTGGTGGTGGTGGACGTGGTGGTGGTGGACGCGGTGGTGGTGGACGCGGTGGTGGTGGACGTGGTGGCGGTGGACGTGGTGGCGGTGGACGTGGACGTGGTGGTGGTGGATGTGGTGGTGGTGGAGGTAGAAGTGGTGGTGGTGGAGGTAGACGTGGTGGTAGACGTGGTAGTGGCCTCGTGGTGGCCGTGGTGGCGGACATGGTTGTGGTGGTGGACGTGGTGGTGGTGGTGGCTGTGGTGGTGGCTGTGGTGGTGGTGGTGGCTGTGGTGGTGGCTGTGGAGGTGGTGGCTGTGGAGGTGTAGGTGGTGGCTGTGGACGTGGTGGGGGACGTGGTGGTGGTGGTGGATGTGGTGGTAGTGGATGTAGTGGTGGTGGACGTGGTGGTGGACGCGGTGGTGGTGGACATGGTCATGGTGGTGGTGGACATGGTGGTGGCGGTGGACGTAGTGGGGGTGGACGTAGTGGTGTTGGACGTAGTGGTGGTGGACCTGGTGGTGGTGGACGTGGTGGTGGTGGTGGTGGTGGTGGTGGTGGTGGTAGACGTGGTGGTGGTGGTGGACGTGGTGGTGGTGGTGGACGTGGTGGTGGTGGTGGACGTGGTGGTGGTGGACGTGGTGGTGGTGGTGGACGTGGTGGTGGATGTGGTGGTGGTGGTGGACGTGGTGGATGTTGTGGTGGTGGATGTGGTGGTGGTGGACCTGGTGGTGGTGGACGTGGTGGTGGTGGAGGTGGTGGTGGTGGATTGCTAGAGAATATAGTATTTAAGTTAAAGCAGTAGTTAGGACATGGACAGGCTAGAATTCACTTGTCATCACTATAGCGCCTCTCTATGGATCTTTGCAAAGCAGGAGTTTCCTCCAGGTAGCATAGGTTGCATAGACTAGATAAGCCAGTTTATATGACCAAGGCGCATAATTTAGTGTGCCGACTAAATTTCTGCTTCTGTTTTCTGCGTTTTTGTATGTCTCTAGTTGCTTAACATTCTTACAGGTGGCAGTAAGTCAGCAAATTGCTGTAAAAAACTAATTTGTAAGAACAATGCGACTCTGGAATCTTGGTCGTTATAAATGGCCATGCATTATCATACATGCATATAAAACACTTCTAGTCTCAACAACGGTGCCTACAGAAACAGCATCTAAAGCAGAGCACAGCTACAGATGAAAAACATATGCATATTAAGCCAATCATTACTACCTCCTTGAAATGGTCTCACTCCTAATGACGGAAGAAGCGCAAAGCACATTTTGGACACATGGAATGCAGCTTTAGTTTTCTGTAAGTGACTGCAAACAGAGGGTGAAAAAAAAGCAGGTGTTGTTTGCTTTGACCTCATAGGTAATGTGTACAGTGTGCTGCCAGTTGGACATATTCTCATGAAGCGAGGCAGTGCACCCACACTAGTTGAAAAAATAATCCAGCAGAAGCGGATTTAAGAATCACAACGTTTCCCGTAGACTTCACATAGTGCCCGTTCAAGTCAGAGTTGCACACACATTTGTAAGACTCAGGGCTCGTGATGCACTCTAAGATATAGTTCTATGTCAGGACGGAGGCTCCGATTATGCTGTCTCTATTCTTTACTACCAAAATACAGCAGCCAATCACAACAGTAAAGAAAAAACAATAAACTACATATCCCATGAACCCCGAGGATACCATAGAGTAGGTGTAGTATAAAAGGTATCCTAGAGGACAGTCCTTCCTCTTTCTTTGCTGCTCCCGCAGCCAGTTAAGTGCATTTTGTCTTTATTCCTTGCGCTTTGTGCTTTTCTCTTGGCGCTTTGGTTACTTTTGACTGCAGTTAATGTGTGTTTGCTCCGCTTACATTATTACACTGTTTTAACCGATTGCTATTGTTGCATTTGTTGTAGCGCTTGCCTTCGCGCTGGTTTTACCTTGGGGGCGTGTGGTCACCCCCCGCTTGTGGGCTTGCTCTTCTGCGCTCGTTTTTGGAACTTGTGGAGTGGGAGTGGGAGCTGAGAGACGCGCCTTCCTCGCGCGTCTCATTTTCAGCCGGCGTTTTTGTCCTTCTGTGTCGCGCATGCGCAGTACCTTCGTCTAGCGCTTCAGGCGACCGTCGGTACTGCGCATTTCTTGCATTCCTGGCTTTTGTAGGAAGGGAATAGCAGCGCGTCTTCACAATTCTGTCAGAAGACACTGAATTCGGCTTTCTAAGCCTCTGCCCACCTGCCGGCTGTCAGGCTCCAGACGCCCTTTTGTCAGTAAGGACTGGGGGTTGTAAAATTTAAAGTAGGCTTCGCCTAGAGTGCTACAAGCCCTCCCTCCACATTCAAATTGTTCATTCAGGTCAGTTTTTCCTTGCCTGAGGCTTGTTATTGGGGTCGCACTCCCCCTGAATACCCTAAGGGTGTGAATTTTCGGTCCTTTCCTCTGTGGGCTACTTTACTATTCTTTGTTTACCAAAGATGGGAGATTATTATGACAAGGAGGACTTCTACCATGGTGAAGAGGAACCTTCTGGTTCCATGGATATGGAGTATGAAGGACAAGCTTATTCCACTCTTGTTCCTTTCCAGTTACACCTCGCAGAATATGCATCTCAGCAGGGATGGAAGACGTCTTCTGGGCGTTCCTCTAGATCTCCCAAGAATCCGCATGTGGCGGACTTTGTTAAACTGGCGCATTCTCTGGCTACACCCAAATCCTCTAGGAAGGGGAAACGCTCTAAAAAAACTTGCAATCCTTCCCCTTCCACTTCAAACTCCTCTGACTCTCCATCTTCTGACTCCGAGGCGCCCCCTCCTAAGAAGAAGGCTCGTAAAGAGCACTTTGTTGATGCCCCGTCTAAACCTCCGGTGCTAGATTTTGAGCCCACTGAAATTGTGCATCCTAATTCTACAGCCTGGTTGCCTTCCCCTGAAGTGGCTGCTTATGTTCAGTCTAATATCAGGAGATCTTTAGACAATACCGTACGGGCACGTTTAAGATCTGAGTGTCCCCGTCCTGATCTTTCCGACAAGTTGGCGGACACTCCTGATGTGGACCCTACAATGGTCACCTATCTACGGAAGTATTCCAAGGATCCAAAAAAGGGTCTCGACAGGTCCTGGAGATCCTGTCAGGATAAGATGCTAGATCTTCTTGGCCCTCTCACAAAAATTTTGGATTTGGCTTTTCGAGCGAAAGACTCTGACGCCCTGATTGATCCGGAGGAGATGGTAGGATGGGCTCAGCGGGCTATATGCATGCTTGGTAATGCTAACTGCGCCCTGAATAGTGAACGCCGTCGATCAATTCTCATGAAGCTTGATCCTAAGCTCACTGATCTGGCTCCTTCGGAGTCTGGGCCTCTAGCTCAAGGTTTACTCTTTGGTCAGCCGTTTTTAAAAGAACTCTCCAGTTTTGTAGCCACCTTCTGCGGCTTGGACAGGGCGCAGGCCAACCTGCGTAGAGCTTTCCGTCCGGTTTTCGGTCGGGCTGGACGAAGGGGGCGTTCATCCGGCCGTGGAAATTCCCAACCTACTCAGAGAGGAGGTCAGTCTCACAGAGGAGGCGGACAGGAGTCCTACAATTCTGGAAAATCAAAGTTCTACCCTTCAAGAAAAGGTCGGGGTCAGTACTCCAAAGGTGGATACGGAGGAGCCCAAGGTGGTCGACCGGATTCCTCAGGTGAGATTAATTCTGTCTTCAGAAGTCATTTTGGGGGGCAGGTTGAGATATTTCCTTCCGAATTGGCAGTTAATCTCCAGCGATGCTTGGGTGTTGGAGACGGTCCAGGGCTACAAACTCGAGTTTTACGCTCACCCTCTCCAACACCATCCTCCTTCTCCCCATGTTTTTTCCCTAAGAGATCAGGAATTCATCTCCACAGAGATAGAGTCTCTTCTGGCGAAAGGGGCCATAGTCCTTTCTTCCCCTCATCCAGACGGCTTCGTCAGCAATGTCTTTCTAGTGGAAAAGAAAGGAGGGGGTTCTCGTCTGGTCCTCAACCTCAAGGACTTCAACGGCGGAGTGGTGTACCGTCACTTCAAAATGGAGGGTATTTACCTTCTAAGGGACCTTTTGCGGGAAGGAGACTGGATGGTTCGTCTGGACTTGAAGGATGCGTATCTTTCAGTTCCAATCTATGCTCCACATCGTCGCTTTCTCCAGTTTCAGTGGCTGGGAAAGTGGCACGAGTACACGGTCCTTCCGTTCGGTCTGTCTTCAGCTCCGTGGTGCTTCACGAAGCTATTGCGTCCAGTTGTAGAGTCCTTGCGGGCCCGTGGGGTCAGATTGATTGTTTACCTGGACGATTTTCTTTTGATGGCCCAGTGTCCTCTCCTTTTACAACGACATCTGCATTGGTCCATCGATCTTTTGCAATCTCTGGGATTTCTTGTGAATCCACAGAAGTCGGACTTTCGTCCCTCTCAAACCATGGATTTTCTAGGGTTCAAAATCAACTCAGTTGCTGGTCAGCTTCTGCTCCCGGGACAGAAGATCAGAGCGATCAAGCGGGAATTGCGTTTGGTTTTGTCCAAACAGATGGTTTCTTTGCGATCGGTAGCTCGGATTGTGGGTCTGTTGTCCTCATCAATTCAAGCAATCTTTCCAGGTCCTCTACACTATCGGGCCTTTCAGCGTCTCAAAATCCGTCACCTTCAGAAGGGCTTGCGGTATTCCGATATGGTTCCTCTTTCAGAGGACGCCAAGTGGGAAATGCTGTGGTGGTTAGACCACATGGAATCCTGGAACGGACGTGCTCTTTTCAGTCAGACTCCAGAGGTTGTGATCGAGTCAGATGCGAGTCTTTGGGGATGGGGGGCTCGGTGCGGCTCTCTGACGACAGGGGGGCGTTGGTCTCCAGAGGAGTTGTCCCTCCATATCAATTGCTTAGAGCTTCTGGCGGGCTCTTTTGCGATTCGTTGTCTGACTCCCCATGCAACGAACTGTTGCATTCTTCTACGCATGGACAACATTTCGGCTGTAAGGTATGTCAACAAGCTCGGAGGTACGAAGTCCATGCTCCTGGCAGAAATTGCCAAGGAGTTCTGGCACCTGTGTCTGCAGCGTCAGATCACGGTTATTGCCGAATACCTTCCAGGTCGCCAAAATCAAGTGGCGGATTGGAATTCTCGCCATCTGAGGGATGCCAGCGATTGGAGGCTTCACCCTCGGGTGTTTCGGCTCCTGTCCCGAACTTGGGGTCCATGTCATCTGGATCTCTTTGCTTCTCGGCTGAACACGCAGGTTCCTCAATTTTACGGTTGGAGACCGGATCCCGAGGCTCTGGCCACGGATGCGTTCCTTCAGACCTGGCCTCCTCTTCTATGCTATGCCTTCCCTCCCTTCATAATGATTCCGAGGGTTCTGGCCCGCGCGAGGCTCTTTCTGTCGGAATTGATTCTGGTCACTCCTCTGTGGAGGGCCCAACCGTGGTTTCCGATTCTTCTGGAGATGAGTTGCTCTCCTCCCATTCTGCTTCCCGACCTGCAGAATCTGTTGCTGGACCCTCTGAGAAATCCCCACCCTCTCATTCTGTCGGGTCAGCTTCGGTTAGTGGCGTGGCGGATTTCGGGGGACGTTGGCAAGTCCCTGGGCTTTCTTCGGAGGCTGCCCGATTTATCGGGGAAGCTTGGGCTCCCAACACACACAAGCGTTATGCTTCATCTTGGAAACGATGGTGTGATTGGTGTGCTCAGCGGTCAGTGGATCCCTCTTCTGCAGATGTCACTTTAGTTTCCAATTTCCTGGCTTCTCTGGCTTCTTTGGGTTTGGCTTACAGGACGATTAACAACTTTCGATCTGCGATTTCAGCTGGTCATGTCCCTGTTGATAGTAAACCTATTGGTGAGCATCCTCTTATTTGCAAATTACTCAGAGGCATTCGGATGGTAAAACCTCCTTGCCCAAAGTATGTCGCCTTATGGGATGTTTCCGTGGTTTTACGTTTCTTGGATTCATGGCCTTCTAATTCATTGCTCTCTCGCAAACAGTTATCTGCCAAACTGACCATGTTGTTGTGTTTGCTTTCTTGCAAACGTGTATCTGATGTTCGTGCCTTAGATCTGGCTGGACGTCTTTTCACCCCAGAAGGGGTTGCCTTTACTATTTCTCGCCGTACTAAGTCTAACACTTCTTGTGTCTCATATCCTTCTTTTCCTCACAATCCCAAACTCTGTGTGGTTCAATGCATCAGAGATTATGAGGTGAGTACTGCTCCTTTTCGTAGCAATCTCCAAGGTCAACTGCTTATAGCTTTACAGAAACCGTTTAAGCCTGTTTGTCCTGCCACTTTAGCAAGATGGGTTCGTTGGCTCATGAAGGAGGCGGGCATTGATGTCTCTGTTTTTGGTGCCCACTCGGCTAGAGGAGCTATGGCCTCTAAGGCTTTTTCCTTGGGTGCCGGCCTCCAAGACATCTTGAAGGCTGCTGATTGGTCTTCAGAGTCAGTGTTTAAAACTTTTTATTTTAAACCTATTATGCATGTTGCTTCTGTTGTGGTGGAACAGCTTTAAAAAAGCATAATCGGAGCCTCCGTCCTGACATAGAATTTAAAATTTGCTAACATTCGTGCCAAGAATTTTCAATTCTATTAAGGACAGGAGGCGAGGATTATCCCACCCTTATTTATTTATATATATGCCTTGTATTGCTCATTGCTTTTACACTTGTATTCTATGCATATGTTGTATTTTTTCCCTCCCTTATCCTTTCTCCATGCTTCCTTCATCTGGTAGTTTTGGATATTACGGATTTGTTTTTTCATTTCAGGTTCTGATCCTAAATGATTGCATTTGGTCGTGTCCCACGGGCCAGCGGTGGCTATTCTTCGGACGGTTTCTCCAGTTGCAGCATTCTGTTTAGGACGACCTGGACCCTTGGCCATCCGTCTTTCTTCTGGTTCATTGTTCTGCTCCCCGAAGACTGGGTTTCGTGTTTATCTTCATTTTATCTTGTTGGATTCCTGGAATTTTTACTTGTATGACTTTACTTATGACTGAACTGTTCTACACAAAGAAAGAGGAAGGACTGTCCTCTAGGATACCTTTTATACTACACCTACTCTATGGTATCCTCGGGGTTCATGGGATATGTAGTTTATTGTTTTTTCTTTACTGTTGTGATTGGCTGCTGTATTTTGGTAGTAAAGAAATGAGACAGCATAATCCTCGCCTCCTGTCCTTAATAGAATTGAAAATTCTTGGCACGAATGTTAGCAAATTTTAAATTCGTATGGAGCTTGGTCGGCATTTGCAGCCATGTCGTGGATACAAAAAAGGACTGGTCTGCATCAATGTAATTGCGCTTGCATTTATATAGCGCTTAGTACCCCTGCCGAGGCTTCGAAGTGCTTTTCGGCGAGTAGCCAAAAGTATAATGGTGGATTAGAATAGGGAAATAAGTTAACCCAAATCGTTTAACAAAGTCCACGGAACATTTCCGACGCGGAAAACGAAAAATGCCAGACTCTGAAAAATGCATTCTAAAGCCTGAAAATGCTTACATAATGCCTAACAGTGCAGTGCTAAAAGCAGGCAACATTTCTATAAACAGTGACTGATTCATTCCCTTGAAAACTCCGGGGTGCCGTGTATTGTGTTTTGATTTTTAAGTAATTTGTTGGCAGGAGGATTAGCGCGGCGTCGCTGTATTTTACGCCGGTTGTGTACTGTCGTTTCTACTGGATGTCACGCGAGAACATGAAATAAGGGGATATACACAGGGCAAGGTAATTTTAATTTCAGATCATGGTCTCAGCAGCACTATTCTATAGAGGGTTCAGGGACCCTTTAATTTGTACTGCATTTCTTTTAACGGTGTGAACAAAAAACGGTGCATCAAAGACAAGCCTGTGATTTTCATTCAGCATTTAACCATCACACGTGGCATTAAACACTTTCGCCAGTGGCTGTTATAAATGCATTTTTAAACATTTAAATAAACTGAGCACACGCAATGTGATTTTAAATAAATAAAGGGAGGAGTACAGAATGGAAGAGTGGAGTCGGGAAAGAAGCTTTTAGGGGCGGGACTGCAGACCCCTTTGAAGCACGGCCTCGCGGCCGTGAACAGGGATGTAATTAGGGGGAGGAGAAGTGGAGAAGTGAGGCTGAGCAACAGATGGCTTTGAAGTGGATGCGCTCGAGGCAGGCGGAATCGCTCTCACCTATGGGCAAACTATTTGCTTTGGCAATCAGGTGGGGTTGGAAAAGCAAAGGTGGGTGGAGATGGATAACAGGAGGTCAGATGGGGTGGAAAACAGGAAGGTATAACAATAATTCATTAAACAAGCATTGGCATAGCCAATAGGTCTCGCATTTGGGACCTTAAAAGTGTTTAGCCATGCAACAGTTGGTGTTGTTGCACCAAGGATATTCTGCTGCATAACTAAATACTTATAGGGTCCAAAAAGCGAGACCTATTGGCTATGCCAATGCTTGTTTACTTTTATGTTAGCGAATACAATACCTAACCAAAAGTGTGAACGCACACAGTGCTCCAAAATGATAATCATGGAAAAGCCCAACTTCAAAGCTGGAGTTTGGAACTACAATCCAAAACTCACCACTGCCTTTTCTTTTCACAAGGCCCCTGTGGGCTTCCCGTTCATTGGTGAAGGGGGTGTGATATTATAGCGCCCACTGGTGTGTGCAGAGCTTGCCTTTGTGTCGGCCTGCTCCAATTAAAGGGAGAAGGTGTTGGCTTCCCCCAGTCACACCCAAGGGCACTTTTGGTGGCCCTGCGATAAAAGTGACAGCACTTGGAAGGAGCACTTTAGCAGGCTGGTGAGACTTCTTCCTAATTCATTTGCCCCCACCCCTTCCCTCCCCCCTTAATTGCTGATCACCCTCTAAGCTTCGGCGCTTCCTTACCGGGGGAGGCTGGTAATGCTGATCTCAGGGGTCCCAGCTGGGAATCCTAGCCTTGTTTGTGGAAGGAAGCGCCGCCTGCGCTTATCTGATGCTTCGAGGCCCCTGCGTCTGTCTAGGCGGCCGATAGCGTTCTCCGTCTCCGAGGCCCCTTCGGAGATGTTGCTGGCAACATTAAAGTTTAAGAAGCAAAGAAAGACACGCAATCCTTCCCTAAACACCGGCCCCTCCCCCGTCGTTTCACTATCGGTCATGTTTTTATTTATTTATGCATTTTTATATAGCGCGGACTTTACCCGAAGGTGTCAGAGCGCTTCACAAAAGGAACAGAAATGAAACATAATGAGAAACATTACAAAAGAACAGATTACAAAAGCATACGTTACGTTACATAAGGTAATAGTGACTATTGTGAGCAAACAAAATACATGAGGTAGTAAAAATTGTGAGCAACCATATGAGCATCTTGACTACAAGTCCCAGAATTCATTGCAGAGTTAAATAAAATCCCATGACTACAACACGGTGTCCTTGATGACAGGGAGTCATCTGGTTAGTGGCCCTTTCTTCTAATGACAGACATGTTCTTTAAACAACCCAATGTGACCTTTCCCCAAAAAAACGAGTGTTTCTCTAATTATTTGTCCAATTGTCGGAACAGGATTTGGAATGCTCTGGCGCTGGCTGCATTAAGGGGGCAGGGAGGCGGAGTTCCCGGAGTCAGCAGGGGTGCGAATCTGTTTGCAATCTGAGGTACAATGTCTGCTGCATTCGGACAGCCAATCAGCAAATGATGCAAGGGAGGAGTAAGTATTGAAGAGGCATTGTCGCCTTATTAAGGGAAATAAATAGGTTGGGTGCAAAAAAACACTATTGTAGTGAAAGTAAATAAAGAGCGTTCTGGGCGAAGCACTAATGCGATTTAAAAGTAACGCTTTTGCTGCACTGTATTATCCGAGCTTCAACATAGCATCCGTCAATGGCTTGAATGCGACTTCCATTACCATTACATTCTCTCTTTTTTGTTTGCTGATATCATACATATTAATAAGGAATGCGTGTTTTACGTTGGATTGGCAAAAAAGTATGTCATTTGGAAGAAAAAGTAAAGCGTGAGCAGGAGGGGGCAAAGGGAGAGAAAGAGAGAGAGAGCAGAGAGAGAGAAAAGTAAAGCGCGAGCCAGAGAGAGACAAGGGCGTGAACAGGGATGTAATTAGGGGGGGAGGAGGGACGGAACTGAAGTGCTGGTGGGCAGAAAGGACGGCCGTGGGAGGCGGATTAGGGAGATGCGCGTGCTTGTGTGGTCACGTGACCCGCTTTTGTGGCCACGTGACCTCACATGCACTGTGAAGAAACGCCAGTGGTTTCACGAGTCGGATCAAGCACTTGAATTCGATCCTATCCATTCCTGCGGAATGGGACAGGCTCGACCTAAAAATGCCACTTTTAAATGTTATAGGTCCCTAAAAACACAAATGTAAAATATTCCATTTGGGCCTGGACAGAGAAAGTCAAGTAGGAATCCCATCGGACTCCAGGGGAGGACTTTAATTTTTTGGGCAGGCATTCAAAGACGAATGAGGTATTAGTAAACACGCCTCTTGCTGCTCAGGGCCTGGGTTTAAGGTATCGAGATTGGACATTTTGGTACTAGCGGAAGAAAGCAGGGTTAGCGCACTAGTGCTTACTGTTTTCCGGCATGCTAGTGCCGACGCAGATCCTGTTCTACCGCTTCAAAATGCCACAGAGAATCCATTCCCCCGGCAAAGAGGCGCAGACAGGACAATATCCTTAAAGTTACGCGCAAGTGTCCATGTTACTGCTGATGTGGGGGGAAGAGGGCATACTTTGTATGGGGCGGGGTAAAAACTGCCTATGACCCCAATCTTTCGGCATAGTTTGTCCAAGTACCCGTCTTTGCACCAATAAACCCGTCCTCCTGCCGGATGTCAGGAACCACACATGACATCTCTGGACCCTGGGAATGGGTGGCTGCACAAATCCAGTTGCAACCAGCGGTTTTGTTGTGTAAATAGAAAACAACATATTTGCATATTTGTTAAAGATGAACCCAGCCAAACCGACTGGAAATCTCTTCAGAGCAGCAGCTACGGCAGGAGGGGCAAGCGGCCGGGTTATTTTAGGGAGTCAGATTTAACACAGGGCGTCTTTAATAAAAACATGAGCCAGCTCCTGTCGAGCAGGCTGAATTTTCAAAACATTTCCTCATATCCTGAGAAAAGCGCGGAAAAAAGGTCTTAAAGTGTAGGGAAAACAGACGGATAGAAAGCAGGCTCCACTCTGGCCTGTGAAATGTGGTCTGGGTGGGAGAGAGGCGACGGGCACAGACGCTCAGAAAAGAGAAGAAATAGGAAGAGGGGCAGAAAAGACAAGAGGGAGCCAGAGGGGAAACGAGCATGGAGGGGAAACAAAGAACAGAGAGAGATACGAAGAAAGGAAGGGAAGAAAAGAAGGTGTGGAAAGGGAAACAAGGCAGCGCTGGGAGGGGGGCTGGGCACGAAGGAAGGAGAAATGCGAGTCACGGCCTGGCGGCCGTGAAGTGTGAAGCAGTGGGCGGGGAAGCAGATCCCTTTGAAGCTCTCGGAGGCAGGAGCAAATGGTAAGGGGAGGAGAAATGCTGCTGGAAGGCTCGGGCAAGCTCGTGCACGAGGACGTGCACTTCTGGAAATCCGCTTTGCTTTTGAGAGCTTAGTTTAGCTCTTGGTTTCACCCCAATAGGGCTCGCCTATTATATCCCTGCGGGATATTAATAGGCGAGCCCTAAAAAACAAAAAGTGCTTGAAACATACTACATTTTCTTAGAAAAACAAGTGAAAGAATCTGCCACTCCTAACAATCTAATAATTACATTATATGTCAGCACTTGGTCTATACAGTTTGTTTAAAATAGAGGGAAATACACTCAATCAGCTCAATTCAATGTTAACATTCGGGACATAATATCAGGTACAGAACAGTAAAGACGTCTGATTTATGAAAGCTAGTACACTCAAATCAACGCCCAAATTTCATCTCTATCATTTAGACCAATACTCGCCGTCTTATATTTTTCTATTAGTCTAGCCTCCAACCTGTCCAACTTGATTTTAATTTCCTCCTGTTTCATTTTTCTTAGTACATATAGGACTGTCCAAGTCATATCATTTTCTGTATGTTGATGGGTTTCATAATGATGCACTAGGGGGGCTCCTTGTACCTTACATTTAACCCTGGATTTATGCTGGAGAATAAATTTCTTCACAGCTTGGGTGGTCTGTCCAATATAAAATTTATTACATGGACACTTAATACAGTATATCGTATTCTTTGTGTTACAGTTCGAGAAACTCTTTTGGTGATGTTTATATCCATTAATTTCAAACTCTTTTGTATCAGTAGTTAGGTTACATGCCACACAGTTTTGACACCTATAATGTCCTATTATGGGTGGTAGATTCAGGAGTCCTCGTAAATCTTGAGGTGGAGAGTCAACTTTTCTTGTTGCTCTTACTAGGGATTGTCTTATGTTTTTGCCTTTTTTAAAAGCAAAAAGAGGCTTTTTTATTCCTAGATGTTCAATAAGCTTCCAATGTTTTTGAATTACTTTTTTTTACTTTATTAGCTTTAGGATCGTAGGTCAGTACGCATGTAAGAGGAGTATCTTTTTCTTTAATTTTTGGCACCAAAAGAACCTCTCTGGGGTAAATCAAGCCCTTTTCAAGGCGATCTTAACTAGCAGTTTAGGGTAACCTCTGGCTACTAGTTTGTCCTTCAAAATCTCTGCATTCTTGAAATATTCCTCTTTTTTACTGCAATTCTCCTTACACGGAGAAATTGCCCATACGGCAAATTCTCCTTAAGGGTACGAGGGTGACAGCTCGTAAAATGTAGCAGAGTATTACAATCAGTACTTTTAGTATACAAACTTACTTCCAGGTGGCCATTGTCATCTTGGATGTTAACATCCAGAAAATTCAATTTTGTTTGGTTACTGGACATGGTAAAATTCAGTTCTAGAGTTCTTGAATTCAACCAGTAGTGGAATTCTTGCAATAGTGTGTCGTTACCATTCCACACCATAAAAATATCAATATAGCGACACCAAAAATTTACCTCGTTCTTAAAAGGATTGGTGTCGCTATATAACCACTTTTTCACAAATTCCGCCATCACCAAATTGGCGATTTCCGGAGAAAAACTGCATCCCATGGTGTGGAAAATTAGTACGGTTTGGTAAACATTATCTGCGCCATCTTGCCTCTTCCCCTGATGCCACACTTTTTGTCGTGCGCACCCGCCATTTTTAGGTGCCTCGATCAGAACAACCCTTTTTTTGCATGCCACTGACCCCCGGCATAGCCCTCCTCCCTCACAAAGCCCGCACTCTGACAAACCCCCCGCTCGCACATGCCTTGGGTCATAAACCCCTCTTCAGCGCAGCGTTGCCTCAGAACCCCATCCTGTTCCCAGCGCGACACCTCCCTTCATTCCTTTCATGGTCCCAGGCCCTTTTGATGCAAACCCCTTTTACTGTGTGCCCGTTTGTCCTCCTCGTTCCCAGGCCAACACCTAGCCCTGCCGATACTGTTTATTGCCCCTCCCCGTACAGTAGAAAGCTTCCCTCATCAAAGGACCCCCGAATCGATCAAAGCCCCCACCCTATGAGATCCGATCAAACCCCCACATTCCATGAATCGGCGGAATGTCCAGCTGCGCGATAATCATCACCTGTTGTGACCGGGGTGGGACTTCTGCTGTATACGTGTGTGGGAACGGGCTTGAAGCGGGGGTTCCGAGAATGTCTTTCCGTACATCAAAGCATTGCCATGAATATGTAATATGTAATAAAGTAATAAACCTGTGTATAAGAGGCCAGGCCTCAGAGATGCGGGTAGAGCACCTCATGACGATACCTGCTGTCTGAATTGTTGTGTTCTCCTCCGGAGAGAATAAACCTTGTTTCCTGCCTTCCCGTCTCCAGCGCCTGCCTCTTCATTGATTAATAATTCGTGGGTTAAAGAGGCGATACCGCCGGGCAAATATCGATTGTCCCCGACCTAGATTCAACAATTGGCGTCCCAAGCGTGGGGCCCATCAGCGACTCGTGGATCCAGTGGGAGAGGTCCTGACGACAGAGTGAACGACTGCAACGATCGGGAGAGCTCTTGCCCAATAGACCCTCGTCTGGCAGCCGATCATCCGAACTTCACTGGTTCCGAACAGACCTCTCTCGAGTGATCTACGGTCCTGACTGGGAACCATCAGGAGTGCTGCGAGGAATACAAAGACAAGAGGACGATCGGGCGCTGGATTCGGAAGACAAGAAACTGTCCATACGGTCCGGGTAAGGTCGTGTAGACACGACGAATCACGAAATAATTGTTGATTGTTCAGAAAATACTAGTATTACTCTTTGTTGACCTATTTGGAGATTCACTGTCTGCACACGAAGAAACAGTAGGCTCTTTTCTCTTTGCAAACAGTGAAGGATAGGTAACGCAGCCGTCGTGCCTATCTTCCTCCCCCACTGCATTAATTATTTATTAACGGCCACTGATTAACTGTTTTTGACCCCGAACTACTGTTCGCGGATTGTTTTCTGGAGATTCTCTGTCTACAAACAGGAAAGAACAGGTTCCCCTTTGCAGATAGTGAAAGGGTAGAGGAAGCAGACCTTTTGCGAATCTACTTATTCTTCCCATTGAATTGTTTTTTTATTTTTATTGGTTCATGAGGTATTCACTGCCTGCAAACAACGTAGAATAGAAATATTCTGTCTAGTCTTTGCGCGCAGTGATAAGATAGGCAGTGCTGACTTTTTGTCCCTCGTCGTGAGCTGTCATGTCTGTCTTCTCCCCACTGGTCGATAGCTGGTTCAGCCCGGACCGTTTATTAGAGGTGGATCATCTAGCTCCGACTGGAAGGCACCCCTAATAAAGACATGTTCGTAAACTATGGATTAGTTACCATAGCCTATAGTAAACTGTGGCACAGGTATACCAAAGAAAGCCAAGAGAAACAGTGGCCACTGATAGGATCCTTCGATCTTGATAAAATAGAAACGTTAGAAATAGCCCTTCGTGATAATAAGACAAGGCCTGTTATGCTCGACTGCCTCGGTATGTGGCGCAAAGAAGCAATGCAACGAAAGAATAGAGACGAGGACAGAGCAGGTAAAGGAACATATCGACAGGACGACCTCAGAACACAACGTCCCGAAAGTAATCCCCCGACACTACGCACAGGACGGCCAGACTTAGGGCAAAACCAATGTGCTTTTTGTAGATATGCCGGGCACTGGAAAGCCCAATGCCCGACTCTACTGAGCGTGAATAGGAGCAGAGGACCGACAGGAATAACAGGCCGGCAGAAAGGGAAAAGGCGCGAGACAAAAATGAATCAGACTGACTTGAACAGGCCAGATAGAACCACCACGTTCGATTATGCCCGATGGCACAGATTTCGCCAAGCCGATTTCAGCGACATGTTCGAGTCCTCATAGATCCAACAACGATAAGACGGGAAAACCCAGTGTAGCTCTAAATTGACAGACGACAAACCCCAAAGAAAACAGAAAGAATAATGTACACACACATGATCAAGCATCCTTACGTTTAGCCAAGTAGGGAAAAGTTTAGGGTATTTCGAGGTAAGGGTTACACAAGTATCCTTCGCCGATAGGACTAGGGATATTGCCTATGTCTGAAGACCTACTACCTCCTTTCTTCCGCATCCTTATAGGCATATAACTAAAGCCTGCCCCATTGCTCTAACAAAAAGTATGCGCAGCATATAGAAATAAGATAATTATGGCCAATAACTGTTTTATGTTTGTCTTGGGTCTTTTTATAATAATATTTGTACTGTCTCCCCGTCTGAGTTTGTGTGTACGTAATGCATGAATCTGCGTCATCCCTCTGCCTGCGTTGTCATGGTACTTAAACTTCTGTTAACAGAAGCTTTTTATGGAACAACCTGGAAAGAAAGGAGTGGGAAAACGAAATCCGTAGGCCACTTATGAACTTGAACTTTTATTTAACATAACGAACAAGAAACAAATAACAATACGTAATGATAACACCTATTAATGCTCTAACAACAGAAAACGTTTGAAACAAGAACGGTAAACTAGAAAATGAAAGTCAGCAGAACATTCGCCCCCACACTCTGGAACCTTCCAAAGTAGGGCAGGGTTACGGCTACGCCCAGCCGGCAGCAACCCATATAAGGCGGGCCCTGCTGCCAACAATCGGTCAGGAAATCATAACATAGGGTGGAGCCGGAGGAGAGACAGGGGTCGGCAGAGTCCGGCCGCAGCGGCCCTGGGTAGCTGCAGGTAGTCCCGCCACATGTCCTCCCGGTCCGGCCACCAATGGCCAGGGACTGGGGCCAACTGGATCCGGCTGCAGCCGATAACCGAAGGAACCCGTTCATGGGGCCAGAGCAAGGGGCGTCCGGCCGACCTCCACCGGAAGCCCGGCCCAGAGAAGGACGGGACACTTCTTTCTTTTCCCCTCCGTAATGGCCGCAGCAGCACGCCCGGCGCCACTTCTGTCATGAACAATGGCCGCGACAACTCTGGGCGGCGGGATGTCTTGTACATACCTCCACGAAAATTAGTCCAGGTCGGGCTGGGAGGGAGAGGCGACGCGGACGAGCCTCTTCCACCTCCACGGAAAGGAGGTTTCCCAGCCCCCGGCCCAACGCCGAACTCCTCCAGCCAGGCGGTGGTGCCAATACCTGCGTAGCACCGAACATACCATGGTGGCGCCCCAGTACTTGCGCAGCACCGAACATGCGCCGCAGGTGGCCATACTTCCGCAGCACTGGGCATGGGACTTGTGGAGCACAGGGTGTGGAGAGACCATCGTGCATGCCCATGAAAGAGAGCGGCATGGAGTGCACCGGGAGAGGGAGATGGCGCGAACGAGTCTCCCTCGCCCCCCAGGTGGGGGCACCACAGCTGCGCCCTAGCCGAACGTCCTGCTTCCACAACACGGAGTTCCATTCTCTATTTGTCCCCAGAAAGGTCTCTTCCACTCTTGCAGACTCGACGAGGGGGGCTGCTGCAGGCCTCAAAATGGCGTCTGGGTCCGCTGGAAGGCGGGTCTCGGCTGCTAGAGTGACTTTGAACAGCAATATAACTCGGGCACTTGCCCACCGGGGCACGAGCCCCCACCTCCGACAGCACCCCCACAGCCTTGAAGATTCTACAAACGTCCCAGGAGCCCTCGGCCCCTGCAGGCTTCCGGTAAGGGACAACTGCCTTGATCGCTAACGAAACAAGCATGACATTGCCACTCTTTCTGTTAGCATGAATTCTCAAACTGCCGAAAAGGACTCTGGTCCAACTGCCGGTTGTAGGAAACATTTTTTTCCTGATGCTACTTCCGGACTAACCCGGCCCCGCCCAAAATGGCGCCGGTAACAATAGGAACTTACGAACGCCACGTGGTGTTTTCTTTTTGCTAATAAAGAAAAACTTGATGTTCTGAGACATGTATCTGATCCTTTTGTACACTTGACGAGAAAGAAAGAGAGTTCACTCGACGAACATATAAAAGGACTCCGTTAAAAATGTTGATTACAAATGTACGATGTATTATATTTTTTATAGCTGATGTATAACCTCGCTTATGACGCACGTACACGGTATGCATATAGGAAATCTGATTGCAACTAGTCTGACGGTGCTTCTAAATTATGAAATAAATGCCCCCCGATCCCCCAACCAATTTATAGACGTTTTAGTTTCCTACGAGTGAATGAATAAACCTTTCTAATGTTTTTTAATGCTGCAAAATAACCCCCTACTGTACGCACTTTAGCCATTGCCGTGTCCGGCCAAGTACGACTGCACCTTCATAAACCTACATGCTGAATGATTTTGCAAAATAAAGGTTTTTCAAACTATGAACGGGTATTACATGCTTTATTTAAAATATGGGATCGGCGGGAGAGTTCTTTTCTGTGCACCCTACTCTGCTCTCTCTTTAAGGTTAATAGAAGATGGTTGCCCAGCCCCGGATGGAGGATCGAATCTGAGACACGACACTCTGCCGTCAAATATGCGACTGACTCAGGGACTCGCGCATGGAGAAGGACCTCGACTTCTGGGGATGGGTAAAAGCGAAATGGTGTAAAAGATGGAATATAAAGGTTGGGTAAAGTGAAACGATGTAAATGATAAAATATTATAAAGATACGACACTCAAAGGTACTAGGGAACAGAGTTGACCGAAGAGCTGATAAACCTTAGAACATCACAGCGTTGAAAGAGGTCAAAGGACCCCAATAGCTAAATACACCTACCGACTGGAAACCTCGCACTAAGTGCTTCTGATTCTCCAACGTTTCCCTACTCACAGCCTATAAGGACACACTGCCCCCCCCCCCCCTTGGCTCCAGAAACCAAAACCCCAGGGATTCTATCCCGAGGAGATAAGACGAGTATGAGGTAAGTAAAAGACTTTCGTACCCGTACTTTTGATATGCTCGAATGTTGTCCCCCTCCCCTCCTTTTTCCCCCTCTACAGGCCACATCGGAATCACGACCGAAGTATGGTGAAGATCTGAAGCCTCGCCATGTCTGATACACGAAGCGGACTAACACTGCCTGGTGGCACCTAAACACACCCACAAACTGCTCTTTTTTACCAAAAGAGCCAATAAAGTTTATGACATGATGAAAGCGATCACCCTTGATCCGTGTTGCGTGAATGGACACCTGTCACGTATGTCTGAAACTATGAGATGATGTTTGTGTATGACTGACGCGTTGACTTAACTGATTAACGGACCGAGAATGCAAGAAATGCGACACAATGGTGCCCTTTTTTACTCGATGCATGTCCCCTGTACCCGGCCTAATGCTCGTCCATCCCAAACTGCATGCTTTCAAAATTCTAACACAGACCCGTAATGCCTTATGTTGCGTAATGCGCTGAATAGCCTGTCTTAATGCACGGCCACTCCCCATGTCGCACGTGTACTATTTAGCCTGTTGTTGCACATCTCTCTCTCTCTCTCTCGCTCTTCCGAACGACTAGCACCTAAATTGGCAAACCGCCACCCCTAGTGCCCCACCAATTGGCCCCAAATACCACAAGTATTTGCTCAAAATTTATCCTAAATAAAAATCACCCTGACGCCGTGTCACTACCTCTCCTTTCTGCTAAAAAATTGATGAAACCGAGATTTGGCCATTAAGGGAAAGGACAGGTAAGACGACTGAGGTTCCCTAATCTGACCCGAAAAAAGGGAACTACATGTCAGCGGCTCCTGTGTTATAAAAAGATGCCTCAGATAACGCGACCTTCCCCGTCCCGAATTGTCGCAATACCCAAACAGTAAAGGTGATCGAAACATCCCCATCTTCCCAGAACACCCCCAGTTTCGTATCAGCTGCCCCAGACGGGAGTTTAAAACTGCCCCTCACCCCCGGTTGTAAGAGATGGGTCGATTTACGCCCTTACCACAGTTTTCTATGTCCCTAGTTGTTTTCCACAAGACCCCGGTTTTTAACTAAGTAGTCAGGTTGTAAAAGGCTATGTAGGAACTAGAACGATGTTTGCAAAATTAAGATTAGACCGAAGTGAAGAAATCGTTGCAATGAACCCTGTTGAAAGTAAAATGTTTAGCTGAAAGGCAGGTGCATTGATAGAATGAAAAATGTTTAGCCTATGTTCATCTCTCAGAAAGATACCTATCAGACCATGGTGATAGCACATTGCGTTTTTTGATATAAAGCCCAGGAGAACGGTATAGCTTTGTAAGGCTCGTGCTAGGAAGGTGGGTCTCCGTCAGAAGAGCTGACGTAACTGTAATGCAATGAAAGGTACCAGATCTCGTACCATGACCAGGCAGAAAACACCATTGCATTCTCATTTACCTGGAGCTGGGAGAGAAATAGACTTATGTGATTACCTTCCTCTGCCAATTCTCTAAAGACTGTCTTTTCAAACTCATTTAAGGGTACGACTGTCGGAGGAAAGAAGGACCGGATGTGGGAGCACGTGGCCTGACTACAGACTATGGAACATCTGCGACACTGGCCAAGGCGAGACCGCGGCAGTAAGGAGCTGCAGGACGAGGCACTGTTTTCGACAAGATAAGAGGAAAGGGCTGACCTGATGCCCCTGCTCGATGTCTAATGTATGCCGAAAAGTCCCCGCTCTCTAAACTCGGTCATGAGCCCGCCTACCTGAAATTTTCCGTCCCCCTAGTCTGTTCCCGATCTGGCCCTGCTCCATCCCCCTTTTTTCTCCGACCTACCCTAAAGGACTGCTCACACGCACATTTCTTCCATCTGAACCTTTTTGACAATCAACTCAAAGGACACAGGGCGAAAAGGACCTTTTTGACCAGAAACGCGAGGAAAAGGTCGTGCCCTGCAACGCGGGACCTAGAATAGAGCTGGACCCTTAGCTCCACCGCCGGTGCTCCACAGCGACAACAAAAGACGACAAAGAATGCTGAGAACTCATTAACTTCGAACATTGACACCCTCAATCATCGTTTCTGCTACGTCTCATTTCTCTCCCAGCCACCATTGTATTAATTATGCTCCACCATTGTAACATAAACAGAACTCACATATGTAATGGCCTATCAATTCACATTCCAAACGACTATACGCAACTATGAGATGTACTCAATGCTCTCACTACAGAATCATTTTTTTGTCTGTTATCGCATTACTATGACTTTCCTGCAAACGAGTTTTTATCGATAGACCCGCCTCCTAAGATGAAAGATTTCAAATTGTAATGTCTATAACTCCTTCACCTGGGTACCTACTTCTTTTCCTATGACCACCGCAGTCGACATGAATTGGAAATAGGCCAGCAAGATGTCTTGGATATGTTAAAGGGAGGACTGTGGAAAATTAGTACGGTTTGGTAAACATTATCTGCGCCATCTTGCCTCTTCCCCTGATGCCACACTTTTTGTCGTGCGCACCCGCCATTTTTAGGTGCCTCGATCAGAACAACCCTTTTTTTGCATGCCACTGACCCCCGGCATAGCCCTCCTCCCTCACAAAGCCCGCACTCTGACAAACCCCCCGCTCGCACATGCCTTGGGTCATAAACCCCTCTTCAGCGCAGCGTTGCCTCAGAACCCCATCCTGTTCCCAGCGCGACACCTCCCTTCATTCCTTTCATGGTCCCAGGCCCTTTTGATGCAAACCCCTTTTCCTGTGTGCCCGTTTGTCCTCCTCGTTCCCAGGCCGACACCTAGCCCTGCCGATACTGTTTATTGCCCCTCCCCGTACAGTAGAAAGCTTCCCTCATCAAAGGACCCCCGAATCGATCAAAGCCCCCACCCTATGAGATCCGATCAAACCCCCACATTCCATGAATCGGCGGAATGTCCAGCTGCGCGATAATCATCACCTGTTGTGACCGGGGTGGGACTTCTGCTGTATACGTGTGTGGGAACGGGCTTGAAGCGGGGGTTCCGAGAATGTCTTTCCGTACATCAAAGCATTGCCATGAATATGTAATATGTAATAAAGTAATAAACCTGTGTATAAGAGGCCAGGCCTCAGAGATGCGGGTAGAGCACCTCATGACGATACCTGCTGTCTGAATTGTTGTGTTCTCCTCCGGAGAGAATAAACCTTGTTTCCTGCCTTCCCGTCTCCAGCGCCTGCCTCTTCATTGATTAATAATTCGTGGGTTAAAGAGGCGATACCGCCGGGCAAATATCGATTGTCCCCGACCTAGATTCAACAATGGCCACACCACAGATTTGTAAATATAACTGGCCTTTGAAGTTGAAAAAATTGTTTTTTACACAAATAGTAGCCAGTGACACAAGAAAATCTGTAGGTACTTGGTGTGGACGTTCCCTCTGTTCTAATACGCATCTCATTACTGCAATAGCCTCATTTTGGGGGATATTAGTATACAATGATTCGATATCGAATGATACTAATAGTTGGTTGTCACAGTTAAAAGGCCGATCCTCTATTTTTGTTATAAAGTCCATAGTGTCCTTTATATACGATTGGGTTTCTTTGACCAATGGGATAAGAAAAAAAGTCTATATATTTTGCCAATGGTTCTAACATAGAACCACAGGCCGATACTAAGGGCCTTCCCGGAGGATCGATTGTGGATTTGTGCACTTTAGGCAATACATATATGTTTGGTACTTTATTCTGTTCTGAATTGAGGTAATTGAATTCCTTTTGACATAACCATCCTTGTTATAAGCCTTCCGTTGTTATGTTTAGAATTTTTTCTTTTAACCTCCCTGTCGGATCACCATCTAATTTTCTATAATGATTTGCATTAGATAGTTGTCTATTCACCTCTTGGTCATATTTGTCGATATCCCAAAGGACAATTCCCCCACCTTTATCCGCCGGTTAGATTACCAACGACGGATTATCTGAGAGATTTTTAAGGGCTATTTTTTCTGCCTTATCACAGTTAGAGTTGAAATGAATTTTCTTAGATTGTAGTTCATCCAATTCCCTAAGCACCACATCCTCAAATACTAAAATTTCTGGTAGTAGTAATACACTTTCTGGGACAAACTTAGACTTGTTCTTCAAACCACTAATGTTGTTTGACTCATTTGATTCTCTTTCTAAAAAGAAAGCTTTTAATCGAATCTTTCTGAGAAAAGTCAAAATCTCTTTTTTGGTCTCAATAGGGTTTTGTAAGGCTGACGGAACAAAGGACAATCCTTTTGATAAAATGGAAATTTCTGCTTCAGTGGGGGTGTAATTGGAGAGATTATAAATTGGTATCGTATTCAATTTATTACTATCCCTTGTCCTATTCACCGTCTGTATGTTTTCTTGCGTGTTCTGAATGGTTCGTTCTCTTGAATCGGATATGGGTCGGGTTGTGGAAACTGACCTGGGGGTGGAAAGTGCCCTATCTGTTGGTTGTATCCTCTCCATCTCGAACCTCCTCCCCTTGGTCGAATTCTGCCTCTGTTTAGAAAAGGTGGGAAGGATCTGGGGTATTGGGGATACTGGTAATAGCCACCCGATGGTCCTTGATCTGAGTCCGAGGAGCTCTCTGAGAAAGTAATGAATTTATTTCTTGATCTCCCTCTATATTGTAAGTTCAGAGCACTAGGATTGTTGTTCGCAAAAAAGTCTTCTTTTAGATACGGGTATACCTCAGCTAATTTAAAGCTTTTTATATCTCGTCCTACTTTATTGATTTTTAAATTAGTGTTATGTGCTGTAAAATCTGCAAGGGTTTTTTCGACTGCCTCCAATAATTGTTTGGCATCTGTAATCGTGGAATCATCCAATATTTCTTTTTCTAATGCTTCAATTTCTTTTAATTCCTCCTCATTTAGTCTTAATGCGGTTTCTACTGACAAGACCATCCAATCAATGGAACATTTTGTTCCTGCCCTCCAAATCTATTTAGATAGGTTTTGTCTGTAATAAAGATGACGGGTATATTCTTGACCTGAAGTCCTACTGGGATTGTTTTACTTTTAAGATGTTCCGACAGTACATTAGCATGTAATTGGGTTCTGATATTTTTCTTTTTTCATTGTTTCAACTTTCCAATTTTGTCCAAGTTAGTAGTTTGTGAAATAGCTTGATTACCACTTAGACGTGATGGTGTCCTTTGTAGAATAGCATCAATTTTCTCAGTGCTGTAACTAACCGTTACTGGTTCTGACATTGCCCAGAAATCATGTAGAATTTTTTTTTAAACTCAAGAAATTTGAAAAAAATTCAAAAATTATATTCAAAATAGTATATACATCCCTGACTCCTAACATACGTAGCTTAGCAAATAAATCACTAACATATATACATTTATCATAGAGTGCACTCTATTAGGATACCTGGGAAGAGAAATAACCAAAGTACCTTTACTCTGGTCTGGTGAATCCACTAGGACTCCAGTAAAGCAATCTGAACTGCACAACCTCACACTTAACCAAGTGTAACAAAATACTTCTTCAAAAATAGGGGAAAACCCGGTAAACCTTTGGCATCTGGGTAAATAAAGTTATATATCAAAAAACACATTTTTTTTATATATAACTTTATTTACCCAGATGCCAAAGGTTTACCGGGTTTTCCCCTATTTTCGAAGAACCAATGGCAATGAAGGGCTTTAAAACAGAAAGCCCAGCGTCAGGCGTCACGTTAAGAAAGTTGATTTACTGCCTGTCTTCCGTCTCCTGCTTTAGGGCGAGGCAGGGCAGGTAGCCTGAAACAGACAACCCAGACTTAAATGCATCAATTCATTTTGAGATACAATTGTATCTCTAAATAGATCGATCTATTTTACATTTTTGTAATGTAAATGTGTAGGAATTTTCAGAGGGGCGCAGCCCCATAGCCCTAATGGAAAAAACACCCATGGTCACTAGAGCTATTACCGGAAACATTCATTATACCCTGCCTAAAGGTCAGAACCTGCTCTGCACTAGATCAAGCAGTAGGGAATACTGGCTGGTGGAACGGCTACAGAACCTGGAAAATTAAGAAGAAAGGATTATGTTACTTAACTTGTAAGCATCTGTTTGTGGCATGTAGTGTTGTAGCTTAACATGCTCTGCATACTCCTGACATATAGTGCTGGGTCTGGATTTGTACAAGTAGTTTTTCTTCAAAGAAGTCTCTCGAGCCACAAGGTAAAGTGACTCCCCCTCTTGGTGATACTGTGCATGGGCATCGACTCCACTGTTAGATTGTTTTACTGCAGTCGGGTGAGAATGGAGATTGAGTATTATTAAAAACATGACCTTGCATATTGATAGTGTAACTAGGTACAGCAACGGCCACAGATGTCCGGGAGGAGGGCAGGCGCATGTGAATCTACAGCACTACATACCACGTACAAATGCTGACCGGTTAGGTCCATTCAATGGCATGTTTGGCTGTAGATGCACATTCTCTGCATAGACTATAATGCGGTGTCTGTAGGAAAGTACTCCTTTAGGCATGGTTACCCCCCCCCACACAATCTGTGCCAGACTTTGATGCATCTTTGACTGAATGTGCACTGGGTTTCTGCTAACCAGGTTCCCAGTGCCTGTGTTCTTTCCCAAAACTGTACCTTTGTTTCCACAATTGGCACACAGAGGGTGGGGCATCCTTAGGAAGCCATAATTTTGGTGGAAACCGAATGTCTCTTAGTAAGCTGAGCAGGGACATGGGTACTCGCACCATGTTATCCTGAAGGCAAGTCCTGTATCTGGAGGCCAGGCTCTATTTCAGATGTGGAGTTTGAACTGTAAAAGGACTATTCCTCTGGTGCAGAAGCCTGGTGCAGTTCCTGCTCCTGTCTGTTTGACATTGTGTTGGCCAAAGATGTCGGATGTCTCTTTCAGATCTCTGCGCTGCATCTCTTTCTGACGCACCAGACGGTCCTGCCACGTTTTCTTTGATTGAAAAGTTCAACAGGCCTCAGTTTTCCTCATTGTAGTCAGGAGAGAGACACAGGTTGCAAACCTGATGGTCTGAATGCGGGTATTTTGCGTGACAGTTGGGACAGAACCGAAATGGAGTTCGGCCCATCAGCAATACATTGTTGGTGGAATCCGATGGAAAAGGCTCTAATAGGGGAGGCCCAAAAGCCTCGACTGGACAACGTTGAAACGACGATCGAGGGATTGCTTCTGTTTTCGAAAGGCACTGTGAGCGAAAACAATATCGATAAGTAAAGACGTGAACAACGAACTGAAGACAGCCCGAAAGCGGTCTCGAACCGGAGTGCTGGAGAAATCGTCCTAACGTGATGGTGGGAAGAAAATCTAATAATGGAATCTATGCCCATGTGAAATATCACTAAGGAGAGGAGTCACTTTACCACATGACTCAAGAGACTTCTTCGAAGAAAAACAACTTGCATACATCTAGACACAACACTATATGGCAGGAGTATGCAGAGCATGTGCATCTAGAGCCACACATGCCACTGAACATGATGTTCCCTAAAATTCTTACCATGAAAATGTCTATGGGCCGCCACGCTGTGCTTCTTATGCTTCCTGGACAAAGAATGGCTTCAAGACAAGAGTGGGTCTGTGTGTTCCTTCTAGAACAGGAACAAGATTTGCACTTTATAAGAAGCCGCCTCTTTTTGGTTTCTATCTTTCAAATGATCTTTGAGTGGACTAGAGCCCCTAATGAGCAAGAAGTGGTGTTGTGAAAATGGCCCAGACACCACAAGCAATGAGAGTGTGGACCAGTGACTGAAACTGATTGATGACACTTGGAGCAGCCTAAAGACTTTGGTGGGGGGGTGGGCGGGGCATTGTCTCGAAACAGCAAAAAACAACTTGTCAAATATCAAAAGAAAACAGACTAAACCTCAGTGGCTCTAAATATATTGATGAAAAAGTGGAGAAAAAAAAACCCGGATCACCAGAAACCAGGTGTTCTTTATGCAAGTGGGAAGTAACTTTTGATGGAGTCACACACCTTGATCTAGTACATCACTCAGTGACCTTATGTAGCTATGAAAAAGTCTGTGGATTCAGTCTGGCACCCTTAAGAGGGTTTCAGTAAAGGAAACTGCATAAGTAAGCATCCATTAGAACAAGACTTTAGTGGGCTATCCTAGCTTTAAGGATGTGGCACATAATTAATGATGTGCTGTGTACAAGATTCAACTTGAGCTAAAATTGAGTCGATCAGAGCACTATATTGCTGCTTTGTGGAATCACAAGAGATCTTCAACTCAGTTAAAGGCAGACTAAGATGATTGTACTTTCGGTCTGGATTTGTAGCAGTTATTCAACAATTACACAATGCTAAGTTAACTGGCTGAAGTCGAAGGTTTAGAAATTGTAAAACTCACCTCAAAGGTAGCCATTAAAAATTAGCTGAAGGAGGGCTGCTTACTGGCCACAAAATTTTTCTTTCATTAAATACTTTATTGTGTTATAACAGTGACAGGAGGAGCACCAATTACATGGTCCATAGCACATTTTCCAAAAACATTTCAACTATCTTGACAGTGAAACGCTAAGCCTTATGAGAAGACAAATTGTATATAGCACAGCACGGTTTAGAACATGCAAAATTAGACAGTCCCACTCCAGCTCATATCCACCTCTCATAGTAGGGCTACCAGAAAGCGGCACATCACCACTGGCTTACAAGGGCACAATCTCGGGGTATCTCACCCGCTCCCTCATACACATAGTACCCTGTGAGAGCAAGCCGGAACCCCGCACGCCATACCAGGAACGGTAAATTACAGAGTCATGTATTACTTGACCGTCTGTCACCCGGGGGGTCCCCGTCAATCCGACTGTCTGGCCTGATACATAGTATACAGTGCCCAAAAATTCTTAGGTCTATTGCGGGGGGTAGGAGATTATTGGCCACAACCTTATTCACCATAGTTATTGGAACCCCACTCACAGGTATGTATCCACTTATGTTATTCCAAAAAATGCGTAATAGTCATGTAGGGGTACCCTGTTTGAAGATGATCTGGCAATTTAAAACTTTCACCCTAACTGGATTTATTGAGAAACAGATGTCCTTCAAAAGCTTTGCACCTGCAACTTATAATTAACGTTGTCAAAAGAAAAGTAATAATTAGAGAAAACATGACCTGGTCTTGAACGATGGTTAGAGAACAAACTTGTTGGCTGACATTTAAGGGATCTCTACCATAGGTCAGCAACTTTGGGTAAGTTAGAGCTGAATCTGGCATGATGTAGGCAGATTTAATAACGCTCAATGCCATATAATAGCGGATTCTCAATTTCCCTGGCTTACTAAAGCCATGTAGGGAAGGAAAGGATTATGCTATTGATGTTACAGATGAGTTAGATGTTAGCCCTGGACAACTCCTTTTTTGTAAACAAACTTTATTGGGTTTTGCACCGATAATCAAGTGTATTCATATTTAGTCATCCTGTTAGATTAATCAGCTTCTAAATCTAGTGGTTCTGCCCAGTCTTTATTTAAGTTATAGGCAAGAAAACTGCCTTAAGTTCTGAAACGCAATAGATAAGCTTATTTTATAAACATGTGAATCTCCAGAATAAAAGCTCCGTCTGTCTAATGAAGAATTACTTTGGGAACCTAATTGTCTGGAAAATCTTCAAAGAGTTCCTGTGTGTAAAACTGCAGAGGAAACCTTTTTATCTTAAACCCACACCACTTGTTTTTACAACCAAAGTTCATAAAATATCAGGTGAGATATCGACACATAGCAACCGTGCTGTTGGGTCAGAAGGGTTATTTTGGTGTATCTATTATTTTGGGGAAAATTCTGCTGTATGTAAAGTCTAATAATTTAAATTTCACATTCATATTATGAATACTGCACTGTTGAACTGTATTTTTTGTTAGGTTTCTTTTTATAGAGATAAACAATAAAATAATTTGATTTGAATTCATTGTTTTGAGGATGGGAAAGTTACAGTGGATCCCATGTTTTGCTTGCTAGCTTTGAGTAAAATCCACAATTGTTATGCAAATCCAATTTGTACAAGCTGGTTACTGAGTAGGAGCACAAGTTATAGTTTGTTAAGAAAACCGGTGGTGCTACCAATATATATATAATGTCTTCAAGTCAAACTTTCAATCTGCTATGCATTTTGTTGCATCTTTAATTTTTCTGTGTACACATTTTGGTGCCTCGCAGAGTATTGCTCACAATGTTTGAAACTTATACTTCCAAGTGGCTTGGCATAGCTGTTAGTAGTAATCAATGTACTGAAATGTGCCCATCATGCCACTAAAAGGGGATCAATGATTTCATGATACAAACCATACAGAGGTTTAATACTGCTCGTATTTTATACTATTACTCACTACAGTTTCTGCTTTGTTTCAATTCTTTGAGTTACTGCACCTTTCTTCACAATGGTCTCAGGATTTGTCACAAGAGTGTTCTTATGGGTGGTATCTTGCAAATTCCATTTGAGTTAATCAAATTAATTCAATCAACAAACAACTTCAAAACACATTATCTTTTTAAGATCATAGAAATAAATAATTTCAAAACCTAGTGAAAGAAACATATCTGGAAACTAAAATGTGAAGAAGGATTTTTATTTTACATACTTTGAGGCAAAACAAAATATACACCATACAAAATAACTTCATAAAATATCATTCACATCAGACTGTCAGGATTTTACAGCATTTTGAGCTTCTTACAAGTTTTATGTATGGAGGTGAACAAAATACTAGTCTAAAGCTTTAGTAATAATTTATATACAGCATGAAACAAAACAGAAATAAACTGTTATTTTTCATGATTTTATTGCAAAAAAGTAGTGCAAACTATTTCATCTAGCAAGCTGTAAAACAAACTTGAAAAAGGACCCGGTTAAGTGTAATCAAAAACAACAAAGGCTCCATTTCATTGCCTGCATCTCCTTCGACAGCACAGTGTGCCCCAATGTGCGTGTTTTGGAAGCAACATTGATACACGATAGTGCACTTTTTATTTGCTGTTTAAATTGCCTGGCTGCTTTATTGCTACAGACGTAACTAGTAAGTGGTGATAATCACATTCAATAATATTATGACTGGTCATTTTTTCTGTACATGTTTCACATTTTTAGAAAAAGCAGCAACTGAACTGCTCTAAATTGCAAAATACTAAACCATCAAAATAACTTTTGTGGGCAATCAAAAGCTGCATATGCCAGCTTAAGAATGTGCTAAAAGAAGCAACAGGCAAGAAGGCATGGGAAGCACATTGCATACTGTTCATTTATCAAATGCAGTATCCTTTTTAACACTACCGTACTGAAGTAAATTTTATTCCAAATATGACAACGCAAACACAAAAAGGATACTACCTTACAACAATAACAGCTCACATGGGTCCAGAAAACAAAACAAAGTATGTAATTATATATAACAAAAATTACAAGCAGAAAACACAAAACACTGGGTATTAAGTAAAAATAAAATAAAATAAAAGTCAATGCAGCATGTTCAGGCATTTTTATTTTCTTGAGGTACCTAGAGAAATTTTACCTTTTGCCCAAAGTACTATTGTTCGCTAAAAACTCTAAGGTTCGTCCATATGATGAGCTAATCGCAGGGCATTCGTTATTGAGAAAGTGCAATAATGCTGATAAGTTTTATGCAGCATATTAAAGGATGATTAGTCTTTAAAAAATATAGCTTACATATCGACCTGATGGTGCAGTTTTATAAAAAAGTTTAACAGAGGCAATTTTGCTCGTTGGGTGCCAACAGCAAAATTCCACACATTTCCCCCCCTTTCTTCGAACATTAAAAGTCCTGCCACCAAGGAATGTCAGTAATATACTCTAAACAGGCAATCATAGTTCTGATTTAAATAAAAAATAGACTCCTACTACCTAATATATTATGGATGTAAATCATTTTCAACAAGTATTACCTAATAAATACCAATTGCAATGGTATACTTTTTATTTAACTTCTGTCCGCACAATTTGAATCTACTGGTCTGTTTTTACTGTCCTTATTTTGATCTTTTTAATGTAGAAAACTACTGCAAGGAAGAATATAAGTAAGTTTCTTGTCTTTCTAAACACCAAGGAAAATATAGCACCAGGCTATAGAACGAAAATATAAAGTGCTGATACCTCAGTTAATAGGATCAGAAACAAAGAAAGTTCAATTGAAAAACGGAATATGCAGTCCGAGCATATGAAATGACCATCCTAAACTTAGACACAGAGTTCAAGTACAAACATCATACAGTGTAGGGAAATGCTCAAGAATGGCTTACAGAATTGTCATTTTCAATGTTTTTCTTATACCCCACTTACGTTTCTCTCTAAGCACGTATATCAACAAATACGTTAAGTACATAAAAGCACGATTTAGTAGTATTTGAATATTTGCATCTGTTCTGTTTTTTAAGAAAATATTTTCCAGTCTATTTCTAAAACATTTTATTTGAGTATCATGATCAACTTGTGCCACGCACAAATTCATATATGTATACATAGTACATATATATTGCTGCTAAACTAATATTTATTATTTTGTGATTAGTTATGTCTTGTACATGATGGGACTGCTTAAAAGGCACAGAGTATATCCAGCACAAAGTCTGGAAGGCATATGGCAGCATTAACCTGCTTTGATCCTGCCTCCTGTATTTGGGCCTCTGGTCTGCATCTATCGAGACTCCAGAGGGTGCACTGCCTTATGCATAATTCCCGCCAACACTTTCCACACCACAGAATTTGAAAATAAACAGAACTATGGTTGCTATGATATTGTCTAGCACAGCAGAGTTACAGAAACAAGCCATTTGGTCACTTTCTCTGAAAACGTTCACATATTGTTTATTTCAAAATAGCACCCAACTGTTTAAATGAGGTAGTTACAAACTGTAAAGAGCTGGGTCCCCTACGCTTCGTCTGATGCCAAATTAAAATACTGAATAAAAACACTGCATAAATAGTTACAAGTGGAAATGATGGCACAAACCAAATGAATCTTGGGACAGCAGGAAGGTGGCAAACTACAATCCTAGCCATTTGCAAATAAAAAAATATTCGAAGACTTCAAAACCAATTCTCCACATCTCTAAAACAGGCAAATATTCTAACCTGCAATAGATTTTAATAGTTGGCCTATGAGCAACAAGTGGCAGCCACAGGACAGAATAGCAATCACAGTTTGAGCTACACATTCCCTTTATTTCTCATGTCAGGACTAACTTTGTTTTGATTTTTTTCTAGCGCCCTATAAATAAAGTAATTGCATTACAGAGGAAACCATTTGTTTTAAATGACCTATGTTGTGTTTCAACAGTTTTGCCTTTTTTGTTTTTAATAGATATGCAAATTCGTAATAAGCAAAATGGGTAAGCAAAACAATGACTTAAGGCTTAAAGTGGAAGCAGACCACACCAATTTGAGTAAAGGGTATCTAAACGTCTATTCAGATAAAATAGAAACTAATTTGAATATTAACCTGGTCAAGTTCTAAAACAAACCACATAGTTTCAGTAACTTTTAATGGACTATTAAACAAATAGAAAGTTTTAACTATAGATAAATGCATAGTTATATGGACATTTATTAATCAATACAAAAATGGGCTTTTAAGAGAGTGCTGCAGTTATTTCCAAAATACCACCATGAGTGCATAGCAAAGACACAAAACCAATTTCCCATGTATTCAGTACCGCTTGAAATTAGGTTTTTACTTTCCTTAAAAAATGTAAACTTTGAACAGTCAGTTTTCTTTATTCAAAATGTAATTTAAAATATATTGGTAAAAGAAAACAAAATCCATGTGTAATTTTAAAGGAACTGTTTTTTTCCTCTTTCTTTTGTAAATAAAGTATTTAAAATTAAGTGTTTTAAACCACAAGTACTTTTTTATAAGCCAACCGAAGTCTTGTCAAGAAGATAAACCTGGATGTGTAAAGTACAATCTTTCATGTTTAAACATATAACCTCTTGGCTCTCAGTTACATTTTATTGCTGAAAAACTCGGCTTTCTTGTACGGTCATGTGACGTCCCAAGCTAAGGATCGTTAATCACCTGTGATTAATTAAATGCATGTGTCACAGTCCGTTCCGTTTCACATATATTACACACAAAAAGGAACAACTATCTGCATCATGGATATGAAAGCTAACAAAAGGATATTTTACAATGTAACAAAACGGAATTTATTATAAGCACCATTAATTTAAGTAGTTTTGTTCTCAATTTATATTATATTCTCATATAATTTGCCGGTCAATAAAAAAAAAAAATCTAATATCAAAACAAATGCCAAACATAGAATTACTTGGGTTAAATTCAAGTAATTTGATAAACTGCCCCTTAAGTCACTAGAATGGTTCAGGTGCATTCTTTTTGTACGGTAGATGCTCCTCTTAGACTGATAAATACATATGAAGGGAATGTAGTATGAGATTAACGCACAACTAGGCAGCCTAATTTATCACAACTTGAATGTATTTAATAGCCCAGAATGAAACTTGGACCTGCGAGGAATGAAGGGTTAAATTACCACTACTTTAAAATGTGGTAATGTTCCTTTTTACATAAAGGTACACCTTTACATTTTAAGTATACTTTTCTTTGTAGGTTATCAAGTAAATACTAGATTATGTTCATATATACCACTATAAGGCTAGGTTCACTCAAAACCCCACCTGCAAGCAAATTAGCATCAAGACCAAAACAATAAAAGCAATGGTGCTTCAATGCAAACTGAAAATCCGGTCTGCCTAACAGGGGTCGAACAAAGACTGGGTTAGAGGCGCAACAGCCACTGATTCATATTTACTCTGCAAATATATAGACTACCTTTTCTATTTTTCTTTTGCAAAGATAACAAGCAAAAAGACAATTTACGTGTAAAATGGGTTCCATGATTTGCATTTGTATTATGGTGTTAAAACTGGCAAATTAACACACACATTCCATTCTGTACTTGAGCACTGTGAGGTAAGTAAAAGCAAATGCACTCAGCATTCAATACTCTTCAGTGCAGTATTAATGTGATTTCTATGCATAAACAGATAGTCGATTATTTCCAATATTTTAGCACCTGTACAGTGTTCTGTTTATGAATGGAAATATACTTGTAATATGCATCTGTAAATATAAATTGTTGCTCTAAACAGGATATCTACCTAAATTATACAGAGATCAGAACCTCCATCAGCACTTATTATGCTCTTTTAAAACCAGACAGCACAAGGGGAAAGTCAATGGCAACCATAATCCTATCACCCTTGCATTCTTAACAAACAGCCCTCACAGCTTTCAGTAAAAGTCTATTACAGTGCAAGACGTTTACAAGAGTGAAATATGGCACACAAGCTCTTGAAAGAAAATAGACTCAATGTCTAGAAACCTTTAACTTTCAATGACATTTTGGCTGTTGTCTTGAAGGGCTGCTTTTCAAGCACATAAATACAACTTCCTATCAGTTCATTATCTTAGAGGTAGCCGTTAACTGCACCTACTTGTTCATCCCAAAGGTAGTATTAAGTGTACATTTACAGTAATTCGGGATACCTAGTACATTCACGTCAGAAGAACAGTCAGGCTGTGTGAAAGTAAGTAGTGGAAAAGATATGGAAAGAAGTTCAAATATGACCTGGTGAGCAACATACGACAAACATTGACGATAACTTTGGGACCCAAAGAAATTAATAAATCACACTCAAGAATGCCAACTCCCACAGAACAAAATCAGTTTGGTTTTGGATTGGCACTTGTATGCATTATGATATTAATTAGCACCAATATGGATGGCTCCAATGACGTTTCCCATTGTGAAGACCAAAAAAAAGGCAATTTGGTAAATTAGAGCAATCTTTCAAACATTATCAAACTTGTTCTTCAGCTTTCCGATGCTAAGCTCAAGTAATGAAAGCTGCAAGGACAGTATTAGTCTACTAACAAATGTGAAGTGCAACAAGCAAAGACATTCACATAAAGTTTATACACAACCCCTTGGTTGCACATACCTTACAGATGTTTGCCTTAAGAAACGTAACAGACACCAGAGACAAAAGCCAGTAATCAAGGGTTCTGCTCCATTTTAAACCTCTGGTTGATCAAGAGAAAAAACGTTTGAAAATAAAAAAAGGCAGCCTGTCCCTCACAATCTAGTTGAAAATAAATATGAGACTCTCCTTCATGACTTATCTACAGGTGGGTTACCAAAATGATAAAAAAAAACAATATCACACAAGTCCATCTTCAAAACAAAGCTTAATACTGAACTGCAAAATATGGCAGTTTCCTCAAACAAAAAACTTGTATTTCTACATTTCTATGTAAACTCTACCTTAACATATTTACAGTATTTTAAAAGATACAGCAGATGCAAAATATGTCCACACAGTAAAAAGGAAGTCTTCAAAACTCAGTGCAATTATTGTTGGGTATGAATTGCAGCTCTTACAAAAAGATTGTATGCATGTGTCAAGGAGCAAGATAACACCATATAAAAGGTCAGAAAAGTACTGTGTATAAATCAGGAGAAGTCACGTAGCTGCATTAGCTAGTATGACATTTATATTACAGGGGAAGAGATTATAAGTATATGTATGCATGTATATATATATGTATATAGATGAAAGCATGTCGTTGCTTATAGTGATTGATGGTTTATGTAGAAAGCATACATGAATATTAATGTACAATTCTTTGTCTTGTGTAAGGAGGAGATGCATTGTTATGCACAACAGATTATGGCTTTCTTCTGCTGCTTCAAAAGCTTTTAGGGCCATGTCACTAAACAAGTAACTGAATGCTTACAATGAAGAATTTACATTTTGAAATTGAAACTGCTGTTTGCAAACTACTGTGTATATAATGTTAACTTTTCAAATGAGCGCAATCTTTTCCTAACATTTCTGCAGACACTGGGAAGAAACCAAATGTCATCTATTATCACTCAGACAATATCGCTACTCTACACTGAAACACGCAGCATAACAGGAAAAACTTATCTGAAGAGAGAAATAAATTAAACTTTCTCCAAGAACACATTTGTTTGAATATTTCATTGTAGATTATGTAACCTCTAATAATTAAACAGTCAAGCAAAGCCTTAAAAGTCATGGGTTTTTAAAGACGTAAACTACAAGCAGAGCCTGTGACTATTATTACAAAATAGTTTTGTTACTTGGTGTGATAACAAACACATCCATTCTAGCATTCATAATAATAGGGCCAGCAGCAATAGCAACCTGTTTGATTTACATTTAAAAAGCTATTATTCAAATTAGGCAGAAATTAACGAAAAAGTCTAGATATCCACTTCTCAAATTGGTATAATCATGGAACGTTATTAAAACATTCCAATCAATGTTTAATCATTGCTTGGAACCATATCTGACCTATTTTTTGTAATTCAGACATTTTCCTCCTTATGGTACAATAAAACTGTGTGATCAGTAGTAAAGTAGGGGTTTGTTATTGGATGAACTCATGCAATGCACATGTATAACTTTGGTTTTCAATGGGTGAAAGAAGTTTCCCTTTGAATGTCAATTGTTACTTCTCCATACACGAAAAACTGCTCAGAATAATGTATCCCTTGCTTTATGACTTGAATTAATAAGCAGATACATTACTTGAAATGATCAAAAGCAAATAAATAGAATCTGAATAAAGTAAATCATGATGTAGAATAACAAGCGAGAGTCCCACTACAGTGCAACAACTATTGTTACACTGAAGCAGTGAAGGCAGGGTATGTGCTGTACAGTATTACATATAAATGAAAAGGCAGTGTGACCTGCAAACCACAAAGTCCTGCAACAAATTTAGACTAACAGATGTGATAAATAAACTGAGGGAAACACAAACATGTTTCAATAAAATATAAAGTTCCACCCTAATCCTTTCATATTATTATTAATAATGATGCCACTATTAGTGCAATGGGTATATGGATATATGTTTCACACAGGTGGAACGTAAATGCCATTATGTAAATAAAATAGTTTGTTTAGACTTGAAAAAGACGTATATGCATCTAAAATAAATATATCTGAAATCACTAACACAAAATATGTCCACTTTTTTCATGTCATGAGGCCTGTGTAAGTAAACAGTTTGCAGTAAAACTGTCAATAATTAATTGAAGCAGTATCTGGCCAACTACAAGATTATGTCTCAAATCACCAGATTCACCCTACACTAAATTAATAGAATATCTGATTTCATGGAGTTGCATTGTTTAATTACACTTAAGAATGCTAGGATGCCTACTAGCATAATAACTCAAAATTTAGCATTCCTAAAAAGGGATAACGTAATGCCAAGAAATCCTCTATCCAGGAATGCGTGTAAATATTTAGTTGCATAAACATACATTGATTTCACACTTACCCACATCCATACACAAAACTCTTTATATCTATATGCACTTCAGCCATATTGACGAGACAAAAATAATTGTGAGCTAAATCTGACCACTACATTATTTTGTACATTTTGGAACAATATGCACTAGGAGACCGTGTAACAATAGTTTATGCCACTATGAACGATTGCTTAAGAAGTGAAATAAATGCCACAATGCATTGCCTGCTGAAACATACATTTTACATAAGACACCTAAGATCCAACAATGCATAAACCCATCCGTCAAAATGAACACTTTTAGGGTGACCAGTTATTGGGTGTCAGCATAAAAAGATCATAGATCTTACAATAGATCGACAAAGGAGTGTATTTCTTGCCTTACTTAACTTGTGCACTCCAGAGAATTAAAAACATACTCCATATCAAAAATAACCTAATGAAAGCATAAAGGAGAACACATTCCTATTCCACTTATGAGACAACTGACAGCAAGTCTGCAAAACAAACTTAGGCTGCTCTGGTTTGTACTGCGATATTATACTTATTCCTTCATTTGGAAAGAGGAATCATGGTTTACCTTAGATTTTTGTTTGTGAACGTCTTCCAAATAGTACCTGGTCTCCACAGTCAGAACTAGCAATTAGTGCCATAATGCAAGCAAACTGAAAGTCATTACAGGAGCTCAACATGGTAATGACGCTACACAGATATCGCTTAACTATCTGATCAAAGCCACTTGCATATTTCAGAATTTAAACATTAGGGTCCGCTTGACACATTTTTGCTGTAAGAAGTCAAATATATGCTTGATATGTTATTAGAATTATGATGCATACTCCTTTAGTAAATATAATAAATATAATCTAATCTCACATTAATACTGTGAAACAATGGCTACATTATTTTAAACAGTGAAAAAAAGATTGTACTGTATTTATTACCATAGACCCGTATTGTTTAAAAACTTTGGAAAGCAATTAATAGTCCAAGAAGACTATTTTTATATTTAGTTTTCAGGTTTCCCCCAATCTTTCATTTCACAACAATCTTTTAAAAATGGCACAAAATTAGTTACATTTTTGCCAACTTACACTACACTTCGGTTTAAAAACAAGTATTGGTTTTCTCTGCAGTTATATCATAGATTGTTCTATGAACTACTGCTCTGAAAGCAGCAAAATGAAAAACAAAATAGACTAAGAAGCAAACCTGCCCTTTGACACACAAAGTCCACAAACACAAGACAAAAATATTAGAAGAAATTCGCATTGCCCTTACAAATATTTCAAGACAAGTTCCAGACTTTCAAGGCTTTAACATCCAAGCTAGTGTTTTGATTTAGTAAAACGCTCACTCTGAACAAATGATTTGCTTCATTTTCGCCAACATGTTATTAGCATGTGTCCAATTTGTACTAATGGAAAACAATTATTTGATCAGCCATACACAAATAGATCGATATTTTTGCTTTTTACCCTGAGAGCCACAGCATTCAATTGTAATGACCAAAATCTTTTTTAACATTTCGTAGGAGCAGCTTTGAGTTTGGCAAACCTCTTTAATAAACAGACAAAAATAAAACTCTTGAAGGTTCTTTGTGTGTGTATGTGTGTGTGTAAACGTTCTCACAAACGCAGGACCGCAGCTCAAATAAGTCTGAAATTCTGGACGGAAGGCTTTTCTTCAGAATGAGCAGGAACTGAGCAGATGGATGAATGACACTTTTGCTGGCTGTCACTGGCGTTTGAGCAACTGTTGGTCTAAGTGCAGCTGGTCTGGCGTGAATCCACCTCCTGTACGACAGGAACTGCTGAACATTAAAACATGTCAAGCAAAGTACATGGTGCGCAGTGTGTCCTGGTGAACTTGAACTGCTTTTGCAAGTGCTTGGTGATCTCTGCCATTACTCTGGCCAGATGTGTGGCTGCCCTCAGCACTGATAAAAGAAGGGAAAATGTATAAGAGATTTAGCAATTGAATCCAGTAGCTTCATAAATTAGAGTACTATAAAAAAAATATTAGAAACATTAACAGTTTATTAGGTAATTCTTACTGGCACTGCAAATTAGAAATGTAGAATAATTTACTTGCCTTCGATTACACTGTTTCTGCTGGATACTTTAATCTCAGATTCCTCACATTTAGAATAAAGTCAGACTGGCTTCGGAAAACTTCAACAGCTAGGGGCTCTTCATTGGCTTCAAAGCACTCCGGAAGGGATGGAGCAAAGTTTCACATTAGCACCTGTACTGCACTCTGACAGTTTCTTGCCACCTTATCTTTCTGCTCCTTCAGATGCCGAATGTAGAACTGTTGGTGACAGTGTGCCGATTTCTTAACTTGGGACCTTTTCAGATGTTCGAGCTCTCCTAGAACAGGGTGATGGTAGGGCAGCGAGAGATCTGAAGTTAGAGTATCGACCAAAATGAACGTTATTAAAGGTAACTTGTTCTTCTGACAAATACTTCTAACAGCGGATTCCTCACTTTTAGGGCAGATACCAAACCAGTACCTTCCAAAGGTGGAGGGGCTGGGGAGAGGTCTCAGAACAAAAAGTCCTGCAAGACCCAGTGAGCGAAGTGACCTTCTCGTCAGATCTGGCTGAAGGCAATACTGCTTCCTAAATATTTGTACAGACACCCATGATGCAGCCTGACAGATATCAAGAACATACACCCCCCCCCATGCCAATGCTGTTGTAGTGGTCTTGGTGGCATGGGCGTAGCAGATCTTAATGCAGATAACTATCCAACTTGACAGAGTCCTCTTTTGCACCACCATTAGCTTTTTTGCACCAAGGAAGCCAACAAAGAGTCTACCTGAAAATAATTTTTTTTGGGCAATGTAAAAGCTCAACTCCCTCTTTGGATCAAGGCAACGGAGCATCTTCTCTATTGAGGGATGAGGCAGAGAGAAAAATCTCCATGCAAGGTGATTGATTGGCCAACATGTAAGAGTATCAAAAAAAGGGACAGGACACCACATGACACTTTTGTCGAAAACAGATTCCCTTTGGGATTCCTCATTGGCATACCATTCTACTCACTACCACATTCAAACTATCATTTAGTCACCAGAAAATATAGTTATAGCCAAAAGGTACCAATATAACAAACTGTTTATTAAATAGATATATTTGGTAAGTTAAAAATTGTTTAAAATACACAATATATGTTGTAGCAAACAAAAACAATATTCCACATGAATTCATTACATGTCATACAGAGAATGGAAAACATACAAACAATATTCAATTGCAAGTAAATATACACAACCCAACCAATCGTTATAGCAGGTTCACCAAATAGTAGATTTTGTTCATAGGAACCCCTAAATAACGATAGGGCAAAAGGGACCAAAAAGCAACGCGTTTCGGTGGTATCAAAGGGTCAGACCACATTCTTCAGGCTTAATAAATAATGTCTCCAAGCACTCTTATCTAATTTAAAAATGTATATAAATATATATTACAATCAAAACACAGGTAGTGAGTAGTATGGTATGCCATTGAGGAATCCCAAAGGGAATCTGTTTGACAAAAGCAACATGTAAGAGTGTCCCAAAATTAGGACAGAAACTGACCTGTTCATCAACCCCAACTTGTCCAGAAAGAAGGTAGAGTATGTTGATTGTACTGACAGCATCTGCAGCTCACTCACGCTGTGCTGATGCGATGTTAATAAGGAAGACTGTTTTCAGAGTCAAGAGCTTTAAGGATCAGCTGTGCACAGGCTCGAAGGGCGTGCACATAATGTCAAGACAAGATTTATGTCCGACCGGGACATCACAAATGGTTTGGGAGGAAACATCTGTTACATCTCTTAAATTAAAGGTATCACAATCGATGACAAACATGGATGACTGGTACATTCAACAGAGAAAAGCGCCGATGGGTAACCTTTCACTGTGCCCCCTGCCAGTCATTCCTGAGCTACAAAAGGAACAGAAAGTTTGGCTTGTAAGGGGTCACTGTCTCTGCCACCACACCAAGCAATACATGTTTCCCAGCACTCAGTGTAGATGGACTTCAGGGAAGGGCGTCTGGGAGCAATCATACTTTCCACCACCTCTTTGCACAATTCAAACACAGTTAACTGCTGTCATGCAATCTCCACGCACGGTGGTCTAAGTTGTGGAGATTTGAATGCAGGACCTTGCCCTGTTGCTAAGACAAGAGGCCCTTCCAAAACCGAAGCCAGACTGGAGTACAAAAGCTCAGGGAGTGAAGCTCTGATGACCAATCTCTCTTGGCCGAGTGTGTGACAATCATGATGACTTGGACCCAGTCTTCAGAGCCCAAAGCAGGAGCGGTATCTGTTTGAAGGTGTTCAAAAGTCCTAGCACCATTCAAGCAGGAATACTGCTCCAAACAAAGCGCATTGGAGGACATTTTCTGTCACTGCATGTTCCAGAAAGTGCTGAATAGATCAAGCCAAGGCTCACCCAAGTGTTCAAAGAAAAGATACCCTCCTGTCCACCATTTTGGGATGGAGATGCATCTTGTGTTCCAAGAAAAGACTCCAACTCAGTGCATTCACAATAGCATTAAGGGTCCAAGTAGGTGACAACCAGAAAGATATTCTGTTGTACTAGCTACTTTTAGAGGCACTGAAACTCCTGGAACGGGGCACAAGTCCCGACTCAGCCATGCTTCTAGCAGTACAACATAATGGTAGCGTCTGTGGGTACCTGCACCAGTTTTCCTTATAAAAAAAAGCTTAGAGGGCGAGGCGAAATGCTGACTGCTGCAGCAAGCGGATGTGGAGCCAGATCTCTGCCAGAGACAAAAGGTCTCCTATCTTGGCTATCCCTAGTTGACTCTCTACCACAACCCAGCAGCGATGCTTCTTTCACAACTGTGAGCTCTGGGTGGGAAAGGGTGATTGGCCTACTACAGTTTGGATCAGTATCTCACAGCCAACACTGCAGACCCTTAGTCTCCCCCTTGAGACCTGAACGGAGTCAAAGAGGCAGCCCTATGCTGAGCCCACAGCGATCTGAGGTTCAATTGCAGCACCTGCATGTACCACCTGGTGGTGTGAAGGAGTAAAATGCACAAGGCCAAGAAGACTCAAAGCCATTCTCATCGAATGAATCTGAGTTTCTACATACATCTCCCACAGCTCTGGGAACCAATGCCTTCAGGGCCATGCTAGTGCTAAAATAATCACTGTGCAATGTCAATCCTTCCTCTCACATCAAATCCTGGGTATTACTGAAAACAAAAGAAATGTATAGGGGAACTTGCAATACCAGTTTGTGGAAAAGGCATCCCACAGAGACCCTTGGCACTTCCATCTACAGGTGAACAGAAGCTGGTATGGCATCTTGCAAACAGTTCCAAATGTTGGGCCCCTGCACTGGAAGTTATAAACAGCCCTGCTGGCCTGCTCTTACTTATAGTTGGATATTTGTTGTCTGCTCTGTACATCTCAATGGACCTTAAGAGAGACGTGCGGAGTCTAGCGGAGGCATGTAAAAAGAAAATTACAAAAAGAACTCCAATACTAAAAAGATAAATTGTCTCACGCAAGAACAAACTGTATTGGGGTATGATTAGAAAATCAAGAGATGCCTCTTAGGGGGGAGGAGCCAAGCTCGCGTCCGAGATGGCCGCGTTTTAGCTCGGCTCCGTTCGCCTGCCTGTTTTTATCATCTATCCTGCCGTTATCCTGCCCCGGGAAGCCCTCTTTGCTGTGCTGTAGTGCTCAGACGCCTTGCAGGCACTCACCTTTTCCTCCGGTGGTCCTGGGTGCCGTGGATCCTGTGCTGCGCTCCCGCTCGCTTCGGGGCCTCCGGGGCGGGCTGGCCTGGACCTGCTTGGCGGCGCCCGGACGGGACGGAGCACGATGATCGGCCCTTGATGGCGCAGTGGACGTGGTCGTGGAGGCCGTTGTGCGTGTAGGCCGGCTGTGCTTGCTGGCCGGCTCCGGTGGGCCGGAGGCCTTGGGTGGAGGCGCTGCCTTCCATTGACGGGGCTACTCGTATATCCGGCTTGCTCCCCCTTTGTTCTCCGGTCCGGCCATTTTGATTTCCTCCGCCCGAACTCGGAGAACGGGACCGGCGGCACTGGGGAGCCGGCGAGTCCCCATCTTCTGGTGGCCCCCCTTCCTGCCCCGGGGTGCCCTGCCGCCGGTCGGCTGGTCTTCATTTGCCTCGCTGCTGCCCCGACGGAGGTTGACGGCCGCCGCGGCCTCGCCGGGCTTCCAAGATGGCGGCCGACCCTGAGTGTCTCAGCCGGGCCTGGACGAGCGCTGGAGGCCCGCCGCAAGGCCCGGGTGCCGGATACTGTAAAGGTTTTCCTACACTTAAGGATATCCTGGACGCCCTGCACTCCTGGCGAGCTTCTGTGGCTGCACCCGTCTTCACCCTGGAGGTGGATCCTCTCTTCGGGCCGTTCGGGCCCCCAAAACCGGGTGTGGCTTCACCGTTGCAGGGTGCGACTGGAACTATCCTAGGAAAAGTGGCCCCGGCGACAGCTGCGTCTGTGGGTATGCGGAGTTCCGTTGCCCTTCATCGTCCTGTGCTGTCTCCTTTGCCGCTGGTCCGAGGGCCGGATTCCGTCTGGCCTGGACTCAATGACTTTTCCTGCCTCATTTCGCCTCGACCGACCGGCCATGGTTCCTGTGCCAACCCAGTTGGGTCGGCCTCTCTTGAACTGTCCCTGAAACTGTGCCTGCATTGTGTGCGATGTTCCATGACTTTCCTGGATCTTCCGTGTTTTCCTCCACGTGTCTTATTTGGACTGCCGTCTGATCTCCCTGTTCTATGCCTTCGGTTCTTCGCGGTCTGGTTCTTAGTGGATCGGACCGCTACAACTTTGGACAAACAAGGACAGGGCTGATACAAATTTGCCTCTGTGTGCGGTAGTCTTGTACTGGTTGGATGATCGGCATGTAACGGTATGATTATATGTGACTTTATGGTACTCCTGTAGTGTATCCTGATACTTTTTGACTTCCCGAGGGCTCTGCCCTTTGTTTCAGGCGGGTGGGTGGGTGCAGATAATACTGTCTCTTGGCCCTCTCCCGTGTGTGTTCTTTTCCCTTTTTCCCTTCCCCTCCCCTCCCCCGTTTTTGTCTTTTGTTTCCGTCTTTTCTTTGCTCTTCTATATTTCGGGTTCTAATTAGGGCGACAGGCACGCTGCTGGGGGGTAGGCCATAGCCTTCTGCAGGGGTGCAGGGTGGGCTTGAGGGGTGGGTGGGGGGGGGTCTGTCACTTTGGGGGGTCTTTCCCCCCCCCCTTTTTTCTCCCTTTTTTTTGTTCTATGGCTCTTGAGTATTCGCTTTTTCGGGACTCTGTCTCGTCATGTGTCCCCCTGGGGTGTTTCTGATGCATTGACCTTCCGGTCGTATTGTGATTATGGTTCGCTATGTGTTCTGTCATCGACCTTCAATGTATGCCGTGTACCGGTTTCTGTTTTCCTGCTTTGTCGCCGGGGGGCGCGTGGTTGGGTGGGAGTCCCTTCTTTTTTCCTTTTTCTTCCTTCCCCTCCCTCTTTCATGGGGGATTTCCTTCCTTTTGTTGGGGTGCGTATCGTATTGCTTTTTACGGTGGGGTCTTTTTAGTTATGTTTGTTAAGTCGGGTTGTTGCTGTGGTGGGTGGGCGCTGGACGGCGAACGCCATTGCCTCTCCTTGTGGTACTCCAATTGTGCTTGTATTTATCGATATGTTTACTTCGTGTTGGCTTTCTCCTGTATTTTTATGATCGCCGGATCGCGGCTCACCACGGCCCCTCCCTTGTTGTTTGACTCACTGCCCATCATGATCCTGTACTCCCCGTTCCCGTAAAAGAAAATCAACCTTCCAATATCCTGTCCCTGCTGATTGCTCTATGGCTTTTGGTTTATCTCCTGTGTTTTTGCTGTCATATCCTGTGGACAAACTTGTATTGCTAATTTTGCTTCTACTATGTGGTGGCCAGCCCGTTGGGTTGTAGGCCCGTATTTGTGAGCACTCTTTGTACAATAAAGGTTAAAAAAAAAAAAAAAAAAAAAAAAAAAAAAAAAAAAGAGATGCCTCTTGCAGATCGATCTTAGTAGTTGAGACTATTACAAGATTCTTCTCAAATTAACACAGTGGTATTCGTTAAGACTTGGAAAGCGAGCACAAGCATGACAGGTTTAAAAGGGAAGCTTATGAGGGGAAATACCCATTCAGGGGGAGAATGCCTATGGGAGGACACCCGACTACCTAGAATGTGCACTATATCCTACATGCCATGCATTGCTGCCTTAATGTGGCTCAGCAAGAATTCAAGGAATGGTCATCCATTGATTTTAATTGAGGAAAATGTTACAATAATTGTTCAGTGTTCTTACTCATCAGTTGTCATTTTGCATTTTGTGTAGAATGATCTTGTCTGTAGGCGCAGGTATAACTGGGTAGGCACCAATGTCCTCAAAATGAGAATCATTTTGCAGTTCAAAACACTCTTCATGTGTAAGCCAATGAGGGTCTTCTGTTGCCATTATGCTCTACATAAGACATGTGGGTCCCACTGAAAGCAGCTATATAGTTATTGTGGCTAGTCACAGCGGAGTAGGTTTCCCCTAGAGCCTTTTTTGTGTCTTTTCTGGTACGGTTCAAGGCACCAATGTACCATCGCCATGATCCTCGTGTCCTTCAACATGCCAACTGAGTGTTTCAGGCTTGTTACCTGCAAACTCTGGATTTTTTTTTTTAAATGAATGCAGGGTGCATATTTTGGGGATATGTAGTTCACTTAACTTGAGGTTGTGTAGCCCCGGACAAAATAAGTTCTGATGCAGTTGCATCTCAAGGTTTTCTACATGGAGCCTGATAACCTTGCTCTAGCATGGAGTCTTCATACTTTATTTTTGGTCTCTTTACAATGGCCTTTTCCATTTCCACATGCTCATGTAGCATTTCAGAGATAGCTGAGAGTTTAGGGATCTTTCCCAAATGGCCTGTGGACTTCTTCGACCAGCTGAACCTCAAACCAGTACCTGACACTACTGAACATAATTCCCAGCATTCCCCTCTCTGAGTTTTTAATGTCTTTGGTATGAGAAGAGAAAAAGCATGACTCGTTATGGTATAGTGGACGATAAAGACTGAATGCTCGGTCTATCCACATGAACCACTGATGACACGTGGGTGAAACAGGACTGGAGCCTTGTCCATTCAAGACAAAAGCAACAAATTAAATACATTTATTCCATATTACCTGTATGGTTAATTCCTGAGGTCTAACTGCCTTCAAAATCAGTCTGTTGCCTAATTATATCTGTTTTTCTATCTAATGTTTATTCCCCCAGTGCTGCTTGTGCTTGTAAACATAGCCCTGGAGAAAACAGAAACCTGTACGGCATCCACGATGTGGTACACTGTAGGTGTTGAGGCAACATCATGGGCAGTCTTTTGAGAAATTAATAAACTCAACATTTAAAGTAAAAAAACTGTATCAGGAGTCCAACAATCAGAATTATGCATTGCATCAAAAGGTTGACAAATAAAACTGAATAGCCAATGAGAGTTTCATAACAGGAAACAAATTGAACCAAAATTTTCACCTGTCATGTTCCTTGTCCACTAAATGATACCTTGCACGAAAGGCAACCAAATGTGCATAGTATGCTGGTGCTGGGATTGAAACGGAACGAGTACAGCGCACATATGTATGACATAGCTGGTAGGTGAGTATCTGCAACTCATCCGAAGAAAAACGATTGTCATCCCAGAGAACATGGTAGTGAGAAGGTCTGCTTGTACCCTACATAAAAAAAAAACCCAAGCTCAGGAAAATAACATAATGTGGCTGTCACAATTTAAGTAGACAACAGAAAAACATGCAATATTAAGTGTTCAATTTAATAGAGTAATTTATATTTGCCCACTGAAATCTATGGTAGAATCAATACAAGTCAGAAAATAACTAAAGGAAAAATGTACTTACCTCGGGTAATTCTTTCTGTTGACTACTCTACCTGCAGATTCCTCACTTTCTGAATATCCCAGTCGCCAGTATGGATCCAGAACCACTTCAATTGCTTTCCCATGCCGATAGGGAGTGCAGGCTCCACTTCTACGTCATTTGGCATCCCTGTGACGTCACAGGGTCCATAAGGCCTTCAAGTCAGAAAGATGAGACTAACATTAAGAGGACATATTGGATAATCAGCCATGCAACAGGGATGTGGGTGGGTTGGTGAGGAATCTGCAGAAACAGTATTCATCAGAAAAAACATTACTGAAGGTAATTTATTCTTCTGATGGATACTATTACCTGAAAATTGCTGTCCTTTTGAATATATTCCGCAAACAGACCTCAACCAAATGTGGGTGCATTGCTGTTTATATAAAAAAAATGCAGAAGGATGGAGCGTGTGTAGTGGCCTTCCTTCATCACTTTTTATCCAAACAGTATTGCATTATAAAAGTGTGGAGGGAAGGCCATGTCGCCTCTTTACAGATGTTTGCTACCGGAACCCCTTTTGCCAGTGCGGCGGCAGAACATTGTGCTCTGGTTCCGCGAGCTTGTGCATCTTCTGGTGGGTCTTTGTGTACTAAGGCATAGCACTTTTTGATGTACAGGATTATTCATCTTGATTAGGTCCTCTTGTGCACTGCCTTGGCTTTTATCTTCCCCACATAGCAATGAAGAGCTGATTGTCAAGTCAACGTAAAAGCGGACAGCTCTCTTTATATTAGTCTGTGTAGTCTTTCTTCTTCCTTTGTTGGATGTCGGGGAGGGTGAAAGGCTTGTGAGGTGATGGACTGTCATATGTGGAAAGGGGAAACAAATGTAGGCAGGAAAACAGCTCTTGTTCTTAGCACCAACTTGTCAGAAAATAAAGAGGTGAAGGTGTAGTGTAGTTCCTATTATCCCAATAGGCTCTGCGCATTGGAATAATACCTTCAATAGTATAGGCCTAGACCAGACGTTAACTAGGTCTTCTACTGTCGATATTAGACTTAAAGTTTTGGGTTTGCCAGCTAGCTCAGAGTTCACTAGAAACTTTCTCGAATAGGCAAGGAGGAGTTGAACCTCCCTGGATAGACAAGAAGGGATTTAGTTTCTGACAACCATAGAACATGACAACTTTGCTCTCCCCTAATCAAGAGTGTATCTCTAGAGTCGTGTGAAAACAAAAGACAACTTATTTTACTCAGTCAGTACGTGCATTCTTAGTTTCACCAGATTGTAGAGAAAAGGAAGAGACGGGCGTGTTCAATAAAAGATGTTATTTATTGATCAGTCTCTTTTCTCATACAAGAGAAATGGATCGATATTATCGCAATACTTATGGTTAAGTAAAGTGCATACAATAAAAGCAGAAGTATAAAATAATACTGTAAAAACATTTATATGGTTTCTAAGCCATATGAAGGTTTAAAATGGATAACATAGATATATACATATATACATTTGACTAATCGTACTCAACTGGTGTTTCTAACTACGCCTACCCCAGTGTACCTGACCTAAGCCTAATACGTGGGCGGGAATAGAAAGTAGCAGTTTAAGTTAAGTTTGTTTTGCCAAGTGACTGACTCAAGAATTCTCTGCGAGGGGTTATTCAGTTCTGTACCTGGAATTTAGGATGAATGAGGGATGGTATCTCTCGTCTCTGGTCTCGATATTCCAGGCTGCCTGCGAGGGCTGCTTGGAAGCGCCGGAGCTGGATTTCTCGGCAGGAGAAAGGCAGCGTCTCGTTCTCAGCGCGTCAGGAAGGCGGGGCTGCGCCAGCGGGGTCTGCTCTGGGCTTCGGCAAGTCTGGCTGCTCCGATCTCGTCACCACCGCGTGTGTTTGCTTAAGGCAATACCGGTAATATTTATACCTGTAAGGTGCCGAGATTGACGTAAGGATGGACATAGATACGTCAATAAGGATGTCATACGACTTGGTCGTTAGCACATTCTTTTGCTGAAGTTCTCGGTGAAATCAAAACAATGGCCGCAGGGTTTTTCCCAGGTTGTCATAGGTTTGATTTGTTTTGAGAACTCCGTATGCCTTATCAGGGGCTGGAGGAATATCGCTTGTCTAATTAGATGGCAAGCGTTATGACCTAATCAGATAACACGTTCCTGTGCCGTAGTGTGGCTTAATCAGATAACGGTTTCTGCATCATGGGATGGCTGCTAGTTAACTTGTTGACCAGAACAGGGTCAGGAATAGGGGGATCGATACAGAACCTATAGGAATACATCACAAAGGGGGCTTTACACTCAATGCTTGCAATCCGCTTACATGCCTGACTGACGTGATGGCAATTAAAAAGACTGTTTTGAAAGTAAGCAGCCAAAACGAGCAACTGTGCAATGGTTCAAAAGGAGAACTCATTAAAAAAGTAACAGGAAAGTTGAGATCCCATTGAGGCATTATGAAAGGAGTTGGTGGAAACTTGTTTGTAAACCTCTTTAAGAACCCTTATGACTATGGGTGAATTGAAAAGAGACAGATAATCAGGTAGGTAGAGGAAGGCGGACAAGTTACCCTTAACAGTGGCATGCGCACCCCTGCTAGGCCAGCAATAGGGAAAAACATAGGATGTCAGCCAGACAGGACTGAAGATGGTATACTGAGTTGTCTGCACCACACTTGACAAATAAACCCTATCTGCTTGAGTACACCGTCTTGGTGGAGTGTATACAGGAGCATAAAATAACATGCATCACTTTAGGAGGCAAAAAAACGATTGCTGGTTACCCCACTTAATCTCCAGACATGGAGGATCTGGAGGTTGGGGTGCAGAACCTTACGCGCATGCGAATGTGAGGTGGTCTACTCATGTGAGGAAGACGGAGCAGTGGGCACAAGGAAAGATGAATGAGGTCTGCAGAACACACCATTCGTTAAGCCCTCCAGCAAGATAATTTGCTACTAGGTAGATCAGATGATCCCAAGCACAGGACCAGACATGCAGAGCTTCTCGACAGAGAAGGTAGGACCTTACTCCCACTTGACTGTTGCTGTACCTTTTTGCATCTGTATTGTCTGCCACAATCTGGACAGCTTGACTGCAATGGGACAGCAGGAAGGTCTTAAGGGCCAGATATAATGCCCTTAATTCAAACAAATTGATATAGACTATCATTCTTCTGGACGCCAGAAGCTTCTGATCTCCAATTTCTCCATATGAGCTCTGCATCCTAAAGTAAAGGCATCCGTGATAACTGCTGTCACACCAGAGGAGGAAACTGCTTTCCTTGAGGAATGTTTTCTTCCACACTCCACTGCTGTAGGTCCGCCACATTATCCCTGGAGCTTTAGAGATCTCTACTGTACTGGATCCATTGCCTGAAGACCACTCGTGCCAGCGTGACCACCAGACATAAGACTGTCAGGACTGAAAAGATCACTCAGTTCTAAAACCTAGGAATATAAGCCTGAATGTTCTGGACCCTTCGAGAAGGAAGGAAGCTTTAACTCGATGTGGACTACCCTTAAAAATAGGGGCTTGTTGACCAAAAAGCCCAGAATTAACAACAACGCAGCTGTAGTTTGTAGGTGACAAGACACCATCTCTGGAGAGCTGGCCTTGATGAGCCAGTTGTCCAGGTAAGTGACAACTGGGATTCTTAGACTGGCCGCAACCACCGCCATTACCTTTGTGAAGACTCGTGCTGCAGAAGTGAGGCCAAATGGAAGGACCAAAAACTGGTAGTGTTCGGGTTAGAATGTGTGAAGCAAAGATACTTCCTGTGTGACCTCAGGATAGGTGTGGAAATGGGCATCTTGTAGGTCGACATCTAATCTTCAGCTACCAGTGCCAACAGGACTGGAGCCAGGGACAGCACCTTGAACTTTTCGTTTTTGAGAAACCAGTTCAGATCCTCGAGGTATAGGACTGAACTAACACCGCCAACATCTTTAGGGGACCAGGAAGTACCAAGAGTAGCACCCCTGACCCCATTCCCACTCTGGAACCAACTCCACTTGCACCCTTTTGCAGCAAAGATAAAACTCCTTGCTGTAGGTGGTCTAGAGGGAGTGCATCGGTTCAAGGGTAAAGGAAGAAGGGTGTTACTGGAATGGTAGGTCTTCCTTTAGAATTTTCATACATTATGGAGTTAACTGAAGGTACCCAAATTCTGCTGCCTAAGGAGCCAGGTGCCTGACTCTGTCCTGCTGCGAGTTAGAAGATCTGGAATGTTGGGACGAATCTCGTGATGCAATAGGGAGAGCTCCATGAATCGTTTGCACCATGGTTGTCATGTGCATGTTGGAGCTATGAGTATCATCCTTAGTAATGTTTATACGAGTTTCCGGACCACATAAGGAATGAGTGGGAGAGGTGGACAAGAGTATGCAAATATCCCTGACCAGTTCATCCATAGAGCATTGCTTTTGGATTGTGGCTTTAGATACCTGGTTGGGAAGTTTTGACATTTTGCATTTTCTACGGTGGTGAAAATATCTATTGTTGGAGTTCCCCACCATTTTAAGTACTTTTTTGAGATTTGAGTGTGCACTCCCCACTCAAGGACTTTTTGATGCATCCTGCTTAGCATGTCTGCTATCGGGTTGTCCACCTCTGGTATGTATTGTGGACTTTGTAATTGATGGGCCATTTTCATATGATCTGTGCTAGTTGAGAGATTTGCAATAAATGGGTCCTGCTTGGTTTCTGGATGCAGCACATTGTCTGTGCAGAACAGAACATGTTTCCCTTTTATGTTGGGTAGAAATGCTTTGAGAACCATTTGTATAGCTAGTAGCTCTAGAATACTGATGTGAAATGCTTGTTGTTTTGCAGACCAGTGCCCTTGTACAAGAATGCCCTCTATTTGAACACCCCCAATCAACGAGTGGTGCATCCCTTGTGACTGTTACCTGCAGGATTGGGTCCTTGAAAGCTCCTTCCATTTGTGTTTCCACCATTCTAGTGCCTGATGGATCTAGAGTGAAACCAACGCTAGATGCTCTATGTTGCCCCCCTGCTTGTGACTATTCTGATGCTAAGCGCTCTTGTAGGGGTCTCATATGTAATCTGGCATGTGGAATTATCGCAATGCAATAAACCATCACACCCAGAAGGCGCATCACCATTTTGACTGATAGGCGACAATGTGGCTGAAAAAGAGGCAGTTAGTGCTAGAGATTAAGAACCATTTGTGGATTGGGGTAAGCTTTTGGTGTAACTGAACTAAGTATGGCTCCAAGATAAAGCTGTGTCTGGAGTGTGTTTAGATGGGATTTGGTGCCATTTATTGTGAATCCCAAATTGAGGAACGAGTTACTTACCTTCGGTAAGGATGTATCAGTAAGAGAAATATGTAGTTATAGATTCCTTACCTTTAGAATTACCCCAGGCGTCAGACTGGATCCGGAGTTTTTTCTTTAGCAGTACCCCTGCACGTCGGTAGGTGGCATCGGTTAACTCCGCGTCCATGGTTGGCACCGTGGTCGGCGGAAGGACGTTGTAATGTAATGTAAGAGACTCTTGTGTAGCGCGGGCTTCACTCCAAGGAGCATCTTGGCGCTTTGCTTTAGAGAGGACAAGACAGGGGGCAGCGGGGCTTGTTGATGTTAAAATAGAGGTCAGCATATTCAGATTAGGCTTTTGCAGTGGGTATCGGATAGGTTGTATATCCAAGTTTTAAGGGTCTTTCTGAAGGCTGTTTCTGTAGTAATTTGCCGGAGGGGTGGCGGGAGTATGTTCCCAAGCTTTGGAGCCCAAAACTGCCAAGGCCTGACACGTTGCAGTGTCTACTTAGACGCCGCCCCTGCGCGCTGACGTCAGTTCTGATACGACTTTCCACGCTGGAAGCGCAGAGCCTTCCAAGACACTGACTACTGGTGCACATAACTAGGGCCCTGGAAGGGAGACCCTATTCCTATAAGTCAGTTCGCAGAATGGAGAGGATGTGTGGGGCGGTAAGGAATCTATAACTAACATATGTTTCTTACAGACACATCGTTACTGAAGGTGAGTAACTTGTTCATCTGCAAGAGACTGTTATAGATTCCTTACCTAAGAATAGATACCCAAGCAATGCCAACCCCGGAGGTGGGTCTGCGAACTAAGTTCACACCAGAAAGTCCTGGAGAACAGACTGGCCAAAGTACCCGTCTCTCCGAACTTGGCTATCTAGGCAATAATGTTTGGTGAACGTGTGCAAGGATTCCCATGTGGCTGCCTGGCAGATGTCCAGGAGTGGAACTCCTCTCCCCAATGCAGTATTAGCCGCATTAGCCCGGGTGGAGCTTCCTTTTTAGCTAAGGAGTAGCAGATCTTAATGCACAGGAAACCCATCGAGAGATTGTGCGTTTTTGCACAGCCTGACCTTTCTGGGCACCCTCCTAGCCAACAAGGTGTCGATCGTCCACTGGGAAATCATTCATGCGGTCTTGATAAAAAAGACAGTGCATGTTTTGGGTCCAGACGGTGGAGTCTCTCTTCCTCTTTAGAAGGGTGCGGAGGAGAGAAAAAGGTGGGCAGAGTGATGGTCTGTCCTATGTGGAAAGAGATAACTACTTAGGGAAGAAAAGAACAATAGTTACTTACCTGTAAACTGTGGTTCTCCAGTATTGGTGTCTTTCATAGATTCACATGCTTGAATAATTCCCCGTCGTCGAAGTGGGAGTCCCAGGGTACATAAAATAGTAGTAGAAACATATATACATAAAGTACATACATATATAGATATGCACACAAACCACTTCTTCTGAGGAAAAACGAGGCAGAGACCCTGGAGGAACCGTTTGGAAGCCTTTTTAATCTTGAACAGGCAAATGCATTTCGGCAGCACTTCTGCCTTCCTCAGCGCCCAAAGCAACCAAATCGGTATTGACACACGCTGATTGTAAGTCCCTCCTTTATGTGTCTTGCACTCACACACCCGCTCCGCCCTCTGTAGTTCTTATGCACAGCTGTGTGGAGTCCCACGGGTAGGACAGGACTCCAAATCCCATAGTCCGTCATGGACCCTCGGAATTGCGGTGCAACAGGGAAATGCTGGATAGTCCAATGTCACAGCGGGGGTGTGGGGAACAGCGTGAGCCCGACTTGAAAAGGAGATGAAATTTCCTGCTTTGGTTTCAACATTGCGAAGTACTTCCTCCGGTCCTCCGTACCACCTCAGCCACTTAGCCCGGGAGTCCAATGAGCAGGGACTGTGTAAGAATTACACTGCCGGGCATGAGATTAAATAATCTCAAAACTGCCTTATTTCCTCCCAGATTTCGTGGCGGACTCCTGACCATCCAACCACCGTTGGTAACAATACGAACTGCAGCAGTCCAGGTACCAGTAAAGTCAGGTGCCCTAAGCGAGGTAGGGATCTCTGGAAAGCGTCTGTGGCTGACGCGAATTGATGCACACAAACCACTTCTTCCGAGGAAAAACGAGGCAGAGACCCTGGAGGAACCGTTTGGAAGCCTTTTTATAGATATATACATAAGTATATAAATAGATATCAAAATGTATCCAAAAGAAATAAAACCTTAAAGTACCATAGAACAACATTAGCTCATAGAAAGCATTGAGGGAGAGTTCACTTTAGTAACATATCCATGTCCTTATAATAGTCCACATTCCAGCCACTCAGGCTGTAACACCCTCTAGAACCTTCTCATCAGAAACTCAAGCCCTCAGATTTTCGTGGCACAAGAGTGACCAAGAGTGCATGAGGAGAAGAGAGCCTCTGAGGGGAGGAAGGGTGGGTCGCATGTGAATCTATGAAAGACACCAATCCTGGAGAACCAGTTTACAGGTAAGTAACTATTGTTCTTCTCCAGTATTAGGGGTGTCTTTCATAGATTCACATGCTTGAATAAGAATAGAAAGCAGTATGCCATAATACCAAAGTCATAAAAAGCAAAAAATAAAGAGCAAGCAAATCAATACACATTTGCAACATGTACATGAATGCACAATAAAACCTTTTATGACAGGAGGCAGGAAGCAACAGAGGCTCACCTTTATTTGAAGAGATTCCGTAGCACCGCTTGACCCACAGCAGTATCCGCAGCAGAAGCTGCCTCCAGACAATAGTGCCTCTTAAACGTGTGCCTGCTAGACCACGTTGCCGCCCTGCAGATCTGATGCAGAGGCACTCCAGCAAATAGGGCAGTAGAGGATGCTACTGCTCTCGTTGAATGTGCTCGCACCGGAGCAGAAAGAGGCTTGCCAGCTCGTTGATGGCAGTAGGATATGGCAGAAGAAATCCAACGAGTGATGGTCTGTTTAGTCACTGGATGTCCCTTGCGCATCCGTCCATAAGCCACAAAGAGCTGGGCTGACCTTCGAAAGGCAGCAGTACGATGGATGTAGAATTTGAGGCATCGTTTCAAGTCCAGGGAAAGAAGAGTACGCTCAGCAGGAGACTGAGGGTTAGGGAAAAAGGTTTTGAGTGTGACAGGTTCGTTAAGGTGGAAGTCCGAAGGGACCTTGGGCATAAACTTAGAGTTTGTACGTAGTACAACAGCGTCCTTGGAAAACTGAAGAAACGGAGGCTGGATTGTAAAAGTGTGCATGTCGATCACTCGCCTGGAGGACGTCAGTGCGAGGTGGAGGGAAACCTTCCAAGTAAGGAATTTCAAATCCGCTGAGTGGATTGGTTTAAATGGAGGCTTAAGAAGCTGGGCCAAAACAAGATTCAGACGCCAAGAAGGTGGAGGACGCCGGATAGTTAGAAACATCCGGAACAGACCTTTAAAGAATTGGCGAATGATCCGTGAGGAATACAGAGATGTGGAACTATGCCGAAAATGTGAAAGTGCAGCCAGGAAAACCTTGACAGTGGAATGTGTAAGTCACGACTTTGCCAAAAGGAGGAAGAAAGCCACTTTTAACAACACCATCTTGTGGCCTCCCTGTATGGGTCTCGGGCCCACTCCAAAATCTGAAATAAAAACCCTTGGCTTCTGGCTTGACACGGAACTGTCTCTCAAAATACAGGCAAGAAAGACTGTAGCCACTTGCTTTGGCTTAACTAAAACAATTCGGAAAATCCTCCCTCAGCTACCAGAAGCTGCAAAAAAAACCATAGTCCAGTCGCTTATTTTATCAAGGCTGGACTATGGGAATGCACTCTATCTGGGCGCCCCCATTTCAGTTATACGACAACTTCAGATCGCCCAGAATTCCGCAGCAAGACTACTTACCGGAACCAGTCACCGCATATCAGCTGCACCATCACTTAGGACTTTGCACTGGCTCCCCATAAAGGAGCGGGTGCACTTTAAATCTCTCTGTCTGGTCCACAAAACTTTTTATGGGAATGGCCCTCCCATCTTAAAAGACATGGTCATACCATACAGACCATCTAGGGAACTCCGTTCAAAACAGCAAAACCTCCTCACAATCCCCAGGACCTACAGAGCTCGAACAGGGGACCGCCTGTTCTCGCGTAATGCAGCTAGATTGTGGAATGCCCTCCCTCTTCCACTTCGCTTAGAGCCCAGTTTGACTGTCTTTCGGAAAAAGATAAAAACTATTCTGTTTCCCAACACATAATTACATTCGCCCAGTCTACGTCAGATCTTTATTTCTCTCTCTCTCTTTCTGGTTAACTATCAAGCGCTGGGATGCTCTCGAGTAGCCATGCGCTATAGAAGAACCTTTTCAATTCAATTCAATTCAATTCAAGGCAAGATCTGCTCAGGAGTAGTGAGCAAAGGATCAATGTTTTGCGAGTGGCACCAAACACAAAACCGCTTCCATTTCAATTTATAGGTTTTGTAGTTGAGAAAGTCCGCGCGTGAGCAAGGACCTCTCTGCAGTCCGGATCAATATTTAGATGGGCAAACTCGCGGTGCTCAGGTTTCCAAGCGTGAAGCTGGAGAGATGCCGGGTCTGGATGGCATATCTGCCTGTGGTTCATGGTGAGATGAGGCAGGGGGCGAAGAGGGATCAGATCGCACTGGGGAAAAAGAAGAAGATCCGTGAACCATGGTCGACGCGGCCACCTGGGCGCAATCAACAGGATGTGACATGGTTGAAGTCTCATCCTGTGCAGGAGGTGAGGTATCAGAGGGATCGTCGGAAAAGCGTATACAAATTTTTTCGACCAGTTGATCGAAAATGCATTCCCGCTCGACCCTTTGTGGGAATGCCAACTTGCGTAGCGTAGGCATTTGCGGTTGAGTGGAGTTGCAAACAGATCCAGCTCCGGCTGGCCCCATAGGCGAAATACATACTCCAGAGTTGGCTGATGGAGTTCCCACTCGTGATTGTCTGTGGCCGTTCTGCTGAGAGAGTCTGCAAGGGTGTTGGAGATGCCCGGTACGTGACCTGCAGTTAACTGGACTCGATGTTGAATTGCCCATTCCCAGATCTGTTGTGCCTGTCTGGAGAGCAGAAGAGATCTCATACCCCCTTGCTTGTTGAGGTAGTGCATACTGGTGGTGTTGTGCGTACGCACCAACAGTGACTCTCCTTCCACCAGCAGACGGAAAGATTGTAGGGCGAGAAAAATAGCCAAGAGTTCCAGCCGATTGATGTGCCACTTGCGCTGGTCTGCCGTCCATTTGCCGTTGACTGACAACCCTTCGAGGTGCGCACCCCAACCCTCTAAGGAAGCGTCCGTCGTAGGGGTAAGCGTGGGGGCTGTTTCCTGAAACAGACGCCCTGTTGCAATGTTTGGAAGGTGAGCCCACTATTCCAATGCACCCTGGATGCGAGGGGTCAGGAAGACTTTGTCATTGAATGTCCCCGAGACCTGCTGCCATTGTTTGTCCAATTCTTCTTGGAGGACTCGCATGTGTAACCTGCAATTGGGAATCAGTGGTATGCAGGACGAGATCATGCCCAGAAAGGATTTTAACATCCGGACAGAAATCGACTTTCTTGAGCCTAGAAGAGCCACCAGTTTGGCAATGTGATCTTGGCGCTCCTGCGAAACAAACCCCTTTGCTAGATGTGTATCTTTTTGTCGAGGCGTGGAAGCACGGCCGGGATTGAGTTAGGTCGTTCCATGAGTTTGAGTCCCTCCTTCCAAATGAATTCAATGATTGGAATGGTATGCACTTGCTTTAAAGGCTGATCCTTGAAATCATAAAGAAACCAGTCTTGTTGTTTGACGGCCATGAGCAAGTGTAAACGCTTCGCGGCTCTCATCATTAAAAGGTGGAACCCCCCAATGTCCACTGGGGGAGAAGCCAGAGGAGAGGTAGGAGGAGCAGACGGAGTCTGGGCCTGATAGTTGTCCCAATTCGCTAGGACAGTGTCATCATCCTGGTCTGTATCATTCAGAATATCATCATCAGTATCAGGATCCTGAGGAACTGGTAACCGTGCCTGTGCAACTTGTAGTGGACTCCCGTGTCGGAGGAGGCGGATTTGGAGAGGCCTGCGAAGAAGGTGGGAAACGACGATTGTAATCGTCTAGCATGTGCTGAAGGTTAGAGATCAAAGTCACAGGTATCCGTGCCATAGGAACCTCGGGGTCAACATCCTGCTGGTCATCTCGAACTGAGATGTGCGATCCCCTCTCATCACTATCATCATAGTCTTGATACTTTATATGTAGCTCCGATGGGCTACTTGCAGGACGAAAGGTGTCATCAGCGTAAGAGCCATCAGAAGATTCCTCCTCTGCAGACGCAAAGAGTTGAGCAGGGGGACCTGTTCCATGTTGGATAGGACTCCGAAGCAGTGGAGCCGGACGTTTTACAGTAGTAGCTGTCACCACTGTGAAGGTGGTCGCAGTTGCCAGAGAATACTGCTCCGTCGACAGACCCGTAGAAGAGTTCGTCGTCGAAGTCGTCTTCGAGGGATGCGTCAATGATGAACTAGGAGTCGACGAAGAAGCGGATGCCGTCGACGGAGCCGAGGCCTGTCGACGGCGCTGCCGCCGCCGAAGATGTCATTGTCGTGGACAAGGTCTTCAATGTCGACGGAGCCATCGACGACGAGGTGGACGTCGACGAGGTACTCTACGTCGACGAGGCTACAGTCGACGAGTGACGCGTCGACGAATCCTTTGTCGACGAGTGACGCTTTGGTAAGGTCGTCGACGAGACGGATTTCTTCGCCGTCGATGACATCTTCACAATGGATGATATAGGCCTGACTTTTTGGTGCATCGTCGACGATGCAGATGTCGTGGTCGACAGAGCAGGTTGTCGAAGTAGGCACAACGTCGACGGATCTTGTCGTCGACGGGCGCTGGCACTCGTTTTGGATGACGAGGGCATGGAATAGGACTGCGACGCCAGATAACTAGGTCTCGTAGGCACAGAGGCCGGCAGATCCCGTGGGGAGGCGGACTTGGGAGCGTCCACAAGCTTCTTTTTAAGAAAAGGAGAAGGAAGCTCGGTCTCTGACCCACGCTTCAGAGAGGTCTTACAATGGCAGGAAGACACACTCTCTATATCAGACACGGGGTTGTCTGAAGTCTTCAACCTCTGTAGCCACAGAAGGAGACGGGCCTCTCTATCCTTTAGGGTCTTTGAAGAAAACGTTCTGCAAAACTTGCAGTTCCTCACCTCATGGTCCGGGTACAAACAGTAGATGCATTTTTTATGAGGGTCCTCATGGAAAAGGCGAAGTTTACCACAGGCAGAACAAGGCCGGAATAAAGATTTCTTTGTAGAAGACATGTTGTAGAAGATAGATGGTTTGTAGAATGAAGAAACTGGGCAGAGCTCAGGGAGACTCCCTTCACATGACGTGCGGTAGCAAATCTGAGGGCTTGAGCTTCTGAGGAGAAGGTTCTAGAGGGTGTTGCAGCCTGATTGGCTGGAATGTGGACTATTATAATGACATGGATATGTTACTAAAGTGAACTCTCCCTCAATGCTTTCTATGGGCTAATGGTGTTCTATAGTACTTTACGGTTTTATTTCTTTTGGATATATTTTGCTATCTATTTATATACTTATGTATATATCTATATATGTATATATGTTCCTACTACTACTATTTTATGTACCGCGGGACTCCCACCTCGACGACGGGGAATCATTCAAGCATGTGAATCTATGAAAGACACCCCTAATACTGGAGAAGAGGTCCTTGTGGGAAGAACTACTTTGTCCGGATAAACAGCCAGAAAAGGAGTTTTGGAGGACAGAGCTTCAAGCATCAGAGGTGATGGCGACAAGGAAGGCAGTCTTCAGAGTAATGAGTCTGATAGGGCAGATATGTAGAGGCTCAAAGGGAGCACACATAAGTAACGTCAAGACAAGATTCAAGTCCCACTGTGGCATAATGAAAGGAGAAGGAGGAAAGAGATGAGTAATGCTCTTCAGAAATCTATTTACAATAAGGGTCTTGAAAAGAGACAGATTATCAGGAAGGCGAGGAAAGGCAGATATGGCTGAAAGCTAGCCTTTAAGAGTGCCTAGGGCAGAGCTCTGCTGGGCTAAAGTGAGGATGAACAAGAGTACCTCCAAAAGGGGGGCAGAAAGGGAATCCACAGCCTTTGCTGTGCACCATGCCACAAACTTGTTCCATCTACAGGCATATTCAGTCTTGGTTGAAGGACGCCTGGCTGCCAAGATGACATTACAGACTTTAGGTGGAAGGTCAAAAGCCGTCACCTGCTGCCGCTCAATCTCCACGCAAGGAGACGGAGGCTGGACAGGTTTGGGTGGAGGACCATCCCCTGCTGCTGCGACAGAAGACCCTCCAGAATAGGCAGTCTGATCAGAGGTTCGATGGCCATGCTCAAGGGTGCTGGGTACCAGACTCTTCGTGCCGAGTCCGGAGCCACAAGAATGACTTGGGCCCGGTTGCGCTTCATCTTCCTCAGCACTCGGGTCAGAAGTGATACAGGTGGAAAAGAGTACTGGAGGCCGCAAGTCCACTCCTGACGAAAAACGTTGCCATGTGGATGCCGCCTTGGAAATGCCATCGCACAGAACTGCTGACATTGCATGTTGTTTTCATGGCGAACAGATCTAACCAAGGCTCTCTCCACTGCTGAAAGAGACATTGCACCACCTCTGAGTGAAGACGCCATTCGTGATCCATTATGCACTGACATCTGAGCTAGTCCGCCTTGGAGTTCAGGGAACCTGCGTGGTGTTGAACTACCAGGGGCTTGCCCTGATCTTACAGCCATGTCTAAAGGTAAAGAGCCTCCTGACATAGGGTCCACGATAACTACCCTGCCCTGTTTGTTGCATTACCACATGGCGGTGGTGTTACCTGAACACCTGCACTACACTTCCTTTGATAGTGGGAAGGAATGCCTTCAGTGCCAGACGAATCGCCCAGAGCTCCAAAAGGTTGGTGTGGAGGCCAGACTCTTCCGGAGACCAGAGTCCTCTGATCTCCGCCTCTCCCAGGTGGCCCCCCACATCCCAGGAGTGACGCATAGGTCACCACTGTCAGCTCTGGTTGGGTAAGAGAGAGGGATCTGCTGCTGACCAAATCTTGGTTCGTTAACCACCACTGCAATTGACGAGCAATCCCCTCCGAGATCTGGACAACGTTGGAAAGATTGCCCCGATGCTGCACCCACCGGAAAGTCAGGTCCCACTGCATAGCCCGCATATGCCACTTGGCATGATCCACCAGCAGGATGCAGGCGGCCATGAGGCCCAGCAACCTCAGGGTCATTCTCACCGAAATCCGGGATAGAGGCCGAATCATCGGTATCATAGCCTGAGTATCCCGGCCTATCTGTTCGGGGTGGGTGGGGGGGTAAACCCGAAACTGCGCAGCATGAACAATAGTTACTTACCTGTAATCTGTGGTTCTCCAGTATTGGTGTCTTTCATAGATTTACATGCCTGAATCATTCCCCGTCGTCGGAGTGGGAGTCCCACGGTACATAAAAAAGCAATAATATGCTATAAATACATAGTAAATACCAATAACAACAATCCAGGAAGTAAAGTAGCCAAAGCAACAGTAGAAAAAACTTCCACACCTATGACTATCCTAGTCATTTTGTATAGTCCAAAATACAGCCAATCAGGCGCCAGCACCCACCAGAAGGTTCTCCCCAGAGGCTCAGGCTCTCAGATTTTCTCGCAAGGAGTGAAGGTAAACCAATATAGCCTAAAAGCCTCTGAGGGGAGGTGGGCGGGTTGCATGTGAAACTATAAAAGACACCAATACTGGAGAACCACAGATTACAGGTAAGTAACTATTGTTCTTCTCCAGTATTAGGGGTGTCTTTCATAGATTCACATGCCTGAATCAGAGTAGCTAGCAGTACATCCGTGCTAGGCAGACGCCAATTGTAGTTAAGCTTGTCAGCATATAGGGCATATAACAGTGCAAACTGAAAATACACATCATTTTAAGCATAGCAGAGTGCAATCATGCAAGCATGTGTAACAAAAAGAACATAGGAAGCGTCTGACAGCAGTAAAAGGAGGTGGGAAACAGAGGCTCACCTTAGTTGAAAAGATTCCGTAGAACTGCTCGACCAACAGAAGTATCAGCTTCGCTGGTTGCCTCCAGACAATAATGTCTGGTAAATGTATGGCGACTGGCCGAAGTAGCCGCCCTGCAGATCTGCTGAAGGGGAACTCCAGCAAATAAAGCCGTAGATGACGACATTGCTCTTGTAGAGTGCGCTCTAGGAGCTGCTTGCAACAGTCGTCCTGCTTGTGCATGGCAAAAGGCAATGGCAGAAGATATCCATCTTGCAATAGTCTGTTTAGAAACTGCCTGCCCCCTACGAATTGAACCGTAGGTGATGAATAGTTGGTCAGAACTGCGCAAAGCGGATGTTCTCTGCAGATAAAATTTAAGACACCTTTTGACGTCCAGCGTATGCAACGCTCTTTCCGCCGGTGTTTGCGGGTTAGGAAAGAATGACTTTAGAATTATCGTTTTGTTGAGGTGAAAATCCGAAGGTACTTTGGGGATATACTTCGGATTAGTGCGGAGCATTACAGAGTCACTTGTAAACTGCAGGAAAGGATGGTGAACAGTGAAAGCCTGGATATCACGGACTCTCCTGGAGGACGTTAAAGCCAGCAGCAATGATACCTTCCACGAGAGATATTTCAGGTCTGCCTTGTGGATGGGTTCGAATGGGTGACGCATGAGTTGCGCCAGGACCACATTTAGATGCCACGCCGAAGGTGGACGGCGTACTGGAGGGAACATTCTAAAGAGGCCCTTAAAGAATTGTTGTATAATCCTCGCAGAATAAAGGGAATTGGTCCCATCCTGTCGATACCTTGAGATCGCAGCCAGAAAGACCTTCAAGGTTGCGTGAGACAGGCCTGATCTTGCTAATTGCAGGAAGAAAGGCAGAATCTCCTCCGGCTTTGCTGAAAAAGGGTCAACCCCGGTTGAGCGACACCAGATGCAAAAACGCTTCCATTTAAGACTGTATGTCTTTATGGTAGCGGACGCCCTTGCCTTGGCCAGAACCTCTTTGCAGTCTTCCGGGATGTTTAGGTGGGCGAACTCACGGTACTCAGGCGCCATCTCAATGATGTTGGATCCGGATGGTAAACCTGTCCGTTCTGAATGCTGAGTAAGTTTGGGATTGGATTCAGCTGAATCGGTTCGCACTCCGACAGAAGAAGGAACTCTGTAAATCAATACTGGCGTGGCCATCTGGGAGCAATTAGAATCAGTCGGCACGGTTCCCTCTTCATTTTCCGCAGGACCTTGGGGACTAGTGGAATTGGTGGAAAAGTGTATGCATATGTCAGAGACCAATCTATCGAAAACGCATTCCCTGAGAGTTCTTTTGGGGATGCCAGCTTGCGAAGAATTGGCATTTGCTGTTGGTCTTTGTCGCAAATAGGTCTAGGTTTGGTCGACCCCACAGGTGAAAGATGCGCTCCACTGTCTGCTGATGCAGTTCCCACTCGTGAGTGGAGACCGTCGTCCTGCTGAGTACGTCTGCCAGGACTTTCTCTGTTCCCGGAACATGCACTGCTTGAAGATTTATGTTGTGCTTTAAAGCCCATGCCCATAGGTCTTGTGCTTCTTGGGACAGGAGAAGTGATCGTGTTCCTCCCTGCTTGTTGACGTAGGGCATGCATGTTGTGTTGTCTGTTCTCACCAACATATTGGCATCCTGAATGATTGCACAAAACGCCTTGAGTGCAAGAAAAATGGCTCTCAGTGCCAGACGGTTGATGTGCCACCGCCTTTGTTGAGCAGTCCACTTGCCGCTGATTGTGAGGCCTTGAAGATGTGCTCCCCAGGCCTCGAGAGACACATCTGTAGTGATGGTAAGGCTTGGTGCCTCTTGAAGGAATACACACACCTGCTGGAGATGTCGCTTTTGTGTCCACCAGAGGAGAGAATTCCGCATGAGCGGTGTGATCCTGATGAGATCTTTGAAGGTGCCGGAGACCTGTAGCCACTGTAGGCTCAGTTCTTCCTGAAGCGGTCTCATCCTGAGGCGGCAGTTTGGTATTAATGGGATGCAAGAAGATATCATCCCCAGAAAAGACTTGTACAGTCGAACTGAAACTAATCTTCTTGATAGCAGATTCTGCGCCATGTGTTTGATCTTCATTTGCCTTTCCTCCGAGACAAAGGCTTGGAGCTTTTGGTTGTCCAATGTTGCTCCTAGGAAAGCTCGTCTTTGAGAAGGTTTGATTTGGGATTTGTCGAGGTTGACGGACAGACCCAGAGACTGAAACAGGTGTAGACACTGTTGTAAATGATAATGTGCAACCTCGCGAGAACTGGCCTTTATAAGGCAGTCGTCTAAATATGGGAAAATTTGAATTCCCTCCAGCCGGAGGTGCGCCGCCACCGGGGCCAAAACTTTCGTAAATACTCTTGGCGCTGACCGTAGTCCGAAAGGTAGGACTTTGAATTGGTAATCCCTGCCAGCCACCATGAAGCACAGGAATTTCCTGTGGCGAGGTAGAATGGGGATATGGAAATATGCATCTTGGAGATCTAAGGTGACCATGAAATCTCCTGCTGCCAAAAGATGTAATATTTCCTGAAGCGATAACATCCTGAATGTTAACTTCTCTAAATACTTGTTTAGAGCGCGAAGATCTAGGATCGGGCGCCACTCTCCGTTTTTCTTCTTTATTAGGAAAAATCTGGAGTAAAACCCATTGCCCCTCATCTTCTGAGGTACGCTCTCGATCGCTCCTGTAGGAAGGTAGATCCCTGACTATGGTTGCCCCCAACTTTTTGCCTGGTGTTTTGCTGGTTTTCTGACTTAGTTGACCTGGGGCCCTGCTAATCAGGACCCCAGGCCTACTGCTCTCTCTGTAAAATGGATTCCATGTACCTTAGGTACATATCTAATTGGATACTGAGTCACCTTGTCAGTCCCTGTACAGTGTACCTTAGGTACCCAGGGCATAGGTGTACCCAGGGCTACCAGGGGCTGCAGCATGTATTATGCCACCCCTGGCTAGCCATCCAAAATCTGACACAACTGGCTGCTTGACAGCTGGGGCAAGGTGGTGTAATCACCCTTTGCTTTAGATATAGTATACCTATATCTAACCCTAAAAATGGACACACAGATCTCCTATCAGTCACTCCTATGGCAGGCCTTAACAATCCTGAAGGCAGAGTGCTTGGAATCGTGTGAGATGGTGCTCTGGCATGAGCTGAGCCTGTCTGCGGCTTTCGGGATCCATCCCTTAGCCGTTTCCATGATATCGCATACCATATACTCTTAAGTGCATTATAATCCTCGCGGTTATATGCCAACTCTGGTATCGCTTTATCAAAACATGTCGAGTAAGGTGTCATACGAATTGGAATACTAACCCCTCGCCAATTCTGGCGACGGGGTTAGCATTCCACCCTTCTAGAGGGACACGACATGTATGTAACCCCTAACCCCGGTTAAAGTCAAACAGAGCCTCAGCTCCACAAAATGGATGCTGCCACCGAGACACAAGTCTGCCCTCCTGCTGCTGGGAGTCCTCCCAGAGCAGGAGATAAGGACAAAGGGTTTCCTGCCAGGGGCGGTGCCAGCACCGTCCCAGACAGGGTTTTGTGTATTGTAGGTAGGCAGGGCTTTAGAGGAAGGTGACCGCACGTGGCACCCCGGTGCTCACTGTGCATAGGCTGGCTGGAACCAGTTCCAGGGTCACTCCAGACCCTGTGCTGGGGAAAAGCCCGCCAAGGAAGTGGGTGTAACCACCCCCCTCCTAGTCCCACCCCTAGGGCAGGACTTAGTCGCGTGCCAGCCCCTTTTTACAGGATAAAGGTAGGAACTGGCCCCCTTCCAAATCAGATCATCTTTGAATCCTGAAACTACTTTCCACGAAAGGAACTCAAGACTTCTTCCTAAGATTTCTCCCTTGTGACTAAGGAGTAGTCACCCTGCATCCGCAGGCACCATCTTAAGAACACTGCGGTCTGCTGCAAGTCTCTCCTCCGGATCAAGACTGCCCAGCTCGACGAGAACCGGCTTCCCTGGCACCTCTGACCTCTACCTACATCATCAGTCACGCTGAGATTCGTGGGTGTGACGAGACCTCGAGGGACCGGCCATCTTCAAGACTGCACGACTTCTGCACAGCAAGCCCGCCGAGTAATTTCCTGGTGAGTGCTTTGGGGACCGAGAAGCCCCGACCCTGAGCAGCTCCAGCACCGAAGAGTAGCCCCCCAGCATCTCCACGATCGGCGTGGGGCCCTTCTGCTTTTTGCTGCTCACCGCGTTGTTTGGCTACTAGCCCGCTGGCTGGTGGCCTCCTGAACGACACCCGACGACATCCCTGCTGCTGGTCTGGTTGCTCCAGGCTGGCCCTTGCTCCCTTCCAAAAGAGGAGCACCCCGGACCCTCCTGGTCCACTCAAGACGCCATTTTGAGTCCACCGCGTGGGCTTGAATTAGCCAAGGCTTGTTGCCCAATCCTGGGTAACTTCGACGCCGACAGCTTCATCCATCGTGGGACAGCTCGCCTCTCCATCCTGGTCGCCGACAACGCCTCCTGGTCCGTGAGATCTGCAGAGCCAGCGTCGCCCACTCACCTAGTCGAGGTGACTTCGCCCGGTGCCATCCTGGTGCCCACTTAATCACTGGCTAGTGATTCAAGAACTTGGTCCCCTCTGCTTTCAGGTTTTCTTCTTCCTTGATCCAGGCTTGGATCCATCGAACTTTCCTTCACTGGTCGCCTGCCAGCAACTTCCTTCTTCCAGGCTCCTGGTCCGGCAACGAGATTCCCGACGTCTTTTCAGACCTATGCAGCTGCAGCCCCTGGGCTAGGTAACTTCGGCACTTCGGTGTCCCAGCATAGCCTCACTATCCAAGGGTCAGGATCCACTGTCATTTTTTCCCTACCAGGTCGGGTTCGCCCGTGAACACTAACTTTGTGAATTCTAGCTCCCATAGACTTTGTCCCGCATCCCGCGTGAGAGTGCACACTCTGCACCCGAGTCCCCTGGGCCTCCTAGTAGTAATCTAACGATTCCCTAGTCAAGTCCTAGCGATTCCAAAGCCTATTAGTACTGTTACTTACCTGCTAGTAATTCGCATTCCACTTTTAGAGTATATGGTTTTTCGTGCCCCTCGGGCATTTGTGTATAACGTGCTAACTTAAGTATTTTCATAAGAGTTTTGTTGTGTGCTTAGCACCCTGTCCTCATAAAGAGTACAGGGTTGTTGTGATTCTAATAAATACATTGTTTATTTTCATAACACTTGTGTGGTGTCCTTTCACTGGGTGTTCAAGGGGTAATGTGATGGTAAAACAGCTGGCTTAACACGCCCTCTAGAGTCTTAGCCTTAGACTGCTCGTATCCATGCTACTAGGATAGCTGGTCTATAAGGTTGACTTACAACCAATCATCAATAAGGGTTGTTTGGACTGATATATAGTGATCACTAGAATAGTGAACACTGCACATCAGGCCAACTTCTCACAGCTCCTTTTTGAATCATCAATTTGATTTGGGCAAACAACTCCTTCAGGTGAGCTGGAGGTGGTCCTTTCGGTGGGACATTTGGAGGAAATTTCTCGAATTCTAGGGCATGGCCCCTGGCCACGATCTCCAGGACCCATTTGTCCGACGTTATCGACAGCCAATTGGAGTAAAATTTTGATATTCGTCCTCCAATTTTTTCTCGGGAGTGGGGCTGTGGTGGTGGCAGGTGAAATGTCTCATTGGCGCTTATCCTTTCCACGGTAATTTGTCTTTCCCCTGTTTTGGGTATAAGTAGACTTTCTCTGGCCATAAGATTGGTAGCGCTGAGTGTGAAAGCCCTGATTGCCCTGTCTGTAGGAGGATTGCTGGTTATATCCACCTCTGTTGGAGGACGATCCCCGTCCTCTCGCTCCTCGAAAGAGCGCTTGCGGAATTGAAGGCTGCCCAAGGATTTCGCGGTTTCCCTAATCCTTTTTAATCGTCTGCAAGGCTTCCTCCACTTGGGGGCCAAACAGATATTCACCATCATATGGCATGTCAAATACCTTATTCTGGACCTCTTGTCTGAAGGAAGTGGAACGTAGCCACCCCTGCCTACGGAGGACCGCAGCACCCGCTAGTTGTCGAAAGCCAGTTGAGGCTACATCAACTGCTGAATCAATAATCTCTTCTGAGATTCTTTGGCCTTCTTGTAGGATCTTCAGCGCCTCAGCCTTGGAAGGCTCAGGAAGGAGGTCAATGAACGGTGCGATGTCCGACCACATCTGTCGGTCATATCTTCCCAATGAATTAGCCGCTCGAACAGTCGTAGCCGCCATGGTGGAGACGCGCTTCCCAATAGAATCTAGGCGTTTGCCATCTCTGTCCGGTGGAGCTGTAACAGGAAAGGAAGGATTTCTAGCCCTCTTTTGTGCTGCTTGGACAATTACAGAGTCAAGCTTAGGCTGTCTAATAAGGCACGCAGGTGATTTGTCCAGTGCCCTGTACTTTTTCTCCATCCGTGGCAGGACTGGAGGAATGGACGCGGGGGTTGCCATGACCTTAATCCCCTCCTGCCAAATAAAGTCAATGATGGGTATAGACTTGATCTGTTTTCTGGGCTGGTCTTTAAAATCATATAGAAAACAGTCTTGTTCCATGTGTTCCATATTAATATGAAAGCGTTTAGTAGCACGCTCCATCAAAAGGTGGAAACTGCCCACGTCCACCGGCGGTAAAATTGAGACAGTCTGAGGTGAAGGAGAAGGAGTTTGCACCTGGTATTCATCCCACCCCGACTCATCCTGTACCTCTCCTTCTTCTCTTTGATCATCTTCATCCGAAGACTGAACATCCACAGGCTGATTGTGTGGTGGAGGTGAAGAAGGATTTTCTGGTTGAGAAACTGGCAAAGGCGCTTCAGTAGCCGGAGTAACAGGCACCGAGCCTGTAGATTCAGATGGTGGAAACCTTCTATAATAATCATCCAACATATATTGTAAGTTGGTAAGTAAAGCAACTGGCACTTGCGAGACAGGGACTCTAGCTACAGGAGACGCCATACGTACAGGTGATTGTATATACTCCTGTTCTTCTTCTTGATATTTTATATTTAACTCAGAAGGACTAGTGGCTGCTCCGAATGTCCTTTGAACCACTTCATCCTCACTGTCAGAGTCTAAAAGCTGGTCCGGAACCTGCGACGGCGACTTCTGAGGTGAAATATGTAGGGGTGAGAGCTGGAAAGCTGGTTCACGCCTTTGAACTAAAGACTGTTTTGGTATCAAGAGCACCGTAGACGGTGACCAGACTTGCAACGCAGTGCAAGATGACAATTGCGGTGTCGACAGTGCGTCCACCGTTGCGGCAGACGTCAATGGTTCCGTCGTCGACGGCATAGACTTCGTTGACGAAACAGGCTTTGTCGACGGCACAGGCTTCGGACGAAAAGGACTTCGCCGACGGAACGAGCTTCGCCGACGGTACTGACTTCGTCGACGGTACAGGCTTCGTCGACTGTATAGACTTCGTCGCCGGTATAGACTTCGTCGACGGTATAGACTTCGTCGACGGTATAGACTTCGTCGACGGGACAGGCTTCGTCGACGGGACAGGCTTCGTCGACGGTATGGCAGTCGTCAACAGATTGGGCTTGGTCGACGGTAGGATCGTCGACGACGGTATCGGCTTCGTCAATGCCTTCGTCGACGGTGGCAACTTCGTCGACGGTACGGAGCTCGCTGACGAGCCAGTCAACGGTATCTTCTTCGTCGACGGTAGAGCTTTCAGAGGAGTCGACGACGAGGCGTCGACGACGGCCGTCGTCGACGATAGAGGTCTAACGGATACATAGACCATAGTTGGTGAAGAAGCTGCCGTCGACATGATCATCTGGGGCTTGGGAGATGAGAATGTCACCGTCGACGCAGATGTAGAGTTGACGGAGGTCCAAGCCGTGCCTTCCCTGGACCGGAAACAAGCTTCCTAAGACCGGTTTCTGGCTGATGAGGATTATGAATCCGAAACCGGTCCCAGGATGCTTGTTTCCGGTCCAGGGAAGACATGGCTTGGCAGTTCGGGCTGGACTGTTCCCATGAGGCACAGGGTCAGACTGATTTGCATATGGCCATGTCTGAACTGGGGTGGCTGAGTGGGCTAAAGAATGGTGATGGATTAAACCCAGATCAGTTGACTGGGGGTGAGTGTTTGATTTGCTCAAATACTCCCTCCATCATCTCCTTTTGTACATCTTTATCGGGAGGCACAGAGGATGATGCCGCTCCTGTCTGATATTTACGAGCCGCTGAGACGATGACTGAATCAGGTTGTGGCTCAGACCTCAGAAAGAACGGATCATTGTCCGGAGCTTTATATTTCTTTGCGATCCGCGAAGGAACCACTCCCAAGGATGCCGGGGTTAAGAATTTGTGCTCCGCAGGTTCCAACAGACCTGGAACCAGAGGAAGTAAAGGTCTTGATGATAACTTCTGATGTAAGGTCTCGAAAATGAGCGTTGTCTTGGCAGTAGAGACAGGCATCTCGATATGAAGTTTCGCTGCACCACGACAGAGAACCTCATTAAAAGTAATCACGCCATCAATTGGTGAAATCCTACTCGGAGGAGTTGATGACAGCGTTGGAGAGTAGTTCCTCTTTGAATTCGTAGATCTTGTCGAAGATCTAGTATCGCGTCTTCTAGAAGAGTGATGACGAGAAGACCTAGGAGATGGTGAACTTCGCCTCCTCTCCGATGGAGACTTTCTCGGCGGAGTACGCTCACGTCTTCTTGGAGAGTGTACCACCCGTACCAGAGGTGACCTCTATCTTGCAGACACCGGAGACCTGGAACGAGACCTTGAAAGGTTAATTTTTCTTATCTTCCAGTCTCTGAGTTCCCCTAGCCATCGTGGCGAGATATTAGCCCCTGTAGGTGAAGGCGCTCTTGAAGGCTCTGGAGAGATTTGTACAATCCGCAGCCCAGGGGAGGAAGAGGACCTCCCAGAAGAGACAGAAACCTTAGACCGGTCTTTGGATACTGTTCTAGGCCTCTTTGCAGCAGGAGACGGCGACGACATTCTCGTCGACGTCGATTTTTCCGACGGCGATTTCCTCGGCGGCGATTTCCTCGGCGGCGATCTCCTCGGCGGCGATCTCCTCGGCGGCGATCTCCTCGGCGGCGACGAATGCCTCTTCGGCGTCGACATCAGGCGCCTCGACGGCGATGATTTTCTCGGCGTCGTGTGCCTCGACGTCGCATGACTGGGGCTCTTCGACGTCGAAACCTCTACTGCCCGGTTCGACGTCGACGTCATGCCACCTCTCAACAGCGACCTTGACTGATGTTTCGAGCCTCTCGACGGCGACCGTCGACGTCGATGAGACGACGTCGAGTCCCGTCCTCTTGCAGTCATAGGCGAGCCAGACCGGGACCGCCTACGCTCATGTCGCTTCTCACCTTGCTTCGACGGCGAATTCTTCGACGGCGAGGGATGCTTCGACATCGACGTATGCCGCGACTGTGATTTCGATGCTGATTTTGAGCACACAGGTACCTTGGAAGAAGATCTGTCCCTCGAAGTTGAAGGAGACCGATGTTTTCACTTCTCCCCTTTGTCCTTGCGCTCTTTGTGCTGAGAAGAAGGCTTACTGGAGTGAACATCTTCTCTTCCACTCACAGTTTCTCCTCTGTCATGCAGGGACTGAAGCCTGCTCTTCTCTCTCTCTCTCAAAGTTCTACTTGAAAGCTTGCTGCAGTGGTAGCAAAGTTCTGGCTTGTGAGAAGATGGTAGACAAGCTACACAGACCGAATGAGGGTCTGTCTTAGCCATTTTTTTACCACAGGCCGGACACTTAGCAAATAAGGCCGGCATTGTGACTGGAAAAATAGCCAAAAAACAGCAAAATATTGTTGGATTAGTCAGATAATGACTAAAGACGTCGAGTAAAGACAAAAAAATTTTGAGAAAAACCAGAAGAAAGTGAAAATATATCCGAACTGGCGAACTCAATGCTCCAGGATCCTCACAGAAGGAGCCGGAAAAAAGAACTGACCTGTCACCTGTGGTACATGATGGGAGCCTGGAGGCTCACAGAGGTCTTAAAGGCACGGCGCCAGATTTTTCTGTTGTTACAATGCAGCCTATCTAGGCTAAAGCTGCCTCTATGATCCTGCCTGTTTTTACCTTTGAAAATAAAGGTTGTGTGTTTCAAAGAAAACCTAGGCAGTGTTTTCTTCTTTACATTATCATATAATGTGTTTTATATGTCTTTATTTAGCAAATGTAAAGATTTTACAGGCTATTGTGGCAGTTTTTTTAGCCTAGTATGGTTATTTTGGGCTGCATATGTATATGTATATGCATATTATCTATATATATATGGTTATTTTATGCGTATTTATACATATATATATATATATATATATATACACACATATATGTGTAGATATATGCATATTATTGGCTATTGCTCCGGGGTCCCGCACGTGGGCGGGACTTTTCAGTGCTTAGGACCATTGATGAGTATCCCCTGGAAGAGAACCTCTGATCTGTGCAGAAGAGGTGAGGCCACCGCCATCACTTTCGTGAACACCCAAGTGGCGCTTGTAAGGCCAAAAGGGAGCACGGTGAACTGAAAATGCTCGTGGCCCACCATGAACCCTAGGTAACACCTGTGGGCCGACAGGCAGGGATATGGAAATAGGCAATTGTCAAGTTCAATGCTACCATCCAGTCTCCGGGGTCAAGGGCAGATAGGACCTGAGCCAACATGAGCATCTTGAACTTCTCCATACCTGAGGAATCGGTTGAGGGCCCTGAAGTCTAAGATAGAATGCAACCCTTTGTCCTTCTTGGGTACTAAAATGTAGAGGGTATAGCAACTACAACCTACTTCTGGCACAGGGACCCTTTCAATAGCTGACCTGGCCAAGAGAGCTGCAACTTCCTGGCAAAGAAGGGCCAAATGATCCACCGACATGCGAAGGAAGGATGGTGGATGGAGGGAGGGGTAGTCTCGAAGGGGAGGGAGTAGCCCCTTCGGACTATCTGCAATACCCACCTTCCCAACGTGATGGTGTGCTACTGGGGAAGGTGATGGTGAATCCTGCCACCCACTGGCCTCTGGTGGCCTGAGTGGTCGGACTAGGTGAGTTTGAAGGCTGCTGGAGGGGAGTTATGGGTGAACTGGCGCGCCCGCTGGCCACCAGACATGCATCGATGGGTACCACGTCTACAGACAAGCACAGGCTGGGCAGCTTGCGCAAACCGGTGGCTAGACTGGGACGAACGAGGTGGGGCACGTGTGAAAGGCGTGCCGACAGTCGGGCTGCCCAAAGAAGCTGTGAAGTGCTTCGCAGAAAGCTTGAAGATGGGCAGGGGGTGCTCCGGCACTGGGAAAAGGAGGGAAGTGCTAGGGCCGTCCCAGGAGCAGACTCTGAAGACGTAGCTGGTGAGCGACGACGCTCCGGGTCCTGCATTGCGTCGGCCGACAGACTGGGATAAGCGAAGAGCAACGCTGCTTCTTCACCTTCTTCTTGTGCTTCGACTTACCCGAAGACGAATGATGGTGGTGTCTCCATGACCGGTCCCGAGACCTTACTCTCGACTGGGACCTCGAACGACGCGGAGCAGACTGCTGGGCCTCCAAGAGTTTTCGTGACCGCTCCCCCATCGACTTAGTATTCATGGCCCGGCAGTTGGAGCACGACTTCGGGTCATGGTCACGCCCCAGGCACCAGAGGCACACGAGGTGGGGGTCTGTAACAGACATCAGACGGTTACAGGCCTTTAACGGTTTGAACCCTGTCCGTCGATGGGTCATCCCTCGTACACCAGGAGTCGAAAGACTCAAAAAAGAATTCAACAAATGTAGTGAAAAAACGTAGTAAAAAAATTACTAAAGGGGTAGCTCTCTCCGGATCTGCGCAAGGCTGCCGTCTAAGTAGACACCGCAATATCATTCCGATGACCACAACGCTGATGGACGCGGAGTCGACTGACACCACCTACTGACGCGGGTACTGTTAAAGAAAAATCTCCAGATCCAGTCTGGGGGTAATTCTAAGGTAAGGAATCTATAACAAGAGTCTCTTTCAGATTAAGAGGTTGTTTGTAGTTTGGGTGTAACTGTAGACATTTCAGTTGGCTGGAATTCATGATCAGCAAATTGTTCAGATAACAAAAGACATGTATGTTTTACCTTCTTAGATTTGCTGCTACTACAGCTAATCATTTTGTGAATACGTGTGGGGCTGTTACGCTGGATGGTAGGACTTTGAACGGATAGTGACGTCCACTTACCACAAACCGGAGGTATTGGTGATGTGCCAGATGGATATTAAAGTATGCATCCTTCAGATGTAATTGAGCCATGGAGTCGTCTTTTTGTAGTAGAGGTATCACATTCTGAAGTGTTACCATGTGAAAGTGTTTGGATATTATGTACTGATTGCGTGTGCATAAGTCCAGAAAGGGACAGAGCGTTTCATCCTTCTTGAGTATTTGGAAGTATAGGGAGTATACTCCTTGTCCTTGATATTTGAATGGGACAGGTTCTAGGCCCCCTTTTGTAATATTGCTGTTACTACTTCTTTCAGCAGGTGTAGATGTTGTGGATTTAGGATGTGTTTTTTTTTAGTGGGATATTTGGCAGTTGTTGTTTGAACTATAGAAAATATCCCTGAGTGATGGCGTCTAACACCCACTGGTCTAATGCCACTTCTGGCAACAACTGATGGAAGTGTTGTAGCCCTCCCAAACAGGTGTTGTGTGGTCGGTGGGAATGGTTCGGGAGTCACTGTTTGGTGGTAGAAGCTCCCTTTTTGGGCGTTCCTCTACCTTGTGATTTATAGTCACCTCAGTAATAGCCTTTTCCTGACTGCTGGTGGTATTGCGGTTTCTGGCTTTGGTAGCTTGGGGTTTGCAGAGTGGTATACTTTGAGGGTCCCCTTCCATTGTTAGTGCCAAAAGAGCCGTTTTTGGGTTGTGGACTGCAAGACTCCCATTGACTTGGCTGTTTCTGTATCTTTTTTTATCTTTTCAAGTTGCGTGTCAAACTCTGGGCCAAAAAGATGTTCATCAAAAGGAATGTTCAAAATGTGCTTATGGTTTGAACCTAGATATACGAAACCATGTCTACGGAGCATTACTGATGAATTAATGCCTTGTGCTGCGGTGTCTGCTCTAGCTAACGCACATTTGATGGTTGCGTTTGTTATCTGTCTCCCTTCCGCAACTAGATTTTCCCCTTTTTCCTATACTGTTCTTGGATATGTTGTAGTAAGGCCTCCATCTCATCCCATGTGCCCCAGTTACAGCGTGACAATAGGCCCACATCATTTGCAATCCACCAGTTATTAGCGGGTCCTGTAGCCACCCTTTCCCCCGCTGCATCAAAACGCGTAATCTCTTTGTCAGGAGGTGGAGATTCTCCTGTGTCTTGCGATGCAGTCTTTTACGAGCTGTAGTGACAACTATGGAGTCCGCAGTAGGGTGTCCCCTGATAAATACAGGGTCTGATGGGGAAGGCCTGTATTTGCGTTTTATCCTCCGTGTAAGCACTCTTGACTTGACAGGATCTTTAAAAATGTCCTTGGATACATTTAAAATAGAACCCATCATCAGTAGATATTGTACTCTACATTCAGTTTTCGAAAGTGTTTCCAACAAGAAATCAGTTTCCTCTTCTGTGGTCTGCATGGGTAGTTTACGGTATTCCACAGCCCTTTGGATAGGGGGACAGTGTTGCCCATACCTCCCCAAGCCTAGTTAGGACCTGGGGACCTCATCCCCCAGGGCCATTTCTAAAATCAAAATGGGGAGGGGGCTGCGCGGCCTGACCCCTTCCTGAGCTGTTATCAGTCGCCTGGACCTCCATCAGAAACCTTTTTAGGCCCTCAGGACCCATTCTCCTAGGGTCACTTATTTAAATAATGAGTGAGGGGGGATGGGGTGGCGCGCATGGCTCTCCTCCTCGGGCCTTATTCAGCTCCGGGGACCTCATCTCCCAGGGTTGAGTGTGAATAAGGGCAAGGGGAACGCGCCCCACGTCCCTGGGCTGTTTTCGGCCCGGGGACCCATTTCCCAGCATGAGTATTAGGGGAGCACGAAGCATATTCCAGCCTCAGGGACCCCATCCACCAGGGCCTTGCGTAATTGGGGAGGAAGGCATGTGCCCCGCCCTCCCCTCCCTGCCAGGGGTGAAAATGGCCCCAGGGACCCCATCCACCAGGGCCCTGTGACATTTTGCAGGAGAAGGATGGCAAGTGGCTCCCACTTTCGGCCTTGGGGCCCTCAAACACATAGATGGGTGCCCACCCAGGGCACCCACTATAGTCTCCAGTATGGCCCCACCCCCATGTAATCAAATTACGACCTGAGTGTGGGCTCATCGGGCCGGTGGGGGGGGGGGGGGGGGGGGGGGGGCTGAATGTCCCCTCTTTCTCTCTTTCTAAATAAATATTGGCCCTGGGGTGGGCTCAGGGAAGAGGGCCATGCAGCCCCCGCCCTCTCATGAATACAGCCAGTGGAGTGGACTTTCCCGGGCTTATAATTATTGACTGTGGCTTGGCCACCATTTCCCCCCCCGATCCCACGAGTCTCGCAGGATCACTGCATTTTTTGCTATTTTTTTTCTTTTTCTGGACACATGGGAGGTCCCTTCCATGAGGCCTAGCCACCCAAAAAGGGAACACTTTGCAGCACAGGGAAGATATATATTGGATAAAGAGAATAGGCTACATGGCCTCCTCTTTCCTGCCCCAGGACAGAAGCAGTGTAGATACAGGCTGGCATGTCCGAGATGGACGTCATTAGCTCAACTGAAAAGAGATCACTGTTTTTATCCAACACAGTTCACACAACCAAAACAGACCTCATCTTTCACCATGAATGCACAAATATATATAAGTAGGGCTAAAAAAATATAAACATTTTACTAGACCTCAGGTCGAGTAACTTGAAAAATCTACTGAACATAAATGTAATGTACTAGACCTCTGTCTCTGAAAGCGGAGCAACTGTGACACGATAACAAGATTTAAAGGCATCTTTATTGCTCATTCACTTTGTGAGCAATAAAGATGCCTTTAAAACTTATCTTGTCACATTTGCTCCACTTTCAGAGACAGAGGTCAAAAGTCAGTTTGTCTTCCTACTCGCCCGCCAGAAAGGGAGAGTAGGCCCTAAGAAGAGCTCATTCTGATCAAATCTGGCTTGCCATGATTTTTAGAATACTTTTAAAGGGGAGAACCTGAAAGGAGTCTCTCCACATGGGTAAAGGTAAAAAGGCCTGAGCCTGTGAACTACAATGTTGCCTCCACCATCTTCTGTCACTGCACAGAATATGATTGGACAGTAGCCACCCTTACTGAAAAAGGAGAATATTGTTTTCCTGAGATCAACACACAGCTTTGATGTCAACAAGCATGAAAACCAGCATGGAGTTTCTTCAGTGGAATTGCATGACTATTAAGCTCACTGGAAAAGAAAACCAGGATGCCCAGTTAACATAGAAGGGCAGAATTTCACAGGTTTTCGAAGCCATGCAAAGGACTTCCTTCTCAGCACATACTCTCAACACTACCCACAATGATTAAACACAATTTTCATATACAAAAATAGTACTTAAAATGGCAAGAATGAATAATATGTTGCAACTACGCCCCCCGCCCCCGAGTCTCTACCAGGACGCTAACATCGGTGCAACTGAACTGGTAGCTTAAGAGTCGAGGGTAATTTTTGCTGCAAGGTAAAATTGCTTCAAATAATATAGTCAATATAAAGGACTACTGAAAAAGAAACAGTGAGGGAATAGGTCAATTCAGAGGCTGAGAGTGAAGGCTCACAGAAGCAGTGGAGCTCAAAATGCAGTAGATTTCAGATTATGTGCAGGCCAGTCTTTGGAAGGCGACAACTGTAGTGCAAAAGAATTAAGAAAGCATGGCCATATATAAAGGCAGCGCTCAAATATCAAACTGATGGAACAGCTATTCTAGCAATTCACATAAAGCACTTGCATCAACTCACTGGATTGCTGTGTAAATAGGGCAACATAACGAAAGGAAATACCTGTATACCAGCATGACTGCACAGGTAGAAGTCAAACTCTGACGGATGAGTGATTTTGGTATCCACTGTAGTGCCGGCTGGAATGTTCCCACTCTTTCCAACCTAAAAATATAGACATCACGCAATTTAGTAGGAATATTCATTTTAACTTACATTCATTGACGGATTGATTTTAAGCATGTAGTACAGACTGACTGGGTAGCTCTGGTTAACAGGCATCCACACACATTGCATTTTGGGTACTAGTGACCTTAATACCTTTGATTATTTTTACATTTCCACAGATAACAAGATAGACGGGCAGGTAATATAGGGACACAACTAACAAAACTCGCATATAACAATTTTTGCACAGCCTGTCTTCAAACAAAAAAAAGATCTGATTTATAATGTGTTACAGGATGTGGTTAAATGAGCACTCAAGTAGCAAACATTAAAATGAATTCTTCTAGGCATTAACCGATAACTATATGCAATCCTAAATACTTTACAAGAAAGAGTACATTTCACTTTGCAAAATCAACCAAACCATTGGCTCAATAGTCTCAGTTCAAAATGGTTTTAGCCCGACACGGCAAAAATTCTCGCTTAGGCAGGTCAGGCCTAGGGGTTTACTCAGTGCAGTAACAGAGACCAGTAACTAAACTCTCAGCTTAGTTTCAACTGAGACACGAAATTGAGTTGAGGTACAAAGGCCACAAGCCTCTAAGGAATCAAAGCAATACATCTCTCTTGTGAACATTTCCTTCCTCTGACCTGCACTGTCAGGGTAAACTAGAATCACTTCCTCTGCATGTGCAAAACCAGAGCAGTTGCCCATTTTTTCTTGAAGATCTAGATAATATCCAAACAGGATGTCGCCTAAGAAGGTGATGGGGATGTACGCATTCAGGAGCCATATGAGGAGTTGAAGGTGCCCCTGAAAACTGGCACCTCATTTGCAACTGTAAAACTATAAGGTTAGGCCTGGGGAAATAGTAACCTCACAGGTTGTGGAGGTTCCTGCTGAACACCTGAAAAGGACCTCAGAGGAGTTTAAGGAGCAATGGGGTTTGGGGAGGCCTAAAAGCGCCAAAAAATATAATGATGGCTCTATGGGGTGCCTTGGAAGACAAAAATGAGATGGTAGAAGATGAATAGTCAAGTTTTTATTAATACACTGCACTAAAGAACAGCTCCTCAACAGGTCCTCAAAAACAAAATGACAAGTAAACATATCTAAGACAATGCTGTTAAGAGGGTATCTAAGACAATTCTGCTAAGAGAGAAGGTGAAAAGCAATACAAAATAAACAGAAAAATTATTTTAAAACAATGTAAGCTCCAATAAGCAGTCTCTGCAAAGCATTGACACATGCATTGAAGTCAATCCAGAGCAGTCCATCTCTTACTGCTAGCATTTTGTTGTCAAATTCCATTTGCTTGTTAAAGGATAACCAGAGTGTAGTGAAATGAGTTCTGCCTATTTAAGGCACCTGGAATTTTTACTTTTACATCAACCGGTTATGGACTTTAACTGTGGATAAGCCTCACAAGTTGCGTCTCGCCCATGATAATCACACTGTAAACAGAGTGTGCATATTTAGCGCTAATGTTGCGCCTTTTAAGTTAAGGCTGCTGTGATGTAGAAAAGGTAAGGGGCACTTGACTGATTACATATGAACACGTGTGAAGGCTGCACATAGCCTGCCATCATACACAGCCAGATAACTGCGCACAGGTAGCCTGGTACAGAGGTGACTCAGCAGGGTTAGATACTGACCTGGGTCAGGCCCTATATTAGTGTTCACTCAAAGGGAAAGCCAGTATGGTTGACTGTTCTGTCTGCAGATACACTTTGTTATACCCATAGGGGGAAATCTGCCATTGAGTGAAGTTTCACTTTCCTTTGGCCTACAAAGTCCTGCGAGACATCGAATTGGATTGGGGTGAAAAGTGTGCACTGAAGGGGACGCGGACACAAACACACACGTTAATTATATTTCTCCCCACTAGAGGGAATAAAGGCATACCCACACCAATGGAGCAATTGAACAAGTAATTACTTTCGGTATCGATTCCATACCTTTGAATTTCCCAGGCATTAGACTGGATCTGGAGATTTTTTGCAGAACCCCGACGTGCCAGAAGGTGGCACTGATCGGCTCCACGCGGCATGGCCCGCACTGGAAGTGACGTCTGTATCACCTATATAGGCGCCGCCTCGATGCGCTGACCGCAGTTACTTTTCACACCCGGAGCGCGGAGCCATGAAGTGCACTGACAGGTTTGTCCAAACTAGGGCTCTGAAAGTGATCAGCCCTGACCCTAGAAATATGTCTGCAGAGCGGGGAGGATGGGTGGGTTGGTAAGAAATCTGCAGCTGGATCCTGACTCTACCAGATAATGACTTACCGAAGATAAGTCGGTAAGAAGTGTGGCTCACTGGTTAGCAGCGGCAGACCCTAAAGCAGAGGTCGGCCCGGGACCAGGGTTCAATTCCCGAAGCGGCAGGGTCTTGGGTCAATGTCCGCGGACTCGATAATTCTCGCCTAGGTGCCTACGCTAACCATGGGCCCCACTCTGCAACTCTGGGCAATAGCTTGCTTAATCTCCACAACGGCCCTAGCAGCGCCGGGTATGCCTGGCTTCACCTTGGGGGTGCCCTCTCACAGGGAAAGCCAGGACGGGTTCTCTAGCGGTATACAGCGCCAGGACACCACGTAACGAGGTAACAGTGCGCTTTACAAGTATACATACATTACATTACTTTAAATAAGTAACTTGTTAATCTGATAGAGACATCTAGCTGCACATTCCTAACCTCTCAATAGATACCAACCCCGGTGGTGTACCAACCCCGGTGGTGTGCAGAGAATGACCCTGCGCAAAATAGTTTATTTCTTTACCGCTCGACCCTTCTTCGCTCCAACATACCCCACAAAGAGTTGGTCATCCTCCCAGAACTTTCATGTCGATCAAGGTAGAACGACAACGCTCTTTTCGGATCCAAGCGGTGGAGTCTCTCCTCTTCTTTTGAGGGATGTGGAGGAGCGTAGAACGCGGTCAAGGTGACGGACTGGGCCACATGCAATGGTGGTACCACCTTCTGCAGGAAATGAGTAAAAGCAACTCCCGACACAGTGTTTTACTCTACTAAGTAGTTAGGGGGTTGCTTTTACTCATTTCAGGTTGGCTTGGTTGGTATTTTACCAATTCAAAGCTGTAATACTGTGCCTGGAGTGGTAAGGAAAATGCTACTTACCAGTATGCATCTGTTCTTGGCATGTAGGGCTGCTGACATTCATATCTTCACATAGATCGCCGCCTAGTGTTGGGTCCGGATGTTTGCACCTTGTTGTCCTGGAAGAGTCTTCGAAGTATCACGAGATAGGTGACTCCTACCCTGGACTACAGTGCACATGGGCATTTTCTCCATCATCAGATTGTTTTTCGCCAAAGATGGAGTATAGAAAAGTAAGAAATGACCATGTAAGTGTATGTAGAAAGATTACTGCAGCTGTGACAGGCACCGGGGAGGAGGGTGGGCGATATGAATGTCAGCAGCCCTAAATGCCAAGAACAGATGCTTACTGGTAAGTAGCATTTTCTGTTCGTGGCATGTGGGCTGCTGAATTCATATCTTAGCATAGACTGTATAGCAGTATCTCCACTAGCGGTGGTCACCTGCACCAGCTGAAGCAGTTTGAAAAAGAATTTTAAGGACAGCCTGGCCTACAGCAGCTTGCTGCTTTGTTTGCACATCGACACAGTAGTGTTTAGTGAAAGTGTGTATGGTAGACCATGTAGCTGCCCTACATATGTCTTCTAGGGGAATATTTCCTAGGAAAGCCATGGATGCCCCCATTTTACGCGTAGAGTGGGCTGTTGGGGGGAACTGTTAAGAGTGCGCTTAGCTTTTTGATAGCATATTTGAATGCATTTAACTATCCATCTGGCTGTTCCTGATTTTGAAATGGGATTACCTTTATGTTGTGGAGAAAAAGCAACAAATAGTGGCTTTGTTTTCCTGAATGATTTAGTCCTGTCAACATAATATAGCAGAGCTCTTCTTACATCTAGTGTGTGTAGGGCTCTTTCAGTCACTGACTGCGGGTTTTGGAAGAAAACTGGCAATTCTATTGACTGATTGATATGGAAAGTGGATATAACCTTTGTCATGAATTTAGGGTTAGTACGAAGCACTACCTTATTGCTATGTATTTGCATGAAAGGTTCTTGAATGGTTGGTGCCTGTAGCTCACTCACTCGCCTAAGGGAGGTAATGGCATTCAAGAATGCTACCTTCCATGTTAAGAATTGTAATTCACATGAATGGAGTGGTTCGTAGGGAGGTCCCATATGTCTGGTAAGTACTATGTTTAAGTTCCAGACTGGTGAAGGTGGATGCTTTGGAGGGATTATTCTTTTAAGTCCTTCCATAAAAGCTTTGATCGGTGGTACTCTGAACAAGGACATGTGTTGTCTGTTTTAAAGATATGCTGCTATTGCAGCAAGATGTAGCCTCATGGAAGTGTATGCTAGATTGCATCTTTGAAGATGTAACAGGTAACAGATAATGTTTTGGATGGAAGCATCTAATGGATCGATTTGGTTACTATTACAATAAATGACAAATCTTTTCCATTTAGCTGCATAGCATGCTCTAGTAGTTGGGTGCCTTGCCTCCTTGATAATGCTCATGCAATCTGGAGGCAAGTTAAGGCATCCGAACTCTAAGACTTCAGGAGCCAGATCGCTAGGTTCATCTGATTGGGATCTGGGTGCCTGATTTCTCAATGGTTCTGAGTTAAAAGATGTGGCGAGAGGCGCAGTCTTTGATGGGGAACTACTGAAAGTTCTAGGAGCGTTGTGTACCATGGCTGTCTTGCCCATGTAGGAGCAACCAGGATCATTGTTGTAGGAAGGTAGATCCCGGACTATGGTTGCCCCCAACTTTTTGCCTGGTGTTTTGCTGGTTTTCTGACTTAGTTGACCTGGGGCCCTGCTAATCAGGACCCCAGGCCCACTGCTCTCTCTGTTAAAATGGATTCCATGTACCCTAGGTACATATCCAATTGGCACTGGGCCCTCTCCAAGTCCCTGTACCCAGGGCTGAGGTGCACCCAGAAGTCTCCCAGGGGCTGCAGCATGTATTATGCCACCCCTGGGCTGACTAACTAAATCTGACACAACTGGCTGCACGACAGCTGGGGCAGAGTGGTGTACTCACCCTCTGCTGTAGATATAGTATTCCTATATCTCAACCTAAATGGACACACAGATCTCCTATCAGTCACTCCTATGGCAGGCCTTAACAATCCTGAAGGCAGAGTGCTTGGAATTGTGTGAGATGGTGCTCTGGCATGAGCTGAGCCTGTCTGCGGCTTTCGGGATCTATCCCATAGCCGTTTCCATGATATCGCATACCATGTACTCTTAAGTGCATTATAATCCTCGCGGTTATATGCCAACTCTGGTATCGCTTTATCAAAACATGTCGAGTAAGGTGTCATACGAATTGGAATACTAACCCCTCGCCAATTCTGGCGACGGGGTTAGCATTCCACCCTTCTAGAGGGACACGACATGTATGTAACCTGTAACCCCGGTTAAAGTCAGACAGAGCCTTAGCTCCACAAAATGGATGCTGCCACCGAGACACAAGTCTGCCCTCCTGCTGCTAGGAGTCCTCCCAGAGCAGGAGGCAAGGACAAAGGGTTTCCTGCCAGGGGCGGTGCCAGCACCGTCCCAGACAGGATTTTGTGTATTCTAGGTAGGCAGGGCTTTAGAGGAAGGTGCTCACTGTGCATAGGCCGGCTGGAACCAGTTCCAGGGGCACTCCAGCCCCTGGCCTGGGGAAAGCCCGCCAAAGGAGAGGGGTGTAACCACCCCCCTCCTAGCCCACCCATAGGGCAGGACTTAGTCGCGTGCCAGCCCCCTTTTGTAGGATAAAGGTAGGAACTGGCCCCCTTCCAAATCAGATCATCTTTGGAATCAAGACACGGCTTTCTACGAAAGGACTTCAAGATTTCTTCTTCAAGATTCTCCCTTGTGACTAAGGAGTAGTCACCCTGCATCCGCAGGCACCATCTTAAGAACACTGCGGTCTGCTGCAAGTCCTTCCTCCGGAATCCGAATGCCCATCTCGACGAGAACCGGCTTCCCTGGCACCTCTGACCTCTACCCACCTCTACAGCTAAGCTGAGAACCGTGGGTGAGACGAGACCTCGAGGGACCGGCCATCTTCAAGACTGCACGACTTCTTTCTAGCACAACCGCCGAGGAATCCTCTGGTGAGTGCTTTGGGGTCCGAGAAGCCCCGACCCTGAGCAGCCCCGGCACCGAAGTTCAGCCTCCCAGCATCTCCACGATCTGCGTGGGGCCCTTCTGCTTTTTGCTGCTCACCGCGTTGTTTGGCTACTAGCCCGCTGGCTTGTGGCCTTCTTAACGACGCCCGACGACATCACTGCTGCTGGTCTGGTTGCTCCAGACTGGCCCTTGCTCCCTTCCAAGAGAGGAGCACCCCGGACCCTCCTGGTCCACTCCAGACGCCATTTTAGGTCCACCGCGTGGGCTTGAATTTGCCAAGACTTGTTGCCCCAATCCTGGGTCCAGCGACGTCGACAGCATCATCCATCGTGGGACAGCTCGCACCTCCATCCTGGTCGCCGACAACGCCTCCTGGTCCGTGAGACTGCAGAGCCCAGCGTCGCCCACTCACCTAGTCGAGGTGACTACCATCCGGTGCCCTCCTGGTGCCACCTGACTACTGGCTAGTAGTCACGAACTTGGTCCCCTCTGCTTTCAGGTGTCATCCATCTTCGATCCAGGCTTGGATCACCCTAACAATCTTCACTGGTCGCCTGCCAGCAACTCCTTTCTTCAGGCTCCTGGTTCGTCAACGAAGAATCCTGACGTCTTTTCAGACCTATGCAGCCGCAGCCCCTGGGCTAGGTAACTTCGGCATTTCGGTGCCCCAGCATAGCCTCACTATCCAAGGGTCCAGATCCACTGTCGTTTTTGACCTACCTAGTCGGGTTCGCCCGAGAACACTAACTTTGTCTTTACTAGCCTTCATAGACTTTGTCCCGCTTCCCGCGTGAGAGTGCACACTCTGCACCCGAGTCCCCTAGGCCTCCTATTCGTAATCTAAGGGTTCAGTAGTCCAGTCCTAGCGATTCCAAAGCCTATTAGTCCAGTACTTACCTTCTAGTAATTTCGCATTCCACTTTTAGAGTATATGGTTTGTCGTGCCCCTCGGGCATTTGTGTAAATTGTGCAACTTAAAGTATTTTCATAAGAGTTTTGTTGTGTGCTTAGCTCCCTGTCTCATAAAGAGCCAGGGTAGTCTTGTTATAAATAAATACACTGTTTATTTTCATAACAACTTGTGTGGTGTCCTTTCACTTGGTGTTCAAGGGGTAATGTGATGGTAAAACAGCTGGCTTAACACGCCCTCTAGAGTCTTAGCCTTAGACTGCTCGTATCCATGCTACTAGGATAGCTGGTCTATAAGGTTGACTTACAACCAATCATCAATAAGGGTTGTTTGGACTGATATATAGTGATCACTAGAATAGTGAGCACTGCACATCAGGCCAACTTCTCACAATTGTGAGTGACTGTTGGCGTAGTTTGTGTGCCACTAGCAGAATCAGTGGGGCTGGCAGAAAAGCGTACGCAAATCTGCCTGACCAGTTCATCCATATTGCATTGCCTTGTGACCACGGATGTGGGAACCTGGCGGCAAAGTACTGGCATTTTGAGTTTTCTTTTGTGGCAAACAGATCTATCTCTGGATGCGCCCATTCTAGAAAGAATGGTTGGAGAACTTGAGGGTGAATCTCCCATTTGTATAGCTGTTTGCTGTGTCTGCTTAGCAGATCTGCTATTTGATTGTCTTTCCCTGGTAGGTGTTCTGCGAGGAGAAAAATGTTTTTGGGAATTGCCCACCTCCATATGCTTTGTGCTAGGTGAGAGCTGTGGAGAGTGTGTCCCTCCTTGTTTCTGGATGTAGTACATGTCTGTCATGTTGTCCGTCCGGATTAACACAGCCTTGTTGTACAAGTATTTCTGGAATGCATTCAGTGCTAGAAATACTGCTAGCAACTCTAAGTGGTTGATATGTAGTGTCTTCTGTTTGATTTTCCAGAGGCCTTGGACTGTGTTTTGCAGTAGATGGGCCCCCCAACCTGTCAGTGAAGCGTCCGCTGTCAATACTACTTGTGGAACTGGCTCTTGGAACAGTCGCCCCTTGGAAAGGTTTTGTGGGTTCCACCACTGCAGAGAGTTGTAAGTGCGACTGTCTACCAACACTAGGTCTTTTAGTTGTCCTTGAGCTTGGTTCCACTGCCGTGCTAGGCATTCTTGCAATGGACGCATTTGAAGTCGGGTATGAGCGACAATGAATATGCAGGAGGCCATCATGCCTATGGACTGCATGAACACTCGAGCTGGCAGAGAGTGTTGTGGCTGAAACTTGAATGAGAGTTTGCATGCTGGCTATCCTGGTTGTATTTGGATATGCCTTTGCTACTGAGGTATTTATTGTAGCTCCCAGAAATTGCTGTATGTGGGAGGGCTGTAGATGTGACTTTAGGTAATTGATGGAAAAACCCAGACTGTGCAGCAGCTGGATGGTCTGAGACGTATGGCTTGCACACTGTGCGTAGGATTTGGCTTTTATGAGCCAATCGTCTAGGTATGGAAACACGTGGATGAGTTGCCTTCTGAGGTGTGCCGCTCCCACTGCTAGGCATTTCGTGAACACCCTTGGTGATGTAGTTACCCCGAAGGGGAGCACTTTGAATTGGTAATGTTGACCTTCTATTGTGAACCTGAGATATTTCCTGTGAGCTGGATGTATAGGTATGTGAAAATATGCATCTTTGAGGTCTAATGTAGCAAGGAAGTCGCCTTGCTGTAGTAACGGGAGGACTTGTTGTAGAGTAATCATATGGAAATGCTCTGAGTGTATGTATTGGTTAAGAGGTCTGAGGTCTAGTATGGGTCTGAGGGATCCATCTTTTTTGGGAATTAGGAAGTATAGAGAATATACTCCTGTTCCTTGGTGGTGAAAGGGGACTGGCTCTATGGCTCCTTTTTGTAGCATGGATGTGACCTCTTGTTGTAACAGCGTGATGCTTTTTTGGACATAGGACGGTGTTTGGGTGTTATGTTGGGTGGAGTAGAAGGGAGTTCCTGGCAATAACCATACTGGATAATTTGTCTCACCCACCTGTCTGTGGTAATGTTGTTCCAGGCTGGTAGGAATTGGTTTAGTCTGCCTCCGACCGGTGTTGAGTGGTCTGGAGGGAGTGTGAGCAAGTCACTGTTTGGTGGCGGTGGTGGCGGTGGAGGCTCTGGTGTTGTTGCTGCCACGTCCTCTGCCCTTGTTATTATTGCCTCTATAACCCCCTCTGTTTGAGCCTTTATTAAAGGTACTCTGGGTGTTACTTTTGAATGTTGAAGAAGTATGTGATGTGTTGCCTCTCCCTGAGCCTCTGAAGGAGGAGCGACAAAAGGAACTTCTGAGTTGTTGAAACTGAAGTGCGCCCATAGACTTAGCAGTTTCAGTATCTTTTTTCATTTTTTCCAAGATGGTATCTACTGCAGGGCCAAACAGGAAATCTTGGTTAACTGGTTGGATGAGGATGGTGGATTGCACTTCGTTTTTAAAGCCAGAGATGCGTAGCCACGCGTGCCGGCGTAGTAATACGCTAGTATTAATGGACCTGGCTGCTGTGTCAGCTGCGTCAAGTGCACATTTAATGGAAGCGTTAGTTATAAGTTTGCCTTCCTGTATCAGGTCGTTCGCTTTAACTTTGAAAGGTTCTGGAAGGTGTAGTAAACCTTCAAGTTGGTCATAATGTGCTCTATCGTAGCGTGCTAATAGAGCTTGTGTATTTGCAATCCTACAGGAATTTGCTGCCTGTGAAGCTACTCTTTTGCCTGAGGCTTCTTTGTCAGTAGGGGGAGCATCTCCTGTTTGTGAATTAGCTCTCTTTCGAGCGTTTGCCTTAACTAGTGAGTCTAATGGCAACTGTGACTTAATATAAGGGTCTGTAAGGGCTGATTTATACCTTTTCTCAATTCTGGGATTGAGTACACGTGCTCTGGCTGGGTCTTTGAATATGTCTGGCGCGTGTTTTAGTACCCCTTTTAACATAGGAAGTGTCCGTACACTTTTTTCAGAAGTAGGAAAAGTGTCAAATAGAAAATCTTCCTCTATTGGGTCAGTGTGCATGTCTACACCATGGTATTTCGCTGCCCTATCTAGTAATTGGTTAAAAACAATAGTGTTGTCAGTAGGTGACGGCTTTGTAGGGTATGGGGAAGTGTCAGGGATGGGTTGCGGTTCATATGTATCATAAGGATCATTCTGGTCATCCCATGTGTCATCCTGTACATAGTGATCCTCAGGTTCTCCAAAATGATCCTGAGGATCTTTACCCATGTTGTCTGCCTCATCATAGTTTGAATGTGTAGGAGAGTAAGGCACAAAAGGCATGTTAGGGAAGAAAGGAGGAGGAGTAAAAGGCCTTGAAGGAGATGTTTCAAAGTCTTTTTTCTTTGGAGGAACAGGGGAAGGAGTATCAGTGTCCAATGATCTCTTTGTCTGTGGTAAACTGTAACGTGTCCTGTTTCAAGGTCTATATACAGTTTAGGTTGTTCCTCGCTCACTGGATCAGGATGGAAAAGTTCTTCCTCAACTGTCCTTGGTTTCAGAGCCGATGGTTTTGGCTTAGTCACTTGTTTGTGGTGAGTCTTTGGCTCAAGGGCCTTTGGCTGTGGAGCTTTTATCGGTTAGACTGCTGTTTTCGGATCGGCAACCTTTTTTGATTCAACGACTTTTTTTCTTCGACGTGTTTAGCCGGTTGTATTGCCTTTTTTGGTTCGGCGACCTTCTTTGGTTCGACGACCTTTTTTGGTTCGGCGACCTTCTTTAGTCAGACGACCTTTTTCTAATCGACCGGATTCTTCGGTTCGATGACTTTTGATGGTTAAGCGTGTTTTTTGTGCTCGACGACCTTTTTCGGCTCGATGTTCTTTGTCGAGTCGACTGCTTTCTTCGGGTAGACAGGCTTTTTAGTGTGATCCTGTTTTTATGGATTGACACTCTTTTTGGACTCGACTGCCTTTTTTGCGTCGACTGTTCTTTTCGGATCGATGACCCTCTTTGGTCGAGGCCCTTTTTTGGCTCGATGGCTTTCGGCTCGACAACCCTTTTCGGTTCGATGACCTTTTTGGGAAGAGTGTTGCTCGCTTCCGGGGTATCAGAAGGCTTGGGTGTGGGCTTCGGAGCAGAGCCGGAAGGCGGGGTCTCTAAAGGAGTTTGTCGATCTCGGCTAAGGCCTTTAGGCGATGCTTCGACCGGAGCCTTGTGTTTGGGTATAAGCGGGGTTGGGGGCTCGGTACTCACTTTTTGCCCTGGTGTGATCTGCTCATTGGAGTCCGACTGGTCCTCTACGGTGACGATTTCGAGGTCGGAGTCCGCCGCCTCTGGGAAGTCGTGTTCGTCATCGAAAATGTTTTCCGGTTCCGGTACCTGCCGCTGCATCTCTTGCCGAGCGGCCCGTCGGTTCCGGATAGTTTTCTTCGATCGGAACTGAGCACACGCTGGACAATTATCTTCATTGCGCTAGGGAGATAAGCACTTGTTGCATACTGTGTGTTTGTCAGTATGTGGGAATTTGGAGTGACATTGTGGGCACCTTTTAAACGGGCTCCTTTCCATCGACAGCAGGCCCATGTGGCGTCGCAAAGGCCCAACGGCCCGCGTCGATGACCGGATTGAGATGGAAAGTTTGATCGAGTCAAGGGGTACCGAACGAGAACAATACCATCAAGGTAGAAGGCCTTTTGGCCTTAGAAAGTTGCAAAGTATCGGTTCGGAAGTTGGAGTAGAGGAATAGCATCCGAACCCAATGGCGGAAAAAAACAATCTGATGATGGAGAGAATGCCCATGCGCACTGTAGTCCAGGGGAGGAGTCACCTATCTCGTGATACTTCGAAGACTCTTCCAGGACAACAAGGTGCAAACATCCGGACCCAACAGTAGACGGCGATCTATGCTAAGATATGAATGTCAGCAGCCCACATGCCTCGAACATGGCTTTTCTAATTTTACAGCTTGGCCTGGGCATCATTGTACTTGTGCTATGCTTAAAGACTTTGCAGTAGAAATGGCAAAAGACTTTGTCCCTTTCTATCTCGGCGTGGATGGCACTGTGCTAATCCTATGCTTAAAGACTGATAGAAAAGCAGATATTTCAGGTGAGCAGATCTAGAGTGTCGCTGGTGTTGAGAGTGCTCTATACAGGAGCTGCTTTCCTTTCCACCTAAACTTGAGAACTACCCAGAGTTCTCTTCTTTTTTGCATAATTTATGCATCACTCTATGCCTGAAAGGGTACATATATATATATATATATATATATATATATATATACACATACACACACTCACATTATTTACTGGCAGTCGCCAGTAGGTAGTTATAGTTATGACCTAGTTTCCATAGGAAATCCGCAACATTCTTTGGCGCCGGTTGATGAATCTTCGCAAAGTTCTCAAAGAAGATGGGGCGCTGCACTCCTTCCCTGAAAGGTTCGGGGTGATTCGTGAAGCGGGAGCCGAGAAAAAAGGGAAGTTCCAAAACATGTTTTCCCCATGCAATTTGTCATAGGGACCCTTGGACACGGCTACAGCCCACTGAACTGCTGAACAGAATTACACCAAATTTGGCAAAAAGGTAGAGTATGGTTCGTAGATTGTGCTTTTTGCTAAATGCTGTAAATTCGTTCAGTAGTTCCTGAGAAAATCAAAAGGAAAATCATATTTGCAAAGTTGTACCGTACGCGTACCGTCCGAGGGTTATACGCGTACCATTACGAGCACGAGCTGCATGCTAATTGGCTGTAAACTGTCTGTCAACACTCCAAACCAGGAAGTGTTGGCAGCCATCTTGTGCCTCGGTAGAACCGAGGCACAAGAAAGCTCAAGCCCCCCCACACGTTCCGGGGACCACCACCTCCCTGGGGCACTAATATTCAAAATAGGGGGGTCCGTGACGAACCCCCTAGCCCCGGGGACCACCACCCCCCGGGGCTTTTAACTGTTGGGAGGGGGGACGCGCGGCCCCCCTCCTGGAGCCCTTGATGGCCCTGGGGACTGCCACCCCCCCAAGGCCGGCTCCTGCAGTGTCCCGGATTTCTCTCAACAGTTCCGGTCGGGGGGGACCCTTCAAGTTGAGGCTGCAGGCATCGTGGGGAAGCTCAGGAGAGGTTGTCTAATGCCAGATCCTAGGTCAGGATCGCCAGGGAAACATTACTAGGTCGGTGAGCCACATGGACTCGGGCGGTGGCCACCGGTGCTGAGTGGCGCAGGGGTCGTGGATCCACCTGGATCCGGAGTCCTGGGTTTAGGTTCTTGCTGGACTAATCCGGTGACCGCAGGAGAAAAGAGTCACTGTTGAAGACAGCACAAGTCTTTGGGGTTCTTGGAGGGTGCTAACTGCAGGCCACGTCGGTTTCTTCGGGCCGGGTTGCTAGAGGAGGGGACAGGCCGGTAGGGCAGGGACCAAGTCAGGCGTTGCCTTCTTCTCTAGTGCTGCACGGATTTTTGGTCCTTCTTCGTAGGTCGTTGAATCTGAGGAACACGGTTCAGGGGAGCCCTTAAGTACTAAATTTAAGGGTGTTACTGAAGTTGGAGGGCAGTAGCCAATGGCTACAGTCCCTTAGGGTGACTACACCCTTCAGATGCCCCTCTCTTTGGCAAGAAGGGCACACACCTGTTCCTATTGGGCCTAACTCTTCAATTCAAGATGGAGAATTTTTAAGAGAGGGGCTCACCTCAGCTCCAGGTAAGGAAAGACGTAGACACCGCTCCTTCTAAGGTGAGAGGCAACCTCAGCCAAACACTCTGTAAGTACCATGGGAGCTAAGGCTACTCCAAAGGGAAGCACTTTGAATTCATAATGCTGAGCACTTACCACAAACTGAAGGGGAATGGGTATGTGAAAGTAGGCACCATTCAGGTTATGACGTCATAAAGCTGCCTTGCTGCAGTAGGGGAATTGTATCCTAGAGCGTCACCATGTGGAAGTACTCTGACAGAAGGTACTTGTTGAGGGACTGAGGGTCCTGTCTTTTTTGGGGATCAGGAAGGTGTTGTGGTGGCACAGGTTCTATAGCCCCCTTGCAAAGTAGTGCATGCATCTCCTCTTCGGAGTAGATACTGATATTCTGAGGAGAGGGTCTCAGCGGTACGGGCTTTAGGCAAAGGGCGTTTGGTGGTGTTTGTGTCAGCCCTCTGCTGTAATATCTAGAACCCACTGGTCCGAGGTTCTTGGCCCAGCGGGGTAGACACACCTGCAACCTATCCCAGACAGGTGCTAGATGGTTAGAGGGAAGAGAGTCACTGCTTGGCAGGAACGACCCCTTTGAAGTTTGCTCTATTTTTCCTATCACACCCGTTGTTGCCCTTGTATCCTTCCCTGTAGGAACCCTGTGCCCCCGACATGCATTAGATGGTTGGAGGGGGGTGGAGTGTCACTTCTTGGCAGGTGTATCCCTCTTGGGGGCGGCAGCTTTTTGCCTACTATACCCATTGTTGCCCTTGTATCCTCCCTTTTAGCAACCCCATAGGGGTGTTTGCTGTTGTTGGGGCCCGGGAAAGGAGCTGGATGCCTCGGAAGTGGTGGTTTTGGTTCGCAAAAAAGATGTTCATCCATCTCAGCTGCTTCATGTAACGTTTTATGTTGATCTGTCTAGCAGGGGCCGATAAAAACAAGCATTGGCATAGCCAATAGGTCTCGCTTTTTGGACCCTATAAGCGTTTAGTTATGCAGCAGAATATCCTTGGTGCAATAACACCAACTGTTGCATGGCTAAACACTTATAAGGTCCAAAATGCGAGACCTATTGGCTATGCCAATGCTCGTTATAAGTTCAGGCAGAGTTGATGTCTGTCAATTAGTGACTAAAATGTCTGTGTAACCAGGAGAGTGAATATGCTACTTACCAGTATGCATCTGTTCTTGGCATGTAGGGCTGCTAACATTCATATCTATTGCATAGATCGCCGCCTAGTGTTGGGTCCGGATGATTGCACATTGTTGTCCTGGAAGAGTCTTCGAAGTATCACGAGATAGGTGGCTCCTCCCCTGGACTACAGTACGCATGGGCATCGGCTCCATCCCCAGATTGTTTTTAGCCATTGTGGCAGAGATGGAGTGAAATAGTGTAAATGATGTCCATGCTAATGATGAATGCAAGAGAGTGTCTGCAGCCGCTACGGGCACCGGGGAGGAGGGCGGGCGATATGAATGTTAGCAGCCCTACATGCCAAGAACAGATGCATACTGGTAAGTAGCATATTCAGTTCGAGGCATGTGGGCTGCTAAATTCATATCTATTGCATAGAATACACAGCAGTCCCTCCATTAAGAGCGGTTGCCCGTGCCAGCTGCAGAAGCTTGAAAAAGTGTTTTGAGAACAGCCTGTCCTACAGCTGATTGCTGTTTGGAATGCACATCTACACAGTAATGTTTGGTAAACGTGTGTGGTGTAGCCCAAGTGGCTGCTCTACAAATGTCTTCTAAGGGAATGTTCCCCAGGAAAGCCATGGAGGCCCCCAATTTGCGTGTGGAGTGCGCCCTTGGGGGTATTGTTAAAGTGCGTTTAGCTTTTTGATAACAGATTTGAATGCACTTAACGATCCATCTGGCTATTCCTGCTTTGGAAATGGGGTTGCCTTTGTGCTGTGGTGAGAAGGCAACAAAAAGTTGTTGTGTCTTTCTAAAGTGTTGAGTTCTGTCAATGTAGTACATTAGCGCCCTCCTAACGTCTAATGTATGAAGCATTCTTTCTGCTACCGTTTGTGGGTTTTGGAAGAATGCAGGCAGGTCAATAGTTTGGTTGATATGAAACTGTGACACCACTTTTGGAAGGAATTTGGGGTTAGTGCGGAGCACTACCCTGTTAGAATGTATTTGGATGAATGGCTCTTGGATTGTGAGCGCTTGCAGCTCGCTAACACGTCTGAGCGATGTGATAGCAATGAGAAAAGCCACTTTCCACGTCAGAAATTGAATTTCGCAGGAGTGCAGTGGCTCGAAAGGTGGGCCCATCAGCCTAGTGAGGACTACATTGAGGTTCCACACTGGAGCTGGTGGTGTTCTTGGAGGAATGACTCGCTTCAGTCCCTCCAGGAAGGCTTTAATGGCAGGCACCCTGAAAACAGAGAGGTGCTGCCTATTCTGGAGATAAGCCGCTATGGCGGATAAATGTATCCGAATGGAAGCGTACGCTAGATTGCATTTGTAAAGATGTAACAAATAGCAGATGATGTTAGGAATGGATGCATCTAGCGGGTTGATATTGTTGTCAGTACAGTAAATGACAAACCGCTTCCATTTCGCTGCATAGCAAGCTCTGGTCGTGGGCTTTCTTGCCTCTCGGATGATGTCCATGCATTCTGGAGGCAGGTTGAGGTAGCCAAATTCTAAGACCTCAGGAGCCAGATCGCCAGATTGAGCTGTTGCGGATCTGGATGCTGAATGTCGCCATGGTTCTGCGTCAAGAGCCTGGATGTGAGATGCAGCCTTTGATGCGGTACCACGGAAAGTTCTAGAAACGTGGTGTACCATGGTTGGCGTGCCCATGTTGGAGCAACCAGGATGAGAGTCATCGAGTGTTGCTTTAGCTTTCTTGCCACCAGCGGAATGAGAGGCGCTGGGGGAAAAGCGTACGCAAATTTGCCTGACCAGTTCATCCATATCGCATTCCCTTGCGATTCCGGGTGAGGGAACCTGGCGGCAAAGCTTTGGCATTTTGCGTTTTCCCTTGTGGCAAACAGGTCTATCTCTGGATGACCCCACTGCTGGAAGTACGGGTGGAGTACTGATGGATGTATCTCCCACTTGTGCATTTGATGGCTGTATCTGCTGAGCAGATCCGCCATCTGATTGTCCTTGCCCGGGAGGTGTTCTGCCATGAGGAAGATGTTCCTCTGAATGGCCCACTTCCACATGCTCTGAGCCAGATGAGACAGCTGTGGTGAGTGAGTACCGCCCTGCTTTTGGATGTAGTACATGGCTGTCATGTTGTCCGTCCGGATCAACAAGACCTTGTTGCACAGATGTACTTTGAAGGACTTGAGCGCCATGAAGATTGCCATCAATTCCAGGTAGTTGATGTGCAATCGTTGTTGCTGGGTTGACCACAGTCCCTGCACCGTGTAGTGGAGCACATGCGCTCCCCACCCTTGGAGAGATGTGTCCGTTGTTAGGACAATCTGTGGCACAGGCTCTTGGAACGGTCGTCCCTTGCAAAGGTTGTGTGGATTCCACCAATGCAGAGAGTTGTATGCCCGACCGGTCACCAACACTAGGTCTGTCAGTTGTCCCTGAGCCGGTGTCCATTGATTTGCCAAGCATTCTTGGAGGGGACGCATGTGCAACCTTGCGTGCGGGACTATGAAGATGCAGGAGGCCATCATGCCTATCAACTGCATGAACACTCTCGCTGGCAGGGAGTGTTGCGGTCTGAACCTTTGAATCAGCGACTGAATGCTGTTGATTCTGACTGTGTTTGGCTGAGCCATAGCAGTCAGGGTGTTTATTGTCGCGCCCAGATACTGCCGCACATGGGCTGGTTGAAGGTGCGACTTTGGGTAGTTTAGGGAGAACCCCAGGCTGTGAAGGAGTTGAATAGTGTGGGACATGTGTGAGGCGCACTGTCTTTCCGACTTTGCTTGAACGAGCCAGTCGTCGAGGTACGGGTAGACATGTATGTTTTGTCTCCTGAGGTGCGCCGCCACTGTCGCCAGACACTTTGTAAACACTCTGGGGGCAGTAGTCACCCCGAAGGGTAGGACTGTGAACTGATAGTGCTTGTTGAGAATGGTGAACCTGAGGTATTTTCTGTGGGACGGGTGGAGTGGGATGTGGAAGTAAGCATCCTTGAGGTCTAATGCTGCCAGGAAGTCCCCTTGGTTTAGAAGGGGAAGGATCTGTTGCAGTGTCAGCATGTGAAAGTGTTCTGACAGTATATACATGTTGAGAGGGCGTAGATCCAGAATGGGTCTGAGGGATCCGTCCTTCTTTGGGATGAGGAAGTACAGAGAATAGACCCCTGTTCCTTCCTCCTCCACTGACACGAGTTCGATTTCTCCTTTTTGCAGCATTACTAGCACTTCCTGCTGCAATAAGTGCAAGTGCTCTGCCGACATAGGACGTTGTCTTGGGGGAATGTTGGGAGGAGTGGATGTTAACTCCAAACAATAACCGTACTGGATTAGTTTTCTCACCCACCTGTCTGTGGTGATGGACGTCCAGACCGGCAGGAACTGCTGGAGTCTCCCCCCGACAGGTGTTGGATGGTCGGGGGGCAGTGACTGAGTCACTGTTTGTTTGCGGCAGAGGAACGGGAGTTGTTGTTCCCTCTGCCCCTGCCTTTGGCACTGTTACCTCGGTAACCCCCTCTACTTTGCTTGGGGTACGAGGATTGTGCACCACCTTTTGTGAATTGTGTTTGTTGACCCAATTGTCCTCTGGTAACACCACGCGCTCCTGAGCGACGAAAAGTGTTTCCCCTGAATTGTTGAGACTGAAGTGCCCCCATCGATTTAGCAGTCTCATTGTCCTTTTTAATTTTTTCTAGGGTGGTGTCAACATCTTGCCCAAACAGTCTGTCAGGATTGACAGGCTGATTGAGTATTGTTGTCTGAATATCGGGCTTAAATCCAGATATGCGAAGCCAAGCCTGTCTTCTCAGCATGACACTGGTGTTAATACCCCTAGCCGCTGTATCAGCCACATCAAGCGCACACTTTATTGCAGCGTTTGAGATGAGTTTTCCCTCTTGTATGAGCATCTCGGCCCCTTCCTTAAACTGATCAGGTAGGTGTTGAAGGAGCTGTTCTAGGGTGTCGTAATGCGCCCTATCGTAACGTGCCAATAGTGCCTGTGTTTGCTATACGCCAGACATTGGCAGCCTGCGCAGCCACCCTCTTGCCGGATGCCTCAAGCACTTTCGACTCCTTGTCGGGGGGAGGAGCTGCACCGGTCGTTTGGGAGTTGGCCCTCTTGCGGGCATTTGCGACCACCAAGGAGTCTAGAGGCAACTGTCCCCGAATATAGGCAGGGTCCCCAGGTGCTGGCCTGTATTTTTTCTCAATACGTGGGTTCACCACTCTTGCCCTTGTAGGTTCTTTAAAGATCTCTGGTGCATGTTTAAGGACCCCTTTTAACATAGGAAGTGTTTTGACTGTTCTTTCGGAGACAGAGAAAGTGTCAAACAGGAAATCTTCCTCCACCGGGTCAGCATGCATGTCTACATTATGATTTGCAGCTGCTCGCTCTATCAAAGCATTGAATGCTGCCGAATCCTCAGTAGGTGATGTACGTGTCCCAAAACCCTGTGGGTCCTGTATCACTTGATGACTTCCCTGGTCCCCAGCGTCGTCATATGGGTCCTGTTGTACATCAGGGTCATTGCCAGCAGGGAAGTTGTATTGGTCATCTTGGTCATCATCGTCACCCCCTGATTGGTTGGGGGAAGGTGATGGACTCCTTCTCGGAGGTGGCTGAAGAGGTACAACAGAGGCAGGTATGTCCTTTGGTGCCTTTTTCTTCTTTAGTGGAATAACATATGACTCCATTGGCTGGGAAGTGATCTTTCTTTTGTAAAGTGTCAATTTCCCTGTGTGGGCATCGATGTAATGCTCTGATTGGTCCTCTGACGCTGGTTGTCGAGCCAAATGCCCACTGGGCGTCGAATATTCCGACATTTCTGTGTTTTTCGGCACCGGTCTGGGTGCAAACGCCTTCGGCGCCACCTTCGGTGGTAGAGTGTAGAGTAGCTTGGAGGACGTCTTTGCAGGTGTGTCCACCGGTCTCGGATCCGATGGCGCGGTAGACGCCGACGGCAGAGATTTCTCCCGAATACGTTGGAGGGAGTCGGTGACCTGTTTTGGGAATGAAGCCGAGGGTTTGGCAGCCGATGCTTCATGCTCGTCCGCTTCGGAGGACTTCGGCGTGGCTGAAGGGGCCACCGATGAATCCTCGACTCCTACGGTTCGCGGCCCTGTGGTAGACTGAGGCGCCGACGCCGTTGATGCAGATCCGGCATCTTTGTGCCGATGCACAGTGCCTCCGGCCTTTGGGTCGTGGGCCTTAGTGGACTTTGCTTCGACCGTGCGTTTGGTGGTCGACGCTGCAGCCGTTGAGACGTGATGGACTACCTTCTTGGAGGACGTGTCCTTGGCCACCGTTTGTGGCGCTGGAGACTCGACAGCCTTCTTCGACTTCGGAGGGCCTGAGGGCGACGGAGTCGAAGATGGAGCAGGCTTTGTTAATTTGGCTGGGACATCGGCCATTTTAGATGTAGTTGAAGCCGTAGGTTTTGGTTTCGTTTTCGCCGGGACGTCGGCCATTTTAGGTGTTGCCGAGACCGATGGTTTCGGTGGGACGTCGGCCATCTTTGACGATGTCGCCTGCAACGGTTGCGGTTTTGTTTTCGATACGCGCAATGGCGGCTCCACCGGTGTATCCGTGGCCGGGCCAGAAGGCGGGGCTGGGGATAGCGGTGCAGGGTCGTGGGTAAGGCCGAGTGGCGATCCCGTGACCTGAGCCTGAGGCATGTAATGTTCGGGGCATAGCTCTTCCTCTGAGCTATCTTCCGCGGCCCCATAGACTTCTTCGTCGTCCCCTACCTCCTCGACGTATTCAAGGTCTTGGCCCTGTTCTTCGATGTATTCGTCTGGATCGGGCTCGACCTCCGTCGACGGCGGTGAAATTTCAAGATGATGGCTTCTGCCTTCCTCTGCGGGGTCGTAGAAGATGTCATCGGGTTCCGGAGCCGCTCGCTGGGCCTCGAGGCGCGCCGCGCGCCGAAGCTTGAGCGTTTTCTTGGACCTGAACTTTGAGCAGGCCATGCAGTTGTCCTCGTCGTGGTCCGGCGAGAGGCATTTATTACAGACTGGGTGCACGTCGATGTGTGGATATTTGGATCCACAGACGGGGCAGCACTTGAACGGAGTCCATTCCATGATCAGGTCGTCGGGGTCTTGCTGCGAGTACAGGGCCTCGATGTCCGAAGAGTAAAGTACTCCGCAGAATTCCGACACGAAGAGTCGGACGATGCTCGGGACCGATCGCATACAATACCGACGCCAATAGAGAAGGCCTTTTGGCCTTAAGGAAGTACGTTTTTCGATTCCGACAAGGAGACATCGAAATCACATCCGAACCCAATGGCGGAAAAAAACAATCTGGGGATGGAGCCGATGCCCATGCGCACTGTAGTCCAGGGGAGGAGCCACCTATCTCGTGATACTTCGAAGACTCTTCCAGGACAACAATGTGCAATCATCCGGACCCAAGACTAGGCGGCGATCTATGCAATAGATATGAATTTAGCAGCCCACATGCCTCGAACGCCAGGTTACTACGAGCAGGGACAGATAAGAAACTGCAGGTCTGTCAGGAATTTTAAACTGAGAAAGGTACAGCGTGTTCACCACAACAAATATTAAAACAGTTCGATCCAACGTTAAGGTTTTATTCTTGTTTTACAACTCAATCCCCTTTGTAATCCAAATGTTATTTAGATATTAATGGTTGCGCGAACAGAATAACTGGGTCGACCAAAGCGAAAAGATTTCAGTCGAGTTAATACACAATGAAGCATGGTAACAACATTGCTTGAAGTCACTACCCCTCTGCCTCTCACTCGTGTTTTCTTTGGCAGCTTCGTGACGCATTCTTGTCAACTTTTGTTGTCTGGTAGTCCGCAGGTCAACGCGAGCCTCGCATGCATTTGTTATCTTCGGTTTGCTTGGAGTAGGAAGTGACTATTGTCAAATAAATGTCCCCTCTTATTGTCAACCCTCCTCCGCCCGCATTCGCTACGCCATTGCGGAGAAAATGGGACATTTGATGTTTGCAGTTATTTCTTTGATGTATAATAAAGATGCATTTGCAGAAGGCCACTGAGACTATACACATTAGACAAAGTTTTCAAGCTTCCCTTTTTATCCCATTATTGATTCAGGACTACAAGTCCCGTAATGCAAATAAAACAAGCATTGGCCGCGCAGACATAAAAGTAACGGGCTGCACGGCCGTGAAAGGGGACGCGTTCTGTGGTGTGGGAGAAGCGGCGCGAGGAAAGGCAGATTGTGGTGCCGCGAAAGCTAAAGTAAACGCGGTGCCGCGAAAGCTAAAGTAAACGCGGCGCCACAAAGTGAAAGTAATCTCGCCTGCGCGCGTAACCGCTCGCTGGTGGCCGGAGAAAGGCTTTTGGTAGCACTTCAAAATGAAATCTGTTTCTCTAAGGGCATCAACTTCTAATCCTGATCTTTCCACCAGTCGCTGTCTGTCTGTGCCACTCGGCTGCTAGAAACAGCAGTAGCCAGAAGAAGCCCATCAGAGTCCTTGCCAAGCCACCTGTGCCAGAAAGGTTTGAATCATTGAAACTAGTAAGCAGTGACAGGCGATTCATTAACAATTCTCAAGTAACTGCTCATTAAGGGTCAGAGCTTACTATATTCACTTTTTACTTAGAAAAATGACCAACGCCTTATTAAATGTTCATCTAGCCAAAGCAACTTAATCTAAAGTTTTAGTGGTAATTACGTTTCATTATCAGCGGTTACTCGATGTAGAACATAGATTACTACAGCAAAATTAGCGAGGACATATTTATACATAACAAATTTAATGCCGAGCTGAACTATTTTCATAATAGAACAATCTAAACTGATTTTACACAACTTAATGACAGGCATAGTGCTGGAAATTCAAGTACATGTTGAAGTACCACAACTTGACATGCAAGTCTTTGTCAGGTAACAAGAATAGTAATGTTAAAATGCTGTTTGCAAGCAGAGTCTGTACACTGAGCAATAGAAATGGCGGTGCCTTAGCAGCAGCCCCACCAAACATGCCCAACAACATTTTACCAGGGGTAGGGTGCGGTCAGGTGTTCAGTATCAAATCAAAGGGAATCCTTTAATTAGCAGCAAAGCAAATACATTTTCTGATGTTCAGTAGAGACATTACAGTTCATTTTTCCTCTACAGGGATAGCATATCCAAAAGCTGTTCTACTTTTCTAAAGCCGGAAGATAATTCTGCTGCTTAAGATAGAAATATTAGATACTTTGGAAGAAGCAGAATTTACAGAGCATTTTTGCTGGTTTAGTCGTGGCACTCCTAAATTAAAATATTACATAATCAAGCAAGTAGTAATATTTGCATCTTCTCTAAAACATTAACCCCACCTTCTGATGAAGTGCAGTTAGATCACGACTACGAGCTTCTGCATACAACTGAGAAAGCCTTCCATGAAAATACATGGTCAAAGGTTAAAATAGACAAACTGGACAACCACTGACATGGTGCCAACATAAAAAGTATTTAAAAAGCCAACAGTTTCAACTTTTGTATTGTGAAACAAATAACACATCTACACCCATAAGCAGGTTACATCTTAAATTAATTAGATAAATGACCATCTGTTTCGATGGCTCTCCAAAGATAGCATGTTGACAGCAGAAAATAAACTCTACAGAGGCTTGTGCGATTACCATCACCATGTTTAGGAGGCCAAACCAAGGAGAACGTTTCAAAGAAATGGTCTTATTCTTGAGTTCTGGGTGTATCTGCTCGGAAATCGGCGCCGCGAAAGTGAAAGTAATTGCGCGTGTAACCTCTTGCTGGTGGCCGGAGAAAGCCTTTTGGTAGCACTTCAAAATGCCAGTTACTAAATGTCTCGCCAGTCCAGCGCATGTGCTGGCTCTAGCGAGACCTAAAAACAGGGAGGGGAGGAAGGGGGGAGGAGGGGGGTTGGAGCCACCACAGTGCGAATTCCCACAGGAAACTATGCTCTCTAATACAGAAAAAAATACTGAAAGCCCCATCCCCTCCTCCCCACAGGGACCAAAATGTTGTTCATGAAAACTTTACGGTACTGCAGTACTATGAGGGTGAACCTGCAATAAATGTAAAAATAATTAACAGATTCGGCAAATGGTATCAAAGCCATACTCGCACATTCCAAAGTAAAAACATTTTTTTAACTTGCCTATATGTTTGGCGCTGTTACACATACATCCACACCTCACACACAAAGAGCAAGTGGGAAAATACTTTTAACTCCAACACTTGCCAACATTTTGATTTTTTTATAGACCACCTGCTTTTAACAATTCTAAGAATAGGTTTGTCGCCATTGTAAATTGAGGTTCAGCATTCCACGCACTTGAGAACAATGCCATGATGGGCAGCCAAGTCTCACAAAGATACAAGCAAAGAGGGTACATACCCGTTCATTTCTGTCAGTACAGAAGAGTCTGGTGTGATGCCTTTTCTGCACAACAATAAAAGTGATTCCTGGCTGATAGTCCTTTTCTAATTTAATGCAAGCCTCCCTGATGGCCAACAATTCATGATGCAGTACCTGAGGGAGAATATAAAACATTACAAAGGCACATTAGGAAAGCGATCTCTGAAAGAACAAATCTAAATTCATATACGTAGAACATCTAAAAGACCAAGGTTGACTGCACACTTATAACTCAATTAAATGTGAAGTGAATAATTACTAAGAACAGATTACTATTGCTAATCAGAGTGATATGCCTAGATATCTCACAGACATTTCCTAGACAAAAGGTGAGTAAATCACTTAGCACATTTGCAGTTTTCCCAATGTTCCATACAAACCAACTCCACACTTAGAACGATTTTCAAAAAAAGCAGTCAATGCAATCCAATGGAAGGAAATTGAGGTATCTTTTTAAAGGTAAGTATAGGTTTGTGGCAGTTTGTAGTCGGGGTGAGTACCACGGTTCCCCCAGGGTCAAGGATGCACCCTTGAAACACCCTCAGTGGCACTAGGGCGGCCGGTGCAGAGTACTGAGGCCCAATGTTATCCAATGGGGATAGAGGACCTCTGGTTGGTGGCTGCTCATGAGCAGGCCAGAAGGTTGTGGGAGGAAAGCCCCTGGTGTTAGGCTTAGGGCAAAGGGGGAGCAGAGTTAGTACCCAGAGTTCAGCGGCAGCTGGGTGCAGGGTGCTGTTTTGGCGTTGGGTGCCCTGTTTTCAATGGGGAATGTCTGGTTGTAACAAAGACTGCAGGCTCGGGACGAAGATCTTCTGGAGGTGACCATCAGTTGGAGAGGTAAGTTGGGATGCTGGGACACTGTCGGTTGGGCCACCCAAGGTCGTGGAACTTCGGGGGCAGGTGTGTCTTTAGGAGTCTGGACTGACTTGGAGCCCAGGCTGCCTGCTGCACCTGACCCTTGTGGGGACACCGACTCGTCCTGCCGCTGTGCAGACTCCAAGAAACCCAGAGGGCTACCAGTACTCCGCAAATCACCAGAGAACACCCTTGGAGTAGAGGAGCTACTACCCTGCAGCCACAGGCACCAAAGATGCTAAGTATGGTTCACCGTCCTTCCACTTACCGGGACTACCAACAGTGCAGCCGCCCAAGAAGAGGTCACCTCGCTCCCACAGGTCGGATACATCCTCCTTTCCAGTGTGGGGACGCCATGGCCAACCGGAGCCACACAACACCAATACCTGGCGTACCAGACCCATTGCAGCAACAAAGGCTTGTTGTGTCCAGCCCGGACACTAACGCCGAGGAAAACTGGCCTGCGCATCGAGGGACTTCAGTGACACCCCTATTGAGAGTGGCCCAGCTGTCCTGTTTGCCCCTTTCTGCACAACCAAAGACAAAGAGTGTGGCTCCGACTGCCGCCACCTGACACCTCAAAGCACATCTGCACCCACGCCCCACAGTCCGAGGGAGATGACCATGCCAACGGGGTCCAGAGACCCTCAAAGGCTAAGCCCACCTGCAGCCTCTTTGTGCAGGCACCCTCAACCAAGAGTGTCTCTGCAGCACGAACCCAACGCCTAAATGCACTACTGACCCGAGCCCACAGCCTGAGGAGAAGTGGACCAATTAGTCCTTGAGATGCTTTGGCATGTAGGGACACGAGCCCCCCTGTGGGTTCACCCATACTGGCCTCCCAGACCCAACTTGCAGCCTCTTTTCAACCGAACCGTTAGCCGTTGAAGTGAACATGGCACAGGATGCTGAAACACACCTCTACACCTAGCTGCCCCATTGCTGCCTGAGGTGGCCTGTTGGTGTTGCTTTGGACACCGTAAGTCGCTGACAAGTGCCCGAATGCAATACATGTTGTTCCCCCATAGGACAACATTACCGGTCTAGAAATTGCTCTGTCAGCTTTTGAAACATATAACAAATCATATCATGAAAAGTACTTACCTGATCTAATTAATCTAAAAATAAGTATTATTTTTATAAATTGGTGTCTGATTTCTTTGTTGACTGTGTGTCTCACTTTCTGCCTTTGAATGGGCAATAAATGCTAAGCACTAGCCTCTAAGCCTAACTGCTCGCTCACACTATCACAAAAGCGAGCAGTTGGGTTATTTGTGCTTCTGTAAACCAATTGGGGTTTGCCTGGACTCTTTACACAGTGTACCTCATTTTGGTCCCCCATATAAAGAGCCAGCTTCCTACATTGGTGGTTCAGCGGTGGGATATAAGAGTTTGCATTTGCTATACCACTGTCAGTATTGTGTAGGAAAATGCCCTCTTTTTGCATAGTTGCCCCCACTTTTTGCTAAACTGCTAATGTACTTTGACTGAGTGTCCCCTGGGTTTCTGCCACACAGGTGCCTAGGGCCTGTGCTCTTTTCTAAAAACTGTATGAAGACAAAACCCAATTGGCACTCTTTGGCCACAGGTCAGTCCCTTGCAAATGAAACCAAGGGTACTATGGCCAGGGAAGGCCTCCAATGGCTGCTGCACTTATTGTGCCACCCTTCAGGTTCTGTACCTTTACACACAAACACAATGCCTTTGCAGGCTGCATGTTATGGTGCCGAGCAAAGTGAAGAGTCGATGTGGCACACATCCCTGGGCTGGACTGTTCCCATGAGGCACAGGGTCAGACTGATTTGCATATTGCCATGTCTGAACTGGGGTGGCAGAGTGGGCTAAAGAACGGTGATGGATTAAACCCAGATCTGTTGACTGGGTGTGAGTGTTTGATTGGTTCAGATGCTCCGTCACCACCACCCCCTTTTGTAACACATCCCTGTGTGCCATGCCTATGACCCACTGCCCTGACACAGGTCAGCAACCCCTCCAGCTGGGTGCACTAGACCAGTTGTGAGGGGGCAGGGTCATGAGCCCTGTACCCCTAAAGTGTCTAAGTCCATTCTTAGACATTGTAAGTGTAGTAAAGCCATAAAGAGTATATGGTCTGGGAGTTGGTCTTTACCATCTGGCGATCCCTCACCTCCCCCAAGCTTAGAGAAGATACCTGCAGCTTCAACCGGAAGGCACAATCCGAGGTGCCCTCTGGGTGCATGTCATAAGATGTTTGATATGACACACCATAGGTTTCAGTAAAGCCATCATGTAGCTGGGGAACTCTTAATGACCAGTGCCCAGTACATATACTTAAGATGGCTTCCCTGTTCATGTGGACAATCTAGTAGTTGGACAGCACAGGGGTATGTATGCTGATGCAGATATGCCCTCCCCTGTAATGTAATATACCCTGCCTTAGAGCTACAAGGCCTGCTGTCAGGGTGACCTGCATATATTCCATGTAGTGACTTTAGCATGGCACACATGGAGTGTGCCATGTCGTGTTTCCACTCATGGTTTGCACCATGACATGCAGTGGCAGGCTGCATGCAATTTGTATGGGGGGACCCCTTAGGGTGGCATAATACATGCTGAAGCCCTTAGGGACCCTCTTTGGTACCCATGGCCTAGGTACCAGGGTTACCACTTACTAAAAACTTACAGGGGTGCCAAAATGTGTTGTATTTGTGTTACAATTAGACCATTTTACCTTGTTTTAGGGAAAGAGCACTAGCACTGGGGCCTGGTTAGCAAGTATCCAGTGCACATCAGTCGAAAAACATCAGTACCAGTGGCAAAGGGTGGGGTTGACCATGACAAAAATTGGCACATTCCTACACCATAATTCTTGTACAATGAGCCTTGACTGTCCTTGTAAGCGTTCTCACAACTTTCATATGGCAGAAAGCAATTGTTGCTGTTACCAATCTGGAAATTCGCTGTTACGATAATAGAAAACCTTGACGTGGATTGGAGATTTTAACCAGTAACTGGTTAGACTTTCTGAATTGACATGTTGAAACAGAACTTTGGGAATCTCAGTACATCAAGTGACTTTTTAAGAAGTAATAGCTAAAAGAGCGGTTTTCTATAAGAGATTTAATATGAGATCTGTGAATTGATTGACATGGGCTTTGCATCAGTTGGAAGAAGACTGGGTTGAGCTCCCATTTAAGTGTCGGACTTCTTGAAGGAGGGAAAGCAAAGGTGGACGTCAATGGAGGCGTTCCTCAGGCCTGAAAGAGCCAATAGGTATGGAAAGAGTGGATGAGGTTGAACTGAGAGGGAATGTAGACCTTTTAATGAATACCACACATGGCTATATACATGTTATTTAGTGCTAAGACCTGTGCTAGGATGCTTTACAATCTGCTGAAATGTCTACATTCTGGGATTCATTAAATTCAGCATCCAAGTTGACAACTGCTTTGCCCAATTTGAGGCGATCAAGATCATTTGGCAAGGGTCCTGTTTCAGCCTCTGAGAACTAGTGAAAGAGGGAGGAAAAGCATATGCACATGTCCTGGACAATGCGATTAAAAATGCATTGCCCATGATCCTTCCTGTGGATGCCCATTTACATAAGACTGGCCTTTCTTGTATGTTTTTGTTGCAAAAAAGTCTATCTTCGGTTTCCCCCAAGTATTGAATATTTGTTTTCCATAACATGACTGTTAAGCTCCCATTCGTGGCAATTTTGAGCTGTACACTTTTTTTTTTTTTAACATGCAAAGTGCAGGAACATAACAGCCAAACACACAGGTAGTTCAAACTGGACTGTTCTTACAAGAAACAGGGTCAAGACTGATTTGCATATGGCTGGGTACAAACTGAGGTGGTATGGGGAGCAAAATAATGATGGATTTAACCCAGATCCTTGTGACTGGATGTGAATGTTTGCATTGTCCAGCATTCCGTCCATCAATTTTTTCATTTGCATATGTTGCCTTAAGTGGGAAGGGTATGCCCAGACGTGGGTCCCGTGCCCACTGCACCACTGGTTTCAAGTTAGCCTGGCTGATGAAGGGTGATGCCCTGAAACCGGTCCCAGGATGCCTATTTCCGGTCCAGGGAGGGCCTGGCGTGGCAGTTCGGGCTGGACTGTTCCAACAAGGAACAGGGTCAAGACTGATTTGCATATGGTTGGGTCCAAAACAAGGGTGGTGTGGTGAGCAAAAGAATGAGGGATTAAATCCAGATCCTTGTGACTGGGGGGTGAATGTTTGCATTGTTCAGCATTCCCTCCATCAATTTCTTTTGCAAACACATTATTACGATCAGTGTACACCTTTAGGAGACCCACTAAATGCACAGTTTTAACATTGAACCTCTCTGCGAAGCCGGCTCCCCTAACTCTGGTTGCAGTCCCACCAATACCATTAGTTTCCATAAAGTGTATGTCATGAACCCTTTATGTTCCCCAGGACATCCATATTTTCTCCCACTTTTTGGGTAACCTTTTCCTTCCTACACCTGTTTTTCAGCCAGCATGCACCAGTCCATATATTTCTTACACGTTTCAAGAGCCACATCTGGGGCTGCGCCCTACTGTCTAATTATATTCCTTCTCACCACCATGAGCCTCACCCTACAGACGACCTTCAGGAACCTCTGTAGCATCGCTTCCCCCCACATGTCCAATACAGGTAATTTTGCAGTGGACAAACAAAACAAAAAAAGCTAGAACAATCAGTAAAGATTTCACACTACCCTTCAAGAAATTCCCTAATTAAGGGCAGTCCCGTATTGTGTGGATGTAACTGCCTCTCTGCCCACATTTATTATTTAGCTATCAGTCGTTCCACTTCCCATCTCCCATAGGAGTTTTCTGATGAGGTACGATCCATGGAATAGTTTAAGATGAATCAAAGAAAACAAGCATTGGCATTGCCAATAGGTCTCGCTTGTGGGACCTTATAAGTATTTAGTTTTGCAGCACAATATCCTTGTTGCACCAAGGATATTGTGCTGCAAAACTAAATACTTATAAGGTCCCACAAGCGAGACCTATTGGCTATGCCAATGCTTGTTGTAAGTTAGCGCTGCATACGAGAGAATAGACTTGCAAGCTGTTAGAACCGTGCGCTATCAATCCCATCGAGAGGACAGACGGCGGCTTTGTTTAACTATCAGCACAAAGAGAGGGAAGCCAGACAGTTGTTTAAATGTCATTCACGGCTGTGTGTTTGATGTATCAGGAATGCATAAGAGTCAGGCATTACAAAAGAAACCTGGCAACCAGCCCACACCTAATAGCAGTCTAAAGGCAATTTGGTGAAATGAATTAACATGCTAATTGCCAGGCTGTGGATGGTGCGGACTGCGGAGGCATATTCTGCTTACGCGGGAGAAGCCCGCTTCAATAAAAAAAAAAAGTGTGGAAACGAACTTGGGGGGCGTATTCAATTTGTATCTCTCTGACACCCCTGGGTTACGGCCCTCGCTATATAGAGCTGCTAATAAATCAGCCACAGCGATGCAGAGCTGCAGTCCTTCATGGTGACTGTTAATTTGTCCTTCATTATTAAAGCGCTCTGGTCGCCTTGCCGCAGTCGGCTGAGGAGCCATTTCTGAGGATGTCGTGTGTGGTTCTCGTCAAGCAGCATTATGTGTATTGTGAATGGGCTTGTCATACGCAAATCCTTAAATGTGTGTTGTTGTACCCGACGGTAATAACATGCTCTAAGTAGTAATTGCAGGAAATTGGTCAGTATTTGCTGCTCTCAGATTACAGGCGGCTGTGCAAGTTGCTGCCGTGATTGCAATAGCTGTCAGTTTCCGCAGCAGTTTAAAAACGGTCTACCTAAGGAAACACTGAAGGAAAGGAAACTGCCAAGGCTTGTTTCATGGCAGCGTCTTCAAAGGATTGCTATGAAATGCGACACGGCGGGCAGGGGAGGGGGCCCGAGTGGGGAGAGCGGCGAAAATGACTAATTAGGGGAGGAGAAGCCGAGAAGCCGCAGAGCGCACGCTGGGCGAAGCCCTTTGATGTGCTCTGCGGCAAGATGCAATTAGGAGGGAGGGAGGCTGATGCGCGTTCGTGTTTGATCACGTGAACTTCATGAAAACGCCAGCAAAAAGCTGGTGGTTTCACGAGCAGTTTGCCTACTTGAATTCTCGCTCCGCTCGATGCGCTTGCGCGCATCGATAGGTCGCGAGACCTAAAAACTGCCCTCATGGATACTTCTTTTGAGTAGCTGATTGGTTCCTCCCATTTCCATTCTTGGAATACTCCTAGGTGTGTCTACTTTTCCTTTAATTTCTCTAGCAAATCTGGGGTATCATGAATTATCTTTCTGCATATTAGGGATATTGCTGTGTGCGGGAGAGGCTCCGGTAGTGTCCCATCTTCCAACAGGAAGGAGACTTCAATTGTCATTCCTCTTGGAATATGGGCTGCCAGGCCATGTCTATTTATGTTTCTGAGACTGTCAATGTATAAATCTTTTGAGGGTCTCCAGCAGGGCCAGTCTGTCACTCCCCCCGCATTCATCTTTCATCTTCCAGATTCCCCATTATATCAGATTTATGAGGTTGCTCACCTCTCTCAATAGGAAAGCATCTCTTTTGTCAGAATACCTCCCCTTTTTAACCCCTTCAGTGCTAATGACAAGGGTAACTCGTCATGGAGTTTCCATTGATTTCAATGGAAATTCAATGGTCCTCCTAGCACACCCCTTAGCATCCAAGTGGTTAAGTACTGTGTGGGCCTCCCTTGCCTAAGCATTGATAATGATTTAGTAGTGCCGCTCTGCTCCGTCTTCTAAACAGTACAGCAAGACAGCTCTGTGGCCACTGGGGCAACGACCAACTCATACAGTCAACGGCTAGGACATCCAATAATATGCCTGGATATCGGAGAGGGTGATTTTCCCCCTTGTACACCCATCTAACTTTCCAAGAGTAATTCTTGGTCGGCTTTCCTTCCCATAACAACACTTTTTTTTTTTAAGTTTTCAAAAACCTTTATTTGCATCAAAAGTAAAGACACAGCCAGAGCGCCTACAACCCTGGGGCCGGCGGCGGGCAGCTATCGTGTTGCAAATTCTTTCAGTTGTTACACAGCCCATCAGCCGACAACCCTGAGGTCCGGCGGCAATGCGAATACAAACATACATAATTCTAGTTGCGTCATCAAAAATCAGAGACTGCAAGTATTGCTATTTACGACCAGGATGAAAGTATGCATATACTCGGCATTTCCGCAGTCTGCCCTATTAAGGGAACATAACTTGGCCATAGGTACCACACAGTCTATGCCAGGATGAGACATGTCATAACTTAAAAGAAGAAGAAAAAAAAAAACCAGGAGAAGCCCCCCCCCCGTCCCCCCCCCAGTTCACGCACACAGTACCACGCCCAGGCTAGTCATTGTAGAAAAACAGTTTTAAATAAGGACAATCAGGTGTACCTGTACACAAGTACACCCCATGCACCGTAATGTCACACACTTCGCTGTAATATCCGCTGCACAGACCACCATTCAAGACACTTTTGCTCACCCCCTCCAGATTCATTTCTGCAATGGGGTGACCCCCTCATCAGGTACTACTCCTCCACTCCCACCTCTGGGCCCATTTGGTGCATCTCAGCATCGGCTTCCGAAGCAGTGTCCCCCCTAGTTTGGCGTCAGTGAGGTAAGATTGATACAATCCCCAGAAATTTTTAGGGCGACTCGTGGGAGGTAAGAGTTCGCTGTAGTGTTCAGTTTGTGTACAACAATAAAGCATGTCTCTGGCCCATCGGGCAACAGTGGGGAGCGGTCCTCTCATCCAACAGAGAGCCACTACTCTTTTTGCCATTAACATCCCCATGTCTGTTACTCGCCGGATTGCCACCGGGAGCCCCCGGGAGTGACCTATGAGCGCCAGTGCCGGGTCCAGAGTGAGCACCACATCCTGAATCCTACTCATTTCGGTAAAGATCACCGTCCAATATGTCTGCACTCTCGGGCAACTCCAGGCTAAGTGCAAGAAATCAGCGATTGGAGCGTGGCACCTCTCGCAGACTGGAGTAGGCCGAAGACCATACCTGTGCAGCCTCTCGGGGGTATAATATACCCTTTGGAGGAATTTGAAATGAATCAATCTGTGCTTTCCATTTAAGGAGATCTTTTTAATGTTGACACAGCAGTATTGCCACATAGCATCGTCAATAGTGATTTTCAGATCCCTCTGCCAAGCCATCCTAGCTTTAACAAATTGATGCTCCTCCTGTATCAATGCAGTCTTATATAAATTTGTCACTAATTTACGAGGGGATTCAGTTTTATTGATGTATGTCAGCTCCGGGACCCCCGGGGGCTCCGCCAAATCAGGACCCAGCAAGTCTAGGAAAGCACTGCGCACTCTATGATACTGGAATCGATGCATGAGTGTGCGGGCCTCTCCCTCGCCAGTCAGTTGCTCCCACGTTTTCACCTTGCCATCGCTGAAGAAATCCCCAGCGAGGTGGATGCGAAGTTGTTTCATTGCTCGGACCACTCCCTCCTCGCAAACAGGGGGCAGTCACACCGTCCAGTCCACGGGCATGTGTGGCGAGTACAGCAGCGCCATCCCCCTCCGGGAGAGAAGCATGTGCCACGCATGGTTAATGGATGTGAGGGAGTCAAGTATCCCAGTTCGGCGGTCTAATGGTTGGAAGACCGTGATCGGGAGGGCCAATGGCTTCGCAAAGAGTCTTTCCAGGGTTACATGCGGAATGCGCTGATCGCCATGCACCCACCTGTGTAGATGCGACGCCTGCGCCACCCGATAGTAAATTTCCAGGTTTGGGGCACCGAGGCCCCCCTTGGTGTATGGGAGTGTGAGGGTCGTCCATTTCACTCTGGGCTGTTTGCCTGCCCAGGCTAGATGAACCATCAGCTGTGTCAAGCTTTGGAAGAAGGACTTGGACAGGACAATCGGGATGGCATTAAAAAGGAACAGAAGTCTCGGCAAGACCACCATCTTCATTATGGCAATGCGTCCCATCAAGGAAAGAGGAAGCCTGCTCCAGGTAGCGACATCGTCCTCCAGTTTGCTCACCGTTACTCCGTAATTCTCCCTAAGGAGAAGCTCCGAATCAGTGTGAAGGCGGACCCCTAAATATCTGACCGGTTCCTCCGTCCATTGAAGAGGGTAGTCTATGTCAAATTTATGAGTGACTGGAGTTAGGGGGAAGGCCAATGACTTAGACCAGTTTACTTTTAGGCCCGAGAGGGCTCCATAGTGGACAACTTCTCTAAGCATCGGTGACAGATTATTTTCGGGGTTATGCACATATAACAGAGTGTCGTCCGCGTACATGGAGACGACTATTTTGTACGTGGGGAAGCGGATACCTCTGTCACCGTGATATTCTCTCAAAGCGCATGCCCGTGGCTCCGCCGCCAGTGCGTACAACAATGGAGAGAGGGGGCAGCCCTGTCTAGTGCCTCTACAAATAGCGAATAAACCAGTCACCAGGTTACCGATTCGCACTCTGGCCGAGGGCTTGTGGTAGAGTGCCCCTATCATTTGGAGAAAAGGTTCGCCCTGTCCCATCCGCTGCAGGACTTGCCTTAGGAAAGGCCACTCTATGGATTCGAACGCCTTCTCCATGTCCAAAAACACGGCGATGGACTTCGCGTCCTGTTTGACATGCTGCATTGTGCCCAAGACGGTACGGACATTGTAAGTTAAATTCCGGCTAGGTATGAAACCCGCTTGCTATGGGGCGACCAGGTCAGGGGCCAACAGGGCCAGGCGGGTTGCCAGCACCTTAGCATAAAGTTTGGTGTCTACATTTAACAGAGAGAGCGGCCTGTAGGAACTGCACTCGTCATGTGCCTTACCCGGTTTTGGTATTGCAACAAGCAAAACCTCCCTCATGGATTGAGGCATGCTGCCCTCCACGCAGACATCATCAAAGAGTGCAGACAGGTGGGGAAGAAGTTGCTCCTGAAAAGCTTTGTAAAATTCCACCGTGAGGCCGTCCACTCCCGGGGCACTGCCAGTGCGCATGGATGCTAGGGCCTCTAATATTTCCTCCTTCTCTATGGGGAGCATTAGGAATTCTCTGTCCCGGCGAGAGAGCATAGGCAGGTCTATATGCTCCAGATAGTCCCCAATCTCGTCCGTTTGACCATCACTCTTTGAAGCATAGAGGTCCGAGTAATAGTTTCGGAAAGCATTAGCTATCTCTTGTTCGTCAGTTGGGGTGCGGTCGTGAGAAGTCTTCAGCTCAGTCACCTGCGACCTCCCCTTTCTGCCCTTCAGGAGTCTAGCAAGGACAGAGCCAGGCCTCTCACCCTCTCCATAGGAGCGTGCAGTTGCGTATTTACCCATATGCTTAACCTCCCTGTCTGCCTCCTCGTGGTATTCCGCCAAGAGGGACCCTATGTCCTCAGCTATGGTTGTATTGGGGTTCCTCAGTTGTCGCCCCCTCTAGTGTCTGCAGTTGTCGTTCTAATTCTGAAAGCCTCTGCCTGATGGACGTTAGCACGCTAGAGTGTTTGGACATGGCTACTCCTCAGATATATACCTTGAAGGCCTCCCAGACCGTGTGAAAACTATCCACCGAACCCACGTTGGTCTCAAAGAAGACTTCTATAGCCTCCGCCAGTTCAACTCTGAACACAGGGTAGAGGAGCGAGAACGGCGGGAAGCGCCACGTGAAGGGGGGGGGGGGGGGGGGGAATTGCCGTCTTGGGGGTGTCTAATACCAGCAGCAGTGGTGAGTGATCCGAAAGTGTGCGCGGTAGGATCTTGCAGTCCCTAACACGGCTCATCACCGTGGAGGAAGTTAGCCAATAGTCAATCCTAGTGTGAATGTCGCAGTAGGCCGAGTAGTGGGTGTACCCCCCCTGTGCCAGGTGCCTGTACCTCCATACATCCTCCATGTCCAAGCTTATGAGCAGTGTGCTTATCTGTCCAGGTCTGGGTTTAGTACTAAATTAAGGTCACCACCCCAAAGGACTTGTGCAGTACTGTGAGTGCGAATAATATCTCCAACTGATTGGAAGAAGTCTGTCATAGGGAAGGAATCACCCCCTGTTCGAAGTGTGCTCAGTGGCGGCATAGGTAGTGTAGTGTACGATTGTGCAGTATGCATGTAAGTTCAGCCTGACCAGTGTACGGAATCGGTGTACAAGAACAACCCCCCTCCCCCATACCACAATAAGCAAACAAACAATTCCCCCCCCCCACCCACAGTCGACCCTCCCCAACTGGGCCGTACAGATCCCCCTACGCTCCCCCCCCCCCCGACCCGCAACTCTAACATGGCAGTCTCAATAGAGACTAATCAGGTGGTGTGCACACGGGGGCCAAGGTTGCCAGGCACCAACTAGGAGTGCGAACGCGCACTACTCTGGGACCTCCCTCGCCCCCACCCGCAGTAGTTTATAGTGTGCATCAATGAGGTTACTTCGACCCCCAGTAGGACTGTACAGTTCCTCAGGACCTAAGAATGGGCTCCGCAGGGTCGAAGTACCCCCGCAACTGAGGGGTAAAGAGTCTGTCCCCTTCCGGGCATCGGCAATCTCAATACATAGGTGTATGGAGGTGGCCGGGGGGGACCACCAAGTCTGGAAAGAGTCTGATCCCAGCGCAGTCAAATGTGAAAGGGACAACCGTAAGGTAGAACAGCCGCAAGGCGGGCAACAACACCCGCCCCGGACCACAGGATCTCAACCATACCAAGTCGATCAGACATCCGGCACGGCGCAGCTACTCACGCTCCTCTAGCAGCTCACCACCCTCCGCAGGCACGTTTGCCTCCTTGCTCTTCTCTTTGGACCAGGTCTTTAAGGCTTGCTTCAATGCTCTAGGGTCGGTGAACAGATGCGAGTGGTCATGCCGATTGACACGGAGCTTTGCAGGGTAGAGCATGGCAAAGTGTTTGCGGGCTTCCTGCACTTTGGAGGTAAAGTCAGGGTAGAGTGATATCTCCGAACCCTCATAATGTAGAGTTTTTCTTTCCCTCGCTTGTCTCAGAGCTGCATCCCTGTCTCTGTAATTGAGCAGTTTTGCTATGATGGGGCGCGGTGGGACACGCGGACGCGGGCCTAAGGAGCGATGGGCACGCTCCACCACAAACATCGAGGAGAAGGCGTCGGCTCCAAGCAGGGTGGTTAGCAGCTTCTCAATGAAGAGCTCCATATTGCCAGTTTGTGTTGTTTCCGGCAGGCCCGTTATTAGGAGGTTACAACGACGGGAGCGGGTCTCCAAATCTTCCGTTTTATCCTGCAACGCCTGCATCATCTTGTCTAATCTCTTATGATCAGCGCCCAACTCCGTCTGCGCCTCCTCTGCCTCAGTTAGCCTCCTCTCCGACATGTCCAGGCGCTCTGCATGCTTATCAATGCGCTCTGCATGCTTATCAATGCGCTCTGCCATTCTGTCCATTCTGTATGTGAGGGCGTTCAGCTTTGACCCCAGCGACTACATGCTACTTTGCAGGCCCTTTTCCATCGCCAAGAGCAAGTTCTTGATCTCCGCACCCTCCGATGGGTCCCCATCCTCCTGCTCGGCGTCCTTGTCCGCGCCCGTTGAACTCTGAGATCTGGAGCGCCGGTGCTCAAAGGTGAGCTTGCTCAGCGTCTTGTCGCCCTTGCCCATTTTCCCGCGCAGCGGCCCACACACCAGGCGCTACGGCGTGGTTACCGCTTCTCGGATTCCTGATCAGGATAGTCGACGGGGAAGGTCTTCAACTGCATTCAATTGTAGATCAGGGGGTCCGTCATCCTATACCCCGGCGATCCCAGGGTGGTCGCCTCCTCCCCTCGTCCCTGGTGTTGATCGATGCTCCACGAAGCACCGCGGTGGTAGGCACGCTTGTCGCAGCTCGCGACTAGGCCTCAGCCGCCTCTCCAGGTCCGTGGGGGGCAGACTAATCGCCCACCACCTCTCCAGCAGTGCGTGGGTCAAGCGCCAAGGTGTCCTCGCCCTCCGGCGTTCGGCGGTGTCGAGTAAGTCGGGGCCCCCGGTCAGGCTTCTGGACGCCGCCGCACGTACGGTGACGTCGCCCGGGCAGCGCAGGCACTCCAGGCCGTTGGTTCTAGGCCTTCCGCCTCGCAGTGGCGCAGTGTCAGGGGAACGCCCGTGCACAGCACCAAACAGCTGTTGAGACGGTTCGTTAGAAAGCCCTTTTCTTCACCTCAACTGAGGTCCGTGTGGAGGACTTAATTCGCCTCAAGGATGCAGGATAATTGCAGGATTGTTTAGTAGCGGGCAGGAGCTACGGGATCATGCGGCCATCTTCGCTGCCAGCAATCTCCGCCCCCCCCCTCCCTCCCTCCCTCCCTCCCATAACAACACTCTTATCTGGCCTTCCACTCTTCTAAAAAATTCTGCTAGGACTTGTTGGCACGCATTACACAATAAATAATTCTATGCTTATAATTAATATTATGGAGTCTTAACTAATAAGTTTAATATAACAATGTTTAGGCTTGACATTGGTAGGACTTGGCCTACTCGCATTTTCAGATTGTACATGCAGAGCTCGTTGACTTATTTACCTTGTAGCTGCATATTAATTAGATTTGGGCTTAGTTTCCACTACCAATAATATTCAAACATTATTGGCATTTACAAATATTTTGATTTGAATAACTAAATGTATTTTTTCTTCTGTATTGATTGCTCAAACTTGTAATAAACCTTCATAATTTGTACTTTGAAACTTGCCTTGTGTGGATTTTTATATGTGATTGTTCTGGGGTTTAATGATTTATGTTGAGGGTTTTCGTCCCAAGGTACTCACACACAGTCTTAATATATCCTTTAATGCCGAAAAAGAGTTTTTGTAGAAGAGGACGGATAGAACGAACTAGATGGTTTTGAGTTGCTTGGATAAACCAGTTCTGTTGGAACAGTTGCCGAGGTTGCATTATGCAAGTATAACTATGGCTTGTCTTGTGTGCAAGGTGTTTTGTAATGTGGGTTGTTATGCTGCATGAGTTGTGTGATTCTGAGTGTATAATTGTTTTGCGTTGTGGTGGCTTCTGTCTTGTTAATGCTGCTTAGTCGTCCATATGCCTCAATCGCGTTGAATTTTAAATTGCCATTTCATTGTAATGATTTCCATAAACTGTTGACGTTTTGAAGTGTGCTTATTGAAACGTTGTAATTTTGCGTTTCAAGTCTCATTTTTTAAACTAAATTCTGATTGGTTAGCTGCTTGTGTTGGTCAGCTTAATTTGACTGAAAAAGGTTACTATTTGACAAAAGGTCACAACTGTTTGATTACCTGTTCATTACATGTTGATAAATCCAGGTCTTCATAGCGCTCTATTACTCTGTAAATGGGATAATATTTCTACTGATGATAAACGTATTTAAGTTCCTTTGAATGGTACTTTTAAAGTAAATAAGATGGCGTATCTGAGGCATACTATGTACAAGGCAAAACCACACACTAGACTTGCACAGTTCGAGGCACTGACTGAATGGGCTTTTGCGGCAAATGAGAAGGAACAAAATGTTGACCGGTCAGGTTAGAAAAGCAGTGAGTCATTAGACAGATGATAGAAGGCAAATGCAAAAAAGAGCATGGAGATAAGACACGATCGAGGGTGTGCAAGTATTTCTTGTGATTGTTATGGAAACAGATAAAAATAAAATAAATGAAAAAAATTCATCTAAAGACGAAAAAAAGAAAGTAAAAAAATTGCTTTCTGGTAGTTCAGATGAGGAGGATGGATTTTTAAGTGATTTGCGGTATTTTAGTCCACCTCCGTGTAGTGATGGTGAAAGTCCGCTCTGACAGGAGAGAGGAGCTGGAGAACAGAGTTCCATTATGCTAAGCCTAAGTACCAGGGCAATTGTTTTACCAGTACAGAGAAGGCCAGAGGAAACTGTCAGACTTAAATCGATTTGGGGAAAATTGTAAATGGTACTGTTCATGAAGATAACACTGTACTATAATGAAGAACTGAGATATTTGAGAAAAGAAGGAGCAAAGTGTGCATTTAACACCTTTGAGAATCTTAAATATGCGGATGAGTTTGCTGTGGATTTGCACAAGAAGAAATTGTGCAAAAAATGTAGAATGAAACGGAGTGATAAAGAAATACAAGAAACGGGACGTGGGAGCTTGAGACTGATTGTAAAGGAATTAGCAAGACTTATAAATGGATGGGAGAACATGAAAGTATACGGAGAAAACTGGTTGAAAAAAGAGGAAAGCTGAAACAAAAGAGAGAAAGAAGAAGAAACACGAGCGAGTGACTCGAGTGTGGAGTAATTTCAGAATATTCATTGAGAGAAGTATATGAAGGTGCATAATGTCATTACATAATAGAACAAACTCTTAATTTCAAGAGACTCTGGATGATCTTATACTGCTTTAGCTCACTAAAGTAAATGAGTCATATCAACTGACGAGATAGCAGCAGACAAACACCATCCAAGACAAACACCAACCACCTGCTGAGATACTAATAAATTGAGGCAGAATCCAATGCACAAGCTTTTCCCCTATGCACTCTATTCACAAAGCGTGGAAAACGTATCTCCTCAAACAAATCATTGGATCACTATCTATTCATCACAAAAATCGGCAACGGTCTACCTCATCTAATGCTTTTATTTGAAGGAGCATCCTCTCCAATGCACTACCTCACCGACTGGTAAGTTATCTGAAGTAGCTACGAGGCAGTCTTACTGCACTACAATAACACAATCATTTCTGGCCTAAATTACGCCTATTAGCTTGAGCTTAGGCAATCGACCAACGGAATGAACAAAAATGTCAGAGTCCTCTTTGGCCTGTGGGAAGGAAACACCATTTTACAAGCTTCCAATGTCATCTAGAGTAACATTTGCTACGTTTCATCCTCATCTTGAAATCTGGCCCACACTCTCTCTGGAATTAACTCCATAACCTGATAGTGCAGCATAAGACATCAAACTTTTCTGTGCTCAGCTAATCAGAAGCTCTGGGACTGTATAATGAACAATGAGAGTTGGTGCAAAAACTTGTCTGCGCATCCTTTGTTTGGACATGTGATCCAATGCTGAGATTTATGCATCTTATCAGCAACCCTATCTTATGATCAGTCCAAATGCACAATTACATTTTTCATCCGTTAGGCCGCATGAAATAAAGATAAAAGAAAAGCAAACATTGTTTTGTCACATTCTCAGTTCATGAACTGTGCAGTCATGAACGATAAATGTTAAACAAGTATGTCTGCTAATCGCAGTAAAAGTTATGAGGGAACGCTAATGATCAGATGCATAAATCACACAAAAAAGGATGCAACTGTGTAACTGAGGGTGCATGACCAATTTTGCACATTGTTCATGATACAGCCCCTGTTCTTGAGCATAATTAAAACCAAGCACTGTAGATGGCTGTCTAGCATCATCTCCTGGTGTGGTCTGTCTAATCTTGCAGGAAATCTCTGAAAGTAGAGGTCAGAAAGGCCTTAATCCCACCTGTTTTACCACTGATGTCTTTTGCAGGCAGCTATCACATACACACGTTCAAACTGAATACCAGTCAGGAGATCAATACCAGTGTTTTTAATTACTTAGGATAAATGAGATACAAGTTTGAAACAAGCATTTACAATGCAATGGTTTCGCCTTTGGAAAATGTAGAGCTATTGGCATTGTAAATGACAACATTTGTATTTATGTGTTGGTTTTGAAAACAGATAAATAAATTGCATTATTATTTACATTGCACACACCCAGAGCCCCCCCCCCACACACACACACCCAGAGCCACACACACACACCCAGAGCCACACACACACACCCAGAGCCACACACACACACCCAGAGCCACACACACACACACACACACACACACAGAGCCACACACACACACACCCAGAGCCACACACACACACACACACCCCCAGAGCCACACACACACACACACACACCCAGAGCAACACACACACACACCCAGAGCCGCCCACACAAACACACACCCACATACACCCACCCAGAGCCACACACACCCACCCAGAGCCACACACCCACCCAGAGCCACACACACCCACCCAGAGCCACACACACCCACCCAGAGCCACACACACCCACCCAGAGCCACACACACCCATCCAGAGCCACACACACCCATCCAGAGCCACACACACCCATCCAGAGCCACACACACCCATCCAGAGCCACACACACCCACCCAGAGCCACACACACCCACCCAGAGCCACACACACCCACCCACCCAGAGCCACACACACCCACCCAGAGCCACAATTCAATTAAATTAATTTGTATAGCGTGCTACATACCCAGAGGGTCTCAAGGCGCTTGAAGAAGGGTGGGGGATTACTTGTCGAATATCCATGTTTTAAGTTGCTTTCTGAATGCTAGGTGGTTCTGAGTGAGGCGAAGGTGAGTGGGAAGTGAGTTCCAGGTTTTAGCCGCCAGGTAGGAGAAGGATCTTCCTCCCATGGTGGTTTTGTTGATGCGAGGTACAGCAGCAAGGGCTTGGTTGGAGGAGCGTAGCTGGCGGGAGGGGGTGTAGAAGGAGAGTCGTGTGTTGAGGCATTCGGGTCCAAGTTCGTAAAGTGCTTTGTGTGCGTGGGTTAGGAGGCGGAATGTTATCCTCTTATTGACGGGGAGCCAGGGGAGGATTTTCAGGTGGCCAGAAATGTGGTCTTTACGCGGGATGTCTAGTATGAGTCTGGCTGATGCGTTCTGGATGCGTTGGAGTTTTTTCTGAAGTTTTGCGGTGGTACCGGCGTATAGGGTGTTTCCGTAGTCCAGGCGGCTTGTAACCAGAGCGTGGGTGACCGTTTTTCTAGTTTCGGTGGGGATCCAGCGAAATGTTTTTTTGAGCATGCGAAGAATGTTGAAGCAAGATGATGAAACGGCGTTGACTTGTCTGGTCATCAAGAGTGAGGAGTCCAGGATGACGCCCAGGTTCCGTGCGTGGTCCGTCGGGATAGGTGCTTTTCCAAGGGCCTCTGGCCACCAAGAGTCGTCCCAGGCGGAGGGGGAGGTACCTAAGATAAGGACTTCTGTTTTGTCTGAATTCAGTTTCAGACGGCTGTGCTTCATCCACTCGGCTACTTCTTTCATACCTTCATGTAGGTTTGTTTTGGCGGTGTTAGGGTCTTTGGTGAGTGAGAGGATCAGTTGAGTGTCATCAGCGTAGGAGATGATATTGAGGTTGTGTTGGCGTGCAATGGCCGTGAGGGGGCTCATGTATACGTTGAAAGGGTGGGGCTGAGTGAAGATCCTTGTGGTACGCCGCAAATGACTTCAGTGGCCTCTGGCTTGAATGGTGGGAGGCGGACTCTCTGAGTTCTTCCGGCAAGGAATGAGGTGATCCATTCCAGTGCTTTTCCTTGGATTCCGATGTTTCTGAGGCGTTGTAACAGGGTGCTATGACAGACTGTGTCGAAGGCTGCGGAGAGGTCGAGGCGGATGAGGGCGACTGTCACCATTGTCCAGTAGAGTTCGAATGTCGTCTGTTGCTGCGATGAGTGCGGTCTCAGTGCTGTGTTTGGCCCGGAAGCCGGACTGTGAGGAGTCGAGGGATTTGTTGGTTTCGAGGAAGGCGGCGAGCTGGTTGTTGACGGCTTTCTCGATGACTTTGGCCGGGAATGGAAGGAGCGAGATGGGGCGGTAGTTTTTGAGTTCGGTGGGGTCAGCTGTGGGTTTTTTCAGAAGGGCGCTGAGTTCGGCGTGTTTCCAGCTTTCCGGGAATGTGGCTGAGTTGAGGGAGCAGTTGATGACGTCTCGGAGGTGTGGAGCTATGATGGAATCTGCTTTGTTGAAGATGTGGTGAGGGCATGGGTCTGTGGGGGATCCTGAGTGGATGGAGTTCATCAGGCGGATGGTGTCCTGAGTGGAGATTGGGTTCCAGTCCTTAAGGATGTTCAAGGGGGGTGAAGGTACTGCAGAAGGTTGGGGTTGTTGGTCTCCGGGTTGGTTGCCTAAGCTGCTGTGGATGTCTGCGATTTTGTCGTGGAAGAACGAGGCTAGGGAGTCGCAAAGGGCTTGAGAGGGAGTGATATCGTTGGAGTTGGCTGTGGGGTTGGTAAACTCTTTGACGATGTTGAATAATTCCTTGCTGTTGTGGGCGTTGTTGTCAAGTCGGTCTTTGAAAGCAGCTTTCTTGGCAGTCCGGATCAGTTGGTGGTGTCTGCGGGTGGCGCTTTTGAAGGCGTCCCTGGTGCTGGTGTTTGGGTCTTTTTTCCAGGCCTTCTCAAGGGAGCGGCAGAGTTTCTTGGATTTCTTAAGATCATCGTTGAACCAGGGGGCGTATTTGCTGCCTAGTTTGATTTGACGTTTTTTCAGGGGTGCTAGGTTGTCGGCGCTGTTTGTTAGCCAATGAGTGAGGTTAATGGCTGCTTGGTTGGCGTTTGAGGAGTGGGCAGGGGGGTTTTGAAGAAGCGATGAGGAGATTTGGTCGATGGTGATTTTGTTCCAGTTTCTTCGCAGAGTGGGTAGAGGGTGGTTGTGGGTTGTGGTCTTTTTGTAGATAAAGTGAACGCAGCTGTGGTCCGTCCAATGGAGAGCTGTGGTGTGACTGAAGGAGATATGTTTGCTGGAGGTGAAGATAGGGTAGAGTGTGTGACCTGCGTAGTGAGTGGGGGTATTAACAAGTTGTTTGAGTTCGAGGTTGGCGAGATTGTCCAGAAGGGTGGTGGTGGTGTTGTCGTTGCTCTTCTCCAGGTGAAAATTGAGATCTCCCAATAGAATGTAGTCCTCGGAGGGGAGGGCGTGTGGGGTGATGAAGTCAGTGATGTCTTCACTGAATTGTGCACGGGGTCCTGGCGGCCTGTAGAGGAGGGTGCCTCTGAGTGTGGTCTTGGGGTCGGTGTGGATCTGGAAGTGAAGGTGTTCGGCGCTAGCGAGGTAGACGTCTGAGCTGGTTGAGATGCGGATGGAATTCTTATGGACGATAGCGATGCCTCCTCCTGTTTGGTTGGTGCGGTCTTTTCGGATGATCTTGTAGCCTTCCGGGATGGCGATGGTGATGTCTGGGGCTGAGGAGGCGTTCATCCATGTTTCTGTTAGGAAGGCGACGTCCGGGGAGATGGTGTCTAGTAGATTCCAAAGGTCGATGGCGTGTTTGTGGACCGAGCGAGTGTTGAGCAGGATGCATTGTAGGTGGTTGGTGTCAGATATCTGTTTGGTGTTAGTGGAAGGGGAGTTGGTCTTGGTGCTGTCATACTTGCAGGAGTTGCATGTAAATGGTCCATGGGTGTGTCCAGGGGCGGCTTGGGCGCCGTTGGGGAGTCGACCTGGGTTTAGGGCTAAGAGGGTGGAGGGGTCGTATGTAATGGGGGTGGGGTGGGTGGTACAGGGGCCAGGGGGTCTGGCGCTGGGCGTGGTCCAGGCGCGGACGGGCGCAGACGGGCTTACCTTTGGCGCACCTTCGGCGTGACAGGGGCGCGAACGCTGCGCGGGAAAGCTCCTGTCATATATGGATGGTGGAGGGGGCGGGGGCGAGGGAGGATCAATCTGGGAGGCGGGGGCGTGGTGGGGAGGCTGGCTGCAGGCACAACAAACAAAATGGCAACGATACCCCGAGTGAAACTGGCCGAGATTGGGGCACAGAGGTGGAATGTGCTATCGTCTCGGTGCAATCAGGCCAAATTAAAGAAGTTGCGTTCCCACGTTCCCAAAAGCAGACCCACACTAAACATGCAAGTTGTGCAATTCGATCGCGGAATAAAGTACAAAGCGCTACAATATCTAGGCACAAAGCAGGCAATGGGGAGAGCGCTACGATATCAGAGGCAGTCAGTAATAAGCAGGCAATGGGGAGAGCGCTACGATACCAGAGGCAGTCAGTAATCAGGCAGGCAGTGTGAGCAGCAATGCGGGGCGAGCAGGGAGCGACCGCTTCTCACGGTGCAGCGAGAGAGCCACACACACACTCATACCAATCGTGAATGTTCCCTAATTCGAACATGGCCACTACACCTTTGCAGAGCCCACCTGATAAGAGAGACATCCCCTGACATGGTCATTTCTGTAATAAGCAACTGGCATGCCTGCCGAGACCTGCTAAAGAAGCAGCATGCCTTCCCTTCGCACTGGTAGCCCGCCAGCCCCCAGATGAAGTCCGTGCAGTGATGACAGAATGTCGGCTTGGTCAGGGTCACTTTCTTGAAGCTGTGTCCTGGGCAGATAAGCACCTGTTGCTGGTGTTTGGCCACCGGCGAGGAGGAGGTGGTGGTCTGTGGAGGGTGAGGTGGGGGTGCCGGTGGCTGTTGCTGGGTACGATTTTTGCTTCTGCCAAGCTTTGGGCTTGACGCCGGGCTGCAGTGACCCAGGTTGCCAAAACGGGACCGAGCTCCGTCTGCCATGTCCTCATCCGCAAGCCCTGGGGTGCAAACTTATAGCAGGTACAAATTCCTCTGAGAGGAAGCGAATCTGGGCCTCCAATAAATGAACAGTAAGAAAGAGGCGGTGTTGCCAGGAGATACAGAGACCAGCCTCGGTGGCTCTACAGGCAGGGCATGAGTCCTCCGAGAGCGGCCATCATATAGTTTGAGGAAGTCCACCCCTGGAGCACCGGTGATCCCTCGGCCTCAGGAGAGGCAATAGGTGCCTGCAGGCTCCCCGGGGAATGCCAGGCGCAGCGGTTGCTGCCTCATCCTGAAGGGTAGGCGCTCTGACAGGTGATCATTTCCGTGCAAGATGTAGAAGAGGTTTCAAATGACTTTCACTTCCTTTCAAGTGTTGGATCCAAACATCCTATTAAAAAAAAAGAAAGGAAAACTGAGAGGAGGGGGCGGCAGTGTCTGGCTGCGCTGGCCGGCGGAGCTGCTGCGGCTCCTGTCATAAAGGGTGGGGGCTCTGATGCAGAGCAGAGGATGGTTTCTTCTGCGAGGCGGGGGCTGGGGATTTGAAGGTAGGGGATCCACGCCTCCCGGGGTGGCCACGGGAAAACGCCGGCAATCGCTGGGTGTTTTATTGATGAACCTTTCCCTGTCGGAGCTGCGGTTGGGACTGCTGGGTGAGTCAGTGTGGGGGCACGTACCCGCAGCACCCCCGGCCTCCACCGATCCTTCAGATGTCAGGCATCAGTCCCTCCTTTTCCTCTAAACCTTACGCAAAGCTGCAGCAAGGAGAGCAGAGGTTCGGGCAGCTTCCGAGGGGCTCTGTCACAATCCACAAGTGGCCAGAGAGCCTCCGAGGTGCACAGTCGCGCCGCCTCCTGGTGAGGGAACCTCATCCTGCCGCCCATACAGTTAGCCCACATGTGTTCCAAAATGCGGACATACATAATCCACCAGCTCCCTCAAACGAACACACTGACCTCAGTATCTCTTCAGAATAAAATACCCCCGTCGAGTCAACTCAAGCAGAGAGAGTGGCTGGCAATTCTGAGCATTATGGATTTCCCGTATTGTTTGTTTAGAAGAAGTGAGTCTGGCCTATTTTTGTAACGCTGAATGACAGTGAGAGGAAGGAAAATGTGGCGAGGAACCGCAGAAATGTTGGTATCTCACAGTCCTAGTAACAAGCCGAGGTGCCGTGACAGCGGGAGGGGGGCGGGAACGGGCACACGCTGGTTCAAGACGGCACGGCGGAGCTTCTCAAGTAAGCTACTGCCCGGCCGCCATCTTCGGACCTCTTCCTTTATAGGAGTAAACTCGTTACCTTTGCGGACTTTCCATCAATGAAACGGAATGTGCACATCGCTCCTGCCGACTTGACCCAAGCGGTACAAAAGGGGGTGGTGATGGACGGAGCATCTGAACCAATCAAACACTCACACCCAGTCAACAGATATGGGTACACTTGACCAAAGCGGCACTGCAGGGAACCAATCCCATCCCTGCTTACAGAAGTAGAACTTTAATGCACACACCAAGGTCTGCTCACTTCAGAGAAGTAAGCATTGATATACATCAAAGGATTGCCACTAATACTCCGATTCCCGCTTCCTTTACGGGAGCTGCTCTCCCATGTACACGCCTCTTCCCTAATTACGGTGCATAAGTAAAACTGTAATTTTAGACAATGTATCCGATCTTACTTTACATAAACAAAAATAGAACCTACACTCACAGCCCTGTTTACACTAGTGACCCTGAAATGCACCCCCCCTCTTCGATTATAGGAGTACAGCTGCCTGCACACTCAATACAAGTTACACTGTAATGTGCGCATTTCATCCATGCTTTGTAATAGAAGTGAAGGGTAAGTAACCGCCCGAATGCAGGCAGTAATACGACTAACACACACACACCACCTGCTGCGTACAGTACGCAGGTGAAACTGATATGTGCCCTTTATTTCCCTGCATTCTGTATAAAAGGACAGCGATGATCAGAGCGCCCTGCTCATTTTACAAAAGTAAAACGGACAAACATATATTATATTTCTGAAGAAAAAACGTTATTTACACACTTTACAATAAATGAAACCGTACAGAGGACATCACGTCTCCACCGACCTCACACAGGTAAAGTACACACCCCTGCATACTTTATAAAGTAAAGCCGTACTGCGCGCATCCGAGCCCTGCTTCCTTTATAAAGTAAAGCTGCTCGGCGTGCATCGGCGCGCCGTTTCCTTTATAGAGTAAAGCTGTACTGCGCGCCTCTGAGCCCTGCTTCATTTATAGAGTAAAGCTGTATTGCGCACACGGAGCCCTGTTTCCTTTATAGAGTAAAGCTGTACTGCGCGCCTCTGAGCACTGCTTCCTTTATAGAGTAAAGCTGTACTGCGCGCATTGGAGCCCTGCTTACTTTACAAAAACGAAACTGTACAGGGGACATCACATCCCTGCCGACCTCCCACATGTAAAGGTGTAAATACCGCCTGCTTACTTTAAGAAGTAAAGCTGTTGGGCGCGCATCGGATCCCTGCTTATTTTATAAAAGTACAACTCCAGACTGAAATGCATAATTTACCCAAGTAAAATGCAATCTACGCATCCCGTGCTTCAAATCTGCATTGCACTCCTCATGGCCTTGCCTCCTCTCTGAAAGTAAAGCTGCAATGTACATGTCACACCCCTGCTTACGGCACACAAGTAAACCCTGCTGAACACACCCTGCCCTCCTTACTCCGCAACAGTGAAACCGTAGCCTGCACCCCCACCCAGCTTTCTTTCACAGACCGCCGCTGCCTGCACCCCCTGCTCGCATCCTGCCCGGCTTCCTGTACGGGCATAACCCTGTAATGCACACACCTCATCCGTGCTTCCTCCATGGAAGTAAGCCCATCGGCCCTGCCCCCCTTACACCTCCTTGGCTGCGGCTCCCAAGATCCTTTGTGCGGTTCAAGAGATGCGCTTTGGATAAACAGAACAGCTGCAAAGCAACACGTCTAACTTTAAAGCGCTCTGTGGGGAAAAGTGAAACGGAATATAAAACTGGTCTAAACATGACACGCAACCGGGAATTATGCGGCAGAATCCGGGCCCGTTCGGGTCGGGTCGCACACTTGGATCCTCACCAGTTGTGAGCGCAAACGGACAGTTAAACAAGGGTTGTTTGAGGGGAGCCTGTCAGATTGACAATGTAAATGTGTAACACGCACACAGCCCGAGAGAGCGGGCGGTCTGAGGGTGGGAGAGCGCTGGCTCGGGGTCAGTCGCACGGAGATTAAGTTTCTTCTAAATTAGATCAGAGCTGTGGGAAACGGCACCTCCCAAACACACACTTTCGCACGGGGGTGGGGGTGGGGGGGGTGATCCACTATTAAGGGCATCTCGCAGGAGCTAACTGCGAACTTAATTACTGTCTAACTCACCACAAGATGCGTGCCAGCATCTACAGTCCATGGAGATCGACCCGCCCGCCCCAGCTCCACGAAAAAAATGGCGGCCGCATTGCCAGGCGAAACCTAAAAAGATGTTGGGGGTGGTATCTGATGTTCAAGCCCAAGCTACACTAATAAAACTGTTTTTAGTCAAGTTTAGGTGATTGCTTAACACATGTATGCTTAACACATGTATGTCTTACCTGTTGAAACTGTCCCTCTGACACACCATCTCGGTAAAAAATTATCCGGGTGGGTTTGAAACGTGTTGATTTGTAGAACTGAATCAGCAGTTCCCGGACCATGGCAGCTAGATCTTGTATAATTTCCTGGCGATGCTGCTGCACTCTGACTGTAGCACAGTATCGATTCGGATGTGCATCCATACTGCCCACAACCTATTTCAGAAATAATGAAAATATTGGAGACTGTAAAATCACTACTAAACAATTGTTACAACTGTAATGAACACGGCAACTTATAGCAAATGTGAGAAACAAAAGGCTTGGGCTGCGTCTAGGAATATAGAAAATGCTGGTTTAGATGAAATATATTAAACACTTAAGATCAATTTAATTTTGGCTATAGGGTGGATCACAAGTGAACCTAAAGCATACCATTATGGGGAATATATAAGTGGAGGGAAAAATCATCTTTAGAAGGGCGTGGTTTGCAGATTCACATGCTTCACAATTTATTTTCAGGACAACAAGCTACCAGAGTACATGCTTAGCACCATTTTTCAGACAATACTCGTGTCTCAAAAAGGACTGGCACGAATATAGTTGATAGTAAAATGTTAAATCTAAGTAGCCACTCTGAAGTCAATCTGAGCTATATAATGCCCATATAGAACATACTTTGATTTGAACCATTTTTCACTCAAACATTCTCCCAGAAACAAACTGTAGTTCACATCCTGGCTAGAATTGCCTGAAATACAATTCTTGAAAAACCTCAATGCATAAACCGAGCAAAACATGTGTTTGCTATGTCTTAAGCCAATCTAGTTTTAAATATTGCTAAACTATTCTTATGTTGGAACCTACATATTTGTGTTTATTTTATTATCTCAGGCTCTCTCACTTGGAATATGTGAGTGATACAATCTCAGCAAACTGCTACAAGTCTCCAAAGATACTCCTCTACATCGGATTCACCTGAATGTTATTCACAGCATGTGTACAACAAAGTCCACGTTCTCACCTAAAAGTATCTAATTCTACTACAAGAAATAACACTTTCTACCTAGGAGTATGCTTTACTGAAGAACCTTTATCGAAGGGCCCAGCTGCTTTAAAAAAAAACCCAGTGCTTCCGGTAGACCTGGTCACGCTGATCTGTAACAAATTTTGTTTCGGTATGTACTCATGAGTAGGTGTAATTTAAAAAAATTATATCCTCGCCCACGCGGTCATCTTAATTACTTCATAAAATGAATAATTAGAACCGTATGCTGTTAAGTCTAAAAGTAAAAGTAGAAACCAGGTGCATTATTAACTGAACACCCATACTTTAAAAAATGTAATTTACTATAAAACATGTCTAAGTGTGTGGGAATAGAAAACTAGTTATGTACTTACTGCAGCAATTGACGGTTTTTTCCCATCTCCTGCTGGTGGATGTGTTACGTCTGCCCCAAGAAATATAACCGGTTGCTGAAACACTGGTGGTCTAATGAGTAAAAAAAACACACTGGTATAATTTCTACAACGTTTACAGATGAGACAAGGCATGTAGAGTGACAACATCACTGATATTGCACAAATGTAAAGCGACAGAACAGTAGTAAGCTTGTCAAAATGTATAGGACAACAATGTACTGCACTGGCTCGAGGGAGGGATAGACATTGTTAGCATTACTAATAAGTTTGTTTATAAAAACCATGTTTACACATAATACAAAAACATGGTGACAATTTATCTGACACTGCTCTTCCGTTAATTGTGCGTCACACTTCTGGTAATAAAGCCTACATCAATGGTTTTGCAGTATGGATGCAATGTACAGATCTGTATCGTGTAACTGTTCTCCAGATTTGAGCTGGAGCATACCAGAACCACTCCCCACCCCTTTTTAATCGAACACTTAATTTAATTAATAAAAATGATCACATACAGAATCAAATGTCAAGCAGTAGGCCTTAGAGGGTTCTTCTAGTTTCCTGTTGGTGGACCTAGAAGAAAAGCATGGCTTTCAGTGTCCTCTTTTGGGGTAGCAAAAATCAGAGTATTACATACAACACCCTTTATTTGGGTGCCCCTGCTGCTACTTTATCCAAACTCCAAATCACCCAAAACCGGGCGGCAAGACTTCTACAGGATATTCCGAACCATCAATCTACCAGACCAGCTCTTAAAACTCTTCACTGGTTGCCAGTCCATGAGAGAGTTAAGTTCAAGAGCTTGTGCACGGTTCACAGGCTGTTGTTCAATTCTGGTCCCCCGATCCTTCAAGACATCATTCAGCCCTATGAACCCAAAAGATCCCTTCGCTCAGAAAATCAGAACCTGGCCACCATTCCCAGGATTCGTAAGGCCAGAAGCGGAGGTCGATCTTTTTCAGCCAATGCTTCTAGACTCTGGATCTTCCTTTTTCCCTACGCTCTGAACCCAACCATCTTTTATTCCGAAAAGCTTTGAACACACGTATTTTTCCTAACTGAGTGATTCCTTTCCACTGCAAGCGCTGGGATGCCTCCGAGTAGCCATGCGCTATATTGAATATGCTACTTACCAGTATGCATCTGTTCTTGGCATGTAGGGCTGCTAACATTCATATCTTTGCATTAGATCGCCGCCTAGTGTTGGGTCCGGATGATCGCACATTGTTGTCCTGGAAGAGTCTTCGAAGTATCCTGAGATAGGTGGCTCCTCCCCTGGACTACAGTGCGCATGGGCATCGGCTCCATCCCCAGATTGTTTTTAGCCATTGTGGCAGAGATGGAGTGTAAGGTGTAAAGGATGTCCATGCTAATGATTGAATGCAAGAGTATGTCTGCAGCTGCGACAGGCACCGGGGAGGAGGGTGGGCGATATGAATGTTAGCAGCCCTACATGCCAAGAACAGATGCATACTGGTAAGTAGCATATTCAGTTCGAGGCATGTGGGCTGCTAAATTCATATCTTTGCATAGAATACATAGCAGTCCCTCCATTAGCGGCGGTTGCCCGTGCCAGCTGCAGAAACCTGAAAAAGTGTCTTGAGAACAGCCTGTCCTACAGCAGCTTGCTGCTTGGAATGCACATCAACACAGTAGTGTTTTGTGAAGGTATGTGGTGTAACCCACGTGGCTGCTCTGCAAATGTCTTCCAAAGGAATGTTCCCCAGGAAAGCCATGGATGCCCCCAATTTGCTTGTGGAGTGCGCTCTTGGGGGTATTGTTAAAGTACGCTTTGCCTTTTGATAACAGATTTGAATGCACTTAACAATCCACCTGGCTATTCCTGCTTTGGAAATAGGGTTTCCTTTGTGTTGTGGTGAGAAGGCAACAAAAAGTTGTTTTGTTTTCCTAAAGTGTTGTGTCCTGTCAATATAGTACATCAACGCCCTCCTAACGTCCAAAGTATGGAGCATTCTTTCCGCCTTCGTTTGAATGTTTTGGAAGAATGCAGGCAAGTCAATAGTTTGGTTGAGATGAAACTGTGACACCACCTTCGGAAGGAATTTGGGGTTAGTGCGTAGTACTACCCTATTTGGATGAATCTGTATGAATGGCTCTTGTATTGTGAGCGCTTGCAGCTCACTGACACGTCTCAGTGAAGTGATAGCAATAAGGAAAGCCACTTTCCACGTTAGGAACTGGAGTTCACACGAGTGTAGTGGCTCAAAAGGTGGTCCCATCAGCCTGGTGAGGACCACATTGAGGTTCCACACCGGAGCTGGCGGTATTCTTGGGGGAATGACTCGTTTCAGACCTTCAAGGAAGGCCTTAATGGCAGGCACTCTGAAGACAGAGAGATGCTGCCTGTTCTGAAGATAAGCTGCTATGGCGGATAGATGTATCCGAATGGAAGTGTACGCTAGATTGCACTTGTAAAGATGTAACAGATAGCAAATGATGTTAGGGATAGAAGCATCTAGCGGGTTTATGCCAATGGCTGTACAGTGAATGACGAAACGCTTCCATTTAGCAGCATAGCATGCTCTGGTAGTTGGCTTCCTTGCCTCCTTGATGATGTCCATGCATTCTGGAGGTAGGTGAAGGTAGCCAAACTCTAGGACTTCAGGAGCCAGATCGCCAGGTTGAGCTGTTGCGGATCTGGATGCTGAATGTCTCCATGGTTCTGCGTCAAAAGCCTGGGCGTTAGGCGCAACCTTTGATGCGGAACCACCGAGAGTTCCAGAAACGTGGTGTACCATGCTTGGCGCGCCCACGTTGGAGCAACTAGGATGAGTGTCATCGAGTGCTGCCTTAGTTTTCTTGCCACTAGCGGTATCAGAGGTGCTGGTGGAAAAGCGTACGCAAATTTGCCTGACCAGTTCATCCATATCGCATTCCCCTGCGACTGTGGGTGAGGGAACCTGGCGGCAAAGTGTTGGCATTTTGCGTTTTCGTTTGTGGCAAACAGGTCTATCTCCGGATGACCCCACTGCTGGAAGTACGGGCGGAGTACTGATGGATGTATCTCCCACTCGTGCATCTGATGGCTGTATCTGCTGAGCAGATCCGCCATCTGATTGTCCTTGCCCGGGAGGTGTTCTGCCATGAGGAAAATGTTCCTCTGAATGGCCCACTTCCACATGGTCTGAGCTAGATGAGACAGCTGCGGCGAGTGGGTGCCTCCCTGCTTTTGAATGTAGTACATCGCTGTCATGTTGTCCGTCCGGACTAACACCACTTTGTTGCACAGATGTACATTGAAGGACTTGAGCGCCATGAAGATTGCCATCAGTTCTAGATAGTTGATGTGCATCTTCTGTTGCTGCGTCGTCCATAGTCCCTGCACAGTGTAAGTGAGCAGATGAGCTCCCCATCCCTGGAGAGATGCGTCCGTTGTCAGGGTAATCTGTGGCACTGGCTCTTGGAACAGTCGGCCCTTGCAAAGGTTTTGTGGATTCCACCAATGCAGAGAGTTGTATGCCCGACTGGTAACCAACACTAGGTCTGTCAATTGTCCTTGAGCCTGTGTCCACTGATTTGCTAAGCACTCCTGGAGCGGACGCATATGTAACCTTGCGTGAGGGACTATGAAGATGCAGGAGGCCATCATGCCAATCAACTGCATGAATACTCGCGCTGGAAGCGAGTGTTGCGGTCTGAACTTTTGGATTAGAGACAGCATGCTGTCTATCCTGACCTTGTTTGGTTGAGCCTTGGCTGTCAGGGTATTTATGGTCGCGCCCAGAAACTGCCGCACGTGTGCTGGTTGAAGGTGCGACTTTGGGTAGTTCAGCGAGAAGCCCAGATTGTGAAGGAGGTGAATGGTAGTCGACATGTCCGCGGCGCACTGTTTTTCCGACTTGGCTTGAACGAGCCAGTCGTCCAGGTAGGGGTAGACATGGATGTTCTGCCTCCTGAGGTGCGCCGCTACCGTCGCCAGACACTTGGTAAACACTCTCGGGGCGGTAGTCACTCCGAAGGGTAGGACTTTGAACTGATAATGCCTGCCTTGGATAGTGAACCTGAGATATTTCCTGTGGGATGGGTGTAGTGGTATGTGGAAATAAGCATCCTTGAGGTCTAAGGTTGCCAAGAAGTCCCCTTGATTTAACAGGGGAAGAATCTGTTGCAGTGTGAGCATATGGAAATGTTCAGACAGTATATACAGGTTGAGGGGACGCAGATCTAGAATGGGTCTGAGAGATCCGTCCTTCTTTGGAATAAGGAAGTACAGGGAATATACCCCTGTGTCTTCCTCCTCCACTGGCACGAGCTCGATAGCGCCTTTTTGCAGCATCACTACTACCTCTTGCTGCAATAAGTGCAAGTGCTCTGCGGACATAGGCCGTTGCCTTGGTGGAATGTTGGGTGGAGTGGACTTTAACTCTAGACAATAACCGTACTGGACAAGTTGTCGTACCCACCTGTCTGTGGTGATGTTTGTCCAGACTGGCAGGAACTGCTGGAGTCTCCCCCCGACAGGTGTTAAATGGTCGGGGGCAGTGACAGAGAGTCATTGTTTGTTTGGGGCAGAGGAACGGGAGTTGTTGTTTCCTCTGCCACGTCCTCTGGTGCTGTTTCCGCGATAACCCCCTTTATTCTGTTTGGGGTACGAGGACTGTGCTCCACCTCTAGTGAACTGCGATTGTTGACCCATCTGTCCTCGGGTGACACCACGTGCACCTGAGCGACGAAAAGTGTTGCCCCGGAACTGTTGTGACTGAAGGGCTCCCATAGACTTAGCCGTCTCATTGTCTTTTTTAATCTTTTCGAGGGTGGTGTCAACATCAGGACCAAACAGTCTATCAGGATTGACGGGCTGGTTGAGTATGGTTGTTTGAATGCCTGGTTTAAACCCTGATATGCGTAGCCACGCTTGTCGTCTCAGCATGACGCTAGTGTTAATAGCCCTAGCTGCTGTGTCTGCGGCATCAAGTGCACACTTTATGGCTGCGTTGGAGATGAGTTTTCCCTCTTCTATAAGCAGTTTTGTACCCTCTTGAAACTGCGGAGGCAGGTGTTGTAAAACTTGTTCTAGGGTGTCATAATGCGCCCTGTCATAACGCGCCAATAGCGCCTGTGTATTTGCAATACGCCAGAAATTGGCAGCCTGCGCAGCTACTCTTTTGCCCCCTGCCTCAAGCACTTTGGACTCCTTGTCTGGGGGAGGAGCTTCACCCGTCGTCTGGGAGTTAGCCCTTTTTCTGGCATTTGCGACCACAAGAGAGTCCAGTGGCAGCTGCCCCCGAATGGATGCAGGGTCCGCAGGTGCTGGTCTGTACTTTTTTCGATGCGTGGATTGACCACCCTTGCCCTAGTAGGCTCTTTAAAGATTTCTGCAGCATGCTTAAGGACACCCTTGAGCATAGGAAGTGTCTTGACTGTCCTTTCAGAGATTGAAAAAGTGTCAAACAGGAAATCTTCTTCCACTGGGTCTGCATGCATGTCCACATCATGATTAGCAGCTGCCCGTTCAATGAGTGCATGAAAACCTGCAGAGTCTTCTGTGGGGGATGCACGTGCACTGAAAGGCTGTGGGTCTTGTCCCACATTCTGGATTCCCTGGTCACCCACGTCGTCATAGGAATCCTGTTGTGCATCTGGGTCATTGATGGGGAAAGTGTACTGGTCATCTTGTCCATATTCCTCTCCCTCTGAGTGGTCAGGGGAAGGTGTTGGACTCCTTCTAGGAGCAGGCTGGATAGGCTCAATCAGGGCTGGAGCGTCCTGAACAGGCCTTTTCTTCTTTAGTGGAATGACATAGGAGTCCACTGGTTGGGAAGTGATCTTTCTTTTGTAAAGGCTCAACTTGCCCGTGTCAGCGTCGATAAAACGCTCCGAATCGTCTCCCGAGTCGAGTTGTCGACCTAAAACACCAGCAGACGTGGACGATTCCGATGTCTTTGGCGCCGTTTTAGGCGCAAAGGCCTTTGGCGCCTCTTTTGGCGGCAGAATAAAGAGAAGTTTTCCAGCCGGCTTTGACGGCATGTCAATCGGCTTCTGGGGCGACGGCGTTGGAGCCGACGTCGCAGAGTCCTTATCCCGAATTCTTTGTAGCGAAGTGGCGATGAGGGATGCGTCACTCACAGCGGCACTTGGCGCCGACGAGGAGGCCTTCACTTTGCCTCCGCTTTCGACGGCTTGTAGGCCCTTCGTAGGTTTAGCCGTTGATGCTGCAGCCGCCGACACAGAGTCCTTGGACCGATGTGTTGAGGCTCCGCTCTTCGATCCCTGTTGTTTTGCAGGTTCCGTAGGCACTGCAGACTTGTCCCCGACTTTTTTGGACTTCGACGGCGTTTCCCCGGTCGAGCCATGCCGGGCGACCTTCTTAGAGGATGCCTCCTCCGTTGACGCCTTCGGCACTGTCGAGTCGACAGTTTTCTTCGACTTCTGGAGACCGGAGGTCGATGGAGTCGATGAGGTAGCAGGCTTTGGCGTTTTTGTTGAAGCGGCCGCCATCTTAGATGCACTCGAATCCGTAAGTTTCGGTTCGGCCATTTTAGGTGTCGTCGATACCGATGGTTTCAGATTCGGTTTCGATATGGGCTGCGTAGCAAGGGTGTCCGTGGCCGGGCCTGAAGGCGGGGCCGTGGCTTGCGGTGCAGGGTATTGGGTAAGGCCGAGTGGCGATCCTGTGACCCGAGCCTGATCCTCGTAACTTTCGGGGCATAGCTCATCCCCTGAGCTATCTTCCGCGGCCCCATAAACTTCTTCGACGTCCCCTACCTCGTCGACGTATTCAAGGCCTTGATCCACGACTCCGTGATCTATGACTCCGTCGTCGTCTTCCGGATCTGACTCGACCTCCGTCTCGGGCGGGGAGATCTCAAGATCACGGCTTAGGCCCTCTTCTTCCTGGTCGCCGAAGATGTTATCTGGAGCTGGGGCCGCTTGTCTGGCCTCAAGGCGCACCGCGCGCCGGAGCTTAAGCGTCTTCTTCGACCTGAATCTGGAGCAGGCCATGCAGTTGTCCTCGTTATGGTCTGGCGACAAGCATTTGTTGCAGACCGGGTGCACGTCGATGTGTGGGTATTTGGACCCACAGACGGGACAGTATTTAAACGGGCTCCGCTCCATGTTGAAAACTTTCGGTCGTGTTGCGATGAGAAGGCCCCGATGTCCGTAGAGTAATTCGACTCCGCAGATTCCGGCTCCAAAAGACGGAAGCACTCGAGCCCGTACGCAAACAATACCGACGTAAATAAACGAAGGCCTTTTGGCCTTAAAGAAGCTATTTTTCTCGGTTCCGACAGAGAGACGTCGAGACCGCATCCGAACCCAATGGCGGAAAAAAACAATCTGGGGATGGAGCCGATGCCCATGCGCACTGTAGTCCAGGGGAGGAGCCACCTATCTCAGGATACTTCGAAGACTCTTCCAGGACAACAATGTGCGATCATCCGGACCCAACACTAGGCGGCGATCTAATGCAAAGATATGAATTTAGCAGCCCACATGCCTCGAACAAGTGTATCTACAATACAATGCTGAGGGACAGCTAAGGAAGCGGACGAGGAAGGGTGCAAGCAGCAACACAAACAAGGGAGGATAAGGTTCAACCATGATGAACGGAGGAAGGCATGAGGAACGGGGGTGGGGGGCTAGTACACAAGGGAGGCAGCTGAAAAAAATGCACTCTGGTAGAGCGCTTAAGCACAAAAAAGTAGCACCTAAAAAATGAGCAATGGAAAGACATGAGTAATGCAAAAGGGAGGGACAAACACATGAAGCCTAAATCAGGTGACCAATAAGAAGCAAGCAAATGAGTGACAATGAATCCAACCAATAGCAAGAAATGAGTCGCTATGAACCACACGGTTATATAACAAAAGGTCTTCACGAGGCGGTGCATGCACTAGCTAGGGGAATTGGAATCAGAGGGATTCGATTCCGAAGCGGGCTTGTGTAGACTCAAACCCAGCCGGAAAGCTTGACTGAGTGTTTCGGATCAGAGCCCGAAAGCGGGGCATTTGAAACGTCGTCTCTGTGCCGACCTTGGGCAGAAAGCAGAGGTGGTGCAGAAGTCTTAGATTTTTTTGTGTGTGGGTTGTTGGGGCAAGGGGTCTTCTGTACTTACCTCATCCTGTCCCTACGGAAGTTCTCGGACGTCTATATCGAGCTACGAATCTGACTCCAGCATTGAGAAGGCCTCTCCCTCTTCCGCCAATGATAACCCAATAACTTCTTGACCGGACTCTTAACAGAAGATATCCTGCGTATTTTCAATGTTTCGACACTACATCTCTTCACGTCGTACCCCGGCGATCGCAAAGGGTTTTCTTCAACCAAAACGATCTACAAGCGTCGCAGTCGTCTTCTTTGTGCTTCGGACACTAGCACAAGTTACACACCTGGTGAGAGACAGTGCGCGGATACTTTGCGTGGCATCGAGGACCGAATTTGAACGGTGTCCGTTACATCGATGGCAAGCTGGACCGACGCGGTTAGGCCTGAAGACCGTCCACGAAGCTTTCCAATGGAGAAGTAGATTCTGTGGACCGAAACGATATGTGAAGAGTTGGGAAAAGCGTACGAAACAATATCGTCGAGGGTAGAGAGGATTGCGCACTGAGGGGATCCTGAAGAACGGTTTCAAACCAGAGTGCAGCAATACCTGTCCGAACCCTAAAGAGGAAAAATACTAATTAACAATGGAGTCGATGCCCATGCGCACTATCACCGAAAGGAGTCAACTTACCTCGTGAGTAGGAAAGACGTCTTCGGAGAAAAACAACTTGCAAACATCCGGAGCGAACACTAGATGGCAAGAGTATGCAAAGCATGTGTATCTACAGCACACATGCCTCGAACATACATTTTTCCAACTGGACAAGTTGGCATTCATGCAGCTCAATATGGTTATTAAAAAGCTAAGCCCAAAGCTTTGCACTATATTGCAAATGCGTCAGCAGCAGAGAACTGCCTCAGCTAACGCGGTCATTTGGGCACTCTTAAGGGTAATCTTTCAGCTATCTATGCCTTTGAGACTTCCAGATCAGCACTCTTTGTTCAAATCTCCCACTGATAATAGGTTTCTTAAGGACCTTACTCACTTGTTTCCTCAGTCTCCTTTCATAATGCCTCAATGGGATTTAAATTTGGTTTTGACTTTTCTTATGTGTGCTCCCTTCAAGTCTCTTCGTAATTGCCTCTTCAAACTTCAAACCCTTAAGACTGCTATTCTCATTTTCTTCACCTCTGCTTTCATAGTTAGCAAGCTCAAGGCTTTATCATCCAAGCCTCCCTATCTCTGTCCATCCAGATAAAGTGGTGCTTCGAACAAAAGCTTTGATCCTCCCTAAAGTGGTCTCTCCCTTTCATGTGGGACAATCCATTAATTTGCCCACCATTTACCCACCCACACATCCCTCCAAGGAAGAGGAAAGACTTCACCCCCTGGAACTAAAACGTGTGTTGTTTTTCTATCTTGATCGTACCAATAACTTACGGGTGAACGATCAACTCTTCATTGGCTACGTGGGTGCCAAGAAAGGTTGGGCAGTACAGAAAAGGACCATCTCTCGATGGGTGGGTTGTCCTCTGCATTAAATTGTGCTACGCATTGTCAAAGAAGGTACCTCCTGTGTGGTTACGTGCTCACTCTACCTAGAGCAACAACGGCAACCAATGCATTAGCACATGGTGTCCCAGTCATGGGTATCTGTCAGGCGGCAACGTGGGCATCCCTGCACACGCTTACCAGACACTACTGCCTGAACAGCCAAGTCCAGAGTGATGCGTACTTTGCCCGTTTGGTACTCCAGGACTTCCTAGTGTGATCTTGGTTAACAGACCCTCCTTCGGGGTTGGTATTCCTGGGGTATCTATTCTAAAGGTAAGGAATATACAACTACAAGTCTGTAGCAGATGAGCAAGTTACTTACCTTCGGTAATGATGTATCTAATAGATATATGTTCTAGTTTCCTTACCGCCCCACCCATCCTCCCTACTCTGCTGCCAACTGATTTCTAGAGATAGGGACTCTCTAAAGGGCCCTAGTTTTGAACACACCAGTGGTCAGTGTCTTTCATGGCTCTGCGCTTCTGGCATGGAAAGTCTTGTTAAGAACAGATTTCAGCGCACCTGGGTGGGGTCTATATAGGTCCTGCGATGTAATTTCCAAAACACACGGCGCTGATGACGGACACGGAGCAGACTGACACCGCCTGACACGCAGGGGTACTGCTGATGAAAAATCTCTGGAGCCATACTGACTCCTGGGGGAAATTCTAAATGGTGAGGAATCTACAAATATAAGTCTCTATCAGATACTTTACTTTCAAAGCAAAACTACCTTTCGCATCCACGCCCAACACCAGATGGCTGGAGTTGCAGAGTATAATGTCCACCTGAACACATGCTGCAAACAAAACTATACCCTCTTGATTGAACTGTTGTCACCAAGGTTTCATTTTTGTCCTATAATAAGGTAGGAGGAGCCATGTTCAATCAGGTTTGTGGTCTTCTTTGGGTGGAAGAGCATCTCTCTCCTGGCCAATAGAACAGTAAATATGTAGAACACTTGTAGAGGTCTTGCAGACTGCCAAATTCACAGGAAGAAAAGACAGTACATACTAGAAAAAAACTGGGCAATAAAGCACAGAGTTTCCAATCTATGCATTAGACAGAATCCTTAACCCTAATAAAAAAAAATACAAAGTAATAACACTTACTGCTGCTGAAAACAATCCAAGGCCAAAAGCTTAGGACCTGTTCCGGGTCAAAGATTTATCAATACATTCCTAATAACAGAGGGAAACCAATTCATCATGCTTCCTCTGCCGCAGACTCCACATCCAGGAAGGGATGTGGCTGTGGATAACAAGCCCTCAAGGTTGCCTACTTGATTTTTCCACATAAGCATGGCAGTATTCAATTCTCACGTTCATCTATGTACACTTGGACGAATGGCTGACTAGGTCAAGTACATATCAAGGAGGAACAGAATTCCCTCTTGTGTAGATCATCCTTTCTACCACACCGGATGGAAACTAACAATTGAGAGAAATCCTTCCCAAATCTTTCTACAAAGGTTGCTTTTATTGGAACCATTCTGTACACTACACAGAGGGAGCTAAAGTGTTCCTTTTTAAGGGGATGATTACTGATTGCCCATTACGATCTAGACAATTTTAAGAGGCCGGGTGTTCCCATAGCTGAGATTACTAGAAACACTCATTAAAACTGCATGCAGCTCCGGGCAGGGGCAGCAAACAGAAGCAAACCCAGCTTCTACAAACACCATATGGGAAGCATGAACTTTCACCCCTCAAGCCACTCTAAAGCCAGACATGACACCCTCTCAGTCCCGCATAATGACCCCTATTGGCCCACTCATCCATTTACCACATGCTCTTGGCAGGTGATACACAGGAGCAGAAAAGTCAATGAAACCGAGAAGCATGTAAAAGGAATATGCTACTTACCAGTATGCATCTGTTCTTGGCATAGAGGGCTGCAGAGTGGTACATTTATGAATAGATCGCCATCTGGTGTTGGGCTCGGATGATTGCACTTGTTTTTCTCTTGGAGAAGTCTTTGTCGTCACGAGATCGATGACTCCTCCTTTGGGTGCTAGTGCGCATGGGCATCGGCTCCATCCTTAGATTGTTTTGCCATAGTAGGGTTAGATGGAGTAGTGTACTAGAATACAGAAAGAGATGCCCATGTAAGTGTATCTAAATAAGATAATGTTGGGACAGACACAGGTTTCCGGGGAGGCAGGGAGGGCATGTACCACTCTGCAGCCCTCTATGCCAAGAACAGATGCATACTGGTAAGTAGCATATTCCGTTCGAGGCATATGGGCTGCAGAGGGTACATTTATGAATAGATTATACAGCAGTTACCTCCCTAGCGGTGGTTACCCGTGTCTGTCGCAACCGTTTGAAATAAAGTTTTTAATACAGCTTGGCCCACTCTGGCTTGTTGTGTAGCCTGCACATCAACACAGTAGTGTTTTGTGAAGGTATGTGGTGTAGACCAAGTTGCTGCTCTGCATATGTCATCTAGGGGAATGTTTCCTAAGAATGCCATAGATGCTCCTAGCTTACGTGTAGAATGAGCTCTAGGAGGAACAGCTAATGTTCTCTTTGCTTCTATGTAACATATTTGTATACATCTTACAATCCATCTGGCAATGCCCGCTTTAGAGATAGGATTGCCCTTATGTGTTGGGGAAAACGCTACAAATAGTTGTTTGGTTTTCCTGAAATTTTGTGTCCTTTCTATGTAGTACAATATTGCCCTTTTTACATCTAATGTATGTAAGGCCCTTTCTGCTACCGTCTGTGGTTTTGGGAAAAAGACTGGTAGTTCCACTGGTTGATTGATGTGAAATGCTGAAATTACTTTAGGCAAGAACTTTGGGTTTGTTCTAAGAACCACTTTATTCTGGTGTAACTGTAGGAATGGTTCTTGTATTGTCAATGCCTGTAATTCGCTTACTCTCCTGAGGGAGGTAATGGCTATACGGAAGGCCACCTTCCATGTAAGGAATTGTATTTCACACCTATGCATAGGTTCGAAAGGTGGTCCCATTAGTCTGGTGAGTACTATGTTGAGGTTCCAGACCGGGGAAGGTGGTAATCTTGGTGGAATGACTCTTTTAAGACCTTCCAAGAAGGCTTTGATTGCTGGCACTCTAAACAGGGATAGGTGTTGCCTGTTTTGTAGGTACGCTGCTATAGCTGCTAGATGTACTCTGATAGATGTGTACGCCAGATTACATTGCTGTAAGTGTAGTAAATAGCAAATCTCTTTTGTTGATACGTCCAGAGGGTTGATGTTATTACTGGTACAGTATACAGCAAACCTTTTCCACTTCGCTGCGTAGCATGCTCTGGTGGTGGGACGTCTCGCCTGCTTAATGATCTCCATACAATTTGGGGGTAGATCTAAGTATCCAAATTCTAGGATTTCAGGACCAGATCGCTAGGTTCAGTTGTTTGGGATCTGGGTGCATTATTTCTCCATGGTTCTGTGTAAGGTGCATGGGTAAAATTCTTAGCTTTTGGAACGGCACCTGTGAGAGTTTTTGGAGCGTGGTGAACCACGGCTGTCGTGCCCACGTGGGTGCTACTAGTATCATGGTCATTGAGTGTTGTTGCAGCTTTCGGACCACTAATGGGATTAGTGGGAGAGGGGGAAAAGTGTATGCAAATTTGTTTGACCAATTTATCCATAACGCATTGCCCTGTGACAGGTGGTGTGGGTACCTGGATGCGAAGCTTTGACATTTTGCGTTCTGATGGGTGGCAAAGAGATCTATCTCTGGTTGTCCCCATCTTTGGAAGAATGACTGCAGTATTTGGTGGTGCAGTTCCCATTCGTGTATTTGTTCTGACTGTCTGCTTAAGATGTCTGCTATCTGATTTTGAACTCCTGGTAGGTGTTCGGCTAATAGATAGATGTTTTGAGGAATGGCCCATCTCCAGATTTCCTGCGCTAGTCTGGATAGTTGGAGAGAGTGCGTCCCCCCCTGTTTTTGAATATAATACATTGCTGTCATGTTGTCTGTTCTGATCAGGACTGCTTTGTTGATAACGTGCATTTGAAAGGCTTTCAATGCTAGAAACACTGCTAGTAGTTCTAGATGATTGATGTGCAGTCTTTTTTCCTGCACACTCCATCTTCCCTGTACTGTATATTTCTCCATATGCGCTCCCCATCCAGTGAGTGATGCATCCGCTGTTATTATCACCTGTGGAATTGGTTCTAGGAACGACCGCCCCTTGGCAATGTTTGTTGTGTTCCACCACTTCAGAGAGCGGTGTGTGCGGTCGTCTACCAACACCAGATCTGTAATCTGTCCTCGAGCCGGATTCCACTGTGTCGCTAAGCATTCTTGCAGCGGACGCATTTGTAGTTTGGCATATGGTATTAGCAGTATGCAGGATGACATCATCCCTAATAGCTGCATGAACACTCGCGCTGTTAGTGAGTGTTGTGGTTGGAATTTTTGAATGACTAAGCATTGTTTGGATCCTGACTGGATTGGGATATACTTTGGCTTTTTCTGTGTCTATAGCAGCCCCTAGATATTGTTGAACCTTGCTTGGTTGCAGGTGTGACTTTGTGTAGTTCACCGTGAACCCTAGCTGGTGCAGCAGCTGAATTGTCTTTTGTGTGTTCTGAAGACATTCTTCTTGTGACTTGGCCTTTATTAGCCAGTCGTCCAAGTAAGGGAAGACATGTATTTGTTGTCTTCTTAGGTGAGCTGCAACCACTGCTAGGCATTTTGTGAACACCCTTGGTGCCGTTGTGACACCAAACGGAAGGACTTTGAACTGATAATGTTGTCCTTCTACCACAAACCTGAGGTATTGCCTGTGGGCTTTGTGAATAGGGATATGAAAGTAAGCGTGTTTTAGATCCAGTGTAGAAAGAAAGTCCCCTTTCTTCAGTAAAGGAAGCACTTGTTGGAGCGTGACCATGTGGAAATGTTCCGAATTTATGTATGCATTGAGAGGTCTGAGGTCTAGTATTGGCCTTAGAGACCCGTCTTTTTTGGGGATCAGGAAGTATAGGGAGTATACTCCTGTTCCTTGTTGGTGTTGTGGAACCTTCTCTATGGCATGCTTTTCTAGCAGGGATAGTACTTCTTGTTTTAACAGTGTTAGGTGATCTTGTCTCATTGGACGCTGTTTGGGGGGGATGTTTGGTGGGGTAGCTGTGAGTTCCAGGCAATAACCATGTTGGATAATTTGTCTCACCCACCTGTCTGATGTGATGTTTTCCCAGACAGGTAGGAACTGTGATAGGCGTCCCCCGACCGGTGTTATATGGTCTGGGGGGAGCTGTATGAAGTCACTGCTTTGGGGTTGGAGAGTTGCGGTTGTTGTTGTTGTTTCCGCGACCTCTACCTTTGTTGTTGTTACCTCTGTAACTGCCTCTAGAATTACCTCTGGGTGATGTCGGTGTAAAAGAGATTGGTTGCTGGCTTGTACCTGTATTTTTGGATCCTCCTCTATAGGTGGACCTACGAAAGAAACCTCTTTGGGTTGGCTGTTGCAATGCTCCCATTGATTTAGCCGTTTCCGTATCTTTTTTCATCTTTTCTAAGGCCTCATCTGTCCCTGAGCCGAAAAGTGTTTTCTCATCAAAAGGTTGGTTCAATAATGATGTTTGTACCTCTTGTTTGAACCCTGAAACTCTGAGCCATGCATGTCTCCTTAGCATGATGCTTGTGTTTATGGATCTTGCTGCAGTGTCTGCTGCGTCTAGGGCGCACTTAATGGAAGTATTAGTTATTATCTTTCCCTCTTGTATGAGTTGATCTGCCTTCTTTTGATGTTCTTTAGGGAGATGCGTGATGAGTTTTTCTAATTCATCAAAATGAGCTCTGTCATACCGTGCAAGTAGCGCTTGCGTATTAGCTATGCGCCAGCTGTTTGCCGCTTGTGATGCTACTCTCTTGCCGGAGGCATCTATTAGCTTAGACTCTTTGTCAGGAGGTGGAGCTTCTCCTGTAGTTAAAGAGTTTGCTCTCTTACGAGCGTTTGTGACCACTAGTGAGTCCAGAGGAATTTGTCCCTTGATAAATATTGGGTCTTTTGGAGCTGCCTTATATTTTTTATCAATTCTTGGGTTTAATACCCTAGCCCTCACCGGGTCTTTGAATATTTCTGATGTGTGATTGAGGAGACCCTTAAGCATTGGTAGTGTTCCTGATGTTTTGTGCAGCAGGTAGTGTTTCTAACAGGAAATCCTCTATTTGAGGTTCTGCATGTAGCTCTACCTTGTGGTATTTTGCTGCCCTATTAATTAGTTGTGCAAAACCTGTATTATCATCAGGTGGTGAAGGTTTTGAGGGATACAGTTCAGGGTCGTTATCATTATCTGACCCTACATTATAATCTTCCCATGGGTCTGCATCCTCTGGGATCGTGTCTTCATCATCCCTAGGATGTTCTCCCTCTCCTGTGTCACTTTCTACATCTGTTATAGGTGTAGATGGGCATGGTGTGAAAGGAGTAGTTGGCCTAGTGTGAAGAAGAGGAGAAGAGGGTGTGTCTCTAGGTTGTGGAGAAAGGGGAGGAGTTGTATTCGTCCCCATTGTTCTCTTCTTAGGAGGAGGAGTTTTGTCGTCCAACTGTTCATTCTTCCTCTTTTTAGGTAGTTCTGTCACTACCTTGCCAGTTTGTGGATCAATAAACAGAGTCTTTTGTTTAGGATCGGTTTGATGCTCCTGTGTCGGTACCGAAATTTTGGTTCCGAAAGGTGCTTTTTCTTCTGACTGTCCATTTGTGTTTTCGGCACCGAAAGTTTATTCGAATCCGATGTTTTCGGTGTCGAGGATGTCTTCGGTGTCGAGGTTGTCTTCGACGTCGAAGCATGTTTCGGTTTCGACATGGACTGTTTCGACTTCGAGCTTTCCTTTGTATGGAGCTTCGGTGTCGATGTGGGCCGTTTTTCGGATCCACCATGGTGGGAGACCGAGTGTTTCGGTTTCGTTGCCGGGCCCGAAGGCGGGGCGTCTGAAACTTTTTTCGGTTGTCTGACCGGGCTCGAAGGCGGGGTCGACACCGTGCGGGGTCTGTTCTTTGGTAAAGGGACGTCGTCACTCACGGTTTGATGAACGTCGATTTCCTCGACGTCGGACTCGTCCGCTTCTGACCCCGCCTCGTCCTCCTCTTCTTCCTCCTCTTCGGGGTGCTGGTCCTCGAACAGCTCCGGGATTGCCTGTGACTGCATTCTCGATACCTCGTGTCTTCGGGCTCGACGGTTTCTAATCATCGACTTGGAGGAGAATGCCGCGCAGGCTTCACAGTCCCTGGATTCGTGTTCAGGGGACAAGCAGAGGTTGCACACCTCGTGTAGGTCCTTGTGTGGAAACTTAGCACCACACGGACATTTTTTGAATGGAGTCCTTTCCATGGACTCCGGGCTGGACTACGTCGAGATGGGCCTCTTGGTCTCGTCGACGTAGCAGTTGGAAATCTCGTTGTTGACGTCCAAACGCGTCGAAATGGAAGTGTAGCCGCGTTCGATAACAATACCGTCGAATTGGAAAGGGAATACGCGCCGAATATAACTTTCTTTGTCGAAGTCGATCCGGAGCGCTTCGATCCTCATCCGAACCCGATGGCGGAAAAAAACAATCTAAGGATGGAGCCGATGCCCATGCGCACTAGCACCCAAAGGAGGAGTTATCGATCTCGTGACGACAAAGACTTCTCCAAGAGAAAAACAAGTGCAATCATCCGAGCCCAACACCAGATGGCGATCTATTCATAAATGTACCATCTGCAGCCCATATGCCTCGAACAGGAACCAGTAACTCTGGGTCTGCATGGTTACTTCCCATTCCCAGACTGAAACTAATGACAGCATGGTGCATTATAACCAATTAAGGCACTGGGTTCAGCTCCCCTCCCCCTTTAGCATCAGGTGCAGAAAAAACACTCACTCAATTAAAAAAAAAATACTAAAGAAAAGACTTTGGCTCACATCTGGGTTCAGACATCTATAAAACATTAATGCAGTAACGTGAAAGGGAAAAGGATATTATGAACATTTTTGGCAAAGGGAAATGGAGATGAGAAATTTAACCATAACAAGGGTGAATAGTGGAACTACATATCTGGGGATCGGAGTGGGGGGACAAAGCACAATCACATGTTAATCCACAGATAGCACTGCTATTACATAATAAATGCAAGGCAGCAGACAAGCGCAGTGGAGGGTGTGGGAAGAAGGGAATGCTGGTTATTGCATTTCTAAGCATTGTGGAGATGATTAAAACATTTTGGGAAAGAGATGCTGACCTCTGTATACAACATTTTGAAATTGATATAGGTCATTCTCGTAGGGCCACTGGAATATGGCCAATATCATCCTACAATCCTGGAAATAAAACCTAAAAGTGCCAATGGAACAGGCAACGGGTATATACTGGGAGGAGAGGTGCTCTCAGAGACGGATACATAAATACACCACATAGGACACTTCTTCTCTATGGAAAAGATAGATCGCAAAATAGAAGATTAAAAGGGACTGTATTACTAACAGTTAAATGTTTTCCTGATGGTTAGAAGACCTCACTTGGCCTTGATATTTGAGAATGTTGCAAGAAGTGAAGGATAAGGAGGTGGGCAGAAGATAAACCAAAAAAGGCGAGCAGGTGAATAGACAATGGTGCTCAAAAGTTTAAAAGTGATGATACTGATAGTGCAGTCTTTGCAAAGAGTTTAGGGTAGGAAAGTGAAGGAAGGAAAGAGATGACATTTGCTTGAAATATTTAAGCATAAAACCAATAATTAATTATACAGATTAGGCTGGTAACAGTAGAACATGCCCCAGAAAAAAATATGTGTATGAATTCACACTGCACAAAAGATGGGATGTGGATGGACTACAGCAGAACACATTTGAATCTGACGGTCACTGATGAGATCTGGGATGGCGCACCCCTGTCTTTCTGATAGAAAGCAGTTGAGATCAACTGCTATAAAGACCTTTTTTTATCCAATACAGATGATGTATAGCTTACCTTCCCTGTGGCAATAAGATGTTATTTACCCCTCCCAGTTTTACATTGATCTTCAAGCAAAGGTTGGATAACGTCTGAGGTGTTGTTCGTTGCACGTTTTTCATCTGTACACACTGCGTAGCCATGCCAAGCACAGTGTCTCCAACACGCTTGACTTCAGCTATTGTGGAGAAAGAAAAATGAAGAACAAGGTAAACTTTCCTTCCATTAATCATACTTTAATACTTGTCAAAAAGCTCTCTTTTAGAATAGATACAGTATTTGGTATCTACACTTCTTCAGGGTTAACACTTTATCATACGATTCTTTTTTTAGACAGTTTGGTTTTCCAAATTGCAATTCGCGTTACCTTCCCACTTACATGATTCATGGCTTTTCGCTCTCTATGAGAGAACTGCATCCAACAGGCCCCTTTGCAGTCTTCATTTAGCCTGTTCTTTCTCTCGTACTCCTCAAATTTCAATACAACTCTCCTTATACTGGGATTTGCAAGTTTCTACAATCTTTCCTCTCCTTAATTCAATTGCGTTCATGTTGAATTGAGTATGGGCTGGACTGACCATCTGCTGGTTAAAGTGATATGTCCCCTTGACAATCCTCAACTTAAACCTGTTGACAAACAGACTCTAAAGCGCAATTGGCGCAAACTTAAGCTAGAGGAGTTTGTCAGGATTTTGGAGGCGCAACCGCTAGGCAAACTGCAGAATGCAGAACAGGGATATGAACAGTTCTGCAATTGGGTCCTTACTGCCCTCGATTCTCTTATACCTTTGCGTTGGGCAAAATGTCATGCTAAAAATAGGAGCCCTTGGTATAATGAGACCCTTGCCGAGCTCAAGAGAACCTGCCGGCAAGCAGAGAGGGCTTGGAGAAAATCTTTTGATCCTATGTTAAAATCACTGTACTTTGTTCAGCTTAAGATCTACCATAGAGCTATTTGTCAAACCCGGGCCGCATATTATGCAGCTGAGTTTTCCAATAGCCCTAACCCCTCTAAGTTAATCTTTAAAGTACTTAAAGACTTGATGGGGAAACGGGCTACCTCGCAAGTAATATGCACGGACTCGCACTGCGAAAACCTGGCAGACTTTTTCGTAGAGAAGGTGCAGAAAATCTACCGTGCTTTTATTCCACCTGATCCCGGGGATACTCTGAATGATGTGAAGGTCTTGGTGTCCGAAACTCTGTCCACCTTGCAGGCCATGTCTAACGGGGTATTTGACACTCTGAGCCTCAAAATTAAATCGGGCTCCCCCTTAGACCCTCTGAAGCCGGAGCTCTTCGCCCGCCTTCCGCCTCTCTGTCGGGAGCCCATTTTGGACTTGATCAATCTCTCCCTCAGTGAGGGCATGGTGCCGTCATCCTGGAAGCAAGCTGTGGTCAGCCCTATTTTGAAGAAAACCAACTCTGACCCCTTGCCATTTCTCTCTTACCTTGGACCGCCAAGGTCACTGAGGCGCACGTGAATTCTATTCTGTCTGCTCACCTCTCTCGCAATAACATTCTTGACGAGAGCCAAAATGGGTTTCGTGCTCAACACAGCACTGAAACTGCTTTGCTCTTTATGATCGAGCATTTGCGGTCGGTGCTGGACGTGGGGCAGACTGCGGCGCTCCTATTGTTAGATCTGAGCGCCGCGTTCGACACGGTGTCTCATGACATTCTGTTGCGGCGATTGGAGGAAGTGGGTATTGTGGGGAAGGCCCTTCAGTGGTTCCGCTCCTTCCTCTCGGACCGGTCTTTCAAGGTAGCTATACCACCTGGCCAGTCCTTGCTTCACCCTTTGGAACTGGGAGTCCCTCAGGGCTCTGCTCTTAGCCCCACCTTATTCAACCTGTATGTGAAGCCGCTGGCTGCTGTCGTCAGGCAATTTGGCCTTACCATGACATCGTATGCTGACGACACGCAGCTGGCGGTGACACTCAGTGGGGACCCTGAGGTGACTGCGCTCAGATTCCGGGCAGGACTTATAGCTGTGGCTAGCTGGATGCGTAACAACTGCCTACAGCTTAATGCCAAGAAGACCGAGGTCCTGGTAGTAGGGAAGCAGGCGGACCTCTGGGGAGATCAGTGGTGGCCCTCCGAACTAGGGGTGACCCCCCTTCCAGCGGCCGAAGTTAAAAATCTGGGGGTCTGGCTGGATTCTAATCTATCTTTTACCAGCCACACGAAGAAGACAGCAGCTACCTGTTATGGTATTCTGCGAGGACTGAGACCTGTCCTCAAATTCTTCGACCCCCCCACTCGGCAACTGGTGGTTCAGGCCTCCATCCTTTCCCGGATTGACTACGGGAGCGCCTTGCTGCTAGGAGTCAACCAGGCGGAGGCTACTAGGCTTCAGAGGGTGCAGAATGCTGCTGCACGGGCCATTGTCGGCATTCCTAGACGGTGTTCGGTTTCGACTGTTCTGACCTCTCTTCACTGGCTTCCGGTCAGACAGAGAATCAAATTCAAGGCTCTCTGTCTGACATTTAAGATTCTGAAGCTTTCTTCTCCCCCCGCCTTGGTGGGCCTCATCTCTTCTTACGTCCCCACGCGGTCCCTCAGATCTGAATCACTCCATTTGGTGAGTAAGCCTAGGTTCAGGCTGAGCAGGATGGGAGGACGTTCCTTCCGTGTTCTGGCGGCTGATCTGTGGAATTCTATTCCTGTGCACATTCGTGCCCTTAATAGTCTGACTCTTTTTAGACGGGCCATTAAAACCCATTTGTTTTCCCCTGTTATCTGATCTTCCCTTTTTTCAGCCCTGATCTGTTGTGTTGTGTACATGATCTGGCGCCAGGACGCCCCTTTGCTGGGGCAGCTTTTGCGCCTAATAAATGTTATTAACATAACATAACATAACATAACAGTATGCTTCTCTGCATACACCCTCCATGGCCCCTTTTGTTTTTCAGTCTCTCACTTTTCCATTGTTCATGTGCTAGATTTTAGGGTTCTATTACAGCATTTAGAAACTCTCAGGAAACTCCCAGCACTATAAAGGAACACATGTTCACTAGCAATCCCATTTCATTTCAAATTCAGTTGCTTAGCAAATTCCATGCGACTAACAATGACCCAGAAGAATAAGTTACTTACCTTCGCTAACACTCTTTCAGCTGGGTATTCGAACCGCAGATTACTCACAACGTGAATATTCCCCAGGGTTTCTTTCAGACTGGATCCGGAAACTTCAAAGCAATACTTCTGAGTGCCTGTAGGTAGGTGGCATAGTGAGGCTCTGTACCGACGTCATTTCACTCCAGAAGTGAAGAGAGGAGCGGCATACAAATGAGCTGAGATGAGTTACTTTCTTAGGTTGCCTGTGCCCTCGGACACAGAGCCCATCATTTCACAGAATGGGGTAGTGGAAGTGAAATCTGCAGTTAGACCAGAAAGAGCATTACGGAAGGTAAGTAACTTGTTCTTCTGGATACTTTTAACCACAGAACCCTTAGCTTGTTAATAGATGCCATAGCAGTACCTTCCCAGGTGGTGGGTATGTGAACTTGCTTATCCCAAAATGTCCTGCAGAACTGAGCATGCAAAATGCTCATCTTAACAGACATGACTGTTGAGGCAGCAGTGCTTCGTAAAGGTTTGCACCGACACCCATGTAGCTGCCTGACAAGTATCAAGTAGAACAAGTTACTTACCTTTGGTAACGACTTTTCTGGTAAAGACTGTCTAAATGCAGATTCCTGATCTTAGAACACTACCCAGGCATTACTGGTTCCGGACAATCTTCAGCAGTACACCTCTGTGCGCCAGTAGATGGCGTAGACGGCTCCACATCAACATTGTCAGTGCAGATGTGACATACAGGATGCATATATAAGCACCACCCCGGCGCGCTGACATCAGTTTCTTTCAGGACAGATTACACACCTATAGAAGAGGAGCCTGGATCTAAGAGGACCTTCCATATGAGAAAGCACAGTTCTAAGCGCAGGGAGGAAAGGAGGGTCAGTAAGAAATCTGTGGTTTGATAAGTGTCCAGAAAAGGCATTACAAAACATAAGTAGCTTGATCTTCTGGAACAGACTTCTAACTGCAGATTCCACACCTTAGAATATATACCACATCAACAACCTCCCGAACGTCGGGGGTGTGAACAAACTTAAACCAAGAAGTCATGCAGGACCGCGCAGGGAAAGTGCCCCTCTCGAAGTACGTCCAGGCAGTAGTGCTTCATGAACATATAAAGCAACACGCATGTAAATGTCTGTCAAATGTCGACGACAGGGACTCTGCATGCTAACGCAATAATCGCAGTCTTGGCCCTTGTAGAGTAATCACTCAAGCCTTCCGAAGGCTGCTTCTCCGCCACAGCGCAGCAAATTTTTATGGAGAGATGGTCTTCTTATGTGCGGTTTTACCTTCTTTGCTCTGACTAATCCAACAAAAACCTGATGATCCGGTCGGTGATCCTTGGTACAACCGATATACAAACTAAGGGCCCTCTTAGGGTCCAAAATATGGAGCCTCTCAAACACCGTAGAGAGGTGAGCGAGAGGTGAGGTGGAGCAAAGAACACTGTAAGGGTGGTCACTTGATCAATACGGAAGGGAGCCACTGCCTTCGGTAGGAAAGAGACATACGTTCAGAGAACCAGTTTGCCTTGGAAAGGTAGTAGTATCTGGTGGGTGGACAGAGAGAGCCTGAAGCTTGCTCACCCCTTGGACCAATGCGATGGCCACCAAAAAGACCTGTTCTGATAGTAGGAAGCCTGAGGGGACAGTTATGCATGGACTCAAAAGGGGAGCCCATCAGAAAGGGGAGGACCAGATATAAGTCCCACTCGGATATAATGTAAGGAGAAGTCGTAAACATGCGCAGCAAATCTTTCAGAAACAGTCACAACAGGTGAATTAAACAAAGGAGACTAATCTGACAACTTCACAGAATTGGATAGCACCGTCAAATAACCTTTAACAGTGCCCAGCACTAGGACCTGCCAGGCCAAGTTCACAAAGAGCAACACCCCAGTCAGATGGTCATGAAGTGGGTCGATGTGCTTCTCTGAACACCAAGCCACAAATCTGTCCCAACAGCAGGCATCCACAGACTTTCAGGAGCGCCTGGCTGCCAGAACAACATTTAAAACCTCAGGAACAAGGTCAAAAGTGATCAAAAGCTGTCACCACTCAATCTACGTGTATGAAGATGGAGTGCGCGCAGGTTGGGGAATAGGGCCCAACTCTGCTGCTGCAACAGGAGATCCTCCCAAAGGGGCAGTCTGATCGGAGGACAGATGCTCAGGCCCAGGAGCTCTAAAACCAATGTCTCCATGCCCAGACCAGAGCCACTAGGATGACTGGAGCCTGGTTGGTCCGGATCTTTTAGAGGACCTGGGGCAGGAGTGGTATCGGAGGAAAGGCATATAGGAGTCTTGCGTGCCACTCCATGCGGAGCGCATCTCCTAGAGAGAGACGGTTTGCAAACTCCAACACACAAAAGTACTGATAGAGCCAAGATTATGACTATTCTTGGACCCCCAGGTGTTGAATGCCATTCGTGGTTCGCAAATTGTCAACAGCGGAGTTAGTCTGCACTGGCGTTCAAAGATCCAACCAGGTGCTGTTTGTCATGAAAAATTTTCTGAAGTTCCAGCCATTTCCAGAGACACAAAGCCTCCTGGAACAGGGTTCAAAACCTCAACCTTTTGAACACCTGAGCCAGCCTCCCTTTGATGGATGGCAAGAAGACTTTCAACACCAAACGGATGACCTACAACTCCAACAAGTTGATGTGGAGGAGGACTTCAGCTGGCGACCAGAGTCTTCTGATCTCCACCGCTCCCAGGTGGCCACCCTACCCCAGAAGTGATGCATTGTTCACCTTTACCAACTCTGGGAGGAGAAGGGAGATAGGTCTGCCAATTACAAGATTGTGGTACAATAGCCACCACTGCAAGCTCTTGCAGTATCTTCCGAAATCTGGACCCAGCCGTAGAGATTCCCCTGATGGTGCTTCCACTGGGACTTCAAATCCCACAGCAGAGTCCACATACACCATCTGGTGTGTTTCACCACCAGGATGAAGGAATTTGAGGAAATGGGGTGAGACCTTCGTGTAATACATTAACCAACCCCTTTAGAAGCATTCAATTTGTTAAATCCTCTAGCTCAACCCTGTGTAGCTGTGGATCTGACCAGCAACGGAACAGTGTAAAGCATTTAAACAGGAGAAAAACATCTGAATACATCAACGAAAAACGTAAGAAATCCGACACCAATTCATAAATATGGACTGTATTTTTAGACACCACAAAGAAAAGGATCCACAGGTGGGTCTGGAGATATAACAATTACAAGGTGTAGTACATATGCACTTTTTAACTTAACCCTGAACAAGCATTGGTAGTTTCAACAAATTTGACACTTCCAAACTATTTTCAAGAAAACTTGGGCAGATATCAATGCGGTTACTTTGAGAGACCAACTCGGGCAGGGAGGCAGTCAGTGAATCCAGCTGGAAGTTCCAAGCACTTTTATTCCCTTGCATATGGAAGTGGCCCTGATGCAATGGATACACGATGTTGAAGATGCTCCATGATGCTTTGATGGGGTCAAAGGATCTTCCTGAGGCTACTCCACGGCCCATAAAATTGGTGACGCAAGCCTGGCCATATGAGTCAAAGTCCAACGAAAACCACTCGTTCCTGTTAGAATTTCAGTTGCCACTAGGCTATCATTTTCCCGGTATTGTGGCCCCAGCCAAATCCTTCCATGGACAATAACTTGACAATAACCAAAACATCAACCACATCTGGTACACAGCATCTGGCTCTGTAGAATATACACCCAACGGACTATCTGTAAACACGACGACTGTGTAACTGGCAGTTACGCACACCATGCTTGACCCTAAGATGGCGGCATTTTAATGAACCATTCGCCTAACATAAGTAGGAATTAACTGTAGATTCTGAAATCGGAAAGGACGAGGAAGCCGAAGAACCGGGTAGCGACCCATCACTGCGCTAAGAACATCGAGAATCCACTTTCAACCCTCGGTGGCAAGGCGATCCGTGGGTCCAAGATGGCGCCCACCCACTAACCACTCCTGAGACAGCCGACACAGCCAAAACCAACGTGGGGTGCACTGCGAACCCGCCGAGCCCGATGATTGCATTGCGAACACGGGGGGATCAGTCCTGGAACAAAAGAGAAACCCCCCGATACCACCACCGACAGCGCTGTGAGTGCGGCAGTTTCAATGTCAGTGAGGCGACTCTTACGCCCCACCACCACCTCCTTCTGCCCTGATGAAACCCCCGGTGGGTTCAGTAAGGGGGTAGTAGCGGGGAAATCCAGAACCTAGACATCCCCGAAAAAAAAAAAAAAGATAAAAACCAGAAACAAAACTGAAACCCAACACCGGGCAGCCGCCATTTTTGTGTGGGAAGTTTTCGCAACAATGAAGCGAGCTAAGACGGAAGTGAGCGATGTATTAAGCGGAGGCCACAAGCACAAGCTCCTCCCCCCAGGGTCAACACCACGAGTGCGAGTGAGCGTCACAAGATGTTTGCAGCCATCGCTGAGTAGCCAAGGCTCTGTGAGACAACACAATACATCAGGGGCAGAATAGTGAGCAGCGGACTACCAGCGCAGGCAAAGAAGTCACGCAACCCCTCCCCCACAAAAGTTAAGAACGCGACGGAGTACCAGGTAATCCCTGGCGAACACCACATGAGCGAGTGGGCGGCACAAGTGGAGAGTTGTGAGCTGCGTGGAGAGTTGTGAGCTGTTGGCAGACTCCGCCGATTAGCCAAGGTTCGGCGAAGCAACACAGTACTACGAGGGCAGATTAGCATACTGATGATTTCCTGAGACCCTCCTGCGCATTTCAGCTTTGATGTGCCCCTGCGCGTACACCACCCCTGCTAGGAGATCCAATGCAGCAAACTCATCTAGGCTGAAACATCCCATGATGGCGACTGACAGCCCTGGGGAGAAAAGCTGAGACCCAGCTACTTCTGTATGATGCCCGGTGGAGCTACCTCGCTAGCTATGGGGGAGATTGACTTTGGGCTCCCTCCTTTGACTATTCACCTACACAGCCGGACTTCGGGCTAACGCTCCCGCGTCTCTCCTGACCTTACCTTCCCCCTCTTCCTTCCCCCAACACTGCCCCCTCTCCGCTCCTACTCTTTCCAGCTTTTGTCCTCTGCCCACACATGCCCTTGCCCTTTGTTCCCCACCCTGTTTTTCTGTGAACCTCTTCCCTCGCCACCTGAGACTGAACTAAATTGTCTGATGCCCGATGGAGCTACTTGGTTTAGCTATAGGAGAGATGTGCCGTGGATTCCCGCCTTGGTCGTCACCTACCCAGTCGGTCTTTAGACAGACTTGCTTTCGTCTCTACGGTTGTCTCTTCCCTTATCCTCACTTTCCCTCCTTCCCCACCCCCCCTACCTTTTCACTCCTCTCTCTCCTCCCCTAATGTATTGCTGATTGTTTGATATAATGTTTACTTGTTTGATCTTTTCCTGATATATTGTTGAACCACATTGTTGCACTTCCTTTCGTCTCTCCGGCAGTCTCCTACCGCATCCGCCCTCTATTTATGTCTATCCTTCCCTCCTCTCTCAATGTATTGAGACTGAACTATTTTGTCTGATGCCCGATGGAGCTACTTGGTTTAGCTATAGGGGAGATGGGCCGTGGATTCCCTCCTTGGTCGTCACCTACCAGTCGGTCTTTAGACAGACTTCTTTTCGTCTCTCCTTATTGTCTCGTCCCTAGCTACTATCCCCTCTCCCCCGAATCTCTCCCCTTGCCTGCTACTCTGCCTACCCCCCTGTCCTTTGTGCCCTTTGACTAAGCACTCCTTCTCCCCTTGTTGGGGAAAGATCCAATATTTACACTCTGGAGTCTCAGCGAACCCGCTGAGTGAGCCACTGCGCCAAGGGAGCCACTCAAACTTGAGGTTTGGTATGGCACCCCTTGCCAAATCACTCCCTCTCCCCTTTCTGGGTAAGGATCCAGTATGTAGGCCTTGGAGTCTCAGAGACCACTCTGAGAGAGTCCACTGCGCAAAGGGAGCCTCTCGCAACAGAGTTAGGGAAGTGATACCACTTCCCCTGGGATCACAGCTTACTGGACTTTGGACGTTTTGCCTTGACTCGTCTACCGGTTTGTGTCCCCGTCACCCTTCCCCTCCTCTCACGCTGTGTCTCTCACCCTACCCTCCTCTTTCCCACCTTCATTATCGGTCTACTTCCCCTGCTCCAACCCCCCCTCCCCTGAATCTCTCACCTTGCCTGCTTTTCCCCTTTCGTATTTGTGCTTATTGTTTATCTCGACCTTACAAGTTACTATGTGGCCATGCTGTACGAACTATGTAACCTTTGTAACGATGTAACCTGTAACTATAATCTGATGCTCATGTAAAGCGCTCTGATACCTCCGGGTCTAGCCAGCGCTATATAAAACTTTTGAAATAAAAAAAATAAAAAAATAGTTGACAACTGTATCCATTGATAATTATTGGTGTCACTTAGGCCGCAGTGTCCTGCTTTTCCCGCGCCAATGAACTTGCATAATTTGGTCACATGTGCGTTAGTAGTTTTTTTTTTAGGATTTTGTGTGCCAGTGCATTCCTTTCTTTTTTTTGCAGTAGTTTGAAACCTTGTCACTATGTTTAACTCCCGATCATGGCATTTGTACGTGCAGTGAGTGATTACTATTAGGTTTTTGCTGCAGTTTTTAAAGAAATGGAGTCAGGCTAGTAAGTTGTGAGCATTTTTTATTGAATGTGTACTTTGCTTCGTTTATCCACGGGAGTGCGGCAAAATAAATTACTCTCTTAAACCATCATTACCAAAGTCCTTATATTCACGTAGAACTGCCCCTCACGCATGTGTTTTGCAGCTATTGCGTAAATTAGACATGACTTGTGAGGAAAACCTATGTGACCACGATGCTTTTACACACATTAGAGACAATCCGAGGACAGAGGAGTGGGCCTGTGGTACAAAAGCAAGAAAAACAAACGCAGTTTGGTCCCCGCCATGATAACCCAAGTACAGAAACAAGCAGCTTACGCTGAGGCAGGTGGAAAATAAAATACCTGCCGAGGGCTTCTCTGACCCAAAGTTTCCATTCACATTTTCCATAGGATGTTTTACATTCTAAGTCTTAAAAATGAAATGAAATGAAAGTGTGAAAGTGTGTCTTGTAAAGCGCACTGCTACCCGCACCGCAGGCCTCGTAGCGCTATAGACCGCTGGGGAACCCGTCCTGGCTTTCCCTGTGAGATAGTTCCTCTTGGGAGTCTCCAAGGTGAAGCCAGGCATCCCTGACGTTTGTGAGGGGCCGTTGTGGAGATGAGGCAAGCTTAATGCCCAGAGTTACCGAGTGTGGTCCCTGGATAGAGTAGGCACCGAGGCGAGAATTATCGAGTCCGCTGATCCTGGTCCAAGACCCTGCCACGTCGGGAATCGAACCCTGGTCCCAGCCCGTTTTCTGCTCTCGGGTCTGCCGCCTCTAACTAGTGAGCCACACCACTCCAAAAATCTGGAGCTCATTTTATTTTTTTCTTGGAAGTCTAAATACTTTAGGCTGAATTTATCATGGGCTGCAATTAGGGTTGGATGGGCTGGTCTGACGGATCAGTGTGTGGGACGTTTTTGGGTCAAGCCTGGGTAGCAAATGTGCTACTCAGTGAGGCATGCTGTATTAGAGTATGAACTTGATGCTCCGCCCATATTTTTCATTCGGTTGTGTCATTGTCCATTGTAAATACTGGCTTTTGATTCGCTAATAGGTTTGTTAGTCCCTCCTTACTACCGCCTTGATTTCATTTGTAACCTCCCATGAGGACTGGCCCTTTTACTTTAGTTGTTACATGTTTTGTCTTATTTAGTCTGTAAGCACAATTTTCTTCAACGAGTTTCTCCTACGGCAGGCACAATATGATTTCCTGCAACATTCAGCATGCCATGAGCGCTTACACTTTTCAAGCAGACCCAGACAATGGGGACCGCTTCAAAAGTGGGTACACCAATGCTGCGAAACATCCACACACACTAGCCATGCAGTGACTATTTCAATCGAAGGAGGTTAATAAATAATGCAGGCGTTCATTGTCTCTTCTCCTGGGAGTCATTGCCTCATGTCTCAAGGAGGGCAGATAGCTGTCTCGGGGAGAGTCTCTTTGCTGTTCAGAGCACTGAAGAGTAAAGGCAACTTTGTATAAGTTGCACACAACCTGTTCCATTAATTTCGACTAGAGAATACAGTCTGGCTTAGTCTAACGAGTTATTTGATACCTTGGAAGTATCAACTTTGTTCGCACCGTTCAGAAGTTAGCAAAGCTGAGGGGTCAGGGTGTAACCCTGCACCCACTAATGGGGCGACCAAATATTTACACAGTAAAAATGACAGTTTCGCCTTTTTACTGTCAGAACATGTGAAATATGCCACAACGTGCCTTAGGGGTGACGTACACATATTGCAGGGGAAGGCTCCGTTTCGCCATTGCTTTAAATGGCAAATCGGGGCTACCCGTTTGAAACTGCTCTACCAGTCTGCAATGACAGACTGGGAGACTTGTTTTACCTGTGTCACATGAATGAATAAGAAGATTTATTGAGCCTGAACAAATGCCCGGAGCCGTCTTGGCGCTAATCCAGTGCTGCAATACCTGGGGTGATATTTAAACTTACATGCCCTTGGTACTAGGGACGTATAGGTAAGTTAGCTTATGCTAATTGGGTATAAGCCAATTAAAACAAACATATTTTAGAGTGGGGACACTGGCACTGAGATCTGCTTGGCAGGCCTCAGTGCACTCCAAGTCGAAGAACCAGCAGTATCAATCCACAAACTGGAGGCTGACGATATAAAATTAGACACTTCCTAACATGGAGGCTATCGGACCCGCCTCAGAGTCCGTCTCACCGAAATCAGGATCATAGCCCAACAGATCTGGACACTCCACGCTGGAGGGTAGGCAGAAACTGTACCATGCCCAGAATGGCTGCGATGAAAGGGATAGTTTGGGAAGGAATCAGGTGTGACTTCAGCATGTTGATAGTCAACCCCGACGAATGAAGGTTTGTTATAGTCTGGAGGTGGGTAACGTCTGTTTGGAGCGAGCCCACCTCTAGCTGTCAATTCTCAAGGTAGGTAAAGACTGGGGTCCCCAACCTATGAGGGTGAGCAACAATCATCACATTCATGAACACCAGAGGCGCACTAGTAAGCCCAAAAGGAAGCACAGCAAATTGAAAGTGCCCGGAGCTCACTGTGAACCGCAGCCAACGCCTGTGGGCCTGTAGTATTAATATATATAAACCAGCATCCTACAGGTCCAATGCAACCATCCGGTCTCCAGGGCAGACGACCTGGGCAAGGATGAACATCTTGAAACTGTCCTTTTTGAGGGAGGGTGGAGATCTAGAATAGAACAGAGAACTTCATCATTTTCAGCAATAGGAAGAAGCGGAAATAACCACCACCTACTTCTGGTGTCGGAACCCTCTCAATGGCTCCTTTGGACAAAATAAAACAGCACCTCTTGGTGTTACAAGGATAGCTGATCGTCTGACAACAGCTGTACAGATGGTGGAATGGGTGGGGGGTCTCGAGGAATGGAAGTTTGAAACCCCTCCGCACAATCTTTAACACTCATATGTCCGAGGGGACTACTTGTCATGCAAGTAGGATGTGCCGTATCATGCCTCCTACTGGATGACAGTGCACCAAGGAGGGCAAACTAAAAAGGTTTTGCGGGGCAGTAGTGGGAGTGGTGAATTTGCAGTCCTTGTCGCTTGTGGAACCATTAATCTTGTTCACAAAAAGGTGTGGGAGACGGCGGGTCTTGCGTATTTTGGGTGGTATTGGCAAGACGAAATCCTAAACTGTAACCACAGCAGGGACTAAAGGAGGAATGCTGCTGGCAAGGGGGAGCAGCCAATCCTAAGGAGCGAGTTGTGACCCCACTGTCAAAGAGCTCCAATGCCAGCTGCAGATGGTGAATATTCTAGAGTAAGGACCGCAGTGTACGCACCATTTTTTTGGTCTTAACATTCAGAGAATTACAACTTGGTAGGCAGCCTACAATCTTGTAGTATAGACTGATTTATTGATTAGTGTTCTTTTGCGCTGCTTGTGCTCTAATTTGGTACTTTTTTTGTGCTTTTGCTTGCACGACAATTTGAAACCATCTAAGTTGAAGCTTGCGCTTTCTAGTATTTCAGCTCAGTGTCCGAAGGGCCCGTCTGACGGCTGGGGAATATTCTAGAGTAAGGACAACAGTGTTAGCACCATTTTATTGGTCCTACATTCAGAAAATGACAACTTGGTAGGCAGCCTACAATCTTGCTTCTGAACCAATCGGAGGAAATAGAATTTGAAGATAGTAGCTATACTGGGACATGGTGGCGTTCCAATAAACACCTTAGTAAGTCATAAAGGCTCCACCTATGGTTGATGCCCAATGATAAAACTTTATTTCAAAGAATTTGCTGACCCAACCACTAAATGATGCGCAAAGCATATGTTGTTACAAGAGGTTCATGTAGCAAAATTAGCTAAAGATTTTCGTCACTGTTAGCAGGAACACAAGATTTTAGTGACTGAATACTATTTTCTCAGGAAGGACAACCTGTGGCGAATCGGAATTCCAGTTTTTCTCGGGAACATCGGCAACTTGACATTGGGATGTTCAGCATACTAATGTATATTTGGGGACGTTGTTTTACAAAATTGATCTCTGGGTCTAGAGTCAACAGGTAATTTCCATCTCTTTAGGTCTTGCCTGTGACAGTATACGCATAGTCGCTTGAAACAAACGGTTTAAAAATAAATAAATAATGTTCTGCTTTAATCCCACCCATTAATTACCATTGGTTGTCGCTCTTATTTTCTCTTTTCAGTCGTGTGCATGTGTCGGTGAGTGTCAGATTCACTTTGACCCTGTGTTTGTTTTCTTCCCTGGAGCATGAAGCAAGTATTGTTTAGAAGATTGTTCACAGAAAAGCAGTCAATGCAGTCCTATGGGAGAAAATAGTGTTATCGGTTTACGGGTAAGTACTCTGTCTTGAGAGTTGGTTTTCTGAGTTTATAAGCAGGGTTCCCCCAGGGTCAAAGATGCACTCCTAAAGCACCCCCAGCGGCACTAGGGCAGTCGGGTGCAGAGGTCCAATGTTACCCAATGGGGGTTGGGGGGCCTCCGGTTGGTGGCTGCTCACAAGCAGGTCACAAGGTTGTGGAAGCAAAGCTCCTGGTGTTAGGCTCGGGGCAAAGGGGGACCCACAGCGGCTGATTTGGCATCTGGTGCCCTGTTGTTTTCAATTGGGATTGCCGGTTTTGTTTTTTGGCTTCAGGCTTGGTCCAGGAAGACTTCAGGGAGGAACCAATAGCTGGGCAGGTAAGTTAGACGGCTCGAGGACATGGGTGCACCTCAGGTTCTCTTCTCCGTGGTGCAGGGAGGCTGGATGCAAGGGTGTCTTTTGAGGTCATATTTCACCTTACTGGGCCACTAGCAGTTGGGGGGTCCCGTGCAGAGGCTGCAGGCGACGCCATGGAGTCCTGGAGAGGTCTACCCACTGGGGACTCGGAACCCTGGAGCTCTGGGGGACCTCGCTGGGCTCAGTGGGCTACTCTGATTCGTGCAGTAGGCGTCGGTCACAGTGGTTGTTCTAGGCGTCGGGTTTCTTTGTCCTCTGCAGGCCCAGAGTCTTTTGTGGCTTTTTCTTTTGAACAGAGCTGCTGTTCACAGAAGATCGGGTCTTTGTGGAAGGCAGTCTGTCCTACCAGGAGTTCTGGAGGTCACTGGTTGCAAAACAAAGGGACTTTTGGCGCAAGTTCTCTGGAAACTGCAGACGGGCAGATAGGGGTGGGGCCAAGTCAGTTGTTCTCTACAGTCTCCTCTGCTTGTCGTCCTCTTTCGTCCTTATTTGTAGGTTGCGGTAATCTGTCTTCTTGGTTCAGGGATACCCCCTAAATACTGTATTTAGGGGGCATTTTAGAGGTCTTGAGGTCAGTAGCCAATGAGCAACTGACCTTAGGGTGACTACACCCTTGGTTTGCTCACCCCACGTGGGGGAGTGGGCACAATCCCTAATCCTGATTGGAGAGTGCCTGCCATCTCCAAGATGGTGGGCACTGAAGAGTGGGCTTCACCTCGCCTCCCCCACCTGAGGGGTGGGGTTGGCAGAGGTGGGCACACCTTCTTGGCTGTTCTAATCTTTCTCGCCTGTCTTCCTGACGAAAAGGAGGGGAGATGGGCCTTCTCCTGTTAGCAGGAGAGGCTGGGCGTTGCGTTACAAAGGCAGCAAGGCCTTTGAAGATCCCCTGCCACAGATGGCTCCTCCTGGCCTGGGGGAGGTGTGACCACCTCCGCCCGGAAAAGGTTTTGTTCCTGGGCTCAGGGAGCAAAGGCTACCATCCCATGGGTCCAAAACATGTCTCGTGGTGTCAGGCTGGTGTTTACAAGCCGGAGGACCCAGCAGAGGTTGGTCAAATTTTCAGGGGGCAGCTCTTAGATGCCCTCTGAGTGCTTTGTATAATACATCCTACACTGGCATCAGTGTGGGTTTATTATGCAGAGAAGTTAGATACCAAACTTACCAGAATTCAGTAAAACCATTATGGTGCTGTGGAGTTTGTAATTACAAACTCCCAGACCATATACTCTTTATTGCTTTACTGCACTTACAATGTCTAAGCATGAACTTATACACTGTAGGGGTACAGGGCTTATGCACCTGTACCCTTACTAGTGGCCTAGTGCACCCAGTAAGAGGGGCGGCTAACCTATGCCATAGGCAGTGGGTTGTTGGCATGGCACACAGAGGTGTGTCATGTTGACTCCTCACTTTTCACTGCACCAAAACACACAACCTGCAATTTCAGTGTGTATGTGTTAAGGTACAGGACCTCTATGGGTGGCACAACGTGTGCTGTAGCCTTTTGACGCCTTCCCTGGTCACAGTGCACTTGGTCCCCATGGTACCTTTTTACAAGGGACATACATGTGGCCAGAGAAGTGCCAACTGGGGGTACAAAGGTAAGGTTTGGGAAAGAACACAGGCCATGGGAACCTGATTAGCAGGGACCCAGGGCACTTCAAGCAAAAGTGCAGCGGAAATCTGGCAAAAAGTGGGGGGTTACTGCAACAGAAACCCAGCGTCCTACACGGACCAATAGGGCAAACTTCAGCGCAAGTTTATTTTCTCCCTTGAATTCCTTGTGTATCTGTGAGTGTTAGAAGGTGGTTTTGACACTCTGAATTGCCTGGATGTTTCGCTTTTTGAGCACCTATTTGTTGAACTTTTACTGGGGGAGAGCCTCATAAGTTGGGACTCGCCCACAGTGAACTCATGATTAAAGACTGCATGTGGATTTTACTGGTGTCCCCCTAGCTTGACTAGGCCGCTGCGCAGCAGGTGGAGTAAGGGGCACCAGGCTGGTTACATGCAGACACACAAACATGTGTGTGCACGCGTGTACGGGCTGCGCAGGGGAGATTCCTAGCGTGCGCAGCCTAGGGGCAGCTACAAAGTGAATGGTTTGACAGGACTTTTGCAGCATTGGGTGGTGACATGGAATAGGCTTTATACAGTGGGAAGAAACATGCCAGGAAAAGTCAGTGTGTTTTACTGTTTTCACTTCCTTATTCTCTTACGGGGATGGGGAGCCCAGGGGCTAGATTTACATTCCTAGGGCCTACAAATTCCAGACACGCACTAAAGTCGACAGTAACTTGTGTGAGAAGATGTATTCTGCAGAGTCCAAAGTCCTTTTTGTACTGCTTTTGGGTCATTCATCCTGGGATCCTCACCCTCCGCCTGGGACGACTCCTGTTGGCCCCCCGCCCTGGGCAGCGCACCCAAACCAACTGACCACGCACGCAACCTGGGCTTCATCCTGGACTCCTCCCTCTCCATGACCAGACAAGTCAACGCCGTCTCCTCTTCGTGCTTCCACATCCTGCGAATGCTACGCAAGATCTTCAGATGGATCCCCACCGAGACCAGGAAGACGGTCACCCAGGCCCTCGTCACCAGCCGTCTGGACTACGGCAACTCCCTCTACGCCGGAACCACCGCCAAACTCCAGAAGAGACTCCAGCGGATCCAGAACACCTCAGCACGACTCATCCTGGACATCCCCCGCCGCAGCCACATCTCCGGACACCTGAGAGACCTGCACTGGCTCCCGGTCAACAAGAGAATCACCTTCCGGCTCCTCACCCACGCACACAAAGCCCTACACAACCAAGGACCAGGATACCTCAACAGCCGCCTCAACTTCTACGCTCCCACGCGCCAGCTTCGATCGACCAGCCACGCCCTCGCCGCCGTCCCCCGCATCCGAAGAGCCACCACAGGAGGAAGGTCCTTCTCCTACCTGGCCTCCAAGACTTGGAACTCCCTTCCGACCCACCTCCGCCTGACCCAGGACCACCTCGCCTTCAGGAAGCAGCTCAAGACCTGGCTATTCGAGCAGTAGCGGACCACCCCCCCCCCCCCCCCCCCCCAGCGCCTTGAGACCCTCCGGGTGAGTAGTGCGCTATACAAATGTTCTGATTGATTGATTGATTGATTCAGAAATGTCATATTTCTCTGAATCAGCCCATAACCAGGGCCTGGCTGAGGGCTGACCCCAGCAGGCTGGATTAATGACCTTCCTTCCGAGAGCAAAGGCCTCCTCTCCAAAGAAGAGAAGATGGGTGGAGCTACAGGCTCACCCATCAGCAGCTGTCACCGGGTGCCAGGCACCAGGCTGCTCAAGGGAGAAGGCAGCGTGGGGAAGGGACTTTCAGAGACCATGTGGCAGGAGACCCGGACGACGCCATCTTGAACCAACCCAGAGGCCTGGGCAGGAAGGAGGGAGCAGGGGCAGTGAAGTGATGTGTTGATAGGACAATCAGACTTCCTATCAGTCCCCTGCCAAACTTTAAAAAGTGTTTGCACAGGAAGAGAAGCTCCTGGCCCCGCCTAAGACGGGGAGCGCCGCCACGCTCCCCGCAAGAATGCCGGTGCAGTGGAAGATGGAGCTGAACAGGAGGGGGGTGTTTAGCTGCCGCGCAAGCCCCCTCGCGGCTGAAAAGTAGTTGGGCAAGTGGGGTGCCAGGAGCCAACCCTGGCCCCCAACAAGAAGGCGGAAGTCGGGGGCCCTGTCGTGCCCCCTACCCCCCCATGAAGACTGCTTGGGGGCCCGGGACCCTAACTCTGGGCCCTGAAGAGGAGGAAGACAAGTTGGGATGTGCCATTGTGCTCCCTGTGAAGAATGGCCCCTGGGGGCCCAGGGTCCCATCCCCGGGCGCCGCTGAGAAGAGGGAAGACGGGGGAGTGCTGTAGCACTCCCCCGCGGCTGCAGGAAGGAAGGGGGAGTGCCACCGCACTCCCAGAGGCCAGCTGGATCAGCGCTGGCCTCCTTGTCTGCCCGCAGGCAGAGCAGAACTGCGATGCTGGCTCCCGCTGCAGTACGCCAGGGTGCTGGCTGGGCGGGGAGCCGGCAGGGCAGCCAGGGGTGGGCTCCTCGGGCTGCCTCCACCATGGAAAGCCTGCGGGTGCCCTGTTGGGACCGGGACCCGTACACTCACGGAAGGGTCTGGTAGGACCGGGCCCCTAAAAATCAGCATAGGTGGCCGGGGGTGGGCTCCCTGAGCCGTATCACTCACCTGGGGGTCTGGGTGGGACCGGACCCTCCAACAGAAGGCAGACGTGGCCGCAGGCTCACAGCGGGGGTCTCCCCAGAGCAGCGGGGGAGCTGCTGCTCTAATATGCAAGAGCCCCCATAATGCCTTGCAGGCCCGGACCGAAATGCAAGGAAAAGTCAGCATTTCTCTACTTGGTGGCCCCAGGAGGACGGGGTCACCACCACATGTGTGACAGGGTGCAGGGGGAGCTGCAGGAGTAACACAGTCTCCCCCAGCACAATGCAAATAAGTCTCTCCCTAAGTCTCATGGGCACTAAAAAGAATAACCACTCAAGGGCTCTGCCATGAGTCATCTGCATCCCCATGGCTGGAACTTTTGTTCTACAGCTGGGGGTGCCTTAGGGACTGCCTCAAGGAAGTGAAGGGCTGAGTTGGGGATGTCTGGAAAAGGGCATCCCCTGGAGGTGAAGAGGTGTAATTGCACCCGCATTGCATTTGCTAATGTTATTTCTTTCAGAGGGACTGAAAGTCACATGCGTAATGTGAAGTACCTGTGTAAGGTGATGTCATAAGCCAAGTGGGGTTAGGTTGCCAGACATTCCCGCTAGGATGTCTAGTTGTATATGCTTAATCCTGTGATGCCTTTAGGGGCTGTAATTGCAATGCATTCTTATGATCAACAAAGGCGTTGAGTACTGTCATTCTAAAGTGATGCTTAAACATGTATTCTTGCTGCTGCGCTTAGGTGAAGAACCCAGACTGTTAGCTCTTAAGATGTAGAGGTGTATACTTCATGGTCAGTAGGAAATACTCAGTCAGGGTTGTGTGTCACCAGAGCAGGTGTGCCTATTTTAAATGCTTGTTGAGGTAATGGGGTGGGTCGCCACTGGGATGATGCCAGCGCACAGGGCCCTCGCTCCAGGTTTGTTCAACTAACTGCATTGGGGGGGCAAGATGATGTGCATACATAGGAGTGGTGGTACTAGCCCACCCCCTCCCCCCGCGGGAGGGGTGGAGATGTTATGCAATGTCACAAAGTAATTCCAACAGCTTATGTATATTTGTAAATTGGTGCATAGTATGGAGTAGTGCGTGAATTTAATAAATGTACTCTTACTTTTATAAAGCAAAGTACAGACTGGACAATCAATTATTGAGTGTTATTGCTTCGCACCTGTAATGGCGATTACTAGCCCACATCACCTCCCTTCAGTAAGCCTCAGACTGCTCTGCAACGCTACAATTTGGTGTTTGGTTTCCAGTGAAGGACAAATGAAGCCATGTTATTTGTTCAGGCCTCACAGATACTGCCTCGTTTTCCAACATTGAGTTTCAGACATCGCACCTGTCCCAGGATCCTTCTCACTTTTGACAATTTCAAACCGCTTGCAGCACTCACACCAGTTAACATTTATTTATGTTATTGCTTAATTTGTATTTTACCTTCAGCCTTACATTTCTTGTCTCTATTAAAAAAAAGATGGATTGATGCATAAATGTGTATTTTAATTTCTTGTTGGTTTACGTTTGTGGAAAAGGTGTTATTGTAATTTGTTCCTGAAAAACCCTAGCGATAGATGCTTTCTTTGAACTTCAACAGGCAATCTCCACCACACAGTTCTCTCTATTCATTATAATTTGGAGGATGGCAGAAGAGATCCGCAGACTGCATGTGGATTTGAGCCTAGTGATGCCACTCAAATTCATGAGTATAGTTGCCAGTGTTACTGGCACCATCTACAACTTCTCTAACCAGTCTACCAAGGTTCTGTAAGAAGCCCTTTGCTCCAGTGTTTGCTCCAAATTTAGGATACTGGATCAGAAAGATTAAGAAGGAAGCTGGTAAACATACTGAGAGGTTTGGTGCTCAACACAGGCTATTTTTGCATGAGTTAGAATAGTCATTAAGTCAGCATACAGGCCATGTGAATTTGTTTACAAAAGATTTTTATTATAAACCAATTTGAGCTACTGCTATGATGAGTGTAAAACAAACTACAAACAATCAGAATACTCACCGCAAGTTCTGCCAGTGTACAATTTCACAGCTGAATGTTTCATTAGCTACATATTGGTACAGATTATCCACTCAAAAGTTTTAGGAATTATCATTAAAGTACACTGCTCTGTTTGCAGTGTTGAAATACATTTTGCTCTCATTCCCTTCCTTGTTGAGATATGCCTGTTATGGTTTACATGATAAAATGTCCCTGTGGACTTTTATACATAGGCAAGACAGAGAGGAACATCAAAGTCAGACTGTCTGAACATAAAAGCAGGATTCGAAACAAAAGCACAACATCTCCACTTGCGCTACATTGGATTGAACATCGACATACAATAGAGCAACTTAAATTCCAAATTATTGAACAAGTTCCACAGAAACTCTGCTTTGACAACTCCAAAATCTTGCTACAGCGAGAAGTATTCTGGATAAAAAAATTACAAACTTTGGCACCTCTGGGATTAAATGACAAATTAGACATGGTATGTTTTCTATAACCAACGCATACACCAGAGCCCAGTAGATTACAACAGGTTCCCTATCGCACATAACAAGAAAGAACAATAGTTACTTACCTGTAATCTGTGGTTCTCCAGTATTGGTGTCTTTCATAGATTCACATGCCTGAATCATTCCCCGTCGTCGGAGTGGGAGTCCCACGGTATATAAAAAAGCAATAATATGCTATAAATACATAGTAAATACCAATAAAAAACAAACCAGGAAGTAAAGTAGCCAAGCTACAGAAGAAAAAACTTCCACATTAGTGACTATCTCTGTCATTTTGTGTAGCCCAAACTGCAGCCAATCAGGCGGCAGCACCCACCAGAAGGTTCCCCCCAGAGGCTCAGGCTGTCAGATTTTGTCGCACGGAGTGATAGTAAACCAAAGTATGCTAAGAGCCTCTGAAGGGGAGGTGGGCGGGTGCATGTGAATCTATGAAAGACACCAATACTGGAGAACCACAGATTACAGGTAAGTAACTATTGTTCTTCTCCAGTATTAGGGGTGTCTTTCATAGATTCACATGCCTGAATCAGAGTAGATAGCAGTAAAAATCCTTGCTAGGCAGACGCCATAGAAACCCAGCTTGTGAAACTGTGCACATTATATGAATTATATATAAAATGCCTTAACATAGCTTGGAGCATGATAAAATGCATCTAGTGAAAAATGTGCACTCTGAAAACGGTAGCAGAAGCGTCTGACTGCAGGAAAAACTGAGGTGGGAACAGAGGCTCACCTTAGCTGAAAATATTACATAGAACTGCTGGACACATGGAAACATCGGTCTTACTGGCTGCCGTAAACAGTAGTGATTGGAGAAAGCAAGGCTGCTAACCAAGGCTGCCGCTCTGCCGAGGTGCTGGAGAAGAACTCCATCAAACAGAGCAGTTGAGGAAGACATTGGCTTGGTAGAGTGCGTTCTAGGGGCTGCTAGCAAAGCTGTTCAACTTGTGGATGGCAAAATATTGATCGGAGCAAAAGATCAATACTGCAACTGTTCGCCCGGACCCTGTTGGGGTTTAACTAATCGTACTTTAGTAATAAAGTGAGCAGGTCTGTGAAAACCGAACTATCCCTTGTAAACAGAACATTTGAAACCTTTTCTATTATCAAGTGTATGGAAAAAACCCATTTTGTTGATCGTGGTGGAGGCAAAGATGCAGTTGAATTTACAGGCTCGATCCGAAATAAATTCCGGAGGCACGTGAAGTATGAATTCCAGAGTAACTCGAACCACCATAGAGTTATAGAGAACTGTATGAAAAAAAGGCTAAAGAACCGAAAGATCTGAACCTAACTGACTCTAATAGAGGACTGTTAAAGCCAATAAAAAAAAAGAAAATGACACCTTTCTAAGTCATCGTAGATCATCACTGAGGAAAGGTTGAAAGGATATCACCTGAACTGCCCTATTACCACACTGAGATGTCTCGATGGTAAAGGGCGAAGTGGCGGAGAGAAAATAATCTGACATTTTCTTGAAGGATTGAGTTATATTTTTTGAGGAATAAAAAGATGTGATCTCATCTTGTCGGCATCTGGAGCCGCTGCCAGTTAAGGCACTAGTAGAATTGCATGAGGCAATCCTGAACTTGACAGCTAAATGAGAACAAACTGGAAGATTCTGTCTATTAAGAGTAAAAGGATGAATTCTAGCCGAACAATATCAGATACCGCAAAAATATTTGCGTTGGAGAACTTGTCCCTGTTATGGCTAACACTCCCTTGCAAACCGCAGGGATGTTGAGATAGGCGAACCAAAAGTAATCAGGGACTAGGCCACTGACCTCAAAGATGGCTGTTCCGAGTGATAAACCTGGCCGCTCTGGAAGAAAATAGATTCGGAGGTGGACACGTCCGAATTGATTCGCACTCCGACCGGAAAAAGGAGAAACTCAGTAAACCAGTCTTGGCGAAGCCATGAGGGGTGAAGAGGGACACTCGACACCACGCCATTTTGTTCTTTCGGAGAACTCTGGGACCCAAAGGTATCGGTGGAAAATGGAATCAGAGTGAGATCAGTTGGACGACAAACGCATTTCCCTGTACATTCTTGTGGTGATGCCAACTTGAAAAGCACCAGTATGTGCTGTACTTCTTGGTCGCGAAGAGACCAGATCTGGAAGCACCCTACTGCCGAAATTTGAATCCACATTCCGTAGTGGAAAAACTCACTCGAGAGTGGAAATTGTCGTCCTGCTGAGAGTGCCTGTTAGACTGTGTCTTGTACCAGGAACGAGGAATCGTCAGAAAGTTGTGTGCGTTCTATCGCTCATGCACATAGATCACCGGCTTCCTGAGGCAACAAAGCTGATATAGCCCCTTGTGTTTAGTGACATAGAGTACACCAGTTGTATTGTCTATGCGCCACAATACAGTTGTCTCCTTGAAATTATTGCGCAACAAAATTGGAGGGCAAGGAAGATGGCTCTTCGGTCAGCAGGATGATGTACCAAACCTCATATGAGGGCTCATTTCCCGAAGACCTTCAGCCCCGAAATAGTGCTCCCCAATACCTGAGGGATGTGTCCATGGTGATTGTGCAATTTGATACCTTTTTGAGGGGAAAAAACACACCTTGTGTATAAATTTCTGTCTTGGATTCACCCAAGAAAAAACCTCTTGCATCGAGGAGGGATTGTAATGAGATCTCCAAATGAATCAGAGACGTGAAACCAATGTTGATGCAGTTGCTGTAGTAGCGTTATCCTGTGCAGAAGGACACGCACAGGAAGGAGGTGGAGGTCATGGCCAGCTGAAATTTGGAGAATGTAATGAAATAGACTAATGTACTCAAAAGGAATAGCAAGAAAGAGCTGCAGGCTTCTCAATCGTAAGAGACAAACACCCTTGCTGAATTAGCATGGACTGTTGTTCCTAGAAAATCCTGTGTCGTAACTAGGAATAATTGGGACTTGACATGGTATATTGAGAAAAAAAAAAACAGGCATTGAAACAGTGACTACAAAGTCTGGGTGAACTGGATTGCTTATTAAGAAGAGTGATCCTCTGTAAATAAACCCGTCTCAGAAATGATGAATGCGTATGTATTGCAGACACAGATAGGCTGCCAGAATCTACATAAGAATCACGTGGAGTGGACCGAGAGTCCTGACAGACAGGCCTGTGATATAACTTAGAGTATAGATCAACCACGTCCCTTGCTGTGGAAGCATTGTTACCTAAACCTTGACACTCTGGAGGTCGAGTACACATGTTAGGTCACTGGCAGTAATATTTGAAAAACTTGCATGATGTACAACCTTTGAAGAATGTTTGCGCAGAGATGACAAAAATCCGGCACTACATATCTGACCAGCTAGTTGAAGAGGATCTGAGAGGAAAAAACCTAACTCCTTATTAGATTCAGAACCACTCCGACGGTCCCTGATGTATCCATAAGTGAATTTGTAAATGACTCGCGCAGATGAGCTGAATGCGATCACCATGAAGGCAATTGCCAAATGCTAAAGCATGCTCTTTTGACATCACACTTAGAATTTTCCATAGATAAATCGCAGTGGTGACCAAATGAAATCTTAGAGATATGCCCCCTTATCCCACTTGGAATGGAGTCATGATGGGATTTAAAGTAAGTCGTAGTGTCCTGGAAAAAAGACTTCCTGTATACGATTTAGAGTCGAATCATACAGTAGCATATCAGGTACTGGGTGGAACTTTTTTGGATTAAAATGCGAAAACTGTCCTCGGGCACCCCGAAAGAGTTAATCCCCGTACTGTGGAGAATCGAAGGTGCGGTATTGTCTGGTCAATATGATGGCCCAGAAGTAACAACTATAAAAAGGTACGGCCATTATCTCCGTATGGACTTGTGGGCGAGGAACTAAGGGTTCTTCCAACCTTAACTCCGCAACACAATACTGAAAAACTTGGAGCTGTAATGTACACTGCACGGTGTTATGTTGATGATTATCTTTTGTCCATCCTTTTTGTTAAAATAAAAATTCTAGAATCGCCAGTGTAGGGGTATTCAAGGATACGCACATTCTGTGCCCCCCTGTTAAAATTGATCCTGTCCAGAGAGCTAAAAGATTGCCCGAGAGTCACCAGCGCCAATCTTTTGGCTTAAGCATAGCTTAAAATCTCTGTCAATACAATATTGAAAGAGAAAGAAACCGTCCGCCTCTATCCTGGTGATAAGGGCTTGATGAAAGCGCGTCACCGTTCCTTACATGAGGAGGGTATATCCGTCGACATCCGCCGGGGGATAGAAGAATAAAGAATCATGCAAGATCCCGTAACTTGCTGAAAAGTGGCTACGACTAATAAGTAGGGCAAAGTAACACTGTAATAAGCCCAACTGGACGAAGCGTCGACTAACTGGACCATGGACTGGGTCCTGCATCAGAGGTCAACAAGAAAATGTGACCCTCAGTGTCCGCAGAGGAAAACTGTTGCAGACTTAAACTACTGTGGAGGTGACTGCTGACGCTGTCAGTCTACAAGTCCTCCGTAGACGTACTTCTTGTTGGCAACGAAAACTGATCCTTAACTTGGCCAACATTCCACAAGAAAACTCACCATCACTGAGGATGATTGATGAATCGAGTAGTGTGTCAACTTTGAAAGTTGTCGACGAGCCTGCTAGTGATTAAGAGAACTGTCGTCAATGTGCCAACTGTGTACGGACCTAAAGCCTGCGTGGCAACTGCCAATGTGCCCACTGTGAATGGCCCCAACTGCACTGTGTATAGGTCCACTGTTGGTAGCGTAGAGATGCCAGGTCCACTGCCAATGGACAAGCGTCGATGGATCACATGTCAGAAGGGCCACTGTCAGTGGCCCACTGCTAATGAGTCAACCGTCGCCCAAGCTTGCAGTTGACGATGTCAGCTGAATAGGCTCTCAAACGCCGACGAGGCTCCTCACCGTCGATGACTGCTCTTCAGCGTCGACGAGGGACACACTGCACCGTCGATGAGGCACCTCAACTCACCGTCGATGAGGCACCTCAACTCACCGTCGACGAGGTACCCCTCCGTCGACGAGGCTCCTCACCGTCGACGAGGCACCCCTCCGTCGACGAGGTACCCCTCCGTCGACGAGGCTCCTCACCGTCGACGAGGCACCCCTCCGTCGACGAGGCTCCTCACCGTCGACGAGGCACTCCTCCGTCGACGAGGCCCCTCACCGTCGACCAGGCTCCCCACCGTCGACGATTCTTCTTCAGCGTCGACGACGGACACCTTGCACCGTCGACGAGGTTACCCACCGTCGACGAGGCATCTCGCCGTCGACGAGGTCCTTCACCGTCGACGAGGCACCCCTCCGTCGACGAGGCTTCCCACCGTCGACGAGGCTCCTCACCGTCGACAACTGTACTTCAGCGTCGACGAGGGACACCTCTCACCGTCGACGAGGCTCGCCCTCAACGCGGCTCGCCGTCGACGGAGCTTCCTCGTCGTCGACGAGGCTCGTCGTCGACGCAGCCCCCTCGTCGTGGACAAAAGGTTCCCGTCGACGATGCCATCTTCACCGTCGACGTTGCCCGTCGTAGACGCGGCAAAACTCGTCGTCGAGGCTCAACATTGACGAGGCAAATTTGCATTTTGTGAAAAGGCTCTTGGTCAACGAAGCTCCTTGTCGGCTGCGCAGCTTCCTGCGACTTACAACCAGTGCATTTGAGGGCTCTGTCAACAGGATCCTGTAGCCCTGTGACACCGTAGATCACAAGTGACGGCAGAGATTGCCGTCGTAGAATACCAAGAGCGTCCAGTGAACCAGCTGGCACCTCCTCAGAAGAAAAATGCACAGAACGAGTCTAAACGCCTGAGAGTAAATCTCGTGGGCGTAGATGTGGGAGGCAGACTCGCAGCAGGTCAAAGACCCTTACCTTTGAAGGAACCTCATCTGGTGAAGTAAAGCCCAAAAACATACTGCACAGAAAGGCGCCATATAAACATCGAAAATCCTCCCACATCAGAAGGGGGGTAGGCAAAACACAAGAACATCCCCTTCTATCCTACCATGTAGCAACAGGCAGACAAAATAATCCATGGAAACGATCCCAGCTTTTCACCATTGACACAGGGTCAACAAATAGATTTTGTGGGAGAAAATATCACAAAATTTAATAGATATATATAATATAAATTAAGAAACTGAGCAGAGCTCAGGGAGACTCCCTGCACACGACGTGCGGTAAAAAATCTGACAGCCTGAGCCTCTGGGGGGAACCTTCTGGTGGGTGCTGCCGCCTGATTGGCTGCAGTTTGGGCTACACAAAATGACAGAGATAGTCACTAATGTGGAAGTTTTTTCTTCTGTAGCTTGGCTACTTTACTTCCTGGTTTGTTTTTTATTGGTATTTACTATGTATTTATAGCATATTATTGCTTTTTTATATACCGTGGGACTCCCACTCCGACGACGGGGAATGATTCAGGCATGTGAATCTATGAAAGACACCCCTAATACTGGAGAACACAATTTCCCTGAATTGCATTTAAACACACAGAATTTTTGAAATGACATGTATTTGAAATGCAATATGTTTTTACACCTAGTTGATTCAGTGAACACACAAGTCATTCCCTTAATATGATCAAACCCGTTTAGACTAACATAACAGTGACAGTTCACCTAAATCAGTAGCAATAAAGTTCGTTCGCTATTGTCTGTATTCAGAGGTCGCTATCACTAGTCCTCTTTCTATTTTCACTTTATTTCTAAATTCTTTGTTCAATTCTTTTCGAACACATTTTTGTCTACTTCATCTGTTTCTTTCATCAGTGTTATTCTTTGAACTAATTACGTGTTTTATACACAAAACCCATTCGAAGACATCTTATTTACTCGAACCAGTCCTATTTCTATGTCGTCTAAACACAACCCGCATCAAATCTCGAAAACGGACTCTTTCTTCGCGTAATCGCACGGAGATGACACAGTCGTCAGCTGGAATTCACCGATGCTAGCGGGTAAGCCCTTCTAATCGGCACTTAAACTTGAGTCTTTCACGACTATACACACACTCTGGTTGAGAGTGTTAAAACTCATTTTTTCCCATATTTCCCTCCAGTTGCTGCTATCCACGGAACTTCACTCAAAGAACTCCGAATTTGATTTTACTCATGCAGGTGAGCCACACCAACTGTCTGGTTTAATGCTTCGGTATTCTTACAATACTTTGAAATATACTAACAACCTGCATTATTTTTCAGGTTGCCATCTAATACTATTGAAACCTGTCAATACAGGTAAGCTCTGAAACCTTAGGGACTTGACTACTTTCACACAATTGTGATGGCTCACGCCTAAACGTTGTATTCCCCCCCCCTTTTCTTATATGCAGATTCCGAGAGTGTTTTACGAATGGCATTATGCGTGTTTTAGCACTACCATTCTTTTCAACTAGGTAAGACATATCTCTTTATTCACATTAAATCAGTAAACTCTACAAATGAGTTTCATTAAACATAGAATAGTACTTACAAATCCGTAGGCATCAAACTAAAATGTTTCCTTTATTGTTTTTTGACAGAACCCCTGACGAAGGAACCTAGTGTTCCGAAATGCATTGGGGGGTCATGAATTGAAATGTATTATGGTTTTTCATTGTCAAAGCAAAATTATTGTGAAGCATCATGAAAAGTAACACATGCTTGTACACCAAATATGTTTATTGAAATGTTGATTGTTGACATGATTAAAATGTTTATAATTAATATTTTCTCACTGTGGTTGCATGCCAGAGTCATAGCAGCCAATTGGTGCTAGGCCACTTTCATATGTTATGGAAAATTGTCAGATTGCTGATGTGAAATATGATTTACAAAGGAAGAGCAGATATTACAATAGTTTGGGAATCTGACTGGGATTGGAGCACAAGGGCGAGGATTGTGCCTATTTTGTATCTGACAGTTAGGGCATCTGACTTGCAGTATTATTTCATGAAGCCCCATGGGTTTTGAAAAGTATTGTTGTAATGTATGCGTTTCACAATGAAGGCTTCTATGAGTTAAATAAAGAAAATAAATGTAGAATGCTTGCCCCTGTGCCCTTAATAAAACCAAAACCTTTCAGTCACGAAAGCTAGGAGATATTATTTTCTTGCAAAAGATGTACATAAGTGCATTAACTGATTTCCCTTAAGGAACAGCCTCTGAGAATACGCACAAGGATGAGAACTAACCTTTTCTCCACCACCATAAGATAAAAAACAAACAGAATATTGGGGTTATTCTGGGGTGTAAGAATGAGGGATCAGTTCCTGTCACTTAATGCTTGAATTTTCTGAGAATTGAGGTGCTAATAGGAAAAGGATAAGGTTAACATAACCCCATATCAATATACTCTCTTTGGAAAACAAGAAGCAGTATAGGCAGTATTAGTATATCAGGGACCAAGTTATTATACAGTATTTGAGAGAAAAAAGGGGAGTCGTCATTATGCTGATCTACAAGTAGGATTAACCAATAAAACTTCAAGCATGCAGACATTTCGAAAGAGTTGATACCTTTGTTTTTTTCACTTCACCATTCGAAAAAAACTTATGTTAGGTTTTGTCCTTCACCACCCTAAAAAATGCAGTTGGATTTTTTTTTAATTGGCTTGACAAAATTATGATTCACAGTGTCACTCTATACAGGATGAACTTGTGCTCCGGGGCTATTTCTAAGTGGGCAGAAGATGAGGCGACCACTCGTTTCTAGGGTAATCAATCCGATTTCTAGCACACTGCAAAATGCAGTTTTCCTTTCTTCAAGAAGTTTACACATTATTGGAAACTAAGGAAGTACTGATAAAAAGCAAATCCCTCTGTCCTGGAAAAAATACTTACATCGTTTACAAAAACATACTATAAAAATTATCTTTGTCCGCATGCAAAGTCTTGCCTGAGCTTAAGACTGCAATTGTTATACTATTACCTAATTATTTGCTCCTCAATTTCACAAAGCTTATTCGAGAGAGCAGCTAGATGAGAATGCATGAAAGCAAGGAGTTATAATCAAATTTAGGCTCTACTCTCTGGTGCAACCCTTTGAACTCATCAGAGCAGACCGACTAGATGTGTTACAGGTCACAGGAAAGAGCCATTTTAATGGAAGGAGTCTGTAGCATCACGCAGAGAAAGCGCTTAGCTCTTTCCCATTGTGCAACACCACCTCAGGCCATCAATTACTAGACTTGTAGAGAGACTAAACCATATAGTAAAAGACAACACTGGAACAGTTGAAGGGCTACTTCCCACAGGCCACTGTGTTGGGCACCAGAAGAAAAATTGCCTGCTTAACTGGGTTACCTTCACAATCTTAAGGTTATTTGCACACCTATCATTCAGCCTATGAGTGTTATGCACATGGTAGTACAGGAGCAGAACATGGTGCCTCACGACCTCAATGACAGGAAGGTTGCTCAGGACAATGCCCTGTTTGAGCCACAGTACTCACCTCTCAACTAAAGGACATGCACTGCTCTGTGTACCTGCAGATCCCTCACCTAATGAATATCCCCAGGCACCAGACTGGATCCAGCCTGGGGGTAGTCAACATGTAGGGAATCTGCAAGTAGAAGTATTAAGCAGAAATGCTGAGCTTGTAAGGGGCAGCTGCTGGAGCTAGTGGCACAAAAACATGGCTTAAAACAGGAGCATTGAAGCAAAATAGGTCAGTCCCAACAGCTAAGTATATATACAAAAATTAAAAGACGAAAGAATACATTAGCACGTTATAACAGGATGTGTGCTTGCATGCATGCTACGGGTCTTACAAAACAACCATTGAAAGGCTTTTAAAGCCATTACAAGACTCCACACTTACTGGTGTGGATCCCACGGGTTGCAGGTGGGGGAGCTAACATGAAAACCCTTTTCAGCTCCAGCATAAGATGATTGTATGTCTTGTGAAACAAAATATGTCATCAAATGACTAAAGCCTCCCATCACCGGTAGCTGCAACTTACTTGCCGACTCATGCAAGCAGCAATCTTTCTGCTTATTGTGTACACTGACAGATGGCAGTGTGTCTTTCTCTCTAGTGGACTGAAGGCTTTCTCATCTGTGAAGACTATGTACGCAGGTTACATTGGATAGGCACACTACAAAACAGGCAAGTTGTTGTTCGAACATAAGTGCATCTTGAATTGTTAATTTAGGAAGAGAGGAATTAGAACAAAGTTAATAGATGTACTTGTAGCAGAGCTAGTAAAAATACATTGCACGCTGTAACAGACATGCTTTTTTAAAATTAAAATGAGTAGCTATAACATTCAATTAAAGGCTTCAAGAAAGAGAAACCGATGACTTCTAGGAGAGGCTTACAAATCTTTTTAGTGTAAGATACAATGACAGAATTCAAATGGTACGAATTGGCTGAAAAATGAGCATGTTTCTAGATCAAAGGCTTAGTTGGAGATTACACAAACTATTGCGTGATGTATGATAACATCTTCTTAAACAATCACTGTTTAAATTGATGCAATCAATAATTTGATTTAGTACCAAATAATACCTCCAACACTTCCTATACAAATCTCACTCATGCAACACAAGGTGATTTTCAATGTAAACTGACCATAAACAGGCGTTTTCCCAGGAAGAATCACAACCACCAGCTGTAGACCAGAATATGTATTCTTTAGATGTCTGAACATGGGTTCCACGCTATCTGCTCCCTGTGCATATTTACAGAAACAAGGTTGGCCCTGGATGGGCATTCCAGCATCTCGGGAAATCTTTCTCAATTGTTCCGTAAAAGATCTGAAAGATGTGCATTAAATGGAAAGGGTCAGCATGAAGAACATAACCATAATTTTTGCTTAACACTACATTAATTCTCGTGCACTGAAGCTTGGAGGAATTGAGTGTCAGGTTTTACACCATCAATAAACCACCACAAAAGCCATTTTTAAAGGATGAAAACATTAGATTAGACGATTTATCTTGAAAGTACATGGGCTGCACATATTGTGAAGGACAAGATGATAACTGCGCATGTCAACAGAATTAAAGAAAACCTTTGATATCATAAGATGAGGGATTTTGGTCATGTGCTTCAGCTGCCACCTCAGGCTCCAGAGCAGTAAGCAAAATGGCATAGGTAGCTACTGCTTCAAGTTGCTGGAGTGCAATGTTTGATGCAGGAGGTGGATGCAGTATTGTGAAAGGGCAAATCAATAATACAATTTCTGATAAATACTTAGAGCCAACTTTGATTACCCTAGTTTATACAAACTTTTACTTTTACATTTACAAGTTATTATTTCTGTATGATCATGATTCAGTAGAACATGTGAACAATTTGGAGTGATCATAATATCCTACAACACCTTGAGAACACAACTATTCAAATCGCTGACTCAGATTGTGCACTTTTGATACGTTATAAGGGGCTATGAGTCCAGGTCAACCTGATGAGAAATGAACTCCATCTTACACTTGAGTCCATGACTTGACCAGAACAGCTCAGTTTCTGGTAGCAAGATTTGTTGAAGCCACAGTGAAGTTAAACATGCACACTCCTTCCTGCATCATGGCCTAGCAGAGAGGTTCTTCAACATAGGTAGGATTAGACTGGAGACAAATCTAAACTGAAACACTATCTCAACATCGTGTTTTCACAAACTGAAAGATAGGAATAAAATGTTTTTGCTTTGGAAAACTGTTTCACTATGAACATGGCAAGATGTTATTAGGAAACATTTAAGGCATAGCTATCACATGCCTGAGAGAACTTGTAATCAAAAGGAGTCCTGTGAGTGACTCTATTTCAAATAATAGGGTAAATCTGAGAACAGATGAGATCATAGCTATAGTACAGAACCCATGACCAGGAAGCATGCAGTAGGAAAACAGATGAGGAAGGTTCTGGCATTATTTATAAGGAATGAAGAGAGCCTGGATACACAGAAGAAACAAACAAAACCTATTGAATGATAATTGGAAAATCAATTTAGCATTTATAAATGTCAAATCTAACTTTATGTACATTGAAACAAATGGTGAATTTCATAACGTTGCGGTTGATATTACAAGGATACACATCACTTAGACCCCCACGATGGCTACTGTGGATTGGAGTTCTGTGTCTGGGTAGTCAGGGCATAGGGTTTTGCAGGTACTAAGAAGAGACACTTACTCCAAAACTCACAAGGGCAACAGAAGGGCACAGTTTATTTTTGGTACAAAGATGCATGGTAATTTGAGAAGAAAGTATGACTTTATAATTTTAGATAATGGGGGCTCCTAAACACTTGTGATAACCACTGATGTTGAGAAGGCATTAACTCCAGAATCATGCCTATTCTTGGGCAGCACTCAAAAGGTTCATTCGGAAGCTGCTAATCTGAGAAATAATTTGCAGAGGGTAAAATCAGCATTTAATGTTAAGGTAGACAGGTGAAAAAGGTTCCCACTTTCTATGGAGAGCAGGATATCCATGGTAAAAATGTTACTTCCCAAGTTTCTTCACAGCTTTGGTAATGCACAGTATGCACCTAGCAGGATTTTTGCTTTTTACATAACTTTTGGAGGCTATAGGTTAAATTGAGGCACTCGACTACTACCTGTGGCGGAGCTGTTCATCTGCAGCTCTAATCTAAGATTATTCCAACATAAACCTGTTATTATACCCTCCAAGTGGGCTACTGTGCTGCTAACGGGACTCCAAAACTGCAAGACCATTGACAATCAAGTACTGTTAGAAATATGCAATAAAGTTACATTAATAAGAAACACATGAAAGAAAACACTAATAGTAAATGATACCAAACCCACCAAACGCACTGAGCACAAAATTATACAACTCTGCAGTCCCATAGCCTCATTAGAAGCATTTAACAATCCCCAATGAAGGGGTGACTGTGGCTCAGCATATTATCAAATCAGCCAGGTGAATACTGAATCCAGTCTCTAAATTACCACTTCTAAAACCACCCAATGAGTCACCTATCTGAATAAGAAACTTTTTTTGTCTTCACTGCGCAGGATGTGTGTCATTCAGCAACTGCGTGAAGTGCTTGGTTGCTGTGTGAGCTGAGGTTTAATCCAGTTTCCCTGGGAATATCCCCTTCTTAAGTTCAGCAGTGGCATCCTATCTTTAACTGCAATCTAAATGCATTGAAAATGAATGGTTCAAATTGGCCTTCATACAATCCATGTGGGTGATGTTACCACATCATTATTCTTGGAACCTCAATGCACAGAACTGGACTGTGTTGAAATCCAATATTCCATGTGCAGTCATTCACTTGATCCCCTTCTATGCATTACACCAAGTGTTTAATAAACCTTGGTTAACAAGCTTGTATAAATAATCAAATTGCCGGTTCAACCAGACTTAAGCTAATATGATTAAAGACATTTTTAACTTACAAGACTCATCTTCAGAGTGAATGTTTAGGCAACGTGACTTGTCCCCTTAATTGTGGGCATATGGATAATGTAAGTGAACGCAGGATCATTTTTAAGTTACATACTTAAGTATATGACATCCTGATAGGATAATTTTGTATTTCATCTCGTATGAACTTGGTACAAATTTGTTGGTGGTTTAAAAACACAATAGTTATTATGAATTAAAGAGAGATAGGCAGTTAGGAAACCTGGAGGAAGGGTCTACTTGGATGGGATGTAGCCGATGAACCGCATTTCAGGAATATTAGAGGAGATGAGAAATTGACAGAAGACCTAGTGGATTGGGCTGAAATTTTAATGAAACTGACAAATCCACCAAACAATACATAGCCTTGAATCTTGAATTAGAACACATATAGAATGAATTATATGGCAAAACATATTGCAATGGGGAAGAGATGAAGGACATGGAAGGTGGTGGTTTTGACAGACATCCATAAATGCAAAGGGGATACTATAAATGTCTTTGTATCCGGATAAGTAGGGTGGGCTGGGTGTCTGGTATTGGCGTGTATTGATACTGATGGGTTGTGTCTTCCTTTCTATTTTTGTTTATGTTTAGCTTATGAATCAAAAGCAATACTGTATATAAGGAATACTGAGATGGGTAGATAGTGCTGAATGTGTGTAGAGCTACTAATAGCACAGAGCAGTGCCACCTACTCTGGCCCAAAGGTAATTTTTGTAAGGAAATGCCTCTTTTTGTATGGTCACACCCAAGTTTTTGGTCTAAAGCTGCTGGTTTTCCGACGCCAGTGCCCTGACCCCAAAACGTGCATGTCAAATGGCTCATTCCAGATTGGAATAGGCTAACCTACTTGTAAGCCCCAACTATACGGTAACAAGGGTGCCAAGGGCATGTAGGCTAGAGAGTCACCCCAGGGACTGCAGATCGGACTGAGCCACCCTGAATGTGACCAAGGTAAAACCCATCTCCCAGTCCGTCACTACAGAGAGTAAGTACAGTTTTGAATTGCTATTCCGACTGTCATTTAAAGCAACAGCAAAGTCAAGCCCACCAGAAATATTTTGTAGTCACCCGTAAGCTAGGTCTACCGAGCCCTAAGCAGAGTGCAGCATATTGCATGGGCAGAACATACATCTTACATGTCCTGGCAGTAAAAATGCAAAACTGTTGATTTTACTGTGGGGAGCCTTGATCGCCCTTTATTGAGCATAGGGTTACATGCTGACCCCTCAGCTGTGCTAACTCCTTAACAGTGCGAACAAAGTAGATACTCCAAGGTATCAAACAGCTTGTTACACTGAGCCCACCTAGATACTCTAGTTTAAAGTAGTGTGATAGATTGTGTTGTGAAACTTTTACGAAGTTGTCATTTTGTTAGCTTTAGTCTCTTGTGCCCTTAACGGTTACACAAGGAGACAGCTTTCTGCTCTCCTGGTGACACACGCTAACGACTCCCAGGAACAGACAATAGAAGCCTGCACCGGAAAGAGAATATCTCCCTCCTGCATGAAGTTACTTGAGCGTTGATCCAAAAAGTGAGTGTGAGAAAGTGCTTCTTTTTGCATGGTTAGCCCCGACCTTTTGCCTGGTGTTGATGTGGTTTCCATTGTAGTGCACAAAGTCCCTGCCAACTAGGTCCCCTGTGCCGCAAGTGCTTCTTCCCTACAAACAAATCCCCAATTAGTACTTCTACTCTCTGTAAGTCCCTAGTAAATGGTACCCAGAGTACCTAGGGTGTGGGGGCTAAAGAGGGTCCCCTGTGACCCTCCTCACTGGGTCCATGCCATTGCCTTTGCAGCTTGAGGAGAAAACAACAAATGCCCGAGTGCCATGCCAACCAGCACTACCTGAAGGCATAGGTAAGTCACCCCCCTAGCAGGCCTCACAGCCCTAAAGCAGGGTGCACTATACCACAGGCGAAGGCATATCTGCAGGAGCAGATATGCCCCTAAACATTGTGGTCCATTCCTTAATATTGTAAGTGCCAGGGAAGCCATAGAGTACACATAGGCTGGAAACTAGGCATCTCTAGTTCCACAGCACCATGGTGGAGAAGTGTGGCTCAGTGGTTAGAGGCGGCAGACCCGGAAGCTGAGATCAGCCGTGGACCAGGGTTCGATTCCCCGCCTCGGTGGGTCTCTGGCTAAAAAATTCCACGGACTCGATAATTCTCGCTCCGGTGCCTACTCGACTCACGGGGTCACACTCTGCGACTCTGGGCAATAGCTTGCTTAATCTCCACTACGGCCCCTCGCGGCGGGATGCCTGGCTTTCACCTTGTGAATACCCTGCCGGGGTATCTCTCACAGGGGAATACCAGGACGGGTTCCCTAAGCAAGCGCCTTGAGACCCCTGGGTGAATCGTGCGCTATATAAATCGAAATACATTTACCATAATGGCTTCACTGAACACAGGAGTGTTTGGTACCAAACTACTCCTTTCAATAAATCCACTCTGATGCCAGTGTGGGATGTATTGTACCATATGCCCAGAGGGCATCTCAGAGGTGGTCCCTTAAAACCTACCAACCCTAATGCGGTCTCTGATCGGCTGTAGGCAGCCAGCCAACACCAGACATGTTTCTGGACTCCCAGGGTAGAGAGCCCCTGCTCTCTAAGATCAGAAACAATGTACATCCTGGGCAGAGGTGTCATGCCTCCTCCTCCAGGATGGGCAAGTGTTCAAGAAGTGAGGCTTTAAAGGCCTGCCACCTTTGTAATGCGACCTCCAGCCTATGCTGCTAGCAGCAGATGGCAGCCCCTGGTTTAAACCCCTACTTTGGGCGGAAAAACCAGCAGAATTGGAGGCGAGAATAAACATTTTTCAGTGCCCACCATCTTGAAGATGGGGAGACTCCTACAATCAGGGCTAGGTCTATGCTCACCACTCCCCAATCCCACAGGAGAGTGGCAAAATAGAGGGTGTAGTCACCCAAGGTATGCCCAATGGCCCTACCTGCTAATCCCCTAAAACACCCCTAAATCTAGCATTTAGGTTGTTTCCTCAGACCGCGACAGGCTCTGGTAAGAAGACTCCTACGTCAAAAGGCACCCCTGCACCCGAAGCCCCTGGGCCTTGGTGAACAGAACCGAAGGTGCCCCTAAGACCGCCTACATCTACTTACCTCTGCTGTTGTTTGTCTCCCTATTGCAACCCTTTAATGCCATGCCTGCAGCCTCTCTGCCGAAAGAAGAATCCTCATTAGAAGCATTGAGCAGCCGATGTTGAAATTGCACCCGCCTGCCTCTGTGCCACCGGTGCTGTACGTTTGGTGCTGCTCTCACTCCGCCCCCATGCTGGTGCTATCCCCCAAAGCCTGGTCCCTGCAACCTATTTACTTTTCTCAAGCAGTTGGGCTCCAGCGACCCCTCACCCCACGTCTCCATTGAAAAGCATTAGGACGAACTCTGATTTTGACCTCTGCACCCGGCTGCCCCTTGCCTTTGCTGGTGCAGTTTTGGTACTCACCTGACCTTTGGACCTTGCTGACTTTTGGTTCTGAAGACTGGGATCTAAGTGTCTTACTTACCTGTTTAACTACAATATTGTTTACCTCATAGGATACCACTGAACTGTGCCGAAATGTTTCTGGGTCGATTTTTCAAAGTAAAAAGTATTTTTAATTAAAAACAGACTGATGAAGATCTTGAACTTAAAAGAAAGTACAAACAGTAATTTTTTTAATTGGTCTGGATCTCCTTTTTGAGTCTTGTGTCCATTATTGATCACTGTTGTGCAATAAATGCCTTACACTCCTCTATGTCAGGCCTATGGCTGCTTGTCCACACTACCACTAATAGAGCACTTTGAGTTTTACATTAAGCCCTGTACACTTTTGAGGAATCCCTGGACTCAGTGCACGGTATAACCGCCTAGTGGTGATACCACATCCAGAGCCAGATTCCAACAGTGAGCTTTAAAGGAGAAGCCGCCTATGAAGGACAAATGGGCAACACTTGGAAAAGGAGCTGCTCAATTGTTTAAGCAGACATGCTGGCACTAAGGACGGGGAAACCAGCTGCCACATATAAGAGCACCTTCAAATATGAGAGTTCATCATTTTTGCTATACAAAAAACCTTTTTTTATTTAACAGACTAAACGTTTGCTCCAAGTATAATAAGAATCGAGCCCAGATATATGGTATGTAGGAAGCTGGCTTTGTTATAGTCTACCAAAAAGAGGTACACTGTTCATAAAGTCCAGTCGATCCTAACTGGTTTACAGGGGCTTGTTTTAACAATCCCAAAGTGCTCCATTTTGTGGTAGTGTAATCAAGCAGCTTTAGGCTCATCAGAGGGGAGTGTTGAGCATTTGTTGTCCACACAGAGTCAGAAATGAAACTAGAGACCAATTTTGAAAAATAATAGATTTTTATATTGAATTAGACACTAAGATCATCAAAATCAGGTAAGTACTTAGGAGTTATCGTTTTTACAGCAAAACAGTAGAATAGAAAAAGGTGTCAGATTTGAGGCATGAGCCTTGAACGCTGTAATGTTGTCCTATGGGAGAAACATACACTGCATAGGTATACTTGCTAACGGTTGTTAGGGGTTGATCTCTTAGACTTAAGGTGGATAGGGGCCAAGGTCCATAGAACCACCAGCAGTTGTGTTTTTCCTCCTTTGGTGTGCCCAGCTGCAGACCAGCTGGTCGAAATGGTAGCCTCGAGCGCTACATGGTATAGTCAATAGAGAAACCTGTAACAAGAAAAAGGCTGCAAGTGGGGACTTGGGGACAATTCCGGCAGAAATTAAATGGGGATTGGCTTTTGCGGGTCTCTGGAGCAAGGGGGCACAGTCAGTAGGCTCAGACTCTGGCTGTGAGGCTCAGGTGCAGAGGTGTTTTGTCCAGTGGGTCACTTGCATTGGAGGCTCTCACTTCCTAGGCTCTACCTGGTGATGGGGCAAACATAACAGCAGGGCCACTCTCGGTGTTGGCCTCGGTGATGCAGACGTCCCTTGTCGGTAGATCGCTCTTGGAAGGGTTTGTGTCCGGCTGCCGCAAGGGCTCCGGAACACAGGTTATTGGTGATAGTTGGGTCCAGGAGCTGGAAACTCGCTGGGGAAATGGGGCGGACCTCTGGACGCAAAAAATCCTTCTCCTGGGATGCTGCTTTTTCGGTGGACCTAGGGATCAGCAAAACAGTGTACCCATCACTATAGTGCTAGGCGTTGCGGGCGGTGTGCCATAGTCGCGCACAGGTTCCTCTGAGTGGAGGTAATTCCCACAACTTGTGGTTTGTGTTGTTTTCTTGCACAATTTTTTACACATAGAGCAATTTTTAACTTTCACGTCCTCTGGTTAGGGTGGGCCTTGGCGTGCCCATACCGCCGAGGTACACGCTACACAGTCCGGACTAATGCCCATGTAAATCTTACACTTCTAAGGGCAGAAACATGTTGACCCCACTTTAAGTGGAAACTCCCATCATAATTTGTGGTAGTTCTCCCACACATACCTTTTAACCATATCTAAACTGACCAGTGAATAAATTATTTGTGGTTGGTACAGTTTCAGACATTTTTAACATCACTTTTCACATCACTGTCACTAAATCCAGCTCCGCAGTAATCTGGCGTTGTAGCACACCAGGGAGGCATTCGGCTTGTTATGTTATGTTATGTTAATTTAGTCTTTAATAGCGCGCGGCTACTCCATAGAGTGTCCCGGCGCTTTTATTGACAGCCTGTAACAGACAAACACAACACAGTAAAATAAAAGCGGACCCAGCAAAAAGGAAGAAGAGCGCACTAAAGGGCAAAAAGCCAAGTTTTAAGGCCCTTCCTAAAAGTCAGAAAATTAGAGGTGCTGCGTAATGCCAAAGGCAAAGTATTCCAAAGCTGTGGTGCCAGCAGCCTAAAAGAGCGACCTCCAATGCGGGCCTTTTTTACTCGAGGGACCACAGCAAGGAACAATGATTCAGATCTCAGAGATCGGGACGGATGGTAAAAGGCAAGCCTCCTTTGGAGATATTTTGCTCCCGAGGCGTGGAGAGCCTTGTGGGCCAAGGTCAAGGCCTTAAAAACTATCCGCTTCCGGATAGGCAGCCAGTGGAGCGACTGCAAAAGGCCGGAGACTCTGGCTCGCCTGTGAAGGCCAAAAATGGCCCGCGCTGCCGAGTTCTGGACCACCTGCAGCCGTTGCAGGAGATACTCCGGCAGGCCAAGATATAGGACGTTGGAATAGTCCAGTCTTGAACCAATTAAGGCCTGCACCGTAGTCTTCCTATGATCTTCTGAGAGCAAAGGAAGGAACTTACGGAGCATCCTGAGGAGGCCAAAGCATGTTCCTGTGAGACCAAGGATCTGGGATCTTAACGTCAGACCATTATCGATCTTGATCCCCAAATTCTTTGCTAGCTGGGACGAGCACGCTGGAGGAAACATATTAACAGGCCACCATTCCTGCCAGTCTGGGTCAGATGGACAGCCGAAGAAGAGTACCTCAGATTTGTCGGAGTTGCACTTGAGGCTGTTAAGCTGGAACCATTTAAAAAGCCCCAAGGCACTCACGGATACTCTCTCCATCAAAATCTTCTCCTTTCCCGCACGTAAAGAGGAGCTGGGTATCGTCGGCATAAGATACGATCTGGGCCCCAAAAGACTCCGCCAATGCCACCAGAGGGGTCATAAAGATGTTGAAGAGTCGGGCTCAACACAGAGCCCTGCGGGACTCCGACTCCCAAAGGTGGCACCACGGCAGAGCTAGGTGAGGCCCAGACCGTTTGTCGACGGCCAGCCAGGAATGATCTAAACCAGCTGAGCACCGTCCCCTTCAGACCGATCTCATGAAGTCTGGCGAGGAGACCCTCATGGGGGACGGTGTCAAAGGCCGCCGACAGGTCAAGCATTACAAGCATAGCTTTGCCTCCCGAATCCAGTGCCTCTTTAATAGCTTCAGACACCTCCAAAAGCGCCGTCTCGGTGCTTAGATTGGGGCGGGAGCTAGATTGAGCGGAGTGTAGCAAATTGTGGGATTCCAAAAAATTGGAAAGCACGATATGCACATGCTTCTTCAAGATCTTAACCAGCGCAGGGAGAAGAGAGATGGGCCTGTAGTTGGCCAAAGCCTCAGGGTCTAGGCCAGGCTTCTTGAGAAGGGGAATGACCATCGCCTGCTTCCAAGCCTGGGGGACCACCCCCCGACTCAAGGAGAGATTCAAAAGTGAGTTCGCCAACGGATTTACAATTACCGCCATTTTCGCCAGAAATTTGGCCGGGCATGGGTCAAGAGGCGACCCGGATTTAAGGTTGGCCATAAGTGCCAGTGACGAAGAAACTGAAATTGGCGGAAAATCTACCAAGACTGAACCCGAAGGGGCCGGTGGAGCTGACCCGCCCTCGAAGCTGGGAGGTACTTCAACCACCCTCAAGGGAAAAGAGTCCTGGATCAGTTTTATCTTGGTAGTAAAAAAGTTGGCAAGGGCAGAAACCCACGGCTCGGAAGGAACGGCCTCCTGGTGGGCCCGATGATGAAGCAGGTCACCAACCAGGTTGGTGAGTGAGGGCTTCTAAAAAATCCCTTGAAGGTTTCCACTGTGTCCTTGAGAGGGTATTTCTTTACAGTCTTTGCCTCTGTGCTTTCACACAGACCCCTTTGCGCATGACTCTTCCTTTGTTTTACATACTCAACCCGGGGGACTAAGAGTGCCTCCTACCCTCTCTCTCTAATTGTTTCATGATATGCATTACTACACCATTCATCCGATCGCCATGAAACTTTGGGAAGTTGTGGAGTACACTTCCATGAAGGTTTCTGGCATAATTGTTTTTTTTTTAATATTGGCCCCCCAGGGCCCTCAATCTTTCGAATACTGCATTTTTCCATTTATGTATCCACAAGCACCCGAATAAATAAATAGAATTAAAACAACACTTTTAAATGATTTCCATATTAAAATGAATAAGTTTCAATACAAATGACACAATGTAAATTGAATGTTATCATAACAAGTTTCCTTGATTTTCATTTCTTCTGAGATCGCGCAACGCGCGACGGGTAAGCTAGTGCAACATAAGATGTACAAATAATGTGTGAACTCAGCCAATCTTTGTTCATTGAATTCATTTTCGAACCACAAAAAATGACATTGTGCATAGTAAGGACAAAACGACTAATAAATGTTACAAATAAAAAAATTAAAAAAAGATCGGTCATTACTACAATCCATTTAATTGAGTGAAAAGATTACATTACAGATTTGCGAGCCTCCAAAGCATCACATACGTTATATTTGGAAACAAAGGCGTTAAAAAGTGACTATGTGCATTCTGTAAACGCAGGACAAACAAAGCTTACATAATTAAGATCTTGAATATGTAAAAAAAAGACCTTGCACTTTCTCTCCTTTTTCAGGACTTCAGCTCAAATACCAGTTATGACGAGAGGGAAGCAACAACTCGGATCCACCAGAATTTCAACCTGGATCACTAGTAAATGTTTAAAAAGTATCTAAAGAAACAATAGATTACTAAAAATATTTCATTGGGTGGAAACATTACAGATTTGCGAACCTCCAAAGAGGAATGTAAGCTGTTTTGAGAAACGGAGGCCTTAGAAAGTAATGCGGTGCATTTGTAACGCAGGACAAACAAAGATTACATGGTTAAGATCTTGAATGCGTAACTGGAAGAGAGCACACATTATCTCTTTTCTCTGAAGGTTGTACCAGATACTAGTAATAACAAAGGGGGAGCAAATCCATCCTCAGTAAAAGGTTCCATCATTTAACCCCATGAGGCAGGTTCAAGGATAAATAAAGCTGAGGTTTATTCCCCAAATTTCTCTATGTAGGTAAGTGCCCTTTTTGATATTGTCACCCCCACTTTGTGCCCCTGTGCTTATGCTTTGTGACTGAAGGTGAACTGGGTCCCTGCTAACCAGGCCCCCAGTGCTAGTGCTCTTTCACCTAAAACAAGGTAAACGTCTAATTGTGACACAATTGGCAAGGACTTTAGCAACCCTGTAAGTCCCTAGTAAATGGTATCCAGGGCCTGGGTACTTAAGAGGGCCCCTATGGGTTGCAGTATGTATTATGACACCCAAAGGGACGCACACAGAAACTGCATGCAGACTGCCATTGCATGAAATAGTGCAAACCATTTTGGAAAACGACATGGAACACTCAATGTGTGCCGTGCCAATGTACACTGCACATACTGTATGTAAGTCACCCCTACATCAGGCTTTAGAGCCCTACGACAGGGTGCCTATTATATTATAAGTAGGGGTACATTTGCATGAGCAGATAGGCCCAGGACCCTCTGATATCTTGCTCTATAACAAGATATTGCAAGTGATCAGGTAGCCATCTTAAGGACATGTACTGGGCACTAGTCATTATGAGTTACCCAGCTACATGATGGCTGCACTAAACCCAATGGTGTTTGGTATGAAACTTGTTTTCTTAATAATGCCAGTACTAGAATTATTATGACATGCACCCAGAGGTCACCTTAGAGGTGGCCCCTGAAAACCTACTAGTCTGCTGGCTGACTGGTATCGTCCAGCCTGCCACCACAGATTGGTTTCTGACCCCTGGAAGTTGAGAGTCAGCGCTCTTAGGCCACGAACAAGGTCTGTCCAAAGGAAGGTGTTCACACCTCTTTCTGCAGGATGGCTAGTGAATTGTCATGTCACACTAGAGGCCTCAAAGCCTCTGCAGCCGTAGATATGCGACATTGGCTTAAGGCTGGGCACATCTACTGAGAGCGCCTCATACATTACCAGCATCTCTTCGTCTACTTGAAGCGCCAGATAGATATCTACCTCAGTGTTACTAGATTATAGCAGAGAAATGTATCCCACCCATGCATTTTCTGGGAAAGGAACTTCAAGTGCATTCACTCTGGCACCACAATATTCGACAATCAAGGGTCAATATTTCCTAGAGTACCCAGATTTCGCAGCCTCTCTAGGCTGATACATTTGAAATCATATTCCCTCCTGCACTCTTGTAATTTAAGTCGACATCTTATGCGTTTAAGGTGGTCAATTTTATGCGGTCTTAACTAACAAAATAGCAAATACTGTTTTCTTATCAAGAAATATCTGTGCTGATTTAATACCTTCAGTTTGGAGTTGCACTTTTTCAACAACCGAGGGCCTTCAAAACTAGAGGTCAATTTGCGAAATTCATCCCTATGAGAGTCATCGAAAGATACAGGATCATCCCATACAGATCCTGTAAGGTCGGTGCACTTAAGGTCACAATATTATTAGCAGTCCACAAGGTACGACCATTTGACTTATTTAATCCGATTTTGCCCAAGGAAATATTCCCAGAAACAAATTCATGGAAGTTATAGGCCACAGTTATACCAACAAAGCTGAGATCACTCATCTCAGTTGAATAAACAGTACATTTCTCACAAGACCCAAGTATTTGAAAGGATACTATAACAATCTAGTAGACTCTGTGTGGAAATTGAGTAAAAGGTATAAAAGGCTACTTCACCCACTGGAGAGCTTCCATTTAGAATAATCAAGTCATATTTTACCAGAACTTTAAGTAATAAAAAACATTGTTTGTCTGTTCTAATTTTCTCTTGGGGTGGGGGTGGGGGGGGTGGGGGGGGATGAATAGTTTTTTACCTGTCGGTGTAGTTTTCCCAGGATTCTTTGTGATGTTCAACAATATGGAATGAAGCTGCCCTAGCAATGACTTGTTGGAAAGAAGTGGTGTCTTCTTGAGGAGAGGAACAAGCGGGATATAGATTTGGATCGCTGGGGGTAAAGGGATCAGTGTCTTATGCATTACATAGGTCAGGATCCCCTAATGATCCTTGTATTCTGCCCCCCCCCCCCCAATCATCTGCACCTGGTGACACTGGAAGTGTAGCATCAAGTGGGTCATGTGCTGGAGGTGAAGGAGGGGGTGGAACTGGTGGTGGATGAGGAGGAGATATGTAGGACTGGTGGCTTTGTCCTTCATCTTCCTCTTTTGAAGGATAGGGTAGTCTAGTGCTTCTTTGAAGGACAGTTTGGTGGTGAAGCAAGGATTCGTCCTGTACCTTCCTAGACCAGACCTAACCACTGTTTAATGTCCATTTTCTCAAGAATGGGTTGGACTGGAGACATGGAAGCTGATGAAAACGTAGAAATTAGGCTAGTTAATTTTCGGACCAGAGTATTTCGGTGTGGAACCAAGTTTTTTGGTCGGCACTGAGGTAGATGTGGTTGGTTGCTGGCTCAATCCCGAATGTCGGTCTCAGTCGATGCCGAAGGCTTGGCCTTGGTATCTGTTTTCAGTGCAGGCCCAGAGGGTGATGCATCTGAAACAGTCCTTCAGATCCAAACATGACATGAAGGCAGTGGTGGTGCGGTGATCTGTTTGAGGAGGTTTAGAAATGTGCTTGGGTGTTGGAGCAGGGTCAGGATAAATAGTACTCAAACGCTGACCAGATGGAAGGCTACGCATCTCCATATCTATTTTGACATCAGAGTCAGGGCTTTCATCAGGGGAGAAGATGCCTTGTTCATCTTCCGCAGCTGGATCTTCTTGGACATGTTACTCGCTGAAAATGACAGGGGTATCCTCTTTAATTCCGAAGGGTATTTGACCGAAAAGGCTTACACACATCACAGTCGGCCTCACAATGGTCCGGCGAAAGACAAGTTGCACACAAGGTATTGGTCGGTGTGTGGACACTTTGCATGTCAACGCGGGCAAATTCTGTAAGGTGTGGGTTCCATCAAAAAGGCGCCCTTGAAGGAAACAAGGGCACGTGGGAGTAAGGCCAGAGAAAGGCGGCGCCCGAAGGGCAGCTGGTCGAAGCTCGAACATACGATATCTGAGAGCAGCGCAGAAGTGGAAAGCACGAAACAATACCATCAAAGACAGTAAAAAGAACCGAACAGTCGTACCAAATGGAATTGACAGAGCAGAACATGTCCTAACCAAACAGCAGATAGAAAACAATCTAACAAAGGAGTCGATGCCTATGCACAGTATCACCGAGAGGAGGAATCACTTGGGCTCGCGACTCGAGGAAAAGCAACTTGCACAACTCCGGACCCAACACTAGATGGCAGGAGTATGCAGAGCATGTGTATCTACAGCCACACATGCCATCGAAAGTTGGGTTGTCGTTTACAATCAATGTACTGAATATGGTCTACATTAATATGGTGCCTAAATTGTTGGCCCACTGCAGAGCAGACACAACGTAACGTTTCATAAATGATTAAGTCTTAACAAAAAGATTTACACAAAAAAAACTTTTCCTTTGACAAATGCTGCTGCAGACATCCACAGTTACAGTAGCAGGCCTGCAGATACGCATTTATAGTTTCTCATGTGAGTAGTGTAAAAGTACACTGAAGCCCACCTTTGACATTTAAGTTTTACACCACAGTTGAAGTTTCTAAGCCACATAACTGTGACAATACGTAAAAGTGATCTATGCCAACTGGAGTTAGGTAATCTTTAAAAAAAAGATCATTTTAACAAGCATTTCTCACAACATAGTGATCCAGCATGTGTACATTACATTGCCGATCTATGGTCTCCATTGCCTCTTTCTATCTCATCTAATCTATGAAAATTGCCCAATGCACTCATGGAAACCAAGTTGAGCCCATTCTCTAAAACAATACTTGATCTTATCCTAATAGCAATATGCAACAAGAATTTGCAGTGCAATAATTTCGCATTGCTGAAAGCTTGAGCTATTGGCATTGCATTATTATTTGCAATGCCAATAAGTCAAACTTTCTGTAATGCGATACCTATTGCATTGCAAATGCTTGTTTAATCTTGATCTTACCTCAGGGATCTTATGACGTTCTTCAGCAGGCCAGTGGCCTGTAGAAAAGGTCCTAAATATCCCCCTCTAGATAACGACATGGATGCACGCTGCATTTGCGTGTGATGGAGGGGGGGTTATGCTGTGCAAGCGAGGAGTCAATAGATGGCCAGAGCTGGCCAACCAAAAGATCAATTGGTGATGTCCGCTGGGAGGGAACCAAGCACTTAATGGCGGGACAGATGCACAATATCAACTAATCGGAGAAAAGGAATTAAATAAGCAGCCCAACTAACATAACAAAAGAGGTGGGTGTGGCCAAAGTCCCCTAAAGCCCATATACTGAATACAGCATGCCTCGCTGATAAAACTGTTTGGATGAGGGGGGTGAAATGCACATTGATAAATTCAAAGAACTACTCATTCCAAGAGCGCAAACAGCAGAACATAACTTTATGGAGGAGTCACTGAATATTGTAACCTTCACCTCATCTCAGGCTGACATGACAGTAGCACAGATTTTTCCCTCCCACTAGGACCAGTTATTCTTTACCAGCCTCTCCATAGCCGTAATTCCTTTCTTCAAGGCCAGCCAACAGAGAATGGCTTTTTTCCCACACCGCCTACTTTTTTACAGCCCACAGCTGAAACTGGTATCTTTTCAAATTCTCCTCCCGATTACATGTGTATTCCGACCGTAGGTGGTTGTTGTATCTACCTTAGGCTTGCAATTTGGCTTCAAGCTGCTTTCTGGGAGAACTCGTGGATTTTGCCTTTTTTTTAACCATCATGCAGCCCATTTTACAAAAACACTTTCAAGAGCACCACATGTCTTTAATTCAGTTTTCTGGACCATCAACGTGGCACCAATCTATTTCTGACCACGCGAGCAGGAGATTCCAACAGGACTCATTTGGGCCATACTGCCATCTGGCATTAACGCTTCCCAGTCGGACTGCAGCTGTAGGTCTACTACAGATTGAACATACCACAATAACCTTGCAAGTGGTTCTCTCCTTCACCCATGCACTTCAAGGGATAGACATTTCCATTAAGATTACTGGTTCTCGCCATAGCTGAATATAAACCGAAACCATATGCCCACTAGGCAGGGTTCCTCGATCATAAGACTTAATACATCAGACCATCTCTGTCACTGAATGTTGTCTTAATAAAAATGTGCTCACCACAATCCTTTCTGTCCTGATGACTATCTACTGTAGGGTCAAAACGCCATCGACATTTTGAGGTGTAACAACTATTCTTAAAACAAAGGCAGTAAGGAGCAATGAACTTTGATTTATGTGTAATAATGAAACATGCTCTGCAACAAACAGCGTATTGACTTATTTCTATCACCACATTTAAAATGTTAGCACTTTTTTCCGTCTTTGTTCAGTTATTATTTGCCTCACTCTGCAACCGTGTGACTACTTACAGTGATGCAAAAAGAACAATTGATGGACTGAATGCTGAAAAATGCCAAACACTAACACATTACAAAGATCTGGGCCTAAATCCATTGCTTTTTTGCTCACCACGCCACCCCATTTTGGATGCAGCCATTTGTAAATCCGTCTTGACCCAGCTCCCCATGGATACAGTAGAGCCCATACTGCCAGGCCAGGTCCTCCCTGGACCTGAAACAAGAATCCTAGGACCGGTTTAGGGTTATCACCCCATATCAGCCAGGATAGCCTGAATCAAGTGGCATGGCGAGCACAGGCCCAAGTCTAGGAATTCCGGTACAACCTGGAGGTCACAAATTGTAGGAATTTGCTCTGTATATACCATACCAAAACGAGGCACAGTGTGCACCGAGTCCAGTGAAACCCCAAAGGTAGGCAGAGGTAAGTAGATAGCACCTTACACTCTATTTGTGGTAGTGTGGGATGAGCAGTAAGGCTTTATCAGAGGGTAGTGTTAAGCCTTTGTTGTACACACTCGGGCAGCAAATGATGTCACACACTCAAAGAATGAACCCAGACTAAGTTGTTTGTATAAAAATATTATTTCGTTATTTTAATTCTAGAACCAAGCAAAGCCTGGTGCAGGTAAGTGAAATAATACTTTGCAAAATCTTATGCAGTGATTTACTTCCAGTTGAATGCAGGTTCAAATGCAGTTGGTTTAATTACAGGCAAGTCAATAGTTCGAAATTACTTTTCAGTTACTTTACAGATTACTGTGCAGGTTACTTTTTAGATTACTTTTAAAATAAATTACTTTTGCTAATCAGTGGGATATGCCTAGATATCACACGGATACATTTCCTAGACAAAAGTTAATTCATTTATTTTGTATTTTTTTTTGTTAACACCTTTATTGTTATATTCAGGTACATACACGGCTTGCTGCCTACAACCCCCCAGGGCCGGCAAAGCAACGGTTCATACAGTTCCAGCAATTATCCGGACATTGATACACAGCCATTTGCAGTCAACCCTGGGGTACGGCGGCGCACGGGTTCCTAAAAGAAGATATTATAACCACAGTGAGCAGTTGGAACCATGTCAGAGCATTGTGCAGAAGTGCACACCAATGGTACAGTAGTGCCGTGTGAGCCTTATTCTCGGAAACAAGCAGTGAAGGTGCATTTTTACTAAAGTTTGTTTCAAACTAATGAAGAAGAAAAGAACCTAAAAAGAAAGAAAATGGAAAAAAGACCCCCCCCCAAGGTAAACTCCCCCCACCCTCTACATACTGAAACTACTGAAGCCCCCCTCCCCCCCAACTAGGCAACTGGTTCGCTGGCCTGCATGCTGCAAATTGCCTCGCTACGCTACGCTCCTGTTCTCGTGTCCCCCCGATCCTTAACCAATGTGTAAATTACTGTGCTTCCTCCACCTCCTCCTGCTGTGTATCCACAGTGTCGTCTCTAGTGTTCCTAAAGGTGTTGTATAGACCCCAGAAGTTTTTCGGGCAGCTGGTAGGGGGGAAGAAGCTCGCTGTAGTGTTCCGATTGGGTGCAGCAGTATACCATGTCTCTGGCCCACCTTTTCTTGGTTGGTGTCGGACCCCTCATCCAGCACTGTGCTACTGTAAGTCTTGCCAACAATAGGCCCATATCCGTCAATCGTCTGAATGCCACTGGCAATGTCTTTGAATATCCCAGCAGCGCTAAGGCCGGGTCAATGGGAAGTTCGTAGTTTAGTATCTCACCCAGCTCCGCTATCACCGCTACCCAGAACTCATATATCCTGTGACAACCCCACGCCAAGTGGAGGAAATCGGCAACAGGCACATGGCATCGCTCACACTCGGGGGATTGCAGAAGGCCGTATCGGTGTAGCCGCTCCGGGGTGTAGTACACCCTCAGCAAGAATTTAAAATGGATCAACCGGTGACGTCCATTCAAGGACAGCTTTCTAGTGTTAACACAGCAATATTTCCACATGGAGTCATCTATCGTGATCTGTTGGTCGCACTGCCAGGCAAGTCGGGCCTTAGAGGGTTCCTGCGCTCTATGTGGAGTAATGGCCTTGTATAGGTGCGCTGTCATATTACGGGAAGGTTTTGTGTCTATAACATGGGAGAGTTCCGGGAGCTCCGGCGGCTCCTCTAATTCTGGGCCCAAAACTTCCATTAAGGCACTTCGGACTCTGTGAATTTGAAACCGCTGTAGCAGCGATGGACCATCCGCTCCCTGGGCTGCCTGGTCCCAAGTTTTAACTTTTCCTTCAGCGAACAGCGCACCCGCAGTCCCAATTCCCAGCCCGTGTAAGGCACGGATAAAACCCCTCTCCTCGATAGGCGGTAGCCACTGCATCCATTCCACCTCCAAGGGGGAGTAGATCAACTCGCCTCCCCTGGCCCTCAGCAACGAGTTCCAGGCATGTTTTGTAGCAGTAATAGAGTCCAGCTCTCCTATTCTACGATCCACAGGAGTGCAGATCGTGGCAGGAAGCGGTAGAGGGTTGTTCCATCCTCACGTGCGGGATGTTCCTCTCACCATGGATCTCAAGGTCCGGGGCGCCAAGGCCACCTAACTCATACGGTAGCGTGAGCCTGCGCCATTTCACCCGTGGCTGCTTACCACCCCAGGCCAAGCGGACCATAAGTTTCGTCAAGTTCCCGAAGAAGGCCTTCGAGAGTATGATGGGCAAAGTGTTGAACAGGAAGAGAAACCGCGGTAAAATCACCATCTTCATGATGGCTATTCGACCCATCAGCGATAGCGGGAGTCTGCACCACTTTTCCACATCGTCTTCGCATTTACTGAATGCCACGCCATAATTCTCGCGGAACAGTACCTCTGCGTCCGTGTGAATCATTATACCTAGGTATCGCACCGGGTCCGTCGACCAATGCAGAGGATATTCCATGTCGAAGTGGTTGGTCACCGGAAACACCACTGATTTCCCCCAATTGATCTGAAGTCCGGAGAGAGCACCAAATCGCACCACCTCCTGTAATACTGGGGTCAGGTTCGTCTCCGGATTACGCACATAGAGTAGCGTGTCATCGGCGTAGGTCGAGATGACTATCTTGTATGTCGGGAAGCTGACTCCCCAGTGCCAGTGATACTCCCGTAACGCGCAGGCCAGTGGCTCAGCGACAAGCGCGTACAGCAACGGGGATAGTGGGCAGCCCTGTCAAGTGCCTCTACTGATGACAAAAGGATCCGAAACACGGTCCCCAAGGCGCACCCTGTCCGATGGTCTCCAGTACAAGGCCCCAATCATTTGCAGGAATGGCTCCCCCAATCCCAGCCTGCGCAGGACCCTCAGCATGAATGACCATTCCACGGAGTCGAAGGCCTTCTCCATATCCAGAAAGATGGCGATGGCCTTCGCGTTCTGCCTCACGTGTTGCAAGGTGCCAAACACCGTGCGTATGTTGTAGGTCAAGTTCCTACCAGGCACAAAGCCTGACTGTTCCGGGGCCACCACTTCAGGTGCTATGAGAGCAAGTCGAGTGGCCAAAACTTTAGCGTAGAGTTTGGCGTCCACATTCAATAGGGACAATGGCCTATACGAGCTGCAGATATTAGGAGGTCTACCAGGTTTCAAGATGGTAACTAATAAGGCCTCTCTCATAGTCTGTGGCATGCTGCCCTCCTCGCATATCTCATCAAATAATGAAGACAGGTGGGGAATAAGTTTGTCCTTGAACGCCTTATAGAACCCCACCGTCAATCCATCTATCCCAGGGGCGCTATGTACACGCATGCTAGCTAATGCGTCAGATATCTTGTCTGCCTGTATAGGGGACATTAGAAACTCTCTGTCCGACTGTGCTAGGAATAGCAATTGAATGTTCTCCAGGTAGTCATCCATGTCAGACTCTAGGTTTTCGGTTTTTGTAATGTATAGATTAGAGTAGTATTCCCGGAATTCCGACATGATCTCCTCATCTGTCGTGACAGTGTACCCTCCCGACGTAGCAAGTGCAGTCAGTTTTGGGGCCCTCCTGTTGTTGCGCAATATTCTGGCTAATAGTGAGCTAGGACGCTCGCTCTCACCATAGGTTCTTGCCGTTGCAGATTTCCATATATAGCATACTTCCCTATCCGCCTCCTCGTTAAAGTCCGAAATAAGGGATCGAATTCTGTCTGTTATAGAGGGGTCTGGGTTAGTCAGTTGTTGTTTCTCCAAATCAGCCAGTTGAGACTCCAGGTAGCGCAGTCGCTGTCGGATGGCCTTCAAGACACTAGAATGTTTGGTCATAGCTATCCCGCGGATAAAGACCTTAAACGCCTCCCAAACCGTATGAAAGGTATCGACAGAGCCTATGTTCTTTTCAAAAAATGATATCCATTTCTTCTGCTAGTTCCCCTCTGAAGGCGTCATCTAGCAACGCGTACGGGGGAAAGCGCCATGTAAACGGAGGGATCCTACGTGTTGGCGTCTCCAGAACCAGCAAGATTGGCGAAAGATCGGATAAGGTGCGTGCGAGTACCATGCATGACAACATTTGGCTAGTGATGGAATAGGAGGCCAACCAGTAGTCTATCCTGGTGTGGATGTTGTGGTATGAAGAGTAGTGAGTGCACCCCCCCCCCCCCCCCCTGTCGGCGTTCCTTCCCCTCCATTCATCTACCAGGTCTAATGTCAGCAGCTCAGCCTGGAGTGTCATAGCAGCCGCTGAAGGCCTGCGTTGAGGCCCAGAGGACCTATCCAACTCCGGATCCAGTACCAAGTTGAAGTCCCCTCCCCAGAGCATGTGTGCGGTAGAATATTCCCTACAGCATCGAGCTAGCTGGTCATAGAACTCAGGAGAGTCGTAATTCGGACCATACACATTAACTACAATCGAGTCATGGCCCTTCCCTGTGCATCTAGATATTAGAAATCGCCCCTCTGCATCAGCCTGAAATAGTCGTAAATCTAGGTTAGATCGTGGATTAACCCACGTCAGGACTCCTCTAGAGTGTGTGGTGAACCCTGCTATTGTTGTGTGTCCCGCTAGACCCCTGTGTTGCAGCATTGTACTCGCTAGTGGTAGATGGGTTTCTTGTATAAGAGCTAGGTCAATGTGGTGTCTCTGTAAGTAATGTAGCACTTTCCTCAACTTCCTGTGATCATTCAAGCCTCTGACATTCCAGGTCAACGCCCTAAGGGTGCTTACTGGATTCTCCGAAGTCGTTACCGGAACACTAGACATCTGAGACAGTAGGAACAGTAGAGAATCATCACAGCGCAGCATTCACACTTTTGGCCAGCTTTAGGGATCAGCAACAAGTCTACAAACATGAACCTCAACTTCCCATCCCTCCATCCCCCCACCCACAGCAGACCCATCCCAACCTGGTCCGACAGAAGGCCATTGCCCACCCCGCTCCCCAGCTCCAATACCCCAACTTTGATCATCAACATCACCAGTGTGCTTAACGCACGGGGCGCAGGTAGCCCGGGGTCATAGTCACTACCTAAGTTTCAGAACAATTGAGTGGCCTTCCACCCGCCCCCGCCATGCACTGTGTCCGTGAGTAGAGAAACGTTTTCCTAACCGTTAGTTTAGCTTATGCTCTCTAAGTCGCTCCGTCTCCAACGCAAATCACTCCCTAATCAATGTTCCCAGTGTAATGCGGATCAGCATTCAAAGTACTAACTTAGATCCCAGGAAGTAGAATGTTGGAACAACGGGGACCTGCATGAATGTCTTTATGCATCAAATTCAACAAGTTTCACCACCCCCCTCCCGCTCCCCGTACCACTCATCTGCACAGATTGTCTCTTTCGCAGGCCGGGCCGACCTCCCCGGTTTCGCCACCGTGGCGTGCCCTCAAAGGTCTCCCCAGATTGTCTCCGATCTGATGCTCAGTCAGTTCCCCTGCAATCATGGAACTCAGTCCTGGTCGTCCATACGGTTGCCGCCTCCCTCCGCTCCCAGAGTCTCCTCGCTGGCTGGGTCCTGTTCCCTCGCCCAGCGCTTCATTGCTTGCTGAAGTGCCTTAGGGTCCGTGAATATATGCGAATGGCCACGTCTGTTGACACGTAGCTTGGCTGGATATAGCAGAGCATAGTCCAAACCCAACTCCCTGAGGTGCTTTTTATGCAGAATGAATGGTTTGCGCTCTTCCTGTACCTTCGCAGTGAAGTCTGGGTACAACGATATGGCGGATCCTTCATATTGCAATTGTTGTTTGGACCTCGCTAGTCGGAGTGCGGTGTCCCCGTCTGTGAGAAGTTGGCCTGATATGCAGTGCTCACTATTCTAGTGATCACTATGTATCAGTCCAGGCAACCCTTATTGATGATTGGTTGTAAGTCAACCTTATAGACCAGCTATCCTAGTAGCATGGATACGAGCAGTCCAAGGCTAAGACTCTAGAGGGCGTGTTAAGCCAGCTGTTTCACCATCACATATACCCCTTGAACACCAAGTGAAAGGACACCACACAAGTTGTTATGAAAATAAATGTATATTTATTTCTAACAAGACTACCCTGGCTCTTTATGAGACAGGGAGCTAAGCACACAACAAAACTCTTACGAAAATACTTAACACCTTGGGAGCTTGTAAATAGACCTCCCCAGTGCTGCGCTGTCCATTATCCAGTGCTGAACTGGACGTCCAGCGGTCGCACGCAGCACTGGGGAGGTAGTGCCCGTGACGACCGTTGGCCGACGGCAGCACCTAAAGGGTTAAAGTCGCACAATTTACACAAATGCCCGAGGGGCACGAAAAACCATATACACAAGAAGTGGAATACGAAATTACTAGCAGGTAAGTACTATTCTCATAGGCTTTAGAATCGCTAGGACTGGACTACTGAACCTTTAGATTACAAGCAGGAGGCCTAGGGACGTCGTGTGCAGAGTGGGAACTCTCACGCGTAAGGCGGGAAAAAGTCTATGGAGGCTAGTAAAGACAAAGTTACTGTTCTCGGGAGAACCCGACTAGGTAGGTCAAAAACGAAAGTGGATCCGGACACTTAGAGTGTTGGACTATGCTTGAGCACCGGAGTACTCGGTTTACCTAGCCCAGGGGCTGCGGCTGCATAGGGTTCAAGTTGCGTCGGAAACCCTCGTTGACAAACCAGGAGCCTGAAGAAAGAAGTTGCTGGCAGGCGGCCAGTGAAGAAGTTCGTGGTGATCCAAGCCTGGATCAGGGAAGAAGAAGACCTGTAAGCAGAGGGGACCAAGTTCTGAATCACTAGCCAGTGATTTAGGTGGGCACCAGGATGGCACCGGACGAAGTCACCTCGACCAGGTGAGTGGGCGCTGCTGGGCTCTGCAGTCTCTCGGACCAGGAGGCGTTGTCGGCGACCAGGATGGAGGTGCGAGCTGTCCCACGAAGGTCTCTGCTGTCGACGTCGCTGGACCCAGGATTGGGGCAACAAGTCTTGGCAAATGCAAGCCCACGCGGTGGACTTAAAATGGCGTCTGGAGTGTACCAGGAGGGTCCAGGGTGCTTCTCTGCTGGAGGGGAGCAAGGGCTAGTCTGGAGCAACCAGACCAGCGGTGTTTGTCGTCGTGAAGCGTCGTAAAAGGGCCACTAGCCAACGGGCAAGTGATCTGGACAACGCGGTGAGCAGCAAAGAGCAGAAGGGCCCCACGCAGATCTCGTGGATGCAGGGGGGCTGAACTTCGGTGCTGGAGCTGCTCAGGGTCGGGACTTCTCTTACCCCAAAGCACTCAGTCGAGGGTCACTCGGTGGTCGTGCTGGACAAGCGTCGTGCAGTCTTGATGATGGCCGGTCCCTCGAGGTCTAGTCGCACCCACGGGTCTCAGCTGGGCTGAAGATGTAGGTTGAGGTCAGAGGTGCCAGGGAAGCCGGTTCTCGTCGAGCTGGGCAGTCTTGATCCGGAGGAGAGACTTACAGCAGACCGCGATGCTTGGTTGGTGCCTGCTGCTGCAGGGTGACTACTCCTTAGTCACAAGGGAGAAATCTTAGGAAGAGTCTTGAGTTCCTCTCGTAGAAAGTCGGTTCAGGATTCAAAGATTGATCTAGTTTGGAAGGGGGCCTGCTCCTACCTTTATCCTGCAAAAGGGGGCTGGCACGCGACTAAGTCCTGCCCTATGGGTGGGACTAGGAAGGGGGGTGGTTACACCCCTCTCCCATGCCGGGCTTTCCCCAGCTCAGGGGCTGGTGTGCCCATGGAACTGGTTCTAGCCAGTATATGCACTGTGAGCACCGGGGTGCTACTTGCAGTCACCTTCCTCTAAAGCCCTGCCTACCTAGAATACACAAAATCCTGTCTGGGACGGTGCTGGCACCGCCCTTGACAGGAAACCCTTTGTCCTTGCCTCCTGCGCTGGGAGGACTCCCAGCAACAGGAGGGCAGACTTGTGTCTCGGTGGCAGCATCCATCTTGTGGAGCTGAGGCTATGTCTGACTTTAACCGGGGTTACAGGTTACCAACATGTCGTGTCCCTCTAGAAGGGTGGAATGCTAACCCCGTCTCCAGAATTGGCGAGGAGTTAGTATTCCAATTCGTATGACACCTTACTCGACATGTTTTGATAATGTTATACCAAAGTTAGCATATGACCGCGAGGTACATAATGCACTTAAGAGTATATGGTATAGCGTTATCATGGAACAGCTATTAGGACTTGGTTCCGCAAGCTGCAAACGGGCTCAGCTCATGCCAGAGCACCATTTCACATTATTCCAAGCACTCTGCCTTCAGGATTGTTAAGGCCTGCCATAGGAGTGACTGATAGGAATATATGTGTCCATTTTAGGGTTAGATATAGGAATACTATATCTAAAGCAAAGGGTGATTACACCACCTTGCCCCAGCTGTCAAGCAGCCAGTTGTGTCAGTTTTGGATGGCCAGCCAGGGGTGGCATAATACATGCTTCAGCCCCTGGTAGGCCCTGGGTACACCTATGCCCTGGATACCTAAGGTATACTGTACAGGGACTGATAAGGTGACTCAGTATCCAATCAGATATGTACCTAGGGTACATGGAATCCATTTTAACAGAGAGAGCAGTGGGCCTGGGGTCCTGAATAGCAGGGCCCCAGGTCAACTAAGTCAGAAAACCAGCAAAACACCAGGCAAAAAGTTGGGGGCAACCATAGTCAGGGATCTACCTTCCTACACTGTCCCGGTAGTTAAGTAGTTTCGCTATAATGGGACGGGGAGGTGCCCCAGGTTTTGGGCGCGGGGCCAGTGACCTGTGTGCCCTCTCCACCGTGAACATTGCAGAGAATACTCTCTCGCCCAGAAGCGTTGTAAGTAATTTTTCCACGAACCGCTCCATTGGGCCCGTCTGTGTGCTCTCTGGAAGGCCCGTGATGCGTAGGTTGCACAGTCGTGACCGCGCCTCTAAATCCTCGGTTTTGTCCTGTAATACTTGCATCATTCTTTCTAGCTTTTTGTTTGTCGTGTTCAGGTATGTTTGCGCCTCTTCCACTTCGGTCATCCTCCTTTCCGCCATGTCGTGTCGCTCTGCGTGCTTATCCAGCCGTTCCGCCATGCGGTCCATTCTGTAAGACATCGCGTCCATTTTGGTGCCTAGAGCGGAGATACTAGACTGTAGGCTTTGCTCCATAGAGAGTAGCATGGCCTTAATATCCGAATTCGCACCCTGGGTTTCCTCAGTGCGCGGCGCTGCCCCACCCTCCGTCTGTGGGCTCTGTTGTAGTAGCCGCTTCTGCGCAAAGGTTAATTTGCTTTGAGTTCTGTCCCCTTTTCCCATCTTGTGGCCGGCAGCACTCACTGTCAATGGGGGGGGTCGTGTTGTCCGATTGGCGGCCCGCAGTACTTGCAGTAGTTACACCCTGCTCCCCGGAGTATGTCACAGCACCTCTCACTGCCGCAACGCAGGGCCTCTCAAAGGTCTTGAGTGGGGTCGATGCCTTCCTCTCTCAACTCCACCGCGTCGCCAGATCCGGCCTAGGCGCTGGTATGTGACAGATACTGCTTGTGGGTACTCTCCTGAGTGGACTCGTGACAGGCTCAGGGGGCCTCTCGTGATGGCGGCCGGACACCAAGTGATAGCTCCACCAAAGGAACCTGAGGGGCGTACACTCCCCGTAAGTCTCTGTGCCACCAGGTCCGGGGGAATGCTCAGGGGGCCCAATGCACCTCAACCACGCTCGGCATAGGGACAGAGGAGGCAGATTATCACTTAACTTATTCACGGATGGGGTATCGTCCGCTCCAGTTGTAGACCGCCCCTCTGGCAGATCCCGGGGACCGACTGTCCGATGCCCGTTCCAGTGACCGGGGCTCTCCCTGCTCGTTGGTAACTCTAGGCGGGTATGGAGTCTGCTTCAGGGGGCCAGGACCGAGGAGCCGTGGTGCGGGAAGCCGCCTGCACCGACACGGATCTCGCGGCAGTTATCGCACCCAGCGTCGGGCTCACACCGGGGATCCGGCTCGCACCACCTTCGGCGGCCGCACGTCGCGCTATGTCGTGCGGGCCCTGTACGCACTCAAGACCGCAGCTTCACGGCCCTTAGTGCGGGATCGTCGCCTGGGCTCTGCACTCTCCTGTGCGCGTTACTTTGCTGCCGCTGTGGCCGTCGCTAGTCGGCCGCACCTCAGGCGGTCCAGGGAAGCAGGAAACGGGCTTCAAGCAGTTCTCTCCCTACATAAGTTTAGGATAAATGAATCGTGCACAGCGGAGCCGCAGTTTCAGGCGGCCATCACGCTTGCTGGCTAGCTCCGCCCCCCTCAGACAAAAGTTAATTAATTCACTTTTAGTACAGTTGCAGTATTTCAGTGTTTCATTCAAACCAGCTCCATACTTAAAAGAATTCTCAAGGAAAAACAGTCAATGTTATCCTATGGAAGTTAACAGTTTGCAGGTGTTAGACCTGTCTGCTTCTGAGAGTCCCCTCACACTATGATTTATTTTGTTCCCCCGTGCCTCCTAAAATTTGTCGCTTTTTCTTTGTCTACCAGGACCTTTTTGTGTGTTGTCCCATGGGGCTAGATGCTCTTTGATGCCCAGTTGCTCACCAAGTTCCTGGCACCTATGTACAAGGCGCCTGACGGAACCAGTGGCATAACCAACTGGGGTTGTCAACCCTAAAATGGAGGACACCATTGTCCCCTATGAGAGTGACTCCCATTGGAGCCCCTCTGACCCTTTGAAGGTTTTGGCGCACTTTGTGTAACCTGCAAACCTGACAGGAATCCCCTCAGGAGTTACAAGTACACAAAATGGCTGCCTTAGGAAGCCCAGTACGGTGGCTCCTAATGACCAAAAAGATACCTTGAAAGGGCCATGTCATTGATATAGCCAGGGAAGGTTCTAGAACCTTCTGGCTCGTGCTGGCATCCTAGGGCACGGGCTATAAAAGGCCCAGTCCCTGGCGGCCATAAAAAGAATGATCAAAGAACACCAGAAGAAGAGGACTTGACCCCAGATTGACACCTGCCCTGTTAACCCCCTGAGGCAGCTGATAGCGCAGGCAGAAGAGCAGCAGAGGTTGCTGGCGTGGACCCTGACTGGCGTTCCAGTCAGAAGCGTGAGCAGTGACCTCTAGCCTTCAGCGCCTGGTCAGCGAGTGCCCAATTGCCCCTCAGAGACTTTGGCCATAGTTAGAGCCTCCCCGCCCCCCCAGTGGTGAGATCGCAACTGCAACTCTTAAAAGTGCCACCTTCAACTTAAGTGCCTCCTGGCGGGCGTTCGGACGTCTCCGAACCCACCACCGTTGACGCGCTGTTTGTGGATAGAAGGTGAGGTGCTGCGCTGGGGCGGGGAAAGGTTGGCTTCATTTGGGCGAGATTACTGTCTCTGCCCTGCCCGAGTGACTTGGGAGCTGGTGTGTGGGCGGGAACCCCCCCGTGAGTGAGCTCGGAGGGAGGATCGCGGAGCCCCTGGAACCCCCCTTCGCCCTTGGGAGAAGTGCCATACTGACTGGAGCGCTTACCGGCGCCGCCAAAGTGAGGTGGGCCGTCTCTACCCCTGAAGTTGCCGCGTTGTTGTGGAACTGTGATGCGGTCTCATTTTGAACTGTGCGCACAGGTGTTTTGGCCCCTCCGGCAGCCCGTTCGACGGTCCCAAGACTCGTGAACTGGAGCCGCCTTCGGAAACCCCGCCTGCGCTGACAGAAGCGCACAGACTCCTCCGGCAGCAGTAGCATTGAACCGGCTGGCCGCGGAGTGTAATTGCCGTAGTCATTTTATGCCTTTATCTTCCAGATATACGCGCAATGAGTTGTGAGTGCAACTAAGGGATTATCACGCGTATCTTGTGCCAGAGAGCCCGAACCCGTGAACACTTCAAAAACTGTAAGAGCACGCATTCCGCATTGAATGACAAACGTAATGTGTTTACCCTGAAAGTGATTAATTGGTGGCAGCGATACCAGAATGACCATGTGATATTTATGTGAAACGATCAGTATCTAACCTGCTAGGAAACTGTCCAGTCATTGCTGATATTTATTCCAGTCATTGCTGATATTTATTCCAGTCATTGCTGATATTTATTCCAGTCATTGCTGATATTTATTCCAGTCATTGCTGATATTTATTCCAGTCATTGCTAATATTTATTCCAGTCAGTGCTGATATTTATTCCAGTCAGTGCTGATATTTATTCTAATGTATTGAATCCTGATATTTATCCAGTATATTTATTTATTAGAGTCCAACTATTTATTCCTGAGAAACCAGTACACAGCTAATCAAACCCATGTAAGAAATGTGAATGTGATTACCTAAGTGAACTTCCTTCAAACCCAGAGAACTTTTACATAAACGAAACGTATTTTTCTATAACAGTGGTGTGGTGTCCTTCTTTTTGTGTGGTGTGCAGGGAGTTATTATTTGGTCATAGCCGGCTTAACACAACAGCCTTCTACCGCCTTGTCACTCAAGCCAAGCTACCCCCCTTTGTGCTGGGCTTGCCTATCGCAGGTCCAACAGCAGGTAAGTACTTATTTGTGGCAGATGGTATTCTGGGGTTAGAACCAGGGTTCCCCCCAGGGTTGAGGATGCACTTTTGGAACACCCTCAGCGGCACTAGGGCGGCCGGGTGCAGTGTGTTGTGGCCCAATGTTATCTAATAGGGGATAGGGGACCTTCGATTAGTAGCTGCTCACGAGCAGGTCAAAAGGTTGTGGAAGCAAAGCTCCTGGGGTAAGGCTCAGGGCAAAGGGGGATCATAGTTGGCACCTAAGGTACACCCGCAGCGGCACAGGGGCAGCTGGGTACAGGGTGCTGTTTTGGCATTGGGTGCCTGTGAGAAAGTGCCATCTTTCTTGCATGGTATGCCCCCACTTTTTGCTGAATTGCTGATGTACTCTGAGAGTGCCCTGGGCTCCTGCCAATCAGGTGCCCAGGGCCTGTGTTCCTTCCCTAAAACTGTATTAAAACCTAAATCCAATTGGCATCTCTGGCCACGTCAGCCCCTGGTAAATGGTACCCTAGGTAACCATGGCACTGTGACCAGAGAAGGCCCCTAAGGTCTGCAGCACTTATTGTGCCACCCTTAGGGGTCCTGTACCCTGACACACACACACACTGCCTTTGCAGGCTGAGTGTATTGGTGCAGAACAAAACAAAGCGTCGACATGGTACCTAGGGTACCATTAACCAGGGTCTGACCTATGGTCAGAGATGCCAATTGGGTTTGTTTTTGGGGAAGGAACACATCCCTGGGAACCGGATTTGCAGGGACCCAGGGTACACCAAGGAAAAGAGCATCAGGCAAAAAGTGGGGGGGTTACTACAACAGAAACCCACTTCCCTACAGAAACCAATTGCTGTCTGAGTGTGTACAAGTGCTTTACGCTGTCCTCTGATACTGCTTTACTGCTCGACCAAGCTACCAGATTAGAGAGTAAGGTTAGATCTAACTTTAGCCTCTGCCAAACCTCTGGGGACTGTAGACTGTGCACACTGTACCTTACTTTGGAACAGTATATACAGAGCCACTTTCTTACAGTGCCCTGTTTTCTATGTGAGTTGCCGGTTTTGGATTTTGGCTGCAGGTTCGGTCCAGGAAGACTTCCGGGAGGAACCAACTGCTGGGCAGGTAAGTTGGAGGGCTTGGGAACATAGGTGCACCTTGGGTGCACCATTCTTCAGGGCGGCTGGATGCAGGGGTGTCTTTTGAGGTCGAATTTCACCTTACTGGGCCACTCGCGGTAGAGGGTCTCCGTGCAGAGGCTGCACGCGAAGTCTGGGAGTCCTGAAGGTGTTAACCCATGGTGGACTTGGACTCTGGATGACCTCGCTGGGACGGTGGGCCACTTGGATTCGAGCCGTAGGCGTCGGGTACAGTAGTGGTTCCAGGCGTCGGGTTCTGTGTCCTCAGCAGGCTCAGAGTCTGTCTTGGGAGTTTCTTTTGAACATAGCTGCTGTTCACAGGAGATCCAGTCTTTATTGAAGTCAATCAGTTCTCTCGGAGTTCTGGAGGTCGATGGCTGAAGGACAATGTGAATTTTGATCTCTGGAAACTGCAGACGGGCCGGTAGATCAACTCGCCTCCCCTGGCCCTCAGCAACGAGTTCCAGGCATGTTTTGTAGCAGTAATAGAGTCCAGCTCTCCTATTCTACGATCCACAGGAGTGCAGATCGTGGCAGGAAGCGGTAGAGGGTTGTTCCATCCTCACGTGCGGGATGTTCCTCTCACCATGGATCCACGTGTGCAAGTGGGCAGCCTGAGCCACCCTATAGTAACGCTCAAGGTCCGGGGCGCCAAGGCCATCTAACTCATACGGTAGCGTGAGCGTGCGCCATTTCACCCGTGGCTGCTTACCACCCCAGGCCAAGCGGACCATAAGTTTCGTCAAGTTCCCGAAGAAGGCCTTCGAGAGTATGATGGGCAAAGTGTTGAACAGGAAGAGAAACCGCGGTAAAATCACCATCTTCATGATGGCTATTCGACCTATCAGCGATAGCGGGAGTCTGCACCACTTTTCCACATCGTCTTCGCATTTACTGAATGCCACGCCATAATTCTCGCGGAACAGTACCTCTGCGTCCGTGTGAATCATTATACCTAGGTATCGCACCGGGTCCGTCGACCAATGCAGAGGATATTCCATGTCGAAGTGGTTGGTCACCGGAAACACCACTGATTTCCCCCAATTGATCTGAAGTCCGGAGAGAGCACCAAATCGCACCACCTCCTGTAATACTGGGGTCAGGTTCGTCTCCGGATTACGCACATAGAGTAGCGTGTCATCGGCGTAGGTCGAGATGACTATCTTGTATGTCGGGAAGCTGACTCCCCAGTGCCAGTGATACTCCCGTAACGCGCAGGCCAGTGGCTCAGCGACAAGCGCGTACAGCAACGGGGATAGTGGGCAGCCCTGTCAAGTGCCTCTACTGATGACAAAAGGATCCGAAACACGGTCCCCAAGGCGCACCCCTGTCCGATGGTCTCCAGTACAAGGCCCCAATCATTTGCAGGAATGGCTCCCCCAATCCCAGCCTGCGCAGGACCCTCAGCATGAATGACCATTCCACGGAGTCGAAGGCCTTCTCCATATCCAGAAAGATGGCGATGGCCTTCGCGTTCTGCCTCACGTGTTGCAAGGTGCCAAACACCGTGCGTATGTTGTAGGTCAAGTTCCTACCAGGCACAAAGCCTGACTGTTCCGGGGCCACCACTTCAGGTGCTATGAGAGCAAGTCGAGTGGCCAAAACTTTAGCGTAGAGTTTGGCGTCCACATTCAATAGGGACAATGGCCTATACGAGCTGCAGATATTAGGAGGTCTACCAGGTTTCAAGATGGTAACTAATAAGGCCTCTCTCATAGTCTGTGGCATGCTGCCCTCCTCGCATATCTCATCAAATAATGAAGACAGGTGGGGAATAAGTTTGTCCTTGAACGCCTTATAGAACCCCACCGTCAATCCATCTATCCCAGGGGCGCTATGTACACGCATGCTAGCTAATGCGTCAGATATCTTGTCTGCCTGTATAGGGGACATTAGAAACTCTCTGTCCGACTGTGCTAGGAATAGCAATTGAATGTTCTCCAGGTAGTCATCCATGTCAGACTCTAGGTTTTCGGTTTTTGTAATGTATAGATTAGAGTAGTATTCCCGGAATTCCGACATGATCTCCTCATCTGTCGTGACAGTGTACCCTCCCGACGTAGCAAGTGCAGTCAGTTTTGGGGCCCTCCTGTTGTTGCGCAATATTCTGGCTAATAGTGAGCTAGGACGCTCGCTCTCACCATAGGTTCTTGCCGTTGCAGATTTCCCCATATAGCATACTTCCCTATCTGCCTCCTCGTTAAAGTCCGAAATAAGGGATCGAATTCTGTCTGTTATAGAGGGGTCTGGGTTAGTCAGTTGTTGTTTCTCCAAATCAGCCAGTTGAGACTCCAGGTAGCGCAGTCGCTGTCGGATGGCCTTCAAGACACTAGAATGTTTGGTCATAGCTATCCCGCGGATAAAGACCTTAAACGCCTCCCAAACCGTATGAAAGGTCTCGACAGAGCCTATGTTCTTTTCAAAAAATGATATCCATTTCTTCTGCTAGTTCCCCTCTGAAGGCGTCATCTAGCAACGCGTACGGGGGAAAGCGCCATGTAAACGGAGGGATCCTACGTGTTGGCGTCTCCAGAACCAGCAAGATTGGCGAATGATCGGATAAGGTGCGTGCGAGTACCATGCATGACAACATTTGGCTAGTGATGGAATAGGAGGCCAACCAGTAGTCTATCCTGGTGTGGATGTTGTGGTATGAAGAGTAGTGAGTGTACCCCCCCCCCCCCCCTGTCGGCGTTCCTTCCCCTCCATTCATCGACCAGGTCTAATGTCAGCAGCTCAGCCTGGAGTGTCATAGCAGCCGCTGAAGGCCTGCGTTGAGGCCCAGAGGACCTATCCAACTCCGGATCCAGTACCAAGTTGAAGTCCCCTCCCCAGAGCATGTGTGCGGTAGAATATTCCCTACAGCATCGAGCTAGCTGTTCATAGAACTCAGGAGAGTCGTAATTCGGACCATACACATTAACTACAATCGAGTCATGGCCCTTCCCTGTGCATCTAGATATTAGAAATCGCCCCTCTGCATCAGCCTGAAATAGTCGTAAATCTAGGTTAGATCGTGGATTAACCCACGTCAGGACTCCTCTAGAGTGTGTGGTGAACCCTGCTATTGTTGTGTGTCCCGCTAGACCCCTGTGTTGCAGCATTGTACTCGCTAGTGGTAGATGGGTTTCTTGTATAAGAGCTAGGTCAATGTGGTGTCTCTGTAAGTAATGTAGCACTTTCCTCAACTTCCTGTGATCATTCAAGCCTCTGACATTCCAGGTCAACGCCCTAAGGGTGCTTACTGGATTCTCCGAAGTCGTTACCGGAACACTAGACATCTGAGACAGTAGGAACAGTAGAGAATCATCACAGCGCAGCATTCACACTTTTGGCCAGCTTTAGGGATCAGCAACAAGTCTACAAACATGAACCTCAACTTCCCATCGCTCCATCCCCCCACCCACAGCAGACCCATCCCAACCTGGTCCGACAGAAGGCCATTGCCCACCCCGCTCCCCAGCTCCAATACCCCAACTTTGATCATCAACATCACCAGTGTGCTTAACGCACGGGGCGCAGGTAGCCCGGGGTCATAGTCACTACCTAAGTTTCAGAACAATTGAGTGGCCTTCCACCCGCCCCCGCCATGCACTGTGTCCGTGAGTAGAGAAACGTTTTCCTAACCGTTAGTTTAGCTTATGCTCTCTAAGTCGCTCCGTCTCCAACGCAAATCACTCCCTAATCAATGTTCCCAGTGTAATGCGGATCAGCATTCAAAGTACTAACTTAGATCCCAGGAAGTAGAATGTTGGAACAACGGGGACCTGCATGAATGTCTTTATGCATCAAATTCAACAAGTTTCACCACCCCCCTCCCGCTCCCCGTACCACTCATCTGCACAGATTGTCTCCTTCGCAGGCCGGGCCGACCTCCCCGGTTTCGCCACCGTGGCGTGCCCTCAAAGGTCTCCCCAGATTGTCTCCGATCTGATGCTCAGTCAGTTCCCCTGCAATCATGGAACTCAGTCCTGGTCGTCCATACGGTTGCCGCCTCCCTCCGCTCCCAGAGTCTCCTCGCTGGCTGGGTCCTGTTCCCTCGCCCAGCGCTTCATTGCTTGCTGAAGTGCCTTAGGGTCCGTGAATATATGCGAATGGCCACGTCTGTTGACACGTAGCTTGGCTGGATATAGCAGAGCATAGTCCAAACCCAACTCCCTGAGGTGCTTTTTATGCAGAATGAATGGTTTGCGCTCTTCCTGTACCTTTGCAGTGAAGTCTGGGTACAACGATATGGCGGATCCTTCATATTGCAATTGTTGTTTGGACCTCGCTAGTCGGAGTGCGGTGTCCCCGTCTGTGAGAAGTTGGCCTGATATGCAGTGCTCACTATTCTAGTGATCACTATGTATCAGTCCAGGCAACCCTTATTGATGATTGGTTGTAAGTCAACCTTATAGACCAGCTATCCTAGTATCATGGATACGAGCAGTCCAAGGCTAAGACTGTAGAGGGCGTGTTAAGCCAGCTGTTTCACCATCACATATACCCCTTGAACACCAAGTGAAAGGACACCACACAAGTTATGAAAATAAATGTATATTTATTTCTAACAAGACTACCCTGGCTCTTTATGAGACAGGGAGCTAAGCACACAACAAAACTCTCACGAAAATACTTAACACCTTGGGAGCTTGTAAATAGACCTCCCCAGTGCTGCGCTGTCCATTATCCAGTGCTGAACTGGACGTCCAGCGGTCGCACGCAGCACTGGGGAGGTAGTGCCCGTGACGACCGTTGGCCGACGGCAGCACCTAAAGGGTTAAAGTCGCACAATTTACACAAATGCCCGAGGGGCACGAAAAACCATATACACAAGAAGTGGAATGCGAAATTACTAGCAGGTAAGTACTATTCTCATAGGCTTTAGAATCGCTAGGACTGGACTACTGAACCTTTAGATTACAAGCAGGAGGCCTAGGGACGTCGTGTGCAGAGTGGGAACTCTCACGCGTAAGGCGGGAAAAAGTCTATGGAGGCTAGTAAAGACAAAGTTACTGTTCTCGGGAGAACCCGACTAGGTAGGTCAAAAACGAAAGTGGATCCGGACACTTAGAGTGTTGGACTATGCTTGAGCACCGGAGTACTCGGTTTACCTAGCCCTGGGGCTGCGGCTGCATAGGGTTCAAGTTGCGTCGGAAACCCTCGTTGACAAACCAGGAGCCTGAAGAAAGAAGTTGCTGGCAGGCGGCCAGTGAAGAAGTTCGTGGTGATCCAAGCCTGGATCAGGGAAGAAGAAGACCTGTAAGCAGAGGGGACCAAGTTCTGAATCACTAGCCAGTGATTTAGGTGGGCACCAGGATGGCACCGGACGAAGTCACCTCGACCAGGTGAGTGGGCGCTGCTGGGCTCTGCAGTCTCTCGGACCAGGAGGCGTTGTCGGCGACCAGGATGGAGGTGCGAGCTGTCCCACGAAGGTCTCTGCTGTCGACATCGCTGGACCCAGGATTGGGGCAACAAGTCTTGGCAAATGCAAGCCCACGCGGTGGACTTAAAATGGCGTCTGGAGTGGACCAGGAGGGTCCAGGGTGCTCCTCTGCTGGAGGGGAGCAAGGGCTAGTCTGGAGCAACCAGACCAGCGGTGTTTGTCGTCGTGAAGCGTCGTAAAAGGGCCACTAGCCAACGGGCAAGTGATCTGGACAACGCGGTGAGCAGCAAAGAGCAGAAGGGCCCCACGCAGATCTCGTGGATGCAGGGGGGCTGAACTTCGGTGCTGGAGCTGCTCAGGGTCGGGACTTCTCTTACCCCAAAGCACTCAGTCGAGGGTCACTCGGTGGTCGTGCTGGACAAGCGTCGTGCAGTCTTGATGATGGCCGGTCCCTCGAGGTCTAGTCGCACCCACGGGTCTCAGCTGGGCTGAAGATGTAGGTTGAGGTCAGAGGTGCCAGGGAAGCCGGTTCTCGTCGAGCTGGGCAGTCTTGATCCGGAGGAGAGACTTAGAGCAGACCGCGATGCTTGGTTGGTGCCTGCTGCTGCAGGGTGACTACTCCTTCGTCACAAGGGAGAAATCTTAGGAAGAGTCTTGAGTTCCTCTCGTAGAAAGTCGGTTCAGGATTCAAAGATTGATCTAGTTTGGAAGGGGGCCTGCTCCTACCTTTATCCTGCAAAAGGGGGCTGGCACGCGACTATGTGCTGCCCTATGGGTGGGACTAGGAAGGGGGGTGGTTACACCCCTCTCCCATGCCGGGCTTTCCCCAGCTCAGGGGCTGGTGTGCCCATGGAACTGGTTCTAGCCGGTATATGCACTGTGAGCACCGGGGTGCTACTTGCAGTCACCTTCCTCTAAAGCCCTGCCTACCTAGAATACACAAAATCCTGTCTGGGACGGTGCTGGCACCGCCCCTGACAGGAAACCCTTTGTCCTTGCCTCCTGCGCTGGGAGGACTCCCAGCAACAGGAGGGCAGACTTGTGTCTCGGTGGCAGCATCCATCTTGTGGAGCTGAGGCTATGTCTGACTTTAACCAGGGTTACAGGTTACCAACATGTCGTGTCCCTCTAGAAGGGTGGAATGCTAACCCCGTCTCCAGAATTGGCGAGGAGTTAGTATTCCAATTCGTATGACACCTTACTCGACATGTTTTGATAATGTTATACCAAAGTTAGCATATGACCGCGAGGTACATAATGCACTTAAGAGTATATGGTATAGCGTTATCATGGAACAGCTATTAGGACTTGGTTCCGCAAGCTGCAAACGGGCTCAGCTCATGCCAGAGCACCATTTCACATTATTCCAAGCACTCTGCCTTCAGGATTGTTAAGGCCTGCCATAGGAGTGACTGATAGGAATATATGTGTCCATTTTAGGGTTAGATATAGGAATACTATATCTAAAGCAAAGGGTGATTACACCACCTTGCCCCAGCTGTCAAGCAGCCAGTTGTGTCAGTTTTGGATGGCCAGCCAGGGGTGGCATAATACATGCTTCAGTCCCTGGTAGGCCCTGGGTACACCTATGCCCTGGATACCTAAGGTATACTGTACAGGGACTGATAAGGTGACTCAGTATCCAATCAGATATGTACCTAGGGTACATGGAATCCATTTTAACAGAGAGAGCAGTGGGCCTGGGGTCCTGAATAGCAGGGCCCCAGGTCAACTAAGTCAGAAAACCAGCAAAACACCAGGCAAAAAGTTGGGGGCAACCATAGTCAGGGATCTACCTTCCTACACTGTCCCGGTAGTTAAGTAGTTTCGCTATAATGGGACGGGGAGGTGCCCCAGGTTTTGGGCGCGGGGCCAGTGACCTGTGTGCCCTCTCCACCGTGAACATTGCAGAGAATACTCTCTCGCCCAGAAGCGTTGTAAGTAATTTTTCCACGAACCGCTCCATTGGGCCCGTCTGTGTGCTCTCTGGAAGGCCCGTGATGCGTAGGTTGCACAGTCGTGACCGCGCCTCCAAATCCTCGGTTTTGTCCTGTAATACTTGCATCATTCTTTCTAGCTTTTTGTTTGTCGTGTTCAGGTATGTTTGCGCCTCTTCCACTTCGGTCATCCTCCTTTCCGCCATGTCGTGTCGCTCTGCGTGCTTATCCAGCCGTTCCGCCATGCGGTCCATTCTGTAAGACATCGCGTCCATTTTGGTGCCTAGAGCGGAGATACTAGACTGTAGGCTTTGCTCCATAGAGAGTAGCATGGCCTTAATATCCGAATTCGCACCCTGGGTTTCCTCAGTGCGCGGCGCTGCCCCACCCTCCGCCTGTGGGCTCTGTGTTAGTAGCCGCTTCTGCGCAAAGGTTAATTTGCTTTGAGTTCTGTCCCCTTTTCCCATCTTGTGGCCGGCAGCACTCACTGTCAATGGGGGGGGTCGTGTTGTCCGATTGGCGGCCCGCAGTACTTGCAGTAGTTACACCCCGCTCCCCGGAGTATGTCACAGCACCTCTCACTGCCGCAACGCAGGGCCTCTCAAAGGTCTTGAGTGGGGTCGATGCCTTCCTCTCTCAACTCCACCGCGTCGCCAGATCCGGCCTAGGCGCTGGTATGTGACAGATACTGCTTGTGGGTACTCTCCTGAGTGGACTCGTGACCGGCTCAGGGGGCCTCTCGTGATGGCGGCCGGACACCAAGTGATAGCTCCACCAAAGGAACCTGAGGGGCGTACACTCCCCGTAAGTCTCTGTGCCACCAGGTCCGGGGGAATGCTCAGGGGGCCCAATGCACCTCAACCACGCTCGGCATAGGGACAGAGGAGGCAGATTATCACTTAACTTATTCACGGATGGGGTATCGTCCGCTCCAGTTGTAGACCGCCCCTCTGGCAGATCCCGGGGACCGACTGTCCGATGCCCGTTCCAGTGACCGGGGCTCTCCCTGCTCGTTGGTAACTCTAGGGGGGTATGGAGTCTGCTTCAGGGGGCCAGGACCGAGGAGCCGTGGTGCGGGAAGCCGCCTGCACCGACACGGATCTCGCGGCAGTTATCGCACCCTGCGTCGGGCTCACACCGGGGATCCGGCTCGCACCACCTTCGGCGGCCGCACGTCGCGCTATGTCGTGCGGGCCCTGTGCGCACTCAAGACCGCAGCTTCACGGCCCTTAGTGCGGGATCGTCGCCTGGGCTCTGCACTCTCCTGTGCGCGTTACTTTGCTGCCGCTGTGGCCGTCGCTAGTCGGCCGCACCTCAGGCGGTCCAGGGAAGCAGGAAACGGGCGTCAAGCAGTTCTCTCCCTACATAAGTTTAGGATAAATGAATCGTGCACAGCGGAGCCGCAGTTTCAGGCGGCCATCACGCTTGCTGGCTAGCTCCGCCCCCCTCAGACAAAAGTTAATTAATTCACTTTTAGTACAGTTGCAGTATTTCAGTGTTTCATTCAAACCAGCTCACTACTTAAAAGAATTCTCAAGGAAAAACAGTCAATGTTATCCTATGGAAGTTAACAGTTTGCAGGTGTTAGACCTGTCTGCTTCTGAGAGTCCCCTCACACTATGATTTATTTTGTTCCCCCGTGCCTCCTAAAATGTGTCGCTTTTTCTTTGTCTACCAGGACCTTTTTGTGTGTTGTCCCATGGGGCTAGATGCTCTTTGATGCCCAGTTGCTCACCAAGTTCCTGGCACCTATGTACAAGGCGCCTGACGGAACCAGTGGCATAACCAACTGGGGTTGTCAACCCTAAAATGGTGGACACCATTGTCCCCTATGAGAGTGACTCCCATTGGAGCCCCTCTGACCTCTGACCCTTTGAAGGTTTTGGCGCACTTTGTGTAACCTGCAAACCTGACAGGAATCCCCTCAGGAGTTACAAGTACACAAAATGGCTGCCTTAGGAAGCCCAGTACGGTGGCTCCTAATGACCAAAAAGATACCTTGAAAGGGCCATGTCACTGATTTTTCATCAAACATTTTCCCAAGATGGCCGCCTGGTAGGAGCTCCAGCTCCGGAGCTCCTAGTGCTTGGGATCCCTCTCCTGGATTTATCCCCTGATAACACACGGCATCTTTGGAACGTATACAAGTAACTGGAGTGTTAAAGTAACTGGATTCTAAGAGTAACTGGATTGTCGCTGTAACTGGACTGCTTGGATTACTAGGTCCCCCGCAACGGAACAGCGGAGGAGCACTGGACGACAGGAGCTGACCACCGGAGTTCTCTTCCACACCACACGAAGAGTCCAATGGAGAAAAGTGTTCTGCACCTTACTCACCGTCTCCTCTACCAGGAAATCCGCTCATGGCTCAACACTCTCCATCACACCATCTCAACTCTTCCCAGGCAGAACCACCATCACTATCTACAATAAAGGCATTGTCCTAATTCAATCCACAGACAGGAACCTGGAACTACTAGACAACATGTTCACCACCTTCAAACAGCACCTCTCCAACCCACGGACCCCCACTCACAGCACCCCCAGTCCTCACATCCCTAACCGCACAGCCTCCAATCACAACCCAGCTAACATAGCTCAGCCCCAAAACGACACGCACCTCTCCGCTACCCCCAGCACCTTATTCACCCACCCACCTTCTGTAGCTACCCCACACTCCTTAATCACAGACATAGATCTCTCCCCCTCTACCCCCTGCACCTTAATCACCCACCGACCTATTGTAGCTGCCCCACACCTCTCAATCACAGACATAGACCTCTCCCCCATATACACCAACCGCACCCCATCACAGCTGAGAAACATCTCACAGCTCTCCCCTCCCCAATCCGCGGTAATCAGTCACCCTCCTGATCATACTTCCCATTTCATACCACCCGCTCATATCCCCCAAATTCCTCCATGCACTAGCGAAGATCACCCCCCTTTGCTCACTCCCGTTATCCCCACCCTCCTCACCCCCCACCACACAACCTCTGCAAACGTCGCAGATGCTGCTGTAATCGATCACCCATCCGATCTCACTTCCCCACACCCCTCATGCATTGGTGATTATCATCCCCCATCACACATCCCCAATACCCCCACCCTCCTTACTCCCCACCCCACTCCTCACACAACTCGCGCAGAACCCACCTCCACCACCTTGAGCATACCTCCCGCGCCCCGCGACATGACCAACCCTCACCCCCTCTCCCCCCCCACTCTCACTCCCCACTACCCCACCCCATCGACCAGACTCACGGAACACACCACCTCCCTCAACCTAACCCCTTATCCTCTATCCCCTCCCATTCTCAGCCCTCACCCCCCTATTGTCACTCCTTCCTTCTCCAGTCTACATTCATCCCCCAACTCACCCACACCGCCTTCCACAAGCGCCATCACTCACGCTATCAACCGCCCCCTGTCCTCATCCCCGCCCCCTGTTCACAAACTCTCTCTTCCTCCGAACGCTACCCCACCTACTCGGACCGCAGAGCCCTGCTCCATCGCGCGCACATCCCGTCACATTCGATCCAGTTCCCACCCCATTACCCGACTCAAACACTCACCCCCTGCTCTCACTTCCAATTCCATCCCCAATCCAACACTGGACATGATCATCTCCACCCTCCTACAAGTCAAGGAAGAGCTCCATACCATCAAAGAACTTCTTCTCACACACCCCAGGCACCCACTACCCTACACTTCCCCGCCCAACAAGGACTCCATGCGCCCCTCAAACCGTTCCACCCTGCTCTCCCCGCGCTGGCCCTCTATCCCTGATCGCAAGGCCACTGGCCGTCCCCGTCGCACCCTAAACACCCTCTCGGGCCGAGACTTACACAATCTACTCTGCTCTTATGGCCCAGGTCCCACAAAACGCTCACCCACAACACACCTCCCCATACCCACGATTCTCACAAATCCCCTCAGGCCACCCACACTGAGCGACAGAAGTTCTGTCCCCTGTAATCTCAAAAATATCCCCCTCTCCTTAGAACATTCTCCCACCCTCCTCACCCCTAGACTAAAGTGTTTCCTGCTCAACTGCAGATCGGCCCGGAGACCCTCCTCTGGCATCGCGGAGCTCATCTTATCAAGGGGCATTGATCTAGCCATTCTGACTGAAACGTGGTTAACTGAAACATCCACACCTATAATGGACATACTAGTCCCCCCCAACTATCTCATTATTAGACTCGACAGGAACGGCAAGACGGGCGGGGGAATCGCTTGCATCTACAGGAGCAACCTAGCTGTCACTGAAGGCCCCTCCCCCTCCCTCTCCTCCTGCGAACTCATCTGCCTTGATATTACTAGTGAGGGCAAACCTGTGTGCTCCCTTCATGTTATTTACCACCCACCCGGTGACAACTTCATCTTCTCCCAACAACTAATGGACACGATATCCACCAACGCCGGTCGACAGCTCAATCAAATTTACCTGGGAGACTTCAACCTCCACTGGAATGACCAGAAAGACACTGTGGTGAAGAGCCTTAAGACTTTCCTCGACGCGCTTGACCTCACCCAAATCTGCAACGGTCCGACACATGAAAAAGGCTCTATCATTGACCTTATCATCGCCAAAGAAGACTCTACCCAACTAGTCGCAATCGAACCATGCGACTGGTCAGACCACCACATCATCACCTTCTTCATCAACGAAAAGGTCAAACTTAACCCGGCGCAACCTGCCAAAACCAAGATTTGGAAGAGGGACCTGAAGAACCTTAACCCAAAGTCCTTGCCTGCCCACACAGGCAGTCTCCTTCTTCCCCCGACGGACGTCTCTGATGTGCATTCATTGACCAACCTCTACCTAGACTCCATGTCTACAATAATCAACGAAGCCGCACCCTTGCAATTGAAGAGAGTCTCCACCAAGAACTCGAACCCATGGTACGATGGCAGACTCAATGAAGACAGACGTGTGATGCGCTTAGCTGAACGCGCGTGGCGATCTGACCCCTCAGCACTGAACCTTAGAACGCTTAAGAATAAGAGAAACGCTTACTTCAGAAAAATCAAACGCTCGAAATCAATATTCTTTAGCCAACAGCTGGATCAAGCTAAAAACCGACCAAAAAAACTGTTCGAGTTAGTCAAAACCCAAACCAAAACGCAACCTCCACAACCCAACAACTTAACAAAGGCTATCCCAAGTTGCGAAGACTTCTCTGCTTTCTTCAAGCAAAAGAACAACACTATAAGAAGCGATCTCATCAAGGATGTAAGTCGATTCGCCGGCTCCATATGCATAACTAACACTCATGCTAAAAACAACGCTTCATGGACGTCCTTCGACACCTATTCCGAAGAATCAATTCACAAGCTGCTGGTCACCTTGAAACCCGCCAATCATCACACAGACCCCCTACCTGCCAATGCTGGTAAAGTCCTCACCCCCCTGTTCCTCCCACTCTGGACTAAAATCATCAACTGTTCCCTGCAACAAGGGCTCATCCCAGATTCCCTCAAGATTGGGCAAGTCACGCCTATACTCAAGAAACCCACAGCTGACCCGGCCGACCTAAACAACTATCGTCCTATCACCAATATCACCACTCTAGCAAAACTGTTAGAAAAATGCGTACAACTCCAACTGACAAAACACATTGAGCAGTTTGACCTCCTCAACTCTCACCAATCCGGATTCAGAGCAAAGCATAGCACGGAAACGGCCATGACACACATAATAGATGATGCCCTCCAAATCCTTGATCACAATGAGTCTTGCCTCCTCATCCTTCTTGACCTCTCTTCAGCATTTGATACGGTCAAACACGAGAATCTACTGGAGCTCCTAAATACCAGAATGGGCATATCCGGGACGGTTCTCAAATGGTTCACGTCCTTTCTGCACAACCGTTCTCAGAGGTTCAAGATCAACAACGCACTGTCCTCGCCTGTGCCAGTAACACTGGGCGTCCCGCAAGGTTCCTCCCTATCCCCCACATTGTTCAACCTCGTCATGGAACCACTCACCACCTTGCTTCAATCTTCTAAGGTACATTTCCATATGTACGCCGATGACACTCAGCTCTACCTCAAGCTTCAATCCCCTGAAGACATCAAACTGTTGAATGCCACACTAAGAAACACCCAAGCTTGGCTGGCCGACAATCACCTCAAACTAAATGCTCTGAAAACTGAGTTCCTTCTGATCTCTCCTCCTGCGAAAAAGGCCATCACCCAAACCTGGCTCAATCATCTAACCGCACTCAATGTCCAACCCACCATCGTGGACTCAGCGAAATCCCTTGGCATCACACTGGACTGCAATCTCGACATGCAGCAGCATATTACCATAGCAACTAAAGGAGCCAACTTCCAAATCAACACGCTGAGAAAACTCAAACCCTTCCTACCACCCAAGGACTTCCAAACTGTGGTACAAGCCTTAGTCATTCCTCGCATAGACTACGGAATTGTGGCTCTCAGCGGGCTCCCCCTGACAACAACGGCTCCCCTAAGAGCCTCCCTGAACGCGGCCGCGAGACTCATCACTGGCTCAAGAAAACACTCGCATATATCCCCTGACTTAAAAACCCTGAACTGGCTGCCTATTGAAGCCAGAATTCAGTTGAAAATTGCCTGTATGACACACTCGGCCGTACACCACAAGGCACCCAACTACCTCTCTCATAAGCTGACCATATCAGGAGGCTCAAGATCCAACAGAAGCACAAACACTCTCCTCCTGAAACCACGGAGATTCCGGAAGGAAAAAACATACAAACGCTCCTTCTCTGGAACGGCACCTAGGATCTGGAATGCACTTCCACCAGAAACCAGGCTTATCCCGTCCACTATACTCTTCAAGAAAGAGGTGAAGGCCATCCTTATGGCTAAATACACCTGAACACTATTGATACTGGAACAATGACAGTATTTGGCCCCCACATTATCGGCTGTATGAATACTTATCTATGTCAGTCCATTTTTTGTCTGCTTCTGGATCTAATTCATTGCACGGATGCTATACTATTGATTTCCAACTTGTTTATTGGGTTGTACACTAGGACTTGAGTGCCTCAATAACCTGCAACGCACCCACTACTGACTACTTCTCACTGTCTACGGAATCTCATATTGATTTAAGAGTCTTGTTTATCCTACCTACTGTTTCTGTAAAGCGCTCTGATATCTGCAAAGATCTTGTTCGCGCTATATAAAACTTTAAAAATAAAATAAAAAATAAAATAAAAATAAATAAATTGATATAGCCAGGGAAGGTTCTAGAACCTTCTGGCTCGTGCTGGCATCCTAGGGCACGGGCTATAAAAGGCCCAGTCCCTGGCGGCCATAAAAAGAATGATCAAAGAACACCAGAAGAAGAGGATTTGACCCCAGATTGACACCTGCCCTGTTAACCCCCTGAGGCAGCTGATAGCGCAGGCAGAAGAGCAGCAGAGGTTGCTGGCGTGGACCCTGACTGGCGTTCCAGTCAGAAGCGTGAGCAGTGACCTCTAGCCTTCAGCGCCTGGTCAGCGAGTGCCCAATTGCCCCTCAGAGACTTTGGCCATAGTTAGAGCCTCCCCGCCCCCCCAGTGGTGAGATCGCAACTGCAACTCTTAAAAGTGCCACCTTCAACTTAAGTGCCTCCTGGCGGGCGTTCGGACGTCTCCGAACCCACCGCCGTCGACGCGCTGTTTGTGGATAGAAGGTGAGGTGCTGCGCTGGGGCGGGGAAAGGTTGGCTTCATTTGGGCGAGATTACTGTCTCTGCCCTGCCCGAGTGACTTGGGAGCTGGTGTGTGGGCGGGAACCCCCCCGTGAGTGAGCTCGGAGGGAGGATCGCGGAGCCCCTGGAACCCCCCTTCGCCCTTGGGAGAAGTGCCATACTGACTGGAGCGCTTACCGGCGCCGCCGAAGTGAGGTGGGCCGTCTCTACCCCTGAAGTTGCCGCGTTGTTGTGGAACTGTGATGCGGTCTCATTTTGAACTGTGCGCACAGGTGTTTTGGCCCCTCCGGCAGCCCGTTCGACGGTCCCAAGACTCGTGAACTGGAGCCGCCTTCGGAAACCCCGCCTGCGCTGACAGAAGCGCACAGACTCCTCCGGCAGCAGTAGCATTGAACCGGCTGGCCGCGGAGTGTAATTGCCGTAGTCATTTTATGCCTTTATCTTCCAGATATACGCGCAATGAGTTGTGAGTGCAACTAAGGGATTATCACGCGTATCTTGTGCCAGAGAGCCCGAACCCGTGAACACTTCAAAAACTGTAAGAGCACGCATTCCGCATTGAATGACAAACGTAATGTGTTTACCCTGAAAGTGATTAATTGGTGGCAGCGATACCAGAATGACCCTGTGATATTTATGTGAAACGATCAGTATCTAACCTGCTAGGAAACTGTCCAGTCATTGCTGATATTTATTCCAGTCATTGCTGATATTTATTCCAGTCATTGCTGATATTTATTCCAGTCATTGCTGATATTTATTCCAGTCATTGCTGATATTTATTCCAGTCATTGCTGATATTTATTGCAGTCATTGCTGATATTTATTGCAGTCATTGCTGATATTTATTCTAATGTATTGAATCCTGATATTTATCCAGTATATTTATTTATTAGAGTCCAACTATTTATTCCTGAGAAACCAGTACACAGCTAATCAAACCCATGTAAGAAATGTGAATGTGATTACCTAAGTGAACTTCCTTCAAACCCAGAGAACTTTTACATAAACGAAACGTATTTTTCTATAACAGTGGTGTGGTGTCCTTCTTTTTGTGTGGTGTGCAGGGAGTTATTATTTGGTCATAGCCGGCTTAACACAACAGCCTTCTACCGCCTTGTCACTCAAGCCAAGCTACCCCCCTTTGTGCTGGGCTTGCCTATCGCAGGTCCAACAGCAGGTAAGTACTTATTTGTGGCAGATGGTATTCTGGGGTTAGAACCAGGGTTCCCCCCAGGGTTGAGGATGCACTTTTGGAACACCCTCAGCGGCACTAGGGCGGCCGGGTGCAGAGTGTTGTGGCCCAATGTTATCTAATAGGGGATAGGGGACCTCCGATTAGTAGCTGCTCACGAGCAGGTCAAAAGGTTGTGGAAGCAAAGCTCCTGGGGTAAGGCTCAGGGCAAAGGGGGATCATAGTTGGCACCTAAGGTACACCCGCAGCGGCACAGGGGCAGCTGGGTACAGGGTGCTGTTTTGGCATTGGGTGCCTGTGAGAAAGTGCCATCTTTCTTGCATGGTATGCCCCCACTTTTTGCTGAATTGCTGATGTACTCTGAGAGTGCCCTGGGCTCCTGCCAATCAGGTGCCCAGGGCCTGTGTTCCTTCCCTAAAACTGTATTAAAACCTAAATCCAATTGGCATCTCTGGCCACGTCAGCCCCTGGTAAATGGTACCCTAGGTAACCATGGCACTGTGACCAGAGAAGGCCCCTAAGGTCTGCAGCACTTATTGTGCCACCCTTAGGGGTCCTGTACCCTGACACACACACACACTGCCTTTGCAGGCTGAGTGTATTGGTGCAGAACAAAACAAAGCGTCGACATGGTACCTAGGGTACCATTAACCAGGGTCTGACCTATGGTCAGAGATGCCAATTGGGTTTGTTTTTGGGGAAGGAACACATCCCTGGGAACCGGATTTGCAGGGACCCAGGGTACACCAAGGAAAAGAGCATCAGGCAAAAAGTGGGGGGGTTACTACAACAGAAACCCACTTCCCTACAGAAACCAATTGCTGTCTGAGTGTGTACAAGTGCTTTACGCTGTCCTCTGATACTGCTTTACTGCTCGACCAAGCTACCAGATTAAGAGAGTAAGGTTAGATCTAACTTTAGCCTCTGCCAAACCTCTGGGGACTGTAGACTGTGCACACTGTACCTTACTTTGGAACAGTATATACAGAGCCACTTTCTTACAGTGCCCTGTTTTCTATGTGAGTTGCCGGTTTTGGATTTTGGCTGCAGGTTCGGTCCAGGAAGACTTCCGGGAGGAACCAACTGCTGGGCAGGTAAGTTGGAGGGCTTGGGAACATAGGTGCACCATTCTTCAGGGCGGCTGGATGCAGGGGTGTCTTTTGAGGTCGAATTTCACCTTACTGGGCCACTCGCGGTAGAGGGTCTCCGTGCAGAGGCTGCACGCGAAGTCTGGGAGTCCTGAAGGTGTTAACCCATGGTGGACTTGGACTCTGGATGACCTCGCTGGGACGGTGGGCCACTTGGATTCGAGCAGTAGGCGTCGGGTACAGTAGTGGTTCCAGGCGTCGGGTTCTGTGTCCTCAGCAGGCTCAGAGTCTGTCTTGGGAGTTTCTTTTGAACATAGCTGCTGTTCACAGGAGATCCAGTCTTTATTGAAGTCAATCAGTTCTCTCGGAGTTCTGGAGGTCGATGGCTGAAGGACAATGCGAATTTTGATCTCTGGAAACTGCAGACGGGCCGGTAGGGCTGGACCCAAGTCAGTACTTCTCTGCAGTCTCCTCTGCTGGGCGTCGTCTTTCGTCCTTCTTCGGTTGCGGAAATGTATCTTCTTGGTTCAGGGCTGCCCACTAAATACTGTAATTAGGGGGCGTTTTAGGGGTCTTGGGGTCAGTAGTCAACGGGCTACTGACCTTAGGGTGACTACACCCTTGGTGTGTTGACCCCACGAGGGGAAGTAGGCACAATCCCTAATCCTGATTGGAGAGTGTCTGCCATCTGCAAGATGGCGGGCACTAAAGAGTGGGCTTCACCTCGCCTCCCCCACCTGAGGGCTGGCCTAATTCTTCCCACCTGTTTTAACACCAAAAAGGAGGGGAGGCAGGAAGGGGGCTTGCTCAGGATAGCAGGAGAGGCTGGGGTTTGCATTACAAAGGCGGCAATACCTTTGAAGCTCTTCTTGACCTGGGGGAGGTGTGATTACCCGAAGGTGGCAGGCTTGTGTGTACCATTCAGGGAACCCACCATAGGCTGGTCATTTTTCAGGGGGCATCTCTAAGATGCCCTCCGAGTGCATTTTTAATTAAATAACACACTGGCATCAGTGTGGGTTTATTGTTTTCAGTAAAGCCATTATGGTGCTGTGGAGTACGTAATGACAAACTCCCAGCACCATATACTCCTAATGGTATTACTGCACTTACAATGTCTAAGAATTGGTCTAAACACTATAGGGGTACAGGGCTCATGCACCAGTACCCTTGCCACTGGTATAGGGCACCAAGTTAGCGGGGTGGCTGACCTATGAAAGGGCAGTGGGTTGTAGGCATGGCACACAGGGATGTGTGCCATGTCGACTCTTCACTTGGTTTACCACCAAAACAAGCAGCCTGTACTGGCAGTGTGGGTGTGTAAAGGTACAGGGCCTCTAAGGGTGGCACAATAAGCGCTGCAACCCGTAAAGGCCTTCCCTGGCCACAGTGCTCTTGGTACCCATGGTACCTTTTACAAGGGACTGACGTGGCCAGAGAGGTGCCAATTGGGGGTACAAAGTACAGTTTTGAGAAAGAACACAGGCCCTGGGAACCTGAACGGAAATGACCCAGGACACATCTAGTGTAAGTGCATCGGTAGTCTGGAGGGGGAGAAGGGGGGGGGGGGGGGAGGGGAGTACTGCAACAGAAACCCTGCTTCCTACACAAATGCAAGAAGAACAATTGATGGACGGAATGCTAAACAATGTGAACACTCACCCCAGTACAGAGATCTGGGCCTAAATCCATCATGTACTTTCTCACCATGCCATGCCAGTCTGGACCCAACCATATGCAAATTGTGTAGAGCTCTTTCTGCGACTGTTTGAGGCTGCGAGAAAAATACGGGCAGCTCAACTGATTGGTTTAGATGGAATGGTGAAATGACTTTAGGAAGGAACTTAGGATTAGTACGAAGAACTACTTTGTTGTGATGCATTTGCAAAAAGGGTTCTTGAATGGTAAATGCTTGTAGTTCACTAACCCTTCTGAGAGAAGTAATTGCTACTAGGAAAGCTACTTTCCAGGTTAGGAATTGCAATTCACATTTATGTAATGGTTCGAAGGGAGGACCCATTAATCTTGTAAGAACAATGTTCAAGTTCCACACTGGTGCCGGTGGCGCTCAGGGAGGAATTATTCTTTTGAGTCCTTCCATGAAAGCTTTTATAGCTGGTACTCTAAAAAGAGATAGATGTTGTCTATTTTGTAAGTATGCTGCAATGGCAGCAAGGTGTAGTCTGATAGACGTATAGGCTAAATTACACTTTTGAAGGTGTAATAGATATCCTATGATGTGTTGAATAGACAAGTCTAAGGGATTTATTTGGTTGTTGTGGCAGTATATGACAAAGCGTTTCCACTTAGCAGCATAACATGCTCTAGTAGTGGGGCGTCTAGCTTCTTTAATAATGTTCATGCATTCTGGAGGAAGGTTGAGGTAACCAAACTATGACCTCAGGAGCCAGATCGCTAGGTTGAGCTGAGCTGGGTCCGGGTGTCTGATCTCTCTATGGTTCTGTGTGGAGATAGGTTTAGTTTTTGGTGTGGTACTACAGACATCTGCAACAGTGTGGTGTACCACAGTTGTCTGGCCCAAGTTGGAGCGACTAGAATGAGCGTCGGGGAATGTTGTTGTAGTTTGCGTACCACTAACGGAAGTAGTGGAAGAGGAGGAAAAGCGTACGCAAATAGTTTTGACCAGTTCATCCATATCGCATTGCCTTTGGACAATGGGTGTGGGTATCTGGTGGCAAAGTTTGGGCATTTTGCGTTTTCGTGGGTGGCAAAGAGGTCTATCTGAGGTTGTCCCCACATTTGAAAGAACGGATGAAGAACTTGCGGATGAAGTTCCCACTCGTGGATCTGCTGTGTTTGTCGACTTAGCAGATCTGCCATAGTGTTTTGTACTCCTGGGACGTGTTGGGCTAAGAGGAAGATCTTTAGCGGTATAGCCCATCTCCATATCTGCTGTGCTAACTGAGAGAGCTGCAGAGAGTGTGTTCCCCCTGGTTTGTTTATGTAGTACATCGCTGTCATATTGTCTGTGCGGACTAAGACCGCTTTGCCTGACACTTGCATTTGAAATGCTTTTAGCGCTAGAAACACAGCTAGCAACTCCAAATGATTGATGTGGAGTAACTTCTGTTGCGGTGTCCACCTGCCTTTTTTTTTTTGCAGAGTTTTATATAGCGCGAACTAGAACCGAACCGAATCAGTTATCAGAGCGCTTTACATAGCACCAGTTACGTTACATGAGGACACACTTTCATTTTAGGCACGGGGGGATTAAGTGATTTGCCCAAAATCACTGGGGTTTTTTGGTGTCGTTACCGAGACTCGAACCAAGTTCCCCAGGTCCGAGGTCGAGCGCCTTAGCCGTGATGCAGTAGGTGCGCTCCCCAGCCGGAGAGCGATGCATCCGCTGTCATGACTATTTGAGGAACTGGCTCTAAAACTGTCGCCATTTGGAAAGGTTTTTGGTGTTCCACCATTGCAGAGAACGATGAGTCCGTCCGTCTACCAACACTAGGTCCGTTAGTTGACCTTGAGCCTGATTCAATTGGCGTGCTAGGCACTTTTGAAGTGGATGCATTTGCAGTCTTGCGTGAGGTACTACAAATATGCAAGATGCCATCATTCCTATGAGCTGCATGAACACTCGAGCTGGTAGCGAGTGTTGCGGTTTGAATTTTGTTAGGAGAGTTTGTACACTTGTTATCCTGGCTGGAGAGGGATAAGCTAGTGTTAGTTGGGTGTTTATTGTAGCGCCGAGATACTGTTGTATGTGCGAGGGTTGCAGATGCGATTTGGTGTGATTTACTGTGAATCCCAAGTCGTGAAGCAGTTGATTAGTAGCGTGAGTGTGTTGTACACACTGGCTGTATGAGCTGGCTTTTATGAGCCAGTCGTCTAGATATGGGAAGACATGAATATGTTGTCTTCTTAAGTGTGCTGCTACTACTGCTAGGCATTTGGTAAACACCCTTGGCGCTGTTGTGACTCCGAATGGGAGCACTTTGAACTGGTAGTGCTGCCCGTCTAGCACAAATCTGAGATATTTTCTGTGCGCTGTGTGGATGGAAATATGGAAGTAGGCGTCCTTGAGATCTAGGGTGACCAGGAAGTCGTTTAGTACCAGAAGTGGAAGGACTTGTTGGAGTGTGACCATGTGAAAATGGTCCGACTGTATAAAAATGTTTAGAGGCCTGAGGTCTAGGATGGGTCTTAAAGAGCCGTCCTTCTTTGGTATTAGGAAATATAGTGAGTATACTCCTTTGTTTTTCTGATGCTCTGGGACTATTTCTATTGCATTTTTCTGCACGAGGGATATTACTTTCTGTCTGAGTAGTGTTAAATGTTCTTGTGACATTGGACGTTTCTTGGGTGGTGTGAGAAGTTGGCCTGATATATGATGTTCACTAGTTCTAGTGACCACCTTGTATCAGTCCAAACAACCCTTATGGTGATTGGTTGTAAGTCAACCTTATAGACCAGCTATCCTAATGGTAGCATGGAACAAGCAGTCTTAGGCTAAACTCTTTTGGCATGTGAAGCCGGCTGTTTTACCACAATATAACCCCTTGAATACCAGATGAAAGGACACCACACAGGTTGTTATGAAAATAAACAGTCTATTTATTAATAACAACACCTCTGAACTCTTTATGAGGTCAGAGGGCTAAGCACATGACAATACTACAAGGGAAATACGAGTTCGCACAATATTTACACGTGTGCCTTAGGGGCACGACAAACCATATACTCAAAACAATGAAATGTGAGGAAAGAAAATACTGTAAGGAGATCCAGAGGCTGGAGGATCGCTGGGACTACGCTACGAACTAGGTAAGTACGGAGCAGGAGGCCCACGGGACTCACGTGCAGAGTGGAAACTCTCACGCGGGATGCGTACCAACGTCTATGGATGCTACAGTTTAGAAAGTTACGGATTCCGGACGAACCCGGCTGGATGGAGGGAAAACAACAGTGGACCTGAACACTAGGATAGTGCACACAGTCTTCAGCACCTAGGAGCTTTTGTCGTGTATTTCTATAGGTTCTGAATCGATCCCCCTATTCCTGACCCTATTCTGGTTAAACTACCTAGCTAGTTAACTAACAGTCAGCCCATGAGGCAAGAAATTCCCCATGATGCAGATACCGTTATCTGACGCAGTCACACTACGGCACAGGAACGTGTTATCTGATTAGGTCATAACGCTTGAGATCTAATTAGACAAGCGATATTCCTCCAGCCCCTGATAAGGCATACGACGTTCTCATAACAAATCAAACCTATGACAACCTGGATAATCCGTGCGGCCATTGTTTTGATTTCACAGAGAACTTTAGTAAAGAATGTGCTAACGAGCAAGTCGTATGACATCTTTATTGACGTACCTATGTCCATCCTTACGTCAATCCCGGCACCTTTAAGGTATAAATATTGCCGATCTTGCCCTATGCTAAACACACGCGTGGTGACAAGACGGAGCAGCCACACTTGCCGAAGCCGAGAGCAGAAGCAGACCCCGCAGGCAGCAGCCCCGCCTTCCTGACGCGCTGAGAGACGCGCTGCTATCTCAAGCCGAGAGACCCAGCACCGGCGCTTCCGGGTAGCCCTCGCAGGCAGCCTGGAATATCGAGAGCAGAGAAAGAGATACCATTCCTCATTCATCCTAAATTCCAGGTACAGAACTGAATAACCCCTCCTAGAGAATTCTTTAGTTATTCACTTGGCAAAAACAAACTTAACTTAAACTGTAACTTTCTATTCCCGCCCACGCATTAGACTTAGGTCAGGTACACGGGGTAGGCGTATTTAGAAACACCAGTTGAGTACGTTTAGTCAAATGTATATGTGTATGTAAATATATTTTAATCATTTTAAACATCATATGGCTCAGAAACCATATCAATGTTTTTACAGTATTATTTTATACTATTGCTTTTAATGTATGCACTTTACTTAACTATAAGTATCGCAATAATATCGATCCATATCTCTTGTACGAGAAAAGAGACTGATCAATAAATAACACCTTTTATTGAACACGCCCGTCTCTTCCTTTTCTCTACATTCTGATGAGACTAAGAATGCACGTACTGACTGAGTAAAATAATTGCCTTGTGCTCACACGACTCTCGAGATTGACTCTTGATTAGGGGAGAGCAAAGTTGTCATGTTCTATGGTTGTCAGAAACTAAATCCCTTCTTGTCTAATCAGGGAAGTTAATCCTTCCTTGAACATTCGAGAAAGTTTCTAGCGAACTCTGAGCTTAGCTGGCAAACCCAAAAATTAAGTCTAGTATCGACAGTAGTAGACCTAGTTAACGTCTGGCCTAGGCCTTTACTGCTGTAGGTACTATTCCAATGCGCAGAGCCTATTGGGAAAATAGGAACTACACTACATGGCGCCCAACGCGTTTGGAAAGGGCGATAAAACTAACGTAAGACATTTAGAGTAACTCAGTCGTGCTTTCTCACTCAGACCCCTTTTCCCAAAATACTCCAAAGACGTCTGGAGTGGGTGAAAGGTTATTATATCCTCCAAAACCTCGCAGGAGGGAACTCCTATGTATGGTTCTTGGTCTAGTCAACGTTGAAGGATAAAACAGTTCCAGAATATTGTGCATCTAATCTCTGTTTCCATAAAGAAACCTGATCTGCAAATAAAAATAATACCATCCTGTCAGTAAAATGGGAGACAGTGATGGAGAAAGAGAGGCAATTAGATTAGCTACTGAAATAGCAGATGCTGATGCTACCATGCAAACAGCAGACCCGGATATAATACTCATCCAGGTCGCCAAAAGGAGATCTATAACCTTAAAACTTATAGAAAATGGACTGACACCTAGAGGTGGCACAGTCATATTCGTAATTGAGGCACACGAATATCGGCAGACAGAGGTATACTATACATGGATACATTTTCCAGCAGCAAATGCTGTAACAAAGTACTTCCACTATTACAAAGTAGAGGAACCTCCTGAAACGTACACTCCTTTCGAGGAGGTGGAAGTACCACTCAAATTCCAAGAGCATTTGCTCTTATTTGATGGCGCCCTAAAACATAATAATCACATTACAAGGCTCGGTCCTTTAGGAAGACCAGGAGCAACGTGGCCGGTCTTAGCCGGATACACACCACATCCAGACATCGACGAGATGACTGCACCAGAGCTATTAATACAGCTAAAACAACTACTAAAAATTCACAGACAATTAGTTCAGTATGTAATGCGGACTTCTACAATTCAGCCAGCGATTAAACTACCACAGCTGACCTCTCACCAGGGGAACACAAATAAAATTACACCACAGAACATCCAATCCTGCCTAGGTAAGGTTCCAGCTAAAAGGGAACAGATACCATTCTGGTTGGCACAGAAAATCACCCAAATAGAGGCGGTGTTTCCTGACACCACCCCGCTAGAAAAACACAGGATTCTGACTATATGTCTCCCAATGGGAATCGCACCACACATTGAGGACTGTGACACTTGGGGTACAGTCTTTGCTTCCATCTACACAAAAACGCACGGTGTTCCATCCATTTCGGTAATACCAGATGTGCTAAAGCAAATTCAAGATGAATATGGTCCAGAACCTGCTTTAACTCTTGGTATGAAATTACTGAAAGACTTCAAGCAGGTCTCGGCTATATTACTAGCCAACATAAAGGGTGAAGCAGCAAACGTGGCGATCCGCCAGAGGTTAAAAGAGACAGATATAGCAGACCAACCAGCTGAAATTGCCAGAATCATAGAAAAATCCTATGAAGAACTAGGCAGAGATAGTCTAGGTGGAATACCAGTAAAACCGCAACTGACTACAAGTCCAGAAAAAATGTTTTTTAATAATAATAATAATTCACCAAAAAAGAACTGGGATGGGAACAAACAATCCAATCCTAAAGAAAAGAAATTCCAGTCCAGAGGAAGGTCTCCTAGGCGAAGAGAGAAATCTCCAAACCCGAGACAAAGGTCACCTCAGAGTGAACCCTCTGGGAATAGATATAACCTTAGAAATAGGGATAATATTAAAAAACCTGATAGATATCAAGACATTGATACACGTCCCTCTCAATCTTTTCAGAATTCCTCGCAGAAATCGGAAAGAAGAGGACGATCAGAAGAGCACGCCAAGTCCAAAGACAAGGAACCTGCTCAACTGAAAAAGAAATCACAATTTCCAAAAAAGAAGGTAGCCAGTATCAAGGTAGTTAACAATGCCGAGAATACTGAGGACACAATTGAAAAACGGAGAGTGGGTCCAGACAATGCTAGACAGCGCAGCAGAGGTGAGCATAGCTCGCAAAGTCCTTATGAATCATCTGGAGACAGTGGACACGAATGAATACCTTCAAGTGGAAACTGCAGATACCAGAGTTAGCAAGCCCCACAAAATATACGAGATAACATTACGTATAGAGGGAGATAAGACTAGGAAAATAAGGGGACTATTTTGGGATAACCTATCCAAGGGCTATGACATCCTTCTAGCTGAAAAAGACTGGCCACCGGAGTTTGTCAGGGAGTGCCCTCATGGCGAAGAAGTAATTATGCCTGCCTTCTCGAATCAAATACCGATTCATAAAAAATACACACTTGCTAGAAAGTGGGCAGTGGCCTTAGCACCTGCTTTATATAAAAATCACGTAGGATGGGATGAGGATTCTCCTCCTCACAAAGTCCAGTTAAAATCACAACCAACTGCACAAAGGCAGTACCCAATTAAGCAAGAAGCTAAAAAACAAGTAAATGAAATACTAGATCAGCTAGAATACCAAGGGGTGATTGAAACTTGCACCTCACAAATGAACAATCCTTTGTTTCCGGTCTCCAAACCAGACAATTCGTACCGTCTAGTTTTGGATTACCGACACCTTAACACATGTTGCAAAACTTTTGCAGTGCAAAACTCACACAGTGCTGCACTAATGAATAACATAGTGCGCAAAAAATACAAAACAACCTTGGACATCTCCAACGGATTCTTTTGTCAAAACATAGCACCAGAGAGCAGATATTTAACTGCATTCTCAGTAAATGGCACTCAAAAACAATTCTGTCGGTTAGCCCAGGGGTACAAGAATAGCCCGGGGGTATTCTCAGCGAGAGTAACAGAATTACTACAACAATATGATGATGAAGCATTATCTTATGTCGATGACATTTACTTAACAGATGATGACTTGGAGACTCACTTGAAAAGAGTGAACACCATAATACTTGGTTTCGCTGCAGAGGGTTACAAATTCAACTTCAAAAAATCCAGAATTGCCCATCTGAAAATCCAGTACGGAGGATATGAATTATCAAGTATTGCCTGGTTGACAGTCTTTTAAGAACTAGAAGAATTGAAAAATCTAAAATATGAAAAAACGTATCCTCTGCCAATCGACATTCTGCCTCTAAGACATTACGCCTGTGTAATCTATACAGACGGACATGCTCAACCCTCCGTTTGGGGAGAACATGCATACAATCCCACATGTGAGATTACAAAAGAAGTGTGGCACGGAGGTAAACTAAGACCTCTATTAACAAAATCACACTCAGTAGAAACTAATTCAGAACTACAAACTGAAATATTAGCTTTGAAAATGGCGCTAGATAATGCGGATCGCGAATTCCCGACACTTATAGTGTCAGATTCATATTTCTGCGTCAAAGCATATAACAAGGATTTGCAGACATGGATTCAGAACGGTTACAAAGATGACACAGGTGCACCAATAAAGCAGAGACTTCTCTGGGAACAAGTAGCTCTTTTGAAGAAAGAACTACCAAAGACTCACGTGACTCACTCACTGAGTCATCAACGTGATGGCGTTCACGTTGTGGGGAATTCATTGGCTGAGACAGCCGCAGCGGCAGCCACTAAATCGGCTCCCGTAGATCGAAAAAAGCGTACATTAAAATACATTGACGGCGAAACATTGCTGGCGGTGAAAACGTCATCAAAAGGCGACTGCTCAGCGTTACCGATCAACTATCCACTCAATTATACATACATAATCGATGCAAACTCCGTCCCTTTTGCTCGAATCCCTGGAGTGGGGGATAGAGTGATTCCAAACATGGACAGGAGAAACTTGTTAATCGCAGACGCACACATGGGCGAGGGTCACAGACACCTTAAATTAAAAGATTCTCTGGAAGAATTACAATCACGGTACTGGTGGCCAGGCATGAGCCTGCACTACACCATGTTTGTAAAAAACTGCCCAAACTGCAACAGAGATCGCAGTGAGGAGAGAAGCAGTTTAATACCTCGTCGTATCAAGGCAGATAACATCTCCACTAAAAAGAATGGCTTGCGATTAACATATACAGGCTAGTTCCCACTTATAATGTAGATCCACAGCACTCGGCTGACGTCCGGACTGTTATACAAGATTTGCGAGTCTAAATGGCATATACGCTAAGAGCATGCTACGTTTGACCATTTTTTTTTCTTTTTCTCAGGCAATCCAGCCTGGGGGGGGGAAAGAATGGCCAAATGAGCACAGCCCAGCGGGAATCTTCTCACTTCCTTCCTGAGGGTATGGGATGGTGTAAAGAAAAAACCAAGACAGAAAGCAATCTATAATAGAAAGGATATTAGGTTCGGGAGCTTGGTGGGTCAAACATCTAATAAGTGTCCAACGTAGTCTAAATAACTTGCCAAGAAATTCTCTGAAGGGATTCAGTCCGTACGAATTATTATTCGGAACTAGGATGTTGATCTCTGACCTTGATAGTCAGACTTCAGTGGTAATAGAAAAAACCTTTGATGTCAAAGACCGTTTGGCTATTTTGCAGGACTTAAACAAAACAAGAAAAGACCTGAGCAACATACAGTTGAAACAACAGCCAACAACCACTGAAGAATCACCACCTGTCCCAGCAAGACCTGTCTGGATTCCAAAAGTCGGGGATCTAGTCAGGGAAAAGATCGCGGTAAAGAAGGAATTTGGGCCATATTACAGAAAAGCAGTTCCTGTCTTGTCTGTCAACGGGACAAGATCAGTTGTACTACCGCCACTTGCTGGAAAAAAGGAGAACCGAGTTGTATCCATCGACCTGGTAAAACCACAACATGTGGCCGATAACAAACAGTAGGCCAAGTGGACTCCCAATAAGTAGCAGAACACCAAGGTTTGCTACCAGTACAGAGGTCCTATCAAAGAGGCTCATCACATTCGAAACGCCTACAGAAGAACAACAAGGACTATGCAACAATGCAATAGAACTTAGACCTCTGAAAACCCAAATAAAGACATTTAGTAGAGACACACCAATCTATACAGAAGTACCAAGTGAAAATGCAAGAAACAAAAATCCTGAACCAATTGGAACAATTGACAGAACTGCATCCGGTTACTTCATCAACTTCGATGATTCCTCTGACGGTTTCAGCGAACAAAAGACACAGCCATCATCAAAATCCTTTAAAGACAAAGCGAAGGAACTTTTGAAACAACTAAAAGAAACATATCTGATTTCTCCATGGATTGAATTTTGGGTGGGTTTTGGTGCATTTATCCTCATACTTTGGCTCATCATGGTATTTACCTTGGGACGCTTCATTGAGGGAAAATATGCTAAAATGGACACAGCAAGTCAGAACATCAACTTGGTCCTCAAACCACACACATCTTCACACGTCGAGAAACGAGAACTTTCTTCAGAACTTTCTTCAGCCAACTTCACAGCAATTCCAATACCTGGTGGGGTAGCCTGGGACAACACTGACTATGAAATTTATGGTCCGGTCGAGATCCTGAAATATCCACACCAAATCAAGATCTCTTTGAGTGACTTTGCAAAACCAAACTCATTTGCTGATGATTGGGACTTTGAAAGTATTAACAATATGATGTCTGACTTAGTAATGTCTGCTAAATTTACAAAACATGATTATTTGCAGGGTTCTACAAATTATGATAGTATGTATTGCTATAACCACTATGGTAACCATTTCTTGCATAAATCTGCACAACCTAGAAATGTTTTAAGTTATAATCAATGGGAACATTGTGCTACACCTCCAAAAGGGAGCTCTAGAACCGTATATGACAAATATTCATATTTTTCAGGTTTTAACATAACTAATGCTGAAACATTTTATTACAAATTGTCAAACAAAACAGGGATGAAAACCATGATAACCAACACAAAATTGATATATTCCGATTCTTTCTTTGAAAAAATGAATACTTTTGGATTTGATTATTGGGACAAACATGTTGATTTGAAAAGTGTTTGGGGTACAAAAGAATGGCAAGTACAGGGTTTAGAAGCTTTGTTTAGAGCCTGCATGATCCCAGAACAAATGATATTTTTAAATGACACCGTCCAACAAACCACCTGTCTTGGCCTAGCAAAAATCAAAGATTTAAATAACCTATCTATTCCAAAGCCAACAATGTTTAGCAATAACTCTGATACAGATGAAGGAATAGACATAAACCATATACTTAACCAAAACAGAACACATCCTGATTGGAAACAATGGTTGATCTGGCCCACAGATACAAATAACTGTCAAGATAGATTCCTGAATAAAACACAGGGTTTCAAAATGACCAGGCCAGACCCTAGATATCCCCAAAGACATCACCCAGGGATAATAACAACCTACAGTGTGGGCAAATTATGCCTTCAATGGCTACAAACTTCCACACTGCCTGAAATTAAGCAACACCTAACTTTACTTACTGATGGTGCTGACTTGCGTGATTTCATACTGGGACCACGCAAACAGCGTCATAAGCGTTTCATAGCAGCCTTTGTATATGCAGCATACAATGAGGCCTGGAAGGTTACTCAAATTGAGACAGCAGAAAGAATACGGGAAATTGACCGTATTAATTTGGAAAAATCACTTTCTGTAGTGGACAATGGGTTAATGACTCTGTCCTCCAGAATTTTTTCATTGGACAGCATTGTGTCTTCAGCAATCGATATATTATCGCAAGACTTACTATTATTACAACATGGTCAGTCACAATTGCGTTCTATTGTACAGCTTGGTTGGACGTTACAAAATCTGCGTTCAGGCTATGTGCCTTGGCGTTTAATCAACACAACGTCACTATTCCAAATCTTTAACCTTACTGATAGACAAATCGGTATGGCGCAGAAGGGTGCTGATTATACAATCTTGAGCATTGAAAAACTAGAAAGATTACCAATGACAATGTCAGAACGACCTGTCAGTGAATGGATAATGCACGGAATCATAAATATTCCAATCTCAACCTTCAGGTTTCAATACTGCCAAAAATATATACAGGCTGGCATGTACGAGAAATTGGTAAAAGGGTACCTTAAAACAACTTGGAACCTGCCCTATTCACATGCATGTGTCAGTAACAAAGGACAGAAAGTGTTTCTTAGTGGCAACAATTGTGCTATGTCACTGAGCGGCACGCTTCTGTGTAACGGTATTAGTTTGCACGGAGCCTGTGAAGGGAATTCATACAACCTTTCATGTCACCAGCAAGGCGCACCTGCAACTGAAATAGAACCATTCTTTCAAAGACTCTATAATGGGAGTTACATTCTTATTGTAGACCGCAGATGCTGTAGTCTTATGCCCGGGACTCCTTATCTCGTCACTACGATGGCGAAGGTCAAGTGCTGTGGACGTTCTTTGTTCCCCAGCTCCTTTCCAGACAGGGAGGCAAGGGCATGGCCCGGTCTGAAAATTACTTCTATTCGAATAGACACTTTAAGCAGAATGAAAACAGTGCTTCTTCAGACGCCTACAAGGCTCACGTCATCTAAAGAAACGTATGATCTACAAGTCGCAAGGACGACTGCAGAGATACATACATTATTATCAACCAATTCCCCCGTACATTTCGCGGAAATCCTGAGCGAAATCTTAAATATTTCTGATACCACAGGGTCTCAAAGGTATTTAAGACAGTATTTTCGATGGCATTAACACCATTCAAAGCCATACTGGGTATTTTTCCAGACTTCGTCCATTCGATTTTTGGCGGACTTCCCCTGATCCTAGGACTAATTGCAGGAATCCTATTCCTAGTCCTTATTTTTCGTTATGGCAACCCATGTCACAGAACAAAATCTCACGACAATGGAAGATACGATCCTAGCCATTGGATACCGGGACCGGATATCAAAAATCCTGGGACTCTCCCGGCTTAGAGACCTAAACATGACTTGGTTTCTATCATTTCGACCAATGTGGCAAAGGTGTGTTTTACCTGTACTAAGGTGTCTGCTATGCGGAGAAGAATGCGTGTTAGACACCTGTCTGACGCTACAATCGGATGCGCCAGTGGATGCAGATACACTGTTGGTTCCTACCAAGGTTCACGGACTGTGCTGCCCTCAAAGGCTGCCAATTCTGATGACGGCATTCCTGGAATCTTCACCACTGCGATTGAAGAGTAGTGAAGTTCAAGATGAAAGCAGCATCGAACAGGTACGACCTTCTGTCAGCAATGCAAATCAGAATGTCAATGGAGACAATCATGCGCATGAATGCATGGTTACCCCTATTTCCGACTTAGTGGAACTTTCCCATGAAGCTGTTGACAGTTTTTTCGAAAGCCTGCATGATATGATGTTCTCTCCGGAACAGAAATAGAGACTTTTGAGTAAACTCGCACACGGCGTTCCCTGAATTCGGCCTTCAACTTTAAAAATAAAGTCACATGAACAATTACAATCCAGTTCACGGACAGCAACTTTTTTCAGCAAGCCCCTAAAATATTTTTCTATATATTTTTTCCCGGGACACTGATCTTCTGCTTAAAGTAAGAAACTATTCCTAGAGAACTAAGATTTCTATTTTTTTAGATTCTTTATAGACTTTATATAGACTTTAGCTGCCCACTGGTATGTTCACAATATATTTTATGTGATGAAATGGTTTCGACTTTTTTTCTGTATACCCATATTAAGAGCCATTTCATGTGTATTTATCATATACCAACAAACAATAATGCATAACAATGCGTGTTTACTTTTGCATTTGATTCATAGCTTAAGTGCATACGATATATATGACTGCAATTTTTCAGTATATTTGAAAATTTCAAAATGCATTTATGTATTTTGGGGTGGTAAGGTATACACTATACTCTATAGTATGTTGTACTATGTTATACTATGCATAGATTAGTAGATATGACCATAGTTAGCGTGGAGTGGGTGTCGTGTATTTCTATAGGTTCTGAATCGATCCCCCTATTCCTGACCCTATTCTGGTTAAACTACCTAGCTAGTTAACTAACAGTCAGCCCATGAGGCAAGAAATTCCCCATGATGCAGATACCGTTATCTGACGCAGTCACACTACGGCACAGGAACGTGTTATCTGATTAGGTCATAACGCTTGAGATCTAATTAGACAAGCGATATTCCTCCAGCCCCTGATAAGGCATACGACGTTCTCATAACAAATCAAACCTATGACAACCTGGATAATCCGTGCGGCCATTGTTTTGATTTCACAGAGAACTTTAGTAAAGAATGTGCTAACGAGCAAGTCGTATGACATCTTTATTGACGTACCTATGTCCATCCTTACGTCAATCCCGGCACCTTTAAGGTATAAATATTGCCGATCTTGCCCTATGCAAAACACACGCGTGGTGACAAGACGGAGCAGCCACACTTGCCGAAGCCGAGAGCAGAAGCAGACCCCGCAGGCAGCAGCCCCGCCTTCCTGACGCGCTGAGAGACGCGCTGCTATCTCAAGCCGAGAGACCCAGCACCGGCGCTTCCGGGTAGCCCTCGCAGGCAGCCTGGAATATCGAGAGCAGAGAAAGAGATACCATTCCTCATTCATCCTAAATTCCAGGTACAGAACTGAATAACCCCTCCTAGAGAATTCTTTAGTTATTCACTTGGCAAAAACAAACTTAACTTAAACTGTAACTTTCTATTCCCGCCCACGCATTAGACTTAGGTCAGGTACACGGGGTAGGCGTATTTAGAAACACCAGTTGAGTACGTTTAGTCAAATGTATATGTGTATGTAAATATATTTTAATCATTTTAAACATCATATGGCTCAGAAACCATATCAATGTTTTTACAGTATTATTTTATACTATTGCTTTTAATGTATGCACTTTACTTAACTATAAGTATCGCAATAATATCGATCCATTTCTCTTGTACGAGAAAAGAGACTGATCAATAAATAACACCTTTTATTGAACACGCCCGTCTCTTCCTTTTCTCTACATTCTGATGAGACTAAGAATGCACGTACTGACTGAGTAAAATAATTGCCTTGTGCTCACACGACTCTCGAGATTGACTCTTGATTAGGGGAGAGCAAAGTTGTCATGTTCTATGGTTGTCAGAAACTAAATCCCTTCTTGTCTAATCAGGGAAGTTAATCCTTCCTTGAACATTCGAGAAAGTTTCTAGCGAACTCTGAGCTTAGCTGGCAAACCCAAAAATTAAGTCTAGTATCGACAGTAGTAGACCTAGTTAACGTCTGGCCTAGGCCTTTACTGCTGTAGGTACTATTCCAATGCGCAGAGCCTATTGGGAAAATAGGAACTACACTACACTTTAGTTACCTAACCCACAGGCTGCGGGTGCATAGGGCTGAAGTTGCGTCGGGTTTGCTGCGTTGATCCCGATGATGCCTGAAACAAGGAGTTGCTGGCAGGCAGCCAGATGGAGGAGTCCGGTGGTTCCAAGGATGGAACTTGAAGGAAGAAGTCCTGAAAGGGAAGGGGACAGAGTCTTGGTCACTAGCCAGTGACGGTGCTGGAACCAGGAGGGAACCAGATGCTGTCGCCGCAGTCAGGTGAAGGAAGGGTCGCTTCTCTCTGTAGCTGCGCAGACCAGGAGCTGCTCTTCACGACCAGGCTGGAGGCACGAGCTGTCCCACGTAGTCTGCTGCTGTCGGCGGTGTCGGATCGTCGATCTGGACAACAGGCCTTGGCTAATGCAAGTCACGCGGTGAAACAGAGATGGCGTCTGGTGCGGACCAGGAGGGTCCGGGGTGCTTCTCGTTCACAGGGAAGCAAGGGCCAGTCTGAGGGACCAGACTAGCAGTGTTGGATTCTTCGGATCGTCGTCTCAGAGGTCACGAGCCAGCCGGCAAGTGACCAGACAACAGGAGATGCAGCAACCAGGCAAAAGGGCCCCACGCAGATCTCGTGGATGCTGGGGGGCTGGTCTTTGGTGCAGGGGCTGCGTCGGTGTAGGGCTTCTCAGACCCTGATGCACTCACTCGAGGATCCCTCGGCGGTCGTGCTGGAAGCGCTGTGCAGGTTTCTTAAGATGGCCGTCTCCACGTTGCTCGTCGCACCCACGGGTCCCAGCTGTGCTGTGGATGTGGGTAGAGGTCAGAGAGGTCTGGAGGTCCGGGTCTTGTCGAGCTGGGTCGTCGGATTCCGGGATGGAAGAACTTGCAGCAAACCGCACAGGAGCTTGATGGTGCCTGCGAAGCAGGATGGTCACTCCCTGACCATAGGGGAGATTCTTCAGTCTTCTGATGTTCAGGAGGTCGAAGGTCAAGAGTTTCTTCGTGGAAGTTGTCAAGATTAATCTAAATCTGGAATGGGACCAGCTCCTACCATTATTCAGCTAAAGGGGGCTGCACTACGACTAGGTCCCTCCTCTGGGTGGGACCAGGAAGGGGGGTGATTACACCCCCTATCCTTTGTCCAGTTTCCCCGCTGGGGCTGGAGTGCCCCAGCAACTGGTTGGAACTGGTGTATGCACAGGGCACCTTGTGTGCCCCAGGCATGTCTCATTCCTTTCAGCCCTGGCCTACCTAATACACAAAATCCTGTCTGGGGTGGTGCTAGCACCTCCCAAGGCAGGAAACCCTTTGTCTGAGCCTCCCTCGCTGGAAGGACTCCCAGCAGCAGGAGGTCAGACTTGTGTCTGTGGTGGCAGCATCCATTTTGTGATGCGGAGGCTTGAGTTAACTTTAACCGGGGTTTACAGTTACATACATGTCGTGTCCCTCTAGAAGGGTGGAATGCTACCCCCGTCGCCAGAACTGGCGAGGGGGTAGTATTCCAATTCGTATGACACCTTACTCGACATGTTTTGATAATGTTATACCAGAGTTCGCATTTAACCACGAGGATTATAATGCACTTAAGAGTATATGGTATAGCGTTATCATGGAACAGCTATTAGGACTTGGTTCCGCAAGCTGCAAAAGGCTCAGCTCATGCCAGGGCACCATCTCACATAATTCCAAGCACTCTGCCTTCAGGATTGATAAGGCCTTCCATAGGAGTGACTGATAGGAATATATGTGTCCATTTTAGGTTTAGATATAGGTAACTATATCTAAAGCAAAGGGTGATTACACCACCTTGCCCCAGCTGTCCTGCAGCCAGTTGTGTCAGTTTTGGATGGCCAGCCAGGGGTGGCATAATACATGCTGCAGCCCCTGGTAGGCCCTGGGTACACCTGTGCCCTGGGTACCTAAGGTACACTGTACAGGGACTGATACGGTGACTCAGTATCCAATTAGATATGTACCTAGGGTACATGGAGTCCATTTTAACAGAGAGAGCAGGAAGCCTGGGGTCCTGAATAGCAGGATCCCAGGCCAACTAAATCAAAAAACCAGCAAAACACTAGGCAAAAAGTTGGGGGTAACCATAGTCAGATATCCACCTTCCTACAGGTGGTATGTTTGGGGGGGTGGATGTTAGTTCTAGACAGTAACCTGACTGAATTATTTGGAGCACCCACCTGTCTGATGTGATGTTTTCCCAAGCTCGACGGTATTGTTGAAGTCTTCCCCCGACAGGAGTGGAATGGGAAAGGGGAAGGGAGTCATTGGGCAGTGATAGAGGCAGAGGCGGAGCTGGAGTTGTTATTTTTACCTCTGCCTTTGTTATTGTTACCCCTGTAACCACCCCTTTGGTAGCCCTTGCTGTAAGTGGACTGTGTAGGGGCTTTGTACGAGGTAGAAGCTGTGTCAGAAGAGTATCCCCTGGTGGCACCTCAAAAGGATGAGCGACGAAATGAACGTCTGGGAGCCTGCGACTGCAGGGCTCCCATAGATTTGGCGTTATCTGTATCCTTTTTCATTTTTTCTAGTGATACATCTACGTTAGGTCCGAATAGGCGTTGCTCATCAAAGGGTTGATTAAGAATGGCACTTTGTACTTCATGTTTGAACCCTGATATGCGTAGCCAGGCATGTCTACGTAATAGGACGCTGGTGTTACCTGCCCTAGAGGCAGTATCTGCTGCATTTAGTGCACACCGAATAGAGGTGTTTGTGATGTTTTTCCCCTCTTGGATAAGTTCATTTGCTCTATCTTTGTACTTATCCCGGAGGTGCCTCATTAATGATTCTAATTCATCATAATGTGCCCTGTCGTATATGGCTAATAATGCCTGTGTATTGGCGATATGCCACATGTTTGCTGCTTGAGACGCTGTTCTTTTCCCTGATGCGTCAAGCAGCTTAGACTCTATCTGGTGGTGGAGCTTCACCTGATGTTTGTGAGTTTGCTCTCTTGCGTGCATTGTAAACTACAAGTGAGTCTAGTGGCACAGGACCTTTAATATAGGCTGGGTCTGAGGGAGCAGCTTTATATTTTTTCTCTATGTGAGGGTTAATGACCAGAGCTCTGACTGGGTCTTAGAAGATTACAGGAGCATGCTTAATCACTCCTTTAAGCATTGGTAAGATGGATGAGGACTTTTGTGCACTATCAAAGGTATCCATTAAGAAGTCTTCATCTACAGGGTCTGTATGCATGTCTACCCCATGATATTGCGCAGCCCTGTGAATTAATTGATTGAAACCCATAGTGTCTTCTGGTGGGGAAGGCCTTGAGAGGTATATGTCATCCTGAGGGACATCTGGGGTGTTATAATCATCCCACGGGTCGGGTGATACTGTAGGAGTAGCTGGATCAGGCATGTTACCCCCCCGGGTCATCAGAGCTATCATCCCTGTTGTCATTGTCTGGTATGATAGAGGATGCTGGGGAATGTTGTGGTATGGGAGGGTGTGGTGATGGTACAGGTGAAAGAGAAGGGGAAGGCAGTCAGAAGGGGAAGGCAGTCTTAAGGGAGAGGCAGCCATGTCCTCCTCCTTTGAATGCAGAGCTGGAGCTGGAGTGTTCAGTGGTCGCTTTTTTGAAGCCAAAATCAGCTGTCCAGTGATTGGATCTTTAGCTAGAGTCTTTTGAGCAGGGTCTGGATAAGGTAAGTCCTCTGCAGGAGGCCGATCTTTTGGTGCGGAGGAAGGCTTTGGCACCGAAGCGGTTTGTTTTGGCTTTTTGGCAATGTCTTTAACCGGAGAAGCAGGAGTCTTTTTCGGCTCCGAAACTTTTTTCGGTTCCGATGTTTTTTTCGGTTCAGTTTTTTTTTTTGGATCCGATGTTTTTTTCCGGTTCCTGTGGTTATTTCGTATCCGAAGCGGGTTTGCCTGTTTCCGACCTGGGTTTCGGTGCCGAAGGAGTAGTGGTATGTTTCGGCACCGATGGTTTGGATGTTGGCATGGCCGGTGAAGTTGTCTTTTTCGGTGCCTGTAAGTGTGCGCCGGCACTGTGCTAAGGCCGACTCCAGCCCGAGTCGCCTGAAGGCTTCATTAGCTTCTTTGCCGGGCCCGAAGGTGGGGCAGTAGAAGCAGTGCGTCGGTGTGCACCCGAGGGCGAGGGTGTGACGGGGGCCTTCTTTGGGTGTGTCGAGGAAGGGTCGGGGGTCGACAGTCTTACTTACGACCCGCTGTGCTGGAGTGATGTCCTCGACATCGGAGTCTTCTGCCTCGGAATTGCTGTCGACGTCGTGTTGTTCTGGAACGTGGACGCCTTCCTCGAAGATGTCGTCCGGGATGAAAGAGAAGATCGAGCCATTGTTCGCCTCGCTCTTCGGTCCCGGATAGTCTTCTTGGAGCGGAAAGAGGCACAAGCGGAACAGTCTCTGGCCTCATGCTCCGGGGAGAGACAAAGGTTACACACTTCATGAAGGTCGGTGTGGGGAAACTTCGACCCACATTGAGGACACTTTTTAAATGGCGTCCTTTCCATGAGCTGGAGTCGAGGCCTAGTTAGGCCCGAAGGCCGTCGATGACGACCGGAATAGAAGTTTTCGGTGTTGAAGAGTAGCGTCGACTGGAAAAGCGTTCGATACTTAATTTCTGTAAGTTGGTGAGGATTGCGCGCCGAAGGAAATCGGTTCCAACACGGAGCGCTGGAAACACACCCGAGCCCGGTGGCAGAAAAAAAACCAATCTGGGGATGGAGCCGATGCCCATGCGCAGTATCACCCAAAGGAGGAGTCACCTATCCCGTGACTCCCAAAGACTTTTCTACAACAAAACAAACTGCAAACATCCGGGCCCAACACTAGGTGGCCATCTATGCATAGTGTGTAATCTGCAGCTCATATGCCTCGAACATAATATTTTCCTCTTTAAACATTCCTCTCTTCCCATTCTTTAGTGAAAACAAAATTAGAGAACCCTAGCGACTTTAATATAGCTTGCGCCTTGTACTTCCCAACTGTTTGATTTGAAATGGACAGTAGAACAATAGGCAAAAATAAAAAAAAAGGAAAGAAAAAAATTGCACTTACTTCAGATGAACTTCAGTGCACTGTCGCTGTGGTGCAAAACAAGCAATTGCCCAGACCTTTATCTCAATTCCTGTGTGAAACTGTTTATTTCTCATGTCCCACACCCCTTGTACAGGAGTAGCAATTGCTTTATTCTGGAAATAAAAACAAGGTTACAACCCTATGGTGCGATAATACTCTTCCATGATGCACATCAATAACAACAAATCAGATGGTTCCCACTTCATGTACAATAAATTAGTTCAATGGGTTATCAGGAAGGTTTTAAAAATAACTTCAATCAGCATGAAGCTGAGGCCCTATCAAACACAAAGCAGATAATTAAAAAATGAGTGACTCAACTTCGGCATTGAACAAATAACATTATTATACATGAGTGGGACATATTTGGTGAAATTTGTGGCACAATGACCAAACACATTTGTGATGAACTCCACAAGTGAAATGTTTCTACAAAGACAAACAACACTTATCAACCATGTACACAAGTTTGTGGGTGCTTATGTGCTGAACTGGAGTAATTTTGTTAAGCCAACTGAGCTCTAAATCTAGGGTATCTTCACACTAACTGACTACTCTCAGTAGTCTCTGCATTACATAATACAAAAGAAATGTTTAACATTAATATTTACAATCTGTAGAATAAAACCTTGTTTTACAATCAATAGTCTCCCACAGTGCCTTTTTAACCTGCATTTCCTTTGCCCTTTTCACAAATACATATGCAACCAATTGCAGAAAGGAAATATAACAAAGGATTATTTGACCCAGAATATAAATTAGTCTTAGATGAGGTGTTTATGTTTCAGACTTCGAACAATGAGTCAATCCTAATGGCAACTGGTAAATTTGCTTTCTAACCTGTATGTTGTAGAGGAGCTAGTAGTGTTTTAGGCTTCTGTGTATCATTAGCTTCTTTGTGACAGTCACCTATGAGCCAATTTAACCTTTATCCACATATTACAATACAAAAATTTGGTAGCCCTAAGACCCCATCTAGCGAGTTTTAGGCAAAGCTTATTATGATATAAACCATTGAAAGCAGAGGAATAAGTTGGTTTCTTATGTTCCGTTGACCCGTGTATTAGCATTATCTGTCTTAGCATTCAAACATGAGGGGGGGGGGGGAATAAAGCTTTTGTGTTTATGGGTTTTCATTCAACATGTGACCAATGCAAGCAAAACAAAGAGTTTTAAAAATTAAAATACGTCTATAAAAAACACTGTTGGGACCTTTTGGAGAGCTGACCGGGTAATCCGATAAATTCCAACTTTTGAAGGCAATATGGGGAACCCAAATGCATGAGAAACACAGCTATCTGCACAATAATTTTCACCGACATTATATAGCCCGGTTACAATCACCATAAAAAGAACACTGAGATGAACACAAACAATAAAAACCTTGCTTCATTTCCCAACGATGGCACCTAGCAAGGTCACTATGACAGGCATACTGAGAAACATGCTATATCTGGGGGCACCGAAGAGGAGCATATATATGCTCCAATGGGTGCAAATAGGCAGCAGCTCAGATGCTGTTAAATATCCCTAGAGTCTCACCAACTGGTAATGCTCTGGAGACTCTCCACTGGATCCCTATTGAGGAGAGGATCTCTTTTAAAGCCTTGTGCTACGTCCACAGAATATTGCAAGGCGAGTGCCAAAAGTGTCTTCGCCCCATAATACACTCCTACCACCCTACACGCTGTCCACAATCGGCCGGAACTGGCTTGGTCTGCATTCCAAAACTCAACAGAAAAAGCTTTGGGAGAATCTCCTTTAGATACCTGGCAGCAAAGCGGTGGAATTATCCATCTCTGTAGCCAAGACTGGAGACATCAGAATCTACCTTAAGGAAACTGCTTAAAACTTGGCTGTTTAGGAAAAATCTTCGTACCTAGTTTTCACCGCCCATATCCCCATAGGTATGTTTTTAGCCTTGACTGGAATTCAGTGAGGGGACACTCCGTAATGGAGTAACAAGTGCACTTTACAAGCTGCCATAACAAAACAAACAGAAAATGGGAACACCTAACTCCTCTCTCTAGTTTGGTTCACTCAATTGGTCAGCTAAAGGGTCACCAGACCCCTCCCAGTCCTCCTCGTCCTCCTCTGGCTGCCACTCAGGCCGAAAAGGAACCCCAGGATAGAACAATGGTACAAATGTGTTGGTCGACGCAGGTCCGGCTCAGTGTCCAGGTCAGGGTGGAGGCCGGGGTTGATGTCGGCCGGGGAAACGACCGACGTCGGAGGGGGCGGAGGTGTCGACAGTGGATTTGATGCCGGAGGTGTCCTAAGGTCGACCGGCGCTGATCCGGATTAAGGCCTGGATCCCTGGGGGCCCTGCAGCGCCAGGGCCAAAGCCGCCCTGTTCGAAGGCCTAGAACCTGTAGCCCAGTCCGCGGGGCCAAAAGGCGCGCTGGTGGGGTCGGGCTGCCCAAAGATCGAGTGGAGGGCTTTGTAAAAACTACAACATTGGGCAGGGGTCGCTCCGGCTCCCGGGAAGGGAGTGAGGCTCAGAGTCGATCCAACAGGCTCCGTGGGCGGAGCTGGAAGACTACCATCCGCAACCAGCGTAACATCGGCCGATCGACGGGGAGAACGCAAGGAGCAATGATGCTTCTTCACCTTCTTTTTGTGCTTAGACTTTTTTTTTTTTGAGAGTTTTATATAGCGCGAACTTGAACCGAACCGAATCAGTTATCAGAGCGCTTTACATAGCACCAGTTACGTTACATGAGGACACACTTTCATTTTTTAGGCACGGGCGATTAAGTGATTTGCCCAGAATCACAGGGGGGTTTTGGCGTCGTTACCGAGACTCGAACCAAGTTCCCCAGGTCCGAGGTCGAGCGCCTTAGCCGTTCGGCCAACCCCTCTCCCCCATACTTACCCGAAGACAAAGACTTCGACGATAAGTGGTGGTGATGACTCCACGCCGGTCCCGGGACCTCCCTCTCGACCGGGACCTCGAATGGGGCAGAGCGGATTGCCAGGTCTCGAGAAGATTTTGGGACTGTTCCCGCAAAGACTTTGGGTTCATGGCCCAGCAGTCTGAGCACGACTTCAGGTCGTGGTCTCGCTCCAAACACCAAAGGCGCACGAGGTGGGGGTCCATAACCAACATCAATTTGTGACAGGAGTCGCAAGCATTGAAGCCGGTTCAAGGACGGAACATCCCTACGTGCACCAGGACTCGAAAAGAAGTCGGCAAAAGTAAAAAAAAGTAGTAGTCAAAAAGTGACTAAAGGTACTGCTTTCTCCGGATCTGTGCTGGCTGGCGCGGAAAAAGTAAGAACTGACGTCAGCATGTGAGGGCGCCATCTAAGTAGATTCCACAACGTCACCCCGGAGATCACGACGCCGGAGTCAACCGACGCCACCAAGCGACGAGCAGGGGTACTGCTACGAAAAAAATTCTCCAGATCCAGTCTGACTCCTAGGGGTGATTCTAAGGTAAGGTATCTATATCCAATAGTCTCTTTCGGATATAGATTCATCCTCGAACTGCAAAAGTTTGCCCCACCAACCGCCATCACCTTAGTAAACACCTGAGTAGCCGAGGTGAAGCCAAAATGTGGAACAGCAAAATTGGCAAGTCTAGAACCCCCACTATGTATCAGGTTGCAACTGTGGGACTACAGGACAGCCACATGAGTGCATGCTTCCTGCAACACCAAAGATACCATCTAATGCTTCTAGTCCAGACATTAAGAACTTTGGCCACCAGGATGATTTGGAATTTGTTCTTCTATAAAAAGATATTCAGGCAGAGTAGAGCTAGCACCCACTGATCTGCAGTGATAGATGTGCAACAAGGTAGGCAAAACTAAATTCTGTACCCTACCGGTTGTGAATGGTTTTGCAAAGTGAAATCGAAGCAGTTTGGAATAAGCTACGGGAAAAGAGGTGGAGTAAGACAGCTGCCATTGGTGGCTTCCGTGGCCTCTGGCACCACCACGACCTCTGAAGCCACGAAAAACCTGGACCGGCTGCTAAACTAGTTGTGAGGGCGGCGACTGTCGACAGGCTAGACTCCACAAGTAACTTTTTAATTTTCTGTACTGGTGATGAAACTGGCAGGCCCATGAGATCAAGCCTAGGAAGAAGTGATCTGAAGAGTATTAGCACAGAGTTTGTCTTTTCTCCAAAAACTCTTAATCCATTGAAGGGCATAGGGACGCCTGATAATAATACTGGGTACAATGGCATGGCAAACACAATCCATTGTGGAGACAGTCCCATAACACATATCTGGCAGTGTCTTGTCTGTCCTGAAGTGTTTGGGGAAGGAATATGCTACTTACCAGAATGCATCTGTTCTTGGCATGTAGGGCTGCTGACATTCATATCTGTGCATAGATCGCCACCTAGTGTTGGGTCCGGATGATTGCACTTTGTTGTCCTGGAACAGTCTTCGAAGTATCACGAGATAGGTGACTCCTCCCCTGGACTACAGTGCGCCTGTGCATCTTCTCCATCCTCAGATTGTTTTTCGCCATTGTGGCAGAGATGGAGATATGAAAGTAAGAGATGGCCATGCCAGAGAGAATGCTGCAGCTGCTACAGGCACCGGGGAGGAGGGCGGGCGCGATATGAATGTGAGCAGCCCTACATGCCAAGAACAGATGCATACAGGTAAGTAGCATATTCCGTTCGAGGCATGTGGGCTGCTGAATTCATATCTGTGCATAGACTGAATAGCAGTATCTCCTCTAGCGGTGGCCACCTGTGCCAGCTGCAGCAGTTTGGAAAAGAGTTTTGAGGACAGCCTGGCCTACAGCAGCTTGCTGTTTTGCTTGTACGTCTACACAGTAGTGTTTAGTGAAGGTGTGTATGGTGGACCATGTGGCTGCCTTACAGATGTCTTCAAGAGGAATATTCCCTAGGAAAGCCATGGATGCCCCCATTTTGCGTGTAGAGTGTGCTCTAGGGGGGACAGTTAAAGTGCGTTTAGCTTTTAGATAACGTATTGGAATGCATTTAACTATCCATCTGGCTATTCCTGACTTTGAAATGGGATTCCTTTGTGTTGTGGTGCAAAAGCAACAAAGGGTTGTTTTGTTTTCCTAAATGATTTAGTTCTGTCGACATAGTAGAGTAGAGCTCTCCTTACATCTAGTGTGTGCAGGCCTCTCTCCGCTACGGACTGTGGATTCTGAAAGAATACTGGCAGTTCAATTGCTTGATTGATATGGAAATTGGACACTACTTTGGGCATGAATTTAGGGTTTGTTCGAAGGACTACCCTGTTAGCATGGACCTGCATGAAAGGTTCCTGAATTGTTAATGCTTGGAGTTCGCTCACTCTTCTGAGTGAGGTAATGGCAATTAGGAATGCAACTTTCCATGTTAAGAATTGTAATTCGCATGAATGTAGAGGTTCGAAAGGAGGTCCCATGAGTCTGGTGAGCACTGCATTGAGATTCCAGACTGGGGAAGGGGGGTGTCTCGGAGGGATCACCCTCTTTAAGCCTTCTATGAAGGCTTTGATTGCTGGCACTTTAAACAGTGAAAGGTGCTGCCTGTTTTGAAGGTATGCTGCTATAGCGGCAAGGTGTAGTCGTATAGAAGAGTATGCGAAGTTAGATCTTTGTAAATGCAGCAGGTAACATATAATGATCTGTATGGAAGCATCTAACGGGTTGATTTGGTTATTGTTGCAGTAAATAACAAATCTCTTCCATTTAGCTGCATAGCACGCTCGCGTGGTTGGTTTTCTTGCCTCCCTAATGATGTTCATGCAGTCTGGGGGCAAGTTAAGGTATCCGAACTCTAAGACCTCAGTAGCCAGATCGCTAGGTTAAGCTGATTGGGATCTGGGTGTCTTATTTCTCCATGGTTCTGAGTTAGAAGATGGGGAGCAAGGCACAGTCTTTGATGAGGAACTACTGAAAGTTCCAGGAAGGTTGTGTACCATGGTTGTCTGGCCCACGTGGGAGCAACTAGTATGAGGGTGAGCGAGTGTTGCCGCAGTTTGCGTGCCACCAGCGGAATCAGCGGTGCTGGGGGAAAAGCATACGCAAATCTGCCTGACCAGTTCATCCATATCGCATTGCCCAGTGACTGCGGATGTGGGAACCTGGTGACAAAGTACTGGCATTTGGAGTTTCTTTTGTGGCAAACAGGTCTACCTCTGGGTGACCCCATTCCTCGAAGAACGGCTGGAGAACCTGGGGGTGAATCTCCCATTCGTGTATTTGTTGGCTGTGCCTGCTGAGCAGGTCGGCAATCTGATTGTCCTTCCCTGGAAGGTGTTCTGCTAGGAGAAAGATGTTCTTTGGGATCGCCCACTTCCATATGCTCTGCGCCAGATGGGACAGCTGTGGAGAGTGAGTCCCCCCCTGTTTTTGGATATATTACATTGCGGTCATGTTGTCCGTCCGGATCAACACTGTCTTGTTGTACACGTATTTTTGAAAGGCTTTTAGGGCTAGGAATATCGCTAGCAACTCTAGTTGGTTGATATGCAAGTTTTTCTGTTTGGTTGTCCAGAGCCCTTGTACCGTATATTGGAGGAGAGGGGCTCCCCAGCCTGTCAGTGATGCGTCCGCTGTTAGTACTAGTTGTGGAACCGGCTCTTGGAACAGTCGCCCTTTGGAAAGGTTTTGTGGGTTCCATCACTGCAGAGAGTTCTGAGCGCGACTGTCCACCAACACTAGGTCTTTTAGTTGTCCACGAGCCTGGTTCCATTGCCTTGCTAGGCATTCCTGTAATGGGCGCATCTGAAGTCTGGCATGGGGGACAATGAATATGCAGGAGGCCATCATGCCTATGAGCTGCATGAAGACTTGAGCTGGCAGGGAGTGTTTTGGCTGGAATTTGCGAATTGAGTGTCTGCATGCTGGCTATCCTTGCTGTGTTTGGATATGCCTTTGCCACTGAGGTATTTATAGTGGCTCCCAGGTATTGCTGTACGTGGGAAGGTTGCAGATGCGATTTGGTGTAGTTGATTGAAAAGCCTAGGCTGGATTGTTTGGGATGTGTGTGCTGCACATTGTTGGTACGATTTCGCTTGTATTAGCCAATCGTCCAGGTAAGGGTACACATGGATGTGTTGCCTCCTGAGATACGCTGCCACGGTCGCTCAGACGTGAGTCCCTTGCTCACTTTGCCACTGGATTCAAGCAAGCCGGGCTGAAGACGGCTGGAATGCTGGAAACCGGTCCTCGGAAGCTTGTTTCCGGTCCTGGGAAGGCATGGCTTGGCAGTTTGGGCTGGACTGTTCCCATGAGGCACAGGGTCAGACTGATTTGCATATAGCCATGTCTGAACTGGGGTGGCAGAGTGGGCTAAAGAACGGTGATGGATCAAACTCAGATCTTTTGACTGGGTGTGAGTGTTTGATTCGTTCAGATGCTCCGTCCATCACCACCCCCTTTTGTTCCGCCACGGTCGCTAAGCATTTTGTAAATACTCTTGGAGCCGTGGTAACCCCGAAGGGCAAAACCTTGAATTGGTAGTGTTGACCTTCTATTGTGAACCTGAAGTATTTTCTGTGGGCTGGATGGATGGGTATGTGAAAGTACGCATCTTTGAGGTCTAGCGTTGCTAGGAAGTCTCCTTGCTGTAGCAACGGGAGCACTTGTTGTAGTGTGATCATATGGAAGTGCTCCGATAGTATGTATTGATTCAGGGGCCTGAGGTCCAATATTGGTCTGAGAGACCCGTCCTTCTTTGGAATAAGGAAGTATAGGGAGTATACTCCTTTCCCTTGTTGGTGGAAAGGGACTTGCTCTATGGCCCCCTTTTCCAGCATGCATTCTACCTCTTGTTGTTGAAGGGTGAGGTGCTATGCGGACATCGGACGATGTCTGGGTGGTATGTTTGGTGGTGTAGAAGTCAGTTCTAGGCAATAACCAGACGGGATAATTTCTCTCATCCACCTGTCCGTGGAAATTGCGTGCCAGACAGGTAGGAACTGTTGTAGTCTGCCTCCGACTGGTGTTAAGTGGTCTGGAGGCAGCGTAATGAAGTCACTGTTTTGTGGCAGTGGAGGCCCTGGTGTTATTGCCTCCACGTCCTCTTCCCTTATTACTGTTACCTCTGTAACCACCGCTGGCTGTGTTCTTTGTGAAGGAGCCTTGTGTGTTACCCTTGTATGAGGCAGATGTTTGTGAAGCATTCCCTCGTGTATTTGCTCTGTATGAGGAGCGACGAAAGGAGCCCCTATGTTGCAGAAATTGCAATGCACCCATATATTTTGCGGTTTCTGGGTCCTTTTTCATTTTATCCAAGATGGTGTCTACCGCAGGGCCTAATAGGAAGTCTTGATTGACAGGTTGGTTGAGAATGGTGGACTGCACCTCATTCTTAAAACCGGAAATACGCAGCCATGCATGTCTGCGTAGCAGGAAACTAGTATTAATAGACCTAGCTGCGGTGTCTGCAGCGTCGAGCGCACATTTGATGGAGGCGTTTGATATGAATTTACCCTCCTGAATGAGATCATTGGCCTGTGCTTTGAAAGGCTCGGGCAAGTGTTGCATAAGGCTCTCGAGCTGATCATAGTGTGCCCTGTCGTAACGAGCCAGTAGGGCTTGTGTGTTAGCAATCCTCCAGGAGTTGGATGCTTGTGCAGCTACCCTTTTGCCTGATGCCTCTAGGATTTTTGACTCCTTGTCAGGGGGAGGTGCTTCCCCTGTTGTCGGAGTTGGCTCGTTTTCGTGCGTTAGCAACTACCAGTGAGTCTAGAGGCAACTGTCCCTTGATGTAAGTAGGGTCTGAAAGAGCCGGTCTATATATTTTTTCTATTCTGGGATTGATTACCGGTGCCCTGGCTGTGTCCTTAAATACGTCGGGTGCGTGTTTTAGAACTCCCTTTAACATGGGAAGAGTTTTGACACTTTTTTCTGCAGTAGTAAATGTGTCAAACAGGAAGTCTTCTTCTACAGGGTCGCTGTGCATGTCCACGCTGTGGAATTGTGCTGCCCTGTCAATAAGCTGGTTGAAAACTACTGAGTCATCAGCGGGTGATGGCCTAGTAGGGTAAGTGGGAACATCAGGGATGGGATGGGTGTCATAAGGGTCTGTTGGTTCTTCCTAAGGTTCCTCCTGAGGAGGATCTTGTGGGAAATCATATAGAGGTTGTGGTTCATACCCTGCGTCCCCCTCACCGTCCCAGTGGTAAGAAGGTGATGTAGGTGCAAAAGGTGTGGCAGGCATAATGGGTTGAAAAGGGCTGATGGGTCTTGATGGAGAAGTCCCAAAGTCCTTTCTCTTTAGTGGAGTAGGTGAATCAGGTTGAAAGTCCAAGGGCCTCTTTTTCCTATGTAGGACGGTAACTTTACCAGTCTCTGGGTTAATATATATTTTGGCTTGGTCGTCTGATGGATCTGGGTGGAATAGTTCTTCCTCTACAGTCCTGGGTTTAGTGTTTGACTTCTTGTGGTCAGCAACACTAGTTTTTTCGATGACTTTTGGAATTTTGTTGGACTTTTTAGGCTCGGGGCCTGATTTCAGGTCGACAAATTTTTTCGCTTCTGTAGGAGAGTAGAGTCTGCAATCCTATGATCACCCAGATTTTTGCTTTTTGCTTCACTGGTTTACGACTTTCCCTGGCTGTGGGCCTGCTAATCAGACCCACAGCCTAGCTGTTCTCTCTATCCAAATTGTACTCAGGTACTGAATTGGCCCTGGGCCCTCTCTGAGTCCCTGTACCCAGGGCTGAGGGGCACCCAGAAGTCTCCCAGGGGCTGCATCATGTATTATGCCACCCTGGGCTGACTAACTAAATCTGACACAACTGGCTGCACGACAGCTGGGGCAAGGTGGTGTAATCACCCTTTGCTGTAGATATAGTATTCCTATATCTAAACCTAAATGGGCACACAGATCTCCTATCAGTCACTCCTATGGCAGGCCTTAACAATCCTGAAGGCAGAGTGCTTGGAATCGTGTGAGATGGTGCTCTGTCATGAGCTGAGCCAGACCCCATCTAGCGAGTTTTAGGCAAAGCTTATTATGATATAAACCATTGAAAGCAGAGGAATAAGTTGGTTTCTTATGTTCCGTTGACCCGTGTATTAGCATTATCTGTCTTAGCATTCAAACATGAGGGGGGGGGGGGGGAATAAAGCTTTTGTGTTTATGGGTTTTCATTCAACATGTGACCAATGCAAGCAAAACAAAGAGTTTTAAAAATTAAAATACGTCTATAAAAAACACTGTTGGGACCTTTTGGAGAGCTGACCGGGTATTCCGATAAATTCCAACTTTTGAAGGCAATATGGGGAACCCAAATGCATGAGAAACACAGCTATCTGCACAATAATTTTCACCGACATTATATAGCCCGGTTACAATCACCATAAAAAGAACACTGAGATGAACACAAACAATAAAAACCTTGCTTCATTTCCCAACGATGGCACCTAGCAAGGTCACTATGACAGGCATACTGAGAAACATGCTATATCTGGGGGCACCGAAGAGGAGCATATATATGCCCCAATGGGTGCAAATAGGCAGCAGCTCAGATGCTGTTAAATATCCCTAGAGTCTCACCAACTGGTAATGCTCTGGAGACTCTCCACTGGATCCCTATTGAGGAGAGGATCTCTTTTAAAGCCTTGTGCTACGTCCACAGAATATTGCAAGGCGAGTGCCAAAAGTGTCTTCGCCCCATAATACACTCCTACCACCCTACACGCTGTCCACAATCGGCCGGAACTGGCTTGGTCTGCATTCCAAAACTCAACAGAAAAAGCTTTGGGAGAATCTCCTTTAGATACCTGGCAGCAAAGCGGTGGAATTATCCATCTCTGTAGCCAAGACTGGAGACATCAGAATCTACCTTAAGGAAACTGCTTAAAACTTGGCTGTTTAGGAAAAATCTTCGTACCTAGTTTTCACCGCCCATATCCCCATAGGTATGTTTTTAGCCTTGACTGGAATTCAGTGAGGGGACACTCCGTAATGGAGTAACAAGTGCACTTTACAAGCTGCCATAACAAAACAAACAGAAAATGGGAACACCTAACTCCTCTCTCTAGTTTGGTTCACTCAATTGGTCAGCTAAAGGGTCACCAGACCCCTCCCAGTCCTCCTCGTCCTCCTCTGGCTGCCACTCAGGCCGAAAAGGAACCCCAGGATAGAACAATGGTACAAATGTGTTGGTCGACGCAGGTCCGGCTCCGTGTCCAGGTCAGGGTGGAGGCCGGGGTTGATGTCGGCCGGGGAAACGACCGACGTCGGAGGGGGCGGAGGTGTCGACAGTGGATTTGATGCCGGAGGTGTCCTAAGGTCGACCGGCGCTGATCCGGATTAAGGCCTGGATCCCTGGGGGCCCTGCAGCGCCAGGGCCAAAGCCGCCCTGTTCGAAGGCCTAGAACCTGTAGCCCAGTCCGCGGGGCCAAAAGGCGCGCTGGTGGGGTCGGGCTGCCCAAAGATCGAGTGGAGGGCTTTGTAAAAACTACAACATTGGGCAGGGGTCGCTCCGGCTCCCGGGAAGGGAGTGAGGCTCAGAGTCGATCCAACAGGCTCCGTGGGCGGAGCTGGAAGACTACCATCCGCAACCAGCGTAACATCGGCCGATCGACGGGGAGAACGCAAGGAGCAATGATGCTTCTTCACCTTCTTTTTGTGCTTAGACTTTTTTTTTTTTGAGAGTTTTATATAGCGCGAACTTGAACCGAACCGAATCAGTTATCAGAGCGCTTTACATAGCACCAGTTACGTTACATGAGGACACACTTTCATTTTTTAGGCACGGGCGATTAAGTGATTTGCCCAGAATCACAGGGGGGTTTTGGCGTCGTTACCGAGACTCGAACCAAGTTCCCCAGGTCCGAGGTCGAGCGCCTTAGCCGTTCGGCCAACCCCTCTCCCCCATACTTACCCGAAGACAAAGACTTCGACGATAAGTGGTGGTGATGACTCCACGCCGGTCCCGGGACCTCCCTCTCGACCGGGACCTCGAATGGGGCAGAGCGGATTGCCAGGTCTCGAGAAGATTTTGGGACTGTTCCCGCAAAGACTTTGGGTTCATGGCCCAGCAGTCTGAGCACGACTTCAGGTCGTGGTCTCGCTCCAAACACCAAAGGCGCACGAGGTGGGGGTCCATAACCAACATCAATTTGTGACAGGAGTCGCAAGCCTTGAAGCCGGTTCAAGGACGGAACATCCCTACGTGCACCAGGACTCGAAAAGAAGTCGGCAAAAGTAAAAAAAAGTAGTAGTCAAAAAGTGACTAAAGGTACTGCTTTCTCCGGATCTGTGCTGGCTGGCGCGGAAAAAGTAAGAACTGACGTCAGCATGTGAGGGCGCCATCTAAGTAGATTCCACAACGTCACCCCGGAGATCACGACGCCGGAGTCAACCGACGCCACCAAGCGACGAGCAGGGGTACTGCTACGAAAAAAATTCTCCAGATCCAGTCTGACTCCTAGGGGTGATTCTAAGGTAAGGTATCTATATCCAATAGTCTCTTTCGGATATAGATTCATCCTCGAACTGCAAAAGTTTGCCCCACCAACCGCCATCACCTTAGTAAACACCTGAGTAGCCGAGGTGAAGCCAAAATGTGGAACAGCAAAATTGGCAAGTCTAGAACCCCCACTATGTATCAGGTTGCAACTGTGGGACTACAGGACAGCCACATGAGTGCATGCTTCCTGCAACACCAAAGATACCATCTAATGCTTCTAGTCCAGACATTAAGAACTTTGGCCACCAGGATGATTTGGAATTTGTTCTTCTATAAAAAGATATTCAGGCAGAGTAGAGCTAGCACCCACTGATCTGCAGTGATAGATGTGCAACAAGGTAGGCAAAACTAAATTCTGTACCCTACCGGTTGTGAATGGTTTTGCAAAGTGAAATCGAAGCAGTTTGGAATAAGCTACGGGAAAAGAGGTGGAGTAAGACAGCTGCCATTGGTGGCTTCCGTGGCCTCTGGCACCACCACGACCTCTGAAGCCACGAAAAACCTGGACCGGCTGCTAAACTAGTTGTGAGGGCGGCGACTGTCGACAGGCTAGACTCCACAAGTAACTTTTTAATTTTCTGTACTGGTGATGAAACTGGCAGGCCCATGAGATCAAGCCTAGGAAGAAGTGATCTGAAGAGTATTAGCACAGAGTTTGTCTTTTCTCCAAAAACTCTTAATCCATTGAAGGGCATAGGGACGCCTGATAATAATACTGGGTACAATGGCATGGCAAACACAATCCATTGTGGAGACAGTCCCATAACACATATCTGGCAGTGTCTTGTCTGTCCTGAAGTGTTTGGGGAAGGAATATGCTACTTACCAGAATGCATCTGTTCTTGGCATGTAGGGCTGCTGACATTCATATCTGTGCATAGATCGCCACCTAGTGTTGGGTCCGGATGATTGCACTTTGTTGTCCTGGAACAGTCTTCGAAGTATCACGAGATAGGTGACTCCTCCCCTGGACTACAGTGCGCCTGTGCATCTTCTCCATCCTCAGATTGTTTTTCGCCATTGTGGCAGAGATGGAGATATGAAAGTAAGAGATGGCCATGCCAGAGAGAATGCTGCAGCTGCTACAGGCACCGGGGAGGAGGGCGGGCGCGATATGAATGTGAGCAGCCCTACATGCCAAGAACAGATGCATACAGGTAAGTAGCATATTCCGTTCGAGGCATGTGGGCTGCTGAATTCATATCTGTGCATAGACTGAATAGCAGTATCTCCTCTAGCGGTGGCCACCTGTGCCAGCTGCAGCAGTTTGGAAAAGAGTTTTGAGGACAGCCTGGCCTACAGCAGCTTGCTGTTTTGCTTGTACGTCTACACAGTAGTGTTTAGTGAAGGTGTGTATGGTGGACCATGTGGCTGCCTTACAGATGTCTTCAAGAGGAATATTCCCTAGGAAAGCCATGGATGCCCCCATTTTGCGTGTAGAGTGTGCTCTAGGGGGGACAGTTAAAGTGCGTTTAGCTTTTAGATAACGTATTGGAATGCATTTAACTATCCATCTGGCTATTCCTGACTTTGAAATGGGATTCCTTTGTGTTGTGGTGCAAAAGCAACAAAGGGTTGTTTTGTTTTCCTAAATGATTTAGTTCTGTCGACATAGTAGAGTAGAGCTCTCCTTACATCTAGTGTGTGCAGGCCTCTCTCCGCTACGGACTGTGGATTCTGAAAGAATACTGGCAGTTCAATTGCTTGATTGATATGGAAATTGGACACTACTTTGGGCATGAATTTAGGGTTTGTTCGAAGGACTACCCTGTTAGCATGGACCTGCATGAAAGGTTCCTGAATTGTTAATGCTTGGAGTTCGCTCACTCTTCTGAGTGAGGTAATGGCAATTAGGAATGCAACTTTCCATGTTAAGAATTGTAATTCGCATGAATGTAGAGGTTCGAAAGGAGGTCCCATGAGTCTGGTGAGCACTGCATTGAGATTCCAGACTGGGGAAGGGGGGTGTCTCGGAGGGATCACCCTCTTTAAGCCTTCTATGAAGGCTTTGATTGCTGGCACTTTAAACAGTGAAAGGTGCTGCCTGTTTTGAAGGTATGCTGCTATAGCGGCAAGGTGTAGTCGTATAGAAGAGTATGCGAAGTTAGATCTTTGTAAATGCAGCAGGTAACATATAATGATCTGTATGGAAGCATCTAACGGGTTGATTTGGTTATTGTTGCAGTAAATAACAAATCTCTTCCATTTAGCTGCATAGCACGCTCGCGTGGTTGGTTTTCTTGCCTCCCTAATGATGTTCATGCAGTCTGGGGGCAAGTTAAGGTATCCGAACTCTAAGACCTCAGTAGCCAGATCGCTAGGTTAAGCTGATTGGGATCTGGGTGTCTTATTTCTCCATGGTTCTGAGTTAGAAGATGGGGAGCAAGGCACAGTCTTTGAAGAGGAACTACTGAAAGTTCCAGGAAGGTTGTGTACCATGGTTGTCTGGCCCACGTGGGAGCAACTAGTATGAGGGTGAGCGAGTGTTGCCGCAGTTTGCGTGCCACCAGCGGAATCAGCGGTGCTGGGGGAAAAGCATACGCAAATCTGCCTGACCAGTTCATCCATATCGCATTGCCCAGTGACTGCGGATGTGGGAACCTGGTGGCAAAGTACTGGCATTTGGAGTTTCTTTTGTGGCAAACAGGTCTACCTCTGGGTGACCCCATTCCTCGAAGAACGGCTGGAGAACCTGGGGGTGAATCTCCCATTCGTGTATTTGTTGGCTGTGCCTGCTGAGCAGGTCGGCAATCTGATTGTCCTTCCCTGGAAGGTGTTCTGCTAGGAGAAAGATGTTCTTTGGGATCGCCCACTTCCATATGCTCTGCGCCAGATGGGACAGCTGTGGAGAGTGAGTCCCCCCCTGTTTTTGGATATATTACATTGCGGTCATGTTGTCCGTCCGGATCAACACTGTCTTGTTGTACACGTATTTTTGAAAGGCTTTTAGGGCTAGGAATATCGCTAGCAACTCTAGTTGGTTGATATGCAAGTTTTTCTGTTTGGTTGTCCAGAGCCCTTGTACCGTATATTGGAGGAGAGGGGCTCCCCAGCCTGTCAGTGATGCGTCCGCTGTTAGTACTAGTTGTGGAACCGGCTCTTGGAACAGTCGCCCTTTGGAAAGGTTTTGTGGGTTCCATCACTGCAGAGAGTTCTGAGCGCGACTGTCCACCAACACTAGGTCTTTTAGTTGTCCACGAGCCTGGTTCCATTGCCTTGCTAGGCATTCCTGTAATGGGCGCATCTGAAGTCTGGCATGGGGGACAATGAATATGCAGGAGGCCATCATGCCTATGAGCTGCATGAAGACTTGAGCTGGCAGGGAGTGTTTTGGCTGGAATTTGCGAATTGAGTGTCTGCATGCTGGCTATCCTTGCTGTGTTTGGATATGCCTTTGCCACTGAGGTATTTATAGTGGCTCCCAGGTATTGCTGTACGTGGGAAGGTTGCAGATGCGATTTGGTGTAGTTGATTGAAAAGCCTAGGCTGGATTGTTTGGGATGTGTGTGCTGCACATTGTTGGTACGATTTCGCTTGTATTAGCCAATCGTCCAGGTAAGGGTACACATGGATGTGTTGCCTCCTGAGATACGCTGCCACGGTCGCTCAGACGTGAGTCCCTTGCTCACTTTGCCACTGGATTCAAGCAAGCCGGGCTGAAGACGGCTGGAATGCCGGAAACCGGTCCTCGGAAGCTTGTTTTCGGTCCTGGGAAGGCATGGCTTGGCAGTTTGGGCTGGACTGTTCCCATGAGGCACAGGGTCAGACTGATTTGCATATAGCCATGTCTGAACTGGGGTGGCAGAGTGGGCTAAAGAACGGTGATGGATCAAACTCAGATCTTTTGACTGGGTGTGAGTGTTTGATTCGTTCAGATGCTCCGTCCATCACCACCCCCTTTTGTTCCGCCACGGTCGCTAAGCATTTTGTAAATACTCTTGGAGCCGTGGTAACCCCGAAGGGCAAAACCTTGAATTGGTAGTGTTGACCTTCTATTGTGAACCTGAAGTATTTTCTGTGGGCTGGATGGATGGGTATGTGAAAGTACGCATCTTTGAGGTCTAGCGTTGCTAGGAAGTCTCCTTGCTGTAGCAACGGGAGCACTTGTTGTAGTGTGATCATATGGAAGTGCTCCGATAGTATGTATTGATTCAGGGGCCTGAGGTCCAATATTGGTCTGAGAGACCCGTCCTTCTTTGGAATAAGGAAGTATAGGGAGTATACTCCTTTCCCTTGTTGGTGGAAAGGGACTTGCTCTATGGCCCCCTTTTCCAGCATGCATTCTACCTCTTGTTGTTGAAGGGTGAGGTGCTATGCGGACATCGGACGATGTCTGGGTGGTATGTTTGGTGGTGTAGAAGTCAGTTCTAGGCAATAACCAGACTGGATAATTTCTCTCATCCACCTGTCCGTGGAAATTGCGTGCCAGACAGGTAGGAACTGTTGTAGTCTGCCTCCGACTGGTGTTAAGTGGTCTGGAGGCAGCGTAATGAAGTCACTGTTTTGTGGCAGTGGAGGCCCTGGTGTTATTGCCTCCACGTCCTCTTCCCTTATTACTGTTACCTCTGTAACCACCGCTGGCTGTGTTCTTTGTGAAGGAGCCTTGTGTGTTACCCTTGTATGAGGCAGATGTTTGTGAAGCATTCCCTCGTGTATTTGCTCTGTATGAGGAGCGACGAAAGGAGCCCCTATGTTGCAGAAATTGCAATGCACCCATATATTTTGCGGTTTCTGGGTCCTTTTTCATTTTATCCAAGATGGTGTCTACCGCAGGGCCTAATAGGAAGTCTTGATTGACAGGTTGGTTGAGAATGGTGGACTGCACCTCATTCTTAAAACCGGAAATACGCAGCCATGCATGTCTGCGTAGCAGGAAACTAGTATTAATAGACCTAGCTGCGGTGTCTGCAGCGTCGAGCGCACATTTGATGGAGGCGTTTGATATGAATTTACCCTCCTGAATGAGATCATTGGCCTGTGCTTTGAAAGGCTCGGGCAAGTGTTGCATAAGGCTCTCGAGCTGATCATAGTGTGCCCTGTCGTAACGAGCCAGTAGGGCTTGTGTGTTAGCAATCCTCCAGGAGTTGGATGCTTGTGCAGCTACCCTTTTGCCTGATGCCTCTAGGATTTTTGACTCCTTGTCAGGGGGAGGTGCTTCCCCTGTTGTCGGAGTTGGCTCGTTTTCGTGCGTTAGCAACTACCAGTGAGTCTAGAGGCAACTGTCCCTTGATGTAAGTAGGGTCTGAAAGAGCCGGTCTATATATTTTTTCTATTCTGGGATTGATAACCGGTGCCCTGGCTGTGTCCTTAAATACGTCGGGTGCGTGTTTTAGAACTCCCTTTAACATGGGAAGAGTTTTGACACTTTTTTCTGCAGTAGTAAATGTGTCAAACAGGAAGTCTTCTTCTACAGGGTCGCTGTGCATGTCCACGCTGTGGAATTGTGCTGCCCTGTCAATAAGCTGGTTGAAAACTACTGAGTCATCAGCGGGTGATGGCCTAGTAGGGTAAGTGGGAACATCAGGGATGGGATGGGTGTCATAAGGGTCTGTTGGTTCTTCCTAAGGTTCCTCCTGAGGAGGATCTTGTGGGAAATCATATAGAGGTTGTGGTTCATACCCTGCGTCCCCCTCACCGTCCCAGTGGTAAGAAGGTGATGTAGGTGCAAAAGGTGTGGCAGGCATAATGGGTTGAAAAGGGCTGATGGGTCTTGATGGAGAAGTCCCAAAGTCCTTTCTCTTTAGTGGAGTAGGTGAATCAGGTTGAAAGTCCAAGGGCCTCTTTTTCCTATGTAGGACGGTAACTTTACCAGTCTCTGGGTTAATATATATTTTGGCTTGGTCGTCTGATGGATCTGGGTGGAATAGTTCTTCCTCTACAGTCCTGGGTTTAGTGTTTGACTTCTTGTGGTCAGCAACACTAGTTTTTTCGATGACTTTTGGAATTTTGTTGGACTTTTTAGGCTCGGGGCCTGATTTCAGGTCGACAAATTTTTTCGCTTCTGTAGGAGAGTAGGGTCTGCAATCCTATGATCACCCAGATTTTTGCTTTTTGCTTCACTGGTTTACGACTTTCCCTGGCTGTGGGCCTGCTAATCAGACCCACAGCCTAGCTGTTCTCTCTATCCAAATTGTACTCAGGTACTGAATTGGCCCTGGGCCCTCTCTGAGTCCCTGTACCCAGGGCTGAGGGGCACCCAGAAGTCTCCCAGGGGCTGCATCATGTATTATGCCACCCTGGGCTGACTAACTAAATCTGACACAACTGGCTGCACGACAGCTGGGGCAAGGTGGTGTAATCACCCTTTGCTGTAGATATAGTATTCCTATATCTAAACCTAAATGGGCACACAGATCTCCTATCAGTCACTCCTATGGCAGGCCTTAACAATCCTGAAGGCAGAGTGCTTGGAATCGTGTGAGATGGTGCTCTGTCATGAGCTGAGCCTGTCTGCGGCTTTCGGGATCTATCCCATAGCCGTTTCCATGATATCGCATACCATATACTCTTAAGTGCATTATAATCCTCGCGGTTATATGCCAACTCTGGTATCGCTTTATCAAAACATGTCGAGTAAGGTGTCATACGAATTGGAATACTAACCCCTCGCCAATTCTGGCGACGGGGTTAGCATTCCACCCTTCTAGAGGGACACGACATGTATGTAACCTGTAACCCCGGTTAAAGTCAGACAGAGCCTTAGCTCCACAAAATGGATGCTGCCACCGAGACACACGTCTGCCCTCCTGCTGCTGGGAGTCCTCCCAGGGCAGGAGGCAAAGACAAAGGGTTTCCTGCCAGGGGCAGTGCCAGCACCGTCCCAGACAGGGTTTTGTGTATTCTAGGTAGGCAGGGCTTCAGAGGAAGGTGACTGCAAGTGGCACCCCGGTGCTCACTGTGCATAGGCCGGCTGAAACCAGTTCCAGGGGCACTCCAGCCCCTGGCCTGGGGAAAGCCCGCCAAAGGAGAGGGGTGTAACCACCCCCTTCCTAGTCCCACCCATAGGGCAGGACTTAGTCGCGTGCCAGCCCCCTTTTTTAGGATAAAGGTAGGAACTGGCCCCCTTCCAAATTAGATCATCTTTGGAATCAAGACACGACTTTCTACGAAAGGACTTCAAGATTTCTTCTTCAAGATTCTCCCTTGTGACTAAGGAGTAGTCACCCTGCATCCGCAGGCACCATCTTAAGAACACTGCGGTCTGCTGCAAGTCCTTCCTCCGGAATCCGACTGCCCAGCTCGACGAGAACCGGCTTCCCTGGCACCTCTGACCTCTACAGCTGAGCTGAGAACTGTGGGTGCGACGAGACCTCGAGGGACCGGCCATCTTCAAGACTGCACGACTTCTTTCCAGCACGACCGCCGAGGAATCCTTTGGTGAGTGCTTTGGGGTCCGAGAAGCCCCAACCCTGAGCAGCCCCAGCACCGAAGTTCAGCCTCCCAGCATCTCCACGATCTGCGTGGGGCCCTTCTGCTTTTTGCTGCTCACCGCGTTGTTTGGCTACTAGCCCGCTGGCTTGTGGCCTTCTTAACGACGCCCGACGACATCACTGCTGCTGGTCTGGTTGCTCCAGACTGGCCCTTGCTCCCTTCCAAGAGAGGAGCACCCCGGACCCTCCTGGTCCACTCCAGACGCCATTTTAGGTCCACCGCGTGGGCTTGAATTTGCCAAGACTTGTTGCCCCAATCCTGGGTCCAGCGACGTCGACAGCATCATCCATCGTGGGACAGCTCGCACCTCCGTCCTGGTCGCCGACAACGCCTCCTGGTCCGTGAGACTGCAGAGCCCAGCGTCGACCCACTCACCTAGTCGAGGTGACTACCATCCGGTGCCCTCCTGGTGCCACCTGACTACTGGCTAGTAGTCACGAACTTGGTCCCCTCTGCTTTCAGGTGTCATCCATCTTCGATCCAGGCTTGGATCACCCGAACAATCTTCACTGGTCGCCTGCCAGCAACTCCTTTTCTTCAGGCTCCTGGTTCGTCAACGAGGAATCCCGACGTCTTTTCAGACCTATGCAGCCGCAGCCCCTGGGCTAGGTAACTTCGGCATTTCGGTGCCCCAGCATAGCCTCACTATCCAAGGGTCCAGATCCACTGTCGTTTTCGACCTACCTAGTCGGGTTCGCCCGAGAACAGTAACTTTGTGAATTCTAGCTTCCATAGGCTTTTTCCCGCCTTACGCGTGAGAGTTCCCACTCTGCACGTGGCTCCCCTAGGCCTCCAGCTCCTAACCTGAGTGTTCAGTATTGTAGGCCTAGCGTTCCTAAAGCCTCTGAGAATCGTTACTTACCTGCTAGTAATTCGCATTCCACTTTTGTAGTATATGGTTTTTCGTGCCCCTCGGGCATTTGTGTAAATTGTGCGACTTAAAGTATTTTCATAAGAGTTTTGTTGTGTGCTTAGCTCCCTGTCTCATAAAGAGTTCAGGGTAGACTTGTTAGAAATAAATATACATTTATTTTCATAACAACTTGTGTGGTGTCCTTTCACTGGGTGTTCAAGGGGTAATGTGATGGTAAAACAGCTGGCTTAACACGCCCTCTAGAGTCTTAGCCTTAGACTGCTCGTATCCATGCTACTAGGATAGCTGGTCTATAAGGTTGACTTACAACCAATCATCAATAAGGGTTGTTTGGACTGATATATAGTGATCACTAGAATAGTGAGCACTGCACATCAGGCCAACTTCTCACAGCTTCGACCGGAGTTTTCTGGTCGACACGTTTTTTATGCTCCGTAGGCTTCTTCGGAGGAGTGTCTTTCACCGGGCTTCTTTGGATCGACTGGTGTTTTTGGAGCCGTTGGCTTCGGGTCGACCGGTTTGTCCGGCTTCGATGGTTTCTGTACGACACCGGATGCCGGGTCGACGGGTTTTGGAACGGCAGGCTTGTTCGCGTCGACGACCTTCTTCGGTTCGGCACCCTTCGGCTGCGTGCTTTTGTTCGGGTCGACTGATTTTTTGGGGTCGACGGCTTTTGGCTGAACGGCCTTTATGGGGTCGACAGTCTTTTTTGGCTCAGCGCACTTTGGCTGTGCTGCCTTTTTTGGATCGACGCCCTTTGGGTCGGTGACCTTTTTTGGCTCTGGAACCTTCTTCGGGGCGATGGTACTGGGCCCTGGGGTTTCTGAAGGTTTCGGTTTCGTTTTCGGAGCCGAGCCGGAAGGCGGGGCTGTCAAAAGTCTTTTATGATCTTGACTAAGGCCTTTTGGCGATGCCTCGACCGGAGCCTTTGGTAACGGGACAGTTGGTGTCGGGGGTGTTGTACTCACGATTTGTCCCGACGGGAGTTCGTCGTCGGAGTCAGAGTAGTCCTCGACGGTGACGATTTCTAGGTCCGAGTCCTGAGCGTCCGGTAGTTCCAGGTCATCATCAAAGATGTTGTCCGGTTCCGGTGCCTGTCGCTGCATTTCTTGCCTAGCGGCCCGTTGGATTCTTATAGTTTTCTTCAACCGAAACTGGGCGTAGGCCGAGCAGGTTTCTTCCCTATGGTCTGGGGAAAGGCACTTGTTGCATACTGAATGTTTATCAGTATGTGGGAACTTGGATTGGCATTGTGGGCACCTTTTGGAAGGGCTTCTTTCCATCGACGGTCGGCTCACGTGGCGTCGAAAAGGCCCAACGGCCCGCGTCGACAACCGGATCGAGATGGAGGTTTGGATCGAGTAGAGAGGTACCGAACGAGAACAATACCGTCGGGTCCTAAGGCCTTTAGAAAAGTTTAGTTTTCGATTCAGAGTTGGAGTATAGGATTTTGCATCCGAACCCAATGGCGGAAAAAACAATCTGAGGATGGAGAAGATGCCCATGCGCACTGTAGTCCAGGGGAGGAGTCACCTATCTCGTGATACTTCGAAGACTCTTCCAGGACAACAAAGTGCAATCATCCGGACCCAACACTAGGCGGCGATCTATGCACAGATATGAATTCAGCAGCCCACATGCCTCGAACAGGCTGTTCTGATTTTGTCAGGCACTCCAGGTAGCTCTCGCTGGCCAGGTCTCAGAGACCACGTGCATAATAGCCTAGAAGACAGCCCACAGCACAGACGCAAATTAGAGGAGGAAAAAAATCTTAGGCCAAATGGTTTTATGTGCTTTAATACCCTATAAGGCAGCACACCATTTTTACCTGTTTTGGAATAGCAACATGGGGAATAAACTTGTGTCTTGTCCCAGATTTCATGTAACAGCTGCTGCCCAATCTAGAGCGGGATTGATTATCAAGCGCAACCTCGTCTTCTGTTAATTTCCCGCTCCCTGCTAGCCTTTTAGTGCATCAGGGAGCAATTGTTGCACAGCGTCAAGTCATGACGAGATACTAGGCATCACAAACATTCTGCAGGTCAGTCACTGGCTTTCTGTTTAAAACCTGTAGTAACACATGAAGAGTACAAAGTTCCCCGATGAGAGTGTGAAATACACGCGAGTGTAAATGCGTGAGTAGCGTAGAAGAAGGTGAAAAGGGAGGGGGATTCCCTTTTTGGAACTAAAACCCTCACACACCCAGCAAGCTAGGTGTCATGCTTCATCAAATGGGTTCTGCTCCTCGTCAGACTGGCGCTGCAATGTCTGACAGGCACCCACGAAGGGGCTCTTTATCGGACATCTTTTGTTCCAGCCATATGGTGCATGCGTGTGAGAGGGCAAGTGAAAGTGTAGTCGTGAAGTGGTGGTGAATAAAAAAGGTGAGTCAGTCCACAGAGAACTTTATTGGCATGGCTAACTCCCTTGATTAAAAAGGGGTGGGAGGGGAGATAAATGCTGAGACAGATTCACAACAAAATATCTACCACCATCAGGTCAGGTCAACATGTTTCTTGCCGTCATGGCAATTCTTCAGGACCTAAGTGCTCAGCACTACACAGTGAAAAAAGTAAATGAATGTAAATTACAACCTTATTCCTTGCGGTCAATAAGTAGGCAGGCCAATTGGTCCTGCTTATGCGATGCGATCTAGAGGAAATATACACAGCAGAAGAGTGTGATCAATGTAAGGTTCCATTGTTTCCTAGGTCACATGAATTCTACGCTATTCAAACACACTAGTGAAAATTAATTAAAACAACAGAAAACACTGCAGTAGTGGGTAGAATCATAACTGGGATTCACAGACGAAGACATGAGGGCTAATGAAGTGAGGGTGAGGCAGGTTGATGCTTACCCTAAGCAGTTCCCTAAGGTGCCCCACAGTCTGCTCCCGTGGGACCAGCAACAGTGAGTAAGGTACCTGGGGAGAGAGAAGACGCACAACAGAAGGGCTACCTTAGAACCATAGGGAGAAATGCTTTGAGTGTGTACATCACAAGGGGACCACCAGGCGTTGCTCATGGAGGTGAGCACCCCATGTATTGCCCCGCACCTAATCCGCATTGCGAGTGTAATTGCCTGTCAGCCAGACGGGGGCCGTTGAAGCAGTACATCACTCGTAGAACCACCAGCACAACGAGCAGCCCCCGATCAGGCCCCGCCACCCCACACGTCAGAGACAGTGGAGGCTGGGATATTACGGCGTCAAACCCATGTACCAACAGTCCCACTAAGCATAGTAACTCCGCCCAACGAGGACCATGTGGTGGAGTCAGGCCCCGCAAACTCGACCACGTCGGTAGGACGGTGCTATCGTGAGAGGTAAAGCACACACTGCCAGTAGCGTCACCGGCGTGATAACGGCTATGACCCGCGAGGGACTCGCAAAACACTAACCCAAGCGGCGTGCAGTCCTCGCCGTCAAACCTACCCCCAGCACCTTCTGGTCAGGACGAGGAGCGACTGGTGGCAAACCACGGGAACTCCCGTAGTACTTGTAGCCATCGTCCTCCCGTCTTGCCAATCCCGTGAGTGGGTGTGGCAGTAGCGGGTTGGTACTACGCATGCGCATTGCTAGTGAGAGGATGCAATGCACCACTAAGTCAAGCCATTGAATCTTGCGTCCAGAAGCGGCGGCCATCTTGAAAGTAGTAAGTGAAACATGGGACTCGATTCCCAGTAGGATTTGGCAGGGAAGGGATCACTTGTTAGTGGGTTAACCGGTTACCACTTAGAGTAACCACCAGATGGAAAAGTTCAATCGGAGGGTAGAGGCCCTAACGGTGTAGTGGCAACAAATATGTTTCCAGGGTTGACAAGGGAGGAGTGTAATGCCGTAGATTGACGCTCATAGGCACCCCGGTCATGAACACCTCCCATAGGCAGAGGAGGTTGTAAAATTATGGGGTAAAGTGATGTAGCGGTTACCCTTAGTGATTCACTTCAATGTCTATGAAGGTATGTAATCGGGTCCTCCGTGTCAGGACCAGTGTCAGTTAGTCCCAGGTACGATCTAGCGTGCCAATGACGACCAAGGTACAGAATCATTGAGACCCCTTGAATCCAGTTTCAACTGGTGGACCCATCTTTGTTCAATCCTGAACAGTGCCTGCGGGGTAATGGCAGGGTGGGATTCTAGAACCAACCAACGTACACTGTCTGCTGGATGGCCTTGTTGTTTATAATGTTCGTATAGTCTAGTATGTGTCTTCAAGCATCTGATATTGCTTTTAGGCTCCATAATTCTCAGTTTCACTTGCCTCATCGTCATCCCAATGTAATGTTTATCACAGGGGCAAGTAAGCAAGTATATGCATCTTGTGCTGTTGCAGTTGGTATGCCTCTGGAGGCTCCACAAGAACGTGTCTGTAAGCCTGATTTCTTTACATTGAACTGTTTGGGGGCATACAGCACAACCTCCACATGGCAAGTGACCCATCACAGGGGGGAGGCCCCACAAGGTGCTCTGGCTGCTGGTTTTTTGTTTTCTGGGTCGTGTATGGATCAGGCATCCTTTAGGTTAGATGTCCGTTTGAACACAAATCGAGGGCGTGGGATATCTAAACCACTCGAATTGATAATATTCCAATGTTTGTTTATTGTGCTTTTGATGAAAGCTGAGTTCTTAGTGAAACAAGTGACACAGGTTATCACTTCTTCGGACTCTTTGGGGTGTGTCTCTAGTAGTGCTTCCCTTGGATTATTCAGGGCCGTTTACAGGAATTGTGAATGAGCCTAGTTGGGTACCCTCGGTCCTGTAGTTTGTGTTGAAGAAGACTAGCTTCTTGTTTGAAATCCGCCCTGTTAGTGCAAGTCCTGCGAACCCTGAGGAACTGTCCAAAGGGGAGATTGTCCCTCAGGGCTCTCGGATGGTAGCTCTCATAAAGCAGGAGGCTGTTCCTGTCAGTGTTCTTGCGGTATAGGGTAGTGCTGAGCCCAACAGGGTTAAGACTGATGCTCAAGTCTAGAAAGGGGATAGCAGTCTCAGAGATGGTGCCGGTGAATTTAAGGAATGGATTCTGCAAATTAATCCATGTGCAGAAGGCCTCACAGGTCACCCGGTCCCCTTTCCATAGCACGAGGATGTCGTCTATGTATCTGCGCCAGAGTGTTATGTTGTCGCAGAAGGGGTTGTGTGTGGCCCGTATCACACTTTCTTCAAATGTAGCCATATAAATACAGGCCAAGCTGGGGGCAAAGGTCGAACCCATAGAGGTCCCCCGAATTTGGTGGCAGAGTTGTGTCCCATATTGGAAAAAAAATTCAGTCAAGGCTATGGTTGCACAGGCTATTATGAAGGAAACTGGTGTAGGTGAAGACCACTCTTCCTGTAGGAGAGTCGATTCAACAGCTTCCAGGGTGGCCTCTTGTGGGATGTTAGTATACAGTGCTTCAACGTCTAGTATGAGGAGGAGGTCAACACCCTCCCTCCCCTCGATGTTATCAATAAGGCGGAGCACGTCCCTTGTATCTTGTAAGAAAGATGGTATTTTCCTAACCACAGGTTGTAGGAAGGAATCGCAAAATTTGGAGAGTGGCTCAAGTAATGAGCCAATCCCAGAAACAATTGGCCTTCCAGGCACTGGTGTCTGCCCCTTGTGAATCTTGGGGAGAGTGTAAAAGTATGGTATCACCGGGTCTGTAGTGAGTAAGAATGCGGCCTCATTCTTGGTGATCCACTCGTTAGTTTCACTCTCCAGAATAAGGCTCATGATGGTTGTGGTGAGCCTTCTGGTAGGGTCCACAGGCAAAGGTCTGTAATGAGTTGTGTTGGCTAGTTGGCGTTTACACTCCGTCATAGTCATGGCTATTTTGGATCACAGTAGCGCCCCCTTTGTCCGCCTGCTTGATAACAATGGTTGTATCATTGGCTAGAGACTGGACAGCCTGTCTTTCAGCTCTGCTCAAGTTGTTAAAGCTGCTAGTGTCGGGTTTGTTTTCTAAACTCCTAAGGACTGCCCTCTCGAAGGCTAACACCTCAGGTGGGACCATGTTATCTGTGGGGGTGAAGGTTGATGGTTTACGTAGCCCCGTGTCAGTTTTCTCGTTTTCAGGTTCGTCATGAAAGAAGGAATGCAACCGTACCTTTCTAAACAGTTGTTTAATCTCGCACATGTCATTGAAGTTATCAAGGGTCGGTGTAGGAACAAAGCCCAATCCCTTTTCAAGGGCCTTGGTTTCAATGGGAGATAATGTCCTGACATAGAGGTGGACTATTAAACTCTCCTTCCCCTGGTCGTGCTCCGGGTTTCCACCCAGGATGCGGTGGTTGGCTGGTCTTGCCACTGTACACCCTTTTGAGCTCCTCGCTTGCGCCCTCTTCCTCTGCCCCAACCTCTGTCTAAAAAAGGGGGGTTCATTGGGTAGAACTGTGGCGGACCCTGTGGATAGAACGGGTATTGCCAAGGGGGGCATCATTTGTGGTGGCCCCTGGAATGTTGGTCCATTGTATTACCCTTGGTTCCAATTGGCACGCCGTTGATTACGGTTGTTTTTGGGCGGGTAGCTGCCACTCGAGTCACTACCAGTGGATCCCCTCCAGCTCCCAGTGTCTGAGCTTTCATCAGAGGAGTAGCCGTTTCTGTTGTTGGTGTACCCATCTTTAAGGTAGGGATAAACCTTTTCCTTATCGAATCTGGCCACATCTTTTTGTAGTTTGGTCATTTTCTGTTTTAGGAGGAACTCTTGGTTCTCTGCGATCTCTTGATTAATCTCTGCCAGTTTGGTTGTGAAGGGGGTCTTAGTTAGCGTCCCTCTAATGGCCGTCTCCATGGCTGTGATCTTCACCAGTAAAGCATCTGCCAATCTCTTGGCTGTTTTCACGATTAGGAACAGTAAGTCTTTAGTACATTTCCACGAGACTTGGCACCAATCTACCTTGAATTGGCCATCCTCGAGGAAGAGTCTCGGCATGATGTTAACAATAAGTCCCTGTGGAGCGATGTTGGCTCTCAAATACTCGGTCATCATAGCCCCATGGACAGTAATCCTGAGCCACTCTTTTTTCATTATGGTGAGTGTTGCCCAATCTTCATTCGTAGAGCCCGAGGCGGTAGACCCTCCTGCACCGAAGAGGGAGGGAGCTGACCTTAAGGCCTCGGCTATTGAGTCTTCGTCAAAACTTAAACCTGGAACGTCCTCCATGGTTGGTAGGTGCGGTTAAATTCAAGTTAAAGATGAGGTTTAAGCGGAAAACAAGGTGGAATGCCCTGGAGTACCGGGTTGGTATCACCAGAGACCCAATGGTCCTCTCAGTAAGGTGTTACTGTAGGTATCCTCAATGGTTCCACGTGAGATATCCCGCGCACAATCTATCAACAAAGGGGGGGGGACAGTGGGCGGACTATATTTAACGGGGTCCAGTGTACATGTCCAAAAGACTAGTAACACAAGAAGAGTACAAAGTTCCCCGATGAGAGTGTGAAATACACGTGAGTGTAAATGCGTGAGTAGCGTAGAAGATGGTGAAAAGGGAGGGGGGATTCCCTTTTTGGAACTAAAACCCTCAGGTCAGGTCAACATGTTTCTTGCCGTCATGGCAATTCTTCAGGACCTAACTGAGCACTTAGGTGACCACATTGTGGCCACGAGATTGGATTCCCAAAGTGAAAACTGGAGAGATTTGGTTCTAAGGATAAAATAGTCAAATCTCATTTGGGGTACTTAAAGATGTCCACGCACATCAAATCATTCACACACTTTAGCAAAGAGTATGAATTTCACCTTTCTTACGATTCATGCAGATTAGACATGCTCTGGACAACTGATAAACACATTTCTTACCCTTTTTCAGCACGATGGAATCTATGCAGAATTAAAAAAAAAAATGAAAATATGGGTGTCTCCTGAAAATATTGGGTGGTGCTGATTAACACACCTGACCAAATTCTGCAGCTGAGAGGTGGGATGCAGATTTAGACACCCTTGAAGATGCTGATTGGCAGGAGGCAAAAATGGCTGAGAGAGAGTACAATTTCAGCTAGATAGATTACGTCGGATTTATTCAATTTAAATATTTCCATAGGTCTGAGATGATCGCATAATCTGTGAATGTCCTATAATTCAGGAGAACTGGTCTCAGATTAATGCTAGCTAGGAGATGGTGATTGCAGTTCCCTTCATGTGGAATCTTAGAAAATGTTTATTTGGAATATCACTGGAGTGGGATTGAGAATCTACTGTACAGTAAGTAACTTGTGGCAAAGAACGGCAGTGTCAGACATTGCAGCACAACCACTACGCCGAAAATGACAATGGTTATGGTGTATGGACTATTGTGACTTGGTGGAAGAATCAGTGTTCAAGAGTAGGGAATGCCTGAGAGAACAGAAAATTATTTGAAAAAATGGTGGAAACACTTTCAGTATGTATACCTAACATAAAAAAAGACACTATATGTTCTGTGGTAATGTAAAGAGAAATGTGAGAAGAAACGTGAATGTATCGGACTAGCCTGGGCGTTTTATACTTTGTTGTACTGTTTATGCATGTAAGACTTGTCATGTGTTAGTAGTTCACAAAACAAAAAGGTTTTAATAAATCACCCATCATCCTATTTAATGTCTTGTACGATTCTAACATTTAAAAATATCAAATACAATTTCATGTATATCCAACCCAATCTGCTCTGTTCCCAGATTATGAACATTTGGGTGAACAGATTCACAACTGAACTAGTTTATTTTTTTCCCATCCTATAATTTGTCACACAATTTAGTTCTGTGTTAAATATTAATGGAATTAATCCAAGAGATCTCATAGGACTAGGAAGGAAGGAGTGTGTTACTTACCCTTACTTGGGACTCTATTTTGTAGTATGTAGTGCTGGTAATTCAAAGGCTATGCACACTCCTGCCATCTAGTGTTGGGCTCGGACTTTACTATTTGTTTTTCTTGAGGAAGTCTTTTATGGGTGTCGTAGTGCATCACTTCAACTCCTCCTCTAGGCATGCGCATGTTCAGATCTAATTCTGTCAGGAAGGTATCTTCTTTAAGTAATGATGTCACATCCTGTAATGTCACCATGTGGAAGTGTGACCATAGGTCCAGTATGGGACAGTGCGTTCCATCCTTTTTATGTATAAAGAAGTATAGGGAGTAAAATACCTTTTCTTGATATTTGAATGTGAAAGGTTCTATGACCACTTTTTTTAGTGGAGCTTTTAACTATTATTTGAGCAGGTGCAGATGAGGACGGAGGGGGTGCTTTCTTGGTGGGATATTTGGTGGATGAGTTTTCAGCTCTAGGCAATATTCCTGACTGATGATATTCAACTCCCACTAGTCTGATGTTACTTCCGGCACAACCAATGGAATCGTTGTAGCCTTCCCCGAAAGTTGATGTGTGATCGGGGAGAATGATTGGTAAGTCACTATTTTGAGGTAGAGATTTCCTTTGCTGCTGTTCCTCTACCTTTACCTCTGGATTTAAAACCACCTCTGTAATATTCTTTCCACGATTGCTGGTGGTATTGTTGCTGCTGTAAATGGTAACTTCGGGTCTCTGTGGTGTTATTCTTTGAGGCCCCTCTTCTTTGGTATTTCCGAAAAAGCTGGTGTTTTTCCATAGCAGACTGGAAGGCTCCCTTTGATTTTGCGCTCTGAGTCCTTATTGATTTTTTTCAAGTTGCTTGTGAACTTCTAGACCAAAGAGGTTGCCGTCAAATGGGATGTTCAAAATGTGCTGCTGCACTTCTGGTTTAAAACCTGACCTGAAGTCATGAATGTCAACGGAGCATCAACAAGGAATTAATCCCTCTTGCAGCCGTGACTACACTATATAGAGCACACCAGAATGTGGATTATATATTTGTATTCCCTCTGCAACCAAATCTTCCTCTTTCTTCTTGTATTGCCCAGGGGTGTGCTGTAATAGTTATTCCATTTCATCCCATGTAGCTCTATTGTAGCATTCTAGGAGGTCCACCGAACGTTCACTTTGCCAATGATTGGCATGTCCTTTTGCAACCGTATTCCCTGCAGCGTTAAAACGCTTATTTTTCTTGTCGGGAGGTGGAGAATCACCAGTGCTTTGTGATGCTGCTCGGTTATGCGCTGTAGTCACGTCTAAGTTGTCTGCAGTAGGGTGACCTCTGATGTAGAGTGTCTGAAGGCGAAGGCTTGTACTTTCTCTCAATTCTGGCTGTAAGCACCCTTAAATTAACTGGGTCTTTAAACATCTCCTTAGATACTTTAATCATACAGCTTATCATTGGTAGGTACTGAACTGTGCGTTCTGTTCTGGAAAGTTTCTCTGCTAGGAAATTGGTCTCCTACTCTGCACTTTGCATTAGCAATGTGTGATACTCTGCTGCCTTTTCTATTACACTATGATACGCAGAGTAATCATTCGGACGAGATGCATTGGCTGGTTCTGTATCCATATCTGAATGGACATCATCGTAATTCCATGGGTCAGGTCTTTGCATGACTATGTGTGTTAAAGTATTAACCCCTTATGTGTAGGGCTGTTTCTGCACTCCAGTTTTTGAGTGGGTTAAGGATGCCTGGTGATATTGGGCAACTATGTGGCATTGGGTTTGTGGCTCTATGCTCTGTTGCCACCTTTTTCGGCAGTGGCTGCGGAACATCCAAGTCTAGACTTTGTCACTTGGAAGGTTCTTAATGACACAGTTTCTGCATAAATTCTCCAAGTCTTCCAAAAACGTTGCCTTCTTCCTCTTGCATTAGAGATTTTCATGGTGTCTGCCTGTTTCTCTGGCATGGTTGTGGCTGCCGAAGAAGGCGTCCGTCTTTGGCATCGTAGGAGCCAAGGTTTTCTTCTGCGTTATAAAGTGACCATGGTATTTTACCAGTGTCAGAGTCTAGAAGTGTTTCAATTCCGTATGGCTAGACATTGATCTCTTGATCGGCGCCGAAGCATGAAGTGGAGGTTTTGCTCGAGCTGATTTGTTATGTTATAAGAGACTTATAACGCGCACAACTACTCAGGAGTAGCCTGGCGCGAAACGGACTCAGACGTGTGAAAGTGGAAAATTAAAAGAAAGCTTGATTAAAAAAGTGGGTTTTGAGAAGTCTCTTAAAAACACCTAGATCCTGCGTGTGACGTAAGGCGACTGGAAGACTATTCCAGAGCATGGCTACCTTAACCGAGAGTGACTGACCACCCAATCTGGAGCGCCGGAAGCGGGGGGCGGGCATCAAACGGTGAGAGGCAGAGCGCAAAGAGCGCTGAGGAGTATAAAAGGCCACACGTTTCCTAATATAAGTGGGTACCGAGTCATACAGGGCTCTGTGTGCTAAGGTAAGGGCCTTAAACTGCACTCTCTGGGCCACAGGCAGCAAGTGGAGGTCACTAAGGCGTGCCCTTATGCTTGTTCTATTAGAGATGTTAAATAAGAGTCTGGCCACCGTGTTTTGAATCAGTTGGAGTTTATTAGGTAGCCCGGAATGCCAATAAAAAGCGCATTAGCATAATCTAAACGGGCCAGAATAAGTGCCCTAGCCACCATTTCCTTGGCTGGCTGAGGAAGCAGAGGGAAGAATCTGCGAAGTGACTTGAGTGTACCAAAACAGACACCCGTAAGTCTCTTGATGTGATCAAAGAATCTAAGATCCTCCCCGAACCAAACCCCCCAATTTTTTGCCGGGCCTCCCTCCGAAAGTGGACGGGGAAAATCGGAGGGCCATAGAGCCACGACAAAATTTGGCGGAAATTTGTGTGCCAAGGTCGATGGGTGTTTTAGCATCGATGTTAGCCTGTGTCGGCTCCAAGCCTCTCTTTAGGCCTTGCTGCCTGATCGAGAACGATCTCATCCTGTATCGGCTCCAAGGTTCGCTCTCGGGGTTAACAGGAGCCTAAAGACTGTGGTTACCCTGGTGTTGAGGGGGAGGTTTATGTAGTAGACTTTTCAAATAGGGTGGATCAATTGTCCGCACGACCCGTGGTGTCAGGGCCGGTCCTAGGAATTGTGGGGCCCTGGGCGAAATGGAAGATGCGAGGCCCCTCTAATTTGCAGGTGACATCCCAAGAAGTGACATCATAGAAAACCGACATCCAGTGGAGGAAGAGGGTCGCCCCACTGCTTTTAAGCAGTATCACTTAAGTAATATTAAATTATAATAGCTAAGTTATTATTTCATTTTTTTCATTATTGCTGCAGCTTTGTGGGAGGGACGGGCATGGCTGCTCTGCTGACAGAGCAGGGGACTGGAGGAGTGGTTTGCACTCCCTAACGTGCAAATGAACGTTTGGTCGGCCATGGGGGCCGGCCTAACAATAATGTACACTTTGCATGTTCTCCTTGCAGGCTGCATTACAGCCTGCATGGAGAACATGCCCAGCCTCCCATTCTCTGGCTGAGCTCCGATCCATGGTGCCCAGACCAGTCACAACGCTGCAGTGTAGCTTTGTGATTGGCCAGCAGGAGGCTGGGAGCGGGATGCATCCGGCTTCCTGCCCTGGAAGCGGGGAAGAAGACCGAGAGGAGACGGAAGTGATGGCGAGCGGCAGACAGGTAAGTGTGTATTTTTATTTTTATTTCATTCCCTTTCCCCCGCTCCATGAAGTGTGTTTGTGCTCTGTACATGCAACAAACGAGGCTAAATAAGTGCAAGGCCTGGATCCTTGTGTGTGATCGTTAATAATTGAGTAATTGGTTTGGATAGTAAATCTGTTGACCAACAAAGCCGCGAGAGGAGGCAAGCAAAGGCCTCTGTTTCGTCACAGATGATAGCAGAATAGTTTGGTGAGTTGCACTCTGGCTGTATAAATGCAGATCAGTAATTTGAATCTAAGTGATGCACAATCATTCTTCCAGACACCATTATCTGAGCGTCATTAAATAGTATAATAGCAACTCCTTACAAAAAGTGGAATTAAACACTTTGATATGGTAGTGGTAATTCAAATGACAGCTAAAAATACCTTTGGCACACCACCACATATGTATTGTGCTTTTCACCACTGTGTTAATACCCAATGTGTTGTGTGGATCTTTTCTTGGTAAATATTCTAGGCAAAGTCTCAGAATAACATCACCATTAACAAGCGCTGGCAAAGCCAATAGGTCTCGCCTATAAGAGCAATTGGCTTTGACAATGTGTATTTGGCATGTTGTACACTAGCGTGGCTGCTGTTCAGCATGGTTAAAAGTTAGTGGCACAGGGTGCCCTTGAGTGGAGTGGTGTGAGTAGGGTGTCATAGACTGGATTTGTTGGAGTAGAGTGTTGCAGTGTGGAGTAGGGGGAGTACAGTGTCATACAGTCGAGTAGAGGGGAGTAGAGTTCAGTGGTTCTGTGGCAGAGTGCAGTGTTGTATAGTGCAGTACGATAGAGGAGTACCGTGGAGTGGGTTGGGTTGGAATCGGGTGGAGTGAGGAAGATAGGGGTGGATTGGACTGTAGAGTGAGTTTGATTGAGTGAAGTGAGTTTGATTGAGTGGAGTGAGGTTGATTGGAGTGGATGGACTGGATTGGATTGTAGAGGGGTGGATTGAAATGGGGTGAGTTGGATTGGATTGAGGTGGATTGGAGTAGGGTGTATTAGATTGGTTTGGGGTAGGGTGGATTGGATTGGTGGATTGGATTAGAGTAGGGTGGTTTGGAGTGGGGTGAATTTGAGTGGACTGGAGGGAGTGGATTGGACTGTTCTGGAGGACGTGGATTGGACTGGTGTAGTGGGGTGGATTGGACTGGATTGGGGTGAATTGGAATGTGGAGGGCTGGAGGGATTGGATTTTGTGGGGTGGATTGAACTGGGGCAGGTGGATTAGATTGGGGTAGTGTGGGGTGGATTGGAGTGGGGTGGATTGGAGTGGGGTAAATTGGAGTGGGGTAAATTGGAGTGGGGCAGATTGTTTTGGATTGGAGTTGGGCAGATTGTTTTGGATTGGAGTGGGGCAGATTGTTTTGGATTGGAGTGGGGCAGATTGTTTTGGATTGGAGTGGGGAAATTGGAGTGGGGCAGATTGTTTTGGATTGGAGTTGGGCAGATTGTTTTGGATTGGAGTGGGGCAGTTTGTTTTGGATTGGAGTGGGGCAGATTGTTTTGGATTGGAGTGGGGTAAATTAGAGTGAGGCAGGTTGTTTTGGATTGGAGTGGGGCAGATTGTTTAGGAGTGTGGTGGAGTAGGGCAGATTGTTCTGGATTGAAGTGGGGTAAATTGGAGTGGGGCAGATTAGGGTGGGAGGATTGGAATGTGGTGGAGTGGGGTGGATTGGTTTGGTGTGGATTGTATTAAGTGGAGTGGATTGGTGTGGGGTGAGGTGTGGTGAAGTGGGGTGGGGTGGATTGGGGTGTACTGCACAATTACGTGTCAAAGCATAATTTCAGAAAATACACAAACAACGTTGTGCTTTGTAATACAATAATCCTTGTCTTTTGAGAACAGTGTCCACAAGCAAAAACAAAAGAAAGCATGAGTGCCAATTAAGAAAAGAAGACTTGGCAAAATAAAAGCAACTTGACTATAGAAAATACATTTTTGCAATGGTTTGTCCTGCTGGGCATGTTCATACCAGTCGCATGCCTTCTACTTGCAGGGCACTAAAACAGAACAGAATAGTACCTCAATGACGTCCAGAGCAATGGACAGGCACTGATTAAGTTGACACAATCAGTGCTTGGTCACTCATAATTTCAAGGAAGTTGCTTGCTATTCCTACATTTGAAGAGGCAGGTAGCGAGGTTTCGTGGCTGCTGGCTGACCTTGTCTAGCTACAGTAGGTCCTTTCTGTCTGCCCCCTGCACTGCACCCTCGCTGCCTGCCCTGTTAAACAAGACCCAGGAGCAGCACTCGCCATGGGCCTTCAAAATTGTATCTATGAAATCTCCTACAAGAAATTATATGGACAAGAAATTACTAATGCACAGCCCCTGGGACATAAATGGGTTGGGGGACTCAAAGTGCGTCATGGAGCACTTAATCTGCTACAATCGTGAAAAGAGCTCCCTGCTGGGGAATTGGGTAGTTATCAGTTACCTCTCTGATCCTCTAAGTTTAGCACTGGTGGCCTGGTCTGGGAAGCTAACATGCTAGTCCCTCTGTGGAATAAAATGTAGTGATCTCACAGTATAGCACTGCGAGGCCAAGGACAGGGCCCTCCTGCCCTGGGCCTCCCATCACTACATAATGGATATAGGGCCCTGCAAAGGGGGCCCCACACCAGGACCGTGCAGCCAAATGGAATGCTGTGAGGCCCATCTGCCCTGGGCTTCGCAAGTCTCAGGAAAGGGGCCCCACAGATGACATTGTAGCCTGATCCAGTGCTTCGAGGCCCATGGGATGGAAAAACACCTCCCCTGTTCCTCAAAGCAGTAGCAAGACACTTTGCTAAACACTGTTCTAGTGTGCCCTGCCAGTCTGATCTGGATGCTCCCTCCTCCCCTCAGCCACCTCTCCTTACTTGTTAATGTCCGGCTATTCCGTGAAACAAAGGAGCCTTCTGTTGCCGGGTAAACGGAATACACAAAGGGCAGACAGGTTTTTAACAGAGGTGCTTCCCCGCCCTTGAGCCTCTGAGGCGGCATAATTGCTAGCCTTGCTGCCGTCACCTCCTCTACCTAGTCTTTTCCCCACCCCCCACCACTGCACCTCTATGAATGACCCCACGCTGTGAGCAGGGAAGTCGAGACACCTCACTTAAAAACACATTAGCAGTGTGATTGCTTTGGGGAGGGGGCCCTGAAGGAGCAGGAGGGCTAACTGGGAAAGTGTGACTTTTCACAGTCACACAGAAAAGGGCCCCCATGTTTCTGAGCTGAGCGCGAGGCCCTGGGCAGCTGCCCACACTGTCCGTGCCTAGCACCGGCCCTGCGTGGTGTCCTGGGGCCCGGACCCTGGCAGCGGAGTTTGGTGCGTAATGTCCTTAACCTGCACTTCCGATTCGTCTCCCTTGCTAAACTTGTCAGAAGCTTTGTAGGGAGGGCTGGCGCTGACATACCCCCAGGGCCAGACTGGGAACTCCAAGCAGCCCTCGCAATTTTGTCGGACCAGCCCCGTGGGGGTGCAAGTGTGAACCACTGCTGCATTTTTTTTTACCGGATGCCGATATTGCAGCACCACTGCAAATCAGGCCCCAGTGACAACACCAGCCCCCATCACTGGAAAACGGGCGCCTACCCTACCAGCCTCTCTGGGAAACACCCAGCGGTATTTCGCCCCGCACCAAGGGCACGTTCTAAAAAGGCTGTCCTCCTAGCTTCCATTAACCAGAGAGAAAACATCCTCAATGGGATTGTGGAAGGTGATCGTGTCGAAGTCAGCTGAATCGGTCCTTCCGATCGAATCCAACATGGTTCCAACTGTCGCAGGAGCCTTGTGTATGTTTCCATTGTTGATTTGCAATATGTTGTAGCTATTAGACATCCATGGGCCACACAGGCATTGAAACTTCACAGAGCTCCAACAAAGTCAGTTCAATCCCTAAGGCAGAATACAATTATGTAACAAAGGAGCTGTTGAACATGCATATTGCCATGAGGAGGAGATACGATGTAGACAATAAAAGACTTCCTCGAGAAAAACAAATTGTAGAGTCCGGTCGCAACACTAGATGACAGGACAGCGCATATCATGTGTATCTGCAGCAAACACATGCTACTAATCTGTAATTTCCCCTTTAAAAAAATCAAACCAAATGATACAGTTTTACTAACAAACTATGTTTTACTCTCACTGTTAAGTACTGTAGGGGAGACGTGCCATTAGTTGTGAAGTATTTACCACACACAAAAACTATGAATCACACACAGCAAGCATATCAAGACACCATGTAGAAAGCAATAACTTGAAGATCACTACCAATAGAGCATTTGGCTCTTCCCATACCCTGCCTCCGTAAAGGATTGAAGGAGGTTGAAGGACACGACCAGTAACATCAGTCATGTCATCTTTGACCAATATTCCAAATTCTCTGACATAAGGATCAGTATTGAAACTTGCACTTCGCATCTAAGAAAAGACAAGACAAGGAAATAAAGAGGTCAATACATTGTGATAAGGGTTAATTATCAAGAAACAACACTAACAAATTATACATGCACAGAAATATAAAATTTGCTTTTGAGACTGTACAGACTGCCTAACATTGAATCTTTTTTAATTCACTGGCAGACCTTTTGATCACAGTTCCACTGGTAACTATTAAAACAGATTGTTTTGTAAATACTTCAAAGAAACTCCCCTTGGAGCTCAAATTACCAAACATCATACCAATTTAAATAGGCGCTCAAGAAATATTACTTGACAACTGTTAAGTATTGAGTTTGTAAAGTACTTTATTTTCTTTAAAAAAAACAAGCATTGAAAATGCAATAGGTCTCACCCTAGTTTAAATTAAAGCAATTCGGTTTGTAATTAGGAGGCTTTTTAGCTTTGCTTTTATTAGTGTTTTTCAAACTTTCATGTACATAACATGCATATGTATATGTATATGTATGCATGCATTTATATTTGTATCCATATAGATATGGCCCTGGTACTATGCAAGGAGAATCAGTTTTATACATTAGTCATGTCATTCTCTATGCTACATTACACAGACGTGTTACAAGTAGCCATTAGGCTAATACAAATATAGGTGGAAGATAGCCACGTACATACTAGAAAATGTAAGTAAATAAATCACATCACCAATCTTTACAATGAACGACATTGCCCATCATTACCTATGCTTAAAGAAAAAAAAACAATCATACATGATTGTGTACTGATACACTAGTTCAAAAGAATAAATTCATTATCTGAGTTTGGGGGGAGAGGTGACTTCGCCGAGCCGCAGTATCGCTGCCCTCTAGAGGGGCTTCGCTGGCCAGGTCACATTATCATTAAAATATTGCCACTCGCACGCCGGATCTGCTGCCATAAGCGGAGGGAATTCACTAATGACACTCGCGGTAGCAAACGTGTGGCTTTACTAGCGTGAGGGTGAAGCCGTCACTGAAGTATCGCAAAATAGCCACCGCAGTGCTGTAAAGCAGATAGGACTATCCACACTCACCTGGGCTTCCCTCTGCTTTGGCAGGGCTGTGGTGTTCTGTCGAGAGCGGCGCCATGGCTGGACCATCTGTGCCAGTGTGTTCTTACTGTAAACTGTGGTTGGACTGGCGTGCGAGGTGCGGTGGGATCGAAGTGGCCGCCAACGAACTGTGAGTCCCGGACCGTTACGGACTCTTGAGAGGCGCCTGCCAATGTGGAGCTGCGGCTGCCGTCCTGGCCCTGTAATTGCTGAAGCAGGGTGATGGTGCCACCGGGTGCGGTGAGTGTGGGCCGGGGATGGGGATGCGCATGGCCGTGTGCGCCTCCAATGCTTGGGCCTAGCCTCCTGGAGCAAATTGCTTGTCGGGGCTGGGCTCAGGCTGCTGTGGTACACATCGGGGCCCAGGCTTAGCCACGCACAGCCCGAGTAGCTGCACTTAAGGGGCACTAGAGACCACGGCCTCCCCTTGCGTGCGGTGGACTTGTGAGCTAACCTCTATACCCGACCCGTGCTGTGAGAGGTTGTGACTGGGGTATTGGGGCTGCCCTCTCCTTCTGCCGCTGGGGGAGTGACTCGTAGGCTGCTCTCCCTTTGTCTTTCAGTATAACGGGCACTGTGGCAGTGCTAGCTGTTTGAGTAAGCGCACTTCTTCTTGAATAACCCTTTGTTTTAATAGTATATGTTTGTGTCTTTTAACATGATGTGATGAAATTGTGTTTTAACGTTTTATACATTTTAATTGTCACCTTCCTAGCAGCTTCTTTGTGCAGTGCAGTTTCTGCTCCCATGGTCCGCTGCAGCTGTCAGCCAATTGCTGCAGAGGGGAGCAGTCCCTCCCCTTCCTTAGAACTTCCAGTGGGAAGGTCACAGGACACCTCAGGCCGGTGATAACAAGCGCTCGCAGCCGACGGCGACTTTTTTTTTTATTTATTTCTGCCGTCCCACTTGGATGGCCTGGCCAGGTTTGTTATCTTTATGGGGCCATGTGTTTCGTCCCATAAAGATAACAAAGCTTTTACGCCAGCAGTAAGTCAGGGCAGCCAGTCCAAGTGGGACGGCTCTAACAGAGAAAAGTGTGCGTCACTGGAATCTCTTTTCCAATGGCTGGCAACCGTTTAGCCTAAACGGTGACGCCGGCCAATGGGAAAGAGGGACGGGGCTTAAAGCCCGCTAGTAAACCCTCCTGATGACACTAAATCTCGCCAGCGAGCCTGCGCATACTTAAGCTAGGCTTCGACCTAAAAAAAACACAAGCACTTGACAGGACAGTGAAGTTATTGCGTGTGTTCATGACTTGTTAAGTTTTGAGCTTATGCCCCTGACACTACCATAGTAAGAAGTCCCTGTCTGCTTGCTCAAGCGACCCGGACAGTGAAGTGCAGAAAAGAGATGAACTTTGCATAACCATACTAGAATAGACAAGAGGAAGCCAGTGGCAAACAACCGCAATCAACACAGCTGTTGAACAGTAGCATGTGTACCCTGGCAACCCTTGAACGAAGTCTAACAATATGCATTCTAAATTGCAAATGGGGTGGGGTCGCACACTACTCTCACACTGGCGGTGTCGCCCCTAAGGACTCTGGTCAATGTAGTTAAGTGTTCGCGATGCATCATCTTTCGATCTTCTGCTATCTTCGCTGTCTTCGCCATCCCTGGACACGTGTTTCGGGGTATTACCCCTGACGTGCCTGGGATCCCGCACCTACGCGCCTGAGTGGTACTATACCTGGCAGATATTGGCAGCCATCGGCAACCCCAGTACACGGCCTATCCCTGCTGATGAGGGGTAATACCCCGAAACACGTGTCCAGGGATGGCGAAGACAGCGAAGATAGCAGAAGATCGAAAGATGATGCATCGCGAACACTTAACTACATTGACCAGAGTCCTTAGGGGCGACACCGCCGGTGTGTGAGTAGTGTGCGACCCCACCCCCATTTGTAACTTTAAAGCTCCCGTGAGCAGTGGGCTGACGAGCCTGGGATACCGCACCTACGCGCCCGAGTGGTACTATACCTGGCAGATATTGGCAGCCATCGGCAACCCCAGTACACGGCCTATCCCTGCTGATGAGGGGTAATACCCCGAAACACGTGTCCAGGGATGGCGAAGACAGCGAAGATAGCAGAAGATCGAAAGATGATGCATCGCGAACACTTAACTACATTGACCAGAGTCCTTAGGGGCGACACCGCCGGTGTGTGAGTAGTGTGCGACCCCACCCCCATTTGCATTCTAAATTGTTCAATGTGTTCAGCTACAGTGGCAGGCAAAGTGTGAAATTACTTCAACATCACAAAAAGCTCATCAGATTTCAGCGCGATATCTCAACTGCACTCTTGGATTATTTAAAGTGTCTCACTCAGACATTCTCCCTTATGTTCACAAGAATTTGCCTCTAGGATGGAAAATGCTCAGATTCAAGTTCTATTTAGTGATACTATAAACGTGGCATGTTCAGCTATTGTGGATTAACATTAAATGTTTTATTATTTACGGCATTACTTCCCAGTTGACTGCACAACTATTATGCAGCCTAGATAGAGAATGGCAATGCAATCCTTCTCAGAAAAAACATTTTCAGCCACAGCACCAATGCCTGAAGTAGTGAACAAAAGGGAGTACCTCATATTGATGCCTCATCTCTTTTACTGACCAAACTAGATTAAAATACCATAATATAACTAACAGGTGTACTTGTAGATCACACATTCACACAGAGATGGTCTCTTGGCACTAGTGACAGAGAACAGATGTTTACTGTTACCCAACGAATGTACTCATATCAACCTCGGAAGGATGAAAAGCTGACAGACCAGCCAGAATTTAAACATTGGGCCAAGGATTCAAGCAGAGATCCCTGCTGCAGATTAGTTTATTGAGCCACCAGAGCATACATAAACCATCCATCACTCGAGGCACCTAATCCTCCTCATCATCATCTCCTTTAATTAACCATTCACCTTGCTACGCCACAAAAAGGAAGCTAGGCGCACTTCATGTAAGATCTACCTTCTGGGGGGAAAAATGGGCACCAGAAACACATTTGAATAAAAATCCTGAACAAGTGGCCACTGTTGCACGAGTATGTTAACCTGCATGTAAGTATCTGGTATTTGTACAGTGCAAACCTAGCCAAAAGGCAGCAGATTGCTGTACAGGGTCAAAGGCAGGTATACAGTTAATGAGTGATAAACAAGGTATTTTTCCTCGGTCATGCCTTACCTGGTAGAGACTATTTAGCCGCAGATTCCTTACCTTAAAATATTCCCCAGGCATCAGACTGGATACAGAAAATCTTGAGCAGTAGGTGTGGATGCTGGTAGGAGAGGTCAATCAGTTCTGCGTCAGAGGTTGTAACTGTGCTATATATGACCAGCACGGTGCAAATATAGGCACAATCCCAGCACGCTGAAAGTTTCTTTTCATGACATTTCTGTGCTAGAGGCACGGAGCCACAGCAGACAGCTGATGGACCAGTGTGCAGACACTAAGGACCTACAGAGACCATTCTAGAGCTGACAAATCGGTTCGCAGAAGCTGGGAGGTTGGGAGAATCAGTAAGGAACATGCAGCTGGATAGAATCTCTACCAAATGGCGTTACCAAAGGTAAATAACTTGTTCATCTGAGAGAGACTTCTCACAGCAGATTCCTTACCTTAGAATAGATACCCAAGGAATACCTCCCAAGAAGAGAGTCTGTGAACAGGTTTAGACTAAAATGTTTGGAGGGCAATAGACCGGACTGTCCAAAACAGTAGTGTTTGGTAAAAATGTGCAGAGATGCCCATTTAGCAGCCTAACAGTTGTCCAGGGCAGGGTCTCCGTGAGCTTCTAAGCCCTCAGGGATCTGCTTCTTGGCAAATGTGTAGCAGATCTCAATGCAGAGCACAATCCATCTGGAGGTGGTCTGTTTCGGGACTGCTTTCCATTCTTTGCCCCGGCGAATCCTACAAAGAGTTGGTCAGCCACCTGGTGGTTCTCTGGTGAATGTAGAAAGCCAACGGTCTTTTTGGGTCCAGGCAATGTAATCTCGCCTCATTAAAAGGGAGTGAAGAATGTCACTGCGTGATGCCTTGGCTGACGTGGAAAGGTGTCACCACTTTCAGGAGAAAAGAGGCACAGGTACAGAGAACTAGTTCATCTGGAAAGAAGTTGGTGTATGTAGGGTGTACAGAAAGCGTATGGTGGCACCAGAACCGGTACCATTGGAAAGGATTCGTGGGAAGGTCGCCAGCTTGCGGCCAGAGCCGGGAACAGACCCAAATGGCCCAACTATTATCGAAGGTGAACCTGCCGGCAGAAATCCATACGTGGCACCTGCTGAACCCATGGGGCCCAAAGGCACTCCAGAGTGGTCGGCTCAACCACATATGAGGTGCATGGCCTCGTAAAATTCTATGAGCTGGGCAGGGGTCACCGACTCCAAGAATCTCTGGGAGGTATGGAGTGGACCAAGACTCTAGCTCCGAAGTGGACTGTGGGATTGGGGCCTAGATTTGTGGTGTGGACACTTTGGATTTCTTAGATTTCTTGCGGGAATTGCATGAGGATGACTTGGAGCGTGACAGACTGGTAGGCACTACTCAGAGAGCAACCGGGACCTGGAGCGGTGCAGAGTCGTCCAGTGTCAGGCGACCAGGATCTTCAGAGCACGTTACCCAACCACCTTAGAATTCATCACTCAACAGACTGAGAAAGCTTTGGAGTTATGGTCTGGCTCCAAGCACCACGAGCAAACCAGGTGGGGATCTGTCCCAAACATCTGCCTGTGACAGGAACCACGGTTTAAACCCCACAAGATTTTTCGGGGACATCCCTTTGCACACTGTGAGCACAGCTCAAAAAGAATAGACAAAAAGTTGGCAAACGTAGTCCAAAAAGGGACTGAGGTAGCTTCTTTTGGAAAAAAAAGAAAGAAAAGAAGTGACAGCATGCTGAGCTAATGCCTATACTGGTGTACAGTTACTGCACTGTGAGGTCTTTGAAGAGATGTGTCTCACTTTTTAGGTCTCGCCTAGCGGCGCAGCGCATGTGCTGCACGCCTTTGCGAGACCTATAGTCGTCTGTTTGGTGGCCGAAAGGGGACAGGGATGTGCACGCTCACGGCGCCCAGACGGCCCATGTGCACACTCACGGCGTCAGTCTCTTTGTATTAGCAGCACGCTCTCACTTTCACAAGGTGCTTGCCGACCCAAGAAGTACTCACGGGACGCCAGTAATTATCAGTAAGCACTCGTGTTTTTACAAACTTTATCTTTTGTCAGATTTTTGTTTTCTGTGATGCATTTGGGAGTAATATCCTCCCTTTAAAAGACTTAAGAATAAGACGAGGAAGAAGGAGATTGAATAGCTGTAGTCGTTAGCCATTGATAGTGCTGAGGGGGGGTGGTGGGGCCGCTGGATGGAACGGGCTGATAATTTAGGGACAACTTGAGGTTAGGGGTGGGTGCGATAACTGTCTAGACTGGACAAACACTATAATAGAAAAGCGGCTGGCTGCGAAACTGTACGTTGTCTACCTTACTATTGAGTCATAAGTTGAGTTACGTTTGCATAAAATATAAAACCGAGAGGAAATCTGTTTTTTGATATAAAAGTGATGTAGTATTGGTTGCCGCTATGATTGACTTTGCTGCCGGACCGGAAGTTGTCGGCTGAACAGCCGTGTATCCTTTATCTGAAACGAAATTTAAGTGTGGCAGCCGGCCTCAGGGTTGTAGGCGTAATGTTGTATATTGTTGGCAATTTTCAATAAAGTCTTGCGAACCAAAAAAAAAAAAAAAAAGACTTAAGAATACACCGATCGAGGTCATTCCACTATCTCTTTGTGCTTTATGTAAATGACGTGCTAAAAGCCCACTCTAAAAAGGGTGTCTTAGTACATTACTAACTTTACATTGGTTCCGTGAGTTTTCTTTAATTTACGGGGGCTTTGGATTGGATTTGAAAAATATAAAACATATGCATTTCTCTTGTGTTGTAAATCCCTTTCCCTTTAAGGAGAGTTGGTTCTCCTCCCCTTTTTTGGGGATGCATGCATGCATGCACTCCCCTTTAAGAAAGATGTTATGACTCTCTTTCCTTTTAAGTGAAGTTGGAGTGACGTCAACACGAGTGTGTCGAGCCAAGCCTTGAGAGCCCAGAACCGAAGCAGTGTCGTTCGATCTGCCCTTCCAAAGGAGGCGCACCTTCAGTGAGAGGCCCTGGGGGGGGGTTGGGTCCAGGACTATTGCTCCTACCTAGATAGCTGATCTTCCACACTAGGTCAGCAGTCCGCAGCCCGCATACTGCATTGCCTGCATAATCACCTATGTTTCCTCTACATTATGGCAGTGATTTGTGTATTTTTGCACAAAGAGACCTGCACTGTGCAGCGGGAGGTCTCTTGAACCTAATCTCACTTGCTGTTTAGCATTGCTTGCTCTTTACCTGTGCGAGGACTACAGGACTGGTTGTAGCAGGTGATTTCTTATTTGTTCAGCACATTCACTGAATGCCTCCTGACTTCTGTGTGTGGATAACTAGTGGCGTCTTGTGCAGCAGTATCTTACTAGGTAGTCTCGCACTTTTACCTATGAAGCATTTCACGAGTATCCAGCTGCACTAAAAGACCTTACTTTTAACCCTCCCCTGGTTATGATTTTGCTGGTTTTTTCTGCAGCCACAAAAACATTGCTGATGTGTAACTTTGTTTTTTATTACTGATGTTTGGGGCCCAGTTCATCACAAACATTCGTTTGTGGTTTCTGACTTCCTTTTCAATTAATCCTGCAGGGGGGGGGGGTATCAAGTTACACTGTTCGCAAATTGCACGTGTGAACCACAACCTAGTCTGTAGTGCATTCTGTCCGACATACACACTTCTTCCCCTTTGTCAATCGCACCAGTACATCTTGAGAGGAACCAGTGTTCTGAGAAGGGTGGGGGAGTGTGTGCTTTACAGGTGCATCAGTAAAACACCTGTCACATGCATCAATATTTGGCAGGTCCTTTTCGTGCACAGGACAACAATTTTATTCTGCTTGAATTACACCCCAGATGCATGCTGGGTGTGTCTGTGTGCTAGACTGATGTCTCTGTGTCTAGAGTCTGTACACCATAACATTGCTGTACATCACAGTGAAAGTGTCAACCCTGCTGTTGGTTGCGAAATCCCTGCCTTGGGAAGAGTGTTGGTGCATGGAGTGCTGCTCAGAAGACTGCAGCATGAGCTTTGGTGCACCTCATACAAAGGCAAATAACAAGAAAAAAACAAGCAATTGCAATGCAATAGGTCTGGCATTTGCCAGAGTTTGAGCTATTGGCATTGTAATTGACAATGCATTTTATTTATCTGTTTTCAAAACCAGCACATAAATAAAAGGCATTGTCATTTACAATGCCAATAGCTTAATCTCTTGCAAATGTGAGACCTATTGCATTGCAAATGCTTGTTCTAAACTGGAGCAGTGCTGGCATGTTCCTGATGGAAACTAGGATGTAGTGTAACATCCTGGCTGCATAGATGGGATAAGATTATTGCCTTGCTTTTCCTTTTACACACTTTTTAGTCTCAAGTATGATGGCATCCTGATAGCGTTCTGGCTGCTATTGTGCAGATAGCCACCAAAGATGGCAAGCTGGTCTGCGAGATAAGCGAGATTGCTTGTCATGATGGCATTTTAAATGATGCAGCTAGTTTCGAAGATGGTGCGTCTAGCCAGAGGAGCCAATGAAGTTCCATCAGAATGTAGGTGATGTGATCATATTTCTTCAGGCCCTGTGTGAAATGTGCTATTCAAACATAGTAAGACTGACTCTGCACAGCTCTTAAACACTAATCGATTAACTATGGGTATCAAGTCACTACACATTGAACCACAGAGTAAATGCAGGTTTAATGGGGGTTGCTTTTCTAAGAATTTCGGTACGGCTCTGCGACTAGGATTTCTGACAGAAATGACAACAAGCATTTACAATGCAATGGTTTTGCCTTTGTTAAAGTTAGAGCTATTGGCATTGCTCTTGACATTATTTTTATTTGTTTTTTTTTTAACATAAATAAATGGCATAGTCATTTACAATAGCAAATTCAACCACTCATCTAACCCATCTGAACACCCAGCCACTGATCCACCCGCTCATCTATCTACGCATGCACTTGCCAATCTCTTCATTCACCCACCCAGCTGCCCACTTGTCCATTCTGGTACCCACTCATCTATCAAAGCAGGCGCCCGCCGACCTCATCATACATCCGCTCCCTCGTCCCTCCCTCCAGCTGCCCACCTACTCATCCATCCACTCATCCTTCCACCTATTCATCCATCCGCACACACATCCAACCGCCCACTCATCAATCTGCTCATCCTTCCACCCGCTCATCCATCCTCTCACTCATCCATATGCTCATCCTTCCACCCACCCATCCATATGCTCATCCTTCCACCCACCCATCCACCCGCTCATCCTTCCACCTACTCATCCATCCACTCATCCTTCCACCTACTCATCCACTCATCCATCCGCTCATCCTTCCACCTACTCATCCATCTGCCCACTCATCCATCCGCCCACTCATCCATCCGCCCACTCATCCATCCGCCCACTCATCCATCCGCCCACTCATCCATCCACCCACTCATCCATCCGCTCATCCTTCCACCTACTCATCCATCCGCTCATCCTTCCACCACCTCATCCATCCACCCACTCATCCATCCACTCATCCTTCCACCTACTGATCCATCCACTCATCCTTCCACCTACTCATCCATCCGCTCACACATCCATCCGCCCACTCATCAATCTGCTCATCCTTCCACCCGCTCATCCATCCTCTCACTCATCCATCCTCTCACTCATCCATCCTCTCACTCATCCATCCTCTCACTCATCCATCCTCTCACTCATCCATCCTCTCACTCATCCATCCTCTCACTCATCCATCCTCTCACTCATCCATCCTCTCACTCATCCATCCTCTCACTCATCCATCCTCTCACTCATCCATCCACTCATCCATCCGCTCATCCATCCGCTCATCCTTCCACCCACGCATCCATCCGCTCATCCTTCCACCTACTCATCCATCCGCTCATCCTTCCACCTACTCATCCATCCACCCACTCATCCTTCCACCTACTCATCCATCCACCTACTCATCCTTCCACCCACTCATCCTTCCACCCACTCATCCTTCCACCCACTCATCCTTCCACCCACTCATCCTTCCACCCACTCATCCATCCGTTCATCCTTCCACCTACTCATCCTTCCACCTACTCATCCTTCCACCTACTCATCCTTCCACCCACTCATCCTTCCACCCACTCATCCTTCCACCCACTCATCCATCCGTTCATCCTTCCACCTACTCATCCTTCCACCTACTCATCCTTCCACCCACTCATTCATCCGTTCATCCTTCCACCTACTCATCCTTCCACCTACTCATCCTTCCACCCACTCATTCATCCGTTCATCCTTCCACCTACTCATCCTTCCACCTACTCATCCTTCCACCCACTTATTCATCCGCTCATCCTCCCACCCACAGGGGAAATATTTCCTTTTGGTGAAAAAGGTACAGTGAAAAGCTGCGAACATGCATTTCCGCCATGTATTCTCCAGCGGATTTTTCCTCCTCGTGGATAAAGCAAACACTTGATTGTATGTGGCACAATACACGTCGATTTATCACTTAAGTTCTGCAGCGCAGCGGTTATACGTGATTTGTGCGGCATCCCCTGTACATGGAGAGTGACATATAGCCATGTATCGGAGTGCAGACATTCATGTTTTTATCAGATTTATTTTCTGTGTATTGCACTGTTCCCTACTTGAACAGCAGACACGAGTAAACAGAAAGTGGCAGTTCAGAAATATCACAATCTGAGGGCGGCATGGGGGAAAAAATAAAACGATTTCACTGCGTGTCAAAAACATCGCAACACATTTTCCATTGAGCCAAGAAACCTATAGAATGTTTGCTTCTATGTAATATTTGCAGCGGTCCACATGAAAGAAAACTAATAGCAACTGAGCCCCGCTAATTTTATTTTCACTATTATGTAACTCCTGACTTTTACAGTCACTCTCACGTTTCCATCACCTTTCTTTCGCTGCTAAAACACCCGATTTTAATTTAATCTTAAAATTGTACTTCTATTTCAAGCGAATACTTTCACATGCTCTCTGCTTAGCTGGGAGGCATCTACATTTTTGAACCACCCGCAGTCCATTCATGATTCACAAGCCCAGACCTTTCATCTGTCCGTGCTCCAGCCTAACGCGCGCTGATCATAGTTTTACTCTACGTTTGAAACACTTCAGCTCTGGATATGAAGATGACACCGGTAGGTAGGTGCACACGTGTACAGTTCATTCATTGCACACGATTCTGCTGCAATCACCCATGACATTCGCAGGCCGAGTGCTTTTTACAGACCCAGGTATGCTCGCTGTTCTCATATAAAAAGTGAGAAAATAGATATTTACATTCCACCACAAGAGTTAGAGGCATTTTCTAATAAACGCATAGCCCACGTGGTTGTCGAAAAATAAAAGAACCGTCCGTTCTCAAACGAGAGAGCGGGATGTATCCATAACACGGAGTTTTTTTAAGCCACATCCAAGACGCTCGAAACAACACCCACACCACACGAAATACACATCTCACTCCATGCAGAGAGGAAATACACCTCACACCATGCACGGAGGCCAAATGTACACATCTGCCCACAACCCCGAGCAGGAAGGCGGGTGCCGGCAATGCCGGACCAGATTCGGGGGCGTTCCCGAGGACAGGCTTTCGGCTGACGTCGCCAAAAGCCAAAAATTCTCAGGAACGCCCCCGAATCTGGTCCGGGATTGACGGACAGAGCCGTCTTTCAATGGCTAGCCTCCATTTATGGAGCTAGCCAATGAAAGACGGGGGCGGATTCCCAGCCCCATACTATACTCATTAGGTTTTCGCCTAGCGAAACGATGCTTTCGCATCGTTTTCGCCAGGCAAAACCTAAAAATGAAACCCTATTTTAGGAGTAGAGGAAATCAAGGGGACAGAGGGCAAACAACTATGAACGTTGGGGTACAATTGGAGGAAACATGTAGTGAGAAAATATGGGAATGAGGAAAATCTTTCCTCAATGAGTCCCAAGTCTCACTGAAACAAAGTACACCTTGACAAAAAAAAAAGGTGAGGTCACCCATAGCACCCTGTAGTGAAAGAGGCACTCTTGTGGTTTGGCACCCTATGATGACTTTGGAGTACCACCATTTTAACTAACTTTAGTGTGTTATTTTACCCTAGCCTTAATGTAGGACTGTCCTGCATATGACTGCTTCTCTTCTGTCTTGTAATCTTGCTGTCTTTTAGTGGGAGCTGTTACGGAGTGGACAGCCTTGCCAAGAGCAGAGCGTGTGTGATGTGCATTTGAAGGCGTGAGAGGGAGAGAGAGGTGTGGAATGTCGAAGTGCAGTGTTGTGAGCGGTGGTGCACACGTGTGCTTGGTGTTGTACATTGAGAGATAAGTATGTGATGCTATAAGCAGTTGTGCAGAAATGTGCATTGTGTTCTACAGTTATGAGAATTAGGAGTTCTTACTATTGGCGTTGACATGGCCTCATGTCATCTTGTTTTCTTACTTTGCCTTGCTTCTGCGTGCACAGCAGTGCTTGCAAGTTATTAATGATAAGTTCTTACTATTGGCTTTGACATGGCCTCATGTCATCTTGCTTTGCTGCTCGCACGTAGCTGCAAAGTGTGGATGGCATGTTTCTGCTCCTCACTTATTTTTCGCTCTTCACTGACCAGAGTGAACTGGATATTATCTGTAGAATGTGCAACTCTACCTCGTAGTCAAAATACGGGAGCTTGGCCAGCCTCCGTCTTGACCTTGACGCAGACTGGCACAGCCAGCTCGTTTCTTTCTCACGAGAAGGGAGCGAGGTTTTCTAGAAGCTTCGTCTCATGTTTAGTAATGATATTGAATATGCTACTTACCAGTATGCATCTGTTCTTGGCATGTAGGGCTGCTAACATTCATATCTATTGCATAGATCGCCGCCTAGTGTTGGGTCCGGATGATTGCACATTGTTGTCCTGGAAGAGTCTTCGAAGTATCACGAGATAGGTGGCTCCTCCCCTGGACTACAGTGCGCATGGGCATCGACTCCATCCCCAGATTGTTTTTAGCCATTGTGGCGAAGATGGAGTGTAATAGTGTAAATGATGTCCATGTTAATGATGAATGCAAGAGAGTGTCTGCAGCCGCTACGGGCACCGGGGAGGAGGGCAGGCGATATGAATGTTAGCAGCCCTACATGCCAAGAACAGATGCATACTGGTAAGTAGCATATTCGGTTTGAGGCATGTGGGCTGCTAAATTCATATCTATTGCATAGAATACACAGCAGTCCCTCCATTAAGAGCGGTTGCCCATGCCAGCTGCAGAAGCTTGAAAAAGTGTTTTGAGAACAGCCTGTCCTACAGCTGCTTGCTGTTTGGAATGCACATCTACACAGTAATGTTTGGTAAACGTGTGTGGTGTAGCCCAAGTGGCTGCTCTACAAATGTCTTCCAAGGGAATGTTCCCCAGGAAAGCCATGGAGGCCCCCAATTTGCGTATGGAGTGCGCCCTTGGGGGTATTGTTAAAGTGCGTTTAGCCTTTTGATAACAGATTTGAATGCACTTAACGATCCATCTGGCTATTCCTGCTTTGGAAATGGGGTTGCCTTTGTGCTGTGGAGAGAAGGCAACAAAAAGTTGTTGTGTCTTTCTAAAGTGTTGAGTTCTGTCAATGTAGTATCAATCAATCAATCAATGACATTTATAGAGCGCACTACTTACCCGGAGGGTCTCAAGGCGCTTGGGGGGGGGGGGGGGGGGGTGCTGCTACTGCTCGAACAGCCAGGTCTTGAGCTTCTTCCTGAAGGAGAGGTGGTCTTGGGTCAGGCGCAGGTCGGGAGGGAGGGAGTTCCAGGTCTTGGCGGCCAGGTAGGAGAAGGACCTTCCTCCTGTTGTCGTTCTTCGGATGCGGGGGGACTACGGCGAGGGCGTGACTGGCTGATCGGAGGTGGCGTTTGGGAGCGTAGAAGTTGATGCGGTTGTTGAGGTAGCTTGGGCCTTGATCGTGTAGGGCTTTGTGTGCGTGGGTGAGGAGACGGAAGGTGATTCTTTTGTTGACGGGGAGCCAGTGCAGGTTTCTCAGATGTCCGGAGATGTGGCTGTGTCGTGGGATGTCGAGGATGAGTCTGGCCGAGGCGTTCTGGATCCGCTGGAGTCTCTTCTGGAGCTTGGCGGTGGTTCCGGCGTAGAGGGCGTTGCCGTAGTCCAGTCGGCTGGTGACGAGGGCTTGGGTGACCGTCTTCCTGGTCTCGGTGGGGATCCACCGGAAGATCTTCCGTAGCATGCGCAGGATGTTGAAGCACGACGAGGAGACGGCGTTGACCTGTCTGGTCATGGAGAGGGAGGAGTCCAGGCTGAAGCCCAGGTTGCGTGCGTGGTCTGTCGGTTTGGGTGCGGTGCCCAGGGCGGGGGGCCACCAGGAGTCGTCCCAGGCGGAGGGCGAGGAGCCCAGGATGAGGACTTCCGTCTTGTCCGAGTTCAGTTTCAGGCGGCTGGTCGTCATCCACTCGGCTACGTCTTTCATCCCTTCGTGCAGGTTGGCTCTGGCGGCGGCGGGGTCGTTGGTCAGGGAGAGGATCAGCTGGTTGTCGTCGGCGTAGGAGAGGATGTTGAGGTTGTGTTGGCGTGCGATGGCCGCGAGGGGGCTCATGTAGACGTTGAAGAGGGTGGGGCTCAGCGAGGATCCTTGAGGGACGCCGCAGATGATTCCGGTGGCCTCTGACTTGTACGGTGGTAGGCGGACTCTCTGTGTTCTTCCGTCGAGGAAGGAGATGATCCATTCCAGTGCCTTCTCCTGGATTCCGACGTTGCTGAGGCGCTGCACTAGGGTGCGGTGGCAGATAGTGTTGAATGCCGCGGAGAGGTCTAGGAGGATGAGGGCCGCTGTTTCTCCGTTGTCCATCAGGGCTCGGATGTCGTCGGTGGCAGCGATGAGGGCGGTCTCTGTGCTGTGGTTGGCTCGGAAGCCCGACTGTGAGGGGTCGAGGGATCCATTCGTCTCGAGGAAGGCGGCCAGCTGTCTGTTGACGGTCTTCTCGATGACTTTGGCTGGAAACGGGAGGAGCGAGATGGGGCGGTAATTCTTGAGTTCGGTGGGGTCCGCTGATGGATTCTTTAGTAGAGCACTGAGTTTGGCGTGCTTCCAGCTCTCCGGGAAGGTGGCGGTATCGAAGGAGGTGTTGATGATGTCCCGCAGGTGGGGTGTGATGACAGCGTCGGCCTTGTTGAAGACGTGGTGAGGGCAGGGGTCGGTCGGAGATCGGGAGTGGATAGAGTTCATCATGCCGATGGTGTCTTATGTGTTGATCTGGGTCCAGGCGCGGAGGGTGGTGGTGGGGGGCGTTGGTGCGGTCGTGGCGTGCGTCGGTTGAGTGCTGAAGCTGTTGTGTATGTCCGCGATCTTGTTGTGGAAGTAGGAGGCGAGGGAGTTGCAGAGGTCTTGCGATGGGGTAATGTCGTTGTTTCCGGCGTTGGGGTTGGAGAGCTCTTTCACGATGTTGAAGAGTTCCTTGCAGTTGTGTGCGTTGTTGTCCAGCCGGTCCTTGAATGCAGTTTTCTTGGTGGCGCGGATCAGTTGGTGGTGCTTCCGGGTGGCAAGCTTGAGGGTGGTCATGTTGTCCGGTGTTGGTTCCCTTCTCCAGGCGTTCGAGGGCTCGGCAGTTCTTCTTGGAGCTCTTGAGTTCGTCGGTGAACCATGGGGCCTTCTTGCTGCCGGGTCTGCTGGATGGGGTCCTCAGTGGGGCGAGTTCATCCGCGCAGTTGCTGATCCACTTCGTGAGGTTGTCGGCGGCCTGGCTGGGGTTCGCTGAGCTGGCGGGAGGGTGCTGGCTCAGGGAAGCGGCGAGCTGGTCGGCTGTGATCTTGTTCCAGCTTCGAGCAACCTGTTGCTGGTGGTGGTGGATCGTCGTTCTTCTGAAGGTGAAGTGGACGCAGCTGTGGTCCGTCCAGTGGAGTCCTGTGGCGTGGCTGAAGGCGATGTCTTTGCTGGATGAGAAGATGGCGTCGAGTGTGTGTCCAGCGAGGTGGGTGGGGGTGGACACCAGCTGCTTGAGTCCGAGCAGTCTGAGTAGTACATAAGCGCCCTCCTAACGTCTAATGTATGAAGCATTCTTTCTGCTACCGTTTGTGGGTTTTGGAAGAATGCAGGCAGGTCAATAGTTTGGTTGATATGAAACTGTGACACCACTTTTGGAAGGAATTTGGGGTTAGTGCGGAGCACTACCCTGTTAGAATGTATTTGGATGAATGGCTCTTGAATTGTGAGCGCTTGCAGCTCGCTAACACGTCTGAGCGATGTGATAGCAATGAGAAAAGCCACTTTCCACGTCAGAAATTGAATTTCGCAGGAGTGCAGTGGCTCGAAAGGTGGGCCCATCAGCCTAGTGAGGACTACATTGAGGTTCCATACTGGAGCTGGTGGTGTTCTTGGAGGAATGACTCGCTTCAGTCCCTCCAGGAAGGCTTTAACGGCAGGCACCCTGAAAACAGAGAGGTGCTGCCTATTCTGGAGATAAGCCGCTATGGCGGATAAATGTATCCGAATGGAAGCGTACGCTAGATTGCATTTGTAGAGATGTAACAAATAGCAGATGATGTTAGGAATGGATGCATCTAGCGGGTTGATTTTGTTGTCAGTACAGTAAATGACAAACCGCTTCCATTTCGCTGCATAGCAAGCTCTGGTCGTGGGCTTTCTTGCCTCCCGGATGATGTCCATGCATTCTGGAGGCAGGTTGAGGTAGCCAAATTCTAAGACCTCAGGAGCCAGATCGCCAGGTTGAGCTGTTGCGGATCTGGATGCTGAATGTCGCCATGGTTCTGCGTCAAGAGCCTGGATGTGAGATGCAGCCTTTGATGCGGTACCGCGGAAAGTTCTAGAAACGTGGTGTACCATGGTTGGCGTGCCCATGTTGGAGCAACCAGGATGAGAGTCATTGAGTGTTGCTTTAGCTTTCTTGCCACCAGCGGAATGAGAGGCGCTGGGGGAAAAGCGTACAATTTGCCTGACCAGTTCATCCATATCGCATTCCCTTGCGATTCCAGGTGAGGGAACCTGGCGGCAAAGCTTTGGCATTTTGCGTTTTCCCTTGTGGCAAACAGGTCAATCTCTGGATGACCCCACTGCAGGAAGTACGGGTGGAGTACTGATGGATGTATCTCCCACTCGTGCATTTGATGGCTGTATCTGCTGAGCAGATCCGCCATCTGATTGTCCTTGCCCGGGAGGTGTTCTGCCATGAGGAAGATGTTCCTCTGAATGGCCCATTTCCACATGCTCTGAGCCAGATGAGACAGCTGTGGCGAGTGAGTACCTCCCTGCTTCTGGATGTAGTACATGGCTGTCATGTTGTCCGTCCGGATCAACACGACCTTGTTGCACAGATGTACTTTGAAGGACTTGAGCGCCATGAAGATTGCCATCAATTCCAGGTAGTTGATGTGCAATCGTTGTTGCTGGGTTGACCACAGTCCCTGCACAGTGTAGTGGAGCACATGCGCTCCCCACCCTTGGAGAGATGTGTCCGTTGTTAGGACAATCTGTGGCACAGGCTCTTGGAACGGTCGTCCCTTGCAAAGGTTGTGTGGATTCCACCAATGCAGAGAGTTGTATGCCCGACCGGTCACCAACACTAGGTCTGTCAGTTGTCCCTGAGCCTGTGTCCATTGATTTGCTAAGCATTCTTGGAGGGGACGCATGTGCAACCTTGCGTGCGGGACTATGGAGATGCAGGAGGCCATCATGCCTATCAACTGCATGAACACTCTCGCTGGCAGGGAGTGTTGCGGTCTGAATCTTTGGATCAGCGACTGAATGCTGTTGATTCTGACTGTGTTTGGCTGAGCCATAGCAGTCAGGGTGTTTATTGTCGCGCCCAGATACTGCCGCACATGGGCTGGTTGAAGGTGCGACTTTGGGTAGTTTAGCGAGAACCCCAGGCTGTGAAGGAGTTGAATAGTGTGGGACATGTGTGAGGCGCACTGTCTTTCCGACTTTGCTTGAACGAGCCAGTCGTCGAGGTACGGGTAGACATGTATGTTTTGTCTCCTGAGGTGCGCCGCCACTGTCGCCAGACACTTTGTAAACACTCTGGGGGCAGTAGTCACCCCGAAGGGTAGGACTTTGAACTGATAGTGCTTGTTCTGAATGGTGAACCTGAGGTATTTTCTGTGGGAGGGGTGGAGTGGGATGTGGAAGTAAGCATCCTTGAGGTCTATGGTTGCCAGGAAGTCCCCTTGGTTTAGAAGGGGAAGGATCTGTTGCAGTGTCAACATGTGAAAGTGTTCTGACAGTATATACATGTTGAGAGGGCGTAGATCCAGAATGGGTCTGAGGGATCCGTCCTTTTTTGGGATGAGGAAGTACAGGGAATAGACCCCTGTTCCTTCCTCCTCCTCTGGCACGAGTTCTATTGCTCCTTTTTGCAGCATTACTAGCACTTCCTGCTGCAATAAGTGCAAGTGCTCTGCCGACATAGGACGGTGTCTTGGGGGAATGTTGGGAGGAGTGGATGTTAACTCCAAACAATAACCGTACTGGATTAGTTTTCTCACCCACCTGTCTGTGGTGATGGACGTCCAGACTGGCAGGAACTGCTGGAGTCTCCCCCCGACAGGTGTTGGATGGTCGGGGGGCAGTGACAGGGAGTCACTGTTTGTTTGCGGCAGAGGAACGGGAGTTGTTGTTCCCTCTGCCCCTGCCTTGTTTGGGGTACGAGGATTGTGCACCACCTTTTGTGAATTGTGTTTGTTGACCCAATTGTCCTCTGGTAACACCAAGCGCTCCTGAGCGACGAAAAGTGTGTCCCCTGAATTGTTGAGACTGAAGTGCCCCCATCGATTTAGCAGTCTCATTGTCCTTTTTAATTTTTTCTAGGGTGGTGTCAACATCTGGACCAAACAGTCTGTCAGGATTGACGGGCTGATTGAGGATTGTTGTCTGAATATCGGGCTTAAATCCAGATATGCGAAGCCAAGCCTGTCTTCTCAGCATGACACTGGTGTTAATACCCCTAGCCGCTGTATCAGCCACATCAAGCGCACACTTAATTGCTGCGTTTGAGATGAGTTTTCCCTCTTGTATGAGCATTTCGGCCGCTTCCTTAAACTGATCAGGTAGGTGTTGAAGGAGCTGTTCTAGGGTGTCGTAATGCGCTCTATCGTAACGTGCCAATAGTGCCTGTGTGTTTGCTATACGCCAGACATTGGCAGCCTGCGCAGCCACCCTCTTGCCGGATGCCTCAAGCACTTTCGACTCCTTGTCTGGGGGAGGAGCTTCACCCGTCGTTTGGGAGTTGGCCCTCTTGCGGGCATTTGCGACCACCAAGGAATCTAGAGGCAACTGTCCCCGAATATAGGCAGGGTCCCCAGGTGCTGGCCTGTATTTTTTCTCAATACGTGGGTTTACCACTCTTGCCCTTGTAGGTTCTTTAAAGATCTCTGGTGCATGTTTAAGGACCCCTTTTAACATAGGAAGAGTTTTAACTGTTCTTTCGGAGACAGAGAAAGTGTCAAACAGGAAATCTTCCTCCACCGGGTCAGCATGCATATCTACATTATGATTTGCAGCTGCTCGCTCTATCAAAGCATTGAATGCCGCCGAATCCTCAGTAGGTGATGTACGATTCCCGAAACCCTGTGGGTCCAGTATCACTTGGTGACTTCCCTGGTCCCCAGCCTCGTCATATGGGTCCTGTTGTACATCAGGGTCATTGCCAGCAGGGAAGTGGTATTGGTCATCTTGGTCATCATCCTCACCCCCTGATTGGTTGGGGGAAGGTGATGGACTCCTCCTCGGAGGTGGCTGAAGAGGTACAACAGGGGCAGGTATGTCCTGTGGTAGCGTTTTCTTCTTTAGTGGAATAACATATGACTCCAATGGCTGGGAAGTGATCTTTCTTTTGTAAAGTGTCAATTTCCCTGTGTGGGCATCGATGTAATGCTCTGCTTGGTCCTCCGACGCTGGTTGTGGAGCCAAATGTCCTCTGGGCGTCGAATATTCCGATGTTTCAGTGTTTTTCGGCACCGATCTGGGTGCAAACGCCTTCGGCGCCACCTTCGGTGGTAGAGTGTAGAGAAGCTTGGAGGACGTCTTTGCAGGTGTGTCCACCGGTCTCGGATCCGATGGCGCGGTAGACGCCGACGGCAGAGATTTGTCCCGAATACGTTTGAGGGAGTCGGTGACTTGTTTTGTGAAGGAAGCCGAGGGTTTGGCAGCCGACGCTTCATGCTCGTCCGCTTCGGAGGACTTCGGCGTGGTTGAAGGGGCCACCGATGAATCCTCGACTCCTACGGTTCGCGGCTCTGTGGTAGACTGAGGCGCCGACGCCGTTGATGCAGATCCGGCATCCTTGTGCCGATGCGCAGTGCCTCCGGCCTTCGGCTCGTGGGCCTTAGTGGACTTCGCTTCGATTGTGCGTTTGGTGGTCGACGCTGCAGCCGTCGAGACGTGATGGACTACCTTCTTGGAGGACGTGTCCTTGACCACCGTCTGTGGCGCTGGTGACTCGACAGCCTTCTTCGACTTCGGAGGGCCTGAGGGCGACGGAGTCGAAGATGGAGCAGGCTTTGTTAATTTGGCTGGGACATCGGCCATTTTAGATGTAGTCGAAGCCGTAGGTTTCGGTTTCGTTTTCGCCGGGACGTCGGCCATCTTAGGTGTTGTCGAGACCGATGGTTTCGGTTTCGTTTTAGGTGGGACGTCGGCCATCTTTGACGATGTCGCCTGCAACGGTTGCGGTTTCGTTTTCGATACGCGCAATGGCGGCTCTGCCGGTGTATCCGTGGCCGGGCCAGAAGGCGGGGCTGGGGATAGCGGTGCAGGGTCGTGGGTAAGGCCGAGTGGCAATCCCGTGACCTGAGCCTGAGGCATGTAATGTTCGGGGCATAGCTCTTCCCCTGAGCTATCTTCCGCGGCCCCATAGACTTCTTTGTCGTCCCCTACCTCCTCGACGTATTCAAGGTCTTGGCCCTGTCCTTCGATGTATTCTTCTGGATCGGGCTCTACCTCCGTCGACGGCGGTGAAATTTCAAGATGATGGCTTCTGCCTTATTCTGCGGGGTCGAATATGTCATCGGGTGCCGGAGCCGCTCGCTGGGCCTCGAGGCGCGCCGCGCGCCGATGCTGGAGTGTTTTCTTGGACCTGAATTTTGAGCAGGCCATGCAGTTGTCCTCGTCGTGGTCCGGCGAGAGGCATTTATTACAGACTGGGTGCACGTCGATGTGTGGATATTTGGATCCACAGACGGGGCAGCACTTGAACGGAGTCCGTTCCATGCTCAGGTCGTCGGGGTCTTGCTGCGAGTACAGGGCCTCGATGTCCGAAGAGTAAAGTACTCCGCAGAATTCCGACACGAAGAGTCGGACGATGCTCGGGACCGATCGCAAACAATACCGACGCCAATAGAGAAGGCCTTTTGGCCTTAAGGAAGTAAGTTTTTCGATTCCGACAAGGAGACGTCGAAATCACATCCGAACCCAATGGCGGGAAAAAACAATCTGGGGATGGAGTCGATGCCCATGCGCACTGTAGTCCAGGGGAGGAGCCACCTATCTCGTGATACTTCGAAGACTCTTCCAGGACAACAATGTGCAATCATCCGGACCCAACACTAGGCGGCGATCTATGCAATAGATATGAATTTAGCAGCCCACATGCCTCGAACTTAAGCTGTAACCCTTCGAGTGCCAGGTGGAAGTTCACCACAGAATAGACTTATTGCTGTGGAGGTGACGGAACTTGAGTCCTGGTTGAACTCCTTCATGGGATGGTGACGGGCTTTCCCCAGCTTGAATTGGCAAGGATGATGCAAATTCAATCGGTGAGATGTTCCCAACCATTTTATGTATATATATATATTTTCTACTCTTTGCTATTTGTATATACTGATTCTATTTCATTTGTTCATTTAATTGTTTACTTGATATTTGGGAGTCTGCAATTACTGATATATTCGGCCTGCCTTTCTAAAATATTGCATTAATAAACCTGTGTGTTATTTTACATGCACCTGGATTTGTTTTCTTACCTCGCCTTAAGGGTTTGCTGGGTCTTTGCCTCGTCTCTTGGGAGTGTTGCTCAAACATGTATTATTTAAAGGTGCAGCAGTAAACTTGCCTCATCTAAAGGGAGTGCTGCTTAAAGTATATTATTTAAAGGTGCAGTGGTAGATTTGCCTCCAAAGTGGGAGTGCAGGGTTTGGGTGTGGCTTATTGGTGAGAAGTCACATTCATTACACACCCCTGAATAGAGACACTGCCTATAATTCTAGGTCAAAAATAAACACTTCATACTTGAAATTGTAGCTTCAAACATCAAACCACGATACGTTCACTCACCAACTTCAAATGTATACAGAAGGGCACCATAGATGTTGTACATAAAAATAGAAAGATAATAACATATCTACCCATTCTAGTTAGAGCAGATGCAAAAACAACAAGGTGATGGAAGGAATGCTACAATGAATCTCAGCCGCTGTAATCGCTCAGGCGGCATCTCAATCTATTGTTTTTCGCCCACCATGCCACTTCAGATTGGACCCAGCCATATGCAAATCAGTCTTGACCCTGCTCCTCATGGGACCTGTCCAGCCCAAACTGCCAGGCTAGGTCCTCCCTGTACCGGAACACAAGCAGGAATATGCTACTTACCAGTATGCATCTGTTCTTGGCATATAGGGCTGCTGACATTCATATCTGTGCATAGATCGCCGCCTAGTGCTGGGTCCGGATGATTGCACATTGTTGTCCTGGAAGAGTCTTCGATGTATCACGAGATAGGTGGCTCCTCCCCTGGACTACAGTGCGCATGGGCATCCTCTCCATCCTTAGATTGTTTTTCGCCATTGTGGCAGAGGTGGAGTGTTGTACAGTAATGGATGTCCATGCAAGTAAAAGAGAGTTAGAATGAATGCTACAGCTGCGACAGGCACCGGGGGAGGAGAGTGGGCGATATGAATGTCAGCAGCCCTACATGCCAAGAACAGATGCATACTGGTAAGTAGCATATTCCGTTCGAGGCATGTGAGCTGCTGAATTCATATCTGTGCATAGAATGTATAGCAGTCTCTCCCTTAGCGGTGGCTACCTGTGCCAGCTGCCGCAGTCTGAAACAGAGTTTTTAGAACAGTCTGTCCTACAGCAGCTTGCTGTTTGGAATGTACATCCACACAATAGTGTTTTGTGAGTGTATGTATGGTAGACCATGTGGCTGCTTTACATATTTCTTCTAGAGGGATGTTTCCTAAGAAAGCCATGGATGCCCCCATTTTGCGCGTTGAATGTGCCCTTGGGGGAACTGTTAAAGTGCGCGTAGCCTTAAGATAACATATCTGAATGCACTTAACAATCCACCTGGCTAAGCCGGATTTAGAAATAGGGTTGCCTTTGTGTTGTGGTGAAAAGGCAACAAACAACTGTTTTGTCTTCCTAAAATCTTTTGTCCTGTCAATGTAATATAGGAGAGCCCTTTTAACATCTAGTGTGTGGAGGGCCCTTTCTGGTACTGACTGTGGGTTTGGGAAGAACACTGGCAGTTCTATTGTCTGATTGATGTGGAAGTGAGACACCACTTTGGGCATAAATTTAGGGTTTGTTCCAAGCACGACCCTATTAGCGTGGATTTGGAAGAATGGCTCATGAATAGTTAGGGCTTGAAGTTCGCTAACTCGTCTAAGCAAAGTAATAGCCACGAGAAATGCCACCTTCCATGTTTAAAATTGAATTTCACACGAGTGTGGAGGTTCAAAAGGAGGTCCCATTAGTCTGGTTAATACTATGTTTAGGTTCCAGACAGGTGAAGGTGGGTGTCTTGGGGGGATTACTCGTTTGAGTCCTCCATGAATGCTTTAATTGCAGGCACTCTGAATAGGGAAAGGTGTTGCCTGTTTTGAAGGTAAGCTGCGATGGCAGCTAAGTGTATTCTTATAGATGTATAGGCTAGATTGCAGCGGTGTAGGTGCAAAAGATAGCATATGATATTTTGAGTTGATGCGTCTAGTGGGTTTATGTCATTGTTGTTACAGTAAATGACAAAACGTTTCCACTTTGCAGCATAGCATGCTCTTGTGGTAGGTCTTCTTGCCTCCTTGATAATGTTCATGCAGTCAGGAGGTAAGTTTAGGTAGCCAAACTCTATAACTTCAGGAGCCAGATTGCAAGGTTCAGCTGCTGTGGATCTGGGTGCTGAATGTCTCCATGGCTCTGCGTTAAGAGACTGGGTGTTAGCTTTAGTCTTTGATGAGGCACCACGGAAAGCTCTAGGAATGTGGTGTACCACGGTTGCCTCGGCCATGTTGGGAGCAACTAGGATTAGCGTCATGGAGTGCTGGCGCAGTTTGCGTGCCACTAGCGGTATCAACGGTGGTGGTGGAAAAGCGTAGGCAAATTTGCCTGACCAGTTCATCCATATCGCATTGCCCTGAGACTGCGGGTGTGGGAACCTTGCGGCGAAGTACCGGCATTTTGAGTTTTGTTTTGTGGCGAACAGGTCTATCTCTGGTTGTCCCCACTGTTGGAAGTATGGTTGAAGAACTGTGGGATGATCTCCCACTCGTGCATCTGTTGGCTGTGTCTGCTGAGCAGATCCGCTATCTGATTGTCCTTGCCTGGGAGGTGTTCGGCCATGAGAAAAATGTTTCTTTGAATGGCCCACTTCCACATGCTTTGAGCCAGATGTGACAGCTGTGGAGAGTGTGTTCCTCCCTGCTTCTGTATGTAGTACATCGCAGTCATGTTGTCCGTCCGGATCAACACAGTTTTGTTGCACAGATGTACTTTGAAGGCTTTCATTGCCATAAAAATTGCCATCAGCTCCAGTAGGTTGATGTGCATTTTTTTCTGCTGCGTGGTCCATAAGCCCTGTACTGTGTGGTGGAGGACATGGGCTCCCCACCCTATCAGGGATGCGTCCGTTGTTAGGACTATTTGTGGTACAGGCTCTTGGAACAGTCGTCCTTTGCAAAGGTTTTGTGGATTCCACCAATGCAGAGAGTTGTATGCACGACTGGTCACCAACACTAGGTCGTTTAATTGTCCTTGAGCCTGGTTTCACTGACGTGCTAGGCACTCCTGCAGCGGACGCATGTGTAGTCTTGCGTGGGGGACTATGAAAATGCATGAGGCCATCATACCTATCAGTTGCATAAACACTCGGGCTGGGAGCGAGTGTTGGGGCGTGAACCTTCGGATTAGCGTCTGAATGCTGTTTATTCTGACAGAATTCGGCTGTGCTTTCCCTGCCAGGGTGTCTATCATCGCTCCCAGGTATTGTTGTACGTGGGCAGGCTGAAGATGGGACTTTGGGTAGTTCAGCGAGAAACCTAAACTGTGCAGGAGGTGAATAGTGTGTGACATGTGGCTGGCACATTGCTGGGCTGACTGTGCTTGTATTAGCCAGTCGTCCAGATATGGATAGACATGAATATACTGTCTTCTGAGATGTGCTGCTACTGTCGCTAGGCACTTGGTAAATACTCTCGGGCTGTGGTCACCCCGAAAGGAAGGACTTTGAATTGATAGTGCTGATTTTGTATTGTAACCTGAGATATTTCCTGTGTGCTGGGTGTACAGGTATATGGAAATATGCCTCTTTCAGGTCTAGTGTTGCGAGGAAGTCTCCTTGACGCAACAGTGGTAACACCTGCTGTAGAGTGAGCATGTGGAAATGCTCTGATAAAATGTATTGGTTTAAGGGCCTGAGGTCCAAGATTGGCCTGAGAGACCCGTCCTTTTTGGGGATTAGGAAGTATAGTGAGTATACTCCTGTACCCTGGTGTTCTAAGGGTACTGGTTCTATGGCCCCCTTTTGAAGCATGCCGATGACTTCCTGCTGCAATAAGTGTAGGTGTTCTGCGGACATAGGACGGTGTTTTGGGGGTATGTTGGGAGGTGTGGAGATTAATTCTAGGCAATAGCCATGCTGGATAATTTGCCTCACCCACCTGTCTGTAGTGATATTTTCCCAGACGTGTAGGAACTGCTGTAATCTTCCCCCGACCGGTGTTACATGGTCTGGGGGTAGTGACAAGAAGTCACTGTTTGGTATTGGTAGAGGATCTGGTGGTGTTATTCCCTCGTCCTCTACCTTTGCTGTTATTGCCACGGTATCCACCTCTACTGTTTTTGTTGTAGGTGTTTTGCGTGTTCCCTTTGTTGTATGAGGTTTGCTGCGCTGAGCCTCCTCTTGCAGCTCCTCTGTTGCCGGAGCGATGAAAGGAGCCGCTTCTGTATGGTTGTGACTGCAAGGCTCCCATAGACTTGGCTGTCTCGGTATCCTTTTTCATCTTGTCTAATATTGTGTCCACATTAGGCCCAAACAAATAATCAGGGTTCACTGGCTGATTAAATAAAGTGCTCTGAACCTAATTTTTAAAGCCAGAGATGCGGAGCCACGCATGTCGTCTGAGCAGGACACTGGTATTGATAGCCCTGGCTGCTGTGTCTGCAGCGTCTAGCGCGCATTAGATGGAGGAGTTAGATATCAACTTTCCCTCTTGTATTAGGAATTCTGCCTGTTCTTTATAAAGGTCAGGTAGATGTTGGAGAAGGTGCTCAAGTGTGTTGTAGTGTGCCCTGTCATACCTAGCTAACAGGGCTTGAGTGTTTGAAATTCTCCATATGTTAGCTGCTTGAGCAGCTACTCTTTTGCCAGAAGCTTCCAAAATTTTAGACTCTTTGTCTGGAGGTGGAGCTTTGCCAGTGGTTTGAGAATTAGCACGTTTGCGTGCATTGGATACTACCAAGGAGTCCAAGGGCAGCTGTCCCTTAATATATGTAGGGTCCCCTGGTGCTGGACTGTATTTCTTTTCTATCCTGGGGTTAATGACTCTTGCCCTAGTAGTTTCTTTAAATATGTCCCCAGCGTGTTTAAGCACTCCTTTCAACATTGGCAATGTTTTCACTGATCTTTCAGAAGTGTTGAAAGTGTCAAAAAGGAAGTCTTCTTCAATGGGGTCCGCATGCATTTCCACGTGGTGGTTGTATGCCGCTCTTTCAATGAATGCATTGAAGGCTGCTGTGTCCTCTGTAGGCGAAGTTTTTACAGGGTATGCATTATTGTCTTGCGTGGGCTGAGAATCTGCAGGATCTACAGCATCAGTCCATGGTTGATTTTGGTTATCCTCATTGTCCACTGGATAATTATACAGTTCACTATCGTCATATTCCACATCCTCATCTGTGTGGGAGGGAGAATATGTATAGGTTTCTTGCAGCTGTGTTCTGATAGGCTCAAAGAGAATTGGAGATGTAGAAGAGTCTCTTTTCTTTTTGAGTGGTATTTTGTAGTGTTCAGCAGAAGTGTCTGGTCTGATTTTCCTTTTCAATAGGGTAATTGTGCCAGTATCTGGGTCCACATACAGTTTAGACTGTTCTTCTGTTGAGGGCTCTTGCTCTTCATGTGCTTGAGCTCTTTTCCTTTGTATAGCCTTTTTTGTTTGTGTCGGTTCGATCTCCGTTGTTAGTTCGACCGATCTTTGCCGCATGTGCACCGGAAGTCCGAATTTTATCGGTCCGAGGGGCTTTGGTGCTTCGACGGTCTTTTTCGGCTGTATGACTTTTCTCGATGCCGTGATTGGTATCGACACAACTGTTTTTGTTTGGTCGATAACCACTTTTTTGCTTGGAGTCGTCTTCGGAGCTTGTTGCTTCGAATCGATATTTTTCCTCGGCTCGATCGACCCCTTGGCCTCGACCCTCGTCTTCGGCTCGAGTGTTCTTGTTTGCAACGTCTTCGGCTTGTCGACTTTTTGTTTCGGTTCGACAACCATCTTCTGCTGGAGTCCTTTGTTTGTGTTGCTTGGCGTCGGTATCGATCTTGTCGGCTCGACGGCCTTTAGCTTAGGCATGTCCCTGGGCGTACTGGCTCTCGGCTCGACAGCCCTGATATGCGACGCATCCCTCTCGGCGGCCATTTTGTGGTTGGTCGGCGCCGATGGATTTGCGTCTTTTGGTCCGGTTTCGGTTTTGCCTCTGGAACATTCGGTTTCGATATTACCAGGGAATGGTAATGTTGCACCGATGGCTCTTGCCTTACAGACTTGCGGGACTATAGAATCGATGTTTTGATCTTGGCTAAGGCCTTCCGGCGATGCCTCGACCTGAGCCTTTGGAAGCGTTTCATTGTATGTACTGGGCTCCGTACTCCCGGTTGGCCCCATGTCCTCGCCGGAGTTGTCCTCGGCGGCTCCGATGCCTTGATCGTCGTCCCCTACCTCGACGATGTCGTCTTCCTCGTCGACGTAGTAGTCGGAGTCATGATCCGACCCCTGCTCCGAATGCTGGTCTGAGTCCTCAGCTTCGACGACCTCTTCGCCGTCTTCAAAGATGTTCTCAGGGTCAGGCGCTGGCTTCTGCATCGTCTGCATAGCTGCTCTTCGAATCCGAAGTGTTTTCTTTGACGAAACTGCGCACAAGCTAAGCAGTCGGCTTCATTGTGTTCAGGTGATAAACACTTGTTACACACAGGGTGTTTATGGGAGAGGGTGGCGCCGCGGCCAGGGCGACTGACGCTGGAATCTGGGGACCACGGTTCGATCCCCGGCTCCGGTGGCAGGTTAGCCCAGCACCATGTGACTCTGGGCAATAGCTCGCTTAATCTTCCCGACGGCCCCCAGCGCCTAGAGACCCTTACGGGTGATTGTGCGCTTTACAAATGTGGACTTTACTTTACTTTATCTATGTGTGGGAATTTTGAGTTACAATTGGTGATCTTTTGAACGGACTTCGTTCCATCGACGAAAGGCCTCTGGTGTCGTAGAAAGCCCCCTGGCCCGATTTGACGCTGTGAGTAGAAAATAATAGAAAGAAAGTTGTCGTCACCGATCGAATAACAATACAGACGACCCCGAAGGACTTTTGGCCTATTAGAAAAGTTTTTTATCGATTCCGAACTCAGAGTTGGAAATCACATCCGAACCCAATGGCGGAAAAAAACAATCTAAGGATGGAGAGGATGCCCATGCGCACTGTAGTCCAGGGGAGGAGCCACCTATCTTGTGATACTTCGAAAACTCTTCCAGGACAACAATGTGCAATCATCCGGACCCAACACTAGGCGGCGATCTATGCACAGATGAATTCAGCAGCCCACATGCCTCGAACACATAGTACTGGTAAAATAACAATGTATTGAGATGTGAGTAACTGCTAGTAGCTGAGATTAGTTTAAACATTCCATCCATCACTTTTTTGTATACTTCAGTGTGTTGCCCTAGGTTTGAAGGGTATGCCCAGACAGGCGTCTCATGCACACGGTCACTGGAACCAAACTGTACCTGGCTGAAGAGCCCATAACTAGGGCGAAACCAGTCCTGGGTTGCTTGTGTTCCGGTTCAGGGAGGACCTGGCTTTGCAGTTTGGGCTGGACTGTAACAACTGGAGCAAGGTCAAGACTGATTTGCATATAGCTGGGTCCAAACTGAGGTGACATGGTGTGCAAAATAACAATGGATTTCGATGTGCCTGGAGTAATTACCAGTGGGTGAGATTAATTCAAGCATTTCTTCCATCACTTTTTTGTATACTTTAGTATGGTTAGGTTCAGGACATAAAGACCCAAAACCCCTTGCATACCACGTCACACATACAGAGGCTACTGTGAAAGGTCAGAAGTCCCTTCCTCCTGAACCCCACCGTACTCCAAAAATAGATCATCACTGTGGAAATATCCCTTGTGATTCAAGCCACCTCGATCACATTCACCTGGGCCAAAAGACAGTCAATCTTCCTCCCAGAGACCTTCCACTGGAGGAACCCCTCAAATACAGACTAAAGTTGGATTCTAAAACAAAGTGCCAAAGTATTCCACAATAAACACTGGGCCATGCCGCCTTAAATGCACAATAATCCAAATGCACAAGTTACTACTTGTGTAGCGATATATCTGTAAGAGACATTAGTTAGTGATAGATTCCTTACCTTAGAATTTCCCCAGGCGTCAGACTGGATCTGGAAATTTTTGCGTAGCAGTACCCTTGCGCGTCGGTAGGCGTCGTCTGCGGCTCTGCGTCCATCGTCGGCGTCGTGGGAGCCGTGATGACGTCGTCGGAGTACTTAGACGCCGCCTCCACGTGCTGACGTCAGTTCTTAGACACAGCTTTTCCGCGCCAGAAGCGCTGAGCCATGCCAAAAACCAACACTGGTGCCATTGAAACTAGGGCCCTGAAAGGGAGTAACCCTAACCCTAGATATCGGTTCGCAGAACGAGGAGGATGGGCGGGTCGGTAAGGAATATATCACTAACTAATGTCTCTTACAGATATATCGTTACACAAGTAGTAACTTGTGCATCTGAAGGAGACACGTTAGTGATAGATTCCTTACCTTAGAATAGATACCCCAGCAATACCAACCCCGGTGGTGGGTCTGCGAACCAATAATCACACCAGAAAGTCCTGGAGGACAGAACGGCCAAAGAAGCCATCCCTCCGGACTTGGCTGTCCAGGCAGTAGTGTCTTGCAAACGTGTGCAGCGATGCCCACGTAGCTGCCTGACAGATGTTTTGTAAGGGCACTCCCCGGCCCAGGGCAGCTGTTGTCGCCGTGGCTCGGGTGGAGTGAGACCGCAATCCAACAGTGGGCTCCTTTCTAGCCAAGGAGTAGCATGCCTGGATACACAAGATGATCCACCGGGAGATGGTCCTCTTGTGTACCGCTTTCCCCTTCTTAGCGCCCACGTAGCCAACAAAGAGTTGGTCATCCACCCGGAACTGGCGTGTGCGATCCAAGTAGAATGAGAGCGCACGTTTTGGGTCCAGACGGTGGAGCCGCTCTTCCTCTTTAGAGGGGTGCGGTGGCAGAAAGAAGGTTGGCAAAGTGATAGACTGCCCGATGTGGAAGGCTGTGACAACCTTGGGCAGGAAAGATGGCTTAGTACGCAACACAACCTTGTCCGGATGGACAGAAAGGAAAGGATGAGTACAAGAAAGGGCCTGGAGCTCACTCACTCTCCTGGCAGAGGTGATGGCAACCAGGAAAGCAGTCTTCAGAGTAAGAAGGTGGAGAGGACAGTTGTGAAGTGGCTCAAAGGAGCGCACATCAGAAACGTAAGAACAAGGTTCAAGTCCCAAACGGAACAGGAGGGAACGTGTGTGAGATGCCCTTAAGAAATCTATTTACAATGGGAGACTTGAACAAAGAAGGTTGATCAGGCAGCCTCAGAAAGGCTGAAAGGGCAGAAAGGTAGTTCTTGATAGTGCCCAGAGCAGAGCCCTGCTGGGCAAGAGAAAGAAGGAAGAGGAGAACCTCAGAAAGAGGGGCAGAGAGGGGATCCACAGCCTTTGCTGTGCACCATGCCACAAATCTGTTCCACCTGCAGGCGTATACCGACTTTGTGGAGGGACGCCTGGCTGCCAGAATGATATTACAGACTTCAGGAGGCAAGTCAAATGGCCTCAACTGCCGCAGCTCGATCTCCAAGCAAGGAGGTGGAGACTGGACAGGTTCGGGTGGAGGACCGTCCCCTGCTGCTGCGACAGGAGGTCCTCCCGAAGAGGCAGACGTACCGGGGGATCAACTGACATACTGAGCAGCTCTGGATACCAGTACCTTCGAGCCCAGTCCGGAGCCACAAGGATGACTTGGGCCCGGTCGCGCTTGATCTTCTTCAGCACTCTGGGCAGAAGTGGTATAGGCGGAAAGGCGTACAACAGACCGCAACTCCACTCGCGACGAAAAGCGTCTCCGAGCGAGTGCCGCCTTGGAAATTCCAACGCGCAGAACAGATGACATTGCGCGTTCTCTTCGGTGGCGAATAGATCTAACCAAGGCTCTCCCAATTGCTGAAAGACGCCTTGCGCCACGTCCGAGTTCAGACGCCACTCGTGATCCATCATGCACCGACGGCTGAGCTCGTCCGCCTTGGCGTTCAGAGAACCTGACAGGTGTTGAGCCACCAGGGTCACGCCCTGGCGTTCCAGCCATTGCCAGAGGCGCAGAGCCTCCTGGCAAAGGGTCCACGACCCCACCCCGCCCTGTTTGTTGCAGTACCACATGGTGGTAGTGTTGTCCGTGAACACCTGCACTACACTCCCCCGGACAGAGGGGAGGAATGCCTTCAGTGCTAGACGAATCGCCCGCAACTCCCAACAGGTTGATGTGGAGCCGAGCCTCCGCCGGAGACCAGAGGCCTCTGATCTCCACCTCTCCCATGTGGCCTCCCCAGCCCTGAAGGGACGCCTCCGTCACAACTACGTGCTCCGGTTGGGGAAGGGAGAGGGATCTGCCGCTGACCCAATCGCGGTCCGTGAGCCACCACTGCAGCTGTCTCGCAGTGCCCTCCGAGATCAGGACGTGGTCGAACAGGTTGCCCTGATGCTGGGCCCACTGAAACTTCAGGTCCCACTGCAGAGCCCGCATCCGCCACCAGGCATGATGCACCAGTAGGATGCAGGAGGCCATCAGCCCCAGAAGCCGCAGCGTCAACCTGACCGAGACCCGGGATAACGGCTGAAAGATGGGAATCAGAGCCTGAATATCCCGGACCCGCTGTTCGGGTGGATAAACCTGAAACCGCGCCGAGTCTAGAACCGCTCCGATGAAGAGGAGCTTCTGAGAGGGGCACAGGTGTGACTTTGGCACAATGATGGGGAACCCCAGCTGGTGCAGGAGATCTTCCGTAGTCTGGAGGTGGCTGACGACTGTCTGGGGCGAGCCCGCCTTCAACAACCAGTCGTCGAGGTAGGGGAAGACTGAAACCCCTAACCTGCGCAGATGAGCTGCGACCACCGCCATCACGTTTGTGAACACCCGTGGGGCGCTGGTAAGGCCGAAGGGGAGCACGGTATACTGAAAGTGCTTGTGGCCAACCGTGAACCGCAGGTAGCGCCGGTGGGCCGGCAGGACGGGGATGTGGAAATAAGCGTCCTGCAAGTCCAACGCTACCATCCAGTCTCCTGGGTCCAGGGCAGCTAAGACCTGAGCCAGTGTCAGCATTTTGAACTTCTCCTCCCGGAGGAAGCCGTTGACGTTCCGTAGGTCCAAGATAGGGCGTAGGCCCCCTTTGCCCTTCTTGGGTACCAGAAAGTAGTGGGAGTAGCAACCACACCCTACTTCTGGCCCAGGAACGCGCATGATGGCCCCCTTGGCCAAGAGGGCCTTAACTTCCACCTGCAGAAGTCGCAAATGATCCCCCGATACACGGTGGGTTTGCGGTGGCATGACTGGAGGAGTCGCCTCGAAGGGGAGGGAGTAGCCTCTTCGGACGATCTGCAGCACCCACCTGTCTGACGTGACAGTGCGCCAGTGGAGGTGGTGATGGCGAACCCTGCCCCCCACTGGCGTCCAATGGGCCTGAAAGCACGGACTAGGAGGGTTTTGAGGCGGAGGCTGCGGTAGGTTGCCCCCTCCTCCGTAGCCACGATAGGAGGTGAGACAAAGCCAGTGTCAGGCGAAGTGTCTATACCACTGGCCTCCCCAAGTTCACCTGCCCAGTCCTCTTGAGACTGACATTCACGTGCCAGAGGGTCCTCGGACCCCTCCCAATCCTCCTAATCACCCATCTCCTGGTACTCAGGGTTAGCAAAGGATGGGGCCGGTTCATGGAAAGTGAACTCTCCGAACGGCGTCTGAAGCGGCGCCGCTCCGGCGCCAAAACCGGGTCGAGGGAGGCGTCGGGGACAGCGCCGCCCGAGGACGGCACCGGTGGTGACACCTGAGGGGTCAGCACCGGGGAGGTCGTTAAGTCCACCGGCGACGACCCGGATCCGGAACCGGATCCCGCGGGGACCTGCGGCGCCGGGCCCGAAGGCGCCGGCGGCGGCGGAACCGAAGCACCAGACAGCGTCGGGGCCGAAGCCCCTGACCCGCTAGGACCCCCAGACGGGTCCGCTGGGCCCGAAGGCACCGCGGAGCCCGTCGGAGGAGAGAGGGACCTCATGGCCATGAGGAACAGCTCGATCTCCTCCGGCGCTGCGTTAGGCCCAGGGACCGGAGGGTATGAGGCCGGACGCGGCGCCTGCAACTCCGACGGAGCCGCGTGGGCGGTGCCAACTGAACCCCCGGCCGCGTCGCGCGAGCGTCGGGGGGGGAGTCGGAAGAGCGATGACGTCTCTTCGACTTCTTGTGCTTACCTGATTACTTCGACCCTGAGGAGTGATGTCGACTCCCGGAGCTATGATGGCTCCGCTCCCGCGGCCGGTCCCTCGACCTCCGTCCGGACCGGGACCTCTCTTGGCGCGGGGCAGACTGCTGGAGTTCGAGTCGCTTACGGGACCGCTCCCGTCTAGCCTTCGAAGTCAGGGCCCGGCAGTCGGAACAGGTCTTGTCGTCGTGGTCGACGCCGAGACAGTGGAGACACCGACGGTGAGGGTCCGTGACAGACATCAGCCGGTCGCAATCCTCACAGGGCTTAAAACCAGGCATCCCTACCGGCACCATTTCGGAGTCGAAGACTCGAAAAAGGAAGATCAAAAGATCAAAAAGTTTTAGTCAAAAAGTGACTAAGATACCACTTTTTCCGGATCTGCGCTTCTGGCGCGGAAAAAAGAAGAACTGACGTCAGCACGCGGAGGCGGCGTCTAAGTACTCCGACGACGTCATCACGGCGCCCACGACGGACGCGGAGACGCAGACGACGCCTACCGATGCGCAAGGGTACTGCTTTTTTTTTTGCAAAAACACTTTTTATTGGTAATCAAGTGCCGAGCATACATTACAAAATAAAAGCATCTCAGACATCAGCCAACGATGTATTAAATCAGCTCAGGTCAATCAAGACACCTTTTATGTAGAACTGTCCCCAACTTACCCGCCCCACCCCGCATTCCCCCCCTCGTAGCCAGTGTGCCGCTTTCCTCCATCCCAGTCATTAACACGCTATCCCTATCTGCCCAGGACAGGGACCTCAATGAAGGGTAAGTGGTGTCATTCAACGGAGTGTCAAAACCCCCCAGGACTGCCATCAGTAATTGTAAGTAGTGTGTGTGCCTTGGTGAGTGTGAGAGATCCCAGGCTCAGTGCCCTCACTCTGAGGTCCCTCCCTCATCTCCACTTTGGTCTCCATCCGGCTGTTGGAGCGCTACCACCAGGGCCTCCCACGCCCTGGCCACCTCCAGCGCCTTGTCATTATCTAGGCTCCTAGCTTGTCGCAGCCGCAATGTACTCTCCGCTTTCGCCCAGCGCTCTAGTGTGGTCTTCCAACGCGGGTAGCTGGGGCCTTGAATAGATTTCCAGTGCATGGAGATTTCACGTTTAGCCAATATCAAGCCCAGGTCGCAGAATTTGCTGGTGACTCGAGTGCGAGGGGTGTGAGGGAACCACAGTAATAGGCATGTACCTATGTCAGGAGCGATCTGCCGGTCCGTGACAGCATTCAGGCAGGACATTACCGCCTCCCAGTAACCCGTCAGTTTGATGCAAGACCAAAACATGTGGGCGAAGTCCGCATCCGCAGTCCCACATCGGGGGCAAAGCGAGGAAGCACCCTCAAAATATTGCGAGATTTTCGTCGGCGTTAGGTACGCTCTGTGTAGGGTAAAAAACTGGACCAACTGGAACCTGGCGTTCCTCGTACCCTTCCATGCTCTGCGCAGTAGCTGTGGCCACGCCGTGTCAGGAATAGATCGCCCGATGTCCGCCTCCCACTTGGCTCGCAGCCCATCCATGGGCCGCAGGGCAGCTGTCGACAGCCGCCGATAAAGACATGTGACAGCCTTGTAAGTGCCAGCGGCCATCACCACATACTGACAGCACTCCGATGTCGGCGGTTCAGTGAGCCCACATTTCCAGTATCGGCGAATACCAGCCACTAAAGCGGCGTGGAGCAGATATCCACCTCTCGGCAGATCGTAAGAGTCCCGCAGCTCCTGAAACGGGAGCAGCGAGCCATCCTTGTAAAGGTCGCCGACCATCTGCAGGCCAAGCTCCTCCCAGACCGCCAGTGCCGACCAGTCACCGCCATGCGGGAAGGCTGTGCACATCCCGAGTGGAATTTCGGGGGCGTAAGGGCGAACGGCACCGGAGCGCTTGTGGGCCCGAAGCCAACAGCTGCGAATCGTCCGTTCCTCCAAAGTGAGCTGAGCTAGGTCCAGCTTCTGGCCCATGACTATAAAGGAGAGGAAATGTCTCGGGAACAATTTGCCTGACACATCGTCCGGGCCGCGGAACTCCAAAGCCACCGCCTGGGTGAGCCACTGCAGCTGCGCGGCCAGGTAGTACCACTCAAAATCCGGGGCCGCAAGGCCCCCGTCCGCTCTGGGGCGCATCAGCGTAGTCAGCGCAACCCGTCGTCTACCCGAACCCCAGATGAACCCCGTCGTTAGGGAGCGGAGTCTGCCGAAAACTGACGCGGGAATCCAGACCGGCAGGGTGCGAAACAGGTACAACAGTCGGGGGAGTGCCACCATCCTCAGCAACGCGACTCGTCCCGCGACTGAAAGCGGCAGCGTCCGCCAGAAACCCATGCATCCCTGTAGATTCCGAATCGCCCTGTTGATGTTACCGTCCAGGAGGGCCGCGGGCGAGTGGTAGATGAGAGTGCCCAGATAGGGGAGGCAATGGCGCTCCCATCGCAAGGCACCCTCCGGCTGGATGTCATCGGCCTCCGGAGTCAGCGGGAAGAGGCAAGACTTCCCCCAGTTGACTCTCAGCCCCGAGAGACGACCAAAATCCGCCAGGAGCCGTTCGGCCCCGCATAGGGAATCTCCCGTGTCCGCCAGAAACAACAGACAATCGTCCGCATAAAGAGAGATGTAGTGGGTGTCGGCTCTCAGCGGTAGTCCTGCATACGCTCGGCCCATCCGGGCGTGCGCAGCCAGCGGCTCTATGGCCAATGCAAATAACAAGGGGGATAGAGAACACCCCTGACGGGTCCCCCTACCCACCGCGTAAGAGGCTGAAATGGTGGTCCCCGTTTTGACACGGGCCGTTGCCCCGGCATATAGCAAGGCAGTCCATTTCACAAAGCGTTCGCCCAGACCAAAGGCCTCTAGGACGCGGAGCAGGTATGGCCACTCGACGCTGTCAAATGCTTTCTCGATGTCAATCGAGAGGATCGCAGCACCTGGAAAGTCAGCGGCCTCTCCCCCCATGATCCGGAGCAACCGGCGCACACAGGTGGCAGTGGTGCGTTGAGGAATAAAGCCCGCCTGGTCGCCATGCACCAAGGAGCGCATGTGGGTTAGGAGCCGCGTCGCGAGGATCCGGCTCAGGATCTTGTAGTCCGTGGTGAGCATGGAGAGCGGGCGGTACGCCGAACGGCTGCTCGCATCACCCTCTCGCTTCAGTAAAGGTATCACTAAGGCCTCCCGTGTAGACGCCGGCAAGCATCCCGAATCCCAGGCCTCTTGGTAAACCGCCTGCAGACGCGGAACCAACACATCCGTGTAGGCCACATAAAATTCGATCGGGAGCCCATCTGTACCCGGAGTCTTGCGGCGGGCCATGTGTTTGATGGCCACCCTGATTTCTCCCACGGAGATATCGCCGCCCAACTGATTCGCATGCTCCGGGTCGAGCCTGGGCAGCTGCGCCGCCGCCAGGAACCCCTCCAGCTCCTCCGGAGGGTCCGGCATCCTGCTCCTATAGAGGTGTTTGTAATACTGATGGAATTGGTCGTTAATGTCCACTTGCGTGTAGACCATGCGCCCCTCCGGGGTGGTCAGTGCCACTATTGGGGAGCCTCGGGTCCCAGGACTGGCCAACCACGCCAATAGCGAACCCACTTTGTCTCTTTCGGCGTGAGCCCGGACAAGGAACTCTTTATAATCGAAGCAGCGCAGTTTTTCCAACGCTGCCGCCACTACCTCCCGAGCCTCTGAGACCGCTCCAAGAGCTCCAGGGTCCGCGTGGCTGCGCCTTTCCTCAGCACGCAACCTGTCCTCACCGCGCTCCACATCCTGTAGTAGGGTTTTTCGGACACCCGCGGTGGCCGAGATACAGACGCCCCGAACCACCGCCTTAAAGGCGTCCCACTCCAGTGCCCGGCTGGAAGCCGTGCCCACATTGGCGTCAAAGTACCCTTCCACCCCGCTACGCACACTGGCCTTAAATGCTGGGTCCTCCAGCGTCAGTGGGTTCAACCGCCACGTTGGGATAGCTTGACGTTGCCTCATCCACCGCATCGACACCAGGCAGGGGTTGTGGTCAGACACCGTCCTGGTCAAGTACTCGCTGTGGTGGACCAGGCCCTGGATGTCCATTGAACACAGAATGCTGTCTAGGCGAACATGCAGATCGTGTGGAGGGGAGTAAAAGGAGAAATCCCTTTCCGTTGGATGTTGGGTCCTCCATGCATCGACTAGGCCCCAGCTACCCTGCCATGCTCTCCTACTCTGCGCCAACTTGTGAGCCGCTGCCTGCGCTAATGGTGGGTGAGAGCGATCCAGGTCCACGTCCAGCACTGAGTTAAAATCCCCCCCAAGCAGGACCGTACCAGCCAGGACAGTCGCCAGCTTCCCAGACAGTCGCGCAAAGAAGGCAGGCTGGTCTACGTTGGGGGCGTAGACGCTGCAGAGCGTCACGTCCCTCCCATCTAGGCGGCCCTGCACAGCAACAAACCTCCCCTCGGGGTCAACTATCGTCACCAGAGGCTGGAAGGGAACCCCCGCCCGGACCCATATCAAAGCCCCCCGTGCGAAGGCCGAGTAGGTGGTGTAAAACATATGCCCCCGCCATCTGCGCTGCAGGGCCCGCCCCTCGGTTTGATCAATATGGGTTTCCTGCAGGAAGGCAACCTGAACCCCCCTGCGGACAAGATGGGCATGAACCCTGTGGCGTTTCAGCATGGAATTCAGACCCCTCACATTCCAGGTCACACACTTCAGGTCAAGGAGGGTCCCCATTCCTTACGACACACACTATTCCAATGAAAGCAACTTTCGCACGCACACCGGCTACTCCCCAAGAAACGAACCCGGACATTCCCCAACAACCCCGTGTCCCACCCCTCCCCAGAATAGGTCCCCAACAGTAGAAACCCATCCAAATGAGCAAGTCCCAACAGTAACAGTCTCTGGCAACAACCAGAGTCCCACAGTAGTTATGGGAGAAGAGGGGGTGGCCTGTCGCCCTTCCCAACAGACCGCAAGCAGCTCGCTCTTTTAAGCCAGTTAGGCCTCCCCCTCGTGCCCCAAGTGTCCCGCATCCCCTCTGCTAGGAAGGCGATCCGCACCTCAAAGGCTGGCCGCCCAGCTCCAGTCCCAGGCCCAACAAGTCAATGCCGCCACTGCCCCAAACCCCGGACAGGAACACAGCAGGCTATACGATACCACTGCAGGGGAGCATCAGCCTCATTCGTCCAGCAAACCATCTGCAGTCCCAGGCGTGACATGGGGTGGCGCGGGGTCTCCAACCACCGACTCCTCCGATGTCCCCCCGTCCGTGCCACCTCGAGATCCCGACTCCACAACCGTCGCGGCGTCCAAGGTCCGGGAGATATCAGTGACCGCCCGGAGGGCCTCCCCGCGCTCCAGCTCAGTCTGTGATGCCGTAGGTGTCCGAACCTTCGGTGGTCGTTTCTTGCGCCTCTTACCCCGTCTGGGTCTTGGCGGTGCCTGCCGCTGTTCCCCGGTCGCATGAAGTGCATCCGCGCCAGTCTTGTAGAGCTCCAGCCAGTCCCAAACGTCGTCGGGAGTGTCATAGAAGGAAGATTTGCCATCGAGCATGATCCGTAGGCGGGCTGGGAACAGGAGAGAGTAGCGGATGCCCTCCTCCCGGAGCGCCTTCTTGACCGCCAGAAAGGTCGACCGCTGTCTCTGGACTTCCAAGGAGTAATCCGGATATATAGAGACCTGGGCGTTGGCCACTCTATAGGGCCCCAGAGCTCGCGCCTTTTGCAGGATGAGGTCCCGGTCCCTGTAATGCAGCAACCGCGCCACCACCGGACGGGGAGGCCGGCCCTCGGCCGGGGGACGAGCCGGCACGCGGTGAGCATGCTCTAGAGTGTAGAACGGCGAGAGCCCCTCCGGGACGACCACATCTCGCAGCCAGGCCTCCAGGTAGCCCAACATGTCGGTCCCCTCAATTTTCTCTGGTAGGCCCACCACACGAACGTTGTTGCGGCGGTTGCGCCCTTCTGCATCCACCGCCCTCTGCTCCAGTATGTGCACCCTCTGTCGCAGTTCCCCCAGCAAGGCGTCCGCCGCTTTCGACGAAGGTTCCAGCTCAGCAATCCGGGTCTCGGTCTCCTTGACCCGATCCGCCAACTTGCTGTGGTCAGCACGCAAGAGGCCCAGGCTCGTAGACACCTGCCCGATGTCATGATGCAGGGCCTCCCTGGTGTCCGCGATGGCCTTCAGGATCTGCTCCAGCTGGTTTTGCGGCAGCCCCGCCGCCGGGACGGTGTCCGGAATGGGGCCCTGGTCAGCCGCCGGCCCCTCAGCAGCGTCAGGCGGGGGTTTTAGTGGGCGTTTCCCCATGGGGGTGGTTGCGTCTCGTCCCCGCAGCAACAGGGTCGGCGTCCCCACCTGCGTCCGACTCACCAGGCCGCAATCCACAGGGTCGGTCGCCGCGCTGCACTCCCCCTGGGTCCGCCGGCCCCCGTGACCAGCAGCTCTCCAATGGCTCCTTGATCCAACTTGTCGCCTCGCAGTCCACCAAGCACAAGGTGCCCCGTTGAGTGCACCGCGCCCCTAAGTCCGCAAGCAATGTACAGGTCACCAGTCCAAAATGGCGACAGGGGCGGCCCTCCTGGGTGCCACGGAAGCGGGGTCAGGGAGTGGCGCGCCCGGGCTCCAAGAAACAGTTCCCCCTGAGGGTCCCCGAAGCCAGGCCACTAGGCTCCACGGCGCCAGCAGGGTCCCTCGACGGCCACAGGCCTGGGGTCAGCGCAAGATCCCCTCCACTCAGGACGGTGGCACAGGGTCCGGCCCCATCTCAATCCCGGGGCCCGAGGACTGCGGCTCCGCACTCCGCCAGGCCGCGCAGGGCTGGTCAGCACCCCAAGCCCGCGCTCCACAGCTTGCGCACAGTGGGGTCTCCCAAAGTCAGGCTGGCAGGGGTCAGTGCCGAGTAGATGCGACCCCGGTGGGCCCAAGCACCGTCACACGCTCCTCATCCGGCCAGCAGCAGGCCCCCCCGGGCCGGGGCCGTAGCAGGACTCCCCACCCGTAGGTGCCCCCACCTTGCCTCCGCCGATATGCCGCAGGAAGGCAGTCCGAGCCCCGCCGCCGCAGCGAGCCCAAATGTCCGGGGCTCCGGGTCCTGTGGCAGTCGGCGGCCGGCCAAGCACCGCCTCGGGCCGGCCTCTGGACTACTCGAGGCCGGGGATGCGGCCGAGCGTCAAGGCCGCAAGATGGCCGGCGCCGCCCAGCAAACTCCGGGCGCGGCGCGGGTACCGCGCGGCCGGGGATCCGTCTCCTCCGTCTCCGGTCAGGCCCCCAGGCGTGCAGGAGGAGATGCGGGCCAACTCAGGGCTTCTAGGCCGCCAGGATCATCAACGCCAGGATTACTGGGGAGGCCGCGGCGGAGCTCAGCGCTCACACGTCCACCTCCATCGGCTGCCAAGCCACGCCCCGCGCAAGGGTACTGCTACGCAAAAATTTCCGGATCCAGTCTGACGCTTGGGGATATTCTAAGGTAAGGAATCTATCACTAACGTGTCTCTTTCAGATAAAGAGTTGTTAAGAGACCCTGACCACTCTGTACATTCCTATTAAATTGCAAGGTTAATGCAGCCATTTTCCTCATCATAACACGACACATTAAGGCAAAAGAGAGTAAAGTGAGGACAAAACCTTTCCACTCAAGGCCATGTAGCTGTCTTTAAAATCCAACAGTGGACAACTATTTGCAAGTACCACAAGATGTTAACCATACCACACTATGGTATACAACATATGGTTGCTTACAATATTAATGTACAACACAGGGGTCCTGTAAATATGGACGATGTAATGTACTGTTACATTTTGATATTTATAACATCAAAACAATGAAAACAATTACAAAAATAAATAAGTGATAAAGTAATTGGCATAACTTTGCTACAAAAAACTGTAGCAAAAAAGTGTAACATTTAGAACTTAGATACCTTCCCTTGTTTGGCCTTTGTACTAAACACAGTAGTGAAGTGTAGATTATGTGGGTACAGAGTCTTATTAGGTGCAACTCCTCCCCCCATAAAAAGGCTCTCCGAATTGTGGTTATTCAAGTTTTCCACTGCATATTCCAATCTGTAATGCCAGCTAATAGGTTTATGTGCATCACAACTTGTGACCTCTATAGCGATACAGATTCACACAAGTTCAAAGAGACACTTTCAATAGTTAATTAACCTTTAGCATAGAGATTAAGGTGCATGTCCATATTTTCAGCAAAATAATAAAAAAATAGATAAAGTTCTTTATAGCTGAAACCATAAAGAAGTGCATATGGTTCAGCCAGCTATATAATTACTCTAAAGAAAGATAATTAAGGAGAGCAATGTAGTGTAACATTAACACCTGAATGTAAAGAAAATTAAATGTGCTGGTAAAAGAATAAAAAGCAAACAGCAAAGAGACACCCGCAGCTATACTCATTGTTCCAAAAGACCTGCATATTATAGTAAACGGTGTTCATAATGAATCCTGTGAAAAATACTCACTAATTTACTGATCTCTTCTTGACGATCAGGTGCTGACCTGGCAGTTGCCCGTATCATAGTGGAGGTTTGATTGTCAGTAAGTTTCTTTATACATCTCTGTCCTGCCACTATATTACATACCTAGGAGGAGAAAAGAATTTGTTATTACGTCACTTAAACTATATATCACGTACAGTGAACGGTATGTGCTTAATAAAAATGTCCAATCACAAAACTGAGATGAGAAAACCATGCAGCGTGTGGCAAGGTGTTTTCCAGCCCAAGGTGATGGAGAGGGACACAGGACATAGGTGAACATGTTTAAAAATATAGACTTTCACAACAAAAGCTTCATAAAGAAACATTTTAACTAATTTCGTTTAACTCCATGCAAAACATCAGGTTAATAGAATTTATTAAGGATAAGCAAAGTATCTATCACTGCAACTAATAAAGACAAAAAAAGTTACTGCTTCTCCAGCATAAGAATCTTATAAACCTAGGATAGCACTTTATTCTTGCTTTATGCTAGGACCTCGTTAATAGAGAAAAAAATATTTTTTAAAAACTCTCATTCAAACTGGCTTCAAAATATGATTTTCTTTTTTAAACTATTTTGAAAAAATATATATAAACTAAGATGTTCTGTACTTATGAGAACAGATTTTCAATCTATCCGCTTTTTAAACATAAAAGAAATTTTACAAAATGCCTGCAAATACATACATAACTCCAGGATTAGCATGCAGAGCAAAAAGTGCATTGTATCATTAAGGCTGAGTTTGGACTGCATAAGGCACAAATCAAGCCAGTTGAACTTCAGTCATCTTGATGTTCCCAGTTATTCAGCTGCTGTATATAACGTGCTAGCAAATAAACTAAGCCCTCCAGGACAGGAGAAGACAACGTTTTTTTCATGAATTTAGTACCAATTCCTATGATGAAGAGCAGGTAATTCATGGTATGAACTTTTACATCCGTCTCATAGGATCTTTGCTGATATTCATAAACACTTAAAAGAATAGAAAGCTGTCTCTACTTAAGTGATACTGATAGATTCAACAGGATCATATAGCAAAGGAATTGACCTCTGTGTAAGCAAACAGGTTACAATAAGGGACTTGGGCACCCATGCTGGAGTTTAAACAATAATATTTCGCAAATGTATAAACATACAGGTAGATTACTGCTTTACAAAGCTCTACCATCAATACATTCTTTGGCAAAGCTGTAGAGTGTACTGCAGCTTTGATCAAGAATGTTATCCCATGCTGAATAGATTTTCACCCTTTTTAAAAAATATTAGTTTTTGTAAAAGTGACAGCACATAAAAAGGGTGCCAATACAACAAAGGAATACATTGTTGGACTCACAACATTGGCAGCGAGCAAGGCTAACCCGGCACTAGTAGACTGAGGGGGAGAGGTGATAAAAGGGGTACTTGCAAGAGTAACAACAAAGCAGGCTGATTGGGCATAGAGAAGGGAATTGAGCATCTGGCATCCCTACCGCCACCTTGGAGACGCAAAGAGACAGTTTTGGACCTATGGAGCAACGTGCAAAGTGGCACCTAACAAGCACCAGTAGTGGTAGAGCAGGAGACAAGGAATGGTAGGAGCGGGCTAAAAAAAACCAAACCCTTAACGTAGTACACTCAAAATACGGTAACTGTTAGAATAAGAGCGCACTGCAAGTAAAGGAATGTCAAAATATATACAGTATGTGTGGTGCTCAAGATGAAAATTAGTCGGTTACCACGACCAAATCAATGTGCTAACAAGTTAGCTCAGACAAAACCTAATGTTTTCATCGAGCACTCAAAGTCCAAAGAAGTATCAGTATTGTAATATCAATTTTAATCTTGAAATTTTCCAATTATCATCTTCATTGGAAACAGTATTCAGTATTAAATATTGAATACTGAGGATTGTTTCCAATGAAGATGATAATTGGAAAATTTCAAGCTTAAAATTGATATTACAATACTGATACACTTTTTGGACTTTGAGTGCTCGATGAAAACATTAGGTTTTGCCTTAACGTAGTATTTTCTAAGGCCTCCAGCCTTCTTCTCAGCTTATGCCCAGACCTGGAGGGAGCGCTTCCATGTCGACAGATAAGAGGGGTGCGAGCCCTACAGCAGCATGTGATTATTCACTTGGCCACAACCAAGGCCAGATCCTGGCAGCGCACAACAGTTCTATTCCTCAGAGGACGTGGGCAATAACCCAGGGATCAAACCTCCAATCTGTGAAGAGGAAGGAATTTAGTTGTACAAGCATTGTAGTAACTGCAGCACCGAACTGAAGGAGGAACACGCACCCCCACAGCATATGATGTCGATCAGCGTCCTAGGCGTGACATTGGGGACAGCTAGCATTCACCACAGCAAAAAAAAAAAAGATTAATCTTGGCTGTTGACAGGTAAGCTCTTTGCAGGATGAAAAATTGGATGGGCTTGAGCCTAGCATTCTTGGAGAGCAGCCTCTCCATTTCAGGGTGGGTATTTTCATTTTCCATCTCTCGCAGAGTCCGGCCACTGAGGTCGGTCTGTGCTCCCTGAGGGCTGCTGATGAGCCAGCAGCCACTTCCCATGGTATAAAGATATAGTTCAAGAGCGTGAGTAGGGGTTCTGCTGATATGATGTACAAATTGAGACACAGGACCAGGGCATGATATGCTAGGAATCGCCATTTTAGGAAATCTGCACTGATCAACTAGCACATCAAAATGTGCTAAAGCACCGTCCTAGAAAAAAGAAAAATTGTCCGAAATCGTCACCCACCCCCACAACCATTCCTAAAGAGAGGAAGACCACTATAGCCCCAGGTGTACATAGATTTCTGAGGGGAATGGCCAAAGCAAAGGGGAGGGTTGAAGCAGTAATGCCTATGTCTTCAAAAACACCGAAATGCCACATGGAGCTGATGCAGAGCACCAAGCGTCAAGTCTGCAAGGGATCAACAGTGCTGGAAGGGTACAATAGGGGCTCCTAGACTGCCCTGACGGTTACTTTACAGGAACCTTGGGGGTTGGGAGGGGTGCTGTAACCGTCTAGACTGAATTTCGGTGTAGACGACTGACTAAATGGTTGCGATGCTTTACGATGTCTACCAAAACTACTGAGTCACAAGTTGAGTTATGTTTATAAAAATATAAAAGTGGGACGTTCTTTGATTTTGACAAGAACCTGATATATTTATTGCCATTAAGTTAAAATTTGCTGCCGGACCGGAGGTTGTTGGCTGAAAAGCTGTGTATCAATTATCTTCGACAAACGTTAAGTATTGCTGCCGGCCTCAGGGTTGTAGGCATAATGCTGTGTATTATTGGCAAATGAAAATAAGAGTCTTACGTCAAAAAAAAACAAAAAAAAAAGTCTGCATGGGATGAAACAGGCACAGTAGTCTGTCCAGCTTTCAGGGAGGGTGTGTTGAGGCAGTGTTGTCTAAATGGCGTATCGTGAACCAGCAGCACACCCACTGTAGCTGAGCTGCCAGATAATAATGTTCATAATCAGGAGCGCCAATGCCAACCTTCGCTGTGGCAAACCTCAGTTGAGACAGCACAACTCGGCTACAGTCCCCTCGCCAGACGAGGCCATCCAGCAGGCCATCCAAAGAACTGAAGATTAGCAAAGTAATACAACAGCCACAAGTGTTTTACCTTTGTTAGTGCTATTTTAACTTAGAGTGAAGGGGTTTGCCAAAAAGAGATCTGGTTACGTATTATCGATACCGCCCTGCTAAGATTGCCACCCACCAGATCCAAATCATAGATCTGAGGTTCTTAAATATTTAGTGCTGTCTATCAGATACCTCAACCCTTTTCTAACATCCAGAGTGCTCATGGATTTCTCATCAGGAGAATTGATTTAGGAAAAACACTAGTAGAGAAATAGATTGATTAACATGGGAATCTAACATTAATTTCGGCAGGAATGAAGGGCAAGTTTTAAGTACCACTACAAGATATATCTTACTGCTCATTTTTGAAAAGCCAATTTATTAAAGAGAAAAATGCTTATGGCAGTCTAATGCAAGCTTTAATGGACATATTTCATTATAACTAACAGAGTGAGAGGCTAATTAACATAAGTGACAAGAGGACTATTTCACAGACCTTTTTAAAGGAAAGATTTGAGAATAGATGGATAATGGAGCCAAACACATTGCAGCCTGGAAAGGCTGTAAAAACAACTAAGCTCTTTTAGCAGAAACCCATCATGCTCTGTCAGCAGAAGTTAAGCCAGAGAAAAGTAGTAAATTTCTTCGTCTCATCATCAGGGGGAAGGTCTATACTGATTGGTGTAAACCTTACATTTCTGTACGGTCGACCTGTATTTTTTGCCTTTTGTTGAACCCTATATTGTTGCTGGCTGTAGAACTCTGTGTACTTTACCCCTGCTAGCCAGTATTAAAGTGCCTATGCTTATCCTTTCAATAATGACGAGATTGGTATACTCCTATTTGGTATATTTAATTTCCTACAAAGCCTGTGTGTATGGTACAAAATGTACCCAGGGCCTATAAGTCGAATGTAACTAGTGGATTCCAGTACCTATTGTACCATCCACTACAGGGACAGTAAAAAACATGGCTCCAGGCCTACCACTATAGTTTTACTGTGGCAGTTTAAACACTAATATGACCTGTCAAAATAAACCCTTTTGACAGGTAAAAATCTCACTTTTCATTATGAATATGGCATATGCAAATCTTGTAGTTTGCAAGGCAGTTTGCATGTTATTTAAAAGTAAGTCATGTAGAAGTTTAATGGTAACATGTCCTTACAGTGACTAACACCCAATAGCTATCTTTCACTTTGTCATGCCTTGCTGTCCCATATGAAAATTCCAGAGTACAGTTTAAAATCCTAATGCTGTATCTCAGGACAGGACTAGCTTGAAAAATAAAGAAACAACTATTTTTAATAGTTACTTAAAATATTAAATGATGAAGTAGGATTTTTAATAACATATTAAGGTAAAACGCTTTTAGAAAGTTACCTTTACCTGACTAAAGCTCTTAGAGGCTACATTTCCTCTCCTACTTCTGCCAGGCAGTAATCAGCATTTGAATAGGTCTTAAAACGGCACTAAGTCCCAGAAGCAAACAATAGGCTGACTTGAATGGGCAGTGATGACTCCTCTGAACCTGACAGATTGGTGCTATGAGCATTCTTTTGACACAAAAGAGCATTTTCTTTGGTGACATTACAGGGTCAAATCCTGCTCGATGCCAACATCTACTTGACCAGTCTGCTTTGCTTTTACTTCAATGGCAGGGAAACTGATGTGTTTGAATTAATGGAAAATAAAAACTGAGAAACCACATTGGAGGAAACCAAATCGTAAAGTGATTATTTTAAGGAAAAACGATTTTAAGGAAATAAAAAAAAAATCTAAAGGAAACATTTTAAAGGAAAGAATTTCAAGGAAAAATCTAAAATTACATTAAGCTTGGGTGGAGCTTTTGGGTTCAGAGGTGGGTAATGTTTAGGGTGCTGAGGGTTTTCAGGAGTCAGTAATAATTGAAATTTGGCCACAGAAATGCATTTTTGAGGGTTTGAGATGGGTGGAGGGCAGGGGTTGGTGAGGGATTTATAGAGTTCATGGCTGAGTGGTGTTTAGGTGTGTGAGGTGCTTTTAGGTTTCAGGAATGGGTGGAGAATAAGGGTGCTGAGGTGTTTTAGTGTTCATGGATGGGCAGAGTTTGGGGCTATTGAGGGTTTTTAAGGTTCAATTATGGGTAGTGGCTGAGGTAGCGAAGAGTTTTTAGGGCTCAGGATGGGGTGAAGTTTAGCTTTGTGAGGGGTTTTAAGAATTCAGGTATGCGTGAAATTTAGAAGTAGAAAGGTTTTTTTAGGGTTGAGGGCCGAGTAGGTTAGGGTGAGGAATTCTTATGCGTCATTGATGGCTGGTGTTTAAGGGTGATGAGGGGTTTATAGGGTTCAGGGATGGGTGGGTTTTAGGCATAGAATAGGGTTTTCTAGGGTTCAGGAATGGGTGGAGTTCGGGGTAGTGAGTGATTTTATGGTTCATGCCAGTGGTATGGTGGATTTTTGGGGTAAAATGGGCGTTTAGGCTTCAGGGATGAGTGTAATTTAGGTGTGGTGAGGTGTTCTGGGGGGATAGATGGTGTTTAAGGGTTGTGCAGGGGCAGCGATGGATGGTGTTTACGGTTGGTAACGAGACAGCCAACTAAAAGCATCAGAAGTAATTGATTGAGGGTTTAATAGATATACTTATGAAATAATGTCCCCTGAAGTAAAGCAATAAAGTAAATATCTATGACAAAACTGTTAGTTAAAGTAAGACCTGCAACCATTGCATTTATAATTAAAAATAAGCATTCAAAAGCCAATTTTAAACTTGAAAGGAAGGGAAACGGGATGCCAAAACAAGTCATGCGTATCCACTTTCTGGTTGCTGGACAACTCTATTTTTGTTCAACCAGACTTCAGTGTCCGTTTTTTTGTGGGTACAGTGACTGCCCAGAACTGGATTTTAGTGTTAGATGTGAGAGGACATTAGGTTTACTATAGTACACTCCCCACACACACTCCCAGCTCTCAGTGCCCAACCTTCGCACTGCTTAAGACTTTTGCATTTTAAATATGTTCAAAGTGGGTAAGTGTGTCCCGGGAACTTTTACCCACTTGGTTAGGCCATGCCCACAAGTCATTACCACACGAAAAATAGTGCCAGGCATAAATGTGACACCCCAGGCACCCACCTCAAAATACTGCTGGACCTGTGGAAGATTAGAAGAGGACTGATCCTGAGAAGAGTCCTCGAGAACTGGACCTGTTCCCTCTTGTACCCAAGACAAATAATGTAACTGCAAGGGTCATAAGGCTGGCATCCTATTAAAGCTACAGGGACACAACAAGCCACAAGAGGTGCATTTTCCTGCAAATGCCAGGCTAACTAGTGGCACCTGGAGTGGACCCTGCTGTTTGGCCTCTGCCACACACCCTGCGAGTGCCATCCCTGAGGTCTTGGAGAGCTTAAGAAGTGTACTACTGTGCTGGATTAGGACTTAAAGGACTTAAGTCAGAAGTTAGACTCTTTGACCAGAACGAACCTGGTTGGTGTATCAGACCAAAGAGCCATCACGGTCAGTGTCAAACTGCACCTAGGTGCCGGGTCTATCACAACCATTGACTAATATTGTACTTTATGCTTCTTTGAGCTATTCCTACTTAAAACTCTTGAAATTCTCATCTCTGGTTCCCCTTATTGGATTTTTGTGATTTTGGTGTCATTAAATCATTAACTTTATTCTATTTTCCTAAATTAGATTAAGATTTTTATTGTTTTGCCTTTTGATTTTATTACTGTTTTGGAACTTCATAAATACTTTACACATTACCTAAAGTTCAGTCGGTTTTCTCTGTGCCACACCTGCACGGGGCTGAGCTCAGATTAATTTAATGACTTTAAGGATTCAACCTGACAAGGGTTGTGATTGTTCCTTGAGGTAGGTAGTGACGCACCCCAAATATTACATCAATTTATTCAAATTCTAATTAAAATTACCCTGAAGGAGAACTAGGATCACAGATAGGTAACCATACCATTTTCTCCATGTGATCATCAACAGTCTTATTCACAGAGTAGAGTTGCAAGCTTATCTCTTAGATAAAAGAGACAAGGAGAAAGAAGAATTCTCTACCCCAAAAGAGTGTGCAAGGATCCTTGGCCCACTTGGGCATCAGCCTTGGAATCGGAAAGAAGACAATGTTGCATACACATATGCATGCACAGACAAGTGGCTGTGTTACACATTTTAGAAATGGAACTAGTCCTTAGTAATGCAGCAGTAGCGGCTTAACCCCATGCACAACAGGATAACAGAAAGCTTTATTAGCAATGTGTAAGAAAGTGGCTCTGTATATAACGGACCAAAGTAAGGTACAGTGTGCACACAGTCCCCAGATGTATGGCAGAGGCTAAAGTTAGATATAACCTTACTCTCCAAAGTGGTAGCTTGGGCGAGCAGTAAGACAGTATCAGAGGACAGTGTAAAGCATTTGTTGTACACACTCAGTCAGCAAATGGTCTCACACACTCAAGAACTGAACTCTAGGTCAATTGTTTTGTATATAAAAATATATAGTTGTTTATTTTAGAACCACAGTAGGTATCATAAATACTTTCTCAGAATGAGATGTTGCAATTGAATACTTTCAAAAAGCAATAGACTTTTACATGCAATAGATACAGTTGTTTCAATATGCAACACAAGTTAAACACAAAATAACATTGAGCTCAATAGGAGTTTTTAAGTGAATGCAATAAAATTACTTTCTATTTTATTTATTCAAAGTTTTATATAGCGCGAACAAGATCTTTGCAGATATCAGAGCAAAGAGACAGGGGTGGGGGCAGCAGGTGAGTGACTAAACATATTATTGGGTACAGTATAATAGTCAATATCACAATAGGATAGCAGTCATGTGCTGATAAAATACCAATAAACAATCAGGTAAGCAATAATATAAGACGGTGCAAAGTCATTAAATCAATTACAATAGAGATCAGGAGAGCTTAGGCTATGGGGATGGCTTATACCACTTTCTTAGAATTACAGAGAACAGGGGGTGGGGACATCAAGAGGGTGATTCAACAAACTAGTGTGAACAATAGAATAGGCAGTAAGTGAGTAGCATAATAGGTCACAATCATGTAAGAATAGAATAACATTGGACAGTCAGGTAACCAATGATACAAAAGCGGTGCAAAGTCTCTGATCCACCAAACAATAAAGTTCAGGTGAACTTGGCCATAAGGATGGCTTTCACCTCTTTCTTGAAGAATGCTGTGGAGGAGATAAGCCTGGTTTCAGGAGGGAGTGCATTCCAGATCCTGGGTGCCATTCCTGAGAAGGAGCGTTTGTAGGTTTTTTCCTTCCGGAATCTGCGAGGTTTCAGGAGTAGACTTTTTGTACTTCTATTGGATCTCGAACCTCCTGATATGACAACTTTTGAGTGAGGTAGTTGGGTGCCTTGTGGTGTACGGCAGAGTGTCATAACGGCAATTTTCAGCTGTATTCTGGCTTCAAAGGGCAGCCATTTCAGGGATTTGAAGTCAGGGGATATATGTGAGTGTTTCCTTGAGCCAGTAATGAGTCTCGCGGCAGCGTTCAAGGCGGCTTTTAGGGGTGCGGTTGTTGATAGAGGGAGTCCGCTGAGGGCCAGAATTCCATAGTCTATGCGGGGGATGACTAGGGCTTGTACTGCAGTTTGGAAGTCTTTGGCTGGGAGGAAGGGTTTAAGTTTCCTCAATGTGTTGATTTGGAAATTAGCTCCTTTCGTAGCTTTGCTAATGTGCTGTTGCATGTTGAGCTTGGCGTCAAGTGTGATGCCTAAGGATTTCGCAGAATCCACGATGGTGGGTCGGACATTGAGTGCTGTTAGGTGATTGAGCCAGATTTGGGTGGTGGTAATTTTCGCAGGAGGTGAGATCAGAAGGAACTCAGTTTTCAGAGCATTTAGTTTGAGGTGATTGACGGCCAACCACGATTGGGTGTTTCTAAGTGTGTAGTTCAGAAGTTTGATATCTTCCGGGGATTGTACCTTTAGGTAAAGTGGAGTGTCATCGGCATACATGTGGAAGTGAACATTGGATGCTTGGAGCAAGGTGGCGAGTGGTTCCATGACGAGGTTGAACAGTGTGGGTGAAAGGGAAGATCCTTGTGGGACGCCTAAGTCTACTGGCACAGGTGAGGACAGCACATTGTTGATCTTGAACTTCTGAGACCGGTTATGTAGGAAGGAAGTGAACCATTTGAGAACGGTCCCAGATAAACCCATTCTAGTGTTTAGCAGCTCCAGTAGGTTCTCATGTTTGTAGGTTTTTCTTACTCAGGGCTGGATCCTGGATTCAGCCCTGGTGCATTTCCTGTAAACAGTTGAAAGAAATCGTTTTTGTTATACAGGCGATTTTTAAGGAATATTTGTAAGTTTGAAAAATCGACACTTAGAAGACTTTCTGGTAAAAACCAGACAATGGGTTCCTATGGAGGAAAATTGGGTTAACAGTAAATACCGGTTATAATTACTTTTCAGGTTCAGTACTGTGCTCAAAGATACAGCACTGGGATATCTCCTGATTGCAGGTGAGTAATTTCGTTGTTGATGTTCGGGCGATTTTTAAAGAATATTTCAAAGTTGTGAAAATCGACACCAGCCAATGTTACCCTATGGGGAAAATCAAGTTATCGGTCTTTGGGTAAGTACTCGGCTGGCAGAGTTATGGTTCTGGGGGTAGACTCATGGGTCTCCCATGGTCAGGTACGTACAGTTGTTACACCCTCCGCGGCACAGGGGCAGCCGGGTGCAGAGTGAGTAGGCCTAATGTAATCCTATTAAGGATAGGGGGCCTTTGATTGGTGGCTGCTAGCAGGCAGACCACGAGGCTCTGTATATGGCATACTACCTGGTGGTTATACCATGCAGAGATTCCTCCAATAGTGTACAGGGCTCAATGCAAACCCAAAGTGCTCCATTTATGGTAGCGCGGGCAAGCGGCCTTATGCCTAACACAGAGGAGTGTAAGACATTTGTTGTGACACAATGACCAATAAATGACACGCGACTCCAAAATTAGATCCACACCAATTTTTAAAAAATAAGCTTTGCTCAAGATTTATTTTAAGACCAAGATCTGCGCAAAAAGGTAATTACATTTTTATATAGGAATTCTTACAAATTCAAAAGCGGACACAGCAATTTTCAGTCTTTGCAATGTTGACCGAGGGAGGAAAATAATGACGTGGTTTTACAGGGTCAGTATAGGGCCAGGAAGGCCAAAACACCGCACCACCAGCGGCACAGTAGTGGCCGGGAGCAGAGGTCAAAGTTGAGGATCATGCTCAATGTTACCCAATGGAGACTGGGGGTGCTTGAAGCCACACTGCTTACAAGAAAGTAAAATGGTTGCAGGCCTCAAGCTTTGGGGTTTTAGACAAGCACGGGGGGCCACAATGCACCCCCAAATATACACCACCAGTGGCACAGGCCCAGACAGATGCAGGGTTTAAACACAACGCTGCACACCCAATGCAAACCAATGGGAGAACATGGATTTGAATACAGGCGACGAGCTGAAGGCTACAGGCAGTAGATCAGAGATAGCAACGGTATGGGAAAATGCTATAGGTCGTAGGGACACAATCAGTCGAGCTCTCCAAAGCCCAGGGGCTTCAGGTGCAGAGGTGTCTTTTGACGTTGGGTTTTCCAACCGGAGGCAGTCACAGTAGGGGAAATCCTTTGTGTTCACACTGCAGGCGGCGGTGTGGAGTCCAGGAGTGCTCAGCCAACACTGCACTTGGACTTAGGATCGCTGGGAACCTTTTGTGGATTGGTGGGCTAACTGGACAAAGGTGTCTGGTGCAGCATGGTCAAAGATCGCAGATCCGAAGGGCACCAGAGTCCTTGGTGTTGTTTTCATGTGGACAGAGCCGCTGTCCTTGGGAGGTCTGGGCTTTTTCAAAGGTAGGCAGTTGTGGAGGTTGCTGACAGCTGGACAGGTGTTGTTTCTTTGCAGGATTTTAAAGGGCGGCAGCCAGGCTGGTAGGGTTGGGGCCAAGTCAGTAGGCGTCTTCAGATTTCTTCTGCACCGCGTATCCATCCTTTTAGGTCTCGCCAGCGCGCATGCGCTGCTCTGCAAGGGTTCTAGTAAGGACCCCATCTCACACATCTTTTCCTCATGTTTTTTTTCCCGGCCACGCATTTGATTGGCCATTTGGGTAAGCCTTCCACAAAAGAAAGCATGCAAATGGCCAAAGGCTCGGGTATGTCCCGCCTTATCTTTAAATGTTCCCTCCCACTGCTTATGTCTCGGGAGCGAGCAGCGGCGCCATCATTTTCCAATTATTGCGCTGGTTTACATTTGCCTGTCTCGCGGTCGCGTAAACTGGAAACAGATGGCGCCGCTGTTTGCTCCCGAGACACATAGGCTATGTAAATGTAAGGGTGGGACTTACAGCGCATTGTCTTACAGGCAGCCAGAGCTCCTTTTCAATTAATGTTTGCTTCTTAGAAACAGATTTAGTTTATACTTATAGCCATATAATTTGAGATAAGAGCTTTGTTTCCATATATTTTATTTTTGGCCAGCATGTGTGATAACAAACTTCTCAGTTTTCAGTGTAGCCATTAAGGGGCGGTGGAGTACGTAATGACAAACTCCCATCATCATATGCTCTTAATGGCAGCACTGCACTTACAATGTCTAAGAATGGACTTAGAAACTGTAGGAGTACAGGACTCATGCGCCCTCACCACTGGTATAGTGCACCCAGCTAGAGGGGTGACTGATCTATGCCAGGGCAGTGGGTTGTAGGCATGGCACACAGGGATGTGTGCGTCTCTTCACTTTGTGCTGCACCAAGACACGCAGCCTGCAAAGGCAGTATGTGTGTGTGTGTGTGTATAGGAGAGTAGGGTCTGCAATCCTATGATCACCCAGATTTTTGCTTTTTGCTGCACTGGTTTACGACTTTCCCTGGCTGTGGGCCTGCTAATCAGACCCACAGCCTAGCTGTTCTCTCTATCCAAATTGTACTCAGGTACTGAATTGGCACTGGGCCCTCTCCAAGTCCCTGTACCCAGGGCTGAGGTGCACCCAGAAGTCTCCCAGGGGCTGAAGCATGTATTGTGCCACCCCTGGACTGACTAACTAAACTGACACAACTGGCTGCACGACAGCTGGGGCAAGGTGGTGTACTCACCCTTTGCTTTAGATATAGTATACCTATATCTAACCCTAAAAATGGACACACAGATCTCCTATCAGTCACTCCTATGGCAGGCCTTAACAATCCTGAAGGCAGAGTGCTTGGAATCGTGTGAGATGGTGCTCTGGCATGAGCTGAGCCTGTCTGCGGCTTTCGGGATCTATCCCTTAGCCGTTTCCATGATATCGCATACCATATACTCTTAAGTGCATTATAATCCTCGCGGTTATATGCCAACTCTGGTATCGCTTTATCAAAACATGTCGAGTAAGGTGTCATACGAATTGGAATACTAATCCCTCGCCAATTCTGGCGACGGGGTTAGCATTCCACCCTTCTAGAGGGACACGACATGTATGTAACCTCTAACCCCGGTTAAAGTCAAACAGAGCCTAAGCTCCACAAAATGGATGCTGCCACCGAGACACAAGTCTGCCCTCCTGCTGCTGGGAGTCCTCCCAGAGCAGGAGATAAGGACAAAGGGTTTCCTGCCAGGGGCGGTGCCAGCACCATCCCAGACAGGATTTTGTGTATCCTAGGTAGGCAGGGCTTCAGAGGAAGGTGACTGCAAGTGGCATCCCGGTGCTCACTGTGCATAGGCCGGCTGAAACCAGTTCCAGGGGCACTCCAGCCCCTGGCCTGGGGAAAGCCCGCCAAAGGAGAGGGGTGTAACCACCCCCCTCCTGGTCCCACCCATAGGGCAGGACTTAGTCGCGTGCCAGCCCCCTTTTCCCAGATAAAGGTAGGAGCAGGCCCCCTTCCAAATTAGATCATCTTTGGAATCAAGACACGACTTTCTGCGAAAGGACTTCAAGATTTCTTCTTCAAGATTCTCCCTTGTGGCTAAGGAGTAGTCACCCTGCATCCGCAGGCACCATCTTAAGAACACTGCGGTCTGCTGCGAGTCCTTCCTCCGGAATCAGACTGCCCAGCTCGACAAGACCCGGCTTCCCTGGCACCTCCGACCTCTACAGCCAAGCTGAGAACCGTGAGTGCGACGAGACCTCAAGGGACCGACTATTGCCAAGACTGCACGACTTCTTCACAGCAAGCCCGCCGGGTAATCTACTGGCGAGTGCTTTGGGGTCCGAGAAGCCCCGACCCTGAGCAGCTCCAGCACCGAAGAGCAGCCCCCCAGCATCTCCACGATCGGCGTGGGGCCCTTCTGCTTTTTGCTGTTCACCGCGTTGTTTGGCTACTAGCCCGCTGGCTTTAACTTTACTAGCTATCATAGACTTTGTCCCGCATCCCGCGTGAGAGTGCACACTCTGCACCTGAGTCCCCTGGGCCTCCTAGAAGTAATCTAACGATTCTATAGTCAAGTCCTAGCGATTCCAAAGCCTATTAGTACTGTACTTACCTGCTAGTAATTTCGCATTCCACTTTCAGAGTATATGGTTTTCCGTGCCCCTCGGGCATTTGTATATACTGTGCTAACTTAAGTATTTTCGTAAGAGTTTTGTTGTGTGCTTAGCTCCCTGACTCATAAAGAGTTCAGGGTAGTCTTGTTATAAATAAATACACTGTTTATTTTCATAACAACTTGTGTGGTGTCCTTTCACTGGGTGTTCAAGGGGTAATGTGATGGTAAAACAGCTGGCTTAACACGCCCTCTAGAGTCTTAGCCTTAGACTGCTCGTATCCATGCTACTAGGATAGCTGGTCTATAAGGTTGACTTACAACCAATCAATAAGGGTTGTTTGGACTGATATATAGTGATCACTAGAATAGTGAACACTGCACATCAGGCCAACTTCTCACAGTGTGTGTAAAGGTACAGGGCCTCTAAGGGTGGCACAATAAGTGCTGCAGCCCTTAGAGGTCTTTCCTGGTCACTGTGCCCTGGGTACCTGTGGTACCATTTACCAGGGGCTGTCCTGTGGCCATAGATGGAGATTGTGTTTAGGTTTCAATGCAGTTTTAGGGAAAGAATATAGGCCCTGGGTACCTGATTAGTAGGAGCCCAGTGCACCCTCAGTCAAAGCACATCAGCGGTTCAGCAAAAAGTGGGGGCAACTATGCAGAAAGATGGCACTTTCTCACAGTTTCTCGCAGTTATTTTCTGCTTTTCCCCCAAAGGCGGCTTTGTGGATGCTTGAATTGAAGTCTGCCTTAGATTGGGAGCCAATTCAGAACAGGTATGACATGGTCTTAATGAAGCTGATCACACATTCTGGTGGCTCACTTTTGTAGCTTCCGTAGTCTGGAAATGAATGATTTGGGAAGGTCGGAATAAAATATGTCAGAATTCAGGCCTCTGCTCAACTCGACTGGATGGTCGTTTTTAGGTCTCGGCTATAACGCGCTGAAAAGCGCGTTCTCGCCAGAGAACTATTGTCGGCGTCTCAGCAGTCTGAGAACACCGAAGTGAGACAAGATCTGGCCGCGCGCAGCGTTTCCCCATAGGATAACGTTGTGCGCGCGGCCAGGTCTTGTCTCTACAGCATTCCATGCAGAGCGCGTTGCGCGCCTCTCTGGAATGCAGGGGGAGTCTGCAGAGAGGCGCGCGGCGCTGATAATCAGCCATGCTTTTTTTCTTTTCGTGCCGTCTCTGAGCGTGGAATGCGGCTGTATTGAACGCCAGTTCTCTTAATCGTCCTTGTTAAAAACGCAGGGAAGCAACTCAGTTGAAAGCATGCAAATTACAAGAGTTATATGCTACAGGAAGAACAAAAAACACCCTGAAAATACTTAACACACTTTGATAATGCAAGGTTAAGCAAAACGTGCACTATAAACAAGAAGTAAATTGGTGGCATGGATTATTTTAATGCGTTGTACTTAAAGCCTTGTCTCTGTGAGCAATCTTGTGCGCCACAAAGCAAAACCTGCTCAAGACTAAAAGATACAAATTAACAGATTTAAACTGTACCATATATCGAAGTTTATTTCTAAAATGCAGCATGCATGATACAGAGAAGGTCGATCGCCATCAGCCTCAGAGCAAGAAGCCCATTTCCTAAATGTTACAACAACTAGATCACAGTACCACGCAAGGAGCAGTGATGCTCACTGAACTCCGATCAAGGACCAAAGGCAGCGAGCAATGGCTGAGCTCACAGTGGTCTACAACACTCTCACGTCATCATAATAAACACTTCATCGTCACCATGAAACAGAAGTATATGACATGCTACCCTAGGGCTGGAGAACATACAGACATTCAGGCAGAACTCAGGCATACACACGACAGATGTAAACACTTCTCCCCTCATCCACACGGGGACAAAGTACAGGAAAATACACGGATTACGTGGACAACACAACAGCTTCGGGCTACACCTTCAAAACAAAGCAAAACCAAAAGACTGATATACTGTCATTGTAAACTGAATTTATATAGCACTTACTAGCACTAGTAATATCTTCACTCGCCCTCTATGAAGAACAAGCCCACCCACACACTGCCATGCACACACAGACACCACCACTGCCATACACACACGGACACCACCACTGCCATGCACAAACAGACACCACCACTGCCATGCACAAACAGACACCACCACTGCCATGCACACACGGACACCACCACTGCCATGCACACACGGACACCACCACTGCCATGCACACACGGACACCACCACTGCCATGCACACACGGACACCACCACTGCCATGCACACACGGACACCACCACTGCCATGCACACACGGACACCACCACTGCCATGCACACACGGACACCACCACTGCCATGCACACACGGACACCACCACTGCCATGCACACACGGACACCACCACTGCCATGCACACACAGACACCACCACTGCCAAACGAAGGAAGACAACACACGCGGTCTACACACCAGAGATACCGATATACGATACCTCTATCAGTCCCCACGCTGCACCGCTCGAGACAGACAATTAAAGTTGTGAAAGTTTGCCGAGTATCTCTTCATCTGGCCCGCCGTGAGACTCATGAGATCTTCATTCCTTTAAGCCTGGCCGTTCCCCTGCACATCCGCGTGCTATACCGAATTCTCGGATTAGATTGGCTAATAAAATCGACTCGGGTCGGCTACACGTGCGGTCTACAGCATGCATCAGTGTTTCTCTAAGCCATAAACTGAAAGAGGACAGTTCGTTTATCATCCTACAGCATATGCGACTATACGAGGTTCACTACCAACTAGACACGAAACACCTAATTTAAGATATTAAGTCTCTTTGTATCTCTATGACCTGCGTGTTCCTACGGTTTTTACCCGCTTTTTAACAAGATACACCTATAGTATATCCACGTCAGTCCTTGACACACTAGAAGAATATCGATGGTACAGTCCTGAAGAAGACACAGCTCACGTGTCGAAACGCGTCGACAGGAAACCGTCTATTTTTATATTGTCCAATGAAATTTTAAGCATGACAAATTATGTATATTTACAATGAAGTTTGCATTTCCCCTGAACATTGTAATACATTTTTATCGTATGATATTTTATGAAAACCTAAAAGAAATTAAAACCAAGTTTATTGGAGAAATCAGTTGTTTAATGTTCTTGTAGATAATCTCATCTGCACGTGTACATGCTAGTCACTTATGTGCATGCCTGGGAATTTTTGTTTACATATACCACCACTGCCATACACACACGGACACCACCACTGCCATGCACACACAGACACCACCACCACCCATGCACACACGGACACTGCCATGCACACACGGACACCACCACTGCCATACACACACAGATACCACCACTGCCATACACACACAGATACCACCACTGCCATACACACACGGATACCACCACTGCCATGCACACACAGATACCACCACTGCCATGCACACACAGATACCACCACTGCCATGCACACACAGACACCACCACTGCCGCACACACAGACACCACCACTGCCGTACACACACGGACACCACCACTGCCGTGCACACACGGACACCACCACTGCCATGCACACACGGACACCACCACTGCCATGCACACACGGACACCACCACTGCCATGCACACACGGACACCACCACTGCCATGCACACACGGACACCACCACTGCCATGCACACACGGACACCACCACTGCCATGCACACACGGACACCACCACTGCCATACACACACGGACACCACCACTGCCATGCACACACGGACACCACCACTGCCATGCACACACGGACACCACCACTCCCATGCACACACGGACACCACCACTCCCATGCACACACGGACACCACCACTGCCATGCAGACACGGACACCATTCGTGCTTAATTTGTAATAAAAATGAAGTGGCAGGGCTTTCATTTGTAAAAAATTAAGTGAAAGGGCACTCGTCAGGAGGCTACTGTAGTTTGCCATACACATTACGCGACTTTAAGCTATTGGCATTGTAAATGACAATGACTTTTATTTATGTTTTGGTTTTTAAAACATATATAAAAGACCTTGTCATTTACAATGTCAAGACCTTAAACTCGCGTTCATTTACAATGCTAATAGCTCTAACTTTTGCAATGCCGAGACCGTTGCATTGTAAATACTTGTTAATAATTGGAGGATTTATGGAGTAGAGAGAGCTGGAGATTGATCACATACCCCCAGACCCTCTTCCAGATTCCCTCTTAATACTAACGTACTTAAAGTTTTAAATTAAGGTTAAACACCTATTGCAGTCTGTTAAATTACTTTGTGCCAAAAAAGCCTCCACAAAACGGTCTGCAATCCAACAAAACATACTAGGCAGAACACTACAAATTCATCCAATACACCACAGATGCGCAGTTAAGCAAAGAGTTCTCACAACAGTACTCACTAAAGCAAATACACTCAACAGCCAAATAACAGGCTCTATACTTTCAGCACAGGTCACAAAAGCACTAACTATTAAAATACAATATGCACACAACATATACAACTTCCAACACAAAAATGTTAATAGAACACTACACTAACATCCAAAACAGGGCACATAAACCATATAGTTGGGGATCACTGTGCTCAAAACAGCCCACCTTGAAACTCCTTACTCAAATTTAAAACGGAACACTGAGAGAACTCCTAACACCAATGCAACACCATCAAGATAGGCAGATAGAGAGCTACAATGGTTTCCAACAGCATCCACAAGATAGGTATGTATATGTGTAAGAAATGTGTTACTTACCTGTAACTGCAGTTATCCAGTATTGGTATCTTTCATAGATTCACATGCCTGAATCATTCCCCGTCGTCAGGGTGGGAGTCCCCGGTACATAAAAGGAGTAATGTCATATAGACATATACATAGTAATAGGCCAGAGGACACATTAGTAACATATCCATGTCCTTTTGTAAAAAGGACCAAACTTTGGCCAAGAGCCAATCAGGTATCACCACCCTCTAGAACCTTCCTGGAAGGAGCCCTAGTACCTCAGATTTTCGTAAGCACAGTGCTAAGTAGTACCTACTGAGAGAACCAAGGTGAGCCCTTCCAGGGGAGGCGGGTGGGTTGCATGTGAATCTATGAAAGATACCAATACTGGATAACTGCAGTTACAGGTAAGTAACGCATTTCTTATCCAGTATTATAGGTATCTTTCATAGATTCACATGCCTGAATCAGAGTAGCAAGCAATAACCAGCACATTTTGTATAGAACAACATGTAAAATCACTTGATAATAGAATATAATTCGTGAAATACAGCAAGTAATACGATACTCTAAACATAGAGAAATGTGCAAGAAGGTAATAGGATAGAGGGATGAAAGGAAGAAGGCTCACCTCTAGTGAAATAGATGGCGGAGCACTGCTTGACCCACTGCTGCATCCTTCATCAGCTCTGAATCCAAGCAGTAGTGCTTGGTGAATGTATGAGGTGTCTTCCATGTCGCCGCTCTGCATATGTCGATGATGGGTACTCCAGCGAAGAGCGCCATAGAGGTGGAGACCGCTCTAGTGGAGTGGGCCCGGACTTTAGAATGCAGAGGATGTCCTGCCTGCTGGTGGCAGAAAGTAATGGCTGCCGAGATCCACCTTGAGATGGACTGCTTTGTTAATGGAAGAACTTTCCTGGGCCTGCTAAAGGCAAATAGTTGGTTGGATTTTCAAAATTGTTCTGTTCTATGGATGTAGAACTTCAGACATCTCTCTAGGTCTAAGGAATGGAGAGACCTTTCTGCTGCGGTGCTTGGGTTCGGGAAGAAGGACCTCAGAACTATAGGTTCATTCAGGTGAAAGTTGGATGGAACCTTTGGTATGAATTTAGGATTAGTTCTTAAGATAACTCTGTCCTGTTTGAACTGTAAGAAAGAGTCTTGAATGGAGAAGGCTTGGCACTCACTCACTCTCCTTGCTGATGTGAGCGCTAGTAAGAGAGCTGCTTTCCATGACAGATATTTGATGTCAGCTTTGTGTATTGGCTCAAAGGGATGTTTCATTAACCGAGCCAGTACGATGTTGAGCTGCCAGGTGGGTGGCAAAGCCCTCACTGGAGGGAATGTCTTGAACAATCCTTTCAGAAACTGCTTGATCAGTCTATTGGACCAGAGAGAAGCACCAGACGAACGCCTATACCGAGATATAGCTGCCAGGTGAACTTTTATTGAGGCGTGGGCCAACCCCGAGTGAGCCAAATGAAGCAGATAAGGCAGGATCTGTGCCGGCGAAGATTCAAATGGGTGTATCTTGTTTGTCTTACACCATATACAGAATCTTTTCCACTCCAGGGAATACGTCTTGTTGGTACTGTCGGCCCGGGCCAAGACTACCCTGCATTCTTGAGGAATGTCTACGTTCTGGAACTCTCTGTACTCAGGAGCCAAGCCGATAATTTGAGAGATTGTGGATCTGGATGTTGGACTTGCCCGTGGTTCATTGTCAGGAGAGTCGGGCTTGGCCTGAATGGAATTGGCAGTTCCAGCGACTGGAGGTGAAGTTCCGTAAACCAGTGTTGGCGTGGCCACGCCGGGGCTATCAGGATTAGGGTGCAATGCTCCGCCTTCATTTTCCTGAGAACCCTGGGAATCAGGGGAAATGGAGGAAATGCGTAAGCGAAGACGTTGCACCATGCAATGGAAAATACATTCCCGAGAGACCCCTTCTGGGGATGCCAGCTTGCGTAGTATTGGCATTTTGCGTTGAGTTGTGTCGCAAATAGATCCAGGTGAGGCTTGCCCCAACGGGAGAATACCGTGTTGAGAAGATGTTGATCCAGCTCCCACTCGTGGCAGATGGAGCGTTGCCTGCTTAGAGAGTCCGCCAGGGTATAGTCTGCCCCTGGGACATACTCTGCCCGTAAACAAATGTTGTTTTGAAGTAGCCACTTCCAAATACGTTGAGATTCTAGCGACAGCGTCAGAGATCGAGTTCCCCCTTGTTTGTTCAGATCGTGCATTGTGGTGGTGTTGTCCGTTCTCACAAGCACTGGGGAATCCTTGATCCGGGGCAGGAATGCTCTTAGTGCCAGGTAGACTGCCCTCAATTCGAGAAGGTTGATATGCAGCTGCTTTTCTGTCCGAGCCCATAGCCCATTGATCTGGAGTTCTTGCAGAAACGCACCCCATCCCTCCAATGAAGCATCTGTGGTGATCACATGTGGTGAGATTGGAAGTAGGAATGGAAGGCCCTGGTCCAGATTTTGAGGTTGAAGCCACCAGTCTAGGGCCTGCACCATGGATGGAGTGATCCGGATTAGATCGTCGAAGGATCCTGCACACTGGATCCACTGAGTGGATAGTGCCTCCTGCAGCGGCCGCATACGAAGACGGCAGTGTGGGATCAGCAGGATGTTGGAGGACATCATCCCCAACAATGACTTGTACAGGCGCACCGTGATGGTCTTTTTGGCCTGAATCCAGGCTGCTAGAGACCGGAGTTTGAGCTGACGTTCCTGTGAAGGAAAGGCTTTTTCCCGATCCGTATCCAGGACTGCCCCCAAGAAAGTGAGGCGTTGGGAAGGCTAAAGTACAGACTTTTCTTGATTGAGAGTGAGTCCCAGGTTTTCGAAGAGTTGCAGACAGGCGTCTGAGGACCTGCTCACGCCTGCGAAAGGAGGTGCCTTGACGAGTTAGTCATCCAAGTATGAGAAGACTTGGTGATGGTGTTGGAGAAGATATGCTGCCACCGGAGACAGGCATTTTGTAAAAATGCGAGGAGCCGATTTCAGTCCGAAGGGCAGCACCCGGAATTGGTAATGTCTGCCCGTCACCGCAAACCTGAGGATTGTCTGTGGTTTTTGTGGATCGGTATGTGGAAATAGGCGTCTTGTAGGTCTAAAGACACCATGAAGTCTTTTGGATCGAGGAGTTGCAGGACCTCCTGAATGGACACCATACGGAACGACTGTTTCTTGAGGTATCCGTTGAGGTCTCGTAAGTCCAATATAGGTCTCCATTTTTTCTCCTTTTTCCGTATTAGGAAGAATCGGGAATAGAATCCTTTGCCTTTCTGATCCTGAGGTACTTTTTCTATAGCTCTTTTGTGGAGCATTATAGAGAGTTCTTTTTGTAGGAGATGTAGATTCTTGTGGTTCATTGGAAGTGGAGGATTCGAAGGAGGAGTTTCCACAAACTCCAATGAATGTCCGCACTGGACTAGCTGAAGGACCCAGCGATCCGTTGTAATTTGCTGCCAATTGTGGGGAAAGATGAGATTTTTCCTCCAACTGCGTATGGTGGAGAAGAAATGGAGGCCTGCGGTAGAAAGAGGTCATTGCCTTCTGGCTGTGTCTTTCTTCCCTCCTCGTCCACGAAAGGAAGATTTGTTGTATGATGACTGATTTTGTTGCTGCTGCCTTTGTTGGTACTGGGGTTTGTACTGCTGGTTTGAGCTGTACGATGATTTGTACCCCTGATAGCTACCTCGTGAAGGTTGTCCTCTTCCTCTGGAGCCCCGAAAGGAAGTATTTCTGAACTGGAGAGTACTTAGGGCTTTCGCGGTATCAGTATCTTTTTTGATATCTTGCAGCATCTCATCTAGGTCTTTCCCAAACAGTAGGTGGCCATCGAACGGCATGTTCAATATCTAGGGCTGCACTTCCGGTCGGAAAGATGTGGCCTTAAGCCATCCTTGGCGCCTTAGGACCGCAGCCCCTGCCAATTGTCTGAATCCTGTGGAGGCGATATCCATTGCCACGTCGATCATTTCCGAAGCTGAACGTTCGCCCTCTAGGAGAATCTTTTTTGCTTCCTCTTTTTGGTCTTCTGGGATAGAACCCAAATATGGAGCAATATCCGCCCACATTTGGCGGTTATAGCGCTCTAACAGGGCTAAGGAGTTAGCCGCTCGTACAGTGAGGGCCGACATGGATGAAAACCTCTTGCCAATATTATCCAGTTTACGACCCTCCTTATCTGGTGGCGCAGTCAACGCCGCCAATGGATTATTAGATTTACGCTGCGCAGCCTGGGTAATGACAGAGTCTGGTTTTGTGTGACTTGTAAGGCATGGAGGAGCTGTGTCAGGAGCCTTATGCTTTTTGATGAGCCTGGGTAGGACTGGAGGCAAAGATGAAGGATTCTTCATTATTTTCACCCCCTGATCCCAAATATATTCAATAATGGGAATGGATCTCACACCTTTTGAAATGGCTCTTTAAAGTCATACAGGAAGCAATCCTGAGGTTGCGTGGTCATTTGGATTTTGAATCTTGAAGCCGTCCTTTCCAAGATGTTATGGAACCCTCCAATGTCTTCCGGAGGCGAGTCTGCCTGTGCTTGATCAGGGGAAGCCGGATCTGGAATAACGAATAGTTTTCTTACCTGTCGGTGTAGTTTTGCAGCTTGAAGATCTTTCTGGATTCACTATGCTGTGCATTATTCCGCGGTCTTGTGGTTGGGTCCGGATTCGTAGTCTTTTCTTTTTTTCTTTCTCTTAGCCCAGGTGGGCGTCGGCGTCACACCCCCTTGGGTGTATTTCCGGTGACGTCGGCATGCTTCCTGCGGAAGCTCCCACTCTTGGGCGCCATCTTCGGGTTCTTTTTTTCCGTGTTTCTTTCGTTTCCGAAGTAATGGCAATGTTCTATTTAGTTTGTATTTACCGCTTTGTACTTTCAAAGTCCATTCTTTAGTTAACCACCTCTTCTCTCTCCAGCCTCATCTTTCTGGCGGAGGTGGGTGGGTTCGCTAGTGAATCCAGAAAGATCTTCAAGCTGCAAAACTACACCGACAGGTAAGAAAACTATTCGTTTTGCAGCGTGAATCTTTCTGGATTCACTATGCTGTGCATAGATTTTGTAGCGGTTTCTCATCTCTGTGGCGGCTGGGTGGAAGATGAGCGTTGGGTGTTGAATATGTGCTGTAGCACCTTCTGTCCCACTTGAGCTTCCTTGTTCATTTGTATGTCCACACAGTAGTGCTTCGTGAACGTGTGCACTGAAGCCCATGTTGCCGCCAGGCATATGTCCTCTATGGGTGTGTTAGCCAGGAAGGCTATTGTAGCGCCCTTCTTCCTGGTGGAGTGGGCACGTGTCCCCTCAGCCAGTTCCTGTCCTGCACGTTTGTGGCAGAGTTGAATTGTCTGTGCGATCCACCGTGCAATGGTCTTTTTGGTTACTGCTTTGCCCATGAAGCTGTTTGCGAATGACACAAAAAACTGTTTTGTTTTCCTGTGTCCCTTTGTCCTTTCAATGTAGTGCATGACTGCCCTTCTGGCGTCCAGGGTGTGCAGAGCTCGCTCTGCGCTGGTTGTAGGTTTTTGGAAAAAACTCGGTATCTGTATAGACTGGTTCATGTGAAATTTGGATACCACCTTCGGCATGAAGTGTGGGTCAGTCCTCATCACAACTCTATTGTTGTGTATTTGTATGTATGGTTCTTGTAGCGTCAGCGCTTGAAGCTCGCTTACTCTGCGTAAGGACGTTATTGCAACCAGGAAGGCTGTTTTCATAGTTAGCATCTTTAGGGAGGCCTTGTGAAGTGGTTCAAAGGGCTCTTTCATGAGTTCCGTTAGGACTGTGTTCAAGTTCCATGCAGGTGGCGGCACCCGCTTGGGTGGTGCGATCCTTTTCGCTCCTTCTAGGAATCTCTTCACCACTTGTGATGTGAAGAAACTCCTGCAAGTTTCTCCCCTTGTGTAGGCGACTATCGCTGCCAAGTGGACTCTTAAAGAGGATGAGCTAAGGCTCTTCTCCAGCAAGTGCGCCAGGTACCTTAGCACTGTGGAGTCCCTCTTCATTCGATTGTGTAGTCTTTCCTGTCTGCACCATATTGTGAATCTTTTCCATTTCGCAACGTAGCACTTTCGAGTGCTGGGCCTTCGTGCCTCCCTAAGTACTCTCAGGGTGCTTTCTGGTAGTCTCAAATGTGCGAACTCTATGTCCTCAGGAGCCACGCCACTAGGCTCATGCTCTCTGGCTCTGGATGTAGCACCTCTCCGTTCTGCATGGAGAGTAGGTCTTTCCTCCTGCTGAATCTGTGGGGTGCACACTGTGTCATCTCCATGATCTGTGAGTACCATGTCTGCCTCGCCCACTGTGGTGCGACCAGTATCAGTGTCATGTTGCTCGCTCTGCACTTGCTCAGCACTCTGTGCATCAGTGGTATCGGGGGAAAGGCGTAAGCAAATGTCCTTGACCAATCTATCCATAGGGCATTCCCCAGTGACCCCTCCTGGGGCTGCCTTGATGCGAAGTTTTGGCATTTTGCATTTTGGCGTGTGGCAAACAGGTCCACCGATGGTGTCCCCCACCTGTCGAACAGGCACCTTGTCTCCTGAGCATTGAGCTCCCACTCGTGGGATGCCGATGTCTGCCTGCTGAGCCAATCGGCTTGTATGTTGTCCTTCCCTGGTAGGTGTATGGCTAGCAGGTCTATCTTGAGAGGGATGGCCCATCTCCATATCTCCTGCGCCAGCGTTGAAAGCGGTGCTGACTGTGTGCCCCCCTGCTTGTTGATGTAGAACATCGCAGTGGTGTTGTCTGTTTGTATCAATACCTTGTGTTTGTAGTCTTGTTTGAAAGGCTTTCAGTGCAAAGAAGATCGTCTTCAGTTCTAGGTAATTGATGTGCTTTGCCGCATCTGTTGTCGTCCACAGTCCCCTCACCTTGAGCTCCTCCATGTGAGCGCCCCATCCCTTCAGGGATGCGTCTGTGGTGATGGTCACTGTTGGCGTTGGGGGCGTTAGAGGCTTTCCCCTTGTTATGTTCTCCATGGTCCACCATGCCATCTCCTTCTTCACTGCGTGTGTTACAACCACTAGATCCTCCCAACCGCCTGTGGCTTGTGACCATTGCTCTTGCAACCATTCTTGAATGGGTCTCATGTGGAGTCGTACATTTGGTACCAGGTGGATGCATGATGCCATCATGCCCATGATCTTGCTCGCAGTCCTCACTGTCCGAGCTTGTCCCTTCCGGTAGAGGCGAGTTTCCTTCACCAGCGCCCTCGCCCTCTTCTCGCTGGGGAACACCTTGCCCTGTAAGGTGTTGATCTGTGCTCCCAGGAAGATTTTTACCTGTTCCGGCTCCATTGATGATTTTTTCCAATGGATGGAGAACCCCAGGTTTATGAGCGTGCTCGTCACTGTATGTGCGTGCTGCTTGCATTTCTGGTATTAGTTTGCTTTCACCAGCCAGTCGTCCAGATAAGGGTACACGTGTATACCTTGCCTTCGTAGGTGCGCTGCGACTGCTGCAAGGCACTTTGTGCAAACTCTTGGTGCTGATTTTAGTCCGAAGGCCAGTGTCGTGAACTGGTAGTGACTTTCTCCAATGGTGAACCTGAGCATGTGTTTGTGCTTTCTGTTCATTGGGATGTGCAGGTAGGCGTCTTTGAGGTTTATTGTGACCATGAAGTCCCCGGTCTGCAACTGTGGGAGCACCTCTTGCAGGGAGGTCATTTTGAATTTTTGCGTGCTTATGAATTTGTTCAGGAACCGTAAGTCTAGAATGGGCCTCATTGTCTCGTCTACCTTTGGTACCAGGAAGTACGTTGAGTATATTCCTGTGTTTCTTTCCTTGAAGGGTACCCGTTCTATGGCCTGTTTCCGCAGGAGTTCCTTCGCCTCCTCCTGAAGACACTGCAGCTGCTTGCCTGCTAGTGGCTTTCTTTTTGGTTTTCTGCTTGTTGGTCTCCCCTCCAATTCTATGCAGTATCCGAATTGGATAATGTTGAGGATCCATTTGTCTGATGTGATTTCTCTCCACTCTCGGAGGTAAAATCTTAATCTTCCTCCCACTGGTGTCATGTGGTCGTAGGTGTCTAGTTTGTCTTGACCCATCTGTACGTGCTGCCCCTGGGACCTTTTTTGTGGGCGGGCACACGGAGTTTTTTGAAGTCACTTAGAGGTGGGCTGCTGCCCTCCTCTCCTATTTTGTCCCCGTCCATTTCTCCCTCGAAAGGACTGGCCTCTTTGTTGGTACTGCCAGGACTGCTTCTGCTGACCATGCTGAGCTTGCGGGTCTGACTGGTGCGTTTGCTGGAAAGCCTGGTGTGATGTACCTGGCTGGTTTCCGCCTCTCCCGCCGGGCCTCCGTGACGAAGTGCCCCTCTTGTTCCCTCTGAACTGCAATGCTCCCATGGATCTTGCTGTTTCGTTATCTTTTTTCAGTTGGCTGAGCGTTTCATCAACTGTTGTCCCGAAAAGCGTGCTGCCGTTGAACGGTGTGTTAAGGAAGCTGTGTTGCACCTCCGGTTTGAAACCTGAAATCCTGAGCCAGGCGTGCCTCCTTTCCGTGACACCCATCATCATGAGCCTGCTGGCTGTGTCTGCCCCATCCAGGGCCGTCTTAAGGCAAGAATTAGCTGCGTTCTTTCCCTCTTCAACCAGCTTTTCGGCCTTCTGCATGGCATCCTGGGGCAGGTCCTCCACCAACTGCCCCAGCCCCTCCATGATCTGGTACATGTGCCTGTTTATCAGGGCGTTGGAATTAGCCATACGCCAGTGGGTCGCGGCATTCCGTTCGATCCTTCTGCCCACCAGATCCATCCTTTTGCTCTCCTTATCCGGTGGCGGGCCCGAGGTAGTGGGTACGTTAGCCCTCCTCCTTGCTGTGGCCGTGATAATGGAGTCTGCGGAGACCGTGCCCTGAATGTAGGCCGGGTCCTTTGCGGCATGTTTGTACTTTTTCTCAGTTCTGGGAGTTACTGCTTTGCATGTTGCGGGCTCCCTGAATGCTTCCTTCCCCTGAGCCAAGACGCTTTCGAGCATTGGAAGGAATTGGCTCCTCGTTTGTGTTGGGAGCAATGTTTCTAGAAGAAAGTCTGCTTTCTGCTTCTCTTCGTCGAGCTTGAGCTTGAAAGCTGCTGCGGCAGATTGTATCACCGAGTTGTAGGCCCCGATGTCGTCCGGCAGCGAGGGCCTCGAGGGGTAAGTGTCGACCACCTCCTCCGGGCTGTCGGTGTCGACATCGATGTAATCTACCTCCTGAAGGTCCGAGGGTGCCGACTCTGTGTCTGTCCTGCCATCCTCTTCCTCCCCATAGTTGTAACTATCGTAGGGATTCTCGTACTCCTCCTGGTCGTCGATCACCTCGACGTCCTGGTCTTGTTCCTCGGTGACTTCGGCGATCTCCTCTTCCTCCTCGACCGCCTCCACCACCGGTGGCTTGGTCTTGTGAGGGATTGTGAAGGCTTTCATCTTTGCGTCGAAATCTTTCTTCCGCTGCATGATGTTCTCCATTTCTGCCTCGAGGCGCCTTCTTTTCTTCTCCATCTCGGCCGCGTGTTCCGCGTCGGATGGGTCGGCCGCTCTCTTCGGCGGATGGCTCGTCGCCGTGCCTCTTGGAGTCGAAGTTTTCGACGTCGAACCGGATTTTGGGTCTCTGGTCGTCGTCGTCAGTTTTGGGTCTTTCTCCCTCTGCGTCGATCGATCCTTTTCGGGGACGATTTTCGACGTTTTCTGCTGATCAGCAGCTCTCGGCGCCGGGGACTCCTTCTCGGAGGATCCGCTGGGCCTGGGAGTAGTCGCGGACGCCGCCTTTTTTGGCGTCGGCGCTTTCGGGGTCTTGCCCTCGATTTTTCTAGACTCAGAGTCTCTCGGGTTCTTGGGGGCCGAAGAGTCTCCTACCTTGTCAGAAGTCTTCGTGTAATCGGTCTCTACAACCGTGTAGCTGTCGTCTTCGGCGGCAGCGTTGTCTTCTTCCTCGGAGGACATCCCCAGCTCGTAGAGTGACGGAGTCGGGGCCTTCCCCTGCAGGGCGGCGTGTGCTACCCTCTGCCTCTCTCTCACACGAAGGGTCTTCGGGGTGAAGGCGGAACAGGCGTTGCAGTCTCCGCTTTCGTGGTCCACCGGTAGGCAAAGGTTGCATACCGGGTGCTGGTCCTTCTGAGCGTACTTGTGGGGGCAGTTACGGCAGAACTTGAACGGCGTGTTGTCCATCATCGAGCGTCCAGGGCCTCTCTGGTCGCATGTTCGTCGACGGTCGTCGAAGATCTCGATGGAAAACGCCTTATCCTTGCTGGTTTTTCGTCGATGAAGTCCCCTGGAGTCTTCAGATGACTTTTCCTCGTATTTTCTGTATTTTCTTTCTTCTTTCTCCAAAAATGTCTGGAGCCCAAACGGGAACGGTCCAGACCCGACAGCGGAAAAAAAGAATCTGAAGATGGCGCCCAAGAGTGGGAGCTTCCGCAGGAAGCATGCCGACGTCACCGAAAATACACCCAAGGGGGTGTGACGCCGACGCCCACCTGGGCTAAGAGAAAAAAAAAGAAAAAAAAAAAAAAAAGACTACGAATACGGACCAAACCAAAAGACCGCGGAATAATGCACAGCATAGTGAATCCAGAAAGATTCACGCTGCAAAACTTATACATTCCATTCCTCTTCCTGCAGTTCTCCGTCATCTTGCTGTTCGCCCTCTTGTGCTCCTCCTTCCTCTTCTTCATCAAAAGACGGTAAAGGAGGCAAATAAGCAGTGTCCGGTTGAATGACCAGCGGAGGCGGCCTAGGGCGAGGTGAAGGGGTAGGTGCCACAAGTGGCGGATGCGGCCCTACTGGAGGAGGCGGATTGGAAGGAAAACGCTGCTTATAATCCGCAATGAGAAATTGTAAATCCGTCACTATGGATGCTGGAAGACACACCATAGGTAGTAAAGGAGGAGGACTAGAGTGATTTCCTCCTGAAAAGCCATTCCTTCCTGATCCAGGTCTTCACACTCAGAACTTTCATGGATTTGAATGTTAAGTTCTGATGGGTTGGTAGCAGTCTGAAACAGTGAGCCATCCTCAGAATCCTCCGTGTCCAACAAATGAGCCGGCGGCAGTGGCTGGACTCTACTTGGTGACGTCAATTCTGGCGTCAAAGTACGCTTAGTTATCTTGAAGTGTGTGTACGAGTACTTCAATGAAGGTGATCCGGTCGTCGGCGAGCCAGTCGACGGTGTGGTCGTCGACGGGGGAACGTCGACGGTGGCGTCCTCGTTGACGATGGAACTATCGACGGCAGCGTCGTCGACGGTGTTTTGTTCGTCGACGGCAGCATCGACGCTGGAGACGTCGTCGATGGTCCCGTCGACTGCTTCGCTCTCGTCAACGCTGGTGTCGATGGTCTCGTCGGCGGCTTGGTCGACGATGGAACTGTCGACGGAGGCTTCACGGACGTCGACGAGGATTTCGTCGATGATGAAGTTTTCATAGACGTCGATGGGGCTTTAGTCATCGACGATGATTTTTGTTTGGTCGACGAGGAAGCGCTGGTCGACGGGGGCTTCGTCGTCGATTTTTTTATTATTATTACAGATGGAATGGACCTACCCGTCGACGACGAGGCTGAAGTAGTCGTCGACGTTGAGGAGAATGACGATGCCATCGATGTGGAGAATGACGATGCCATCGATGTGGAGATTGTGGTCGTCGACGTTGTTACAGTCACCACTGAAGATGTCCTGATAGGCTTTTTGAAGGTAGTATCCTGAAGAGAAACCTTCTCAGCCATGGCCTTTGAACGAACCTCTGAAGACTTGGGCGTCTTGCTTTGAGGTGGCTCCAAAGACGGTCCTGGGGATGACGTTCTAGGCCTTTTGGGAGAGGAATGAGTACTTTTGATGGAACACTCACTCTCCCCTGAAGAGACAACCCGGTCCTTGTCTTTAAGTCTCTGGAGCCAGAGCAGCAGGCGTCCCTCTCTGTTCTTCAGAGTTTTTGTCAAAAAAGTGCGGCAGACCTTGCAATCCTTTGCACAGTGGTCAGGATAGAGACAGTAAAGGCAGTCTTCATGCCTGTCATTAACATGAAGCCTCTTTTCCCCACAAGAGGCACAGGATCTAAATAGCCCCTTTTTAGGAGTGTCATCCATGTTCAACTGAAGAACTCCTCACAGAGAATAATGTCGGAGAGAAAAATATTGAAAAAGGTAAAGAATACCAGAAAAACTGAGCAGAGCTCAGAGGAGACTCCCTTATTTATTTATTTATTTATTTATTATTTATTTAGCGATTTATAAAGCGCCTGGTGACCCGGAGGCATCCCCGCGCTAATGATACAACGTGCGGTAGAAACTCTGAGGGACTAGAGCTCCTTCCAGGAAGGTTCTAGAGGGTGGTGATATCTGATTGGCTCTTGGCCAAAGTTTGGTCCTTTTTACAAAAGGACATGGATGTGTTACTAATGTGAGGCCTCTGGCCTTTTACTATGTATATGTCTATATGACATTACTCTTTTTATGTACCGGTGACTCACACCCCGACGACGGGGAATGATTCAGGCATGTGAATCTATGAAAGATACCTATAATACTGGATAAGCAAGCGAACAAGATAGGTAGCAGAGAACGATGTACATTATTTGGTAATGTTGGGAGATGGAGCAAGATCATTTACACCACAAGGCGGTTAACTTCTTTTCACAATTACATTTCCAATATTATGTTTTTATTAATGCTCAGGGAGAGATTAAGTGACTTGTTCGCACGATGGGCGTCTGAGAAAAGAGGCTGAAATCAAACTCAGCACCCCATGGTCTAAAGTCAGCAGCATAGCTACTAGACTAGACCACGAAACTTCACTCACCAAGTAAATGCTTGGCAATTCATATCCCAATCTAAATTACAACAAATCCATTTGGTAAGACCCTGGAAACACCCATCATAAACGGTCACTGATTGACTTATCAATAATTAAGACAAGCCAAGTGAAAATTGTAAAAATATTTTTAAAAAATCACATACAACACTGATGAGAATTTCAAAGGTAAAACGTAGTACCGTGCTTGTGAATGAATCCTCAAAATCAAGTTAGAGCTGCAACTCAACACCTACATCAGAACAGAAGAAGCACTGCACAAATATTACAACACAAGAAAAGTTAAACATTTTCAAGACTGCATGAGTTCTCAGAAACTGGTCTAGCCACATAAATAATAAGCCAACTGAAGTGACACAAAGAAATAAAAAAAATTGAGATAAACACTACTTGCCTCAAGAGGAAGGTATGTATGCTTTTGCTCCTGTCCGACTTGTAAACATGGAAGATGAGGGTAACGCAGGACAAGCTTGTGCCGGTCCTTAAAGTACTGAGCTACAGTGCATTCTACTGTCTGTCCACTCTCTTGCTGAAGTGGAAATCTGAAGCAAAAACAAAAAGACAAGAACTTACATATCCTGGAAGCCTTTACAAATCGAGGATAATTTCACACTGACATTTCCATTTGGATAATGCTGCAGCTTAATAGCCAAATTATTTTCATTATATTTGCATTATCAGATCATTTGAAACAAATGATTGATAAACCCAAGGTTGACTTTACTCGCGTGTCAAACAGTATCATAACAAATGAATCCACATGTGGGGGTGGATGTTCAGCGGTTGAAAGAGAAACAGTCATTCCACTCATGCAAAGAGCCCTAAGGGGGCTTCAAAAGTGCTCACTTCTCCTGGTCCTCAGTTTAATAAGTGTCTAATATGTGTGCCAGTGAAAAATGAGTAGGCAGCACTGAGTGAAGCATCCGAGGGCTGGTGTGTAAGAAATTGAAGATTTTAAGAAATGAGTAAAAGGGACTTGAGGCAGTGGCACTGTAAGCCCTAAAGGTTCTGCTGAAAGAGGAAAGAGCAACTAATCTGTCTTCAACTAGTCTAATTCATTAATACCCACAAGAACTCTCAAGATCTGTTGGGTTTGGCACGAAGCCTCCAAATAATTATGATCATAAGATCTGTAAAAATGGGATGACCAAATGTATGTCTTCTTCGTCCCTGTAATGTGGATTAAGGTACTGGGGTTCATGGTGTGGACTATCATAACATCACCCTCCTCCTGGCACTTTGTATGGATTTGTGTGGGCTGGTGAAGGGGTTCAAAGGGACCTTCATCCTGCGATATTCCTTCAATGCCTTGGAAGAGTCTTGGGAGGAAAAAGGGATCCTTTGCTTGGCAAAGTATCCTGTGGAATCAGGTTAGGAGACCTGTGGCTAGCTTCAGAGTACAGAGTACCTGGCCTATTCGGTGTAGAGCTGTAAACTACCCAAGTGCCAATGATAAGAAGCACCACTCACATGGTCTGTGTCTGAGACAAAGCAACAGCAGCTCCGGTATAATTGGTCAACAAAAATGTGGCAATGGTAGATACAGAGTGTGTCACTGACAATGGTTTTGATTTGATTTTGGATGCTAGAGGAGCCTTAGTAGGCACTTTGTTTGGCCTGCCTGGCTGTCTATCTTCTCATCTCACCTTCTTAGGTGGTTCTCCTCAACTGCATGTGGAGGACGCTGCCTTTTGAAAATGTTGGCTACCTTCTAAATACCATTTGGCAATCGTTTTGATTTCAGCTGACTATTTTTTACCAGAGGATGATTGTTCAATTGCCTTTTTATTATGAAGGACTCCCAGGAGCAGACCGTTTAAGTAAAAAAAAAATGTGCAGCACATTTCATATCCCTTGGTCATATGCCTCATACAAAGGCAGGAAATGAGGACCATCAATAAATGGTGTCTTTTGCCACACGAAGCACAGGCTTGAAATAAACTTTTCTTAGATGACATCCTTGATGGAGGGACTTTCATAAAAAAGTATCGGGACGGCTTTCAAAACAATAGTTCTTAATAAACTAAGTCTGAAAACAGAATTCAAATGAATGTGATTCTAAAAATCAAATTTCCAATGGGACAAAGTATCCTGAGCAGTGCCATGAGAGGAACCTTCTGCACAACATGTGGTAAAAAGTCGGAATTATGGTGGCCTCCAGCAAGAGTGAAGTTCAATGCTGTCTCAGCTCAATGATTAGGCTCTGTGTCTTTTCAAATTAGTTGTTTGGGCTTCTGAAGCAAAACTGTTTTATGTTTATTTCTATGTCACTGTTTCACTCCTAACTACTGTGCCCTTCCCAGGTCGATGGCAGGGAATGATTCAAAGCATGTGAATTGATGAAAAATCACCCAAAGCTGGAGAAACCTGGATATCAAAAGGTGAAAGCACCAGTATAGAGGCACTTTTGAAAGAAGCACTATATCGAACACATAAGCTGCAGACATTTAAGTCCAAAACATTACATTTTAAAACTGAGACAGTCTCTTACGTTTGGTGGCTTGCTGGTCGTCTCGTGACATTGCACACTCTATATTTTCTTTTCATTTGCCCACAGTGTGTTATCTCTACTTTTAGACCTAGTAGTTAAAGAGGAGAATAAAAAAAGTTATTAAAATGTGCGAATGGGCAACCACATGCTGTATAAAATGACAATTATACATTTTCTTTTAATGCTATTATTCAATGAGTTTCATAAGTTGTATTATATCATATACTAATTTACTGAGGAAGGGCAGATGCCCACACCCTTGAGTTTTTATGATGTCAACGCCACTGTGTCTGTCACATTAGATTACATAACTGGAAGCAATCCTGACTTGATGCTTAATGGAGACCAGGTCTATGTGATGGGAGTAGAATTGAGAAAAAAAAGCCTATGCACGGGTCAGACAGGCCTGGCATCTTTTCCAACTCCTGCATACATATCAAGTTAACAATTTCAGTTACATTTTGGTAAAATATCTGGCAGGTAGGATTCTAGACTCATGCTAACAAGACTAAAAGTGCCCAAAATCAATATGCCACTGGATTCAAGCTATCCTATCTGATGAAGGGTGAAACACCGAAACCGGTTCTAGGATACTTGTTTTCGGTCCAGGGAGGACTTGGCTTGGCAGTTCGGGCTGGACTGTTCCCATGAGGCACAGAGTCAAGACTGATTTGCATATGGCCAGGTCTAAACTGGGGTGGCATGGTGAGCAAAAGAATGATGGACTTCACCCAGATCTCTTGACTGGGGGTGAATGTTTTGATTTGTTCCGCATCAATTGTGTGTCAAAATCAAGATAGAAACATTAGATAGTAAGGATTACCAGACCTGGGCCACACTAAATGAGAGAACAGCGTATTGCTACTCCCTCTATTCACTAATTCTAAGTGTATACCTAGGTACACAGCTTTAAACGAATTAAGCCAAATTTGTAAAACCTGCGGCTACTTCAACGGAGTGTCCCCAGCACTACTCTACCTCAGTCTGTACACCGCTCACAATCAACACAGAGAGAATAAAGGTGTTTTCAATACTTTCCTAAAACGGGCCTCATCCTGAACTGAACGAAAAGAAATCAGGAGTTTGTTCCAAGCTATGCCTGCCAAAACTGAAAATAGCGCCCTCCAGGCCTGACCAGGCAAAACCTAGGGCTGTTTACCCACAAAGCTGTGGCAAAGTAAAGAGAACTCGGAGGATTTTAATGGAAGATTCTTTTATTCAAGTATATAGGACCATGGTTATAAATGCCACGATAGACAAAGAAATGCTTTAAACAGAATGTTCTTCTTGAAGGGTAGATAATGCAGTTCCCTCAACCAAGACGAAACAGAGTCTCTCCTAGAAACACCCAAGATAAGCTGAGCAGCTGCTTTTTGGACTATCTGCCGTTTTCTGATCTTATAATCGGGTACTCCGATAGAGGCCATTTGAGTAGTCCAGCCTAGCTGTTATAAAGGCATAGACTGCTGTTCTGCGGGCCTTAGCAGTTAAGATATTAAAAACATGTCCTTATACATTGTAGCAGACTAAAGCAGGGTCAGGCTACTGACCAAATCTGGGAGTCCTATTTTTACTTCCAGATTCTTTGCTTCCGTCATTGGTGTGGGAGTGGAAGGGGGATAGAATATCCCACGGTCAGCTGAGGTTGGTTTAGAGGCTTTTGGCATTGCCATTGAGGGCTTCTGGCATTGCCATAGAGGAGAACTTTGTGCTAAAATTAATTCTAGCATCAGACTTAGGAACTGGACTAATAACCATGTGAAAAGGACACAAGCAAAAAAAACAATACCACTTGTTTTATTAACCTGATGATAAAAGCCTGAGTCAATCCATTTGGATTTATATCTAATCAGTATCTGGCAGGAAGATCTATTTAGCAAGTATTTAACGCCAATAAGTTATCTCAAATCAGCTTTTCCTTACAATCTGCATCACCCTTTAAGACATTTTCCCCTCCACTACACACATTATAGCAAGAGACTCAAAAACGGTACGAAGCTACAGTCAATTTGTAGTGTGGCACACAACAGAAACACAGGAAAAATTAGCATCTTGCTTGACAATCGGAGTTCTAAAGTAGAGGATTCACTAAGAGACAACATCAAGATACTTAAAACCATAAAAGTAAGAAGCATGAATGTACCTTTTATTTCTTTGGTAAACTTAACCCTTTGGGAATCTGTCAGAGGTTTCTGTTGCTCTTCAATACTTTTGAAGTCTAGAACTTCACACATGAATTCTATTACTGGTTGTGCTTTATAAAATGCTGTTGCTGAGACTGTAAAAAGAAAACACACCTTTTAACACAGAGGTATAATAAAATGTAGAAATATAAAGACAAATGAGATGTTTGTTTTAACATTTCTTGCTTTTCTGAATGTTGCAACACTTTTTGAAAGTGGTCTCTTATCTCAATGGCGCACAAGAAGCATATTACTTACCATCTATATTAAGCATCATTTTCCAAAGTGAGGGTCTAACTGACTGATGAAAGCCAAACCAAACTTCCCTGCCACCGCCCAGGGGGTTGGCGCATCCTTCTGAGGCAGTGAAGAACGACCGCCCAACAGGAGTATACCTACAAGTAAGAGAAAACAAATGCTGTTCTGTGATCTTTAGTTATGCTTCAAATCTGACAAAAAGTATCATTAGCAAATACAACAGAACAGAGTGGATACTTTTAAAGTGAAAATTAATCAGAGGATATAAGGAAAAGCAGATCTGCTCAAGAATGGGTGGAGTAACTCCACTCTGGTCAAATTTGGATTCGGTCCTAACTGTAGGAAATAGGTGGCATTATTATACAATTACCCCAAAGCGGCAGTACGGAGGAATCGCAAACTCTCAGAGGGCACCCTGTCCCCACTCTTGTTCGCCTTGATAGTGGAATCCTTAGCGTGCATGATTGATCAGAGAGCACCCAGAGGTGAATGGCTTTAGGGCTACTCCAGACGACCATGAGAAAGAGAAGATAAACCTGTGTGCAGACGACATTCTCCTATTTGTAACGGAACCACACACAATTCCCACCCTGTTCCAAATAGCTATCAAATAAGCACGGTATTGTGCATGTTTAGGGAGAAGACGGTCTATGTGGCACGAGGGCGACCCAGGAAATGGGGGTAAGATCTGGGGTCATTGGAACATTTACCGTGGAGACATTTGCACTCCTCCTCTTGTGGATACCCTAACCTGCCATTACTTGTATTATATCATGCATATTTTGTTTGAGCTCGTCTCTCCCCAGCTTCCCTCCCCTAATATTGTTTGTATACCTTACTGTATTGCTTTTCCCCTCCTCACTCGGACAGATATCCTACTGTATCGTGTTTATTGCCTTGTTTGTTTATTTAATTTTCAATAAAAAGATTTTAAAAAAAATAAAAATAAGCACGGTATTCAGGCTATAAGATGAACTAGAACAAATAAATAGCGTATAGCCCTAGACTGATAGTGGAGTGGCCTCCCCTACCAGGAGATCTACAAGTGGCTACCGGGGGCTTTAAATACCTTGGTATATTTCTTACACCCCATATCGAGGTCTGCCACAGCCACAACATCCAGCGGGTGTTGACTAAATTAAAGGAGAATGCAGACAGATGGAGAGACTTGCCCCTCACCATAATGGGCTGGGTGGCCATGTTTAAAATAACTGCTCTGCCCCAGTTTCTTTATGTCCTCAAGAATACTTAACAGCCTCTCCCCAAAACGATATTTATGGAAACAGACTCCGAGCTATGGCTAGGGAGGCACCCAAGGATCACCCTAGGAACATTACAACATAAGCCATAGGGTTGGCATTGCTGGATATTGAGGCCTATTACTGCGCAGAGCATCTAACCCCCATCAATAACTGGATACACGTAGCATGGGATCACCCCACAAACACGCTAGAATGGGAGACACTGACACCGCACACATTCTTTCACTTTATACGGGGAAAGAGAACACATGGGTTGCTCCCAGCGACACAAGTCACCCTAGAAGGGTAGAAAAGAGCAACTATAATACTGGGGTGGGTCCATAAGACTACCAGGGCAACGCGACTGGGGAAAGGGAACTGGCTCAAGGAAGTGCCTAAGCTACGGAGCTTTGGAACTTGGGATATGCTGGGGTCGTTATTGACAAGGGCAAATTCAAATCTTTCTCCACCTTCGGGACTGAATTCAAGCTTCATAGATCCCAATTCTTCAAATATACCCAGCTGCACCATGCATGGCTGGCGGAAGGATTGGTGGGGACAGATGTACCAGAATATGCACCACTCTAAAGGTGATTACTACAAGAAGAGCTCAAAACTAAAGCAGTGTCACTTACATAAAAAACATTGAACAACATGCCAGACAACCTTGGAAAGCATGGCAGGGTGAGTTGGGTACTATGGAGGACGTACATTTGGGAGGGGGCCCTGATGCACCACTAGAGAGGTGGCGATCACACCTAGACAGTGCATCATTCAGTATATAATCCTTCACATGTTATACTACAATACAGCCAGTCTACATAAAATGGGTCGTACTGGAACCCCGAGCTGCCAGCGCTGCCAGGCCGCAGTGGGAGACTTCTTTCACACACTACGGGGCTGCCCCATCATACAGTCATACTTGGATCCAATAATTAGAGGACCCAAAGTTCATCCTTCTGGGCATCCCATGTGATGTCGATGTGGCCAGGCCTCAAATGCTCTTTTGCGCCCTGGGCTTAGCGGTAGCGTGGCAAGACGTTGGAGTACACAAGAAACTCTGACACTTCATGAATGGAAATGGGGATGGACTTATACATGGCAGCTGAAAGAGTCACATATAACAAACCCCACAGGATTTTGTGGCTTTGAGTGGCAAATTTTGCGGCAATAAAAAGCCACATTTGCAACCCATACCTAAAAATTTGCAGTATTTTTGCATTGGGCAAAATATGTGCCAGCCACAAAAATACTGCAGACTTGTGCTTTCAAATGGACTGCAGGGGGCCCACAAAGGTGTGAGGCGGCCTGCAGGTTAATTGCTCAGGAGGGGGCGAGGTGCATTTGAAAAGCAGGCGACAGAGGAATTTACCACCTCTGCTACCTGCCTGTTGCTCACCCTCCCTTTAATGGCTAGACAGCAGCACAGAGCCAGTAAAGAGAGGGGGAATGCTGTTGTATTTGATTTATAAGATCCATTGTATTAATCTGAACATGTTCATTATCTGTCTGGCTGTTGCTCGTTTTCTTTATGGGGCTGTTCATGTAGGAAATTCTTCTATCTATTCCAAATTACTCTACTGTATTTTCATTTTTAGTTATTGGTTCTGTATGTGACTTTACTGATATTTGTGGAATATGAATTGTCATGCATTTAACGCGAATATGCTAAATGAGAGTCAATTAGTCATAATTTAGATCACTTGGTTCAGTTTGGTATCTTTTTGTCATATTTTAAAGATTTATAGATGATGTATGTGGTATTTCTGTAGCGCGATCCTAGCAAAAACGCAGCAGAGCGATGCACAGGGTAAAAGAGAAGAACAAAGTCAAGTAACAAGAGAGGTACCTAATTTGTGGACTGTTAAAGCATTGTGATATAGTGATCTTTAAAGAGGAGCACCTTCAACTCTTTCCTAATTTGGCTGGTACTGATCATTTTGTAGATGGTATGGACAGCTTTTGACAAACCAGGAGTCTATGTATGGATAGGTGAGGTGTCCTATACATCTAGGATGAGCAGGCATGGGATCATGTGTTCTGAACATTTTCTGGATTCTGAGCGAAGGCCAAAAGGTAGAGTGCAAACTTGGTAATAGTGACAGGCTACCTCAGATGTTAGGAATTTGCAGTGTTTTCAGTCAACAGGTATGTGGAAGTGTATGCCATTCTTCATGACCATATGCATTACCATTCTGAACAATTCCTTCCTTCAAAATGGGTTGAGCGGTCTGAGAACTAGAAGGGTCTCTCTCTTTTGAGGTCCTTGGACTAGAATCCAACTTTTTGATGTTTCAGGACCATTTCTATGTCTCCCTTCTGTGGCATGTTGCAAATCTATGTTTCAACAAAGCCATGTGACTTTTGGCGGAGGTGCTTATGGTGATGCTCGTTGGACTCCAGTGTTTGGCCAAAGTTATGGGTGACATCTAGGCCTCATCTACCCAAGGTGATTTTTCCCCACTTCTTAAATGCTGATATTGTGCCCCATACAGGGCCTGAAACACAGGGTGGTTGGAAGACAGTAGCCAGTGCCTTGAAGTTGTGAATGACTTCTAGTGTCCTGTCCGTTTTATTATTCGCCTCTACACGTGGAAGAGGTTCTACTGTAGGCGTGGGTATGGGATGGTCTGTACAGTGGTGGTTATTCTTGAGGGGGCATAGTATGGCTGATACGGATATGTGTATTTGTAATGCACACCATCACTCGTCAGGATATCCAAGGGGCTGAGTAGATGTGTGCCCAGCCCTGCCTATGGTACATTGGTGAATTAAAAAGGCAGGCATTCAGTTTCTTTCGAATTCAAGAAGAGAGGAAGACACTCTGATGTGGAGTAGGAGGACGTTCCGGATACTGGATAACGAATAGTTTTCTTACCTGTCGGTGTAGTTTTGCAGCTTGAAGATCTTTCTGGATTCACTATGCTGTGTATTATTCCGCGGTCTTGTGGTTGGGTCCGGATTCGTAGTCTTTTCTTTGTTTTGTTTTTTTTTTTTCTTAGCCCAGGTGGGCGTCGGCGTCACACCCCCATGGGTGTATTTCCGGTGACGTCGGCATGCTTCCTGCGGAAGCTCCCACTCTTGGGCGCCATCTTCGGGTTCTTTTTTTCCGTGTTTCTTTTCGTTTCCGAAGTAATGGCAATGTTCTATTTAGTTGGTATTTTACCGCTTTGTACTTTTTTTAAAACCTCTTTTGTTAACCACCTCTTCTCTCTCCAGCCTCATCTTTCTGGCGGAGGTGGGTGGGTTCGCTAGTGAATCCAGAAAGATCTTCAAGCTGCAAAACTACACCGACAGGTAAGAAAACTATTCGTTTTGCAGCGTGAATCTTTCTGGATTCACTATGCTGTGCATAGATTTCGTAGCGGTTTCTCATTTCTGTGGCGGTTGGGTGGAAGATGAGCGTTGGGTATTGAATATGTGTTGTAGCACCTTCTGTCCAACTTGAGCTTCCTTGTTCATCTGTATGTCCACACAGTAGTGCTTCGTGAACGTGTGCACCGAAGCCCATGTTGCCGCCAGGCATATGTCTTGTATGGGTGTGTTAGCCAGGAAGGCTATTGTAGCGCCCTTTTTCCTAGTGGAGTGGGCACGTGTCCCCTCTGCTAGCTCTTGTCCTGCACGCTTGTGGCAGAGTTGGATTGTCTGTGCGATCCATCGTGCAATTGTCTTTTTGGTTACTGCTTTTCCCATGTAACTGTTGGCAAATGACACAAAGAACTGTTTTGTTTTCCTGTGTCCCTTCGTCCTTTCGATGTAGTGCATGACTGCCCTTCTGGCGTCCAGGGTGTGCAGAGCTCGCTCAGCGGCAGTTGTTGGTTTTTGGAAAAAACTCGGTATCTGTATAGACTGGTTCATGTGGAATTTAGATACCACCTTCGGCATGAAGTTTGGGTCAGTCCTCATCACAACCCTGTCATTGTGTATTTGTATGTAGGGTTCTTGTAGCGTCAGAGCCTGAAGCTCGCTTACTCTGCGTAGGGACGTTATTGCAACCAGAAAAGCTGTTTTCATAGTCAGCATCTTTAAGGACGCCTTGTGGAGCGGTTCAAAGGGCTCTTTCATGAGTTCCGTTAGGACTATGTTCAAGTTCCATGCAGGTGGCGGCACCCGCTTGGGCGGTGCGATCCTTTTCGCCCCTTCTAGGAATCTCTTCACCACCTGTGATGTGAAGAAACTCCTGCACGTTTCACCCCTTGTGTAGGCGACTATTGCTGCTAAGTGAACCCTCAAGGAGGATGAGCTAAGGTTCTTCTCTAGCAAGTGCGTCAGGTACTTTAGCACTGTGGAGTCCCTCTTCATTTTATTGTGAAGTCTTTCTTGTCTACACCATATTGTGAACCTCTTCCATTTCGCAACATAGCACTTCCGAGTGCTAGGCCTTCTTGCCTCCCGCAGGACCTTCAGTGTACTTTCTGGCAACCTTAAATGTGCGAACTCTATGTCCTCAGGAGCCACGCTACTAGGCTCATGCTCTCTGGCTCTGGGTGCAGCACCTCTCCGTTCTGCATGGAGAGTAAGTCTTTCCTCCTGCTGAATCTGTGGGGTGCACACTGTGTCATCTCCATGATCTGCGAGTACCATGTCTGCCTCGCCCACTGTGGTGCGACCAGTATCAGTGTCATGTTGCTCGCTCTGCACTTGCTCAGTACTCTGTGCATCAGTGGTATCGGGGGAAAGGCGTAGGCAAATGTCCCTGACCAATCTATCCATAGGGCATTCCTCAGTGACCCCTCCTCGGGCAGCCTGGATGCGAAGTTTCGGCATTTTGCATTCTGGCGTGTGGCAAACAGGTCCACCGATGGAGTTCCCCATCTGTCGAATAGGTGCCTTGTCTCCTGAGCATTGAGCTCCCACTCGTGGGATGCTGAAGTCTGCCTGCTGAGCCAATCTGCTTGTATGTTGTCCTTCCCTGGCAGGTGTATGGCCAGCAGGTCTATCTTGAGAGGGATTGCCCACCTCCATATCTCCTGTGCTAGCGTTGAAAGCGGGGCTGACTGGGTGCCCCCCTGCTTGTTGATGTAGAACATCGCAGTGGTATTGTCTGTTTGTATCAACACCTTGTGATTGTACAGTCTTGTCTGGAAGGCTTTCAGTGCAAGGAAGATTGTCTTCAATTCTAAGTAATTGATGTGTTTTGTGGCATCCGTCGGTGTCCACAGTCCTCTCACCTTGAGCTCCTCCATGTGAGCGCCCCATCCCTTCAGGGATGCGTCTGTGGTGATGGTCACTGTTGGCGTTGGGGGCGTTAGAGGCTTTCCCCTTGCTATGTTCTCCATGGTCCACCATGTCATCTCCTTCTGCACTTCGTGCGTTACAACCACTAGATCCTCCCAACTGCCTGTAGCTTGTGACCATTGCTCCTGTAGCCATTCTTGAATGGGTCTCATGTGGAGTCGTACATTCGGTACCAGGTGGATGCATGATGCCATCATCCCCATGATCTTGCTCGCAGTCCTCACTGTCCGAGCTTGTCCCTTCCGGTAGAGGCGAGTTTCCTTCACCAGCGCCCTCGCCCTCTTCTCGCTGGGGAACACCTTGCCCTGTAAGGTGTTGATCTGTGCTCCCAGGAAGATCTTCACTTGTTCTGGCTCCATTGATGATTTCTTCCAATGGATGGAGAACCCCAGGTTTATGAGCGTGCTGGTCACTGTATGTGCGTGCAGCTTGCATTTCTGGTATGAGTTTGCTTTCACCAGCCAGTCGTCCAGGTAAGGGTATACGTGTATCCCTTGCCTTCTTAGGTGCGCTGCGACTGCTGCGAGGCACTTTGTGAAAACTCTTGGTGCCGATTTCAGACCGAAGGCCAGTGTCGTGAACTGGTAGTGGCTTTCTCCGACGGTGAACCTGAGCATGTGTTTGTGCTTTCTGTTCATTGGGATGTGCAGGTATGCGTCTTTGAGGTCTATAGTGACCATGAAGTCCCCGATCTGCAATTGTGGGAGCACCTCTTGCAGGGAGGTCATTTTGAATTTTTGCGTTCTTATGAATTTGTTCATGAACCTTAAGTCGAGAATGGGTCTCATTGTCTCGTCTACTTTTGGTACCAGGAAGTACGTTGAGTATACTCCTGTGTTTCTTTCCTTGAAGGGTACCCGTTCTATGGCCTGCTTCTGCAGGAGTTCTTTTGCTTCTTCCTGAAGGCACTGTAGCTGCTTGCCTGCTAGTGGCTTTCTTTTTTGTTTTTTGCTTGTTGGCCTCCCCTCCAACTCTATGCAGTATCCGAATTGGATAATGTTGAGGATCCATTTGTCTGATGTGATTTCTCTCCACTCCTGGAGGTGGTATCTTAATCTTCCTCCCACTGGTGTCCTGTGGTCGTAGGTGTCTAGTTTGTCTTGACCCATCTGTACGTGCTGCCCCCTGGGTTCTTTTTTGCGGGCGGGCACACGGAGTTTTTTGAAGTCACTTGGAGGTGGGCTGCTGGCTCCCTCTTCTATTTTGCCCCCGTCCATTTCTCCCTCGAAAGGACTGGCCTCTTTGTTGGTACTGCCAGGGCTGCTTCTGATGACCCTGCTGAGTCTGCGAGTCTGCCTGGTGCGTTTGCTGGAAAGCCTGGTGTGATGTACCTGGCTGGTTTCCGCCTCTCCCGCCGGGCCTCCGTGACGGGGTGCCCCTCTTGTTCCCTCTGAACTGCAATGCCCCCATGGATCTTGCTGTTTTGTTATCTTTCTTCAGTTGGCTGAGTTGTTCATCAACTGTTGGTCCGAAAAGCGTGCTGCCGTTGAACGGTGTGTTCAGGATGCTGTGTTGCACCTCCGGTTTGAAACCGGATATCCTGAGCCAGGCGTGCCTCCTTTCCGTGACGCCCATCATCATGAGCCTGCTGGCGGTGTCTGCCCCATCCAGGGCCGTCTTAAGGCAAGAATTTGCTGCATTCTTCCCCTCTTCAATCAGCTTTTCGGCTTTCTGCCTGGCATCCTGGGGCAAGTCCTTCACCAACTGCCCCAGTCCCTCCATGATTTGGTACATGTGCCTGTTTATCAGGGCGTTGGAATTAGCCATGCGCCAGTGGGTCGCGGCATTCCGTTCGATCCTTCTGCCCACCAGATCCATCCTTTTGCTCTCCTTATCCGGTGGTGGGCCCGAGGTAGTGGGTACGTTAGCCCTCCTCCTTGCTGTGGCCGTGATAATGGAGTCTGCGGAGACCGTGCCCTGAATGTAGGCCGGGTCCTTTGTGGCATGCTTGTACTTCTTCTCAGTTCTGGGAGTTACTGCCTTGCATGTTGCGGGCTCCCTGAAAGCTTCCTTCCCCTGAGCCAAGACGCTCTCGAGCATTGGAAGGAACTGGCTCCTCGTTTGTGTTGGGAGTAATATTTCTAGAAGGAAGTCTGCTTTCTGCTTCTCTTCGTCGAGCTTGAGCTTGAAAGCTGCTGCGGCAGATTGTATCACCGAGTTGTAGGCCCCGATGTCGTCCGGCGGCGAGGGCCTCGAGGGGTAGGTGTCGACCACCTCCTCCGGGCTGTCGGTGTCGACATCGATGTAATCTACCTCCTGAAGGTCAGAGGGTGCCGACTCTGTGTCTGTCCTGCCCTCATCTTCCTCCCCATAGCTGTAACTTTCGTAGGGATTCTCGTACTCCTCCTGGTCGTCGATCACCTCGACGTCCTGGTCTTGCTCGGTGACTTCGGCGATCTCTTCTTCCTCCTCGACCGCCTCCATCACTGGTGGCTTGGTCTTGTGAGGGATCGTGAAGGCTTTCATCTTTGCGTCGAAATCTTTCTTCCGCTGCATGATGTTCTCCATTTCTGCCTCGAGGCGCCTTCTTTTCTTTTCCATCTCGGCCGCGTGTTCCGCGTCGGATGGGTCGGCCGCTCTCTTCGACGGATGGCTCGTCGCCGTGCCTCTCGGAGTCGAAGTTTTCGACCTCGAACCGGATTTCGGGTCTCTGGTCGTCGTCGTCAGTTTCGGGTCTTTCTCCCTCGTCGATCGATCCTTTTCGGGGACGATTTTCGACGTTTTCTGCTGATCAGCAGCTCTCGGCGCCGGGGACTCCTTCTCGGAGGATCCGCTGGGCCTGGGAGTAGTCGCGGACGCCGCCTTTTTTGGCGTCGGCGCTTTCGGGGTCTTGCCCTCGATTTTTCTAGACTCAGAGTCTCTCGGGTTCTTGGGGGCCGAAGAGTCTCCTACCTTGTCAGAAGTCTTCGTGTAATCGGTCTCTACGACAATGTAGCTGTCGTCTTCGGCGGCAGCGTTGTCTTCTTCCTCGGAGGACATCCCCAGCTCGTAGAGTGACGGAGTCGGGGCCTTCCCCTGCAGGGCGGCGTGTGCTACCCTCTGCCTCTCTCTCACACGAAGGGTCTTCGGGGTGAAGGCGGAACAGGCGTTGCAGTCTCCGCTTTCGTGGTCCACCGGTAGGCAAAGGTTGCATACCGGGTGCTGGTCCTTCTGCGCGTACTTGTGGTGGCAGTTACGGCAGAACTTGAACGGCGTGTTGTCCATCCTCGTGCGTCCAGGGCCTCTCTGGTCGCGTGTTCGTCGACGGTCGTCGAAGATCTCGATGGAAAACGCCTTATCCTTGCTTGTTTTTCGTCGGTGAAGTCCCCTGGAGTCTTCAGATGACTTCTCCTCGTCTTTTCTGTATTTTCTTTCTTCTTTCTCCAAAAATGTCTGGAGCCCAAACGGGAACGATCCAGACGCGACCGCGGAAAAAAAGAATCTGAAGATGGCGCCCAAGAGTGGGAGCTTCCGCAGGAAGCATGCCGACGTCACCGGAAATACACCCATGGGGGTGTGACGCCGACGCCCACCTGGGCTAAGAAAAAAAAAAAAAAAAAACCAAAGAAAAGACTATGAATCCGGACCCAACCACAAGACCGCGGAATAATGCACAGCATAGTGAATCCAGAAAGATTCACGCTGCAAAACTGAAGTTACAGGTAAGTAACTTGTTTTCTTATCCATTATACTGGATACTGGCTACTGGATAACTGAGGTTACAGGTAAGTAACTTGTTTTCTTATCCAGTATTGGGGTATCTTTCATAGATTCACATGCCTGAATCAGAGTAGCAAGCAGTATGCCAAGTGTATAGTCGGTTGCGGATGGTGGGAGACTTGTACTGATAAACTCCCAGTTGCATCCATAAATAAACAACAAGTGCATAGTAACTCAACTTTTACATGTAAAACATGATTAGAAATGTAAAGAAAACACTCAAAGCAATAAAGTCATGGATATCTAAACGTCATGCACCTTACATATACATTATACATATATATTATACATATATATATTTATTTATTTTTGCGATTTATAGAGCGCACAAATACCCGGGGTGTCTCGGCGCTACGGACAGCAGTAGGTGGATCCTGATAGAGAGCTTATTGATTAAACAACCATGTTTTTAACATTCTTCTGAATGTGAGAAGAGATTGACATGATCTGATCTCAAGCGGGACCGTATTCCAGAGCTTAGCCGTGGTGACCACAAACCTTCTGTCGCCCTAGCAGGCTGATTTTGTGCGTGGCACCATTAGCAGAAGGGCAGTGGATGAGCCGAGTGCCCAAATGGGCGCGTGAATTTTTAAGTGGTCAATTAGGAATTCGGGGCCATTGTTACGAGATGCTTTAAAGGCAATGCACAGAGTCTTGAACTTTATCCGTTTTTTTACTGACAGCCAGTGATAGTTTTTGTATATATATATATATTTATTATATATAGTTAGCTACATATATCTCTTGTAAATATAAAGAGTAAAAGAACACAGGTTACCTGAAGATGTTCTTAAAGAAAAAGGTGTCGTAAGACAGCCTGACCAACTGCCGCATCATCTTGACTTATGGATTAAAGGCAGTAATGTCTCGTGAACGTGTGGACATTCTTCCATGTCGCAGCACGGCAGATATTTTCCAGCGTCACTCCCGCAAACAACGCTGTAGACGCTGCCACAGCTCTTGTGGAGTGGGCCTTGACTTTCCTTAGTAATGGCCTGTTAGATTTGATATGACAGAAATGGATTGCGGAAGCTATCCATCTAGAAATTGTGGCTTTTGTGACCGCCGTACCCAGTGTGGTCTGACTGTAAGCCACAAATAGTTGATCAGATTTTCTAAAGGCTTTTGTTCTTTGTAGATAGAATTTTAAACATCTTTTGATGTCCAGAGAATGCAAGGTTCTTTCTGCCGGTGTAGTAGGGCTTGGAAAGAAAGTTCGCAACTTCACTGGTTCATTTAGGTGGAACTATGGTGGTACCTTAGGTATAAATGTAGGGTTAGTTCGAAGAGTGTCATAATCCTTAGAGAAATGCAAAAAAGGTTCCTTAACCTGGAGAGAGCAGCTAAATGGACTTTTACTGATGAAAAGGAGAGTCCAGAGCGAGCCAGATGCAGAAGATAAGGAAGAATTTGTTCTGCAGGGGTTTCAATCGGGTGTACCCTGTTAGATTCACACCAACAGCAAAACCTCTTCCATTTAAGATGATAATTCTTAAGTGTGCTTTGGGCTCGTGATTTTGCTAAGATGTCACTGCAATCCTGAGTAATATGAAGGTCCTTAAATTCTAGGAAGTCAGGAGCCATGCGTGTAAATTTAGAGACCGAGGATCTGGGTGAAGTATCTGCCCCTTGTTCCTCGACAGCATTGTAGGTGTTGGAAAAGACGAATTGGCCGGTCCTGGGATAGCAAAAGAAGTTCTTGGAACCAGTACTGGCGTGGCCACCGGGGGGCAATCAGCATGAGACGGCCGCCATCCCACTTCATCTTGCGTAACAGCTTTGGTATCTGAGGGATTGGGGGAAAAGTGTAAGCACAGATCCCTGACCATCACATGGACAGCGCATTCCCTCTTGATGCCTGTTGAGGATATCTGCTGGCGTAATATTGGCATTTTTTGTTCTGCTTTGTTGCAAACAAATCCAATGTCGGTTTGCCCCAAGCCTGGAATACTCTGTTCAGCTGGACTTGGTCTAATTCCCACTCTTGGCAGTCTGATAGGGATCTGCTGAGCGTGTCCGGTAGGGTATTGTGGAGGTCTCTGACATGTTCCGCCTTGAGGGTTATGTTGTGGGGTGTGATCCATTCCTATAACTCCTGAGCCTCCTTTGACAACGTTGCCGATCTTGTCCCTCCTTGTTTGTTCAGGTAAAACATGCTGGTGGTATTGTCGGTTCGAACTAGTATCGATGATCCTGTAATCCTTGGAAGGAAAGCTTGCAACGATAGAAAGATTGCTCGCAATTCCAGGCTGTTGATGAGTCGTCTGTACTTCTGAGACCACTTGCCTTGTATTTGTAAATCTTGGAGATGACCTCCCCATCCCTCCATGGACGCATCTGTCTGGGGGATTTTGTATGAACGTGAGACCTTGTGCCAGATAGGTCAACTGTGCCCACCAGTGGAGAGCATCCACCATGCGCGGTGTGACCTTGATGATGTTCTTGAAGCAACCTGTCGCTTGCTGCCATTGAAGATGTAGTTCCTCCTGTAAAGGTCTCATTCTGAGACGTGCCAAGGGAATGAGATTTATGGCCGAAGAGCACATTCCCAGGAGTGAAGCGAACATGCAAACAGAAAGTGACTTTCTTTTTGAGACCCAGATTGCTAGCTTTTGGAGGTGAAGTTGTCTTTCTTGAGACAAGAATTCCTTGCACTGGATCGTGTCCAGACGTGCTACAAGGGAAGGCAGGATTTGCTTCAGATGTAACTGGGATTTGCTTCTGTTCACAGTTAACCCCAGAGAGGCAAATAGATTGCGACATGTTGAAATGGCAGTCTCTACAGTGTGCTCCGAAGGACCTTTGATTAACCAATCGTCCAAGTACGGGAAGACCTGCATTCCCCAAGAATGCAACGTTGCCGCTACCGGTGCCAGGTACTTTGTGAAGATCCTTGGAGACTATTTTAGTCCAAACGGGAGCACCTTGAACTGATAATGGGCACCAGCCACAGTAAAGCTGAGATACTTGCGATGTTTTTGATGGATTGGTAGTAAGCGTCTTCCATGTCTAAACAAGCCATAAAATCTCCCTCGTTCAGGCAGCTTAGAATCTCTGAGCGGGTGACCATGCGAAACCCTTGTTATTTTGAGGAATCTGTTGAGATTGTGAAGGTCCAGGATTGGTCGCCATTCCCTGGATTTCTTTTTGATTAGGAAAAAACGGGAGTAGAAACCTGTCAGTTTCTGATGTACTGGGACCTTTTCTATAGCATTCTTGAGGAGCATTCTATAAGCTTCTTTGAACAATAAGTGAAGACGAGGGGGAGGGGGTCCCCTGGGCGGAGTGGTTGGTGGCTTGTTGACAAATTCTAGGATGTGTCCATTTTTCACTAGGTCTTACACCCATTGGTCGGAGGTAATTTCTTGCAACTGGTCCAGATGAGATGAAATTTTCGCACGCACGGGGAGGGAGGAAATGTGATTGGCGCCCGGCTGAACTCACTGTTTTCTGTTAGAGTCTCGCCCTTGATTGTTGGAACGTTTTCGGCCTCCTTGGCGAGAGAAAGCAGCCGTATTGGATTGGCGGTATGATGATTGGTAATTTTGCCGATATTGAGGCTGATATTGCCTGTTTTGTTGTGTATTGTAACCTTCTCTAAAGGAATAGCCACGCCCCCTAGCGCCTCTGACTGTTCCACGCTTGTATTGTTGGATAGTGAAAGTGCGAGTGAAAATATGAATGAGCGCATCCTGATGGCCCTTATTAAGGTGGCACCTCGGTTTCTGAAGAAATCTGAAGGCCGAGCCAGTAAGTCCGCTCCCTGGTTTACGCCGGCCTTACAGAAGGCTAAGGCGGAATGTAAAAAACTAGAGAGGGGCTGGAGAAAGGGTTTCAGATCACAGGAGAGGAGATTGTACCGAGAAGGCCAGAGGAAATACCACGTCTTGCTTAGAGGGGCGAAGGCCGCCCATTATCAAACCAGAATAAGGGAGGCTGAAAATTCCTCAAAGGAGCTCTTCAGAATCTATAAGGAGATTTCCATTGTGGCTGGCTCGAACGCCCCCAATAACGACTCGGTGGAGAAATGTAATAAAGTAGCCGACTACTTCTCGCTGAAGGTGAGGACGATATACTCCTCATTTACCAGTAAGCCAGTAAGTGGACATGATTTAGAGGAAGTGCTAGGAGAAAATGTAGCGGAACGGAAGTTGGAACGCTTCACGGTACCCCCCCCTGAAACCTTAAGGAGTATCTGTCGCAGTATTAAATCGGGCTCCCCTAGAGATCCTGCTCCCGCTAAGGTGCTAGTAGGGAGTGTGGAGACGTTGGAGCCATACATCAGGCATGTCTTGGAGGTCTCCTTTGCATCTCAAACATTGCCAATCAGAAAAAAAACACTCTCAGCCATGATATTCTTGAGAACCTAAGACCCATCTCGCTGCTGCCTTATGTGGCAAAGGTAGCGGAGAAGGTGGCTAACATTCAACTCATGGCGCATTTGGAGGCAGCTAATCTTCTGCACCCTTCTCAGTCAGGGTTTCGGGCGGGTTATTCCGCAGAAACCGCTCTGTTAAGAGCCACGGAATCCATTAGGCAAGGGGTGTACACAGGGCACACCATGGCACTGATAATGTTAGACCTCAGTGCGGCGTTCGACACTGTAGCACATTACATTTTGCTGCAGTGTCTGCACAGAGGTGGTGTCCTGGGGCTGGCGCTAGGCTGGCTGAAGTCCTTCCTGACACGGCGTAGGTTTCAGGTCCGTCGAGGGGCTTTTCAGTCCAAAGAAGTTGCTCTGGAGCAGGGGGGCCTCAGGGCTCTGCCCTGAGCCCCACTCTATTCAACCTGTACCTGGATCCCCTGGCTGAGGTGGTACAGAGGTTTGGGGTGGAATTAGTCACATATGCAGATGACACTCAACTGCGGATCTCCCTTTCCCAGGCACCCTCGGCCGAGGCCACCAACTTTAGGACGTGCATGCAGGAGCTTGCCTCCTGGATGAATAAAAACTGCTTAAAGTTAAATGGAGGCAAGACCGAGGTAATGGTGGTGGGTAGAGATAAATCCTGCTGGACTACAGATTGGTGGCCTCAATGTCTAGGCCCGACTCCTGTACCCTGTTCGGAGGCCAAGAATCTAGGGGTGTGGGTGGATTCGACCCTCTCCTATGAAGGTCATATCTGCCGGCTAGTGGGGAAATGTTTTGGGGTGTTAAAAACTCTACACAAGACTTTGAACCTGCTCCCGCTAGATGCTAGCAAAACTATGACACACGCCCTCATTACTTCCCGCCTGGATTATGGGAATGTGTTGTACTTGGGTGCCCCGGACAAGAATCTCAAATGCCTACAAGTCCTGCAAAATGCGGCGGCACGCCTTATTTTGAGACTTCCTAGACAGGCGGCGTCAAAGGCAGCATTGGACTCTCTCCATTGGCTTCCTGTCAAGAAGAGGGTGCTGTTTAAATCCCCTTTTTTTTTGCCATCGTATCCTCGGGCACAAGGCCCCTGCCTACCTGGGAGATCTGATCACCATGTATGTCCCGGGCAGAGCTCTGAGGTCGGAAGGGACTGGGCAGCTTGTCATCCCCAGGATTAAGAAAGCGAGAATGGGTGGACGCTCATTCCGCCTCTTGGCCGCTCAAAATTGGAATAAACTCCTTGCCTATTTGAGGAGGGAGAAGTCAGAGATCAGGTTTAGGAGTCTGCTCAAAACATACCTGTTCGCCAACTAGTGGCTACGATTAGCCGGGACGTGGCTCTTCTTGCCCGCCGGGCTAGTTTCTTCTCCACCGCGCGGGGACACGCCGGGATGGCGTAGCCAGGAGCTCTACAAATGTCTTTATTATGATTATTACTGTAGGGAACCTAAAGATCTTGCCGTATGATTGTCAGTCTTGATTGCTTGGAGGGCTTTGTCAATATGTTTGCCAAACAAAGATTCGCCATCGTAGGCCATGTCTAATATTTTTGTTTAGACTTTAGGTTGGAAGGTGGTAGCTTTTACCCAACCCTGGCGCCTGAGAACTGCAGCCCCAGCTAATTGCCTTAAATTTGTATTGACAATGTTCAGAGCGCAATCGATAGTCTCTGCTGCTGCGCGCTCTCCCTCCAGTAGAATTTTCCAAGCTTCCTGTTGTTTCTCCTCTGGAATGAGGTCAATCAGACCAGATATATCCGACCACATTTGGCGATCATAACGCCCTATGACCGCTAATAAGTTTGCTGCCCTGAAGGAAGAAGCAGCCATGATTGAAAACTTTTTACCTATGAAATCAAGACAACGTCACTCTTTGTCCGGCGGTGTAGTGATGGGCGTTGCTGGATTTTTGGACCTTTGTTGGGCGGTCTGTGAAATGACAGAATCTGGCCTAGGGTGGACGATGAGACAGGATGGACTGTTGGCCGGAGCACGATATTTTTTATCTACCCGTGGAAGCACAGCAAGCACGGATGCAGGGTTTTTCATAATCTTGATGCCCTCATTCCATATATAATATATGATCGGAATGGCTCTGGTAATTTTCCTAGTCTACTCTTTAAAATCGTGTAGGAAACATTCAGTTTGTTCCACAGTTACTGGAAGTTGAAGTCTAGTAGCAGCTCGCTGCATGAGGTTATGAAATCCACCTATATCTTCTGGTGGTGAGTCCGATGGTTGTGGAGTTGGTGGTGAATGCATAGGGATAATATAAGAATCCCATGGGTCCAAGTGGGGATTTTCTGGCACGTCACCTTCTTCCACTTCCTCATCTGAAGAAGTGTCTGGAGTTCGAGGAGGCTGAGGAGGCTGGTGCTCCTGAGAAGGTTCTGTAACTGGAGACATTGGCGTCGGAACCTCGGGTGGAGGAACAGGATCTGGAACCACCACAGGCTGAGGTGGTGGAATGACCTGCTGCGGGGGAAAGCGCTGCCTATAATCAGCTAACATGGCTTGCAAGTCCTGAATAAGGTTAGAAGGCAGATGGCTGGAATCCAAAAGCCGAGAATGCCTCTGGTATTCCGTGTGATGAGGAACAACAATGTCCTCTTGGTAGTAGTGCTCATTGTAGATATCCTCATCTTCCTCTTCATCTTGACATTTAATATTCAGTTCGGAAGGATGACGAGCTACCCCAAAAGCTCCTTCATCATCATCGTCACAATAGTCATCATCCTCCTCTTGGGCATATGTCTCAAGGAGGTGAGATGGAGTAAGAGGAGAGACATATGAACAGTCATGTCTTTGGTATGATTTAAGCTGAAAACTTTGATGAAATAGGCGTTGAAAAAGTTGCCGCCGCTAAAACCTTAGTTGGAGCAGGTTCCATCACTGTAACTGGTACCGTCGTCGACGGGATCATTGCAAATTGAGTTACCGTCGATAGACTTTATTTTAATCGTCGACGGGCTCGACGTCGACAGGACCATCGGTCGACAGACTCAACGGGATAGTCGTCGACTGGCTTGGTTTCTTCGTCGACGGGGCACTCGTAGACAGCATAGTAGAAACCTGTGTCTTAGTCGACGAAAGTTTCACCGACGGTGGAAGCTTCGTCGACGGTACCTTCGTCAATGAGTGTTTTGACAACTTCATCGATAAGGTCTTCGTCGACGAGTCTTTGACTACGGTCTTCATAGTCACAATAGAAATCCTCGTCGAAAGAATAGGAGGAGTGATAAAAGTGGTAGATATAGTTGCCGTCGATGAAGGAGCTGAAGACGTGACAGAAATAGTCAACGATATAGGTAAAGCGGAGGAAATAGAACAGCTTTTACTCACAGTTTTGGAGGATTCCCTTTTAGAGTCCTTGAGAGCTGTAGCCTGTGGAGACTGTATAGGCCCAGATGAAGTAGAGGGAGATCTCTGAGAAGGGCCAGAAGTAGAGTGGGAGGATTTATGATGTTTTCTCCCCTCACTTGACGAACTGTCCTGAGATCTTGCTCTCTTGCTGGAAGTGGAGGCTCTATCATCATCTTCAGCTGAAGAAGATTTAAGCCACAACAGGTCTCTTGCCTCCCTGTCCCTTAGAATTTTAGAAGGGAAGGTTCGGCAAATCTTACAATCTTTTGCCTCATGTTTAGGGTAGAGGCAGTAAATGCAGTCCTTATGTTGATCATCAACATTGACTCTCTTTTTGTCGCAGGTTCTACAAGGTTTGAACAAGGCCTTCTTGTGAGACATCTTGAAGGATAAACTGGGTTGACACTACAGGAGACTCACTTTCACACGACGTGCAGTGAAAATCTGAGGAGAACTGGCTCTGCAGAGAGTGTTCTAAAGGGTGCTGATAGCGGATTGGTTGGGACAAAGACTTTGGTCTTTTTAGCATCATGATGTAGAAAGGCTACCAGGATCTAGGCCTCAGGCTTTTTTCTTGGGGCCTGCTACTATCATTTACTTTTGGCACTGCTTTTTTATTTACCGTGGGACTCCCGCCTCGGCGACGGGGAATGATTCAGGCAAGTGAATCTATGAAAGATACCCCAATATTGGATAACCTGCGGCACCCTATGTGGGGACTGCTTCCAGGGTCATGACCTGTCATACAAATGTGCTTTTTTCACCACCTCGTACACTTACACGGGTGAAGGTTTGGCCTTTAATTCCTATTTTTATGTGAACTTCGATAGTCTGAGCAGACTGAAAACCTTAGTTTCAGAAGAAAGTTTCTTTAACATCTGCAGAAGAAAGGTTTGTTCTTCTAAAATTCAAAGGCTACTATGCACTAACCTCCCACAACACTTCGGAGAACTTATGCACTGCATATTTAATGCTTCAAATACAGGTGGAGTAGTAAATGCTTTTTTTTTTCTTTCTTTTTTTAAACGATTGGGTCTTGGTTTGTTCGTACTATCCATACTGTCTATGGAGTGCTTCCATCTTTCATACAGTCCCTGGTTTCCAGTGTCTTACTGAATTAGTAGGAACTGCACAACATTACATGCTTCTATTTACTGAATTAGACAGATATTTTAGGACTTTAATGTTATTTTGGTTCTACTTAAAACACTTTTTTTCAGAACAATCCTGCTAATTTGTGCCATTGCTAGCAGTGGTAAGGCCAGGTTTTCTCTTTGTATAGAGTCATACTATCAAAGACCTTATCACTATTATTGGAGATCTACTGATCTAGTCATCAATCCTGGACTAGTCTGAAGTCATTTTAAGAGCTGGAAAGTTAAGAAATCTACACAAACAAGTTCACCTCAATGAAATAATAATGACAATGAAAACGGATATGCACCCATTTTCCCCAATAGAACATAAAACATTTTACCTTTGCTTTAATTGCTTTGCCAGTCAGTTTCTTACCTCATAGAGGGTAAATGTCTCATCACTACGTCTAATGCCTGGATTGTTTCAAAAGGGACACTAGGCAACCGCCCAGAGAGAGCATCGTGTAAAGCCTGCAGACTCACACAGGCCATCCACTTTATAGCAACCTTAAAAATCCTGTCTTTCCCTTCTCCTGGTAATGTGACCTCCAACTCCACCTGCAACAATGCGAAATCAAGACAAGATGATTCTTTCTGCTTTGAAACAAACATAAGGATATATAACATGTTAAACGTTTTATGGAATGAAACTTTCCGTATCTCCTCAAGCATGAAGAAAAGGGATTTCCATGAACAAAAGAAATTAAGACAAAACCGTAATCTATTGTGAGCAATTTAGAGAACAAAAAAAAGATAAGCAGTGTTGGAATTGGGGGTTGCCCAAGTCTCAAAGGGGGTAGCATGGCATCAAGCGGGCAGGCCAAACTTGGAGGACATGTGAAGCACTCACGCAGTACCCTCAGTCAACACACCAGGCACACCACAAAAGAGGCAGGACACCAATTTGAGTTGGAAAAAGATACGTCGTTTAGTAGGGTTTCCAACCTGCAAGGCAAAAATGCATTAACAGTGTCATCATAACACGGCGCCAACTGGCACCCAAGCCAAGTATTTCAGTGGGGGATTATTTACATGGGACAAAAAGGGGTTAGTCCATAGTCCATAGTGTCTAGCTGAAATATAAACAGGTTAGCATTTGGCACGGAACATCAGTGACCCCTATATAAGGGAAAAATGCACTTGGCGTATTCGCCCATTAAACATGCAATCAAACATTAGGGATAAGAACCCAAAATAGCTGGCATTGGCGACTCCTGCAAGAAAGAATAGGAATCACCTGGCATTAACATTAGGTAGGAACACCTGTAATAAAACATCAGGTTTCTTCCCCCCTCCCTCTAGGGAACTATGCGTCAGGCGGGGCCAACTCAGGCCTTCATCCTTGGTAGCGGCTGTAATTACAGCAGACAGCATCCTGCATAACCCCTGTAAGAAAAGACATCATGGCCTACCAGCATCCACTAGCAGGCGGGAATAACCATAGGACTATTAAGCCACCTTCGCAAGCTCTACAGGGCATACAGAACCCCAGTGCTATAGCCTTAGGGAAAAGACCTGGGGAACATGACTTCTTAGCCCCCAACCTGCAACACAAACATCAGGTAGTGCATTGGCATCAATAACATTTGAACCAGGCTTGGATCCCACTGCACTTGGGCATCAATCCCCTAGCTTAGGCGTAACACTGGGCATGTCATCACAGCACATTATCATTGGACCCCCATCACCAAAGACATTAATTACAATATGTCATTAAACAACTCATAGGCAAGTACATTACCCCACAGCACTTAGGTATCTGCTCAACTCAACAGAATGACCTGGTTGTAGAACTTCACAGCATTACCCACCAGTAATGTGACTAAAAGGGGAGACACAATAATATTAGCAAGGTACCCCCCACTCTAATGTATAGGCACACTTATCTGGTAGAGGTTCTACTTCTTCAATTATCAATAAACTATAAGGGTTTTTACTCAGGAACCCTGTGGTTCTCTGCACAGCTTCCACCTCTCTCTTCTGAGCCAATTATTGGTTACTTAAGCCTGGTTTAGGCAGTTCAGTAGCCCGCTTCCTGAAGTCAGGCTTCTCTGGACTGTTCAGTCACTTGTGTGGGTCGTAGCCCCACTGTCCTGCTTCCTTCACCCGGGGCTGCCGCCTCCCGTTCCCACACTACCCGGCTTACTTGTAGACTTGTAGGCGTGTCACACTTGGGTCCTCCACACGCGATGGAGCCCGGCAGCAGACGGCTGTTGGGGAAGGTCGGGGAAGGTTTTCCTGGCCCCAAGGCTCCCTACCGCAACGTCCGCTGTGGCGCTTCTGCCTCCTCAAAGGGGCGGGGGTCGAACACCTGAAGCTCCGACGCGGTCGGCTTCCTTGTTGACGCGACCGGCTCTCCTCAGGCGGCACTACTCCGCCAGGCATGCGCGGAAGCGCTCGCTCTTCTCCCGCCTCCGCACTCACTCCAAGGAAGGACGCTGCTCTTCCGGTGACGCTGCTCTCCCGGGCCTGCCCGATCCTAGGCCCCTCCTGCCTCCACAGAAGCGTTCGCGCTCAAGGCATGCGCGGCAGCGCTTCCTTCACGGATTGACGCGGCTGGTGCCCCCGGGGTCCCACAGCCGATCGCAGCAGCGCCGCTGCTCCTGGTCAGTCACTTCTCACTCCGGCCTCTCAGGAAGGATGTGCACACACGGCGCCTTCGCTCCTCAGGTCGCTAGGGTGCCACAGACACCCGCCTTCACTACAGCTGCTCCACAGCACCGGTAAGCGCAGCGCTGGGTGTGCGTAGTCAGGGATACCCTCAGTTAAGGGTGTCCTGAGAGGATTCACTGGGGCTCCAATGCAGAAGGATCTTCTTCCTCAAGTAGCTTACTGTTCTTATCAGCAATTGATGTTTTGAGAGAGGGATCGGTTGAAGGGGGAACAATCCTCTGAAGAAACTGTCAGCCTCAGAGACAAACTAGCTGCTCTCAGTGTGTCCACCTCCTCTCACCACTGCCTCACTCCTCTACTCTGGGGTCAGCACTTCGAGGGCCACACCAATCACAGGGCACAGTCCCTTGGGGGCACAATCCTCCCCTCCTGGGCGCTTCCTCACGCAATGCTGGCGTGGTACCCGGTCCAAACAGCGTCAGTGACCTGGGTTGGGGCCCTCCCTTGTCAGGGGCCCAGGGGACAGCAGAGGGGGGTTTTAGGGGTACAGGGCCCAGCTCACAGGCCCCTGTGGCGGTAGCACCTCACAGCAGGTCCCCCTCCCTTCCTTGTCCCAGCGCTGACTGACTCTCTGGTGACACTTCACCCTATTTATACCCTCCTCCCAGGCAGTGCCAGGACCTTCTAGAATGTTGGCACATCTAGCCTAAACTGGTTCTAGGGGAGGGGGTGAGCACCCTGGGTGCCAGGCTTTCCCTCCAAAAGCTAGGGGTAGCTGGGTAATATTATCTAGACTGCTGACCTATGTCAGTCCAGTGGCAAAACCCATGGCCATGGCATCCATTTTAAAAGCAATACATTTCAGTCAGGTACATTTTCAAAATGGGGGTGCAGTTTTAAAATGGGGGATTTTACAAGTGCTCACATTATGTCAGGTAATTACATTTTCACAAGGTGTCTCACACCACTCATGGCCTATACAGGTTTAATCCCATGGGGGAGACAATCCAGATAAGGGGGTCAAAAGCGAAAAATTTTGGGGGGAAAAGGCCAAGTCCAACACGACTCCCCCCAAGCCAAAAGCCAGGGTAGACATATCAATGCCTTGATGGGCTTCCCTGCTTGGGGCGGTAAAAGGTGGACGCAGGCCTGCAACTACAGGAGCACCTGCAGTCTCTCCTCCACTCTGGAACCCAATGGTTCTCTTTCGCAACCCTCCCTTCACCAACAAAACCACCCCACTGGTGTTCCCTAGTGGGATGTTCCTCCTTCCTAGAGTGGGAGGCTCTAGCCTCAGGCTTGTAATTCCCTTGGACCACTCTCTTCTCTCCAAACTGCCACTGGTCCACCCATCTGGGGTCTACACCCTCAGACTGACCAGCCCTTAGGGGCGAGGCTCTCCTCCCCCTACTTCTCCTCCAAGGGTTCCTCCATCTCCTACGCTGGGGGACACCCTCACACAACTCTCTCCCCAACCTGGAGCCGAAACCCACAGGCTGAACTGGTGACAGGGGCGAGTCCTCCCTCCCCCTGCACCCCCTCCCAGAGTTCCGCACCCTCCTAACTGGAGTAGTACCCCTGAGAGTCAACTTTGGGGGGACCCTGATTACAGAGGTCCCTCCCACCAGGGCAGGCAAACCCTGTCCCTGGCCACCCAACCCAGGATCTGCGCCCTGTGGCTGAGCCGGTGACAGAGAAGAGACCTTCCTCCCTCTGCACCCCCTCCCAGAGTTCCGCACCCTCCCACTGGGAGTAGTACCCCTGGGAGTCAAAGTGGTAGGGACCTGAATTACAGGTACCCCACCCTCCAGGTCAGGCAACCCCTTAACCTGGAACCCCAGTCCAGGATCTAAACCCTGTGACTGGTCAAACCCCCGAACCACTGGAGCTCCAATTAATGATGCTCCGGGTCCTCCTGACATGAGGGGATCCCTTCCTCTGGATGACACATCGGGACAGCCTAGACTCCCAGCCTGGGGTTCTCTAAAAGAACTCTCCAGGCCCTGTGACTGCAGTTGGGGCATCTCGGGACACCTCCCCGTCTCACTCCCTCCTTTAGATGGGATGTGAGGCCCTACAACCCGCTCACTATCCTGGGACCTAGCTGGGCTTCTCACCTCTCCCGCCACGCTGGGTCGGAAATTCCCTGCACCACTCCTTTCTGGATCACTCCCCAATGTCTTCCCAGACGCTCTGGCACTTACCCAGAGGTCTGCCTCCCGTGCAAGTTCCCTGGGGTCTGAGAACCCGCACCGCAACAGATGGTGACGCAGTCTTGGGAAACAACTTCTCAGCATGTGCTCCCGGATAACGGCATGGCACAGCCCTTCCCAATCCTCCACTGCTCTCCTCACCACCCAATCCTCCAGTACAGTCCAACACTCCTCCTCAAACTCTCCCCAGGACTGATGGAACAGCTTTCCCCTGCCCCTAAACACTAACCCGTCCTCCTCTTCCGGGGAATCAGGCACAGTCTCTTGGGCTTCGGGAGTGGGACTCCTTGCACTGGCTCTACACTCGCTGCCACCACTGGATCCCACCCTCTTCGGTGAATCCAGACTCCTAAAACCACTCTCAGGGGACAACCTACCCACCTGAGCTGATCTCTCCCTGGCGAAGGCCCTCTCCGCCTCCGCCATCCTCTCCAGCGCTAGGACTTTTTCAGTCTCCAGTCGCTGCTCTTCTACCCTCAGCTGCGCTAAGCCCTCGGCATGCCGGAGCTTTGCCAGCGCCAGCTGATACTCCCTCTCTTCCCTCCTATCTACCCACTCTTCTGGGGACAGGGAAAGGGATGGGGCAGTGCCCCCGGGACTGGACCCAGTGCGAGACTCCCTATCTTCGGTGTCCTCCACAGCTACTGGCGTCTCTGCCCTGCTAGACTCTTCCTCCTCCTCATCGGAGCAACTACCTCCCAGGGTTCTGGATGGGGAGCCCTCTCTCTGGTCTCTAACCCACTGACCCTTCAAAACTTCGGGGGGGTAGTCAGACAAGTCCCCATTAATCTCTAAGGGCTCTCCCCTCTTGAGGGCCTCATAGAGAAACAAATTCCTCCTAATGTTCCCTACTGGGGGTATCCCTCTCTCCAGGAGGAAGTCTATCACCTCCTGTTCGGTGTACTCCTTCAGTTCCACTTCCTGGTAAATCAACCCCATCGTGGCGAGGTACACCCGGGACACACCCTCCCAGTGGAACAAGGGGACAGTTCAGAACACTCTTCAGGAGGAAGCAATTTAGCACACAACAATAATCCCCACAACAAGGCTCTACTTGTGGTGTAACCTGTGGCCGCTGTGGTACTGCGCAAACACAAGTCCTATCCCACCGCTCTGCCACCAAATGTTGGAATTGGGGGTTGCCCAAGTCTCAAAGGGGGTAGCATGGCATCAAGCGGGCAGGCCAAACTTGGAGGACATGTGAAGCACTCACGCAGTACCCTCAGTCAACACACCAGGCACACCACAAAAGAGGCAGGACACCAATTTGAGTTGGAAAAAGATACGTCGTTTAGTAGGGTTTCCAACCTGCAAGGCAAAAATGCATTAACAGTGTCATCATAACACGGCGCCAACTGGCACCCAAGCCAAGTATTTCAGTGGGGGATTATTTACATGGGACAAAAAGGGGTTAGTCCATAGTCCATAGTGTCTAGCTGAAATATAAACAGGTTAGCATTTGGCACGGAACATCAGTGACCCCTATATAAGGGAAAAATGCACTTGGCGTATTCGCCCATTAAACATGCAATCAAACATTAGGGATAAGAACCCAAAATAGCTGGCATTGGCGACTCCTGCAAGAAAGAATAGGAATCACCTGGCATTAACATTAGGTAGGAACACCTGTAATAAAACATCAGGTTTCTTCCCCCCTCCCTCTAGGGAACTATGCGTCAGGCGGGGCCAACTCAGGCCTTCATCCTTGGTAGCGGCTGTAATTACAGCAGACAGCATCCTGCATAACCCCTGTAAGAAAAGACATCATGGCCTACCAGCATCCACTAGCAGGCGGGAATAACCATAGGACTATTAAGCCACCTTCGCAAGCTCTACAGGGCATACAGAACCCCAGTGCTATAGCCTTAGGGAAAAGACCTGGGGAACATGACTTCTTAGCCCCCAACCTGCAACACAAACATCAGGTAGTGCATTGGCATCAATAACATTTGAACCAGGCTTGGATCCCACTGCACTTGGGCATCAATCCCCTAGCTTAGGCGTAACACTGGGCATGTCATCACAGCACATTATCATTGGACCCCCATCACCAAAGACATTAATTACAATATGTCATTAAACAACTCATAGGCAAGTACATTACCCCACAGCACTTAGGTATCTGCTCAACTCAACAGAATGACCTGGTTGTAGAACTTCACAGCATTACCCACCAGTAATGTGACTAAAAGGGGAGACACAATAATATTAGCAAGGTACCCCCCACTCTAATGTATAGGCACACTTATCTGGTAGAGGTTCTACTTCTTCAATTAACAATAAACTATAAGGGTTTTTACTCAGGAACCCTGTGGTTCTCTGCACAGCTTCCACCTCTCTCTTCTGAGCCAATTATTGGTTACTTAAGCCTGGTTTAGGCAGTTCAGTAGCCCGCTTCCTGAAGTCAGGCTTCTCTGGACTGTTCAGTCACTTGTGTGGGTCGTAGCCCCACTGTCCTGCTTCCTTCACCCGGGGCTGCCGCCTCCCGTTCCCACACTACCCGGCTTACTTGTAGACTTGTAGGCGTGTCACACTTGGGTCCTCCACACGCGATGGAGCCCGGCAGCAGACGGCTGTTGGGGAAGGTCGGGGAAGGTTTTCCTGGCCCCAAGGCTCCCTACCGCAACGTCCGCTGTGGCGCTTCTGCCTCCTCAAAGGGGCGGGGGTCGAACACCTGAAGCTCCGACGCGGTCGGCTTCCTTGTTGACGCGACCGGCTCTCCTCAGGCGGCACTACTCCGCCGGGCATGCGCGGAAGCGCTCGCTCTTCTCCCGCCTCCGCACTCACTCCAAGGAAGGACGCTGCTCTTCCGGTGACGCTGCTCTCCCGGGCCTGCCCGATCCTAGGCCCCTCCTGCCTCCACAGAAGCGTTCGCGCTCAAGGCATGCGCGGCAGCGCTTCCTTCACGGATTGACGCGGCTGGTGCCCCCGGGGTCCCACAGCCGATCGCAGCAGCGCCGCTGCTCCTGGTCAGTCACTTCTCACTCCGGCCTCTCAGGAAGGATGTGCACACACGGCGCCTTCGCTCCTCAGGTCGCTAGGGTGCCACAGACACCCGCCTTCACTACAGCTGCTCCACAGCACCGGTAAGCGCAGCGCTGGGTGTGCGTAGTCAGGGATACCCTCAGTTAAGGGTGTCCTGAGAGGATTCACTGGGGCTCCAATGCAGAAGGATCTTCTTCCTCAAGTAGCTTACTGTTCTTATCAGCAATTGATGTTTTGAGAGAGGGATCGGTCAAAGGTTGAAGGGGGAACAATCCTCTGAAGAAACTGTCAGCCTCAGAGACAAACTAGCTGCTCTCAGTGTGTCCACCTCCTCTCACCACTGCCTCACTCCTCTACTCTGGGGTCAGCACTTCGAGGGCCACACCAATCACAGGGCACAGTCCCTTGGGGGCACAATCCTCCCCTCCTGGGCGCTTCCTCACGCAATGCTGGCGTGGTACCCGGTCCAAACAGCGTCAGTGACCTGGGTTGGGGCCCTCCCTTGTCAGGGGCCCAGGGGACAGCAGAGGGGGGTTTTAGGGGTACAGGGCCCAGCTCACAGGCCCCTGTGGCGGTAGCACCTCACAGCAGGTCCCCCTCCCTTCCTTGTCCCAGCGCTGACTGACTCTCTGGTGACACTTCACCCTATTTATACCCTCCTCCCAGGCAGTGCCAGGACCTTCTAGAATGTTGGCACATCTAGCCTAAACTGGTTCTAGGGGAGGGGGTGAGCACCCTGGGTGCCAGGCTTTCCCTCCAAAAGCTAGGGGTAGCTGGGTAATATTATCTAGACTGCTGACCTATGTCAGTCCAGTGGCAAAACCCATGGCCATGGCATCCATTTTAAAAGCAATACATTTCAGTCAGGTACATTTTCAAAATGGGGGTGCAGTTTTAAAATGGGGGATTTTACAAGTGCTCACATTATGTCAGGTAATTACATTTTCACAAGGTGTCTCACACCACTCATGGCCTATACAGGTTTAATCCCATGGGGGAGACAATCCAGATAAGGGGGTCAAAAGCGAAAAATTTTGGGGGGAAAAGGCCAAGTCCAACAAGCAGCATCTGAAATTTTAAGCAAATGGAAGACCTAAAAGGCATATTACAAAACTCTTTATTTCCATCTATGATGAACTAGATAACAAAGACCTCTCTTCCCAACTTAAGGGGTTTCTGCACCCACTTGATTTACTTGCTTTAGTTTTGAAGGAGGGTCTCATGTTGGAGCAGGATTTATCTAGTGAGCATACATGCTTTTATTTGATAGGGAGATGTTATGCTCTACCAGGCTCTATCAACAAAAGATCAGGGCAGGACAAAAGTATTAGGGTGAATTTGCTGTGAGAACTGAAAAGGTGAATGCCCGTGAATAGTAGTAATAGGATGGCGGAGCACTTGCCTACACCCACCTTGGTGTGCAGCCTTCAGGTGTGGCCCACTAGACCCCTGCTTTGTGGCTGGCAAAATAAATGAGACTGTAGTACCCAATGCAAATGGCCAGAAGAGTGGAATGTAAGCCCCTAGAGCTGCTGAGATGTCGGAGCCTGGCCTCACTGGGGTGAGGAATAAAAGAACTCTCAGCGTGCTGAGGAGCGATATATGAAGTGGAAAGTCACTTATAATTGATCAGGAACAAAAAGTCCTGAGTATTCTACACACTGTTCATTATGGATGGCAGGGATTGGAAATGGGCAGACCGCACTACAGTCTGATGGAACACTTCAGGTACTACTTCAGGCACCAGGTTTTTGCAGGTAGGAGGCGATCATCATACTGACAATCTCAACTGCGAGGCTACCACAAATAGAGCAGTCAAACTGAATATAAAGCAGGACCCAGCAGCAACTGGAGGGACAACTGGCAAAAACAAAAACACTCCCTTGGTCTCCTTGCACTAGTTCTAACTTTCCATCCATCCATTCTCTGTCCTTCTTTCATCCATCCTCTGTCCTTCTCTCCCCTCTCTCTTCTCACTATCGGATTGCTTGCTGTCTACGTTCCGCCTCCCTCCTCCTTTTTCTCTCACTCTTTTGAAGTCTCCCCGTTCCTGCTACAATTAACTGCGTGGAGATGGGGAAAGTGACAGAGGGACCAGGAGCTTTCAAGCCCTTCCACCCTCTCAAGGTTTTCCAGCACATTGGGGAAGTGCTTGGGAGAGAAAAAAAAACACCTGCCCGGCCCTCTGACAGGAGCACCAGGAGCCATGAAAAAAACAAACACAAGCTTGGCACAACTTCAACTGAATATATGTGTTCGTCCACAACAAGCCTCAAGAAGATACAAGTGACCGTCACAACAAACAGCAATGGATGACCAATCCCCATCGCCATCGTAACCTATATTAAAAAGAGATGCTACTGGCAATTTGTGCCTAAAAAAGCTTCAGAGCAAAAATTTGACAGTCAAAATTGATGTAAACTAGCCCACCCGGCAAACACCAATATGGCATTGCAAGTGGTTACATGAACTTCATAAACTTACAGGCTTTAAACGGTGGGACGATATTGGAATCTCCACAATTGGAGACGTGATCGCTGGAGGGGAGCTGAAGCCCTTTCAGGCCTTGAGAACAGAATTTGGGCTCCAGCACTCACAGCTCTTCAAATACACCCAGCTACGACGTGCGTGGAGGGCGCATAATATACACTTAGAGGGCCTGCCGGAATACGCGCCACTGGAGGGTAGACTCCGGCAGGAACAGATACAGTGTAAGGCAGTATCACTCATCTACAAAACATTAACCCACAATATGTTGGGGGACCTGGCGAAGCTTAGAGTAACCTGGGAAGGGGAGGTCGGTGCACTTGAGGATATAGACTGGGAAGTAGTGTTAATGCACCCGCGTGAGGTGGCGATTAAGTCTAGACTCCGCCTCATTCAATACAACGTGCTGCACAGGACCTACTACGATAGGGTGAGACTGCACAGAATGGGGAAAGCAGTAGACACTAATTGCCTCCGATGCCAAGGGGAGAATGGGGATTTCTATCACATAATATGGTCATGTGAAGTGATACAAACCTACTGGACCCACATCTTTATGGAGCTCAGTGAGGTATTAGCGGCGCCGATTACACAAGAGCCCAAGCTGGCCCTACTAGGGATGACCAATGATGTTGACCTACCACCCCCACTCCTGGTATTCCTGGTTCTGGCCCTAGTGGTGGCAAAGAGAGACATTGCAAAGCACTGGGGCTCATCAACCCCCCCGAATGTAGAGGAGTGGAGAAGAGGACTAGACCTCTATATGGCGGCGGAGAGGGTAACCTATAAGGCACGGGGTTGTCCTCGGAAGTTTAAAAAGGTTTGGTCTAAGTGGAGGCACTACCATGGTCTTGATGGGGGGTCGGGGGTAGGTGGCACACAACGTTTTACGATTTGGCATGGGCAAGGAGGGAGGGGTAGGGAGGGATTACTGAGAATTGCCTGTTTTTAGGATAAATGGACAATGCACCTGTAACAAGCTGAAGACGTAAAAGCAGAGTACCATTGGGAAGGTCGGGAGGGGGATAAGGGGATTTCATGTTGCCAATTGCATGACTGTATTGTTGAGTTATGAACAAAATGCAAATAAACAATTTAAAAAAAAATTGATGTAAACTTATTGAGGACGGATTTTAAGAAGATGAACTAAGGAATAGAACAATGTAAAAATAACCTAACTAGCCTGAGCATAGAAATTAAGGCGGAAACAGATGCAGAGTCTCATAGGGGAATCATTCTTCACCACAGATAACACCCAAGGGTCTTTTGTGATGCTTTGTCACTCTGCCAAGTGGCAGGATTACATTTCCCCCACCTGACTAGCTAGAGGTGAGAGTGCAGTAGGTAAGTCAAGGACTTGTATTTGATGGACCTTTACCATTGATGGTAAAAGCTGATGATTTTTAACGCTCAACCATCTCTGCCTGTCCTGGGAGCATGGATGCAATCATTTCCCTTTAGGCGTGCCAGCCAAAATGCTGAACCCACTAGTACTTACTGTTTAAATGTATGTAATAAGGAAAATAAAAATAAAAACTAGCCTCTCTGCCTTCAAGGTATATGCCTCTTCTTCCCTTGTCTGCACCTCAGCATCGGAGTGGATTCCGAAGAGAGTTGAGAATAGAAGACTTCTTTCTGATGGGCGTCTAGTTTTATGCCACACATTTGCCCAAAAGGCACGCCCAATAACAACCTGTGGAGGTACCCATATGCTACAACATCAGGAACATAAAGTGCCACACTTTAGATCTGGTTGCAAGCCACTATCCTTTCATTCACAACATCTATTAAGTCACCCCTTTCCTCTACTGGAAGGGGGTCAGCAAATCCGATTAATAAAAAAAATTGTCTAAATAAAGAAAATGACTTTAAATTATACAGGCTTGTTAGTTTAGGTCATGTTTTTCCCAAAGACCCGATTTTCTCTTTAAAAAGTGTTTTAGGATCTGACAGAGGCAGAAATATTAAGCGTTTGGAAATATCAGCAAAGATCCAAGAGGGTGACGTGAGGGTCACCTGGGGTGCAAAGGAGCTTTAGCACCTGATGGCAGGCATGCAATTGAGGGTTCTGAACATGAGCAAGATCTAAGAGTGACTAACTAAATCAGGCGATTTTAGGGCGACGAGATTCTTAGACCTGGAGATGAGCACCAGAAGATCTTCGGACAGAGTTGATGTAAAATAATGGCCTTTACAGTTTGATGAATATTATCCACATACTTTAAACTGCTTTACTAACCACCAACGTGTCCCAAAACGTTAACGACAACAACCGTTTCAAAAAACATAACTATGAGCAACTTTAGACCTACTTTGTAGAGTGCCTGGACTCGTTTTTGGCCTAAATCCAAATAAGTTTCCACACACAAACACACAGGTCGTATGAAATACTTTTACAATCTCCTACTCACACCACTTCTTGCTCAGACCTGGCTTCTACTGTGCAAGTCTACCCATCAATCCAAGTCTCCAATTTGCTCTCTGTGATTAGGTACACATTTTACCTAGTCATTTTTTTTACTGCACTCTGGTTCAATTTTGTTTCCTTGTCAAGGTAAATGTCCTTTGTCTGGATTAAGAAAGCTGTGCTGTCCTGTTTATGTACGTTTTGATGACCAATCCTTTTATTTTCTCCAGTGAACTGGACAATCATGAAAGCACAATTACGTGATATATGTATTTTTCTTTTTTGTCAACATTAGAGCTGTGCTCTGAAGTGTGGGGACATTAAAAAACGAACTTCCATTTTGCGTGAGAATGGCTACAGCGGTCTTCACTTAGGATATGCAGAACCCGTGTTCAAAGTATAATCATACCCTTGGGTAGAAAATGTTTTTTTGCCATTAGCCCTCTCGGGAGCCTATGAAGGACTCGCCAGTAAACTTTGGTTCATTTCGTCCCTTACCCAACTGTGGACCACTACTTTCATCATCATTCAGATATGAATATAGACAGTACTTAAAGTGGGAAAACAAAACTTAGAGACCAGGAAGCTTCCAAAAGGGGCATGGCAACAGACGCATAACTAAGAATTATTTTCAAAAGTTGTGGTCAATAGAACGAAGAGATTGGCTTAACATACATCAAAAAAACTAAATCCCTTGCGTCAAACAGGGTGCTCCATGACCAGTATTTGGGTGCCTGTTTATGAATTTTCAGTTTCTGTAGCCAATCTCACAACAATGAACATGTGGCCTAAAACAAGACACACATTTGCTTTGCCAATTCTTGTAAGCACTATTAGTGACATGAGTAACAATTTGATGTGAAAATGAAAAAAACTCAAAATATAGGGAGAGTGGCCTTTGGAGAGTCACATTTTCAGTGTCATACCACGTTCCTATATATTATCTCGGTTAGATTCTTATGCCCTTTTTCTCCTCATCTGTCTGAAATCCACCATCTGCTCATTTCACACGTGCTCTGTCTGCAGGTAGTTTTTTTCTGATACTTCGACTTGACCACGTCCCCTCTCTCACACACTTTCTCTCTCTTCTCATCAAAGTACATCACTCCTTTTCTTTGATGGTGTCACAATTTAAACTCTGCTTACCTACTTCACATGCTTTCCTACACAGTGCAGATTATAAACGACACGTCTATCACTCTGTGTGCAAGGATTCGATGAGCAAGTAGCATGAACACCTTTATGACCCACCGACAGTCACTGTGAGAAACTCGCACTGACTTTAGTCTCAGCTCAAGAGCTCTCAATCGTGCCCGATCGTAAACTCTCACAACCCACAACCTGAACTCACTAACAAACCTTGAGATGACTCAGGGCTCAGTATACACAATACAAGTCTCTTCGCTCCCTGCACTGGCTGCAAGTGAAAGAACGAATTAGCTTCAAAACCCTCTGCATCATCCACAGATCCCTGCAGGGGATGGGCCCTCCCCTAATCACAGCCATGATTCGCCTGTATAAAGCAAGGAGGAAGCTTCGCTCAGACGAACTTCACTTACTTGACACCCCCAGAATTAAAAGGTCCAGAAGCGGCATCAGACGTTTCTCTCTCAATGACAGAAATCTGTGGAACACACTGCCACTCCACCTTCGGAAAGAGCCCAGCCATCTTGCCTTCCATAAACAACTAAAAACCCTTCTGTTTCCCTAATTTTCCTCTTCCCGATCACTGGTCATGCCTAGCACTGGGAGGCCTCCGGGTAGCCTTGCGCTTTACAAATGCCCTTTTCATTTCATTTTATTTAATTTCAAGTCTATCACATTTAGGAAAATTTTGATATATAGAGACAAAATGTGAAACGTAAATAGGGACTGCATCGCTGACATGGATTACCATAAGGTTTTTCAGTCATTCGATCATTGTTTTGACTGTAAAGTTAAGGACATAGATATAGGCTCCAATAAGAAACTGTTTGAAAGTCAGTTTTTAATGTCTGCCAGGTCGGTGACATGACAGGTCCCGCTTCTCCTTCAAAGCTCTGGATGCAGAGTGTATGTTGTGCAGGTGTATTTCAAGTATCTATTTGTACTGTGTATTTTTGAAGTGCAGTGGGTGTGTGAGTAGAGAAGAAATTGCAGTTTCCTACCATATGTGGAGAGCTGGTAGGGACCATCTCTGGCATCCCAGCCTGCACATACGGCCCTGCAGCTCCCACTCCCCCTCCACCCCCCCAAAAAAACTTCCCCTAGAACACCTTGACCAGTTGTAATTGGTTCAACCACAGGGATGGGCTCAGAAGTGAGCAACAAGACCAGGATACACTGCTAGGAGTGGATGTGCCCAGACCCATCTGGATCTGGCACTTTGCCCTAGACACCAAAATATAATTATCAGTTGGCCCCTGTGAAACTATGCAAGGGTAGGAGAAAAACACAACATGACCAGGGGTGGACTGTCTTTGCTGGTCTGTTAACCTCCCACCAGCCTATAGTCTCCATCCTTTTGCGACCTGGTAAAGAAGAAAAATTGACCTGCCTGTGGAGAAGCTTGAATGTCCTGCCAAGAGAAGTGAACTGATAACTAGGAAGACTGGAGGGCAGCTCTGAGAACTGCAACTGCCCAGGAACCAAAAAAAGCATCCTAGGCCAGCAGCATGGGAAGATACAATGTTAGGTTGGTCATATGTCTGTGCCAGAAGGTGCTAGTACCTTCTAGATTGTGTTGACCTTACATTTTAACTGAACATTCATCATGTTAAACATAGTTCAACCCTTTCCCTAAAGTAAAGTAATTATAGTTACAGAGTGTTAGTTACTGTGTCATTCTTAACTGGTGTTTCCAAATCCGTCTACCAGACGACTTCACTACCCTATGAAATGAGGTGCCTAAAGGGAGGAACTAGCATTACCAAAGGAAAAGCTACAGTACTCTGGCCCTGTGACACCAGGAGTAGGAGGCAATACCTGCACATTAGGCTGCTCAGAAACCGCAAGAAAAGGCCTCTCTCAATACTCTCATCCCTCTTTCTAGCTGCTGTTCTTTCACTAGTTCACGCGACATAAAGCGCCGGGACACTCTTGTTGAGTAGCCGTGCGCTATATAAATAAACTTATAACATAACATAACACATAACATAACTAGTTGGCTCTTGTGGCAGTTCTATCCCTCTACCTTTAGCCCCATCAAGTGTACAACTTATTTTTCCTATGACAGAGCAAAAATATATGTGATAATACATTGTCTCCTAGTATAAAATAATGCAATGTAATATTAATGCAGAATACAATAGCAAACGACAATTACGCACATTAGAGAAACAACGTTATTAAAAACTTACTTTGTCTCTTCCAATTGGAAGTGGCATGGCTGTATACAGGTTTTTCCGACCATCAAATACTGGTTTACGATCCCCGAAGATCTGAGTCTTAAAGTGCTGGACCATGTGCTCAACTATCTCTCTAGAGAAAAATAATGAAAGTATTGAAAAAAACACATAATAGATTTAGGCTATATACCCTACCAAGAGTCTCAACATTTAAGCATTTCCTTAATACATAACAGACTAAATAGGCAGGCTGACCATTTGCCGTGCGACACAATCATACAGATTGAAATAATATTTGTCTTGCGTGATTGAATGTCAGACGGACAACTATTGCAACTTTTTTTTATAATTAAGATTTGACAGAGCCCAATGTATTCAAACATACTGAAATAGAAAAAAAGAAAAAAAACACAATAGCAATCTTCAATGTACTCAAGTAACATACGAACCATTCAAAGACTGGTGGTTCCGCCCGGCACCTGCAGGCATCTTGGGATTAACTAACAGAAATATATCGACTGAAAACAGAAGAGGCGTCCCATACTACCTGCGCACTTTGGCACCAGCTCACGAGGGTTCCAGCTACTCCTCGCCGCATCGCTGGTCAGGCCCGGCGCATCAGCTTCGTGGGAGCACACGCAAAGCGGAAAGGCGGTAAGGGGCGCGAGGCACCAGCAGGGCTGCGAGCGTGCAGGGACTTCATTTCCCAGAAGTCCCTGCGAGACCAAGGAAGAGCTTCCGGTCCGCTCTCCCTGCTGGCCCGCCCCCCGCCCAAATCTCTATCTATGAAACGCCATCTCACTCCCGCAGCGCGGGACGCAGCCCGGGCTAAGACGGGGCAAAGACAGGGCCGTTTCAGGCCGTTACAGACCGATTAAGACCGGACCGGGCCATCTCCCTTGGTTGTGGTTCTTCCAAAACGCAGTAAAACCTGTCTATATTATAATTTCTTAAGGGCCACACTCCCATCCTCCAACATGTCTGTTCGAGCGACACGAAGCAAAACCACAAATAATGGCAAAAAGGCTACTGGGACACTTGATGATTTCATCACACGGACTAGCCTGTCAATTGATAACGAGATTACTAAGCTCCAGCACAGAGTTTCTCTAGAGCTGGAGTCTGCTAGGAAATTGTCAATAGAACTGGCACTGAAAAAGAAATCATCTTTGGGTCATATTGCTAACTCTAAAACGCCCGAGCGCGCTACCGGCCCTGTTCCCATAATCGCCTTGGCTGAAATACACTCTATCAATGAGGGGGTAGCTTCTGCTGATATTATAGAAGTATGCAGCCAAGATGTATCTGATAGTATAGTTCTAGAAAACACCTTACCCCCTGAACCTTCTATTGAGTCCAACAAGGGGGACAAAGTACTGGGGGGAACTGGCCCAAATGTTACTTGTGACAATGTTAAACCTCCACCCAAACGCAAACGCAATAATCTCTCAGTTTATGCTAGAAAGAAGGCCAAGGTAGCATCAAACCAATTTTTTTCGGGGGGTCTTGAACAGCTAACCATTAGCACAACTACAGGGACTGATCCTACTCCCCCTATTATTAACCAATGTAGCACAGACAATACAGGGCTGTCCAACCTGGCACAAAGTATGGTTACATCAATAGAAGAGAGTGAGAATATCTCCACATCTAGGTATTCTACACAAGGGGACAGGGAAGAATTTTTGAAAATAGTGTGGGAAACGCTTAAAGTATTATTGAAGCCATTAGAAGTCAGGTTAGCTGGTATTGAAAACCAATTACTTGAAGTAGAGAAGAGGGTTATTACATTAGCAAGTATAAGCCTTAATGGTAATGACGGGCCCATACATGCTCAAACTCTACCAGTGGGTGTTACCCCAAATACTAACCCATTTAGCGTTTTAAAACAAAAAGAAGGGGTAGCCAAAAACAATAATTCTAACTCGAAAACTACCACCCAAATAGCACCTATTTCTACAGCTTTGAATGGGCCACCGGCAAATACAACTGCATCTCAGCCCTCTGGGACTGCTCAAAGTAAAAAACCACAGCCAGCAAACACCTCCACAACTAATCCTCTGGCCACTAAATCTTCTGTTCCCCAGAAGCCAGCGGAGACAACCAGACCCCACCAGGGCTCTAACAAATTCACGCACGATAGGTCCCAAACACATAGAACTGACTTATATAACCACCAGACAGCCTATCCCAAAAATAATTTCAGGGGAGGATATATAGATTTACCACCAGACGCTAGTCCATTTGTTATAGTCCTCACTGGTGTCCCTGAATTACAAAATTACAATGAAGAGAATTTTGCTTCATTAAAAAACAAGGTGATTTATTGGTTAAATTCAAACAAACCGATTCCAAATCACATGAGAAGCAAAATTCTGATGGTACGCAGAGTGCCATGGGTTGGGCAAATGACTAAGCCAGTTCCGGGCGACTGTATAGTTGTCTCGTTTGAGGAACCGTATAGTGCGGAACAAATCTGTGCATGGAAATCGTATGGAGACACATTCCCTATTATAGCTAGACCCCTTTCTTTTTTTTACCCTCCTCCTAGAATTCCAAAGCATGGCCCTAGTTGGAACACTCCTAATCTGTTGCATGGCTATGCACCAAATACAGCCAGACAAACAGAGCTTAATGCGTGGTCTGGGGTCCCAACATTCAATAGATTTAGTTGTTTGGACGCAGTGGACTGACTGAAAATTATGCCCAACTGTATTCCTACGCTCTATGATCTGTACTGTACATTGGGAGTGGGCCAGGATCTCCATAGATCAGGAATAATAACTCCACAAAACCAATCCAGTTCTGAAGGCAACTTAGTATGTACCAGCATGCCGACAGAACGACATGATGAAATTCCTATTTGTACAATAGGGGAAGTGGCACCCAATGTTGAGAACAAAACAAACAATATACATTTAATTACTATTGCTCCTATACCATCCCTAGTAGTGCCTACAGCTAACGGTGACCCTTCTGATAAATCATTAATTCCTGAATTAAAATTTTTATCTTGGAATATTGCTGGAGTTGGTAAAAATTTGAAGGACCCTGATTGGGCGGATTATATTGATTCTGGTGAAATCTGCCTTTTGCAGGAAACATGGGCCATGGAAACCCCACATAGGATGGGCTTTAAAACTTTTGACAAAGTGGCAACTCAATCAGAGAGGGGAAGGCCAGCGGGGGGTTTAATTATTTGGATTAAAATTACACTAACTATAAAAACTGAAAGCATAGATACAGGAACTCCGGATATCCTAGCCTTAAAGATCACTACTGCAATGGGGCATCAATATTATATTATTAATATTTACAATAGACCTATAGGTCGCTTTAGAGTTTCACCCACGTTGGAAATTTTGGATTCTTTCCTTAAAACAGTAGTCGGTGATGCCCCAGTAATTTTGGGGGGTGACTTGAATTGTAATTTTGAACCCATTCTTGGCATTACTGAAGCCCTCGAGGATGAAGACCATGCCTATAACATCCCCCAGCTTGATACTGCCATACACGTTAAGTGCACTACGTTAGCAGTCCAACTTCTAAGGCTAACAGTTGAACACGGTTTGCGAGCTTGTAATGGCCGCCTTCCTTCTGACCTATCCAAACAACCAACCTTTGTAAAGTCTGAAAGTAGGCTCGATTTTATTCTTGTATCATTAAGCATTTGGCACTTTATGATGGACTTTAGAGTATCTAACAGGGTTGAGAGTGATCATTTTCCCCTGGAACTCCATATTGAAGCACATATGTTTAGTGATTTTATGCCCACTGAAGTTGCAGATGTACCATGCGAATCTGTTCACATTAATAATAATAGACGTGCGCTAAAATGGCCGCATCTGCTATCAGATGGCACAACCCTTGCAGCTGTTTATTCTCTCTTTGATTCAACCTTTGGCCCCATAGCTGGCTCTCCACTCCTATCTGAGAACTATGCACATTTTGTTGAACTGCATAAAACCTTCTTTGACAAACTCAAGGTCTATATGTCTAAGATGCCAAAGAAGAACCAGCAAAACATAAGAATGGGTTGCCATGGGAAGCTTTGGTTCAATCGCTCGTGTAAGATGGCCAAAAGGAGTCTTCTAACTGCAATCAAGGAGGGCTCTAAATTGGATGTCAAACTTGCAAGGGAAGAATACAAGCACATCCTAAAAGATTCAAAAAAAGCCTGGGAAGAGCTTCTTTGGGCAGATATGCTGGGTGCTGCCAAAGCAAACGACAATGTTGGCTTTTGGAGGTTGGTTGCTAATGGGGGGCATGCAGGAAGAGCAGTCAAGGACACTTTTCTGGATGAACTAACATGGGTAAACCACTTCACATCTCTGTATAAACAATATGATAGTGCTGCTGTTGAGGACACTTGGTTACCCCCACCTCCTGAATGCCTTGATTTTACCTTGGAAGAAACAACGAAGGCAATTAACGATCTAAAAAGCAGTAAAGCCCCCGGTCCGGATAAAATACCTGGCGACCTCTACAAACATGCAATCGAAGTTTGGGCTCCTTATATTAATTGTTTATTTAATGTGTTGTCTATTGATTGTTCGTTTCCTGAAAGCTGGCGTGCAGCAGAAGTTGTACTAATTTTTAAAAAGGGTAGTAAATCCGATCCCTCTAATTATAGACCTATTAGCTTAATGGACACCCTGCAGAAACTCTATGCCAAACATTTATTATTTAGAATGAACGACTGGCTGGAGGAGTCAAAAATATTTACTAAATATCAGGCAGGCTTTAGGTCTAAGACCAGTACACTAGACCAGGTCTTCAGATTCTGTTGTATTTACTGGAAGTACGTACATATTAGGAAGGGTCATTTGTATGTAGCGTTTGTTGACCTTAGAGCTGCATTTGATCTTGTTCCTAGAAAATTGCTCTGGAGTTCCTTAAACAAAGCCGGGATGCCAGGGTGCCTGTTAAGTCAGATAATTGAGTTACATGCTAGAAACCATGCAAATATTAGATGGGGACCAAACGGCGAACTGTCTCGCGATATTCCAATCGAGCGCGGCGTTCGTCAGGGTTGTGTCCTGGCCCCCACTCTATTTTCCATATTTGTTAATGATGTTCCTGAACATTTAAATGCCTGTAACAACGACTCACCTCAGCTAAATGGAGAGAGAGTACCTGCGTTGCTCTTCGCGGACGACACCATCCTCATCTCCCAGACCAAGAGGGGCCTCCAGATACTCTTAAACTCATTTAGTGGTTACTGTGAAAAAAAAGGCCTGGAAATAAACACTAACAAAACTAAATGTATGGCATTAAACCCTAGCAGACCAGATAGAGGGACTTTGACTCTAAATGGACAAACTCTTGGGGTCGTTGATAACTTTTCTTACCTGGGGGTGGTAATTGACTCAAAGCTAACATGGAAGGCCCAACTTGAGAAGAGTAGGGTGGTATATGCTCAAAATGTCAAACCTATAATGAGTAAATTGAATGCTAGTATAAGTAAGAGTGCAACACCTGCTCTTGAACTCTTCAAATTTAAAATCCAATCTGCCACTCTATATGGGGCTGAAATATGGGGTCCCTGGGCCAGAGAGTGTTTCCAAGGATTGGATAATAAATTTATGAGATCTATTGTAAGGGTTCCTACTAGCACCCCCCTAACCCCCCTCCAATTTGACCTAAATTTTAAACGAACTGATCATTTTACAATTTTAAGACCGTTGATGTTCTGGATTAGAGTTTGGTCCACCCCAGAATTGTTGGATTATAGGAACTGTCTTCAAGAGGTATTAAACCTCGACACTTTTAATTCCATCCCATGGTATGGGCACATACAAAAATGGTTTAGATTGTTGGGGTTGCATTCTTTATGGGAACACCCTGAGAATCTGCCACCTTCTGCAAAAACCATGGTGAAGAGAGCTTTCTGGTCCTATATGTATAACAAGGTTGTACACGAGAGTAGAACTGGCACTTTAACTAAAGAATTCCTATTGTTTAAAGTTGAACCTTGTTTTGAAACATTTCTGGACGAAATTGAGCCTCCTGTGGCTAAGACCCTTTCCCTGAAATTCAGATACGGGACTCTTATGCTAACCTCTAACCTTGAACGATGGTCAAAGAAAAATGCTGATAGTACAATTGACAATAACAGAATATGTCCTATGTGCTCTGTCTCCTGTTTGGAGAATGAAATGCACATGCTCTTTGTATGCAATGCTTACACAAAAGCACGGAAAAAATGGTTAAAACCTATGTGTGCTCTCCTAGGAACTAGAAGTAGTCGTATTGCATATAGGATTGTTAAAACGAATACTGACCAGTTCATTGTGTTCAGTACTAGCAGATTTTTAACTTCAGTTTTCTTTATTCGAAAACAATTGGGTCAAATGTTTTAAGAAATTGTATCAGATTCTCCAAAGAGGTATACCCTGTAGTGCAATTCTGTTGCTAAACTGAATCATGTTAAATGAATTATTCTTGATTGGTGACCCTTTTTAAGGAAAATGCTTATGCATGATCTATATGAGTTGTTAATTGGAATTCAAATTCTTTTTATGTATGTATGTTCATGTGTCTTTTATGGCTATTTTGCCGAAATAAAGATTTAAAAAAAAAAAAAAAGAAACCCAGGGCAAAATGCATAACTGTTGTACACTGGGTGACACCGAATAGACAAGAGCAAAAGTTGGAGTGGTCTACTATGTCACTCAGAAACCAGTGGTGAAAAACATCCGTTATTCACTTTCTTTCCCATCTATGTCATGTATAAACTCGATAATTATCTGCGGGTGCTGTTGTGTCACGGAAGTGTAGTAATGGGGCAGCTGTGCATCTATGTCATGTATAAACTCGATAATTATCTGCGGGTGCTGTTGTGTCACGGAAGTGTAGTAATGGGGCAGCTGTGCATAACATGGCCTTTCCTCTCAGTTTTAAATGTAAAATAAATATCACCCTCTGTTCCATCCCTCCCCCTACTGAGGGTGAGTTCTCTACTCTTAAAAAAGCCCCATCAGAGCAACTTGGAATTCCTTTGTTTCTTAAGGGGGTTTAGAATCACAACAGTGGTGCTCAGTGAGAACTATACACAATATACAGAATTATAGATTATTAACTGTGAATAAAGGGAATGTCATGAACTAGGAGTTCTGAGAGACAATCTATGCAATACGAGCAAATAACCCTTATGTAAATCGGTTACCTGCCCTCTATAATTTTATATCGAAAATGCCCCCGACCCCCAAATTCCCTGCCCCCGTTTTAAAACATATGCAGGGGCAAAGGAGTATTAGGGGAACCATAAACAAGCATTTCAAAATACAAAAGGCCTGCAGCACCCCACCCTCACCACTCTCTGACCAACAACCCCCCCACCACCACCACTCTTTCCAACATAAATTGAAGAAACAATGCCCCAGCCTTCTGCATGGCACCCATACCACTATTTTAATATATCCACCAAATCCCTCCCTCTCAAGAAGAGAAGCCCACAAATATACATGGTCTTCTGTCACCCTCCCTCTGAGCAGTTTCACCCATCCCTAGCTCAAAGCAACAGTCTCCACTCCCACATCGGGAGTGGAGAGATGGTACCACGCTGACGAGCGGCTAGAAGAGAACAGATTGTCTGCATTGCTTCATTCCTCCATAGAGGCGACAGAACAAGCATTTGCAATGCAATAGGTCTCGCATTTACCAGAGTTTGAGCTATTGGCATTGTAAATGACAATGCCTTTTATTTATGTGTTGATTTTTAAAACATAAATAAAAGGCATTTAACAATGCCAATAGCTTAAACTCTCTCAAATACGTGACCTATTGCATTGCAAATGCTTGTTTAACTTTCACGCTGTAGGATCTTGGAATAACTGTACAAATAGTAACAATTTTAATAACGACATCTTGAATGTAGTGAAAATTATCTTCATCTTTGTGGGACTTAACACAAGTTTAATTGCGGTTCAGTTACCGACATCTGGAATGAGGAAGTCCTGCATCACAGCTGCTACCCATAGCGCTTTGGTGTTTACTGCAAGATTGATCAAGAAACTAGTGGGCATAATATAGGAACAGCGATAGGGTGGTCCTATGACTCACCATGGTACCTTAAGAGAGCCATCAGCTACAAGAGGCGAAAGCAGGCACACAGCTCAGTAGCCCGCTGCTGGCTGGTCTACATAGGGACAAGCAGAGGAACCACGTCAGACTGAATTGGTAAGTAGAAACTGGGACCAAGACAAAGCAGGCCGTAAACCATGCGACTAAAGAGAGTGCAGATCAGTGTTCGAGGGGTTGGGTGGAGTGCACATGTATGTCCTCCCACCCAAGCACCAATCAAAGTAACAGCAGTTATTGCGACGTCAGCGCGCTGCACATGACAGTAAGAAAAAGAACAAAAAAATACTTACGCGCTGAAAACTGCATGTACCGAAAACAGAAGCTGTGCCCGAAGAAAAGCACAAAAAAGGATCGATCGGTTTCCAGGCTGAAGATGCCAATTTAAATAAGTAAACTGAGACTGGAGCGTTTAACTCGACCTGAAGGTATTGGAGCGCTTTACATGAGCTCCGGTTACGTTACACAAGGACAAACTTTTTTTTTTTTTAGGTCTCGCCTGTCGATGCGCATGCGCATCGAGCAAGCGAGACTATAGGGGCTCATCCAGACTTTATCTAACTTGCAAGGAATCGTGGCGATTCCTTGCAGTGCCCGTGACTTTTAAGCTCAATGCGCATGTGCATTGAGCTTAAAAGCGCGTGCACATGCACCCAGCCGCCTACTCTCTCTCTCAGCCTTCCCACAACTCCGCCCCCTCACTACTTGATTGCACGGCCGCTAGGCCGTGCCTCCCCTACTCTCCTCCCCCCTCCTCCTCTCCTCCCATGCCTGCCTGCCTCAACTCTCCGCCTCCCGCCCCCTCCCCCTAGTTTACAACGGATGCATGCAAACATGTTTTTTCAGATTGCAACGTTATTTTCTGCATTTGAACTGCTGAATGCTAAAGCTGACATGGATTGCAAGGAGTGGCGGTTTGCTCGGAGCCGAGTTCAGTCCTACACTGACTGCTTGGCTTCTTTGTTTCACACACTACAGAAAACATGGTGAAGGGAGGGGGAGGGCTTGGAGCTGCGAGGTTTGTCCCCTTCCGGTCTGACATCCGAGAACCGGATTCCTGGGTTGCTGTTCGGTTCATTCACTCCAGGATCAACCGTTGGCTGCTGTTCTTGGCAGCGTTCCCGAGGGGGTGAATTTTTAAAGCCATATTCATATTGCATTGGTTGGGCGGGTTGCCATGGACACTGGTAAGTGAGGCTTTAAGTGCAGCGCGCAAATAAGGTTGCTTATCGTAGAATGTGAAGCAGTATTGGGATTTTTGTTGTGGAGAAGGTACGACAAAACGAACGCGTTGGATGAATTCATTTTATTACCTGTTTAGTATTGATTGGTCGCCGTGCAGTGAACTCGAGGTTTGGGTCAAAGGTCGTCGCCAGGGACCAGGCTTTGCATTTCGCGCAATAAAGGCTGTTTGTAGCCATACGCTTTATAAGTGTTTCATGTTGTTCTTTTCTTTGGTGATGAATTATTTAGGCAACTGGACACGATCCCGAGCTGTTTTTTTCGTACCTTCAAAATAATTTTGTTTGTTGGGTAAGAAGGCCGGATGTATTTCTTCCCTCAATCCAGAAACTTTTATTCTTTTTCCAATGCAAGGAGGCACGTGCAATCTAGAGTTGCTTTCGCTTTCTCCTCCAGTTCAAAACAGGGTTGGCTGGTTGGGAACCGCGTTACACACTGGACGTGCACCTCCCCCCTCCCCTTCTCTGCCTTCCCTCCGTCTTGTTTTTTTACTGCCTCATTAGTTAACCGCCCCACCTCCACTTTGTTGTCTAGTTGGCACTCAGCTGAGAGGCCAACAACTGAATGGGTGCATGCAATAGGTCTCGGAGCATTTGAGTTAGAGCTTTTAGATTTGTTTATGGCTTTTTTTCTTTGTAATTCTTTAGCATTGCCTACAGGAAACAAAAATGCTAAAGATAAAAAAAAAAAAACATAAACAATTCTAAAAGCACAAACTCTAATGCTGCGAGACCTATTGCATTTCCAATGCTTGTTTGCTAGGCTGAGATTAAATGATTTGCCCCCACATACCTTTCAGATCTGACGGTATGGTCGTCAGCGTTGCTGCATGCTCTGCAGTTCTCTGCTTGTGCTCTCTGCCCCCCCCCCCCCACTCCCCTGTCTCCATCGGAGCGGAGTCTCAACCATGGGAGGGGGGGGCAGACACAGGCACACACAACACCAGCCGCGGCACCCGCGATTTACTTATAACATTTTAGTAGTAATGCGCGGGTGCCGCGATTATACCAAAATGAAAGAAATAGAAAAAGCATCTATTTCTTTCATTTTGGTATAATCACGGCACCCACGCATTACTTTTAAAATGTTATAAGTAAAGCGCGAGTGCTGCGATTATACTAAAATGAAAGAAATAATTGTTTTTTCTATTTCTTTCATTTTGGTATAATCGTGGCACCCGCGCTTTACTTATAACATTTTTAAAGTAATGCGCGGGTGAGTCAGATAGTTCTTATAAATTGAATGTTTGCTTGACTTTCCCATTAACGAAAAAAATAATTATACCAGACGTTTAAAAGATCACCAGCTCACGGGCTGTCTATGAAACAAAACAACTTTACAAATTAAAGTGGTCTTTTAACTTTGTCAATTAACCTCCCTGATCAATTATACACGTGTGTTTTTTCAGACAGAGCTAAATGACAAATATTCACTTTGAAAAAGTCCGTAGATGCTAACAGTATTTAAAAACATTAGCTAAACCACTGATACTATTTCAGAACAAGCCATAGTTGCTGCTTAATTATCTTATGCAACTAACAACTATTTACAAAGCCAATAGTCCTGACTTGTAGGTATGATGTTACTTCTCGTATCATATATATCTGGATGCAATTACATGAACAGCAAAATACAAGTCAGGCGGCATACTATACTAAGCATAGACTTTTAGCTTACGTGTTTTTTCATTGTCCACGCCCCTTTGAGAGACTCCCCGTTTTTTCATCCCAGTTAAAGCCCTGACCTGAACTATATTACATTTATGCTTATTAATGTGACTCCTTATATCGGCATTAATTCCATTTCTAAGCACTAGCGCTTTCGGCAGATACAGGAAAGAGCCGTTGATGTGCAGAGGATCACACAGTAGTCCGTTGGAGAAATTCAGGGTACGTCCCGTAGGTGGATGCTATATAGGCAAAAACGCACCCACAAGACTACAACACCCTTATTTGCCAACTTCATTGTGTGAACCTCCAGATGATGAAAGGCTGCGCCGCTCAGGTAGTAAGCAGAAAGGTAACTTGCAGATTTGCACAGATCCCTTCGTTAAGTGTGCGCCCCGCTGAGATTAGCCCCCACCGAGGAGCCTTCACTGAGCCTTCACCAGGCGCTGGAACCGCGAACGTCCGATCTAAGCGGGAGGCCATCAGCACTGAGTACTGTCCGTGGAGCAAGGCTGCCAGAGAGGATTTCTTTCGGGCGGAGCGCCCCGGCCCCCTCCGTCCCCTTGCCTCAGGGCGCTGGTGCGCAGCTCAAAACTCTCCATAAGGCACTCGTGATTAACAACCCTGGGGGTCCGGTCTGAGCGTGAGGGGCTTCAGCACCAAACTCAGTGGCGCGATAAAGCTGTTAAGAGGCATCCAGAGCGGAGCACCCACAGCCTGTAACAGCAGCCCCCCTCCCCGCTCAGTACTGAGTAATGGGCGTGGGGATGCGGGGTGCACTGCTCAAAGCCGGACAGAGGACACAGGAATGTGCATTTTCCAATCCCATTATTTCTATTTCACTGCGAGAGAGGGTGGCGTTAGTGGTACTTACGGTAAATACAGGAAACATGTGAAAGTGCTGCGGCTGCTCCCTAAAGGAAGGACTACCCCCCTCTGGTGCCACATCCTGCAAGCAAAACGGTGGCGGTTTGGGGGGAGGGTGGGGGTGGTATATGCATTACCCAAATATTATCATCGGCTCTGATCCTTTAAGTAGACATTTCCTCAAGAATCATTTAAATATGTATTGGTTTTCGTCAACTACTACCCGACTCATTGTGCTAAAAAACTCATGCCCACAGAATACACGTGCTTCGAGGATCCCGAGACGCTTTTCACGGCACTACATTTTTGAGGATTACGTTTTGCAATCAACTTGAATTATATTATTCCCTCGCTCACTTCAATCTGTTCGATCGAATGATCCTCGCCCTGTACCAAAATCATAAATGCCAGCATCTGACAAACAAAGAGGGAGAGTTAAATGGGAAAATGAATGTCCCTAACCAGCGGCCCAATGCTTTATTGTTTATTATGCAACTCAGGCAGCGTCATTGTCGCTTAATATCTATATAGAAATACAAACATAAAATCATTTTAAACTAGCGTGTGGCGAGGTCAACAGGTGAACGTACACATTTCTCTTTTAGAGCCGTCCCACTTGGACGGGCTCGGGTTGACTTGCTGCTGGCGTAAAAGGTTTATCATCTTCTTTATAGGACCATCTGTTTCACCCCATAAAGAAGATAAGAAACCTTTTACCACAGCAGTAAGTCAAGGAAGCCAGTCTGAGAAGGACGGGGCTAAAAGAGAAAAGAATACGTCACTGGAACCTCTTTTCCAATGGCTGGCCACCGTTTAGCATGAACAGTGACGCCAGCCAATGGAAAAGAGGGGCGGGGCTTAACCCTCGCTAGTGAAACTACCTCTAAAACATTAAATTTCGCGAGCTCGACTGCGCATGTGTGCAGCCGACGCCAGCTCGACCTAAAAAAATGGTTGGGGCAGAACAGTACACCTGCCTTCTCATCTCCTTGGGTTTGTAATGATGAGGAGAGGTGGGAGAAGGCAGGTTCTCCAGTATTACATCTTTCATAGATTCACATGCTTGTATCTTCCCCGTCGTCATGGTGGGAGTCTCACGGTAACAGAATGACCAAGCAGTATCATAGAGAAGAAAAACTGCCTAGAAAATCCCCATAAGGGCTGTATTATTTGGTAACCAGACCATATCTTTGTTTGGACCAAAAGCCAGCCAATCAGCATTGCTGCCCTGCCCTCACACTCCCCAGCAGAAGCTTCCTGCCTCAGATTTCCAACCGCCTTCGTGTGATAAGGAGTCTCCCTGAGCTCTGCTCAGTTTTCTTTCTGTTCCTGAGTGAACTTTTGACCCTTTGGAATCTTGTTTCCTGTCTACTACATTGAGGTATTGTGTGTACTTATTTCTCTTATAATGGCTGACGGCTCTAAAAAGAGGCTGTTCAGGCCATGCAGGTCCTGTGGGAAGGCCAGACTTTTCTCTGAGGACCCACATGAGGACTGCCTTTACTGTCTCTACCCTAAACACCTTGTGAAAGACTGTAAGCTTTGTAGAAAATTTTCTGACAAAACTAAAAGAGACAGAGAGGCTAGACTACTGCTATGGCTTCAGAAAAAGAAGGCCACATCAGGCTCAGATTCTGAGGGGGAATCTTCTCATTCAACTCCCAAGAAAAGAAAGGCTTCTGTTTCTGTGGAGAGAGTGGAGTCTAAAAAGAGTAAGCCTAAGGAGAAATTTACCTCATCTCTTCCTATTACTCCTGTGGTGAAACAGTCCAGTCTTAAGGAACCTGGGTCTGCACCCTCTACCAGCTCGCTGGCTTCTGCTCCAAGGCCTGTGGTGAAGACTTCGGCTCCGTCGACGACGACTTCGTCGACGACTATGGCTTCGTCGACGATAAGGTCTAAAGCTACGTCGACGACTGCGACGTCTACGCTTACAACATCGACGAGTAAAATCTCAATGTCGACGAACAGGCCGTCGACGACGACCACGACGACTCCGTCGACGACAGGTTCGACGTCGAAGATGTCGACGGGGGCCCCGTCGACGAAGGTCCCGTCGACGGGGGCCCCGTCGACGAAGGTCCCGTCGACGAAGGTCCCGTCGACGAAGGTCCCGTCGACGAAGGTCCCGTCGACGAAGGTCCCGTCGACGAAGGTCCCGTCGACGATGGTTCCGTCGACGATGGTTCCGTCGACGATGGTTCCGTCGACGATGGTTCCGTCGACGAAGGTCCCGTCGACGAAGGTCCCGTCGACGAAGGTCCCGTCAACGATGGTTCCGTCGACGAAAGTCCCGTCGACGAAAGTCCCGTCGACGATGGTTCCGTCGCCGAAAGTCCCGTCGACGACGGTTCCGTCGACGAAAATCGTGCTATCGTCCGCAAAAGCATTCAAATCACCGCAGTCGAAGACCATGATCTCGATCCGGTCTTTTCAGTCTACAAGAGGTTCATCTACCATCAGTGAAGCTGCAGAGTTCACCTCATGGACAAAGATTTCACCTTTGCCGCCGTCCTCATTGCTAGAGCAGGACTCAGATGGCGAGGAGTCCTCAGGTGCCGCCTACAGTCCTTCTCAGCTGCAGATAAAGAGCCAAGACACGGATGAAGAGGAGGTTTATTCCTTCAAGGACAGACCACAATCTTCCAGATATGAGTCATTTCAGGAATCTGGTGATTACGATGAAGAAGAGGAGGAGCAGCATGAGGACTCGAGGGAGGAAGATCATCAGGAGACGATGTCTATACCCCTCAACCTTGTCTCTGATCTTAGGTTGATGTTGAACAACTACTACCGTCGCTTCCCAGAGGCGAATTCCTCGCAACCAGCTAGGCAGACGCCTTCCTCTCAGACACCTGAAGCACCTGCTCACCAAGAACAGGGGGTGAGATCGCCGCAGGTTGTTACTATAAGGGACGACCTAACGGAATCAGACGAGGATGAGCAGCCCGAAGAGGGAGAACTCGTTCAGGATGCTTCGGGACAGGAATGGGACGAATACATTTTACCATCGACTGCATCGCCTGAACCACTCAAATCTACCTCCCCTCCTCAAGATATCGGAGGTTTTCATGATCTCATGGAAAGGGCGGCCAAAAGATTCAATCTGGATGTGGAGGTACAACAGACGGATTGTTTCTTGTATGACTTCAAAGATGAAAACAAGAGGTCGCTTCGCTCTATTCCAATTATCCCTCACATCTGGGAGGAGGGACTGAAGATTTTGAAAACACCTGCGTCTATAGCGGTTTCAGTTCCCCGCATTGACAAGAAATACAGAGCCCCAGAGTCCACAAAAGCCTGCCTCATTGGGCACCCCAGGCCTGAATCAGTTGTGACGCAGGCGGCACAAAGAAATTCTAAGAACCCGGTGGCTACTTCCCTAGTGCCACCTGACAAGGAGGGAAGGAGAATGGATGGGGCAGGTAAGAGGTTTGCGGTCATGGCTGCCTCTACCATTAAAGCGGCAAATGCTATGGCACTGCTTGGACGATACAACAGGCAAATGTGGTCTGATATTGCACCCATACTTTCTGCTCTCCCAGAGGATAGAAAGGAGGAAGCGGCAGCCATACTTAAGGAAGGATCTAAATCTGCTGCCGAATCCATCGACATCGCCATGGATGTTTCGTCCATGGCCTTCAGGCAGATGGCTGGAGCGGTTTCGCTTCGCAGGCAGGGCTGGCTCAAGGCGACGTCTTTTCGTCCAGAGGTGCAGGCGAAAATCGTTGATATGCCTTTTGACGGTGAAAACTTATTTGGAAAGCATATCGATGAGGCGTTGCAAGGCATAAAGTCGGACACGGACACAGCTCGAGCGCTGGGATCGCTTCAGCAAGGAAGGTTTCAGTCCTTTCGGAAGAGAGGTTCAAGAGGTCAATTTAATCAAAGATCCTCTTTTCAATCCAACCGATATCAGCCGTATAATCAGCAAGGATATCGACAGTATAACACTAACAACCAATTCAGGTCCTCCAACTCCTCTTACCAACAACAGTCCAGAGGCAAATCTAACGCCAGGGGGAAACCTCAGCAGTCTAATAGACGTCAATGATTTCAGGCCGGCGCTCCCCACACAACGGATCCACGACAAAGACCACTATCTGTCTCAATTTTACAACAACTGGATGTCCATTACATCGGACAAATGGGTTTTAGATGTCATAAGCAGGGGCCACATTCTGGAATTTGTGGAAATACCTCCGGATCAACCCCCAGTACTCAGGCTCAACAAACATCGCCAGGAAATGCAGAAGGAAGTTCTCTCGCTTCTGCAAAAGGGAACCATAGAGGAAGTGCCGCAACATCTCAGAGGGAGAGGCTTTTACTCGCACTTCTTCCTCATCAAAAAGAAACAAACCCGGAAATGGAGACAGGTATTGGACTTAAGGGATCTAAATCGATACATAAAAAAGATACCCTTCAGAATGTTATCATTACAAGAAATTCTTCTACTGATAAAAGAAAACGACTACATGGCCTCCTTAGATCTCATGGATGCGTACTTCCATATTCCAATTCTTCGGAAGCACAGGAAGTATCTCAGATTTGTCGTGGAGAGTCGCCACTTCCAGTTCAAGGTACTGCCATTCGGACTCAAGTCAGCCCCGAGGGTATTCACCAAATGCATGGCCCCGGTGGCAGCCCATTTACGACTGCAAGGGCATTACGTTTACCCATATCTGGACGACTGGCTGGTGACAGGTCCATCTTTCAGGGATGCAGCAACATCTCTTCAGAGCTGCATCCGGCTGTTTCAGCGATTGGGCCTGAAGACCAACTTAGAGAAATCCTCGCTGACTCCGGCCAAGGGCATCCAGTTCCTGGGGGCATGGATATGCACCAGTGCAGGGAAAGCCTACCCTTCCGAAGAACGAATGGGAAAGATCATGAGGCTAACGGCAGCTCTTCAAGCAAAAAGGTCCACTTCAGTGAGGATATACAAATCCATGTTGGGGATGATGTCATCCTGCATCCCACTGGTGCCAAACTGTCGGCTTCGAATGAGGCCTTTGCAGGAACAACTGGACGAGCAGTGGGTCCAGGCCAAAGGTACCTTCGAGGATCGCATTACCATCACGAGCCATATGAAGGTGGCAATGTCATGGTGGAAGATTCGAAAGAATCTGGTTCAAGGCTTGAGCTTCATTCCTCTAGATCACGACTTCGTGATGACAACGGACGCTTCGCTGACAGGATGGGGTGCGCATCTTCAGGAGCTGGAAATTCAGGGCCTTTGGTCAGACTGGGAAGCCCAGCTTCACATAAACATGTTGGAGCTCAAAGCGGTGTTCCTAGGCCTTCAAGCATTTCTTCCCAGAATACGCCAATCGTCAGTACTGATCCAAACGGACAGCACCACTACCATGTTTTACCTACTAAAGCAGGGCGGAACGAGATCCAAACAACTGTCGACATTGGCGCAAAGAATCTGGAAATGGCTCATAACCAACGGAATTTCAATTCAGGTTCAGCATATCCAGGGAGTCCTCAACACACGGGCGGACGCCCTGAGCCGTACTACCAAGGCGACACACGAGTGGGAACTACACCACACTCAGATTCGCGTCCTGTTTCAAAGGTGGGGCACTCCCACATTAGATTTGTTCGCAACGCAAAACAACTCAAAGTGCGTTCAATTTGCGTCCAGATACCATCAACAGGGCTCCAAGGGAAATGCATTCCACATGGATTGGACAGGAAGGTTTGCATACGCGTTCCCTCCCTTCCCGTTGATACCGCGAATACTGCGCAAGATGAGATTGGAACCGTGCCGGATCATATTGATAGCACCAGCCTGGCCGAGACAGGCGTGGTTTTCAGACCTACTTCTTTTGTCGAGGGGCGAAAAAATCCAGCTCCCGACATTTCAAGACCTCATCTCCATGAAAGAAGGGCAAATTCTGCATCCGAATCTGCAATCTCTAAAATTGTCAGCATGGAACCTCACGAGCGGGAGTTTCAAAATCTAGATATTTCGCAAGAATGCAGACATGTTCTCTCACAAGCTAGAGCTGTATCAACAAACAAAACATATGCAGCGAAATGGTCCCGTTTTTGCCATTGGTGCAGCAGACAAAACTTGCATCCGTTTGAAGTACAACCTGAAGGTATCCTTCCTTACCTGCTGTCGCTATCTAAGGCAGGTCTGTCGCATGCCTCGGTCAAGGTACACTTGGCAGCAATATCGCGCTTCCGGCGGAAGCCAAATGAACCATCTCTCTGGTCCTCCAGAATAATAAAGGAGTTTATCAAGGGACTTTTTAGGGTTTATCCACCCATCCAACGCCCTCCTGTGCCGTGGCACCTCAACACAGTACTATCGCAGCTTATGAGGCCTCCTTTCGAGCCTATTCACAAGTCAGATTTGCAGTTCCTGTCATGGAAAACGGCCCTCCTTCTCGCCTTAACATCAGCAAGGAGGGTTAGTGAAATCCAGGCCTTTTCAGTGGAGGAACCCTTCTTACAATTTCGTCAAGACAGGGTTATACTAAGGACAAATCCTACCTTTATTCCCAAGGTGGCAACATCTTTTCACCTCAATGAACCCATTATTTTGCCTACTTTTTTCAGCAATCCTTCATCGGAGGCAGAAAGAGCCTTACACTCTTTAGACATTTCCAGATGCCTAAAGTTCTACATTGAAAGGACAAAAACGTTCCGCAGGTCCAAGCAATTGTTCATTGCTTTTGAAGGGCAAAGGAAGGGTCTTCCTTTGTCAAGACTGAGCATTGCCAGATGGATCTCCTCAGCTATCCTGAAATGTCATGAAAAAGCGGGGAAGCCGCTAGATTCTAAGGTACATGCACATTCCACAAGGAAGATGGCAACTTCGATGGCCTTGTTTGCAGGAGTGGCGCTGCCTGACATCTGCAGAGCAGCAACGTGGAAGAGCGTGCACTCATTTACGAGACACTACTGTCTGGACACTGCGTGGAAAGAGGACACGGCAGTGGGACAAGCTGTTCTGAAACGTCTTTTTCAGTAAGGTATGACATAATGGCATGATTTGTTGTCTATGCAATACTTTGATTTATGTGTCAACATGCATTTATCGTATTTCTTATATACTGATGTGTATGGTTATACCTTTGTCTTACGGCAGAGCTTCCTTTTTAGTTCTGTCCTGGAAACGCTACAAATTTGGTGAGCACTGCTTACTACTCTGATACAAGCATGTGAATCTATGAAAGATGTAATACTGGAGAAGGAATTCGTTACTTACCTGTACACTATAGTTCTCCAGTATTATCTTTCATAGATTCACATGCGCCCGCCCGCCTCCCCGTTTCTCAGGCAGATCCTGTTTCTCGGTATTTATCCATGTCTCTCACTCGGGGACGGAAATCCGAGGCAGGAAGCTTCTGCTGGGGAGTGTGAGGGCAGGGCAGCAATGCTGATTGGCTGGCTTTTGGTCCAAACAAAGATATGGTCTGGTTACCAAATAATACAGCCCTTATGGGGATTTTCTAGGCAGTTTTTCTTCTCTATGATACTGCTTGGTCATTCTGTTACCGTGAGACTCCCACCATGACGACGGGGAAGATACAAGCATGTGAATCTATGAAAGATAATACTGGAGAACTATAGTGTACAGGTAAGTAACTAATTCCTTTCTTTAAACACTGTTTTGACGACACAGCAGTAAATAATTGGATTCCGGGTGGTGTTCTATCCAATAGCAAAAGGGCAGGCACATAAGATGTTTAAACATGTGCAGGTATAAGCACAGCCTCAGCTTCAGACAATTCCTCTAGAATATTCAACCCACTTTTATAGCGACACTGGACTTCTCTTTTGGCACATTAGAACATCAATACCACAAACTTGTGTTTTATTTTAATTCCCCTTGTTGTAGGTACCAAAAACAACACACATGCCTATCGCGACTTTGGGAATATCCATGTCAGAACGAATAGTTTTCTTACCTGTCGGTGTAGTTTTGCAGCTTGAAGATCTTTCTGGATTCACTATGCTGTGCATTATTCCGCGGTCTTGTGGTTGGGTCCGGATTCGTAGTCTTTTCTTTGTTTTTTTTTTTTTTTTTCTCTTTGCCCAGGTGGGCGTCGGCGTCACACCCCCTTTGGGTGTATTTCCGGTGACGTCGGCATGCTTCCTGCGGAAGCTCCCACTCTTGGGCGCCATCTTCGGGTTCTTTTTTTCCGTGTTTCTTTCGTTTCCGAAGTAATGGCAATGTTCTTCTTAGTTTGTATTTACCGCTTTGTATTTTCAAAGTCTATTCTTTAGTTAACCACCTCTTCTCTCTCCAGCCTCATCTTTCTGGCGGAGGTGGGTGGGTTCGCTAGTGAATCCAGAAAGATCTTCAAGCTGCAAAACTACACCGACAGGTAAGAAAACTATTCGTTTTGCAGCGTGAATCTTTCTGGATTCACTATGCTGTGCATAGATTTTGTAGCGGTTTCTCATCTCTGTGGCGGCTGGGTGGAAGATGAGCGTTGGGTGTTGAATATGTGCTGTAGCACCTTCTGTCCCACTTGAGCTTCCTTGTTCATTTGTATGTCCACACAGTAGTGCTTCGTGAACGTGTGCACCGAAGCCCATGTTGCCGCCAGGCATATGTCCTCTATGGGTGTGTTAGCCAGGAAGGCTATTGTAGCGCCCTTCTTCCTGGTGGAGTGGGCACGTGTCCCCTCAGCCAGTTCCTGTCCTGCCCGTTTGTGGCAGAGTTGGATTGTTTGTGCGATCCATCGTGCAATGGTCCTTTTGGTTACTGCTTTGCCCATGAAGCTGTTTGCGAAGGACACAAAAAACTGTTTCGTTTTCCTGTGCCCCTTTGTCCTTTCAATGTAGTGCATGACTGCCCTTCTGGCGTCCAGGGTGTGCAGAGCTCTCTCTGCGCTGGTTGTGGGTTTTTGGAAAAAACTCGGTATCTGTATAGACTGGTTCATGTGAAAATTGGATACCACCTTCGGCATGAAGTGTGGGTCAGTCCTCATCACAACTCTATCGTTGTGTATTTGTATGTATGGTTCTTGTAGCGTCAGCGCTTGAAGCTCGCTTACTCTGCGTAAGGACGTTATCGCAACCAGGAAGGCTGTTTTCATAGTTAGCATCTTTAGGGAGGCCTTGTGAAGTGGTTCAAAGGGCTCTTTCATGAGTTCCGTTAGGACTGTGTTCAAGTTCCATGCAGGTGGCGGCACCCGCTTGGGTGGTGCGATCCTTTTCGCTCCTTCTAGGAATCTCTTCACCACCTGTGATGTGAAGAAGCTCCTGCACGTTTCTCCCCTTGTGTAGGCTACTATCGCTGCCAAGTGAACTCTTAACGAGGATGAGCTAAGGTTCTTCTCCAGTAAGTGCGTCAGGTACCTTAGCACTGTGGAGTCCCTCTTCATCTTATTGTGGAGTCTTTCCTGTCTGCACCATATTGTGAATCTTTTCCATTTCGCAACGTAGCACTTTCGAGTGCTGGGCCTTCGTGCCTCCCGAAGTACCCTCAGGGTGCTTTCTGGTAGTCTCAAATGTGCGAACTCTATGTCCTCAGGAGCCACGCTACTAGGCTCATGCTCTCTGGCTCTGGATGCAGTACCTCTCCGTTCTGCATGGACAGTAGATCTTTCCTCCTGCTGAATCTGTGGGGTGCACACTGTGTCATCTCCATGATCTGCGAGTACCAGGTCTGCCTCGCCCACTGCGGTGCGACCAGTATCAGTGTCATGTTGCTCGCTCTGCACTTGCTCAGTACTCTGTGCATCAGTGGTATCGGGGGAAAGGCGTAGGCAAATGTCCTTGACCAATCTATCCATAGGGCATTCCCCAGTGTCCCCTCCTCGGGCTGCCTGGATGCGAAGTTTTGGCATTTTGCATTCTGGCGTGTGGCAAACAGGTCCACCGATGGTGTCCCCCACCTGTCGAACAGGTATCTTGTCTCCTGAGCATTGAGCTCCCACTCGTGGGATGCCGATGTCTGCCTGCTGAGCCAATCGGCTTGTATGTTGTCCTTCCCTGGTAGGTGTATGGCTAGCAGGTCTATCTTGAGAGGGATGGCCCATCTCCATATCTCCTGCGCCAGCGTTGAAAGCGGTGCGGACTGTGTGCCCCCCTGCTTGTTGATGTAGAACATCGCAGTGGTGTTGTCTGTTTGTATCAATACCCTGTGCTTGTACAGTCTTGTTTGAAAGGCCTTCAGTGCAAGGAAGATTGTCTTCAATTCTAAGTAATTGATGTGCTTTGTGGCATCCGTCGGTGTCCACAGTCCCCTCACCTTGAGCTCCTCCATGTGAGCGCCCCATCCCTTCAGGGATGCGTCTGTGGTGATGGTCACTGTTGGCGTTGGGGGCGTTAGAGGCTTTCCCCTTGCTATGTTCTCCATGGTCCACCATGTCATCTCCTTCTGCACTGCGTGCGTTACAACCACTAGATCCTCCCAACTGCCTGTAGCTTGTGACCATTGCTCCTGTAGCCATTCTTGAATGGGTCTCATGTGGAGTCGTACATTCGGTACCAGGTGGATGCATGATGCCATCATCCCCATGATCTTGCTCGCCGTCCTCACTGTCCGAGCTTGTCCCTTCCGGTAGAGGCGAGTTTCCTTCACCAGCGCCCTCGCCCTCTTCTCGCTGGGGAACACCTTGCCCTGTAAGGTGTTGATCTGTGCTCCCAGGAAGATCTTCACTTGTTCCGGCTCCATTGATGATTTCTTCCAATGGATGGAGAACCCCAGGTTTATGAGCGTGCTGGTCACTGTATGTGCGTGCAGCTTGCATTTCTGGTATGAGTTTGCTTTCACCAGCCAGTCGTCCAGGTAAGGGTATACATGTATTCCCTGCCTTCTTAGGTGCGCTGCGACTGCTGCGAGGCACTTTGTGAAAACTCTTGGTGCCGATTTTAGACCGAAGGCCAGTGTCGTGAACTGGTAGTGGCTTTCTCCGACGGTGAACCTGAGCATGTGCTTGTGCTTCCTGTTCATTGGGATGTGCAGGTATGCGTCTTTGAGGTCTATAGTGACCATGAAGTCCCCGGTCTGCAACTGTGGGAGCACCTCTTGCAGGGAGGTCATTTTGAATTTTTGCGTTCTTATGAATTTGTTCACGAACCGTAAATCGAGAATGGGCCTCATTGTCTCGTCTACTTTTGGTACCAGGAAGTATGTTGAGTATACTCCTGTGTTTCTTTCCTTGAAGGGTACCCTTTCTATGGCCTGCTTCTGCAGGAGTTCTTTTGCTTCTTCCTGAAGGCACTGCAGCTGCTTGCTTGCTAGCGGCTTTCTTCTTGGTTTTCTGTTTGTTGGCCTCGCCTCCAACTCTATGCAGTATCCGAATTGGATAATGTTGAGGATCCATTTGTCTGATGTGATTCCTCTCCACTCCTGGAGGTGGAATCTTAATCTTCCTCCCACTGGTGTCCTGTGGTCGTAGGTGTCTAGTTTGTCTTGACCCATCTGTACGTGCTGCCCCCTGGGATCTTTTTTGTGGGTGGGCACACGGATTTTTTTTGAAGTCACTTGGAGGTGGGCTGCTGGCCCCCTCTTCTATTTTGTCCCCGTCCATTTCTCCCTCGAAAGGACTGGCCTCTTTGTTGGTACTGCCAGGGCTGTTTCTGATGGCCCTGCTGACCCTGCGAGTCTGCCTGGTGCGTTTGCTGGAAAGCCTGGTGTGATGTACCTGGCTGGTTTCCGCCTCTTCCGCCGGGCCTCCGTGACGGGGTGCCCCTCTTGTTCCCTCTGAACTGCAATGCTCCCATGGATCTTGCTGTTTCGTTATCCTTCTTAAGTTGGCTGAGTTGCTCATCAACTGTTTGTCCGAAAAGCGTACTGCCGTTGAATGGTGTGTTCAGGATGCTGTGTTGCACCTCCGGTTTGAAACCGGATATCCTGAGCCAGGCGTGTCTCCTTTCCGTGACGCCCATCATCATGAGCCTGCTGGCGGTGTCTGCCCCATCCAGGGCCGTCTTAAGGCAAGAATTTGCAGCATTCTTCCCCTCTTCAATTAGCTTTTCGGCTTTCTGCTTGGCATCCTGGGGCAAGTCCTTCACCAACTGCCCCAGTCCCTCCATGATTTGGTACATGTGTCTGTTTACCAGGGCGTTGGAATTAGCCATGCGCCAGTGGGTCGCGGCATTCCGTTCGATCCTTCTGCCCACCAGATCCATCCTTTTGCTCTCTTTATCCGGTGGCGGGCCCGAGGTAGTGGGTACGTTAGCCCTCCTCCTTGCTGTGGCCGTGATAATGGAGTCTGCGGAGACCGTGCCCTGAATGTAGGCCGGGTCCTTTGCGGCATGCTTGTACTTCTTCTCAGTTCTGGGAGTTACTGCCTTGCATGTTGCGGGCTCCCTGAAAGCTTCCTTCCCCTGAGCCAAGACGCTCTCGAGCATCGGGAGGAACTGGCTCCTCGTTTGTGTTGGGAGCAATGTTTCCAGAAGGAAGTCTGCTTTCTGCTTCTCTTCGTCGAGCTTGAGCTTGAAAGCTGCTGCGGCAGATTGTATCACCGCGTTGTAGGCCCCGATGTCGTCCGGCGGCGAGGGCCTCGAGGGGTAGGTGTCGACCACCTCCTCCGGGCTGTCGGTGTCGACATCGATGTAATCTACCTCCTGAAGGTCATAGGGCGCCGACTCTGTGTCTGTCCTGCCCTCATCTTCCTCCCCATAGCTGTAGCTCTCGTGGGGATTCTCGTACTCCTCCTGGTCGTCGAACACCTCGACGTCCTGGTCTTGCTCGGTGACTTCGGCGACCTCTTCTTCTTCCTCCTCGACCGCCTCCAGCACTGGTGGCTTGGTCTTGTGAGGGATCGTGAAGGCCTTCATCCTTGCGTCGAAATCTTTTTTCCGCTGCATGAAGTTCTCCATTTCTGCCTCGAGGCGCCTTCTTTTCTTTTCCATCTCGGCCGCGTGTTCCGCGTCGGATGGTTCCGCCGCTCTCTTCGACGGATGGCTCGTCGCCGTGCCTCTCGGAGTCGAAGTTTTCGACGTCGAACCGGATATCGGGTCTCTGGTCGTCGTCGACAGTTTCGGGTCTTTCTCCCTCGTCGATCGATCCTTTTCGGGGACGATTTTCGACGTCTTCTGCTGATCAGCAGCTCTCGGCGCCGGGGACTCCTTCTCTGAGGATCCGCTGGGCCTGGGAGTAGTCGCGGACGCCGCCTTTTTTGGCGTCGGCGCTTTCGGGGTCTTGCCCTCGATTTTTCGAGACTCAGAGTCTCTCGGGTTCTTGGGGGCCGAAGAGTCTCCTACCTTGTCAGAAGTCTTCGTGTAATCGGTCTCTACGACCGTGTAGCTGTCGTCTTCGGCGGCAGCGTTGTCTTCTTCCTCGGAGGACATCCCCAGCTCGTAGAGCGACGGGGTCGGGGCCTTCCCCTGCAGGGCGGCGTGTGCTACCCTCTGCCTCTCTCTCACACGAAGGGTCTTCGGGGTGAAGGCGGAACAGGCGTTGCAGTCTCCGCTTTCGTGGTCCACCGGTAGGCAAAGGTTGCATACCGGGTGCTGGTCCTTCTGCGCGTACTTGTGGTGGCAGTTACGGCAGAACTTGAACGGCGTGTTGTCCATCCTCGAGCGTCCAGGGCCTCTCTGGTCGCGTGTTCGTCGACGGTCGTCGAAGATCTGGATGGAAAACGCCTTATCTTTGCTTGTCTTTCGTCGGTGAAGTCCCCTGGAGTCTTCAGATGACTTCTCCTCGTCTTTTCTGTATTTTCTTTCTTCTTTCTCCAAAAATGTCTGGAGCCCAAACGGGAACGATCCAGACCCGACCGCGGAAAAAAAGAATCTGAAGATGGCGCCCAAGAGTGGGAGCTTCCGCAGGAAGCATGCCGACGTCACCGGAAATACACCCAAAGGGGGTGTGACGCCGACGCCCACCTGGGCAAAGAGAAAAAAAAAAAAAAAAACAAAGAAAAGACTACGAATCCGGACCCAACCACAAGACCGCGGAATAATGCACAGCATAGTGAATCCAGAAAGATTCACGCTGCAAAACTATATTTAATCCGGTCTAGCTCTTCTTTCAAATATTATTCTACCGTAGGGCATTCGTAGAACAGATTAAGAAGCACACCTGTCCCATTTTGCAATTTGGATATTTTAACATTGTCAAATGTTTGTATCCTCCCGGATTCTTATCACTATATTTTAAGTTACGTTCCCTTTCCATTTAGTCCTCCCACCTATCAAGGTTTTCACTGTGCCCATCATCAGTGATTTGTAGATCAATGAACATGCTTATCACAAATAGCTACTCCTTGCATTCAGGTCAGCCTTCTTCAATCTCCCGATGGATCTCCTATGTGCCCGCTGAAGCCTTTCTCTACCTCTGATATTGCATTTACTGGGTATGTGTGACGTTACAGTAAGACAACTTTAGAAACGTTTGGAAAAATTCCATTCAGAAGCAGGTTGCCGATCAGCATACAATTTCAACAACATACTTTTAATATATCTAGGGGAAAGGCCAAAAAAAAAATGCAAATTAGGCCCAATACTGGTGCCTGCTCTGCAATAGTAGCGTCCCATTTTGGCATAAATGCACATTACACAGAGATTTAGCCAGCAATACCAAATAAGTGTGGGAGTCAATGGTATAAGTAAATTATTCATGCAGTACCCTCTCACCTTATGTTTCCTTTAAAAGAAAACTCAACAGTGTTGGTGCCCTCCCCCATAAAGACTACCACACAAGGAAGGTGTGCACAAGAAATTAACACTAAATCAGGCAGCCGGTCTTCCTCACATTGCTCAGCTTCAATACTTCCTGTTCTCTTTCCTACTCTGGGAATGGCACCACACAGATATGGCAATACATCAGCCACCAATGTTTCCAGCATCTGAAAGCCAAACAGCCTGGGTTCATGCAAATTCATCTAAAGACCCAAGGCCAAGTAAATGCACTCTCTCTCATCTTGCAACTTGGGAACTGAGATCTAAGGGTCAAGAAAATACACCAGCATATTATCACGACAGAATAATAAAATATGTTCTAAATTGCCTACGTGTAAGCCACAGCCTCTTGTTTCTTCAAAACAGATTCACCAGTGGTTCCACTACTAGAGTAAACTGCAATCTAAAGATTAGCAGCCCCTCTTGTTCCTTGCTTAACTTCTCACTACTCGAAAACTACATTACCTGACCTTACTAAAAAAAAGACCCATGTCACAAGGACAGGTTCCGCAGAACATTTTTAATCAGTAGCACCAAAAACTGTGACCATAGCTACATACAACCAGGCAACTTTGGCTACCAAGAGAATTGTTTCTACCAAGACAAATATTCTGTATAGCACACCATTCCACATTTCCTATTCAGTAAGAGCAATAGGGGTTAACATCTTCTTTCCCCCACCACCAACAAAATAACTATGAACAACTTCAAGAGAAAATAGAATGGAACCAACAATAAATGTAATAATCACCACATTTTATAGCACGTCACTGTATCCTTTTCCTATTACCACATCACTTTCACACTCCTTTTCTGCATCCTTCATCCAGCCACCAATTTGCTATGAAAATGCCTAAAGCTATCCTTTCAGCACCCAACATCCCTCCCCCTTTAACTACTGTAGTATTGCCATAAACCTTCAACACCCTTTTAGGAAGTTATAACTTAAGTTCACTTTTCTTAGATCTCACTTCTAAAATGATTTGCACTCTTCTGAAACTCTGATTTTCCTAGTTATAGTCCAACAGGCTTCTTGTTCGGCTTTCACTCTAGCATCAAAGGATTTCTTTTCGTCTACCCTTATTGAGAGGTTTTCCCATCCAAGATGGGCAAACCTTCATAAGCCAGAAAAGTGAAACACCTATTTGTACACTGCAGGGTGGTTCTATAATACCATAACAGTGTTCTAGCCTGAACTTTCCACTTCATCAGGTGCATACTACACTCAACAAACAATTGAATATTTCATGCACACTATTCTCAGGAGGATGATATAATATGGTCTTCGTGATGCTGAAAGCTACATAATTTTAAAAATTCTCAATTTAAATTATGGACCACTGTCTTTGACTCGGATCTCAGAACAACCATCTCTAGCAAAAAAAAAAACGTCTACCAGAACCTGATGCATATCCTCCACGCTTGTCTTTCGGACTAGCTTGACCTCCAATCAATTAAAATAATTATGCACCATGACAAGTGTATCATTTTTACCCAAATCACCATCTGAAAATGGTCTCTAAATATCCATGCCCACTCTCAGCTATGCACATTGCAGGTATGCTGTAGGGCACATGCACTACATATGTTTTGCCAACCTCTTTAAGGAGGCAAAGTGGTCCCACTATTAAATAAAGTTGGGGACGACCAACACATGTTGAAAAACTCTCCACCCCATATCCTTGCTTCCGTACTTACCTAAGGGTCTGGAGGCACATGTGGGCAGTTGCCTAAGTTTCTTTAAAGAGAACACTCATTTACACACAATAAGGAATAATATTCTACTATTGCACTAAATGCATGTACCTTGTTCTTCTACTTTCCTCCTCCGCTGTCACTACAAAAACGTTCTCTTCAGCATTACCTTGGCTTCTTTTGTCTTACACATATACATGCTTCAGGTTCTTCTCATTACCACCAACACAATACACATGGGAAAAATATCAACTCTTACAACTGTAGGATTTGACTTCAGATGCAACACAACTGCTAAATGCTGCCATATTTCAGACTTACACATCTGCAACATTTCAACCATTTATTTACGACTGCTTTTCCTGCATTCACTTTCTGCTTCTTACACCCTGCCATCTTTTTCAAGTCTTGCCTATGAGAGTGCATGCACTGCTTGCACTCTCGCTTGCAAGAGATATTGCATAAACCAAGGGGCTTGGAGCCCGCCCACTGCTTGCATTCGTTGTCTTTGTCACTCTTATTTTCCGTTTCCTAATTGGACAACATGTGCCAGCGTGACTTCCTCTACTTTCCTCAGAAGCATGGGCCAAGTACAGATTATTTCACTTTCATCAGGGTCCATCCGCTGCTGGCTCTGCGACTGAAGTACTATTTTTTACTTCTTTCCATCTAGTTGCTTCTTTTTTCTTTTTCTTGTTCCGGTCATGTTGCTTCTTGCCTCCCACCCCCCCTTGTCCAGGTTGCGTATTTCCTCCCAAACCACTCCCCTCTTGTGCATATTGATTCTTCACTACCAATCCCCCTCCCTACTGTTGCTACTGTTGCTTCTTCCCTCCCATCCTCCTGTTGTCGATGTTGCTTCTTATATCCCACCTCAGCCCCTGTGGTCGGGTGTTGCCACTTACTTCCCAGCCCACCTTGTGGATGTTGCCTCTTAATCTCCCAGTGTCTGTGTTGCCTCTTTCCTGCCACCTCCCTGTTGTCTGTGTAGGCTGCCATAAGGGAAAAAAAACCTAGGATGCGGGCAGCTATGACCAGTTTGTTTAACCTTCCAGCGTCATAATGCTTTCTTTAAAAAATTACTTTTATAGCACCTTTTTAAAATATTTTTTATGGGACTTTAACTACCTTTTCGAGACATTAACAAAACCAATAGCTCTCACAAAACTGAGCACTAATAATTTTGCCAGTGCTTGTTGTTTCTTGGCCCTAATTTTTTAATCAAGCTCACTTCAGCATATTCGTCCAATTTTGGATTCTTTTTATTCAAATTTAACTCTCTCACATATATGGACAGGTTTCTATTCTTCAAACTATAAGTACGGCTTGTCCAAAATGGACCTTTATTTATGGCACTGCATTTTCTCATATATATGGCATTGGGTGTGTACTGCTTTACTGGTTTCTGGTTATCTCTTTGCTAAACTATTTAAACTTGTAAGAAGACACAAACATAAGTCACACAAACCGATCATTTGCCTTCTCCAAGCAACTGTGCCATAAAAATGTTCATGCGTCTTAACCAATATTCACTTTGGCCTCATAATTATTTGCTGGTGCGCTTCTAGCTTGCTCCTATTCATCCTCACCTGCCTCAGCTAGATCCATATTTTCGTTGTCAATTTCTTCTTGGAATAGTCAACTAATTTAGTAAGCTTCCCCTTCACCCCAATACCCTAAGCCATTGTTAACTAATACTTCACTGGCCACACAAGTTTTAAAGGCACCTTCCTTAAAGTCATTAATCTCAGAACATTGAAGCCTACATGCAGAGACACGGACCCTTTCATTTGCATAGATGAATAGCAAATGATTATACCACAGCCTATATGAAAAGCTGTTAGAGCCATTAATGCTCTAGAAGGATCAAGAATTTGGTCTGATAAGTCGGATGCTTGATACTAGGTGATTCTCACAATCCAAACAGACATTTGGCAATTGTATGGCCTTCCAGGCTTGGAGGGAGGGCGGATGTCTTGACCTGTCGAATTTGTACACGAACAACACCGTCATCACATTTGAACATGTGCGTGATGGGTTCGACCTCGGGCAGGGGAGGTATATACAATATGCGGCACTAGTGGAGCTGGTCAGGGTTACATGGCATACGAACCCAAACTTAGTCTTAAGAAGCAGTATACACTGAGGTCCCGTTTTAACAGTCAAGTAACTTTACCTTCTGCAGTGAGTGGCCGTCTATACATTTGAGCTCAGAAAAAAAGACCCCACAATCGAGAATGTATATATTGTATAGAAAAGCTCATTAGAAGATGCTTAGGGTGAGAAGCAGGTGTCCTACTAGAGTAGGTCCTAGCGAAGGACCGCAGGCACTTTCAATTATTCAGCATTTCTTAAGATTTCTGTCCAGGAAATGGACCCAAGAATGTTGCTACGACTGACCTTCAAAATGGGGACTCCCATTTTGTTGTAAAGGGAATCTAACGTAGGAGAGCTGCTGGAGTTGCTGGTTGCGTGATGTACTTGATCCTCCCTCCAAAGTGGATGTGAGGAAGAGATTGGTGTTCCCATAGGGTGATTAGCTTGAGGGACAACATGGTGAATGTCTGGGACTCAAGCAATAACAATGGTACACGTTAGAATTTCCTGTTTGAGCTTGCGGGCAGATTGTCCGGTGGAATTAGGGGAGGGGGGTACTAAAGTAAAAAGCAGATGCTAGATCTTCTGGCTGGTTGAAGGTCGTTGTTCCCTTATGCTATTACCAGGTTCGACCATTCTCTAACTGACGACGCCCGGCCTCCAGGATGTGGGCTCACCGGCTGTGTGGGGATTGCTTAACGATTTATGGGTGGCATTTGGGAATGGCCGGAAAATCGGAATGAACAAATGTATGTTTTCTTTTCTAACTCTGAAATAAAAACACAGTTTAAAATAAATAACAGCACATTAGTGACTTATGCATTACTTCCTAAAACACTTGCCACCAAGTCCCTACTGAGTACAGACAAAACTTCCTCACATATTCTACACAGCTCAGATAGGTAAGTTAGTCTATCAGGTTGCGAACCTGAACTCCCCAGGTATACAAAACAAAAATCTTAATAACATAACTTCGTGCTCTGTGAAGCATGCTCTATTATATCATCTTGTGCAGCATATGTAAAGCTAGCTGGCAGGTCATCTACTTGCTTCCAAAGCCATAACTAAGGAAACAACTAAGTACAAAAAGCAGTCTTCTCATGTCCAAAAATTGCGCACATGCCAAACAAATAAAGCGCAACAGTCTTCAATACCTCACACAGAACAGTAGGGCAAAAGACATTTGTTAGCCACAATTAAAGCTCTAACATCACATCTAACCCACACTTAAATCAGACATTCCAGCTCAATGACTAAGACATGAATACTTACACAACTTCAGTTACCCCCATAGTCTTTCTTGCACCTGAACACAATTCTAGAACTTCACGTTACACAATGGGCAAAAGACAGCACAAGGGTTGTCACTAGGTATGAGAGGAAATCTAGAACCGCATGGAAACCCATATCCCAGAAAGTCCACGTTACAAACCAACACAACTAAGAAATGTGTGCTTTATAAATGCCCATAAAATAACTGACAGTAATAAAAAAATAAGCTACCAGGCTGAAGCATTTCTTATTGCTTAAGGAAAACCTCCTTCTAAATTCCATGGCAAGTTAACAACATGCATATTGAAGAAAACAACCTGAAAAGGAGACTTCCTTCATTGAAAATTATGTTCCTTTGGACAATTGTACTGCAGCCTTAATACAACAAATGTGGCTACACAGACCAAGCCAGCTCCAAAACAAGACTAGCTGGAAAAAGGAAGGCAGCAGTTCGGCAACACCTCTCAAACAGCTATGCTTTTACTATACGTCTGAATGGCTTTACGGCAAAGATGTTGAGCTAATTAATTCGGAACAATGCATTAATGACCGGCAAATCTGGTTCCTAGGAGACTTAGAAGACTAATGAATGGTTAATGATGAAGGAGTGAAAATTGTTGATGTGTTATTTGGCGATTGTTGTTAATGGCTTCACAAACCAGAAATAGCACACTACTCTGAGGAGGAACCTGTGGGGAAACTGTAGAACGTGATCAGGTTCATATGAATGTGCAAGCATTCTAGCCAATCCTTACGAGACCTTGAGATTTCTGGAGAAGGGTGCAATTTGTGGTTGACAAGAAAACTTTCATACAGACCAGTCTTTGTGTGATCAGGGACTGTAAGGTAGTTCCAATCTCAGGCCTGGGGGTTCATGTTCATGGTGCATTACCAGAAATAAATCTGTGATTCAGCTTGCAGGGTGGAGTCCAGAGTAATGGTAAAAATGTTAAGTGCTCGGTTAGGAACATGCTGCATGTGGGTAAGAAATAGGAGAGCTAACCCATAGGAGCAGAGACTGGTGAGAGATGTAAGGGTGCATAGGAGCTTTGTTTCAGCAACACCAATGCTGAGCTTCTTTTCAATCATCCATGAGTGAGCTGCCCTGGCATTGATAGCAGTGATGCGAAAGCAAACTTCAATTGATGCACATATATGGTTACGTTCCAGAAATGTTAGGGCTCTGTGGTATTCCACAGCTCCATGAAACATCTGCTTGAGATTTGAGACGCGTGACTGAGTAGAGGATTCAATCCACTGTGGACCTTAGACAGAAGCCCCGGCTAACGATCATAAAATATGGACAAATATATAGCCCAGGGTATTGAAAGCTTGGAAGAAGTCTACATTTAATTAGAGAACAACCTTTGGAGTCTGTAAAACAATTAATGTTCCATGTTTGCTACCAGAGTTGCTTTCTATGAGAGGAAAGAAGCTAGGCTGTAACTTTCAAAGAAACAAAAGGGAATGGGTGGTGGTAGCGGGAAGAGACAGATTGCTTCTTAAGCTAAGAAATCTGTCAAGAAAGTATGTTTAGCAAATAACTTTCTGCCAAAAGAAGAGTCCCACAAGAACCCAAAATAATTAATTATTTTTATCTGTAACCTATTAAGCAAGAGTATCTCTAATCTTAAGAGCTCTGACAATTAAGATGTTCTCTGCTGTTCTTCAAAACTCCTGTTTTAACCCCCTTTGCTGCGGAGGCTACTTGCTGCCCCCAAGTGCTGATCCCTCTTTATTGTTCTGGAGATTGTTCTGGAGATGCATTTAAGCCTCCATAACCTCTTCCTCATAAAAGTTATTAAGGCCAATTTTGAATTTTTTTATTGTCTCATGTTCGGGTTTCTAAAAGGTGCCCAGGGTTTGTAGACTCCACTACAGGAAACTGAGAAAATAGGCAACATATAGCAAGATTGTGGATTCATTGGGGAAAATTCGATAAAGTACTGCAAGAAATGGCATTTTTCTTTTATAAAAACAATGTCATCAACAACAATTTTGCTGGGCTAGGATCACCATTGTTCCAGCTTTCTGGCACAGGAATAGGTTTGTTTTTTTACCACAGGTTTTGCTTTTTTTTGTGAAAGTTGATTGTTCTTTTCTTCATGGGTTCACCCTAACTGCAGTACGAGGTTGAAACAGCTGTGAATCTAATGAGTAAACCCAGAAAGCTGGACATTCCTGAAAAGTAACCAAAATTTGGAATTCAGCAAGAGGTTATGTGTGTAGCTTGGTCATAGTTTTCCAAAGAAACTAATCGTTGAGATACAAAATTAAGCAAAAAAAATTGAAGAGCAATTGAAATGGGTGACTTTTTCATCTGCAATTACTTGCACCTAATTTATAAAAATAATATGTTGCCTCCATCAGACCCTTTTGGTTGCCAGGCTATATGGTGTTTGTTGGTTGTCCAAAAACACGATAACCAGAGCCAAAAACAGATGCAGCTCAATCATTTTTTACTGTGTACTGGCTATGCATTACTTAATATGATAACATCTAAGGAATGAAAACTGGGTAAGACGGAAACCTATGCATTTATTAAATGTTCCCAATATATGGAGTTTAGGAATAGTAGTGATTTATACAATTCCGAATTTTGGGTTGGTCTGGTGGCTTAGTGGACTAACGCATCCTAGGTAGGGGCCTGTGTTTGACCTCATGGTCACATGTTCAAATTCCAGCGGATCCACTCGGCCTTTTATGCTTCTGTGGTCAATGAAATGAGTACCACTGAGTTGGGTAACAATACACATTTGTTATTCAGCGCCAAGTTACCCTTCTGCGTTAACGTGCGCTTTAAAAATACACGTTATGTTGCCCATATGATCATGCGACAGAGTGAGTTATCCAGATTTGTTTTTTTTCTTGCACAATGGCTTACATTTAAAGTTTTAACAAAAGGAGAGAATTTCGCTGGCCATGTTCAACGGGGCGAGGGACGGTGGGCTGTTGCCACTCGACCAGCGAACTGCAACAATAGTGGTGATCCCCAAAGCCGGCAAGCCGGCAGACCAGTGCGGCTCGTACCGACCGATCTCGTTGCTAAATCTGGAAGTCAAAATTCTGGCCAAATTCTTGGTCAATAGACTCTTGGTGCCCATTTTGAACCTGATCCACACAGACCAATCGGGCTTCATGCCTCGCCAAAGCACTAGACTTAACCTACGACGACTGTATGGGGTCATACACCTAGTTAGAACCAATCCGGGGGTGGAGACGGCTCTACTGTCGCTCGACGCCCGGATGGCGTTTGACAGCATAAAGTGGAACTATCTATTCGAGGTCTTGAAGAGATTCGGCTTTGGCATACGGTTCATTTCTTGGATTCAGGTGCTATATACTCTACCTATGGCAAGGGTTTGTGTTAACGGCGCAATATCTCGCCCTTTCACTCTGCAAAAGGGCACAAGACAGGGATGCCCTATTTCACCGATTCTGTTTGCACTGGCGCTCTAGCCTGTGGCTGCATGGGTCAGAGGGGATCAGATTGCATCAGGCATACAGGGTGGGGACCAGTGGGAAGAAAAGATATCGCTATATGCCGACGACATCCTTCTTTACGCGACAAGGCCCTGGTTTACAATTAAACGGTTGCTCCAGATTTTCTGGTTATTCCAGGGGTACTCAGGGTATCGGATTAACTGGAACAAGTCCCTTTTATATATGGCTATCAGACGTGCCACCGCCAGACCTGGGCGCCGACTCCAAACTCCAGATTAGGAGTAGTTTTAAGTACCTGGGAACTTGATTGACAAATCTGCTGCAGCGTTCATAAAAAGGAATCTAAAGCTGCAGCTGGACCGTTTGAAGAGCGACGTTGCACACTGAAGAAAACTGCCGCTCTCCCTGATGAGTCGTGCGGTGCTCTTCAAGATGATGTCCCTACCTCGGACACTATATGCATTGCAAAATACCCCCTGCCAATTACCAGAAAAATTCTTTAGAGACAGAGAGAGTTGCTGTGGGACGGCGGGAGGGGCACAGATAGCACTAGCCAAACCGCAGAAAGGGGTGTACAAGGGTGGCTTGGCCATTCCTGACCTCCAGAAGTACTACTGGGCCTCACAACTCATGGTCATTAATGACTGGGTCTTTGCAGATAGGAACGACCCGCATATAGAGTTGATCACTGGACAATGGGGGCAGAAGGTTATGTGGGCGTCCTATACAGATGGACGAGATGGACTAGCCCCACATACCCAACTAGTACAAAAGGCTTGAATTAAGGCCAACCAGTTTCTAGGCTGGACGGGGCGGCTGACAGACCAGACCCCCTTATGGAACAGCGACATGCTCCGAGAAGTGGGCTGACTGCAGGGCTTCTCGAAATGGAAGCTCACCGACATTGTACGTTTGAGGGATGTAAGGCGGAGACAGGCAGTGTTGTCGTTTGCAGAGTTGAAGGGAGAATTTCAGCTGGCACCCACGGAGAAATATAAATATCTGCAGCTGCAACACCCATTAAGTCGCCATCTTAAAGACAGGGATCAGCTCCCGGAATACAGTCCACTAGAGGACAGGTTACTGTTAGACCCAATCCAGGAGAAGGCGTTGCCCTGCACATACAAAAAATCATGAATAACTCACCAGAGCTACTAGGCAAGGTACGGGAGGCGTGGGAATCTGATGTGGGCCTATTAGAAGACGACGACTGGAGGGAGGCAGTGCAAAGTCCCGTAGAGGTAGCAATCGGGGCACGATTTAGTCTAGTACAACTACGAATATTACATAGATCCCATTGCACCAGTATCCTCGTGTTCAAATTAATGAGTATCTCGACAGAGGAGTCCAACAGGGGATATACTCAAAAGGGAAAAAATTTCATAACCTGTGAGACTACCCTGTTAACAGACATATTGGATAAAGGTGGTCCGCATCATGTCAGAGGTGTTGGAACAGAAAGTGCCTTTGGACGCTAGATGGCATTCACTGTGCGTGTCTGGTGAACTGACTTGGCCCAAATACCAGAAGATTTGGCTACAAGTGGCTGCCATGGTTGCCAAACAGAATGTTGCCGGGGCATGGGGGACGAGCCAACCGCCTAAAGTCTCTCAGTGGAAACGACACATGGACTGGTGCTGTATGGCGGAAAAGAATTTATGATAACCGGGGATGCCCAAAGAAATGGGAAAAACTCTGGCAACGATGGGTAGACTACAGGGGGCTTGGGGGGTGGCATTAGACATTTAGGGAGGGTGGGCTCCATGACTGGAGGATTCTGACTACTAATACATGATCAAGACGTGTTTAGCGGAATGTGTACGCTAATTAAACTACGTGCAACTTGCTGTAAGCATAGGACCATGTTTGTTAAAGCGGACTATTGTTCAATAAAAAGGTTTATAAAAAAAAAAAAAAAAAAAAAAAAAAAAAAGGAGTATTTCGACTGATAACAAATGTACTATTCTGTATTCCCACACTTCTTCAGATATAAAAGATGTTTTTTCAGTGCATTTAACAAACCGCTCACTACAAAGGTAGTGCACTTGGAATGAATGGTTCATCAAGCACACTTATGAGCTTAACAGAAGGAACCGGTTTGAGAACTAGCACTTGCATCAATACATGAGTAATGAGAGAGCTATGTGAACTGAAAAGTAACAAATGGTATGAAGTAAAAACATGGGCTTCTCATCAGTTTTTCTTAGTTGCTGCATCTAAGGCCTGTTAGGAAGGATTAGTGTACATTCTAATAGGAGTATTTATTCTGTAACAAAGAGACCTAAGGAAAACCTATCAAAAAAGATCATAGTCTTTGCCACCACCAACATGCAGGAGCTGCTCCAGGGAAATTTCATGGAGAGGATGTGGTGTAACGGCCTGAGCTGCTGACTGCAGAGCCAGTGGGAACCAGCGTTGAGTCACTGCATCAACATCATGTGGTTCTGGGCAAATCTCTTAGGGCCAGATTAAGAGTTTGGCAGTGCAGGAGGGGACCGCCATACCGGCGGCCCTCACGCCAAACACGTGATCGGGCCACCTGCAGATTACATGCTTCCTCATGTCTGGCGGGCTGTTTTTGGCATTTCCACGGCAGTGCCTCTGTAAATGGGCACCGCAAAGGGAACACTACAAACAGCATGGACTGTAAAGTTCATGCCATGCCGGAACTGGCGTGCATGCACACAGGGGGGGGACCATGCATCCTCATGCAAACGGGAAACAGGGGGTCCTATAGGGCCCCCTTTGTTTCAGGACCGCCAGCCTTTTCACGGAAGAAAAACCTCCATAACACCACTGACGGTCCAGAAACTTGTTATATGCTTGGCGGTCTCCCACTGATTAATTACTGTAATTCTAAGACTTCGGCCTGAGGATTTGTGCTGATTTTAACCACAAAAGAGTACACAAAAAATACAGAAACAAGCATTCATCAAACAAATACACAAATGATGAGATATTTTATTCAAATCACAATTATATAAAAAAAAACATTAATAGAAAGTTGAGCTTTTCTAAATGCTATTCAGGCCATTCACTGTCCATGCTATATTTTGTTTGATACACTTGCACTGCTCCCACAAATTAATCTGATGACAAACTTACGTTTTAGTCTTCAGTTTCAAATTTCTCCACATTTCCAGAACGTTTAAAAATGTTCCATTGTCAATTTTGCTTCTTTATATATATACACTTCTTTAATATGTTATTTCATTTTCTAACCAGACGTGGTCTCCCTGGGTGGGCTTTGTGGACACCCCTGGGTCCCCGGACCACAGGTTAATAATCACTGTACTACAACATTTTAGGTCCCATAAAAATGGAAAGAAGAACAGTTTATGGGCATTTCCTCTACTTGCACTAGCCAGGCAGTCTTAGCGTGCAGATCAGTCTCACCGATAATCTGTTCTAAATGGCTCAAACACTTCTTTGGTATACCCAAAGTAATGGACACATGTGACATACCTGCATGTGATAAAATATCCTTTCATGCAATTTGAGGGAGAATGACTAAGTAGCGTACCCCTTAACATTAAATCTGGGGTTTTTAACTAAACACCTACCATCAGGAGTAAACATGAACTAGGTGGCAACCAGCATTTCTACATTTTCAAAATGACCAACCAAGATCGGGATCAAGATATCAAATCTAGCCATGCTAATGAGACAAGAGAAGTCATTCTGTTTGAGAAGCATAGTTCTTCATTCCAACTTGAGGTCTGGATGACTGCAAAACCACGCTCTTATCAAATTAACTTGGATCAAAAGGGTAAGAGCAGAGAGTATAAATGACTAACCAACACTGCCTTTTTTTTCTCTTTTTTAAACCATCCAAAATTAAAGTTTCATTTTCCATCTAACAGAAAAGGAAACCATAGTTCATAGATGCAGTTGTCAGGATGTGTTGACTTAGGACTGTGTGAAAACAGCAGCTCCACTTCGTTAACAGATAGTAAATAAGCAAAAAAATATTCTGTGACACTCGGAGCAACAGTACAAGGACAAGTGCACTGTTTTGGTAAATGAAAATAAATATGCGATTATAACACGATGGCTGTGAGCATCACATCAATAGCCTTACCTGTTAACTCTTCTAGGGCATTTCTCTGGCTTGATATCTATTTCATAATGGTAGATATCAATTTTTGGGATTTCCATTTCAAAGAAGTTTGCTTGAAGCTTGATTGTCCTCCCTGAAGTACCAAAGTCTGGTCGAGGAGGAGGTTTGAAAGTATATCCCTGTGGTGGTGGGGGAGGTGCGGGTGGGGCAAGCCCTGTAAGAAAAAAGAAAAGCATTTTAGTCTGTGGGAAAACGTACCAGAGTCTGATTTTTACAGTTTAGGAGAGGAATAAAGGTTCACTCAGCTTCTACCTACTAGGAACATTTTATCCTTTCTCAGACCATTGACGCTAGCTAGTATCAGTAGCAGCAGAAATTCAAAGACCGTTCGCACTAAAATACCAAGTGTATTACTCTACCTGTGCCCCTTTACATCACTAAGATTTCTATTATTCCTTTCGACTCTGCAATTGCCTAAAATCTGATCCTCACGCTTTTATCAATTTCGCAAATTTCTAATTAGACATAAAATGATCTAAGGCCCAAAATGTCCACAATCTCAACTTAATCAGCCACAATAAGAGAAACTGTCTCCCCTTGGTGTTTGTTTTGCTTTCTTGTTTATTAATAAAGCTTACCTTTTGACTGCACATATTGAAGAAATTGAAATCAAAGATATGAGCAAAGACAAAAAAGGCATAGGCTGTCTGTTGCAGTCATATTGTGGCTTACCAAGAACAAAGCGGAGTTAAGAGCCCGCCCATTGCTCATCGTTGATTGCCTTTCCTTATCGTTAATTTGACTGCTTCTTATTCATATCCAATCTTGTGTTTGTCGCTCCCCTAGAGCATTGCCTCTTTACAATCTGACTGGTTGGCATTGATGCTTACACTGCTTGCTATTTAAGCACTACTTTTTTTTTATTTTGTGTGAAGCACTCCATTAGGAGTAGATGTTTTTGTCATCTCCCTCATGATTATTTCTAGCGCTGCACTCCGTGTTACTCTCTTGCCTGCCCTCCTCCATCGAGCGTGCCTGTGTACTTCTCCCCAATGCCTTCCCTACCGCACCCTCCATATTGCTTTCCCCAAACCAGTGTTGCTTTCACATCCTTACCAACCCTCCCCTCCGTAGCTTTCAAGTCCCCTCCCATACAGCTTCTGCATTCCACTCCACCCTCTCCAGTGTTCCTTTCCTCATTTTGTACTGGCCAGGACATTAAGATACTGGTAACATCAGCATAAAATTGGCCACGTAGCAACTCTCACTGCCACAGAATGTACAGAAAAGGTGTTATTCCTGAATCCCTTCCCAACATTCCTGCTTTGGCAAAAGGCAAGTTTCTTTTTATTTTCTTTAACTGTGCAGCACATTATGAGACAAACTGTGGAGATATAACACAAGGAAACAAATATCTTCCCAAAATAGACAAATTTCATATAAACTTCAGATTCAAAGAAATATGCATATATCACTTTCAAACTAGCCCTTTTTGTGTTGTAGGTTTGATTTCTCAGCACTCCGCTTCAAACAGTGCTCTGTCATCCAGGTCGCTATTTCTGAGAGGCAGTTGACTAGGTTATCTCTGGTGTCCTCGTATTTTCCTTCAAAGGCAACTAGTAGCTGTGTATCGTCCTCATAGGAGCAGATGTTGAAGCCCCATCTCCGGACGATCTTCGCGAATGAGGAGACAGACATTAAAGAGAGTTGGGCTTAGAAAGGCTCCCTGCGGGACACCATAATCAATGTTTTTAGAGTAGGAAGAAAAAAGGCTCATTTGAATTTGTTGTGTTCTACTGCGGAGGAAGGAGTTGAACTATTGAAGGGCTTTCGAGTGTAGTCCCTTTTCATGCAGGATTTTCAGCAGAAGACCATGGGATACAGTATTGAAAGCTGTCGACAAGTCAAAGAGGATCAGAGTGGCAGCTTTGCCCTGGTCCACCAAGGATCGGATGATATCCGATACTGCAAGTAGGGTGGCTTCTGTACTGTTCGAGGCTCGGAAGCCAGTTTGGGATGTATCCAAAAGATCATTGAGTTCTAGAAAGTTAACCAATTGTTTGTTGACCAGTTTCTACAACACTTTTGACAAGTATGGCAGTTGGGAAATTGGTTGGTAGTTTACTGGGTTATGGATATCCGTGCCAGATTTCTTTAGTAGCGGAAATATAATAGTTTCCTTCCATAAGTCGAGGAATACTGCAGTATCAAGAGAGTTATTAAAAATCTGTGTGACAAATGGGTTTAGGACTGATGCAAGTTGAGAAAATATGAAGTGGGGACATGGGTCAAGCGGGGTCCTGGTTTTACCTCTGTCATGGCTTTTGCAACCTGCTCTTTGGTGAAAGGGGCTAAGGTGCTTAAGTGGACCTGTGCTTCAGTGTGTGGAGCTAAAGTTTCCCAATCTAGTTTGTCGGAGATGGCCTGGGTTTTGAAAGAGAAGTAGAGTTTATTAGTGAAGAAATTGTTATTTGTCTTGCAGTTGTCACTTAAAGGGGTCATAGTGTGTAACACACAGGTAGGTTTGCATAGTCCTTTCACAATTCTATATAACTCCTTAGGCGAGTTATGATTGTCATGTATTAGTTTTGCATAGTGTTGTGTTTTAACGCTTTTAACCCCTTCCATGCTCATGACGAGCTGAGCTCGTCATGCAGTACACGGCTTGTGTGCTCATGACGAGCTGAGCTCGTCATGAACAATGGGATTTCAAGAAGTTCAGCACCATGGATGAATTGCTGTAGCACTGATAGTATTAAGAGCATTATGATAGATCTTCTGCTCCCCTTTGAAGAGCAGTCTATCGTTAGCTTCTTTAGTCAGTCTCCATTTAGGTTCTAATACTTTGTATTTCTTTTTAATTTGTCTCAATTCAAGAGAATACCATTTCTCCGATGGTGTTTTTCTGTTAGGTATGCTTTCTATCTTGGGAGCGCACTCATCCACTGCAAGAGTGATTTCGGAGTGTAATAATTCAACCTCTGCCTGGGCAGAGAGTGTCCTAGCAGTATTTAGGTTATTTGAGAAGAAGTGGGAGGCGGACGAGTTAGGGGTAAATGATTCATACCCTTCTTTTCGCAAATGGGGCTGTAAGCAAGCCAGTTGGCTTGAGTGGCAGGTTGCAAGAAAAGGCAATCAGAGTGGTCAGTCCAGGGCAGGGGTGTAATCTTGGGAGACATTGATGGATTCGATATTGGAGAACAGCAGGTCAAGTGTGTGCCCTGTAATGTGAGTTGGTCCTATAATCCATTGTTTTAACTGCAGTATCTGCATGTCATTTTCCAAATGTTTAGCCGCAGAGTCACTGGAGTTTTCAAAATGAACATTGAAGTCGCCTATAACTAGAAAATTGCTGTGTTTTAGGCCGGATGGGAATAGGTGAGACAGTAATTTAGTATTAATCAGGCTTGTATCCTAGGGGGTTGTAAATGACTGCTCTCCCTAATAGTGTGTGGTTGCGAATGGACATTTGAAATGTCAGAATCTCATGTTCGCCTATGGAAGCCACCGACTAAGGAAGTGACGCAGCCTTTGAATAAAATAGCTATTCCCCCTCCCTTCCGTCTGTCCCCTTCTACCTCGTTTTTATACGTTTATAGCCTGCTGGTAGGGCGGTTCAATATCTGAGGATTTATTATCATCCATACAAGTTTAAGTAATGAAGGCTAGATCGGGTTTTGAGTCATTTAAAGTGTCCCAGATCTCAAGGCAGTGTTTGGGCATAGACCTAGAATTAGAATAGATGCAATTTAGCTGAGATTCAGCCGGTTTAACACCTTGGCTGCTTGAGATGTTTCTCTGCTGTGCTGGGCCATAATAGAAATAGATGTGGTCATGACGAGCTCAGCTCGCCATGAGCACACAAGAGGTGTACCTCATGAGCACCGAAGGGGTTAAAAACATTCCTAGCTTGCTGATCTAGTAATGCTTGACTAACCCATTTACAATGAAAGCATAAAAAAGGGCCCTCCGTATTCTCTGGGGAGGCTTTCACGCATGGTACATCGTAATACTGCAGGGGTTTGGCCAGCAGCAGCTCCCAAGAGTATTGGTGGCGGTTACTTGGCGCTGGTGTAAAAGGGGCAGGGTTCCTGGCCCCTGGTCACGTTCAGGTGCAGACGGGCTTGCCTTTGGCACTACAGCGCCACACGCCGGTTATGTAGTCGCCCATTACCAAGAAGCTAGAGAGCTGTCCCTCCTCCTGCGCTGCTTCCGGTGACTTCCTGTTGCGCAATACCTCACTCACAGTATGGCGGCTTCTTACCCTCCCAATTTCTCCCCAGTGCAAGTAAGTGTAGCAAGCTTTCTAGCTTTGCTAACTTTTAAAAATACGGATTCAGGACAATTCAGTAAAACTTCAGATTCAGATTCAATAAAACAGTTAAGCAGTTCTATTTTACAAATTCTAAGCATGATGCTCAATTTTAAAGTGCAATAGTGCAGAATCAAATTAGGATCAGGAATCGGCAGATTTACGTTCTATGGCCACAGCCCCGTTTATGTAGTCACCATTACCAAGAAGTTAGAGCGCTGCCCCTCCTACTGCGCTGCTTCCGGTGACTTCCTGTTGCGCAATACCTTACTCGCAGTATGGCAGCTTCCCACCCTTCCGATTTCTCTCCAGTGCAAGTAAGTGCAGCAAGCTTCTAGTTTTTCTAACTTTTAAAAATACGGATTTAGGACAATTCAGGGAAACTTCAGATTCCAATTCAATAAAACAGTTAAGCAGTTCTATTCTAAAATTTCTAAGCGTGAGGCTCAATTTTAAAGTGCAATAGTGTAACTCCTGGTGGCTCGCCTCGCTGGGAGATGCACCAACACCCACCGACCACGCACGCAACCTGGGGCTCATCTTAGACTCATCACTGTCAATGGCCCAGCAAGTCAACGCCGTCTCCTCCTCCTGCTTCAATACCCTCTGCGTGTTTCGCAAGATCTTCAGATGGATCCCCACCGTAACCAGAAGGACGGTCACCCAGGCCCTCGTCACCAGCAGGCTGGACTACGGCAACGCCCTCTATGCAGGAACCACGGCCAAACTTCAGAAGAGACTCCCAACGCATACAGAACGCCCCCGCATGCCTCTTCCTACACATCCCGAGACACAGCCACATCACCGCCCACCTAAGAGACCTACGCTGGCTCCCCGTCAACAAGAGGATCATCTTCAGGCTCCTCACTCACGCTTACAAAGCACTCCATGATGCCGGACCAGCACACCTCAACAAATGACTCACCTTCTACACTCCCAACCGCCAGCTTTGCTCCACTGACCTCGCCACCATTCCACGCATCCACCTAACAACCATCGGCGACAGAGCCTTCTTCCACCTCGCCACCAAGACGTGGTACACCCTCCCCATCCACCTGCGACAGACCCTGGACCTGCTGACTTTCAGGCGACTTCTCAAGACCTAGCTGAGCAAGCAGTAGCAGCTCCCCCCCCCCAGCGCCTTAAGTCCCTCACGGGTGAGTAGTCCACTCTACAAATGGCTGATTGATTGATTGAATAGTGCAGAATAAAATTAGGATCCAGAATCGGCAGCCAAATCCACTCTTTTCTCCGTTCTGCGGACTTGTACCATTGCCGTCTGTCCATGTCTCCCCTTCTCAGATCTACTTACTTTCTCCATGTTTCTTCTCACTTGTGGTTTCTGCCACAGTATACTTCTATCTTTTCCTGTGTGCCCTGTCACTTACCCTTCCTGTCACCATCTAACAGAAAGTTCTGAATCAAGCTCATTCATTTTTCGCATCTCTTTCCTACTACTCAACTAGACAGTTCTTATTCTTCCTGCCTGTTCGGGCACTTTCTCCATTTCCGACAAATCCTTCCTCTGTTGCTTTCGCTTATTCCATTCCCAGTCTCCCATTTACTCTCTAGCTCATGCAAAGTATCCAATTGTGAAAGGTATTCAATTCTACACAGAATATTTTACAGGCCACATTATTGTAAAATTAACAAATGTTTTGAAAAGTTGTTCATTTATGTTTACCTTAACTCCAATAATATGCAAAATGTGAGGGCCTGGGAGGTGTTAGTGGTCCGTCAGATACAGTCCCTGCCTGAATGTGAAACCGTAACATGTGCCATCCGAGAGATGAACTTGGTTTGATACTCCTAATTTATATAGTGTGATTTATGGTGTGATAAGCCCTACAGGAAAGCAACAAATAAATTCTTTCAGCGGTAAGAAACCTCACCCACCAAGGTGGCATGCCTCAACATAGGAATCTTTCCCAGGATAGGCAGGCGGCGCAATGCCTAGTGAGACCTTCAAAGGGGGCTCTATTGGCAGGATCTTTTCATTGTCTGTGTTAAGTGCTTGTGTGTGTCTGTGATAATAATGGGTATAGTGTCTGATGGATTGGAGGATTAGAATGGTCTATATCCCCCCATAGGAATTTAGACCTTAATGTGAACTGGGATTATGTGGCAAGATTAAAAACACAGGGGGGGGGGGGGCGTGGCCAGCAGCATGGAGGAGTAGGGCGTGCGTCGGCTCGGCTCCCGGTGCATTGCAGTGATCCGCCAAATATCCTAGCCAAATTATCCTACCCAACACGAAATATACGGGGAAAGTCATCCGACGTTCCTGCTGCTGAAGATCTGTGCCGCTCGGGCACCCACGGATGGTATTTGGCGGAGAGGAGATCACGCTCCGGAGCGGGGTTGCTTCCCCCAAGATGGCGACCGGGCTCGTACTGGCAGACTGAGTCTGACCGTCCTCCGACTCGGGGGAGTACTGTGGTCGGAGCATCGCCACCAGCGAGATCGGGAGACTCCCCAGCCTAGCGAAGAGGAGCTCCGACGCCCTGCACCCGCTCCCTTCGCTTCATCCCCGGTGAGTGGCCGCCGGAAGGGGGAAGACGAGCAGTGCCGGCAGCGGAGGAGAGAGGCGCCTGGCGGGGCTGGTTGTCAGGGGAGGAGTCCGCCGCGTAGACACGAGGAGCTCCGGGGGACTCACTGCGGGAAAACCCCTACTTACTGCCAGATTGGAGGGCCGCCGAGAGCCGGTGCGGCCGAGGGGACAAGGAGGAGGAAAGCCCCTCCCGCATCGGGTGCCGAGAGCCTTTCCTATCTCACGCCGGGCCTGGGGAGACAACACCGTCACCAAAGACGAGGGCTGGCCGGTATCGAGAACTGCACTAGGGGAAGCACTGCAGGCGAGTGAGTGTTCCTGCGCGCCCCCCCCACACCCTCACACCCACGAGTACAACCCGGGTCTGGGTCCACGCTGAGGGCATACTGTGACCCTGAAAATCGAGTGGGGCACGGCGAGGGGGAGTGCCCATACTCCATACAGTGCTCCGGCCGCAACCTCCGCCCCATTGCCGGAGGGCCCGAATCCCCAGATCCCCGTCATATGAGGGACTGCCCGCAGCTTTTCACCCCAGAGGAGACCATCTGATCCCCGGCTACTGGACTGCCTGTGTGGGTGTGACGGACCCTGGCAGTCATTGCGAGAGAGGAGGCCTCAGTCTTTCTGAATTGCGCAGACACGCTGCTGCCTTGCAGTTGGGAGTGGGCCCCACGAGATTTTTAGCCCGCTACCAGAGACCCCTGTCCAAGACCAAGCCTAGACATGGGGAAAAGAGATCCCCCGCCAAGGCCGGCCAGACAGGAAACTATGGATAGTTATGCTACGACGCGGTCACAGAGGGAGCCCCCTCCTGCGACACTCGACACTCGCATGGACACGGCCATCATCATGGAAGCAATCCTGGACTCCAGGGTGGATATTCAGAGCTCCAGGACGGCACTTGAGACAGACGAAAATAGGCGAAGTGGGTTCGGAGGTCCTTCTACTACGCCAAGACTTCCGGAATTTGACGGAGAGGGTGACTACCACTGAGAACAGGATTGGCGAGGCGGAAGATTCACTTACAGTTCTCCGGAAGGATATGGCCGAGCTGCAAGCATCCCACAGACCACTGCTGTGGAGAGTAGATGATGCCGAAAACAGGGCGAGGCGCAACAACCTCTGCTTCGTGGGCTTTAGAGAAGGAATTGAACACTCTGACGTAGCAGCTTTCCTCCGTGACTGGCTAACTTCGACTTTTCCACAGGCCCATTTTTCGAACTGTTTTATAATAGAGAGGGCGCACAGGGCTCTGCTTATGAAACCGCCGGAGGGGGCTCGGCCACGTCCGATTATCGCCCGCTTCCTTAACTTTGCGGACAGAGATCTCATTCTGAGGGCAGCGAGAAAAAAGGGGGAGCTCAGACTGGACAATACCACTATCATGATATTCCCGGATTATAGCCAGGATGTGCAGAAACAAAGACGCTCCTATGACTCAGTCAAGGCAAAACTACATGACCTCCATATATCCTAAATGCTGCTCTTTCCGGCTAAACTAAAGGTGTTGTTTAAAGGCAGATCACTCTTCTTCAATCGCCCTGAAGAGGCCTGGCAATGGCTGGAGGAACGTCCGCTGCTCCGAGAAGCTGAGGAGGAGGGCCGCAGGATCCGTTCTGAAATGGCGGCGCCCAACTTCCGGAACAGCCCGACGACAACACAGAGATCTCACATCCCGAGAATGCAACGTCACTCACTCTCGTCGACAAACCAGAGGCTACCTGTGGCCCGCAGGGGCGACAGTGACCGGAATGCGTCCTCGAGTGGGAATACGGCCCCGGGATCCAGAGTCAGCAGTCTGGCCCATCCTAGCATCGAAGGGAAGGAGGACACTGAAATTGAGCATATATCAGACTTAGAAGATTCAATGGACGGATCACTACATCCGCTGGTGGCCGCGATCCGTGAGATGGAACAAGGAGCAACGGGAGGTGCAGATGACCATGGCATGGACACGCAAGATTCCCATTCATGACGAACTATGGCACTGATATCCGGGGTGGCAGTGCACCGTTGCCGAGGACACGCAAGTTGCACCTACTACCCTCTACTTATACACTGAAGTTATTGTTACTTGTTTGCTGGGTTATCACCCCTAGGGGCCCTTAGGGCTCGGGTTCCCCTGCACTGTCGTTAAGTGGACAGTCAAGCCGGGGATAACTGCGGCTGAAGCCCTGGTGTTAGGTTAACTGGGAGGGTGAGAGGGTGGGCGATAGACCTCTACTGCCTGGAAGTCCTGTGCTTTGCTAGTTGTGAGTATGGGATGGACGGGAGGAGAAGGTGGGGTTGGGGTGGGGGGGTTCTGGTACGTTCACACTGTTGGTTGGGGAAGTTGTTGGGAAAGGGGGAGGGGGGGACAGTTGCTTGTATACAGTCATGCGTTTGATTGCACCACTCTACGCCCATGCCTTGGGAATCACTCACACTACTGCACTGATACCTCAGAATGGCAAGTACACTAGGGACACACTCTACCGACCACCGTAACCTTAGCATCATGTCTTGGAATGTGAACGGCCTAGGCAGCAAGATAATAAGAGGGCTGGTCAACGCTTATTTCAAAAGAGTAGGACCAGATGTCATTTTTTTACAAGAAACACACCTGAAGGGATCTCATTGCTCCTTCTTAGCCAGAGGGCGCTATAGAGTATTGGCCCACGCGGGCTACACTACGGATTCCAGGGGGGTGGCCATAATCTTAAAGAACTCCTCACCATTCTGCATTACTCGCACTTAGGATGATCCACAGGGGACCTGTATAGGGGTTCAGGGAACATGGCGCAGACGCAAGTACACGCTCATATCAGTATATGCACCTCCCAAACTCCAGGCTAACGCACTTAAAACACTAGCCAACATACTCCTAGAATCGGCAGACACCATCCAACTGGTGGGCGGTGACTTCAACGATGTCATGGATAGGGCGAAAGACCGTTCTGGGTTGCCACCTCCCACAAATACTCAGACCCCACTGGCCCAGCTGATTCACACTATTGGCCTTACTGACATTTGGAGATGGTTACACCCGGACCAACAGGCATACTCCTTCTACTCAGCCTCACACAAGGTATTTTCCCGGCTAGATTACATCTTCATGTCCAGGCAGGACTTGACCCCAGGCACTACTGCAGATTACAAGGCGAGAGGAATCTCGGACCACTCGCCGCTATTGGTACAAGTGGGACCGAACCGACGGCAGGCTGGGGCCGCTTGGCGGCTCGACGCCTGGAACCTTAAAAACCCCGCCGTTTTAAAGGGAATCCGGGCTGATGTACGTGTCTATCTGGCCGACAACGATGGGTCAGTGGACTCGGGAGTCACCCTCTGGGAAGCCTTAAAACCCGTCATGAGAGACAGGATAATGAGCAGACTAAGCGAGGAACGGGTGAAGCTCCAGGGCACGGTGGTAAGGGTGGAAGAGACTATACTAGGCCTAGAAAGGGAACACCTAGCTACGAATTGTTTTTCATAAAAATTGTTTTTCATAAAGTCCCCCACAGTATTGCGGAAACTCAGACGCACAGCGACATTATAGGGACCTAGTGACGGACGAGGCCAAGACTCAGAACCTGGCCACCCTCCATCGTCTATATGACGTGGGGGATAAATCAGGTAGGCTACTGGCGTGGCTCGGCAGAAAGGAACAGGCGGCACGCTGGATAGAGCGAGTTAGAACGGCAGACGACAAACTTGTTGACACCGATACCCTCATTGCTGACACCTTTGCTACCCACTATGAGAGCTTCTACACTTCCAGAGACCTGGGGTCCTGCGATGTTGCGCTTCGTTACATGACCCAGACTGAGGTGCCCACGCTAGACCCAGAGGCTATAAAGACATTGGAGGCCGATATCACAGTTGAAGATATCTCTTTGGCCGTTTCTAGACTGAGATCGGGGAAGACCCCGGGGCCCAATGGTTTCCCGGCAGAATTCTTCAAGTGCACAGTAGATATCCTTGCTCCGCACCTGAGAAATCTCTTCCTACGTGCATTTCAGGATGGCAAACTCCCCACTGATCTGTCCACGTCAATCATCGTCCCAATTTATAAGGAGGGTAAGCCACGAGAGGATTGTGCGTCATACAGGTCTATTTCCCTCCTGAACACAGAGGTGAAACTCCTTGCGACAGTTCTGGCAATGCGACTGCGATCTGTGATACCTGACCTGATACATCTCGACCAGACTGGCTTCCTACCTGACAGGGCCACTAAATTCAACCTTCGACGCACACACAATTGGCTGCAAGAGGTAAAAGACAGAGAATCCCCACATTGGTTTCTCTCCCTCGATGCGGAGAAGGCTTTTGATGCGGTCCATTGGCCATTTTTGGAAGGGGTGCTGGAAAAATTTGGGTTTGGCCCTAACTTTAGAAATTGGGTTCGACTTCTCTACACCGCACCACGAGCCAGAGTACGGGCGAATGGTAGCCTGTCTCGGGAATTCCAGATCCAGAGGGGTATCAGTCAGGGTTGCCCCCTGTCGCCTCTCTTATTCACACTCACCATCGAAATCCTGGCCTCCCGGATTCGACAAAACCCCGTAATTAGTGGATTTAAACTATCGGACTCGGATTTGGCCCAGGAGAAGTTGTCCCTTTATGCAGATGACGTACTGCTGTACATCACTAAACCTGTCACAACCATCCCAGAACTTTTTCTGGAACTGGAAACGTATGGTCAACACTCTGGGTACACAATAAACTGGAGTAAATCCATTCTTTATGACCCGGGGGGGGCTGCCACAGGTCACCACTGCCACGGCAATTAATTACTACTTCTGAAGGCTTCCAATACTTAGGAATTTATATCACCCTGGATAAGACGCTTTCGCTACGGAAAAACATAGAAAGGGTCTTGTTAAACACTGCTGCAGACATGGAAAGATGGAAAAGTTTGCCACTCACGCTCTTAGGCCGCGCGGCCATGTATAAAATGATTGTCCTCCCCAAGTATTTATACGCCCTACAAAACGAGTATTATCCCCTCCCGGCGACACTACTGCGTAAACTCCACTCGGACCTCCGGTCCTTTCTCTGGTTAGGGAAACACCCTAGGATAGCGCTGACCACACTGCAAAGACATCAATACAGTGGCGGAATCTCACTACCAAATCTAGAGGCATATTATTGGGCAGAACACTTGATCCCAATAAATGAATGGCTACACACTCCGGCAGATCATCCCACGTACGTGTTGGAACGACATACACTGTCCACCCACAATATCTATCACTATCTATACGGGGGCCCTGCTAGTCGTTCGCTTCTTCCGGCAACCCTGATAACGCTGCACGCCTGGACTGCTGCCATGAAGCGAACGGGATGGGCTAAGACTCCCACTCGACAAGACACCACTATGGCATTGTGTGTGGCTACATGAAATACACAAACTGAGGGGTTTCAAAAGGTGGGACGACATCGGCATCTCTACTGTCGGAGATGTAATAGCCAATGGAGACTTGAAATCCTTCCAGGCCCTGAGAGCTGACTTTGGACTCCAACACACACAGTTTTTTAAATATACCCAGTTCCGCCATGCCTGGAAGACACAAAATGTACGCCTGTTAGAACTATCAGAATATGCACCATTAGAGGGGAGACTCTTACAGGAACGAATCCAGGGAAAAGATGTCTCACTCACCTACAAAACATTAACAAACAACATGTTGGGAGACCTAGCGAAGCTTAGAAGTACTTGGGGGAGTGAGGTAGGGGTCTTTGAGGACTTAGATTGGGAAATGGTGTTAATGCACCCCAGAGAAGTGGCGATAAAATCCAGGCTCCGCCTCATTCAATACAATGTACTGCACAGAACATATTATGACAGGGTTCGTCTCTATAGGATGGGGAAAACGGAGGATGACAGATGTCTTATATGTCGCAAGATGGGTGGTGATTTTTATCATGTCTTTTGGTCATGTGAGGTGATTCAAACTTATTGGACACACATTTCCTTGGAATTGCAAGAAATACTGGAGATACCAATTCCACAGGAGCCCAAGCTAGCTTTACTGGGAATGTCTAACGACGTGGATCTGACACGCCCCCTCACGATCTTTTTGGTTCTAGCCTTGGTAGTGGCTAAAAGGGACATAGCGAGACGCTGGGGATCTCCGGTTCCCCCAGACGTGCAAGACTGGAGGACCGGGTTAGATATGTACATGCAGCTGGAAGGGTGACCTACAAGTCTAGAGGATGCCCCAAGAAGTTCCGAAGGATTTGGCCCAAGTGGAGACAGTATCATGGACTAGATGGAGGGTTGGGAGATGGCTGAATCTCTTTCTACCTTATTAGATATGATGGTGCTGCTGGAGGGGCGGGGAGATACACTTGAGAACAATTTACTTTGCGATTAACCTTCTTATTCAACCTTGTGAGTTACTTCATGCCAACTGCTCACCATTGCGGGGGAGGAGGGTCAGGGAATAGAGGGGTGAACGTTACTAAATGCATGACTGTACTGTTGAGCTTTACTCAAAATGCAAATAAAAATGTTTTTTAAAAAAAAACACAGGGGACCACTTGTACCAGAGGTGTTGTGTGGTCCTTTTTTAGGGCCTACATGTATGACGCTCTATTGCCTCATATGGTCAAGCGGCGTTTCTTCTGAACCTTAAGGTTGAACCCTACTATATATGATCAGTGCCTCAACTTATACTGATTTTGTGTTTCTGATACAGGCAGTACTGTGTGTATTTTAACCTTGAGCAATATGGCCTGCACTCTCAGGTCCACCAGTAGTTTATTGGGGAGACCGGAAACTTGGCGAGACTGAACGCGTACTAGCCTGAACAAGATGCTGAAATGTATCAGGAGTAGAAAACCATCACAAGCCCTTGATGACTTCTAAATTTCTGAGAAGCACGTCTCAGAGGAGCAACATTTCCCATGAGCCAACAGATCACAAGTTTGGTCAACGTGGTTTTCTTCTGCATTTATGCTTTAAATCAACAAATTACCTTCTAAGATCAGTTATTTCTAACATTAAGGATTCAAGTCTCTGCAAAGGCTATTTTTTCTTTATATTACTTATACGTGAAATCTGTCCCTTTAGTCTTTGCGATTTTGGTACTGTTGCTTTAAAATAGTTTGACCGTTTGACCGTTTTAAAATAAAATTTTACTTGCATCATCCTTAAATATGTGTCAACATTTTAAGAAAAAGATATGGAATTGCATTATTGTTTTATTCATGTCGACAATAGATAACTCAAATCCAATGATCTCTGGGTGCTTAGAACAGTTGTTACTCTGTCAAACCTTAATAATTTGTATAGACTTAAATTGGCTTGGCAATGACTATTCATTAATTTGGCTATGTACACTGGCAGTGAATATTAGTTATTGTGCTCAAATACACTGGGGCCTGAAGGTAAAAAAAAAGCTCAGAACCACAATAGCACTTGTTTTCTCCTTGGGGAGAAAACCTTGGTCACCTTGCCTAAAAAAATCTGAGTTTCCATTCATATTGTAATCTTTTAGACTGATAGCTCCATTGTATAAGTACCTCTCTTTCTTTGATGTGGATGACAGGACAGTGGTCTTCAAGAATATGACTCCAGGAGTTGCTCCTTCTTGATGCTGAAGTTCAAATTAATCAATAGTCAGCGTACCGAAAATATGCAATGCATTACATGTTATGTTAAAAATACTTATAAAGCGCGCGTACACCATACGGTTTCATGGTGCAGGGGTCCAGGGAGTTCTGCCGCTAAATGATTCATCAATATACCTGGCGAAAGAGCCAGGTCTTTAAAAGTTTCCTAAATTGAGGAAGGGATGTCATCGATCTGATATCCCGAGGAGGAGAATTCTAAAATGGAGTGTCCAGGACCGCAAATCTTTGTCCCCCCCAGTTTCTTGCGTTTAAAGGACGGCATATCTAGGAAATTAAGATGGGAAGACCTAACAGCCATTGTGGGGGTATATCTCTGGACCCGAGCAGATACAAACACTAGGCAGTTGCCATGAAGCGCTTTAAAAATGGTGCATCCCAGCCTGAATGCAGTGTGTTTGACTACCGGGAGCCAGTGTAACTTTTTCATAAGAGGGGTGACACAGTGCCATCTAGGCTGGTGATGGATTATTCTAGCAGCCTGATTTTGCACCAGTTGCAATCTTCTAGATTGATGTGCCGGTATACCAAGATTAATCTAGCAGTCTGATGTTGCACTAGTTGCAGTCTTTTAGATTGATATGTCGGTATACCAGAGTAGAGTGAATTAGTGTAGTCAATATGAGAAATGACTAAGACAAAAACTACTTGGGTCAAGGCTTCAGTAGTGAAGAATCTGCTGATCTTTCGGAGCTGAAAGAAGCAGGTAGAGACCACCATCCCAATCTGGGATTTCATAGACAGATCACTGTCAATTGTAACGCCAAGGCTTTTAGTTGATCTAGATTGAAGGGGGGATTTCCCAACTCAGTCGGCCAGAAGTTCGAATTCAAGGGTTTGAGGGCCCACAAATTAGGACCAATTCTGTTTTGTCTGGATTTAATTTCAGGTGGTTACTGTTCAACCAGCTGCTTATATGTGGCATGGTAGATTGAAAGTTAGTGACGGAGGCAGCCAACTTGTCAATGTCAAAGATCAATTGAACATTGTCAGCATAGTTGAAGGTGCATACCTTCCATTCGCCTAAGGATTGAATAAGAGAATACAAGTACAAATTAAAAAGGTACAGCGACAGAGGAGCCCTGTGGCATCCCACATGTTCATTTGACTTTGGGGGTAGAGAATTGGGCGAGGCGTACAGCTGGGGAGCAAGCCTCTAGAAAAGGCGTAAGCCACTTAAGGGCCAGGCCCTGTATCCCTGCCTTATTGACACGGTTCACCAAAAGTTTGTCGACTTTGTTGAATGCTGCAGAGAAATCGAGAAGTACCAGAGCCTGTGTGGTGCCCTTGTCTGCCCCTTTCCTTAGTTCATCTAGAACCGTCAAAATAACATCCTCTGTAGAATGTGAAGGTCGCAAGCCTGCCTGATGGGGGTCAAAAAAGTGGGACTGTTCAATAAAGTAGCAGAGGCAGTTGCAATGTGAGCTTCCAGGACATTGGCTAAGAAGAGAAGTAAGGAAATGAGGCTATAGTTCGTAAGTGCTAGAGGATCTGCCCCTGCTTTCTTCAAGATAGTAACGACTTCTGCTTATTTAAATGCTTTGGGAACTGCCCCCTACATAAGGGAGTTGTTCAATAGTGAGAGAGGAGGGTCGGGACATGTGAGGAAAGCTTCCCTTAAGAAGTGCGGGGCAGCAGTCCGTCGGAGAGCCAGATCCGACCTTCATTAGTACGTTCGAGAAGACATCTCTGCTGATGGAAGATGTTGATGCCATCTTCCAATTCTAATTCATGGTCGCCTAAAATGCTTCAGCATGTGTGTAGTTTGCTAAATGCACCCAAGAGGGGTCTCTTGTGAATATAGAGCTGCAAAACTTTAGTTACAAGTAAACTTTTCCTTTTGCAGTGTCAACTTCATTTTGCATGGTCAACTTCGCCTAGATTCACCTGCTAAACAGCAATTGCCAACTCTATGTCAGTATGTGTGGCGCCCAAGTTCTAGCACTTTACCCAGAAGAATAGCCAATAGAAGGTAAGAATGGCACTTTCTACTTCAAAGAAGGTATTTTTACTGAGCAATTTTGGTCCAGCTAACAAATGCATAAAGCATTGTAAAACATTTTTGATAGTTTGAAAGAGATCAGGCATCATAAAATTGCCATTAATAGAAAGATCATATAGTTGCTCTCCTAGCCTTACTATGAATGTCAGCACATGTCTGAAAGTGGTTAAAATATTCAAACAGACAAACATTCAGCCAGCCAGGATCCAAATGGCATACCTTGCTTTGCAGCATTGTGAAGAGCTGTGCATGTATACTCATCTAGGTGTGCTCACAAGTGTAATGTGGGGCAGTGACCATTTTCTGACCACTGAAGAGGGTAATGAGATTGTTAGGAAAACACAAATATATGCTGTACCAAATAGGCCATTGGGAAATGTTTTAACCTACTTACACAGGTGCTTAGAGATATCATTTAAACAAGTTTTGTGTTTGTTAATATAACTTCTGTGGGAGAAACTATTTTGCCTGAAACATTCTTAAAAATCTAGCTATTATTGTTGGAAGTCTCCCAACTCTTTGTTGCATGTCTCTGCAATGTCACTGACATCCCCTGGGCGATGCTAGGCAACTAGGTGAACTCTTTCATTGCTCGTCCAAAGGCAAATTGCAGTAGAGGATTTAACTCTATCACATTTTTGCTGGTTCAGATACAACACAGTGTATCATTGTCCAACAAGCTCTGAACCAAATTAGATGTATACAAGAGTAAAATGCCTTACACCTCACTTAGGTTCTGGTACTGGGCAAGCATCTGAACATCTGGTCTAATGCTTGGTGGCCAGATAACCATGGTCCCTTACCATCCCCCAAGCCCATGGGTAAGGACCTGGCCATCTGTTTCGATGAGAAGCTCTCGTTCGATGCCCAGATCAATATCCTTTCAGGAAAGTGTTTTGGGATTTTGAGAACCCCCCCCAAAAAATCCTTTACTTTCTCCCAGAATCGGCTAAAAAAACATTAGTCCAGGTGCTGGTTAAATTCTGATTGGACTACTGTAATATTCTGTACTTGGGGGTCTCTCAATCGCAATAATAATAATATAATATAATAAAAATAATATTTGAATAGGCTCCAACGAGTGGAGCACTGCTCGGGCTCCTGTGGCGAGCCTCTATCAGTTCTGCATTGAAGAAACAGCATTGGCTGCCAGTAAAATAGAAAGTTACCTTTAAGGTTCTCTGTTATTGTTAAAAGCACTTTACTGCCAAGGCCCTGCCTATCTGCAGCATATGGTTACTCTCTGTGCTCCAAGCAGAACTTTGAAATCATCTGCAGCCACACTGGCTTTCGTTTAGTTTCCAGAGCCAGGAAAGCTAGAGTTGATAGTTGCGCCTTCAGTTACTTGGCTCCCAAAATTTGGAATTCACTACCTATAGAAGTCCGGCTGGCTCGATCAATTGATATTCAGAAAAAAACTGGAAACATGGCTTTTTGGTTCCAATTAGGCTCCTTCTGTTGTGTTCAATTCTTTTCTGTACTAAGCTTCCTAGCACTGGGACACTTCATGTGAAGTAACCACGCACTTTATAAATTATTAATATTACAAGTTACTTTATTAGTCCCTGCTCTCCACAGATGATCTGCTACTCGATTGTGGAATGTGTCCATTATTCTCTGACCATCAGAATACCTATGTGTTCCCCTACTCTGCATGAGAGTTGCCTCTCATGGGGATGGGAGACTGGATCTTTGAAAGTTCAACCGACTGATATATTTGTAGGTCTAGCAGAAGGAACCATGTCAAACACCAAATCCTTCCAAAGCTTGGGACGAGCTCTGAAGAGATCTCTTAGGAAACCTTGCATGAGGTACAAGATACACGTATGAAACCACCCTTTCCAACGATTTCATCACCTCTCTGTCAAATACCGCTGTTTTGAAAAAAGGACCTACATTCCGAAAGGTCACCTGTGTGAGAAAGTGCCATCTTTCTTGCCTTGGTATGCCCCCACTTTTTGGTGAACTGCTGATGTGCTTTGACTGCGTGTGCCCTGGGCTCCTGCCAACCAGGTGCCCAGGGCTTGTGTTCCTTCCCTAAAGCTGTGTTGAAAAAAAAAAAAAAAATTGGCATCTCTGGCCACCTATCAGCCCCTAGTAAATGGTACCCTAGGCACCCAGGGCATGGTGACCAGAGAAGACCCCTAAGGGCTGCAGCACTTATTGTGCCACCCTTAGGGGCCCTGTACCCTGACACCCACACACTACCTGGGCTCGCTTCCTGCATTCTACCACTGTTTTGTCCTAAGTGTCTTTTGTCTCGCGTTCCAAATTGTATTTTGTATTTTGTTCCCCCTATTGCCTGTTTGCCTGTTACAGTTTGTTGCCTCCGTCTCATCCCTCCCCGCTCCCCGCCACCGCCGCTAACCCCGCCCCTTTCTTCATTCTGTACCCTCCCCGCTCCCGCCTCCCAGCTGCTCCGCCCCCCCCTCGCACTTGGCCATATATGGCGACCGTGCGACGCAGGTGAGTGTGTCCTAGTTGGGACACCCCCCGCGCCGCACGGCCACCAGCTGCTGCGAGTGCCTACCTGCCTACCTGCCTCTCTGCTCTGACTGCCGCCGCGTGACCACGCCCCCTGCTTCGAGCGGCGTGGTCTGGGCTCGCTTCCTGCATTCTACCACTGTTTTGTCCTAAGTGTCTTTTGTCTCGTGTTCCAAATTGTATTTTGTATTTTGTTCCCCCTATTGCCTGTTTGCCTGTTACAGTTTGTTGCCTCCGTCTCATCCCTCCCCGCTCCCCGCTTCCCGCCACCGCCGCTAACCCCGCCCCTTTCTTCATTCTGTACCCTCCCCGCTCCCGCCTCCCAGCTGCTCCGCCCCCCCCTCGCACTTCGCCATATATGGCGACCGTGCGAACGCGCAGCGTTGACGCGCAGCGGGCGCGCCGATTGTGCGCCGAAGGCGCGCCAAAGGTAAGCCCGTCTGCGCCCGTCCGCGCCTGGACCGCGCCCAGTGCCAGGACCCCTGGCCCCCACCGACGGAAGACGACCCGACGAACCTACAACGCCGCCGAACTCATCGCACTCAACACCGGCGGCATCCCGGGATGTCACCGAGCCACCCCGAAGCACACCCACGGACCCTTCAGCTGCCACGCCTGCAAGTTCTCCTGCATCCGGACCTACCCTGCACCCGCCAAGCCGAACACCAGCAGCAACCACCTCAAGTGCATCCTGCTCAACACCCGCTCCGTCCACAGGCACGCCATCGAACTCTGGAACCTCCTCGACACCACAGCCCCTGACGTTGCCTTCCTCACGGAGACCTGGATGAACGCCTCTTCAGCACCCGACATCGCCATCGCCATCCCAGAGGGATACAAGATCACCAGGAGGGACCGCTCCGCCAACCAGATGGGAGGAGGCATCGCCGTCATCCACAAGGACACCATCCGCATCACGACCCACACCGACGACACCCTGACAACCGCCGAACACCTGCACTTCCAGATCCACACCGACCCGAAGACCACTCTCAGAGGCACCCTGATCTACCGACCCCCGGGACCACGCACACATTTCAGCGAGGACATCGCCGACTTCATCAGCCCGCACGCCCTCCCCTCCGCTGACTACATCCTCCTGGGGGACCTCAACTTCCACCTGGAGAACAACAGCGACCGCAACACCACCACCCTGCTCGACAACCTCGCCAACCTCGGACTCAAGCAACTGGTGTCCACCCCCACCCACCTCGCCGGACACACACTCGACGCCATCTTCTCATCCAGCAAAGACATCGCCTTCAGCCACGCCACAGGACTCCACTGGACGGACCACAGCTGCGTCCACTTCACCTTTAAAAGAACGACGACCCACCACCACCAGCCAAAGGTTGCCCGAAGAAGCTGGAACAAAATCACAGCCGACCAGCTCGCCGCTTCCCTGAGCCAGCACCCTCCTGCCAGCTCAGCGAACCCCAGCCAGGCCGCCGACAACCTCACGAAGTGGATCAGCAACTGCGCGGACGAACTCGCCCCACTGAGGACCCCGCCCAGCAGACCCGGCAGCAAGAAGGCCCCATGGTTCACCGACGAACTCAAGAGCTCCAAGAAGAACTGCCGAGCCCTCGAGAAAATCTGGAGAAGGGAACCAACACCGGACAACTTGACCACCCTCAAGCATGCCACCCGGAAGCACCACCAACTGATCCGCGCCGCCAAGAAAACTGCATTCAAAAACCGGCTGGACAACAACGCACACAACTGCAAGGAACTCTTCAACATCGTGAAAGAGCTCTCCAACCCCAACGCCGGAAACAACGACATCACCCCATCGCAAGACCTCTGCAACTCCCTCGCCTGCTACTTCCACAACAAGATCGCGGACATACACAACAGCTTCAGCATCCAACCGACGCACGCCACGACCACAGCAACGCCGCCCACCACCACCCTCCGCGCCTGGACTCAGATCAGCACCGAAGACACCGTCCGCATGATGAACTCCGTCCACTCCGGATCCCCGACCGACCCCTGCCCTCACCACGTCTTCAACAAGGCCGACGCTGTCATCGCACCCCACCTGCGGGACATTATCAACACCTCCTTCGACACCGCCACCTTCCCCGAGAGCTGGAAGCACGCCGAACTCAGCGCTCTACTCAAGAAACCTACAGCGGACCCCACCGAACTCAAGAATTACCGCCCCATCTCGCTCCTCCCGTTCCCAGCCAAAGTCATCGAGAAGACCGTCAACAAACAGCTGGCCGCCTTCCTCGAGACGAACGGATCCCTCGACCCCTCACAGTCTGGCTTCCGAGCCAACCACAGCACCGAGACCGCCCTCATCGCCGCCACCGACGACATCCGAGCCCTGATGGACAACGGAGAAACAGCGGCCCTCATCCTCCTAGACCTCTCCGCAGCATTCGACACTGTCTGCCACCGCACCCTAGTGCAGCGCCTCAGCAACGTCGGAATCCAGGAGAAGGCACTGGAATGGATCATCTCCTTCCTCGACGGAAGAACACAGAGAGTCCGCCTACCACCGTACAAGTCAGAGGCCACCGAAGTCATCTGCGGCGTCCCTCAAGGATCCTCACTGAGCCCCACCCTCTTCAACGTCTACATGAGCCCCCTCGCGGCCATCGCACACCAACACAACCTCAACATAATCTCCTACGCCGACGACACCCAGCTGATCCTCTCCCTGACCAACGACCCCACCGCCGCCAGAGCCAACCTGCACGAAGGGATGAAAGATGTAGCCGAGTGGATGACGACCAGCCGCCTGAAACTGAACTCAGACAAGACGGAGGTCCTCATCCTGGGCTCCTCGCCCTCCGCCTGGGACGACTCCTGGTGGCCCCCCGCCCTGGGCACCGCACCCAAACCGACGGACCACGCACGCAACCTGGGCTTCATCCTGGACTCCTCCCTCTCCATGACCAGACAAGTCAACGCCGTCTCCTCGTCGTGCTTCAACATCCTGCGCATGCTACGGAAGATCTTCTGGTGGATCCCCACGGAGACCAGGAAGACCGTCACTCAGGCCCTCGTCACCAGCCGACTGGACTACGGCAACGCCCTCTACGCCGGAACCACCGCCAAACTCCAGAAGAGACTCCAGCGGATCCAGAACGCCTCAGCCAGACTCATCCTCGACATCCCACGAAACAGCCACATCTCCGGACACCTGAGAGACCTCCATTGGCTCCCCGTCAACAAAAGAATCACCTTCCGTCTCCTCACCCACGCACACAAAGCCCTACACGATCTAGGCCCGAGCTACCTCAACAACCAAATCAACTTCTACGCTCCCAAACGCCACCTCCGATCAGCCAGCCACGCCCTCGCCGCCGTCCCACGCATCCGAAGAGCGACAACAGGAGGAAGGTCCTTCTCCTACCTGGCCGCCAAGACCTGGAACTCCCTCCCGGCCGACCTGCGCTTGACCCAGGACCACCTCTCCTTCAGGAAGAAGCTCAAGACCTGGCTGTTCGAGCAGTAACGGCACGCCCCCCCTCCCAAGCGCCTTGAGACCCTACGGGTGAGTAGTGCGCTCTATAAATGTCTTTGATTGATTGATTGATTGATTACCTTTGCAGGCTGAGTGTCTAAGTACAGAACTAAACAGAGTCGACATGGCGCACACATCCCTGTGTGCCATGCTCACAACCCCACTGCTCTGGTATACATCAGTTACCCCTCTAGCTGGGTGCCCTATGCCAGTGGTGTGGGCACAGATGCATGAGCCCTGTGCCCCAACAGTACCCAGGGCCATTCCTGGGCCCTGTAAGTGCAGTGCTGCCATTTAGGATTATATGGTGCTGGGAGGTCATCATTACGAACTCCACAGCACCATGATGGCTTCACTGAAGACTGAGAAGTTTGGTATCAAACTGCTCAGCACATTAAACCAGCACTGATGCCAGTGTGAGGTTTAATGTAGAATGCATCAGAGGGAGTCTTAGAGATGCCCCCTGAAATCTAACCTACAATCCACGTCTTGACTGAGAGGCTGGCTAGGCTGCCACACAGCAGACATGTTGCTGGACCCCTGGGTGGAGAGCCCACGCTCTCCTGGACCTGCAACAATGCACATCCTGGGCGAGGTGCTAGGTCTCCTCCCCCAGGATGGGCAGGGGGAAGCTTCAAAGACCTGCCGCCTCTGTGAGCTTCTCCAGACCAATTGCTGTACCCAGCAACTGGCCCCCACCAGCTCTGACCCCCCCCACTCTGGCGGGAAGACTGGCGGGAAACCCTACGTCAGGAAGGGAGGTGTGCCAGCCTGTGCTAACCCCACCCTTCAGGGGGAGAGGCGAGGTGAAGCACGACCCAAGGCTCCGGCCATCTTGAAGATGGGGAGCCCTGCCTAATCACAGCTAGGTTCCTGCCCCCTCCCACTGGAGAGGAGCAGACTAGGGGGTGTACCCACCCCAGGACAGTATTTAGTGGCTCCCTGAACCTTCCTTCCTCAGATCCCGTTTTGAAAAACAAGAAGAACAAGAAGAAGGACGACCTGCCGCGCAGCTGCTAACAAGAGGACGACGACAACTGACTTGTTCCCAGCCCTTCCGGCTTGTTGATCCTTGAACCTGCTCCTGCTTAACCCTGGCGTCTCCGGCGGGCAGCAACCTCGAGAACCCCGGAGGACCTGCCTGCCTTGACCTCTTAGAGTCTGGCACTCCCATGAGCAGAGGCTCTGCTCCAACAGCAACACCCCTGGTGCCAGCCAGGAACCGCGAATCCAGCCCACTCTGCCCTCGCCGAGCCCAGCCCGTTCCAAAATGAACCAAGATCACAAGGACGTCCCCCCAGCGACTGGGACCCGAATTCCAGTGCCCAGCGACACTCATTTACGAACCAGACGACGCCTGCAGCCTCAGAGCCAGAGACCCCCCAACCGTGACCAGCAGAGGGTAATATTCCCGAAACCAAAAGACACCCCTGCACCCAGCTCCCTGCAGCCCTCTGTGCCTTCCTTTGGGGTACCTACCTCTTCTCCCAGATCCCTACTTACCTCTCGAAGTGGTGGTCGCACCTGAAGAATCACCGTCTCCGAGTCTGTAGCCTTTGTTCCCTTTTTACCTTTCCCATTGAACAACATTGGGCGCCTGACGGCCAAAAGCACCCTGCACCCAGCCGCCCGAGCGCCGCTGGAAGTGCAACTACTTCCCTACTCTACTTCCCCACTTGCCCTGAGTAAGTGACCAGGAGCTCAGCTCCCACAGCCACGTGGTCTGCTTGCTTGCAGCCACCAACCGAAGGCCCCCTACCCTCCATTGGATAACATTGGGCCTACCTACCTCAGCACCCGGCTGCCCCTGTGCCGCTGAGTATGTACCAACTATACCTACCATACCCTGGGGGACACCTGAGTCTATGCCCAGAACCTTAACTTCACCAGTCGAGTACTCACCTGGAAACCGATAACTTACTTTCCTGCTGTAGGATAACATTGACTGGTTTGACTCGAAAAATCTTCTAAGTGTGAAGTTTTGAAACTCTAAAATATTCCTATAAAATCAGCCGAATACCGAATTACTCACCTGTGATCAGGAGAGAAGCCAGACTGTACCTTGAAGCCCAGTACTGAACCGCAAAAGTAATCCTAACCGGGTTTACTAGTAACCCGTATTTCTTCATAGGAATCCATTGTCTGCTTTTCTATGAATCCATTGTCTGATTTTTTATGAAATTTCTTCAAAGTGTCTACTTTTGAAACCTTGAAATATTCCTTAAAAATCGTACCTACTACAGAAACGTAATTGCTTACCTGTCTTAAGTAGAGATCTCAGTGCTGGACCTAGGAGCCCAGTACTGGATTACAACAGTAACAAGAACGTACTTTACCTGTAACCTGAATTTTCTCCCATTGGGTAACATTGCTAGATTTTCACTGAAAAGTTTGTGTGAACTTTTAAAATACCGTTATATTCCTTAAAAATCATTGCAATAACCAAAACGTTTTTACTAAACTGTTTTCAGCTTAGACCCCAGGAATGAATCTAGGATCCAGTCCTGGAATTAAAAATGTTAATTACAAAGTAATCAGCTGCATTTTGTTGTAGAAAAACCCATTGAGCTCAATGTTAGATTGTGTTTGGAATTGGGTTGCCTACTGCAACCCCTGTACCTGTTGTGTTTCCAAAGTTATTTATTTTCTGCAAAGTAATTACTTGAGACCATCCATAATTGAGAAGAGTATATTTTTGATACCGGTTGGTTCTAAAAATAAAACAACTATATCTTTTGATATAAAAACAATTGGCCTGGAGTTCAGTCCTTGAGTGTGTGAAACCTTTTGCTGACTGAGTGTGTACAACAAATGCTTTACACTGTCTTCTGGTACTGCCTTACTGCTCGACCAAGCTACCACTTTTGAGAGTAAGGTCAGCCCTGACTTTAACCCAGAGTTCTTCAATTTGTGGGGGGCGCCCCCCTGGGGGGGGCCGCCACCATCTATGGGGGGGGGCGCACACTCCACTGCAATCTGACCTTCCTGCCCATGCTTTTGTATTGCTAACTCTCCCAGGAGGGGTTAATTCATAGCGCTGAAATGCTTCAGCTGCAGTGGGAGGCAGAATATCTGCTCTGCTAAAACCGAAACTGTTCCTTGCTCTTTCGATATCATAGCAGAGGAGACCCCTTGCTTCTCACTGCAGCTCTATGAATTAACCCCCTCCTGGGAGAGTTAGCCCTTCCCAGAGAGGAGACACAATTTCAGCAATGTTTTAAAGCATGGGCAAGGTGGGCTCTGGCCCAGGGCACCAGCCTTTCAAAGGAGAGGGGTGGGGGTGGGGGGGGGGGTGAGCGGGGCGATGGTGACTGAAGGGGCGATGGTGACTGAAAGACGGCTCCGTTCTACAGAGTCTTGCCCTCATGACCTTGACATTTTTTAAACAGTGTTGTAAATAGCGTTTTACCATCATTTTTAATGTGTAAGAGTATTTCATGGACATTTTGCAGACAAAATGTGTTTATGTGTCATGCAACATCCATATAAAAAGTTCATTTTAGATCAATACAGAACCTCACATATGAGAAATGGGAGGGTGTGACAGAGATTATTTACAGTAATGTTAGTGAACTGCTATTGTGTTACATACTGAAAACACACGTCACTATCTCTGAATATCCAATGTACACACATTTAGTATTTGACCAAAGAAGGCATGAAAGAGCTGAGACAATCATAAAATCAAAGCTGGTCAGAACTGGGGCCCCCAAAATACATTTGGCCCAGGGTCCCCAAAATCCTTAAAACGTCCCTGAAAGTTTCTCTTAAAATTACAAAGGCAGGCGCGCAAAATACCAAAGAGCCATGTGCTGTTTAAACAGCCTGCAAATTGCTTGACTTGATATTAAATAGTATGTATTCAGGGCCGGCTTTAGCGCTAGCGGCGCCTGGTGCAAGAATAATTTTTGGTGCCCCCACACCCCAGGACCTACCTCCTCAGATTCTCTCACTATCACCAGGCATATGTGCTATTCATAAGTTAATTCATAAGTTATTGCTAATCACAGCGCCTCCCCATGAGGTCAGCGCCGCATCCATAGGTCAGTGCCCAGTACGGCCGCACCTGTTGCACTGCCCTAACGCCAGCCCTGTATGTATTAATTTGAAATGTGACTTTTCTGCCTTTGTTCCCTTTTATTATCAGCCATGGATCATTCAGGCAGCTCTAGAAAACAATTAAAAGTTATTTCTATTTATATTTGCTGTTCCAAGTATGCACAGACAAGTGCTGAAAATACAGCTTTAGGTGACTGCTTATTTTTATACCATCTGTGACATCAAAAATAATGAGCTGGCAACCCTAATCATCCCTTGCTCACTTCGCCACTGGATTCAAGCAAGCCGGGCTGAAGACGGCTGAAATGCCAGAAACCGGTCCTCGGAAGCTTGTTTCCGGTCCAGGGAAGGCATGGCTTGGCAGTTCGGGCTGGACTGTTCCCATGAGACACAGGGTCAGACTGATTTGCATATGGCCATGTCTGAACTGGGGTGGCAGAGTGGGCTAAAGAACGGTGATGAATTAAACCCAGATCTGTTGACTGGGTGTGAGTGTTTGATTGGTTCAGATGCTCCGTTCATCACCACCCCCTTTTGTACCATTTTGTTTGCCATAAGTTGGCAGGGTATGCTCAGATGTGAGACCCGTGCTCACTTTGCCACTGGATTCAAGCAAGCCGGGCTGAAGACGGCTGAAATGCCAGAAACCGGTCCTCGGAAGCCTGTTTCCGGTCCAGGGAAGGCATGGCTTGGCAGTTCGGGCTGGACTGTTCCCATGAGGCACAGGGTCAGACTGATTTGCATATGGCCATTTCTGAACTGGGGTGGCAGAGTGGGCTAAAGAACGGTGATGAACTAAACCCAGATCTGTTGACTGGGTGTGAGTGTTTGATTGGTTCAGATGCTCCGTTCATCACCACCCCCTTTTGTACCAACCCTAATCATAAGACTGGAAGTTTATTGAGGTATGAGCACATTATTTCCTTCTACAACCCTGATCCCTGGTTACTGCCATAATAGCAATAGTTGAACACATTTGAAACCCTACACTGCCGTCAATTACATGCTGAGTTACTTCAAGTGTCTGGGAATGCACCCTGCATTCAGACAACTCGCTCTTCATTCTCGCCCTTCACTTTCACCCTCACCCTGCACTCACACTGATCCTGATACACTCACACCATTCACCCACTTAAGGATTTCTAGAGAAGATTTGTTTCTCGTGTATCAGCTCTGAGCTAGGGAGTGCTCAACAAATCTGACAACACTTGTCTCTCTTACAGTCCCTGTCTTGGCTGAAAATGTCTCCAGAATATTCAGCTTTGGGAGAAACTGCTATCAAAACTCTCTTGCATTTCAGCTCGTCCTATTTATGTGAGATTGGGTTCTCAGCACCTGCAATATTAAAAGTTAAGTACGGTTTAAGACTGGATGTGGAGCACAACCGGAGGATGGCAGTAGCAAAAATCCATCCACAGATTGACCGTCCCTGACAAACAGGCACACCTGTCACATTTATGTTGGTGGTGTTATTATCAATCTATGTCATGTGTAAAACAAAGCATTCTAGTAAAAACCATTGCGCACATTTTATCTTGGAAAGTGGTGTGTTGAGCCTCTGTATTTCACCATACCCACTCACAAACCTGCAGTTTACTAAACACTCTTATTGTATTGAACATTATTTGCTGGATATAACCGGAATATGCGCGTGGGGGGGGGTCTAGTCCAGAAATGTCCCACTCACAAACCTGCAGTTTACTAAACACTCTTATTGTATTGAACATTATTTGCTGGATATAACCGGAATATCCGTCAGGTGGTGGGGGGGCTTAACATCTAAAAAAATTCAGCTGGGGGGCTCAGCCTACAAAAGTTTGAAGACCTCTGCTTTAACCTCTGTTATACCTCTGGGATTGGTTGCCTCTATACACACTGTACCTTACTTTGGTCCAGTACATCTAGAGCCACTTTCTCACAACCTGTGCCTGTATCTGTCTGCTGAACATGGGGAGTATGCGACGTATGCCCAAAAACAATGAAGCCTAACAGTTGAAGAAACAAAATGTTCCAGCTTGTTTTTCGTCAGAAACATGGATGGTTGGTTTTGTTGAATCTAATTTCAGAAATACTTCCTAGCTCTTTTTCCTGGAGAAAAAGCACAAATGTACTATCCTGGAAGGCCAACTAAACCAGAGGAAATGAAGCCTACAGTGGCCTCTGCCGACATTAGGCACAATCTTAAAATCCATAATTAACAAACACAATCCACATTGTGAAAAACTGACATGACAACTGATGCCCAATGATCTTACAGGTCTATAGGAAACAAACAATGGTGCTTTCACTCATTTACTGGCAGTGCAATCCTGGCAGTCTTGGTCAACCCAATAATTGCACTGAGCCCATAACTGCATACAGTAGATGAACTGGTCATAGGAGAAAAAAGTATTTGCAATGAAATAAGTCTCGCATTTACACAAGTTTGAGCTATTGTCATAAACAACAATTCCTTTTATTTTTGTTTTTAAAACATGAATAAAAGGCAGTCATTTAGAATGCCAATAGCTTAAACTTGCGTAAATGGAGACCTAGTGCATTGCAAATGCTTGTTTAAACTTGGCTCACAGACTCGTCTCTCACAATTAGTGTATATTATTTGCACATACGTGTATATTTGGTCAGTTGGTTCTAATGACAGCGAGGTCTTCGCCTAAGGTCGGTGGCTAGTACCCTGGGCAGGGACTTAGGTCAGGGCGCTGTGGGGGCAGAGGGACCCAGGTACCCTGAGTCTGCAGAGCTGTTTGCTGTATAGGGGTGGTCAAAGAATTCCGCTGGCGGAGTTTGTGGAGTTTTGCCCACTCCAAGCAGTGTTCCGAAAAACTCTGAAGTGACGCAGAGTTTTTTCTCTCAAGCAGCTCGCCAACGTTAATTTGCCGAGTGCGCGTGAGACACAATTGCGCGCTAGACCTCCTCCCGGCGAGATTTCTGGACGCTAGTGGTCGCGGCAGGTCACAACCGCTCAGGTTGAGTAATCTGTCGCTCGCGTTGAGGAAGCTACCGCTCGAATAGAAAGTCTACTTGAGCAGCAGAAAGCAGCAGCGCCCTCTACAGTTCGTGGTGATTTTACAGCGCGCAGGAAAAACTCCTGGTGCTAAAAAAACAGTGCAAGCATCATGACTCAACAGACTACGCTGCTGGCGGAACTCAGCGGCGCACGGCAGAGTTTTTCCGGCACATCGTTGATTTCCCAGAAGTACATGTTGCATCTCTGGCACCATATGTCCTCCCACACAGTGGAGTAACATTAGCCACCACAGCCCCCACGATGTGGGGAGCAGCGCTACCTCAAATCTCAAATGATTATTTGCAAATGTGGCGCCCCAATAAAGGTTACAAAATCATGTGAAACGAGAATCTACTGTAGTCATTCCTTTGCAACAGAGATTTTACAATATGTGCTCATTTATTGCAGATACAAATTGTAGAACTTCGCAACATAATTTGCAGAATAAATCAGAGGGCCTAGCATTGCAGCGCAGATGGAGGGGGCAGGTTCTAGCACATCTTATTCGGCGTTTGCGAGGGGGGTGTTGATTTGGGTCAGAGCAGGGGTCCCCTTTCAGATGCTTAGGCAGACGATAGACGGCGAGGGCAGATATGTGGAGGTTGAGGGGCGCTTGTATGGCAGGGAGGTAACCCTATGTAGTATTTATGCTCGAATGTGGATCAGGCTAGGTTTTTTGATCGACTGTCCGGCACATTGGCACATTTCCTGGCGGGTCCGATAATTCTGGGGGAAGATTTCAACTCGATAGTGGATACGGTCCGGGACAGATTGCACCCCCCCTTGCCGGATTCACCGGTTCATAGGCTGTCTAAGTATAGGCTTGATTGGCAGGTTAGGTGGCAGCTGTTGATATATGGAGGTCGCATCATCCGCAGACTAGGGACTATTCCTATTTTTCAGCATTACACGAGCTTCACATTAGACTTGATGCCATACTGTGCTCCCCACAGGTGGTGTCTTCTGTATCCCATTCGGAATATCTCACTAGGACACTCTCCGCAATGCAAGGTAATCCGTTGCTGATTACCTTGCATTGGACGAAGGAAAAAGCTGAAATCCCCACTTAGCGATTGCGCCCCGAGAAGTTAGAGGACCCAGTGTTCCGTAGCGAGGTGGAGGAGGGGGTAACACATTATTAAGGGTTAACTGGACTAAAACATGTTTATTTCCAGTGCAACCAGGGAGGGCAGCACCTCAGATGTCAACAAGCATTTACAATGCAACGGTTTTGCCTTTGCCAAAGTTAGAGCTATTAGCATTGTAAATGACAAATTGTTTATTTATGTGTTGGTTTTGAAAACAGATAAATAAATGGCATTGTCATTTACAATGTCAATAGCTTAATCTAATAGTCCCTCATACAGAAGATGAAACAAAAATACTCCTGTGGCTGATCCAAGATGTGACTGACAATATTTCAAGCCAATGTCTGAAGGTTCTTGAACCAAAGAAGCCACACGCAGAAGGAGGCTGAACCAAAGCCATAGGGAGTATGTATAGAATATATGTTCAGCATGAATGATAAAAGTGCCACTACACGTCATGCCCAATTAAAGTGTATTCTGTAGGTCAGTAGAACTTAATGGCCATGTACACCCCACCCCACCATGGGCCCTCCACTCCTCACCAAGTGACACCTTCTCCACACTCAGAAGACTTGCTAACCCCAAGGGCCTCTCGTTTGCAGCTGCAGAACTTCTGCTTGTATTTAAGGTGTTCCAACTCAGTGATACCTGCATCCGCCTTCCTCTTTCACCCATTGCGCTCCCACTGGCAACTACCAGCTACTGATTCAAATCAGGGGGTTTTAAGCACACACAAGAACTCTCGCGTCGACCCAGAGACCTGCACCATCACCTCTGCAGCTCGGCTTGTTCTCACAGAACCTGTGAGCCACAGTCACATACATGAAGCAGGTATCTGCTTGACAGCCAAGGGACACCTTCGGGACACCCCTGGCATGTGCTACGCTCAAGGGAAAACCACCATCGACCAGAGCCGAGCAGGCCTACCAGACACTAGTGACTACCGGGCAATGACACGAAGAAAGGCTGAGAAGATGTCCATCTCTACCCCATCTCCCCCTAGACCCCTCATGTCATCAACTCCTAGAAGCAATCAGTTACTAGGCGTGACACTCACATGAGTCACTCATTGGGCGTGCTTCTCACGCTTGAGAGCAGTGCTAATCACTAGGGATGGCCCTCACACGAGTGCACCATTACTCTTTTCACACCTGAGCACTGCTCATCACTGGGCAGGATTTGAAACCCTCAAACCTCCCTCACTTTTGTCTGGAGAACTTTATGTTCTAGTTTACACCCCCTCACCTCTGGAATCTTCCATGTACATAAACTCGCAGAAGCCACGCGCTCTTTCCTATGAGGAAAAACAAAGCGTATCACTTTCTCTCCCTCAACCATGTAAAATGTACATTATTTACGAAGAGGACTTGCACTTTTTGAGGCCCTGGAGAGCGTAGTCTCGGCTTCCCCAGTTGAGCAAGTTGTGTGATTTGGACCAAACAGATTTACGGCTCTGCACACCAGTTGTCCTGGTAAAACGGGGTGCAATCGGAAACGAGCTACAGCAGTCACATTTATGCATGCTAAAATACTGTCAACATCAGTTGTTTTATTCCATTCTTTGGTCCATAACATGACTACACTGAGCTGGGCTCAGGTAGATTAACAACTGTCATTTACAGCGGCTCGAAGCAGGAATGCTACACTAAGTTACCATTGCCCTGGGTGCCTGCCTATGTTGCCCAAGTGTACACTCTCTTGTTCCTTACCACTTTCCTCCTCACACTCCACCTTAGCCAGCCACATTTCACTGACTGGCCTGAGTCACGAAGGAAAAACACGAACCAAGCACTTTCAAGCCCGGAGAAAATAAAGCCCACCTCACCCTCTAAACAAAACATGCAAGAGAGAGCGAAGGAAGACCCCCGCAGCCCCCAGCTGCAGACAGTGCTCAAGGGAGAGCACCACGAACGGGGGCCGGTGTCCCCTGCGACCACCAGCTGGGATCCGAGGCGCTGGAGGGTTTCTGCTGCAAGCATGGCTCTCCTCCTGTCACCCACCCGCAGGCAGGCTTTGGGGGCTGCTCTCGGAGGTGAGGAGTTAGCAGTCACGTCTCCTGTGAGACACACAACGTCCACTGCAGACAGACGTCGCTGGGATCCCTGGCACGTCTCCTGTGAGACACACAACACTCTCTTCCTCTGTAGACAGAGGCCCCTGGGATCCCTGGCACGTCTCCTGTGAGACACACAACACTCCCGCTGGGATCCCTGGCACGTCTCCTGTGAGACACACAACTTCCACTGCAGACAGAGGCCGCTGGGATCCCTGGCACGTCTCCTGCGAGACACACAACACTCTCTTCCACTGCAGACAGAGGCCGCTGGGATCCCAGGCACGTCTCCTGCGAGACACACAACACTCTCTTCCACTGCAGACAGAGGCCGCTGGATCCCACCGCCGGGGGGCCGAGGGATTATCCCAAGGGGCCCTGTCCTCGGTTTGACTTCCCTTCATCCACGCCGTGTTTGTGTTTCCTTCCCGTGGCCCGGCTGGCCTTCTTTCTCTCTACACTCGGAGCAGACGGTGGGGGTGGCAGCGACGGCCCCCCGGGGCTGACTTTACCACCTATCCTCCGAGGCTCGGGTGTGAGGTCAAATGAGGTGTGTTGTATTCTTACATTTGCATTCCCCACCCGAACAGTGACATCAACCTCGGCAAACTCGCTCATCTCAGCCAACTCCGTGTGTGCACAGAGGGGGGTCTGCCCCGGCCGTCTCTGTGCACCCACTTCCGTTTTGGCCCCGGACCCATGCCGCGCCCCCTCCCACAAAGTGCAAGCTCAAACCGGGCACCCCTTTTTGCTGCCACACAAGAGGCCCCCTGCCCCTGCTGCCCACTGTGATGTGACGCCGCCTGGCGAGCCTTCTCCACACCGCCAGTGGTCCCCACACCCGGCTCCGCTCCCGGCGTCCTTATTGGCTCTTTAAATCCCTAACATCCATTTTACTCCCGCAGAAGCTAGCCCTGCACCTCCCATTCACTCACACCATCTTCTATCGCAGGACCAAGCCCCGGGCTGTCACCCAGGGCTTCCCTTCGAGGATGCAGAGCTCCGGATCCCTTGAAAGACAACTTCCAGCACCTTGAAGACGCGGGTCACTCTCGCCACACTGGCACCCCCCACCTCTCAGCGGGTACCCCCGGCACCCTCTTACCTTGAAGATCTGCTTCAGGGCATAGGCAGCGTGGCAGTAGCCGGGTCTCCTCTGCAGGTCCGGGTTGACAGTCGGCAACTGCACATGCACTTCCGAGCGGGAGGGGGGCGGGAATGGACCCGAGCCGAGCTCCAGAAACTAATCACTTTCACACGGGGAGGGGGGCGGAACGGACACACGGGGAGGGGGCGGAACGGCACAGACGACATGAGACGCGGGAGGTGGGCGGGGGGGCTCACGGACAGCGGGAGGGGGGAGGGAACGGCAACACTCACCTCGACTTCCTCCAGCGGCGGTCGGCCGCGTAATGGGAAAAACAAACACATTTTTAAAAAAACGTAACTCCGCCCACCGCCGCGATGACGACATCGCAGAGGCGGAGAGGGAAAAAATCTCGGGAACGCCCCCGAATCTGGTCCGGCCTTGACGGACAGATCAGGCTCCCAATGGCTAGCCTCCATTTATGGAGCTAGCCAATGGGAGGAGGGGGCGAGGAGGGGGCGGATACCCGACCCCACAGAGCAAAACATAAGATTTTGCTAGCGCATGCATACTTCGTACGCATTGCGTAGGCAAAACCTAAAAACGGTGAGGTGGGAACCGTCTTGCTTCAAATACCTTGGGATACATGTCTATCATGGAGTTAACGATATGTTAGAAGGCAATATAGGGCAATGTATACGAGCTCAGAAGGGAAACATGGCGTTTTGGAGTACACTCCCGTTATCAGTAATGGGGAGGATAGCCCTGTTGAAGATGGTGGCACTCCCTCGGTTGTTATATTTTTTTAGGCCATACCTATATGGGTGCCATGTTTGGTGTTCGCCAACTTGAAGACTATGATAGTGGGGTTCCTCTGGGCGGTCGGGGAGGCGCAGAGTGGCACTAAAAACACTGATGAGGAATAAGGCAGAGGGCGGATTGGCAGTTCCGGACCTGGAACTGTATTATATAGCGGCCCAATTACAGGTTCTTACACAGGCGGTGGCTTTAGAATTCCGTGGCCCTGAGTCCGTAGGAGGTAGGGGAATACCGAGACATGTCTTATCCTTTATAATAATGCAACAGCGATTGGGCCTAGGAAATCGAACAGTGGAAGAGAAGATTCTGACGTTGTGCTGGAATAGGAGTCAGCGGAGGGCAGGTGTGCGGCACCCCTATGCGCCGGAGATACCACTAGGGATGCTGACGGCATTGCCCCACGGAGGAGATTGGGCGTCATTGTGGGACTGGGAGCGAGCAGGGATCCAAATGATAGGGGATTTGTAGGAGGATGGCGTATTGCTGCCGTATCAGGTGTTGCAGGAGAGGTTTGATCTCCCGAGAGGCGGCTTTCTGATACATGCGGCCTTGGTGCGGGCAATACAGAAGCATTGGCAGGGGGGATTAATAGAGCCTACAGCAACAATGGCAAGTCAGTACGTGGTGATGGCCGCGGGTACGATCAAAGCAGTTTCGTGCTTGTACTCGAGGATGCTGACAGAGGAATTGGCCCTGTTGGATACACTGCGCATAAGATGGGAGGAGAGTATTGAAAAGCCTAAACCGGGGACCACATGGGGACACATCCTGGAAGGGCATGGAAGGGCACAAGGAATGCACGATTCCAACTGGTGCATTTCTTTATATTACCTAGGGCGTACTTGACACCTGGGAAGATCATGAAATACTTAAATGTTCACAATGCGATGTGTCCTAGATGCTCTAGAGTGGGTGCAGAACTGGAGCATATGTTGTGGGACTGCCTGAACTTGGGAGGGCTATTGGGAAGAAGTTGGGGACCTATTAAATTTAATTACGCAACACCAATTAGATTTTGATATGGCTAAATGTATACTGCACTGGTTCCCTCACACCTCCAAGACAAAAGTAACAAGTAGGTTTGTACATATTGGGCTAGTGCTGGCGAAAAGGGAAATAATGCGCTGGAAATCGAAAGAGGGCCCCAGCAGTAAGAGATGGCGGGCTGAGCTGCTTAAATGGGCTAGTGGCGAGGGCGCAGTTCGCCTCCAGCAGGCGCGACGTCAGAATAATGAAAAGGCGCTGGACACTGCTCGAGCATGGGAGGGGTTGGTTCCGATGCTAATAGACCAATTGACTGAAGAAAACAAGGAGTAGTCAGATGGGTGCTCAGGGGAACTGCAATACCCAATGGGAGGCCTCCTGGCATTACGTCAACAAGAACCTTAACTATTGAATTGCTATGGATACACGGAACACACCGGTGGAGGGGTGGGGGGGAAGGGGATAAGGGGAGGGGGCTATTTGTTCAGTTGGTTAGATGTTCTATAGAAACACTGTCGGTTGTAGAACAGCAATGATTGCGGAATGGCGATCTGTTGCAGCTTCCTTTTGTTCAGGAAGAGGAACAATGAACATGGAAATTAGTCAGTAAAAAGGGGGACTTGTGATGGACAAAACTGATGCATAATTTGCCGGGGGGGGGACAAAGGTTGAGTAAATGTGATGATGTATAATTGATTGCTGCAATAAAATTCAATAAAATATGTAAAAAAAACATAATTTGCAGAATTTTAGCTGTTCTGGTTAACTACAAGGATGATTCAGCCTTTCAAGTGTGACCATAATTCGTTTTAAAGGAGTGTGGAACTTTCATTCAGCAATAGCTTCTCTGCTACGGTAGATGCCAGTCTTCAACGTCCAGTCTTCCACTTTAGATACTTATTCACTAAGGAGGCTATTTGCAAACATAACTTAAACTTGGAGTCATTTATATGTGAATTTACTTTTTTCATTAACTTTACTTCAGGCTATTCACAAAATCTTAGTGTAAACTTACTCAAAAGTGATTGTATCCACCCCCCTGGAATAAGGGTGAAGCCAAAATTCCCAGGGTAATTTACTACTTTTAATTAATTCTATACATCATTCTTAATCACTATTAATGGTTAATAAACAATATATATATTTTATTTAAGGTGGAAATGTATTTCTTTTACATAAACTTCAGAAAAACAATTTTATTAAATTAGTATAGTTAAATTATTTAAAGATGTATTTTGAAATTGAGTTATAAGTGCTGTAGTGTTTTTGTTGTGTTCTTTATTTTAAACGAATACATACAAATAATTTACATTCATAATTAACAAAAATATTTTTACTAATTTATTATAAAGTTTAATCAACTTTTTAACATTGTATTTGCATTTACCAAGGGGAGACCGTTGGGGTCTCCCTAAGATAAAGTTTGGGGAAAAGTAAAAATGTTACATACAATAAATTAAATACGAAATTAATTTTCAATCACACCAAAATCTGTGCCTATTTAGAAACCTTAGTTCTACTGATAAAATTGTGGAGCACCTTTAGGGACCCTCTCTGTCGTTCAGCGAAACCTGAACAATAATCTATTGCTGATAATTTAAGGAAGCATCTTTGTGAAGTTATGTGCTAATAAAATGTGTGCAATTGAAGCAAATGTGTAGCAGCTGTGTTGTGAAAATCAACATAATGTGGTTCGTGCAATGCCTGTATCGAACTGTAAATGACACCGAAAGACAGGTGGGCGGAGAAGAGATTGTGACATTGTTGACTTAGCAGTGCTTTAAGAAGGAAGGGCTTTCTATTACAGCGCCTACAAGGTTCTTGATTCTGTCATTAGTCCGAAATCCTTTCTGCCACTGCGGCAAACAGGTATCTATCTTCCTGGTGACAAGATCCCTCGTGTTTACTGTAAACCCACACGTGAAGGGAGAGTGGAGGCGACAGTGGAGTCAGTGTCTGCGGCCATTGATCATGCTCTGAGGCAGCTGTATCAAGACTGACCCAGCCAATCACAGCTGCAGATTCAGTGTAACAGTGGATGGGAGGTTCGTGCACATGTGAAAGAGTGAGATTCAGTAAATAGCTGAATGTTTCAGTCACACAGTTAAAACTTCAATGAGTGAGTGAATCCGCGGATAAGCGAATGAGTGGATTAATTAACCATTGAAAAGTAAACCCGTGAATAGGTAGCTGAGTCGGTGTGTGTGCAGTGCTCGCTGCGAACTGAAACGACTGAGTGAATGCAGCGCATCGCCACTAAATGCATTGCCCTGCGGCTTTAGTCACAGACGTCATTTCACTATTTACAGAGGTTTTCTTTCCCTCCCCACCCAGGCTCCCGGTTACTTTGCCGGTCGCTGCTTAATAAGGTACACATATAGAAAATATGGCACATTGAGCAACGCGCAGAGGGGTCTACAAAGCGACGTCAGTCCTGCACTGTGAATTCATCCTCTAATAATGCATCTGGGAGTTGTAGTGCTGTTTCAATCCCATTGCAGGCCACTCACCTAATAACCAGATTTGTAACCGAAAACCCCAGGCCCTGCCAGCGTGCAGTGAGGGGATAATTCCATTTAAACCTCAGAGTTTTTCATCAGCTTTGGGGGCGGGGGCCCCTTCGGGAGGCGAAGTAGCGGTGTTGCCGAATTTACCACGCTTATTTTTAATCTCTTGGCAACCAAGTGCACAAAGCCTGGTGTTGACGCTTACAAGTCTCATCAGTGTTTATTGGCACCATTGGTAATAACAAGCATTTGCAGTGTAATAGGTCTTGCATTTACGCGAGACCTATTGCATTGAAAAGGATTGGCCTCACGACAACGGGGAGGGCGGGCTGTGGAGAAGGCATGGACAACGGGGAGGGAGGGTGGCCAGCCAGGGGTATTTTGAAGGCACGGACAACGGGAGGGTGGGGAGAGAAGGCACGGACAACGGGAGGGAGGGAGGGAGGGCGGAAGAAGGCACCAAAGCACGTAGGGCCTGCAGTAGAATAGCCTCATTTACTAAAATAGTGCACACAGTCTAAATAACACATACTGTGAAACACTTGAAGTAAAGGGGCCAGTCGCCATGGGAGGTGACAAATAAAGAGGGGGCGGTACTAAGGAGGGACTAACAAGCCTATCGAAGAATCAGAAGCCAGCATTTAGGACAATGATACAAGCCAATCGCAAATATGGGCAGAGAGTGGGCGGAGCTTCCATTCACCTACTCCTCTAATATAAGCCTCGCAGAGCAGCGCATGCGCACTAGCTCTAGGCTCGACCTAAAAAGGAAACTAAATAATTAGCCATCCCTTGCTAAAAACAACTGTAGCTCTTATCTGAAGATCTGACTTAAAGTGTCTCAAAATAACACCAGACTTAAATCCCAACTCTTGAATTATTCAAAACATGTCCAAAATAGATACAAGTCACTCTCCCAGACAACCAGGTCAAGTAAAAACAGCACTGAAAACTCATCTTCCTCAACCAGGCCTGATGCAGCTTCATCTTTAAATCAACAAATGACATTGCTTATTGTCTTCAGATCCACCTTGGTCTTTATTGACTTCAGCAATCAGCTGTAGAAAGGGTTAACCCCCCCCCCCCCAACTTTTTGCCCGACATCTGATGCAACCTGACGGGGTGTGCCATGGGTCCCTGACAATCAGGTTCCCAGGGCTTGCAGTCTTTCCCAAGAGAGTACCTTTGCATCCACAATTGGCACCTCCCTGGCAACAGGTAAGCCCCTTGTAAAAGGTACCATGGGCACCAAGGGCACTGTGGCCAGGGAAGGATTCTTAGGGCTGCAGCACCTATTGTGCCACCCTTGGAGACCCTGCACCTTAACACACACACAGCCACCGCAGGCTGTGTGTTTTGGTGCAGAGAAAAGTAAAGAGCTGACATGGCACACATCCCTGTGTGCCATGTCTGCAATAAACTGCCTGAGCCTAGGTAAAACACCCCTCTAGCCGGGTGCACAAGCCCTGAGGTGAGGGGACAGAGGCAAGAGCCCTGTACCCCTACAATGTCTAAGTCTATTCTTAGACATTCTAAGTGTAGTAAAGCCATATAGAGTTTATGGTCTGGGAGTTGGTCATACGAACTCCACAGCTCCAGGTACAAAAACATGCTGGAAAGAGGATATCAAGATCTGTGTACTTAGATACACAAATTGCTAAAACAGTAAATAGTAAAAAAGGCCTGGGCAATTCATTGCAAGCTTGGACTTTTGTCTCTCAAAAACAGGTCTGTAAATTTAACAGCAACAATAGCGGTAAAAATAGGATTCTTAAATCGAGATTGTCCTTTTACAAGGCATTTCTGGAATACTTTGTATTAAGGTAAAATATTCAGGGATAAGTAGAGAACTTAAGAACAAAGTCAGTGTTCCCAGCAAACTCAAAGGGATAAACACAATCGATCAAGGGATCCTGAAAACCTCTAATGAAAAAAAACATAGGAGTAAAATCAAAGTTGAAAAAGATCTCTATTCCGAAAAGTTGAGGCTTTAGTAATCTACGCACGTAATTACAATTATGTACTAGCTTGTCGTGACACCAAATAGAAGTATGTGCTGTTTGTAAAAATTATGACTATTAGGGTCACTTACTGCTTTAAGGTTAGCCAGTTAAAGGTGGGTAGAGTTACAGCAAACTCAGGCAGCAGTATCATAATGAAGGGAAGCTATGGCCTTGCAAGTTTGAGGTCATTGGAAAACCCTATAAGAAAGTTTTTCATTGAATTGCCACAATCAAAAAGGAGTGCTGGACTCTAAAATTGGACAGGACTCACTAATAGATATTTATATATTTGTTTTATATCAATTAAATGTGATTGTAATACGCGCACAATATGTGAAATGTTAAGACTGTTTGTCTATCTTTATTTTTATGTTCAGTTCGTAAGACACTATGTTTGTTATGCAAACTTGTATAAAAACAATAAACAAACATAGAAAGGCCTATCGAGACTTAAAGTTCCTAAAGGGAATAAGTGTCCAGTGTTATTTTTCTATCAAGGCATGCAAGACTTACCCTTATCTCTTCCAAGACAGCAAAATAGGGAGCAGCCGCTAATTCAACAAGACAGTCTTTGAAAATTCTGGTTTCCAAAGATAAGGTTGCAGGACCAGTGGCAACCACCTCCCTCAAGTAAATTAGCCACTACGTTTTGTGCAAGATATTAAGTATTGTTGTGCTATAAGGGATATAACCTTTACTTTAATAAAAAAGAAAAACTTCAAAGTCCCAAGCGGCTGCCCTGTTCTGAAACATCTTCTGCATAGACAGAGTACCAAGTCTGTGCACCAGAGAACGTCAAATTATGGCATATAATTCCCTATTTCCTGTTCTCTCTAATATCAGTTTCCCGCTTTACGCTGCATTTCTTCACTGCTCTTCCTCATGCAAGTGCCTCTACCACAACACAAATGCTCAACAATAAGCATGCCACCCCAAAAACCCATTTGTTTAAATATCAGGCAATTTTAAGTGCTCAACCTAATATCAATGACAAAGCATAATCTTGTGGTAATTCAATTGATGTTTACAAACAACCAACGCAGTGTTTATGGTATTGTGCATTATAGAGAACGTACAAGAAATGCAAGAGGATAGAGTGGTTACCGACAAGTAGGTTCAGTGCTCGGGGGTGCTAGAGAGCCAGATGCCGGCACTCTTGTGAGGCTCTAGCAGCCCGGGAACAAAATCTGTCAGAATCCCCTATCACAAGGTGGAAACATCATGCCAAAGTACAATCCCAGTTCAGTCGGGACATCGGGAAGTCGCTGAGGTGTAAGAAACACGATGGCCGCACAACTGAAACGGAGCAGCGCATTTCCTCTCTTGAAGACACATCGTCCACAAGTCAAGATCACCTTCCAGGCATGGAAAAATTACTAAAGATCCTCGCAGCGAAAAAGGAGTACTTAGAAGCTCGTTTTTGCAGAAATAATGTGCGCATCGTGGGAGTCCCAGAGTCCATAGCCACGGGCCACATGGAGGACTATGTAGAGCGAATGCTGCTGTGGCTATTTGGCACAGAGGAGTTCTCTTAAGTTCTGGTAGTGGAGAGTGCCCATTGTTCCCTCTCAGCTAGGCTGCTGCGAGCACCCCCCACCTCATCCTGGCACAGCTTCTTAATTACAAAGATCGCAACGCGATACTGAAGCTGGCACGAGACAAAAAGGAGCTAGTGCACGCTAGCGACTCCACTGTGGGACTCCGAGAAGCTGGGTAACTTGTGGATATCAAAGGGGTTCGACAAGTGGGAACTTATCGGGATCTCGCGCATCAAAGACCTCTGGGATAAGAGGGAGGTGAAATCCTTTTCCACATTGCAACAGCAATTCGATTTAGCAGACATGGAGCACTTTCGTTATACACAAGCCCGTCACGCATTACGATCCCTTCTGCCAAAAGGGACCATTCTTCCTGAGTCTTCCCCGCTGGAAGATAGAATACGAAACGCGAAAAAGCTATCTCCTTGATACACAAGAAGTTGATAAATAACATGGTATATCCTCTCCAAGCACAACGGGACGGATGGATGAGGGATGGTATTGAGATGGACGACGAAGAATGGCAGGAGGCAATATCTTCCCCAAAAGCGGTTGCAATCCCAGCGCGACTTAGATTGGTGCAGCTCAAAATCCTCCACAGGGTATATATCACAGGACCCCGTTTGGTACAGATGGGGAGGGCTGACTGGGGGGGAATGTAGATGGGGAGACGGCCACTTAGGAACATTCATGCACATCATATGGGAATGCAACCTCATACGTTCCTTTTGGCAGAAAGTACACAACACATTCAATGCAGTACTGACCGTCCACCTTCACCCAGAGGCCGTAGGTGCCTTCTAAATGTATGGGAACCTACGGATTTGAACGCTCACCTGACGCAATGGGTCATACTGGGGATAATGCTTGCACAAAGGAATATCGCATAGCTATGGGGTTCATCTCACTCACCCACAATAGAGGCCTGGGAAAAAGACCTTGACTGGTGCATGCACAGAGAAAAGACAGTTTATGTGGCATGGGGCAGCCCCTAAAAAAGGTCTCGCATATGGATCCTGTGGAACTCCTACCATGGAGATATATGCCAACCGCCACGTAGTATCAAATATGATGATCCCCTCTCCCCGTAGCCTTTCCATACGATGTAATGTTGTCATTAGCTCTCACTTATTGTCTCCACAGTGTATACTTCTGCCATTTCCTCTGTATCGGGTGTTTGATGCCGATGTATGTTAATAAAAAGATTTATTAAAACATTTTTTAAAAAGGAGCTGGTGCATGAAGGTAACAGACTTTCTATATATCCAGACTGCACTCTGGCAGTACAAGAAGCAGGAAAGAAGTTCCTCCCTGTTAAGTGCAAGCTCCAACAGGCCAATATACCATACTCAATCCTGAATGGATGCGACTCCCCTACCGCGGAAAGACACAGATTTTCGCAAACCCTCAACAAAACACAAGATTTCCTAAAAAACGTGGCACGCCGATCGCCTGCTTCTAGGGACATAGACTCCAGACAGCAAGCTCCAGCTCCTGAAGAGTAATACAAGGTGGATGGTACATGCAAAGCTGCCACCTCCACACCCGATAAGGCTAGGCAAATAACAAGCTGTAGGCCTTCGCAAACAAGCGCATGCCCTCAACGACCCGATTGCCAATAACTCTTGACTATACTAGGTCGGAAGATGAATCTGAGCTCAAAGAGCCCACCACTGACTTCCCGAGCACCCTTGCATACGCGAGGTGCACCAGCGACTTCCCTGGCGCAACCCCCTCCGCCCCCCGTTGGAATTCCTTGGATAACATATCCCGAAGTTTTCTTTCCATTTTCTTCTCTCTCTCTCTATCATGGCTCTCCCAATCTCACCTACTTTTAATAATGTTGTCCTTAACAATTCCCTATCACTCCTGATCACAAGCTATCTGCTGTCCTTTCATTGTTCTTTTATGCAATGCATTCTAATTTTGACTATTTGTGGGGTGAGTTGCTATTCTCCTGATGGTTTGGCCACGGACATGGGAGGGGGGCGGTAGGGGGATTTTACAGTTATATACAGTGGCATTACATGGCAAGAGATTGTATTTCAGAAGTTGTGAATGTGCATACAAGACATTACATATGCTAAACACGACAGAATTTGCATAGATTACCAGCCTCAAATACACCAGTATGGCTACTAATATAGCTAGGCCACCTACGGCCCTCAACTACACCTTCCTGACATGGAATGTACTGGGACTCTGTGATCCCCGCAAGCGCAGACAGGTCCTAGGCTACTTAGATAGACATCAGGTGCAGGTGGCAATGCTGTAGGAGACACATCTAGACCCTAACTCCCCCCCCCCCCCTACACAAACACACAAATTTGGCAAAAAATGGGCAGTGCACAGTTGCTACTCTTCATATTCGACATATGCCAGGGGCATAGCAATTCTAATTAAAGCTAGTCTAAAATACCGTTACAGTCCGGTGAGGACCACAGGGTAGGTTCGGTGTGATGTGGGGAAGACTAGCGGATCATTCAGTAATGTTGGTTAGCCGTTATGCCCCAACAACGACGATGACACTTACTTTGATAGACACTGGGGCCGTGTTCTAGAGTTAGGTTCCTCCTTCATTATATGGGGAGGCGACTTTAATCTAGCTCTGACCCACTGACTGACCGTGCACACGCACTTCCCCCTTACATCCGCAAGCAAATAAACACCTCAGGCATCATGACAGATCACCAGCTCTTTGATGCATGGAGAACCCTTAATCCCACACGCAGGGAAGGTACCTTTTACTCTAGTGTGCATGCCAGCTGGACCCGTATAGACTTTTGGTTGCTATCTAAGAGGCTGGGCACATGGCTTTCTGAGGTGACGCACTTGGCGCGCACCCTCTCGGTCCACTCCCCAAGGCTGATGAAACTGCCCCGCCAGGTAGTGAGTCCATGTATCGCTCTTGTTTTGATCAGCCTCTGCTACTCGTTCTATTCTGTCTGCCCTCCTTCCACACTGAGTGATAATGTAGACAACCCCTCGAAAAGAAAAAACACAGTATTCTTGGTGAACATCCCAGAAGCAGCCACATTCGCTTCAATTACACTTATAAATGTAAATGGCGGCCTCCTATTCCATACAAGACAGAGAAGAGCATTTTCGATATCTTGGTTCCCATATGGGGGTTATGAATGGGATTTGCTAGCCACTCACCTCAACCATACAAAAATGTGAGCACTGCATTACTGCTCCTACTCTTCTTTTACTGGCTCAGACTGCTTGTGTCTTCATACCCAACTGTATGAATACCACCTACCATCATGTCCATCATTATCTTTTATTACTAGGTCCGTCTGCTGGTTTACCAAAAGTGCTACACACACATTTTCAATAGTAAAATTATTGATATGGTTAAATATGCAGTTTGGACTCCACATTTGTACCACAAAAAAATTCACCCAGTTCTAACCTAACATCCAAGAAGACACTAAAATGTTGTTTATGTATATTTTACCCCTATGTATCTTTCCGTTTCTCAAGCCATACCTGAACCATTCAAATCAAGGACACACCAATCAAGTACTAACCTATTCATGCCGCACCTACCAAATCATCGAAATACCCTTCCACTCATCCATCAAAGTACTCGTCTAGACATCCATGTACTCATCCAGAAAGGCATCCAATCACTCATCCAAGCGTTAATCTTTGCAAATATCCATCATTCCAATAATCTATTTACTCAACCACTCACCCATTCATTCATCCCAAACTACACAATTTTTTCTTAATGCCAACATTAAATGGACGGGAGAATCATTGTAGTTCAGAATCATACAAGCACACTCTGGATACAAAGGATAGACGCATGTGCAAACACATATTAAGAATAATGTGCACTTTCTCTGTTGTGCCTGATGCAATTAAGCATATTTCACAAGACTTTTTTTTAAGTGTACGAAGAGACTGTACACAATTGGGTTGCTTCCTGTTGAAAAGAACATTGGCAGCTATCTCCAGGAGCCATACTGTTCTAGCTATCCATATCCATACTTATTATTTTCAAGGGTGCTGAAACTCCAACTACAGCCTCATACTTAAGTCCTTCATGGGTGCTACTGATGGCTCACATCTTGCTACAATTGATTTAAATGCTGCTGGTTCAAAACATGAATGTTGCAACACCACTTTCAAAACACACCATTTACCCCCTCTTCAAATTCCATGTTGTTTATTTGTTTGGTTGCACATGCCAGTCCTCAACTTCATCTTTTAAAACGTATAGCCAATGCATGTGGACCACAGCCACTGCAAGACATAACAGCAGCTGATATTAGACTTTATGTTGTTATTGCTGGGGCCTCAAATGCTCAGAGTCACACACCCGAGCAGCCTGATGGGGTGCTAGGAAAGACTGCCAGACATATCATCTCCTCAAGACCCCAGAGAGTATTTATCCAAGCCTGGTTTCCACCCACTACCGTGCAGTGTTAGGATTCACACTTATTCCTAGAGCAGCTCCATAGATGCTTCCAGTCCGTCCTGAGCTGTGGACTTTATGTGCAGGTTTCACATTGCATCATCCTGTGTGTGCCTGGGAGTCTAAGAATGGCAGCTCCAAGGACCAGGAGACCCATCCCTGCAAGGCGGCTCCGGTACGGATCTCTGCAGACTTGTGCCAGGGGACACCCACCTCAGGTGCTTCTCTGTTTACAGATAAACCAGGAACCAGAGTGGCGTTTACAAACAGCGAGTAAGTTGAATAATGAATTTCCAACAGATGGAACCAGTGCACTCCAACGCCAAAGAGTGATTACGTTTCGAGGCGACGTCCATCTTAGGAGTAGGAAATTGCTGAGCTTACCAGCAATGTAAATCACCATGGGGTGACCCAGTATCCCTCAGAACCTGGGAAATACAATTAAATATAAACAATGGTTCTGTCGGGTATGCGATCTGATTACTTCAAAGAATGCATTATTTCATCACAATTCACAAAAGTCCTTTAATTACTTAAGACTGTGCTCCAAGCCCAGAGCTCGCTCTCAACGCAAATCCAATACCACACGAGTTCAGGGTAACCAATTACTTTTAAACTATGAATTTCATTCTTCATTCATAAATAACCCTGTATACACATGATTTATTTACAGTTTACAACAAACGGCGCAGATTAAAAGGTGAATATAATGTGACATCATGTGAAAATGGTGACATTCAAACGTGGTTATGTACAAGTGAGTGAAAGAGAAGGCAAGGGGGCAGAAACGACTTATTAGGCCAGTTAAAGTTGGTAATTGTAGTTAACCCAGTAATCCATTCAATTGGTTTATCATTAGAACTGGGTATTCAACTGATCCAATGTTTTGAATATCGTCGACGTTTCGACCATGTGGGACGCCTTAGTTGAGGGTCTGGCGCGGGTCTTCTTCAGGACAAGGGGCAGTGGTAAAGCGCCTATGGGTCTCCATACGATAGACCCCAAATGGTTGTAGAAATTATTTCAGGTGTAGGTTACTTGTATATCTTCTAGCTGAATGAGGTGCTTCCCGCCATAGTCTATAATGGGGGTATTCTTTGGGCTTTAAAAGGATCCCTTCTTTCCAAGGTCGCCTTATCAATTGGACTATCTATTTTTAATTCAGATTGTCATCTAGGGGCGAGATCTGTATCATCCGCTCGCTCCTGCGGCATTCCGTCAAAGTCTCATGAGACTTGAGGTGAGTGGCTAGCAAATCCCATTTGGGGTCTATCGTATGGAGACCCATAGGCGCTTTACCACTGCCCCTTGTCCTGAAGAAGACCCGCGCCAGACCCTCAACTAAGGTGTCCCACAGGGTCAAAACGTCGACGATATTCAAAACATTGGATCAGTTGAATACCCAGTTCTAATGATAAACCAATTGAATGGATTACTGGGTTAACTACAATTACCAACTTTAACTGGCCTAATAAGTCGTTTCTGCCCCCTTGCCTTCTCTTTCACTCACTTGTACATAAGCACGTTTGAATGTCACCATTTTCACATGATGTCACATTATATTCACCTTTTAATCTGCGCCGTTTGTTGTAAACTGTAAATAAATCATGTGTATACAGGGTTATTTATGAATGAAGAATGAAATTCATAGATTAAAAGTAATTGGTTACCCTGAACTCGTGTGGTATTGGATTTGCGTTGAGAGCGAGCTCCGGGCTTGGAGCACAGTCTTAAGTAATTAAAGGACTTTTGTGAATTGTGATGAAATAATGCATACTTTGAAGTAATCAGATCGCATACCCGACAGAGCTTACCAGCAATGTTATTTTTTTAAAAATATTTTTATTTTATCAAAACATAACATGGCAATCATGCAATGACTGTGCACATATCCAGGTCCCCCCCCCCCTCCAGATTTGTCCATTTCCATCAAGAGTCGCATCAGGGCGATTTGACACCAATAACAGCATTGCATGGTTCCCCCACAAAATCCCAGTCATAGCCTTCCCGGGAGTGCCCATGGAATTGGATATTCTAGTACATAAAGCAGTCCCTTCACAGCCCCCCATCCAAGCCATGATAGTGTCTCCATTTAGACCAGACCCTACGGAACTTCATCGGGCACCCTCTAGCCTTGTACGTCACCCTCTCGGCGGCCAGGTACATATCTAAGCCTCGTCTCCATTCCTCTATCGCCGGACGTTCCTGGGACCCCCAGTGCTTCGCAAGGTCTCTTTTGGCTACCACCAGCGCCAACACCAAAAAGTTCAAAAAGGGCCTAGTGAGGTCGACATCGTTGGTCATACCCAATAAGGCTAGTCTGGGTTCCGGCTGGAGGGGGACCCCCACGACCTCGCTGAGTTCCAGAAAAATGCAAGTCCAGTAACCGTGGATCGGAGCAAATGTCCATATAAGATGGTAAAAGTCCCCGTCCTCCACTTTACATCTAAGGCATTTTTTGTCCTCCGTTTTACCCATCCTATGGAGTCGCACTCTGTCGTAATATGTTCTGTGGAGCACATTAAATTGGATCAGGCGTAGTCTGGACTTAATTGCAACGTCTCTGGGGTGCATTAAGACTATGTCCCAATCAAGATCGTCCATGTCTCCCACCTCAGTTTCCCATGTCCGTCGAAGTGTCGCCAGATCGCCCAGCATATTATTGGTTAAGGTTTTATATGTGAGTGAGACTGCTTTCCCCTGTATGTGTTCCTGTAGTAGTCTTCCCTCTAATGGTGCATACTCCGGGAGTTCGGCTAACTGGACGTTCTGGGCCTGCCAAGCATGTCTCAGCTGCACATACTTAAAAACCTGCGAGGGATGTAGTCCGAATTCCGTCTTTAATGCCGCAAAGGATTGCAACACCCCCTGTGCTATCACGTCCCCTATGGTGGAGATGCCAATGTCATCCCATTTTTGGAAGCCTGTCAGCTTGTGAAGTTCCGTCAGCCACCTGCAGTGCCAAAGTGGCGTCTGCCGAGTGGGCGTCTTCTCCCAACCCGTGCGTTTTGTAGCTTTATTCCACAGGAGTAGGGTAATAACCGTTGCCGGGAGGAGCGGCTCCCGTCGAGTGCCCCCATAGAGATAGTACAATAAGTTTCGCGAGGACAGTTTGTGTCTTTCAAGGGCATACGTTGGGTGGTCAGCTGGGGCGAGCAACCAGTCATTGATCGGGGCAATATGCTCCGCCCAATAGTAGGCCTCCAGGTTTGGCAGAGAGATTCCCCCACTGTACTGGTGTCTCTGGAGTGTGGTTAAGGCCACTCTAGGCTGCCTACCCAGCCAGAGGAACGCCCTCAGGTCTGCGTGTATTCTGGATAGCACAGTCACTGGGAGAGAGTAGTACTCGTTTTGTAGGGCATAGAGGTACTTGGGTAGGATAACCATCTTATAAATAGCCGCTCGACCTTGGAGAGTAAGTGGGAGCTGCCTCCAGCGATCCATGTCAGCTACTGAGTTCAAGATTACGCGCTCCAAGTTACGTTGGAATGATAGTGTTCTATCTAGGGTTATATAGATTCCGAGGTATTGAAAGCCCTCCACTGTAGTCAGCAATCGTCCCGGTAGTGTCCCCCAGTCTCCCCGCCGAGCTTACCAGCAATGTTGTACCGGACCTGTCACTGCTGGCACAAATAGCATGGCGGGCTATTGTTTTTTTTCCCCGTCAACTCTATGGTTATTATAGTTTGAGGTGCCAGGTTACAGGCGTGGTGCAGGGCAATGGGAGATAATAATGCACCTGCAAAGCATTTTATGAACACTGTACTGAACATAAACTCCAATAAAACTATTTTTGAGAAGACCAACTATTGGCCAATTAAATACTGTACTACTGGCAACCAAGATGTGTGTGGAGCCACAGCCCTTCTCTGTAGTATTCCTGAATGCTCATTTTTAGGTGGACTACAAAAGGTCAAGCGACAGCTGCTATGTCAAACCAGACCTAAAAAAAAATACGACGCCAGTGTGGTCTGAGAAAAGATAAATGGGGAGCGTGAGCCAAAAATAATTTAGTGGGTAGACAAAAAGATTTTAAAGAGGAGTAAGCAAACGAAGGGAGGGCAAAAAGAGTAACCGGAAAAAGATAGTACAAGGAGTAACAGGGCAGGATGCGTAAAGGAACTCACACACAGGGCAAAAGGTTAACAGGGCTTTTCTCCTACAGAACTGAATGTAAGATATTGGATTTAGCTTATTTTACTACACCGGACATAGTCTGAAGGTGGTTCTGAAGGTGGTTTCACTAGGTAAGTTTATTATCTACGCCTGCACAATCCTCAATATATTAGATTAACAAAAGAAAGCTATACACTCCACTTGGACACTTTAATCAACACATATATTCAAATAGAAGTTCTAGCAGTCATTCAAACTCAACCTGAATGACGAAGACATATCAATTCATATGTCAGGAAGGTGCAGAAGCACGTGCATCACCAATAATTTTCAAAAAGCACGGAGGCTTCCAGCATATGGCTATGTTGCATCATCTTGTAAACCCTTCCCAAAGGTCCATGCAGGTTCTATACACAATGGACTGTGTGTTTACATCCAAATATCGTCCCTATCCAAGAGTTCTGCCCTCTTGCATCCTCGATTTGCAATTGCTGCTTTAAATTCTGCCATATACTACCACCGTTTGTATTTTATGTGAGCAGAGAAGCTCTCCATGGTGATTGTATATTCAAAAATGTAATCCAAAAAATAAATATCAACACCTTAAATTGGTGTCTGCGAAAATATATTTTTTTAACAAACGCCTAGCTCTGCTTCACACTGAACGCTCATCAAGTGATCATTAAACGCTGCAGGCCCAATTTACTTTGTCTACGGTTGCTGTTGCAATGATGATGACATGTTTCAGGTGCAACCCATGCAGCTTAACATTCTGTCACCACTACGCAATTTGCAGTCTGTAAAGCCAATACGATGGGAGAAGGAGGGTAGTAATCATTTTATTTTGGCGAGCAAAAACTGAAGGAAATAAAAGTAAATATTGATACAGTAAGCTTAAAATGCAATTATTTAACCTTTCTTCCTTTAGCGCAAGGCTGTCAATGTTCCAATCACTATGGTCTTTAGCTGCCGGCTAGGCTAGAACACAATATAGGCCGGACTAGCTGAGACTGTCCTAAGGAGCACAGACAATACCCATCTAAACCCTACATGTGTTTGCAATTTATCTCAAACAACAACGGCTCTAAAATGGCTAGACTGTGTACAGCTTTTCTGGCATAAAGGGTGATCTTTAACAACAAAAGCTATACAGGTAACCACTGAAGGCGGCAAGGCAGGGCATAGAGCTCCCCACTTTAGCAACTCTTCGGTTACAGGGGGGTGTGGCTTGGCCGGCTGCAAGATGGCCGCACTCTGAGTGGGCTCTGCCAGCCAAGCTTAATAATCCGGCAAAATCCTGCAGGCATCCTAAACTGCACATCACGCTGATTCCTGACTCCGCTTCACGAGAGGCGCCGAACCATCACGCTGCTGTCTCCCAGCTGGGACCTGCGAGGGTCGGCCTTTCCTACTCTGGGCCGCAGTGAACTCCTGGTGCCGCACACAGCCAATGCACGCTCTGGGGACGGCGACCGTCATCACCAGGTGAGTAGCGCCGCCTGTGTGGTTTTGTTGGCGGGGTTGGGGGCCCGCGGGCTGTTCCGCCTGGCCAGGGGTGCCGCGGCATAGGCGCTTTCGCTCTATCACCTCCTTGGCCACGGGCACCCGGTCTCGGTGACATCAGCGGTGGGCCCACCGCAGCTCCCCGCTGGTGCTGCCTCAGTTTGGCGGCCGCCCTCCCTCCCCACTGGCCGCCGTTCTGCCAAGCCGGCGCTGCCCACGGCTGACGTCTAACTGCCCAGCGCCTGGCCCATCTGCTAAACCAACCACCCTCGGCCCTGGATCTCCCCCCGTAGGCCGTGTTGCGGGGTTCGGACCTCAGGCCTGCTGTGGCACCGCTGAGCCTCTCGTCTGACTGTTCCCAGCCAGGGGGGTGCAGCTGGAGCTTGACGAACCCGCCCCCACACCGGCACTGGTCTCATCTCGCCGCCGTTGAGGCCTGCACACGTGAGATCCCGCGCGGAGCGCTTCTATTCCTCTATTGACGGGCACTGTGGCTCCAGCGAGTTCCTAGAGCAGCGTTGGTCCCGGGACTATCCTGCTACCGTGATCAACGCCTGGATGTGCCTTTCTCGCCTGGCCTGGCCCCTTGTAGCCTGTGGAGCGCCCCAAAATCTTCCTGCCCTCGGCGTGTTGTGGCCTGGACTTGCGATCTAGTGTGTGACAAGCGGCCATTTTCGATCATCTCACGGGCTTGTTGGCTGTCAGCTCCTCTGCGTCTCCCCTAACCTCGCTATCCGCGACCCTGTGAGACTGGAAGTTCGCCTATGGTATGTCCATCTGACGCTGGCTTGTGCCTCTGCTGGCCTCCCTCATTTGCCTTTCGTTTAAGCGGGAGGCTGTAAATAAAGTGAAACTTTTTGCTCTACTAACTCACTGCCTTGGATGCCCATTGCCTCTCATATCCCTGGGGTCTTTTCTCCGGACTGCAGCGGCCTCCATTGGGGGGGGTTTTGTTCGGCTTTTATTCGCCTCGCACCACCAGCTGCTGGCAGACAGCGTGCCCCTGTCATCATTTGCTGCCTTTTGTTTCTAGTAGGCCTCACTCCTGTCAGCTGGGTCTCTCGTCATGGGGAAAACTGACCCAAAGCAGCCCAAGATAGCCTTTGAGCTCCGAAGGTCCTCCCGACAGGACGGTGCTGGCTCAGACGGTGCCAACTCTACTGCCACTATGGCCGCCCCCCTCCTAAATCGGGATGACAACCTTAAAGCAATCATGCTCGATGTCAAGTTGACCGTGACTGGAATCGCGACCCAGCTGGACCAACTCTCAGCCTGTCTCGACTCAGTAAAGGCCCGTGTTGACTCCCACGATAATCGTTTACTCCATGTTGAGTCCAGGGTGTCGGAAGCCGAAGATGCTGCCACCCAAGACCTCCAGAAACTACTCCAGAAGGATAAAATCTTGGCAGTCATTCAGGAGAAGAACGAGGATTTAGAGGCCCGCTCCCGCCAGAGCAACCTTGGCATCACAGGCCTTCAAGAACCCACCAACATTTCAGAGATGGAGGACTTTGTGGAACAACTGATCAAGGAGCTCTTCGGCGATGTCCTCTCCCCAGTGTTCATTATGAAGCGTGCACATGGGTCTCTTGGTCCGCGTCCCGGTCCCGGGCTGCCTCCACGTCCCATCATTGCTGAAATCTAGAATTACCGGGTTTGGGACGCCATTCTTCATGCGGCACGAGATAAGGGCACCATCAACCACCAGGGTAACGCACTATCCTTCTACCTGGACTACACCTTCACTGTCCAAGCAGCCCGGCGAGAATTCCTTCCTGCCAAGCGCATTCTTCAGAAGCATGCTGTCTCGCACACCTTGGCCTACCCGGCGAAACTGAGGGTCCGTCAGGGTGCCAAAACACTCATCTTTCCAGATCCAAGAGGCCCTGGCATTTGCCAAGAAACTTAAAAAAGAGGCCCGCTCCTCCCCTCCTAAATCTCAGCTCGACAGCGCTGATCGTCTTAGTGATAATGATTCAAGTGTCCTATATTGGGGACGTGGCTTTACTTTGCCACCGTTGGTTTGTTATGTACTGCTTTCACATGTCTGGACTGCAACACTGCATTGTGCTTCCTGCCTCAAGTCAATTGTTATCCACATTCTATGAAAACACTGCTCCTTTAGTCCCTCCTCCCACTTGCTTGCTGCATTTGCCTGGTCTGTGTGTACAGGGCGCTACCCCTGCTCACCGGCGCAATCTGCATCTTTGCTCCATATCTGCCAGAACAATGCCTGCGTGTTCCCCCATGCTGTCCTGCCAGCAGACGTCCCTGATGCACTGATTGTACCTGCTCGAAGTGCTCCGCACCTGAGCTGCGTAACGTCACACATAAGGGCCACCTCCTCATGACTGACACCGTCTGTTGGACCGGGAATGTCCGTGGCCCAAATGACCACCGTAAGGCCAGGCTGATCCACTCACACTTACAGCGACACAGGGTGGACATATGCCTCTTACAGGAGACACACCTGATGCTTGGCACCCTCTCCAGAATCAAGGCGCGCTATTGGGGGGAATCACACTCTTCTACCTACTCTTCATATGCTAGGGGGGTTTCTACTCTGATACGCAGGGGTCTACCCTGGCACACCGCTCAGGCACTTACGGATCCTGAGGGCAGGTATGTAATCCCCCCCAATGATCACTATTGGCCCAGCCCATGACGATCGCCGCGGTCTACGGTCCCAACTCGGACGATCCAGACTTCTTAAATCACACATGGCACCTCATCTCCACGGGAAGGGGATTTAATGTCACTATCGGCGACACTTGATCCGTCTGGTTCCTATACGTCCCACCCGCGCACCACCGCAGCCCTCACGTCGATGCTTGGCACCACCTTCGGCCTGATGCCCATGAGGGAACCTGTATTACCAGTGCTAGGGGCTGTTGGTCACGGATAGATTTCTGGCTGACCTCCCCATGTGTCTTGATCTGGCTCACCGACGCAACTCACATGGAGCGTACCTTCTCTCACCATGTGCCGGTCCAGATCCGCCTCAGTCTTCCCCACTCCCCGCAACGTGCATTCACCTGGCGTCTCCCCCCAAACGCCTTCCAAGACACTGTCTTTTGAGCGGACATTCAAACTGCTATTACTAATGTTTTTTACTTAAACACGGGATCTGTGGACTCAGCTTCGTTACTCTGGGAAGGTTTCAAGACCGTCTTTCGGGGCGAATGCATTTCCAAACAGGCCAGTGTTCTTCGTTCCATCCATACCCCTCTGGCCAAGCTCGAGACGGAAATAAAAGATCTGGATGCCTCCCAGGCAGCACACCCCAGTCCCGATACGCTGGCACTAATACGCCCAAAACACACAGAATTTTCTGAAGAAGCAGACCGCGAACTTTCCTTCTCGAGCAGGGAGGGCCAGGCTCGCCGCTTCGGTGAAGGCGACCGCCGGGACATACTTTAGCCAATCTCCTCCGCCCACCACATGCAGCTTCCTATATTACAGTCCTTAGCGACGGGGGATCGTCTAGGACTACATGCCCGGAGGAGATGAAGTCCCGCTTCCTAGACTTTTATTCTCAGCTATATTCTGTTGGTTTGTGTGGGCCTCTGGCCCCACGCGCTATCTAGGCACCTGGCTAAGTAGGGACCTGGACGAACTGTAGAGATCTAACTTCGGTTGTGCAGTTGATTGGTTGGAATCCAGGATTCCGACTTGGAGCCGGCTCCCGCTATCCCTGGCTAGCCGGATCGCAATCGATAAGTTGGTGGTCTTGACAACATTTCTCTACCTGTTTTTAACGTTCCTATCCCTCTCATCACTCCTTTTTTCACAAATTGCGCTGCCTAATCATTTCGCTCGTCTGGGCGGGTAAACAGACAAGAGTCGCATACGACATCCTCACTCTCCCCATGTCTGTCAGAGGTTAGGGCGCTCCTGATTTCAAGATCTATGCCTTGTGCGCTCAGGCCAGCTTTCTGCACTTCTTGGATTCATCCTACCCCTTTTCAACCTCATGTCGCCATGGAGACGGATATAGCATCCCCCTGGCCTTTGTCCACAGCATTGTTCGTGCCGGCGGTGTGCCCGCTGGCGGAGGTGGACACAGTCGAGACTTTGCACTGGGCCTGGTACGGCCTTCGCCGGCTCTCCAATCTTCCCTTACTCTCTGCAAATGCTGTGCCAATTGTGAACCACCCGAATTTCCCCCCACTCCAGCCTTCTGGCATGTGACGCATTTGGGTTTGCGGACAGTGGCGGATCTTTACCCAGGGAACACTTTTTACTCCCTTCCTGACTCCTCAGGCCCGTTGGACACGCTTTTATTCTACCAGCTTTGGCTATTTGTCGGAAACTATACTCTACATTCCCTCAGCCCCCACCCACTATGCCGGCTTTTGACTTTATATATACATCCCCACACAAATTAGTCGCCAAATTATACGCTTTTACTCTAACGTCCACCTCCATTTCTACAGACCGTGCGCGGGAGTCATGGGGCTCGGATCTTGGTATGGACATTGCGCAGGCTGACTGGCTATACTGCTGCAACCAGACGAAGAAGCGGTCACCAAATTATCAGCTCCACAAGGCTGTACCGCACCCCCTGCTCCGCTCCACAAGCTCTGGCTCATTCCAAATGACACTAGTATGAATTGTGCTGCCCCCGCTGCGGACTTCGCACATTTAGCGTGGTTATGCCCTAAGGTCTCTGGCAGGTGGTGTGCTCCACTATTTTGGACATTACTAGCACCACAGTGCATCCTGACCCTTCCCTGTGCCTACTTGGTTTCGTAAAATTCTGTCCAGATGCTTCTCGACGCCTGATTGCGATGCTGCTGGTCCTGGCCAGGCGTAGGGTGGCTATGTGTTGGGGTCGCAGACCTGCTCCTATGGTTGAGAGCTCGCTTGAAGAAGCCACTCTGTGTCAGACTCGGTTATCGGACTTACTACCTGCTAAGTCCCGACCTGTTGACATTTGGGGCCCTCTGGTGGCTTACCTCCACTCCCGTATCCTTCCCAGCGGCGCTGCCTCTCCAGCGCTCCCTGACGGCTTTGCACCCGCGGCAGCCGCCGGTGCTGGCTGGTGACTGCCTCCCCCCTCCTTATAGACCCCCCATCCCGCGGCATTCACCATTGAAGTTATAGTCAAATGTGTGACCCCTATGTGGCGAGGGACCCCCGTGCAATGATGCTGTGATTTCAGCCTGAACGTGTTCATGTTACTTACAAGGTGCAGTCGACTTGTTTCTGAATGCTTTACTTGGTCTATACTGTGATAATTTGAACTGCTCTGTAGCACAATGTAATGTGTCTTGCTTAAACTTCTTCAATAAAGGTTATGACTTTTTTTTTAAACTCTATTTGGTTACATTTTACTAATCAGTTTGTTGTTGGTACTTAAATCGAAGGAGACACAAATGGATGAACAATTTCATAAATACAACAGCAGTATTTTGGTGTGGGTGCACGTCTTTAAACAGTCTGGTCAAAATTTACGTTGTTGCTACTTTACTCTCACACTCCAATGTGGTGTTGCTAGGATATGATGTTGCCAGATTTTGGGGTGGAGGTCACAGCTAATACCATGGTTACGGTTCTGACCAAGGAACCATGAGGGTGGTGACAGTTACTTCGGTCAGGGAAGACGTGCATGCTTGCACGCCCTTTGCATTCCCAATAAACCAGCTTTAAACTCAACAATCTGTGTGGCATTGTCACTACAAATTGGTGACAAGTTGAGGACCATCCAGTCCCTACCTGCAGTCTTGTGTTGAAGATTTGTTGAATCTAACGAAGATTCTCGGCGGCCGTCCCATCTTTTGAGCAGGGTCTTCTGGTCAGTGAGAGAGCGTTCTACTTAGGACTTTGTGCCTATCATGCACACTCCTCAGGCAGTAAGGTGAAGGGGGAGAGCAAGCAGAGTGATTGCCAGTTTGAGATCTAACAAGTCATTGCAAGACGGGGAGCTCAGTGCGAGCATTCCCATAAATCAATGCAAGATTGCATGGGTGCTACGCGAGACATCAGCCGCCATTGTGTGTGAAGTCCTACAAGCAATGCACAAGCCAGTACATTGCGTGAAGTAGCCATCTTTGAAGCCCAAGTTCAGTAGCAGCGTGTCGACAGTTGCTTCACTTCAGTTAGCGGTTTCAGCAGTGACAAAACGCATCTCTTGCAGCATGTCGCCAAATTTCACTTCATCGCTAAATTTTATTTAACTGTATAACATGCCTCAGTAGTCAGTTAAAATACTTTATTCTGATTGTTTTAAAACCATAAAAGCATACTACAAATATTATACCAAGGAATTATAAAACCATGAATTACGTATAAAAATAGTAACAGTATGGAAAAAATTTAAATACACAATACATATGTTCAAATTCATTTTGGGCGAATTTCATAAAACCACATTACTGAGCTGAGACAACCATACATTCAATTAATTCAGATAGGTGCTTTGGGGCTGGTTATACATAGCTTATTTTTTCTCATGATTCTTACGGCCGAAGTGAGGAAGCTAGCGACATTAAAAATTTCCCACACATTTAATAATTGCTGGAGGTAAAGAAGAGCTGGCTTAGCTTGTAAAAAGCCTTTATTAGCTAGGATTGGGAGGATAAAACGCCTCCGGATAGCGGTAAAGCGATCACAGAAAAAAATAAAGTGCATTGTATCCTGTGTGGAAAAATCATCACATGAACAAACCCCCAACTCTTCCACCCTCTTCCATCCTGATGACTCTGCAAGGAGGAAATGAACTTGGTTCAGCCTAAATCTGACCAGTAAGAATCGATGGTTGGGGTTTGTAACGCTAACCAAATATGGTTCAATAGACATGGTGGTTTTCCGCAGTTGATGAGCCCTTAGCGTCAGCTTTGCCAACTTCCTATCTTCTCTAGCCATGGCAGCCATTGAGAGATATGAATCCTTGACCCATTTGATGTCCCCCTTCGACAGCTTCTCAGGCGAGTTATATAACTCGGGTCGGCCCAATTGCAATGTCAAGTTATAATCATATCTGAGCCAGGGGAAGCGATTCCCATGGTCGAGAGCTAAACAATCTTTAAAGATTTCCTGGTTTAACTCCTCAGTAAATTAATGGTAATACGCATACTACGTGTATCAACAGGTAATGTTGCATGCTGTCAGTTATACAAAAGGGGATGATGGACGGGGCGTTTCATCAAATCAAACACTCACCCCCAGTCAATTGATCTGGGTTTAATCCATCACCATTCTTTAGTTCACTCAGCCACCCCAGTTCATACATGGCTATATGCAAATCAGTCTGACCCTGTGCCTTGTGGGAACAGTCCAGCCCGAACTGCCAAGCCATGTCTTTCCTGGACCGGAAACAAGCATCCTGGGACCGGTTTCGGATTCATAATCCTCATCAGCCAGGCTATCTTAAATCCAGTGGCCAAGTGAACAAGGGACTCACGTCTGAGCATACCCTGCCACACTTAGGGCGAACAAAGCGATACAAAAGGGGATGATGGACAGAGCGTTTCAACAAATCAAACACTCACCCCCAGTCAATTGATCTGGGTTTAATCCATCACCCTTCTTTAGTTCACTCAGCCACCCCAGTTCAGACATGGCTATATGCAAATCAGTCTGACCCTGTGCCTTGTGGGAACAGTCCAGCCCGAACTGCCAAGCCATGTCTTCCCTGGACCGGAAACAAGCATCCTGGGACCGGTTCCCGATTCATAATCCTCATCAGCCAGGCTATCTTGAATCCAGTGGCCAAGTGAACGAGGGACTCACGTCTGAGCATACCCTGCCACACTTAGGGCGAACAAAGCGATACAAAAGGGGATGATGGACGGAGCGTTTCAACAAATCAAACACTCACCCCCAGTCAATTGATCTGGGTTTAATCCATCACCATTCTTTAGTTCACTCAGCCAACCCAGTTCAGACATGGCTATATGCAAATCAGTCTGACCCTGTGCCTTGTGGGAACAGTCCAGCCCGAACTGCCAAGCCATGTCTTCCCTGGACCGGAAACAAGCATGCTGTCAGTTACCTGTGATACGCACACCTATTGAAGCGTGTTACATACCAAGGCCATGATTGCGCAGGAACTTGGTGGAGATACACAAACCGAGTGCGGCGTGTAAGGATTTTAGCATCATGTGTAACTGCACTAGGCAGTCAATGTACACGTCAATAACAAGTTTCCTTAGTAGTAGATAGCTGTTATTTCATGAAATGTAATGAATTCTGCAACCTGTGATTGTTATGGTTTAACTTTTTAATGCTCGTGTCTAACTCCTTAGTAACTGGGGAATTCTAGATTTTGTACAGGTAGTTGCTGGAGGAGCTGGCACAGCAAGGAGGAGGGTGCAGGCATTCTCATGTATCTTTACCCTGGTGTTCCACTTACCACTAAAGCTCATATTGGACCTTATTTAGTGGAGCTTACTTGCCAAAGTGGCACGAGCACCTGGAACATCGCAGAACTACATGTGAGAATTATGTTCGATTCGTGGAGGATCCTTTTGAAGAACTTTCTAAGGAACAGCAAATAATGACGATTGAAGGTGTCTTTGAACCTCCTGCTGCAGCGGACTCTAGTACTGGTGAGGGGGTTTAAAATGCCTCTTACCGCTTTTCTCCCTGCTTGGCTGTACTGCATTGTTTGAATGTGTATGTGCAAGGGTGCGTGCCTGTGCGGAGTGCCTCTGGTTAACCCGGCATATCTTGGTAACCCAACGTATCTTGGCATGCAGGGCTTTAGCGTTGTCTTGTAAGTTGTGAGGAAACAGTAAAGATGGACCAACGTTTTTACACCAGCGACATCTTGCCAGCAGCTGTCTCGTTTTTGTTTTGTTAGGCGAGCTCCCCACCGCGCAGCTTTCAATTGCCCATGGCCGTTTTGCATGCTATGCGCTCTTTTGGGAATTGACACATTTTGGTCCACATGGTTGGCATGCTATTACTCACAATTGTTATCTGGGCAGTTGATGTTTGGAGAGCTGGGACACCCTGGATACCGTTTTTTTTCTTTTTTATTAATCCTTTGTTTACAGTACATTCCAGTTATACAGTGAAATAGTCCCTCCTGGGGTGAAGGGACACTTTTATTACATTCCTCATTTTGGCTGTGGCGTGTCTGACGGTTAAGTGCAGCAGTAGTCATGAGTACCCAGAATTACCCCAACTCCTCTGCAAGCATTTTGGCCGGCTCGGGGTGAACCATGCATTACATTTCCTGAGTGCAAATCCTATTTTTAGAATCATTTAAACACTATGTACATCGACGGTAAAAGGGAACCTGAACAAAACAAAAAAAAAGACATTGTTGCATTCTGTGGGACCCATAGGGTTAAAAGTGTTTGAACAATTGCTGCAGGCTCTTGGGGGTAGAAATGCATTTGAAAAATATATTGCAATGCTTGATGAGTATTTTGCACAAGATGTATGAATAGGCATAGTTATATGTAAGTTCTTTAAGAGCGAGCAAAAAGGGAATGAGAGTGTGGATGAGTATGTGGCTGCTTTTCGCAAATTATCTATTGATTGCATATTTGATTACAAGAACAGCTTATAAGTGATCAAGTAGTTATGCATATGAAAGACCCTACGATCCAGGAAAGATTATGGGTTAACGGAGATCCAGAAATACAAGAAATGTTAGCAATTATAAGAAAGGGCGAAATGTCTAGCCATTGTGTAAAAGCTGTTACGGGTGAGATTGGCAGCACTCAAGATAAAGTGATAAGTAAAATTAAAGGTAAAGATAAAGGTTATGCATCAGAGATAAACACCAAGTCATAAAAAATAAAGTTTAAAACGCTACCGTTGTGACAGTGATTTCTATATTGCGTAGAGGAAGCCATGCCGTGCAACCAAAGTAAAATGTTCCATTTGTGGTAAGTTTGGGCATTTTGCAAAAGTTCGTAAAAAAAGAAAAATATTAAGGTAAAGAGTGTTGAGGAGGAAGGAGATTCTGATGAGTAGGAGAAAGTCAACTGAATATTTAGCACAAAGGATTCATTTAAATTGAATGTTAATAGTGATAATGACAAATGAAGGAAGAAACCTATTTGCTTAATATAGGTTGGTGAGGTGGATATTCAAATGGATGCAGATCTGGGATCACCCTATACAATCATAAATGAGAATGTATGGAAGGAAAAATGTGTTAACAATTGACAGAGGTTCAGTCGCCAGAAGGCTTCTCTGGCGAGAAAATTGAAATATTGGGTTTCAGACAATTACTTTTCAGATTCAAAATAGAAAAGAGCCCAGGAAAATTGTACATTGCAAGAAAGAGGCCATCTGTGTTTGGGGTGGCACGACCAGGCAAACCATTACATGATATTGAAGCTAAATAGTTGAAAACCAGTAATGATTGTGGGTGACAGTGAGAGGGCTGGTAGTGTAATGCTGGTCAGTGCACTTGACATTTGAAGGCTATTTAAGTATTGCATAGTGCTCTCATGTTGAGTAATGGCAAGGTTTGGAATTTGAAAAGAACTGCTGTACTCAACAGGGAGAACGTATGGAATGATGGTGTTACTTATAAGAGTGTAAGCCTAGAATGGAAAGATGGTGGATTGGCAGCGGATATTGGGAGAAAAAGGGCTGAGCATGAGAGTCAGAAGGAATAAGGAGAAAGGGTGGCAGAGGAAGGAGGTGTGTGGGGAAGACCCAGAGGAGGTAGAAGGTATTACCATGGAGACGCAGGATAGACAAGATGAGGAAAATGAGAGAAAGTTGGTTGTTGTTGGTGGAAGTTTGAATGGTGATTTTGTGTAGGAAAAGGAAAAACGTGTGAGTAGTAGACCAACATGGTTATCAGATTTTGTGTGGGACATAGTAAGTGATTTAAGGTATAAATTTAATTTTGTATTAGTTATTTTAAGATTGTATTTGTTGTATTATTATTTAATAACTTGTGAACGAGGAAGTGGTCATGATATGTTATTTAACACATTCTGAAATCTGCGATTGTGATATTTTAACTTGATAATGCTCGTGCCTAGCTCCTCAGTAACTGGTAAATTAAAGGCTAGTTTTGCATAGGGCAGATACTGGAGGAGCTCGCAGCGCAAGGAGGAGGGTGAAGCTTTTCTTCTGTACCTTTACCCTGTTGTTCCAGTTACCATTAAAGCTCATATTCGACCTTATTTAGTGGAGTTTACTTTACAATAGTGCTTTCATCAAAAGCCATGTATTATGTTCAATCTGGTCTAGGACCAAATTACATACATGTACGTAGAACCCATTTCATATAAATCAATACAGGGTTCCAGTTTCCTTGTTAATTAACACACTGTCATCTTCTTCATAGTAAGATTCAAGCTGTTTAATGTATTCAACAGCCCTTGTTGCTTAACGGGCAGTCAAAGCATGTTTCAACACAGTCTTTTATTTGGCAGTCATGTCCAGGATGTCTTCTGAAGAAAGGGTTGGTTCCAACCGTGACTTTTTACTTCAGCTGTAAAAATTGGCCCTATCTGATGGAAGGTTAAGATGTTCAGAAGGCTCAGGGTATTCGAGTCTCTGAGTTTTAGCAATGTTCCTGTTATTTCTATCAGCAGTGTTTGGTACTGTAAAGCATGGTCGCTTGTTAACCACTTGGTATGGACTTAAATAAATTATAGCCTAGTTTCTCTTCAGAATGACAAAGTGCCCAGGAATGCCACTATTATAAGTGTTTCTTTTAGGCTACTGCATACTCCGAAAACAAAAATCCTCTTCCTGCGTAAAGTTACAAATTCTTTAGCATTGCCTGTCCATGTGTTCTGCCTTCAAGAAGCTAAGCAACAAAAAACATGTGTTTTTTTCTCTCACCTCAATGTGACAAAGTGGAAGTCCCTGTGCTAGTTAAAACTATTAATTATAAAGTTAACAGGCCAAAAAGTCTAAGTAATAGGTCTTTGCCAGTCGGTAGAAAAGTGGGTGTACTAATCAAAACCAATCCATTATTTTCTCACTAATTAGAAGCAATTTACCAAACCGGTCACTATCATTTGAGGATTCTGACAACAGTTTTACCTTTGATGCCTACATTTTCTAAAAGCATCCTGCTGTCTGCTACAGTCGAGGCTAGAGGAATTATGCAATTTCAACTACTGCTGAAAAACCATAAACAGACCACTGTACTCACCCAAGCTGCACCAATATCCCACAAATGCACAACTATATGTTTCAGGACCAAGTCTGCAGCCCTCAGATTTCAAGTGCTGGAGGTATATGTTGTGTAGCATTGTCTCTGGTAGATGGCACTAGTATCTGCAAGTTTCCAACTTCAGGAAGCAAGGTAAGAAAGCAACAACTATGACTGAGACAACCTTCAAGACATCATTATGTCTTGATAAGAGGTTTTCTACTAAAATTGTATGTGCATAATTTTCTTTTAATATGCACCTCAGGTGTTATCAAGTTTAGGTTCAAATCCACCACTGCTGTGGCCTTTTGTTGGTTTTGGTCACCTGTACACAAGCCAGGTTAAATGTTAGAATCCTTTTGCCTCCACAGCAAATGCAAGTTTAGATTTCTACTCTAGCAGTTAAGAAGAGTTTCAAGTGAGAAGCTCTCTTAGGCCTCTTTGTAATGCCTGCAAACTTTTCCAAACATTAGTTCAGACAGCCTTGCATACAACACTCACACCTAGCAGTTGTATAAAAATGTCGAGCACAGAGAGCATGTGAACCACACAAGAAGATATACGGTAAGATTTAGCTGATAACGTAAGTTCCCCTACACAGGCTTACGTTTACGTCAGGCCACTTAGGAGCATAAAGTAAATACAAATGTGTGAACTGATAAAGCTACAACTTGTTTATTACATTTGAACATGAAGACAAAGCGGACATGCTTTTAAGGACACAAAAGGAAAATACTACAACTTGCGGTCTCCTTATTATCTTTGATTTTCAGTACACTCCGTCTGCTCAGCTATTCTTTTCACTGATATTCCGTAGAGCACCAGTCAAATACAACATTTCATGGTCAACTTTCTTAATCTGAAGTCAGTTTTTAAAGCATTCATGCAAGTTAGAACACATAGGGATTTTACTCAACCTGTGAGCTACTCTAAGGTAGTGGGTAAAATGCTTGAACATTAATTCCAAAAAGGAGAGCATTATCTACTATGGTTCCACATCATCGCCAAAGTGAACCGATAACGTTGCTGTACCTTTCATTACCAAACAGCAGACTGCTATGACAATTTCTACAACGCAAGATACTTCGTAGAATTTACAAAAATCCCGTGGCAAATCAATGTATCATCTTTTGGTCCACCTCTGTTCTGCTCACAATCAATCTTTGACCCACAACTTCATACTCAATCCTTAAATCTTAGCTTATTAATGTAAGATCTGATAGTAATTCTTAACGTTAAAGCCTATACTACCGAGGTCTGCACCACAAATACACAAATTGTTTTTTCAACAGCAAACTGGAAAGGACTTGTGCAAAGAAAGTAGATGCAGACAGTCTCTACTATCACTAAGTTACAAAGGTACCCATCACTGTTACCAGATGGAACAAAATTGTCTCCACTGCATCCAACACTCATATTGGAACATCAAGCGTTTACAAATTGTTGTGTTAACCCCAATAAGGACAAAAAGTGTCAGGGATTGTTTATGCAGTCATTCTGACAATAATTTCAGGTACAACAAGTTATTTTAGATGGGCGAAAACGGCATATATTTTGTTTCACTTATAACAGAAAACAAGCAAAAAATTATGAACCAGAAAAGGTAGCTTGGGAAGTGATTATTTTAGTATTTTAAACTTAGTAATACCTTTCTCAGATCTGCGTAAGGAACCGTTGTTCTACACAACGAGCAGCTACTCACCAGCCCGCTAAACTCAAAATCAATTCCAGCACACCAAAAGAAGCTATAGTATCTTCCAACGTGCACCCGTGCCAAACTGATCAAGGTAGTTGCACCCACGTTAGGTGTGACAGCATGTCAATGTTTATCTTGCATTAAGACTACTTGTCAATTTTCTTTTTTTTTTTTTTTAAATGATCCCTCATGACCTGCAACTCTCAGGCCAATCTCCAACCATGTACGTTCTATTTTAAAATGTTGTGTTGACATAACTGATGTTCATTTACATTCGGTGAAAAACATCGGCATCAACAGAATCGTTTTTTCGTGATTTGCGTGTGACTGACAACTATAATAACAGTGTCCCACTTAAACACTGATTTGTAGCTAGCAAGGAGTGAAGACACTAGTACTTTAACCCACACTTCGATCAAACACAGTGTTTGTCTTCACACATCATTTAAACCCTGACTTTCCTTTTCTCCGCAGTTAGATAGTGTAGCACAGCTTTTACTAATATTGGGGAGGTTCTTATTCCAGAGAAACTGCTCAAAGTATGTGTATGCACAACCACTGACTTCATTGATGATGTAGACTCCCTTATTTTCTAAGAATTGTTTTTTTCTTTTTGGCTCTGAGTTATTGGGAAACATTATCTCCCCCACTTCCGCCCATGCAATCTAGTTTTCTTTAAACAAGGAAAGAGATAACAGATGTTGATTTGCAAATCTAAGGTATCTCCGAAGTATGTAAGGTATACAGACCTTTCTACACTCCACTTGATATACCATACTGTATCCTTTCAACCTCCCCAAATGTCTCCAATCCCCATACTCCTGCTACACGCATGTTAACCAACAACTTTCCATTGCTTCTGCTCCTCATATGAGCATTATACTACTACCTGGGGTCCTTAACTCTACCACACGCCTACGCCCAGTCATTTATTAATATTTGGTCCCTTTCTGAATGCAGATCAGTTTCGAAATAGATACAGGCATACATAAAGTGGGTAATTTTTTGACCAACTGGTTATTGTGTTTAAACCCACTGCTCCACATACGCTGCATAATGCTCAATCACTCTTCATTTGACAGCTTAGATGGCGACACTGGGTTTAACGGGTATTGAAAAGGACCATGCCTGGGTCAGAATCAAAATATTGTGACTTGGAGTTTGGCAAGTGCCTGGATAACAAGTCTGTAGTTGGCAGTGTTTTCGCAGCTACACAAATTGCCAATGACACACCTATCAATCGGGGACACAGGGAAGACAGTCACAATATGTACTGACAATACTAATTTTAGATAGGCACTACTGTCAATGAAGCTTACATTTCAGAGTATGCTTTAAAAATAAACAGAACTCTCTCTTTGTCCGCAAGTGTCATATGAAATGATCAGTTGCCTCGTTGCTAAGACAGCAGTAAAATAAAAAATTAGTTGAATAAAACATTGTGTATATCTTGACTCGAATGCTTAATCAATGCTCCGATTGAGCCAATATGAAGGAATTTATATCTTTTGATACTACTGGACGAACCTCAAACTAACTATTTAAATTGTGGTTTCCTTTAAGAGAGCTAGCAGGCCACAATGTAGCTGAAGACGGCAAGTAAACATCAACAACACATAATTATCTAATTATGCCTGAAGTAAAAGATATGGTGAAAAACGTAACCGCAAAAAGATGTTCGATGTATAAATTTAAAACCACTTCAGAAACACTATTTGTGCATCTCGGTTTAAACACTATGGAAGTTGTATAATTGCCAAGACCGTTCTCCAACTCTATAAGAGAATGCTCGATCCCTAGTAATCGGCATTTTGCAGGCACATGGTGGATCAACACGAAAATGTACATCTTGTAGACGGGGGAAGGAAAGTTTATAAGAAACAGAAGTGTAGACATAATACGGGAGGAACGTACAGTAGTAAGATTTACTGGCATGGGTATTACAATAAGCTGCGCCCTTGTCCCTGCTAGGTTGTGGGGCAAAACAACACGGTAGGAGTGCTCTGCACACTACAGATCGTTCCTAACGACACCACCCTGCAACGTCATGCCAGAGTGGGGTGCCCGTCACTCCAGAACATACTGTGGGGTGCTCCCAGACATTACAGCCACAGTAGGATTCGCCCACCATAAACATATAGGACGTAACCATGGTGGGAACACCCTCTATATACAGGGTGGAGTTGTACGCCTAACAGCGAGCACGGCCACAAACATCACTGCGCCACATGATAGACTGTTGTGATTCAGAAAAGCAGCCGACATTGGTCCTTATGAGTAATAGGGCCAGTCTCAAGTGCACCCTGTCGGTGGCGGTGACACACTCGTCTCTCCGTGAGAGATGGCCACTGGAAGCCATGACTCACGGGCCACCCCACCTGTGCCGGTCTCTGATAAACCACCCACCGCCTCTCTTCCACATCTACCACTGCAGGCAGCCAACGGCCAGTCCCTGCCACAAACAACACACACACATAGCGGGCGGCGCGAGGCCGTCCTCGAGCCCAGTGTTCTAGGCTGCAGTCCGAGGGAGCGGCGCGAGCCTTCCACTCGGGCGCGCGGACACAAGAGTAAAGCGAGGACTCACCCGGGCTGGCTCCAGAATACATGTCTGCTGAACTGTGCGATGGGGGGCGCGCAGCCCTGGGGTAGGGAACAAGGTGGAGGTAAAAGTCTTCTGCTGTTCCCTCCCTGGTACGAGGAGCCCCCCCCGGGGCTTCAAAAACAGGCCGCCAGGAGATTTTTAAAAAATATATATAAAAATAAAAACGGCGTCTGCGCGTCCCTTATTAATCAAGACATTAAACTGATAGCGCGAGCTCCTGGAGACCAGGGTACTCAGCTACAGAGGGGGTTGGGGGAAAGACCGGGAAGTGACGTATAGGGAGATGCGACTGGAGGGGCCGTGCACTGGGGGAAACACACAGCGGTTCATGGATGATTACGCACTAGACCGCTAATGGATAACGCGGGAGCCATGATGGATGTAGTAAATCCTCGCGAAGGAGTGCTTCCTCGCCTAGCATGGCCGCACTTTCAAGCCAAGCCAATCCATTTCAAGACGTCCAATGAGACCCTGCGGTTGATCCGATAAAACTAAGAAAGAAGGTTTTAATTATTATTTTATTTTGTTAAAAGACTTAAATAAGGCGGACTAGAGGCAGTCGAAGATAATCATAGGCATTAAAGAAGGACATACGTATTCGTTACCACCAGAGTCAGATATGGCCGCCATCTTTAAATATAAATATATATTTTTTCCAAACGTAGGGAAGTAACAATCACGTGGTTATAGAGTACTTAAAGAAAATAAACAGAACCCATTCGGTTAGTTCCTAATTTCAAAAGTATAGCGATCGTAGTTTGGTAACTGATACAATTTTCATATTTTTAAATTAAAAACATTCTATAGCATTGCAACAAGTTGCTTTTGTAAATGAATACAATCACACATTGGGATTGTTCTTTTGGAGTGTTCGCCAGCCAGGATGGAAATAATGTTTCCGAGAAGGGAATACCGCGATTTATGCGTCATATACCAACGGGTGTTGTGATTCTTTTCCCGTAGTTTTACACGTAGTGGTCATTTTGGAAAGGTGATTTAGGTTGGCTCTTGAAATCGAAACAACCGTATGCCCATATTGAAAATGGCAGCAGCTTTATTGTATGTCAGGTGTTCTTTGATCGCTTACTTCTGTGTATGTTAAGGGACGGCAGTTACATGAACCGCCCTACTTCAGTCGGTAATATTTGAAAATTTGCAAACATTCGTGACAAGAATTTTCAATTCTATTAAGGACACGGAGGCGAGGATTATGCTTTCTCGATTTCTTTACTACAAACAGCAGCCCATAGGAACACAGTAAAGAAACGAAAAACTACAAATCCCATGAGCACTTAGGCAACCATAGAGAGCATATCCCTATATAAAGAACCATAGAGGGCAAGACTTCCTCTTTCTTTGTCCAATAAAATAAATAAATCAGTTAAAGAGTCAATTCACGTGGAACCGAAGAACAGCCTGGAGGAAACATCCGAAGGCAACAGGACAACGATCATCAGGAGACATCCCAAGAAACCAAGGAGCAGGAGACTGGAGCAGGCAGAAGTCCACAGATCCAGAATCCGAAAGGCTGGAACCAAGGCAGGAGAGAACTGAAGGATCTCACTTCTGGTCAGAACCTAAAAGAAAACCAGAGCCGTAATACACCATCCCAGTACCATGGAAGGTAAAATACAAAGGGTAGGGAAATAGTGCAAGAAACATATTACAATGCCATAGCAATGAGAAAAATACATGTCACATGCAGTAAAATACATTTGGGTGGGATAATCCTCGCCTCCGTGTCCTTAATAGAATTGAAAATTCTTGTCACGAATATTTGCAAATTTTTAATTCTATGGCAGGACAGGAGGCTCAGATTATGCTTGTTCAAAGCCGAGCCACCACAACAGAAGCAATATCCACAATGGGTTTGAAATAAAACGTTTTAAACACAGTATCGGAAGACCAATCAGCGGCCTTCATAATGTCCGTCAAACTCACACCAACAGTAAAAGCCTTAGAGGCCATGGCACCCCGAGCGGAATGAGCTCCGAAAATGGAGATATCAATTCCAGCCTCAGACATAAGCCAACGTACCCAACGGGCCAGGGTAGCCGGCGCCACAGGCTTAAAAGTCTTTTGCAAAGCAATCAGCAACTGATCAGACAAATCTTGTCTAAAAGGAGCAGTACTTACCTCATAAGCCTTTATGCATTGGACCACACATAACTGTGGATTCTGAGGAAAAGCTGGATATGTCACAGAAGACATGTTACATTTGGTGCGCCGGGAAATTGTAAAAGTGACCCCGTCCGGAGAAAACGAACGCCCCGCGAGGTCCAACGCCCGCACATCTGAAATGCGTTTGCAAGACACCAAACAAAGTAGCATCGTCAACTTCGCTGAAAGTTGCTTACGAGACAAGGAAGAGTTGGGAGGCGAAGCCTCCAGAAAACGTAAGACAATGGAGACATCCCAAAGAGCAACATACTTTGGACAAGGCGGTTTAACCAGCCGAATGCCACGAAGTAATTTAGAAATCAAGGGATGCTCCCCAACAGGCTTCCCGTCAACAAAATCGTGGCCCGCAGAAACAGCGGAGCGAAAGGAATTAACTGTCCTATAAGCAGACCCAGAAGACGCTATGGAAGCAAGAAAATTAACTACTAAAGTAACATCCGCTGAAGCGGGATCCAAGTTCCGTTCAGAACACCAACCACACCATCGTCGCCAAGCTGATGCATAACGCTTGTGCGTGTTGGGGGCCCAAGCCTCACTGATAAATCGTGTAGCGTCTCCAGATAAGCCAGGGACTTTCCAGCGTTCCCCGAAATTCGCCACGCAACCAGCCGGAGCTGACCTGACAGAACCAGAGGATGCGGGTGGAGCAGAGGATCCAACAATAAGTTCCACTTCTGTGGAAGAAGGAACGGCGTCAAGCAACTCATCTCCAGAAGATCCGGAAACCATGCTTGAGCCCTCCAAAGAGGAGCTATCAGAATGACCTCCGACTGGAAGTGCTTTGCTCGGGCTAAGACTCGCGGAATCATCGCGAACGGGGGAAACGTATAGCAGAGATGAGGGGGCCAAATCTGAAGAAAGGCATCCGTGGCCAGAGCCTCTGGATCCGGACGCCAGCTGTAAAACCTGGGCAGTTGGGCGTTGAGGCGAGAGGCGAACAGATCGATCCAAGGCCGATCCCAGAGGCGAGACAGGCTCCGAAACACCCTGGGATAAAGCCGCCAATCGCTGAAGTCCAGCAGATGGCGAGAGTGCCAATCGGCCACCTGATTCTGGCGACCCGGGAGATACTCTGCAATAAGAGTGATCTTCCTCTGAAGGCAGAAGTGCCAAAAGTCCTTTGCAAGTTCGGCCAAGAGCTTCGACCTCGTCCCTCCCAGTTTGTTCACATACCGCACCGCAGATATGTTGTCCATGCGGAGGAGTATGCAACAGCTGGTGGCCTGAGGAGCAAGACTGCGGATCGCAAACGATCCCGCCAGGAGCTCCAGACAATTGATGGGAGGACTCAGTTCGCCCTGCGACCAACGGCCGCCCGTCGTCACAGACCCGTACCGGGCTCCCCAGCCCCAAAGACTCGCATCCGATTCCAGCACTACATCCAGGGTAGATCCGAACAGGGCTTTCCCGTTCCAAGCTTCCATGTGGTCGAGCCACCACACCTACTCTGACTTCGCGTCTGGTGATAGAGGAACAATATCGGAATAGCGAAGACCTTTCTGCAAGTGTCTGATCTTGAGGCGTTGCAGGGCCCGATAGTGTAAGGGACCCGGAAAGATTGCTTGAATGGACGAAGCCAACAGACCGACAATCCGAGCGATCAATCGTAAGGACACACTCTGTCTGGACAACAGTAATGTCAATCCCTCTTGATAGACCGGATTTTCTGGGAGGGCAAGATCAGTTGACAAGAGACCGAGTCGACTAGGAAGCCCAAGAACTCGATCGACTGAGAGGGATGTAAAAGAGATTTTTGAGGATTCACTAGAAATCCCAGAGATTGCAAGAGCTCGATCGTCCAAGCCAAATGGGACTGCAGTTGAACAGGGCACTGAGCCATCAACAAGATGTCGTCTAGATACACGATCAGACGCACCCCGTGCGCCCTCAGCGATTCCATGACCGGTCTCAGGAGGTTCGTGAAGCACCACGGAGCGGACGAGAGACCGAACGGGAGAACCGTGTACTCGAGCCACGTCCCCAACCATTGGAATTGGAGGAAACGGCGATGAGGCGGAAGATCGGGATGGACAAGTAAGCGTCCTTCAAATACAGGTGAACCATCCAGTCGCCTTTGCGAAGGAGATCCCTGAGAAGATGGATGCCCTCCATCTTGAAATGGCGATAGACCACTCCGTTGTTGAATTCCTTGAGGTTGAGCACCAGGCGCGAACCTCCCCCTTTCTTTTCCACCAGGAACACATTGCTGACGAACCCCTGAGGATGCAGGGAAGTCCACACAATGGCCCCTTTGACCAGAAGGGACTCGATTTCTTTGGAGATGACAGCTTGATCGAGTTGGGAAAAAACGAGGGGAGAAGGGACGAGTGTTTGATGGGGAGGATTGTAAAACTCTATGTGGTAACCTTGAATTGTCTGTAACACCCAAGCATCGTTGGAGATTGTGTGCCAATTGTGAAGGAAAAATTGCACTCGGCCCCCCCAGGACAACTGTATCGTAAGGAATTAAGCTCACCTGTGTTGGCGAAATCCTGACGTCCTCCCTGTTGTCCGCCATATCCGCCTTTAGAGGCCTGCACACGACCTTTGCGGGAGGGGTAGAATTTGGAATGGGATCCAGAATAGGAAGATTGTTAACCACCTCCCTGCTGGGACTGATTGCCACGTTGTTGGCCAGATCCGCGGCCGAACGAACATCCCTCGGAGCGTCCGGCCCTGCCAAAAACCGGGCGGAACGCCCTGTGGAGAGAGTATTGCACCTTATCCAGGACACTGAAAGTAGCGACAAATTTCGTCAACTCCCTTAGGAAAGGCTGACCAAATAGAAGGCCCTGTGCAAGGGGCCCGACTCTGAAGACGCCAGTTCTCTCAAACGAGGGTCCATTTTCAATAAAATGGACCGTCGACGCTCCGTGGAAAGAGCACAATTTGCATTTCCCAACTGGCAAATAGCCCGCTGGGCCCAACCAATGAGCCCGTCTGGGTCGATGCCAGAAGCAGAACCCAGTGCCTGGTAACCCAAGTCTAGAATTTTAGTAAGCGGGCCAAGGGGATCCAACAATTTATCTTGGCACAGGCGCCAAGATCTATCAATGCCCTTCTTGGGGTCTTTCGTGAACTTCTTAAGGTAAGTTAAAATAGTGGGGTCTACCTCAGGAGTCTCAGAGAGTTTGTCCGCCAAATCCGGGCGAGGACATTCGGAACGAAGACGAGAACGTACCTCCTGATCAAATGGTTCACGAATGTGGGCCTGAACGTACTCTGCGACCTCAGGAGCAGGGAGCCAGGATTTCGAATTCGGGTGGACAATGTCCGTGGGCTCAAAGGTAAGCACCGGGGGATGAGAAGACGCGTCAACAAAATGCTCCTTCCTAGACTTCTTAGCAGGAGGACCAGAGGGACCTGAAGAGGAGGACGAGGAAGAGGTATCCTCAGTATCCGGTGTAGAGGGATTAGCCCTCTTGGAACCAGCAGACAGGGATTTAGCTAACTTAACAAAATCTGACTTGTGAGGATTCTTCGGGGATTTAGAGGGGCGCTTAGCAGAAGAAGAAGAAATCCAACCTTGTTGGTGCGCATAGTCAGTCAGATGACGCTTCAATGGTCCAATGGCACGGACCAGCGCGATATTGACCGAGTGTTGCACCCCTTGGTCCAGAGCATCGACCAAATCATATTCAAAGGACTCCTCAGGCTCTTCGCCGTAATAATAATCGTCATCCTCCTCATAGTCAGCCATGGTAGAAAGAATAAGGCTGAAACGAGAGATAGACAAAAGCCCACACAGAAATAATCAGTAGGACACAGGAGTAGCCCAGTCAGGGGGAGTGACAAACCCTCAGCAAGCCAGACTGGAAGAGCCACAGGCTCCTCAGAGGAACAGGTAAAAAGTGGAGGGACAGGCTTGCAATAAAGCCACTCTAGGCAATGCCTCTAACAATTTTATAACCCCAACCCTTGAAAAAGGAAAGGGCGTCAAGTGGGGACTCTCCGGCAGGCAGTGGGCTAGGCTGAGTAGAAAATGCTGCCTCAAGCGTGTCAAGAATCCGTGAGAGACACGGAAAGTAAACAATGGGCCGTCGCGCATGCGCAGACACCCGCCTGAAATGCCCGGATGAGGAGCGACGCGCGACTGCAGCGTGCGACCGCTCGAGTCCCCGTCCCACTCCACCAGATATGCGGGCACAAAGCGCCCGCACAAAGAGAGGCGACCCGCGCTCTCACCACACACACGGCAACAGAGAGGCCGAGGAAAAAACACACAACAATGAGCGCAGCAGCCGCAGACAAGACGCCGAAAACGGCGAAACCAGAAGCGCTGCAATTAGCGTATCGTAATGAACGATAAGGCAAGTAAGACAAGCAGTACAATATACAAGCATGAAAGAAGTAGAAATGACTTAACTGGCTGCGAAGCAGCAAAGAAAGAGGAAGTCTTGCCCTCTACGGTTCTTTATATAGGGATATGCTCTCTATGGTTGCCTAAGTGCTCATGGGATTTGTAGTTTTTCGTTTCTTTACTGTGTTCCTATTGGCTGCTGTTTGTAGTAAAGAAATCGAGAAAGCATAATCTGAGCCTCCTGTCCTGCCATAGAATTGTATGTTTGCGAGAGGAAAACGGTGCGAGCTGGTGAATCATGCCCTTTGTTAGGCAGTACTTCGGAGAGCTGTACATACTAATATCACCGCTTTTTTTGCTGACAAGCGCACCATCTCTCCTAGTTCCTGGCACACCCGCAGCATGGGCATCCCAGATTGCAAATTAAGAAGTTTAAAAAAAGAAAATAACAAGACAACAGGTGTTTTCAATCTATCCACCCAGGATTGGGAACAATATCAGTGGTCTCTAATGTAGGGTGACCACCCGTCCAGTATTTATTTCATAGTTAATGTGCCAAGATGCTCCTTGGAGTGGTAGTGTGCTATATAAATGATCATCACATCACATCACAAGTGACTATATTATCCCTTATAGGCGCCTTTTGACCTTCATTATAGGAATTGCTCTCCGGGCGCAGAGCTACCTGTGGTAAAGCACGAAAGAAGAACAAGGAGGCTCCAGATAAGTTTCAGCAGCATATGTATTTATCAACTCACGCTGCGCCAAATCCTAGAATAATGGCGCTCTGTTCCATTCACAACCGTCACTCACCCCAACCCTCAGCACCAATATTCTAGGCGCGCGCCCTGTGACCAACAGGTAAGAGGTGTAGGAATGACGGGAAGAGGGGAAGGGAGCAGAGAAGAAAACATGGGTAAATACATAATGTAGTAAGCATACGAACATAACACATTTCACTAAGATAAACAATGAATGAGGGAGACTTCAAAATTTGCGAACATTCGTGACAATCATTTTCAATTCTATTAAGGACAAGGAGGCGAGGATTATGCTTTCTCATTTCTTTATTAGAAATGTTCTGCAGCCAATAGAAAAACAGTATATAAAAGTAAAACTACAATACCCATGAACCTCTGGGTATCACATGACATATCATAGAGTCACTAGTATAAAAGGTGCCATAAAGAATACCACATCCTCTTTCTTTGGTGACTTAAACAGTTCAAATATGAAAAATTAACGGCAGTCCAATATGCAGATCCAGAAGGTAGGAACCATACAACAGAATCCATGAAGAGAAGGAAAAACCGGATGCCTGTAGATTTAGACAACTTGGAAGCAAAGGCAATCTTCAAACAGGACAACACGTGCTGGACAGCAACTCCTATTTCGGATCAGATCCTGAAAAGAGAGATATATAGTTGTAATAAACACAGCAAATGTTCAGAAACATAATAGAATAGGGGGGTAAAAACAAGAAATGATAAAGCAAATACCATATGCAAGTAGCAATAATCAATAACAATATAATATGCAAATGCAGAATATGGGTGGGATAATCCTCGCCACCTTGTCCTTAATAGAATTGAAAATTCTTGTTACGAATGTTCGCAAATTTGGAATTCTATGTCAGGACAGGAGGCTCCGATTATGCTTGTTCAAAGCTGATCCACCACCACAGAAGCAATATGATCAATTGGCTTGTAATAAAAGGTTTTAAACACTGAATCAGAAGACCAATCCGCGGCCTTCATAATGTCAAACAAAGTGACACCCATTGAGAATGCTTTGGAAGCCATAGCCCCACGTGCAGAATGTGCACCAAAATTTGAGACATCAATGCCAGCTTCTGACATGAGCCATCTGACCCATGCGGGCCAATGTAGCTGGGGCGACAGGGCGAAAATGCTTCTGCAAAGCAATTAACAATTGACCATGCATATTGGAACGTAAAGGAGCAGTACTCGCCTCGTAATCTTTAACACATTGAACTACGCAAAGTTTGGGATTATTGGGAAAAGAAGGATAGGTAATCGAGGCTGTATATGTCTTTGTGCGTCTGGAAAGAACAAAAGTAACACCTTCAGTCGTAAAACTGCGACCTGCCAAGTCCAGAGACACGCGTTTGCAGGACACAAGGCACAATAACATAGTCAGTTTTGCTGACAGTTGCTTACGAGATAACAAGGGATTGGAAGGCCAGGCCTCCAAAAATCGCAAAACAATGGAAACATCCCAAAAGGACACGTACTTGGGACAAGGAGGTTTCGCCAGTCGAATGCCCTTAAGCAATTTGGAAATCAACGGATGTTCACCCGCAGGTTTACCATCAATATGAATGTGGCCTGCCGAAATGGCGGAACGGAAATTATTAACTGTTCGATAAGCCAAACCGGATGAGGCAATGGAAGCTAGAAAATTAATGATCAGAGAGACATCTGCTGAAGCGGGATCAACCTCCCGTTGAACACACCAATCACACCATCGCTTCCAGGACCCTCTTTAGCGTTTATGAGTGTTGGGTGACCAAGCTTCGCTGATAAACTTGGAAGCGTCTCGCGAAAGGCCTGGGATTGTCCAGCGATCCCTGAAATTCGCCATGCAAGGAGAAGGAGATTGCCTGACTGGATCAGCGGATGCGGATTGCTGAGAGGATTTAGCAAGAGATTCCACTTCTGGGGAAGAAGGAGCGGCACTGAACAACACATTTCCAGGAGAACCGGGAACCAAGCTTGAGCCCTCCACAGAGGAGCAATCAGAATCAGTTCCGACTGATAACGCTTTGTGCAAGCCAGGACTCTGGGAATCATCATGAACAGGGGAAAGGCATAGCACAGGAGCGATGGCCAGGTCTGCAGAAATGCATCCGTGGCCAGGGCTTCCGGGTCCGGCCTCCAGCTGAAAAACAGGGGAAGCTGAGCGTTGAGGCGAGAGGCAAACAGGTCGATCTGACACTGGCCCCAAACCCGGAGGAGAGAACGGAATACGCTAGGATGAAGTCTCCAATCGCTGAAGTCCCGAAGGTGACGTGAATTTCAGTCCGCAATCAGATTGTTGCGACCAGGAAGGTATTCGGCAATAACAGTGATCTTCTTTTGGAGACAAAAATTGCCAAAAAGCCTTGGCGATCTCCGCCAAGATCCTGGACTTCGTCCCGCCTAACTTATTGACATATCGAACCGCCGAAATATTGTCCATGCGGAGAAGAATGCAACAATTGGATCGGTGAGGAGTGAAACAACGGATCGCAAAGGACCCTGCCAGGAGTTCCAGGCAATTTATATGGAGAGACAACTCCTGGGGAGACCACCGACCCCCCCGTCGATACCGGACCGCACTGGGCTCCCCAACCCCACCAGCTGGCATCGGACTCTATCACCATTTCCGGAGACGTTGCGAATAGGGCTCGCCCATTCCAGGTATCCATGTGGTCCAACCACCACTGCATCTCCCACCTCGCTGCCTCTTAAAGAGGGACCAGATCCGAATAGCGAAGGCCTTTCTGGAGATGACGGATCTTCAAACGTTGAAGGGCCCTGTAGTGTAGAGGGCCCCGGAAAATTGCCTGAATCGAGGACGCCAACAGACCGACAACTCGTGATACGGATCTCAGCAATACAGTCTGTCTGGATATAACTGAAGTCAACTCCCTCTTTATGTAACAAATCTTTTGATTGGGTAAGAGAAGTTGACAGGAAAAAGAATTGACTTGAAACCCAGGAATTCTATCACTTGCGATGGAACGAAGACAGACTTCTCAGGATTCACCAGAAATCCCAGAGACTGTAAGAGGTCGATAGACCACTCCAGATGCATCATGAGTTTGATGGGACAATCTGCCATGATCAGAATGTCGTCCAGATATATAATCAAACGAACGCCCCGAGCACGCAAGCATTCCACGACGGGCCTCAGAAGCTTCGCGAAGCACCAAGGGGCTGACGAGAGGCCGAACGGGAGAACTAGGTACTCAAACCGTTTCCCCAGTGATTGGAACTGCAGGAACCAATGGTGTGGGCCGAACATTGGAATCGACAAATACGCGTCTTTGAGGTCGAGGCGGACCATCCAATCCCTTTCCCGAAGAAGATCTCGCAACAGATGAATGCCTTCCATCTTGAAATGGCGATAAACCACCCCTCCGTTGAAATCCTTCAAATTTAGAACCAAACGAGATCCGCCCCCTTTTTTCTGAACCAGAAAAACTGTGCTCACAAAACCCTTTGGATGGCGGGCAGTCCGAAGAATCGCCCCTTTTTGCAGGAGGGAGTCTATCTCTGCTGAAATGAACTTTTGATCGTGAAGGGAGAAAACCAATGGGGTTGGAGGGTGGGTTTGATGCTGGGGCTGGTGAAATTCTAATTTGTAACCTTGAACAGTTTCCAGCACCCAAGCATCGTTGGAGATTAGACGTCAATTGTGTAGAAAAAATTGGATCCTGCCCCCCAGAACAACATCGGAAGCTGGAATCAACCTCACCTGAAGTGTTGGAATCATGGTGTCCTCCTTGATTCCCGCTGAATCTTTCTGTCTTATATTGCCCTCTCCCTTTGCGAGAGGGATAGAAGTTGGAACGATTGTTGTAGCCGGCATCTTGACCACCGCCTCTTTGGGACTGGAATCCCCTTTGGGAATTCTGTTGAGAGCCACGGCCGAACGAGCGTCCCCTGTGTCGTCCGGCCCTGGCAAAAACCGGTCAAAACGCTCGCCTTAGTGAAGCTTGAGCCTTATCAAGCCCACTAAAAGTTGCTACAAAGTTAGTAAGCTCCTTTAGGAAAGGCTAGCCAAATAGCAGTCCTTGTGCCAAGGGTCCAGACTCGGAAGAGGAGAGCTCCACCAGTTTGGGATCTAATTTCAGGAGGATGGAGCGGCGACGCTCACAAAAAATTACGCAATTTGCATTTCCTAATCGACAAATTGCCCGTTGGGACCACTCAATCAACTCATCTGGATCGACAAGACCCGAAGATTCCTTGGCCTGGAAACCCAGGTCCAAGATCTTAGTGAGAGGGCCCAACAAATCAAGCATCTTGTCTTGGCATGAACGCCACGCCCGGTCAATCCCTTTCATAGGGTCCTTGGCATACTTTTTAAGGTATGTGACCATCATAGGGTCAACTTTCAGGGTATCAGCCAAATTGTCAGTCAGATCAGGACGAGGGCACTCCGACCGGAGGCGAGCCCTAACATCCTTTTCAAAGTGCTGGCGAATATGCGCCTGAACATATTCCTCCACCGCCGGGGAGGGAAGCCAGGAAGAAGAATTTGGATGAATTATGTCAGAGGGCTCAAAATTGAGAAGGGAAGGATGTGTGGGAGCATCCACATAATGCTCCTTACAAGCCTTCTTCAAAGGGGGGGGACCATCGTGGTCAGAGGATGAAGAGAAATGAGTGTCATCTAAATCTGTATGTGGAACCTGGGACGTGGAAGCTCCCCCAGAGGACTTCGTAGTAGAATGACCGGTGCATAAGGACTTAGCCAACTTCTGAAAATCGGATCTATGGGGATTAGATGGAGACTTAGAAGAGCTCCGAGAAGAAGGCAACCAACCCTGTTGCTGGGCATACTTAGATAAATGACGTTTCAAGGGAATAATCGCTTGAACCAGAGCCTTATTAACTGACTGTTGTACCCCTTGATCCAAAGCCTCAACCAAATCTTGCTCCATAGAGCCAGAGGCATCATCGTCATAAGAGTAGTCGTCCTCATCATAATAATAATCAGCCATAATCGCACCAAGTTGAGACAATAATGCCCACAGAGGAGACTTAATCAAAATGGCCAAAGGCACAATGCAGGGGAGTGACCAACCCCAAAGCAAGCCAAAAACTCACAGGCAGAGCCTGAAAGACACGGAAATTAAATGTGGAGGGAGGGCTTGCTCAAATCAGCCACTCTAGGCAAAGCCTATGAAAATTATGCAGCCCAAATTAATATTTGCTGAATTTGGGCGTAAGTTGGGGCCAGCTGCAGGCTGTGGGCTATAATGGGCGAGGGCGCCGTGTTAGAAATATCCTCCGGTGCTGGATTGACGAGGAAACTCCGGAAAAATGGCCGCCGCGCATGAGCGGAACAGCCGCCTGACAGCACAATCAAAGAGGCTCGCTCGCGCGCGATGCGAGCTCCCCTGACCCGGTAACTCCCGCTCCACTGAGAAAGAATGCGGGCGCGAAGCGCCTGCACCAAAGAGGCGTACGCGCGCTTCCAAAGCAGTCCGTGAAGGCAATGCAAAGCGCAAAAGGAAATGGAATTGACTCACAGAAAGGCAGATGAAAAACCGGCAAAAGCAGCAGGGAATGAAGCGCAAGCAATGCGGAAACCAAACGGCAACAATGCGCGCTGAACAGCAATACACAGCAAGTACAAATACAATGCCAGAAATAAGCAAGTAAACAAATATGAAAACTGTAGAAATGCACTTAACTGGCTGCGGAGCAGCAAAGAAAGAGGATGTGGTATTCTCTATGGCACCTTTTATACTAGTGACTCTGATATGTCATGTGATACCCAGAGGTTCATGGGTATTGTAGTTTAATTTTTATATACTGTTTTTCTATTGGCTGCTGAGCATTTCTAATAAAGAAATGAGAAAGCATAATCAGAGCCTCCTGTCCTGAGATAGAATTAATCCTCCAACGACATTTTCCTTGATGGAATTCTTGACCTAGGGGCAAATCTCACCCGACTGGCTATAGTGTCCTCATCACTTTATTACCGGGCTGTCAGAGAAAACTGAATCATCTACTGCCAAAGTTTCCTCAGTCATAGTTTTATTCAGTTCAGAACATTTGTCATGTACCTGAGGATTCTCTTCAAGCAATATGGGAACATCCACAAAATTATGTACCGTACCACCTTTGCATTCCCCAGACACCCTCTCACTTTCATCCAGTGTGCAATTGGCCAACATTTGCCATCTTGCTTTATAACACTTCTCGTATTAGTTTTGATCACTCGGATGGGTTCAGAGAATTTGCTCAAGCCTTTACTAATCCTTCTGCCCCACCTAATTCTGTCAAAATCACCTACAGCGATCCTACAAGGTGCAACCTTATGTGCCATGCCATATTGTCTTTTAGATTTATCCTGTATGTCACTAAATTTCTTGACAACAAACATGTTGTGCTTTTTCATAATCTTATGCTTTGAAAATAGTTTGAACCACCAATGACAGATCAACGAAGTGCGTTGTCTTCCTTTCAGAAGCACAAAAGGTGACCCTCCTGTGACAGCATGGGGTGTGATTCTAGACGACCACAATCTTTCACAAACAGATATCATAAAAGTAATCTTTCCTACCACAGCCAAGTGTATACTTTCTGTTAGATAACAATTACATCATTCAACTAAACTGTTGCATTGTGTAAGCAGCGTCGTCGTTGTTGCTGAAGTACTGTAGTCAGCTGATGAACTGGAGTCAATAGCGCCGGCGTCAGTAGGCCAAGTCTGCGGTGCAGGATGGGGGCGGTGCGTCGTGTAACTTTATGAGCGGTGCCCTCGAACCACAGTGCAAGCAGCGGCATCGATTTTTAACCGGTGTCGTCTTAGATACCAAGGCGGTGCGGAGTGCGGTGCCCACAGGTTGTGGTGCGAGCAGTGGCTCAGTGGCGGAGTCAACACGCTTCTTTGGTGAGACCAGGGTCGCAGTGCCCTCTGCGGCGCCAAGGCATCATTGTGAAGCGATGCGGAGTGTGGTGCCCACAGGTCGCTTGCGAGCTGCCGCTCGGTGGTGGCCTCAGCAGGCGTCGTCGGTGAGACCAGGGTCGCGTTGCGGTGGTGCCCTCTGCGTTGCCTTCAGGATACAGAGTCAGCAGCGGTGTGGTTGCTTTTCTTCTGTTGCAGCCCATAACACACAGTCCCCAGTGCTGAGGGCAGAATAGCTTGAAGTCTTTGTTGTTCCTGAGACTTCTTGAACAGGGGGGCAAGCTCTACCTCAAGCCCTTGGAGAAACTCCCAAAGTAGAATGCAGAAAGTTCAGTCCAGTCCTTTCACTGCCCAAGACAGAAGCAGCCACTGCAGGCCAACACAGCAAAGTGGTAGTCCCTCCTCACAGCTTCTCCAGCTCTTCTTAGCAGTCTTCTTTATCCAAAAGAGTTCTAAAGTTCAGGCATCTGGGCCCCAGTATTTGTATCAAAAAATCTTTTGATCCTCTAGGCAGAGGGTGTCTGTGCCCAGCCAGAACCAGTTCTGCCTTCTTTGATGTGATTTCCCAGCAGGGGGTGGAGACTGCATTGTCAGAGGCAGAACAGGCCCATTGAGGTGCAAAGAAATCTCCTCCCTCTTCCCCGATTGCATCCCAGGTCAATTCAGCCCTTTACTGACCTACCTAGACTATCGGGAGCCACCCTTGCTTCCATTCTGTCCTATGGGGAACAGGTAGCCTTGCATTAGTGAAAAACGAAATGGCTGTAATTCACTATCAGGACATGCCACACACACCAGGGCATGTCCTACCTTTCACATACACTGCACCCTGCCCACAGGGGTACTTTGGGCCTACCGTAGGGGTGTCTGACATGTAAGAAAAGGTAAGGTTAGGGATTGGCCAGTGTGTGCACGGGCCAAGTCGACATGAGTTTGGTGCGAGGATTTGTCCTTTTAAAAAAAAAAAAAATAGCAGGGATCCAGGCTAGTCTACGCACTGCCTGTCTCAGTCAGAGTTTTTCAGCCCTAGCACACTCCCCACCTTCCTCTTCCACTATTCACGTTTTCAGGGAACTTTCCCCACCATCTGAAGTCGATACCCTAGCTGTTCTAAAATCCATGAAATCTGGATCACCTACTGACCCCTGTCCCACGCGCGTTCTTGGAGGGGTGGTGGAGGTACTCTGTCATGAGGTCACTGAAATCATAAGTCTCTCCTTTAGGACGGCGACAGTCCCTGATTGCTGGAAGCAGGCTAAACTTCTGCCACTGCTGAAGAAGTCGGGCTTGGACCCGGCAGTTCCAGCTAACTACCGACCAATCTCCCTGCTGCCAGTATTGGCCAAGGTATGCGAGAAGATCGCTTTCCGCCAACTGAACGCTTTTGTTGAAACCTCTCATGCTCTTCACCCTGCTCAATCCGGGTTCCGCGCTGCTTACAGCACGGAATCGGCATTGGTGGAAATGTCTGAGGCCATCAGGGAGTGTCTGGACGCCGGCGGCAGAGTGGCTCTAATATTGTTGGACCTTCAACACGGTTCCTCATCAGCTTCTCCTCACCCGTCTGTCATCCATTGGCGTCACTGGTTCAGCCTTAAAGTGGCTGACTTCATTTCTTCTTAACCAGACCCAGCAGGTTTGGCTACCCCCTTTTCGTCATCGGCCAAGCTTCTTTCAACCGGGGTGCCTCAGGGGTCGACTCTAAGTCCGTTACTATTTAATATTTATCTGACCCCTCTGATTTTCTTGGCTGAACAACTGGGCGCTAAAATAATAGCCTACGCTGATGACACGCAGCTACTGTTTACTTGGTCGGCCACAGATCTGCACACTTCATCTGCCCGGTCCTGTCTTTTCTTAGTCTTCAATTGGCTGCCATCTGCCCAGCTAAAGTGCAATGAAGACAAATCCGAAATTTTACTTTATGGGCAGTTCCCCCCAAATTTCAGAGAATCCCTGTGGCCTTCAGACGTTCCACCTCCTAGCTCCGTTGGCAATCCGGCTAAAAACCTGGGGGTATGGTTCGGGGAAGATTTAACATTTGAGGAACATATTAAGAAATTCACCTGCGGTTGCTTTGGCACTCTTTAAGCTCTCCGCACATTTTTTCCTCTTCTTCCCAGAGCGGCGAGAGAAACTGTGACGAGAGCTCTCATTCTCTCTCGCCTTGACTACGCTAATGCCCTGTTCATCTGCATCCCGGCATACATGACCAACCGCCTCCAGATAATACAAAATGCGGCTGCCTGACTCCTTTTTAACATCTCAAGGAAGAGCAGCGTCCGCCACCATCTGCGCAGTCTGCACTGGCTTCCAGTCTCCCAATGGATTACATTTAAGACCCTTACTTTTGCCCACAGAGCTATTTACGATCTAGAACCACTTTATCCGAGGAAACGTTTTCCCCTGTATCTTCCTACCCTCCCCCTCCGATCTGCCACTCAATACCGGCTGGTTGTTCCACGTTTCAAACGTTCTCGCCTTGGTGGACACTCTATTGCTGTGAAAGCAGCAGTGGCCTGGAATTCTCTAGCTCTGGCTCTTCATGCTAACCAGAATTTTAATCTCTTTGAAAAAGCACTCAAGACCATTCTTTTTAAAATGATGCTTTACCTCTCTCTCCTCTATCTGTAGTGTCTGCCTCTTCACATCTCTCTCCTCGCGCCAGGATACTCCAGAGTAATTGAGTGCGCTACAAAACCACCCATAACATAACAGTTACAAACTGTGCGCAGACTCTGCAATGGCAGGTCTGAGTTACCTTTTGCGGGCTACTCACGTGGGTGGCACAATCTGTGCTGCAGGCCCACGAGTAGCATTTGATTCACAGGTCCTGGCACACTCAGTGCACTTTACTAGGGACTAACAAGTAAATCAAATATCCAATCATGGAAACACCAATCCATAGCACAATTTACACAGAGAGCATATGCACTTTAGCACTGATTAGCAGTGGTAAAGTGCCCAGAGTCCTAAAACCAACACAAACAAGTCAGGAAAAAATAGGAGGAAGAAGCAAAACGTTTGGGGATAAACCTGCAAACAGGGCCATTTCCAACAGGCCCCCTTCTGTTTGAGTGTTTAAAATGGTTGGTAACCCATACACAAGCTAACAGCTCGCACTCAATAACAGAATATTTTTGTTCCTCTTCATTTAAGGTCTTGGAAGTATACACTACCACCCATTCCGACCCACCTGCTCTTTGCAACAACACCGCACTAAGCCCATAAGCATTGGCATCAACTGTTATCACATACTTCTTTCCTTCCAAGAAAGACGGCAGTGCAGGGGCATTCATTCAATGCCTCAACCTTGCTTTCATTTTCAATTTTGGGCAAAGACCTGAAAACCGCCTGACCTTCTGAACCTAGTGAATGTAATAGGACGCTTTTTAGGTCTCGTGACCTATCAATGCGCATGCGCATTGAGAGAAGCGAGACTATAGTGCTTTAAACAAAGTTTAACTAACTGTGGCGATTTGGTGCTGTGCCCGTGCGCTTTTAGGTCAATGCGCAAGCGCATTGACCTAAAATGCGCGTGCACAGCATCCTCCCACTCCCTCTTACTTCACCTTTTTCTCTCCCCTTCCCTCTGCTTCGCCATCTCTTCTTTCCCTCTCGATTCCCCGTGTTTCCTCCTTTCCATATTTTTTCTGTTCTCTACTTCTCTCTGTCCCTTACCTCTGAGTTGTCCGCTCTCCCCTTTCTCTCACCGCACACCCCTTCCCTCCCTCCACTCGTCTGTTCTCTCCCTGCCCCCTTGTTTTTTTTTCCTCGCACAAATGTGAAAGCACTGTACAGCAGCAGAGAACAGGCTCCGCTTCCCTTGTGTCGTGTTTCCAGTGACTGCGGTAGTGTCCCTTACCTAATGAATGAGTGCTAAAATATTAATTGTGCACAAATGCATCCCGGACGTTCCTATGGCAAACGACCAGAATTAACGGGCAAGGCAACTGGCTGTTATGCAGGCACATAAGTGTTTCATTATTAGCCAACAGTGTGAAGTCCAACATTATCAAGTGCAAAAATAGTATTTTACAGCATGCGGTGCACATATTCGCCGTAATATAAATAAAAGGGCTACATGAGAAAAAATATTTTAAGATACATCTTTACCAAATGTGCAGCTCACAATGTAATGTCCCAGTCCTGCTATATGCACGTGCACTCCTTTCTCCCTCTCTCCCGCTGCCTAGTCCTCCCACCCCCTCCCTCTCCAGCGCGCGCTCCACTCGCATCTGCCTGCTGCTCCCCCGCCCACCCCCCCACTCCCCCAACCAGCAATTCACACACAGCAACGCCACTCACACACGCAACGCAACTCATCCACGCAACCCCACTCATCGACGCAACCCCACTCATCGACGCAACCCCACTCATCGACGCAACCCCACTCATCAACGCAACGCCACTCACACACGCAACGCCACTCACACACGCAACGCCACTCACACACGCAACGCCACTCACACACGCAACTCATCCACGCAACCCCACTCATCCACGCAATGCCACTCACACATGCAACGCCACTCACACACGCAACGCCACTCACACACGCAACGCCACTCACACACGCAACGCCACTCACACACGCAACTCATCCACGCAACCCCACTCATCCACGCAACGCCACTCACACACGCAACGCCACTCACACACCCAACACCACTCACACACCCAACGCCACTCACACACCCAACGCCACTCACACACCCAACGCCACTCACACACGCCACTCACACACGCAACTCCACTCACACACGCAACTCATCCACGCAACCCCACTCATCCACGCAACCCCACTCATCGACGCAACGCCACTCACACACGCAACACCACTCACACACACAACGCCACTCACACGCAACGCCACTCACACACACAACGCCACTCACACACGCAACACCACTCACACACGCAACGCCACTCACACACGCAACGCCACTCACACACGCAATGCCACTCACACACGCAACGCCACTCACACATGCAACGCCACTCACACACGCGACGCCACTCACACACGCAACTCATCCACGCAACCCCACTCATCCACGCAACCCCACTCATCGACGCAACGCCACTCACACACGCAACGCCACTCACCCACGCAACGCCACTCACACACGCAACGCCACTCACACACGCAACGCCACTCACACACGCAACGCCACTCACACACGCAATGCCACTCACACACGCAACGCCACTCACACACGCAACGCCACTCACACACCCAACGCCACTCACACACGCAACGCCACGCACACACGCAACACCACTCACGCACGCAACTCATCCACGCAACCCCACTCATCCACGCAACCCCACTCATCGACGCAACGCCACTCACACACGCAACGCCACTCACCCACGCAACACCACTCACACACGCAATGCCACTCACACACGCAACGCCACTCACACACGCAACGCCACTCACACACGCAACGCCACTCACACACGCAACGCCACTCACACACGCAACTCATCCACGCACCCCACTCATCCATGCAACCCCACTCATCCACGCAACCCCACTCACACACGCAACGCCACTCACACACGCAACGCCACTCACACACGCAACGCCACTCACACACGCAACGCCACTCACCCACGCAACGCCACTCACCCACGCAACGCCACTCACCCACGCAACGCCACTCACACACGCAACTCATCCACGCAACGCCACTCACCCACGCAACACCACTCACCCACGCAATGCCACTCACACACGCAACGCCACTCACACACGCAACGCCACTCACACATGCAATGCCACTCACACACGCAACGCCACTCACACACGCAACGCCACTCACACACGCAACGCCACTCACACACGCAACTCATCCACGCAACCCCACTCATCCACGCAACCCCACTCATCCACGCAACCCCACTCACACACGCAACACCACTCACATACGCAACGCCACTCACACACGCAACACCACTCACACACGCAACGCCACTCACACACGCAACTCATCCACGCAACCCCACTCATCCACGCAACGCCACTCACACACGCAACGCCACTCACACACCCAACGCCACTCACACACGCAACGCCACTCACACACGCAACGCCACTCACACACGCAACTCATCCATGCAACCCCATTCATCCACGCAACCCCACTCATCCACGCAACGCCACTCACACACGCAACGCCACTTACACACCCAACGCCACTCACACACGCAACGCCACTCACACACGCAATTCATCCATGCAACGCCACTCACACACGCAACGCCACTCACACACGCAACACCACTCACACACGCAACTCATCCACGCAACCCCACTCATCCACGCAACGCCACTCACACACGCAATGCCACTCACACACCCAACGCCACTCACTCACGCAATGCCACTCACACACGCAACGCCACTCACACACGCAACTCATCCACGCAACCCAACTCATCCACGCAACGCCACTCACACACGCAACGCCACTCACACACCCAGCGGCACTCACACACGCAACGCCACTCACACACGCAACGCCACTCACACACGCAACGCCACTCACACACGCAACGCCACTCACACACGCAACGCCACTCACACACGCAACTCATCCACGCAACCCCACTCATCCACGCAACGCCACTCACACACGCAACGCCACTCACACACCCAACGCCACTCACACACCCAACGCCACTCACAAAGCCAACGCCACTCACACAGCCAACGCCACTCACACACGCAACGCCACTCACACACGCAACTCCACTCACACACGCAACTCATCCACGCAACCCCACTCATCCACGCAACCGCACTCATCGACGCAACGCCACTCACACACGCAACACCACTCACACACAGAACGCCACTCACACGCAACGCCACTCACACACGCAACGCCACTCACACACGCAACGCCACTCACTCACGCAACGCCACTCACACACGCAACGCCACTCACACACGCAACGCCACTCACACACGCAACGCCACTCACACACGCAACGCCACTCACACACGCAACTCATCCACGCAACCCCACTCATCCACGCAACCCCACTCATCGACGCAACGCCACTCACACACGCAACGCCACTCACCCACGCAACGCCACTCACACACGCAACGCCACTCACACACGCAACGCCACTCACACACGCAACGCCACTCACACACGCAACGCCACTCACCCACCCAACGCCACTCACACACGCAACGCCACGCACACACGCAACGCCACTCACGCACGCAACTCATCCACGCAACCCCACTCATCCACGCAACCCCACTCATCGACGCAACGCCACTCACACATGCAACGCCACTCACCCACGCAACACCACTCACACACGCAATGCCACTCACACACGCAACTCATCCACGCAACGCCACTCACCCACGCAACACCACTCACACACGCAATGCCACTCACACACGCAACGCCACTCACACACGCAACTCATCCACGCAACCCCACTCATCCACGCAACCCCACTCATCGACGCAACGCCACTCACACACGCAACGCCACTCACCCACGCAACGCCACTCACACACGCAACGCCACTCACACACGCAACGCCACTCACACACGCAACGCCACTCACACACGCAATGCCACTCACACACGCAACGCCACTCACACACGCAACGCCACTCACACACCCAACGCCACTCACACATGCAACGCCACGCACACACGCAACGCCACTCACGCACGCAACTCATCCACGCAACCCCACTCATCCACGCAACCCCACTCATCGATGCAACGCCACTCACACACGCAACGCCACTCACCCACGCAACACCACTCACACACGCAATGCCACTCACACACGCAACGCCACTCACACACGCAACGCCACTCACACACGCAACGCCACTCACACACGCAACGCCACTCACACACGCAACTCATCCACGCACCCCACTCATCCATGCAACCCCACTCATCCACGCAACCCCACTCACACACGCAACGCCACTCACACACGCAACGCCACTCACACACGCAACGCCACTCACACACGCAACGCCACTCACCCACGCAACGCCACTCACCCACGCAACGCCACTCACCCACGCAACGCCACTCACACACGCAACTCATCCACGCAACGCCACTCACGCACGCAACACCACTCACCCACGCAATGCCACTCACACACGCAACGCCACTCACACACGCAACGCCACTCACACATGCAATGCCACTCACACACGCAACGCCACTCACACACGCAACGCCACTCACACACGCAACGCCACTCACACACGCAACTCATCCACGCAACCCCACTCATCCACGCAACCCCACTCATCCACGCAACCCCACTCACACACGCAACACCACTCACATACGCAACGCCACTCACACACGCAACACCACTCACACACGCAACGCCACTCACACACGCAACTCATCCACGCAACCCCACTCATCCACGCAACGCCACTCACACACGCAACGCCACTCACACACCCAACGCCACTCACACACGCAATGCCACTCACACACGCAACGCCACTCACACACGCAACTCATCCATGCAACCCCACTCATCCACGCAACCCCACTCATCCACGCAACGCCACTCACACACGCAACGCCACTTACACACCCAACGCCACTCACACACGCAACGCCACTCACACACGCAATTCATCCATGCAACGCCACTCACACACGCAACGCCACTCACACACGCAACACCACTCACACACGCAACTCATCCACGCAACCCCACTCATCCACGCAACGCCACTCACACACGCAATGCCACTCACACACCCAACGCCACTCACTCACGCAATGCCACTCACACACGCAACGCCACTCACACACGCAACTCATCCACGCAACCCAACTCATCCACGCAACGCCACTCACACACGCAACGCCACTCACACACCCAGCGCCACTCACACACGCAACGCCACTCACACACGCAACGCCACTCACACACGCAACGCCACTCACACACGCAACGCCACTCACACACGCAACGCCACTCACACACGCAACTCATCCACGCAACCCCACTCATCCACGCAACGCCACTCACACACGCAACGCCACTCACACACCCAATGCCACTCACACACCCAACGCCACTCACAAAGCCAACGCCACTCACACAGCCAACGCCACTCACACACGCAACGCCACTCACACACGCAACTCCACTCACACACGCAACTCATCCACGCAACCCCACTCATCCATGCAACCGCACTCATCGACACAACGCCACTCACACACGCAACACCACTCACACACAGAACGCCACTCACACGCAACGCCACTCACACACGCAACGCCACTCACACACGCAACGCCACTCACTCACGCAACGCCACTCACACACGCAACGCCACTCACACACGCAACGCCACTCACACACGCAACGCCACTCACACACGCAACGCCACTCACACACGCAACTCATCCACGCAACCCCACTCATCCACGCAACCCCACTCATCGACGCAACGCCACTCACACACGCAACGCCACTCACCCACGCAACGCCACTCACACACGCAACGCCACTCACACACGCAACGCCACTCACACACGCAATGCCACTCACACACGCAACGCCACTCACCCACCCAACGCCACTCACACACGCAACGCCACGCACACACGCAACGCCACTCACGCACGCAACTCATCCACGCAACCCCACTCATCCACGCAACCCCACTCATCGACGCAACGCCACTCACACATGCAACGCCACTCACCCACGCAACACCACTCACACACGCAATGCCACTCACACACGCAACTCATCCACGCAACGCCACTCACCCACGCAACACCACTCACACACGCAATGCCACTCACACACGCAACGCCACTCACACACGCAACGCCACTCACACACGCAACGCCACTCACACACGCAACGCCACTCACACACGCAACGCCACTCACACACGCAACTCATCCACGCAACCCCACTCATCCACGCAACCCCACTCATCCACGCAACCCCACTCACACACGCAACACCACTCACACACGCAACGCCACTCACACACGCAACGCCACTCACACACGCAACGCCACTCACACACGCAACTCATCCACGCAACCCCACTCATCCACGCAACGCCACTCACACACGCAACGCCACTCACACACCCAACGCCACTCACACACGCAACGCCACTCACACACGCAATGCCACTCACACACGCAAATCATCCACGCAACCCCACTCATCCACGCAACCCCACTCATCCACGCAACGCCACTCACACACGCAACGCCACTCACACACCCAACGCCACTCACACACGCAACGCCACTCACACACGCAATTCATCCACGCAACGCCACTCACACACGCAACGCCACTCACACACGCAATGCCACTCACACACGCAACTCATCCACGCAACCCCACTCATCCACGCAACGCCACTCACACACGCAACGCCACTCACACACCCAACGCCACTCACTCACGCAATGCCACTCACACACGCAACGCCACTCACACACGCAACTCATCCACGCAACCCAACTCATCCACGCAACGCCACTCACACACGCAACGCCACTCACACACCCAACGCCACTCACACGCGCAACGCCACTCACACACACAACGCCACTCACACATGCAACGCCACTCACACACGCAACGCCACTCACACATGCAACTCATCCACGCAACCCCACTCATCCACGCAACGCCACTCACACACGCAACGCCACTCACACACCCAACGCCACTCAAACACCCAACGCCACTCACACACCCAACGCCACTCACACACCCAACGCCACTCACTCACGCAACGCCACTCACACACGCAACTCCACTCACACACGCAACTCATCCACGCAACCCCACTCATCCACGCAACCGCACTCATCGACGCAACGCCACTCACACACGCAACACCACTCACACACACAACGCCACTCACACGCAACGCCACTCACACACGCAACGCCACTCACACACGCAACGCCACTCACTCACGCAATGCCACTCACACACGCAACGCCACTCACACACGCAACGCCACTCACACACGCAACGCCACTCACACACGCAACTCATCCACGCAACCCCACTCATCCACGCAACCCCACTCATCGACGCAACGCCACTCACACACGCAACGCCACTCACCCACGCAACGCCACTCACACACGCAACGCCACTCACACACGCAACGCCACTCACACACGCAACGCCACTCACACACGCAACGCCACTCACCCACCCAACGCCACTCACACACGCAACGCCACGCACACACGCAACGCCACTCACGCACGCAACTCATCCACGCAACCCCACTCATCCACGCAACCCCACTCATCGACGCAACGCCACTCACACATGCAACGCCACTCACCCACGCAACACCACTCACACATGCAATGCCACTCACACACGCAACTCATCCACGCAACGCCACTCACCCACGCAACACCACTCACACACGCAATGCCACTCACACACGCAACGCCACTCACACACGCAATGCCACTCACACACGCAACGCCACTCACACACGCAACGCCACTCACACACGCAACGCCACTCACACACGCAACTCATCCACGCAACCCCACTCATCCACGCAACCCCACTCATCCACGCAACCCCACTCACACACGCAACACCACTCACACACGCAACGCCACTCACACACGCAACGCCACTCACACACGCAACGCCACTCACACACGCAACTCATCCACGCAACCCCACTCATCCACGCAACGCCACTCACACACGCAACGCCACTCACACACCCAACGCCACTCACACACGCAACGCCACTCACACACGCAATGCCACTCACACACGCAAATCATCCACGCAACCCCACTCATCCACGCAACCCCACTCATCCATGCAACGCCACTCACACACGCAACGCCACTCACACACCCAACGCCACTCACACATGCAACGCCACTCACACACGCAATTCATCCACGCAACGCCACTCACACACGCAAAGCCACTCACACACGCAATGCCACTCACACACGCAACTCATCCACGCAACCCCACTCATCCACGCAACGCCACTCACACATGCAACGCCACTCACACACCCAACGCCACTCACTCACGCAATGCCACTCACACACGCAACGCCACTCACACACGCAACTCATCCACGCAACCCAACTCATCCACGCAACGCCACTCACACACGCAACGCCACTCACACACCCAACGCCACTCACACGCGCAACGCCACTCACACACACAACGCCACTCACACACGCAACGCCACTCACACACGCAACGCCACTCACACATGCAACTCATCCACGCAACCCCACTCATCCACGCAATGCCACTCACACACGCAACGCCACTCACACACCCAACGCCACTCACACACCCAACGCCACTCACACACCCAACGCCACTCACACACCCAACGCCACTCACTCACGCAACGCCACTCACACACGCAACTCCACTCACACACGCAACTCATCCACGCAACCCCACTCATCCACGCAACCGCACTCATCGACGCAACGCCACTCACACACGCAACACCACTCACACACACAACGCCACTCACACGCAACGCCACTCACACACGCAACGCCACTCACACACGCAACGCCACTCACTCACGCAATGCCACTCACACACGCAACGCCACTCACACACGCAACGCCACTCACACACGCAATGCCACTCACACACGCAACTCATCCACGCAACCCCACTCATCCACGCAACCCCACTCATCGACGCAACGCCACTCACACACGCAACGCCACTCACCCACGCAACGCCACTCACACACGCAATGCCACTCACACACGCAACGCCACTCACACACGCAACGCCACTCACACACGCAACACCACTCACACACGCAACGCCACTCACACACCCAACGCCACTCACACACGCAATGCCACTCACACACGCAACTCATCCACGCAACCCCACTCATCGATGCAACGCCACTCACACACGCAACGCCACTCACCCACGCAACACCACTCACACACGCAATGCCACTCACACACGCAACGCCACTCACACATGCAACGCCACTCACACGCAACGCCACTCACACACGCAACGCCACTCACACACGCAACGCCACTCACACACGCAATGCCACTCACACACGCAACTCATCCACGCAACCCCACTCATCCACGCAACCCCACTCATCCACGCAACCCCACTCACACACGCAACGCCACTCACACACGCAACGCCACTCACACATGCAACGCCACTCACACACGCAACGCCACTCACACACGCAACGCCACTCACCCATGCAACGCCACTCACCCACGCAACGCCACTCACCCACGCAACGCCACTCACCCACGCAACGCCACTCACACACGCAACTCATCCACGCAACGCCACTCACCCACGCAACACCACTCACACACGCAATGCCACTCACACACGCAACGCCACTCACACACGCAATGCCACTCACACACGCAACGCCACTCACACACGCAACGCAACTCACACACACAACGCCACTCACACACGCAACGCCACTCACACACGCAACTCATCCACGCAACCCCACTCATCCACGCAACCCCACTCATCCACGCAACCCCACTCACACACGCAACACCACTCACACACGCAACGCCACTCACACACGCAACGCCACTCACACACGCAACGCCACTCACACACGCAACTCATCCACGCAACCCCACTCATCCACGCAACGCCACTCACACACGCAACGCCACTCACACACGCAACGCCACTCACACACCCAACGCCACTCACACACACAACGCCGCTCACACACGCAACGCCACTCACACACGCAACTCATCCACGCAACCCCACTCATCCACACAACGCCACTCACACACGCCACGCCACTCACACACCCAACGCCACTCACACACGCAACGCCACTCACACACGCAACGCCACTCACACACGCAATTCATCCACGCAACGCCACTCACACACGCATTGCCACTCACACACGCAACGCCACTCACACACGCAACTCATCCACGCAACCCCACTCATCCACGCAACACCACTCACACACGCAATGCCACTCACACACCCAACGCCACTCACTCACGCAATGCCACTCACACACGCAATGCCACTCACACACGCAACTCATCCACGCAACCCAACTCATCCACGCAATGCCACTCACACACGCAACACCACTCACACTTCCAACGCCACTGACACACGCAACGCCACTCACACACGCAACGCCACTCACACACGTAACGCCACTCACACACGCAACGCCACTCACACACGCAACTCATCCACGCAACCCCACTCACACACGCAATGCCACTCACACACGCAACGCCACTCACACACGCAACGCCACTCACACACGCAACGCCACTCACACACGCAACGCCACTCACACATGCAACGCCACTCATACACGCAACGCCACTCACACACGCAACGCCACTCACACACGCAACGCCACTCACACACGCAACGCCACTCACACACGCAACGCCACTCACACACGCAACGCCACTCACACACGCAACACCACTCACACACGCAACGCCACTCACACACGCAACGCCACTCACACACGCAACGCCACGCACACACGCAACGCCACTCACGCACGCAACTCATCCACGCAACCCCACTCATCCACGCAACCCCACTCATCGATGCAACGCCACTCACACACGCAACGCCACTCACCCACGCAACACCACTCACACACGCAATGCCACTCACACACGCAACGCCACTCACACACGCAACGACACTCACACGCAACGCCACTCACACACGCAATGCCACTCACACACGCAACGCCACTCACACACGCAATGCCACTCACACACGCAACTCATCCACGCAACCCCACTCATCCACGCAACCCCACTCATCCATGCAACCCCACTCACACACGCAACGCCACTCACACACGCAACGCCACTCACACATGCAACGCCACTCACACACGCAACGCCACTCACACACGCAACGCCACTCACCCATGCAACGCCACTCACCCACGCAACGCCACTCACCCACGCAACGCCACTCACCCACGCAACGCCACTCACACACGCAACTCATCCACGCAACGCCACTCACCCACGCAACACCACTCACACACGCAATGCCACTCACACACGCAACGCCACTCACAAACGCAATGCCACTCACACACGCAACGCCACTCACACACGCAACGCAACTCACACACGCAACGCCACTCACACACGCAACGCCACTCACACACGCAACTCATCCACGCAACCCCACTCATCCACGCAACCCCACTCATCCACGCAACCCCACTCACACACGCAACACCACTCACACACGCAACGCCACTCACACACGCAACGCCACTCACACACGCAACTCATCCACGCAACCCCACTCATCCACGCAACGCCACTCACACACGCAACGCCACTCACACACCCAACGCCACTCACACACACAACGCCACTCACACACGCAACGCCACTCACACACGCAACTCATCCACGCAACCCCACTCATCCACGCAACGCCACTCACACACGCCACGCCACTCACACACCCAACGCCACTCACACACGCAACGCCACTCACACACGCAACGCCACTCACACACGCAATTCATCCACGCAACGCCACTCACACACGCATTGCCACTCACACACGCAACGCCACTCACACACGCAACTCATCCACGCAACCCCACTCATCCACGCAACACCACTCACACACGCAACGCCACTCACACACCCAACGCCACTCACTCACGCAATGCCACTCACACACGCAACGCCACTCACACACGCAACTCATCCACGCAACCCAACTCATCCATTCAACGCCACTCACACATGCAACACCACTCACACTTCCAACGCCACTCACACACGCAACGCCACTCACACACGCAACGCCACTCACACACGCAACGCCACTCACACACGCAATGCCACTCACACACGCAACTCATCCACGCAACCCCACTCACACACGCAATGCCACTCACACACGCAACGCCACTCACACACGCAACGCCACTCACACACGCAACGCCACTCACACACGCAACGCCACTCACACACGCAACGCCACTCACACATGCAACGCCACTCATACACGCAACGCCACTCACACACGCAACGCCACTCACACACGCAACGCCACTCACACACGCAACGCCACTCACACACGCAACGCCACTCACCCACGCAACGCCACTCACACACGCAACGCCACTCACACACGCAACGCCACTCATCCACGCAACGCCACTCATCCACGCAACGCCACTCATCCACGCAACGCCACTCATCCACGCAATGCCACTCATCCACGCAACGCCACTCATCCATTTGCAAAACCAAAAGGTCAAACTCTTCTATTGCGAGACCTATTGCATTTTCAATGCTTGTTTTTCTTCCCACTGACATACTACCTCCATCAATTGCCATTAAATAAGTCAAAAACTCCCCCACCCATCTCTTTCAGGGTATAGATGGTTCACCTTTTATTTGTAAAAATTTTAATGGAGGATCCAACTGCATGTTCGCACTTAACTAGCCTTAAGTAAAAAAAAATTTAAAAATAACCTCAAACCTCAGCACTAGATAATAAAAAATATGTGCCACAATAGCCCAATGAAGGACAGTGTGAATCACCATTCACTGAGGTAAAATATTTGTCCTTGAACAGTGTAAAATGGCTGCCAATAGAGTTGGAACGCAGGTGCCCATAGGATTTAATAGGCAGTGAAAATGGCTGCCCAAACTAAAACGAGGCTTGAAACGCCAGTACTTGCTGCATGAACGAAGAGACTGCAGGGCTCCTACGGGCGTGTAACAAGCAAGACACACAGAGGAGGCAGTCCCGCCCATCAGCCGCAGCGGAGCAACCCCCACACGCTGATCACTCACTGCGCAGGCTCACAGACAGAGCTCCGAAATGGATCAGCGAAGGCGGCTCAGGTGAGGAAGGCACCGGGAAAATGCAGCAGACTTCAATGCAGCAGGGAACACCAAGCCATGAAGTCCAAACGAGCCTCTGCTAACTTTTGCAAATATAGGGTTCGTTCAAATTCAAAGCAGTTCCTAGTAAGTTCAAGGCAGGCACAGTCGTGAACAAAGGATATCAGGGTAGTATGTTCCAATTCATCTTGTTCTAAGGTTTCTCCGATGACTTTGAGAGTCTCTTTCTGTTGAAGACTGTATACAGGCTCTTAATATCTAGTCTTATTAGTATGTTTCTATCTGGGTCGTATTGTATTTCATTCAATCAGATCAGAAGATCCTTAGGGCCAGATGTAGGTAATCCCAGATTACTGATTCTTAAATACCGAATCATACCGATTCGGTATTTAAGAACTGGCAATCGGGATGTAGGTATTTTTACTGATTCAATTACCGAATCAGTAAGATTCGGTAATTACCGAATCGGTATTTACTGATTCGGTAATTGCCATTGATTCCTATGGGCTTTGAGGCCCACAGGAATCAATGTCAATTACCGAATCGGTAAATACCGATTCGGTAAAATTACCGATTTTACAAGGGGGACAGGGTGTCACTTTGACACCCTGTTGCACCCCTGATTCTGGCTTGTGTGCAATGTGACACACATACATGCCCTTAGGGCATGTATGTCTGCCACATGGCACCGGTGTACATGCACAGATGTGCATGTACACAGAAATTCATTATTTACCACCAAGTATTATTTGGTGGTAAATAACGAATTCCTAAGGGCCTGTGGCACTGTTTTCAGTGCCACCTACATCTGGATTTACAGAATCGGTAAATTTACCGATTCGGTATTTTACCAAATCGGTATATATACCGAATCTGTAACTTTACCGATTCTGTAAATTTAGGTCCCCTACATCTCAAACTCCAAATACCGGTCGGTAACGGCCGAAATCGGCCGTTACCGACCGGTATTTGGCGACCTACATCTGGCCCTTAGTGTCTTTGAGGTATGTAGTGGTGCTTTGTGTGCATGGTTGGAAGAAGAAGTCGCAGAAGCGAGATAAGGGCTCCAGCAGTAAGCTTATACCAGATAAAAATAGGACGTCCCCTCCAGGATTCCCTATTGTATGTATCTTTGGGAGAGTGTAGAAGTAGGGCGTTATCAGGTTGGTAGTAAATAGGAATTCAGCCTCTTTTTTTTAAATTTATTTTTTATTATAAATTTTTATTAAAAGAAGAGAAAAAAAACAACAGACAAGGCAAAAAACAGTATACATGGACATGTGTTCACAGAGGAGGACACCTAGGCACGGTATTACACAGTAGATCAATAGCACACGGAGTGAGGAGGGGGCCAGCGGGGACACAAATTAGAGATAACATAAAGAACACAATATATGGAATGTCGGATCAGGGGGACATCGGGGTTCTCCACGAATGGAGGCGTACACATATTACCACGATATACGTTCCATTGGCTCCAAATGTTGTTCCATTTCCTAGGTTTGCCCGCGCCACATACACAGTCTTCTCTCTGAACATACACCAATCCATATTCTCCTTCCATACCGATACCGTGGGTGGCCGCTGGGAGCCCCACAACTGCGCAATATCTCTCTTAGCGATCATATTCCCAAGGGTCGCCCACTGCGTCTGTGCCACACCATAATCATTCGGCTCCCACACATTCAACAGACAGCGTCTGGCCTCGGGCAACAATACTACTCCAGTGACCCTTCCCATCACTGCATGGATACGATTCCAGAACGTCACCACCTCCGGACACTCCCAAATTATATGAAGGAAAGTTCCAAGCATCCCACAACCACGCTTACATAACCCATCAGGGGAATAACCCATACGAATCAAGTGCGGACCAGTAACATATACACGATGTAAGATTTTGAGCTGAACAAGTCGGAGACGGGCAGGAATCGCAAATTCTTTGGGCGAGGATAATGCAGCTTGCCAATCCTCGTCGTCCAGCTCCAAGCCATCGCCGGTCCAAACCTCCCTGAGACTCCCCAGCAGATCCAACCGGGTATTGATCAACTTCTTATATATCAAAGAAATGGTACTGTCGGGCACGTGGCCGTCAAAGACCCGAGCTTCAAGGGGGGAGGACTCGGGGACGTCGGTACCCGCAGGGAGAGCCGAATTTAAAGCATGGTGAATCTGTGCATACCGGAAGAATTCCCTGTCACTCAATGCATATTCTGTCTGTAATACGGCAAAGGTCTTGATTTTGCCCTTGACCCAAAGATCGCCCACAGTGCTGATACCAATCATATCCCATTTTTCAAACCCTTTTGTTTTCCAGAGACATCCCAACCTCTCAGACGCATACAACGGGGTCGCATGAGTCAATCGATCTCTCCATCCCATAGACGCATTCACATCATGCCACACTCGTACAGCAATCCTGGTGGGTCCAGATAAATCCTTTCCCACCACTTTGGAATAGAGCGCCCTTCTGTAGTCTCCGCCCGGTAGCAAATATTTATCCATCTCGAACGCCGGGTTAGGAGCTGGAGCGTACGTTGCATGATTGATCGCACTCAGCTGCGAGGCCCAATAATAACGCTTGATATCCGGCAGCGCTATGCCCCCATCATACCAGGGAAGTGTGAGTTTAGCGAGGGTGATACGCGAGCGTCCATCCCAGATTAACCGTCTCTGCAGGCTCTCAACCTCTCGAAAGTAGCTCGCCGGAATAATATTGAACGTATTCTGAAGCGCGTACAAAAACCGCGCCAGGGACATCATCTTAAAAAGGGCTGCATGCCCGAGCGGTGCTAGAGGCAACCCGCGCCAGCGCACAACATCAAGTTTCAATCTCTGAAGAGGAGGGAGCAGATTACGTTCATATCGAGCCACGGGGTCCAAGGATATAAAAATCCCCAAGTACTTAAAGCCCGTCGGAGAGACCTGAATGGGGCACCTGCGAGGCAAGGGAGGGGGACCGCCCGAGAGCACGTATAAACAGGATTTAGCCAAGTTGATCACAAGGCCAGAGTTCCTCCCAAACGAAGTAAGCACGTCAAATAAAAAATTCAGAGATTTTCGAGGGGACGTAAGGTACAACAAGATATCATCCGCGTAGAGCGAGACGCGATCCTCGAAGTCCGGGGACAACTGGATCCTCTTAATCGAGGGCTCCCAGTGCAACCAGGCAGCCAGCGGCTCAAGGGCAAGAGCGAAAAGCAGTGGTGACAACAGGCAGCTCTGCTGTGTGCCACTCCCGAGGACAAAAGACGCAGACACTCGACCATTCACGACCACCTGCGCCAGCGGCTCCTCATACAAAAGTTTCACCCAGCCGATGAACCCGGGGCCGAAACCGAATTTCACAAGAGCGGCCCAGAGATAAGGCCACTCAAGCGTATCGAAGGCCATCGTAGCATCCAAGGAAGCCAAGATGGCCGGCACACGAAAAGACGCCGCCCTCGCGAGAACACCGTGCAAGCGCCGCAGGTTGAGCGCCGTGTTACGGTGTGGGATGAAACCGGACTGATCCGGATGGATCAAGTCACTGATAACATTTGTCAGGCGGTTAGCTAATAATTTGGCAAGAATTTTCGGTTCAGCATTTAGAAGCGAGATTGGTCTATAAGAAGGACAGCGATCCCGTGGCTTCCCCTCCTTATGAATCACCACGATAGTAGCAAGACGCTGGTCACGAGGAAGGGAGCCGGTGTCTCACGATTCTAGAAACATATCGCGAAGATACGGAGCCATTTTGTCAGGACACAATTTGTACAATTCAATGGGCAGACCATTGGGACCCATGGCCTTGCCAGAACGCACTGAACGAATGGCAGTAGCCACCTCATCCGCCGAAAGCGCCGCGTCCATTAGGTCTCTGTCAGCCTCAGACAGGCAGGGCAATGTAATATCGCGGAGCAACAAATGAGAGTCTTCCTCCGGCCTGTCAGAGACCGGAGAATACACAGTTCGGAAGTGCTCCACAAAGCACTCGACAATTTCAGCCGGGTCAGTCACACACACTCCGTCAAGGTTCTCAATCACAGGAACTACACGACTCGCCCTTTCTTTCTTGTCCAGCCACGCAATCAATTTACCCGCCTTATCCCCAACATCATACAGTCTGCCCTGCTGTTCTCTGCTCATGACTTTCGCAGCATCAGTAACCAGGGTCCTATAATCTAATTGTTTGAGACTGAGGGAATGAAGCTTGGCAGAGGACACTCCGAGCTGCAAGTCACCCTCCAGCTCGGCTATCTCTGTCTCCAAACGCACCACCTCTTCGTGCTTACTTTTCTTGGCGTTAGCGATTAGAGATAAAGCCTGCCCACGTATCACAGTCTTAAAAGCTTCCCACAGTGATACAGCAGAGGACACAGACCCCACATTTTCGACAAAATAATGATCGAGGGATTTCATCAACTCAGCACAGGTCTTGGGATTGAGAAGATACCAGGGGTTTATTGGGGCGACTCGTCCCTCATTACTCATAGTAGTATCCATGCTAAGCCACAATGGGGAGTGATCGGATATGCCCCGGGCGAGGTGCTTCACCTCCCTGATAGAGGAGGCCAGCGCCGCCGGCATCAGAACATAGTCGAGTCTAGACAGGCTGCCATGGGCTCCAGAGTGGAAGGTGTATTGCACCTGATCCGGGTGTAGCAACCTCCAACAGTCTACCAGACCCAGGGTCTCCAAGAACCCACTCAACCAGGATTGAGACTTGATAAGATCTCTGGGGGGGTAGCGATCCATATTACCGGAGACAACCGAGTTGAAGTCTCCGCCCATCACCAAGATGCCCTCTGGGAGCCCCAGTACTACACGCCCCAGATCCGCAAAAGTCGGAGTCTGTAGACCCGGCGGGATATATACAGTAACAAATGAGACAGTCCTCCCCTCCCATCTACCAGTGAGAGCAGCGTAGCGCCCCCTATCGTCATGAATCACATTGTCTATTGCCAAAGGAAGGGAGGACCTGACGAGGATACCCACACCCCTAGAACCAGAGGTAAATCCAGAGTGTGCCACAAGGCGATACCCTCGCCGATTCATGGCGTGACACTCGTTCCCAACCAGATGCGTTTCCTGCAATAATACAATATCAGTGGAGAGACGCCGCAGCAACTGTAGCACCACACCCCGTTTTATCCTATCCCCCAATCCATTGACATTCCAACACATTAGTTTCAACCCACTACCCCCCATCCCGGAAAGAAACGCTGAATCCACCCCATAGCAAACACAATGACCAGATCAATAAGAGAGACGATACGTTGCCTTGAAAGAAACTCACAAACACCCAGAACCCCCCCTCCACCCCCCAACTAGAAACCGTTACAACGCCCCCCACCCTGCACCCCTGCGTTAGACTCAAAAGCCACCCCAACTTGCAGTGTGCCTGTCGCCCTATCATTAAACTAGTCTACAAGAAGAAACCCCAGAGGAGGAAAGAGTCCCACCCCCCCGCCACCCTCGGGTATACAGCAATAGAACACAGTAGTAGAAGAAGTATCAAACCCAGCCGAATGACATGTGAAGTGTTCAGAAATCAGGAATCATAATGTCACTCTTGTTCCGAGACACCGCCCTCGGCTCCACCCGGATGCCCGGTTGAGTCATTCTGTTTGGGAAGGGTATCCAGCCAGTCACTAACTCCGTCGGGACAATCGAAAAAGAAAGTCCGGTCTTCATATTCGACACGCAGTCTGGTTGGAAATAGCATTGCATATTTCAGTCCCAAGTCTCTCAACCTTCGCTTCACTCCCTGAAACCCCATCCTTTGCCTCTGAATAAGCTGGGTGAAGTCCGGGTAGAAACTCACCGTCGTGTTCTCAAATTTTACGGGGCCACTCACTCTCGAGGCCTGCAGGATAATGTCTCTGTCTCTGAAATTGAAGATCCTGGCGATGATAGGTCTCGGAGAGGCACCCGACTTCGGTTTTCCGCCTGGCACTCGATGGGCACGCTCCACGGCGAAGAATTTACTCAGGCCTGTAGGGGCGAGATGATTCAAGACGAGGTCCTCCACAAGGAGATCCGTTGCCGGAGCACCAGAATTTTCAGGGACCCCAATAAGGCGTATGTTGTTGCGTCGGGCCCTGTTTTCAAAATCCTCCAGTTGGGATGTATGTCAGTACAACGCGATCTAAAAGATCGCGGTACTTGACAACGCGGGCATTACAACGCAAGTTGTTACAACGACTTGCGTTGGAGGGCGCGGACTTTGGAATATTATAATTTTATATTCCAACACCAGTCCACGTAACAGTAGGGAAGGTGTTGGAATATAAAATTACAATATTCCTTGCCCAACAGCGCCATCCAGCGCAAGTCGTCGTAACGACTTGCGGTGTAATGGCATCGTTGTAAAAGCAATGCGGTGTAAACACCGCGTTGTAAACAATGTTTACCTCCAGTTGATGGGCCATGAGATCGTTGGAGGATCGCAAGTTTCCAACTTCCGTCTGCAGATCAGACACATCGGCCGTGAGGCTAGAAGTCTTCAGATCTAGAGACTTGACCCTTTTATTGGTCTTCGACAAATCAGCTCTGTTCAAAGTAACATCAACAGCTACAGTGTCAATTTTGAGAGCGAGAGCCTCGTATTGCTGACCAATGGAAGCCTTCATGTTGGCAATGGCGCCCATGACATCTTGCAGAGTCAATTCGGACGACGCAGTCGGATCGTCCTTAGGGTCCTCCAAAACTCGACCGGTGCCACCGGGGGACCCCTTGGGTTGGGTATAGCGATCCATGACGTTGGTTTGGGTCGGTCCCACACGTACAGGCGTTTTGGTCTTCCGCTTCTCGTTGTCAAGCCTGGCAGTCATTTTGAATGGTGAGCCCCGAAGGGGCCCGCGAGACCTGGTGAAAATGGCCGCTCACCACCAGACCACCAAAGATCACGAAAGTGGGCCGCAGGGGCGAGAGCAGCAGCTCAGCCCAACACCCAAGCACTCACGACCGTTGGCATACAATAGAGAAGCAGAGTTAGGCTAGACCTCGGTGGGGGCGCGAAGCAATCAGGCAATCAGATGAGGCCGTAGGCACAAAAACGAAACCGAAAGTCAACTCAGGGCAACAGGGGTAGCCCCTCAGGCCGTTGTTGTTCAACTACTTCCTGGCGTCTTGGTGTGCCAGCCCCCGGTGTCGCCGTAGGGCGGGCCTCAAAAACTCCGATCGGCTTATCTGCGGTTCCCGAAGTCCAAATGAAATTTTGAAAACAGCTAAGGTGTCAGCTGAGGTTCATCTTCAAGAACCCGTCGTCAAAGTCAGGATATCTTTCAGGATATATGCGGAGGGCGGCGAGGGACTCGGGATCCCTGTGCTCACGCGGCCATCTCGGATGCGCGCTAAGCTCCTCCTCCTTCAGCCTCTTTTTTGATGTGACCTTGTTGGATTCTACTTCCTCTATCAGTTCTTTGATCTCAGATTTGAGCTGGGGTGTTATGGCTGATCGAAGGACTTTGTAATTCTTTCGGTCTTCTAGAAGACAGTTACATTTGATGTCTTTGAATTACAATTCCTCCCCCTTTATCTGTTGGTTTTATAATGATTTTATTCTGTGCTTTAAAATCTTTTAGTGCTTTTGTCTCTACCGTGGTCATATTATGGAAGATTCTCTTGTCTCCCTCATGTAGTGCATCTACTTCATTGAAAAACACCTTGTTCAAATGTAAGCACTTTATTAGGAATATCTGTTGCATGGGGACAGAAAGTGGATTTCTTTTTTAACCCGGTGTGTCCCCTATACTTTGTATAATTGGGAGCATCAGTTTTCTCAAAAAAAATGCTTTGAGCTTAAGTTTTCTGAAGTACTCCACTTGTTCGCGATGTAGGCAACATTTCTCAAAATGGGCTGTGGGTACAAACTCTAGCACTATGTTTAGGACCTTGAGTTGTGTGTCAGTGAGTATCACTGAGGACAAGTTTGTTACTATGTTATGTTCCTGCTGGTTCCTGTCGACATGCTTCTTGTGTGTATCCTTGTTAGGTGGTATTCCCAGTGTACCTTGGTGTCTTTCCTTTTCTTGCCCCTTCCTCCTCTTCCTAAAAAGGAAATCTTTGTATCGGGTTGGATCGTGGAGGTGGTCCTTGTTAGAACATATTTACCCCACCGTAAAATTACAGGGGTTGTAGAGGTGGGGAGAAGTGATGGGGTACTCCCAATGGTGTCTGAAAAGGGATAAAGATCTGCCATGAATGTGCCAATGATCTAGTCATGTTTCTCCCTCTTTGTCCGCCTCTATTCTCTTCCCCGCTATTCCAACTGTCTGAGTAAGATGATCTACCGTCAGAAGATTTGGTGTCAGTAGATTCATAGTTTTTCTCAGTACAGCATCGGTAGTCAGATGCTGAGTATGAATAGGTTTTAATGAATGAAAACCATTTCAGTTTTTTGTTTAAACATTTGAACTTTGGTCTAGGTCAAATCTTTATATTCTGTTATCTGTTTGTTTATTTTCTCCAATTTTTTCTTCTATGTTATCGTGGTTTTTAAATGGTTTTCTGAGCTCTAGATCTCTACCAACATTGCCTCCGATAAGCATTTGACTGTCTTTATAATAAGAATTAACCAGTTTCTGGTGCCGTATAAACTATTTGAGCCGAGTCTTTTCTGAAAGAGGCATCTTCCATGAAAATTCTGGGCACATTTGGACCATGCGACCTCCTGGGGCAGAATTTGATCTTAAATATTCTGTAATTCTTACCCCAGGTAGTATTGTTCTAATTCTGTTGCCCGTTTGTTAGGTGAGGGTGTTTCAGTCCTTTGCCCTAGCCACATTGTGATTGGGTGAGGGTTCTCTTAAAAATCTAAAGGGTTTCCTGACTCATGTGAGTGAGTGGCACTGCAGGATCTATAACTTTGGTAGCAGGCTCTCTTACATTGTTTGTTGTATAACCAGACAAGCCACAGAATTGTATCCTGGGCTCATTCAGTGGGTTATAGTGATGTGTATTTATAGTGTACAAGGCCCTGACCTGCAACATAAAGCACTATGAATATGTCAGTCACTTTTGTATAACAGTTACACATTCTATAAGATATATTCCGCAAAACATGCAAACAGATTTAGGGCCATATTACGATCTTGGCGAACAGGGTTACTCCGTCACTAACGTGAGGGATATCCCTTTCGCCAAATTACAATTCCATTATATCCTATGGAACTTGTAATATGGCGGACGGTATATCCGCCACGTTTGTGACGGAGTATCCCATCTGCCAAGATCGTAATCAGGCTTTAGTGTTTAAGAAAAACTAGTGCTTTCAAATATATATGTTTTGTAATTTGCACTCAAACTTTACCCAGTGCAAAACTTTTTATTAAGTGTTTATTAAAAACATGCACAACAGAACTCAGCCGGTAACACTCCTACAGTACTTAAAAAATAAATAATAAAGCTCTGTCACCACTATGCTTGAAATGACTCCATAAGCCCCTACTGGTTGGAGGAGGGCGAGCATACAAATCAACTAGAAGCGCTGAGCCTCATCTCTGGCTTCCCTCTAAGAGCCCATGCATGTACCAAGCAATGGAAATATTTAGCCTGTGTATCGTGAAATAAACATCAAGTAAAAGTATGATAAAATATTTTTCAAAATTCAAAAAAGTGTATGTCTTTAATGCATGCATGCTTTTCACCTTAGAACATCAGCTTATATCACTTCATTGAGAGGCAATTATTAAAAGTCCATTTTCTATTTTTGAAACATTCATATGACAGAAATTCCATTAGTGCACTGTGAGAAAGTGCCATCTTTCTTGCCTTGGTATGCCCCCACTTTTTTCTGAACTGCTGATATGCTTTGACTGAGTGTGCCCTGGGTTCCTGCCAACCAGGTACCCAGGGCCTGTGTTCCTTCCCTAAAACTGTGCTGAAACTAAAAACCCAATTGGCCTCTCTGGCCACCTGTCAGCTCCTAGTAAATGGTACCCTAGGTACCCAGGACATGTTGACCAGAGAAGACCCCTGAGGGCTGCAGCACTTATTGTGCCACCCTCAGAGGCCCTGTACCCTGGCATCCACACGCTGCCTTTGCAGGCTGAGTGCCTAAGTACAGAACTAAACCAAGAGTCGACATGGCACACATCCCTGTGTGCCATGCCCACAGAACCTACTGCCCTGGCATACTTCAGTCACCCCTCTAGCCGAGTGCCCTATGCCAGAGGTGTGGGCACAGGTGCATGAGCCCTGTGCCCCTACAGTACCCAGGGCTATTCCTGGGCACTGTAAGTGCAGTGATGCCATTAAGAGTATATAGTGCTGGGAGGTTGTCATTACGAACTCCACAGCACCATAATGGCTACACTAAAGACTGACAAGTTTGGTACCAAACTTCTCAGCACATTAAACTCGCACTGATGGCAGTGTGGGATTTAATATAAACTGCACCAGAGGGCATCTTAGAGATGCCCTCTGAAATCCTAACATACAATCCACGTCTGGGCTGAGTGGCTGCAGAGGCTGCCACACAGCAGACATGTTGCTGGACCCCTGGGTGGAGAGCCCCCTGCTCTCCTGGGCCTGCAACAATGCACATCCTGGGCGAGGTGCTAGGTCTCCTCCCCCAAGATGGGAAGGGGGAAGCTTCAAAGGCATGCCGCCTCTGTGAGCTTCTCCAGACCATTTGCTGTACCCAGCAACTGGCCCCCACCAGTTCTAACCCCCACTCTGGCGGGAAAAACTAAGTCAGGAAGGGGAGTGTGCCAGCCTGTGCCAACCCCACCCCTCAGGTGGGGGAGACGAGGTGAAGCACGACTCCGGGCTCCAGCCATCTTGTAGATGGGGAGCCCTGCCCAATCCCAGCTAAGTTCCTGCCCCCCTCCCACAGGAGAGGAGCAGACTAGGGGGTGTACTCACCCAAGACAGGGACGCATTGGTCCCTGTCCTTGCCCTACCTGTAACGCCTCTAAATTCGGTATTTAGGGGCTCCCTGAACCTTCCTTCCACAGATCGCGATACGAAAAGAAGAAAGAAGATCAAGAAGAATAAGACCCGCCGTGCAGCTGCTAACAACAGGACGACAACAACTGACTTGGCCCCAGCCCTACCGGCCTGTCGATCCTGGAACCAGCTCCTGCTTAATCCCGGCGACTCTTGCGGACAGCAACCTTGGGACACCCGGAGGACCTGCCTGCCTTGACTCTCTTGAAGACTGGGACTGCCATCAGCAAAGGCTCTGCTGCAACAACCCACCTGGTGCCAACCAGGAAGCTCCGGACCAGCCCACTCTGCACCCGCCGAGCCCAGGCCGGGCCCAACCGAACCAAGACCACGAGGACGTCCCCCCGGCGACTGGGACCCGAAGTCCAGTGCCCAAAGACCCTCCTCGACGAACCAGCTGAAGACTGCAGACTCAGAACCAGGGGCCACCCCAACCGCGACCAGCCGAGGGTAAGCTTTTCCGACACCCAAAGACACCCCTGCGCCCGGCGCCCTACAGCCCCCTGTGCCTCCCTTTGGGGTACCTACCTGTGCTCCAAGATCCCAACTTACCTCTTGAAGTGCTGGTCGCCCCTGGAGAGTTTCCATCCCCGAGCCTTCAGCCTTTGTTTCTTTTTTACCTTTCCCATTGGATAACATTGAGCACCCGACGGCTCAAGAGCACCCTGCACCCAGCCGCCCGAGTGCCGCTGGCTGTGCCACCTTTGTCCTATCCTACTTCCCCCCTTACCCTGAGTAAGTGACCAGGAGCCCAGCTCCCACAGCCGCGTGGCCTGCTAGCCAGCAGCCACCAACCGAAGGCCCCCTTCCCCTCGTTGGATATCATTGGGCCTACCTACCTCTGCACCCGGCTGCCCCTGTGCCGCTGGGATTGAACTAACTGTACTTACCTGAGTCTATGCCCAGAACCTTAACTTCACCAACTAAGTGCTCACCTGGAAGTCTATGCCCAGAACCTTAACTTCACCAACTAAGTGCTCACCTGGAGCCGGTATCTCACTTACCTGCCATTGGATAACATTGACCAATTTTGACCCGAAAATTTTCTAAGTGTGAAGTTTGGAAAACTGAAAATATTCGTATAAAATCAGCCAAAGTCCGAATTCCGAAGTACTAACCTGTGATCAGGGGAGAAGCCAGTACTGTACCTTTCAGCCCAGTACTGAACCGCAAAAGTAATCCCAACCGTGTTTACTAGTAATCTGTATTTTCTCCATAGGAACCCATTGTCTGCTTTTCTATGAAATTTCTTCTAAGTGTCTACTTTTGAAAACTTGAAATATTCTTTAAAAATCCTACGAAATACTGAAATGCAATTACCAACCTGTTCTAAGTTAAGACCCCAGTGCTGGCCCTAGGAGACTAGTGCTGGATTACAAAAGTAACGCGATCGTACTTTACCTGCATTCTGAATTTTCTCCCATTGAATAACATTCTCAGATTTTCATTGAAAAGTTTCTAAGTATGAACTTTTAAAACAGCTTTATATTCATGAAAATTTACTACAGTAACTAAAACGTTTTTGCTAATCTGGTTTCAGCTTAGACCCCCCAGGACTGAATCTATGATCTATTCCTGCAACTACCAAAGTAATCTGCATAGTAATCAACTGTACTTAAATGTAGAAAACCCATTGAGCTCAATGCTATAGTGTGTTTTAGGATTGTGTGGCTTATTACCAATACTGTATTCACAGTGTGCACAAACTTTATTGCTCCTTTGCAAAGTAATTACATGAGAGTACTCATAACGAGAAAAGTATATTTTTATAACTGTTGGTTCTAAAAATAAAACAACTATATCTGTGGATATAAAAACAATTGGCCTAGAGTTCAGTCCTTGAGTGTGTGAAACCTTTTGCTGATTGAGTGTGTACAACAAATGCTTTACACTGTCCTCTGGTACTGCCTTACTGCTCGACCAAGCTACCACTTTGGAGAGTAAGGTCAGTTCCGACTTTAGCCTCTGTTATACCTCTGGGGATGGTGGACTCTATACACACTGTACTTCATTCTAGTCCAGTATATATAGAGCCACTTTCTCACATACACTAAAAGGCAATTCAGTTGTCAAGCACCCTATATGTGACCTAGATTCTTACCATGAAACACACAAAAGGTGAAAGGAGGAATGCTTGCAATTTGTCTAACCGCCGGCAATCGCTCGGGGTAGCATCACAACCCATTGTTCTTTTTCTCACCATGGCATCTCAGTTTGGGCCCAGCCATATGCAAATCAGACTTGACCCTGCTCCTCATGGGAACAGTCCTTCCCAGGTTCTCCCTGAACCAGAAACAAGCAACCCAGGACTGGTTTCACCCTAGTTAGTGCCAGTGGTTAGATGTATTGCAAGCAGCCTCCCATTACCTTTTCTGTGTATATTTGAAGGTGCTCTCACATGTGATAATGAAGAAAAAGGAGGCTCTATGAAATATATTCACCTAAAATCAAACAGTTTGGTCAAGCAGGAATAGATCCTAGGCTTTCTGGTTTAAAATTATGCAATTCAGCCATTAAACCAGTATCTCTTTCTCTGTCCTGTTTTACTTCAAAGGTTAATTCTTGGTGCATGAGGCTATCTGTCTAGCTTGGTGGCAGGCAGAAGCCACATGAAAGCTCAGCTCATTTTGGGCTTGAGGGTTCAAAAGGACCTCAAATTGAGTTAGAGACAGGTATCATGCTTGAGCCTGGTTTGTAGCCTTCAGTTGGTCACCCACCTTTGATACTGCCCAGCAAGTAGACTATAAGTTAACTGATTAACACATTGCACATGATGGAGTGATATTTGGAAATAAATTTATTTCAGCTCGCAAAGTTAAACTTCCATAATAAATAATAATATTAACATGTGTGGAGTTAATTTTTATTAACCAACCTAGAGTAAAATTGCAAATCATTACACGCGGAAAACTAATATGTGTGCTCATATTTGTGCTTTATGTTGCAGATGCATGTTTATGTAAAATAATAAACTAATTTTGTCTATCGATATTGTCAGAATTAAATGCGGCTGTTTTATAATGGCATGTGCTTATTTCTGTGTGCTCATGTTTTGTTTTTCTGTCTTAAATGTTGCACGAATTTGTTTGTTGCTGCCTTTGCTTCTGCTAGGTAACATAGAGTAATGGGTAATAATTAGCAAAGGTGGGTGGGAAACAGAATGAACTTTATTTCTCACATTAATCGATGTTTTGTGTTTGTTTAGATATTAGTTTTGAGAGTGGGCCTAAAGAAGATGGCTGCCAGCACTGCAGCCTTCGAGACTTGACCAGAGCAAAACTTTCACCCATGCGCAGAACATTTTTCTGAACTGACAATGTTTATGCAGAAGAAATCCTGGTAGTTTTGAATGTGTTCTTGGTGACATTTCCAAGGACAGGACGGATGCTGTTAGGCCTGCTAAGATTAGGAAGTAAATGTTTCCCCGTCAAAAGTATCGTTTTGAGGAAGCAAAGAGGATGGTGAGACTAAGAACAATAAGAGCAAAGATGAAGCCCCGGACTTGGTCATGAGTGTGTGACCTCAGAGTGGACTGACGTGGCTTAACCAATGAGACGTTTGGATTGACAGAAAAAATATACGATACTGATACTTTAGTTAGTTAGAAAGGTATAAAAACTGTTCCCCTGGGAGGGAGGGTGCGCTTGCTGCTCATCTTCTCCTGACACCAGTTGGGCGTGATGTGCTGACGGACTTTCTTTGGAGCACGTAAGGAGTAATAGAGCTAAATGACTTTTACTTTATTCCTTTAGGTGAAGTGAGTTTTAGACAGGGAAGTTAGGGTTTAGGTGATGGAAAACTGTTTATTCTTCTTTTATCATGCTAATTGATTTTGCTTGAAACTGGTTGTTCTATTTTGCCAATCCTCAAATAATGCTGCTATAATAAAAAGATTCTAATAAAATGCACTTTCCTTGAATAAATAGTTAATAAATAAGATTCTGAAAAGACAAGCTGGCCTTGTTATTTCACAGTCGTTACCATCAGCAGATCCATTTGCCTAAGTGGCTTAATTAAATGCAAAATTTTACAAAAACCATGGTGAATTCATTATACTGCACTTGTATATAAATGTGTATATATTTTATGAATAGGTTTTATTAATTAGGTCATGTGATTCAGTTGTCCAAAAATATGTTCCGTTGGTTTATGGGCCTTGTGAGTGTTTTATGATTAATGGTGAGTATTGTGGAGTTGGGTAGCGTTACTTATGACATATTTTCTATAGGGGCGCTGGATCAATTCTCTGGTAGCAGAGTCCAGTTGCTATGGTAACCAACATGTTACATGGTAATTACATAGGATCGATGTTTAACATATGTTGAGTTTGTTCACTTGTTACATGTAGTCAACAGGTTTTTTCCTGCAGTGTGAAAAATCCTAGTTGTGCCGGCATATGAGTGGTGTGACAAAGAGAAGTTACACAGTGCATTTGTTCTGTTTCAAATTAGTGGTATTGTTATCACTAGTGTTGCGGTCGTACAACACGAATTTAGGGATTTTAGGTGTGTTAGGTAGAATGTATAGTGAGGATTGTCTATGAAATCGTAGCTTTTGAGTATAGGGACTTGGAGCCTGCTTTAAAACTCACTGCGAAGAGAGTAGTAGAATTTATCCAATCTTGAGTGAAGGGTAAAGTGACGTCGTTTATTTTACTGACAAATGTGGATTTCTATGGCTGGTTAAAGTCCTGCCAGGATTTCATGTATGTTTGATTAGAGAAACTTTCTGTTTGAAAGTGCGTAAATGATTTTGTAATTCCGTTCGAGTCCAACTTTGAATTGTTATTTTATGTACATTCAGAGGGTAACAAGTTCGTTATTACCTGTTTGAAGGGTAGAGTAGTCATACTTTATCAACAATTGTATATTCTGTGAGAATAGCGTTGTCTATTCCACGCAAAAGAATACTTGAGTGAATGTATAAACTGTCATTTTAGTTTAGCGAAACAGACAAATGGTTTGTTTTTCTGTTGTCATTAATTGAAATTCATTGAAGAAGTGTTTTAAAATGGCGCTGTGAAAATATTTTGTGAAGGAGGGGTAAGCTCCAGGAGTGAGAGGCGAGAAGCTGCAGCGGCTGTGTACGTCACAGGGTCCGCGCTGTGATTGGCAGGCATACGTCACAGCTAGCGCACTGATTGGCTCATGTGACTCTGATGAGCTGTTAGCTGATTGGCTTTCCCAGAAAGCAGCAATTCTATTGGTTGAGCAAGGTGGTGACGTAGCTTAACCTGATTGGCTTGTTTGTGTGTTTCGCGCACGGATTGGCTGGTTTTGCGGAACAACCAGGAAACATTTACGATCATTTTAAATTAAAGCGGATTTGATTAAAACATGAGTTATTATTACAAAAAGGAAGAGAAAAAGCTTACATGGCTTCAGAAATTAAAAAATTTACTTTCACCCGATAAGAAAATTGAAACGCGGGGTGGAAAATTACTTCATAAGTACAAAACACCTGCAGCCTATATGGAAGGTGAATACGGTTATCATACTTGTCTTTGGTTTGACAATTTGATGAATTATACCAAGGATGATGGTGTTTTGGCTTGGCCGGAGGATGGCTCATTTAATATGAGAATTTTGAAAAATTTAAGAGAAAAAATTATGGCTCTTGTGCCGAAGCCTAGACCAACACAATTTGATGCTTTAGTTGAATGGGAGGATGAGATGTTTGAACTTCAACGGGAAGCAAGTGGTATAATAAGACCATCAAAATCGACTTTCAAAAGAGAAACTCATCAGGATAGAATGCGTCGGTGGAGACAGGCAGACATGTGTGATGGTCTCTACCCAGTGAGAGTAATGATTACTGAAATACCAGGTCAAAAGAATACTCAAAAGAAAAATAATATTGGAGAAAGTGATTTGGAAGATCCAGTTCTAGAAGAAATATACCTTACAAATAAAAGACAGACTCCTTTAAAACCAGCTTGTTCATGGTCTACTCCGGTGGTTTCTACAGGAACCACACCAAGTGCACCTCCACTTAATGAGGAATCACCCAGATTTTACCCGAATAATACAGATACTCCTGAAAGATTAGAAACAAGAACTAATTCTAGTGCATATGATGAAAGTAGAAATTTTCCAGAAACCCCAGTTTCAAGAAATGAGATTCCTCCCAGAAGCTTAATGGGTACTGGAAGGGATGAGGAAATTCCAAATACTTCAGAATACTTACGATCAAAAGAAGAATTAATTCCGCAATTAACTAAAGGTATGGAAGCAGTAACAGTTCCAGTAATGATTGGTCCTGTTCAGCCAGTTTTCGATCAGGGAGAAATTAGACATCCAGGTTTGACTATTCCGTTAAATGCAGAAATTCAGAAAGTGGCTGAAATTTTTTATTCGATATTAACTGAAATACATCGAGAGAAAACAATGATGCCTGATTTAACTTTTAATCCAGGTTCATTATGCAGAACACCAATGGGTGCAGAGTCAGATACTGAATGTCCAGAAAAAAGTGTTGAGAAAACAGATTCATCCACAAAGCTTGATGTCGCAAAACTTAAAGCAGATTTGGAGGAATTAATCATTGGCACAATTGGTCCTGACAGTTTGAAGCATTATCAAGATGATGAATTATTATTCATTTGCAAAAGTGTACAGTGGAAAACGAAAAACAAATATGATCAATTAGAAGAATTGGCTGCAGAATTAGAGACTGATTTGAGGAGGCAGAAGAATTTGGGGAAACATTACAGATTGGATTTCACTGAAAAAGACATTGAAAATTTGAATACAATGGGAAGAATTGTGCATATAAAAGATTTGATTGTGTACATTAAGAAATTGGGTGACTTGAGCAAGTTGTGAGTGAAATGGACCAAGAAAAGAGAGGGAGAAAAAAGAGAAAGGTTGGCTAATCAGTATCCAATGAGAGAAATAGCAGGAGGTGGTTATGTGCATGTTCCTTGGTCTAGACAAGACATTCTATTGTTCACGAATGATTTTCCTCGGCTGAGAGAAAAGCCTGTGGAATGGTATCGACAGGTGGACAGATTTATAAAAGTGTCGAAAGTTTTATGGATTGATCGTGATGGATTCTTTGATATTGTTGTTCCATCAGATCTTTGGACAGAGTGTAAAATTGCTGTAAGTTGGCCAAAAGTAGAACCAGCTCGAGATACAGTGACAGGTGCTCCATCATCAGAAGTCATGGGACTGTATGACAAAGTGATTTATTGGTTGAAAGGAAAAATTGCCCCTAGAGAAGTAGATTGGGTTAAAATTGACAGAACGAATCAGGAGCCGAAAGAATCAGTTCATTCATTCTATGAAAAACTGCTGTTGGTTTTTAAACAGTACAGTGGCTATGAAAAATTAAGTGAAAAGGATATGAGCCACTTTATATACAGATTTGTTTATGGCCTGAGACCTGAAATCGGTGATATGATCAAGAATGGTATTGTCGGATGGCAAGTACTCTCAGTTGATGACATATTAAGAAAGGCAAAATACTTAAGTGATGAGATGGATGCCAGGCAGAAAAAATTAAAAGAGAAGGCAATGTGGGCACAGGTGAAGGTAGCTAAACAGCAGATTGCAAATTTGGAGAATAAAAATGTAAATTTTAACCAGAATCAGGGTCAAGGAAAATTTAAAGGCGGCTACAATAAACCAAAATTTAATGTTACTATTGAGGAATTGAAGCAAAAGTTGTCTTGTTTTAACTGCAGTGAAATTGGACACTGGAAGCGTGAGTGTAAAAATCCGCCCAGAAATTTTAAAAATCAATCATTAAATCCACAGATGCAGAATGATGCAAATCTGCAGCAACAGCTACAGCGACAGTTAAACAAGCTGAATCTTCAGCAACAGCTACTGCGACAGTTAGCAAATCAGCAGAGTCAGATTCCACAGCCTCCTCTTCCAAACTGTGGAAGTGGTCAGAGGTTTAATACGGAAACAGGATTCAGCGGAGGTGATCAGGTAATAAGAACACAAAGAGTGAATGTGCCAAATGTTTCTCGACAATTTTTAATGACAGAAAATGGTGGAAGTGATTCTGAGGATTACTTATGACGGTGCCTGAGAGAGGGGGAAGAGTGTATGCTTGGAGCCACTCTTGAGGTTGACCAGTCAGGTCCATTTGTAAATGGCAAAGTGAATGATGTAGAAATCACTTTTCTTGTGGACACTGGTGCTACCCGTTCTACTGGTAGATCAGTGGAAATAGAAAACCTCCCTCTCTCTGGTGAATCGATCCAAGTAGTTGGTGTAGCAAATCAGCAGATTAAAACAAGTTTGACGGAGCCTGTAAAAATTGAGATTGGCAAATTCAAAGATAAACACAGATTTGTAACCGTAACAGCAGTCCTGTAAACTTGCTAGGGAGGGACATCCTTTGCAAGATGAATTGCAAAATATATTGCTCACCGGAGGGTATTGAGCTTCAGACACTAGAGGAAGATGGGCTTTACATATTAACAATGTTAATGGTTGAAGCAGAGGAAAGCAAATTATTTCCTGTATTTGACAAAAATAATCTTCCAGAGGAATTGAAAAAGACAGTCAAAGCTGAAATTTGGGATTTATCAGGAAATGAAATGGGCCTGATGAAAAATGTTGATCCAGTTAAAGTCACAGTGAAACAGGGAATAGATTTTCCAAACATTCCACAGTACAAAATGAAAGCAGAGACAATTGAAGGTGTTATTCCTGTGATTGAAAAATTCATAAAACAAGGTGTTTTAAAATAAATTGAGAGCAGTCCTTGTAATTCACCGATCATGGGGATCAAAAAGCCAAACAGAACGTACAGAATTGTTCAAGACCTGAGAAAGGTTAACAAGATAGTTGTTCCTTGTTGCCCTGTTGTTCCAAACCCAGCAGTGATCCTTTACCAGATTCCGCATGATGCAGAATGGTATACAGTCATTGACCTTTGCAATGCGTTCTTTACTGTTCCATTGCACCGTGACAGTCAGCACATTTTTGCGTTCAGGTTCCAAGGTCGGACACTAGCATGGTGTCGTATTCCTCAAGGGTATACAGAGAGTCCATCTATCTTCAATCAGTTGCTAAAGAAATCATTGGAGAATCTAAATTTACCTGGAAGATCAACATTAGTCCAGTACATTGATGACTTGCTCGTAGCAGCAAAAACACAAGATAACTGTGTCACAGATACAATTACTCTTTTGAATCATCTGGCAGATGAGGGACATAAAGTGTCACCTGCAAAATTACAGTTTTGCAAACAAGAGGTAAAATATCTTGGTCACAGAATTGCAAAGGGAATCAGACAAGTGACAATTGAAAGAATTAAAATGATACAGGGAATGCAACCTCCAAAAACACAGAGACAGGTCAGGATGTTTCTAGGAATGGTCGGCTATTGTCGTCAATGGATTAGTGGATTTTCAGTAATTGCAAAACCATTGCAGAGATTAACAAAATCAGATATAAAAGATCCAATTGTTCTGACAGAAATTGAAATGGAAGCTTTTGAAAAATTGAAAAGAAGCTTGTGTGAAGCACCTGCCCTAGGCATGCCAGATAACGAAAAAGATTTTGAGCTGTATTGCAGTGAAAGAGAAGGATGTGCATTGTCAGTTCTAATTCAGAGACACGGAAAACTGAGAAAGCCAATTGCATACTTCTCAGCAGTACTTGATCCAGTTGCGAAAGCATTACCAGGCTGCTTAAAAGCAGTAGCTGCAACAAGTGTAAGCCTTGAGCAAAGTGAGGGAATTGTAATGGGATTTCCTGTAAAAGTTTATGTACCCCATTCAGTTGAAATTCTTCTTACCAGAAGCAAGACGCAGCACCTGACAAGTAACAGACTTACAAAATACGAGAAAGTTATTCTAGGATCAGATAATGTCTCGATAGCAAGATGTGTGAATTTAAATCCTTTCACATTATTGCCTGATGGTACTGTAACTGAAATAAGAAATGAAAATGACATTGACCATGAATGCTTGGATGTTTTGGAATATTGCACAAAGCCAAGGCAGGACATTAAAGATGTTCCTTTGCCTGAGTCAGATTTTGTTTACTTTGTTGATGGTTCTTGTTTAAGAACAGAGGAGGGCTTTTTGAGAGCAGCATATTCTGTCTGCACAGTTGCTGATGTAATTGAAGCATCATGTCTTGAAGGAATTCATTCAGCTCAAGTAGCAGAATTGATTGCTTTGATTCGTGCATGTGAAAGAGCAATACATTTAAAAATCACAATAATAACTGACAGTCAATATGGGTACGGAGTTGTGCATGATTATGGACAGCTCTGGTCTCAAAGAGGTTATTTAACCTCTGCAGGTTCTCCCATCAGAAATACAAAATTGATCAAAAGATTAATTGATGGCATTCAATTACCAGAAAAGATTGCTGTCGTGAAATGTGCAGCACACAAAAAGGGAGAGGATTTCATCACAAAAGGAAATGCCTATGCGGATGAAATTGTTAGGTATTGCGCTAAAAACAATTGTTCAATTAATCGGGAGAAAAAGGATGAACATGTTCTGAATTCACTAATGCTAACATCAGTAGTTGATACATGGCAGGGATTAAAAGATTTACAAGATGAAGCCAGTGATGAGGAGAAAAACACATGGTTGAGAGCAGAATGTAGACAGCGAGATGAGGATGGAGTTTGGACTTACAAAGATGGCAGAGTAGTTTTACCAAATAGCATGATTGCTGACATGGCCAGGATGTATCATGGTCTGGGACATATAGGAAGAGATTCTATGATCAGGCTTTTTAGACAGACTTGGTTCAATACAAAGTTTAGAACTATTGCATAATCTCTTTGTCAAAGGTGTTTGACTTGCCAACAAATGAACCCAATCAGAAAAACAGTTGTGGGAATGGGAACCATAGGACGGGAGGGTGGTCCATTCACCAGGTTGCAAATGGATTTTATTGAAATGCCACCACATAACAAATTGCGTTATGTCCTTGTAATAATCTGTTTGTTTTCAAGATGGGTTGAAGCGTTTCCTACGTGCCATAATGATGCAATTACTGTTGCAAAATTACTTGTAAGGGAAATTATACCTAGGTACGGTTTACCGGTGACTCTGGAAAGTGATCGTGGAAGACATTTTGAAAACAGATTATTACAATTGATTTGTGAAGCTTTACACATAGAACAGAAGTTACATTGTGCATTCAGACCAGAAGCATCATGTGTTGTTGAGCAAGTAAATGGAACAATTAAAAACAGACTTGCTAAAATGTGTCTAGCTACAGGTATAAAGTGGACTGATGCACTTCCACTTGTTTTGATGCCCCTGAGAAGTACACCTGATAAAAATACAGGTTTAAGCCCACATGACATCCTTATGGGCAGGATCATGAGACAGGCATTCATACCAGTAGGAAAATTGATGACTATTTATGATAGCGTCGTTTTGGAGTACTGCAGGAACTTGTCTGACGTCGTGACTTCTGTGTCCAATCAGGTGGGAACTGAAGTGCAAACAAGAGAAAAAGAACAAGCACAAGATCTGTTACCAGGTGACTGGGTTAGGACTAAAATTAATCGAAGAAGAAACTGTCTGGTACCCAGGTGGCAAAAAGCGAGACAAGTCATGCTTGTTATAAAAAATGCAGTGAAGTGCAAGGGTCTGAAGAGGTGGATCCATGCAAGCCATACTATTTGTGTGCCTACACCTGAAAACTCTGATGAAGAAAGTGACACCAAAGCTGATTCAGATTCTGAAGAAGAATCTGAGAGAAATCCAGATCCTGAAGATCGACAAACAGGTCGACATCTGGAAAATTCAACTGTGAATGGAAAATTGAGTGAAAAAGATTTAGAAATTGTGATTGTAGACTCTGAAAATGATGAAGATCTGCTAGAAAAAGAAGCAGAGGAGGAGTCTGATCAAGTTGTGATTCAAGACCAGGAGAGTATTGAAAAGCAGAAAAGAAGCTCTGAAAGCAGGAACAAGAAATCTGAAACTGGGAAGTTGAAGGTAATTGAAGAAGAAGAAGAAGAATTACCAAGTACCAGCTATAAAGATAGAGTTCCTAACGGAGTGAATTTGCCGAGTAAAGAAGTACCTGAGTCGAGAATTCAAATTTCTGACAGTGAAATTGAAGACAGTGATGATGAAGAATCACAGATAAAAAATTTCAGAAAAAGGGCTTGGAGAACAGAGTGTAATGTGACCGAGCCAAAGAGAAAATTACCGAGAAAAGGTGATAACTGGCCGAGTGAAAATGAAGGTCTGAAATTCAAATTGATAAAGAAATCAAAGGAGCAAGTCAATGAGATTTCAAGTCAAAAAGATCCTGAAAAGAAAAGTGAGGCAGGAAAGAAAATAGAAGTCATTAGCAGTAGAGCAAAGAGAGTTGTAAAACCGAACCAAAAATATAAGTCACCTGAGTGGACTTATATCATTATTCCACCTGTAGAGGAGGTGAACAGCAGTAGTCAGGAAGAGATTGAAGACAATAGTGACAATGATTGAAATATTTTTCTGTTAAAATTTAGGGTTTCTGTTTTTGGCGTAAGGCTGAAGAAATTGTGTTAGGTGACACAAGGTCGAAGAAACTTTGTTAGTTGGAAAACAAATTGTGACGCAAGGTCGAAGAAAAGTTGTTAGAAGGTGGGTTTTGTTTTGATTAAAAAAAAAAATTAAAAGAGGGGGGTATTAGGTATTAGAAATTTAGACAATTTTAGACATTTTTAATTTTTAGTTTTTGTATTATTTGCAAGGCTCTGTGAAAATGCCTTACGTTTTTGTTAATAACAGTTCAAGGTGTTCTATACTTAAGAGATGTTGTAAGATGTCCTCAATTTCTGTGATTCTAATAATCTTGCTTTGGTTAGTTCTAGCTGTCATTTTCCCTTTTGGATTTGACAAGGAAAAGTATAAGGTCAATATGACAAGCAAAGCTTCAGTTAATCAAGACAAACATAGTGCAACAAGCAAAACTAACAGAGTTATTGATCACAGACCAGAAATACATCAAGATAGATCTGTTGGCGATTTTTCTAGCAATACTTTTTCCAGACTCCTGGCTGAATATGTAAAGGTCATGGAGGTCAAGGACTGTTATATTTGTGTGAAATTGCCTGCTTCTGTTTCAGAGGGAGTTACATATAATATGCTTCCTCTTACTTATGGCATAACCTGCAGTGTAATAGCTAGCTTATTTTATCAGACTGGCCGTTTGGAGTATTATTATTCCAATTATGATGAGATTTTTGCAAACCTGAAAATTGAAAACAGCTTAAATAAGCACAAACAAGCTAAACAGATGAGGGAATTTTTCATTGTGACTAATGAACTCACCTATGAGTATGCTTTTAGAAATAATTTGACATGCAAATTGAGAGCTGAGGAAAAGTCTTTCCTGAATTTGGTTGAGGAGAGAAGAGCGATTTACAAAAGAAATGAAATGATCAAACAGACTAAATCCAAATTCTGGCAGTTAGAGGATGAAAAGCTTAATGTCAAATCATTTGAGAATGTAGCTATACACATAGACAAACCAATTAGTGGTAAATTTTGTATTAGAAGAGATAACACTTTATTCGACAATTATTTTGTGGGTGCAAGCCATTGTGAGGACACATATCAAATCATGGGGGGGTTGGGGATTCAAGGGTGGCAAAGACCCAATTTTTCCTGGAATTTATTTTGTTTGTGGAGACAAAGCTTACTATAACCTCCCTGATCACTGGTATGGGACGTGTTTTGTTGGACTTGTCTTTCCAAAGATATTTCATGTTGACAGAAATGCAGAAGGTTCATTTGAAATCAGCAGTCATGTAAATAGGTTTAAAAGAGAATGTTTCTCAGAAATTATGGGAGACATTTTTGAAGCAGTAATACCTTTAGTGGGTATAACATTGAATGCTGGTAGAATCAGAAAATTGTCCACAATTGTTGACAGGTTGTCAACTGACACAGCTAGTGGTTTCCAATTAGTGGATACCGAGCTTATTGCTATACGGTCCATGGTAATGCAGAATCGTCTTGCCCTTGACATTCTGCTAGCAAAAGAGGGAGGAGTTTGTGGCATTTTACATGTCCAACACTGCTGCACCTATATTCCAGATGAGAGTAGGAATATTGAAATGTATATCAAAAATATTACAGAGTTGCAATCAGAAATTGTACCCTTGGAAGAAGATGATTTTTCAGAACGTTTATCCAAAAGATTTGCAGCAATCAAAACCTGGTTTCAAGAGATTGGTGGTTCAATTCTTGGCAAGATACTGACACCTTTATTAGTTATAGTTTTTGTAATACTATTGTTGAAGATCAGTTGCATGTTACACAAGAGAAAGAAATACCTGAGGGAAAAGAAGAGAATCTACAAGATCAGAAAGGAACAGGAAAGAGAGATAGAACTGGAAGAGTTTCGTAGGACTCAATATGAGAGTTGTAGACAAACAGCTGAGACAAGTCTTTAGAAATACTAATATAGTTTAATTAAAACATGTTCATCTATGAGATAAAATTTTGCTAAATTTTTGGGTGTAGTTTGGTGATATTGAAATCACCAGATGAGGAAGTTGATGGAGCGAGATTTGGAAATAAATTTATTTCAGCTCGCAAAGTTAAACTTCCATAATAAATAATAATATTAACATGTGTGGAGTGAATTTTTATTAACCAACCTAGAGTAAAATTGCAAATCATTAAACACGGGAAACTAATATGTGTGCTCATATTTGTGCTTTATGTTGCAAATGCATGTTTATGTAAAATAATAAACTAATTTTGTCTATCGATTTTGTCAGAATTAAATGCGGCTGTTTTATAATGGCATGTGCTTATTTCTGTGTGCTCATGTTTTGTTTTTCTGTCTTAAATGTTGCACGAATCTGTTTGTTGCTTCATTTGCTTCTGGTAGGTAACATAGATTAATGGGTAATAATTAGCAAAGATGGGTGGGAAACAGAACGAACTTTATTTCTCACATTAATCGATGTTTTGTGTTTATTTAGATATTAGTTTTGAGAGTGGGTCTAAAGAAGATGGCTGCCAGCACTGCAGCCTTCGAGACTTGACCAGAGCAAAAGTTTCACCCATGCGCAGAACATTTTTCTGAACTGACAATGTTTATGCAGAAGAAATCCTGGTAGTTTTGAATGTGTTCTTGGTGACATTTCCAAGGACAGGACGGATGCTGTTAGGCCTGCCAAGATTAGGAAGTAAATGTTTCCCCGTCAAAAGTATTGTTTTGAGGAAGCAAAGAGGATGGTGAGACTAAGAACAATAAGGGCAAAGATGAAGCCCCGGACTTGGTCATGAGTGTGTGACCTCAGAGTGGACTGACGTGGCTTAACCAATGAGACGTTTGGATTGACAGAAAAAATATACGATACTGATACTTTAGTTAGTTAGAAAGGTATAAAAACTGTTCCCCTGGGAGGGAGGGTGCGCTTGCTGCTCATCTTCTCCTGACGCCAGTTGGGCGTGACGTGCTGACGGACTTTCGTTGGAGCACGTAAGGATTAATAGGGCTAAATGACTTTTACTTTATTCCTTTAGGTGAAGTGAGTTTTAGACAGGGAAGTTAGGGTTTAGGTGATGGAAAACTGTTTATTCTTCTTTTATCATGCTAATTGATTTTGCTTGAAACTGGTTGTTCTATTTTGCCAATCCTCAAATAATGCTGCTATAATAAAAAGATGCTAATAAAATGCACTTTCCTTGAATAAATAGTTAATTAATAAGATTCTGAAAAGACAAGCTGGCCTTGTTATTTCACAGTCGTTACCATCAGCAGATCCATTTGCCTAAGTGGCTTAATTAAATGCAAAATTTTACAAAAACCATGGTGAATTCATTATACTGCAGTTGTATATAAATGCGTATATATTTTATGAATAGGTTTTATTAATTAGGTCACATGATTCAGTTGTCCAAAAATATGTTCCGTTGGTTTATGGGCCTTGTGAGTGTTTTATGATTAATGGTGAGTATTGTGGAGTTGGGTAGCGTTGCTTATGACATATTTTCTATAGAGGCGCTGGATCACACACATATGTATTTCTTTCAGGTACCCCGGCAAGAAGACTTCCTTTTTCTTTAGCTCAGCTCCCTTTGCCCCACAGTACAGGAGACCTCCACCTATATCTTTTAGCCAGAAGCAACTATGGGTCAGTAGGGATGGTTACTTTTTTTGTAAAAAGTATGGGATTTTTTTTTAATAAAAAAGCTTGAGAATGTTGTTCCCAATAGATCCTGCCTACTTCGACCTCTGGTCAAAGGAAACTGCCAGCCTTACCCATCACTGACGTTTTATCTATAGCCAAATTTGCTAAGAACATTACACAGACACTGGCATTAGCCCTTAGGTTTACACTCACAGTTTGCACCTATGAAGAGGTCGCATAATTACCCACTCTTGCCTCTTGCCGTGAACCTCTCACCTCTATACAGGCTCCCTAACAGCATGAATACAATGAGAATTGGGTGTATATAGAAGTCGATCAGAGTGGGGACTTTTGGTCCCTCTGCTATTTTCAAGAGGCATGGTTCCTCTGCTTTTTTGTATGTGTTCCTCTTTTAGAACTCAATCCAGAATCTCACCCTAACTCACACGCCATTACTCTGTGTGGCAGAGCACGTACTTTATTTTGGCGAGAGCAAAAGACGGGCCTTATAGTTTATGAGGACATTGAAAACTTTTTCATTTTAGAGCAAGGTTCAGGCTTGTTTTTACTTCATTGGACCAGTGCTTAATTTTAACTGGTGGTTTCCGGTGCTCACCACCAGCACTTAATTATCACCGCCAGACCTAGTGACAGTCCACCACATGGTAGCGCTGTCTGTCTAATTTTGAGATGAGCAAAACAACCGTGTTTATTAACTTAACATACATAAAAAATTAATAATACCTGCCGCTCTCGCCATTAGCGTCGGGTGGCCTGAAATAGTCTGATCTGTCACACTAATAGGGTGCGATGGTTAGTAGTGGTGTTGGTACTATCATTTCCAGCGCTGGCAGGGGCAATGGGTGGTGCAGGCTGCAGTGACTTTCCGATAAGGGCCCTGGAACATACTTTTTGTACAAATTAAGGACTGTATTGTACACTATATGTGATGACACATAGTAGGGTGCCACCAGCCTCAACATGGAAGGACCTAAGAAGATGTCCCAGGTTTAAGCCATTAGAGTGGGTACTAATTGCCAAGATGACAGCTGCAAAACGTTTTGGGATTTTGAGCAGCCTGTTCTAACATAATCACCTATTTCATATATTCGCTGAAGAGGATATGAAGTGTTCCACTGGGAACACTCTGATGCTCCTTGATATTTTCATTCTTGCTTGCAGTAGTTGGTGCATATTCATGTCCATGATACATTTAACACTCAGTTCTGGTATTCATGAGTCAAAGGGAATTAAATATAATTCTTTGGCCAACTCAAAAGGTTAACTCTGCAAGAAAGATTGCAAAATAAAATGGAGAGAAGTCCAGAAAAGACTGTTATAAAATTCATGAAAATGTATTAATTCAATAGAAGAGAGAATAGAAGAGTTCTGCAGAAATAGACAACATGTTTAAGGTACGGTAAAGGGACCTATAATGAGTGTTTATTATGGAGGCTTCTTAAAGTCTGAGGGAGGCGAGAAACGTTAAAATATTCTTTTAAGAGTCCATATCGGTCTTTTTAAACAAGTTCCTTCCCCCCACTGTTTTCATTTATTCTGAATATGTTGTCACATAATTTGGATGTTTCTGTTACTGTTTTCAGGGGAATATAGGTGGGCGGATGGATGGATGGGTGGAGAGTATGGGGATGAATGAGGAGGGTGTAGGTGTAGGTGGGTGAATGGATGGATGGATCTGGAAGGAAGATGGGATCTAGGGGAGGCGTAGATGGATAGATAGATGAATGGTATTGAGGCTGATAGTGTGACCAAGCCGTTTATTGTTGTCACTGAGAACGTGGTTTCTAGACCCCCTTGTGTAAACTTCCATTGTTCTGTGTATGCTTAGAACCTTGTGCTGAACTCTTGTGTGTATGTACAAGTGCAGCAGCAGAGGTCTGTGTATATGCGAGCCCGAGAACTAAAACAAGTGGGATCCATTTTAGAAGCCCCTGGTTTGGCATGGCACAAGATGGAGGATGATGGCAGCTTCCCCAAAGAGTAAAAGTGTACTGTCTGGAGATCCTGATGTGAGGAGGATGAAGACAGAGCTACACTTAGAAATTACACAATTACTTTTGTTAGCAAGGGGCTGCTGATTAGTCCTTCCTGAATGTTATAATTTTGTTGATTGTATAGAGAGGGATATGGGCTACTGTTTCTTTTGTGATAGGTGAGGAAGCTTCCATGTCTGTCCTGCATTTATCTATCCCATATTACTGCTTCAGAGAAGTTGCTTACAGCTAGTTGCAGAAACCTCATGCCTCATTGTGCCTCTGTTGTGGATGTTCTAATTAGGAGACAGTCCAAGTGCGAATCACACAAAGCTGTTTCTCAAGAGCAGCCTGAGAAGGATTTTGAAGGAGAACCACTCAAACCAGGTCTTAGGTTTGAGACAATGGATACAAATCCCCTGTCTAGAAAATGTGTATAAAAGTGAGACCCAAACCACCCAATTTGTTCCAATCCCTAGTCCTAAATGAACAACGAAAGGAGTGTTCTGCGGTGTACTGAAAGGACTGGTGTGTGTGATCAGGGCTGGTATTTGCTTGCCACCCAGTCTACCAGAGTGTGGACACTTCATCTGAAGCCTCCACTTTAAGGTGGAACTGAGGGGCTGCTTATGTGCCTAGAAGACTGCCTGCCTGCTGAGATATAAAAAAAAATCTACCTGACATTGCAGGAAAGACTGTCCAGGCAGACAATCACAGCATGTCCCAGGGACTAAGGAACACCCAGAAAAAGCTGGATCTTTTTCTCGTACAAGACCTTGAAGCTACCAGTTGAGAATGAGTCCTTTCAATGTTGGTGGCAGCAGGAGTAGAGCAATTAGTGCTATAAAGGGGGATTTGCTGAAACTTCACTATTTGCATTATGCTTAATTGTGCATGTGTGCCATTGTGCCCATTACCCCCGTCTCCCCAGTCCTTGCTCGTTACTCACCCTGTTGCTGTTGTGTCAGGTCATGTTGAGCAGTGTCCGGTCTCCCAACTCCTGCCACCGTCTCCACAATGCTGACTGTGGACACCATTTCCTCTGTCTCATCCAGCTCCTCCTGTGGCGCTGGACTCCCACCTCCAGTCTGCATTGTTGCCTTCTGGTTGTTGGTGAGTGTCTGCTTGGTTTTGTGCTTCACATCATTCCAGTGCCTCTTGACCTCTTCCATTGTCCTCCTCAGCACTCCGACTGCATTCATCTTGTCCACGATGGAATGCCATATTCCATTTTTTGTTGCCAATGACACAGTGGAGGTGACGAACAGTAGTTGATGGTGTTCTATCACCTCCGTTATCAGGATCCTGTTTTCCTGCGGACTGAACCGCAGCTTCCTCTTCTTCTTGTCCTTGCCCTTTCCTGACCCCGAGGTCCCAGGCTGGTCCTCCGTGGGGCTTGTGGGGTTCTGGCTGTCCTCTGTACTTGCTCTGGCTACCTCCATTGTGCTTCGCAGATGTTTTGCCTTTGTTTGTATGTTTTTTTCCTACTTTTATAGTGATTTTTCCCACCTGGCGCAATTATCGCAGATTTTTTTATCGCGGTTGGGCCCATCGCAACTTTTTTAACATTGGGGTTTACATTTTTATCGCCGTCCCAGTGACTTTATCCCGCACATTTGACACATTATCGGGAAAATATCGCATGTTACCGCCGTGTTGTGAATAGGACGTTAACACAAAGTTATTTTAACACGATAGATGGCAATATGAAACATTGTGTTAACCGATTTTGGCGATGATTATCTCACGTTCTTGAGAATATCCCCCATAGTTTCCTTGCTACTGCTGGCTGTATCTCATCTAGAAAAGGCTCCAAAATCTAGATATATTTGAGTCTCATGAAAGAAAATGTTAGAGAACCCAATGCTGGGCCCTCCTGAATATAAGCAAATGTACCTTCTCTGTAACTCCTGGCCAGTTACTTCCTGGTTATTGCGGGACATGATACTTCTGGGCTAGTCCACATACTCGCTCTTCCAATACTATGGAGTGTATCCCTAATGTATGTGAGCCATGCTATTTTCCCTGCCCCTGGGAGACCCATTACCTCATTTAGCTCAGATCTATATGCTAACAATTCCGGTGTCGTCCATATATGTTGCCAGGTTAGTGGTCTCAGACCTATTTCCTCTGCGATTGGTCTTATGCCAAGATCCAGAAGCAGGGGAATGAGTGAGGTACTATGGGGGAGTCCAAGTGTTTGCCTAAAAATATTGTCCTCAATCTTAGTTATATTCTTTTAGGGCAGTGACCCCAGAGTCAACCCCATACATAGCGGTGCCCCTAGTTTGCTCTTTATAGATCTCGGTGATCAGATCAACAGGTTTATAAAAATAATTTTTGTATACCTTGACCAGCCCAACAGTGGTCTGTGCTAGCTTAAGGCTTGTTTTGTCTATTTGTGTTGCCCATTCCATTTTTCCCGCTTGTGTGACCCCTAGATAGTCAAACACAGATACCCTGTCAAGCAGGGTGCCATTAAAACAGGGATTAGGACGTGTCGTGCTGGCTGGGTGGAAGGCCATATATTTGGTCTGGTGAGTGTTCCAGCCCTCTATTGTTACAGAAGGCACCAAAACTAACTAGGATCCTCTGTATACCCATTGGTGACTTGGAGAGCAAAAGAGTGTCATCAGCAAACATTATTGCCGATATTTTCTTTTGTGCTATCATCGGGTATCGATGTCCATCACCTGATTCAATGTGTCAACCAGTTCATTGATGTATACGCAAAACAATGTGGGGGCTAGCACGCATCCCTGTCTAACTCCTCTATTTACTGCAAGAGGCGTGGAGAGTCCACCATATTTCCCATATCTAACTTGGGCATAGTTATCTTCATTAAATTTCCTGATTATACAGCAGAGAAAAGCTGGAACCCCTATATCACTTAGAACAGAACATAGCTAGTCTTTGTGTACCAGGTTGAAAGCAGTTTTAAATCAACAGATATTAAATAAAGACTGCCTCCCTCTAGGCTCATTATTTTCCAGTACAGAACCCGAGGCCTAAAAATGTGGTCAACAGTAGATGTATTTTTCCTGAATCCCGCTTGGAGAGGACTCAGAGTATTGTGAGCTTCCATCTATTCCTGGAGACGTACCAATAAAACCTGGGCAAAGATTTTCTGTGTTACATCAATCAAGCTAATCGGTCTGTAGTTAACAGGTAGAAGTGGGCAACCCTTTTTATAAACTGGGAGAATTTCAGCTCCAGCCCAAGTTTTAGGGATTGGCATACCCTGCAGTACTGCATTAAATAAGGCCCACTGGTAAGGCCTACATATAGACGGTTCTGAAATCCACTAACTAGTCTTTCCCTATATGTAAGTGTGTTATGCCTAATTTAATTATGTACCATTGTTAGTTCATCTACTGTGGAGACACATCCTACGGAAGAAAGAGGCACAACAGTAGACCGGCTAGAGCTATTAGTTTACAGCCTCTGCTGTATGTCATTTCCTAATGAGATAAAAAAATAAACGTTAAAAGAGTGTGGAACGCCAAAAATCAGCCTTCAAGAAAGTCTATTTTTATTTTTTTCAAATCAATAATAAATCTAATTGTTTCTTCTTTATTTAAATAATAATAAAAATCAAACTTCAAAATCAACTTTTTTTTATTGTTTACTCTGTTCATAATCTCAAATAATTTCTTCATCTAGATTTGTTGCAAAGTTTAAAATTGTAATTGAAAAAATTATTTCACCACTGTCAGGATTTGTAAAGGTGGCTTTTTTTCTTCTTCTCGAGAATTTTCAAAGATTAAATGGCAACAGTTTATTGAATTGTAGATTTCTGTATCTGGTTCTTCTTCCTCAGATACGATGCCAGATATACCCATTCAAGTGAGGCTAACTTTCTGTTCGGGATTCTCTTTCTTGTTGGTCTTTAAGCAACAGGTGATTCACTCTAACTATTCTCTGATTTGGTTTCAATAACCTCTAGATCTTCCCTAATCGATTCTAATCCATCATTCTCCCAGTGTTTTCTCTTGAAAGTTCTCTTTATTGCCTTAGGTGATACAACTCTTGCATCTTCATTTGTGACTCCTGCTGAATCTTCTTCACTCATAGGCGAACTTGTCAGTTGATCGGCAACTCGACTCACTGTGAATTGCTTTTTTCCCTGGTTGTTACTGAGACTCGAATTTTCAACTAGACCTTTTCATTAGTTGGATCAGAGACTGTCTCTTATTTCTGCTGCCCTTGACTTTGCAATAGTTTTTCACTCTGATCCTCAATTTGAAACTGTCAACTGGTACCTTTTACATGACCTTCATTTTCACTTTGATCAGTAACTTCAACAGTTTAAATATTTTCTTAGCACCCTTATGGAGCCATGCTGCAAACTTGAGCTCGACTTATTGAATTATTGTCTGTTGTCACCAGCTGTCCATCTGCCATTTTCACTCTTCTCGTGTGAGAGGAGTGTATCCACTGTGTGACTCCAGCATACTTCACAGCATTGTTGTTCACACGCACAACTTGATGTGGTCCGTTCCATCATTCCTCAAGTCAGCATTTGCGGACATGCTTCTTCACCAGGATCCAGTCTCATGGTTGCAGGGGATGATACTGGCATTATTTTGTTTGTGCTGTTGCCAAGCACACCTGATGAGAGACAGATTTCACCATATAAGCTAGATCTTTACAGTTATCCAATACAATGTAATCAGTTATTGGCATAAGTGTTGCGGAAGGTATATAGGCAATACTAATGGCTCTTACCATTAATACTTAATTAAGTGAGATTCCAGTCTTTTTGCCTGGGGTATTTCTAATGCTTATGAGAACAAGAGAAAGAGCATCGGGTCATTTCAAATTGGTGGATATACACATATTAGCTACCTAATTTTTGATGGTATCCTTCTACTTCTTCTTCTTTAAAATGCCAGATGACTGAGGACAATAACTTGTTGTGTAGGAATATAGGACCCTAGTGTAATTTTCCCGATTCATGCCCATATATAGGTATAAATTACCCGATCCTTATATAGGCATAGAAATCATTACCATATTTAGACTGAGCCTATGCAGCCCAAATACGGCATGGCTACTTCTACTAAGTTCCGAGAATCAACGACGATTTCTTAGAAAAACCCACCTTCAGCAGCTAGGGACTTCCCCTTGCCTGAATACTAATTTATCTAGGAAATCATGGAGTTTTCAAAGAACTGAGTCTTTGATGATGTTATTATGTCCAATCATACGTCAAACTCGGCACCTTCAAAGTATAAATATGCCTACATTTGCCCAGACAAACACACGGCGGTTTGGAGCAGATCGACTAACTACTAGCAAGTGCCGAAGGAAGCCGACCCTCCAGCTGACGCACTGAGAGACGCTGTCTTTTCTCCTGCCGAAAAATCCAGCTCCAGTGTTTCCAGGCTACCCTTGCCGGTTGCTGGGAAATCGAGTCCTGAGAGAGAGAGATACAAGACCTCCTTCATTCTAAAACCAAGGTACGGAGCTGATTAGACCCTTAAGAATTTCCTTGAATAGATTCTTGGCAAAGAATACTAAACTTAAGCTACACCTCACTTACTCTTTCCCTTGTACTAGACTTAGGTTAGGTAGGCGTATTTTAGAAGAACCAGTTGAGTACTTTTAGTCATTATTTTATCACTGTATGTATTTTGTGTATTTTATGGCTTAGAAACCATATCATGCTTTTACAGTACTACTTTATAATACTTGATGTATTATATGCCTTGTACTTTATAACCAGTAATACAATTGTAGCAGACCATTTCTTATGCTCGAGAAAGAAGACTGTTCAATAAATACTTTTTATTGAAAATGCCCGTCTCTCTATTTCACAGCACCGCTGGTGAAACGAAGCATGCACGATTGACTGAGTAAAATAGCTATCTATTGTTTCTGCGACTCTAGAGATTGATTTCTTATTCTTGGGAAACAAAGTTGTCATGTTTATGCGGTTGTCAGAAACTAATCCCTTCTTGAGAATTCGAGAAAGTTTCTAGTGACCTCTGAGCTAGCTGGCACTCACAATTAAGTCTAATAGATTCGGTAGAGACCTAGTCGACCTCAGTCCTACGTCTAAACTACAGGATATTTTATTCCAATGCTCAGAGCCTATTGGGAATATACAGCCTGATTCATGAAGGTAAATGCGCTCGCAAAAGGGCCAGATTCTCAGAATCTGGCCCTTTGCGAGTGCAATTTTTGCTTTTGGGATTCATCATCCCAAATGCAAAAATCGCTAATAAAGAATTAGCAAATATGCGAGGATTAGCATTAAAGGAATCTCTATTAGAGATTCCTTAAATGCTATTCATGACACATTTAAAAATTGCGATTTAGCAATTTTGGGCCGCTATTTACCGAGAGGTCAGACCTCTCGGTAAATAGCAAAAACTTAGAAAAATGCTTTTAAAAGCATTTTTCTAAGTTGCATGTTGCACACACACATGTCCCTTGGACATGTGTGTGCGCAACACCTGTTTCAATTAGCATTTCAGGGGTGCTACAGGGTGTCCTTTGGACACCCCTGGCACCCTTAAAATCGCTATCTTATTTGCGAGTAGCAAATTGCTACTCGCAAATAAGGGATACTCCCCATTCATTCCTATGGGCCTTTTGGCCCATAGGAATGAATGGGGAGTTATTCCTTATTTGCGAGTAGCAATTTGCTACTCGCAAATAGAGAATATGTAGGAATCGCTATTTATTTAGCAATTCCTACATGAATACCGTTTTGCGAGTCCTCAATAGCGATTCGCTATGAATCGCTATTAGAGACTCGCAAAACGGTACCTTCATGAATCAGGCTGATAGGAACTACACTACATGGCGCCCAACGTTTGGTAAGGCGATAATTTAACGCTAGATACTAGAGTAACTCAGTCGTGCTTTTCACACAGACCCCTTTTTCCCGTAAAATACTCCAATAGACGTCTGGAGTGGGTGAAAGGAAAATATCCGCCAAGAGTAGGAGGAAAAATCCTATGTATTAGTTTTTGGTTTGTTCAACGTTGAAGGATACAGTGTTCCAAAATATTGTGCACCTAATCTTAGTTTCCTTGAAACTTGTTCTGCAAACTCTTCAGTCAGTAAAATAATGATTACTAATGAAGAATTAGCTGCAGCTGCAGCTCAAGCAGTTTTAGAAGACAGAAATCTCCTACAGAATAACCCGGATGCTATAATCATCCCGGTAAATGTAAGAAAAACTATAACTTACAAACTCATAAATAATGGAGTATCATCGAGAGGTGGTAAAGTAATATTTGTTATAGAGGCACATGAATATCGGCAGACAGAAGTGTTCTATTCATGGATTCACTTTTCTCCAGCAGATGGAGGGACACACGAGTTCCACTACTACAAAGTAAAGGAACCTCCAACGGAATACGTTCCTTACGAGGACGTTGAAATTCCATTAACTTACCAAGAGCATCAGATCTGGTTTAAAGGCGCCCTAAACATGAAAATCACATAGCCAGGCTCGGTCCACTAGGTAGACCAGGAGCGACATGGCCAGTACTAGCCAGCTATACACCACATCCTGACATTGAAAACATGACAGGCCCTGAACTGTTAGTACAGCTAAAACAATTAATTAAAATACATAGACAATTGGTTCAATATGTCATGCAGACCTTAACAGTCCAACCTACTGTGAGGATTCCACAGCACACCCCTCACAAGGGGAACACAAACAAATTCACACCACAGACTATACAGTCAGTCATTGGTAAATTGCCCGCAAAGAGGGAACAAATCCCGTTCTGGTTAGCTCAAAAATTTACTCAAATTGAGGCAGTATTCCCTGATAGTACCCCTCATGAGAAACACAGAATTCTGACAATCTGTTTACCAATGGGGATTGCACCACACGTAGAGGACTGCGACACTTGGGGTACAGTCTTTGCTTCAATCTACACAAAAACACATGGTGTCCTGTCTATGGCGGTAATGCCAGACGTTCTGAGACAGATTCAAAATGAATACGGTCCAGAACCGGCCTTGAATCTTGGTATGAAATTACTGAAAGATTTCAAACAGGTCTTGGCTATACTATTAGCCAACATCAAAGGTGAAGCAGCATCCATGGCAATCCGCCAAAAGCTAAAAGAAACAAATATAACAGACCAACCATGTGAGCTTGCAAGAATTATTGAAAAATCTTATGAAGAACTAGGTAGAGATAGTTTGGGTGGGAAACCATTAAAACCCCAACTAACAGAAAATCCTGAAAAGATTTTTATTACAAATAATCTCACTACCCCTAAAAAGAAGTGGGAAAATACTAAACAGACACTTCCTAAAGAGAAGCGTTCTCAGTCCAGAGGAAGATCTCCCCATAGGGGAGGTAGGTCTCCCCAACGAGAGCCCTCTGAAAAGAGGTACAACCTCAGAAATAGGGATAACTTAAGAAAACCGGATAGATATCAAGATACTGATACACGTTCCTCTCGTACCTTTCAGACTTCCTCGCAGAAATCCAAGAGGAGAGGACGATCAGAACAAAAAGAAGAACGCGTGAAGTCCAAAGACGAACAGCACGTTCCTAAAAATAAGAAAACTCAATTCACCAAGAAGAAGGTAGCAAGTGTAAAGATCAGACATGCCGAGGATCTTGAGGACACAACTCAAGAACGGGGTATGGGCCCAGACAATGCTAGACAGCGCAGCAGAAGTAACCATAGTTCGTAAGATCCTGAAGGATCATCTGGAGACAGTGGACTTGAATGAATGCATTCAAGTTGAAACTGCCGACACCAGGGTTAGTGTACCCCACAAGTTATATGAAATAACACTCCGAATGGAGGGGGACATACCTAGAAAATTAAAAGCACTCTTTTGGGAGAAGCTATCTAAGGGTTATGAAATTCTTCTAGCTGAACAAGACTGGCCACCTGAATTTGTCAGGGGGTGCCCACATGGCGAAGAGGTAATTATGCCAGCCTTCTCAAATCATATTCCTATTCATAAAAAATACACCTATGCCAGAAAATGGGCTGTGGCCCAGGCTCCAGCATTATATACAAATCATGTGGGATGGAATGAGGAGTCTCCTCACCATAAAATCCAGTAAAAAAAATCAACTTACTGCACAAAGGCAGTATCCAGTTAAGCAAGAAGCTAAAAAACAAGTCAGGGAGATTTCAAATCAACTTGAATACCAAGGGGTGATTGAAACATGCACCTCGTCAATGAACAATCCTTTGTTTCCTGTCTCCAAACCAGACAATTCATATCATCTAGTTTTGGATTACAGACACTTAAACTCCTGTTGCAAAACATTTGCAGTACAAAATGCACACAGTGCAGCACTGATGAATAACATTGTGCGTAAAAAATATAAAACCACATTAGATATTTCGAATGGGTTTTTCTGTCAAAACATTGCACCTGAAAGCAGGCACTTGACCGCTTTCTCAATCATGGGGACACAGCGACAATTTTGCCATCCCCCCCAGGGATTCAAGAATAGTCCAGGGTTATTTTCAGCCAGAGTAACAGAGTTACTACAAATGTACGATGATGAGGCATTATCTTATGTCGATGACATCTATCTTACAGATGATGATTTGGACATGCACTTGAAAAGAGTGAACACCATAATACTTGGGTTCGCTTCTGAAGGGTACAAATTCAATTTTAAGAAATCACGAATTGCCCTTCTCAACGTCCTATTCTTAGGATACGAATTATCAAGGGAAGACAAAAGCCTGGCAGCCAACTTCCTAGAGAAATGTGCGCTGCTCCAACCTCCAAAGATGCTGAAGAACTTACAGTCAATTCTAGGTTTCCTGAATTTCGGAAGAACTTATGTTCTGAATTACGCAGAAAGGGTTAAACCTCTCTACGAACTAATCAAACCTGATTTCAAACCAACAAATTGGACTCAAATCCATACAGAAATTTTGCGTTCAGTACAAACAGACATGTTAGCAAAAACACAGTTAGAAACACGCGACAATGCGCGCAATCTTGTGATCCGAATCATCCCAGGGAGATGCGGATTCACATACCTGACCTTGAATGAAGGTGAAAAGGTACCAATAGCATACACATCACACTTGTACACACAAGCTGAAATAAAATTCACTTCTACAGAAAAAATTCTGACAGCGGTGCAAACTGCAGTAGCAAAAGAGAGAGCTCTCGCACAGCTTTACATCCGAGATGGATACAATGGGTAAATTCTCTTGCTGCAACAGGCGTTGAATACATCTTTGACCCCTACTTGAAGACACAAGAATTCCTACAATACGAATACGAATGTCCTCTTCCGACCGAGATTCTGCCTCTAGAACATTACGGATGTATAATCTATACAGACGGATCATCACAGCCCGCAATTGGGGGTAAACAAGCTTATAGTGCTGCTTGTGCGATTGTTAAAGTTCGCTGGCGCAAAGGTAAATTTAGACCGATGGTCACTAAAACTCAATCACTCAGAGATTGTACAGCTCAGCGAGCTGAACTACAGCCTTTCAAGGTGGCGCTTGAAAATACCGATCGCGAATTCCCCACACTGATAGTGTGTGATTCGTATTTCTGCGTTGAATCTTACAACGAGCACTTGCAGAACTGGGTTCGAAACGGTTTCAAAAATGCAAAAGGAGGCACAATCAAGCATAAAATGCTTTGGGAACAAGTAGTTCTATTACAGAAAGAACTACAAAAGACTCACGTAATTCATACACTGGGTCATCAGCGTGATGGCGTTCACGTTGCAGGGAATTCATTGGCTGATGAAGCCGCGAAGGCAGCTGTGCAAACGGCTTCAGTAGCTACAATCACTCGCTCGAAAAGAGTAATAGATGGTAAATCAATGCTAGCAGTCAGAGCCTCAATGGAAGGTAGCTATGCAGCATACATACATAATTGATGCAAACTCCGTTCCTTTTGCTCGAATCCCTCGAGTGGGGGACAGAGTAATTCCAAACAGGAACGAGAGAGGTGCTTTGGGTCACGAAGCACATATGGGAGAGGGTCTGAGACATCAAGGGATCTTAGAATCTCTAATAAAATTAGAAGAGATGTACTGGTGGCCGGGAATGAGCATCGAAGTTTACAAATTCGGAATTAACTGTGACACCTGTTACAAAGATCATAGCTTCGACACCCACCAGGTACCTGACTACAGTATAGCCAGCTCAGTCCAGACACCATTGTTAGACAGCATCAGGCATCAGGCTTTCTACACGCAGACGTCGCCATAGAGGTAAAATGTAAATGTAAATGTCAGAATTTGTAAAGCGCACAGCTACCTCCACCGGAGGTGTCCCGGCGCTGTCCGTTTACCGCTTAGGAACCCTTCCTGGCTTTCCTGGCTTTCCTGGGTAATGTCCACTCCTGGGCACCCCCCAGGTGCAGCCAGGCATCCCAGCGCTTTTGGGGCCATTGTGGAGACTAAGCAAGCTATTGCCCAGAGTTGCAGCGTGGGACCCATGATCAGAACAGGCACTGAGGCGAGAATATCCAGTCAGGGGAATTAATGAGCCGGAGACCCGCCGAGGTGGGAATCGAACCCTGGTCCCTGGCCAGAGCTCTGCATAAAGGTCTGCCTGCTCTAACCATTGAGCCACACTTCTCCACTACGCGATCCCACAAATATTAAGACAAGATTTATGTGGATGTGGCCCCAGCGCTCGGCTGACGCCAGAACTGTTATAAAGGATTTGCGAGTCTTTATCGGCACATACGCAATCGGCACGCTACTTTCTGACCAGGGTCCTGCGTTTAGCTCTCGAGCTTACAAGGAGGCCATGGCTAGCTTGGGCGTTGCATTGCGGTATTCTAGACCCTTCCATCCTGAGGGTAATGCGGTAGTGGAAAGAAAAAACCGTGACATAAAGCAATCCATAACAGCTAAGGTATTAGGTTCGGGAGATGGATGGGTCAAACATCTAATAAGTGTCCAACGTAGTCTTAACAATCTGCCAAGAAATTCTCTGGGGGGAAGCACTCCATATGAATTACTATTTGGTACTAGAATGATAATCGAAGACCTCGATTGTCAAACTTCAGTGGTGGAACAAAAACCCTTTGATGTCAAAGATCGTTTGGCTGTTTTACAGGACTTAAATGAAACAAGAAGAAGTCTGAGTAACACAATACAGAAGCAAACGACCACTGAAGAAAAACCACCTGTCCCAGCAAGACCTGTCTGGATTCCAAAGATTGGGGATCTAGTCAGGGAAAAGATCGCGGTAAAGAAGGAATTTGGGCCTTCTTACAGAAAAGCAGTATCTGTCTTAGCTATCCACGGAACAAGATCAGTGTTACTACCGCCCCTTGCTTTTAAAAGGGAGAACAGAGTTGTGTCCATCGACCTGGTCAAACCACATCATGTGGCCGCTAATAAGTAGTAGGCCCAGTGGACTCCCAAGATGTAGCAGACAACCAAATCTTGCTACAATCCAAGAGGTTCAAACTGAAAGACTTATCACCTTTGATAAACCTGCAGTAAGAAAAGAAGGACTATGCAACAAAGCCATGGAACTTGTGCCTCTGCATACCCAAATAACAGTTCGTCAAGAAACACCTGTCTACAACGATATAGCAACTGACTGTACCTACATGGCAAAAGAAGAAACAGCTCCAGCGATTTCAAGTAATCCGGATGCAATTCCAACAATTGACAGAACTTACTCTGGCTATTTTATCAACTTTGATACATTTTCGGAGGGGTGTGGCTAGCCAGGCTGCGAAATGGCCGCTCTTTAGGCGAGCTCCGCCGGCTGAGGACAGAATCCTACCATAATCCTACATGAAATCGTGAAATGAGGGAGCAGGCAACATCGCGCTGTGGTGCAGTTCCCCTGAAGTAACAACTGCTCGAAATCTGGCGTGAAACGAGGCCGACAGAACCCATATCAGCTAGTGCCAGTGCCGAGCGGGGAGCCACATTGCCACGAGCCGGAGACAGAGAGGAGGTCGCTGGCTGGCAGGACACTCGGGTCCGAGGACATGCAGGCCCAGCGGCGCCGAGACCAGTGCAGGCGGCGTCCGCGCCGGGAACACTGTGGGCTGCGCCCGAACCGGGTACTGCACTCCAGCTCGGATGGGAGGCTGCCCTTGGATCTGCGGGACAGTGGCGCCGGAGTTACGGTGAGGTGTCCCTGAAACCCTGCGGGGGCCGCCATCTTAAGAGCCCTGCCCTCGATAATAATCTGTGGGGCTCAGCGCGAGGGATAGTGGACTGTCTGCTACAGCGCCCCTGACACAACGTGGCCTGCTCCACCTAAATATTGCATGCCTTTGGACACTATATTGTTTGATCACATCCCAAGTTAGGCGCTGCTGCTCTCAGGCCACGGATTTGCGTGGTTACCCGTGACAAATGGGCTGAGCTGGGGACGGAGTGAGCTGCCAGTTACCGCTTGTGCACACGGGGGGGTTACAACAGACCAGTAAACTGGGAACTACCGGCAAACGGGATTGCCGTGTGGTTCAGACCGGGGGAGAGAAGCACTCAATTGACCACACTTGGGGAGACATACGGCGCAGTGACCAGCGCCTTTGGGAGGAACTGTTGTTGTGGGGGTGAGACTCGGACAGGCGACGCGGAATGGTGCAGCAATAAGACAGCGCAAAATCCAAATACTGCTCACATCATCGAGGTTGCGACCTCCTCTAACAGCGCAAAGAACACTGCTGCCAATAAGCATAAATTCATGAATGTGTGAGGGGACGACACTGCCATTCAGACTGACTAACACTTGAGGAGGCTGTCGTACTCCTCCATACATTCAAGACCCTCACGAATAGACGCGACCTCTCCCCCTCCCCCCCACCGTGAGAAGGGTATTGAGCGACGCAAAGTTACGTGGCACCTCCCTGAGCGGGGATCCCCTGGTGCACAGGCGACATAGGGAAAAACGACACGAGACAGGCAAAGTCAAAAAGTACTTTATTCGGTTCATAAAAGAAAAACCATACAAGTATATTAAACATCAAGAGTCAGTGCCATAGTTAAATACAAAAAGCTTGTGCAAATTAGCAATTCATACAGTGCTTTAACATGATTAAAAACATCCATTAAAAAATATAGGCCTAGAGATATCGGGCCAGATGTAGGTAAATCTATTTTACCGACTCATAAATACAAAATTTTACCGATTCGGTATTTATGAATCAGTAAAATAGAAGGAGGGAGATTTAGGTAAATTCGGTAATTGAATTACCGAATCTGTACAAATCGGTATTTACCGAATCGGTAAATACCGATTCGGTAATGCCCATTGATTCCTTTGGGCATTGAAGTCCATAGGAATCAATGGGCATTACCGAATCGGTATTTACCGATTCGGTAAATACCGATTCAAGCAAGGGTGCAGAGGGTGTCACTTTGACACCCTCTAGCACCCCAAATACAGGCATGTGTGCCATGTGGCCCACAAAGACCCAAAAAATGGAACAGAGTCTGGTCACAGTGGAATGCTTACCGTGGAAATATATGTACTCCTAAGAGCATGTCTGTCTGTCACATGGCATAGGAGTGCATGCACACATGTGCATGCACACCTTGATTCGGTATTTTACCACCCAATTGGATTGGGTGGTAAAATACCGAATCTGAAAGGCCTTTGGGACTCAGAAGAGTCCCACCTACATCTCGAAGTTACCAAATCGGTAAAAATACTGAATCTGTATTTTACCGATTCGGTAAATTTCCCGAATCGGTAAAATTGGCCCCCTACAGCCCAAATACCCATTTACTGGTCGGTAACGGCCGAAATCGGCCGTTACCGGTCGGTAAATGGCCACCTACATCTGGCCCATCATATACAAAAAGATTTAAAAACAAAATGATTGGAGGAGGAGCTAGCGTGCATCCAGGATGGCCGCGTGAGCACAGGGCTCCCGAGTCCCTCGCTGCCCTCCGCATATATCCTGAAAGATATCCTGACTTTGACTACGGGTTCTTACAGATGACCCTCAGCTGACACCTTAGCTGCTTTCGAAATTTAATTTGGACTTCGGGAACCGAAGATACGCCGATCGGAGTGTTGGAGGCCCGCCCTGCGGCGACACGGGGAGCTGGCACACCAAGACGCCGGGGAGTAATTGAACAACAGCGGCCTGAGGGGTCTCCCCTGTTGCCCTGAGTTGACTTTCGGTTTCGTTTCTGGGCCGCTGCCTTCTCTGACTGCGTGGTTGCCTCGCTCCCCCCCTCGGGGTCCAGCCTGACTCTGCCTCCTGACTATACGCCGACTGTTATGAGGGTTTGGGTGTTGTGCTGAGCTGTTGTTTCTGCCCTTGCAGCCCACCTTCGTTATTGCAGTGGTCTGGTGGGTGAGCGGCCATTTTTACCAGGTCTCGCGGGCCCCTTCGGGGCTCACCATTCAACATGACCACCAGGCCTGACAACGAGAAGCGGAAGACTAAAACACCTCTACGAGGGGGACCGATTCAAACCAACGTCATGGATCGCTATACCCAACCTAAGGGGTCCCCCAGTGGTGCCAGTCGAGCTTTTGAGGGCCCCACTGACGACCCGACTGCGTTGGCCGAATTGACTTTGCAAGACGTCATGGGCGCCATTGCCAACATGTAGACTTCAATTGGTCAGCAATATGAGGCCCTCGCTCTCAAAATAGACACTGTAGCAGTTGATGTTACTTTGATCAGAGCTGATTTGTCGAAGACCAATGAAAGGGTCAAGTCTCTGGATCTGAAGACTTCTAGCCTCACGACCGATGTCTCTGATCTGCAAACGGAAGTTGGACGCTTGCGTTCCTCCAACGAGCTCATTGTCCATCGCCTGGAGGATTTTGAGAACAGAGCCCGGCGCAACAACATACGCCTTATCGGGGTCCCTGAAACCTCTGGTGCCTTGGCAACTGTTCTTCTCGTGGAGGACATCGTCTTGAATCACCTGGCCCCCACAGGCCTGAGTAAATTCTTTGCCGTGGAGCGTGCCCATCGAGTGCTGGGCGGAAAGCCGAAGTCTGGTGCCACGCCAAGGCCTATCATCGCCAGGATCTTCAATTTTAGGGACAGAGACACCATCCTACAGGCCTCGAGAGTTAGTGGCCCGTCAAATTCGAGAACACGTCTGTGAGTTTCTACCCGGACTTCACGCAGTTGGTTCAGAGACAAAGGATGGGGTTTCAGGGGGTGAAGCGACGGCTGAGAGACTTGGGCCTGAAATACGCAATGCTCTTTCCAACCAGGCTGCGTGTCGAATATGAAGACCGGACTTTCTTCTGTGATCGTCCTGACGGAGTTAGTGACTGGCTGGATACCCTCCCCAAACAGACTGACTCAACCGGGCATCCGGGTGGAGCCGAGGGCGGCGTGTCGGAACAAGAGTGACTTTATGTGTCCTGATTTCTGAACATTCACGTACTATTCGGCTGGGTTCGATATTTCTTTTATTACTGTGTCCTCTTGCTAAGTACCCGAGGGTGGCGGGGGGAGTGGGACTCTTTCCTCCTCAGGGGTTTCTTTTCGTAGACTAGTTTAACGATGGGGCGACAGGCACACTGCAAGTTGGGGTGGCTTTTGAGTCTAACGCAGGGGTGCAGGGTGGGGGGCGTTGTAACGGGTTCTTATTGGGGGGTGGTGGGGGTTCTTGGGTGTTCGTGGGTTTCTTTCAAGGCAACGTATCGTATTTCTTCTTGATTAGGTCATTGTGTTCATTGTGGGGTGGACTCTGCACATTTTTTTGGGATGGGGTTAGTGGGTTGAAACTAATGTGTTGGAATGTCAATGGGTTGGGGGATAGAATAAAACGGGGTGTGGTGTTGCAGCTACTGCGGCGCCTCTCCCCCGATGTTGTGTTGTTGCAGGAAACGCATCTAGTTGGGAACACATGCCGTGCCATGAATCGGCGAGGGTATCGTCTGGTGGCACACTCTGGCTTCACCTCTGGTTCTAGGGGTGTGGGTATCCTCGTCAAGTCCTCTCTCCCCTTGGCAATCGATGTTGTGCTTCTTGACGATAGGGGGCGCTATGCCGCTATCACTGGTAGATGGGAGGGGAGGGTGGTCTCATTTGTCACTGTCTATGTTCCACCGGGTCTACAGACCTCGACTTTTGCTGATCTTGGGAGTGTAGTACTGGGGCTCCCTGAGGGCATTTTGGTGATAGGCGGAGACTTCAATTCGGTTGGCTCCGGTGACATGGATCGCTACCCCCCCAGGGATCTCCCCAAGTCACAATCCTGGTTAAGTGGGTTCCTGGAGACACTTGGTCTGGTGGATTGTTGGAGGTTGCTACACCCGAATCAGGCACAATACACCTTTCACTCTGGAGCCCATGGCAGTCTATCCAGACTCGACTATATTCTGTTGCCGGCGGCGCTGTCCTCCTCCGTTGGGGAGGTGAGACACCTCGCCCGGGGCATCTCCGACCATGCCCCAGTCTGGCTTAGTATGGATGTTAACATGTGTAATGGGGGGGCGGGTCGCCCCTATAAACCCCTGGTTCCTTCGCAATCCCAAGACCCGTACCGAATTGGTGAGATCCCTTGACCATTATTTTCTAGAAAATGTGGGGTCTGTGTCATCTGCTGTATCGTTGTGGGAGGCGTTTAAGACTGTTATACGTGGGCAGGCTTTGTCTTTGATCGCCACCGCCAAGAAAAGTAAGCATGAAGAGGTGGTCTGTCTGGAGGCGGAAATAACCGCATTGGAAAGTGACTTGGAGCACGGAGTGTCCAGTGCCAAACTTCATTCCCTCAGCCTTAAACAATTAGATTACAAGGCCCTCGTTACTGATGCTGCGAAGGTCATGAGTAGGGAACAGCAGGGCAGACTGTATGATGTTGGGGATAAGGCGGGTAAGCTGATTGCGTGGCTTGACAAGAAAGAAAGGGCGAGCCATGTAGTTCCTTTGATTGAAAACCTTGCTGGAGTGTGCGTGACTGACCCGGCTGCGATTGTTGAATGCTTTGCGGACCACTTCCCTACTGTGTATGCTCCGGTCTCTGACAGACCGGAGGCTGACTCCCATTTGTTGCTTCGCGATATTACTTTGCCCTGCTTGTCTGCGGCTGACAGAGACCTGATGGACGCGGTGCTGTCGGCGGATGAGGTGGCTACCGCCATTCGTTCGCTCCGCTCCGGCAAGGCCATGGGCCCCAATGGTCTACCCATTGAACTGTATAAATTATGCCCGGACAAACTGGCTCCATATCTCCGTGATATGTTTCTAGAGTCCCGCGACTCTGGCTCCCTCACACGTGACCAGCGTCTGGCTACTATTGTAGTGATTCACAAGGAAGGGAAGCCACGGGATCGCTGTTCATCTTATAGACCGATCTCGCTTTTGAACGCTGAACAGAAAATACTGGCTAAGGTATTGGCCACCCGCCTGACGAACATTATCAGTGACCTGGTCCATCCGGATCAGTCCAGTTTTATTCCGCATCGTAACACGGCGCTCAACCTGCGGCGCTTGCATGGTGTTCTCGCGAGGGTGGCGTCATTCCCTGAACCGGCCATCTTGGCTTCCTTGGATGCCACGATGGCCTTCGATACTCTTGAGTGGCCTTATCTTTGGGCCGCTCTTGTGAAATTCGGATTCGGCCCCGGGTTCATCGGCTGGGTAAAACTTTTGTATGCGGAGCCACTGGCACAGGTGGTTGTGAATGGTCGGGTCTCAGCGTCTTTTGTTCTCGGGAGGGGCACGCGACAGGGTTGCCCGCTTTCACCACTGCTTTTCGCACTTGCCCTTGAACCGCTGGCTGCCTGGTTGCGCTGGGAGCCCTCACTTAAGGGGATCCGGTTGTCCCCGGACTTTGAGGATCGCGTCTCGCTTTACGTGGATGACATTTTATTGTACCTTACGTCCCCTCGAAAATCTCTGAATGTTTTGTTCGATGTACTCACTTCGTTTGGGAAAAATTCGGGCCTTGTTATCAACTGGGCTAAATCCTGTGTGTATGTGCTCTCGGGCGGTCCCCCTCACTTACTTCACAGATGCCCCATTCGGGTCGCTCCGACGGGCTTTAAGTACCTGGGGATCTTTATATCTTTAGACCCTGCGGCTCGTCACGCACACAATCTGCTCCCTCCCCTTCAAAGATTGAGACTTGACGTTGAGCGTTGGCGCGGGATGCCGCTGTCGCCGCTCGGGCGCGCGGCACTTTTTAAAATGATGGCCCTGCTGAGGTTTTTGTACGCGCTTCAGAATACGTTCGATATTATTCCGGCGAGCTACTTTAGAGAGATTGAGAGCCTGCAGAGATGGTTAATTTGGGATGGACGTTCGCGTATTTCCCTCGCTAAACTCACTCTTCCCTGGTATGATGGGGGTATAGCGTTGCCGGATATTAGGCGTTATTATTGGGCCTCGCAACTGAGTGCGATTAATCATGCGACATATGCGCCTGCTCCTAACCCGGCGTTTGAGATGGATAAGTATTTGCTACCTGGCGGGGACTACAGGAGGGCGCTCTATTCTAAGGCGGCGGGCAAGGATTTATCTGGCCCTACCAAGATTGCTGTACGAGTATGGCGTGCTGCGAATGCATCTGTGGATTGGGAAGATCGATTGACTCGTGCAACCCCCATGTATGCTTCTGAAAGGTTAGGCTGTCTCTGTACAACGAAAGGGTTTGATAAATGGGATATGATTGGTATTAGCTGCGTGGGCGATCTTTGGGTCAAGGGCAAAATTAAGACCTTCGAGGCACTAAAGACTGAATATGACTTGAGTGATAGGGAATTCTTTCGCTACACACAGATCCACCATGCTTTGAGTTCGGTTCTCCCTGAGGGTACTGATGTCCCCGAGTCCTCCCCCCTTGAAGATAGGCTCCTTGACGGCCACGTTCCCGACAGTACCATTTCCCTGATATCTAGTAAGTTGATCAACACCGAGTGGATCTGTTAGTGCGTCTTAGGGAGGTCTGGTCCAGCGATGGTTTGGAACTGGACAATGAGGATTGGCAAGCTGCGTTATCCTCACCTAAGGAGGTTGCGATCCCTGCCCGTCTCCGTCTCGTTCAGCTCAAAATCTTACATCGTGTATATGTCACTGGTCCGCATTTGATTCGCATGGGTTATTCATCGGACGGGTTATATAAGCGTGGTTGTGGGATGCTTGGTACTTTCCTTCATATATTTTGGGAGTGTCCGAAGGTGGTGCAGTTCTGGAATAATGTGCACGCAGTGATGGGTAGAGTCACGGGAGTGGTGTTGCAACCCGAGGCCAGGCGGTGCCTGTTGAATGTGTGGGAGCCGAATGATTATAATGTGGCCCAGACGCAGTGGGCGACCCTTGGGAATATGATTGCCAAACGAGATGTAGCGCAGCTGTGGGGTTCCCAAAGCCCGCCCACAGTATCGGTGTGGAAGGAGAATATGGACTGGTGTATGTTCAGAGAGAAGACTGTGTATGTGGCGCGGGGCAAACCTAGAAAATGGAATAGTATCTGGAGCCAATGGAATGCGTACCGTGGAAATCTCTGTGCGCCGCCGTTCGTGTACAGCCCCGAAGTCCCATTGTCCCCCTGATCCGGCATTCCATGTATTATGAGCTTTTTGTTATCCTTAAATTTGTTTCCCCACTGCCCCTCCCCACAATATGTACTATTGATCTGTTGTATGATATTGTGCCTCGATGTCCTCCTATGTGAACGCATGTCCATGCATACTGTTTTCTTTTGCCTTGTACTTTGTTTTTTCTTCTTTAATAAATTTTTTTTTTTTTAAATGATTCAGTACAATTCATATATTCACCGCTATGTACAGTGGGTCCATTTAATTTTTCTCTTTAATCTCATAGTTATGGTCAAAAAAATTGCTATATTAAAAATTTCCCACATATTAGACAAGAACTGTAAATACAGGCGGGCCGGTTTTACTTGTATGAACCCCTTGTCTTTGATAAGAGGGATAATAAACCTTTTGCGAATGGGACGGAAATGTTTACAAAAAAAGATAAAGTGCGCGGTATCCATAATAGAAAATCCGTCACAAGAACAGATCCATCTCCTTGGTCCAACCCGGGCGTTCTGTAAGGAGGAGGTGGAATTTATTCAATCGAATTTTTTTTTTTTTAACTATATTTTTATTGCAGGAATCAATTACAGTTTCAATTTAGTCACCTGTATGGTGTGCCACTACAGTCACACCGACAATACAACAACATCTATACACGGCCATTCAGCCCACAACCCGGAGGTCGGGCGGCATGTACGTCGAATCATCGTTTGAGAGCTCAGCGCCCTGTGAATGGTAAACAGGTGAAGATGAATAAATCTCTTCCGCTTTTCTAAACAACCTAAGCAAACATCCTTCCCCTCCCAAACAGCTAACCCCCCCAGAAGATCAAGTTCCAGCCTTTAGTGTCACAAATCTCTAGTGCTTAATGGAAGCCATTGTAGCTCCCTCTCCCTCCGTCCGCCACCCCCCTCCCATCCCGCCATCGGTGAGCTAGTATACTTCCAAAGAGCTTAAAGTAGGAGACAATGTCTTTTCAAATGCAAGTACTTCGCCTGCATGGTGCTACGGGGGCATGGGTAGATCCCCATCAACACTCTCCGAGTCAGTGTGTATGTCGTGGTCGCGCAGGGCCTGCACCAACGTCTCCCAAGCTTGTGCCGCCTCTAGTGCTCGCTCGTCTGGTCGCCGCCGCGCCAGCTGATATCGCAGGGTACTCTTGCTCCCCGCCCATTTAAGAAGTTCATTGCGCCATTTAGTGCCTGTTGGACCAACCCGCGCCTTCCAATGTCTTGTTATTTCCCGCTTAGCCAGGAGCAACCCCAGGTCAATGAACTTACTAGAAATTTTATTTTTAGGGGTATGTGGGAACCAGTGCAGGATCCCCACCGCAGCGTCTAATTGCAGGGACCTTCCCATTACTCCGCTTAGCGTATCTCCTACGAACGTCCAGTAGGAGGCCAGCGCGGGACAGGACCATAACATGTGGATGAGGTCAGCCCCGAGCGCCCGGTATCTAGGGCAGGCTGCCGTGTCCGAGGCGAAATATCTCAGTATTTTCTCCGGAGTCAAATAGGCCCGATGTAAGATATAGAAGTGGATCAGCTGGAACCGAGCACCCGGCGTGCCCTTCCAGGCCCGGCGTAGCAACTGGGCCCACGTGGCCTCCGGAATGTCCTTCCCAATGTCTGTTTCCCATCTGGTCCTGTGCACCTCTAAGGAGGCCAGTCGCTCGCTGATCATCCTGGAATATAAGCACGTTACCGCTTTAACCGTCCCTGCCGACATCATGACATACTGACACGCCGCCGATAACTGCGGTTCCTCAGGACCAGTCTTCCAGTGTGCCTGGATCGCCCTAGTGACCGCCGCGTGAAGTAGAAAATCACCCCGGGGGATGTCAAAACGGTCCAGAAGTGCATGAAAAGGCAACATCATCCCGTCCTCATAAAGGTCGCCCACGAGCTGTATGCCCGCGTCCTCCCAGACCCACAACCGCGACCAGTCGCCGCCATGCGGTAGGGCGGTGAGCATCCCCAACGGGATCTCCGGGGCGTAAGGCCGTGATACTCCCAGCCTGCGGTGTACTCGGCTCCAACACGATCTAATGGTGCGTTCCTCCTGAGTGAGGTCCCTCAAAACTAGTCTTTGTTGTAGCGCAACATAGGACAAAACATGCCTGGGCATGCCATTGCCCCGCCTTTCTTCCGGGCTGCGAAACTCCCGTGCTACCTCCTGAGTGTAAGTTTGCAACTGGGCAGCCAAGTAGTACGTTTCAAAGTCGGGCACGGCCAGTCCCCCCTCCACCTTCGGTCTCATCAGGGTCTTGAGTGCCACTCTGCGGCGGCCCGATCCCCAGAGGAACGTCACCATCAGAGAGTCCAGGTATCGGAAGCTGGCCGGTGGGATCCAGACCGGGAGTGTCCTGAAATAATATAAAAGCCGGGGGAGCGCCACCATCTTCAGCAGCGCGATCCGTCCCATTACCGACAGCGGTATGGTGGCCCAAAAGGACATGCTACCCTTCAATGCGCGGATGCATCTGGAGATATTGCCCTCAAGGGTGTCAGCAGGGCAATGATAAACATGCACCCCGAGATATTTAAAGCAGCTAGGTTCCCATCTGATCGCCCTGGGAGTGTCCGGCTGGGGATCATCTCTGCGGACTGGGAACAGACAAGTTTTCGCCCAATTTACTCTGAGACCCGATATCTCGCCAAAGACCGTGAGTACCGCATCAGCCCCGGCCAAGGCCGCACCAGCGTCCTCAAGGAAGAGCAGTAGGTCGTCTGCATATAGGGAGATGTAGTGGTGCCCCGATAAGGTCTGCAATCCCCTGTAATGGGTCCCCGTGCGGATCGATATCGCCAAGGGCTCAACCGCAAGGGCGAATAGCAACGGGGACAGTGAGCATCCCTGTCTCGTGCCCCGTTCCACTGAGTAACGCTGGGAGATCAGCGGGCCCGAGCGAACTCTAGCCACCGCCGAGGCATATAACACTGTGGTCCAATGCAGGAATCCCTCACCCAGGCCAAAACGCTCAAGCACCCTACGGAGGTAAGCCCACTCCAAGCTGTCAAAGGCCTTCTCCAGGTCAATCGAAAGGATCATGGGACTAGGAGCCTCAGCGTGGTCTTCCTCCAGCAGGCGAAACAAGCGGCGAATATTCATCGTAGTGTTACGCTTGGAAATGAACCCCGCCTGGTCGGCATGCACCAAGGAGCCCATGTGATCTAGGAGACGCGAGGCAAATTTGCTGCTTAAGATCTTATAATCAGCCGTGAGCATCGACAACGGCCTGTAGGACGCAGGGTCATTACCCTCCCTACCAGGCTTGAGCAAGGGTACCACTAGGGCCTCACGCATCGAGCCGGGCAGGCACCCCCGGGTCCTCGCTTCCCTGTAAACCGCCTGAAGTCGTGGGGCCAGGAGGTCAGCGTAGGTGGAATAAAACTCCACCGGGAGTCCGTCAAGGCCGGGTGTCTTGTTACGCGCCATCTTTTTTATTGCGCTACAGATCTCCCCTAGCTCCACATCCCTCCCCAAGTCCTTCGCCTGTGAGGGCTCCAGGGTGGGGATCTGCAGGTCGCACAGAAAGCCGTCAACAGGGGCGGTGTCCAGCGGCAGCCCACTGTGGTATAGTACCTCATAATAACGCCGAAAGCAGTCAAGGATCTCGGGTTGGGTGTAAACCTCCTCGTCCTCAGCAGTGCGCATGGCCACCGTGGGTGAGGTGCGCCTCGCTGGGTTGGCAAGCCAAGCCAGAAGCGCCCCCGATTTGTCACTCTCGGCAAGCCACCTAGTCATGTAAGCCTTATAATCATAGCTTCGCAGCCGCTCGACCTCTATAGCCACCGCCTCCTTCGCCGCCAAGGTCTGTTGCTGAAGCTCCGGGCGGCCGGGGCGAAGGAGTTCCAGGTCGCGTAGCTTCCGATCAGCTTTGGTCAGATCCTCCAGGAGGACCCGGCGCACCCCAACCTTCTGTGAGATACAATAGCCCCTAACCACAACTTTAAATGCGTCCCATTCCGTGGCTCTCTCCTCAGTCGTGCCCTCGTTCGTCTCAAAAAACCCAACGATCTTGTCTCCAGGCCACTTCGGAACACCAGATCCTCCAGTAGCTCGGGGCGCAGTTTCCAAGTCGGCACACAAGGGGTGCCCGGAAGACATCGAAAATCCGCCAATAGTGGGTTGTGGTCGGAGATGGTCCTTGCCAGATATTCAGACCTCACGGCTGAGGAAACCAGTTCCGTCGATCCCAGCAAGCCATCTAATCGAACATGCAACTCGTGCATGCCGGAGAAATGGGAGTAATCACGGGTGTAGGGGTGTTGGGCCCTCCAGATATCTGTCTGTTCCCACTTAGTCTGCCAGTCTAGTCTACCCCTGGACACCCGGTGGGTCGGAGAGTCCGGGAGGGGAGGGTGAGACCTATCGAGGTTAACGTCCTCCACCGAGTTAAAATCCCCTCCTAACAAGAGGGGTCCCGACAGGTAAGAGGCCAGGGAACCCGACAGAGCGGCCAGAAAGGCGAGTTGGTCCGTGTTAGGCGCGTAAATGCAGCAAATGTTCAGCTCCCATCCCCCCAGTCTGCCGGCGAGTGCTACATACCTCCCCTCCGGGTCTACAACATATCTATGCACCTGCAGTGGAACCCCAGCCCTCACCCAGATCAGCGCGCCCCTAGCATAAGCTGAGTATGTGGTGTTATATACCTGCCCCCCCCATCTGCGCTGTAGTGCCAGTCCCTCAGACTTCGTGAGGTGCGTCTCCTGTAGTAGCGCAATCTGCACGCCTCTGCGTACCAGGTAAGCGTGCACTTTGTGTCGCCTGGACATGGAATTCAGTCCCCGCACATTCCAAGTAACACATTTCAGGGTTGACGGATCAGCCATTGTCCCAAAGTATTTCCTCTGGTCTCCCCAAGCTCTGCTCAAACATAAGCGAGCACCTAGTCAATCCCACACCGATGGCGAGTACCCCCTTCAACAACAAAAGAACAACCCCAAAACATGAACCTCCTCCCTTCCCCCCAGAACAGGTTCCAAATAGTACCATCTAGTTCCCATCCAAACTGTGCCCACTGACAATCCCCCCCAAACTAGCCTGACGGTAGTCACCGCAGGCGTGCCTTAAGGGCAATGTGGGAGCCGAACGCCGACAGGGGGTCTCCGCACTTCAATGCTACCGAAATGCGATCGAGCCCTAAGTCACTAGGGCCAAAAAAGGGGGTGTAACCACAACCCACCATATAAGCTTATTCAATCTAAATTTTGTTAATAAGAATCGATGGTTAGTGTTGTTAACGGTTCTTAGATAGGGTTCTATATCACTTGTGGTTATTAATAGCTGGTGAGCCCTTACTGTTGGTTTTTTCAGTTCCTTATCTTCTCTAGCCAAACGTGTCATCAGGTTATATGTATCCTTCACACATTTCACATCCCCCTTCACTAATTTAAGTGGCAGGTCAAATAGTTCTGGACGACCTAATTTGGCTGCTAGTTTTTTTTACATAATTCAGCCAAGGGATGCAATTACCATGCTCTAGTGCCAAGCAATCCCTAAGAACCTCATGGTTCAGCTCCAATTCGGGGTTCAACCAGACTGAAATCCATTTTAGTAACGGGCTATGGCTATCCGATCTTCTAGGTATTCTACCCCGCACTCTTGATGAACGATGTACCCAGAAGTTGACTGGGCAACAGACAGGATGGACTTCAAATATTTATCCTTAGCCACCTGTAACAACTTTACATTTTTGATCCCCCACAAATCAGTTCCGTACATGGCTAAAGAAACACATTTGGCGTCATATATTTTCAACACGGCCTGCAACGGCTTCACCCCCAATTTGCGGGAGAATCCCAAAACAGCCAGGATAGACCTAGCAAAGGCATTTCGTTTTGCAACCAGCTGGGGTAACCATGTGAAGTTATCATCAAAAATGACCCCTAAATATGGAAATCTGGAAACCCTAGACAGAACATTCCCTTCACAATGCAAGGTCTTAATTTTTTTGCTTCTATTCCCCGCAATCATTACATGCGATTTAGAAAAATTAACACTCAGATCCAGCGCTTTCATAAAATCAGCAAAAGAGTTTAAAAGGCGCTGCAACCCTACTGCTGTGCGTGCTAAAAGAGCGGCGTCATCGGCATAGAGTAATGCCGGTATGAATGCTTGCCTGCCCTCGGTATATCTTTACACGCCTCACTTAAAACAGCACCTAGGTCATTAATATAAAGGGTAAATAATAGGGGGGCTAAAATACAACCCTGCCTGATTCCATTTGTAATCCCGATCTTACCCGTGCAGTTACCCAGACAGTCATATCTGACTGTGGCCGAGAGGTCCCTATGCAAATCTGCAAGGAAGTGCACAATGTTTTCGTCAATGCCAAACTTCAGGAGCAACCCCTACAATTTGGACCTATTCACTCGGTTGAAGGCCGAGGAAAGGTCCATGAAGACTAAGTATAACATGCCCTTTTTGGCAATTGTGTACTTCCCAATTAATAAGTGAAGGTTGAGGCTTTGATCTATCGTGCCTCGTCCCTTCCTAAACCCAAATTGTAGCCCAGACAGAGTGTTAGTTTCAGCCAGCCAATCTGTAAGTTTGCAGAAGACCACTCGACCTAAAACTTTCACGGCAGAATCAATAAGTGAAATCGGGCGATAATTACTTGGTTCCCCTCTATTACCTTTTTTAAAAATTGGTACGATAACTGATTTAGACCAGGTAACAGGGATCCCTGATTTACATACCCTATTAAAAACATTAGTTAAAACTCTAGACCAGGTCTTAACATCTGATTTAAAGAGGTCGGCAGGAACGCCATCAGGGCCTGGGGCCTTACTTGTCATCTTCCTGATGGCGTCTGCCACCAACACGAGACAGGCCAAAATTACTTTTGAGGCCAAGCGGACTGGCAAACCTCTGGGACCAGACCCTGAAACACAGGGCGCCTCGGGCGGCGATGCAGAACCAGAAAGCAAGGAGGAAGATCTGCGTTCACTGATGAGGGAGATACGCTTCAGCCTGCGCACCATAGACTCTAAGCTGGACAACATGGCCACTCAACTAGAATCAGTCAAAACCCAAGTATCCACGCACGAAACCAGGCTAGACTGTCTTGAAAATAGGCATACGGAGCAACATGAATTCCAACAAGAGACGAGGGAACAGCTTCTCCATATGGACAAACTATTGACAGTTATAAGAGACAAGAATGACGACTTGACATTCTATGGGAATGTCCGGAGGTGGTTGAGTTTTGGTCCCGAGTGCATGCTGTGATGGAAAGGGTCACTGGGGTGTCACTTCTGCCCGAAGCCAGGCGCTGTCTTTTGAATGTGTGGGAACCGAATGATTATACTGGTGCTCAGATCCGTTGGGCGACCCTCGGTAACATGATTGCCAAGAGAGACATTGCACAGCTCTGGGGTTCCCAGAGGCCGCCCACGGCATTGGTATGGAAGGAAAACATGGACTGGTGCATGTTTAGGGAAAAAACGGTGCACCAGGCACGGGGTAGACCCAAAAAATGGAACAGAGTCTGGTCACAGTGGAATGCTTACCGTGGAAATATATGTACTCCCCCGCATGATTTAACCCCCGATGTTTCCTTATCCCCCTGAACGACATTCCATGTATTATTCATCAACCGAAATTATCGCACTGTTTCCTTGCTGCCCCCTCCTCCGCATCTGATTGCAACTGTATTGTGTATACCGTTTTGCTTGGAGTAACACTCTATATGGACTCATGGTCGTCATTATTGTACTATTGCCTTGTGTAATGTTTTTTGTTGTTATTTTTGTTTTTCAATAAAAACTTTAAAAAATAAAAAAAAAAGAATGACGACTTGGAAGCGAGCTCGAGGAGAAGTAACCTTCGAGTCCTTGGGATTCCAGAAACAACGGACATATTCAAGATGGAGTCTTATATTGCGGATCTTTTACATGAACTGTTTGCCCCTCACCTGTCCCCGTTATTCATAGTCGAGCGGGCTCACAGGACACTTGGCCCGAGACCTCCTGTGGGCGGCACCCCGAGGCCCATCCTGGCAAAATTGTTGAATTACCAGGACAGAGACACCATCCTAAAATTGGCAAGGGAAAAGGGCCAAATAAATCATAAGAGAAATAACATATCCTTTTATCCTGATTTTACCCCAAAAGTGCAAGCGGCGCGAAGAGAGTTTCTCCCTGTGTCACGTGTGGAAGAGGGGGGGGGGGTTACTTGAAGGAGGAGGCACGTGTCCAATGCTGTGTTTAAACGGTACCTCTTTATTTCAGGAGTACGACAGTCATGAGAAACATTTGAAAGAAAGCGGTTTCACGGGTCTTGATGTCTGATGAGGGAGTCCTTCTAGGTATGTCTCTTGATAGTGTTGTTACCACCTTGCATTCAGGGGTCCATACGAGTGCTCCCGTGAAGACATAAAAGAAAAGAAAAGAACAAGACCCAGGGTTACGATTGTCTCCTGTATTCTAGGTCTGACAGAGGGGGCGGGGAGTGAGGGATCACCAGGGACTTTCACCAGTATAGCAAATAGGCTTTGAGGCGAGTGCTCGGGGTCGACCGTCAGTGTAGAGGTAAAACAGCCAGAACCCCGTCCCGTGACCTCCCTCAACCACCCCTACCCGCTCCCTCCCCGTGAAAAGACGAGACCCCTGAGCCGGTCCCGTACCTTGTGTAGCCACACTTCTCCTGAAGTGCGGCGGGGCGACTCGTGTTCTCGGTGGCCTCCTGGCGTTCCGGATTCCGTCGGTGGAGCGTCTCTCGAGTCTTCGTTCTCGTTACCCCTGGGCAGCTCGACTGGAACGCTGATTGACTCCTCTCCCACTCTTGATCCGGCTTCCAAAGACGCCCCACCGCCTTCCGGGTAGTGCGCTATAATCTCCTTCCTCGTTTCCGATTGGTCGAGGAGCGATGACGTCACCGCAGAGTCGCTGAGTTCCGGGAAAGCCCATGCAGCATTAAAGGGGAATCCTGTGCGCAGGACGGAAAGTGACATGAGTTAGGGCAGGGGTCTTCAAACCAGTCCTGGCGCCCCGTATCCATGCCAGATTTTTGGGATATCCCCATCTGGTGACCACGGTTCGATCCCCGGCACCGGCGGCAGATTAGCCCAGCACCAGGTGACTCTGGGAAATAGCTGGCGCCGCGGCTAGGGCGGCTGACTCCGGAATCTGTAGATTTTTTTATTTAAGGTTTTTGTAGAGCGCGTAGTAACCCTCGAGCATCCCAGAGATCAGGGTTCGATCCCCGGCACCGGCCGCAGATTAGCCCAGAACCACGTGACTCTGGGAAATAGCTGGCGCCGCGGCTAGGGAGGCTGACTCCGGAATCTGGAGATCACGGTTCGATCCCCGGCACCGGCGGCAGATTAGCCCAGCACCAGGTGACTCTGGGAAATAGCTGGCGCCGCGGCTAGGGCGGCTGACTCCGGAATCTGGAGATTTTTTTATTTAAGGTTTTTGTAGAGCGCGTAGTAACCCTCGAGCATCCCAGAGATCAGGGTTCGATCCCCGGCACCGGCCGCAGATTAGCCCAGCACCATGTGACTCTGGGCAATAGCTGGCGCCGCGGCTAGGGCGGCTGACTCCGGAATCTGGGGATCACGGTTCGATCCCAGGCACCGGCGGCAGATTAGCCCAGCACCATGTGACTCTGGGCAATAGCTGGCGCCGTGGCTAGGGCGGCTGACTACGGAATATGGGGATCACGGTTCCATCCCCGGCACCGGCGGCAGATTAGCCCAGCACCATGTGACTCTGGGCAATAGCTTGCTTAATCTTCCCGACGGCCCCTAGCGCCTAGAGACCCTTACGGGTGATTGTGCGCCTTACAAATGTGTATTATTATTATTATTATTATTTGGGCCGATTCCGATCCGGTTCGTAAAAGCACATCTGCCCGAATCTGTCAGACAACCACGTACGGCCGGGAGAGGACTGCCCGGGACCCGTGGAGCCCGTCCTGGTCACTCTGACCTGCCATCGGCCTGGAGAAGGGAGCGCCGGACGCCCGGGGGGAGGACTGCCCGGGACCCGTGGAGCCCGTCCTGGGCACTCTGACCTGCCGTCGGCCCGGGGAAGGGAGCCCCGGACGCCCGGGGGGAGGACTGCCCGGGACCCATGGAGCCCGTCCTGGGCACTCTGACCTGCCGACGGCCCGGGGAAGGGAGCCCCGGACGCCCGGGGGAGGACTGCCCGGGACCCGTGGAACTCGTCCTGGGCACTCTGACATGTCGCTGACCCGGGGAAGGGAACCCCGGACGCCCGGGAACCGTGGAGCCCGTCCTGGGCACTCTGACAAGCCGTCGGACCGGGGAAGGGAGCCCCGGACGCCCGGGACCCGTGGAGCCTGTCCTGGGAACTCCGGCATGCCGTTGGCCCAGGGAAGGGAGTCCCAGATACCCGGGACCCGTGGAGCCCGTCATGGGCACTCTGACAAGCCGGTGTCCCGGGGAAGGGAGCCCCGGACGCCCGGGACTCGTGAAGCCCGTCCTGGGCACTCTGGCATGCCGTTGGCCTGGGGAAGGGAGCCCCGGACGCCCAGGGCCCGTGGAGCCAATCCTGGGCACTTTGACATGCCGTTGGCCTGGGGAAGGGAGCCCCGGACGCCCGGGGGGGAGGACTGCCAGGGACCCGTGGAACCCGTCCTGGGCACTTTGACCTGCCGTTGGCCTGGAGATGGAAGCCCCGGATGCCTGGGGGAGGACTGCCCGGGACCCATGGAGCCCGTCCCGGGTACTTTGCCATGCTGTTGGCCTCCTAGAGATGGGTGCCCCGGACGCCCGGGGGAGGACTGCCCGGGACGTATGGAGCCCGTCCCGGGCACTTTTCCATGCCGTCGGCAGGGATGGAGCCCCGGACGCCCGGGGGACGACTGCCCAAGAGCCATGGAGCCCGTCCTGGGCAATTTGACAAGCCGTTGGCCTGGAGGAAGGAAGCCCCGGGTGGCCTAGGGAGGTGTTACCCAGGCATAGCCCATCTGGTCCCCCTAGCAGAGAACCACCAGCCTTGGAGGGGTGTCCGGGCGTACCCTGTCCCTAGTAATCCGGAGGGAAATTACCTGACTTTCTTGCAATCTGTGCACACGAGGTGACAGAGGGGACCCAAGGCGCGAAAGTACCCGACCTCCTGGAGCCCTCGCTGGGATCCGGGAGGCGAATGGCACCTCATCATGACTTCCAGGGCGACCAGATGGCCGAGGCGAGAGGGGCGACCAGATGGCCGGGTCCAAAATGACGCCAATCTGCCTGCCCCGGAGCTGCATGGCTCTGGGGCTGCAGGGTTCCGGGGGCTGCAGAGCTGCAGGTCTCTGGGGCTGCAGGGCTCCGGGGCTTCAGGCCTCCCCGGGCCCTGATGGACCCTCCGTCCCGGGCGCCTCCGACCCCCGGCCGGCTTGCAGGACGGAGGGGGGATTCCCGCACCACTGGGCCCTGCCGGACGGGGCTCAAGCCCCGGGCCCGGTCCCCGGCCCCAGTCCCGGCTTTCCGAACCCTAGGCCGGGCCGGGGAGAGCCTCCCCTGGGCCCCCGGTGGACCCTCCGTCCCGGGCGCCCCGGACCCCCGGCCGGATTGCTGGACGGAGGGGTACCAGCACCCTCGGGGCCTGGCCAGATGGAGTTCAAGCCCCGGGTCCGGTCCCACCTTCCGAACCCTAGCCAGGCTGCGGAGAGCCTCCCCGGGAACCGGTGGAGCCCCGTCCCCAGCGCCCGGACCCACTGGTGGCCTGCGGGACAGGGGGCTCCAGCACCCTCGGGGCCTGGCCAGATGGAGTTCAAGCCCCGGGTCCGGTCCCACCTTCCGAACCCTAGCCAGGCTGGGGAGAGCCTCCCCGGGCCCCGGTGGAGCCCCGTCCCCAGCGCCCGGACCCACTGGTGGCCTGCGGGACAGGGGGCTCCAGCACCCTCGGGGCCTGGCCAGATGGAGTTCAAGCCCCGGGTCCGGTCCCACCTTCCGAACCCTAGCCAGGCTGGGGAGAGCCTCCCCGGGCCCCGGTGGAGCCCAGTCCCCAGCGCCCGGACCCACTGGTGGCCTGCGGGACAGGGGGCTCCAGCACCCTCGGGGCCTGGCCAGATGGAGTTCAAGCCCCGGGTCCGGTCCCACCTTCTGAACCCTAGCCAGGCTGGGGAGAGCCTCCCCGGGCCCCGGTGGAACCTCCGTCCCGGGCGCCCCGGACCCCCGGCCGGATTGCAGGACGGAGGGGTACCAGCACCCTCGGGGCCTGGCCAGATGGAGTTCAAGCCC